>NC_139000.1:54621944-57293917 GCF_964374135.1 Grampus griseus | reverse complement strand
CAAGGAAAAGAACCGATAAAGATAAAAAGTCAGAGTTAATGAGACAGAAAACAAAGAATAAATTAATACATAAAAATCCTTGTTCTTTAAAATAAATCAACAAAATAGACAAACTACTAGCTAATTTATTAAAAATGGGAGAATATACAAAGATGCAAAATGAGAAACAATGGATAAATATTAGTACAGAGAAAATGTTTTAAATCATGAGATCAATTTTCACCCCATATACCAAAAATATTTAGGAAACTAGATAAAATGAATAATTTTCTATTAATATTTAATTTACCAAAGTTTACTTCAGTAGAATTAGAACGTTTAAATGATCATCTTCTGTAGAATAAATGGCAAAAGTCATAAAGGAGCTATCTAACCAAAAAGCACAAGTGCAGGTGGTTTCACAAGATCTCTGCTAAACCTTCAGAGCCACCAGTTAGTCCTAATGCTACATAAATTGTTTAAGAGAACAGAAAATGAAAGAGAACTTCCAAATCCCTTTTATAAAGTATGTGTGATACTTATAACTAAACCTGATTTAAAAAAAACTCCAAGAAAGAGAATATGATAGACTAATATATCTAACAGCTACTGATGCAAAAATTCTTTAAAAAAATATTTGCAAGCAAACCCCAACAGCACATTATGAAAACAATACACCATGACTAAGAGTTTATACCAGGCACGCAAATATTGTGCATTAAATCCATTAAAATAGTTCACCAGATTAATAGGCTTAAGAGGAAAAATCTTATAAAAAATGCTGAAAAAGCATTTAACAAAATTGAACACCCATTCCTAATAAAAATACTTGAGACTATAAGAATGGTCCATTACCTTAACATGGTAATGGAATATGGATACTTCCATCCTAAAGCTAGCATCTCATCTAACAGAGAAACTTTAGAGGTGTTCTGACAAGGGTGAAGAAAAAGGCAAGGATGACCACTGTCTCTACTACATTTAACGATCTTTGAGATATTAGCCAACACAACTAGAGAATAGAAAACAGTTCAAGGTATATGAGTTGGAAAGGAAGTAAAACTGTCTCTACCTGCAGATGACATGATGGTATACCTGAAAAACCCTAGAGAATAATGATAAAACTAGTTCAGACAATTAAAAATATTTAACAAGCTGGTAGGCTTTAAAATCAACATGCAAAAATCAATAGCCTTCACACGCCCATATAATCTAACAGAAGATATAATAGAAAAGAAGATTCTATTTATCATAGCAAAAATAAAAGATAACATACTTTAAAGTTAATAAGAAATGTTCAAAACCTATATGAAGAGAACTGTTTAAAAAGAAAAAACACTGAAAGACAAAAAGTAGATTTGAACAAGGGAAAGACATTTCTGATTTAAAGATAGGGCATCTCTCAATTGAGCAATTGCAGGTGATGGGACACTGAGTAGAAATAAACTTTCCCCACAAAGCCCTGCCCAGATTGCAGATTTGTGCCCAGATCTTGGTTTCTAAATACCATTCTCCACTAAAAGGAGCCATAACTCCTTGGAGAAATGGCTGATGCCAGGACTGGGGCAAGAAAGTACTAGATAAGTCTGAATCATATTGTTGAATCAGAAAGTGAAGTAAAGAAGAACTGAAAAAAGAAGTGGGGATATGTCACAAAGACACAGAGATCAGCTTGAAGTAATGCCAACTGACCAAATTCAGGAAATTTGATCACTGAAATAAAGGACAGTAATAAGTTACAACATATTAAATAAAATAGAATCCATCAATTCATACTATAAACAAACACAGAGAATAATAAAAGGGAAAACTCTTAGAATAGAATACTGACATAAAAATAGAGAAAAGGGGAATAAATTTAGAAAAGCATCATTTTGCAACCATCATTGTAAAAAACTGATGCAGGCAAGAATCATCAACAGATGCTAAATTTGGGGAACGGAAAAGTTTGATGGGGAAAAGGGTATTATATCTCAAAGTAGCTCTTCCACGATTACAGTTGAAATACAAAAGGAAAAAAACAGTAACTGTACAGTGGAAAAATTAGGCAATACCTTAACCAAGTGATCAAAATTAACAACACCTGTAAGGGGCTACTTACAAAGACATGATGTTACTTCAGATGTAATACCTGAAGATAATATAATGTCATTCATATAGTAGTTCTTCCAAAAATGCAAAACATGGTTTCAATCTTGAGGAAACATCAGAGAAACCAAATTCAGGGACATATTAAATAAACAGCCTGGGACTTCCCTGGTTGCACAGTGGTTAAGAATCTGCCTGCCAATGCAGGGGACAATGGTTCGAGCCCTGGTCCAGGAAGATTCCACATGCCGTACAGCAACTAAGCCCGTGTGCAACAACTACTGAGCCTGTGCTCTACAGCCCACGAGCCACAACTACTGAGCCCACGCGCCACAGCTACTGAAGCCCACGTGCCTAAAGCCCGTGCTCCACAACGAGAAGCCACCACAAGAAGACCACGCACCACAACAAGGAGTAGCCCCCGCTCTCCGCAACTAGAGAAAAGCCTGGCACAGCAACGAAGACCCAATGCAGCCAAAAATAAATAAATAAAATTTTTTTAAATTAAATAAATAAATAAACAGCCTGTATTTTTATCAAAAACATCAATGGTATGAAAGACAAAGAAAGACTGAGGAACTGTCCCAGCGTAAAGAAGACCAAAAAGCCATGATAACTAAATGTAAAACACGATCCTGAACTGGCCCTTATAAGAGAAAAACAAAATTGCTACTAAAAGCCCTACATTATTGGCACAACTGAAAAAACTGGAATATGACTGTAGATTAAAGGTTTGTTAAACTTCCTGAATTTGATGGAGTTCAGGATGTTGGCAAAGGTCATATCTGATGAGCAGGATATGAGACAGAGTCCCAGTTCTCAAAGACATTACATTCTAATTAAGAAAAGAAAGCCAGCACATGAAAGAAAGGGTAATACAAAAGAAAAAAAAATCAGCAAATTATCAGAACAGAAAGTAATTAGGTGAGCTGTAGTGGTCTGAAAAATATTCACAGGGAGGTGGAATATAAATGAGGCCTTCCAGGGAGGATGGGTTTGAGGTAAGCAGAAAAGAGAAGGAAAGGCTTTTTAAAGGAAAGGTACCTTTAAAGAAGGTACCATCAGTGTGAGCAAGGAAGTAGGAATAAACTCAGCGCATTGGGTAGATAGTGCAGAAGACTTGGGGGGAAAAGTCACTGATGCAGAACAGGAAACTTATTCGATATGTAGGAGGAAAGCACCAAAAAATTCAAACAAAACTTCAATATACATCAAACAAATTAGAAGAAATTAGATCATGCAAACATATGGGTTTTCAATTAATTTTTTTAATTTGGGAATTTTTAAATACTTTGCCCAAAACTTTTTCTAAGAGTAAGTCTTTTTTTGTAGGGGAAAGGTCTATTACTGCTATCCTAAAGAACTTTTTTTTTTTTTAAGTCTTCCTATGCTAAAGAACTTTTGTGATGATAAAAACATTCTATATCTGCAATGTCCAGTACAGTGGGCTCATATTCCTGTGAAAGGTGGTTATTGTGACTGAGGTATTGAATGTTTAATTATATTTATTTTCTTCTTTTAATTGAAGTATAGTTGATTTACAGTATTATATTAGTTTTAGGTATATAACATAATGATGCAATATTTTTATAGATCATACTCCATTTATTGTAAAATATTGGCTATATTTCCTGTGCTATACAATATATCCTTGTAGCTTATTTATTTTATACATAGTACTTTGTACCTCTTAATTCCCTACCCCTATCTTGCTCCTCCCCACTTCCATCTCCCCACTGGTAACTACTAAGTTGTTCTCTATATCTGAGACTTTGTTTCTGTTTTGTTATATTCATTTGTTTCATTTTTTTAAATTTTATTAAAGTATTGTTTCATTTTTTAGACTCCACATATAAGTGAAAACATACAGTGTTCGCCTTTCTCTGTCTGACTTATTTCACTAAGCATAATACACTCCAGGTCCATCCATGTTATTTCAAATGGCAGCATTTCATTTTTTACGGCTGAGTACTAATCCATTTTATATATATAATGGCAGTTGTAAATAATGCTGCTATGAAAATTGGGATGCATACATCTTTATGAATTAGTGTTTCAATTTTCTTCTAATACATTCCCAGGAGCGGGACTACTGGATCATATGGTAGTTTTATTTTTAGTTTTTTGAGGAACCTCTATTCAGTTTTCCACAGTGGCTGCACCAACTTGCATTCCCACCAACAACATACTAGGGTTCCCTTTTCTCCATATCTTCACCAACATTTGTTTTTTGTAGACTTTTTGATGACAGCCATTCTGACAGGTATGAGGTGATGTCTCATTGTGGTTTTGATCTGCATTTCTCTGATGATTAGCAATGTTGAGGTCTTTTCATATGCCTATTGCCCATTGGTATATCTTTTTTGGAAAAATGTCTATTCAGATCTTCTGACCATTTTTTAATCAGGTTGGTTTCTTTGATATTGAGTTATATAAGCTATTTATGTTTTTCAGATATTAATGCCTTATCAGTCATATTATTTTTTAAGTATTTTCTCCCATTCAGTAGGCTGTCTTTTTGTTTTATCAATGGTTTCCTTTGCTGTGCAAAAGCTTTTAAGTTTAACTACGTCCCATTTGTCTATTTTTACTTTTGTTTCCTTTGCCTCAGGAGACAGATCCAAAAAAATATTGCTACAATTTATGTCAAAGTGTTCTGCCTATATTTTCTCCTAGGAGTTTTACCGTTTCCAGTCTTACATTTAGGTTTTCATATTTAATTGTATTTATACTTTACAATTATATTTAATTTTAACTTAGTCATATGTGGTTATTGGTGATCTTACATCCCAGGTATTGATATGTACCAAAGCTCTCTCACAGCTGGCATGAATCGTACAGATGTGTGCCCTCATTCCCTTTTCACATGTAGATACAGCAACAGCTCTCTCCTCTAACACTTATTTTTGTAAAGGCATCAGAGTGTTACGTAAGGTATGACAGTTCCAGCGAGCTTAGAAAGTAATTAGGTCAGGGTTTCTCATTTCTGAAATGTAAAGTTCACCCTGAAGCATCATGAGGATTGAAGCTCCCTTGAAAATTAAGCAAATATTTGGAATTCCAGTTCATTCCTTCTTTCCTTAAGCTCATCCTTTTGCCTGCTGTAATGAAGTCTGCAGCTCATGTGATCAAAAAAAAAAAAAAAGAAAAAAATAGCTGGAAGCAGCCTTTACAATGGCCTCCCACCAAGGTTCCTACAGGAAGGACATGAGAGGGGTCATGATGCTGCTAGTTTTTCCACTGTGATCTCAGCCCCCTTATACTTCATGCAAGAGCAACAAATTAAGCTACCCTTCTAAAAATTCCACTTCCAAAATTTTGGCACATTTAGGCTTTTCCTTGGGTATAAAAATCCTTCAGTCCCTTATGCTCAAGAATGTACATTTTTCTCTCCTAAAAATAAGTGAGCAGCAGGTGCCACACTAAACAAGCCTTAAATGATTTAAGCTGCAGTTGGGAAGGCTCCATAATGTAATTCATTCCAGTTACTGCTCATTTGGAGCTGGGGGAGGCTTTTGATCTAGCTGCATGAATTTCAGGTCATTTCTATCAGACAGTTATAATTTTGTTACCAGTCTTTGCAAGTTGAACTTATAGTCCATTTGGAGTAATGAGCACACACACACACATCCCTATCAAAGGTCAACATCACTCAGTGCTGCTAAGAATAGGTAATACGCAATATTTGAGGGTTACTTCTCATTCTTTTCCAGCATTCCTTATGACATTTTATGCCCTGGCTCTATTTTATCACTGCTGGAAAAATGCCATAAATGATTGGCTTGGGATGGGCAAGGGAATGTGCACAGCCTCTCCACTGATTAGAAAATAATGCCGAGCATTGTTGTACAAAAGGCATGGCAAACTTCTTCCCGGGTTTTTAAATAAAGTTTTTAAAATTCCAAATATTTTGTTCAATTGTTCTTATCAGAACATGCCAGAAATTCCCATGCTGTTTTGCAAATCAGCATTACTACACCTGAAATATAGTTAAATCTCAAAAAAATGGGGAGGGAGGCAGTAAACAGGATAGACAATCACAGGCAAACAAAATTTGTAGTTAATTCTTGAAAACATGCCATTAGTTCAGATTATATATGTATATAACTAAGTATACAAACATTAATATGCAAACCATATATAAGAGGGCATGAAAACAGTAAACTTCAGGTAAGAAGATGTTAAGTAGGAAAGGTCAGTTGCTGCTGCCTAAGGAAGGCTGAAGATCTAGGCTCTCCATCTTTGACGACACCTGCCATGCTCATGGGCAGGGAGCAAGTTACACTGGGAGGAGAGACCCAGTGGCGACATTTTGTTAATGAGCACAAGCTCCCATGTGAACTTGCCATGAATGGTAAAGATGGGGATGGAGACCAGAGGAACCTCATGGGGGTAAACCAACATGGAACACTTCTCTTTCTTTGTACAAGAGATCCTATAGAGGTGATATTAAACCAGTTTATTTCCAGTTTCAAGTTTATTGGCATATGATTTCCTCTCAAAATGCTTTCCTCCATGCCCCATAACTGAGGTGGACCAGCTCTTAGAAGAGTTCATGTGAATATTTAAATTCCAAAATGACTCAAAATAATTCCATGATTTGGTATAACATAATTTTACACCTCACTGTTATATGATATACAAGCAAAAAAATATGTAGTCTCATGACTGTCTTCCTCCAAAATGATAAGAATACCTAATGTTGGAAAACAGAGGATGTTTCTTGCTAATTTGCAACTGGTGCACACATGAAGGCTGGTGATGGCCTGGCTGGGTTGACTCAGATGTGCCCCTTCCAGTGTGCCATTTCCACACTGCAGACTTGACCACACAGACCCTCCCTGTTGCTCTCAAGGCCATGGAAAATTAATGCCACAGAAAATAGGACAAAGGATATACAAACCAATCAAAATCTAGTCAACATCATTTGAAGTCAGGGAACTGAAAATCACTGTTCAGCTATGGTGGATTGCATTGTTTCCCCCCAATTCTTCACTCCTCCCAGGAGCCATGTCATGTGACACCTGACTTTCCAGTTTCTACCGCTAAAGGGGTGTATCTCTCCAACCCCTGACATTGGGTTGAGACATGTAAATTGCTTTGGCCAATAGAATGAGGTGGGAATGACAGTGTGTCAGTTCCAAGCCTACACCGTAAGAAGACTTGTATGTTTCCACTTGTCTCCCTGTGCCGCCAGCATTGCTATGAGGAGAACATCCCCCAGTTTGAACGCAGGTCCTAAGCATGTGAAGAGCCACGTAGGGCAGAGCTGCACCAGCCAACTGAAGCTGAGCCTCCCCTGCCAACCTGGACACCTGCAGTCAGTGGAGTCCCCAGCTAAGCCCAGACGAGATCAGTCAAAACCCAGTAAAACTGCTGGTGTATGAGCAATTCTAAATGACTGCTGTTTTAAGCCACTGTTTGCTTTATTTGCTTTACCATTTGTGTATGTGTGTGAAGACACTTAAGATCTACCCTATAAGCAAATTTCAAGTATACACTACAGTATCATTACAGTATTATTAACTATAGGAGGAGGTAGAGGAAATGGGTAGATGCTGGTCAAAGGGTACAAACTTTCAGTGAAGCCACCATGTTTTGCAGTACTCTGTTAATGCAGGATTATTGTTGCAGTAGAAACCAGTATCAGCCTCCACAGGATTCTCACAGCCAGAACTGCTTTAGGAACTGCATGCAAGTGGGGAACAAGTCTCTACCACTCTCAGAAATCTCTACTCCTCTCCTTTACCCTCTACCACCTCCCTATCCAGAAGAGGCTATTCCCCTTCCTCCTGACCAAGTGTTAGAATCTTGCCTTCCCCCGACCCACACTCCAACTCAAGTGTAATTCCTTGACATAAACTAGATCTTCCTCCACGTGTGTTTGGTAACTTACCTACTTTCCCTAAACCTTAGTTCTTATTTTATAAGTGGGGCTAATTATAACAAGATATATTATTATTAAATTAAGTTAGATAATGCTTGTACAGTGCCTAAAAAGTAATAGGAACTCAAAAAACAGTAACTACTATTATCCTGACTCTTGAAAAAGCATTCTCCTTATAATGATCTGCCCTGAAACCCAGAGATAAGAAAATTTCTTTTGATAAGATCATGCAAGAGTAGCTCAGTTAAAAATAATTGCTAACTCATCCCAACTCTTTATTTTTTTTATTTTTATTTATTTATTTATTTATTTTTTGCGGTATGTGGCCCTCTCACTGCTGTGGCCTCTCCCGTTGCGGAGCACAGGCTCAGCGGCCATGGCTCACGGGCCCAGCCGCTCCGCGGCATGTGGGATCTTCCCAGACCGGGGCACGCACCCGTGTCCCCTGCATCGGCAGGCGGACTCCCAACCACTGCGCCACCAGGGAAGCCCTCAACTCTTTAATATACAGTACTTAACACATGACTTGAAAAAATTATTTGCAATATATATTCTCTTGCTCTAAGTAATTTTGAAGTTTGGAGAATTTTTAAATCACCTGAAAAATGTTCTAGTATCTTTGGAGGTATTCCACTCTTTTTCATTGCTATTCAATTTATTCAAAATAAAAAATAAAACCAAAAACAGTTCATCCATCCATTTTTCCCACCCCAACCCTTCATCTCTGGTAACGACCAATCTGTTCTCTGCATCTATGAGCTTATTTTTTTGTTTTTGTTAGATGCCACATAAAAGATCATATGATATTTGTCTTTCTCTGTCTGACTTATTTCACTTAGCATAATGCCCTCGAGGTCCATCCCTGTTGTCACAAATGGCAAGATTTAATTATTTTTTATGGCTGAATAATATTCCGTTGTATACATATATATATATACACCACAGTTCTACTCTTGACTACTCTGAAAATTTGAGACTCAAAATTGTCAATTAACATGCTAGTCATTCACTGAACCAATATTTAGTGAGCACCTACAGTACACCAGGCTCCATGTTAGGTTGCTATGTGGGATTAAAGGTACATAAGATAATTTCTTCTTCCTGGCAAATTATAAAGTGTTGGGAAACTGGTACATTGACACAGTAACAACTACCTGAGGCGGCACCTGCTGAGTCAACTGTGAGTGAAACTGACATTAACTAGAGTAGAAACTAGATAGAAACTAGATGGAATACTTGAATTGGCAAAATTTAAGGAGAGATTAACAAAAAGACTATTCATAGAGATGAGAGAAGGGTACCTGGAAACCACAAGGAGAATGTAGTAACAGTGGGGCATTATCACCTCCCCAGGACTGATGGGATGAGAGCAGTAAGCATTTACCCAGACCAGGTGACACAGAGCCATGTAGAGAGGCTCTGACAGGAGATGTGATTTGAAGGAATCTGGCAAAGTGCAGGGCAAGGGAGCCCACTGATGTTATCCATGTTTGTCAACCTTCAAGAACAGAAAGCAAGGCAGAAAGTAGATCTGCAAGAGCAAGCATAGTATATCCAGCACACCAGGTCACAGGGACCAACACCCAGAAAGATAGCCTTCTGATAGAAGCAAGCTTGGGAATGTAATGACAGCCCTCATCAGTGAAAACTTACTTCCCCTGGACTCTCCTGGGCCTTTGAAATATGAATTATGTCAGAATATCCCCTTGAAAGACTCCCTTACAAATTCAGAGGGCATTAGAAAAGTGAACCTTGGATGGGACTGTAGTAAGCTGGAAAGTGAACTATGAATGAGCAGATCTGGGCTCTTTCCATACCTTTTTTCCTGGGGAAGAACACAAGTAATGGCCCTCAAATCATCTCCCCTCTAGCCCTGCTTGTTTATGGTCAGAGGGGGTTCTGCCAAAACACCCCATAAAAGAAAGAAAATGGAGATGATGAGAGACTATTTCTTAGCTAAACTGCGATGTGAATTTTTAAACATCGTCAAACTGGACTATTTTCTTGCTAGTTAAAATAGGTGGCACAAGATATTTTTCATGACCCTATTGTACTAAACCTGGTGGAAGGTGAAGCTCACTGCTTCCAGTGGGACCTTACACTTCCTGCCAACGTAATTGTGGGCAGTAGTGCCATTTGGAAATAACAATCATCTTCTTTGGGTTCAACATAGCTCTGAAGATGTAGTGATACTTTGGCATTTCCAGTTCTTTGCTTCGAAAATGCATTAACCTATATGTATACATAGTTGCTTTCCAATTCAAAATGATGCTTTTGTTTCGAATTCAAATAAGTTTTCCATCCTTGTCTGCAACCTCCAAATGATTTCATTGCATTACTTTTTTAGCATCATCTGTGGATGAGAATGCAAACAAAATTTCATAGTATCTCTGATTCTCTGAAGGCTTTATTTATACTAACATAATAGGGATTGATTGTACTATAGGATAAACAACCTTCAGTTTATATAGGAATGTTTTCAACATCCCATTTTCCATTCACATATGTTCTCACTAAGTAACTCATCAACCAAGTCTTATTTTCTGTGCTTTTCAGTGCTTGCCTTAGGGCCTGTTCTTTTTCCTGATATTGCAAGGTAGTAGCAAATAATGTCATAGTTAAGATTTCAAAGTCACAGCATTATAACCCCCTCATCTCTATTGCCCATAATGAAAATCTATATTGTAGCCTTAGTATTCCAAGGGACTCTCTCATAATCAAGTGATATGCTTCTTAGAAATTCATCTTCTGCTTTTCTTTTTTTAATATATCTGAATCATCGACTTTAAAATTTTTGATGGCATCTAGCCCTTTATAGGATAAATATCAACCTCCTTAGTATGCCATTTATGTAGTACACAAATGTTTATTGAGCACCATCTCTGTGACGGGTACTGTTACAGGTTCAGGGGATATTTTCAATACCATCCACACTAAACTTCTTGCTTTCTCCAACATTCGACCTTTTCTCAATCCCTTGTCTTTCCCAGTGTTGCGTATTGGAACTTCTAATCACTTCTCCCCTGTTTTCCTGAAAATTCCTACTCCTCCTTTAGAACTCTCCTCAGTAACACCTCCTGTGGGCTTCCTCCCCAGCTCCCTCTGGCTGAGTTCATCACTCCTTCCTCTGACCCCACCAGAGCAGAGTTCTTCTGTCTTTATCACAGCCTTTGTTACATCTGCTGGGGGTTGTGGGTATATCTTAATCTGTGAGCTTCAGGAGAGAAAAGTTGGAAGTTTGCTCATTCTAGGCACCTAGCATAGTGTACATACTCAAAGATTTGCTGAATGAATAAGTATGTGAACCCAACAAGTAGAAAACAAAGTACTAGTTGAAACTCTGAGAAGAAATGTCTTACCCACAATTATGAATTACTCAGCTAGGGACTTAATGTGTAACATGATAAATATAGTTGATAACACTGTATTGTATAATTGAAATTTACAAAGAGAGTAGAACTTAAATGCTCTCTCCAAAAAAAAAAAATGTAAATATGTCAGGTGATGGATGTGTTCATTAACTTGATGGAGAGAATCCTTTCACAGTGTATACATATATCAAATCACCACAACGTACATTTTAAATACCTTACAATTTTATGTGTCAATCATACATCAATAAAGGTGGAAAAAGTCCTTCATTCATTTTTTAAAAAAAGAATTACTCAACTGGAACTAAAAGCCATCACTGCAGCCACCAGTTATCTGGAGACTTTTCAGCAGCAGGTGGCAGGCTAATAGGCTAAGTCTGGAGGGAATCACAAACCCCGGCCTGCACATTACTTGTTCCACATCCATCCTGTCCCAAGCACAGTCAATCAAAGTAGCCATGTCTCCTAGAAAGCTGCTCTGCAGAGCAGGACAACCTCAAAGACTGTAACAAGCTGCAGGAGCTCAGGGAGTCCTAACTTGTATGTGTATGTGTCCTGGATCATTGTCTCTCTGACCAGACCATAGGTTTCTCCAAGAAAAAGTATTATGTCTCGAACACCTCTATTTCCCCTTCCCATAACCCCTTGTCTCACACAGGACTGAACCCTCAGCTAATGTTTAATAGAACTCTTTTAAGGAAGAAAATACTTCTGGAAAAAAGAAGAGGAGGAGGTTGTGTTAGGGAATATCAGCTGCTGTAACAAAAATATTTCAAAACATCAGTGTCTTATCACACACAGTAGGATTTTATTTCTCATTGTGTAATAGTCCAATCAGGTTTGCTGCTCAGCACACAGCTTTCCTCCAGGCGATGGTCCAGAGACCCTGGCTTCCCTTGTGTGCTACAGGGGCTGTAGCATCTTCTTCATCCATCCAGTGGAATGGGAAAGAAAACCTGAAGGAGGCACAACCACTGCTTAAAAGCCTTGGCCCAGAATGGCACACATCCTTTCTGCTCTCATTCCACTGGTAAAACTGGTCACATGCCCACACATGGAGACAAGCAGCTGGGAGATACAGCCCTGGCTGGGCAGCCTCTTCCTCATAACAACGTTGGACACTAGAAGAGGGAGTGCCAATCTTGGTGTTCAATAAAGCTTTCCTGACACAGGATTCTTTACTGAGGAAACGGGAAAAAAGAGATACACTTCTATGAAATTAATCCCATTTCTCCAAAAATGAAGCTTACTGTGACCATACAACCTCCTGACTCATCCATCATTTCTAATATAAGCCACTTCTCCTGCAACAGTTGCTGCTTAACTTCTGAGAATCTCCATAAACAGTCACAGCTTTGATTTGAGAGTTCAGAGACCATCCTCTCTTCCTAAAGATTATTCTGGATAAGGGACTGCATTTCCCAAACTGTGTTCTACAAAACACTGGCACATTCATGTGCAAACTGCACCTAGAAATTGAGTTTGGGAAACCCAACATGCTGTACTTCCTTCCCTCTTGATGTTTCAAAATGTATACTAGCACAAAGATTCTGAGAAATCCTATAGTAAGAAACCTGTTTCACTTTGTTCAAACATTCCTCAAACTTAAGTTTATATATCGAAAAATATAAACTTTATATTATAAAAAATTGATATTTTGAAAAACATCTATTTTCGTCAAATGCTGTGCAAGAGGACAAACTAATAAAAAGAAGGATTAACATCTATTGAAACCTCTCATGTGTCAGATACCACTCTATCTAGTTAAATGAGAACAAACCCCTATGAAGTAACAACCATTTCTCCATTTAAAGATGAAGAATATTAGGCTCAAAGAGGTTAATTATCAAAGTTCCACCATTAACTGTAACCTGTTTGGGTCACAGAGAAAAATGACCAAGAGATTATGTATTTCTGTCCTTTTAGAAATGCCAACTAACACAGATGACGCCCAAGTCCCCAGCTTAATGTCAAATGCATGGTGGGGATTTACCCAACATTTGCAAGGCCAGTCCAGCAAAACTCTATAAGAAATTACTTGTAACTTTTCTAACCAGGTGTTACTGTTCGTTTTCTAACTCAGATTTACTGACATGTGGATTCAGTAGTGAGACTGAAAGAAAAACAGAGGGAGGTCCAGGGCCCTGAATATAGAATTTCCCAGAGAAACAAGTTTCTCCCTCCGGGACCAATAAGTTCCAGTTCCCAAGAAGTGCTAGTACTATATGGGAACTAAATTTCTACCAACAGCCTTGCTAGGTAATGGTAACACCTCATTAAGTTATATAAACCCACTCTTAAAATGCGTAGCTATTCACCTGGGGAACCCAAAGCGCAGACATTTTGTTCCCATTTACCACCCCTGCCTCCTAGAAATGCCTGGATTTCCTGAAATTATGACTGTGTCATTTCCATCATGGCATTCATTTTGGGAATGAAATGATTTAGAGGGTTGGAAAAGGTCCTTTGATCAGGAATCACGAGATTTTGATTCCAGCCTCAATTCTACCAGTACATTTGCGTGACTTTGAACAAGTCAACCAGGGCAACTACTATTAGCTTCTATTTCTGCTCTTACTTTCATCTGCTAGGCTTTACAGTAAGGATTCTTCACTTAGTATCTCATTCAATCACTGCCTCCCTTTAAAGTAGGCATTTATCATCACCATTTTATAGATAAGAAAACTGAGGGTAGTGGGTGAGATTTGGCTTTACAAGTCTATGATCCAAATGGATGGATTCCAAGACCTATGGTCTTAAATAGTCTCCCTACGCCTCTTCCTCTTGAGGCTTCTCTCTTTTATCCCCAAATTGAGGGGTCTTTACTAGCCATTCTATAGCCATTTCTTCCCACTTAAGCCTTTTGTGATATAAGCAAAACAAAGCAAAACAAAACACTTTGAGAGTTTTTACTTCCTTCCAGGAAAAAGCAATAATTTCTGGTAGCTGCTACTAATTGGATATTAGTCGTTTTCTGAATTATAATGTGAAATACTAGATAGTAACTATTACTACATGGAATATCAGTTATTAACTATCTACATGGGTAAAAGTTTGTGGGTAAATCAAAATGTAAATGATGTCGATACTGTCATTTCTCCAAAACTTCAACTCAATCAAAATGGTACACATGGTAGAGGCAAGGAGAATTTACTGTGAATGTAATAAAGTTTAAGTTTCCAAGGCCTTGTGAGGGGCCTTAGCAATTTTGTATCAGTAATTTTGGTATTTTTACTTAAAGAGGGTCCTCCAATTGTATAAGCTTCAGGACCAACAAGATCCATCACTGTTTAATGACTCTATGGTTGGTCTGCTCTGGATGTAAATCCAAGCTCTACCCCTTCATAGCGTGACCTTGAGTGTGTTACTTAACTTCTCTGTGCCTCCATTTTCTCTTCTGAAACAAGGGGGTTATAAAAGAGGATGGATTATAGGATTATTGTGTGGATTAAATAATTTATTGCAGCAAAGCACCTGGAACAGAGCACATGAAGTGATCAATACATGTAAGATATTATGTACTTACTTATTACTTTAATAGCATATGTGAATATTGACAGTACATATACTATGTGAGCTTTGATGAGCTGCAATACTTATTCACAACTGCTACTTTGCCTAGCTGGGGTGCCTCCATTACCAATCATTATTTAAAGACCTGTTTTCACTCACACTCTGAGTCAAACTTCCTAGAATATACTCAGCATTGATAGACTGAAACTGTATCAAATGACTTGAATCTAGTTGCTGATCTCAGACAAGGGCTACTTTTGGGTTCTTCCTTTTCCTAATAAGTTATTGAACCAGCTTTCCTCAGTGCTGAGTTCTGGTCATTTGAAGTAAAAATCCACTTATTCTTATGGTCCCAAAGTGCATTAAACATGTTTTATTTTGTTTTTTTTTTTCCTGTTTAACTGGCAGCATGCTAAGTTACTTACTTGCTCAAAACTTTCTAAGTGGAAATAATGATTATTTTATGATAATTTCATTTAATTTTTATCATATTTCTGGGATGCAGTCCAGGCAAGCTTTGTTATTCTTTTATACACAAAGAACTGAAGTTCAGGGTAGTGACATGGTTTGTCCAAGATAACAGAGTAAATGAGTAGAAAACAGGAGGAGAAACCAGAATTTCCAACTCCAATTCCAAGACTTGAGGTTTACACTGAGTAAACTTTTCAAAGCTCTAGACCTTTAGTAGGATAATGCTTTCTATTTTATTTTTCGAACCTCGGTTCTCACTGGAGACTTGTATACAAAAGGGGGTAAGATAATTTTTCTCTATAAAATATATCATACACTTGAGGATAGAGCAGAAAGATGTCAATAAAGGGATGTAGTACTCTTCTCACGATTGTTATGAATAATTTCAGGCATCGTAACCTCTGGGAAATCTCACATTTAATAAGCACCATTGTCAAGGCCAGCCTTATGTACCTGTAAATATAATAGACATTGTCTTGTGAACATTATTTGTGGAACTGGGGAAAACCTTCTACCAAGAGAGCTTCTCTCCACAATTCGTCATGCTGGAGAGTCTATCATTGCTTCTTTTGGATTAAGACACTGCTGACCCTGGGAAACTTTGTTTTCAGATGCAAAAATTCCTGGAATAGTCAACTGTCTAAACACTACCAAAGACAACTGTAGATTAATGTCACAGAAGTAGGCAAATTGCAACTATAATTAAGAAGAAGACATATCAACAAAGAAAGGTTATGGGATTTGAGTTAGAGGACGTGAGTTTTAATCCTACTTATTCTGCCACTCTAGCAAGCTGCTTCTCAGCTCAATGCACTGCTTTTTAAAAGGTACTACGTAGTGCTGTCTCATTTAGACTAGTATTCCTGGATCTTTTAACCTTCAGAGTACTTTTTTTTTCTTTCTTTCTAACTCTTTAATCAATTCCATTAGTGATAAACAGCACACTGATGACATTTTCATCTGATATTTTTTTAAGATGTGGTAGAAACACCACTGAGGACAAATAAATAATGCAGATTCTCTGGCAAAGATATATTGAGATCTAATTTAGGAGGGAAATGCAAGATATTTTTCCTAGGAAGCAATAGTCTAAAACAGCAGTGATTAGATGAAGTGAAATAAACTTGGTCATAAAATCAAGACACACAGGTTAGGAAAATAAGGTATATTTTTCCATCACCAATAACTAAAAAAGCCACAAAACTTTTCTACGTCTGGAAGAATTTAGTATCATATAATGTTATCCCAGGAATCAGTGGTCTGAGCAAAGCCACTATTAACAGAAAGAATGACTTTTGGCCTAAGAGCCAAGAACACGTTATCACAGAGTCTGAGGTAGTAGAAGTAGCAGTGACACTTGTAATTGTCACAGTGATACTACTGCTACTAACAAAAATAATGATGATGACAACAATAATAATAATAAAACCCTTCTGTTTGATCAGCACTTTATAATTTTAAAAGCACTTTCACGTATTGGTTTCATTTGATCCTTAAAATGAGTTGATGAGCTAAACAATAGAAGACTTATAACTCCCATTTTAGGAGAGCAAACTAGAAGTTAAGATGGGGAAGTAATTTCTACAAGGTTATTTAATTCATGAATCCAGGACCATTACAGAGTTTTAGGACTTGATTCCTGCTTAAAAGCAACTAGTCCAATCCTTTCTTTTATATGTTAGGAAACTGAGGCTTGGACACGAAAAGTGACTTTCTCTAGGAGAATACAGTTAATTAGTTGCAAAGCAAGGACTTGAATCCAAAGCTTAGTGCATAGATTTTTTCACCACACTCTGTTGACTCCTAGATGGTCTTGAAAGGAAGAATGATTAAGGCCAGGTCAGTTATGAAATTTTGCAGGAAGAGTCCAGGGCTGGCTTTGATGTTAGATGGGAAAGAAAGATTTTCACTAAGATGTTTACAGTAATAGTGACACTTGCAATGGAATAAATGAATTCATATTCGAACACCTCTGAATCAGAAAGATATAGATCAAATAGGCAGAGGGGCAAAAATGACGCCAGTAATGTGAGCATTGATTTATGAAAAGAGTCCAGAAGATTAAAAGTGCTAAACATGCATGACTTGGCTAATGACTGAGGAAAGACAAGGAAGTCTATAAATATTTGAAGGGTACAAATGTTATAGAGGAAGCAAAGATATTTTAAAAACAAGGGGAAAAAAGCCAACACTATTAGATTAATGGAACCCAATGAAGAAAAGAAAAAACAAAGGTTGAACATACGGAAATACTTTAAAATGAAATTTATTATTCTCTAGATTTGTCTTCCAAGATCAGAGGTGGAGTCTGTCATCTGGGATATTTAAAATCTGATTGGACCCAAAGTACCTGAGCCAAAGACACAGGAAGCTATGTTCCATGGATTCATAAGGGCTGGCGCACATGCCCTCACAGGTCTTTTCCATCTCTTTTTTTTTTTTTGCGGTACGTGGGCCTCTCACTGTTGTGGCCTCTCCCGTTGCAGAGCACAGGCTCCAGACGCGCAGGCTCAGCGGCCATGGCTCACGGGTCCAGCCGCTCCGCAGCATGTGGGATCTTCCCAGACCGGGGCACGAACCCGTGTCCCCTGCATCGGCAGGCGGACTCTCAACCACTGCGCCACCAGGGAAGCCCCCATCTCTTATTTTGTAATCCTGGAACTACACAACATTGCCTTGATTTTCACTCATTCTGAAGGCTGAGGCTTTGGAGATGTGCGGAGTAAGGATAGTGGACTCTCTGAGTGCTTATAACTCCTATCTTCAGTGCACGGCCCTAGAGGTGAGCTTGCCAACTCAACCAAATAAGAGGAGATCCAAATTGACATTATAAAACTTCGTCCTAAATAAACAAGATAATTAAACCTAGCAGCTTCAGGAGAGAAGCTCACTCAACTCCACCTACCCACCTGCTCCCACATGAAGAATCCAGGAGGACTAGCTCTTGCATCAGCAAAGTGCATCTAAGAAGCACCCTGGCTGAGGCAAAGGTTGTATCACTATTATCATCTCCTCATGGCTGGTATCTTACATACATTGCCTAGATTGTTAGCCTGGATTTCAAGCTCATAGCTTTGCCATGCCCATCTGAGATGCCTGCCTGGCCTGGGCCTACCTTATCTTGTTCTCAACACCTACACCCTTCTGGATCCTGATTCTCTGATCAGCTAGTGCCCTACCTTGCCTCCCAGTACCCATGTACTTTGATATTGAAATGTGGCTGGTATGATTGTGGTAATAAAAATAATATAACTGAGAATTGACAATATGCTCGCTAAGTCGAGAGAAAACAATAGTTAAGTCTACTGAAGTCCCTGAATGTGCTAAGCTTCAAAGGCTTCCATCTGCCTCGCCTAGAGTTTTGACTCCGGCTGCCTGTTTACTCTTCCCTTCCCTGGGACAGAGTCCATACTGCTCACCATCTGTACCTATGAAGCACCATATCCAGCACAGTGACTGTTCAATAATATCTGTTAAGTGAATAAATGAATGCACCCCAGGCTGCTTGGCTGGCTGGGGCTCAACCACACTAGTCTTTGCATTTCCAGAGCTTGGGGATCTGTTTCCTGGACCCAAATCCCTACCCACTGGAGGAACCCTGACTGGACCACACGGAATACTGATGCACAACTGTCTCTAAATAGCATTATTTCCCAGAAATCCTAGTGGTTAGGCCCTACTTACCATATTGGAATTATGTTGATTCTGGCACTAGCTTTCATTAAACCCTAGATTATCCCATGACTTTAGACAACATGATTTGGGTATGTGGTCACTTCCAAGGCTCTCTGTGAGTTAGTGCTCTAGAGCCGGTTTCTCTAAGATCTTCTTCCTCCCCGACTACTACTGGGATGCCACCCTACCTCCCAGCAGAACCCACGTCACTTATGAAAACAAAACACTTTTTCTTTTTAAATCTCTTTTCTCCTTTTCTTCTCCTGAAGACCCACCCATTCTTCCCCAAACAAAAGGATCACTGAGATTTTCAGTCAGAATTCTGGGTGCCATTACATCTTAGGCTGTTCATTAAGTATGTGCTGTATGGGAAAGCACTGATGATCACTGCAGCTGTAGTTGGAAGCCAGGATAATGAAAAACAACTCTGCAGCTCCCCATGCTCTGTTAGTTCTGTTGTCATAAATGAGTTGTGGAGATTCGGAGTGAATGATCCGTATCATATTGAACTGTCCTTTTTTATCGCTGACAATTGAAGGTGACTGAGAAGCAGGGCCAGTGTCAGACTGAATCTAATTGGAAACCTTCTCTCATTAATGTCTGACGTTGACTTGTATTACTTGATGAAATTAGGACCACAGTGAAATGGATTTTATTACACAGAATGAGCTGGTTGAGCTCTCTTCCATTTCAGTGTTTTTTTAACCTCATCCCACCCCTAGTTCTGTGGCAGAAGAGGCCTAGCAGAGCAGGAATTTTGAGTAAGGCAGGTCTGTGCACAAACAAAGCAAGAACAGTAATGTAGTAAAGGAAACTGAAACCATATGGACTTTTATGTCACATATGTTTGAGCAGTTCTTGGGTACTGCTGTGGAAACCAGGGGACCTCCAAGAAGTCACCTTGGCCCCAGCACTCCAGGCACAACTGCCCCTAACCCAGCCCAGGCAGATGAGCACTGATCTTGCAGGTAAAGGGTATGGTATGGAGAAGAACACCCACACCCTCCCTCCACCCTTTCCAGTCACTGGCTGCCTTGATGAAATGCATCCTTGGAAGCTCTCTTTGAAGGTTTGGGTCTTCAGCTGAGGTATTATTTCCAAGAGAAAAAGTGTTGGGATCAAGGAATGGGAATTTTACTCTAGCTATGTTCCCTCTTCCCTGACCCTTACCATTTCTGGAGGAGATAAGAGGAATCAGGGATGAATGAGGAGAGATGAAAAATCTGAGCAGAATATTTAGAAGAATACTCCAGACCCATGGAAAAAAACCTTCAGACCCTCCAGTAAAAAACAAGCAAGCGAATTTGCTTTGAATGAAAAAACGTGGCCAGTGCTTATGGTATGCTTTCTATTAAGTATATGTTAGAGCCGTGGAGGTTAAAGTCTTGCAGTCTGATTTTTGGAGACCCAAAGCCAGGCCAGGTTAGTTTTTTCTTCTTTTTTCCCCCATAGCTCTGTCAGGTATGAGTAAACTCACGCTGATAATAGCGACCCATATTCTGAATGATTAGTTGAGCCTTTTACAAACGTTAAAATGCTTTCAAAACGCTTAACAACAACCAGGAAGTTTAGAAATTTCATCTAGGAACATCAAAAACCAGTACCTACATAGTTATTTATTTTCTCTAAAACCTCCTCTTCTTAAAACTATGGCTTTTTAGAACACACATTTTATTTACTCAGAAATATACACAGTGCTCTTCAAGTTCAGAAGATAAAGCAATGGCTAATTTAGGCTGTTCTGATGCCTAATTAGTGCCCAGATTGTTAATGGTCTGATGCGTCTGACCCTGAGATATTACGATCCGTCCAGCAGGATTTAAGAGAGGGAGGGGGCCCGTTCTTGACAAAGTTGTGATACTGGCCAAATTAGTCATCTGTGCCTCTGCATCCTCTTTCCACCTTTCCTTCCTGTCCTTTTTATCCCTCCTCACTCATTGTCAGTCACCAGCCCACTCCCCGCCCCCAGAGCAGCGCATATGAACCTTCTTTCCCATCTGAAACCTTTTTAATGTTTCCTATGTCCATTCTCAAACCACATTTGTCTTGTGCTTTTCGGTAAGAATGAAACTTTTTTTTTTAACAAATTCACTCCATTGATATTAATGACACAATCATGTTTAATACATTGCCCATCCTAGGAACATTTGGAAGTAAATACAACCACTAACTCATTGTGCAAGGTCTTTTCTTACCTATATGGAATTTTTTTCCTCAAGCAGCAATCCCAACTCAGTGTCACGACATTGATTATATCTCATTCATCACCTCCTGGATTTCAGCAAATCACAAATTGTTATTAGAGCCCTACAGATCTCAGTTGTATTTCACCATTTTTCAGGTCAGGAAATGGACGCCTAGAGAGTGGCACTGTTGCCCAGGTCACTTAGAGAGTCAGTGAATGAACTGGCTCTACTGCTCAAATCCTGACTCCTAATCCAGTGGTCTTTCTACCCCAGCACACTGCCAGCTCCACTCTATACTGTTTCGGATCCCAAATGTCTCACTCAGTGCTACCAAGAGACTTCCTCTCAGACATGGGAGCGTTCTCTGGCTAAATAGAGAATGGTAGAAAGAACACTGTCATGCTTACAAAAGATCTACTCTATTATACGGAGAATCCAGAATGTCTAACTGGTAAGTGACAGCCGCTCCCTGCAGTGCTCTAAGGAAAACTCAACGCAGGGATAATTTGTGAGACATTCTATGCTGTGAAAATATACCTAAATGCTGTGCTCATGCTAATACATTTTTGCTTTGCTATAACCACCCCTAGCATCTCTGCCAAAGATATCTTTATAGAAGAGGGAATCAAACAAAGCTGGAGAGTTGTTGATGGGGAGTTGGTAAAAATACAAAGAAATTATACAGTAAGCAAAGCAAGCAAGATTCCATCTCAGAATCAAAAGTTATATGAATTAGTATGAGAAGAATTTCCTACAAACCAGAAGTGATGGAGGGCCTCAGGAGAATGCTCTTCTAAAGGGTCTACTCACACACTGTGCTTAGTTGATATCAAACATCTGGCATGAGAGAAAACCATTCAGTCAATCAAACAGATGTTTAGTCTACCCTCTGCCAAACACCTGGGCGATTGATGGGATCATTTCCTTTTCATTAGGGAGCTTGGCCACAGTGACCTGGAGGTGTAATCACAGCATGAGAACACAGCATGAGGACGGCAGGTATCTTGACCCACCAGGATCCCCAGCATGGGACATTTTTCAGGTCTGTGCGGGTCAATTCAATATCACTTTAGTTTGAGAGTTGTTGGCTGTTTGTTGTTCTGAGTCACTTTGATGCCAGCACAGCTTTTAAACCCTACTTCATAAAGAGCAGAGGGCCTGAGATGAAGAAAAACACCTTACTGACATTCAAGGATAGGAGGCCATTGGCTGAAAGCTACACAGGTTTCCTCCCAAACTGTCGTTAAGTGACCTTCCTCTGCTAATCAGCTACTGTGGGGGAAAAGGTGCCGACATTTTGTTGGCACTGGCCTGGGGATTCATAATGAGTATAGAACTTGGCTCCATTATAAAACATAATCCATCTGACAAAGGGAAATCATTTAATGGGCACTCTCTTAATTATAACAATTTGGAAGAGGGAAAAGTTGAGGACAACAGCAGAAAACATAAGGGTACAATGAGAATTTTGTCTTTGGACTCCCTTCTGGTAGACTAGCATCCCCAAGGGTTAGAGAGGAAAATCAACATTTACCAATATTTTCCTCATCAATTCTAATCAAAAGCAAGGGGAGAAAAAAAAGGAATAAGGGAATAGGGACAAATTAAAAAAGGGGGAAATAAAGGACTTCTGTTGTCCTGTATAATATATGGATGAATAAAAGGATAGCAATGACAATTGTAATTTATTACATTATTCAATGGAATTTTCTTCTGGGGTGGAGGAGTCTCTTGAGGAAGGGTATAAGCAGTCAGCCACGGGTCATATCTCACTCAGGAACACTGCAGGATCTGTTCTAGGAATCTTCAGAAAGCCAGATTTACAGCTTTGCTGATAGCCTCCAATAGGGAGACTGTCGCTCTAAAGAGCAGAGTATTACCTTAGTTTGTCTTCCTTGCTTACAATACTACAATGGTAATGCCTTACAGGTGTCCAGAACACTGTACTTTTCAAAGTGCTTTCATAATGATGACTTCTTTTGATCCCTGCAGTTTAAAGTGCAAGATTCAGTTTAAAGGCAACAGAAGGAAGAATATAATAAAGTATATACTCTCTGCCCGTTACTTTTCAGACACTTTGCTAAGCACTTCCACATGGCATCATATTCATTCAGGGTATATGTATTTTTACCTCCCATTTAATTCAAGAGAAGATTGAGTTCAGAGAGGCTAAGTAATTTGCCCAAAGTCACCCAGCCACTTTATCCTTTTTAGGTATAGAGTTTTATTAGCTTAAATGTACTCATTCACAAAAATGTAAACGGTTTTGGTTTCTTAATTTTTTTAATCAAAATCTTAAGTAAGGATTTGAATCTCCACATCCTGGTAGTCACTTTCTGAGCACCAATCAGCATGTCCAATGACCCCAGGGCAAAGTCACTGAAGCAAAATCTCCCCTTCAAGTTTTAATTTTCACTCTATTCTTCTCTGAACTACTGGGTAACCCATTACAGTTGTCTCTCAGGGACCATTTCCCTTCCCTTAAATGTTCTCTAACCTCAGCTTTGCTCTGAAGCCCATCGTGAATGCCTTCTGACCCTCAATTACATGAATATCATGAAACCTAGCACTTCCTTTCAGTGGGAACTTATATGATCCGGACCAAAACCATTCACCTCCCACTCAGCACAGTTCTCCCCATGCATTTAACACAATCACTGACTCCTTTCAAAACACTTACTTCACCTGTCCCTGGGTACCACCCTGTTTTCAGATTGCTTGGCTGGTTTCTCCTCATCTTCCTGACCTTTACAGCTTGAAATACTCCAGGGCTTCTCGTTTTATCTACAATCACTCCTGAGGTTATCTCATTCACTTCTGTGGCTCTAAGTATCATTTACACACAGATGACTCCCAAATTTGTTCTTCTAGAACGAATCTCTACCTTGAACTTCAAACATACACCACTGTGTTGCTCAACATTCTCCCTTGGATGGCTGAAAGTTATGATAAACCTAACATGCCTGAAATCACACCCCCATATGTTCCTTCCCCTTCATAACCTCACTAGATAGCAGCTCCATTTTACCAGACGTTCTGGCCAAAACCCCTAGAATCATTCATGACTCCACTTTTCTACATGCCACATCCAATCCATCAGCAGAGCCTATTAGATCCACTTTGAAAATAGGTCCAAGCCCCCTCCTGCTTTAAGATTTTACATTCACTGCTCCCTTTGCTTGGAATGATCTTCCCCCAAATGCAGGCATGGCTCATTCTCTCACTTCTTTCAGGTCTTTACTCCAATATCACCTCCTCAGAGAGGCCTTTCCTGACCACGTTATGTTCAGAAGTTCTATCTCCCAACTACTATTCTCTATTGTTCTTTATTCTTCTTACTAGCACTTATTGCCACCTAATACAGCAGGGGTTGATGATGCCCTGTCTAGATCCTTGATCATACCTTTGGTCTTCCCCAGAGGTCACCACAGATACTTCCCTTACAGTCTGTGGCTTTCTTTGCCTCTCTGACTAATGGCCTTATTGCTTTCCTCTAGCAATGAAAACATTTTCAGCCTTTGTGCAAGGCAGACCAGAAATGTTGAAATGTTAACACCCTAGGAACCAAGGAGGCACAGAAGTTTGCGAATAAATATCCCAATATTTTGTCCCTCTTGAGGGCAACTCTGAGTAGCTTTCTGCACTGACTTTCAGAGAATCCTCAGTGGGATTCAGCCCCAGTTGCCCACAGTGGTAACCCAATGATTAGTACACTCTTTATTCACTTTCCTCCCTTCTCTGCCTCATTTCTCTTCTCCCTCCTTGTGCTTCATGAGGTTACCTCCTAAATAAACTACTTGCACCCAAATCCTTGTCTCAGGGTCTGCTTTTGGGGAAAACAACACAGAAATATATTTTATGCATTTATTTGTTTAGCATGTGTATCCCCCACTCAATGCAAGCTTCATGAGAATAGTCAAGTCATTTTGTTAATAGTTGTATCCCCAGCATCTCTGTGCCTGGCACATAAGAAGCACTCAATCATTTTTTGTTTTTTTTGTTGAAATGAATGACCCCTATCTCTATTTGCATTTGACTTCTTCCCCCTGTATTTCCTTGCCAACGGGATGCAGCATCATGGGCTGGAAGATCTGTGCTGTCATTTTAACAGAGAAGACAGAATAGAAGGCAAGCGAGATTGGGGAAGATGGAAAAAGAGAAAGAACAGAAATCCACTTTCTTTCTCACATGTCTTTCAGGGGTCCCAAGGGAAGGCTTCAGATAAACAATATTCAAATCTGAAATGGACCTTGGTGACAGGAGGGTCACTAAATTTGAACTCATCAAAGGGCTCCCAGACCAGGGTAGCAGTGGGCTCTGTTACTGGCACAAAGCAGCAGAACCAGATGGGGAAGGAGAGTTTGACAAATGTCTTTTCCTCTTCATATATTTCCCCTCTTTGGTCACTGGCCTTTCATCAACATCTGAAGCACAAGGGCTGCTTTTGAGTGACAGGCTTGATCTTCTGGTCACTAGGCTGAGAAGAAAGGTGAGAAGCCAGCGGATGTGTCTGCTTTTTACCTCAAAGAACATCCCTTTATTTGGGATGAATTCATCACTCCAAGAACATAAGCAGGGCCCCACCCAAGTAACAAAAAGATAAAAGTTCATTTGCATGTTCCAGAGGCAGAAGTCTTTACTGAGAAAACAACAGGTGACTACGTTAGTACAGCCTCTATGGGGCCTATAGGCCCCATTAGTGTACCTTCAGCATCAAATACATGATTGGCACTACTATTCAACAGAGTACTGAAAGTCCCAGCCAGAGCAATTAGGCAAGAAAAAGAAATAAAAGGCACCTAAATCAGAAAGAAAGAAGTAAATTGTCTCTGTGTGCAGATGACATGATATTATATGTAGAAAACCCCAAAGATTCAGCCAAAAAACTGTTAGAACTAATAAATGAATTCAGGGAAGTTGCAGGACACAAAGTCAACATTTAAAGAAGTTTATTTTTATACACTAACAATGAACTATCTGAAAGAGAAATAAAGAAAACAATCCCATTATCAATAGCATCAAAAATAATAAAATACTTAGGAATAAGTTTAACCAATAAGGTGAACGATCTCTATACTGAAAACTGTAAGACACTTATGAGAGAAATTGAGAGAGGAGATCAATATGGTGGAGTAGGAGGATGCTGAGCTCACCTACCCCTAGGAAAACATCAAAACCACATCTATATGTGGAGAAATTCTCACTGAAAGCAAACTGCAGACTGGCAGAAAGACTCTTCTACAAGCAAGACTATAAAGAAAGACCACACATAGTCAGATGGGAAGGGAGAAGTGACCAGGTTGGGATCCATGCTGCTAGGAGAGGTCACAAATGAGAAGGGGGATATCACGGGCTCAGAGATCCTGGCTGGGGAATAAGGGGTTTGAACCGCATATTGGGCACCCCAGCACAGGGGTGTAACAGAAAGATGAGTCCCCTTAGCTGGTTTGAAAACTAGTGGGACTTACTGGAGAGCTATAAGAAACCAAGACCCTGCTTATGAAGTGTGTACACCCTTGCTTACTTCCAGGAACAAGGTGGAGGAAGCAGACTGAAACTGCCCAGGGCTCTGTCTGGTTTCCTGTGGCCATCCCAGCATGTGACCCAGCCCCTCTAGCTCTGGTGCAGCTCCCAACTAGGGTGAAGGCCACTTAGTGAAATAACACACAGTATTTGTCTTTCTCTGTATGACTTATCACTTATATGTGGAACCTACAAAATGAAAGAAACAAATGAATATAACAAAACAGAAACAGAGTTATGGATATAGAGAACAAACTAGTGGTTACCAGTGGGGAGAGGCAAGAGAGGGGTAGGTGATAAAAGGTAAAAACTACTATATATAAAATAAATAAACTATGAAGATATACTGTACAGCACAGGGAATGTAGCCAATATTTTATAATAACTTTAAATGGATTCTAATATATAAAATATTGGATCATTATGTTGTACACTTGAAACTAATATTGTAAATCAACTATACTTCAATAAAAAAAGAAAAAGAAGTTGAAGAAGACACAAATAAATGGGAAGATATCCCATGTTCATAGCTTGGAAGAATTAATATAATTAAAATGTTCATACTGCCCAAAGTGATCTGTAGGTTCAATGCAATCCCTACCAAGATTCCAATGGCATTTTTCAGAGAAATGGGAAAAACAATTCTGAAATTCATAGGAACTTCAAAAGAATTTCAATAGCCAAAGCAATCCTGGGACAGAACAAAGCTGGAGGTATCACACTTCATGATTTCGAACTTTATTACAAAGCTATAGTAACCAAAACAGTATGGTATTGTCATAAAAACAGACACATAAACCAATGGAACAGAATTGAGAACCCAGAAATAAAACCACACATATACAGTTAACTAGTATTTAACCAGGGAAGCTAAGACTATTCAATGGGGAAAGAATAGTCTCCTCAATAAATGGTATTGAGAAAACTAGATAATTCCATGCAAAAGAATGGAACTGGATCCCTATCTTACACCAGTCACAAAAGTTAACTCAAAATGCATTAAAGACATAAATATAAAGTCATAAAACTCCATGAAGAAAACACAGGGAAAAAGCTCCTTGACGTTGGTCTTGGCAATAATATATTTGAATATGATACCAGAAGCGTAAGCAACGGAAGCAAAAATAAACAAATAGGACTACATCAAACTAAAAATCTTCTACAAGGCAAAAGAAACAATCAGCAAAATGAAAAAGCAACCTACAGAATGGGAGGAAATATTTGCAAACCACATGTCTGAGAAGGGGTCAATATCCAAAATATATAAACAACTCATACAACTCAATAGCAAAACCGAACATGGAATCCAATTTAAAAATGGGCAAAGGATTTACATAGGCATTGTTCCAAAGAAGACACACAAATGGTCAACACGTACATGAAAATGTACTCAGCCTCAGTAACCATAAAGGAAATGCAAATCAAAGCCACAATGACATATCAGCCTCACACCTGTTAGAATGGCTATTATAAGAGATAAAAAGTGTCGGCGAGGATATAGAGAAAAAGAATCCCTATACCCTGTTGGTGGGAATGTAAATTTGTATAACCCCTGTGGAGAACAGTATGGGGGTTCCTCAAAACATGAAAATAGAACTACCAAATGATCCAGCAAGTCCATTTCTGAGTATATAGCCAGAAGAAATAAAATTACTATCTCTAAGAGATATCTGCACTTCCATGTTTATTGCAGCATTATTCACAATAGTCAAGGTATGAAAAGAAAGAAAATACACACACACAGGAATATTATTCAACCACGAGAAAGAAGGAATTCCTGCCATCTGCAACAACATAGATGAATCTCGAGGGCATTACGCTAAATGAAATAAGTCAACAGAGAAAGACAAATACTGTATGATCTCTTATGGGTGGAATCTTGAAAAATCAAACTCATAGAAACAGAGTAGATTTGTGATTGCTAGCAGCTGGGGTGGGGTGGGGGCTAGGGAGACGTTATTCAAAGGATATAAACTTTCAGTAATTTGGTACCTAGTGTGTATCAAGCTGACTAGTACCTGCTCTAAATGTATTGTTCATTTTGTCCTTTTAACAGCTCTTTGAAGTTAGTGATCAGCGTTATTCATATTTTATTTGGAGCTTATAGGGATTAAGAAACTTGCCCAAAGTCACACAGTAAATGAACCAGTGTTACCTCACCGCCACAGGTCAAGAAATTCAGGTTGCCAAACATCCTTTCTACTGATACGAGGCATGTGCCACCCAGAGCAGGTCATTTTGCCTTTTGACGCAGGCATTTTGGCTGAACCCTTTTTGCGTGCCACTGCTCGATAATCAAGTGAATTAAAATGGCACCATGAATGGGTGTGCGTGTGCAAATGCTGGAGACTTGTCTCAGCTCATACTGGGGACATGATCACTGAGAACAACAGATAGGAAGAGCCCATTCCTGGGCAAGGGGCTAATTGATGGTGTGAAAAACACAACTACAAAGATACCATCAAAATATTATAAACTAGGATTGCCTTCCTGAGAAAATCTACAAGGTATGAATAGTGGGCAGCCAATCCTGTTGACTGTAACAAAAGTCAATGCCATGCCTATAATACCCTGAAGCTCACAGATCCTGGAGGAAGTTCCCTTGCCTGTATAAAATATCACTAGGATAGACTAAAAGAAAAGGCCAGATATCTTTGATGGGGGAGAATTCAGTCTGAAAGAGAGTGACCGTCTTTAAAACTTTCCTCCTGCTGCCTTCAACTCCCCAGCCTTACTCCAGATTCTCACCCCACATGCCCTTTATCCTAGGTGCAACCTTCATAGCACCTGGCAGTCCACTGCCACAGATTTCAGCAGGCCGTCCACTATCCACTACACTGTGTAGTGGCAAGAATTCAGACTTGGAGCAGCAGATCTTCAGCTCAAATCAAGACACTGACCCTCACAAGGAAGGAAGCTTCAACAGGTCACTTACCCGCTCTGAATTCCAGTGTCCTCACCTGAGAAAAGAGGAGATTTCTAGGAGAATTAGATAACATCAGAAAGTCAGCCAGCACACATGCTCAATGAATGGTATCAGCTGTTGCACACAGTGGTGACTGTTGTTTGCTTCTGATTCTGAAGTTTCATAAAAGTTTAACTGCTGAGCTGTCTGAAGGAGGTGAAAAGGGGTAATAGAGATGACAAGGCCTCTCCATGCCTTTCCCTCCTTTCATAATTTCTGAGTCCAAAGAATCCAAGGCTCTATGAACTACGTTAGCACTGTAGAAGCAGGCCCAGAACTGGGCTTGCAGGCACCCACCAGTATAACTGAGACAATGGGCCAAGGATCCATGAGCATGGAGTCTAGAGGAAAGCAACAAAGACACGAATGGAATCATGTACAGCTAACCAACAGCCTGGGGGCCAGCGTGGGAGGCTCAGGCTTTGGCCAGCTCCACCGTGCACCTCCATGTGCTGCCAGCCCACAGCCTCACTGTCAGGCTAAGGCAAAGGCACCCCCATAAAGCGATGTTGCCTTATCGTTGATCAGGATTTTATCCAAATATCTAGGCTTGTCTAGGGCGCTAATCCAGGGAAGAGCCCTGAGGAGCCTCAGGCCCTTTCAGACTACACTCAGCCTGCAGTGTGGATGGGGTGAAGGTGGTAGGAGGGAAAGTTGAAGAGATGCTTGCTGTCCCCCAGATAAAGGTAGGAGAACGTGCTGGATCAAAATTCACAAAATGGGTTGAATTACCAGCCCTCCTTCTTACAGGCCAGCTTAAGTCTCATGAGCCTCAATATTTCTATCTATAAAATGGGATGACTAAGTTGCATCTCTACAATTTCTTGTACATCTATAATTCTGTGAGTCTTAGGAAAGAAGAATCATGAGATTTAAAAAATGAAAGAATAAACCAGTTCATAAATAGTTACATGGGCCCCACAGGGTTCCCTGTGATGTGTTAGAGTATACATAGTCAAAGAAAGAAATTGCCTCATCTTCAGTTTGTAATTCTGACCTTGTATTAAGGGCGCTGATTGAATAGTCTACAATATACAATGATAGAATGAAGCCCGGACTAGGAATCAGAGGACCTGATTCAGAAAGCTGGATCCCATTCCTCCAACTGCATTTTCTGGCAAGTCACCTAACCTCTCTACACATCACCGCCTTTTGCATACTCCTCAGAGTTTTGGTAGTTATAAAACGTAATCATGAAAGTGAATATATTTTGTAATCTGTAGAGCCCTATACAAGTGCAGTATTTCACTATTATCATTATATTTTTCTGTTGTTGTGGCTTACTCACCAAAGCACCCTACACTGTTTCTGTTAAACCTGGATCATAAAATGCGCTTGATACCATTCCATTTTAGCTGAGCATAACATAGTGGTCAGAGCTTAGTTTATCTCAGCCTTGGATGACTTCCTGAGTCTTGAAGCTGTCTGTATAAATATGGCAGATAGACAAGGCATAATTATGGGGAGAGAGTGGCAACCACTACCCAGGGACTAGGAAGCTGTTGAGATAGCAGAGGAATCAGCAGAACTTCCAATTGATTTGGGCCGTGTTTAGAGGTGCTCTGTGGGCCAAGTCTCCCAGAAGGATCTGCTCTGAGTAAGATTCAAACAAAGGAATCACAGTGGTTTGGTCAATAAAGAATAGGTTATTCGTCCGAAGGCTGAAGAGTCACGAAGCAGCACAATAAAAAACTCAGCCATAACTCCTTCTATCCCCAGCCAAGAAGCCAAGATGAAGCTCAGAAGCTTAACAAGTCTTCTTTAGGGAGTGTTGAGCATCAATAGCCTTATAGTATTGACCTTAGGAGGCTATAGATGTCATCCTGAAGCTGCCCAGGGTCCTTTATTTAATGGTACCGAAGGCAGACCTGGTCTCCCTGACAACAGGGTCCCATTAGCTAATCTTACCCCTCACACTGGGGCTGGATGGGGGGCCTGCCCAGTCAAGCCGTCGGGTAGCTCATAACTGTGGTTGTGGTGCAGCCCAGTTCACCCAGGTCAAAAGCATGATCCCAAACCAAAATCAAGTCTATACATACACTAAACCCACAAGCCAGGCAGTCAGTAGAAGCCAGATTCCTAAGGCCAAAAGGGAAATTCAACAACTAGCCAAATAAAATGCACAAGCCAAATTCAAGAGTCAAGAACATAAATCCAGGAGCAGAGCTGCCAAACCAATAATGTGTGCAAAGCCAGCTGAGGCCAAGAGCTGGCTGGAAAGTTTAGATCATCATGGGCAGTGAAGCTTTACCAAAAAAGAAGCCAAGAGAGCGGAAGGAGTCATTCTGAAGCTACCATGCGCTTAGATGCCCTAAGCTTTCATTCAGTCCCTACAGTCATAAATGAAGGCAATGTCAGAGTAAAGAAACCAGCAAGGAATGTTGCTATATGACCAGCTCCATTTTCTTCTCTTCTTCCATCACCAAAACCTACTGTTCCTAGACTGGAAGGAAATGCATGGAACGGTTGCCAGAGAGGATGGGTATGATTTTACTTGTCTCTTCTATCTATTTCTCTAAAATGTTCTCTCATGGATATATATTTTTTTTCGTAATGGTTGAAACATATAGGGCACTTTAAAAACATAGAAAGGAACACAGATGATTAAAGTCTTTTTCTGCTGTTAGACCAGATAGATAATGCTGTAAGGTGCTTTGGGAAGAACTCATGGGCTCAGTTCCAGTGTCCCATGTCTCTTTTCACAAAACAACACAATGACCTCTTCCCCAATAATGGTGATTCAAGCTACCACGGGGAGCAGCAGGACAGTTATTCTTAAGTGAACCTTTTGGTTCCCATCAAATTATACCCCAACGGTAGGCTCATCATCAGCTATATATACTCCTTCTCTCTTGGGTCTCTGGAGTATCTCTGATGCTTGAGACTGAGGAAAAAAGGGAAAGAAGAGAATCAAGGATGTGGCATCAGTGCGTGTCCAACCCAGCTAAGCATCCATGGGAGGAACATCTCCACTGAGAGAATGCATCTTTTCCTAAACAACCCAAAGCGTAGCTTGAGCATAAAAGGAGAAGAGCCTGAAAAGCATTCTTTCATTCAGTAACTTCAGTCAACTCAACATATGTGATCAATTCTGCTCTACTGCTTGTTTGGAACACTCAAATTTGTTTCAGTGTAATTGATATAGCTGGGAACAATTTGAGCATAACACAAATTTCACATTTGCTTATGTGTGAGTTTATATGTGAGTAACATGAGGTAAAGCAGAAAACAGTACATTGCTGAACCAAGCATAGGAATACACAAAACATATGCGTGCCTCAAACATCTGCTCACTCCTCAGTTCACCATGTGTACTATGAGCCTCACCCATACACAACTTTCCATCCTATTTCAGATCACTCCTTCCACCACTTTGCAGTAACTCACAAGCTCCAACTCCTCCAAAGTGTACTTCAGGAAGCAAACCTCAGGTCTTTTTCAAGAAAGTGTCAAATTTGTTGTAGTATTTATATATATCTTTATTATTTAACTGTGTATAAAGCTCTGCTAGCATTTTTATTTGGTTCTCATCTTTCTTTTATGGGTCACTGATGAAGTTTTTGCATTATATCCCTAGTCCCATTTTCAAAATCCCTGTGTTTTTTCTTGCATGATTTTGCTAGCACCATGATTTCTGGGAATGCATGTGTCATGTTATAGAACTGACCGTACAAGGCTTTGCTAGGCACGATGGAGAAAGCAGGTATAACCGACGCAATGAGTCCATGCAGAACTCCTTCCCCGGAGTTACTTAGGAAATTTATGCTTTTCTCAATCTCAAATCCCAAGGAAAATCAGTTGAGAAATCAGGGAAATGGGAGTAAGTATTTAATTCTCCTGTGAGAATTAAAACTTATCAATTAACTTGAAGACATTACTGGCTCGGAGGAATCCACGGACACATGGAATCAGAAGTCAAGGTTGGCATTTCCAGAAACTAGAAGAGGATCACACAGGAGACAGACGGTCAGCATCGAATCTGTTGATCAGGTTGTACAACAACTAAAACGACTTGTTGTTGACCATGTTGTCAACATATGTTGACAATGTTGTCATGTTGACCATGTTGTCAACATATGTATGTGTCCCTGTCTAGTTAACCACATGAAAGTAAATTTTAATACGTTTAATATTTATTAAGCATGAGTTATACTTGCATGAAAATATTCATAAATTTATATTGGCAGTATACTTTATACAAGTCCCATGAGTGGTGTTCAAAGAAATAACAAGTTTTGAAAGAAAAATAAGTTCTTAATTGACAATTCACTCTTTACCTGGCTAGGAGAGACAAATACTGTTATTTGAACACTACATGTGGTGAACATTACATGTTAATTATGTTACTGGTGTTTTCCAGTGTTTGAATATTTACTATGGGCTATAGTTTTTGCAAAATGCTACTAAAATATTTATTTTTTCAACTATCTGTGAGATATTCTTTTTTTGAATTTTTGAATTTTATTTTTACTTATTTATACAGCAGTTTATTAGTCATCCATTTTATACACATCAGTGTATACATGTCAATCCCGATCTCCCAATCCATCACACCACCACGCCCATGTTAGATGTTCTTAATAACAAGTAAATGGTATTAGGAATATTAGGTATATTTTAAGACTAACGTGATTTCAGGCGTACCTGAAAATGCCTAGGGATTATGATTTCTCATTCCAAAATCCTGAAGATTAATATTTGTCTGGAATTTAGAAATACTAAGCCCAGGCACGATCTTTAGCCAAAATAAAGCTTGAGTTCTATGAAGCCTGAATGACATGTTCCTCAGAGATACATTGCCTTGAAATCCGGGGTCCAATGTCCCCAGAACAAAATGCCATAACCTGCAACTATTCTCATGTTTTTCTTGGCCAATTCAGAGGTAACTAGAGTTAGAATTCAGGATTAGTTAAAATATATTGTTTTAAAACATAACATTAAAACATTTATGTGCATGTGTGGTGGCAGGATATAGATGGGAAATCTCTGTGCCTTCTCAATTTTGCTGTGAATCTCAAACTACTCTAAAAAGTAAAGTATATTTTTTAAAAAACTCACACAATCTCAGACTTGAGATTTAACACACACGTACACAATATGCACACACACACACACACACACACACACACACACACGAGACCAAAATTATACACACTTCCTTGGTCTTTTAAAAGAGCAGCTTCCCTTGGCCCATAAGCGCCAGTCCTAGTCCAAATGATGGATGGCGGTTCCCATTCCTGACTCACAAACACACGTCTAGCTCTTTGTTTGCACCCCTTAATTTCAGAGGAAGCAGGCTTTCCTCAGCAAGGAGGTTTTCGAGGTTCACAAAGCCTCAGCTGCCATAAATCAAACATTGGTGGCATTAGTGGAGTCAAGGAATGGTGCTGCAGGTAACATTTTCCCGACCTTGCTGAGAGAGAGTCAAGTCTAGAGTTTAACGAAATGAAATCTCTGAATGGTGAACACGAATAAAGCTCCTGGAGCAGTTCTCTCTTGAAGTGACTTTTAACTGACCTGTGAGAAGATTTAAGACCCGTCCCCAAAGTCAGAGGCAGAAGCAGCCTTCATTCCCCACCTGGAGGGATAGCCAAGGGAAAGCTGTCTTCTAAGCCCAGAGCTCTGTGCAAAGCTGACTAAAGCTGGGACATCTTGAAGGCATTGAAAGAAAATGAAGCAACAAATGAATAGTAAAGCCAAGAAGAATCAAACTCACTGTCTGGTGGGGAGTATTTTCTGTCTCCTGGGCAGTATTTTCCTTCTACAGGGAAAGTGAAAACCCATTGCTGCCAATGGACTGAGAATGGGGTAGCATGGTCTGTTTTCAGTACTCTGCATTCAAAATTGACTTCTCTCAAACCTGTAGATGGATTAAGTTGCAAGTGGATGGAAAGATGGTGTAGGTAGTTGCACTGTGCAATTACCTGGAGAGATCTTTCAAAATACTCCAATAGATCCAATAAGCCTGTTGAGCTGAATTTGAATTTGATAACGCTTATCAAAGATGTTTGTTTATTTTTGTTTTTTAACCAACAAACAATTTTGGTCCTGGCTTATTAAGGATTAATGAGGTATAAAGGCAGAGGTTGTTTCTATAAAAGGACTTTTATTTTTTCACCCTTTCTTCTGGCTCTCTGGAATACAGTAGAAGAACCAGGAGAAGGACAAAGAACCTGCCTAAAGTCTTTGACACTGCCATTGGTGAAGAAAGGAGTCCTCATCCTCTTAACACCCTATTCTTTCTCACGTTTACTGCGAAGGTCCTACTGGTTCTTCTGGGCTTATAAAATAAAGATTTGTAAAGTTAAAACAGTCCACCTTGGGAAGATTTGCTCCAAGTTTTTACCCCCTCTTTTGGTTATGCTCCCGATTTATGAACTCTAAACAAATGGTTCCAGGTGTTGAATTCTGTGTGTAGTAGGGGGTTCTATCTGCTTTTAACTTTTGATAAAGGGTCTCTGCCCTAACGGGTCTTAGTGACTTTTACAGAGAAATTTTCTCTGGGCACTCTCTTGACTCTTAATTACACTTAGCTTCTTTGTCATCATATATGCCTATAGAAGAAGTTTATATCAACCCTGAAGAAGTCATCAGCTCTTCTTGGCATTATCCTTAAAAATTTTTTATACCAAAATGTCATGGCCATTCTTGATTTTACTAAAGATTTCCTAAGAGAAAGAGAAGAGGAATATCACACCACTAATTCTATACTCCGCCCCACACAAAAATAAAATCCCAATTGGACAAATTCCTCTCTCCTCCTTTCTTGTGTCTCTCTCTTCCTCTGCTGACTTTGCCTGACTCCTCTCCCCTCTCCTACCTGTACTTTATAAGTCCCTTCCTTCTCCTGGGGGTTGGGAACCTGTGTGCCACAAGGACTTGCCTCTACTCCAGAGCACACTTCTGAACACTTCTTTTTGACATTACTCATCTTCCCCCAGAAAGGAATTATCACACTACTGCTTAAAATACAAAAATTTCTTCATGTTACTGTTGATTTATTTTCCCTCCCAATTGGTGATACTTGCTGTAGAAAAAGAAAAAAAGATGAAACCTCAGCCAGCAATTTGAGGCACAGATCTGTGTCTGGAAACTTGTAATTCTCTACTCATGGACCTTACCACAATTTCCCAAATCATAAAATTGTGAACTACTGCAAGAGAAAATACATCTAGACCAAAGGAAAGAATGATACATCTGATGTCTACTGTAATAAAAAATAATATTAAACAATAAAAAGCCCAACAGTGTGATTTATGAAATGGAAGCTTCCACTAGGACTTTGTAACTCTAGAGCCTAGAGTTAACTGTACATTAACTGTACAGTTACTTAACTGTACATTACTTAACTGTACATTTTGCTTTAGGGTTTAGATTTAGTACACAACAAATGCATATGGCTGCTAAATCTTTTGAAAAGTTTTGGTTTGTTTACTTTTTCTCTTGAACGAAGCCGGTGGGACTGGATATATAGGGTGAAAATTGATTGTTTGACTGGCCAGCATCCATATTTCCTTCCTGCAGCAATATTACTTTAATCTCCCTTGGTGGGATTCACCTCTTCTCCCACTCTCTACCACTGTTGTACGGAAAGGGACTGACAAGGGTAAACCCTGATTGATCTGAGACAATTTGCATAGCCCAACCCCTTGGCCACAGGGATTAGTTCAGAGATTAGCACATAATTCATCAGATCCAATGAGACCTTTGCTGGGGCTTCTGGGAAAAAGAAACTCTCTCTCTCTTCCTATGGCCTTAGTAGAATGAGAGTGCTCCAGCCACCTCTATACTACAAAGGGAGCCAGGCTGTGGATGAAAGCAACACCTAGAGGAAGCGGAGTTAACAAATATCTGCTGGCCACACGGTTTGAACCCTGAATCAAGCCACTCCTGAAGCCTCCATTCCCCAGATTTTTCAGCTACAGGAACCAAGAAATTCTTTGTTTTTTTTTTTTTTTTGCTTTAATTACTTTGAGTTTCTCTTGCTTGCAACATAAAAAATCCCAACAAGGGCTTCCCTGGTGGCGCAGTGGTTGAGAATCTGCCTGCCAATGCAGGGGACACGGGTTCGAGCCCTGGTCTGGGAAGATCCCACATGCTGCGGAGCAACGAGGCCCGTGAGCCACAACTACTGAGCCTGCGCGTCTGGAGCTTGTGCTCCGCAACAAGAGAGGCCGCGACAGTGAGAGGCCCGCACACCGCGATGAAGAGTGGCCCCCGCTCATCGCAACTAGAGAAAGCCCACGCACAGAAACGAACACCCAACACAGCCAAAAATAAATAAATAAATAAATAAAATTAAAAAAAAAAAATCCCAACAAATACAATGTAGGTCTGCAGCACCTAAGAAAAGAATTCATTCAGTATTCATTTTCTCGTTCATTTTTTAAGCATTTGCAGAGTGCCTACTAAGTACCAGGCATTGGGAATAGAAAAACTAATATTATCCAGACCCTGGCCCTCAAGGAGTACAAGGTAGAAGTGTGAGCACATACAATACAATACCATATGGGTGACAGTGGAAGAGCTATGGGAAGACAGAGAATGAAGAGACTAATTCAGCCAAAGAGGGTTAATAAGGAAGTTTAGCAGGCAAGGAAGGGACATTCTAGGAGAAGCAAACTGCACATGCAAAGGCCTATTGGCATGAAGCAGCATAGCTTTTCTGGGGAATCACCAAGAATCTCTCATAGCTTGCATATGGGTTATAAAGCGAAGGACAGAGAGATGGGGCTGGAAAGGAGGGTCGGAATCCAATTAGGAAGGGCTTTGTACACCTGGTTATCAGGGGCTGTCATGGTCAGACCTGAATTCTAGAACTATGTCGAAAACATCCACAAACGGCAGCGCGAGAGGGCTTCCTTTGTCTCATCCCCCAAAAGCTGTCTGACTTCTGGAGCTCCTCCCTCAAGCCAGAGCTCCCCTCGTAAGTAGGCCTCTCCCTCCTCCCCATGTGCTGCCATGAGGGGCTCTAAGGCTGATGGGGACAATCTCCTATGCTATTGTGCACTTCAGATATTCTTCTGTGCTCTGGAAAATGGCTTGCAATTCTCCACGGAGAGTGCAGACAGCAAGGTCAACAATTATGCAAAATGAATGATGGGCTTGGAGCAGTCAGGCCACGCAGCTGCTGCAATGCATTCTCTGAAACCCTCCTGCCAGGTGTCCACATCCCTGCCTAGTGGCCCCAGCCAGGCATCTCTTAGCTAACTAGTATTCCTAGATAGCTAGGGGAGATCCCAAAAAGGCCACAGCTCTGAGCATGGAGAAAAGTCTGCTTGAGGCTTCCTTTGAAGCTCAGTCAATGACCTGCTCTCAGAGGCAAGGGGTGAAACAAGGGGCCAAGAGTCAAAAACACCAGGCAGGGGCCAGCCGACTTCACCGTACAGCCACGTGTGCCCACGGCAGCCTTTTGTTCTGAGAGGACACCACTTCCCATGGCTTTCCCACCAGCCAAGCAGGAAAACATAGTTGAGAACCTACTCTGTGAAACATGCTGGGGGGGATGCAGAGATTCTCCCACTCAGCATCTGGGAAATAAACAGGCAATCAGCCACTGCGTGCCACGTGGAGGCTGACAAAACCGAATGTTTTGGTGAGAGAGGAAGGAGATGGCACCTGTGCAAACCTGGCATCCATTTTAATCATCAGTGATTCCACAAGGTCCGTGGCATCCTGACTGATCAGGAAACGGAGGGCCAGAAGTAAACAATACAAGGTAGGAAGAGAAGGGACTGGAACCCGAATCTGCCCAGTTCCCACACTTCACCTCTTCCCACTCTGCCACAGAAAGTAGGGAGGCACAAAGACTCTTCAGAAGGTAAACCTCAGCTCTCTGACCAGGGTTTCTGGAGTTCTGCCAAAGCCTCGGTACAAGAAAGAGTATGTCTTTCTATGTCACTTTTACTGAAAACTGGGGGATGGGGGAAATTTCCTTTCATCAAAAAACATTGTTTTCTACGGCTAGTGATGTAAATTTCAAATGCATTTTTGTGAGAAAAAGAGGGTCTTTTCTTTATGCCGTAAGGATTCTGAGGGCCTTCGCTTACAGCTGCCATAACGGCAATTTTTGAGAGGTGTTCATATAGGGGACTAGAGGGAGAAACATCTGGAAAGGTAGGCAGCCCTTTCTATACAGCTAGGCTCTCTGGGTTCTGGTGATTTTTTTCTTCTTTTTGCCCCTTCAGTCACAGAAGGAGTAATGGCTTCCATTGCCTATAACCCCACCTCCGGGGAACTGCATCATCCCTTGTTGCTTTCCCTAACCCATCCACACTTCTCAAACCATCCCTTCCATGGCTGGCTTCATAGGAGTGTGACCTGTGCAGTGGCATAGGGCCCTGTGCTTAGAAGGGCTCCATACTTAATACTCTTGAAATCCTTAATACTTTTTTTTTTTTAACAAGGGTCCCACATTTTCATTTTTCACTGTATGTAGCTGCGCCTGGTCCCTTTACCAAGTTCTTTTTAACTGTGCCATCTGTATCCTGCCAGGAACCTGACCCATATATCTTCCTATGCAGAGAGAATACTCCCACCATAACCGATGTCCTCAGAAGGAGGCAAGGTTTTTCCCTAAAAGCCCTCAAGGAAAATACGCAGGTGTTCTTACAGAGTCAATTTGCTCCTGAGGCAGGAACTGACAGCAAGCTGAGGCCTGAGCCCAGGACTCAGGATATGGAAGTTCTGAGTCCTGGAACCACCACACATAGCTCTGTGGCCCTCAGAAGTCACTCACCCTCTCTGAGCCTTGGCTTCCTCATCTGGATAACACTGTCTAACTCAAAGGTAAAAAGCTTGACATGTGTCCATCTTTGGTACTTGACAGAAGTGGTAATAAATATTTGTTACATAAAGATGAGTTTTATTTGTGGGAAAGCATCCTGCATTTAGTCTCAAAATAGACCATGGACTGGGGGGGCGGGATATGGAATAAAGGCAATAATTCAACCATCAGTCCTTCTGGCGCAGTGATTCTGGAAAGCAAGGGCACTCCCTGCTGCAAGTGAGAGTCAGGTAGAAGAGAAGGATGGGATTCCAAAGCACAGGCGCCAGGCCAGAAGGATCATAGGAGGAAGACACAGAAGGATGATGGCCCCAAGAGTAAGATCCTCCTCTTTTTCCCCCTTCGGTAAGAAACGACTAGCACCACGACCAAATTGCTCGGCTGCACCTGGATCATAACTAAGGAAAAATTAGTTGTTTGTAGTCCAGTTCTGCACTGATCTGGCCCACCCTTCACCATAGCATAGGAGCACCTTGGGCCTCTGTGAATCACCAGGTTTTGTTTCCCAAGCACTTAATAATAGCCCCTTATCGCGCACTTAGTATGTGCTGGCACAGTGCTAGGGGCTTTCACTGTATTGTCTAGATCAGGGGTCTGCAAATAATTTTTTAAAGGGCTGATACTGAATAGTTTAGGATTTGAGGGCCACATGGTCTCTGGCCCAACTACTCAACTCTGACATTTTAGCAAAAAAACAAACAGAGACAATACATAAATGAATGAGCCTATGTTCCGACAAAACCTTATTGACAAAAACAGGTGGCTACTGTAGTTTGCCAAACCCTGGTCTGGAGGAGTGGTTCTCAAACCTGAGCCTATTCACAAATCCCCTGGAGGGTTCCTGAAGCAGAGCACTGAGCCCCACCCTCAGAGATTCTGATCCAGGAGGTCTGGAGTTGGGCAGAGAAATCTGCTTTTCTAACCAGTTCCCAGGCAATGGGATGCTGCTGGTCCGGGGACCACACTTTGAGAATCACTGGTCTAGACAGTATAGCAGATATTTAAGAACACAATTCCAAAGCCAAATAGCCTGTTTGAAACTCTTCCACCTACAACCGGAATAGCTTGGTTTTCTGTATATTTCCAGACCTCATCTGTAGAATTAAGGCACTAAGAGCACCAATTTCACAGGGTTGTCCCGAGTTAAATGAGTTAATGCACATGAAGGGCTTAGAACGGTGCCTGACACGTGGTCACCCTCAAAACTGTTAGCTAATATTACCTCATTTAATTCTCCCAACAACCCTATTAGGTAGATCTGCTGGCCATTTTATAGGTGAGCAGGCTGGGGCATGAGGGGTTGGGAATCAAACCCAGAGCCCCAGAATTGAGAGGTGATGCCTTTATCTTCTGCGCTGTTCTCCTTCCATAGCCCTTGGAGCAAAGCCACTGCCTCACGAGGCTCACAGAAATATAAGCCCTTGGGAGGTAGGACCTTGTTAGCCTGGATCCCTGCTGTATCCCCAAGTCTTCACCTGGAAATCAAGTGGGAAACATGCTCTCTGACTCTGACACTCCCTCCCGTGCTTCCTCAGGCCACACTGGTATCAAAGAGTAAGGGAGCCCTCTGTCTCGATCCAGCCCTGGTCACTCATTTTCTGTTAGAAGCCCCTGACCTGCATGTGGCCACCCTGAGCTAAATTGGGAGATTTTATGACAACATTTGCTGGCAATGGGCTAGATGTTTTACATACATTATCTTATGTAATGGTCAACATAATTCCATATGGTAAATACTATTATTATCCCCATTTAACAAATGCAGAAACTAGGGCTTAGCAGCAGTTGACCTAAGCCATGCAGCTAGTGAGGATGCCAAGCAGAAACAGATCTGAGTGCTTCCAAAGTGTTCGTTCTTCCCACTCACATGACCTCACCTCCTTAAAAGGTATGAAAAGTAAAAGAAGATTGAGGAAAGCGAGCACTATAGGTTAGTGCTTAGAGCAAAGGGTTTGAAATGTCCAAAATGCAGGTTTATCTCTTTGGCAATATTGGTCAATTTCTCTGAAAAATATGAATAAGCATAAGTGAATTCATCCCCTTCAGGTGAAGTACTCTTGCCAATTTAAAACAGAAAAAAGCTATGCAATCTTGCTTTAGTTGTGGGTGGCTTTTATCAGAAGAGGGAGGGAGGCTTTTATGAGAAGAAAGGCAGAGCTGAAGTAACGGTGACCCCTTATCCTTAAAAATGAAAAGGAAGAATAATCAAATGTGCGCTGAAAATTGAACAGCAAACAGCTTCTAGATGACATTTGGGCGGTGTGGGTTTTTTTCTGGCTGTGTGATGAGTGCCTGTTCAGCTGGCTTTTCCCAAAGCCCGAGAAAGGTCTCTTAGCTAAAATGTCACAATGCATCTTATTTTCCATTTTCAGCTTGTGTTCCAAGGGGAGACTGACACTTCATCCTGCCCTCGTGCACCACTATGAAAATAACAACAGCAAAGCACAACGAAAGGTAGGAAGGAAGGGGACAGTCTGAAGCTGGCTCAAGCTCTCTGACTTCTGTTTTGCAGAAGGTGCAGGCTTTGGGTGAGGAAGAAGTGGAGGAGACTAGAGGATGGCTGTGACATTACCTCCAAATGAACACTCCTGGGAAATCACGACAAAGACATTTGACCTATTTCACACAGCCATGTGATGCTCTGGAAAGTGATTCTTGGAATTATATTTAGAAATTAGAAAATTTTTATCGACCAGTTTAGTGGTTATTTCTAAATGTCTTTGGTCCAATGAAGAGCCATCATTTGGTGACCTGGAGGTTTGAGCTCTGCCTCCAAGAAAGACATGACCCTCCTCCTTTCTAAAACTAGCCCTTCCATTTGAACTTTCCAGGCCACACATAATCTGACCCCTGCTGACCTCTCCAGGCTTCCTTTTCATTCTGTTTTCTCTGTGCTCTGCTATTGATTTTGTGGTTTCATTATTACAAACAGAGGATCCACTCATGTGGTTCCTTCTTCCTAGAATATCCTTTAAACCCCCCACACTCCACCTTCCAGTACCTTCATCTCTTTAACTCCTACTTCTTAACTAAATCCTTATGAATCTGGACCATGTTGTCTAATCTCAGATGTATTTGTGGTCAGAGAAACATAGTCCAGAACCAAAACATATTTTCAAAACTACCCAAGTTCTTCACCTACACAACAAACCCTGATACTGTTATCTTCTTCCAACAAATTACAATTGGCAACCAACTGGTCAACCCGTGTGCCAACTTCCCCTCACCAAGCTGCCACTCAAGTGACCTTTCTAAACACAAGTTTCCTCTTCCATCCTTCTCCACTTTGAGTCTTATCACCCATCTACACTAAACAAATTTCAATCCACAAACATGACATCCCTTCCCATATGCCTATACTTTTGTTTTCGTCATTTTCTTGGATTACCGTCTTCCTTTCTTAGCCTGTCTAAAACAAACCCTTATCATCTTTCAGATCAAATACCTCCTTCTTTATAAGTATGTCAACATCAGGCATTTTCCCTTTGTCCTCTGTTGTTTCTGCTGTCTTCTCTTATAGGACTTGGAGTGTAATTTACATTACTATTACTTGTGTGTATGTCTCCCCTCTTCCACTAGAGGAAGAATTCCTTGAAGTCAAGGGTTTCTTCTTACTCATCTTTGAGTAATGTTAGATGAATTTAAATTCAGCAAATACAAAATGATTTGTATAGTAGGTGTTCATTATGTATTTGCTGAATTTAAATTCGTATCACATTTTAGTATTTACATTGTATTCTCACAGACAGTTACTCATTACTCATTCCAACAGATTTATGAGGTATGTAATATTATCCCAATTTTAAGGTGTGAAAATGAAGGCTCACAAAGTTAAGTGACTGCTTCAAGGTGGCACAGCTTGTAGGTGGCTGATCTAGACTTGAAGCCAAATCTCTAATTCCTTTTGCAGTTCTAAACACCCATGATTCTATAATTCTATTCAAAATTGTATGCCAGAAAGGAGAAGAGGATGATTGTTTCATTATAATTCTGCAGAGGAAAAAAAATGGCTGGCAAATTCTCTTTCCTTACTTGCAAGGCTGTATTATGCCCAATTGGAAATGAATGTTATAAACGTTAACTTCAGCACTGTAACGTAACAGCAGCTTCTTTTATTATTCTTGTTTAAACATTTGGGTAGTAAGCACAGGTACACCTCATCCAACATATGTTTTCAGTCAAACATATATCCTCTATGCAAGTTTTATGGAGTTATCTTTATTACGTGTTATTTATTCTAAAGGCAGAAGGTGCTAACATGCAGAAAATAATGAACGATATTGGACTGCAGAAAACAAGCTTAATTATATAGGTCAAAAGAGTCCTTACTAGATAACCACAAAGGCTTAGTAACATTTTAAAACCACTTTACAAAAATGGAGGAGGACTGGCATAGGGATGTGCATACATTATCTCCTCGCATATTAAAATAAGATCTGACTATTATAAAACCATCTTACACAAAGTCCCCAAAACAGCAGAGATCTTTTCCTGTGGCTTCAGAGTGCTAAAGTCAGCACAATAAAGGATATGTTGGAGTGGGGAAAACAGGCTTCTTTTTATAATCTGCAGGTCTTCATGTGAAACTCAACTCTGCCACTTACCTTCTGGGACAAGTTACTTCATCTTTCTGAGTCTCTCATTCCCATCCGTGAAATGGGCATAATAATGTTGAACTCACCTGAATGTTTATTATTGAGAAGATCAACTGATAAAACCAATGTGACAAGAAAACTCGGACTGTCAGACTACTGTACCTATTCACTCAATTAATGCCTATTTTTCTCACACTAGTTGCACAGAGATATAATCCTCTCCTAAACATGGGTTTCCAGGGGAAGCTGTGTGAAAGATAAGAGAAAACTTGGAGGATATTTTCATCCTTTATTTCTATTACAGACTCTTTAATTCCTTTCCTGAAACATCCTTTGACTTTAACTTTCCTTGTCTCTTAAGAACAAACATCCCAGCCTCTCCAGGCACTCACCTCTGATATATTTAGAACAGAGATATTCAAGTTAAGCAGAAAGGAGGAGAGCAGGAGGTGAATTCCAAAGAACAAAAAGCAAGTGTAAGTATCAAGAGATGGTCATTCTCCCCTTTTCCTCTTTGCAATTCTTCCTATTCAACTTACTTTGGACCCAACTGAATCAGTGTTTCTTAACTGGAGGTGATTTTGCCCCCCAGGGGACCTTTGGCAATGCCTAGAGACGTAATTGGTTGTCCCACGACAGGGGTGCAACTTGTTTCTGGTGGACAGAGGTCAGGGATACTGCTAATCATCCTCCAGGGTGTAGGACAGTCCCCACAACAAAGGATCATCTGATCCAAAATGTCAACAGTGCCAAGGCTGAGAGACTTTGAACTGAACAAATGATGATCAAACTAGACATAGATAAAAGTAAAGGGCCCTGAACCAACCCAAACAATATTTAGTGAGTTTTGTTTTAGGTGTAGAACCCTTTACTAGGTCCTAGAAAAACTGATGCAAGAGATTCTGAAGCACTCAAAAGCAAGAAAGTAAATTGACAGTTGGGAGTCGACATGTATGTGGAAAATTCTTTCTTTCCCTCGAATTAGAAACAGAGGAATCCTTTTGCCTAGGATACTTTAACAGTTTATGTCAGAGGTACTCTGTAAAAATTGCAGCTTTTAGGAAGTAATTAAAAGAAGTCTTTATGTGCAAATTACCAGCTTCACTTAGCTAGAAGCTACCTCTGGGTAGAGTTGCCTGGGGGGGAAATTTTAACTCTGTTTTAAACATCAATAGGAAAGTTAACTACTTCTCTGACTGGAAAATAAAAGGCCAAGTTTGGTTTGAGGTTCTTGTCATTGTTTTTGTGGAGGGGTTTGTGGGATTTTTTTTCCTACACCTAATACCCAATGTTTTAAGGTGAAGCTTTTTTTTTTTTTTTACCTTTTCTTTGACTTCTATCACATTAAAAAAAAAAAAGTTAGTGGAAGTGGAGAGGGCAGTGCTAAAAAACAGGTGGTGGGTCTCTATTCTTCCTGGGGAATTCTCTCTCCAGGAAGAGGAATAGGCTAGGAAATATTTCAAGGTGAGATAAACAGCTTAAGATGTCTCTCTTATATTCCCCAATCTCTCCTGGCTTCAGAAAACAGCACCACGGTGACAGACACAGAGCCAGCACAACTTATATCTAGTTATCTTGGTTAGCAGAGAATTTTAGAGTTAAGGAGTAGGACCTCAGAACCAAGAATAAAGGTTCAAGTTTTTTAAATGCCCTTGATTGTTCAGAGAAAGCTGACACCAAACAGGTTGGGTATGGCTGGTCATAAATCACATTCCAGATTCATGTTAGAAGAGCAATGGGCTTGAGCATCTGAACACCTACATCATCTATAATGGATACAAAGAGGCAAACATCAGTGCCCGCTGGACCTTCTCAGCCAAGCATTAATGAGGAAGGGCCCACAGGACCTGGTTACAGGGGCTGCAAAGGTGTGGCAGATGGGTACTTCGGTGCAAGCAAATATTAGCAGAGTTTACTTGAAGTTGCAGTGGTGCATAGGTAAGAGGCAAGCAAAGTCCAGCGATGGGACAGGCGTCTTGGGCTAGATCAGGAGAGAGTCTTGGGAAGGCAGTGAGGACCACTCCTGTTGCAGGAAGGCCAGCCCAACCAACTGTCTCTCTGGCCACTGAGGATGAGTGGAGGAGGAAACGGATTATGCGACCCCCACCATAGGAGCCTGCGATATTGAGGGGCTCAGTGAGACCGTATCTGGGAGCCAGGAAGCAGATACTGGGACCCAGAGACCAGATAAACAGGATTAGTGGGCCAGGTATTTTATTCATTGATTTAACAAATATTTACTCTTAGTACTGAGGAATAGTCAGACCCTTAGAATACTTCACAGAGCCCTCAATCTATTGGGTGCTGGGGAATCCCCAGCATCTGTCAACAGGAAGAGATTCAACAGGCAAACACTACAAAGGGGCCTAGCAGTAAACCAGTGTCTAATCGTGACAGGCGAAAGCTCTCACATTCACTGCACAACTATAATGTAAAACCCACATGATGATCCTATAAGTTGTTTATTATTACTTCATGGTACTGATTTCAGACACTAAGGCTCAGAGACATGAAATACAAGTTTTCACAGGTGAAAAGAGACAGGAGGAGTTCAACTTACACCACTACCCTCAGGGCCTGTTCTGCCCTCCCTCTGTGTTGACCTGACCCCCAAAAGTTCCCAGCCTATGAAGGCATCAGGGAGGCCTGGTAGCAAATGGTAGGGAATTACCCAAGGGACTTTATTTGGGTACAGGATTCAAGTCCCTAGGCATGGGTAGGGAGGTGCCAACCCCAGCCTTTTGAAGAACTATGACACTATGTAAGCTAATCAAGAACCACTCGTGGAAGAGGGGGCAAGGCAATGGTCCAGTTACTAAGCCCGGAGAGAAAAAGCCAGCAGAGCACCAAGAGTGAAGCTGAGCCCTGGGCCTCCTATCCTGCGTCTCATGTTCCAAACGAGAATGTGATTGTCTTGGGTTGCCAGGGAAAAGATAGGACGCCCAGTTAAATGTGAATTTCAGAGAAATAATGAAATATTTTTGTATTAATAATTTTTAATATATGTCCCATGCATATTATAATACTAAATACTAATAAATACTGAATAACTGCATGCATTTTTCTTAACAAAAAGTTTTCCACCACAACAATTTAATAATTACAAAAGAGACATGTGGTAAAACGCCACGCATTTTCTTAATGATTCAAAACAAGACACGACGGAAAAAAAACTACTCCTGGTAGAAGAGGAATGGGAGGCCTTAGCATGATGAACATGGATCTGAAAACCAGTCAGCTTATATTTGGAATCGCTATGGAGGGGTCTATGCCGGAGCTTGCGGAAGAGCAAAGACAGTGAGTGGGTCTCCTCACTGAACAAACTGTAGAATGCTTTTTCCTACTGAAATCCTAACATTTGGTGGTTTGGCTACAGAGATATTACAGGTTGAGTGGACTTTCTGCAGGCTGCCCTGTTGACCGTCATATACAATAGCTCTTTCTACAAGTAAATGTCTTCCAAGTTCCCTGCAATGAACTTACAAATGAGTTTTGACAATACAACTTGTTAACTGGGGTCTCTCTACGTGACACGGCATGATTTGGCTTGCGTTCCCCTGTCCATCCTCCTCTCAGGCCCTTCCCCCAGCTCAGCCCACTCTGCTCCTCTCTCTTCTTTCCATCCTAAATCACCGCTAGCTCCCTCCGGCCTTGAGCATTTGTCCAGACTCTCCGCCTCCGTGGAACTCTCCACCTCTGGCTCCTGGCATGGCTACTTCCTCAAGTCTCTTCAAACAGGCCTTTCTTAATAACTATGTTATCTAAATGTTACCCATTTAAGGACCCTGAAAATTACCCTCACTTTTATCAATTTACAAATTGATATTGAGTGTTTGTCCCCCACTGGAATATAAATTCTCGAGGGCAAGGATCATCTCTGTTTTACTTTCCACTCTACATCCAGAAGATACCACAGTACTTAGCACAGAATAGGTTTTTAAAGAATAAATCATATGTGTAAAATAAATACATGAATGAATGACCTAAATGAGTTAGTGAGTGAATGAATGAATGCTTATGTTTTTCCCCTGCAAACCATGTTTTATTCCTAGTTTATGATTAAGACAAGATCTTTTGCCAATTCATGTTAGCATATCTTAATTGCATTCGGGCATGCATCAATTTATCTATTCCTTTGATCTTTCATTCATTTGAGAGCCCCTCATGTAATAGGCACTGTGCAGATTCTGTTCTTTTGAACTGTGATGAACCAAATTCAACTCAATGTCAAGTCAGAAAACATGTAACGTGATGGTAAACATCACAGGCTATCATGGGTCAACAGTGTATTTTATACAAATCAATGCCTCTTCCCACATGCACTTCACAAGGCCCAAGTTCGTTAGAGTTTTGCCTCCAACGCCATGTGCTTCCTGGTTCAAATTTGAAATCCTGTTAGAAGACAGGGAATTGTGATAAAAGGCTTTAAGGCAGATACATACAAACCAGAGGAGGGGAGTGTTCAGATGAGAGACGGAGAGTGAATGAGAGGCAGAGTTCGTATCAGCTGTGCTGACATTTCCTGGAGCAAACATCAAACTGGCCGCCTTCCCCAAACACTTTCTCTGCCCTTGCAGAACCTGACTTAGCCTGCTCTTCCTTCGTGTTAGTTTCATGGCAACCATTGAATGTACTGACTGCCTGTAGCCTAGTTTGTAGATATAATTTGCACTTCTGTTCTCCAATTTTCCCAAACCTGCTAGCCCACAAGTGCTCCTTCTTAGAAGGACTGTAATTGTAATGGCTTAACTCAAACCTGCTGTCTGTTGTTTTCACCATCCAAAAATAAAGCTCACTTCTCTCCCAGTAGTCTACCTCTTGGAGAAAGTTTTAGGATAAACAGGACTGTCTTCTTAATCTGCCTGGGTCTTTATATTCTAGAGTAGGTGATTCAGAGCAGAAATGAAAAAGGAAATTATAGAAAAGCAAGTGAGAGGAAAAAAATACAGAACTGCTGTCAAGGTCACCAGTATATTTTTGGGGGCAGGATCACCCTAAGTGAAATTATTTTAATTTACCAATTTGCAGAGATAAAAAACATCCCACTGTGAAAACCACAGTGTTCACAGTAGTGTGTGGCGCTGATGTGCTGCACCATATGATAAAGCAAATTGAGATCAGGCATTTGCAAGACCATTTCATGGTGGGGGGAAAATCATGTGAAGAGTTATAATATGGTTAATGGCACTGCAAGGCTGATCTCACTAATTTTACAATTCTTTTCTACGCATAGGTTATCGTATTAATTGGCTACATCTGGAATATTTGTCATTTTAATAGAGCGATTTCACAGTTCCCTTTGCTCTAGTTCTGCAGCCTCCAACCTGATGTTCAGAGGTTCCAATAAGTTTTAGCACATCAAATGCTCTGGGTGATTTGAAGCAAGTCACCTTGGAATGGGAAACCTTTGAGGATGGCATGGTGGAAAGGATGGAGGCATGGAAATCACATGTGTCAATTACAATAGCAGTGTAGACGCTGGCAATTTACTTTATCCCTCTGAAAGTGTTTCATTAAAAATGGAAATACAGAACCTACCTTGTAGGTTTATTGTGAGGATTAAAATAATCTCTCTCACATGCCTGACATGTAGTCCAATAAATGGTCCATATATAGTCATCATAAAGCACAATTCAGTTTTTTCCTATTCTTTTGCTGATTGCAAGATTCATGAGAGTAGACCTAGCAGGGACTAGTAGACAATTCAAAGATGTTGGCAAGAATAACTTCATATCCAAGAAGTTTTAAAACATTCTTTTCCTTTCTACTCCTCTTGGATAAATCAGAAGTTTTGCAAATAATGGCATTGTAATAAAAAATGATGCTTCTCAAAGGTATAACAGAGGAAGCTAACAGTTTGCCATACTCAGGAACAGAACTTCTAGGTGAGAAAATAAAAATCACTGACCTTGGTTTCAAATCCAAGGCATGTTTAAATATCTTAGTATGGCCTGGACACTTTATGAGAAACTAGACCCAGGACTCATCTCTTAATCACAGGTACATGTAGGTGAAATGCATCATGGAAATAGGAGGGGTTAGAATGCTAGCCTGTAGAAGTGTATTGCAATCTGTACAGCGTTCTAATGTCAAGAATTGTTGTTGTTGTTGTTGTTATTGTTAAACTATAGGTGGAATCTGAGAAGTCTGCCAACAATAACAATGATTATTATTCCTCAAGTAGGCAGAAGACAAAAACTGCACAAATGTGGTTCACTTACATAGAACTCATGTCAATTACAGTTACAACCATCTGGAAAGCTTATTGTTTATCCTTAATATTTTCCTCCAGAAATTAAGACTAGCATGTAATCTGAAAATCTGACATAAAAAAATAGGAGCCGAACTAAATTCTTAGCAATGGCTGCTTATGAAAAATTTGAAACTTTCTGCTGTCTCTTCCTGAGAAACCCCAGCTATATCAGTGCAATGGGAATAACCAAAAGTTCTCATTTCTATCTCTGTTTCTGGTATCTCCATCAGACCCTTATTTTCCTTTCTGGGAGAAGAGCTTAATTGATGTCCCTTTTCTCAAACCATTAATGCATATCTTCTTGCACTAAGATAATGGACAAAGCTTTAGAAACATGATGTAGAAACATTATGTAGTAACCCCCAAATGGAGCATTCTAGGCTAAAAGGGTAGATTCTACATTCTACCCATTCCAAAAGGGTATAGTCTACATTCTAAAAACAATGAAACTAAGCACTAGACACACTGATCCTTTGTGATTTTGCCCCTTACTGCTTCTGCCTCACATATCTGAACTCTTTGCAGGTCCTGGGAGGAATCCTCCTCTACTCCATCCCAGACATTTGAACAGACTCTTAATACTAGAACACTCTCTCTCCCCTTTCTTCAACCGAATAACTCTTCTCCATCCTTCATGTTTCAGCTTAGCTATTCCTTCCCTAACCACCCTCTACCACCACTGACCACCACAACCAAGGCTGGTTTTGATGTTTCTCCTATGTGCTCCCATAACAACTATCAGAGAGAATTTAGATGACCTGTTAACAAATCTGTTTCTTCTTCTAGATCATAAGCTGCTGACAGCAAGGCCTGAGTCTGCTTCCCTGTTTTGTTCCCAGCACCTTGCATATAGCAGGTACTCAATAAATATTTCTGAATTAATGAGTTCTAGGAATCCCATCTTGAAAGCGTTCACAATGAATAAGCTGATTCCTCAAGCGCACCAAGCAAACTGTTCACCACGTACCTAATTTCAATGGGGTAGGCTACATACGTGGACAATTTGCACTTAAATTATATAGCTTGCTTCTGATAAAACTCATCAGCCATCACCTTATCACGACTTTTCTTTGCTGTGTAGACATTGCTCTGACATTATCTTTTTATGATTTCATTTCTGATCAAAGCAGGAACAACCAAGATATGAGGGCAAGAATGTGCTGACTCTGCCATTAACGGTGGCTTAGCACACACTCCCCAAGCCTCAGCGTGCTCTGTCACCATCAACCTTCCAGGCAGGAAGATGAATAAAGAAATATAAAGGCCCAGAGTGAGCCCGTGGGGCCATACATAGGATTGCTGTGGGGATAAATATGGGTATTTTTGCAGCTAAATATTGTTGACCTTCAACATCACAACCTCTACACATTCTATCAGTTCCTCTGAAATATTCACATCGGTTTCCATAGTTCCCCTATGGATCTGAGAGGCAGCCCAGTTCTCAGTTTAGGTTTGACAACCCTGTTCACAAACTCCTACTAACCAAACCCATAAGGTTCGTACCTTTTGACCCCAACTTCTGCTACTCCCCAAGCAGGCCAATTAAAGAGCTCACCTGATGTAGATTGTGTTGCCTCTCAGAATATGATCACATATGGCTTCTTTAAAGAGGGGGAAAAAATGATGAATGGCAAAAACACATGTCTATACTTAAACCTATTACGCACAAGAGCTTTCAACTCTTGGGTAAGAGTTTCATTGGGGTAATGTGTGTCTCTGCTGCCTGTAAGAATGATTGTCTGTCAAGTGTTTTTGCAGACCTCCCAGATTCCCTAAGGGGAATAGGGGGAAAGTGGAGGGATTGTAACTTGGAAACCAGAACAAGTTGAGGATTCGTTCTCACCTTGTGACATCTGCAGCTTGGGAAATGGGAAGGCTACAGAATGATCTCATTCACTTGAAGCCTGAGACTCGCACCTCCTCCCCTGCTCCTCTGCCTATCATCTGTCTATTTTTAAAGGTGAGGAACCTGAAATGTACTTAAAAAAAGTACAAGCGATGCTTACAAAAGCCAAAGTCCCCGGTTCAATGACTGGATCTACAGACAGGAGAGTGGGAGCTTTAGTGTTGCTTTCTGTCTCTTCCAGAGCATGCAGGGAAAAAGTTAATAGCCATTTGAGAATTGCAATTGGGGTTCATCTCAGCTACTGTGGGTACCTTCCCTCAGGTCCCCGAGAGCAGGCACTTTGGTCAGGCACCAAGGCAGAGGGCATTTGGTCTCTTTTAACTAATGCTCTGAGCCTGGTAATCCTAAGTAGGTGATCACTCAGCTTTTTCTTCTTATAGGAAGTTCATCTCAGTACTTTGTACAAATTTGTATTTTGTATAAACACTCAAGAACTACAACTGAGACAAATCTTTAGTTTCTGCTACAAATCTGTAAGAAAAAAGCACAAACCTGTACCTTATGAAAAATGCCACCATGAGGAATATTATAGGATTTAACAGAACTTCAGTTAGATATACTTTCCCCCCACTTACTTTTTTTTTTTTGCGGTACGTGGGCCTCTCACTGTTGTGGCGCACAGGCTCCAGACGCGCAGGCTCAGCGGCCATGGCTCACAGGCCAAGCCGCTCCGTGGCATGTGGCATCTTCCCGGACTGGGGCACGAACCCGTGTCCCCTGCATCAGCAGGTGGACTCTCAACCACTGCGCCACCAGGGACCCCCCCCCCACTTACTTTTGAATGAACTTTGGAGTCTCTCCTTATAATGAGGCAAACATTGTTTAGGAAAAAAAAAAAAAGAAGCACTAGAAAATTCTAAATAGGAGGTTAAATGAGTGAATACAGGTAGAGGGGGTAGAATACTTTCTAGTCCCAACTCGTCCATTTTCCTAGATCATTGGCTCAAAGTCTCGCTCAGCCTCCTGATGCCATTGAGGTCTGGAATAGGTCTCATTTTCTTAATCAATAAAGCAGAGGGAGTGAGGCTGGAATGGACTAGCTGATCTTTAAGGCGGAGCTTCCCACCCACTATGCCATAGCACTCTGGTGTGTCTCAAATAGATTCCAAGTGTGTCTCAAATATATTCCAATAGATTCCAGATTCCTGATGCCTGGGCATGGTCTGGGACAGCAAGAGCTTCTAAGCCAAGCATCTCCAGCCACAGAGATCCTTCTCTGTTTATTCCGATGTGTTGTAAAAGTACGTTCATTTTATATATTTGCCGTGATGTGAAAACATGTTAGAAAACACTGGTTTAAAGTCTCTGCCATATAAAATAGATAAACAACAAGGACCTACTCTATAGCACAAGGAGCTATATTCAATATCTTGTAATAACCTATAATGGAGAAGAATCTGAAAAAGAATATATATGTACTTATATATATAACTGAATATATATATATAACTGAATATATATTCAGTTATATATATATATTTATATAACTGAATCACTTTGCTGTATACCTGAAACTAACACAATATTGTAAATCAACTATACTTCAATTAAAAAATAAATACACAAATAAAGTCTCTGCCAACTCTGTTAATTCACTTATTCCCTTGAGGGACTCATTTTGCTGGAACCCTAACAGATCTCTTGTGGGAAACAGATATGAAAACACAATAAAATAGAAGAGAAAATAAAGAAGAGATGCACAATCTCCCATGTTACTCAGGACAGTTCTATGTTGGGTAGGTATCACATCCTACAGCCCAAGTGAATTGAGAAGCCCATGTTCAGTAGAGGGAGAATGTCTGATAGCAGAGGAAGAGATCATTTGATACAGAACTCTGTGGATACTTATTTTTCCTTTGACCCAAGTATCAGAGAACTTGGTTTCCTTGAAAAAAGGGGATGAAGGAAATGAAGAAACCAGTCCATATTAAAAGCGCTGAAAACAGTAGGAGCATTGCAAGAAACTGAGAATTAGAGAGCACCTTATTCCTAGTAGAAGAATTGTACCACTGGTGGGAAAAAGGTACTTCTACCATAAACCAAGGAAATTACTAGAGCAGAGTTGTGAAGATGGAAGGAGTGACAGCAAGGTGGCAAAGCAGGTGTAAAGAGTTGGGAGGTTCACGTATGCACCAAAGGGAAAAGGTAAATTCAACCACTTTGAAGGCCTTCAGATCAGGCCATAACAGCACAAACAAAAAATCTAAAGGCAAAGAAAACATTGACTGTGATTATTATATGGAATTTTTTCAATCTCTTTTTATTTGTTAATTACTTATAATCTTGCTAAATTTGAAAAGTCATGTATACTCATTGTGGGAAACCTGAAGAAAATGGAAAAGTGTAAATAAGAAAAAATTTATCCTTAATACTACACACAGAGATAATCACTCATAATATTGCACAGATAAACTAAAATCTATTTGACCATTTCCCTGTGGTTAGACACTTAGGCTCTTGCAAATTCTTGATTATTATAAATTATAACACTTCAGTAAACATATTTTTCTCTATCTATGATCATTAGGAAATAGATATCCTTTGTTCCTATCCCTGGTTACCTCTTTAGGATGGATTCTTTTCTGAGATAGTCTTGGAAAAAGACTATGAATATCTGAAGATCTTTGATGCATACAAAAAAATGAAATGCTTTCTGGAAACATACCAATTCCCACCAACATAAGAGAGCTCTTTTTAGTGTCCCTGGTTATAACTGATGATACCTCTCCTATACCTTTGCCAAATTGGTGTGACATCTCCTTCTAGTTTCTTGGGGGTTTTTTTGTTTCTTGTTTTTAACACCTTCATTGGAGTATAATTGCTTTACATTGTTGTGTTAGTTTCTGTTGTGTTAGTTTCTGAGTATAATTGCTTTACATTGTGTTAGTTTCTGCTGTATTAACAAAGTGAATCAACTATACATATACATATATCCCATATCCCCTCCCTCTTGTGTCTCCCTCCCACCCTCCCTATCCCACCCCTCTAGGTGGACACAAAGCACAGAGCTGATCTCCCTGTGCTATGCGGTTGCTTCCCACTAGCTAACTATTTTATATTTGGTAGTGTATATATGTCCATGCCACTCTCTCACTTTGTCCCAGTTTATCCTTCCCCCACCCCGTGTCCTCAAGTCCAATCTCTACATCTGCGTCTTTATTCCTGTCCTGCCCCTAGGTTCTTTAGAACCATTTTTTTTTTTGATTCCATATATATGTGTTAGCATACAGTATTTGTTTTTCTCTTTGTATTTCAGGTTGAATCTTTTCTTACATGTTAATTACCAGCAACAGAATCTTAATGACAGAAAAGAAACACTTTGGTCCCCAGACTCCACTAAGGTCAGGAAGAGGTTGTTGGACAGGGAATTCGGAAGGAAGAGCGTGGATTTAGAAGGAAGAGCGTGGATTTAGTGGTCAACAAACTATAGCCTGAGGGCCAAATTCAGCCTGCTGCCCATTGTTGTACAAACTCAGGATGCCTTTTACATTTTTAAATGCTTGAAAAAACACTGAAAGAAGAATACTGTTTTGTGACATGAGAAAACATGAAATTCAAATTTTAGTGTCCATAAATAAAGTTTTATTGGAGCACATCCGGGCTCATTATTTATGTATTGTCTATAGCGGCTTTCACACTGCAACAGCAGAGTTGAGTAAATGTGACAGAGACAGCCTGGCCCACAAAGCCTAAAATATTTACCATCTGGCCCTTTACAGAAAAAGTCTGCTGACCCCTGGTTTAGGCAATGACTTCCCACCTGCTGGGAGGTGCAGCAATGTTCAGGTTAGGAAGAAGTGGTTGGATTGCTCAGGGGTCTTTAGTAAGAACATCAGTTCATCAAGAAATTCATACTCTTCCTCTTTTAGGAGCATGGGATTACAAGAAAGTGACATTGAGCAGGGTTGAGCATGGTTCAGAGGTACAGGGAGGGAAATAAAGAAAAGCGGAGGACTACACGTTTCTTCCTAGGTAGTTTCAGAACAGAAGAATTTGAAACCCTCATCCTGAGCCACTGTATTACTTATTTGCCTTGTTAACAGAATGTGCTCAAATTGAATTCAAATCATGTCTTGCTAGAGATGCACAAACACACAGACACATATACACTATATATATATATATATATATATATACATTTGCTCTCTTCTAAAATATAATAATAATGAAATAATAACAGTTTTAGAAGAGAGCAAAGCAAATCGATAAATTCACTCAGGAGCAGAGCAGTGGATATAGAAATGTCCTGGTCTAGGCATTAGGAAATTTAGAATTTAAGATACGGTTTGCCATTAACTTGCCACGGAACCTTGGGCAAATCATCTGACATATCTAAGAGGTAGGCTGTAGAAAAGTTTATGCTTCCTCCAGCTCTGCTCTTCACTGGTTTTGGTTAGTCTAATTCAGTGCTTCCTGGACCAGTAGCATCAGCATCACATCATGCTAGAAATGCAAATGACTGGGGCTGCCACAGGCTTACAGAATCAGGAAATCTGAGGGATGACCCAGCATTCTTTCTTAAGAAGTCTTACAGATGATTCCAACGCATGCTGCAGGTTGAGAAGCACTGATCTAAATTGTGTGTTTTTCTCTTAAAGAAAACTTTTCCAATTCCAAAAGGAGCTTTGATGTTGAATTTTAAAATCTCAGTTTTACATTTGCAAACACCTTGCCACACCAAAAACTCCTCCCCGTATAACTCGTTTTTCTTCTTCTATGGGAAGTACTGATTTATTTGAAAACCACACGGAGAATATCCTGTTAAGCAGGACCATCATCCCACCTGCATAGAGACCACGAGCTATAGGAAGGGAGGAGGGAAGAAAGGAGCCCTAGCCCAGCTCACATGCTTGGTGCAGGTACCACCATGAGACTGTAGCCTGGATTCAGCCCATCCCAGCAGAGGCAAGCCCTCTTGGTAATAGGAGAGCAGAATGAACCTCTTATTCTGGGTGGCAATTTATATTTAGCTATGAAAAGTCATTCTCAACAGTCACAGGAACCTCATACCTTTCTGTAGGTTTGAACTTAAGAGTTGGTGAGAGCATCTGTGTAAATTTCTGCCTAACCACAAATGTGCATACCATCCTATCAGTTGACGCTGTGGAAACGTCCTGTATGTACCAGTGACCTGGACACTTGGGTTTATATGCTACCTTGCCAAAGACTGGCTATGTGACCCCAAGAAAAATCACTTAATCTGTCAAAACCTCGATGATCTCATTTAGAAAATGAGAATAATACTACCTATTGTACTCACCTCATAGGGTTCTAGAGAAGACGAAGTTTAAAAGGGGATGCAGAAGTCCTTATGCTCTATCAAAATGCAAATTATCATATTCACTCATGCCTAATACTGTTCAGAAAATCTTGCTTGTATCAGTTAGGATTATACTCAGTTGACTATAAGAGAAACTCAACCAGGATGGCTTAGACTAGATAGGAATTTTATTTTTTTGTTTATCAAGTCCAGAGGCAAGCAGCTCAAGGTTAGTTTTGCTGCTTGAGGAATTCAAAAGGACCCTGGATCCTTCCAGCTTCCTCTTCTACCATCCTTAGCATTTGGCTTTCATCCTCATAGTTGCAAAATGGTGACCCCCACCTACAGGCATCTGTGTTCCAAATAGGAAGCAGTTTTGCCTGCTGAATCTGTGCCTTTACATCAGGAAAACACTAGCTTTCCTGGAAGCTCTATCTAGTAGAAAGCACATGTAACCAGAATATTAATGAAGACAATAATTGAAATGAAACCAGTAGTACAGTTAAAAATAGATGTTAAATTTCTAGTAGTAAAATAATAGAGTTAGCATGACCTCTACCTTTGAAAATGGGTTGAGGGAGAAGAGTGGAGGGAGATCTCCTAATGTCAGAATGGACGAGGCTCCCGAGTGATGTAGGCAGGAGTTAAATACACAAAAACCAAGAGACCTGCACAGGGCTGTGCTGGTTTCAAAAGAGACCAGTTGCCTGAAAATCTTGTACTTTCATCCTCTAGAGTGAGATAAGGGCTCTGCCCTCAAGCAAAGGGGGCTAAGAAGGGTATCTAGAATGACTGCTGACTAGGCAGTCAAGAGCTTTGGCATCCCTGGTAGATGTGTAAATCCCTTTTGTTTCAACCTCTCAATGTCATTAGCTTGGCTCTTGTGAATATCGTTCTACTGATTTGGTTGCTGTTTTTCGTTCAATTATTGAATAATCTAAGAAAATTTCTTTTAACGCGGAAATCCATACCATTTGTGTTGTTGTCATTTCTAATGTATTTTGGATTTCCTCCACCTTATTTTGTGCTTTCTGTTAACTTTCTCTTTCTTTGCTTCTTTTCTCTTTGTATTCCCCCCATTGGAAGGATTAAAGCTTTATTTATTCCTCTTCTGACCCTCTCAATTGGTATCAAAGTAGACATTTTCTATTTTTATTGTTATGAGCTACCCTTAAGTTTTTACCACATAAATCTAACTTAGTAATATCTAAAATCAACCACTCTCTTCTTTCCCCTCTTAAATAATACAAGTACCTAAAACTCCTTTGAATTCAAATCACTCCTTTTTCCATCTTATTATTGTCTAGTATTTTACTTCCATCTGTTTTTGAACAATCCTACCCTCTAAAAGGAGTATCTCCTACAAGATTTCTATTTTCACAGTGAATGCTTATTTAGACTTATTCATATATTTCCAGTCATCTTGTTTACTATTTCTTCTTGCTTCCTACCCTTTCCTTTTGGGTTCATTTCTTTCTTTTTTTTTTTTTTTAACTAAAGGGCATCTTTTAGTAATTCCCTATGAAAGTCTGTGATTAGCAAACTTAATTCTTTCTCTGAAAATGTCTTTATTTTACCCTCACTATTAAATGAGGTATAGGGTCTCCCTTGGAACCTTGAAGGTATTAGCCCATTTTGTTCTGCCACCCACTGCCACCACTGAGAAGTATACCAATCTAGTTGTGATTCCTCTGTTAGAGAAAATTCAGTTTTCCTCTGACTGATTTCAAGATCTTTCTCTTTGATGTTTGCTAGTTTCCCACAATTTGTCTAGGTTTTTATTTATCCTGTTCACAACTTAGGATACCCTGTCAATTGGAGGATTCAGTTCTTTTCTCCAACTATGGAAAATGTCATTTAGAATGTTGCTGCTTCTTCATTCTCTGTATTCCATCCTATGAGAACTCACATTAGATGCACTTAATAGTTTCTCATGCTCTCCCTCCTATCTCTTAGCTTCTTTTTCATATTTTCTATCTCTGAGATCTATATTGTGGGTGATTTCCTCATATTGATCTTCCAAATCCCTCAATCTTTCTTCAGTTGTATCTAACCTGTTAAAATACTTTACTCATTCACTGAGTTCTTAATTTCAAATACTATATTTTTTATTTCTACAATATGTATTTAGCTTCTTTTAAAACTTTTTTTGTATACCCATTTACTACATACTCTGTTATTTTGCAGACCCATTGTCATTATAGTTTAATTTTGTTATTTCTTTAACCTGTTCTAAATATGTTAATGTATAACCTTTCCTAGTGTGTTCTATTATTTCCCTTTTGATGGAGTATTGAATCTCCTCTTTCTTGCTATCTGTGAACTCACAGATTTGTAATTTTTTTTATTGTGAACTCAATTTCACTAAGGATTGTTGATGTTTGGGAGTCCTATGAACCCTGTACTTTGAGCGTGTCTCACAGAAACACTCTCGTGTCCTTCTGCCAGGATCCCTAAGTTATCAATTTTCCTGGACACAGTTTTATGTTAATTTCTTGTTTGGGGTTCCTATACCACATGAGCTATGTAAATTGAGACATTTTGCTCACTCAGGCTAGAAGCCTTGGATTTTGATTTCCCCTGGACGATTGTTTGATACAATAAAGTCCCTGGAAAGAAACAGCCCAGCAAAAATCCACTTCTCCAGATTTTTGCTAAGCAGCTTTTTGAGACTCTGGTACTTATGGAGGGAATACAAATCTATGTCCTTATCTAGACCAAAGCCACCTTCCTGTGTAAGTATGCCCCATCCTTAGGACCTATATTTATATCTGCTTTACTTGCCATTCCAATTTTCACTTCTCTCTTCCTTTTTTCTGGTTGAAAACAAGGCAGTCAATTTATACTTGAAAAAATAGAATTTTAACTCAGGATTCTTAATCAAATAGCAAAATTCTTTCCTCTTAAGCCTTGTTGCATTGTTTGTTGAACTGATTTTAATGTCTGTTTCTAACACTTGCTTCTCCTCTGCATCCTGGTTTGCAGTCACAGAGACGTTTGACCCTTCTTAGATTTACTCCTGGGTTTCCAAATTAATCACAAGAAATTCTCCTTGTTCCAATCCCCAGTGTACTCTTTGCATTGTTGTTCTCTATCTCACTCTTAATTTTTTTTGTTTTTGTTTTGTTTTGTTTTTTCTTTTCTTTTCTTTTTTTGCCACCCTGCCCAGCACACAGGATTTTAGTTCCTCAACCAAGGATCGAACCTGTGCCCCCTGCAGTGGAAGCGCAGAGTCTTAACCACTGGATCGCCAGGGAAGTCTCAATCTCTCTCATATATACACACCCACACCCACACACATATCAGGGACACTAGATATAGTTCTCACCTTAAGTAGTAATTAAGGATGTATGTAGTTTCAAGGAATAGATTCTCCTCTCTCCCTCATCTCATTATGTCTCCCATGGCTCAAGTCCCTTCTGATCTTGCTTTCAGATGCTAAATGCCACTACCCAGCCACCTCTCAATACCATCCTGTTCCTTTGTGTTGATAATGTTACAGATGGTACTGCAGTTCCTAATCAGCTGCTGGATCCAAGTTCTCCTATCTCCATCAAAGTCAGAGCTCTTCTGTTCCAAGTGGAAAGGGACTTAACCTCTGATATCATACAGATAATGTGGCTGCCCAGTGACCCCAGTACTTGGTTCATTCAAAGGTATCTTTGATCCTGCAAGTCGACTATTTTCTCTGTCATGAAATTTCTGCCAGGTTTCCCAGTAATTGGCCCTACTGGCCTGAGGGAAACTAACTGACAACATCATTAGCCTCCATCCTTTGATTCTAGTGTATTTAGAGGTAAGGTAACCATGTTACTTAGCTTCCAAACTGAGATACTTTTAAGCATTAAAGGGAGCACTATTTTAATTACACCAGGATGCCAAGCATAAGCCAGAAATGTACAATGTACTGGGCAAACTTTCAAGTCCTTTACACATAGGAACCCTAGCTGCTTGTCCTGATCTCCTAAAGCTCCAGATATGCAAACACACACACACACACACACACACACTATATATATATATATATGAAATTAAGTCTCAACATGACCATAACTCTATAAGAGAAGTGGGTTTTCTATTTGTATTTCCTAGGCAGGTTGTTTGCTGAGCCTAAGGCCTATAGAAAACAAGTGTAAGAAATAAGGCACCAGTTAATAGGAGCAGACAGAAACAGCAAGGGACAAGAACAAAGAGAAACCACAGGCTCTCCAGTTACAGAGCAGTGGTTTAGTCCTCCTCTGGTACAGCTGCTTTGGCTGAATTGTGCTGTGCCAATTTGCCACTGACCTAGACTGAGAGATATTATGAAAAAGAGCCATATTATATACTTTACTACATTTACTATCATTATGTTTTTAAGAACATAGTTCATTACACAGTTTCCTCTTTATAAGAACTCACAGGAGAAATTTCTCAACATTTTGTCTCAGTACCAAAACTTATGTCTATCCCACACAGTTGCTTTATATCATATTTATTTTATGGGCCCAGAATCATGTGACTATTGACCTTTTTTGTTTGGGAAACTAAGAAGCTCAGTGTGAAATTTGTGACCTCTAAGAACTGAACGTACAGTATGCATATTTTATATATCATTTTTTCTCTTTTCTATAGTTTTCAACCTTTGTTTTCCCTCTAACCTGTTTTCCTCATGGTTTATATTTCATTTCACCTTTAAGGTTAAAGTCACTTAAAATGGTATGGGAATCCCATCCAATTCTTTGCCAATAAATGTACCTCTCTTTTCTTTTTAAACTGTTTTTATTTTGATGCCTATAGAGATATAAACTCTATTAAAGCTGTATCATAGTCAAAGATGTACAGGACTTTTCACTTTGTGAATGAGAACATGGCAGGAAAAAAAAATTCAGGTATGTGTATCAGCAGGCTTAACTCAAATAGCTCTTCTTATCAAAGATTCTTCATTTAAAAATCTCACTTGACTAATTTTACTTTCAAATGCCATGAATACTGTCACAAATCATTTAGCGTTTCTAGAAGTAAGAATCTGTTATAAGGTACACGCTATAATGATCTGGACACCATCCTGACATTTTATTCCCTTCTTATACGATTTCTGACAAGCTATGCTTAATGGGGGAAAAAGTTTATCATAAACCTGAACACTGCAATAATTGACTATAGTGTAAACAGAATTTCCCAATGCACTCTATTTCCACCACCTTTATTTTTCTTTTTCTGAAAATTGTTTATTGGCCATTAGATCCAAATGTGGAGCATGGCCTTTGTTACCTTACAGGAAGGATATTTCAAGATGTGCTATATAAATCCACGACTGTCCCTCTGTTTCCTCTCACCAGCAGCTCGGTCAACTGGATGATAAATAAGCTCATCCTGGTGTTAGAGTTTAACTGGCAATGAATTTCACTTTATTGCAATACTTATGAAAGCTTTTTAAAATGTGGTTAAATGAAAGCCTTCTTGTGAGCTGCAATCAGTATTTCTTAACATGACGTAGAGAATCCAAATCTTTAGAGTTTCTCTCCATTTGTGAGATCTACACTGCCTTCTTGACAAAGGAGCCCAGTTTGAGTAGTCAGGAAGACTTTTTATGTTAAGAAAAATTTCTGGTCTTGTATTATTATTAAAGTTGGGATGTTTGGGGGTTTTATTTTTTAATTTTTTTCCCTTTGGCTGGAAGGGAATATGCAGCCAGGGAATTTAGGCCAAGAAACCTGAGTCACAATAATTACTATTTCCAGGCTACAGCACTGTGTTTCCTATTAAGCCTGTAGAGCAATTAGCAATGTTTTATAACAGCTGTGAGGATTGTGGCTTGACCTTGTCTGATTACAGTTCTGACACTTCTAAGAACAAATTGGTAAACAGTGTTGGCTTCAGAGGCCCTTTCAGAGTTCGTAGGAGAGGACTGAGCCTGTAGGGAAGGAGAGTCTTTGACAGAAATGGGCTCAGAGGTGGCCCAGGCTGGAGAACAAATGATCCAAGAAAAATGTTATCTTGTTAGCATGCGAGGACAGCTGGTTTCCTTGGGCTGGGACTCAAAGGCAGAGCCCATGTCAGCATTTGACAAACCTAAAAAGGTACTAGTCAGGCAGGTTCAAGTGGGTAAAAAGACAGCCTTCCTATTCCTAGAAATAAATTGAGAGAATAATTCCCAGAGAGAGGAAGAGGGACCCAGCTCTTCCAATTTTCAATCATCTGATTGAAATTTCAGTCTTTGTAAGGAGCCCTTTAGGCTCCTCTTCTGCACCACCAAAGTGGACTTCTGACTCCAACAAGGGCCTGTGATCTGCAGAGATGGTCCCAAAGCAGTGTAGTGGCAGTATGCTAGGGACAACTGCAGGCGTTTGAGCCAGACAGAACTGGGGCAGGGTTCCAACTTGCCTGTGTCGTGGCCATGGACAAGTCAACTTCTCTAAGTTTTAAATTTTTCATTTACAAAAATGGGAATCCTATGAAAGAGTGCTCAACATCATTAATCATTAGAGAAATGCAAATCAAAACTACAATGAGATATCATCTCACACCAGTCAGAATGGCCATCATCAAAAACTCTACAAACAATAAATGCTGGAGAGGGTGTGGAGAAAAGGGAACCCTCTTGCACTGTTGGTGGGAATGTAAATTGATACAGCCACTACGGAGAACAGTACGGAGCTTCCTTAAAAAACTAAAAGTAGAACTACCATATGACCCAGCCATCCCACTACTGGGCATATACCCTGAGAAAACCATAATTCAAAAAGAGTCATGTACCACAATGTTCATTGCAGCTCTATTTACAATAGCCAGGACATGGAAGCAACCTAAGTGTCCATCATCGGATGAATGGATAAAGAAGATGTGGCACATATATACAATGGAATATTACTCAGCCATAAAAAGAAACGAAATTGAGTTATTTGTAGTGAGGTGGATAGACCTAGAGTCTGTCATACAGAGTTAAGTCAGAAAGAGAAAAACAAATACTGTATGCTAACACATATATATGGAATACATTAAAAAAAAAATGTCATGAAGAACCTAGGGGCAGGAGGGGAATAAAGATGCAGACCTACTAGAGAACGGACTTGAGGACACGGGGAGGGGGAAGGGTAAGCTGGGACAAAGTGAGAGAGTGGCGTGGACATATATACACTACCAAATGTAAAACAGTTAGCTAGTGGGAAGCAGCCTCATAGCACAGGGAGATCAGCTCTGTGCTTTGTGACCACCTAGAGGGGTGGGATAGGGAGGGTGGGAGGGAGGGAGACACAAGAGGGAAGAGATATGGGGATATATGTATAGCTGATTCACTCTGTTATAAAGCAGAAACTAACGCACCATTGTAAAGCAATTATACTCCAATAAAGATGTTAAATAAATTAATTAATTAAATTAAATTAAATGGGAATCTTTTTTTTTTAAATACCAGTAGGAGAATATGAAGCAGTAAAGAAAACATTTGGTGGATTAGACAAGGGGTCATCAAACTGAAGCCCATGGGCCAAAATCAGCCTACTGCCTACTTTTGTAAATAAAGTTTTATTGAACACAGACATGCCTGTTAGGTACAGATTATGCTGCTTTCACACCTGCAAAGTCGGAGTTCAATGCTTGTGGCTAAGAACCGTATGGCCACAAAGGCAAAAATATTTACTATCAGGTTCTTAAACAGAGACAGTCTGGACTAGACCACGTAGGATCCTCCTCTACAAGGCAAATTTGACAAGCAAAATCTATGGGGTGACTGTTATCAGAGGTTTCAAATACAACACTGTAGCGCACTGATGTTTATCACTCAGCTGTTAACATGTGTCCCATATCATTTGTTATTTGTAAATAGTATTTAAAGTCATAAAATGTGCAAATAACTTTCTTATTTACTAAATTAGAGCAAGTTCAAAGTGATTCCTACAAAAATGTTATTCATGCTTTTATTCTAATATGGTTTTTTTAAGAGGGCAGGAAAAGGAAGGAAACTCAGAGCTAGTACCCTACATTCTACCACACGCCTAGCTACACCCAAGGAGTGTGTAGCTTGTCACTCCATGTATGTCTTAAGTATCACTTAGAATTCTTTCTGCTGCAGGTAAGAGAATGCTGAGATAAAAGTGAATTAAACAATACAGATCTATACTATCTCACTTGACAGGAATCTCACAAGTGGACGATTCTAGAATTGGATCAAACATATCAAAGTTGTAGATGCAATTTCTGCAGTTCTCCAGAACATCTCAACCTGTCCCAAGATACCTGCACATCCTTGTCTAACAATATTCAAATCAGGAAGGAGGGAACTTGCAGAAACAAGGTTTGCTTCTCACAAGTTTTCTTTTTAATGAAAAAAATATTGCAGAATTTCTAGAATTGTCAGAATTCTAGAAAGACTTCTCTTTGCCTTATTAGTCAGAATAGAGTCACATACCCAACCCCTAAACCAACACTTACGCAAGGAAAGATGACTGCTAACACTTGATTAAACCCTTCATGATTCATCCCCTAAAAGAGGGTGCACTGCTGACCTAACAAGGGAGAGAGAGGCAGAGATGACTGCTTCATAGACAATTAATAGTGTCTCCAATATATGGTAGCTTGAGAAGTGATGTAAAGGGATTCGCCCTGTTAGGATTATGAAAGAAATCTCACAAAATTTTGGAAAACATGTTTTTCTAAGAACACAGCAAATTCTTTTCAAAGATCTCAAAACTCAAGTCATTCTGGATCGCCAGCCAATGAAATGCATTAGAGCAGTGTTTCCCAAAGTGTGTTTCCTGGAAAAATAGTCCCTATGGCAAAATGTTCTATGGTCAAATAGGTTTGGGAAATGTTGCATACTATATCCTCACAACGCAAATTTCTACAAGTTAGCATGGGACAGTCTCAGCGAAGCCCTGTGTGATATTGCAATTTATAGGAAAAACAGAGCATTGTCCCTCAGTATCTAAAGGGGATTGGTTCCAGGAGTTGCCCGTGTATCAAAATCCACAGATGCTCAAGTTCCTTATATAAAATGGTGAAGTACAATGAATACAGTCAGCCCTCTGTATCCACAGATGCAAAACCCAAGAATATGGAGGGCTAACTATATTTACTGAAAAAATCTGCATGTAAGTGGACCCGTGCAGTTCAACTTGGTGCTATGGATTAAGACCAGATATATGTGAGGAATACATATTGGGTTGATGACCAAATATGTATTCCTCACATATATCTGGTCTTGATCCATAGTTCCTGGCTAACAGCTCCCAAAACCCTTGGAATTTCCTGAGCAGTAAGAACAATGGGATAATATTTGGTCTCTTGTCCTCAGTTCCTGAAAATGCTCTAGGGCAGGTGACTTTCTCATCCCACCTAACAGTAGGGGCTGGTTGCCAGGAGAACCAACCATGTGATTAGAGGACTGGAACTTTCAGCCTCACCCCTAATTGCGGGGGAAGGGGAGAGAGACTGGAGGTTGAATCAATTGCCATTGGTCAGTGATTTAGTCAATCGTGACTGTATAATGAAGCTTCCATAAAAACCCCAAAGGACCGCTTTTGGGCCCTTTTCCGGAGAGCTTCCACAATGGGGAAACAGAACACTTCTGTGTACCATCATGCCAGATCCCACACCCCACGAGGACAGAGTTCCTTTGTTCAGGACCTCATCCTACGCACCTCTTCGTCTTGCTATTGATTCGTATCCTTCGATATCCTTTTTAATAAATCGGTAATCTAGTGAGTAAATGAGTTTTCCTGAGTTCTTTGAGCCATTCTAGCAAATTAACTGAACCTGAGCAGCGGATCTGATTTATAAATCTCTGATGTATAGTCAGTCAGTCAGCAGTACAGATAAAAACCTGGACCTGTAACTGGCATCTGACGTGGAAGGAGGTCTTGTGGGACAGAGCCCTTTACCTGTGGAATCTGATTCTAATTCTGAGTTGATAGTATCAGAACTGAGGTGAATTCTGGGACATGCTGCCAGTGTCCAAAAATTGCTGATTGGAATTGCTGGAAATCTACACACACACACACACACACACACACACACACACACACACACACACACACACACACACACACACACACACACACACACACACACACACACACACACACACACACACACACACACACACACACAGGAATTGAGTCCAGGAACCCTTACTACCCTGCAATAAAGAACATGTCCCATTTTGTTTTGACTTGTACATTCTAAGGGGTTTTTATAAGGCCTCAAATAGGAATTACAGAAAACAGACCTGTGTTATTATTCCCAAAGATGAAGTCAGAGAGTATATGTTTGACGAATGAGGATGGAACCTACCCATTTACCTTCAGGTATACCTGGGGGAATCTTTCCCTTCAATGACTACATACCTGAGTCCCAGATTTCCTCTACTGCCTCTCCTCTGGAAATGTTCCTAATAGTGACAGTAAGCAATGATTTCAAGCATACCGTTAAATTTGACCAGTATCTGGGAGTCTCAAAGAGTAGACTGAGCACATTAGAGGCAGACTACAAACACAAACACAATTCTGTGCTAGTTCTGCACAGGCCTTTACTCTTGTTAAGGCACATACTCCTGCTCCCTTATCAGCTTAAAGGCTCCTTCTCTAAACTATGGGTTGGGATTAAGGGAGGGTGAGATTGATGGTTAAGGTTAGGGTCCCTTGTCTCTAAGGCCTCGGTTCTGAGTTCAAATAATTTCCATTCTTTTGTCCCACATTTGCCTGTTTCTTCTAGTCACCTACCTCACCCCCACTCCCCCCTTGTTTTTCCCCTCAATGTACACTTAGTGGAAGTAATATGAGATTTGAAATGAAATAAACCTAGTCTTAAATCCTGCTTTCCCATATCCTAGCTACGTTACCTCTCTGAGACTCAAACCACTTATCCATAACAAGTAGATAATACTTGTACTGTTTTGAGAATTGTGGAATAAACATATGTAAAATTCCTATCATCATTTAGTTTGGAACTAAAGTAGGTACAGAATAAATGTCTGTTGCTTTCCCTTATTTGTGCCATAGCTATGGAGAATAATAGCAAACATTTATTGAGTGTTTACGGTTTGCCATGCACTGTGCCAAATGCTTTACACTAATTATCTCATTTAATCCTCATAAGAATCCTATGAGGTAGGTGCTATTATTATCTCCATTTTAAAGTAACTGAGGTTTGTAGAGAGCCTATGTAACTGATCAAATCTCACCAGGTAAGGATTCTAAAACAGATCGGTTGGACCCTATGGCTATTCCCTGAGCCACTGTGGCAGAAACCACAAGTTGTCCACAAATACCTATTCTTCCCTTTCTCCATAGTACCTTGACTTTATCTGAGCCTTTGCCTGGGCTGTATTCCCCTGTCTCCCTTACAAATGTAGACTAGGTGGCTGGGCTGTCTCCAGAGGAATGTGAGCAGAGGTCACGTGTGGCCCCTTTCTGGGCTGGGGTTTCTAAGTGAGCAGGTGGTTTACCACTCCCTTCTTCCCTTTCTGTCAGGTGGGTGCAGACCATGACTAAGTCCCAGGGGATGGGAGAGCCACAAGGTGGAAGGAGGCTGGGTCTCTAAATCACCAAATGAAGGAGAGCTCTTTGCCTGCCCAAGCATCTACTTTGGACGGTTTCATAAGCAAGAAATAAGTTTCTACTCTGCCCAGGCCAATTCATGTTTGGGTCTATTTGTTACAGCAGTTTATAAAGACTTTAACCTACTGTGCACTCATTCTACTTTCTTGTCATCATTGCTATTGGCCTAATAACCTCCCTTTCTAACTAAACTTGAGTCTCTTTTTTGTTTTCATCCAGGAAGGCTTTTACATTCCTATTCCTTCTCTTCTGCCTTTGCCACAGTTCCTTACAGGTTCCCCCAGCCCCCTTTGTTTCCTTTTCCTGGAGACCAGTATTTTCTGCCATCATTCTCGTCTTTCCTCCTACTTAGGTCCTACTTAGCTTTTACTTAGCTTCATCGCATCCCAAAGCACAATCCCTTCCTTGGTAGAGTCTGCTTGATCCCTTTAGAACATGAGACTCAAATATTCACAGAATATTTGACAATTGTGTGACAATGGCAACTTTATATTTTGCCCCAAAGCCCACTGACTGCATTTAAAAGCCTTCCAATGGCAGTAGGTAGGGAAGGACATATGTGGGAGAAAAGTAAACAAGGGGTGAAAAAGAGATGGTCAAAATGTGATCTTCTCTCCCTATGAGTAACTTTATAGTCTAGAAAGAATAGTAATAGAAAGTAAAGCCTGCCAACGTGTTTGTTTAGGGCTTTCACTAAAAGATAGGAACGGCCACTGAAAAGGATATATAGAGAGTAAAGAAGGTCAGATAGTAGGAAATAAGGTTTGAAACTTCGTCTCCAGTTCCACTGAAGTAAGATAAATTCATGGTATACATGGAGTATTTTCAACACTAAAGAAGAAAGATGCATGGTTTAAAAAATCTGCTGTGTGTTTACAGAAACCACAGTATATTATCATGGGCTTGGTCCTCGATGTTCTTCTCCTGTGACAGAGGAGGGCAAACGGGCACAATTCATGGAAAGGTCATCTTTATTGGAAGACTCTGTGCCCAGAAGTTCCATATGGGAGCTCAGCTCAGAGCGGAACACTAGGGAGCTACACGGTATCTCCACTTTGGGTGAGAATAAACATTGTCCTTCCATGCATTTTAGATGGAGGACATTGAGTGTAATTTAATGTTCTTTTAAAACAGTGGTGATTGTCCTGTGGTTTAACATAGTGAAGCCCTCTGGGACTACTGAGATGCAAATGACATGTGCCCTTAGGCTTAATTTTTCCCTCTTACTATGTCTTTTGAGTTCTGGTGTCTGCTTGGATCCCTTTTTCTGCTGGGCCAGGAGCTGTCCTTCTTATCTATCAGTTTTTGATATGGCTGATCGTACTAAGTCCACTGCTGAAGTTAAAATTTCGTCCTTCTAGAATTGTATCAAATATAAGGGAACTTAGAGTGGGGTTCTATGGACCTCTCCTGTGAAAAATGATATGTAGAGATGCATTAGGTTGAGAGGAAAAAGGGCCATTTGGGCAGGGAAACCCTTGTAAGAATCTCCTATGAATAAACTAATCAAACTGAAGAGAGAACATTTGTATTGGCCCTAAAATAATCATCATCATCATCATCACCACCACCACCACCACCATCTCTACTTCTTCTCTACATATCTACTGCTACTAATGATAACTAACATGAGATAATGAGTTCCCACTGTGTATAGTCGTTCACCTTAGGTTTGAATCCTGGGTCTAGTCCTCTTAATTTTGGTCATCATGAGCAGCTCACTTATTTATCAGAGCTTAAGCTTCTTTGTTTGGAAAGCAATGATAATAATATGCACCCCCTAAGGAGTGGGCTGATGGCAAGGGTTAAATGAGGTCATATATGTAAATGTGCCTTGCACATAACTGATGCTCATTTTCAGTTGAGAACATCCCCTCTCCTGCTGGATGTAATCATGGTGGAACTGTCAAGAAAACTGCCTCCTGTGCCTGGCCGAGGGGTGGTCATATGCGCAGTCTGAGACCAATCACACTCCCTCCTCTGGCAATGTGAAACATGTGTGAGTCATTAAAGACAAAAAACAGTAGGAGGCGAATCTTTCTAATGAGAGCTCCTTGAAGAAGAGGATGTCTGTCCTTTAGCTCCTCATGCCTGGCTCCAGAGAGCTCTCCTGGTTCCTGCCCTTGACAAGATCCACTTGTTCAATTCTGCCTGAGTCGGGATCTACCCAGTCTCCCTGGTACAGATATCCCCTTTCGCCCTGCATTAACGAAAGCGTGGGGGTGGGGCGGTCTGCTTGCCAACAAAGGTAACAGCAGAGACAGCATGCTATTGTCTGTGAAGGTATGCTAATACTAAGACAGAGGCACAGACTATGACCATATCTTCTTTACCCACCCTTCCAGGCCAAGGAAAAACAACTAAACTAGTCTCTACCATCATATTAAAATACTGGTTTTTAAAGACAAGGGTGAGAGATTTCCTAACAGTGTAAAAATGTTCCCACGTTGACACCTGGGGGCTGAAACAAACATCTTGCCTAACACAGATTCTCTGCTCTTGAAGCACAAGAACAAAAGGACTGTGGACCCAGGGGAAGCACTAAATGCTCACAAAAGGCACAGGCTTTCCCTCTTTCAGAGAGATGCTCAGAGAGCCTCCCAGAACACGAAGCGCTCTTCTGTTGCAGAAACAATCTATAAGTGCCACTCAGGAATAAAGCCTCAGTAAGAAGGGTCAACGCTGCAGTACTGACAAGTAAGAAAGTTCCAGGACATGGTTCCCAGCACGGCCGGGCCAGGGCAAGGTTCTTCCCACTCACATCACCTAAAACCTGCCCTTGAAACTTGGTTTTAACAAGCAGGCCCCGTGAGCCAAAGATGCCAGTATATGCAGTGGCCTGCAAGCAAGGAAAAGACAAAAGCAAGCTAAGGGTGAAAAGCTGAGGTTCGAGAGTGCAAACTAGGAGTCCACTGGAGCCAAGTGAAATGTAAAAAGAAACCTGAAATTAAAATAATCCTTGCTTTAAGCAATAGATATGCCAAAGGAATGGTGTCACATCGAATCAGTTAAAACAAAATCATTTCTAATGCATGAAAGGAGCTAGTTCTTTGTAGTAAGCCGAGGATGACTCCTTCTTTAAAAATCAAGGAGTTTTCAGTAGGACATTGTTGTTTATCCAGTATAATATATATATATATATTTTAAATCAACGAGTTTTCACAAACAGGAAATAATCCTTCCCAGTCTTTTTTCTTTTTAATTCATCTCCGGCTTGTTCTTTCTCCCATTTCCCACAGTGAAACTTTTCAATTTTCTTCTGACCACACATTTTCAACCTTATGTACTTTTAGGCAACCAGAATAAAGAAATAGAAGATATATACCCCAGCCACCACTATAAACACTTTTCTTTTCATCCGTTATCATTTCCCTCCCTCTTTCTCTGAAAAAGCATCCCCACCTCTTTGCCAGGTGCAAACTTTTCCTCCTGCTCTTGGTCAATCTCCCTTTTCTTCCTCTCTTACAGCTGTGCACTAGAGTTCAGCCTTGCTGTCTTCCTCTCCCGCGTTCTCTCTATATTGTTCCCCCACCACCTCCCCACACACAGTCCACAGATAAAAGAGAAGAAAAAGTTATTTTCCTCCTCTTCCACTCTTTCTGGTAACAGAATATATCCTATCATTGAGTAACTGAAATCTGGAGAGGAGACGACGATTCTTTTAGCATAATAAGGCACAGATCCTTACAAGCAAGGGATTAGTCTTTCCAATGCTAAAGGTCTGATTTTGTTGTAGGTGCTCTACCTAGAGGCAGGGCCGGCTACGTCCTGTGTAGGACCCAGTGCAAAATGAAAATGTGCGTTCACAGTTCTGTGCCATTAAATGTAGTAAAATATAAAACCTTCTCCTTTCTTTCGTGGTTTTTTTGCTGATCTGTCACGATAGGATTTATTTGTTATATAATGTTACCATCCCTGAGACAGAGTGATACTTGCTGCGAGTGTGCAGACCCTCCCAGATCCAAGACCAGGGGCCCTGTCATGTGAATCAGTGCACAACCAACAAACTGTTGGGTTCCCCTCCTGCCAGCCACTGCACCGAGCTTCTTGGGCTGGAGGCAAAGATGCCAATCTCCCCTTCCCACAGGCCTACCTCTCCAACCCATGGCAGATGGGCCACCCCCCATGGATTGCATCCTCCATGCCAAGGTACACTCTGTACCTGGATAGGAGATGTCCTGGAGGCTCACCCAACTAAGTTGCCCTCCATACTGCCATAGCATTGAATGCACCAGACTCCCACCTTCCTTGAGCCTAGGCCCTTGCCTATGGGGGTATGGGAAGCAGCAACAGCAGCTGGGCAGTGATGGGGAAGCAAAGAATGGGTGGGTCTGAGGTACCAGGAGGCAGGAAGAGCAGTCAGCAAAGCACCCATCCCAAGGAAGCAAGGACACCCAGCATGAGCCCCTTTGAGCCCTCTGGAATATGCTCCATTGCCTCATTAGACTTTACTGATAAAACACAAATTCAAAGATAAAAATTATGAAGAATTTCAAGACAGTGAAAATAGAACATTAAACCCCAAGCTTTGGGCCCTTCTATGCATATAGTCTTATGTGAAAAGTCATTGAAACTGGTCCTTCCTGGACGCCAGCCACTGTCACTATCTTGCCCCATCCCTTTGACCACCTTATGATATGCAACCACCTCTTAATAAATCCATATACAATTTTGCTCCCATTCAATTCACACTCCATGCTTTCAATAGACTGAGCTTTCTGAAACATAAGTCTGGTTATGTCTCTTCCTCTACTTAAATATTCTTCAATGATTACCCCTTGTCCTCAGGATAAAACTCCATGGGAATTGCAGAAAACAAAAACCACATTTCCTATTTTAAGCAGAAAGAGTTTTAACCCAGGGAATAAGGGGTTTACAAATTAGTTAGAAGGGCTGAAGGAGTGGGCTCTACGCCAGGTTTCCAGGAAGGAATCCCAGAGATACAACAGAATTTGCCCACCAAAGGCACTGCTGCCACAGCCACAAATAAGAATAGGGAATCAGGAGGTTACCACACAAACTGTTAACTTCCAAATATATTGCTGTAGTTGTAATCTCAGGACCAGGAAATCACTGCCACCGTAACAGCCTCTCAATACCTACAAAGGGCTAGAGATTAGATACTGGGAAAATGCAAAATCTTTACCACCATGCTTGCAAACAGATATGGCCAAAAGCAGCAGAAAGATAGACTCTACCTCATTTCTGCTTTCCAAATCTCATGGGAGGACATCTGATTGATGGAGTCTATCTACTACAAGAGATTCAGGGAAGTCAGATTTTTAGGTTTTCAGACTGTGAAGTAGAGAAAGGCTCTCTAAAATGAGGTTAGAATTAAATAAAGCTACTCCTCAGATGTACCAAAAACATCAACCTAATTTTCTAGTCCTCTCTGTCATTCTCCCCACTATTCCTACCATGAATCCTTCAGTTCATCCATGATGATTACTTGCATTTCTCCTAGAAGCCTAAATACTTTAGAGCCTCTGTATATTTGCTTACCACAGCCATGGAATGCCCCTTCCTTCGTCTTCAGACTCTGCAAATACCACTCATTCTTCATGATCCATGTTAAACATCATCTCCTCTGAAATTTTCAGTCCAAAGTAATTTCTTCCTCCTCTCTGAATCCTCTATTTATTGGTTACTACTGTCATTAAATCTATTCCCCTTGTGTTTTAGTGTTGGGTGTGACAACACTAGACTGAGAGGTCCAAAATGACAAGAACTGTCTTGTTCTTTGATATCCCCTCTACCTAGCCCAGGGCCTAAAATATACAACCAATGTATACTGACAGAATGAATCTGTTGAGCAGAGCTAGAATTCTTTCAAACCAGACCTGCTCATAAAGCGTAGTCGACCCATCTATACTAATAAATTGTTTACAAACAGGTTATGAATGCCAAATCCATTAAAGCAGAATGAAGTAATTACAGAACAGAACAGATAGTTGGTATCCCATAATAAGGGGATAATATAAAGCATAAAACCTCTCTCTTGCTCTCTTTTCTCAGAGGACTCTAGAATGTGGAACTCATCAAGCTTACGTACCAAACAGAAGCAAGTCAAATGCCTAGCCTGTTATTTATATATCTCCCTCTTGTGGTAGTTAGGGAGACTTCATTTTCTTTTACAGTAGTCATAATTAGAATTTAATAGAAACAAGACACGCTTCATTAAAAAAAAAAAAACTGCAACATTCACGTGGTTTGAAGTATATTAATCCAACAAGTTTCAGTTATCTATGTCTCCTTAAAGTCTTAGCATGAACAATATAGACAAGAAGAGTATGTATAAAACATTCCAGTGGGTCTTCTCCCCTCAGTGGGAATTGACCACAAGGATAATAATGCTTTGATAAAGGTCAAGTCCGCCATACTCCATGAAGCCATACACAATCACCTCTGCCAGTTCAGGGTCTCCTTTCTCTGAATTCTTCTACTGTACTTAACGTTTTTGTTCAAAAAAGATTTAGTGAGTATCTGTTCAATATACCTTTAGAACAGAAATGAAATAAACCAAGATCCTACCCCTTAGGGGTTTACCATCTGGTAGAGGAGATAAGCCACGTGCCTGATAACTGTAATAAAAGGAAGAGAATAAAAAACCAGATTCAGTGGTTCTTACCATGGGTAAGAAATTTACATGTGGAAGATTTTTCAGATATGTTCCTAACTACCTTAAGATTCTAAAATAGCATTTTAAAAGAGCATCCCAAGTGATTCTGATATGCACATCCCCTTTCCCCTTTACGAACCACTGAACTAGGAGTTCAAAAGACAAGATTACTTTCTGGATGGGGGAGTAGGTACCAGGGTGACTTTCGGAAGGAAGTGACAACAAGTTTAGTGCTACATAGTTTCGAGAAACAGGGGTGCAACCTCTAATAGCTACCGAGACCAGGCAGGTAATGCAAATAAATGAAGCATTCTGTGTCAAGTTGACCTCAGGGAGCAGTGGGAACTATGGCTAGCTGGAAAGCTCCTGTTCCTTTTCACATGGAATAGTTACCTCTTAGCTCCAGCCATGCAAATGAACAAGCCTAATGCTGCTGTGTCTTTCACCTTTTCAGAAGATATCATACATTTGGAACTTTGTGTTGAACGGGCAGTTCATTCAAAACAGTTTAAAGCACTACGTAGCTCCACACGGCTCAGGCAAAACCAAACATTGATGTGGACTATATCAGGCTTCCAGGCTGTTGAACCCACAAGCTTTCAGGCTCTGTGCTACGTGCTGGAATACACACAACAGTGTTCGCGCCAGCAGAGTGTCCACAGCCCAGAGGATGTTGATAAGAAAATAGATCATAACTGTCTCGTGTAACCAGGGCCTCAGAGCACTGTGAGAGCAGAAAGGAGATGACCCTCACTTCTGAGTGGATTATGAAAAGATTCAAAGAGGCAGGGATGTGCGAGTTCAACCTAGTAGAATAAGTAAGCCTCTTCCAGGTGGGCAGCTGGGAAGAGATGGGCAAAAGGAACAGCATTTGTAAAGCCTCGGAAATACGAAAGTGTCTTTCCTAAGGAAAACCATAAACTCCCCCCAAGCAATATACATCTTTTTTCCCCCATAGTGCACTCTATCCAAGGCCACACATGGAAGATTCTCCAAAAATAGTTCTTGACAAATTTTTAGGCTCACAGTTATGAGACACATTAGCATTAAATAGGTCTCCCTAGTGAGAGAATGATCTGTAGCAATTATCATAATCTCAAAGAGCCCCAAACCTCTGATTTGTGCCAATGTACCGTGATGTAACAAGGCCCCTAGATTAGGAAGAAAAGGAAATTTAGAAATCATGAAATTCCCTTCCCAAACCACACTTAGCTAATCTTCAATTGCTCACAGGTTGATGATCTAGTAATAAGAAATTCATATTCTTGGCAGTTCTCTCTCCCTCCTCTTTTATTCTTTTTTGTGTTGTTCTCTGATCCTATTGCCTCTACCAGAAACCCAGTTCGGAGCCAGACATTTAGCTCATCCATTTTGCTATATAATGATAACTTTCAGATAAGAGCTGAAAGGGGGCATATCAAACTCACCAGAGATTTCTGTACTTTCTGAGAATTTTGGCCATTATGTTCCTCTAGTCCCCCATTACTATGGATAAATTGAGTCAGCTAAACATTCAGAGTCCAAGAGGACTGATGCTTCAGACTGCCTAGTCAAAGCATGTTGAGTCAGAACTCCCTTCACCAGAGAAGCCAGGACTCCTAAACCAAAATGCAATTTCTTCACTTAGGCTATGGACAACTCTACTTGCTCCCAGGAGGACCAATACAGCTAACTGCTTTCTAAGAGGAATGGATGTGATTTCCAACTGTGCTTGTCAGCAAACAACAGAGTTTGGAAATTCGTATTATTTTGTGTGACGAGCAAGAAATAGAAACAGAAAAATATATTGCCATGCAATGTACTATGGAGAAATGCTGAGGAGTAATGCAAAAGCAGAAGAGGTGAAAATCTTTTCTATCTCAGTTTTCCAAAGGCTGTTAGTCTATAAGCGTTAAGGGAACAAAAGGAAAAATCTTCCTGTTTGAAAATAGCCTGAAATATTCACCATCTGGACCTTTACCTTTACCTATTTTTTTGGCTCATAAATCTCACCCAGGGAAAATATTTTTCTCTCTTTCTATTCCTTCTCCAACCCCCAATTTATATAGTCCTCTGCAATTTCCCTCAACATCATTTACTAAATATATCATAACATACTCTTTCCCTGAGGCCACCATTTCAAGAGACACCTTCCCCCAGTGTGGAAATTTCTCAAATAAATCACCCCCTTACCTCAATATATTTAGTGCTGGGAATACATTGGTGAAGGTTATAAAAGCCAAAATTCTACTTTGAAATGTCAACATATTTGGAGTGTAGGCTTAAGGTACAGAATGACTCCTAAGGGCAAAGTCAATCACCTCTTTGGTCTGTTGAGTCTCCAGAACTATTTTACAAATGTTTTTGTTAAAATAATAACCCTCCCTCCCCCCAAGTAAAAGCTGTGCCAAGCACTCTTTCCCTTCATGTGGTTTTGGGAGAAAATTCAACCCATATATTTTTGTCTTACTTAAACTCAGATCATTACAAGTTTTAGGCACTCCTTGTCCCTCAGCCAAGACCTTTGGCTATCTGCATAAATATAAATCAATACCACAGCACGAGCACTTCTTTGAGACTCAGATCCTCACATGTGAGGCAAGGTTATGTTGTGAAACCAACATCTCCTTATTTCTACTTGTTCCTGCCTAGGCCGGGGGTTTGCAAACCATAGCCTGTGGGACAAATCTGACCCACAGTCTGTTTTGTATAACTTACGAACTAAGAATGGATTTTACATTTTTAAACGACTGTAAAACAAAATTGTTTTAATTAAAAAGCACACAAAGAATTATATGTAACCTTGAATGTACATGGCCCACAAGCCTGAAATATTCACCATCTGGACCTTTACAGAAAAAAATATGCCAACTCCCGATCTAGACAAATAGACCTCTCTCTGTTGTTTAGGTTCTTGTCAAATGTCTAAACACAGGTAATGAGTTATCTTTACTTACACAAATCACAGTCGAAACAGATTGTTTAATGGAGGAAAGCTGTTTTATATTTGATTTTGTGATATATATCAGATAATGTCTTAACTGGGGTTCACCCAGAAGCAGCCCACAAGACAAAGATTCACGTGTAAGAGGTTTATTTGAGAGATGACCCCAGGAAACACTAGGGGGAAGAGAGGAGGTGGGGAAGGACAGGGAAGCAGCCAATACAAGATGTGTTATCACGCAAGTTTCCCGTTGTGACTAAATGAAGTTCCAACCTGCAGGAAAGCTCCAGCTAGTGTGGGACAGGAACCTCAGAGTTATTCCATATGTGAGGTAAGGGAGGTAGGGCACTGACACATCACCTCCCACCAGGCTTAACTGAGAGCTGCTTCTAGCAACTGGTAATTCTCTAGACGTTCCAGCTTTGGACACAGCAGCAGAGTGGCCTCCAGTCATGAGAGGAAGCCTTCAAGCAGAGACATGTAGATGCTAGTGGTTTGAAGAGGCATGAGTGGGCAGTGAGAACATCTGCTACATTCCATCCTTTGCAATGTCCCACATTTTAAGTGAACTCCATGCTGTCACTGCTTCTCCAAGGAGGCCACAATTTCTTTTCTTTCCACTTTTATTGAGATATAATTGAGATATAACATTATATGCATTTAAGATAAACAGCGTATTGATTGGATACATTCATATCCTGCAAAATGACTACTAGCATAGCGTTAGCTAACACGTGCATCCAATTTCTGAAACAAAACTTACAACAGGAAGGTTAGGGGGAGAAACTAAAGTCTCCACCTCCACAAAGGCTGTTTTCATCTGCCTCCTCTACCACCCATGGTAATTCCTCCTCACCCTTAGGCAGCACTTTTGTTGGTCTAGATTGCTTTCATCCCCTAGAGTCTAAGCTCCTGGTAAAGATGCTCTTGGCAGGCTGTGGTTACTAGCATTGCTTGGCCAGTTCACGATGAATACTGGGCTTGAATACACCTGGAGGTAACTCAGTGATTCGCCTGAGTTCCAGACATACTCCTCTCTGTCTCCATTACAAAGCAGGCATCTTATCTCTGCATGGTAATCAGGGCCACCTGTCATTGATAGTACAGTACAGTACAGTACAGTATAACTCATGTCTTGGCCCGCCTGTCTACACGCATGAGGAGCCCACAATGCCCAGGCTGCAATCATAGCTTTAGGATTCATGGAACCATTAATGTGTCCCTGAGCAGAAGTGTCCCCCACCTACTCCCTCTGGAAACCAGGACCTCTTGTTCAGTAGAGACTAAATTTGTGCAGATGGGAAGCACAAATTCCCCAAAGAGGTCACAGGGGATGATGATAAGGTAATCATTCCTACTTCCACATCTTGTTTTCTAGATTCATGTTCTCTAGTTATCAAGACACAACACCTTAGAGTGGACATCAGTTCAAAAAATATATAACACCATGAAAAGTAGTAGCCCAACACTACAGGGTTCATTTGCCAAGCTGGCTCCTTAGCTGCGATTTAGATTCTACCAGGTAGCATGTCTTGAATGGGGTGGAATATTTTAAGACCAGTGGACCCTATGGTGGTCATGTGCTCGCTGTCACATCTTCCTCCTTGAAAAATGGGTTGCTTAATGCAAGGTGGTGCAGGATCCTATGATAATAAATCAGACAGTAAGCACATGATCACTCAGGGGCTTCAGACAGATATGCCAACCAAGCCACTCTAGGCAGGGAAGGTGCTATGGTCTGAATGTTTGTGTCCCCAAAAAATTAATATGTTTAAATCCTAAACCCAAAAGGTGATGGTATTAGTAAATGGGACCTCTGGGAAGTACTTAAGTCATGAGGATGGAGCCGTCAGGAATAAGATTAACACTTTTATAAAAGAGATTCCATAGAGCTCACTAGCATCTTCCACGATGCGAGGACAAAGCAAGAAGTCACCAGCTATGAACTAGAAAGAAGGGCCTCACTCAACTATGCTAGCGCCATGATCTCAAGCTTCCAGCCTCCCAAACTGTGAGCAATAAATTCCTTTGTAAGATACCCAATCTGTGGCATTTTGTAATAGCAGCCCAAACAGACTAATACAGGACAAACCCATACCTAGAATATGTACCAGTACAAGGAAAATGAACTTCTGTCCTCTCTAGGTAGAAGGGGTCCAATGTAATCATCTTGCTAGCAAGTGCCTAATTGATTTCCTCAAAAAAATGGTACCATAAAGAGAGCTCGGCACTGGTCTCTCCTGCTGACATTTTGGACAATCTGCAGTAGCAGGTGGATCAGCCTTGGTAAAAGGGAGCTCATGTTGTTGGGCCTACACAGCGCCTCCATCCCCTCCACTATGGCCACTTTAGTCATGAGTCCATTGTGCAAGCACTGGTGGCCACAAGGATGAAACTTCGCTGGGCATCTATGGACAAGTCATCTATTCAACCTGGTTGTTCAGTGCCACCTCTGCAGTGGATGTTCTCCAGCGAGCACCCATGTGAGACACAAAGATCTGCATGCTTTGTGCCCACTCCCACAGGACTATCTACATGCCTCTTTTCTACATCTCTTTGTTCTCTATCTTCCAATCTTTCTCCTTCCAGGCTCCTGACTAAGCTGCAAACCCACTCACCATTTCCCAGGAATTTATGTATATCTTTACTTCAGGTCACTTCTTGTGGCCCACCAAGTTGATGGTCAGGTACATGGTGGCTCTGTCCACTGAGAGAATTTCCCCTCACCACTGTCTTCCAGGGCCACCCCTGAAGGTGGCTTTAATGCAACAACGGTCCATACTGAAACAACCCTTTTTTTTTTTTTTTTTGCGGTATGCGGGCCTCTCACTGTTGTGGCCTCTCCCGTTGCGGAGCACAGGCTCCGGACGCGCAGGCTCAGCGGCCATGGCTCATGGGTCTAGCCGCTCCGCAGCATGTGGGATCTTCCCGGACCGGGGCACGAACCCGTGTCCCCTGCATCGGCAGGCGGACTCTCAACCACTGCGCCACCAGGGAAGCCCTGAACCAACCCATTTTTGATCCAGGTCTGGATACTTTCCTCCTCCATCATTTAGTCATTGCGAACTCCCTGAAGCCCCAGGCATGAGCTAAAGAAGAGACATCAGTACAACAGGGGTAGATGACATGAGAGTCTGGGCCACCTGTTCACTCAGCTGTGCCCTCTGGACATGCTCAGGCCTGATCCTGAATATATAATCTCCATCATACAATGGATTACTACTGTGTTCTCCTGACTTTATTACTTAATAGGTCTGACAATACCCAACTCATCCTAAGTAGTTCCAATTACATAATCACTAAATGTCCTCCATGAGGCTGAGGAGATTGCCAGGAACTGCATCTCAAACAACGAATGCTTTCCTGCTGCAGATGGCATGGCTTTGCTCCAGGGGTCTGTGCTCTGACTCTCCTATTGGGGCTTGCCAAAGACCTTGTCACAGATACCTCTAATAACTGGGGATCTGCTGAGTCATATGGCCCAATCAGCTGTACTGAACATGCATAGAAAACTGATGCCACTATAGAGACCTCACTTTCTTTGCATCCCATTCAAAACCAGCAGCCTTATGAGTCACATAATAAATGAGTTGGAACAACATTTCCAAATGCGATCTATACCATCTCTAAAATCTGCCTACCAAGTCCATGCTTCTCTTCTAGAGGCAGGAGATACAGCTGATCTGGGGAGCGTTTATCTCTAACCCACTCTCTGCATATGTCTTACCAGAGCATCCAGAATACTCGTCACCTCCTGTTCCTCAAGTCCAATTAACATGATACTCCAATATTAGAACAAATAAGATACTACAATATTAAAATGCCAACAATGACGTGCCCCCAATTTTAACATAAACCTGCATTACCAAATTCTTACGGAGTATTTAGAGTCCAAAAATTAAATTTCCATAAAGCCTCAAGTAATTAAAGTTTCAAGTTATATTATCTTTCCCTTGTGAGTTAAAAGTCCTAAGCAACTAAAGTCCAAATTCAGTCTCCCCACGTTCCTCTTCTGGTCAGTTGAGCCTGGGAGTTGTCAATGCCTAGGTGAAGTTAGGAATCCTCTAACAGCAAGAGATCAGTGATCTGTCCCTGTAATGGATGTAGTTTTTCAGGACCTCCGAAGTTAAATTAGACCAATGCTAAGTCTTTATTGCACCTGAATTCTTAAAGTTCAGTTAGTTAGGCCATGCACTGGCCTTACCCCACCACATTTAGAAAACAAGCCACTCCCCTTGAGTAATATGCCCAAGGTCATACAGCACCAAGATGCAAATCCTAGGAAGCCCTCCCCTCCCCACCCCACCCCCAGAGCCTGTCATCCTACCCACCATGCTCTCCTTGCTGGTTTCACTCTTGCCAAGATGAGAGTTAATCTACGCCAGCGCTCTAGAATACGTGATCTATGAGCTCAAGCTCATTTGGACTTTAAATTCATCAGGAGGTTAATTTTGGCACATGTATTTAGCACTATATATTCAACTATATCTTAAGGGAAAAATACATTGTCTTCCCCCTTAGAGAATAATGCAGTTTTCTTTGAAAACCAGCAACTACTGTCATGCGATGTTATTTGAGGAAGCTTTCTTCCCCATCTGGTATATTTAAAGCATCCTAATTTCCATTTCCTATTTGAAGACCCAGATTCTGGCACCCCAGGATTGGACGGAGTGTAGGCCCTATCCAGTGACACAGCATGTACATTCTCTTGTGAGCAGTCATTTTTAGTGTTTTACCACAGTGGCTTTTTTTTTTTTTTTTTTTTTGGTCTGACCCTTAGTAAAGCATTTCTGAGGCCTAAGAAACAAACTCCCAGGGAATGTTTTTCCTTCATTTGTAATTAACTAACCCAGGGTCAACTTGGGACAAAATGATGGTTGATGACTTTTAAGCCTGAGTACAAGCCACACGAACCCAACTGTAGCCTTCTCACATTACCCTCCTCTGGCCTAAATTCAGAATGCATGGGGGGCAGCCAGATCAGTGCTGTCTATCTAGACATGGGCACTGACAATTTCAAGCCAGCTCTTTGGTATTCTAGATCACATACAGAACCCAGCTGACTTTTGCTTTACAAACAGCAAATACTGTTCTGCTTCCAGTGCGCAAAAGGTCTGTATTTAGAAAGATGCTCCTCTATATATTCTAATATTGGTTTCAGTTATACCTGTATCACTCATATTCAAGCAATAGGCTGTACCCTAAGGCTACCCAAGCCTACTGAAAACGTCCCCCCACCCCGACATGGCAGCTGCTTCGAGGACACATATATCTCTTAGGGGACGCTCACTGCTAAAAAGAAAAGGCTGGGGTATGCATGTACAGTTTCTCTATCTAAAACTGCCAGTCATATAAGTCAACCCTTCTCCATCCCACTAAATGAGAAGTCAGTGAGGAGACTGAAGAGAGTCCAATAGGGCAATGAAGAGTGGAGATTCCTCCATATGGAAAGAAAGTCTATGATTAGGAAATAAGCATTTCATCCTGAAAAGGACTAAGAAGTTTCCTGGGAAGAATACTGGAAAATATGGTTTTGCTGTTGCTTGAAGATTTAAAGACCATGACATGAGAAAAGAGTCCCTGTGCTCAAGAGAAAACAAGAAGAAACACATGGATTGGTTAGTATCTACGGGAAGTAATAGCATATTTTGTAGTTAAATTACACACACATGTACACTCTACCCCTAACAGCTGTTATAAATTTAACCAGAACTTTAAGGTAGTCAAGGGAAGGAAAAGGAAAAAAAGGACAATTGGGTCTCCCTTCTTTGTTCAAAACAGGCAAATCCTAGAAACCAGAACTAATGAAGAATAGCTTCTGCCAATGAATCATAAGATGACATTCACGACCGAACACATTTTATCAGCGTGTGAGAATTACCAAATCCCCCCATCTTCTCATAGCCCCTTTGTCACATGACAAAGGGAAGGTATTAATGTCTTCTCTATTTACCTCACAAGACTGAGTGAAACTCAAAATGAAATAAAGGGCTTGGTAAAATGTAGAACGAGCCACATGTGTTCATTGACATTCCTCTTTCCCATGCAAGGGATGAGTTTGGTCTCTTCATTAGCTGCTTGGTGGTTGGGTGGCTGCTTTATTTCAGTCTGTGCTTGTCCTTCGGCCTGACCCAGAATTTCCAGTTTATTTCTAAATACAAAGACTTTTGACCACCACAAATCCCTACCTGGATTCTAAACTTTTGTAATATTCTGTCTCTTTTTCTCTTTCCTTGAGGCAGATACAAATTAGATTATCTGTTTAGGTGGCTTCTTGGCATAGAACTAGCTCTTGCTTTCTCAATCTCATTGGGTGCTATTTCAATCTTGGCACTTGTCTCCTTACTTCAAGGGTGAAGGCAATAAAAAGAACAAAGGTAACCACAATTTACTGAGCCCGACATTGTGTTAAACACGCCATATAAACTACCTCATCTAATCCTCACACCAGTTCTAAGGGGAGCAAAATCTCTATTTTATACAAAAGGAAACAATGGCAAGTTATCCATAATTAGTGAACTGCTTACCCCCGCCCCACCACCCCCCCACACACACACAAATTTACCAAGACTTATGGTAGATCTGCAGAGATCTTGCAAAGAATCACTGGTACTTCTTTTGTGGAACCCTTTCTTAGTCCCTAGTAGAGTCTCATTAGCTCATGAGCTAAATCTACACTGCCATCTGACCTCCTTCCTTACCTGGACATTAATCTTTATAGTGAGCCCACATTAGAGGAATTCTCCTCCTTGTGTTATGCAGGGTAAAATGCTATTTTAAAATCTGGCTGCTGTTTGAGCCAGTTGCTCTTAGAGGACAGCAGAATTCCTCTTGAAGGCAAAATTTTTCTTCTGGAGGGGAGGCTGTGTTTATGAAATGTATAGCTATAGTCTAGTCTGGATGAAAAATGAGAAAAAGGAATAAAGTCTCTTGTTCTTTGCTTACAAAGTCTCATTAAATGAGGAAATCTTGGAACTTGGAGATCATTTAGTATAATTTTTTAGTTTTATATATAAGGAAACTGGGACCTAATGATATTAGGGTGACTCTCCAAGGCCACAGCTAGTGAATGACAGGAATCCTTTTATTACACCAAAAGCTCTCCCATTCAACAACCTTCACTGTATACTACAGTAGGTGCTTTCAGGGGACACAAGAATAAGGAAAGCACATTCCCTAACTACCAGGAATAAATCAAGAACTTACACAGCTACAATTAAAAGTACAGTAAGATATGTGCCACCTCACTAATGTAAATACTACTATGGGTTTCAAAAGTAAAGAGCTCAGTTAAGTTGTAGACAGATGTTCCATAGACAAAGAGGCATTTAAGACTAGAAGATTAGATAGGTGTACTAGTATGTTATTTTTAATTGAAAGCAACAGAAAACCCTACTAAAACTGGCTTAAATAATTAGGAAATGTATTTGTTCATCAACAAAAATCCAGAGGTAAAGCAGGCTGCTCAGCTGGTTGGCTCAGTGACTCCATGATATCTTCTGTTCAATAATATTTCTATCTCACTGCCCTCACTAACAGTGTCTTTCTAAGTCTCGTTCCCCTTACGACCAAAAGATGATTTTAGCAGCAATAGGGGCTATAAGCTTCTTTTTGGTCACAGTGGAAAATAAGTACCACTGCCCCAATCATGGGCCAAAATTATTTCTTTTCTTTCTTATTGAGCCAATGTGTGGGTCACACTGTGCCCACTCTGGTCACTTGGGCCATGGTCCCTGAGCCAATTACCATCCGTTCCATCCCTCCTCTATTACAGATAATTTCCCATTGCTATACAATAGGGTGAATGGATGCTGGGAAGTCAATGACGTTACCTCTTTAACAGGATTTCACAAGAAAAAGTAGGAAGTGGGATGATCCCAGTAGAGGGGAGAACAAGAATAAAGGCATAAGAGTGAAATCAAATAAGAACAGTGTTTAGGTAGAGAAAAACAAAATGATCAGAGCAGGGCCCTTGGTTCTTCCATTAGAGTTAGATAATAAGAGAAAGAATAAACATAATTTCCTGAAAGATAAAAAATACTGATGAGAGATCAAGAAATATAAGAAAAGAGAAGTAAATGATACATTTGTCTGGATCAGTAGTTCTCAGCTGAAGGCCACAGTCCCCAGGGAGCATTTGAATATATAAGAAGGCATTTATTCCTTTGTTGTTGTTTTTCTTGTCCTAATAACTAGGGGTGCAATTGACAAAAATGTTCACACTGAAATATATTGTGTTAAATATAGTTTTCTCGTATTCTCCATTTCAAAATAGTTATCCCAAGACTTTTCTATTTAATAAAGTAAAAAAAATTATGATGAATTTATATCAAAACCAGATTTCATATAAGCAATTGGATCAATTTGTATAAAAATGAGATTCCATATCAGTGATTAGATCAATTTATATAAATAACATGATTTTGTATCAGTGAATAACTATTCTATCTCATAGCTATAAATTACATCTGAAATCAATAGCAAAATTTCCATCAATTTGGTGACATGGACTCATTAGTTCTGTTTAGTTTTCCTTGTATACATTTAATAAAAGGTACTGACTGGAGAAAAAAAAAAAGAAGAAAGTCATAATGGAAGGGAAGCTCAAAGCATGGGTACGTGAGTCTGCCTGTAGCCTAGAATATACACAGGGAGACATCCTCAGAAGTGCAAGAAAAACTTGTAATCATAGGTTCGGTCCACACTATTAAGGGATTTGAGCATCAAGGTGAGCTAATTTGTTAGTCACTTAGGGATTATTGAACTTTTTTAATAAGATGGGACAAATAAACAGAAAATTACTCATAAAAGACATATCTGAAAATTATTTTCAGAATGGTTTGGAGTGAAAAGCGATCAATTAGGTGAGTAATATATTATACCAGATTAAATGCATTAAAGCCCTAAATGTGTCAGGGTGACAGGAGGGGGGAAAACACAATAATAGAAACCTTGAAGAGGTAGAGTCTAAGGGACTTTCTGAGTGATTGGATATAAGGAGGAAATAAAGGCAAAGCTGAAAATAACTCCGAATCCGAGAAGACAGGAGCGGGAGTTGGTCGCGAGGTGTTGAGGAGAGACAGAATGAGTTCCATTTCAAAATTCTAAGGCACTATATGGAGCCTTCCAGCAAGTGGTTAGAATCTGGGTCTGAGATTTGGGAGAGAGGTGAGAATTGAATCTATGGGAGCTTGCCAGGGAGAGGGTGAGAGAGCAGAGGGAAATGAAAAGGGGCCAAATACGCACCTCAGGTGGCACCTGCATCCTATGAACAAACATGAACTAGGAGCTAGAGAAGGTGCCTGAGAGGACAGAGAGACAGAAGGACAACCAGGGTGACAGGAGCTATGAGCGAGCATTCCAAAGTGAGGCAAAGCTGAAGTACTGGTGTGCCACGTGAAGGTTAAGTAGAATGAAGAGTGAGCAAAAGCCTACTCCCTGAGGTGATCTCAGGGCATCTAGTTACATTTCAGGGAGTTTTTTTAGCATAAAGAAAATGGTAGCATGAAAGGTACATTAATTTGGTGGTTAGAAAAGTTCGATGCTACTTCCTATGAATTCTGTTACAATCTCTAGCACTCTCAGCTGTGTCTCCATTTACATATCTCACACTTGTCCCTGAATACCTCAAGAGATGTGACCATGCCTCGACCACCTTTGGGTCACCCATTTGTAACTCAGAGCTGGTGCTCAAGACCTGTAAGGGAATGGGAAGCAAAAGGAGCAGACATTTGACGAGAGAGAGCAAACAAAAGGAGAGGGTTAGTTCAGAGAAGTGACTGTAAAAATAGCCTACAGGCGGAGGTGTTTGGCAAGAAGGAGGCACACTCAGAGGAGAACAAGAAGAAAATTTTAGAGGTAGGAGAGGGGCTTCCTCTGGGCAGCCTTATTCTCTAAGGATGTAAGGTAAGATGTGGGACTGGAAGAAAGCAAAGGGAATGAGGTGGTGCCACCCAGAAGATGTCAGGATTCAGGTCACAGCTGGTCACTGCTCTACTTCCATCGTTGGCTAGGCCTGCCATGCGTTTGTCCGTCTTTTCATCTTCTCTTTATTATATTTTTATTGCTCTCTTCAGAGTCACCTTCACATCCCTTCAATGCTTCTAACAGCCAACACTCCAAAGTTGAAGTCTGGGGTTGGAGATCCAGGCCTTTCTCCTGTGTACAGTAGCTGTTAGATGTCCACTTTGACAAAAACACTGACTTCTCATCACTGTTATAGATGGAACTGTGCCACCCCATTCGTGTGTTCAAGTCCTAACAGCCAATACGATAGGATTTAGACATGGAGCCTTTGAGAGGTAATTAGAATTAAATAAGGCCGTAAAGGTGATGCCCCAATCCAATGAGATTAGTGTCCTTCTGGAAGGAGGAGGACACATGAGCAAGCTCTCTATCTCTCCACACACAGAGAAAAGTACATGGGGACACAGAGACAGGGCCCATCTGTAAGCTTGGAAGAGAGCTCCCACCAGAAACTGAATTTGCCAGCACCTTGATCATGAACTCCCAGCTTTCAGAATCATGAGAAAATAAATGTGATATTTGTTAGCACAGACCAAACTGACTGATACCCGTGCCAATAAAGTAACAAGGTTTATTTACCAGGCTCAGAAGATACCCCAGATCAGGAGTGCTTGGGCCTGAGTTCTGTCACTGGGCCCTAACTAACTCGGAGGCATTGGATCAGTAACTTAACCTCTCTGAGCTTCAGGTGCAGCATCCAGAGGATGAGGACACTGAACTAAATCATCTCAGAGGTTCTTTCTAATTCTTCTTCTTTATGATTCTGAGAAGCAATTTCAGCGTTGGAAGGTTGGTTAGCATTGTCAAGTCCCCAGATGGCCACATTATCTCCATTACTAGGACAGAAGATGTTCAGGGGACTGGTCTAGAGAACTTTTAAAATACTTTTCTAGTGCAAAGATACCAATATCTGATAAGGTTGTTGGCAGTCCCTGACAAGGTAAAGTCAAGAAAAAGCATGGCAGGAAAAAACCGTCATTCAGAGAAAAAACCATCAATTTTAAAAAGTGAATTGCAGAGAGAGACCTTCAAGATGGCAGAGGAGTAAGACGTGGAGATCACTTTCCTCCCCACAAACACATCAGAAACATATCTACACGTGGAACAACTCTTACAGAACATGTACTGAAAGCTGGCAGAAGACCTCAGACTTCCCAAAAGGCAAGAAACTCCCCATGTACCTGGGTAGGACAAAAGAAAAAAGAGAGACAAAAGAATAGGGATGGGACCTGCACCTCTGGGACGGAGCTGTAAAGGAGGAAAAGTTTACACACATTAGGAAGTCCCTTCACTGGCGGAAATGGGGTGGGGGGAAGCTTTGGAGCCACAGAGGAGAGCACAGCAACAGGGGTGCAGAGGGCAAAGTGGAGAGATTCTCGCACAGAGGATTGGTGCCAACCAGCACTCACCAGCCCAAGAGGCTTGCCTGCTGGGAGCTGAGGCTCTGGCTTCGGAGGTCAGACCCCAGGGAGAGGACAGGGGTTGGCTGCGTGAACACAGCCTGAAGGGGGCTAGTGCACCACAGCTAGCCAGGAGGGAGTCCAGGAGAAAGTCTGGAACTGCCTAAGAGGCAAGAGAACATTGTTTCAGGGTGTGTGAGGAGAGGGGACTCAGAGCACCTCCTATACGAGCTCCAGAGACGGGTGCGAGCCGTGGCTATCAGCACAGACCCCAGAGACGGGCATGAAATGCTAAGGCTGCTCCTGCAGCCACCAAGAAGCCTGTGTGCGAGCACAGGTCATTATCCACACCTCCCCTCCCAGGAGCCTGTGCAGCCGGCACTGCCAGGGTTCCGTACCCAGGGACAACTTCACCGGGAGAACACACAGCGCGCCTCAGGCTGGTGCAATGTCATGTTGACCTCTGCCGCCGCAGGCTCGCCCCGCACTCCGTGCCCCTCCCTCCCCCCAGCCTGAGTAAGCCAGAGCCCCCTAATCAGCCGCTCCTTTAACCCCGTCCTGTCTCAGTGAAGAGCAGATGCCCTCAGGCGACCTACACGCAGAGGCGGGGCCAAATCCAAAGCTGAACCCCAGGAGCTGTGCGAACAAAGAAGAGAAAGGGAAATCTCTCCCAGCAGCCTCAGGAGCAGCAGATTAAATCTCCAAAATCAACTTAATGTACCCTGCAACTCTGGAATACCTGTAGAGACAACAAATCATCTCAAAATTGAGGTGGTGGACTTTAGGAGCAATTGTAGACTTGTGATATATATATTTTTTTACTTTTTATCTTTTTGTGACTGTGTATGTGTATGCTTCTTTGTGTGATTTTGTCTGTATAGCTTTGCTTTTACCATTTGTCCTACGGTTCTGTGAGTCCATTTTTCTGTTTGTTTGCTTGTTTTTTTAAGCATAGTTTTTAGCTCTTGTTATCACTGGTGGATTTGTTTTTTGGTTCAGTTGCTCTCTTCTTTCTTTCGTTTTTTTCTTTTATTTTTTCTTATTACTTTTTAATTTTTTAATGTTTAAGAACTTTTTATTTCAATAACTTAATTTTTTTCTGCCCTTTCTTTTTTTCTCCCTTTTCTTCTGAGCTGTGAGGCTGACAGGGTCTAGGTGCTCCAGCCAGGTGTGAGGCCTGTGCCTCTGAGGTGGGAGAGCCTAGTGGAGGACATTGGTCCAACAGAGACTTCCCGGCTCCATGAAATATCAAAAGGCAAAAGCTCTCCCAGAGATCTCCATCTCAATGCTGACACCCTACGCCAAGCAACTAGCAAGACAGGAACACAACCCCGCCCATTAGCAGAGAGGCTGCCTAAAATCATAATAAGGTCACAGACAACCCAAAACACACCACCATACAAGGTCATGCCCACGAGAAAGACAAGATCCAGCCTCATCCTCCAGAACACAGGCACCAGGCCCCTCCACCAGGAAGCCTACACAACCCACTGAACAAACCTTACCCACTGGGGGCAACAACCAAAAACAATGGGACTATGAACCTGCAGCCTGCAAAAAGGAAAACCCATACACAGTAAGTTAAGCAAAATGAGAAGACAGAGAAACACACAGCAGATGAAAAAGCAAAGTAAATACCCACCAGACCAAACAAATGAAGAGGAAACAGGCAGTCTACCTGAAAAAGAATTCAGAGTAATGACAGGAAAGATGATCCAAAATCTTGGAAATAGAATGGAGGAAATGCAAGAAACTTTTAACAAGGACCTAGAAGAACTAAAGAGCAAACAAACAATGATAAACAACACAATGAATGAAATTAAAAATTCTCTAGAAGGTATCAATAGCAGAATAACTGAGGCAGAGAACAGATAAGTGACCTGGAAGATAAAATAGTGGAAATAACAACTGCAGAGCAGAATAACAAGAAAAGAATGAAAAGAATTGAGGACAGTCTCAGACACCTATGGGACTACATTAAACGCACCAACATTTGAATTATAGGGGTCCAAGAAAAAGAAAAGAAAAGGAAGGGACTGAGAAAATATTTGAAGAGATTATAGTTGAAAATTTCCCTAATATAGGAAAGGAAATAGTCAATCAAGTCCAGGAAATGCAGAAAGTCCCAAACAGGGTAAACCTAAGGAGAAACACTCAACGACAGATATTAATCAGACTAACAAAAATTAAATACAAAGAAAAAATATTAAAAGCAGCAAGGGAAAAACAACAAATAACATAAAAGGGAATCCCCATAAGGTTAACAGCTGATCTTTCAGCAGAAACTCTGCAAGCCAGAAGGGAGTGGCAGGACATATTTAAAGTGATGAAAGGTAAAATCCTGCAACCAAGATTACTCTACCCAGCAAAGATGTCATTCAGATTCGAGAGAGAAATTAAAACCTTTACAGACAAGCAAAAGCTAAGAGAATTCAGCACCACCTAACCAGCTTTACAACAAATCCTAAAGGAATTTCTCTAGGCAGGAAACACAAGAGAAGGAAAAGACCTACAAAAACAAACCCAAAACAATTTAGAAAATGATAATAGAAACATACATATCAATAATTACCTTAAATGTAAATGGATTAAATGCTCCAACCAAAGATACAGACTGGCTGAATGGATACAAAAACAAGGCCCATATATATATACTGTCTACAAGAGACCCACTTCAGACCTAGGGACACATACAGACTGAAAGTGACGGAATGGAAAAAGATATTCCATGCAAATGGAAACCAAAAGAAAGCTGGAGTAGCAATTCTCATAGTAGACAAAATAGACTTTAAAATAAACACTATTATAAGAGACAAAGAAGGACACTACATAATGATCAAGTTATCAATCCAAGAAGAAGATATGATAACTGTAAATATTTATGCACCCAACATAGGAGCACCTCAATATATAAGGCAAATGCTAACAGCCATAAACAGGGAAATTGACAGTAACACAATCATACTAGGGGATTTTAACACCCCACTTTCACCAATGGACAAATCATCCAAAATGAAAATAAATAAGGAAACACAAGCTTTAAATGATACATTAAACAAGATGGACTTAATTGATATTTATAGGACATTCCATCCAAAAACAACAGAATACACTTTCTTCTCAAGTGCTCATGGAACATTCTCCAGGATAGATCATATCTTGGGTCACAAATCAAGCCTTGGTAAATTTAAGAAAATTGAAATCATACTAAGTATCTTTTCTGACCACAACACTATGAGACTAGATATCAATTACAGGAAAAAATCTGTAAAAAAAACAAACACATGGAGGATAAACAATACACTACTTAATAACCAAGAGATCACTGAGGAAATCAAAGGGGAAATCAAAAAATACCGAGAAACAAATTACAATGAAAACACGATGACCCAAAACCTAGGGGATGCAGCAAAAGCAGTTCTAAGAGGCAATTTTATAGCAATATAATCCTACCTCAAGAAACGAGACATCTCAAATAAACAACCTAACCTTACACCTAAAGCAATCAGAGAAAGATTAACCAAAAAAAACCCAAAGTTAGCAGAAGAAAAGAAATCATAAAGATTAGACCACAAATAAATGAAAAACAAATGAAGGAAACAAGAGCAAAGATCAATAAAACTAGAAGTTGGTTCTTTGATAAGATAAATGAAATTGATAAACATTAGCCAGACTCATCAAGAAAAAAAAGGAGAAGACTCAAATCAATAAAATTAGAGATGAAAAAGGAGCAGTAACAACTGATACTACAGAAATATAAATGATCATGAGAGATTATTACATGCAACTATATGCCAATAAAATGGACAACCTGGAAGAAATGGACAAATTCTTAGAAAACCACAACCTTCCAAGACTGAACCAGGAAGAAATAGAAAATATAAACAGACCAATCACAAGCACTGAAATTGAAACTGTGAATAAAAATCTTCCAACAAACAAAAGCCCAGGACCAGATGTCTTGACAGGAAAATTCTATCAAACATTTAGAGAAGACCTAACACTAACATCTATCTTTCTCAAACTCTTCCAAAATATAGCAGAGGGAGGAACACTCCCAAACTCATTCTACGAGGCCACTATAACCCTGATACCAAAACGAGACAAGGATGTCACAAAGAAAGAAAACTAGAGGCCAATATCACTGATGAACATAGATGCAAACATCCTCAACAAAATACTAGCAAACAGAATCCAACAGCATATGAAAAGGATCACACAACCATGATCAGGTGGGCTTTATCCCAGGAATGCAAGGATTCTTCAATATACACAAATCAATCAATGTGATACACCATATTAACAAATTGAAGGAGAAAACCCATATGATCATCTCAATAGTTGCAGAAAAACATCTGACAAAATTCAACACCCATTTATGATAAAAACGCTCCAGAAACTAGGCATAAAGGGAACTTACCTCAACATAATAAAGGCCATATATGACAAACCCACAGCCAGCATCATTCTCAATGGTGAAAAACTGAAACCATTTCTTCTAAGATCAGGAACAAGACAAGGTTGTCCATTCTCACCACTATTATTCAACAAAGTTTTGGAAGTTTCAGACACAGCAATCAGAGAAGAAAATACAAATTGGAAAAGAAGAAGTAAAGCTGTCACTGTTTGCAGATGACATGATAGTATACATAGAGAATCCTAAAGATTCTACCAGAAAACTACTAGAGTTAATCAATGAATGTGGTAAACTAGCAGGATACAATATTAATGCACAGAAATCTCTTGCATTCCTATACATTAATGATGAAAAATATGCAAGAGAATTTAAGGAAAAACCCCCATTTACCAGTGCAACAAAAAGATTAAAATACCTAGGACTGAATGTACCTAAGGAGACAAAAGACCTGTATGCAGAAAACTACAAGACACTGATGAAAGAAATTAAAGATGATACCAACACATGGAGAGATATACCATGTTCTTGGATTGGAAGATTCAACATTGTGAAAATCACTATACTACCCAAAGCAATCTACAGATTCAGTGCAATCCCTATCAAACTACCAATGGCATTTTTAACAAAACTAAAACAAAAATTTTCACAATGTGTATGGAAACACAAAAGACCCTGAATAGCCAAAGCAATCTTGAGAAAGAAAAACGGAGCTGGAGGAATCAGACTCCCTGACTTCAGACTATACTACAAAGCTACAGTAATCAAGACAGTATGGTACTGGATCAAAAAGAGAAATATAGATCAATGGAACAGGATGGAAAGCCCAGTGATAAACCCATGCACCTATGGTCACCTTATTTTTGATAAAGGAGGCAAGAATATACAATGGAGAAAAGACAGCCTCTTCAATAAGCGGTGCTGGGAAAACACTCCCTAATACCATACACAAAAATAAATGCAAAACGGATTAAAGACCTAAATGCAAGGCCAGACACTATAAAAATCTTAGAGGAAAACATAGGCAGAACACTCTATGACATAAATCACAGCAAGATCCTTTTTGACCCATCTCCTCGAGAAATGGAAATAAAAACAAAAATAAACAAATGGAATTTAATGAAACTTAAAAGCTTTTGCACAGTCAAGGAAACCATAAACAAGATGAAAAGACAACCCTCAGAATGGGAGAAAATATTTTCAAATGAAGCAACTGACAAAGGATTAATCTCCAAAATTTACAAGTAGCTCAGGCAGCTCAATATCAAAAAAACAAATAACCCAGTGCAAAAATGGGCAGAAGACCTAAAAAGACATTTCTCCAAAGAAGATATACAGATTGCCAACAAACACATGAAAGGATGATCAACATCACTAATCATGAGAGAAATGCAAATCAAAACTACAATGAGGTATCACCTCACACCGGTCAGAATGGCCATCATCAAAAAATTTACGAAGAGTAAATGTTGGAGAGGGTGTGGAGAAAAGGGAACCCTCTTGCACTGTTGGTAGGAATGTAAATTGATACAGCCACTATGGAGAACAGTATGGAGGTTCCTCAAAAAACTAAAAATAGAACTACCATACGACCCACCAATCCCACTACTGGGCATATACCCTGAGAAAACCATAATTCAAAAAGAGTCATGTACCACAATGTTCACTGCAGCTCTATTTACCTTAGCCCAGACATGGAAGCAACCTAAGTGTCCATCGACAGATGAATGGATAAAGAAGATGTGGCACATATACACAATGGAATATTACTCAGCCATAAAAAGAAACGAAATTGAGTTATTTATAGTGAGGTGGATGGACCTAGAGTGAAGTAAGTCAGAAGGAGAAAAACAAATACTGTATGCTAACATATATATGGAATCTAAAAAAAAAAAAAAAAAAGGTTCTGAAGAGCCTATGGGCAGGACTAGAATAAAGACGCAGACGTAGAGAATGGACTTGAGGACATTGCGAGGGGGAAGGGTAAGCTGGGACAAAGTGAGAGAGTGGCATGGACTTATATACACTACCAAATGTAAAATAGATAGCTAGTGGGAAGTAGCCACAGAGCACAGGAAGATCAGCTTGGTGGTTTGTGACCACCTAGAGGGGTGGGATAGGGAGGGTAGAAGGGAGATGCAAGAGGGAGGGGATATGAGGATATATGTATAGGTACAGGTGATTCACCTTGTGATAGAGCAGAAACTAACACACCACTGTAAAGCAATTGTACTCCAGTAAAGATGTTAAAACAAAATACATTAAAATAAAATAAAGAATGGAAAAAAAAGTGAATTGCAGTCTTCTCCTCCCCTTTCCTTTGTAAATTGTGATTAGGCTATACTTTGCTTGAATTTACAGTGTAACTCCTTAACTCAGCACTGTGAACTGAGGAGTTGCTCCAAAATACTTTACCAGCTTGTAGAACATAGTCCTTTCCTGGCAGGGTGTACTGCCATGCCCCTCCTCCGTGGTTAGTTAACCAGCAGGAACTCATTTTAAGACAGAGAGGCTAGGGAGAGAGCTCTAAAGAAGCACAGTTCCAATGACACAAAAGCCAGCCTGATCTTGGCAAAGGAGAGGAAAAAAAAGCGTTCCCATGGACTGAGGGTCTAAGTGTGCCAAATGTAATATTTGCTACTTTCACCTGAGTTGACTAATTCTAACCTCATCTCTTACAAATGAACACCCTATAAGAAAGGTTATCCTACTCCTGTGTGTCCCCCTTTACCAGGTTTTTGCTGTTTATACTCATTTTACCCCATAACTAATATGAATGAGGCAAGTGAAGCTATCATTTTCCAAGGAGCAAACAAACTCATGATGAACAAAATGGTGGCACTTTAAAATCACGTGTCAGAGCAGCCACTGTCCCAGACTGACCCCTCTCTCCTAGAGATTAAGAGCGTGGGAAGAGCAGTGACAGAGTAATTAGGATGGAAAAGATAATAAATGCAAATTTCAAAGACTGCAGTATTGTGCCAAGAGCCAATTCTATATTATTTAATTAAGGATTTTCCCGAAATTCACATGATAATGCCGTCTCTGTACACTCATCCTTTCTCAGATATTCCATGTTACCCAGAATTGCATGTGAATCAAATTGATATACAGTTAAGTACAAAAATGTTTCCTACATTTGTATGCAACTTTCAAGTTGTCAAAGTATTTTCAAGTGCTTTATCTCATTTCATTCACATAAGTATGTGATGAAGTTTACTGTCCTATTTTATAGATGAGGAAAAGGAAGTATAGAAACGTTCAGTGATTTAGTCTAAATCATCAACTCATAAAACATTAATAGATAATTCTCAGAAGGAACATAATTGTATATAAAACTTTCAACCCAATAATATTTTAAGTACATTTTTACTGATGTTTAACACAGAGAAAAGCAAAAAAAAAAAAAAATCATAAGCATACAGTGCTAGGAATTTTCACAGAATAAACATGTAGCCAGCATCCTGGTTAACAAGCAAAACATTACCAGCACTTCAGAAGTCACCCTCTCTTTCCTTCCAGTCACCACTTAGAGGAATCAATACTAAGAAAATATTCAAGCGAAGAGACTTTGACATATAAACTGATATGTTCGTTGCAAAGTTATTTAATATAATGAAAAGTTTGAACAATTCTAAATGCTCAGTTCCTGGAGAATGGTTAAATAAATCATGATATAGTTACAGACCAGAATAATATTCACATTTGGCCTCCAATTAAAATATAGAAAGTGAAAAGATTGTAGTTCTCACTCTAACAAGAACACACCAGATAAGCTACAAACACATGGCTTTTTTTTTTTTAACATCTTTATTGGAGTATAATTGCTTTACAATGGTGTGTTAGTTTCTGCTTTATAACAAAGTGAATCAGTTATACATATACATATGTCCCCATATCTCTTCCCTCTTGCGTCTCCCTCCCTCCCACCCTCCCTATCCCACCCCTCTAGGTGGTCACAAAGCACTGAGCTGATCTCCCTGTGCTATGCGGCTGCTTCCCACCAGCTATTTATTTTACATTTGGTAGTGTATATATGTCAATATGACCCAGCAATCCCACTATTGCGCATGGTTTTTTGAAACCCCTCACAGAGCTGAAAATAGGGGAGAAAATTTAAGTGAATTAAATTCCACAAAGTGATAGTCTTTTCTAGAAAAGACATATGGCTGTTTTCACCTTTGGCAGAGAGGTCAGGAGGAAGAGGAATCCATCTTAGATGGGAGTGAGGAGACACAAGCTGTGTTTTTAACAAACTTTTAATGGCTGTATGTGAGCTACCATGAAAAATTTAAATCCTGATGAGTACCACCCACAGAGTGAGTCCATACCCACCTACCAACTCTCTTCTACCAGCTTTCTCAAAGTCAAAGGATTGACTGATGGTTGAGGGCAGGGAAGTAGAACAGAGATAAATTCTAAATGAGGCATGTGGGACATTTCTCTAGCGGAAGGTAGTGGTTTATTGAAGTCTAGAGACAGACAGGAAAGCTGACAGAAATCCTTCAAGATGCTCCAGGAGGTAACCCAGGCCTTCACCTAGTACACTGAAGCTGTCCTCCTAACGCTAGGGACAGGGCAAGGAAAAGAGAAAGATGTTCCAGAGTTCAGAAAGCCAGGAATGGGGCTGAAGAGCAAAGAGAACTCTCTAGTGACCCAAAAATCTGGTATCTAGGCAGTAAAGCATAGAAATCAATCACAGTTCATAAATTTAGTGACTATCTTCAAAAGCAGAGAAAAGTCTCTAGACTCTCACAGACATTCAGATCTCAGGATCTGATAAGGGGTAAGTCCTAGCCCTGCCCTCAAAACATTTAAAGTCAGTAGAAACCGAGTTTAACTCAAGCTACAGCAAAGCCCAGACCCTGCATAGGTACAGAATAGATTGATTCAGCTTCCCGCACTAGAAATCTGACAGAAGAAGTGACATGCCCTTTTCTGGGTAAATACTATTTCATTCAGTCTCTACTTTTCTTTTGCACACAATATCCAGCATATAACCAAAGATTATAAGGCATATAAACAAAGAAAAAAATGTGACTCATGGTTAAGAGAGGAAATAGACAAGAGAAGGAGGTCCCAAAATAACCCAGGTTGGAAATATAAGGAAAGGACTTCAAAACAAATATGATTTTTATTTAAAACAACCTAGGAAGAAATATGAAAAATAGGCATTAAAAGTCGGGAATTTCAGCAGAGAGATGGAGATCATATAAAAGAACCAAATAGAAATAACAGAAGTGAAAAGGCACTATAACAGAAATGAAGAACTTGCTCTAGGGGCTAAATAGCAGATAGAACACAGCAGAGGAAAGAATCAGTGCACTTGAATACAGGTCCACAGAACTCACCCAAACGGAAATGCAAAAACAAAGTGAGGGCTGAGCATCCGAGATCTGCTTGACAATATCAAACCACGTAACATAAAGATAATTGCATACATACATAGAAGATGACACAGGACTTACACAGCATAGGAACAGAAACTCACTTCATGGTTCTGAAATGTTTTATCACATCTACGTTGTATAAAACGACTGGGATGGAAGATTTAAAAAGAAAACTGGGGCTTCCCTGGTGGCACAGTGGTTGGGAGTCCACCTGCCAACGCAGGGGACGCGGGTTTGTGCCCCAGTCTGGGAGGATCCCACAAACCGCAAAAAAAAAAAAGAGAACTATGGGAGAAAGAGTTACCTTGGATAAAATTACTTTTTCATTTGGAAAGAGCAATGCTGCATGGCTCACATTTTCTCCCCACAGGAGAGGTAAATAGAAGGGAGTGCTGCATCCTAGGCTCATAAGAGAGTCTTCAAAAAATTACACAGAAGGATTTTTTAAAGATAAATGTTGATAAGTTTTCATTCCAACTACCCTACCCTTCACCCCCAGTCAAAAGCAAAGGTGGAAGTGTGCCTGCCCCTACCCAAGGGAAAGGGGCCCTGCAGCTTGGGGACATGGTGAACCTATTCCTGACACCTGCATGGAAAATCCAAAGGGCCAGCAATGGGCTGCCTGGCTGCCTTGTTGGAAGTGAGACAAGGGACCAATTAGGCATCCTATACTCCCAGGACAAAGGACACTGGAGTGCTGCTCTAAAAAATGCAGAGACTTGTTTGAAATAAATGCTGTACAAATCTAAGTCACTGTGATTAGCTCATACTATTCCATAAGGAGTTGTCTTCCTTTAAAGGAGGTGAGCTCTGTGTCTGTCTGATTTGGGGTATGGTCATCACCCAGCAGAATTGGCTATCATTTCCAGTAGGCTTCTTTGGGTTGTGGTCAACAAGCTGAGCTGCCCATAAGTGGCATTTGGGAAAGCCACCAGACAAAATCAGCTGAGGCACAAAGAAGAGTAACAACCATCTTTGAGATTCTATTATTTCCCACATATACTGGAGCCCTGCTACCTATGAGGCACAGTGCCAAATATTTGGGGGGCACATGGACATGGATATTGTTCTCAACAAACAAAAAAATATGTGATCAAATGTAATTAGTACCATGAGGTAAATGCAAGTTCTCTGGTTGTTTAGGAAAAGAAGAGACTATTTAGCTGAGGCTGTTTGAGAGATGTGGTGACTGTGGGGATGGGTTGGCAAGGGGGGAACGTGGAGGAAATCAAGAAGGCTTAGTGGAAAAGTTGGTATTTGACCAATCAGAAAGCTGATAGATTAGCAAGAATGCAGTGGCAAAGGGAAAGATATTCCTAGCAGAGAGCAGAGGGAGGCAATATGGCATCTTAGAAAGAGAGTGGGCTGTGGTATCAGACATTTCCAACTTCAAATCCCTTCACCACTGCTTTATACTGTGTGACCTAGACGAATTCTCTCACTCCTTTTGATTTCAATTTCATTCTTTGTAACATGGGAGTAACAGCCCTGCTATGGTCTGAACATTTGTGTCCCCCTAAAATTCATATTTTGAAATTCCAAGGCACAATGTGATGATATTTCAGGGGTGGGGTCTTCAGGAGGGTGATGCGGTCATGACTCAGATTAGTGACCTCATAAAAGAAGCTCCAGAGGGCTCCCTTGTCACTTTCTGCCATGTGAGGACACAGTGAGAAGTCTACAACCTGGAAGAGGGCTCTCACTTGACCATGCTGGCACCCTGATTTTGAACATCCAAACTGCAAGACTGTAAGAAATAAATTTCTGTTATTTATAAGCTACCCAGAGTGTAAGACTGTAATGCTTTGTTATAGCGGCCTGAACAGACTAAGACAAGCCCTAATTCTTATGCCTGGTACATCAGCGCCCAGTGATGGTAGCTGTGGGTGCTGTTAGGCCTGGATAAAGTCACAGATGTGAGGAAATACATAGGTGCATAGAAGGGATCATAAATAATGACAAATAGTAGAGGGGAAAAGGAAATGAAAAACCCAGTTGTATCCAGATCATGGAGCCCACTGAAGGCCTGATGAAATAGAGTTTGGGGCCTTATTTGGTAAGCAATAGAGATACTTCAAGGGTGCTCAGAGGGATCAGAGCTGTGCTTCAGGAGAAGTAATCTATAACTTTTATATTATTGTGCAAGACTGTTTAGCGGCTTCTTATGTAAGATCTAGAATCCAAACTCACTTTCTTACAAAATCAAGACAGATAACACAAACCAGTGAAGCAGGCTGGGTGGTACCTGTGCAAACTTAAAAGGAAACATTCCGCCCAAGAGGGGGTGGCCCTCCCCTAGCTCCAAGTCCACTGTTTCCATGTAAGAGCACTGGGACGGGTGGTCAGACTGCTCTGATTTTCAAGACAAACGTGGAGCTTTATGTGACATCTCCTGGTTTTTGTATGCTGTATACATGTTTTTATACATCAGTAATGGATCAAACATACTGATGAGAGTGGTCTACTGGATTTAGACCTATGGCCTGGAGCCTCCTCATATCTGAAAACACTCTTTGATTTACCTTTGCATAATGAAGGTCCAGGAAAAGGCTGTCTTTGTTGTTTTGGTTGTTGGTATTTTCCCAAAACAATGAAGAAATCTGCCCCCGAAGGTGTATTCAAATTTACACCTCTAGAGAAACAGAAAAATTGCTGACACCTTCAGAATGGCAGTTTTTTTCCTGCTTCTAGACATCATTTAAAAATAACACTGGACTCTCGGCTCAACCAGAAAACCCTGTTGTAAATTTCCACATTTCATCCTCTGATAATTTGGGGGCCTGAAACTTCATTTTGTGGGTCAGAGTATGTTTTTTTTTTTTTTTTTTAGGCTACGGACATGCAGGCTCAGCGGCCACGGCCCATGGGCCCAGCCGCTCCACAACATGTGGGATCCTCCCGGACCGGGGCACGAACCCGCGCCCCCGGATCGGCAGGCAGACTCTCAACCACTGCGCCACCAGGGAAGCCCCAGAGTATGGTTTTTTATTATTTTACTCTATAGGATTGCTTCTTTGAAGTTTTTAGGAAAGGTTCATCATCAAATGACTTTCAAAATTCTCCAGGATTTCAGAACATAGTCATGTGTTATCAAGGTTTTGTCTCCCTTATGTCCAAGATGGAATAAGAATAGAGCTAGCAGTCACTGAGTACCAAGCATAAGAAGGAAAATAATAAAGATGAAAGCAGAAATAAATAAAATAGAGAATCAGAAAACAATAGAAAGATTAACAAAACCAAGAGTTAGTTCTTTGAAAAGATAAACAAAATAGACAAACCATTAACTAGAATAAACAAACAAATAAAACAAAAGATGGACGAAATAAACAAATTTTTAAATGAAAAAAGAGACTTTACAACTTTTAACACAGAAATACAAAGAATTATAAGAGACTTCCAAAAGCAACAAATTGGACAACTTAGAAGAAATGAATAATTCCTAGAAACATACAACCTACCAGACTGAATCAAAAAGAAATAGAAAATAAGAGCAGACCAATCACAAGCCAGGAGATTGAATTAGCCATCAACAACAAAGAAAAGCCAGAACCAGATGCTTTCACTGGTGAATTCTACCAAACATTTATAGAAGAATTAATACCAATCCTTCTCAAATTCCTCCAAACAGTTGAAGAGGAGGAAATACTCCCAAACTCATTTTCTGAGGCTAGCATTACCCATACCATAGCCAGATAAGGGAACTACAAGAAAAGAAAACCACAGACCAATATCCCTGAGGAATACAGATGCAAAAATTCTCAACAAAATACTAGTAACTGAAATTCAAGAGCACATTAAGAGGATCATATGCCATGAACCATGGGATCCATCCCTGTGATGCAAGGGTGGTTCAACATACACAAATCAATAAATGACATATCGCATTAAAGGACTGAAAGACAAAAAAATCATATGATTATCTTAATAGATGCAGAAAAATCATTTGACAAAATTCGACATCCACTCGTGTTAAAAATTTTCAACAAATTAGGTACAGAAGACACATATTTCAACATAATAAAGGCCATATATGACAAACCCTCAGCTAACATCATATTCAATGGTGAAAGGCTGAAAGCATTTTCTCTAAGATTAGCAACAAGACAATTGTACCCATTCTCACCATTCCTATTCCACATAGTACTGGAAGTCCTACCAGAACAATTAGGCAAGAAAAAGAAATTAATGGCATTTGAATCATGAAGGAAAAAGTAAAATTATCTCTGTTTTCAGATGACATGATATTAATATATACAGAAAATCCTGAAGACTCCACCAAAAAACTCTTAGAACTTATAAGCAAATTCAGTACAGGTGCAGGACACAAAATTCAACATACAATAATCATGTGCATTTGTATACACCAAGAACAAATTTTCTGGAAAAAAAAATAATCCCACCTAAGTAGCGTCAAAAACAATAAAATACTTAATAGTAAATTTAACCAAGGAGGTAAAAGATCTGTGTGCTGAAAACTATGAGACATTAATGAAAGAAACTGAAGAAGACACAAATATTTGGACAGATATCTCATGTTCATAGATTGGAAGACTTAACATTGTTAAAATGTCCATACTACCCAAAGTAACCTACAGATTCAACACAATCCCTATCAAGTTTCCAATAGCATTTTTCATGGACATAGAAAAAACAATGCTAAAATTCATATGGAACCACAAAATACCCCAAATAGGCAAAGCAATTCTGAGAAAGAAGAACAAAGCTGGAGGTACCATGCTTCCTAAATTCAAACTATATTACAAAGCTTTAGTAATCAAAAGAGTATGGTACTGGCATTAAAAACAGACACATAGATCAATGGAATAGAAGAGAGCCCAGAAATAAACCCATGTATATATGGTCAACTAATTCACAACAAAAGAGCCAAAAACATACAATGGGAAAAGGACAGTCTCTTCCATAAATGATGCTAGGAAAACTGTACAGCCACATGCAAAAGGAAGAAACTTGACCACTATCTTATATCATACATAAAAATTAACTCAAAATGGATTAAAGACTTGAATATAAAACCTGGAATCATAATACTCCCAGAAGAAAACATAGGTGGTAAACACTTTGGAATCAGTCTTGGCCACGATTTTTCAAATTTGGCAACAAAAACAAAAATAAACAAGTGAGACTACATCAAATTAAAAAGCTCTGCATGGCACAGAAATATATACACTACCAAAAGTAAAATAAATAGCTAGTGGGAAGCAGCCGCATAGCACAGGGAGATGAGCTCGGTGCTTTGTGACCACCTAGAAGGGTGGGATAGGGAGGGTGGGAGGGAGATGCAAGAGGGAGGAGATATGGGGATATATGTATATGCATAGCTGATTCACTTTATTATAAAGCAGAAACTAACACACCATTGTAAAGCAATTATACTCCAACAAAGATGTTAAAAAATAATAATAATAAAAAAATAAAAAGCTTCTGCACAGCTAAGAAAAAAAAAGATCAACAAAATGAAAAGGCAATCTACTAAATGGAAGAAAATATATGCAAATAATATCTGATAAGGGGTTGATATCATAAATATATAAAGAACTCATACAACTCAATAGCAAAAACCCAAAAAAATAATCCAATTAAAATGTGGGCAGAGGACCTGAACAGACATTTTTCCAAAGAGTATATTCCAATAGCAAATAAGTATATGAGAAGGGTCTCAATATCACTAAACATCAGGGGAATGCAAATCAAACCACAGTAAGATATCACCTCACAACTGTTAGATTGACCATTATCAAAAAGACAGGGGATAACAAGTGCTGGTGAGGATGTAGAGAAAAGGAAACTCCTGTACACTGTTAATAGAAATGTAAATTAGTACAGCTGCTACAGAAAACAGTATAGAGGTTCCTCAAAAAATGAAAACTAGAATACCATATGATTCAGCAAATTCTACTTCTGGGTATATATCCAAAGAAAATAAAGTCACTATCTCAAAAAGATACATACACCCTCATGTTCAGTAACAGCACTAGTTACAATAGTTGAGACATGGAAATAACTTCAGTGTCCACCTACAGATAAATGGATAAAGAAAATGTGGAAGGACGTGCTCTCACTCCCTCTTGCGAGAACACCAGAATCACAACTAGCTGTTGGACAATCATCGACAGGAGGACACTGGAACTCACCAAAAAAGATACCCCACATCCAAAGACAAAGGAGAATCCACAATGAGATAGTAGGAGGGGCGCAATCACAGTAAAATAAAATCCCATAATTGCTGGGTGGGTGATCACAGACTGGAGAACACATATACCACAGAAGTCCACACACTAGAGTGAAGGTTCTGAGCCCCACGTCAGGCTTCCCAACCTGGGGGTCCAGCAACGGGAGGAGGAATTCCTAGAGAATCAGACTTTGAAGGCTAGTGGGATTTGATTGCAGGACTTCGACAGGACTGGGGGAAACAGAGACTCCACTCTTGGAGGGCACACACAAAGTAGTGTGCACATCGGGACCCAGGGGAAGGAGCAGTGACCCCACAGGAGACTGAATCAGACTTAGCTGCTAGTGTTGGAGGGTCTCCTGAAGATGCAGGGGGTGGCTGGGTCTCACTGTGAGGACAAGGACACTGGCAGCAGAAGTTCCCGGAAGTACTCCTTGGCATGAGCCCTCCCAGAGTCTGCCACTGGACCCAGCAAAGAGCTCAGGTAGGCTCCAGTGCTGGGTTGCCTCGGGCCAAACAATCAATAGGGATGGAAGCCAGCCCCACCCATGAGCAGTAAAGCTGATTAAAGTTTTACTGAGCTCTGCCCACCAGAGCAACAGTCAGCTCTACCTACCACCAGTGCTTCCCATCAGGAAACTTGCACAAGCCTCTTAGATAGCCACATCCACCAGAAGGCAGACAGCAGAAGCAAGAAGAAATACAATCCTGCAGCCTGTGGAACAAAAACCACATTCACAGATAGACAAGATGAAAAGGCAGCGGGTTATGTACCAGATAAAGGAAAAAGATAAAACCACAGAAAAAACAACTAAGTGAAATGGAGATAGGGAACCTTCCAGAAAAGGAATTCAGAATAATGATAGTGAAGATGATCCAGGACCTCGGAAATAGAATGGAGGCAAAGATCGAGAAGATGCAAGAAATGTTTAACAAAGACCTAGAAGAATTAAAGAACAAACAAACAGAGATGAACAATACAGTAACTAAAATGAAAACTACACTAGAAGGAATCAATAGCAGAATAACTGAGGCAGCGGAACGGATAAGTGACCTGGAGGACAGAATGGTGGAATTCAGTGCTGCGGAATAGAATAAAGAAAAAAGAATGAAAAGAAATGAAGACAGCCTAAGAGTACTCTGGGACAACATTAAATGCAACAACATTCGCATTACAGGGGTCACAGAAGGAGAAGAGAGAAAGGACTCGAGAAAATATTTGAAGAGATTATAGTCGAAAACTTCCCTAACACGGGAAAGGAAATAGTCACCCAAGTCCAGGAAGTGCAGAGAGTCCCATACAGGATAAACCCAAGGAGAAACATGCATAGACACATAGTAATCAAATTGGCAAAAATTAAAGACAAAGAAAAATTATTGAAAGCAGCAAGGCAAAAATGACAAATAACATACAAGGGAACTCCCATAAGGTTAACAGCTGATTTCTCAGCAGAAACTCTACAAGCCAGAAGGGAGTGGCATGATATACTTAAAGTGATGAAAACGAAGAACCTACAACCAAGATTACTCTACCCAGCAAGGATCTCATTCAGATTCGAGGGAGAAATCAAAAGCTTTGCAGACAAGCAAAAGCTAAGAGAATTCAGCATCACCAAACCAGCTCTACAACAAATGCTAAAGGAACTTCTCTATGTGGGAAACACAAGAGAAGAAAAGGACCTACAAAAACAAACCCAAAACAATTAAGAAAATGGTCATAGGAACATACATATCAATAATTACCTTAATGTGAAAGGATTAAATGCTCCAACCAAAAGATATAGACTGGCTAAATGGATACAAAAACAAGATCCATATGTATGCTGTCTATAAGAGACCCACTTCAGACCTAGGGACATATACAGACTGAAAGTGAGAGGATGGAAAAAGATATTCCATGCAAATGGAAATCCAAAGAAAGCTGGAGTAGCATTACTCATATCAGATAAGATAGACTTTAAAATAAAGAATGTTACAAGAGACAAGGAAGGGCACTACATAATGATCAAGGGATCAATCCAAGAAGATATAATGATTATAAAAATATATGCACCCAACATAGGAGCATCTCAATACATAAGGCAACTGCTACCAGCTATAAAAGAGGAAACAGACAGTAACACAATAATAGTGGGGGACTTTAACACCTCACTTACACCAATGGACAGATCATCCAAAATGAAAATAAATAAAGAAACAGAAGCTTTAAATGACACAATAGACCAGATAGATTTAATTGATATTTATAGGGCATTCCATCCAAAACCAGCAGATTACACTTTCTTCTCAAGTGCACACAGAACATTCTCCAGGATAGATCACATCGTGGGTCACAAATCAAGCCTCAGTAAATTTAAGAAAATTGAAATCATATCAGGCATCTTTTCTGACCACAATGGTATGAGATTAGAAATGAATTACAGGGAAAGAAATGTGAGAAACACAAACACATGGAGGCTAAACAATACGTTACTAAACAACCAAGAGATCACTGAAGAAATCAAAGAGGAAATAAAAAAATACCTAGAGACAAATGACAATGAAAACATGACAATCCAAAACCTATGGGATGCAACAAAGGCAGTTCTAAGAGGGAAGTTTATAGCTATACAAGCCTACTCAAGAAACAAGAAAAATCTCAAATCAATCTGACCTTACCTGAAGGAACTAGAGAAAGAAGAACAAACAAAACCCAAAGTTAGCAAAAGGAAAGAAATCATAAAGATCAGAGCAGAAATATATGAAATAGAAACAAAGAAAACAATAGCAAAGATCAATAAAACTAAAAGCTGGTTCTCTGAGCAGATAAACAAAACTGATAAATCTTTAGCCAGACTCATCAAGAAAAAGAGGGAGAAGACTCAAATCAATAAAATCAGAAATGAAACAGGAGAAGTTACAACAGACACCGCAGAAATACAAAGCATCCTAAGAGACTACTACAAGCAACTGTATGCCAATAAAATGCACAACCTGGAAGAAATGGAAAAATTCTTAGAAAGGTATAAGCTTCCAAGACTGAACCCGGAAGAAAGAGAAAATATGAACAGACGAATCACAAGTAATGAAATTGAAACTGTGATTAAAAATCTTCCAACAAACAAAGTCCAGGACGAGATGGCTTCACAGGTGAATTCTATCAAACGTTTAGAGACGAGCTAACATCCATCCGTCTCAAACTCTTCCAAACATTGCGGAGGAAGGAACATTCCCAAACTCATTCTATGAGGCCACCATCACCCTGATACCAAAACCAAAGATACACAAAAAAAGAAAATTACAGACCAATATCACTGATGAATATCGATGCAAAAATCCTCAACAAAATACTAGCAAACAGAATCCAACAGCATATGTAAAGGATCATACACCATGATCAAGTGGGATTTATCCCAGGGATGCAAGGAGTCTTCAATATATGCAAATCAATCAATGTGATACACCATATTAACAAACGGAAGGAGAAAAACCATATGATCATCTCAATAGATGCAGAAAAAGCTTTTGACAATATTCAATGCCGACTTATGATAAAAACTCTCCAGAAAGTGGGCATAGAGGGAACCTACCTCAACATAATAAAGGCAATATACGACAAACCCACAGCAAGCACCATTCTCAATGGTGAAAAACTGAAAGCATTTCCTCGAAGATCAGGAACAAGACAAGGATGTCCACTCTCACCACTATTATTCCACATAGTTTTGGAAGTCCTAGCCACGGCAATCAGAGAAGAAAAAGAAATAAAAGGAATCCAAATTGGAAAAGAAGTAAAACGGTCACTGTTTCCAGATGACATGATACTATACATAGAGAATCCTAAAGATGCCACCAGAAAACTACTAGAGCTAATCAATGAATTTGGTAAAGTTGCAGGATACAAAATTAATGCACAGAAATCTCTTGCATTCCTATACACTAATGATGAAAAATCTGATAGAGAAATTAAGGAAACACTCCCATTTACTATTGCAACAAAAAGAATAAAATACCTAGGAATAAACCTATCTAGGGAGACAAAAGACCTGTATGCAGAAAACTATGACAGTGATGAAAGAAATTACAGATGATACCAACAGATGGAGAGATATACCATGTCCTTGGATTGGAAGAATCAATATTGTGAAAATGACTATACTACCCAAAGCAATCTACCTGGATTCAATGCAATCCCTATCAAATTACCAATGGCATTTTTTACGGAACCAGAAGAAAAAATCTTAAAATTTCTATGGAGACACAAAAGACCCTGAAGAGCCAAAGCAGTCTTGAGGGAAGAAAAACAGAGCTGGAGGAATCAGACTCCCTGACTTCAGACTATACTACAAAGCTACAGTAATCAAGGTAATATGGTACTGGCACGAAAACAGAAACATAGGTCAATGGAACAACATAGAAAGTCCAGAGATAAACCCACACACCTCTGGTCAACTAATCTATGACAAAGGAGGCAAGGAAATACAGTGGAAAAAAGACAGCCTCTTCAGAAAGTAGTGCTGGGAAAACTGGACAGCTACATGTAAAAGAATGAAATTAGAACACTCCCTAACACCATACACAAAAATAAACTCAAAATGGATTCGAGATCTAAATGTAAGACCAGACACTATAAAACTCTTAGAGGAAAACATAGGAAGAACACTCTTTGACATAAATCACAGCAAGATCTTTTTGGATCCACCTCCTAGAGTAATGGAAATAAAAACAAAAATAAACAAATGGGACCTAATGAAACTTCAAAGCTTTTGCACAGCAAAGGAAATCATAAACAAGATGAAAAGACAACCCTCAGAATGGGAGAAAATATTTGCAAATGAATCAACAAAGGATTAATCTCCAAAATATATAAACAGCTCATGCAGCTCAATATTAGAAAAACAAACAACCCAATCCAAAAATGGGCAGAATACCTAAATAGACATTTCTCCAAAGAAGACATACAGATGGCGAAGAAGCACATGAAAAGCTGCTCAACATCACTAATTATTAGAGAAATGCAAATCAAAACTACAATGGGGTACCACCTCACACCAGTTAGAATCGGCGTCGTCAGAAAATCCACAAACAACAAATGCTGGAGAGGGTGTGGAGAAAAGGGAACCCTCTTGCAGTGTTGGTGGGAATGTAAAGTGATACAGCCACTATGAAGAACAGTATGGAGATTCCTTAAAAAACTAAAAGTAGAATTACCATATGATCCAGCCATCCCATTACTGGGCATATACTCAGAGAAAAGCGTAATTCAAAAAGACACCTGCACCCCAATGTTCATAGCAGCACTATTTACAATAGCCAGGTCATGGAAGCAACCTAAATGCCCATCGACAGACGAATGGATAAAGAAGATGTGGTACATATATACAATGGAATATTATTCAGCCATAAAAAGGAACAAAATTGGGTCATTTGTTGAGATGTGGATGGATCTAGAGACTGTCATACAGAGTGAAGTAAGTCAGAAAGAGAAAAACAAATATCGTATATTAACGCATATATGTGGAACCTAGAAAAATGGTACAGATGAGCCAGTTTTCAGGGCAGAAATTGAGACACAGATGTAGAGAACAAATGTATGGACACCAAAGGGGGAAAGCAGCGGGGGGGCGGGTGGGGGGGTGACATGATGAATGGGGCAATTGGGATTGACATGTATACACTGATGTGTATAAAATTGATGACTAATAAGAACCTGCTGTATAAAAAAATTAATTAAATAAAATTAAAATTTTTGAGAAAAAAGAAAATGTGGCACATGGACTATTACTCACCCATTAAAAATGAAATTCTGCAATTTGCAACAATGTGGATGGACCTAGAGTATTATCACCTGAAACTAATATTTTAATAATATTGTAAATCAACTGTACTTCAATGAAAAAAAGAAAATGTGGCATATACATACAATGGATTATTTTTCAGCCATGAGAAAGAAGGGAATCCTGCCATTTGTAACAGTGTGGATGAAACTTGAGGGCATTATGCTAAGTGAAATAAGTCAGACAGAAAGACAAAAACTGTATGAGGGCTTCCCTGGTGGCACAGTGGTTAAGAATCCGCCTGCCAATGCAGGGGACATAGGTTCAAGCCCTGGTCGGGGAAGATCCCGCATGCCTTGGAGCAACTAAGCCCATGCGCCACAACTACTGAGCCTGCGCTCTAGAGCCTGGAAGCCACAAGTACTGAGCCCTCTTGCCACAACTACTGAAGCCTGTGCACCTAGATCCCGTGCTCCGCAACAAGAGAAGCCACTGCAATGAGAAGCCCATGCACCGCAATGAAGAGTAGTCTCCACTCGCCACAACTAGAGAAAGCCCACATGCAGCAAAGAAGACCCAATGCAGCCAAAAGTAAATAAATAAAAAAATAATTTTTTTAAAAATTGAAAAAAAAGTAAACCCGTATATCATTTATATGTGGAATCTAAAAATGCCGAACACATAGAAACGAAGAGTAGAGTGGTGGTTGGGGCTGGCGGAAATGGGGAGATGCTGGTCAAAGGCACAAAGTTATAAAATAAATAAGTTCTGGGGATCTAACGTACAGCATGATTACAGTTTATAATATTGTATCATATACTTGAAAGTTGCTAAGATAGTAAATTTAAAAGTTCTCACCACACAATAATTGTAACTATGTGAGGTAACAGTTGTGTTAACTAACCTCATTGTGGTAATCATTTTGTATTATATACGTATATCAAATCATCACATTGTACATCTCAAGCTTACACAATGTTACATGTCAGTTATATCTCAATATTACATGTCAGTTATATCTCAATAAAGCTAGGGGTAAAAAAGACACAGGTTGCATAGACTACAATCCAGTAACTGGATCTTATAAATTATACTATAAATATTCAAGGAGAAGGGAACAGACCCATGATTCTGAAATAAAGGCTACTTTATGGTTACATGGTCCAAGTCTAGATGGAAGAAAGAAATGGAACTCTGACTCCTGCTGGGAATCAACTGTCCACTTCCCAAGAAGCATACAGATGCAAGCAAGAGTGAAGGTTTTTAAAAAATAGTAACAATAACCAAGGAATAATAAAACTCTGCCTCGTCTTGGCTCTGGTATGTAGATGTGTGGACCAAAATACTACAGACATCATATTATTTCTCTTAAAGAAATTGAGAACTATAATCCTATTATGTCTCAAGAGGCTTTAGGGTCATACACCATCCTGAACACACACATACACAGACACACAGACACACAGACACACACACACACACACTCTCTCTCTCTCTCTCTCTCTCTCTCTCATTTCATGTACATGGAAGATACCAAAAGCAGAAGACAGGCTGTCAAGGGTAAAAGTTCATCTCCCACCCCCAACTTGAGGGATCTAGGACCTAGTCAACGCTTAGGTGCTGTGTTCTGCCTGTTCACCCTATGGGTCTGACCTCTGGTCATCCATTTGTGGATGACGCAGCTCAGGCTGAAAGGCAGGGCCCCAGCTAAAGCATTTATTCCCAGCAGGAGTTACTCTGATGCTGCAGCCCAGCAGTCTTGGTAACTAGTCCTTGGCACATGTCAGTCATCTGAGTTCTCAAAAGAGAGGACAGTATGTTTGATAACTGACCCCTTGGGTCATGACAAGCACAGGTCACACATACTCCACCAGCCCTTCCTATCTAACCCCACTTAACTTTCCCACTGCAATACCCCTAGTAATCACTCTGGTTCACTCAAGATGGTAAGAATGAATTGAAGTTGAATGATGAGGTTTTAATTTGCTCTGAGATCACTAAAAATACACTTGCTACAGGTCAGCTCCAGCTATAACACAAGGGGCTGTGGCCAAAACAGCAAGTGTAGCAATTACTTGGTTCCAAGCCTGCAAAAATAATCAGACTCTGCTGCTCCGCCTTTGGAATTGCAAAGTGGGGACCCTCAGTAAATGCTTGGAATCCTTAAACCCATTGAATGAGAATCAAATCCTGATCCACTGGAGTCTTGAGCATTAGAAATGCTCTAGCTTTAGCATGTCAGGCAGTAAAAAACTCAGACATATGGAGACGGAAAGATTTCCAACCCTGACCACCCACTTAAGGATTAGTCAACATATATTTATTGAGCACCCACTAGTGTCAGGCACTATGATGGATGTAAAGATAAAGACAACATATCCTCAATGAGTTGATACTCTAGTAGAAGAGATAAAGCAAATTCATAAAGATTATCATGTAAGGGAGGATATATTTTATATCTTAGGAGAAGTATAAATTGTGAGGTTTTAAAAGATAAATGGAATTTTCATCCACAGAAAAGGGGATGTTCAAGGCAGTGGGCACAACTGAGACAGAGGTGGAAAAGCACAAGGATTTATTTAGACAAATCTGTACCCCATTGGGTGGGGCTAGAGCTGTGTAGGGAAGCTTGAGTTCTCCTAAATGCAGACCTGAGACAAGAATTTGGGTTCATATAGCTTATTTTAGAGCGATTCCAGGAAACTGAAGAGAGGTAGTAAAATCAGCAGAGCAACGAGGGAAAGCCAAAGAAGGGTGAGTTAATGGTTGCCACTGTGGTAAATGAAACATGGTCCCACTAGACACCAACTGAAAGACTGTAGAACACCGTTCAGAAGTGTCCTCCCAAGGGACAAGGGAGCTGGGGTTGTTACCCAACTCCCATCCATCAGTGGCTGAAGGCTGCTGCTTCAGGGACGTTAACTCCACAGCACTTCCAGCTGAGCAGGCTCCTGCAGCTGGAGAAAGCCCTCAGGCAAGGAGACACAGGGACTTGAGGCAAGAAGCCTTTCTAGTGTCCAGAGAATGTTCTATGGAGCTGCTGGTGACACTCCCAGGTAAGCCACTGACAGCATCTGCTACAGGGAGTAAAACTAAACCACCAAATTATGAGGCAACATCAGAGACCTTGTATTCCATTCACTGGAATTCAAATCAGTAAATACTTGGGGGTTCTAGGCACTCTGAAAGAAAAAAATATGAATTAAATATGGTTCTTCCCTCAGTGGGCATAAAGTCCTTAAGTAATGACTCCAATGAGTAGCCACTGAGGATTCATGGGCAGTTGAGTAACCTGATCAGGCCATCAGCCCTGTAGTGGTGAGTGCCATGGACTGGCAAAAAGAGATACATGTGTGTGTGTGTGTGTGTGTGTGTGTGTGTGTGTGTGTGTGTGTGTGTGTGTGTGTGTGTGTGTGTGTGTGAAGTGCAGACTTAAGTAAAAGTTAAAGGACCAAGTAATACTGGCAAGATGTGGCTGCTGATTGGATATAAAAGATGAAGGGTGAAAGAGGATGCACGAAATTTAGATTTTTAGCCTTGGGGAAATGCTGGTAGCTTAAGCAGAAACCAATCAGAAGAGTGGAAGGTGTGGAGAAGAAATGTTCATTTTCTTCTGCAGTGAACTTGAACAAGATTCTCTCTCACTACCCCCTGTCTCACTTAGCATTCCTGTCACTTCCTCCAGATCTGGGCTCTGGGCTGCTGACAGTTTATAAACTGTTAGAGCCATTTCCAGGCCTTCCGGTCCCACAGAAACAGAGCAGGGGGTCTAAGCCACATCCATTATCGTCAGCTCCCAATAAACAACAGGCTTAAAAAAAAAAAAAAAAAAAAAACTGAATAGTCTTTCTTTCCACCAAAGCACAAGCCTGCTCTCACCGGTGGGGCCAATCTGGTCTGCGCAGAACACAGTAAGCTTTCTCCCCAAACGGAGGATAAGACGCAAGCAAGAAAGAACACCTGGCCTATCAGGAGGCTTCCTTCTAAAGTGGTACCACAGGCAGCTCCCAGGTGTGCATCTATCAACATAAAAATACCTCCCGTCCTTGTCAGAACATTTATATCATTCCCTGCTTCTCCTTGAACCACAAATGCAGCTGAAATGATCGAGGGGTTCCCCTATCCTGGCTGAAGTCTCTTGCTGCTGTTCACTTTTTGTTTGTTTGTTTGTTTGGTATAAAAGGGGAGGTACAGAGCTACCCTCCCCCAAGGTTTGGTCAGAAACGCCACCGAGTCACCAGTGGTGTCGGGGTATGGATTCATAGCGACTGTGCTCACTCAACTTTTTCTCTCAAGGAGGGGGGTCTACCCAGCGGATTGTGCCCCGGCTACAGGATCTCCTTGGGAAACCAATCACAGTGCACAGCAGTGGAATACCTAGGATTTCTACCAGGGAGCAGCCACGTAGGGAAGGCCGTAAGGTCAAACCATAATAACACACAACTGCTAACATGTTTTAGAAACTGGGAGTGAAGAGGCTATACTGGAAGGAGATTGGGTAGGGGGGTTTAGCCTGAGGGAATATGGTGGGTTGATGGGACCCCCTCTTTGGGTGCCAAAGGGATCCTGAACCCTACTTAGGGTTCCCTGTCGTAAAGCAAACTGGCCAAACTCAGCTTCCAACTGTACTTTCTCCACAAGCAGCTTAAATTCCTGTTGGGACAGTCGTGATCAGAGCTAAGAGTGCCACCTACAGACACTTTAGTGCTAAATATTTATTAGAAAATCTGAAGAAAGCCATTCACAATCAGCTGTGCAAGATCCTAAGTAGATCTTGAAGTACCATCCATAAGGGTGTGTGTGTGTGTGTGTGTGTGTGTGTGTGTGTGTGTGTGTGTGTGTGTGTGTGTGTGTGTGTGTGTGTGTGTGTGTGTGTGTGTGTGTGTGTGTGTGTGTGTGTGTTGGGTAAGGGTGGAGGCAATAAGCCAGGAAAAGTAATAAAAAAAAGAAAACTGAGACTCTGGGCCTAAGTGTGACTGGAAGGATGCTGGTGACATAAACAGACAGGGGGACTTTGGAAGAGGGCTTTAGGAAAGAGGATGACTTCATCCCTCACCCTCTTCTCGCCCCCCCCCCCACATGCTGAGTCCAGCCCCCCAGCGCGACGCACTCTCACCTCTCCCTCTTTCTGCCAGCATTTCAGACACTTCCTTGAGGTCTGGACTCTGAGCTCCTGGCAATTGTGACAGGTAGTTACAGAACTGCTACCTCCATGTTTGTTACTGATTTACCGAGACTTCCAGTACTTTAGAAAAGTGACGTGGTAGATGGTCCCCTCCCCTGCTTATCACTGGTGGCACTGTCCTCACCACTACCATTCCATCTCCACCACCCCTATCTCTGCCAACAAGCAGCTACTAATTTTCTCAAGATTTGGGGTACATGAAATTTGGCCTTTTTGTAGAGAAACATCGAACATCAAATATTAAAACATCAGGGTCGAGGGGCTTCCCTGGTGGCGCAGTGGTTGAGAGTCCGCCTGCCGATGCAGGGGACATGGTTTCGTGCCCCGGTCTGGGAGGATCCCACATGCCGCGGAGCGGCTGGGCCCGTGAGCCATGGCCGCTGAGCCTGCGTGTCCGGAGCCTGTGCTCCGCAATGGGAGAGGCCACAGCAGTGAGAGGCCTGCGTACCGCAAAAAAAAAACAAAAAACAAAAAAACACACAAACAAAACAAAACATCAGGGTCTTAATATGTGTTTTTCCTCTAGATATTTTAAAGAGTTAGCATTTAATTCAGAGGAATAAAACTCTAATAATAGGTTGGGACTGATAGAGAAGCTATTTTGGAGCATGGATCCTCCTATAAATCTTCAAATTACATCATATTACACTTGCCGATATGTGTTTAGTTTGATCACAAATACTAAGATTAACACTTGCCCTTTTATGTAGTATAATGAGAACCGTCAGGCAGAAGTGAGTGCAAAACTCAGCTCTGCCACCTTTCAAGCTCTGTGACATTGGGCAAGTCACTGAACTGACCTAAGCCTCAGTATACTAATCTATAAAATAAGAAAAAAAAAACAAAAATCAAAAAAAAACCCTCCCTCACAGAGTGAGTTACAAACTTAAATGTTACAACATCCTTAACATAAATCCAGCGTGCCTCACAGGACAGGGATGATGATCAGTATTTCTGAGCCAGCCTGCCTAGTGGATTTCACTATATTCCAACGTAGCCTCTTCTAACATATCTCAGGTCGTATTTCCCCTTATTAACAGAAGGTCATTACATTAATTAAACACTTTCTCATGCTTGTCAGTGACATCTTAATTTAAAGCCAAGCTCTCCCCCACTTCAAATGGCTTCTTGTAAAACAAACCAGAGGAAATCATACTCCTCTGATCACAGGACCACAATGCAGCAGGGACCAGCTTTTCTTAATGAAAAGTACCAAGACAGTGCAAAGAAGGAAAAATATTTGCCAGAAACGCCACAAGAGGGGCTAAGGGGAAAGTGAGTTATAATCATGCAGTTGATTCTTTTTCCCTTTTTTTTTCTCCTGGGAGGAGAGTTCTTTTTCCTGGCCCCCAATACAATGACACCACAGTAGACAGATGTATATTTTTAGAAGAGCTGTATTATTGTTGCCCTAGGACATGGGCTGTTTTTAATCATCCAAGTCATGCCTAGGTGATGGGCCTAACACAATAGGGAGGCAACGACTAGACAAATAGGCCATTTCCTGAAATGTGCAGGAACATAAACAGGGAGATTATCCAAAATTCCATCATTGTGTACAATACTTATCTTCTTGAGTCAGGAATGAGGGGACATCTACATTGTATTTCCCACTGAACTGATCCTTTGTTTCCCTCCCTCCACCCCTTTCAAAATCTAAATTAGAGTGATTTCCTCCCTCAATGAAATCAGAGCCATTCATCTTGGTATATCTAGATATGAGGGATGACGCGGGAGAGGAAAGGAAGGGTGAGAAAATTCATGTTGAATCCTCATAAGCTGACTCACAGAGTAAGCAGGTAAAACCAAGCTGAGGGTGAAAGGAGGAAGCATCCGTTTCACCCTCTCCTGACTCAGAGCTGAAGCTCATTTTGCGGATCATGCAAGCGTGACCGCTAAGAGCCAAGTGTAACCCTCACTCTTCTTAAAGACCTTTACCTTCCGCCTTTTATGGGAAGTCGTGGTCAGGGGAGATGAGGGTGGAGCCACCAAAGCTGATTTAAAGGAGCAGGAGAGGTTTGATCAGAGAGTCACCGCCCAGAATGGTGGCAAGCTGTTTTTATAGCCACGAGACTGTGGCGTCGTGGCAGCCAACACAAAGCACCCCCAACATACCCTCTCGGTATCTCCAGATAGGGCCAGTGGGGAAAAGGAAGGGAAAGGAGGAATTTTATAGCTTGCCAGTGCAATCTGGGATTTCCAAAAAGTTTAAGACTAAAATTAACCCACTCTGAAATCAACAATAATTTCATAGGCGCACAGTCTCCAGCTAGGGTTCCAAATACTCATTTGCTGAGTACTGAGCTTGCATTGCCCTGTGGGAACAGTATTAGTCACTGTGGTTAGTATCGGGCTCAGGCTCAAGAGGCAGGACCAGCAGCAAGACTCCACTGCTCTCTAACTGGGATGCTCCCTGCACCCACAGGACCAAGCCATGATGCACCAGGAACTCCACGGTCCCAGATACACAAAGGTGTCTTCCTGGAATCAGTTGTACTTGATGATGAGTCATTTTAAACGTAACTCGTAGATGAGTGTATGGAGTAGAAGGCTAAATCCACATGAACCTTTAAAATAAAACCCAGATGTGCACAGAAACTGTTAAAAGCAGTTAACCCTGTGACTACTTTATATAAATTTGCATTGTTTGAGTTGCTTTTTTCCAACAAGCATGTCTACAAATATTTGGGAAAAAATACTCTTTTAAATCAATAAAGCATAGAGTCCTTAAGAAATCTCTCACTGAGGGCTTCCCTGGTGGCGCAGTGGTTGAGAGTCCGCCTGCCGATGCAGGGGACGCAGGTTCGTGCCCTGGTCCGGGAAGATCCCACATGCCGTGGAGCGGCTGCGCCCGTGAGCCATGGCTGCTGAGCCTGCGTGTCCGGAAACTGTGCTCCGCAACGGGAGAGGCCACAACCGTGAGAGGCCCGCGTATCGCAAAAAAAAAAAAGAAATCTCTCACTGGGCGAATTCAAGCTGTGTCCCCAGACACAGCTGATTCACTAATGCTCCTCCATCAGAGGCCTCTCCATGGACAAGCCTGAGAAACAGAGAGATACAAATATCTCTGGGCTGAACCTGAAACTCAGAACACCCGCATTCAAGGCCCAGCTTCACCACGACACCATGCGATACAAAGGTAAGTTAAGGATGTTCCTCATCTGTAAAATGGGGATGGTAATATTAGCATACAGTGTTGTTACTGAAGTCAAATAAAGTACTCTACACAAAAGCATTCCAAAACCACAGTCCTGTACAATATGGGATACTTTGTGACTCCAGGCACTTTATGGATTAAGAACTTCCTGGGTTAACCTGTGAACCTAAGCATTATTTGTAGCATGGTTTCCATGCAGGGCACACTATGTTAGAGTACCGGGGACCACATCTCCCTCTCCCTGTCTCTTCCCTCCTCCAGCCACTCTGCCTCCTTTCCCAGATAAGCTATGAGGGTGGCCAGCCATGGACAGAGGGAAGCCACGTTATGAATAGCTTTCTTTTCCCCACTTCAGACCCAACAGCCACTGATAAACTTTTAGGATCAAAAAGAGAATATATTGTTTCAAAGGACACTTCTGATCCCCTAGGGCCCCACAATGAATCCATTACTCCTTCAATTTAACACTTGCAATGGGCATTCATGTGTCACGTGTCTACAAGTCACTACACAAGAAGTTCTGAAGAAAACAGAAGCTAAAACAAACAGAAATGGAAATCTTTTCCGCTGAAGTGTGTCGATGCCCTGAGTCATGCCAGGGGATCCTCCACAGGCCGCTCAGGTCTGCATCCCAGGATGAATGAAGACTGTACAGTCTTCCTGAAGGAGCTCAGCTTTGAGGATTGAGTTTTCAAAGTGCACAAGTAAGGGCACTCTGCAGTGAGCATACAAGAGGAAAAAGAAGTGGTAAAAGTAAACAACCCCCAAACTAAAAAGAAAATAGTTGTTTCTGTCTCAAGGAAAGCTTTTTCAAAAACTGGAGGCTAGAGCCTTTGAAGGGGTCTATTGTAAAGGATGGGAATGTCGCCAGTGTATCTGGTTCAAACCCGCCATTAGGAAGAGCTGGGTGCAGATAATCTCCCCTTAGGCCAAAGAAAATCACAGAGCCTTTTAATTTTTTGGCTTTTAATCCTTAGACGGGTTGTAGGCTAATTGAAAAATGCTTGGACGAGAGCATCTAGAAGCAAAGGGATCAATGTCATAGCTGTTAAATTCATTCAAAAGAGAGTAAAGACACTACTTCCTGACCACATCTGCACATGGCCACAGACACAGCCCTTTTGTCAAATGAACACTCCTGGATTAGGTACCTGCTACGTGTGAAACACGGGGAAGGTGTCCTGGGAACCGAAATGAGACTAGATAACCCCTGAGATCTGCCTGCTCACTATCTATTGCGAAAGCAAATCCCTACAGAAATAGCTTTGCAGAAGGAAGTCTATGCTAAGCATTATCAAACCATGCTATGGAAATATAGAGGAGACAGACATTCATTCCGAGAGAAGATCTGAGAGAGCAACTTGAAGGATACCTATTTTAAGATGATAAAATGAAAGGTTAACATATGTTGATGGAATTGCAGAGGTTAGTAATTTGGTAACTAAAACAGTATAATTGGTCAGAATGCCCAATCACAAAGAAAAAAGAAAAGAGAAGGGAAGAAGGAGGGAAGAAAATAAATCAACAAAACATGCTTGCACCAATTATTTGCATCATCCTTACTTTTCAAGGATTGCCCTAGTTTCCCTTACGTTACTAGTTAATTTAGACAGAGGGAGTTTATTTGATGCTGTTGGTTGCCTCTCCAACATTTTTCCTTCAGGTGGCCTTGAGCTTTAAGACAGGCCGGCCCCATCCAGGGGTGGATTCTGATTGGTGCAGCCTTCCATAGTAGCCTCAGCCCTCCTCCTGCCAGTGGTTTGTTCAGGAATGAGCATGTGAAACAATTCTGGCCAGTCCCACTGCAGGGCTTGAAGTCTCCTTAATTTTCAAAAGGGAACCAAGGAAGAGACCATTTTTTTCCTCTCTCTCTGGATACTGTCTGGTCTGGATGTGGTACCTGGAGCTGCTGGCAGAGTGGGGAATAGTAGGAGGCTGACTCGTAAAGATTGCACCACTGAACTAACCAGCCCTGGAATCCCTGCCGCTTCACTTCATGCTGTGTGAGAAAACACATGTCCTCACGGCTTCCATCAGCTGCTTCACATTTCTGTTGCTTGTACTGAGGGAATCCTAATACAAGGCACACGAGGAGGTACCATATCTTTGCTCTGCTCTGGCTGGGAAATAGGCACAGACGTGGACACTTTGGAGACGGATCATTGTCATCGGGTTTTGCATGAGATAATGCAGTAAAGCCTTCCTATAAAACTCACTGAGGCCCATATCTGGTTCTGATCAGAGTCCCCTATGCTCCTCTCCACAGGCTCTCCACGTAGTTTATCTGCTGGCTCAGGGCTCTGGTGGGCTCTCACACTGGATTCAGCTCGTCCTGAGATTAGACAGGAAGAGCCACCACGTGGGAGAAGTTAGAGGACAAAGTGGGTTTGGAGGTGTGAGCAGAATTATCACACAGGCTGAATAAAAACCATGGTGCCCAAAGCACTAACCTTTCCCAGCAATGCCTCCTCCCTACATACGGCATGTAAACAGCCAGCATATCTTAAACTCCTCCAGCACTTCCTATTTCCAAAGCACTTGGAAATATTATTTCCCATATATTTGATCCTTAAGAAAACATCATGAAGTAGGTAGAACAGGTATCTCTACCTCCATTTAATAGATATGCAAACTAAAAGGTAAGCTTTGAAAAGCTACACAGTTGATATTGATGGGCCCCAGACCTCGGCTTTCACTCCCTAAAATGACCAGGAATCTAAGAATATAAATATGAATATACTTAAATACACATATTTATATGATTAAATATGAACATATTATTTTATAAATATACTTATTATTAATAAATTATATCTATTTGAATACAAATCACAGAGGATTCAAGCCATGGGGAGCTCTTACATGATAATAGGAAGGATAATATTAGGGTAGATACATTAAAACAAAATGTGAGAGATGTAAAAAAAAATTTTTAGGGTAATTTTGAGGAAAGAGTTTTACTCTCAGATCTTCTGATTTGCAATGCAAGGAATTTTTACCATGCCATACTCAATAAACTTTTTTTGGGGGGGGCATCGAAGATGGAGGCAGTACCCCTTGGGCTGAGTCTTAAAAGGAGAAGTAGAAGTGAGACAGGGAAGCTGAGAGGCAGGGAGGAAACCCCAGGCCGAGAGAACACTCTATGCTACCAAGACTAAAGAGGCGTTAATCAGCTTGATGCAGGGGAACTTCAAGTGGCTTCATGTCGCTGGAGCACTAGATGCAGCAAATGCCAAGGACAAAGCACAAAAGAAAAGCACAACAAAAACCACCATCTGCCAAAGCTTCCTGCCCTCCATGGAAGTCTCTGAAAGCCAGGCTGAGGAGCTTGGGTTTTCTGTGGTCTTCAAACTTTTCCTACTCATATAACACGTAAAATAACTGAAAAACTATGTGCCTAATGTTTACAACCTACTTTGAATTGCACTGAAAAAAAAACAAAATGGATTGATGAATGCATAGATGGATGGCCAAATATGTGATAAGGCAAATATATTAAAAGGTTTATAGAATCTAAGTGGAACACATATGGGTATTCACTGTATAATTCTTTACCTTCTTTATATATTTAAATTTTTTCAAAATAAAAATGTTAGGAGAGAAAAAACTATGTTACTCCTTACAGATATTTAATTTTTTTTCTATCGTAGATTTACCTTTTTTTTTTTTTTTTACATAAAAGGACATAGAAAATGTTAAACATTTTATAAAATGAAATTAGATGAGCATTGGTTGTTATGAAGCAAATATTGTATTTTATGATTTGATAGATTTTAAATACCCTGTTGATAAAGCACACTGAATCTGAGAGAAATCATGTAAAATAGTCATCTTTGGTTTTTTACAATTATCTTGAAAAATGTGACAGTCTCCGAAGCATTCCAGTTACATTCAAAAGAATTGGCATCATTAACCTTTTACTGTTTTGGCTGTTCTGAATTTAGACCAACCCAATACCAGCCAAATCCAAGCTCCACTCTTAACAGAGAAATGTATAAGATGGGATAAATAGGGAGCTCAATGGGATCAAGGCATAGGGATTAATCATTAAAGCAAGTTTCTCTAAAAACCAATATTTCAATTTATCCCATTGTTTGATATACAGAGGTTTTTATATCCGAGGGTAATGCCACCAAAATAAGATTTAGGATGGTTGAAAAGCCAAACTTTCTTTTGTAAGAGGTAGATGAGTCTTGTGATTGCAGGCTCATTTGGATATTAAAGGCCTGGAAATTGATTTCTTAAAATTTACTCACACACATGCCAAGGGACTCACTCCTCGGCAAGTCTTTGCGTAGCCCAGTTTGGAGACTATTCTCTAAGTGAGAAGTCATCACCTGTAAGATGTTCTGAGAAAGGACAGGATCAGTTTTAGCCCTTGACCCTGGAAGACAGATTTATGGGGATCCAGAGTGGATGGCTCAGGGATACTACCTAGGAAGCTACTGCAGTCCTCTGGATGTGAAACAGGAGAGAGATTTTACAGCAGGAACTGGGGAAAGAATTTGAGAAATACTTTGAAGAGGCAATACTCAGCTGCACTGATGACTGCCCAGATGCAGGGAGAAAAGGAAAGAGAAAGTCAAGAGTGACCATTTGACACATAATGGTAAGGAATAAATATACTCAACAGAAATTTAACATGTGTGCAGCCTTCTGAGGATAACACATTACATTATAAACATTTCTGCAACATTTGATTTTAGCTTTTTTCAGTTATATTAAAATGTGACTGTTCAACCTAAATACAGTCCCTCAGTGCTATGGCCTCCCCATTTCCATCTCATGGGACCACACATCCAAGAGCTGACTGGGTCACGGGGGTGCCTGCTTGGTCCCAAGCTACAGTCAGGGCAATTGAAAGAATGTGGAATGAGGGTTAGTGAGAGCAGAGTCTAGGTCCAACTCTGTCTCTACTCCCTCCTGTGTGACTTCAGACAAATCGCTTAACCTCTCTGACCTTTGTTTATAACATGTGGAAAGCAGAAGACATCAACAAGGTAATCTGCAAAGTCCCTTGCCTCCCTAATCTTATTATAAGGATCGAAAATCTATTGACTCTGGACAGGCCAACTACATCAGAGTAGAGAGAGTTAAGTTGAGTGAAGAACTTGACAGATCATGAAGATGAATTAGCTGCAGGGAGAGTCAGTAGGTGTGAACTGCTACAGGCTTGGGGGCTTTCTGCAGCACCTGGAGGAAGACGGTGCTAATGATACTATGGGGACAAAATCGCTGATAGTTATTAAGCAGCAGGCAATGGAAAACCCAAATTTACACTAATGTAATCTGAATCGGTGCCAATATCAGCCTGATGAAGGTCCTCAGCGGGTGGGTGACAGCACTCTGAGAAGCTGAAAATGATAGCTAATAATAAAGCACGAATTCAAACTAATATATGCATTTCTCATTTTTTCTTTAAAAAAAGACCCCACTCTATTAGCAAGTGCTTCTTCCCAGCTAAAGGAAAGTGTTAATTATTTCCAATCCTCTACAAACAGACGGGCCCATCTTCTTATTAAGCAAGTGAAAGAAAGACAGAGCATTGGTACAGGTCTTTCACATTCTCTACCTGAGCTCACGTTCTGACCCCGAGAGAGTTACTGAGACAGAGCAAATGGAAGGCTGGTTATGAAATGGGAGGGAAACGGAGGCACAGAGCCAGTAAACTGAGGCTGGGATCCCGGACATCCGAAGAACAGTTCAATTAGGATTGTCCCTCTTGGTAAAGAATCCATGAACCCGGAGTACAATAGCCAGATAGACCAATGCCCTGACTCTACTGGGGGCAGCACTCTCACTTTTTCAAGACCTGTGATCTCAGTTTAGCAAAGTTCTGTGCTCTCCAACCTTAGCAGTTGTGTTTCCAACCAGAACGCACGTGAATTTGCTTGGGAAACAGACAAGCACTAGATTTCTCTAAGTGAATTTTGCTATTATTATTCCCATTTCCCCCACCTAGAGCCCTTGGGGCCAGTATGGACACCATTCCTCACACCCCACGTTCCACTGTCCACCTAGAATGTTTCCTCCTTCCAGCCCAAGACCCCCTGACTAAACCAAGTCTGTCCTTCAAATCTCACTTTTTCTTTGACACCACCAGGACTGGTTCCATTTCTAAGCTCCTTTTATTCCTATAGACCATGATTAGTAATCCAGACCTTGATTTTCCCAACTTTCTTCATTCTTAACCAAACAATTTCAAAACTGTTTACATTCTCGTAGCTAAGGGACGTCTGCTACCCTTTTTTTAACCTCCTGTAATCAATCCAAAGGACAGTTTGAGGGTCTTGTGGACACTCTGTAACACCTAATTGGCTGATGGAGGATGTCTCAGCCACCTGTTTCCCAGGATTCAGAAGTGCAGGACGTCCCTCCCATCCTTCGTCCATATGTAAGTAGCCCCAGAAACCGAAGTAACTTTCCCCAGCATCCAGGTATCCTGCCACCATGCCTGGCACTGCCCTAGCGTGGTCCTCCCCTCCCAGCTTCTTACAACTCGCAAAGTCTCTCAGAGGCTCCTCCTGTGACAGCGTGGGGGGGAGGTGGAATGTCATGGAGGAAGAAGAGGAAAGAGATGGTGACTGAGACTAAGGAGACTAAGACATCTGCCCACTGTGGAATGAGAAAGCGTGAGTCCTGCAGGGTGGTAACAGCCTGCAAGGCAGCCGGAAATGTGCCCGTGCATTAAGGCATACCTTGACAAGAGGAGAGATCACAGTTTGAACACTACAAAAAAGGAAAAGTAAAAGAGATCAAAACTCAAGCATCAGGAATTGAAGCATAGTCACACCAGAAAACCCAGGAACTAGAACATGCCTAATCCTCGGTCATCTCTAGTGAAGCCACCTTAAAAGCACCACAGTTGGGCTTCCCTGGTGGCGCAGTGGTTGAGAGTCCGCCTGCCGATTCAGGGGACACGGGTTCGTGCCCCGGTCCGGGAAGATCCCACATGCCGCGGAGCGGCTGGGCCCGTGAGCCATGGCTGCTGAGCCTGCGCGTCCGGAGCCTGTGCTCCGCAATGGGAGAGGCCCGTGTACCGCAAAAAAAATTTTTTTAATTTAAAAAAAAATTTTTAAAAAAAGTACCACAGTATGATAGAGTGGGGGGTGGGTGAGGAAAATTTCCCAGAACTTTATGTCATTTAGTGAGGTCATCTAAAAATGTGCGCTCTTCAGTGATTAAATACGCAGACACAATCTTGCATCAGCAATGTCTCCGAAGTATGTGTGGGGAAAAGAACACAGCCCATCTATTATAACAGATACTCTCCTGGATATGATGATGCACAGCATGTAAAGCTGGGTTCTCATATAACTCATAACAACATAGTAGCCAACACGTATATGAAGCCAACCTCAACCATCTATGTAGCTACCATGTACCAGAAACTGTTGTAAGTCATTTACAAATATTAACTCTCACACCAACCCTATTATTATCCCCGCTTTACAGATGAGGAATCTTAAGACACAAGCAAATTAAATCTCCTTCCTAAGGTCACCCAGCTGCTAAACGGTGGAACTGAGATTTGAACCCAGTGTGTCTGGCTCTTCAGTCCTTGGTCTTATCTGTTTTCTTCCCCATCCCTATGTGGTTTTGTCTTTTTAAGCTGGAGAGATGACAAGCAATAGCCGGGGTTCATCTACTTCCCCCCAACCAATACCTTCCATCCAGAGCCTCGTTCCCTGATCTTCCCAGCCTGGAACTCCTTAATCAGCCCTACTGTCCACCCTCAGAAAGCAAAATCTGAACAAAGATATATTTACAGATTTTTTGGTATAGTGCATAAAAATGATCTAGAACATTCTTACCAACTCTCTCTCTCTCCCTGTGTCTCTTTTTCTAACCCATCGTTACTGCTGCTAGAGGTTCTCTTACTGACAATGAGAGAACGCATTGCTCCTTCCTTCTTCTTGGTCACCAGCTGGCACGGCTTTCCCTCCCCACGCCTCCCCCCTACCCAGGGGCACATCCTATGAGCAGTGCCTCTCTCCGTGGACCTGCTGCCTGGACTGCCACAGTCTCTCAGCATCTCAGAAAAGCAAAGATCCCCTTCCTGGCTGACGCCTCACAAACTCAGTATCTGCTTGTTGATCTGCTGACCACACAAAAGTAAGTGAAAATTTCAAAGTTTTCCAGAACTCCCTCGATTTCAAATGCTTTGTCACGTATACAAATTGGGAGATGTATAATTATACATGTACAATATATAAATATTTATATACGTGTATATCTTACTATACATGCATAATATATAATTGTATAATGTATAATATCTATTAATTTTCCTAAATAGATAGTATGAAAATACCATTTTTCCTAACGTTTGATAATCAACAGAAGAATCCTCCAAGACCCTGGGAGTTTCAGAAGGGCAATGGTTTCACTTCACCACTGAGAATTTTCTGGACTTCCACAAACTGACAGCTTCCTTCACTCTTCCTTTCCCATCTTTTCCTCCTCATATTCACAATCCTCCTTCCTTCCATCCTTCCTCCCTCCCTCCCCCCAGCTAGAGGCAGCCAGAGCTGACTGGTGTCCTCCTGGGTTACTCTCCCTCACCTTACATACTGCCTCACTTCAGCTGCAAGAATAGCCACTGAGTCTATGTCATCTACTCCGTTTAAACATGAAACAGACTCTATTGGATTGGGGGTAAAAATACGCTTTTGAAGAAGGAGTCAGTGGAGGCCCATATTTACAGGACATTTATTGCTGCCGCTTTATGGAGAAAATTAGTCTTTTATGCTTTCGGTAATGATTCCCCAGGCCCTCTTTTCACGCGGCATGCTCATACATTCCTTGTTTTTACAGCAGGGCAAAAATGTGCTAAAGCATGCTCTTCCTCACCAGCATCATCTGGTAGAGGATGGAGAGTCGTCCTGGGAAGAAGACAGCGTGCTCATCAGGGCCAAAATCCAGCAGGCCACTGGGCCCTCTCTGTACACTTCTTCCAGGGGTGGGGGAAGTGCTGTGTAACTGAGGGACCCATCTGGAGAGCACACACTTCTTAGAAAAATAGCTGGCTCTTTAAAGAAGAGAAGCCCAGCATCGGGCAGGGAAAGACTGCTCTGGCTCTCTGGGCCTTTGCTAAAGTTGAATGATGCTGGCCAGATGCTGTTTGAAGAGGGTCCCCTCAAGCAGGGCATCTGGCCTCAGTATATCCTGTCCCCAAATGAGTTAGAAATAACTGCTTCAAAACCTGGAGAAGGCTCTACAGGTTGTGTTGCCCTCCTAGGATGTGCTTTGCAGGACCAGAGGACTTCCTGGTTCCATGCCCAGTGTCCTGCGGCTCCCTTTCCACCTGGTTCAGCACTACTGCCTAAGCGACTTCTACCACCTCACCCTGACTTAGTCATTTTAGATTCCCCAAAACATGACTCAAAGACACCAGCAAGGGAAAATAAAAACAAGGTTGCTTCATGCTTAAAAGCAAGTTAATTCCCATTTACTGAAAAGCAGGAGGCTACTGAATTCTTATTATGTCAACCTGTGCTTTCAGGCTAATATACTTAATGCTAATGCCACAAATGTGGCAGGTGGTGTTGCCTAAGAATCAGCTCATTTCAGAGAACATTCTAATCGTGCAGCAGTCTCACTAAACTGTAGATTTGGATTCAGAGGGTCTGAGGTGAGATGAATGTTTCTGCATTTCCAACAAGCTCCCCGGAGCACCCCGGGATCCTAGTGCAGGAGTCCCACTTTGAGTAGGGATGTCTTAGGTCAAGTACTGTGCCTTTGGAGTTAGACAGATTCAACCTTGAATTCAGTTACTTACTACCCTCAGGATACTAGGTAAATTCTTTAAGTTCTGAGCCTGTTTTTTCTCATGAAAAGTAAAGGAAATTGCAATACTTGTTCACCCTTCTTCCCGTAGGTGATGTACATTTCAGATGAAAAGATACATGAAGGAGCTCTGGAAGCTCTAAAATGCTTATACAAAAATGTTAGTTACTACTATTGACTCCTTTCAACAATACTATTTTATATTCTGAGTTACTCCCTGATTTTGCCTAGTGACAGAAAGAAAGGCCTTTTGCAACATATTGCAGAGACAGCATAGATGACGAAGAAGTTCCAAAAGGCTGTTTTGCTTCCATTGCCCCCTCAAAGGCCAGTGATAGGACAGGCTGAGACAAATCACCTGTCCTGTTTTTAGAGAATTCTGGGGGAGGGAGAGTCTACTACATTTCTTTGTACGCTGTTTAACCTCAAGTAGAAGGAAGCATTTCTTGGTTAACTACTAGGTCTACATGATCCCTATAACTGATTGATTAATAAAGTCATCCGTTGTGTCTTGACTTGGTAAACATCATGGTAGGTAGACGGGTTGCATTTTTTCTAATCTCATTTGATACATGCTGTTCAATTAAATAGAAAAAGCATGGGCTTTAGGGTCACATATATCAAGTTTAAATCTAGAGCCTACAGCTTATAATTGCGTTGACCCTAAACAAACTGCTTGACCTGAGTGTCAATTTGCTCATTTGTAAAATGGGACTAAATGTTCACATCACCTAGTATTATGGGGAGTACTTGAAGAAATAATATGTAAAGTTCCTGAATCATAAAATATGGTCAGTATATATTAGATTTCTCCCCTTTGCTCTGATTCTGTACCAGAAGACAAAGAGCAAATTATCGCCTTATAAATGTATTAAAAATTAGTCAAAGTATAAAATACTTTCTATGTACCTAAAACTTCAGTAAGCACCTTAAAGGGATTTTCTCATCTTATCCTCACACAGTCCTTTCACTATTATTATTCCCACGTTAGAGATGAGAAATCTGGGTGGTAGAGAAGTACCTTAGTCCACCCCCACAGCTGGTGGCAATGCCAGGATATAACGTCTGGAGGAAGCTAACTCTAAGACCCTTACCTTTACTTATGCACCGCTGACTCCCATCCTCCCCCTGAAACTAACCCTTCCCAGGGAGGCAGCTCACAACTCACTGTCAGCCTTCTTCTCCTCCCCCTCTCAGGACAGCTCTTATGTTACTGTCTGGCATGTGAGCTGGTGCAAAAGACATTATATTTTGGAATTGATCCCACAGAGTGCTGTCTGCCATTAGTACAGCTTTGTGAAAGAGCCACAGGCCAAGGGACATTGCCACAGGGAAAACAAAATGACAGATCTGGAAAGCAGGGAAATGACAGTATATCAATATCACCTTGCATCCCTCCATAAATATTGCATTAAATATATACATACATATATATACACACACACGTACATATATATCTTGTGTGTGTGCTTTTTTGTTTTTTTTTTTGCGGTACACGGGCCTCTCACTGTCGTGGCCTCTCCTGTTGCGGAGCACAGGCTCCGGACGCACAGGCTCAGCGGCCATGGCTCATGGGCCTAGCCGCTCCGCGGCATGTGAGATCTTCCCAGACCAGGGCACGAACCCGTGTTCCCTGCATCGGTAGGTGGACTCTCAACCACTGTACCACCAGGGAAGCCCTGTGTGTGTGCTTTTTAGCTGAATAGATGAAAGACCAAATTGAAGGAAAACTTTTAACTACAGTAATCCCTCAGTATCTGTGGGAGATTGGCTCCAGGAGCCCACACGAATACCAAAATCTGTGGATGCTCAAGCAGGGCATCTGGCCTCAGTATATCCTGTCCCACATATAAAATGTCGAAGTACAGTGAATTCAGCCAGCCCTCCGAATCCCTGGGTTCCACATCTAAGGATTCAACCAACTATGGATCGAACACTAGTAGGAACTTTTGATCAGCCCATTGGTTGAATCTGCGGATGCAAAACCTGCAGATACAGAAAGTGGACTGTACAGTTCTTAAAACACAATGACTAGTCTCAGGCCATCTTTTTTTATATAAATTTATTTTATTTATTTTTCTATCTTTGGCTGCATTGGGTCTTCGTTGCTGTGCGTGGGCTTTCTCTAGTTATGGCGAGTAGGGGCTATGTTTTGTTGCGGTGCCTGGGCTTCTCATTGCAGTGGCTTCTCTTCTTGTGAAGCACGGGCTCTAGGTGCCCTAGGAGATTTGTGTTTAAACAATACATCTCAGAACTCTTTAGATCTTCCTTCTTCCTACAAGGACGACTTCACCCTAACTTTTCTCAAGTGACATTTAAGAAGAAGAAAGGTGAAAGTTTTTAACAAAGGTAAATTTTTACCATGATGTGGATGGAGAAACCACTGGAGATAATAGATTAATTTGATATCATGGAGGTCTCAAAACTATGTGAGAAGCAGCTCAGGGACTGGTGGCCAGGTCCCCAGACTCAGAATTCCAATGTTTGACTGACTGATGAGTTGGCGGATTGATCGTTTACACTAACATTTACTGAGAGTTGACCACGCATCATGTGCTGAATTAAGCCCTTAACATCTCCTACTTAATTTAATCCTTCATAAACGTTATGAGCTAAGGGTTGTTATTATCCCAATTTACAGATGAGGAAACCAAATGTCAGAGCAATTAGGTACTTGCTCAAGGTATAGCTAATAAGATCGCCTAGCTCTGACTGAGTCTGAAGGTTTAGCTTTTAGCCACTCTCTGACGACAGCCCTTAGACTTTCTATTTTTTTACTTTCCTCTCTTTTCTTAAGCTTATATAAGACTATAACACTCACATATGCATGCATGCATGTATAAACACACACCCCCAGATAATAGTCACAGTCACTGATTCAGGCTCAAAATAACACATGGTGTTTTTAATTTCACTCTCACCCCTGTCCTGTTCCTAGAAGTGATATATGATTACTTTCTACTACCCCCCTCAACTCCAGGAATGCACCAACAGAGAAACATGAGTTGAATCAAGGGGTTGCTTAAACAAATTCTAAGATTGTTACTTTTGTGACTTTGACACATCGAAGCTAAATCCTGTACAACCCATTTAAAGCCAACACAGACCCCCCCCCACCTCACTTATCCCTATGTTATCCCTGCTTCCCTTCTTCATTTGCCCCCCTCTGTACTATGACTCACTGTGCTATAAAAATGCTAGTCTGGGACTTGAGAAGACCTGAAGTGAAGTCCTGGTCCTACTATCATGATGCCATCTGTACATGTGAGCAGTTCACTCACACTTTCTGGATCTCTGTCTTCATCTCTAAAATGGAGAGATAAATTCCAGACTAGCTTATAGCAAAGGATGGTACCTAAAATGTAGTGAAACAGAAGATATGGATACGCTCTGAAAAGTCTAAGGGTTGTACAATAATAAGCTACCTAGGATTTATTAAGCCCTTATTATGTGCCAAGTACTACACTAAGACATTGGAATCAAATTTCTTATTTAATCCTCCCAAAGTCACTGTGAGGCAGAAAGCACTACAGGCAAGGAAGCTGAAGGCCAGAGCATTCAAGTACATTTCCCAGGACCACACAGCTAGAAAACTAGAATGCAAGTCTATGTTCCTTATACTGCATGGTACTTCTTTCAGGAATGTCTACTTCAATCCCCCCAAAAAAAAAAAAAAAAAAAGAAAGGAAGGGACTGTGGGAGTGTGTCTCCATTTCTACTGCTTTGCGTTTGTCCTAAAGTAAGGCTAGTTCGTGTAGAGGTTAGGGGCGGGGCTTGCAGTACACAGTGGTTCTCAATCCTCCATGCCCATTGGAAGCACCTGGAGAGCTTTAAATAACACTGACAACTGGGTCCCCCCTGAGAGGTTCTAATTTGATTGGTTTAGGGAGACTCCTGGGCATCAAGCTTTTTAAAAGCTCCCAGGCAACTTCAATGTGCAACCAGAATGGTAAACCACTGCCCAACACCATCAAAGCCCTACAAAGAAAGAAGTTCCCCACGTGCTCAGATCTGGGCTCTGAATGTTCCCTTCCCAAGTGGGAAGCAAGGGGGAGGGTGGGGTGGGAGAAGGGAGAAGTGGCTGAGAATTGATGGAATCCAATATTCACTGCTGCATTCTGAATGGCAACTTTCCTGGCAGATACATTACCAATCATGTCCCAGCCATAAAACATAGAGCTCTCATTTCCTCAGCAGCCTTATATACTCTGAGTGCTTTTCGGCATTATTAACCTGCATGATCAAAATAGATAGGGAGGCTGAAAGCCAGGGAAAACCTCTCTACATCTTCTGAATTGCAAAGCCACACAGGGAGAAAGAAGTCAGCCTGTGTGCGAGCATTCTTGCTTGAATCAGATGAACCCAGAGCCTGAACAAGTTCACTTGGTGTACATAATAGGTTCAGGAGGGTTGTGGATTTAGAGAAATAAATGTATCACAATTAGACTCATGGCCATTAGTATAACAGCATGCTTATTTGAACAGTGTTCCACATAAATGAGGCTGTCTCAGCTTCTCTTAGGCACATTTCTATGCAAACACTAGGATATGTAGAGGAAACATGGCTCATTCATTCAGGGCTGCCCAGCATCTAAGCTCCCCTTCTATTTGGGCAAATCACAGAATTGACAGGAGACACATTTCACTTCCTGTTGGGGAAGTCAAAGAAAGACAGACAGTACCTCTTTCCTCCCAGGAGGCTAGAGTGTGACCATGTGACTTGGCATAGCCAATCAGATGCTCCCACCCCATGCTCCCATACATCTTTAAAAGAAAAGAGTGCGATCAGTCGGAGATTTTCTATGTTGGCTGTAGTAGATTAGAGGATCTAGAAGCAGGGAAGCAATCCAGCAGCATGATGAATGTCCACTGACTGTGGTACCAGCAGCATTGGAGAGCCCCTAGCTGACACACAGTATCCCACCCCCCAGCCATGACCATACCTCAGCCACACCTTGATTACTACCTGACCTGTTCCAACCTTCCTAGATTCCATGAGCTCCCACATGCCTTCCAAGAAATTCTTCTTTTCCTTAATTTAACCACAGTGGGCTTTGGCTATTTCCAACCAAGAACTCTATTGGTACAGGGTAACATAAGGGGATCTAATTACTGCTCCTTTAACTACTGGTTATCCAGAAGTTACCCACATGACCCTAAACCCTACAGATGTTTATAACAGGGCAATGTCTAACTACAAACCCTTCTCTAGCTCTTAATCCCTCACTTGCAAAATTCAACTCTATGCAATTAAATTCTGTATTCTTTTCCCCCATTGTGAGAATTGTGGATACAGCACACGTCAGTGGTGAGTCATGTTAAGTGATGATTTAAGGATTAAGGGTTAATTTCCTTGTGTGAAGAATGGGAATAAAAATGTGTTCAGCCTCACTCAGAGGTCATAAGAGGGGCTAAGTTAAGTAGCATGAAGCAGGCTGCTGAAGTACCAAAATCTAGTATTCCATTTCTGACTGATCATCCTAAACCCTGTATCTATCACGTTCGGTCTTTGAGTGCAGTACTCAAGTGTACCACATCCAAAATTATCTCTAAACATTTTTGTCTGACATCTTTTCTGCGGGTGGGGAAATAAAGTGTTTTGATCTGAAAGATCTTTTCTTGGTAACTGAATTGAGGGTGGGATAGGAAAAGAAATCCACACCTCATTCTTCAGCCTTCTGCTGTACCATATAAGTGTGTCAAGCTGCATTTCAGATTAGGAGTCCATGGAAAAGATGATCATAGATCAGCCAGGGTGCTAACATAAATGTCACCAAAGGGACCAAATAGGGAGGATGCAAAATCACCTAAACTAGTAAGTTTCAAGTTAAAGACCATCTACTTCATGTCCACAGTCCCTGATGATCTCTCCCAGACTCCTTACTGTCTCTACTCATCATCCACATGTAACAAATGGCTCCTGACTTGAAATACGGTACAGTTGAAAAAAACGTAGGGTTTGTAATCCAATAGACCTAGGTTTGAAGACTGCTTCTACTGCTGTGAGCGCTATAATGATCTTGAGCAAATTCCTTAACCCTCTCCAAGTCTTAGTTTCTTCTTCTGTAAAATGTATACATAAAATTATATAGAGTGCCTAGCACAGTGCTTGACATATAGTTAGTGAAAATGGTTGACCTCATCTAGATAGGGTAATTGAAGAGGCTTGAGGAATAACGACATGTATTCATTTATTCAAGACACATTTATTTTCTGTTCACCATGTGTAAGATTTTTACAGATAGATATAGATATACATAGATAGATACACACACACACTTACGTACACACACACACACATATGCACACACAAAGATAAATAAAATCTAGAATCTGACCTCAGAAAACAGCTGATGACTGAAGCACTGGCTAGAGTTTATAATCAACAGAAATATATCTGATACAAGTCCTGCTTTTCCCCATCTCCTCAGAAAAAAATCTCTATACAAGTCCCCACCCCCCCCAAAAAAAACACCCAAATCCTCTCCTAAAGATCCAATAATGGCTATTTTTCTACTTGCACTACAAGATTCAGCCTAATAATCCCCTTCTCTATATTATGTCTTCTTATACACCCCCTCCCTACCCCCAGGCAGGAGTATGCTACTAATGTTTAACAACTGGCTCTCTGCAGGAGGAAAAGCCCCAATTTGCAGTGTTTGCCAATTTATGTAGGGTGAATACTCCCACCATGGCTGATTTTAAGCTACCAACATGACATCACTGAACACAGTTTGGAAGAGATATGCATAGTCAGTTCTACAAGCTGAAGAGCTGGTGGCAATACACCACAGTGGTCCCATGTAAAATCAACCTTTCTTTCCACTGTGCCCTGTTACACTTGGCCCTGCTCTACCTAATGTGGTCATTTGTTTCTATGTCTGTGCCACTTGATTCCAATAAACTGTAAGCTCCTTGATGGCAGAAACTTTACCAGTACTTTATTGTTAACAGCTCCAGCACTTGACACACTCCCTGGCCCAGAGTAGGTCCTCAGTGAATGCTTTTTGAGTGAGTGATGTCACAGGAAGCTTTCTATCCCCTTTGGCACTCCTGCCCTCTTTGAGAGATAATAAACTGGTCTTATTAAGTTCATGAGGCTTGTCCTCAAATTCCTAAACTCCTCTCTAGTTTCCCAGTGTCCTTCCTCTCTCTTCCCCTTTCCCATCACGAAGTACCACCAAGAAAAATTCTAGTAGCAGTCATTTACACCTCAAAATGAATTAAATGTCTTGTTTTCACAAGAGTGCCATGGCTTAGCTCTCCCTGGGCAATCATTCGTTGACCTTAATTAAGGTAATTTCAATGACAGCAAAGCAGGAGTAAAAATTCGAAGGCAGCCACTTACCTTGTATGTATGTGGAAACAGCTTTATAGAAATCTCTCTCATGAAAATGACATTTCAGTATTTACAAATATTCTCAGGCAGCAAAAGCTTGTGACACTTCAAAATCCACTGTGTTTTAACCTAAACTAAGGCACATTGACCATTCACTAAATTCACCTGTCCATCCTGAAACACACAAGCCCGGGAAGTCATCAATTCAACAGACTCCCTTTTTTTTTTTTTTAAAGGCTTGGTATCTACCAACTCCACAAGGGTCTTAAAACTCCTGTTTTAACCATCTCATCCCAAAACCAAACTGCCCTCAAGCACGTACCATTTCATGTGAGAACCGTGTCCCTGGCAAACGATAAAAATCAAATCAGATATTAAGCGCTGAGAGACATCATTTTTAAAGGAACCCTGGTAATAATAATAACAACAAAGATGATGAACATTCCAACTGCTTACTATGTGCCAGTCACTAAGCAAACTGCTTTATGTAAATTTATTCCTTGACCACCTTCCACAGAGCGAGGAAACCACTGACGATATAAAAAATCACTACTTAAATTTCTCTGTAACTTTGAGAGTTTTTTTCATTTTGGACTTTCCTCAAGTAATGCTGTCATTTCAGAGCTCTGGTGCAGGTAGCCTGCGAGCACGCAAGCTTTTGTGTATTTATGGAAGATATATTTGCACACTCTGCTCTTCAACTAGCAAGAGCCGGGCCAAGCCCTAGGAAGCATTAATTTAAGGCATGACATGAAATCATATCCACATGACTGGATTATCTCATAGGCAATCACATTTGTTTCCGTATTTATTTAATTAAAAGCACAACTATATTTATAATGGCAGCCTGTGCCTTCTAAGATCCATAGCCTTATTTCCTTCTGGAAGCACTCACTGAAGAAGAAATTTAAGTACTTGTCCTCAGAGTCAAATATATCCTATTTTCATTAGAGGTTCCTGAGCACATAGACATTCACCATAACCTTATTGATAATTGCACTTGATTAACCACAAACTAAACTGGAAGGAGGGCTGAACGCTTTTTATTAATTAACATAGTCAAGTCAAGGAAAACAGCCTACACGAGGGATAACTTGTATAAAAATAATTGACTCATTAATCTTAACCATATGAACATGTACGCATTAGCAAGGTCAGTTGCCAGAAAGGATTCAAACCGGAATAGCACATTCACGCAAGTATGATTTTGCAGTTATTTCATTTGGACTAGCGTGGAATTCCTTAGAACAGTGAAGGTTTTCAGAGGGACATAGTTACACACAAGGCAAAAGTTTCATAGTGGCAGTCTGGGCTTCACGTTTTCAAGTTGTCAGAGCATTGTGGGGGAAAGCCACATTCCGATTTTTATTCCAGCACATAGGTAGCATTTGCACCCCAAAAGCAATCCCCTGGGCGCTTGCTTCCTCATGCTGTGATGCTGCACATATAACCACCAAGTACACCTCAATAGCAGCACAAGTGTGCATGCCAGGGGCTGTGAGCCAGACAGACGTTGCATCCTGGAGACTATAACTGGTCGGGAAGGGGATTCTCTGGGTATGGGAGCACTTCAGCCTGAAAAGCAGTTATTTAAAATAATAACCAAAGGAAGTACTTCCTCACCCAGCAGGTGGTAAACATGTGGAACATGTTACTCCCAAAGAGTTGAACAAGCCAAGAAATGTAAATAGGTTCAAGAAGGGTTTGAAAAATCGCGGATGCCCAATCTCTTACCGGTCGTTGAAGGGAGGTTCGAGGTGTCTGGATGCATTCCCAACTTTTGAAGTTGCAGAGGCAGCTGCCACACTCCTTTACAAAACAACCCTGACTCCAGCCTGTTCAAAGGAAATATGTGGTGGAGTGAGCCAATAGATTAACCCAATGTGGCATGTTCTGAGGAGCCCATAGACAGAGGTATCAGAGAATCTGGGCTCTTGCCCTGGCCTGGCTTAAGAACTGTGCGATGGCAGAAAAGTCTTGAAACCTCCATGAACCCATCTGTGAAATAAGCTTGATGATATCCCTCCTCCCGATGTCACAACAAAACAACAGTGTTATTTTGAGAATCGAATGAGAAAATGCTTTCTAAACTGTAAAGTGCTGTGCACACCTAAAGGTAGCACTTTTTATAATCCAAATAATCCTGTATGCTTCCTGGGCAAATCCTAGGAGTGCCACATCCAAAAGAAACAAAAATCAATCCTGAAAAAAAGCGTAGATGATTACAACATAACTAATGGCTAAAGGATTCTCTTTTCCTCTCCATAGTCCCACAATCTACTCATCACCAGAGCTCCTCCAAATCTGCTCTCTCCATCTCCACCAGGCTCCAGACTGCCTCGCCCTGTCCCTGTCCAAACTCTCTTTTTGAGCTTTATTTGGAAAACCAGTTTGGGTTCTCTTCCCATCACCCATCATCCTCATCAGCAAAACAAAATCCGGGGTCTGAACAAATTAACAGAAGTGTATCATACCTGAGAATATTTATGTTAATTTTTTGCCCCTCAAAATTATTTCCAGCCTTAGAATGAAGTGATATATTATAAATGTTCAGTGTTTCATGTGAGAGGCGTGTCCTTCAGGATTATGTTTAAAAGGCAAACGTCCCAAATCCACAAACACTCTCAAGTGCCTGTTGGTCTGTAGACACTGCAGTACTGTCAGGGGCTGGGGAAATCCATGTCGCCTTAGAAAGGCTGCAGTCCCTGGGGATCACCTAAGCTGACACTACCATGTCAGTGAGGTCACATTCGACCTCACTATCATGTTTGTGCCCCTACCGTGACTTGCTAGCGTGAAGTTGTTGATCCAGCTACTCTGACCTTCCTCTGATCACAGTGTAGTGAGTATTCTAATTCAGTGGCTTTGGACTAAAAGGAGTCAGCGTTTGAGTCTTAGTTCTGCCACTTAAAAGCTGTGGGACCTTGGACAAGTCACTTATCCTCCATGGACTACTGCTTTCTTGTCTATCAAGCAGAGATTTAAAACATACATACCTCCCATTGGGACTAAACGACATAATGCGTGTAAAGCGCACGAATGCTGGGCCTGGCATACATTAAGTACACAATAAATGACAAATGTGACTCTCACAGATCCTCTGAGGTTCACATAGATCTATAGGTGCCACAGAACGTGCAAGTATGATGCATGAAAACACCAGCTGCTACCACTTGGCATAGTGTCAGCTCCATTCACACAGGAGATAACTAACTACCCAGCGAACAATCAAATAGTGCACTCATTCTCCCAGCGTTCCACCTCAGCTGGCTGTTCAAGATACTAGAAAACTGCTTTTGCTCCAGAGGAGACCATACCCTGCATGTTCCCCTGGAGTCACTGTGGCAGGTGGCGTTTGAATTGTCTTCCACAAATCGTTGTTCCCTTCAAGGATCATTGCTTGTCTAAGCCACGTATTATTTCCTTAATATTCTGGCATGGTCTGCCTCTGATTGCTACAGGCCCCCCTGTAAGCAGATCACTCTGGGCCTATTAAATACTGTATTTGCTTAACAGCCAAAGAGTCGCTGTGTAAACATGCTGTGAAAAGGGATATTTTCAATGAGCAGCGTTAGAGGTCAGTGCTCAGAGAGTCTCATTATTTTGAGAGAAGCCCATGACTCTCTCGCCCACATCCCTCACACTCCAGGGAGGGTGGAAAGATGTCACCACAGATACCCACCAGGGGATCCTTTTACCCAAACCACACAACACTTAGGTCTTGCAGAAACTAAGTTTGTGCCTTCATTATCTGAGTAACTCAGGAATTATCATTTACTTTTCTCCAAGAGAAAAATAATTATTCTCATTGTAGCCAGTATTGTAAAATGTCTCATGAAACCAAAGACCATTTTTCTTACAGGAGCAATCAGATGGCGTGTAAGGAAACAGCAGGGGAGTGGGGATTAATTTCAGTATCTCACAGCCATTTATATTGATTTTTCCCAAGTTTGTACAAAAGAAAAGATTTCCCAGCTGAGCTGAGATCAAAAGTGGTGCATTTAACAGGATCCTGAGGATCCAGAAAGCCATCTTGTTTAAATACCTTTTAAGAATCTACACTATGATTCTTTAAACCTTCTGTCTACAAGAGGGCAAACAGTTTATCCAGGGAGGTGGGATGTAAGGGAAGCTTTCTAAAAAGCAACACTAGGAAGCCCTGTAAGACATTTCAGGGAATCAATGTACAATTGCTACAACTAACGAGTCAGGCACTTCCTGTTTCTCTCCTCCCTTTGCTGCAAGCTTCACAGCCACCAGGAAGGAAGTGGGAGACCTACTCCACAAGGCACAGGGTGAACGCGGAGCACTAGGCCTCATGGGGGTGGAGGAGGTGGTGGGCTGCAACCTAAACTCATGGAGAGCAGTTCCATTTTGAGAGGTTGGATTATCAAAGAAGACAATTTCAGAGTGCTGCCAGGATAACAATGAAAACGGTTTAAAGAAGTTTATTAATCTTAACACTTGCAGCTGGAACATCAGAAAACCTCATGATGCCTTAATCAAGAAATAGCATCAACATCAAAGGATCACAGGGGAAATGGGGAAGAAGATATGACAGATCTAAGTGGTTAAACTTCCACAAGCATTCAGTAACTCTGTACCACACATAAGACACTGTATTAGGTACTTGGAGGTAGAAGAATACAAAGGGGAAGACGGCATTAAGACCTGTAACAAAAAGAGTGCAAGTGGAGAGAGGACAGCCATGAGGGTGGAAGAAATTGAGACCTACGTAACAGACTCGTTAACAAATTTGTTAACAGAGGTATAAAAAGTCTTGGTGTACTCCTGGAAGATATCACAGAGGGGGATGAAACTCAAGTTGGGTGTTGAAGGAAGATCAGGAAGAAAGGGAAAATGGCAGAGGTGGTTGTGTAGTTTCTATACTGGTTGCCTGGGTAGATAGTGATGCCATTGACCAGGATGACACAACATAGGGGAGCAACTCTGGGAGGCAAGGAAGTTCAACCTGAGTTCCCTCATTTCATCCATATGATGATATCCAAGAGATATTTGGAAAGTCAGGTCTAGATATTGAGAAACTTGGTTTGCACTCTCTCTCAGATGCTGTGTGTGTGTATAGACCAGTAATACAATGTGCAGATTTGTTGGCCGGGCCCACATAATGCAGGTGACTTGCACACTTTTGCTTCTTGCAGGCCAAGCCTTGTACGGCCACAGCCTTCACTCACTATCCTCTGATTTAACGTGGGGAAATTTCACATAAAAGACCATGTCTAGGGACTTCCCTGGTGGCACAGTAGTTAAGAATCCACCTGCCAATGCACGGGACACGGGTTCGAGTCCTGGTCTGGGAAGATCCCACATGCCGCGGAGCAACTAAGCCTGTGTGCCACAACTACTGAGCCTGTGCTCTAGAGCCTGAGAGCCACAGCTACTGAGCTCACATGCCCCAACTACTGAAGCCCATATGCCTAGAGCCCGTGCTCAACAACAAGGGAAGCCACCACAATGAGAACCCCACACATCGCAATGAAGAGTAGCCCCTGTGTGCCACAACTAGAGAAAGCCCACACGCAGCAACGAAGACCCAAAGCAGCCAAAAATAAATAAATAAATAAATTTATTATTATTATTTTTTAAAAAGACCATGTCTGCCATTCCAGAATTGTGGCAGGAAAAACTATCAAGATGATTTTTTTATTGTATTGGCTTCTCTAATAGGCTTGAAAAAAACTGAGAAGGTAATTCCACCCCCACTTCCTAAAAGGCCAACCTGCTCTGAGTCTGTCTTCTAAGTCTTGAGAGACCAGGGGGCTTTTGCCATGGTTTTAGTGGAGAGAGTCACTGTGAAGTCTTCTTAATGGCCTGTATTACAAGGAAGAAACACCCAACACATGGGCAAGGGTTGAAGTTTTACAGCAACTTTGTGGAATAAAAACAATGAAGGTCCCTTCCAGGACTGAGGACCCTCCAGCAACCATAGCAATTCCCGGAGGGCTTCTATGAATCCAGTGAAAGGAGGAGCCACCAAAGAGACCCAATTTTAGCAAGTGAGGATAAGTGCGAAACGTGAACATATTCTGTACATTATAAAATGCTATTCAAATAGAAGGCATTATTACTAAAATGCCCAATGCCTTCTCCCCATGAGAAACTGCTCTTAGGAAAGTTTCTTATTTCACACATTCACACAAAGTGGATAGAAGCTAGTGCACAGACCCCTCAGCTTTTGTGTCTTATTAAAGAAATTTCTGGTATGAACGAACAGGTGAAAATGTGACTGGGTAAGTAAATGTCTGTGTGTGTGCACACGTACGTGGTAATGTGTAAAGGACAGTTGGTGAATCCACTGCGAGTCTCACTGACTGACAGCATAATAGTGAAGCTAGTCATGGAGGAACACACAGGCACAGAAACAGGCAGGACCTGCTGTGTTCAAGCTCAAGTTACTATGCAGTCTCCACTTATTATTTCACAATAACATGACATACATAGACCCGGAACAACAGCAACTACTACAGGTAGACTATGTGTGTGTGCACATATATTCATATATTATAAAAACTACATAATTATTTAATATAATAATTTTTTCCATTCTGTTTCAGGTCTTCTGATAAGGGTCTTGAAATTCTTATCCTAAATTCATTTGCCATTTGATTGTAAGTGGGCAGGGTGTGGTTGTGGGGGATGAATGTGTGTGTGTGTGTGTGTGTGTGTGTGTGTGTGCGCGCGCGCGCGCGCGTGCATGTGAGTGAGACAGAGAGATCCGTGTCAGTGTTTCCCTAATGGCTCTAATGTTTCACATTCTTCATTTTGCCTTTAGGATACTATGTGCATTGTAGGTGGTACTTCTGCTTTCAAAGTCCTTTTCCTGCTGGTTCTATTTTCATAGGGAGATTGATGGAGAGGGTCCTTCGATAGTTATGGGCTTCCTACAAACACATAGTATCCTAAAAGGAAAATGAGGAACCTGAAACATACAGCTGTTACGGAAGTATAGAACACAAATCTCTCTCTCTTACACACACACACACTCATCCCCCCACCCCTACCCACTTACAATCAAAGTGGATTTAGGACAAGAACTCCAGGACCCTTATCAGAAGACCTGAAACAAAATGGAAAAAGTAGGTCACCCTACTGCTTCCAGCACTCCCCGGAGAGCTCCGTGCCTTCCAACAGCAAGCATGTCTGCTTCTATTTCTGCTCTTCCTTCAGGAGGCCCCTCAGGGCTTGGCTGCTCTGTTCCAAGAGTACCCAACCCAGGGCGCTCTGGCAACTTGCTCCAGTTTCTATATTAGACTCAGCAATTGTGTATTGATAGGCTTTCTCCCAAATCCATTTTCCATCATTAGGAGCCTGATATTGGCAGCGAGAAGAATCTCCCACCCTGGTTCCCTCTCCCTGCCAAGACCCATCCATTCAGTATTTACACTGAAACAGACAAGAGAAATGATTACAAAATTTGCAAATTTTAGGATGAGTTAGGTATTCATATAGGGAAAAGGGCATTAACCTTTCTTTTTGTACAACCTCATCTTGAGTTTGAGAAAGCTTCCTCTGAGTTTGGGGCCTTACAATAAAGCCAAACAACTGTTCCTGTCTCTCTAAAGAAAGACATCCTACCTTAAGGACAAAATAAAACACACCTCTTGGCTAAAGAGGGATCATTTACCTTCATGCAGGAACATCTGATCTCATACCTTATTCTGCACTTAAGGCTTTGTTCAAGTCTAATTTTATACCAGTCAGTCTGCCTGTCTATCAACAGTGTGTGGGCATGGGGAGGTTGTGGGGGGAGGGGGGTTGCGAAGCTTGGCTCAGAGGCTAGGCTGGACAGGGACAGGCAAAGGATGACAGCAAAACAGATAATGGAACAGACTGCCAGGCTGAAAGAAAGGGAGCCCTTGGCAGGAGAAAAGGGGAACCCTGTGGCTGAGACCAGGCAGCCACCTTCCGACAAACTGTCCAGGGAACCAGCCACACGTGGAGTAAAGGGCGGCTTTTAAGGGGCCCAGCAGCTGACTTCAAGTTTAAATATTCACTGAACAAACAGTCATAGGAAAGGACTTCAGGGTCACAGTAAGCCAAAAAGATCAACCTATCTTCCCTTCCTTCCTTCCTGTCCGTCCTTCCTGTCCGTCCTCCCTGTCTGTCCTTCCTTCCTGTCTCAAATGAGTAGAAGCTCCCCCACTGAGAAAAGGAAGAGTTGAGCTGGTGTTAGGGAAGTATCTGGGCTCCATCCATGAGCTCAACATATCACAGCCCCAACTTCGGAGCTGCGCTTTACTATTGTTGCTGTTGTTTAATCTTACGTCTGGCACCAGAATCTATGAGACTAGAGCAGGAAGCAAAGTCTATGAACTCTCTGGGATCCTGTCCTAAATTTTGCTTTTCAGACAGGTGAGGAGCAATTGGCCGGTTTCAATATGTCACGTGCCAGGCTCCTTGGGACTTCCCCGTAAAAGTGAATCATAGGGGCTTCCCCGGTGGCTCAGTGGTTGAGAATTCGCCTGCCGATGCAGGGGACGCAGGTTTGTGCCCCGGTCTGGGAAGATCCCACATGCCGCGGAGCGGCTGGTCCAGTGAGCCATGCCGCTGGGCCTGTGCATCCAGAGCCTGTGCTCCGCGACGGGAGAGGCCACAGTGGTGAGAGGTCCGCGTACCGCAAAAAAAAAAAAAAAAAAAAAAAGTGAATCAAGGACTTCTCAGGCCTCTGAAGGTGGTGACAGTGGGAGCTGGGTGGATTCTGGCCGGGCCTGGCAGGTCAGCTATTTTGCTTCCACATGTCTCTTTCACGTGACAATTCATTTGATCCTCATGGCAATCCTCAGAAATATATAGTATGATGGTTTGCAATTCCATCTTGTGTATCAGGAAACTGAGACTATGGGAGATTAAGATTTTGCCCATGAATCAGCATAATCATGACAAAACCTGAATCCTTGGCACTAAAGACTGTGCTTCTTGCCCTATACCCCACTTCCATTCTCAGTAAGAATGGAAGCACGAAGGACAGCACTGTATATTGTGCAGAAAATTCAATTTAAATTGATTATGTGTCTGAAGAGCTATACGCCTGCCTGATGATAATTTGCCTTCTCTTCTGTACTCTCTAAGCAGTAATTTATGGGCCTCAGAAAGCTGACTTACACAACTGAGCAACTAAAAATCCTGCAATTAATTTTATACTTGGGCCACGCTTTCTGCATTTCCACTCTTGTCTGGTTCTGATTTTCTACATCCTGTTCCAAAACTGGGACTCATTCAAAACCAGGCACCTTCTTTGTAGCTCCCCACTTTCAACCACCTTCAGAGGCCTCAGAAATCCTTGTTCCATTATTGCTGGAAGTCCCAGGGAGCCTGGCACACCGTCTGACAGATTGAAACTTGACAGCTGCCCCCAGCCCTCCAAAAGGCAAAATTGAGGGCAGAATCCCAGAAAGTTTACAGACTTTGCTTCCTGCTCTCGCTTCATAGATTCTGCTCCCGGATATAAGATTAAGCAATCGCAGAAATTCCAGGGCTCTGAAAATATACTGTCAACTGGGATGACAGAAAACAGATGCGTGGAGCTTGGTTTCTTACGGTGTCTGGTGAAGGAGTTAAAGATTTTAACAAGGGATGGGAGTGGGGAGGACGAGTGGAAGAAATAGAGGTAAAGGCCAGGAACCAGCTGCCTTGAAACCTTGGTCTGGAAGCAATAGTTAGAGAAGCATGGTGATATCATATTCCTTTGTCTCTATTAAAAAGCAGTAAACTTTAACAGTCTAAGGAAAAGATTATACAGAATATTCTTTTTGACTGGCACCAGGCAGACTGTACTGTTGTGCTTATAACTGACTTGGAATTGAGAAAACCTGAATTTTTACCTTGTTATAACTGCTCTGAACAGATAGGAGGAAATCTGGGTTCAAGTGCTAAAGTTTTCTGTCGAACAGGGTAATGGAAGAAATGCAGTATTTATTTTTGTTTTTTTTGCGGTACGTGGGCCTCTCACTGTTGTGGCCTCTCCCGTTGCGGAGCACAGGCTCCGGACTCGCAGGCTCAGCGGCCATGGCTCACGGGACCAGCCGCTCCGCGGCATGTGGGATCCTCCCGGACTGGGGCACGAACCCGTGTCCCCTGCATCGGCAGACGGACTCTCAACCACTGCGCCACCAGGGAAGCCCAGTATTTATTTTTAAAACACAAATTCACCTAGCCTTATCTGTCTGAGAGTATTCTAACCATTATAGTGACAATGACAACTCACGTGTCATAGGCTCCTGACTCCACCTTTTACTACAGGACCACAGTTCTTCACGAAATAATGCCTTATTATCTCCTTTATTTCTGGGAGTCCCCCAAGGAAGGCTTTACATGCGCTAACAAATCAGTCCACTCTTCCCAGGCACCTCTATCACCTCTACCTCCACACCAGAGCCCTCGAGATGCTAAACCCTGGCCTGTGGTGACTGAGGGAAAAGAGGACACTCACCCCTCTGCCATGGGAGACCCACTCAGATGAGCCTGAGAGCAGTATCGCCCTGCTCTTCTGCTTTTTGGTGTTTTAAGAGGAATAACTGCCATATTTTACCCCCATCCCTTTATCTCCATTAACCAGAAATGAATTCCTCAGTCTGGACAAGAAAAGAGATTTGAGTGGCAGCCTTCAGAGTATACCCAGAATGTCCTTTCCAAGGCTCGGTTACACCAAAGCCAACCTCATCATTACCCAGTGCCCTTTTCCCAAGAGGTTCCTCAGCACCTTAAAAAGACAGACTTCTAGAAAACCCATCTCACAGTTACCAGACATTCATTCATTCCACAAATGTTTACTGCATGCCTACTATGCACCAAAAATAACTGAATCCCAACGTTCTAAGGCATTCATTCTCTTTAAACCCTATACAAATCCTAGGTGTATTAACTCCTTCCAAAATGCAAGAGTCTGCCCGCAGCCACTGGTAACCACAGGGGTGTATTTCCAACTATATCACCATCTGAATGCATGTAATATTAATCATTCCACACTCGCACATCTCTTTTCTAAAGAAGTACCCAGAAGCCCACAGGCATAGCTACACTTAGAAAGCTGCAATAGGTTTGGGCGGGGGTGGGGGGGAGTGAAACAATCCTGCCAACAAAAGACTCCTCCATATCAGTATAGAAGAGAGAGTAGGCATTATTATGAAAGAGTAGGCGTTACCAGATTTACACATATGTAAGACAGCACAGAAGTGACTAAAAAGTCTGGATAGAATTTCACACAAACTTATATAGTGAAGTGGAAGAAAGAACAATTACAATTTCTCGTATCTCCTTGAGAGATAAATGGATGTACCTTGTGACTGTCTCCTGTGCACCTCGGGGGCGGGGGGGGGGGGGGAGTGATTTCAGAGGTATGTATTTACAGCTCCAAAGGTCAGAAGGCCCATGATTTTGCATCATAAAATCAAAAGGTCCGGTCTCTTATTGAGCCTATTATGTTTTCAAGGAGGCACTCCCAGAAAGGGAGAGTCGGGAGATAGTTACCTGTCTCCTCCAAGAAAATGCATCATTTTACCCTTATGAGGCCTGAGGGTCCAGTTTATAAAAAGGACCCACATTACTGAGTAGGAGGTCACTGGATTTATACAGGGATTGTACAGTTCTATGATGGATCTTGTACACAAGGTATTTGTAAAATATCATACTCACAGATTTTTAAGTTTCCAAAACAAGAGCACATTTGCATTCAAATCTCATTTCAGGGCTTCCCTGGTGGCGCAGTGGTTAAGAATCTGCCTGCCAATGCAGGGGAGACGGGTTCGAGCCCTGGTCTGGGAGGATCCCACATGCCGCGGAGCAACTGGGCCTGTGAGCCACAACTGATGAGCCTGAGCGTCTAGAGCCTGTGCTCCATGACGGGAGAGGCCATGACAGTGAGAGGCCCGCGCACCGCGATGAACAGTGGCCCCTGCTCGCCACAACTGGAGAAAGCCCTCGCACAGAAACGACCCAACACAACCAAAAATAAATTAATTAATTAAAAAAAAAAAAACTCATTTCATCTGCAGGTTACTCATTGCCACCAAACAAAAAGCAAGCCTCAGCGGGAAATAATGGTTGGAAACAGAAAAATGGGATATGGGGTTTAACAAGCTAAGAAAGGCAAGGGATGATCAAAATAAGAGGGTTTAGAAAATGCTGAATACAAATTTTGTCAGTTTCATAAGCTTATCAAAAATCAACACTCCAGCACACGTGTGAATGTGTGTCTGATTGTGTGTCCCCAAATGCTCAGGTGCATGCCACATGTATTTAACTCAAATGAATACATTTTTATCTTCTTTAAACTAACATTTTATGGTAGCATAATTTATTGAGGTGTAATGTTTTGGTTTTTTATTTTGTCTGGCTTTTTCTGTTCTGCAAGAATGAGAAGGAATGAGCATTATATCTAAATTTGGTCTCAGTATTCTCCTCTGGTCACCTTTTTCCTCACTTTAGTACATTTGTAGAGCCCAAGGCAGAGGTGCTTGAAAACAACTTCTTTTTCATGCTTTTGTAAAAATCTCTACCTCCATAGCTGCCTGAGTCAGCCAGAAAGTTCTCAGTATAATCAGTGGCATGGTGTGGTGGGCCTCTTAACAACTCTAAACAACAGCTCGCATGCTGCCTTTTTTTTTTTTTTTTTTGTGCGGTACGCGGGCCTCTCACTGTTGTGGCCTCTCCCGTTGCGGAGCACAGGCTCCGGACGCACAGGCTCAGCGGCCACGGCTCACGGGCCCAGCCGCTCCACGGCATGCGGGATCTTCCCGGACCGGGGCACGAACCCGTGTCCCCTGCATCGGCAGGCGGACTCTCAACCACTGCGCCACCAGAGAAGCCCCGCATGCTGCCTTTTGAGGGAGGAAATGGGTCCCTGTTAAAGCCAAATTTTCTATGATGCAGCCTCAATTAGCACTGGAGCCAGAAGCAAGGCCAAGTTCACAAAACCTGCAAAATCGCATCAGTGCAACGTATTCAGTTTTGTTTCAATTTTTCCTCTTGGCTATCACCGGAAATAACACTTTAGTGGATTTTAACCCCTATTTTGACTCTTCCATTACAATTTAGCTTAACAGGAAGTCCACCTTGGTCTCTACAGGAATGAACAGGCACCTCAGCCCAGCACCCCACAAACTGAACCATGTCGGCAGCGCCTTCTGACTTGTGTTTTATTCTGCTTTCAAAAGACTAGCCCTCCAGCTCCAGCTGCAAGAATTACCGGCTGAAGGCAAGCTGTGCTGGCTGATGGGCATGCCTCTGCTGGGTCCCCTCTCCCCTCAGGTAACACTGGCAGAGCAGAGAACAGTCACCTGGTGACTTTTTCCCCCTGTGTTGAAGGGGAAGCCATGAGGGAGGGTTTCTGTATCAAGAGCAGTTGCAATGTTTTTTAAAAACAAAACTTTCAGGCACTGAATTCTTGCTGGCAAATCAATTCTAATATCTAACAAAGCATTCCCTACACTTTGTGTTAGCACAGTTCGTTTCTGGAAACCAGATCAGGAGGATTTGCAGCAGGCAGGCCACACTAGGGTCATTTCTAAACATTAACTTTTGCCTACTGAGGCATACTGTACGTGGGAGCTTGAAATAGAGGACACAGTCTTTAACTAATACAAATTGTGCAAACCCAAACTCATCCCTAAGAATAATTTTCTAAACAAATCATCTAAATCAGCCTATGATCATTTAAATTTTTTGACATCTAATATTCTGTTCGAACAAGATGTGGTTATCTGTGATTATATCTGAGTGGTGGGATTATGGAAGGCAATTTTTTCATCCTTTTCTATATTTTTGTTAAATCAAAACAATGCATGCATTTTTGTTGGGAGTTTTTTTTAATTTTTTTTTTTTTTACATTTTGGGGGGTATTTTATTTATTTATTTATTTTTTTACATCTTTATTGGAGTATAATTGCTTTACAATGGTGTGTTAGTTTCTGCTTTATAACAAAGTGAATCAGTTATACATATGTTCCCATATCTCTTCCCTCTTGCGTCTCCCTCCCTTCCACCCTCCCTATCCCACCCCTCCAAGCGGTCACAAAGCACCGAGCTGATCTCCCTGTGCTATGCGGCTGCTTCCCACTAGCTATCTACCTTACGTTTGGTAGTGTATATATGTCCATGCCTCTCTCTCGCTTTGTCACAGCTTACCCTTCCCTCTCCCCATATCCTCAAGTCCATTCTCCAGTAGGTCTGAGTCTTTATTCCTGTCTTACCCCTAGGTTCTTCATGACATTTTTTTTTCTTAAATTCCATATATATGTGTTAGCATACGGTATTTGTTTTTCTTTCTGACTTACTTCACCCGTATGACAGACTCTAGGTCTATCCACTTCATTACAAATAGCTCAATTTCGTTTCTTTTTATGGCTGAGTAATATTCCATTGTATATATGTGCCACATCTTTATCCATTCATACAATGATGGACACTTAGGTTGTTTCCATCTCTGGGCTATTGTAAATAGAGCTGCAAATGTTTATTTTTATCTTTCGTGTGACTAGCTTCCCCAAAGCTCACTGCCTTGAGCTATCTTTCAGTCTGAGAGAGGTCTTGGGAGTCACCTGATGCCAGCTGGATATTCGATGCATCCAGCTGTGGCACGCACAGCAGCTTTATTGCCTCTTCCGGTTGTAATTTAAGAAAGACCTCAAATCTGTTGAATCCGATACCCAGGGGCAACTAGGAAAGGAAGAGTCTCACTGGGTTTATTGCACTCGCTGCAAAGAGAGCAGAATGACTGAGTGCAGCCAGCATGCACCAAGGACAACACTTTTATATGGGGATTGGCAATTTAATTTGTCTTTGTATTTTATGAATTGCAGGCAGAGATGTATTTGCAGGGAAATACATGGGCATTTCTGAAAGCGATTAATTAAGCATGCAATTTATATGAAAACAATTTACTGCAGGACATTATCGGGGCACCCAAAATGCACATGCAATTTCCTTGCCTTCTAATTTGTGGATGTAATTTATTTTGATTGTGCAATTAGGAAAAGAGACCTTTATTAATTTCAGCACAAGTCTAAAGAACCAAGACAAATTTAGCAGTGAAAAAGTCTGCCTTCATGGAAAAGAGGAAGGCGTGGCCTTGAGTTCTTGCCTTGTGGATAAGCTTTCGGAATCCCAAACCACAGGATTATATCTATTTCTGCTCCAGACTTTCTTCAACAGGGCATTTCACCACTCTGAGCTTCAGCTTTTTCTTGCATAAAATGGAGCTGAAAAAATCCTCCTCCTGGATTGGCGTTGAATGACAGGTTTGGAGAGCCGGCTGTGGTTTGGTTACGGCAGGCTGCCCGAAGCCTGGCCTCGCTATGCAGCCTCATCCCCCCCCCAGGCCTCCCCTTCAAGGTAAATGCAATTTCACCACCTGCCGCAGGTTCACCACAGCACCCTCACCAACTGACTCTAGAATGAAGAGGGCAGACAATGGCCTGAAACAGACTTTTGTTTTATGAGAAGTAAACTGCCAGTGTGGAAATGGAGCCCATGACCTCATTAGCCTGATCCTATAAAAATAAACTAGTCCAAATCATCAAAATTCCACTAGCTGTTTTTAAATCATAAAGCCCCCAAAGGAGCAGGTGTTTTTTAAGGAGTTGGGAAGAACATCAAATCATCAACAGAAACGTCTTTGGAGGACGGCCAGCAGCAAGAAGAAAGCACTCATTGGCCCCTGGTCCCACCCCTTTCCCCCACAGCCACTGAACACAGAAAAAGGGGAAATGGATGAAAGAAATCAAAATGCTCTAGATATTGTGCTAGACCCCCTTCCTATGTTATGACACGCCAGGGCCATTAGAGCGCCATTAAATAGGTATGTTTATTCCCGTTTTGCAGATGGGACTCAGAAAGGTTAAGTGGGACTCAGAAAGGTTAGGTGGCATCCAGTTCCAACTGCCTACAGTGTCCGTGCTCTTTCCACTGGACCAAAGGAGCTGTGGGCTCCCCTAGGAACGCCAAGAGCTGGGGCCATGTGATACTTTCCCTCCTGTGAGCCTTCCTTTTGGTTGCTGAGCCTTAAAAAGGCATTTTAGCCACTTACTGAATTCCAAGTGGCACTTAGCATGTGTGTGCTGAAAATTACCGCTTTCACGGTTTAGTGCTAGTCTGCGACCTTTTCTTGGTTTTTGATAAACCTCTACCTTTAATTTCAATAGCACTTGATTGTTTCTAAGCACATTTACAATCATTTTTTATATATGTAACCTGAACTTTACCAGAGTGGACTCACAATACAACATTTTTCTTTCATATACCAATTACAATGCCACTGAATCCCCACACACCCAGATTAGCAGAAAATCTAAGCTTTCTACACTCACATAAAGAAGCGCCCTCCCAGGTACTGATTAGAATTCCCAAGTATGCTTACTCAGTCCACACATGGATTTTCTCACTTTAAGGGTGAAGGTGATGGTACCAAAATGCCAAAGAAACGCCCCAATCACTCCAATGTTGATGCTATTACCAAATCCAGAGGCACCACTGGGAAACTAAAGCTTTGTTCATTGGAACGGGCACTAGAAAATCCAGGGAATTGGAAGAAATGCCCATTTACTTCCATTGTTGCTGTTGTTACCGGAACACTATGTCATCACTCAAACCAAGGGGTTTCCCACAACTGGTGGCCCCAGGGCCATCCCCTGTACAAGTTCCTTAAACCCCAGTGCCAGGTTCAACCACAGATGTCCCCACCCAAACCCAACCTAGAGTTATAATTGTTACATTCCTAGCTCTTTGAACTCACCCATTTTTTCCCCAGTGCAGACCACATCCTGGAGCAGAGTTTCTAGCATCGGCCAAGGACTGTATCGAGGAAATCACTCACCAACAGTCTCGGCGCTGGTGCCGAATGGGGATCACTCATTCACACTCCTCCCACCCTTCCAGTGATTTCCTCTCAGAGCTCCTGCCAGCCTTTCTGGAGCTCTGACCTAGGTGGGCTCTGCTCCGGTCCATCAGAACTTCAAAGTCTCCTTAAGCACCTTGTAAAATTGTGGAAAGACACAGAGCAGAGTGGGATTTCACCAGGTAGCTAAATACCTTAAAGGGGTCACGTAGTGGTCCTTCCCAGAACCAAGTGAGTCTGCCCAAGAGTGAAGAACTTTTCTCACCTAAAGAAAGAAAACTGCTTAGAATTCCAAAAAGATGGTTACACGTTATGTAAAAGTCAGTAAAAGGAGCTAAAGTCCTGTCTGCTTGGGCACTCTATAAATAAGCCTTCTTCCTCTCTCTAAGGTTATTCCGAGCACACATTCATGAGGATATAAGAGATATGCATGCACAGTTCTCTTGAGATGGTGAGGTATAATATAAATGATGATTATCCCAATGACAGAAATGATATCACACACAATTCACTGACTGCCTACCGTGACACTCTACTAGATGCTTTGTTTATGGTATCTTATTTAATCATCACAGTAACCTTAAAGGGTAGATACTGCCATTGTTCTCACATTACAGATGAGAAAACTTGAGCTCAAGGAGGTTAAGTGACAAACTAACAAATGGCAGAGCTGGGAGCTGAACCCACATGTTTCAGATTCAAAAATCTGTTTTCTTAACCATTTATGAATTCTGAGTTAGAAACAACCAATTTGGATAAAACTTCTGTTGTACCCTTAGATCTAACAATTACTTGCTTTGGCAAAATACACTTTCAGCAATCATCGATTTACTCATATCTACACGGAACTAATAACTACCACCTTCCAGGGTTTTGTGAGGAAAAAAATAGTGCAGTAATGTGAAAAGAACTTCATAAATCATAACACATGCGAAACATAAGTTATATTTTCAATTTGTGTCCTGGTAACCTGGGCAGCAACATGATGAAAATAGACCCTGGAAATCTTGATGTCAGTGGCTGTCACTTTGATTTCAAGGATTGCCTTCATGCCTGACAGCTTAGTGAGGTAAGAATAAGATGACTCTAACACACCTAAGACATTATGGGGAAATATGTCACTTGTGGCTGCCAAAATCTTTTGATAATCCTCCACATTGCTAATTCCACCTTCTCAGCATAGAATCAAAACAAAACAAGCAACAGCAAAACCTGTTTCCTAATCTGCTTTTCTGTTAGAGAACAGACTTGTAATATTAGGTCCCACCACACAGACCCAGCCATGTGCGATGGATTCTGAAGAGACATACGACAGGATGGGCGGAGGATGGCATGTCTGTTTTGCTGGTGAATTTCTGGAGTTTTTGCTGGTGCTGGTAGCCTTTTGGTCATGGAAGAAACAACATGGCTTTGGAGTGGGGAAGTGACAAAAGTACCCTGACTAGCAGACAAGCCGGGCTCTGGCATTGGTGGTGGCAGCAGCCCCTCCCTGGGCCAGTCCTGCAGTGTGGCTCTGAAGAGCAAGCTACGCCAAGATGCTGTTCTCTCAGCCCTCCAATGACCTCTGTGCCCTCTAACATCCCTGCACAACTTCAGTTCTGCTGAAACTCGCTAAAGAGGATTGTGTGGTCTGAGAACTCTGACTAAAGCAGCACCTTCTCCTCTAGCAGTTATGCAAGGGAAGAGCGAGTGTTTAGGGAAGACAGACATGCAGACTTCATGTAGGATGGTCCTAGACAGCTGTCGCCCCAGGGAGATCTCTAGGAGGCAACAAAACTGCCAACAACGACAATGAAGGCAACAGAAGTTTCCTAAGTGCCCGCCAATACACAGATCAGCAACCCAGCTTGGTCGTTTTGCACACTTCCTATAATCTATATGATCATCCTGAAAGATAAGCAAGATTACTACCATTCCACAACTGAGAAACAAAAGTTCAGAAACGTTAAGTGAATTGAGTAAGAATACAGCCAGTCAGCCCAGAAACCAGTCTTCATTTTAACAAGTCGTTCTGCTTTCAAAGCCCACCATTTCCCCCCTGTAACACTCTAGGATAGAGTGTGGACTTGGACCCAAGAATTTCCAGGTCCTGAGGATCAGCCTTCCCACAAAGAGAAAGAAATCACCTACTTTAAAACATTTACCCACTTAACTAATGACCTTCCCCCCTCCGCCAAGAAAAACAGCTCTACATGCATTTTAGTATCCATGTAAGGTATTGTTTCATGAGCAGGTTTATTTAATCTGAAAGAATCAAGATTGATTTTCCTATTATTCGTTCTAGTGGTTTTATGTATTTAAATTGCAAGCTATCCTAAGAGGCAGTTCTAAGTAATAAAAGGTAAGTGGCATCTACTTAAGGACCAAAGCGTTCAGATGTCAAAGAATTGTTGTTGCTGTTGTTAAACAGTACCGTATTTGAGGTTTTCTTTATTTTTTGTTTTCATTTCTAGGAAAATGACACTGTAAAGGAGTCACTAAGGAGGAGACCCAAAAAGAGGTCCAGGAACACAACCGGCTCTCTCCCAGCAGCATCTGCTCCTGTGATGGGTGCAGATTCCCAAGCCGGGTGTCTCCATTTTTATTGCCTTCATTTTGCAAGAAGGAAATCATACAACAAGAAAACTTGGCCCAGGTCAAATAAGATGTCTCAGGGAAATAAAACCAACCTTCTACAAGTACAATCATTTTGACAGGAGTCCTCAAAGTAGGTCAGCCATTTCTTACAGTCTAAGAATCTGGAAGTCCAGGAATATTCGTATAAAAAAGAGAGGGACATGAAGTGTGTTGCATTAATATGCTTTGTTTCCTTGATTCTGAGATATCATTGATTATCAGATCCTCCTTTGGCTTATTAACAGTGTCTCAGATCAAAAAGAAACATTATTTCAAATGTGCATGTTGCTTTTAAGAGGGACTCCAATTTCTTGAAGATATAACATTAAAAAAAAAGCTCTCAGGTTGTAGCCAAACAACGTTTACTGAGAAAGGATAAAACTTTGACAGTATGTCATTTTCTGTTTATTCCTTTCTATTAATTAAGACTCTCTGGGTTACAGGGAAGTAATTCAAGCATTAAACCAAAGGAGGATTTTATTATAAGGTTATACAGAGGTGTTTCATTGAATCCAAAAGCAAAAACATAGTCAGATCTTAATGAGAAACAGAAGCGAGCAATTGGAAAATTGGAGAATCTGAAAAAGCACCCCCTCTGCATTCTCGTCTCCACCCCCTTCTGCATAGTTTCTTTATTCTTATCTTCCTTTGAAGACAGGCCTCTTTCTTTCTCATCCATGAGGTACTATTTGCCCACCACTCTTGAGTTTACTTCCCTAGCTTCAAATTCTCCCTATTGCCAGGAAGGAGATTCTAATTGTCCAAATTGAGTCCAGTGTCCTCTGTGTCTTGAAGTGAGAGGACTAGGGGAAGGTTGGGTCATGTATGAAGCTACAATGCCTGGGACACACCCGTGTGAATGTGAGCAGGAAGGGGAGAGTGACTCCCAGGCTAGGCAGTCCGTCGTTCAAGCCCATCTCTGGAATCCCCCACTCTATGCTCAGAGCTGCTTTCTCTGCCCAGCAGCTCACACATCCCAGACAGACAGCTTGAGACACAAACAAATGACCGGAAATTGAGGTGACCTCCTGAGGAAGGGCAGACGCTCACAGCAGCAGTAAGTCTCCAACATCACACTTGGATGTCATTCATCCCTCTAAGCACATAGCCTGTGAATGAACGGTGCCATTTCTAAAACCAAGCTCCACACAGTTTTGCTATTTCAGTGACTTATAAACCAGGACACAGAAACTTTTGCTTTATTACTAAAAGATTCTGAGATTTTTGCCAGTGAAGACTCGGATGTCTGAATACAATGTAAATGTAAAATTAAAACCCCAAAAGCCAGCGGTCAGCACTTTGCTCCTGAACCAGCACTGCATGCATTTCAAAATTATCACCCAGTCTGACATCTGTGTCATATGATGGGCCACTCAGTTTGGGGTTTTCACTTTTGTGATATTACCCATAAAGACAAAAAAACAAACAAACAGAAAACTGTGACTAACACAGGGCCTATGAAGATTTGCCGTTTTCAACAGAGTAAAAATTACCTAATTTTAATGCCTAGCAGATTTTTGACATGTAATTTGTTTTATAATTTGGAGAAGAGAGTGTTTTCTGATATGGCTATTTTTATCATCCTAGAAACTTTCTTCTTCCTTCTCTTTTTTTGGTTTGCTTTGCTTATTTAGGATGTTAAGATATCTATAGGGAGACTAATGATGTTGGAATCAGGTTAGGAAGAAATTAGGATGTATTCACTCATCTTGAAAGACTCCTTCTCACTGACCTGGCTTTCCCCAAAACCCATGACCAGAAGGGAGCTGCTGTTGCCTTAGGCTGCCCAGAAATTCCCATTGCCTCTAACCTTCCCTTTTGCACCAGCGAAGTCCCTCAGCTGAAGAGCTTTGCCCTGTACTTGGACCTTTACACTCTGCCTTAGAAAAGGAATCGGGAATTCCCTGGCAGTCCAGTGGTTAGGACTCCACTTCACTGCCGAGGGCACAGGTTCGATACCTGGTCGTGGAACTAAAATACTGCAAGCTGCTCAGCGTGGCCAAAAAAAGAAAAGAAATCAGGGCTTCCTTGAGTCGCATGCAGTCCCAATTTCTGCAACAGGGAAGCTGAAAATCTGTGATGTCACATTTGCCCTTTGAACTGAGGTCCTTCTATGGAAATTGGTGGTTGTATTAACTACTGCTTGCAGAGAGGAAAAGGAGACAGGATGGACAGAATCTGTAATATGAACACTCTCTGTAACTAAAGTAATCAAAATGGGAGCAGGGAAAACTGAAAAGAGTGAATAATGGCGATCTAGTGATAAGATTGTGTATATAGCGCATCTTGGTCTGTGAAGAAAGAGCCATATTTCTATAATACCGCTAAGACAGTTTGTTTCCCTTGCTGTATTTTTCTCCTTTAGGGTTGAGGGTCTTATGGTCAATAGGTACACTTTATCAGCTGATACCAAGATCTGAAGGGGTGTGTGTTACCAGCTACCTATTTCAAAAGTGGACTCAGAGTGGCACTGCCTTAGTGAATTTTCTAGAATCTATTGCTCAGAACTCGGCTCAGATTGACTGAACTCTAAGTCTCATATCTGAAACCAGAATACTGATCTATTTACTTACAGTGAAATAAAATACCAAGAGGCCAATATATTCAGCCCACTGTTCCGGGCATTCTCTTCCTACAGGTACATTAACTACCCAGAAAACCAAGTTGTAACGATGAAGTAACTTGATGAACACAGACTCAAAACAAAGACAGTTAGTTTTATGAAGTGAATGCTTAATAGCATCAGGCTGAAATTCCACAATGTATTTCTCTCTACAATAAGAAGATCATTAGCCCAGATATATCAAATCCTTGGGTGGGTGCTCACACTCTCGGGCACTTTCTCTCTTCCAAAATGATTTTAACTATCTTCACCTCTTGACATAGACTTTCCTTTGATATGTTAATAGCTTTCAGTAAGTTTTCTATCTGGTCTTCTGGACAAAAGAGTCATTCTCTTTCTTATAGAAAAAATTCACTAGACTTTTGTTTTAAATGTTTTACTCTCAGAAAGCAATATTTTTTTATTTTCTGATTGTTAGACGATATCTTATAATAACTACAAGAACTTAAAATGCTATCCACTTGTGCCACTTTGGGCATGTAAGACCCTTGGTATTTCCCCTTTCAGGCTTCTAATGCCTGATGCTCTGCAGCCGAGGGTCAAAGAAAATTAACATCACCAGCCTGTCCCAAACCTTTGGGACGCAACATGTTCTGATGATCTCACGTGCTTATTGGTAAATCCTTCAGTTTTTCCTGAAGTTCTCAACAGGTTGGTGGAATAATCAAATGGGTTTCTATGTAAAAGGCATCGGCAATAGTAGAGACATGAATAAATTCTGTCCTGGAAATATAATGAATGAGAGTGGTATACCAATGAAATATAATGAATGAGAGTGGTATACCAATGACTGGAAAGGGAAAAATTCAGGGCTTAAGAAGATCAAAGATCAAAGGGAAATAAAAGGATGCGAGAGGCAGAAAATCCAGAAAGCCTCAACATTCACGCATTCAGTTTTCAAACAATTCATACATTTGTATAGATGGATGGATGGATGGATGGATAGGGAGGTAGGTAGATAGATAGATAGATAGATAGACAGACAGATATAGATAGACAGACATAATCCTAAAATATTTCCATGCCAAACTTAGACATTCATATTTTTTCTCCAAGTCACCTCTCAGCCAATGGTTCCATTTCAGCAGCCTCACTGTATTTGTGTACACAGCATTATTTGAGCAATTATTTACATTTTTTGTACTTTTCCCTATTATTTTATAAATACAGGTAAACAAATGTTAAATAGCTGATACCAGCAATAAAATGCATAGGTCTCATCCAGTTGAAACAAAGAGGGAACTCATCAGGCATGCCAATAGCAGAAAATCATTAACCTGAATTGAGTTCTTGCTGGCCATAGGCCAGGCTGATTGTGTGTTCAGATGCAAAGGAAAATAACCCAAGAAAGTACACTTAAATAATTCTGGAAATGTAATACTGAAGATTATATACAAAAGGAAAGATGTAATTAGGAAGTTTAAAGTTATTTTGCTCTTTATGAAATTTTCTTATAGGATTTGTCTGTTGTGCAACTTTCATATATTTCAATTTCTTGCACATTTTCAAATATACATTAAATCTGAAACATATTTTTCAGAATTCTCTGGAAAAGAAAAAACAAATTAGCAAAACACCTAGAGGCCTTGAGACTACTTTTCTATTAACAAGGAAAAGGCTGAAGTGTGGGTGAACCATGTCAAAACTTTCTGCTACATCCTGCTAGCAGAGCCTGCCTAAGATGAGCAAAGCGAAGGGAAATCTCTGTGAGAGAAGGTATCTCCCCCTTAGCAACGGTGAGCTGATTGTGTTAATAAAGGTGATACACAGACTTTGCTATCTCAGTAGCCAGACTGTGCTGTCTCACTAGAGATGTTCTCACACCAGGAAACACAAGGCAAACAGTGAGCCTCCTCTTAAGAGCTAGTCTCCTAGCTATGTCTCACTGATTCATGAGTACCCTGGCATCAGAATCTGAAATTTGAAAGATATTGAGAGTAAAAACTCCTAGAACCAGCATCACCATCTGTCTGAAGACTACACTTCCGGTACATTATGTACCCAAATCCCAAAATTAACACATCTCCGACTTTGTTCATTTAAGCAAAAGCATCACATCATGATGAATAGTAGCAGTCATGATCAAAAGAGAACTGTAGGATGTTAAGGTACATGGAAATATGACCAAATAGAATTCAGGTGTCCCCAGACCCCATGTAACCTTCTGCTTTAGTCTGCATGACTCTTGAAAAGATACAGAGTTCTAATGTTAGGTTTTATGTCACTTAGTGCACGGGTAACACAAGCCATGTTATCGTCACCTAACATTTAAAGACAATGTTATAACACCAAGTGTTGGGGAAGATGTGGAAAAATGGGAGATCTTATAAACAGCAAATGAGAATATAAATTAGTAGAAACATAGGAGAGCAGTTTCACAGTATTTATCCAATGGACTATCCTTAAGCAGTAAAAACAAAGGAACTAGAGCTAAATCTATCACCATGCACGTATCTCAGATATTTAATGTTGAGTAAAGAGAGAAAATTGCATAAAGCTATATATGACACCACTCATCTGAAGTTTAAGACATGTAGAACACGGTATGCATTTTAACAGATATATCCACATGTAATAAAGGTAGACAACTAAGGAAGAGAAGGATGGAAGCTGACTTCAAGATGGTGTTTATCCTGGGAGAGAAAAGGAGAGAAATGAGAGTGCAGAGGGGTCGAAAAGAAGTTTCAGCTGATTGTATGATGTTTTATTTTTCAGAAAGAAAAATCTTAGGCAAATGTGGCAAAATGTTAAGATTTGTTTAAACTGGGTGATGGCAGATTGAGAACACACGTTTACCTTCATTCCCTCCCAAACCCCACTAAAATGATAATAAATGTATTTTTAAGGAATAAAGCTAAAAGGAGAAAGAAAAAGGGAAAGGAGACAACAGAAACAAATTTTGGAAACTGGGAAGCAGATGGGATTTCTGACTTCAAAGAACTGAGAAAAGGGAATCCTATGCTGACAGTGGGGAAGCAGAAAAACAACTTGATTTTCTCTGCAGGCTCCCTAAAAAGTTCATAAGCTGGGAATACAAAGTACTGAAAGTGCAGGTGAAAGTGAAGCTAAAATAGGATGATGGTTTCACAGTCTGTTTTCAAGGCAGTTAGATCTTCAAATTCCTGTCCCTCTCTGAGCAGCCTGGTGCCTGCCCTTCTCACCTTACTGGAGAACTGTAGGTTGACTTCCTGAAGAAGGTCCTCCAGCTGGGAGACATCCAGCATAGAAGGACTCATGTTGAAGACAAGACTAAGAGAATTTTTATTTGTTGAATCATGAAACCCACAGTCCTCTTCCCTCGCTAGATTCCTAGAACAATGGTAATAAGTGTATTACTCTCCAGGCAAGACACTGAAAGAATTTTCTCTGGAGAATCTGATTATCCCAAGAGATGGTTGGTTAGTTGGTTGGTTGGTTGGTTTTTACTACACTTTATGAATGTAAAATCTGTTCTTAGTTCAAGGGCCACACAAAAATAGACCACAGGGATGTAGTTTGCTGACTTTAGTCTACTCAACAGCAACACTGGCAGCCCAGTGACAGAGGAGCAACGCGTTCCAAAGTCTGAGGGAAAATTATTTCCGAACTGGAACTCAATACTCAGCCAAACTGGTCATCAAGCTAGCAGGAGAAAGACATATTTAGTCATGCAGGGTCTCAATATTGTTTCTAGGCACCATTTTTCAGGATACTACTGGGGCATGTGCGCTACCAAAAAGAAAACAAATTAGAAAAGGAAAGGGAAATGCCATTACAAAATCAGCGATTAACCAGGCTAAATATGAAGGAAACCGTAGTATGATAATGAAGATAGATATCAGGAGAGAATCCATTCCAGATTAGAGCACATTCGGGTCTCCAAAAAAAATTTCTTCCCTCAGAAACTCTAAGCAGACCTTCTAGTTCACTTGGCAGAAAAATTGCCTCAAGCTACACACCATGTATAGGAAATTGCACAATCCATATGAGTGAAAAGTGCTTAAAACCCTGTGCTATTCATGAAGGAAAGACACTTTGCAAAGGATCAACTTCACCATTCCCTTACCCTCATTTGTCTTTCATACTTCTTAGAGGGAATGCCAAACTTATGCACCACAATTATTAGAACAGTAATCAGGTTAAATCATCTCCTACATCCACCCTCCATTCTGAAAAAGAATAAACTTGCTGTTGAGACTTTCCTAAAAAGAGTACAGGTTTGGGGCTTCCCTGGTGGCGCAGTGGTTGAGAGTCTGCCCGCTAATGCAGGGGACACAGGTTTGAGCCCTGGTCTGGGAGGATCCCACATGCCGCGGAGCAACTAGGCCCATAAGCCACAATACTGAGCCTGCACCTCTGGAGCCTGTGCTCCGCAACAAGAGAGGCCGCGATAGTGAGAGGCCCGCGCACCGCAATGAAGAGTGGCCCCCGCTTGCCACAAGTAGAGAAAGCCCTCGCACAGAAACGAAGACCCAACACAGCAAAAATAAATTAATTAATTAATAAACTCCTACCCCCAACATCTCTTTTAAAAAAAAAAAAGAGTACAGGTTGTTTAGGTCCTTAGTCCAAGTAAATTTTCATAATATCCCCCTCAACAGTCAAGCCTTCTCATGAGATATTCTAAACATAAGCTGTTTCTCTGCTCAACTGAAGCTCATCCTAAACTCTTGATTTCTTCAATACTGATTCATACATTTATATTCCTTGGGTTCATCACAGCCTCTTCCTGAAAAACTGCAGAACAACTTCTCTGGTTCCACAAATATCTCACTTTCGGCCTCCAGCTCCCTCTTCTGGACCTAAAGCTTCACAGAATTGTTTAGCTCTTCTTTTCTCTCTGCTCAGCTGTTTTCATTGTTTCCTCCCTTTTCCTCCTCATTTTGTCCTTCCTTTTCTCCATTTTAACTCAGCCTTTCAGCTTGTCCCTCTCTTTCCTCTCCTTCAAAGTTCTCTTCCCATAAGCTTGTCCAGAGCTCATAATCTACTCCTCCTGAGCTGTCCTATGGTTTTTCTTTCTTTGCTAGCTTCTGTAAGGCTTGGTAATTTCTCCACTATCTTGCATCTCCCCAACCCTTTCCTCTCTTTTCCCCTTGTTCACTATCTACTCAGTCAGCTGTAACTGACCCTTTGACAATTAATTCTCCTCCTACATGAATTTGACTAGGAGGGATTACTCACTCATGGGTGAAGTCTCTCGGCCATCATGACAAACCAATGTTATGATTATCCTCACCCAATTTTAGAGACAAGGAAATTAAATCACAGAGAGACTCACTAACTTTTCCAAGCTCATAAGGTAGTAAGAGCCAGGATGCAAGCCTAAGTCTATCTAGCTCCAAAACCCATGATCATTCACCTGTACCATGCTGTTTCTGCATGAGGCAGTGCCGTGGCCTCTTTGTAGTTCAATAGTATCACTTATAATTAATCTTCAGAGGATCTTGGTTTAAGAGGCACCTAAATTCAAAAGCAACTGTGTATCCCTAGAATAATAAGCAGAGGTTTTCTGCAGGTTATTAAACATATGTTGGGGGATATCATGTCATATTCCTCAAGGTAAAGAACAAAATTATAATTATACACAAACCCAAGGAAAGAACTAGACCTTTACCTGTTGACTTTTTCATGCCCATACAGAAACCTGTAAAATACTATATGGAAGTAAACCAATAACTGTTTAAGAAAGGGACACGCTTTTTGCAAACAACAAAAGAGATTCAATTCAGAAAATGAGAATTTCTCACCAACGAAGATAACTTGGAGACACTTAACCAGCAAGGGTGAAGGAAGGAGTAAGTCTAAGGAACTCCACCACAGCGTGGCCATGGACAGTGAGACCAGGAGGCACAGACAAAGTCAACATGGCTCCAGGAGAGGCACACCATTATAGCACAGAGCACAGGAAAGGCTGCTCACCCTGACAGAACTGAGTCAGCTGAGGAAAGGAAAGGACTCTCCCAAAAAACACAGTCAGGGACCTAGAGGCAGAGGCAAGAGCCTGCAGATGGAGGACGAGGACACATGAAGAGGATAAATGCTCACTTGCCCAAGAAATGGACTCTTCCAATGACGATTTTACCCAGGATTCGGGGAAATTCACAACAAATTAGTGAGAGTCTCCGACTTGAAAGGAATTCTTTATGGAAAGCATAATAAAATCACAGAGTTAAAAATAAAAAAAAAAGAACTTAAGAGATTATCTCATTCAATCCTCTGTTTATAATACTACACATGCCATATTATCAGAAGACCTAGAGTAAATTAAAATCTTAAATAATTTAATAAAGAGTGCATTACTATACAAAAGTGTTTTCATCATCATTGTTATCCTGTAATCTTTATTTGACCATGAAGCACAAAGGGCCAATGTTAGTGTCCCAATGTTGCCAGTAATAGAAGCCTTAAAGAGTTTAACTATATACACCAGCAAGTGTTAGAGAGATGAAACTACTACCCAGAGAGCTTTCTTATTTCTAGTTGTAATATATTTTGCTATTTTTTTTCTTTTCAGATTAATTTATGAGTATAATAGAAAGAGAGTTTGATGAGAAGTGAAAACTGAAAGATTTCAGCTAAAACAGAGAAACCAAGACCAGTGTCCTTTTTAAAAGAGGATAAAACAGAATATCAAATACTATCTTTAAGTTTATAAGCCTAATTTTAAAAGGATTAAACTACTTTCCTGGGAAATTACTTTCTCGGAGAAGCTTCTTTCCCTCCAACTGTTATTTATTTATTTATTGCCTGAAGAGTTTAAATAAATAAATTGCATCATCAATAGAAACAACAAAGTTGCTCTGCTTAAAGCTGATAACAGAGCATATAGATTTTCCATGAATAATTGAAAAGGTCTGACAAAGAGGTTTAAACTCTTCAGTCTCTGCTCCTCTCTTGCTCTGCTTTGCTTACAGAACTAATTCCTAAGTCTCCACATGGAAGGAAATCAAACCCATCCAAGTCAACCACTGCCACAGCCAGGAGGGTTTATTTATTGTCTGCAGAGGGGGAGCCACGTGGCAGTAAGTGCTCAGGAAGAAGGAATAGTCCCCTGATGTAGTAAAAGTTTTATGCGCTAAATTGAATGTTAGAAAGTTAACTGCCTGCTAAAACACATCAACATTCTTTGCAGGAATTAAAAAAATCCAGAATGTCCACAATATAATGTTCCAAAATTCCCAATATACAATCTGTAACTACCCAATAGGAACCAGGAAAAAAACAACAAAGTGTGATCCATGTTTATGAGAAAAGACAATTAGCAGAGGCCAACACCATGATCACCCAAATGTTAAAATTAAAAGACAAAGACTTTAATGCAGTAACTATAACTGTTCTCAATGAAGTAAAGTAAAGTTCTCAATGAAGTAAAGTAACCATAATGAGTAAAAGATAGGAAATCTGTGAAACAGAAAACATACAAATGAACCAAATTAAAATTACTGAAATATACAATACCTGAAATTAAAAATTCAATAGATGGACATATTTGCAGAATAGAGATGACAATAGAAAGGATCAGTGAACACAGATAAATAGAAATTATCCGGTATGGATAAAAAAGAGAAATAAGGTGGAAAAAATTTAAACCAAGTGTTAAGGATATGTGGAACAGTATCAAAATGTTTAGAAGACCCAGCTTGAGGGGTGAGACAAAATAGGCCAGAAAATATATTTGAAGAAATAGTCAAAATCTTCCCCAATCTGGCAGACTTACATATCTTACATATATGACTGAAGTAGATCAATGAACTCCACATTGGATAAATAAAAAGAAAGCATGCCTAGGTATACAATTTTCCTATTAATTTCATATATATACATATATATATATATATACACATATATATATATGAATGATTGAAGCAAAAAACAAAATTATTTTCTGGGGCTTAAAGTATATATTTCAACACATTATGTATGGCAACTAAAGCCTAAAGAACGGTAGGAAGTGAATAAATGGACTTACAGTGTTCAAATTTTCTGCATTTTACGTAAAATGGTACAATATTAATTCTAAATAAACTATGAAATTTTAAGAACATGTACTGCAATAAAAAATAATGCAAGGAGCTGTATTTTAAAAAGCCAAAGAATAAATTAAAATATAAGTCTAAAATAGTCAAATAATCCAAAAGAAGAAATGAAGAGGGAAACAAATAACCACAACATAAGGGACAAAAAGAAAAGCAGCAAAAAAATGGTAGACCTAATCCAACAATATTATTCATTATTATTAATTAGTCATTATATTAAATGCTAATAGATTAAACACTACAGTTGAAAGGCAGAGATTATCAAAATGGATAAAAAAGAAACATCTACTATATGCTGTCTATAAGACAAGCACTAAAATATATATACAATGGAATGCTAATTAGACATAAAAAATAATGAAATTTTGCCATTTGAAGTAACACAGATGGACTTTGAAGGTATTATGCTAACTGAAATAAGTCAGACAGAGGAAGACAAACACTGTGATATCACATATATGCAGAATCTAAAAACTATAACAACTAGTGAATATAACAAAAAAAAACAGACTCACAGATATAGAGAACAAACTAGTGGTTACCAGTGTGGAAACCAGGAGGGAAAGACAGGGGTAGGGGATTAAGAGGTATAAACTATTAGGTATAAAATAAGCTATAAGGATATAGTGTACAACACGGAGAATACAGCAAATATTTTATAGTAACTATAAATGGAGTATAACCTTTAAAAATTGTGAATCACTATATTGAACACCTGTAACATAATATTGCATATCAACTATATTTCAATTTTTTTTAAAATGGAAAAAAGGAAATAAGAAAAACAAGCACTATAAATAGAAAGACAAAGATAGGTGAAAGCAAATGAATGTAAACAATTATGCCATGCAAACAACAAGCAATAGAAGGTTAGATAAAATAAATTTCAAGATAAGGTATTACAGCAATAAAATGGGACATTTCATAATAATAAAAGAGTAAATATATCAAAAAAGGCATAATAATTAGTAATATGTATGTATATACTTCATAACACAGCCTCTATATACATAAAGCAAAAATTAACAGAATTAAAGGAAGAAATGGACAATTCCACAAAGATAATAAGAGCCTTTAAAACCTCTGCTAAAAGGAATAGACAAAAATATCAGTAAAACACGTAAAATCTGAAATACATTACCAAACAATCTGACCTAATTAATATTATAGATCCATATACCCAATCACTTCAGAATTCATATTATTTTCAAATACATATGTTATATTCACCAAGACACAACATATGCTAGATTGTGCAAAAGATCTCATTAAATTTAAGAAGATTTTCAGAATATATTATCTAAATACTGTGGAATTAAATTAGAAATCAAAAAAATGAGATACCTAAGAAAATCCCAGATGTTTAGAAATTAAACAGTGTACTTTTAAGTAATCCATGGATCAATGTACTTTTAAGTAATCCATGGATCAAAGAAAAAAATCATAAGGATAGTTAGAACTGCTTTAAAAACTGTAGTAATGAAAATATAACATAAAGATGTGAAATGTACCTGATGCACTATGAGAGAAAAAATTATAGTTTTAAATATACTTTTTAGAAAATCAGTAAAGCCTAAAATCATGAGGCTCCAGCTCAAGAAACCAGAAAAAGAGCAAAATAAACCCAATATAATAAAGATAATTACAGAAATAAATTAAATAGAAATCATGCAAACAATAGAGAAAATTGACAAAGCCCAAAAGATGTTTTTTAAAAGATTAATAAAATTGATAAAGACATCACTAGACTAAGAAAACAAGAAAGAACACAAATCATGAAGAAAACTAAGTTTATCAGTAAAGATCCTACAGTTATTAAAAGACTTTTTTAAAAATTATTATCAACTTTATGCCAGTAAATTTAACAACTTAGTTGAAGTGGACAAAATTCTTGAAAAATACAACTTGATACAAAATGAGACAAAAACACCTTGTACACTATACCTAGTAAAGAAATTTAATTCTTTGTAAAAAAACTTCCCTGACAAGAAAACTCAGAGATTTCTCTGGTAAATTCTGTGCAACACTGAAAGAAAAAAAAAAAAACACCACTTCTACTGAAATATTTCAAAACACAGAAGAGGAGGAAACACTTCCGAAATCATTTTTTGAGTCTAGTATAACCCTATTATCACCATCTGAAAAAGACATCATTAAAAAAATTACAGTCTAATATTCTTCATATATAAAATCCTTTAAACAATTAACAGACCACATATTTCATGTATATAGAATTTCAAGTAGTGTTTGTCCCAGGAATGCAAAGTTGATAAAACATTTGAAAAGCAATCAAGTTACTTTACCATACTAATAAGATAAAGGAGAAAAACCGTATGACTCTTTCAAAATATGCAGCAAAAACATATGACAATATTCAATATCCAATAATAATTTTAACCCTCACAAATTTGGAATATAAGGGAAGTTCTTCAATCGGACCAAGTACATCTATAAAAATCACAGCTAACCAACTTAGTATAAAATATTGAATAGTTTCCCATTAATATTGGAAAAAATGCAAGGTTATCTGTTCTTACCACTTCCATTCAAAACTGTAGTGAAAGTCCTAGGAGGCAGTAAGACAAGAAAAATAAATAAGAATAAACATTATATAGGGAGAATAACTGTCTCCATTTGCAGATGACAAAATTGCAAATGTCGAAAATCTTAAGGAATCTACATAAAACCCACTGTAACTAATACAGTAGTAACTTGCAGCATACAAGGTTACTATTACGAAATAAATTATATTTCTCAGTATAGCAGGAAAGAATTATTTGATGGATTTTTAAAACAATTCCATTTAAAATACCACCAAAAAATAGCATACACACTTAGGAATAAATTTAACAAAAACAACAACAAAATATTCAAGGTTCTCCTTGAAAACTGCAGAACACTCCTGAGAGAATTTAAAGAAGACCTATCTGATTAAAGAAATATACAACTTAAATGGATTTGAAGACTCAATATTGTTTAGATGACAGGTCTTCCAAATATGGTCTATGGACTCAGTGTAATCCCAATCAAAATCCCAGAATTTTTTTTAGTAAAACTGAAAAGCTGATTCTATAATTAAGCAAATTTAAACCACAAGAGCAAAGAAATGGGACTTAGTAGCTGATTTTAATTAAGAGAAACCCAGACTGGGTGTGATTGGTATAAGGATAGACGTACAGATCAATGGAAGGGAATAAAAATCACAACTTATATGGTTAATTGACTTTTTTTTTTTTTTTTTTGTGGTATGCGGACCTCTCATTGTTGTGGCTTCTCCCGTTGCGGAGCAAAGGCTCTGGACGTGCAGGCTCAGCGGCCATGGCTCACGGGCCTAGCCGCTCTGCGGCATGTGGGATCCTCCCAGACCGGGGCGCGAACTCGCATCCCCTGCATCAGCAGGCGGACTCTCAACCACTGCGTCACCAGGGAAGCCCCGAGATTGGACCTTTTGATTTTATCACGCAAAATCATGGGCCTTCTGACCTTTAGAGCTGTAAATACATACCTCTGACATTTTTTTACAAACTTTTCAAGGCCATTCACAGAAGAAAGAAAAGTTAATTCAAAAAATAATGCTGGAATAATATATATCCATTTGGGAAAAAATAAGTATTGACACACTTTATAATATATAAAAATTAACTTGAGACCAGAGGGCAGAGAGCAGAAGCAAGAAGAACTACAATCATGCAGCCTGTGGAACAAAAACCACATTCACAGAAAGACAAAATGAAAAGGCAGAGGGCTATGTACCAGAGGAAGGAATAAGATAAATCCCCAGAAAAACAACTAAATGAAGTGGAGATAGGCAAACTTCCAGAAAAAGAATTCAGTAATGATAGTGAAGATGATCCAGGAACAAAGGAGGCAAAGATCGAGAAGATGCAAGAAATGTTTAACAAAGACCTAGAAGAATTAAAGAACAAACAAACAGAGATGAACAATACAGTAACTGAAATGAAAACTACACTAGAAGGAATCAATAGCAGAATAACTGAGACAGAAGAATGGATAAGTGACCAGGAAGACAGAATGGTGGAATTCACTGCTGCGGAACAGAATAAAGAAAAACGAATGAAAAGAAATGAAGACAGCCTAAGAGACCTCGGGGACAACATTAAATGCAACAACATTTGCATTACAGGGATCCCAAAAGGAGGAGAGAGAGAGAAAGGACCAGAGAAAGTATTTGAAGGGATTAGAGTCGAAAACTTCCCTAACGTGGGAAAGGAAATAGCCACCCAAGTCAAGGAAGCATAGTGAGTCCCATACAGGGAAAACCCAAGGAGAAACACGCCGAGACACATAGTAATCAAATTAACAAAATTTAAAGACAAAGAAAAATTATTGAAAGCAGCAAGGGAAAAAGGAAAAACAACATACAAGGGAACTCCCATAAAGTTAACACCTGATTTCTCAGCAGAAACACTACAAGCCAGAAGGGAGTGGCATGATATATTTAAAGTGATGAAAGAGAAGAACCTAAAACCAAGATTACTCTACCCGGCAAAGATCTCATTCAGATTCGATGGAAAAATCAAAAGCTTTAGAGACAAGCAAAGGCTAAGAGAATTCAGCACCACCAAAACACCTCTACAACAAATGCTAAAGGAAATTCTATAAGTGGGAAACACAAAAGAAAAGGATCTACAAAAACAAACCCAAAACAATTAAGAAAATGGTCATAGGAACATACATAACAAAAATTACCTTAAACGTAAATGGATTAAATGCTCCAACCAAAAGACACAGGCTTCCTGAATCCATACAAAAACAAGATCCATAAATATGCTGACTACAAGAGACCCAATTTAGACCTAGGGACACATACAGACTGAAAGTGAGAGGATGGAAAAAGATATTTCATGAAAATGGAAATCAAAAGAAAGCCAGAGTAGCTATGCTCATATCAGATAAATAGACTCTAAAATAAAGAATGTTCCAAGCGACAAGGAAGGTCACTACATAATGATCAAGAGATCAATCCAAGAAGAAGATATAACAATTATAAATATATGTGCACCCAACATAGGATCACCTCAATACATAAGGCAACTGCCAACAGCTATAAAAGAGGAAATGGACAGTAACAAAATAATAGTGGGGGACTTTAGCACCTCACTTACACCAATGGACAGATCATCCAAAATGAAAATAAATAAGGAAACAGAAGCTTTAAATGACACAACAGACCAGACAGATTTAACTGATATTTATGGGACATTCCATGCAAAAACAGCAGATTACACTTTCTTCTCACGTGCGCACGGAACATTCTCCAGGATAGATCACATCTTGGGTCACAAATCAAGCCTCAGTAAATTTAAGAAAACTGAAATCAAATCAAGCATCTTTTCTGACCACAACGCTATGAGATTACAAATGAATTACAGGGGTAAAAACGTTAAAAAGACACACAAATGGAGGGTAAACAGCACATTACTAGATAACCAAGAGATTACTGAAGAAATCAAAGAGGAAATTAAAAAAATACCTAGAGACAAATGACAATTAAAACACAACAGTGAAAAATTATGGGATGCAGCAAAAGAAGTCCTAAGAGGGAAGTTTATAGCTATACAAGCCTACCTCAAGAAACAAGAAAAATCTCAAATAAACAATCTAACCTTAAACCTTAAGGAACTAGAGAAAGAAGAACAAACAGAACCCAAAGTTAGCAGAAAGAAAGAAATCATAAAGATCAGAGCAGAAATAAATGAAATAGAAACAAAGAAAACAATAGCAAAGATCAATAAAACTAAAAGCTGGTTCTTTGAGAAGATAAACACAATTGATAAACCATTAGCCAGACTCATCAAGAAAAAGAGGCAGAGGACTCAAATCAATAAAATCAGAAATGAAACAGGAGAAGTAACAACAGACATTGCAGAAATACAAAGCATCCTAAGAGACTACTACAAGCAACGGTATGTCAATAAAATGGACAACCTGGAAGAAATGGACAAATTCTTAGAAAGGTATAAACTTCCAAGACGGAACCAGGAAGAAATAGAAAATATGAACAGACCAATCACAAGTAATGAAATTGAAACTGTGATTAAAAATCTTCCAACAAACAAAAGTCCAGGACCAGATGGCTTCACAGGTGAATTCCATCAAACATTTAGAGAAGCGCTAACACCCATCCTTCTCAAACTCTTCCAAAAAATTGCCCAGGAAGGAACATTTCCAAACTCATTCTATGAGGCCACCATCACCCTGATACCAAAACCAGACAAAGATACTACAAAAAAAGAAATTTACAGACCAATATCACTGATGAATATAGATGCAAAAATCTTCAACAAAATACTAGCAAACAGTATCCGACAACACATTAAAAGGATCATACACCATGATCAAGTGGGACTAATCCCAGGGATGCAAGGATTCTTCAATATACACAAATCAATCAATGTGATACACCATATTAACAAATTGAAGAATAAGAACCATATGATCATCTCAATAGATGTAGAAAAAGCTTTTGACAAAATTCAATACCCATGTATGATTAAAACTCTCCAGAAAGTGGGCATAGAGGGAACCTACCTCAACATGATAAAGGCCATATATGACAAACCCACAGCAAACATCATTCACAATGTTGAAAAACTGAAAGCATTTCCTCTCAGATCAGGAACAAGACAAGGATGTCCACTCTCACCAATATTATTCCACATAGTTTTGGAAGTCCTACCCATGGCGATCAGAGAAGAAAAATAAATAAGAGGAATATAAATTGGAAAAGAAGAAGTAAAACTGTCACTGTTTGCAGATGACATGATACTATACATAGAGAATCCTAAAGATACCACCAGAAAACTACTAGAGCTAATCAATGAATTTGGTAAAGTTGCAGGATACAAAATTAATGCACATCAATCTCTTGCATTCCTATACACTACTGATGAAAAATCTGAAAGAGAAATTAAGGAAACACTCCCATTTACTACTGCAACAAAAAGAGTAAAATACCTAGGAATAAACCTACCTAGGGAGACAAAAGACCTATATGCAGAAAACTATAAGACACTGATGCAAGTAGTTAAAGATGACACCACCAGATGGAGAGATATACCATGTTCTTGGATTGGAAGGATCAATATTGTGAACATGACTATACTACCCAAAGCAATCTACAGATTCAATGCAATCCCCATCAAATTACCAGTGGCATTTTTTATGGAACTAGAACAAATCATCTCAAAATGTGTATGGAGACACAAAAGACCCCGAATAGCCAAAGCAGTCTTGAGGGAAAAAAATGGAGCTGGAGGAATCAGACTTCCTGACTTCAGACTATAATACAAAGCTACAGTAATCAAGACAATATGGTACCGGCACAAAAACAGAAACATAGATCAATGGAACAAGATAGAAAGCCCAGATACCCATGCACCTATGGTGAACTAATCTATGACAAAGGAGGCAAAGATATAAAATGGAGAAAAGACAGTCTCTTCAATAAGTGGTTCTGGGAAAACTGGACAGCTACATGTAAAAGAATGAAATTAGAACACTCCCTAACACCATACACAAAAATAAACTCAAAATGGATTCAAGACCTAAATTAAAAACCGGACACTATAAAACTCTTAGAGGAAAACATAGGAAGAACACTCTTTGCCATAAATCACAGCAAGTTCTTTTTTGATCCACCTCCTACAGTAATGGAAATAAAAACAAAAATAAACAAATGGGACCTAATGAAACTTCAAAGCTTTTGCACAGCAAAGGAAACCATAAACAAGACGAAAAGACAATCCTCAGAACGGGAGAAAATATTTGCAAAGGAATCAACGAACAAAGGATTAATCTCCAAAATATATAAACAGCTTATGCAACTCAATATTAAAGAAACAAACAATGCAATCCAAAAATGGGCAGACGACCTAAATAGACATTTCTCCAAAGAAGACATACGGAAGGGCGAGAAGCACATGAAAAGCTGCTCAACATCAATAATTATTAGAGAAATGCAAATCAAAACTACAATGAGATATCACCTCATACCGGTCAGAATGGTCTTCATCAGGAAATCTACAAGCAACAATTGCTGGAGAGGGTGTGGAGAAAAGGGAACCCTCTTGCACTGTTGGTGGGAATGTAAATTGATACAGCCACTATGGAGAACAATATGGAGGTTCCTTAAAAAACTAAAAATAGAATTACCATATGATCCAGCCATCCCACTACTGGGCATATACCAAGAGAAAACCATAATTCAAAAAGACACATGCATCCCAATGTTCATTGCAGCACTATTTACAATAGCCAGTTCATGGAAGCAACCTAAATGCTCATCGACAGACGAATGGATAAAGAAGTTGTGGTACATATATACAATGGAATATTACTCAGCCATAAAAAGGAACGAAATTGAGTCATCTGTTGAGACGTCGATGGATCTAGAGACTGTCATACAGAGTGAATGAAGTAAGTCAGAAAGAGAAAAACAAATATTGTATATTAACGCATGTATGTGGAACCTAGAAAAATGGTACAGATGAACCGGTTTGCAGGGCAGAAGTTGAGACACAGATATAGAACAAACATTTGGGCACCAAGTGGGAAAAACCACAGTGGGGTGGGGATGGTGGTGTGCTGAACTGGGCAATTAGGATTGACATGTATATACTGACGTGTATAAAGTTGATGACTAGTAAGAATCTGCAGTATAAAAAAACAAACAAACAAAAAAAAACAACTAATACTCAACTTTCTTTGGGTTATTTGTGTGGAAATATGTTAATATAAATGTTTGACATTACATGAAATTTCTAAAAACATTATATGTTCTGGTATAATGTTATAAGTCATAATTCTAGTTATTACTTTAAAATGTGTATCTCAGAAATAACTAAATTTCCTTGTCAATTGCATTATTATGAACTTTCATCAAATCTTTAACTGTGGTCATTTTTAAGTCTGTCATCATTTAAAGACAGTTCTGAGTGTACCCTGATGCTTTCGCAAAAATGTTCCTATAAAAGGGTTTCATCTTCAAGGAATTCATGGAAAAGACTCTGACAAGTACTGGTTTCTGGTAACTGACTATACTGCTAAGCTGAATGAATAAGCATTTTCAGAACTCTAATGGAAAACTGATGAATTCATAAAAGTGCTAACAAAAGATCAAGATGAAAAAAAGATTAATTACATGGGACTGAGTGAACTGATGAGGATGATTATAATTTTTGTGACTTTGTTTGAATAAAAAAAAAATCCCACAAAAAAGAAAAATTAACTCGAAATGGATCTTAGGCTTAAAATGTAAAAGTTAAAACTATAATGCTTCCTGAATAAAACATAGAGGAAAACCTTTGTGACCTTGGAGTGGACACCAAGATTTCTTAAATAGAATGTAAAACACATGAATCATAAAATATTGATAAACTGGACTTTATTATAACTAAAAACTTTTGTTCCTTGAAAGACAAAGACACAGTACAAAAAATTGAAAAACCTTATCACACAATGGAAGAAATTATTCACAAAATATATATCAGACAAAAGATGTGTACCTAGACTATAAATAATTGTTACAACTAAATAATAAAAAGACAACCCACGAAGATATGGACAAAAGATATGAAAAGACACTTCACTAGAGAAGATATATGAAGAACAATAAACCCATAAAAAGATGCTAATCATCATTATTCATCTAGGAAATGCACATTAAAACTACAGAGACATCACTGCATACTCATTTGAGTAACTAAAAATAAAAACCCTGACAATTCCAAGTGCTGAACAGGATATAAACATAAGTATATGCATTTGTTAAAACTCATCAAGTGAATAAAATAAAATCTTTTGGATGACCATTTCCCTGGAGTATGGAACATCTTCTCCCCCTTCCACCCTTTTTATGAGGTAAAGCCATTTTTTAATAGCCCTTACTTTTTCCCATCACTGAATAGTCCCCTGATGTAGTAAAAGTTTTATGTGCTAAATTGAATGTTAGAAACTTGATATAGCATTCTGAATTTAACAAATTTGAGATGCCAGAGCTTTATAGTCTTTGGTATAGTCTTTGGTATACTTTCAAAGGATTAGTAAATTACTTATGTCTGAACAGTTCACCCCCTAGATCAATTAAGACAATTGGACACTCTCCCCCAAAACTTGCTACTAATGTGTGGCAGCCACACATGTGGGAGTGCACTACTCAGATCTCCCTTCAGGAGAGAACCTGTTCTTAGGTGAGTAGCAGGCTGAGAGCCTCCAGCTGTCACACCATCAGGATCCAGTGGAAGGTTCATGCCAATCTCATGCTCTCCCTTTTTTCCTAGTCAATAACTGTGTACAATGGGGTTACAAAAACCAGCCATTCTTGACCAACACAGGATTCCTTTGATGGGCAGTCTTTCCTTTAGGGTTCCTGATTAATCAGGTTGAGACTTTCTCAGAACTGCACTACAGTCTGGCTCCTCCTAGACAATTCTCCTTCTTTCCTTCTTTCCCTTGACAGTTGTCAAACCTGCATCATGATCTGAAGCTCTCCTCACCTACTCCTATTTCCTCTTTCCTTCATCCTTCATGGGCATTTTCCCCAATAAATTTCATGCACTTCTAATTCTTTCTGTCTGTCTTCTTCCTGGAGGACCCAAAGTGACACACTGCTGCAACTAAGATTCATCAACAGAATTGGTCTTCCTCCTGTCACAGAAGGAAAAATTCAGTTTCCATGAAGCCCCATGGGATGTTAATATTACTCCCCTCCTTATTTAATGTCAGCATACAACATATCCTGTCTAGAGAAGTGAGAAACAATTAACATAAACCACTATCTTGCTAATGAGTTTACCCTTCCTTGGCCTCTGGTGCTCAAAGGATAATATGTGTCATTAAAGCTCCTTATGTTTATTTACACCCTGTGAATCTGTCTCTCTGTCTGAAGTTTATGTATCAGTCAGGATTCTTAGTTGCAAACAACAAATCCTACCTACTGTACATAGAAAAGAAATTGGTTTGAACAATTTATGTAATTCAAGGAATTGCCAACAAGGCTGAAAATTAGATTTGGAGGCTCTACAGCCAGGAATAACACATCAAAGTACACTCGAGGGCTACTCTTATAAAAAACAAAGACAAACAAAAACAAAACACTACCACCACTATTGGATACAGATACCACAGATTGAACTGCTGGTACCACTGATCTGACATTGGGCTCTACTGCTAGAATAGTTAGAATAAGTGCCTCTAGATACTTATGTAATGACCTCCAGTTCTGCCTCTATCACCTCTACTCTTTGTGTCTCCAGTATCTGATTCAAAATCTGTGGTATTTTAAACAAATAAGAAAAAATCAATAAAACCAAGGACTGGTTCTTTGAAAGGGTAAACAAAATCCAAAATCAACAAACCTCTGGCCAGGCTCATCAAGAAGAAAACAGAGAGGATCCAAATAAACAAAACAAGAAATGAAAGAGAATAACAACTGATACCACAAAAATACAAAAACCTTAAGAGAATACTACGAACAATTATATGCCAACAATTGGGAAAACATAGAAGAAATGGACAAGTTTCTAGAAACATACAGCCCACCAAAACTGAATCAAGAAGAAATAAGTTGAACAGACCAATCACTAGAAGTAAAATAGAATCTGTAAGAAGCAAACAAACAAACAAAACTCCCTGCAAACTAAAGTCCAGGACAAGATTGCATCACTGAGGAATTCTTCCAAACATACAAAGAAGAACTTATACCAATCCTTCTCAAACTCTTCCAAAAGACTGAAGAGGAGGGAACACTCCCTAAGTCATTCTACAAGGTCACCATCACACTGATACCAAAACCAGACAAAGACAGTACCAAAAATGAATTTACAGGCTAAAATCTTTGATGAATATAGCTGCAAAACTTCAACTGAATACTAGCAAACCAAATCCAACAATACATAAAAAAGATCATACACACGATCAAGTTGGTTTCATCCCAGGGTCACAAGGATGGTTCAACATATGCAAATCAATCAATGTGATATACCACATCAACAAAAGACAAATACCACAAGATAATTTCAATAGATGCAGAAAAACTATTTGATAAAATTCAACATCCATTCATGATAAAAACTATTACCAAAGTGGGTATAGAGGGAATATACCTCAACATAGTAAAAGCTATTTATGACAAACCCACAGCCAACATAATACTCAATGGTGAAAAGCTGAAAGCCTTCCCACTAAAATCTGGAACAAGATGAGGATGCTCACTCTCATCACTTTTATTCAACATAGTATTGGAAATCCTAGTCACAGCAATCAGACAAGAAAATGAAATAAAAGGTGTTCATATTGGAAGGGAAGAGGTAAACGTGTCATTATACGCAGATGACATGATACACTATGTAGAAAACTCTAAAGACTCCACACAAAAACTATTAGAACAGATCAATGAATTAAGCAATGTAGTAAGATACAAGATCAACATACAGAAATCTGTTGCATTTCTTTATACTAACAATAAAATATCAGAAAGTAAAAAAAAAAAAAAAAAAACCTTTAAAATAGCATAAAACAAAACAAAACAAACAAAAGCTTAGGAATAAACCCGACCAAGGAGGTGAAAGACTTATATGCTGAGAACTATAAAACATTGATGAAGGAAACTTAAGATGATTCAAAGAAATGGAAAGATATACCATGCTCTTGGATTGGAAGAATTAATATTGTTAAAATGGCCATACTACCCAAAGCAATATTCAGATTTATTGTGATCTCTATCAAATTACCCACGACATTTTTCACAGAACTAGAACAAATAATCCTAAAATTTATATGAAACCCTAAAAGAACTAGAATTGCCAAAGTAATCCTGAGGAAGAAGAACAAAGCTGGAGGCATAACCCTCCCAGACTTCAGACAACAGTGTACAGCTACAGTAATCAAAACAGTGTGGTACTGGCACAAAAACAGACAAATGAATCAATGGAGCAGAAGAGAGCCAGGAATAAACCCACACACCTACAGTCAATTAAACTTCAGCAAAGGAGGTAAGAATATACAATGGAGAAAAGACTGTCTCTTCAACAGTGGTGTTGGGAAAGCCGGACAGCCATATGTACATCAATGACATTAGAGCACTCCCTCACAGCATACACAAAAAGAAACTCAAAATGGCTTAAATACTTAAATATAAGACATGACACCATAAAACTCCTAGAAGAGAACACAGGCAAAACATTCTCTGACATAAATCATAGCAATATTTTCTTAGATCAGTATCCCAAGGCAAAAGAAATAAAAGTGAAAGTAAAACAAATAGGACCTAATCGAACTTATAAGCTTTTGCACAGCAAAGGAAACCATAAACAAAATGAAAAGATGACCTACAGACTGGGAGAAAATATTTGCAAACAGTGCAACTGACAAGGGCTTAAATATACAAACAGCTCATACAACTCAATAACAACAACAACAAAAAACAATTAAAAAATGGGCAGAAGACCTTCTTTCTCCAAAGAAGACATACAGTTGGCCAATAGCACATGAAAAGATGCTCAACATCTCTAATTATTAGGGAAATGTAAATCAAAGCTACAATAAGGTATCACCTCACACTGGTCAGAATGGCCATCGTTAAAAAGTCTACAAATAAGAAATTCTGGAAAGGATGTGAAGAAAAGAGAACCCTCCTACCCTGTTGGTGGGAATGTAAACTGGTGCAGCCACTATGGAAAACAGTACGCAGGTTCCTTAAAAAACTAAAAATAGAGCTACCATACGATCCATCAATCCCAATTCTGAGCATATATCCAGAGAAAACTCTAATTTGAAAAGATACATGCAGCCCCATGTTCAGAGCAGCACTATTTACAATAGCCAAGATATGTAAGTAACCTAAATGTCCCTCAACAGATGAATGAGTAAAGATGTGGTATATATATATATATATATATACAATGGAATACTACTCATCCATAAAAAAGAATGAAATAATGCCATTTGCAGCAACATGTATGGACCTAGAGATCATACTAAGTAAAGTCGGATACAGAAAGACAAATATCATAGGATATCACTTATATGTGGGATCTAATATATGATACAAATGAACTTATTTGCAAAACAGAAACAGACTCACAGACATAAAAAACAAACTTATGGTTGCCAAAGGGGAAACGGAGGGAAGGGATAAATTAGGAGGCTGGGGTTAGCAGATACAAACTATATATAAAATAGATAAATAAGGTCCTACTGCATAGCACAAGGAACTATATTCAGTATCTTGTAATAAACTATAATGGAACAGAATATGAAAAAGAATATAGATAGGGAGATACACAGGTAGATAGACAGATATAGATAAACTCTATCACTTTGCTGTACACCAGAAACTAACACAACATTGTAAATCAACTATACTTCAAATAAATATATATGTACATACAAAACTTTGTGATCCTTTAATTGATAGATTTTAAGCTCATATGTCAAAATTCTAACTTCAAAATGATGAATACTATTACATAAGATGGAGAAAGCCTAAAGCTAAGATAGCACTGTCATATCAGGCATCCAAAAGTATAATAAACTACTTATATAGAAGAAAAAACTTGCTTATCACTCCATCCCTAGAACTGGATAATTAGTCTATACTAAAATAAAGAACTTGCTGCAGATCAACTTACTCTCAAATCTTACTGATTTGAAAGTTGCATTTGAGAGGCTGTAGACCTGAGCTATTTCATGGAGCTAAGGATGCAAAAAATTGGAGTTCAAGGTCTACCAAAAAGGGAGGCATCCTGGCAAAACTCAGGCTTTCACTTGGGGTTCCCAAGGTGTATACCCTTGAACTAAAGGTAAACCAAAAATAGAATAGCACCCGGAAGACTAAAGCTTAATTTTGGATCAGCTCATTCCCTAATTATATTAAAGTGATTTGTCCCTATTTTAACTGCAGCCAAAAACAAAAGTAATTATTCTTTGCAGAAATATAAATTATGCAGAGCCTCAACTATGTCTACAATTTTTATTCATAATGACTAACACCAATCAAAAATAACTAGGCATTGCAGGAGACATTACAGCAACACAACAAAGAAATTAAGAAGAAAGAAAACAGACAACAGAAACAGTCACAATAAATCATAGAGCCAGTGGGATAAATGGAAAATAGTCATATGATAGATTTAAACCCAAATGTATTAGTAATTACATTAAATGGAAATAAATTAAACCCTTAAAGGTTAAAGATTGAAGAAGATAGACTTAAATGACAACTATATGTTACAGGAGACATTTTTGAGCCACTTTATTAAGGTATGATTGACATGTAAAAAGCTGTACATACTTAATGTATACAACTCAATAAGTCTGGGGATAAGTATACACCCATGAAACCATGACAACCATCAAGGCATAGACATATCTATCCATCACTATACAAGACGAATTAAATAGCAAGATATAGAAAAGTTAAACAAAAGGATGCAAAAATAAAACCTGGTGTTGCTATACTAACATCAGACAAAGGAGTCTTTAAGACAAGAAGTACTAGTAGACAAGTAATATTTCAAATTATAATATGCAAACTTTACTGGAGAGGTGTAAAACATCATCAGAATGTTAAATATATATGTATATATTTTTGATGAATCAATTACAGATAATTTACAAAATCAGTTACAGATCCTTCCCTACCTATCTAAGAAAGCTGGATTCCATTCTGCTTACAAACCCAGTAAAATCTAGAGCCTGCAGTGAAGTTTACCTGAGCCCCCTCGAAGAGCCCATTATCCTTGTTATGTTGTAAAGACAAAGAAAATGCAATGAACGCTTGAATTTTACTTAGCAGGATTATTCCTGGTAGTGGAATGGTATTGTAATTCTGAAAACATTTTGTGTTTTATAGGATAGAGAAAATTAGAAAATATACTGAGGTTGTTAGGAACCAGTGTGTTTACTTGAAGGAGGGGAGAGGAAAAGAAATATAAAATGGGGCTGGTAAAGGTCTATTTGATTTTGAACTTGAGGTTTCAACAAAAAAAATTCCTAACTGTATGCTCAAAAGGCCTTAGAAGAAATGAACCTCAATAGCAATGAGGCACAATTAGTGCTTGGTTCTTGCACTGTCCTCTAGTAAAAGTCACCAAAACTCCTAGGAGAAATGGCTGATTCCAGGTCTGAGATAGGAAAAATGCAAGATGATCCTGGAACACCTTGTACCAAAAAAGCAAGCACATACTTAAAAATTGATGAACCCATCAGCTGGCCCAAGGGGACAGCCACTGGTCATATTTGATCATCCAAAAAAAAAAAAACCCGCAATGATGGTAATGAATTAAAACACATGGAAAAAATATAAGTCCTCATGATATTCAAAACAATGTTGAGAGAAAAGAGAGAAAAAATCCTCTCTATAGAAAAATGCCAGCTAAAAAATGTAGAAGGAATGATAGACTGTAAAAGTAACCACGCAAGATTGGGATTGACATATATACACTAATATGTATAAAATGGATAACTAATAAGAACCTGCTACATAAAAAATAAATTAAATTAAATTAAAAAAAATCACCACTCAGAAATCCAATATAAGAGTTGATTCAGGCAAAATCATCAATAAATGCTAAAGCAAATGGAATGAAAGTTTATTGGAGAAGAAAGTATTCACAAAATATTATTCAAAGTAACCTCCTATCCCCTAGATCACTTATTCACTATGAAGGGAAAAAATGATTCTTTACAATTATGGTCACAAACACAGTTAAGTGGACAAGTTTGGCATCTCCAGAAGTGGAACACAGTCTGACACTGTAGGTGTCCTGATTCAGTGCAGTAGGAGCTACACTACATCACCTAATTGGTGCTGCTGCCAGAAATACTGACCTGAGTCTCTTTATGAGGAACTAGCCTAAAGAAACCAGAATGCTGGATTCCCTGCAGGGCCACAATCATGACTCTTCAGAAGGAATTAATATCATTAAAAACAAAGAGAGCAGAGCCCCTGGAACTCAAAGGTAGGTCACAGAAACACAAGCTTGTACAAGTTTGGCAGTCCCTTATAAAGATAATTGTATGCTTATCATACCATGCAGAAATCCTACTCCTCGGTATAATATTGACCCAAGAGAAATGAAAACATGCTCATATGAAAATTTATCCTGGATGTTTATCGTGGCTTTATCCTTAATCATCTAAAAGTGAAAACAACCCCAGATTTCTTTCCACTGGCTAATGGATAAACAAATTATGGTACATCCATGCAGTAGAATCACACTCGGCAATAAAAGGGAACAAGTGACTATGTTTGTCATGCAACACCGTAGATGAATCTCAAATGAATAATGCTACGTAAGAGAAGCCAGGCTCAGAAGACTCCATACTATATGATTCCATTTGTACGATCGTCTGGAAAACGCCAAATTATAGATTAATGGTTGTCAGGGACTGGGAGTGGCAGAAGGCTGGACAGCAAAGAGACGGGAAGGAATTTGGGAGGAGGATGAAACTATTCTACACCTGGATTGTGATGGTTGTAACACAATGTATGTGTTTGTCAAAACTCATAAAACCATACGCTAAAAGGAGAGTGAACTTCTAAAATAATTTTATAATTACATAAGATAGGCCTCAATAACCCTGTCTTTAAAACAGACAAACAAAAAGAACCCAAACCAAAACAAAAGAAACAAACAAAAAACAGGGGAGGGTAATGGGATGCTCCTAGACTGGGGAAGACTAAAAAGACAGAAACCAATGCTATGCATGAACCTTGATTGGCTCCTGAATTGGGCAGAGGGGACAGCTACAAAAGGCATTTTAGGGACAACTGGGGAAATCTGAGCTTAGATTACGTTGATAATTTATTGAATTAAAAAATTTTTGTCAGGTGCAGCAATAGGGCTATGGTTGCACAGGAACTATTTCTGTTCTTGGGAGGTTCATGCTGACATATTTAGGTATAACATATAATGACTGCAACCCTCTTTTGGATATTTTGTCAAAAGAGAAGTGAGAGTATGTATACAGAAAGGAAGGTGGAGTTGGGGGGATCTTTCCTGTGGGTTTGAAGGATTTCAAAATAATTAACTATTTTTGCTAAACCCCAATAGTGCACCGCTGCAACCCCCATTTCCAGACTTCGGGCTGGATGTGGTGGCTTTGCTAACCCATCCCCATTTCCCTCCAGGTCTTCCCTTTCAGAAGTTCTATCCCTGGCAGCTCTCTATTTCTTCTTCTCTAATCATGGCTTTCGGCTGCCTGGAAAGCATTTGTTTCCAAGGCTGCTGATCTCTGCCAATGCCCTTCTCTTACCTCTCCCCTGAGCCGAAGCCTGACCTGTACCGCTTTGCTATTTTTAAGTATAATCTACCAAGTATCTTTAACAGAGGCAAATGGTATCTAAGGCTCTCTGACACTATCCACCTCCTCTTAAAAAGCTTCCCACTCCGCCCTCAGCTTTCCCTTTTGAACTGGAAGTCCATTCACCACGTTTTCTTCCTCTAACTCACAGCCCGGCTGCTTGGCCAGCTGAGTCAGGGAGGATTTTGCTTCTAACAGCTCATAAATTTCCCATCCTTAGATTGCCCTCCTCCTTTACTCCCTCTCACCTAAAATTTAGCTGTGAATTGCTCTCCCTTTCTCTCCTCTTTTCTCATTCCCAGGCTCACAGATGCACCGATTATGACCCTTTCTCATCAGGGCATCTCTGCAGACATGGTGTAAATGAATAGGTAAATCTTAGCTAGGGAGGCCAAGGGGGCCATGGGAATATTCTGCAGCCTGACATGGGCACAGATAGCCTAGAATGGCCTAATACAGGGAGAGACAGGCAAACCTTGTCTAAAAAAGAGCTTTTAAAGCACTCAGAAAATACCATCTTGATTTTTATTTAAAGAGTGAAAGCAAGAAGCATAACCTTCTCTTTTCAATAAACTCTTCCTTCTTCCCACCCCAAAATACGTCAATTATAATTGTTATGCCGATTTTGTTAGTGAAATAATCTGCTGAGAAGTGCCCATCAGGACTGAGTATAAGTTGTTTTCCACGGTTTCCATGCACAGCCCAGTGAACGTGGCCAGACTGTCTGGCAGGTTGGGTACCCAGCACCTCCTGTGCTTTGCTCATCACTATTATGAAGCTGATGATGCTCAGTTATTCTAAATCACTCTCTAATAACATCCTAATATGAAGCTCCTGGCAACTGGCAGCTCACTGGTTTTCTACTTTTCTTCTCCTAAGTATTTCTCTACCTGATTCTTGGTTAGATTTTCCTATGGATACCTTCAGATGGGTTTGATCCCACCTGGTAAGTAATTTTGGAATATTTGCTCTCAAAGAAGTAGATATGTAATTTATTTGATCATGCAGATGAGCCAGCATCACTCCTCTGCCACAGATCTGCTCTCTCTACAATAATTCACAACTTTCCTTTGTCAACAGAGCAAGTGGACACATATCCATTCAAATAAATTAACATTTCCATCCTGAAAATTTGATTCGGGAAGAATAAATTGGTAAAATGCTAACAGCACATGAAATGGGGTTCAAATGCACTAATTATCAAAGAAACATAAATTTAGAAAAATTACACACAATTTTTAGCCATTGAAACTGCAAATGGTTTGTAAAGGGAAATACTGTATCAGCACAGAGGCACAAGTGTGGGAATGCCGGCAGAAGCAACACAGCTGGGAGAGTGAAGGCAGAGCATCTGGCTGTAGAATCTGAGTACTTATATTATCCTACACTATATCCCTTAAGAAAAAGTTCAACTACATCATAGTATGATTATAAGATGGACTATTAATTAAAATTCAAGCTCTCTCAGATAATTAATGATATGGGAAAATGTTATGGCATTATATTAAGTGAAGAAATCAGGACACAAAATTGGGTATGCAGTATGATCCCAATTTATTTTAAAATATGAATACAGAGATATGGGGACATGTTTGTGTGTGCTGAATGGCATGACCTGTGAAGATTCCTGGAGTTACGTGTTGAATTAAATTGGCTTAAACCACTGATTTCATGCCCCATGAAAAAGCAAAACCCTTTTTAAGATTTTCTGAACTGATATATTCAGTCACCTCAACTCCAGGATCCTCCTTTGTTCCATCCTACATCAATCCAGAGTTGAGGTTTTTGCTCAGCTCCTTTCTTCCTCAATTTCCACCAAGAAAAGGAAAACCACACAAAGCACTCAAGAGTATAATAGGGGCTTCCTTGGTGGCGCAGTGGTTAAGAATCCACCCGCCAATTCAGGGGACACGGGTTCGAGCCCTGGCTCGGGCAGATTCCACATGCCACAGAGCAACTAAGCCCGTGCACCACAACTACTGAAGCCTGTGCGCTGTGCTCCGCAATAAGAGAAGCCACTGCAATGAGACGCCCGCGCACCACAACAAAGATCCAATGCAGCCAAAAATAAAAATAAATAGAATAAATTTATTTAAAAAAAAAGATTATAATAGATGTTGGTGCTAGTTTGAATGGTGTGTGCACGGGCATAGTACCCAGACAGTGCCAACATTGGCCCTCAGCCACCGCAGCCCCTGAGGAGTCAGTGAGCTGCCCTCACACCCCGGCTGGAGATTTGAAATTATTCCTTTGCTGAAAACATCTGGCTGCCAGTCTAGAATATGACTCAGCTCCTAGGGTAGCATGGCTGTGATCCGGAGAACATTCAAGTGCAGATTCTCTATCTACGGGGGCGATGCTATTATTTGGAACTTACCAATTTGGGCTCCTTCCAGACCTGAAAATTGATTACAAACATGAAACAGATTTCACTACTGGACTGGAACTCCACATAAAAAAGAAGATCCTCAAAATAATTGAAAAGGATCCTCACCAAAGAATAGATGCAATGTGACTGGCAGGATATGAAGGAGGTAAGAGGGTCTTGGTGTTCCAGCTGGGTGTCAGGCCCGTGCCTCTGAGGTGGGAGAGCCGAATTCAGGACATTTGTCCACCAGAGACCTCACGGCTCCATGTAATATCAAACAGTGAAAGCTCTCCCAGAGATCTCCATCTAAACGTTAAGACCCAGCTCCACTCAACGACCAGCAAGCTAAAGTGCTGGAAACCCTATGCCAAACAAGCAACAAGACAGGAACAAAACCCCACCGATTAGCAGAGACGCTGCCTAAAATCCTAATAAGGTTGCAGACACCCCAACACACACCAACGGAAGTGGTCCTGCCCACCAGAAAGACAAGATCCAGCCTCACCCACCAGAACACAGGCACAAGTCCCCTCCACCAGGAAGCCTACAGAACCCACTGAACCAACCTTAGCCACTGGGGGCAGACACCCCAAAACAACAGGAATGACAAACCTGCAGCCTGTGAAAAGGAGACGCCAAACACAGTAGTTTAAGCAAAATGAGAAGACAGAGAAACACACAGCAGATGAAGGAGCAAGATAAAAACCCACCAGACCAAACAAATGAAGAGGAAATAGGCAGTCTACCTGAAAAAGAATTCAGAGTAATGACAGGAAAGGTGATCCAAAATCTTGGAAATAGAATGGAGAAAGTACAAGAAACGTTTAACAAGGATCTAGAAGAACTAAAGAGCAAACAAACAATGATGAACAACACAATAAATGAAATGAAAAATTCTCTAGAAGGAATCAATAGCAGAATAACTGAGGCAGAAGAACGGATAAGTGACCTGGAAGATAAAATAGTGGAAATAACTACCACAGAGCAGAATAAAGAAAAAAGAATGAAAAGAATTGACAACAGTCTCAGAGACGTCGGGGACAACATCAAACGCACCAACGTTCGAATTATAGGGGTCCCAGAAGAAGAAGAGAAAATATTTGAAGACATTATAGTTGAAAACTTCCTGAATATGGGAAAGGAAATAGTCAATCAAGTCCAAGAAGCACAGAGAGTACCATACAGGATAAATCCAAGGAGAAACATGCCAAGACACATGTTAATCAAACTATCAAAAATTAAATACAAAGAAAAAATATTAAAAGCAGCAAGGGAAAAACAACAGATAGCATACAAGGGAATCCCCATAAGGTTAACAGCTGATCTTTCAGCAGAAACTCTGCAAGCCAGGTAGGGCAGGACATATTTAAAGTGATGAAAGGGGAAAACCTACAAGCAAGATTACTCTACCCAACAAGGATCTCATTCAGATTTGATGGAGAAATTAAAACCTTCACAGACAAGCAAAAGCTAAGAGAATTCACCACCACCAAATCAGCTTTACAACAAATGCTAAAGCAAATTCTCTAGAAAGGAAACAAAAGAGAAGGAGAAGACCTACAATAACAAACCCCAAACAATTAAGAAAATGGTAATAGGAACATACATGTCAATAACTACCTTAAATGTAAATGGATTAAACACTCCAACCAAAAGACACAGACTGGCTGAACGGATACAAACACAAGACCCGTATATATGCTGTCTACAAGAGTCCCACTTCAGGGCTTCCCTGGTAGCGCAGTGGTCGAGAGTCCGCCTGCCGATGCGGGGGACATGGGTTCGTGCCCCGGTCCGAGAAGATCCCACATGCCGCAGAGCAGCTAGGCCCATGAGCCATGGCTGCTGAGCCTGTGCGTCTGGAGCCTGTGCTCCGCAACGGGAGAGGCCACGAAAGTGAGAGGGCCGCGTACCGCAAAAAAAAAAAAAAAAAGAGTCCTACTTTAGACCTAGGGACACATATAGACTAAAAGTAAGGGGATGGGAAAAGATATTCCATGCAAATGAAAATCAAAAGAAAGCTGGTTTGAGACTTGACTGTTCTCTCCCACATACTGGGGACACTGTTTCCTCTTTCTTTATAAGGCAAACTTCTAAGCATCCTTTAAGATTAGAGTAGGCATTGTCTTTATGAACTGAGTACACCTTCTCCAGGTGCTCCCATAGAACCCACACATCTTTCAATCACCAAATTTACTTCTTAACTGCATTGCAGTCATCTCTTCATCTGTCTATCTCTCCAACTAAATTCAGGCTGCTTGTAAGCTCCTTGAAGGTAAAGATTCAATTGTAGTGGTTACTGATTAAATATTAAACAGAATCTGTTCAACACAGGGGCAGATATCCATCCAAAAACTACTGAACGATTATGTAAATCAGTTTTTAGTAGGCAGGTCTCCAAATAACTGGAATTCACCTGAATGATAACAGACAGGCAGGTGTGACATATTTCTGAAATAGAAATTTTTAGTGATTTTCTGAAAAGGGGCACTAGAGTCATGATCCAATGTTTAAAAGCATGTATTTTAAAAATCTATTTTATATAGATAACTTTGTAACACTGAGTTTGTTAACTTACTAAAATTGTATTGTAAACTTATTGATAAATAAATTTGGGGTCTACTGCAAAAAAAAAAGAGGGCTTGATTAGCAATTCTCATTTCAGACTTAAAAATAAAGACTATTATAAAACACAAAGAAGGACACTACATAATGATCAAGGGATCAATCGAAGAAGATGTAACAATTGTAAATATTTATGCACCCAATATAAGAGCACCCCAATACATAAGGCAAATGCTAACAGTCATAAAAGGGGAAATCGAACGGAACACAATCATGGTAGGGGACTTTAACACCCCACTTTCACCAATGGACAGATCATCTAAAATGAAAATAAATAAGGAAATGTAAGGTTTAAATGATACATTAAACAAGATGGACTTAATTGATATTTATAGGACATTCCATCCAAAAAGAACAGAATACACTTTCTTCTCAAGTGCTCATGGAACATTCTCCAGGATACATCATATCTTGGGTCACAAATCAAGCCTTGGTAAATTTAAGAAAACTGAAATTCTATCAAGTATCTTTTCCAACCACAATGCTATGAGACCAGATATCAATTACAGGAAAAAAATCTGTAAAAAATACAAACACATGGAGGCTAAACAATACACTACTAAATAACCAAGAGATCACTGAAGAAATCAAAGAGGAAATCAAAAAATAAGTAGAAACAAATGACAATGAAAACATGCTGACCCAAAACCTATGGGATGCAGCAAAAGTAGTTCTAAAAGAGAAGTTTATAGCAATAGAATCCTACCTTAAGAAACAAGAAATATCTCAAATAAACAACCTAAACTTACACCTAAAGCAATTAGACAAAGAAAAACAAAAAACCCCAAAGTTAGCAGAAGGAAAGAAATCATAAAGATCAGATCAGAAATAAATGAAAAAGAAATGAAAGAAACAATAGCAATGATCAATAAAACTAAAAGCTGGTTCTCTGAGAAGATAAACAAAATTGATAAACCATTTGCCAAACTCATCAAGAAAAAAAAGAAGGGAGAGGACTCAAATCATTAGAATTAGAAATGAAAAAGGAGAAGTAACAACTGACACTGCAGAAATACAAAGGATCATGAGAGATTACTACAAGCAACTATATGCCAATAAAGTGGGCAACCTGGAAGAAACGGACAAATTCTTAGAAAAGCACAACCTTCTGAAACTGAACCAAGAAGAAATACAAAATATAAACAGACCAATCACAAGGACTGAAATTGACACTATGAATAAAAATTTTCCAACAAATAAAAGCCCAGTACCAGATGGCTGCACAGGTGAATTCTATCAAACATTTAGAGAAGAACTAACACCTATCTTTCTCAAACACTTCCAAAATATAGCAGAGGGAGGAACACTCCCAAACTCATTCTACGAGGCCACCATCACCCTGATACCAAAACCAAACAATATGTCACAAAGAAAGAAAACTACAGGCCAATATCACTGATGAACATAGATGCAAAAATCCTCAACAAAATACTAGCAAACAGAATCCAACAGCACATTAAAAGGATCATACACCATGATCAAGTGGGGTTTATTCCAGGAATGCAAGGATTCTTCAATATATGCAAATCAGTCAGTGTGATAAACCATGTTAACAAATTGAAGGAGAAATACCATATGATCATCTCAATAGATGCAGAGAAAGCTTTTGACAAAATTCAACACCCATTTATGATAAAAACCCTCCAGAAAGTAGGCATAGAGGGAACTTACCTCAACATAATAAAGGCCGTATATGACAAACCCACAGCCGACATCGTTCTCAATGGTGAAAAACTAAAACCATTTCCTCGAAGACCAGGAACAAGACAAGGATGTCCACGCTCACCACTATTATTCAACATAGTTTTGGAAGACTTAGCCACAGCAATCAGAGAAGAAAAAGAAATAAAAGGAATCAAAATCGGAAAAGAAGAAACAAACCTGTCACTGTTTGCAGATGACATGATACTATACATAGAGAATCCTAAAGATCCTACCAGAAAACTACTAGAGCTAATCAATGAATTTGGTAAAGTAGCAGGATACAAAATTAATGCACAGAAATCTCTTGCACTCCTATACACTAATGATGAAAAATCTGAAAGAGAAATTAAGGAAACATCTCCATTTACCACTGCAACAAAAAGAATAAAATACCTAGGAATAAACCTACCTAAGGGGACAAAGACCTGCATGCAGAAAACAATAAGACACTGATGAAAGAAATTAAAGATGATACAAACAGATGGAGAGATATACCATGTTTGGGTTGGAAGAATCAACTATGTGAGAATGACTATACTACCCAAAGCAATCTACAGATTCAATGCAATCCCTATCAAAGTACCAATGGCATTTTTCACAGAACTAGAACAAAAAATTTCACAATTTGTATGGAAACACAAAAGACCCTGAATAGCCAAAGCAATCTTGAGAAAGAAAAACGGAGCTGGAAGAATCAGGCTCCCTGACTTCACACTATACTACAAAGCTACAGTAATCAAGACAGTATGGTACTGGCACAAAAACAGAAATATAGATCAATGGAACAGGATAGAAAGCCCAGAAATAAACCCACACACCTATGGTCACCTTATTTTTGGTAAAGGAGGCAAGTATATACAATGGATAAAAGACATCCCCTTCAGCAAGTGGTGCTGGGAAAACTGGACAGCTACATGTAAAAGAATGAAATTAGAACACTCCCTAACACCATACACAAAAATAAACTCAAAATGGATTAAAGACCTAAATGTAAGGCCAGACACTAAAAAACTCTTACAGGAAAACATAGGCAGAACACCCTATGATATAAGTCACAGACCACAAGATCCTTTTTGACCCATCTCCTAGAGAAATGGTAATAAAAACAAAAATAAACAAATGGGACCTAATGAAACTTAAAAGCTTTTGCACAGCAAAGGAAAACATAAACAAGATGAAAAGACAACCCTCAGAATGGGAGAAATACTTGCAAACGAAGCAACTGACAAAGGATTTATCTCCAAAATTTACAAGCAGCTCATGCAGTTCAGTATCAAAAAAATAACCCAATCCAAAAATGGGCAGAAGACCTAAATAGACATTTCTCCAAAGAAGATACACAGATTGCCAACAAACGCATGAAAGGATGCTCAACATCACTAAGCATTAGAGAAATGCAAATCAAAACTACAATGAGGCATGGACAATCAAGAAACTCTCCTTAAAGTCCATTGTTTGATCATGTAGCACAATAGTTCAGCTCCTCTTTCATTATCATTTTGTGTACACTACAAGAGAGAATGAAAATATTTTCTAAACATTCTTCCCATAGCTTCCTTCACCTATTTGTTCTGTAGGCTATAGAAGAGGGGATTCAGCATGGGAGTAATCACACTGTACTGCAAGGAGAAGATCATCTCCAGAGTGGAGCCTGAGGTTGGCAAGAAATAGCTGAGGAAACCTGAGCCATAGATCAAAATAATAGTAGTGAGGTGAGAAGAGCAGGTAGAGAAGGCCTTGCTTCTGCCTGAGGTGGAGCTGATGCTTAGGATAGTGCAGACAATGTGGTCATAGGAAGAAAAAAAAAAAAAAAACTACAATGAGTTATCACCTCACACCAGTCAGAATGGCCATCATCAAAAAATCTACAAATAATACATGCTGGAGAAGGCGTGGAGAAAAGGGAATCCTCTTGCACTGCTGGTGGGAATGTAAGTTGATACAGCCACTATGGAGAACAGTATGGAGGTTCCTTAAAAATCTACTAATAGATTACCGTATGACCCAGCAATCCCACTACTGGGCATATACCCTGAGAAAACCATAATTCAAAAAGAGTCATGTACCACAATGTTCATTGCAGCCCTATTTACAATAGCCAGGGCAACCTAAGTGTCCATCAACAGATGAATGGATAAAGAAGATGTGGCACATATTTACAATGGAATATTAGTCAGCCATAAAAAGAAATGAAATTGAGTTATTTGTAGTGGGGTGGATGGACCTAGAATCTGTCATACAGAGTGAAGTAAGTCAGAAAGAGAAAAATACCATATGCTAACACATATATATGGAACCTAAAAATGGTTCTGAAGAACTTAGGGTAGGACAGGAATAAAGACACAGACTTAGAGAATGAACTTGAGGACTCGGGGAGGGGGAAGGGTAAGCTGGGACAAAGTGAGAGAGTGGCATGGACATATATACACTACCAAACATAAAATAGATAGCTAGTGGGAAGCAGCCTCATAGCACAGGGAGATCAGCTCTGTGCTTTGTGACCACCTAGAGGGGTGGGATCGGGAGGGTGGGAGGGAGACGCAAGAGGGAGGAGATATGGGGATATATGTATATGTACAGCTGATTCACTTTGTTATAAAGCAGAAACTAACACACCACTGTAAAGCAATTATACTCCAATAAAGATGTTAAATAAAGAAATAAATTTCTTTAAAAAATAAAGTAAATAAAGGGAAGTCCCTAAACATTAAAAAAAAAAGTATAATAGAATCCAGTATTTGGAAGGAAGATGGCGAGAAATCCATTTAACAATATGTAAACCATTTGAACAATATTACTATTTTCTAAAACTACTTTTAGCCCCTCTACCACATTAAACTACCACTGGCCATTTGCCTGTTAGATCACCCAGCCTCACACTGATGGGCACATCTTTCCTCACCCTCCCATTTCTCACCACCTCTCCTCCTTTAAGAGCAATACCTTCTATCATGTTCCCATGCAAGCCACCTAACTCTCTCTTTTGTAGCTGAAGTCCTGAACAACAGTCCTCTCTGGGTCCTGCCTCCTATCCCAGGCTGTTTATCAAGGTATTCTCCCAAATAAAGATGGTTCCTACCCTAAAAGTAACCCTGGTATATCAGCTACTAAAACAGTGGTTCTCAATCTTAGCTACTCATTGGAATTTCTGAGAAGTAGTGTATTTTTGTGTGTGTTATTTTTTAAAAGTAAATATTACTCCCTTGGCCTCTCTGGAAGGTCTGAGGTTGTGATTTTGACCTAGATTTATTTTTCATATCCATGTGATTCTAATGTGCAGCAGAGCTGAAATACTCTGTGCTAAAATGAAGACATTCACATTGTTACACATATATTATATATATATTTGATTCTACAGGGCATACTTTTTCACAGCTTGATATTTTTTTAAAAATTAGCATGCGTTTAATACTTCATATCAAAAAGAACTTACAAACTGCCAAGTAGATTAGGTTGTGACACACTTGTCATTTCTTGAAATGCATATGGGAACAGTGCCCGGTCTCTCCAAATGTATCATGCTATCTTTAAAACTGGGAGAGTTTGGTTTGACTGATTCATGCATCATCAAAGACTATTATTTGGGCACCAAAAATTCATGAGTAAAAGCTTCTGGCTGAATTTCAAGAGAAACTTGTGACGTGTAATTTCATAAAGAAAAAATTGTGAGTTTAACCACATAGGAAATGCAGATAAATCCCATTATTTTTAAATATACTTTGACATAAGACTGTAGATAAAGAATGTCATGGGGTCAAGATTTGAAGCACACATGATGGGAAGCAGCACATAATAGGGATGATCGGTACAGCTATGGGTGGCCAAAAGAAATTTGAAATTAACTTTAGACTTGGAATGAGAAGGAAACTTAATCTCAAATTTTGTGAGAAGAAAATGGTATGTAATTGCCATTATTTTTTTAGTAAAAAGAAGTGGATCTTTACCTTTAAAGGTAATACAGCAGCTAAACCAATATTGCATTTCATAATAGATAGTATCTTAGAGTTGAAGAACTGTACTACACATAGATATTCATAATCCCAGAAAAACAACTGGAATGAAACACACCAAAATGTTAGTAGTAATTGTTAAGGGATAGACTTATAGATAATATTTACTTTCTTGTTTCCGTTTTCTTTACTTTCCAGATTTTCTAATGATAAATTTCATAATCAGAAAAAGCAAAGAATGTTATTAAAACAAAAATATGAGCATAGGCATATCATTTTCTAGCTCTCACTTCCCCTAAAACACTCATTGATCAAAAATACAAATATCAAAATAAAAGAGATAGGAAAGCCAAAAAACAAGATTTCCGAGGATTTGAATTATAGGCCTTTTAAATTAAAAAACACCAAAAATGTTGTGGCGAAGTCCAAAATGTAAAAAATTGTTAAGACTTTCTCCATATCTTTTCTCCCCACCTCAAGCAATCTTTAATTAAACCCAGAGCCCAGTTTAGTGGAATGATGTTAAATGTGCCAGAAAAAAGAAGCTAATAAGCTGTCCACCTTCTCCCTTTCCAGTGTTTCTCATCTGAATGGCATGCTGTGAAACACACACTTAAATTGATTGGTATTAATGCTTGCACACCGGTTCCAAAATGTCAGCAACATGCATTTGCTTTCAAGTTATATTAACTCTGCCGATTACAAAGAGCCGGGTAAATAAATCTTAGTTGTACACAAAATACGCTTTAAGCTTCTTTTGTATACATGCTTAGAATGTTCCTTGTCTACAGTCTCACCTTCATTTATTTATGTATTCATTTGACAAAAACTGTGTGCCAGGCACTGTTCTAGGCCCTGGGAAAACAGTAATGAACAAGAAGAGAGATCCCTGCCCTCCATCAGCTTATAGGCTAAGTAGGGTTAGGAAACAAACAAGAAGCAAATGAGTGCACTGAATATAGTGAAAAAGGAAAACTGGAAAGAGAATGCCTGGGGATGGGCAGGGGGAGGGGAGCAGGGAGCACGCGCTTTAGCTAAGACGGTCAGGAGTTCTCTGAGGAAGTCATTTCCACAGAGACTAGAATGCTGACAAGGAGGTAGCCCTGCAAAGATCTGAAGAGCATTCAGGCCGGGGAAACAACAAGGGCACAGACCACAGGTATGATGACACAGGTTTGGTATGACATAGACACAGGTTTGGTGTATGCACAAAACACAGGGACAATCAGTTTGAATAGGACAGGGTGGGGTAGGGAGCAAACGATACTAGGTGAAACCAGAGAACCAAATAGGAGCCAGATCATGGGAGACTGACTGCTCAGGCCATAGGATGGAGCTGGAATTTTATTCTATTTGTTATATGAAAACTTTGGTGTGATATAATGTGCTTTTTGCCTCTTTTTAAAATGTCTAACACAGAATAGAGAGATGTACATTATTCCTCCCCCTGATCTGTTCACACCTTCAGAAATAGAGTGGAAATAAGAACATTGTAGAACAGAATCAGAAAACCTGGGATCCAGGTCTATCTCCTCCATCTAGAAGCTGCCTTACCTCAATCAAGATACTTAATCCTCTGGTCTTAGTTTCCTCGTCTGTAAAATGGAACTACTACATCATAGCACTGAAATGAGATATAAATGAGATGAAGAATTTGAAATCACCCATAGAGTGAATGGTTAGGACATCAAGTCCCCTGTTTCTTTCCCTCCTTTGTATGTGATACAGAGAAGGGGGATTATGGGGAATGAACCCACACAGGACATGTTACAACCACTGATGGAGGAAGTGAAGCAATGTGAGTGGTTCTTTGTTTTAGGCTGGTTTTTTCCAAAGCAGGCTCTGAGACAAGAATGTGCATGTGTTTGGGAGATGATCCTAAGAAACATTGTTTAGGGAGGAGAGAAGTGAGAGAAGAAGAAAAGGAAGCAGACAGAGAGAATGTTATCCATCATGGCACCAATATGGGCACATGGAGGCTTAGTCACACTGGGGAACTCTGGAAGACAGCGTAGACAGAAGGCACCTTGGAGTTTTCACACCTGCGGGGCAAGGGAGCTTGGCATTTAGTCTCCAAGTCCCTCCGTCCCCAGGATTAACTCCCCCGTACCTCCAACCTGCCCGCGACTTAAGGCTCCCATGGTCAGAGAAGGCCCTAAGCAAAGAATTGCAGGTCCTTTCAGCAGAAGCCACAGGGTAGGCACGCACAAGCGTGATGAGCACCAAGGCAATGTGTCCAGCACACCGACAGCATGTGCCAAACCTTCAGTCTCTTCCCCAAAACATTGTGAGGCCCTTGGGATATGAAATGCATGCTCTCACTGCCAGAGCTGCAAGATGATTTTCTCCAGACTGTGACAAGCCCTAGAAATACTGTGCAGGGTGATGCCTGCTGCCTACACCACTAGGGGCCCCCTGCAAAGGTCATACCAAAAAGGCAAAGACTGGGCATCACATTCCTACTCACACCTGCAGGATAACTCACAGCCCTGGCTTCCTCTTAGACCAAGTTTGTGGTTTTTAGACAAAAAACAGGTTGAACCCATTAGGAATTCCAGCCTCTAGGGAAATTTTCCATAAATAGCCTTCCTGTTTAAGAGAAAGTTAAAATCAATATCCTTTGAGAATAGCCAGGCTTTGCCAAGTTTGGTCATAGGGTGGCATTTATTATTTTCCTAGTATCAAAATGACAAGATAAAGAGCCAGCATTTATTGAGAGAATTTGCCATGTGCCAGAGAAGGGAAGTACATAACTAACATCATATAAATGAGACCTCTGTACAAATAAGAAGTATGAATTGGCCTAATGTAATCAAATAGAATATGATAGAGCCAGAGATTATCTAACAGGACTATACTACATTTGAAATGACATAACCCATGGAGGAACATTTCTAGTATCTTTGGATTAATAACTGTAGACTTAATTTATTGAGCATTTATTATAAGTAAAGCACAATGCTAAACTTTGTCTCCTTTAACATATTCAAACTTCACAACAGCATGAGAGATTAGTATCACAGTTCTCATTTAAGATATAAAGAAATTAAGACAAATTGAATTAAAGAGCTGACATTTAACCTACGCTCTCAAATCTCTCAAGCTATAAGCAACGTTATAAACTTACCCTGAGTGCCTTTATAGAGAGCTCCTGCTTAACATCTGGATAACCAGCTATGGAAGTATGTATTGGAGAACTAAGAAAGCATCCCTGAGCCCTGTCCAATAAATGGATCCCAGCTGGGGTGGGCCTGGAGTAATGTTATCTACTGAGCAACTCAGGTCCTCTTTTTCTTATGGGCCGATGGAAACTCATTCTCACTCTTGGGTCCTATGCTGTGTTTCTAAAAATGGCTCCATGACAAACATCATTTAATATTCCTAAAACTGTATATCCTTAAAAATGAATGAAACATAAAGCCAAATCTCATTTCAAATTAAAATCACTCTCAATTCTTTGTCCACTCAACTGATTTCATGAGAAGAATAGAATATATTGTCTAATGGCAGAAAGCCCAAGATACCTTTTATTTGAGCCCTCATTTTCACAGAATAAAATAAACAAAAAGAATCTTTTTAAGTAATTTCCTTCATGTACTTTTCAAAGAGAATTCTCTAAATTTGGCTCTCTATGGATTGGTTCAAAATTAACTGCCCCTCATTTTCCTTCCCTAGGGGAAATAGTGTGAAAAGTAACCAACACAGCCACACTCTGTAAAAAAAAGTAGTTTACTAGTGATGATGAAAAGACTTTTTTTTTTTAACAGAGCATGATGCTGAGTAATGAATTCTCTTCTTTCACAAATCTATTCTCTAGGTAAAGCATTTGTTCCTAGAGGAAGCTAAGCATATCAAATATAATCAGTTCTACCTGCTGGCCCCTTCCTGACATCTCTTTTTCCTCTTCTTTCTCTTCATCACCCTCCAAAACCAGAGGATTTCCTTGTACTTTCACCTATTACTAAAGCCAAAGACCCCACACTCATTCTCTGTCAATAAACCCAACTCTACCACACATGCCATCAGTCCAGTGGCTCTGACAGGTGAGGCACAGACACAGGTATGCCATCGCATTAGTTATCTATCGCTGCACAAAAACTTATTCCAAAACTCACTGGCTATTGGCAGACAAGTCTCCATTGGATCCGTTGTGTTTCTTATGAGCAGAGGCGCTGACAGTTTTTGGTCCAGATTATCAGGATATTTGTGTAGGAAACAACCTTGCAAGATGGAGACAGTATCCTTCTGGGGGAGAGGCCAGAACTGTTTGCCATCCAGTATAATAAAAATAATGTCTCCCTCCAGGGTGAAGTTTGAGTAGACTTTCTTGAAGCCCTCTTATAAAAAATCAAGGTTTCCTATGCTGATGGTTCCTCAGCTGTGAGGCAAACCTACTGTGTATGGAGTATCCACCCATGCCCATCCCTACAACAGCCCCATAGGACTTAGGAGGCAAGAGGAACCAATGCAGATGTGATCTCACACTGACTGCTATGCTGGGAACAATACAAGTCTTTTGCCTCTGACTCAGCAGCCCCATGACTTCTACTAGTGTCCATAAAACTGTTGTGGTCGGCTAATTTAGCTTACAGATAGGGTAACATCTCACATCCTTCTCAGTTTTCGACTGTACTTTCAAGCAACAAACGTGTATTTCCTCACAGTTTCTGAGAATCAGGAATCTGGAATTGGCTTACCTGGGTGACTCTGGTTCATGGTCTCTCAGGAGACTGCTGTGAAGCTATTGAGGGGAGCTGCAGTCATCTGAAGGCTTGATTGGGGCTGGAAGATAAAATGTTAAGAAGGCTTACTCATATGGCTGTTGGCTGAAAGCCTCAGTTCCTCACCACACTGGCTTCTCCAAAGAGCTTTTGGAGTGACCTCAAAAAAGAGCAGCTCACTTCCCTGCAGAGCAAGTGATCCAAGAGAGAATAAGTGTGGCCAAAATGGAAGCTTTTATAATCTAATCTCAGAAGAGACACACCATCCCTTCTGCCGTATTCTGCTGGCAACACAGCTCTACCCAGCACATTGTAGGAGTGAACTGCACAAGGCTGTGAATATCACGAGGCAGGGGTCACTAGGGTCATCTTGGAGGTTGTCTACTACCGTACTGTCAGGTGAGCACCTCACTCACAAAGAATCTGGCTGGCATTACCAGGTGTTTTCAAGCCAGAGGAAGGTAAAACTGATGAAAGAATGGCTCAGGAAAAAAGACAGAACAAAGTCTTAAAATTTGGAAATGGCTCCAGGAGAGATTATTTCAGCAAGGAGATAAGCCTCTGGAAAGAGCCTAGCAAAAAGTGAAGCAACTGAGTACTCTTTCCCTATGAAGGGCAGTGGAACACAGAGGGACTTGTTTTCATTTTCCTTCTGAGACAGTTGATACACTCAATCCAGTCTCTAGGGAAATAAAGACTCACCCATTGCTAACTATCTCCCTTCTTTCCTCCTGGAGAAATCAATATTTTTTTTCCTTTGTTACTCCTCTCCCAACAACTCTGCCACTTTCCCATTTGGCTAGCCCATGAGATAGGTGGACATTTTTCATGAGGCTTTGATAATGTTACCCAACACATTACTGTACCACTTCAGAGAGTACATGCTCATTATTTCTGCTTCCAGCAAAAAAACATCTGACAATGAAAAACATGTGCAATGAGGATATCTATAAAGGAAGGAGGAGGAGCACAAAATGTAAAGGTTGGGGCGGGGAGTGTGACTGTGTATGTGTACATGCTAATTAGAAGTCAGGAAAAAACTGAGCAATATGCAATGCAGTTCTAATTCATAGTTCTCTTGTTCTAAACTGTGGAGGAGGACAGTGCAAGAGAAGAACTGTGAGGAAAGTTTTAACTTATTAATGCTGACTGCAACTTGCAAGCACTACCACATACATTGAAATGTTTGCCTGGAAACAGGTTATGTGTATGTATGGTGTGTAGGGATGATAAGGGAGGGCTCTAGGGACTTCTAGAAATAGAAAGAAATGGTATTCATTTAGCAAAAGAAAATAAACATTTTTGAGCATCCTCTGTATGCCGGACTCTGTGCTAATTTCATTCACATTTAATCCTTATTCAGAACAGTCCTCTAAGGCAGACAACATAATCACCCCACTTCACAGGTGAGGAAAAGAAACATGGCTCAGAAAGAATGTCACTTGCTTTATGCGACACAGTTAGTGACAGACGGAGATTCAGGAGTACATGCTCTTGTATATCTCACTAGCTCTCTGACAAAATAGGGACATCTGTTGCTTAAAACAGTGAAAAGGAGAGACGCCCAAGTCTGAAATCATTATTGAAAGCTCTAGTATTTCTATAATTTAGGGAGGACAAACTAAGTGAAATAAGTAAGAGTGAAGGTAATTTTCAGGTCGTCCTAAAAAGTAGCAAAATGCACATCAGTTTACATAATCTGTGTCATCAGTAAAGCATTCCATGGGGCTTCTCCTCTAACAGCAGTGCTAGTGCCTTGGAGTCCTTGAAAGAGGGCTGATGACCATCCAAACATGCATGAAGGAGATGAAGCCCCAAGTCCCCCCAAAAGATCCAAGACACCTTGGCCAGGACCCTGCTTCCTAGATTCTTCTCTGGAACATGACCAGCTCTGAGGTGGACGCCAATCAACCACGTCCATTCTTGATGGGACTTGCTGTCAGGAGATACATTAAAGGACTCCATTTAACACCTAAGCAATCTCTGGAGCATTAGCCACCATTCTTACCGCTATGGGCACGCCAGGTAATTGTCAAGGGAAACACTAGTAATGGCAGTCAACATCCCCCAAAATGATCCTTCAATTTCTTTTTTAGGCACTTAGGTAGTACTGGGGAAGAAAACCACGAACACTGAGCTAGACAAGGACATAAGGCGCCCAGTGCCATCCCTTGCAAACCATCTACAGTCAGCTAAAAGTCTGCTACTTTTTCTCAGTCTCCCTCGCGTCCTGCTGGGATGTTCAGAGACCACTTATTTCAGAGGCACATTAAACATGGCTCACTTGGCAAACTCATGGCCATGGATGAGTTTCTCTTACCTGAGCACTAGTATTTTAGTCATTACCAAAAGGAAATGACCTGGTTCAGAAACATCAGAGTACACAGGTAGCTGAGAGTGAGAAAGGAGAGGTACCACACATGACGCTAACCTAATGGAAATCATTAGAAGACACTAAAACTCTTTTCTCTAAAACTTTTCTGCATTAGGGGAAATAAAACGGTAAACCCTAATTCTTCAGATACAGTTCAAAGTGTGCAATGCATAGTACATAGGTACAGTGGATTTTCTCCTTGGGAGAAGCACGGTACAACAGAAAAAGCATGAGCTATATTTAGCTCAATACTATTAAGTTGTATGACCTGAGAAATTTATATAAATTCTCTGAGTCTGTTTTCTTATTCATACAATTAGAATGGTAATACCTACTTCTAGGCTTTGGTAATACCCACCAATGAGACAACATAGGTAAATAGGTAAACTAATACAGAGTCAAGTGTATGCTGGGTCCTCTGTAAATCACAACAATGAATTCCATCCATTCATTTTCCAAGTCATTATTCGTGAAACTTTGGGCTACACTTTCAAGGAAGAAACTTTAGGAGTCTGAAACTGCAAGCAAACTAAGTTTCCAAAGAACCACATCTTTCAAATTGAATTGGGTAAGTCATCGGGTGTTTAACAGGGTGATGGGTCTTGAAGAGAACAGATTTAATTTGGTTTGGTTCCTTTGGCATTTGCAGGTAAAAACCGCCAAAAATTCATTAGCATGTCTTCATTTGCTTGAGGATGATTAATAATACTCAGGGAAAACAGGTTTTACATAATTCATCAGTCTGACACAGCCCAACACCTCTGGAGTTCTGAGAACTTCCAATCCCAGCTTGTCTGTGACACTTTAAAACTAGCTACAAACTGGGGCTCTTCTTACAGACTCTATATTAGCTGTTGTTCTGAATTTAGGGGAGAGAAATCCAATCACAAGCTTCAAGGCTACCTTCTTTCCAGTTTGGGGGAAAGAGGTATAAACAAATTCTCTCTACGTGGAACAGTTTTGACTTAGTCACCAATAATTCACTCGGTTCACCAAACAGGTTGAGCATCTATTATGTTCAGGAACCGGCATTGGTGCCTTTTTTTTTCTTTCCCAGCATTAGTCTGTGTGAGCCCCCAAAGAGTGGGACTCTTGATATAAGTGGAGTCTGTGTGAACTGAGTCTTTTTCATACTGTCAAAAATGTCCTTGTCCCAAGCACACAAAGTTTTTTACGAATGCACACATTGCAAAAGATGTGAGCTAAGGCATTGTGAGCATGAGTCATCAACATACAACCAGGAAGCAAAAAGTTTCATCAGTGTTTCTGAATCCAAATTGGAATGCCTGCCAGCAAAAGTTTCTTCATTATCTACTGATCGCCTTAGAAGTAAAGGAGAAGAGGAATCCCAAGAGAGTATTAAAAGCAAAAACTGTCTTAAAATATTTGGAAGAGGGTCTGGGGGATGAAATTGTGAATTTTAAAACAGAAAATAACATTTATCTTTCTAGAGTTGTGTAGAGCTTTTGAACTGAACCAAATGATTTAGTATAATTAGGGGTCAGATGGCTAACTGCCGAATTCAAGAGAGGCCTTCTGCTCTCTGTGAAAGGTGGGACAAAATCAACTGAATAACCTCTGAGATCCATTCCATAGCTAAGATTCTAGGAATCTGACTCGAGTTTGAAATGAAGAAGTAATTCCATTTCTTCATTAAGACTTACCTTCGAATCGTCTGTCCCCTCTCAATTCCAGTATTTCATCTGGCATTATCAAGCCCTGTATTTGTGTCACTTATGACTCAGAATTCTTTGCAGGATGCCAGGTCAGATAGAAGGGTTTCCTAGCCAAGATCATCTAATGCTACCTCAGGTGAGACTCTCTTGATTGCAATAGTAGAAGCCAACTCAAGCTACCTTTAATCTAAGAGAGAATTCAATGGAAGCATATTGAAGAGCTTCATGGTTTTCAAGTGTAGAGGGTCTTAGGGAAGCAGCAGAAACTGAGACCTGGGCCATCAGGAAGCTAAGCAGTGCCCTTTCTCTGTCTTTAATCTTGGACTTTCCAAGAATCAGCCTCAATTTTTTTTTTTTTTTTTTTTTGGCAGAATGGGCTTCTCTAACTCCAAGTCCAATGGCAAGAAATGCCATGCCCTCCAAATTGACATCATGTCAGATTCAGCATCAGTAGAGAATACCTGGATGGCCCAGACTGGGTCAGAAAACTATCTCTGATCACAACAATTCTGGCCAAGAAGGTGGGTGGAGTTAGGTACTACAAACACAGTTGCTAAGGTCTCCATGTCTGTGGAAGATGAGAAATGACATGAGAAAGAAGGTAGATCTCAAGAAAGGAAACACTGGGAGCTGAGAAAAGTGCTAAAGGAAGTCCACTCCAAGTATATTCCACCAAGACAATAAAATATTTCAAGGTCTTGTTTATTTTTTCTTCAACAGGTAAGTAGCACAGGTTGCTGTTGCTTCTATTTGCATGTTACATCTAAAAGAGCTATGTCAAATGTTACAGATGCATCAACTTCTTATTTTTTAAAGTGATATCTGAAGCATGCTGTCTTTCTTGATTTAAGACTTCAAGTCACAAATAATCAATAGTTGTCCTGAGGAAATCATAGGGCTGTTTTAAAAACCAGAATCCTATAATCCTCTGGTGCCTTATAGTTCTAGGAAAAATAAGTTATCCTCTTAAAAGAGCCATCTATAGTTGTTTCTTAAAAGAGCCATCTATAGTTGTATAAGGGGCACTTGGTTTAATGACCCCATTCCACGCGGTGGGGTAGGCTCCTCCAGAGAGAATGGAAGCAGTTATTTATTTCCAAAGCCATCCGGAAAAAAGGTTCCATATATAGTTTTCTGCTGTCTAGCTTTGAGAAAATATGACTATCTACACTAACTGTTATCTCAATGTCTTTCTGGTGGCTAAAGGCTGGGGGGTAGAGGAGATAATTTAGTCAGGCTATTAGATAGCTGAAAATTTCCACCTAATCAAAAATAATAGTAATGATTAAAATTTTTTTCTATCAAATTAAGTTTGCTTTCAAGTAGGTAAAAGATGAACAGACACTCCATCAAAGAACATATATAAATGTCAAATAAAAATGTGAAAAGATGCTCAACATTGTTAGTCATTACATAAATGAAAATTACGAAAAAATGAAAATAAAATTACATAACTGAAAATTAAAACCATGATGAAATACCACTCAGCGCCTATTATAATGGTTAAGTTTTTTTAAAAATTGATAATAGTAAGTGCTGTCCATTCTTTTTTGGTGGAAAGAAATACACAATGTACACCCGCTTTGGAAAAACATGTGGCAGTTTCTTATAAAGTGAAACATGCACTTACCATACAACTCAGTTAACCCACAGCTAGATATTGACCCAAGTGAAATAAATTTTATGCTCACTTGAAAACCTGTACACAGGAAGCTTTATGCACAATGCCAAAAACTGGGAACAATCCAAATATCCCCCTAGGAAGAAGTGGATAAACAAACTGTGGTACATCCAGGTAGAACAGAATACTTCGCAATAAAAAAGAAACAAGTTACTCATACATACAACAACATGGATGAATCTCAAATGCAATATTAAGTGAAACAATGTTCCAATGTTAAGTGAAAAAAGCCAGACTAAAAACGCTACATAATATGCATGACACCTATATGGCATTCTGGAAAAGGCAAAACCGTAGATAAAAATCAAATCAGTGGTTGTCAGGGGCTGAGGGATTGACTACAAAGGAGCACACTGAAATTTGGAGATGGGGGGTGATGGCACTATTGTATATTTGGGTTGAGTGTTGGTTACATGACTGTCTGCATTTGTCAAAACTCACAGAACTGTACCCTAAAAAGGGTGGATTTCACTGTATGTAAATTATATCTTAATTTTAAAAGCTGAAAAAATACACCTTTGTCAACAGCTAGTATATTATGTATTAATTCCTATTTAACTGTACTGTGTACACATTAGAGATTCTCACTGAAAATAGTTTTAAATTTCATAGCAAGTCCAAGGCAGTACCTTGGGCTGCTTCCACACATTTGTGAAATCAAAACTGAAAGCTCTTCCTTTGACTCAACGGTGTTCACCCCCAGAGCCCTCTTTCTGAAACGAGAGCCCTTGTTGTGTTGATGGATTTACCACAGAAATGGAGAGAGGCCAAGCGTGTCCCATGGGTGCTGCCAAGGCTGACGGCTCTCTCAGTGATGTTAAACTCCTCACTTAAATAAGAGGGAAACCCTGCCTCTTACTTTCTCTGTCAGGTAACTTTTCCCCAATCTGTACTTGACTTCAAGTATCCCTAAATTCCAGACAGCTGGAGATGATGCAGGATGGTCAAAACGCACGTTGTTCTGCCCTGGTCTTAGAGGGAACCGTTCCCTAGCTCCTGAAGAGGGGAAGGGCCGGCCCATCAGTCATCCTCTGGATGACATATATGGGCTCTATTAATATCACAAGATGCTTCCCCTCAGCATTCACCTCTTAAGAGTCCATTTCGATCCCAATAAATATTCACAACTGAAGCCTTCCATATGCCACCTCGGCTAAAATGGAACGAATGAGTGCTTAGGAGATGATGTTTTAAAGAGATGCACTGCATAGAAGCCTACACAAATCTCTGCTTTATTACAGGAACCAGAGGTTAGCATTAAGAGAACTGCCATTTGCTTCTCCAATTTGTAATGCCATTAATTACTCTTGTGTTTTTGAATCTGCCTCTACACTTAAACAAAAGCATTGCAAAGCCACAATGCAGGGATTCGGCAAATGAGGACTTGGGTTAAACCCACACTTTCCAGAACTTTTGGTTCTAATTCTATCAAGGAAGGGAGAGCTCAGAAACCAGACTCTGCACCTCCAGAGTCCTGGTTTAAATCAGTGCCAAGTACGCAGGCGTGGGATGGAGGAAACAAAGGCAGAAGCACATAGTGGAAATTGCACTGAAGAAGAGAGTGTAACCGTGAACTGTCCCTCTGCAAGTCAGACAAATCAGTCTCGGACTTCCCATCTGGGTCCCTCTGGCTGTGCTAAACTAGCCACAACCCTAATCAAATGTAAGTGCCAGCCTGCCGCCAGCCACAGCGTGTCAGCCCTGACATCAGACTCCTCCTGTCCTCTGACCTACAGGGATGCTGTGAGCAGTAATTAACATCCATTAAGTGGCTAGTCATCCTCACTCAGCTGCATACTGTCAAGTTGCAAGCAGACAGCAGGCTACCCGGTGACCCAGGGCACCTCATCAGACCATTTCCCCTCTGAGGAAAGGAGGTGACCTCAGCTCGTACTGTCCACAGTGCAAAGGCCACAGACACTGAAGGGCCTCTTGCCTCCATAAACAGTGTCCTCAAGATGGAGCTGAGCCCCGCTGAGAGGTGCCACGCTGGGAAGGCCAGGAGGAAGTAGCTGTTGCTTGGTAGAAGGCTTCAGGGTTCAGAACAGTTAAACCAATGCAGACAGCTCTGATGGATGGAAACAATGCCAGAGCATTCTTAATGCAGGCCTAGCCAGAGCATGAATGATGATCTACAATGACTTTCTCCTACTTTCCAAACAGCCAACCCTACACTGAAGCTCTGAATTCATGAGGCTCTGACTGGGACTGCTGAATACCCAAAGAGCTGAAATAGTCTGAGAGGAGAAACTAACATGTGTTCACTTCTATGTGCCAAGTTCTTTAATTACACCTGTAGCAGAGCACCTGACGCGTGATAGGTGCCAAAAAGTCCAGAGTTTAAATAAGATTTCTCAAATGAATGGGGTGAATGAGTTCCCATTTCACGTTTGCAACAATTCCAAGTGACAACTGACACACGGGGAAAGTAAGGCCATAGACTTTCTCAGAGTCACAAGGTTAAGGCTGGAAGAGCTGAAATAGGAATAGGTTTTTCTGACTCTTTAGGAACCCATGCTGGTCCTGACTCTGGGAGCTTATCTTGTTAATACTGATATTACCTGGTTGATGTCATCGGCTATTAACAGACCAAGGGTTGGCCTCCTCACCCAGATTGTCTGGTTCAAAATCCCCAGAGGCTCCTCTTCCCAGCTCTCTTCTACTAATGATTGGTCACAGTATTGCCTTTGTGTAATTACCTGTCAGTGCTGGAGGAAAAATCCCCCAGTCCTCGCTGGGGACACTTTCATTCCATCAACTCTAGGTCTCTCGAGGAGCCAGTTTATATGTCCCTCCCCATGGCAGACAGTAATATTCAAACAAATTTTTACAGTTCCTCTTTCCCCGCTTCGCCCACTCCTCCCCAGAGGAGAATGTATTCGTCCACTGAAGAGCCCAATCTGTCAAGTCACACACTAGAGAAGAAACAGAAGTGGATAACCATGGTATCCTGCGTGCAGCAGGAAGCATTTCCAGCACTCCTCCCGGTTTTCCAGAAGTGGCAGCACCTGAAAGACCTCCACTGCCTTCCAGCCTCCCTGCAGCTCCCCTCTGTGCCAGCACTGGCTTTGTGAGGCGGGCAGTGGCCCCCCTGCAGAGGCAGAGCTGTTCAGAGTCCACTCAGTGGAGACAGCTCACCCACAGGTGGAGCCACTGTCCAGGCTCCAGAGAAACATCTTCCACCTCCACTGTGACCACAGGTCCCGTCCGCGTTCTCCAGCCTGGTTTTACCCTGGCCTTTGGCAACTAGGGGGCCCTCATTAATAAAGCTAATGATCTGATCTGGCTTCTGTATCAGTCCTCTAGGACCTACCTAAGCCCTAGGGTCAAAGGTTAGGGGTTGGATGCAGGGACCCATCATTCCTCCTCCCTCCAGGATTCTGGTCAACTGACATTGCAGGTGAAGCCTCGAATATCAGCTTTAAAGACTGAGCGCCAGCCAAAAATATTTACCCCATCTCTCTTAGAATATAATTATGAACATTTTAGATACCATTTTGCTTCCTGCATTGTCTCTTTTTCTTGTGGGGAAGGGGATTCTAGGTTCCTTGTTTTGGTTTCTTTATTATAGATTGAAAGAATCCATCAAATATCTTGTGTTCCCTGCTTGGCCATTCAGATTTAGAAATGAATTACTAAAAGCTGGTTGGAAATCAGGTGTATGTGCATGAGACTTGTCAACATATGACGCTTACCACAGGGTAAACATCTTATAAACTGGTTCTTGTATTTGGTGGGACCCCAAACTCTTCCAGAGAAGCCTCATCTGATCCCCTGCCTATAATTATAACTGTACATGGGATTTCTGGAAGCTCTGAGGGAAAGAGTGGGAGTGAGGGTGTTCTACAATTCCATGTGTGCGTCTTCCTTAAATTCCTCTCATTTTCAGCTCTGAGTTTCATCACTACCACCACCCTGCCTCTCTGTACCTCATACTCAGAAAAGTGACAGCCTAGCTGTGTAAGGGAAAAGTTACCTGGGGGTCAGACCACTCTGTACTCAGGCTTTCCACCAACGCCTCTGCTTTCGGCTTTATACTCCACCTTCCATCCAGGTCCTGGAACTTTCTGAAGTTCCACAGGACCAACTATCTCCACTCCCATCTGACACTAAGTTGCCACCGTCTCTACTTTGTTCAATCAGTTACCGGTCTCCTCTCCACATTCCAGCTTCCTAAAATACATGGAAAGTTTTCTTCTTCAGTTGTCCCCTTTGCTCTTCTCTCTGTACTTGTGAGTCTGTATGGATCTTATTCCTCTACAGTGCTTCTGTGGGGCTTGGCAAGGAACAGGAAAGCAGTCATGTGCAGTCAGTCCTCCAGGCTTCTCTCTCATGGGTACCACTTCCAGTGTGGAGAGAACTAGACCAAACGATAAAGGGAACAGGGAGCTCCAGAATGTGGCCCCTCTCTGTACATTACTGATTACCCATATCCACAGCTCTCAGAGCAGGAGGGGGCAGCCCCAGTGATGCTCCTTTAGTGCATGGTGAGAACCCCCACTTTCCAGTAGGGATGGAGGCACCGTCACGCACACCCTTTTGGGGCATGCCTGCCCCAGCCTGGAGAACGCAACCCCAGAGCCTCTCAAGTCATTACCACAGACTCTGCCACAGGGATGAGAACTCCTCATGCTCAAGGCACTCAACATTCCAGAATACCTGGAACTCCTGGTGGGTACTCAGACAGTGAGACCTCATTGTGGCCTTGGTTCCCTTGAGGATCCTCGTCTGTGTCTTTCCTTTAATTCTGAGCCAATACAGTAGCCTCCAGGAAGGGAATCGAAGATCCTTCCAGGGAAACAATACCAACCCAAAATTTGAAGGATGCCAGAGATCAGGTTGGTGTAGCTCTTTGATGGGAGAGGAATACGGTGAACACAATTGCAGGAATAAGGGGCAAGCAACCCACAGCGAGTTCAGCTTATGGGAAGAGGGAACATACCACAGTGACAGACTGGCAGCAGGAAGCTCTGTGGTGTAGCTCTTTCCAATTAATTATAAGAGTACAGGCCCTGGATAAGGATGTTACAAAAGGGAGAAATGCCTGACATAGAGGAGCTATTTTAAAGTGCATGTTTTGGGGGACCTTCAAGATGGTGGAGGAGTAAGACATGGAGATCACCTTCCTCCCCACAAATACATCAAAAATACATCTACATGTGGAACAACTCCTACAGAACACCTACTGAACGCTGGCAGAAGACCTCAGACTTCCCAAAAGGCAAGAAAATCCCCACGTCCCTGGGTAGGGTAAAAGAAAAAAAAAAAACAGAGGCAAAAGAATAGGGATGGGACCAGCACTTCTGGGAGGGAGCTGTGAAGGAGGAAAAGTTTCCACACACTAGAAGCCCCTTCACTGGCGGGGACAGGGGTGGTGAGGGGCAAGCTTCGGAGCCATGGAGGAAAGCGCAGCAATAGGGATGCAGACGGCAAAGCAGAGAGATATCCGCACAGAGGATCACTGCCAACCAGCACTCACCAGCCCGAGAGGCTTGTCTGCTCACGCGCCAGGGCAGGTGGGGACTGGGAGCTGTGGCTTGGCCTTCGGAAGTCAGATCCCAGGGAGAGGACTGGGGTTGGCTGTGTGAACACAGCCTGAAGGGGGCTAGTGCGCCACAGCTAGCCTGGAGGAAGTCCAGGAAAAAGTCTGGAGCTGCCTAAGAGGCAACAGACCATTGTTTCAGGGTGCATGAGGAGAGGAGATTCAGAGCTCCAGCTAAACGAGCCCAGAGACGGGCGCGAGCCGTGGCTATCAGCGCAGACTCCAGAGACGGGCATGAAATACTAAAGCTGCTGCTGCTGCCACCAAAAAGCCTGTGTGCGAGCACAGGTCACTCTCCACACGTCCCCTCCCAGGAGCCTGTGCAGCCCGCCACTGCCAGGGTCCCGGGATCCAGGGACAACTCCCCCAGGAGAACGCAAGGCGTGCCTCAGGCTGGTGCAACATCCACCGGCCTCTGCCTCTGCAGGCTCACCCTGCATTCCAATTATAACTATCATACCCCTCCCTCGCCTCAGTGAGCAAGAGTGCCCTAATCAGCTGTGCTTTAACCGCCTCCTGTCTGAGCAGGGAACAGATGCCTGGGGGTGACCTACACGCAGAGGTGGGGCCAAAACCAAAGCTGAACCCCAGGAGCTGTGCGAACAAAGAGGAGAAAAGGGAAATTTCTCTGTGCAGCCTCAGGAGCAGCGGATTAAATCTCCACAATCAACTTGACGTACCCTGCATCTGTGGAATACCTAAAGAGACAACAAATCATCCCAAAATTGAGGCAGTGGACTTTGGGGACAACTGTAGACCTGGGGTTTGCTGCCTGTGACTGATTTGTTTCTGATTTTTATGTTTATCTTAGTTTAGTTTAGCACATTTTATCATTGGTGGATTTGTTTGTTGGTTTGGTTGCTCTCTTCTTTTTTATTATTATTATTTTATTTTAATAATCTTTTTTTTTCTTCCTTTTTTTCTCCCCTTTTTTCTGAGCTGTGTGGCTAAACAGGGTCTTGGCGCTTGGGCCTGGTGTCAGGCCTGAGCCTCCAAGGTGGGAGAGCTGAGTTCAGGACCTTGGACCACCAGAGAACTCGCAGCCCCATGTAATATCAATTGGCGAGAGCTCTCCCAGACATCTCCGTCTCAATGCTAAGATCCAGCTCCACCCAATGGCCAACAAGCTCCAGCTAGGACACCCCATGCCAAACAACTAGGAAGAGAGGAACACACCCCACGCATTAGCAGAGACGCTGCCTAAAATCACACTAAGTTCACAGACACCACAAGATATACCACCAGATGCAGCCCTGCCCACCAGAAAGACAAGATCCAGCATCACCCACCAGAACACAAACACCAGTCCACTCCACAAGCCACTGAACCAAGCTCACCCACTGGGGGCAGATACCAAAAACAACGGGAACTAAGAACGTGCAGGCTGCAAAAAGGAGACCGCAAACACACTAAGTTAAGCAAAATGAGAAGACAGAGAAATATGCAGCAGATGAAGGAGCAAAGTAAAAACCTACCAAACAAATGAAGAGGAAATAGTCAGTCTACCTGAGAAAGAATTCAGAGTAATGATAGTAAAGATGATCCAAGATCTTGGAAACAGAATGGAGAAAATACAAGAAACGTTTAACAAGGACCTAGAAGAACTAAAGAGCAAACAAACAATGATGAACAACACAATAAATGAAATAAAAAGTCTCCAGAAGGGATCAATAGCAGAATAACAGGCAGAAGAACGGATAAGTGACCTGGAAGATAAAATAGTGGAAATAACTACCACAGAGCAGAATAAAGAAAAAAGAATGAAAAGAATTGACGACAGTCTCAGACACATCTGGTACAACATTAAACACACCAACATTCAAATGATAGGGGTCCCAGAAGAAGAAGAGAAAATATTTGAAGACATTATAGTTGAAAACTTCCCTAATATGGGAAAGGAAACAGTCAAGTCCAAGACGTGAAGAGAATACCATATAGGATAAATCCAAGGAGAAACATGCCAAGACAAATATTAATCAAACTATCACAAATTAAATACAAAGAAAAAAAATTAAAAGCAGCAAGGGAAAAACAACAAATAATATACAAGAGAATCCCCATAAGGTTAACAGCTGATCTTGCAGCAGAAACTCTGCAAGCCAGAAGGGGGTGGCAGAACATATTCAGAGTGATCAAAGGGAAAAACCTACAAGCAAGATTACTCTACCCAACAAGGATCTCATTCAGATTCAACGGAGAGATTAAAACCTTTACAGACAAGCAAAAGCTAAGAGAATTCACAACTAAACAGTTTTACAACAAATGCTAAAGGAAATTCTCTAGGACGGAAACAAAGAGAAGAAAAAGACCTACAATAACAAACCCAAAACAATTAAGAAAATGGTAATAGGATATTACATAACAGTAACTACCTTAAATGTAACTGGATTAAATGCTCCAACCAAAAGATATAGACTGGCTAAATGGATACAAAAACAAGACCCATATATAGGCTGTCTACAAGAGACCCACTTCACACCTAGGGACACATACAGACTAAAAGTAATGGGATGGAAAAAGATATTCCATTTAACTGGAAATCAAAAGAAAGCTGCAGTAGCAATTCTCATATCAGACAAAATAGACTTTAAAATAAAGACTATTATAAGAGACAAAGAAGGACACTACATAATGATCAAGGGATCAATCCAAGAAGAAGATGTAACGATTGTAAATATTTATGCACCCAATATAGGAGCACCCCAATACATAAGGCAAAGGCTAACAGCCGTAAAAGGGGAAATCAACAGTAACACAATCATGGTAGGGGACTTTAACACCCCACTTTCACCAATAGACAGATGATCCAAAATGAAAATACATAAACACAAGCTTCAAATCATACATTAAACAAGATGGACTTAACTGATATTTATAGGACATTCCATCCAAAAACAACAGAATACACTTTCTTCTCAAGTGCTCATGGAACATTCTCCAGGATACATCATATCTTGGGTCACAAACCGAGCCTTGATAAATTTAAGAAAATTGAAATTCTGTCAAGTATCTTTTCGGACAATAACGCTATGAGACTACATATCAATTACAGGAAAAATATCTGTAAAATATACAGACACATGGAGGCTAAACAATACACTACTATATAACCAAAAGATCACTGAAGAAATCAAAGAGGAAATCAAAAAATACCTAGAAACAAATGACAATGAAAACACGACAACCCAAAACCTATGGGACGCAGCAAAAGCAGTTCAAAGAGATAAGTTTATAGCAATACAATCCTACCTCAAGAAACAAACATCTCAAATAAACAACATAACCTTACACCTAAAGCAATTAGAAAACAAGAACAAAAAAACCCCAAAGTTAGCAGAAAGAAAGAAATCATAAAGATCAGATCACAAATAAATGAAAAATAAATGAAGAAAACAATAGCAAAGATGAATAAAACTAAAAGCTGGTTCTCTGAGAAGATAAACAAAATTGATAAACCTTTAGCCAGACTCATCAAACAAAAAAAAAAAAGGGAGAAGACTCAAATCAATAGAATTAGAAATGAAAAAGGAGGACAACTGACACTGCAGAAATACAAAGGATCATGAGAGATTACTACAAGCAACTATATGCCAATAAAATGGACAATCTGGAAGAAATGGACAAATTCTTAGAAAAGCACAACCTTCCAAGCCTGAACCAGGAAGAAATAGAAAATATAAACAGACCAATCACAAGCACTGAAATTGAGACTGTGATTAAAAATCTTCCAACAAACAAAAGCCCAGGACCAGATGGCTTCACAGGTGAATTCCATCAAATATTTAGAGAAGAGCTAACACCTACCTTTCTCAAACACTTCCAAAACATAGCAAAGGGAGGACCACTCCCAAACTCATTCTACGAGACCACCATCACCCTGATACCGAAACCAGACAAAGATGTCACAAAGAAGAAAACTACAGGCCAATATCACTGATGAACATAGATGCAAAAATCCTCAACAAAATACTAACAAACAGAATTCAACAGCATATTAAAAGGATCATACACCATGATCAAGTGGGGTTTATCCCAGGAATGCAAGGATTCTTCAACATATGCAAATCAATCAATGTGATACACCACATAAACAAACTGAAGGATAAAAACCATATGACAATCTCAATAGATGCAGAAAAAGCTTTTGACAAAATTCAACACCCATTTATGAAAAACAACCCTCAAGAAAGTAAGCATAGGGGGAACATACCTCAACATAATGAAGGCCATATACGACAAACCCACAGCCAACATCAATCTCAATGGTGAAAAATTGAAACCATTTCCACTAAGATCAGGAACAAGACAAGGTTGACCACTCTCACCACTATTATTCAACATAGTTTTGGAAGACTTAGCCACAGCATTCAGAGAAGAAAAAGAAATAAAAGGTATCCAAATTGGAAAAGAAGAAGTAAAACTGTCACTGTTTGCAGATGATATGATACTATACATAGAGAATCCTAAAGATGTTACCAGAAAACTACTAGAGCTAATCAATGAATTTGGTAAAGTTGCAGGATACAAAATTAATGCACAGAAATCTCTTGCATTCCTATACACTAATGACAGAAAATCTGAAAGAGAAATTAAGGAAACATCTCCATTTACCACTGCAACAAGAAGAATAAAATACCTAGGAATAAACCTACCTAAGACAAAAGACCTGTATGCAGAAAACTGTAAGACACTGATGAAAGAAATTAAAGACCATACAAACAGATGGAGAGATATACCATGTTCTTGGAATGGAAGAATCAACATTGTGAAAATGACTATACTACCCAAAGCAAGCTACAGATTCAGTTCAATCGCTATCAAACTACCAATGGCATTTTTCACAGAACTAGAACAGAAAATTTCACAATTTGTATGGAAACACGAAAGACCCCGAATAGCCAAAGCAATCTTGAGAAAGAAAAACGGAGCTGGAGGAATCAGACTCCCTGACTTCAGACTATACTACAAAGCTACAGTAATCAAGACAGTATGGTACTGGCACAAAAACAGAAATATAGATCAATGGAACAGGATAGAAAGCCCAGAGATAAACCCACGCACCTTTGGTCACCTTATTCTTGATAAGGAGGCAAAAATATACAATGGATAAAAGACATCCCCTTCAGTAAGTGGTGCTGGGAAAACTGGACAGCTACATGTAAAAGAATGAAATTAGGACACTCCCTAACACCATACACAAAAATAAACTCAAAATGGATTAAAGACCAAAATGTAAGGCCAGACACTATAAAACTCTTGGAGGAAAACATAGGCAGAACATTCTATAAGTCACAGCAAGATCCTTTTTGACCCATCTCCTAGAAAAATGGAAATAGAAACAAAAATAAACACATGGGACCTAGTGAAACTTAAAAGATTTTGCACAGCAAAGGAAACCATAAACAAGACCAAAAGACAACCCTCAGAATGGGAGAAAATATTTGCAAAGGAAGCAACTGACAAAGGATTAATCTCCAAAATTTACAAGCAGCTCATGCAGCTCAGTATCAAAAAAACAAACAACCCAAACCAAAAATGGGCAGAAGACCTAAATAGGCATTTCTCCAAAGAAGATATACAGATTGCCAACAAACACATGAAAGAATGCTCAACATCACTAATCGTTAGAGAAATGCAAATCAAAACTACAATGAGGTATCACCTCATAGCAGTCAGAATGGCCATCATCAAAAAATCTACAAACAATAAATGCTGGAGAGGGCGTGGAGAAAAGGGAACCCTCTTGCACTGTTGGTAGGAATGTAAATTGGTACAGCCATTATGGAGAACAGTATGGAGAGTCCCTAAAAAACTATAAATAGAGCTACCATACGACCCAGCAATCCCACTACTGGGCATATACCCTGAGTAAACCGTAATTCAATAAAAGACATGTACCACAATGTCCACTGCATCACTATTTACAATAGCCAGGACATGGAAACAACCTAAGTGTCCATCAACAGATGAATGGATAAAGAAGATGTGGCACATATATACAATGGAATATTACTTGCCATAAAAAGAAACAAAATTGAGTTATTTGTAGTGAGGTGGATGGACATAGAGGCTGTCATACAGATTGAAGGAAGTCAGAAAGAGAAAAATAAATATCATATGCTAACACATATATATACAATTTCTTTTAAAAAATGGTTTTTATGAACCTAGGGGGCAGGTCCGGAATAAAAACGCAGATGTAAAGAATGGACTTCAGGACACGGGGAGCGGGAAGGTTAAGCTGGGACGAAGTGAGAGAGTAGCACTGACATATACACACTACCAAATGCAAAATAGCACTGACATATACACACTACCAAATGCAAAATAGTGGGAAGCAGCCACATAGCACAGGGAGATCAGCTCGGTGCTTTGTGACCACCTAGAGGGGTGGGATAGGGAGGCTGGGAGGGAGACCCAAGAGGTAAGGGATATGGGGATATATGTATACATATAGCTGATTCACTTTGTTATACATCAGAAACTAAGACAACATTGTAAAGCAAATATACTCCAATAAAGATGTTTAAAAAATAATATAAATAAAATAAAGGCATGTCTTAGAAACTCTTAAAGGAATTCGTTCTTTCCCTCTTTCTCCCTCACCATTCTACCTCTTCATTCTCTTTTGTCTCTTTCGCTGTCTTCCTTTTTCATCCTCCCTTTCCAACATCTTTTTCCTTTCTTTCTCACTTCTGCTTTTAAAACTTGACAAGATTATTTGGTGCCTGATAAAGATCTTCTACACCAAGCTCAAGCCCTCAGAGAATATTTTCAACACAGCCCTTTCTAGGCCCTGGAAATTAGAATCTATAAAAGAAGTGCTGACAAAAGCCATAAGTAGGGCAGCCTGCACAGCCCCAGCCTCATTTAATCAGCTTTCCAAGAGCTGGGCCCAGAAAATAGGATAAACTTCCTCACAAAGCTTTTCACTCATCTTTAACCCACCTACTTCTCATCAACCTATTCATAATGAGCAGGAAAGGAACCTGTCACAAAGCTCCAGACCTGGGGGCAGCATCTTATTTCACAAAAGCAAGAGCCTTCCGCATTAATGCCTTTTGCTTTCTGTCATAGGTTTCTTGGAAAAGGCGTTCTTCTTTCTTTGGGGAGGGAAAGAAGCCAAATGGCTTGTAAGAGCTAAGATTCAGTGAGTCCTTACTTTGTGCAGGGCTCAGCATTTTACATGCATTATCTCATTTAATGCTCATGACAACTGTAAGGGAGCATCCGATTATGACCCTCTTTTGCATTTAAGGAACTGAATATGTAGAGGGCTACACACAGTATGTGGTGGAGTCAGGGTTGAATCCAAGCAGTTGGACTCCCAGGCTCATGTTAATCACTACTCTGAAATTGTCTTCTAAGCACAGAATTCCAAAAGAGCCTCCATTCCAAGTCCTCACCAGGCCCTACCTTGTTTAATTCAGTCAGACCAAATCAAGCATATTCAGACATCAGGACATAGGGAAGACTCCAGCCTGTTCCTTACACAGAGCTCATCAGCATCCTGCCCCTCACAGACCCAAGTATGTAGTTGCAAGGACAAGCTATGCTTTGTCTTACCTCCTTTTATCTCACCCAGCGCTGCAATGCAGCACTGATTCCTGCTTGAGAAAGAGCAGAGTTTAGTATATACATTTGGAAGTCATCGACATAGAGATGACCTTGGAAACCGAATGAACAGAGGCAGTTGCCCAAAAGCAGAGGCAGGAAGAGGAACCTTGAGGAGATAATTTAGGAAAAAGGAATAAGATTGAGACTATGAAAAAAAAAAAAAAAGACTAAAAAGTAGCAGTAGTAGAGAGGAGAAATTAAATTAGCTTTTTTTTTTTTTTTTTCCCCGGTACGCGGGCCTCTCACTGTTGTGGCCTCTCCCGCTGCAGAGCACAGGCTCCGGACGCGCAGGCTCAGCGGCCATGGCTCACAGGCCCAGCCGCTCCGCGGCATGTGGGATCTTCCCGGACAGGGGCACGAACCCGTGTCCCCTGCATCGGCAGGCAGACTCTCAACCACTGCGCCACCAGGGAAGCCCTAAATTAGCTTTTGATGAGAGAGTTTTGTGGGACAGAGAATACGGGCATCAACTGTCCACGCAGTTGGTCCCAAATAAACTGCCTTTTCATAGCCCCATGAGCATATGTATGTATGTGTATGGGTTTGTGTATCTGTGTGTGTTCAAATCCCTCACCCATCCACCTCCTATTTCTCATCTTCCTTTACACTCTTGTGATGCATCAGTTGAATATGCGGATCAAAGAAGAAAACTGGCCAAACTCTCATGTTCCTTGACACCACTTCTTTGTTTCAATCCCTTTTTTCAAGAGTCACAGCCCAGAGAATTCTAGGCATAAGATACATGACATAACAACAGCATCACACAAATGACACCTCATTACGCCCACCAATCATCCCAGCGCGTGACAACCACCTCTCCTTCCTGACTACCCCGCTCTCTAACTCCACCTGAGACACTTGTAGTTTAAAGAGTTGCGGGGCAGGGCTTGGGTTTTGTTTTTCGTTTCTTGTTTTCAGAGAAGAAGGACAAAACAAAGCTCCAGCAGAGTAGGGGGAAAAGCCCCAAAGAAGGTGATTAATATCACTGCTGCTACTTTTCCACAGGCACTTGTGGGCTCAGCAGTGAGCTGACTCAGACAGTGCCAAAAGTTATCTTGAAATACTCCAGCATCTCACTCCAGCAATAAAACACAGATTTATGTGGTGCAGCCCGTAATAGACGATGGAATAAAATCATTCTAGATGACTAAATCGCAATGTTTCTGGTCAGGGAACTTAATAACTGAACTCTTTATCCCTCCAGGGACTGTTCAGCCATTTGTTTTCATTTCTCTGACATTTTGTCACGGTTGCATAATCAGACATGCTGCCCTCCTTCATGGTCTGGGCCTCAGAGATCAGTGTGCTTCACAATGGGGTGAGGAGGCCCTTCTCTAAGTCCTGCTCCATCACCCCTCACTCTGAGACCTGAAGCAAGGTGCCCCACAAACCACACCATGACCATCTTGCACCCTACCTTGCGATCTCTTCCAGGCTCCCCACAGCCCACTTACGCACTCTTCCTAATTTCTCTGCCCCATTTGGTCCCTTATCTACGTTCCTAGTCTTCCATTAGCACATTAGGAGCCCTGCGTAAGCTACTTCTACAGGAGAACACCTCAAAAACCTAAATTAGTGAAGTAAGTCAGAAAAACAAATACTGTATGCTAACGCATATATATGGAATCTAAAAACATAAATGGTACTGATGAACCTAGTGGCAGGGCAGGAGTAAAGACGTAGACATAGATAATGGACTTGAGGACACGGGAGAAGCTGGGGTGAAGTGGAAGTAGCATCGACATATATACACTACTGAAAGTAAAATAGATAGCTAGTGGGAAGCAGCAACAGAGCACAGTGAGACCAGCTCAGGGCTTTGTGACCACCTAGGGGGTTGGGATAGGGAGGGTGGGAGGGAGGCTCAAGAGGGAGGGGATATGGGGATGTATGTATGCATATGGCTGATTCACGTTGTTGTCGACAGAGGCTAACACAGTATTGTGAAGCAGTTATACTCCAATAAAGATATATTTTAAAAAAAAAAAAACCTATGTTTCAAATAGGTTTCATCAATGATTGTGACCTGGAGTAGCTTTGGGTTTATTTGGAGGCTTTTTTGGTCCTCTGCTACAAGGTGGACTAGCTTCTTTTTCCCTCCTTTTGCTCTATACTTTCATCTTTTCCTTCCCATGTCTTTTTCCTCTCCCTTCTTCCTCTCCTTTCTTGCTCCTGACAATTACCTGGACCTCTCTTGAACAGGCATTGCTTACTTGCCTGGTAATGCTCAAGGATAAAAAGGACACTCATCGTTCTGTACACAGTGTCAGTTCAAAGCTGTGTTAAGTCACCAAGGAAGAGTTGAGGAACAGTTTAAAGCAGTTTACATCTATAGCATGAGCATACGTGGAAATGAAATGGCAACAAACACAGCTGCAGCCAAGGGACACATCTGAGAGTGTAATACGGACATATCTGAAGGAAAATGGGGAAAACTTTTGGAAGCATTTCTCTGCAGGAAGATTACCCTTCTTGTTCTCAAAGCAAAAAATAGATTGTAAAACCCCACTAAAATAACAGTGAGGGGAAAAGCAGTTCTTCTTAAGCATCAGGCAACAGCTGAGGGCAATGAGCCTGAGTTTCAGCCCTGGCTAGGAACACAATCATAAACATGATCAGGACAAACTACACCTGAAGACTCCCAGCTGCTGAAGGCACCTCCACAAAGCTTAAACATGATCAAAATACATCCGGGAAGACTGACATTTCTCCAGAGGTCCTTTATCAGTCCTGGCACCGAAATGAGACTTCCAAACTACCGTGGATCCTTGTCAGAGGTAGACTGGTATGAGATCAGGAATAACCATGAATGTACTGAGAAAGAAAATTTAGAACAAAGCAAGGAAAGAGTTATCCCCTTAGTAACACTGGTTAACCATTTCCCTGAGTGGAGAAATTTTGTGTTAAACAAAATCACAGATATTCAATGTGTGTGTGTGTACATATATATGTACACACACACATATATTAAATATGTATACTATATATAGTAGCTTAGTGTATTTTTTAATGTATACATATATGAATAGGCTTACATAACTTTTCCAGGTATTGCTAAGAAGTACCTGAATTGGTTGAGCCAAACTGACACTTCCTGTCAAGATTTTGGCACACAAAGTTGGTAATACCCTCTGTAGTATAATAAAGAATATATTTGTCCTTTGGTCTTTGTCCCTGGTAACTGGCACAGAGTTCCTAAAACCCTTGAGATTTCCTGAGTGATAAGAGTGCTTTTTGTTATTCATAAGGGGCCTTCTTGACTATACCTGAGTTTATGCTAATGAGATGACACATGGGGAGGGGCCTAGATAGCCTCAGGATGGCGCCTGGTCACTAGAGGAAACCACCACCTGATTACATGGTTGGAACTTGCAAACCTACTCCACCAAGGAAGTCCTCCGGAGGAGACAGGGCCTAGAGATGGAGTTCAGTCATGGGGCCAATAATTTAATCACTCATACCTACTGTCTTAGCCTGTTCAGGCTGCCATAACAACATACACAGACCGGGTGGCGTAAAGAACAGTAGTTTATTTATGGTTCCAGAGGCTAGAAAAACCCAAGATCAAGGTGCCAGATGATTCAGTTACTGCTGAGGCCTCTCTTCCTGGCTTGCAGATGACCGCCTTCTCTCTATGTCCTCACATGCATACACACAGAGAAAGAGAGAGAAATCTCTCTGTCCTCTTATAAGGCCACTAATCCCATCATGAGGGCCCCACCTCCATGATCTAATCTAACCCTAATTATCTTCCTTCTCCAAATATCATCACATTAGGTCTTAGGGCTTCCACATCTGGATTTGGAGGGACACAAACATTCAGTCCATAACACCTACATAATGAAACTTCATATAAAAGCTCTGGAACAAGGTTCAGTAAGTTTTCAGGTTGGTGAACACAACAACGTGGTGGGAGCATGGTGCACCTAGAGAGAGTATGGAGTGCTGTGCCCTGGACTCCCCAGACCCTGCCACCCTATTTATCTCTTCACCTGGCCGTTCATTTGAATCCTCTATAATAAACCAGTATTCATATTTCTGTGCTTTCCTGAGTTCTACGAGTTATTTTAGTGAATTCTTGAACCTGAGGGATGATCTTGGGAACCCCTAAATTTGTAGTTCTCCAGGCAGAGTGCAGGTGGACCCCTGAACTTGCAGCTGGCATCCAAGGTGAGAGCAGTCTGGTGAGACTGAGCCCTTACGTGTGAGATCTAATGCTAACTCCAGGTAGTTAGTGTCAGAATTGAACAGTAGGACACCCAGTTGGTGTAGGAGAATTGGTGTTGGAAAAAACATACCCTCCAGTAACCCCATCCCAACCCCTAACAAACAGAATAATGTTTTTGCTTTCTAATTGCCCAATGAGGTAAGGCAAAATCCTAAGGTGGTCCCAAGATTCCCCCCACTCATGTGCATGCCTTGTATAATCCCCTCCCCTTAGTATGAACCGGACCTGTGAATAAGACAGGACTTTACTTCTGTGATTAGGTCATGTTATGTGGCAAGAGTGAAAGGATTTTTATAAATGTAATTAAGGTCCCTAATCAGTTGACTTTGAGTTCATCAAAAAGGAGATTACCCTGGATAGGCCTGATGTATAAGATAAGCTCTTTAAAAGAGGGTCTATAAGTCATAGAGGAAGTCAGAGATTCTCTTGCTGGCTTGAAGCCATAAGATGCCACATTGTGAGAAGGCCTATGAGAGGACTACATGGCAAGGAACTGAGGGGCCTCTGGGAGCAGAGAGCAGACCCCAGGTGATAGTCAGCAATAGAATGGGGACTTCAGTCCTACAACCACAAGGAACTGAATTTTGTCAACAACGTGAGGGAGCTTGAAAGAGGGCTCTGAGCTCTAGAAAGCAACACAACTCAACTAATACTTTGACTTCAGCCTTGCCAGATCCTAAGCAGAGGACCCAGTTAAGATTTGCCCAAACTCTTGGCTCATGGAAACTGTTGAGACAATATGTTGTTTTAACCTGCTAAATTTGTGATAATTTGTTATGCAGTAATAGAAAATAAAAACAATCACATATCATACACACTAATCAACACTCTCCTACTTCATGTTTATGATGCTGCCCAGGTCTTTTTATGGTGGCCTCTTCAAGAGAGAGCATAACCAAAGGTTTTGACAGGAGCTCAGTAAAATGATTTGCACATAATGTATGACTGATAACTTTGTTGCTGAATTGATATTACACTGTCATGCTTTACAGGAAGGTATTAGCAAAATACTACATGGTTTACCTCAGGCCTGCAACATAGTCTACTTTTAAAATAAGCATTCTTTGTTATATGATGACTTACTATGAAACATTCCATTGAAATAACATTTCCAAAGCAGGAAATAAATTCCAAATATGTATACCCTCTGAAGACCCATGGTTTGGAATTTTCTAATTTTCTGAGTTTTTTGGACTCTACCACTAGGTAACAAAATAGGAACTATGACTCAGCTAAAAATGTTCACCCAAAGGCAATTCTAACTCTCTGTTCAAGAGTAAAATCAACCACTTTTGCATAGAGTTCTGATTTAATAGGTATTTCAAAACTTATGGTTACCAGTGGGAAGAGGGAAGTGGGGGGGGGGCAAGGTAGGTGTAGGGAATTAAGAGGTACAAACTACTATGTATAAAATAATCTACAAAGATATATTGTACAAGACGGAGTATAGCCAATATTTTATAATAGCTATAAATGGAGTACAATTTTTTAAAATTGTGAATCACTATGTTATACACCTGAAACTTGTATAATATTGTAAATCAACTATACCTCAATAAATTAAAAAAAAAATTCAACAGACCCAAGCACAAATGGGGAGATCAGAACTATACCAGAAGAGTGAGTTCAATTATGGATTATTTTACCCATTACTATCTCTGAGTTCTCTTCCAAGCACTCCCTCCTCCACTAACTGGCCTGAGATCAGAGCATGGAGAACAATGTGTTCTGGTTATTTCTGTGTCCCTCTTCTCTCATGTACTTTCTGCACAACCTTACCGTGTTTCCATCATTTTCTTCACGTATAACACTTACATAATGGAGAAGGTTCACACCTCTCACAAGTCTGCTAAAGTCAACTGAGGTGATGAACACGAAATCATTTTCAAATGAGAAAAGACTTCCATGAATTCAACAAATGCGTATTTCTTAGAGAACAATCATTTTATAGAATAGAAGCTCAGCATTAAAGAAGTCTGACAGAATTCTGAAAGATACCCACTTGGATATTTGAATTTCTTTTCTGATACCCTACATTTAGTCATTCATCGAAAATGTGTAAAACACCAACTACAATCTATGCACTAAGGAAGGTCCTTTCAAGTGGTCTGTAGTTGATATCCTCCAGTCACAAGGAATTCACTATGTCCTAGGGGACCACATTCCATTTGGTGCAGTTCTAATTGTTGGAAACATCTCTCGTAGTAAGACCCAAGTATCCTTACCAGTAGCTAGGTTTGAGGGGTGAAAAGTAAAGTGTCAACTGGTGCTTACCACGAGCTGGGAGATACAATTTACACATCTGAAGCAACAGTGAACAATGCAGGGCAGTGTGTCCATGGTGTGCGGACCAACTAAATGCAGTTGGAAAGGCTGAAAGAAACAATGAAGTCTTCTCAGGAGAGGCAGAACTTAAAAGAAGCCTAGATGTCAGCCAGAACCTGAGGAGTGGAAGGTAATTTTAGATGAGATGAAAAAAATCAATAGAGGCATGGAATGCACTCATGGGAAAAGACTATGTGTTTGACAATAGTGGAGAGTCCCCAAGCTTGACAAAGGAGTTTGAAATTGATATGGTGGGAACCAGGAAGCCTCGGAAGGTCACTGAAACATTATTAGTTTCATTCTCACAAGAGCACATTTTATCTGAACAGAAAATGGGTGTTCTTCGTCCAAAAGAGGACAATAGAGACACAGAATAGTGTAGGTCCAAAGAGGACTTTAGGCAAAAGGCCAGTTCCAGAGAAGAAAGAATTGAAACAAGACCAAAGCCTGTGGTTGTTGAGTCAACTGTTACTTGTTTTACAAATTTGTCTGAGGAAACTGCCAGAAGCAAGTGGCCTTCTGGTCACCTCCTTTGTGCAATGAGGCTTTCTGAGGTTTATGTAAAATTATTTGTTCCCTGCATTTTGCCAAGGAGAGTGGAGTATTTTTATCAGTCCTATAATTCAGGAAGCAGAATTCCTCTGGTATAGACACCACAAATAAATGAAATCTCTGAATTAATATTTAGAGTTTTTCTATACTTTACTTTCTGAATATGTCTTATAGTGAAGTTTCTTTGAGTAGGATCTGGGGCCATTCTCATGCTCCACCAATACCCACTCAGGTGGGTACATGCAAGTTACATCTGGGTGAAGTCACTGAGGCTCGTTCTCTTGCACCCCACAATACTGGATGAACAACATTCCACAGAATACTATGGTGGCCAGTCTTAAAAGCTGCTAAATCAGCGAAGCCGCCCCAGTCTGGGCCAGCACTTTATCAGATTTATTTCATCTTAGTGATATGGGTGTTATGACAAGAGACTGATCACTATTCTTTTATTCCCTAGGGTATACAGGGCCAGACCACATGACAGTCCCTGCTCGGCTCTGTCCTCTGCCTGAAGTTTGTGCTCTTCCTTTAGCCACATGGGTCTGGACTCTAGACTGTGAGCAGCTCCTCTGACGTTGGGCATAGCTGAAAGGGGGGAGGCACCCAGTACCTGCAGCAAAGCCTCCTCCAGCACTGCAGAGGAAGGCTTGTGTCCCCCCCTCTGTTTCCTCAGAGCAAAGATTGAGGGCCAGTAGGTCACCTCATCCTAAATTCCTTCCTGCGTAAGTCAGGTTTAAGGGTGACGTCCTATCACAATTTAATTTTAGCTCATTTGAGGCATAAAGGAGCTTGTTCTTACTCTTAAGAGAAACAGAAAAGCAAGCAGGCAAGCAGAATTTTGGAAGAGCAAATGATGTTTAACAAAGATTTTTTAGACATTACACATTCTCTTTATTTTGAAAAAATGCATGGTTTTCTTTCTGGGAGGGAATCCTTGCTGGATGTTGCTTTAGAGCAGAAGTCAATAGATAAATCTGACAATGCTGTAGGTTGCCATGAGAAACAAAAGATGTTATGGTGGCGATGCATAGAGTCTCAGCATGTTTCCAAAGGTACCCCTTAAACTTGTTACAATTGCCAAATTTGTATTTCCTAGATAAGTCACTTTCTCCCTTTTTCACAATTTAAATAATGATTTTGTGCGTGTTTTCTATTACGGAGAACACTGTGTGTGAAACAAAGAAATTGAACATGCAATCCCCATCCTCAAATGCTCAAGGGGCATATACCTAGGTGTGAAGATGAAGGCAGGTATAAATGAGTAGATGGTGGGAAAGATGAATTAGGAAGGCTGGTGCCTACACCTCCTTTCAACAGAGTCTGTGATTCTCGGCAAGAGAAGAGGGTAGCTCTGGGGGAGAGCAATGGAGCTGGAGAAACAACAGAAAGTACAGAATAATACTCATAACTTGCTTTGACCCAACCACTGTCAACAGGCAATCTCATAACCACCCAATACGGCAGCAACTCTTCCTCTGTCCATTTCACATACCAGGACACTGAGGCTTGGAGAGGAACAGAACTTGTCCAGGACCACACATGTATGAAGTGGAAAACTAAAATTCAAACCAAGGAATCCAACCCTGGATCTCACCCCACAGATCTCAAGGTACCACAAATTAGGCACGTCACAAGTATTTCCTAGTGCAGCACTGCCCAAAAGAAATATAATGTGAGCCACATAGTAATTTTAAGTGTTCTAATGGCCATATTTAAAAGTTTTTTAAAGGACAGATGAAATTAATATGTTTTATATAACCCAATATATCCAAAATATTTTCATTTCTACATGTAATCAACATTTTAAAAACACCATTGATGGGCTTCCCTGGTGGCGCAGTGGTTGAGAGTCCGCCTGCCGATGCAGGGGACGCGGGTACATGCCCCGGTCTGGGAAAATCCCACATGCCGCGGAGCGGCTGGGCCCGTGAGCCATGGCCACTGAGCCTGCGCATCCAGAGCCTGTGCTCCGCAATGGGAGAGGCCACAGCAGTGAGAGGCCTGCGTACCGCAAAAATACAAAAAAAAACCCACTATTGATAAGATATTTTATTTTCTTTTCTCTATACTTAGTTTTCCCAATCTAACGTTTATTTAATACTCGCATCTCAGTTTGGACTAGCCATGTGCCAAGTGCTCAGCAGCCACACATGGCCAGCGAAGAGTACAACCGTGCTATGTATCATGAGAGAAGTTAGCGTGGAAACTGACTTGTGAGAGACAGATAATACACAGATTGGATCCAACGAGAATGGGAAATACCACATAGATTTAGAGTATATTTTTTCATACTTGTTTTCCTCCTTGTAGCAATAAATGACATTCTACCTACAGAGCATAACTATAGACAATACACAGACACCAAGTACTGTGAAGAATCAGAGCCTTCAGGGTTCTAGTTACTCCTTTTAACATGACGTCCCTTGGCAACATCCGGCCACCTTGGGCTGAGGGAAATGCCTAAGACAACAGTTAATTAGCAGATCATCTAAGTGCTTCCTGCCCTTCTTTGCAATTTGCCAGATTAAAAATGTCAATTAAATTAAATGTCTCCCTTTCCACTCAGACTCGTTCAACTTCCATGCCCAGGCTGAAAGCTTCCTTTCTTGTCAACAATTGTCTCCAACCCTTGGCTAAGATTTTGAACTACTTAAACAAAGATGAGAAAGAATGAAAGACTTTCTGATTAATTTCCATTTTTGTGTCATTATAACTAGCTTTACCCTTAAAAGCAAGAAATAAATCGCACAGCCTATGACCTGGCAAGTTCAGTCACAAACACCCAGGAAACTTGGAACTTAGAACTACACTTAAACATCATCTATCTCAGCCTGAGTGATGCTTTTAAGAGAGTTTAATCTTCACTTAAGTCATTCTATTTAAATATTGCTGTCAAGGAAACACAATCTTAAACCAGAAAAGGGATGGATTGGGGTTTTCTATTCTCTGTTCTCACCCAGAATATAGCTATTCTGCATCCCATCAAACTCACCCCCAGATCCTTTACTCACACTAAAATGTAAATAATTATACCTCAGTGGTCTGTTTTCAGATTTGATCAAGTAGCAGAGCCCCTGAAAATCATGTTCTTCTTGGAATATCATTTAAAAATTAACATATAAAAACTAAAATTTTAAAAATTAAAAGTGTACAATTCTATATTAAATCAGATACCATCTTAGATTCTAGTATATACAACACATAGAATATGCCAAGAGTATGAAAACAGCTGAATGGAGAAAATTTTACAACTGATAACATGCCATCCTTGGAGTGAACATTTTTGCTAGAGTCACTGAAAATGGCTATATCCAGAGCAGCAAGAACCCTCTGAGAATGAGTTTTTTCTTGGAACTTTAACTTGAAAACTAATAGGTTACAGAGTCAGCCACTTTTCATGGGCTTTACATTTTAACAGGATCCAAGATTTTGTGTTTGAGAATCACAGACATAGAGAACAAACAGACTCAGAGACATAGAGAAAAGACTTGTGGTTGCCAAGGGGGAGGGGGTTGGGAGAAGGATAGAGTGAGAGTTTGGGGTCAGCAGATGTAAGCTTTTATATGTAGAATGGATAAACAACAAGGTCCTACTGCATAGCACAGAAAACTATATTCAATATCCTATGATAAACCATAATGGAAAAGAATATTTTAAAGATGTATATATGGATATAACTGAATCACTTTGCTGTACAGCAGAAATTAACACAACACTGTAAATCAACTATACCTCAATTAAAAACATTTTAAACTGAAAAAAAAAAAAAAGACATTATGTTTGGCAGTAGAGAAGTGACGTCAAGTCTTAGCCACTAGTAGAAGAGGACAGTTTTTTGACTTGTGGTCCGTGGTTAACTCCCAGAATCAAAGCACAAGCAATGAGAAGCATACTAATTAAGAGCCAATGTCACAGTTCCTTAGAACAAATCCTCTACAGTTTACATGCAGTTTGTTCCACTGAATCCTGTCACCAGTCCAGAATATGGTGGGAATGAGAGGAGGGGAAGCAGAGAACAAGAAAAGTAAGATCAATACACCAGTGTGGCTGAAACCTGAAAAACAATAGTCCAACATATTTAAAGAGGCCCTGGGATGCAGTCCTTACTCACAAGGCAGCCTCTACAATGCCATCGCTTGTCTTTGCCAGAAGCCTTTTCATCATGTTCCCTGTGTACAGCCAAAGTAGCAGAAGCCAGAATTGCAAAGATTCAAAAGTGGTTGACCAATTTCATTCTTTTACATGTAGCTGTCCAGTTTTCCCAGCACCCCCTAACACCATACACAAAAATAAACTCAAAATGTTTTAAAGACCTAAATATAAGGCCAGACACTATCAAACTCTTACAGGAAAACACAGGCAGAACACTCTATGACATAAATCACAGCAAGATCCTTTTTGACCCACCTCCTAGAGAAATTGGAAATAAACACAAACAAACGGGACCTAATGAAACTTAAAAGCTTTTGCATAGCAAAGGAAACCATAAACAAGACCAAAATACAACCCTGAGAATGGGAGAAAATATTTGCCAATGAAGTAACTGACAAAGGATTAATCTTCAAAATTTATAAGCAGCTCATGCAGCTCAGTGTCAAAAAAAAACAAACAATCCAATCCAAAAATGGGCAGAAGACCTAAACAGACATTTCTCCAAAGAAGATATAGAGATTGCCAACAAACACATAAAAGAATGCTCAACATCATTAATCATTAGAGAAATGCAAATCAAAACTACAATGAGATATCAACTCACACCGGTCAGAATGGCCACCATCAAAAAATCTACAAACAATAAATGTTGGAGAGGGTGTGGAGAAAAGGGAACCCTCTTGCACTGATGGTGGGAATGTAAATTGATACAGCCACTATGGAGAACAGTATGGAGGTTCCTTAAAAAGCTAAAAACAGAACTACCATACGACCCAGCAATCCCACTACTGAGCATATACCCTGAGAAAACCATAATTCAAAAAGAGTCATGTACTACAGTGTTCATTGCAGCTCTATTTACAATAGCCAGGACATGGAAGCAACCTAAGTGTCCATCAACAGACGAATGGATAAAGAAGATGTGGCACACATACACAATGGAATATCACTCAGCCATAAAAAGAAATGAAATTGAGTTATTTGTAGTGAGGTGGATGGACCTAGAGTCTGTCATTCAGAGTGAAGTAAGTCAGAAAGAGAAAAACAAATACCGTATGCTAACACATATATATGGAATCTAAAAAACAACAAAAAAATGGTCATGAAGAACCTAGGGGCAAGATGGGAATAAAGACACAGACCTACTAGAGAATGGACTCGAAGATACAGGGAGGGGGAAGGGTAAGATGGGACAAAGTGAGAGAGTGGCATGGACATAGATACACTACCAAATGTAAAATAGATAGCTAGTGGGAAGCAGCCGCATAGCACGGGGAGATCAGCTCTGTGCTTTGTGACCACCTAGAGGGGTGGGAGGGAGGGAGACGCAAGAGGGAAGAGATTATGGGGATATATGTATAACTGATTCACTCTGTTATAAAGCAGAAACTAACACACCATTGTAAAGCAGTTATACTCCAATAAAGATGTTAAAAAAAAAAAAACAGGTTGACCATAGCTGAGTCTTTTCAACATTTTACCACAGAAAAGGTCAAACGTATGCCCAACAGAATACTAGAATGAACATGTACTCATCACCCAGCCTCAGCAATTATCAATATATGGCCAAGCTTCTCAATCTATACCCTCACTCACTTCCCCCATGCACACACTATTATTTTGAAACAAATCCCACATATTATTTCAAATGTGAATATTTCATTATGTAGCTATTTAAAAACAGGGCTTTAAAAATATAACTATAATGCCATTATCACATTTTAAAAAGTTAACAATACCTTTATATCAAACATTCAGTTAGTGTTCTCCTATTGTCTCATATATTTTTTTAGTAGTCGGGTTGTGTAAATCAGAATCTAAAAAAGTTCATATACTATATTCTGTTCTTATGTCCCAATATTTCCTGTAAACCAGAAGGCTTGATTATATTTCAATTCAATTTTTTTGGCAAGAAGACTTCATAGGTGGCGCTGTGTACTTCCTATTGCATCACATCAGGCGGTACATAAGCCTGATGTTAACATTGATCAAGGAGTTCAGGTGTTGCCAGCCTCATTCATCCATTACAAAGTTCCCTATCAGCTTTTCAACTAATGGTCTTAGCAGGCATTGATGTTAATTGCTTAGATCAATTATCTCATTAAGGACTGGAATTTTGATATTTAAAATCTATCTCCATTCATTAACTGGAATTTTTCTAAAAAGAAAAACTTTCATCAAATAGCTGGTTGCTCTGAGGTATAGGTTATGCAGGAAAACGAAGTTAAAGTGCCCTTATTTACCTATTTTCAGAATAATGGACTGGTTCCCTAGCTTTCCTCAAAGGTGACTGATTATTTTTTTGTTTATTATAAATTATACATAATATATCTTATGTATTTCAATCCATTCACAGTTATATTCTTTTTGATTCTCAAAGTGTTCCATCTTTGGCCAGTGGAAGTCCTTCAAAGACTTTGGGGATTGTGTTAAAAAGATTCAGGAACCAATGTGTTGGTTTCCTTATTTTCTGATATAAAATGTTCCAGGCTCACCTTATACATTTATTATCCCAAACATGGATTTCTCCACACATCCTGAGGGCTTTTGTTGTGATTGCTGTTGTTTTCTTCTAGAAAAGGCTATGTTTTACCTCTCCCTACCTCCCATTTCTCCTTATTCCACCAGGGTACCCTGGCTAAGGAACAAAGAAGTTCTACAAAGAAGACATCAAGTACCAATCAGCAGCCCTTTGGTGAAGACAGGTGAGTAGGCCTGACACTAAAGTTAATGTCCAGCAGAACTCAATTCCATAAGAATCCAAGCTCTAAGCCTGGGAGGCAGCTTTTGCCGCTATCTTGCTACCACCCTAGGGATGATCCCAACCCAGAAGATAGCAAAGGAGAACTAAAGGCATTTACATCCTTAATGATACAGTTGAACTAATGAATCAACCAACCGGAAGTCACCCTACCTCTGTACCACCTAACGTGGGAGATAATAAACTTCCTTGTTTAGTTCCATTTGAGACAATGTTTTCAGTTAATTAAGACCAAGTCCTGAAAGTATATACATCCTTTAGCTAGCGTGGGGGTCTCTTCCATCAGTTTCCAAGTGAGTCTAACTTCTGTTTGTGTCTCTGCTGCCACCTAACTCAGACTCACCCCCAGCTCTGGCCCAAGTGTCTAAATCTTTTCACTTCTGGTCAATGCCTAGAAAGCCTGGCCCATGTCCTCTCTCTTTACTCCTCCAAAGCAGTATGCTGAGTGAGTAGCAAACTTATGTTGCAGGTTTGAGTTCAAGAGAGAACAGTTATAACATGTGCAGAAACAACTTCAGCTATCCTAGTTCCAAGAAATTTGTTGACCGTTCCCTCCAAGGGGAATTTGTCAATGACTGCTTTCCTTCAAGAAACCTAACCTCCCACCATATTACTGAGCTCCACTCTCTCTCTCTTCCATTCCTACCTTCTTCTCTTCCAGGTCCTTCTACCACCTCAAGGTGTCAAAGGATAACTCCAAACTTCCTATTACTTTACTCTGCAGAGCAGTTTCCTCATCTATGTTCTAACTTCAATTCCAGGCATGCCCAGAGACCTTGCTTCCAACAACAAAACAGGCTCCTTAAGGCATTTTCCTAAACAAAAAGAATAATTGTCTCTGAAAGAGGAACAAATTTACCTTCCTGTTGGGTCAGTCTGCTCAAATTCAGTGAGCTTTTCAAATATCATTGATTTTCTTATTATTAACATTTAAAATAGGAATAATGTTAGCATTGCTAGAAAGCTTTATCAGTGGGTGAGGTTAGTAAAGTTATTTAACCTCTCTGCCTCATTTTTCTCATGTGTGAAATGAAGATAAATAATGACACCTTCCTCACAGCTCATACGGTTGTTGTGGCAATTAAATGAATTAAAATATGCAAAGGGCTTTGAACAGTGTCTGGTGCAGAGTAAGTACTCAATCACTGGTAGCACCTGCCACTGCTGCTTCTGTTGTTAATTTATCAGACATCTTTGATCTACACAGGGTGTTGGGACATGGTGCCACGGGAAAGATAAGAGCCCTACAAAACAGGGTTATCATCAGAACGGAACGATCTGCAGAACCTAAAACAGCACCTGGGATATAGTGACTGGTAAAGGCAGGCTCTCAATGCTGAGAAGACCGGTACTAGTGTATGTGAAGTACCCACACATGGTAGATCAATAACGTGAGCGCCTAGCATTTCACGCCTCAGGAAGGTTATGAATGACGTTAAGATGGAGGGTTGGGAGAGCTGGTGTTTTAAAAAATCCTGGCAAGGGCTTCCCTGGTGGCACAGTGGTTGAGAGTCTGCCTGCCGATGCAGGGGACACTGACTCGTGCCCCAGTCCGGGAGGATCCCACATGCCGCGGAGCAGCTGGGCCCGTGAGCCATGGCCGCTGAGCCTGCGCATCCGGAGCCTGTGCTCCGCAACGGGAGACGCCACAGCAGTGAGAGGCCCGCGCACCGCAAAAAAAAAAAAAAAAAAAAAAAATCCTGGCAAGAGGCCCCATTTTGATTACCATGGAAGATATCATTTGTTCCTGTTGTAACCCTTATTAGTATTACTAGTAGAAGGTAGCAGTGGGGAATTCCCTGGTGTTCCAGTGGTTATGACTGGGCACTTTCACTGCTGAGGGAAAGGGTTCAATCCCTGGTGGGGGGAAATAAGATCCCACAAGCCCCAAGGCGCAGCCAAAAAAACAAACAAAACAAAAAAAGGTAGCAGTAACCTGGAGTGATGGCTGAGCAGTTGCTTATTCCAAGTCCTGTGCTCCTCTTCTGTGGGGAAGGAGAGGTGGACACAACTCAGCCTCTGCCCACAGACAAGCAGGGAGGAAAAGCTCTGGGTCTCACTGCCCACTCCCAACCCCCATGTCCCCCACTTCGCTTGCCAGTGGGGCCCAGGCCAGCCTCTGGGAGCGTGTTCTGGGGATCAGCTTTCATTCCATGACTGCCAGGCCACCACGGTGAGAGGGTCAGCAGCGAGTTTACAGCACTAGGGCCCTGGGACTGGACCACTTTCCACTGCTACAGGGGTGACGAGAACACAGACGACCAGCCTCTCCCTCAGCTCCTTCCCTGTTTTTCCTAGACCCGAATGAGCCAGCAAGCCCCAGAAGCGGCCGCAGGAGTTTAGAATCCACATGGAAGTAAGAAAACCAGAAAACATAACTGAGCCCTAGAGCCCAGACACCAAACATTACCGAAGATGTGGGTCCAGGTGACCGAAGGTGTCAGAATCCTTCAGAAGCAGGGACTGGGCCGCAGGGGTGCGGAATCAGAGAAAGACATTCCAGACCCTTCCCAAGGACGCGCTGAAACTGTATGGCGGCTCCTCGGAGATTGGCCAATTCTAGCCTGCTAGGAGCAAGCGCGTAGCAGCATCACGTGCGCACTGGCGTGGGCCCTGAGCAGCAATTGGGATCAGCTGGGGGCTAATCACAGGCCACCCGTCTCACCTGGTGAGGCAGAGAGCAGCCAGGCCTGCGGTGCATGTGGCGGGCTATCTGAGGAGCAGCTGGGCGATGCGATCCTACCTCTACATAGCAGAAAATAAAACATCGGGAACTTGGGGCAACTAAAACACTGAGAATTGGAGAAAACCTCTGGAGCTGCCTGCTCAGAAACCCAGAGGCCCATTTCTTAGAAACAGAAACCCTATGGAGTTAGTTTGCTTCAGGAATTTCTCAGTCATTTTGCTAAAAATAGACCCAGGCAGGAGAGAGGAAAGCCTGATGCAAGGATCTCTGGCTACTCAGAGGACTGACCGTCAGGTGATAATAGAAGCCTCTTAAGGAAGAAGCTAATTAAATACACCTGCACTAAAATGATTACATGGCTATTATCTGCCCACTCAGGGAAAGTGAGAACCACAAAGTTGGGAACATGGCAAGCAGCAGGCTTCATTGTCTTCTGTAAGAAAAGGCTTTTGTTTGGCTCAGTGCACCATCAAAAACACTAAGTGTTAATGTACTCTGTATAATCTACCTGGCTAGCTAACTAGTTTAATCCATCACACACCATGTGAAAGGATAAAAGCAGGTTGGTAGTGACAAGTTAATAGTAGAGGCAGGAAATAAAATGGAGAAACATACTTTGATTGTATGGACCTGGAATTGTTAGGTGCTGCTATAGACGGACTCTGGTTTTATATAGTGACCAAAGCAAAACAGATCTAGTAATTTAAAACTTTAAATATGGGTCCTCAATTAAAAATTTTAAAGGCCAGTGGATATATTGCATTCCGATTGAACAATAAAAATTCAATTACAACCAACTCTCAAATATCTACAAGTAGCTCCACCACAACAAATCTTAATTTCATTTTCTCATTGACCTGATTGTCTGCTCTCCCAGCCCAACCCTCCTTGTTACCAAAATCTCTACTTTGCCTCTTTCTTATACCTGAATGAAAGGGATGCCTTTGGAGTAGGAGCATTTAAAATTAAACATCTCCTTTACCTGCTGAGACTGTGGGAGGGGGAGAGCACCAATCTTAGAAGATCTAGAGGTATCTACTCAGGCTGCTATCTCGCTACAGACTGAAAATAACGTCATCCATCCCCAGACTGTGAGGGAAAATTAGGAAGTCTCAGAGAGGCAAGATGGAAAACAAACGAGGCTCTCCAGAACTTCTTGTTAACCGTTATAATGGAGTCTTTTAGGTTCAACTAAACCCAATAACTAAAGCTGGTGTCTTCTTGGTCTCTTTAGTAGCTGTAGAGAACAGAGTCAGGATCCTTATAAATAAATCTTCATGTTAAAACACATGGTTGTCTAGGAATTTATTCTAGCAAGACTCTCTCTCACACACTCACACACACACACACACACACACACACGATATACATTCAAGATTAATCATTGTAACACAATGGCAACAATCAAAAATGTCCATAAGGAGAGGACTGGCTCAAGTGTGGCACAGCCAGCAACAGGTTGTTTGCAGCTCTAAAGAAAGAAAAATGAATGGCAAAGCTCCCTCTGTACTAATATGAAATGATCTCCAAATCATATTGCTAAGTTTTTTAAACAAGATACGGAAGGCTATATATGCTATAAAACCAGTTGTGTAAAAACGTGCAGCTACACATACACACACACATATACTTGCTTATATATGCATAAAATATCTCTCCAGAGGTGTGTAAGGGGCTCAAACCTTGGTGGCCTCTAAGACAAGGAACTGAGTGGATGGGACAGGAATGGACTCATTTTTATTATACACTTTCGAACCATTTGAATTTTGAACATGGGAACCTATTACCTATTCAAACACAAATAAATTACATGATTAGCCCCATTAACCTCTGCTCCCAGCTCTTCCACCCCTTGTTTCCTATCAATTTAGTCACTCTGTGTTCTCTGCGTGAACACACACTCTGACCCCCCGGCTTGTCTTCCGTAATCTTCATTTCTGTCTTGTCGATCTGCATCAGGAATCACTTCTCCTTAAAAAGGTGTCTTCATTAACATTCTTCTCTACCTCTAGGTTCCAGACCCAACAATTTAATACCAAATTATCTAGCTGTACCTTTAGTTGCCTCCACCTGAAGGCCTAGAAAAATCTCAGTTCCTCAGCAGAGCCTCAACTTAGCAGTATTTTTATGTCATTGACTTTCGTGGTATTACCTATGTACAATACTCTCTGTAAAATACAGTTGCTTTCTTCTCCAGAGCATGACTTCAGATTCTACATTAACCCTTTGGAGCTGCAAATTGGGGGTTTCCTTCTTGGATTCTCACAGCTCACCCCAAAGCTCCTGGGCTCATCCAGTCCACAGGGAAGTTGTCATGACCAAACCCTAAGCAAGCAGAGAACTGTAGAATTTGACAGGCCACTCCTGCTGTTGCCTCCCACAGCTGTAGGATGCTGCAGAGGAGGGCCGGCCCTGCCAGCTCTATCAGTGCTTTGCATGCCGTGGTGAGTCCTCGCGCTCCCAGTCTCTACTCATTTACTCACTCTCGTTCCTCAGATTAGGACACCCTACCAGAGGCCTCCTAGATCTGCCACATGCTGCGTTGGCTCTGCTCACCACCTCAGACTTCCCTTGGAGGAGCTGTTTTTGATCCCCTGGTATCTTCTGCCAATGGACCAACGAATCAGTTTCCTTAACACGAATCTCAGTAGCAGGGGTTGGAGTCTCAACGCTTCCTGCCCTGAAGGCTCTGGACTCGTGCCAGCTCTCCCCAGTGGTCAGCTCTGCAAACCTGGCCATCCAAAGGAAGCAACCAAAGGTCCTTCTGCCCTCCTTGAACAAGGAGTATGTATTCACCTTCAGTTTGCATAACTAAGAGGCCCCATGCAAATGAACCTTCCCTGAACAAAGTCAAATCCAAGGTGATGTGCTGCCTCTACCCCTAGATGTAGCAGGACCTGGCATAAACCTTACCTCTCACTCAGTCCCAACTCTGGCAGTCCACCTAACCTCTGCTTAACAGACATACTTTTTCAAAAACAAATGCAGTTTAGAACAACTAACTAATGATGTCACAGCCTATTACTTTATCACAGAAGGTCATTGACAGTATTGAGTTAGACTTTCCATTTCACAGTTATAAGGAATATCAAGAATGTGCCAGTATACTAGGATGATCTTCATATCAAGGTGATTTGAATCATTCAATAGTCAGTGTGGTAGAGAATAAATAGCTTGGGGGCTTCCCTGGTGGCGCAGTGGTTGAGAGTCCGCCTGCCGATGCAGGGGACACGGGTTCGTGCCCTGGTCCGGGAAGATCCCACATGCCGCGGAGCGGCTGGGCCCGTGAGCCATGGCCGCTGAGCCTGCGTGTCCGGAGCCTGTGCTCCGCAATGGGAGAGGCCACAACAGTGAGAGGCCCGCGTACCACAAAAAAAAAAAAAAAAAAAAGAAAGAAATAGCTTGGGCTTTGGCCTCAGATCCGTGTTTGAAAACCATCTTTTCACCTCACTAGCTATAGCCTCAAGCTTCTTAATCCACATGAGCTCCAGTTTTCTCAGCTATAAAATGGGGATTGTTCTGAGGATTAAATGATTCAAAGTATGTGGACTGCCTACTAGCACATCACAGGTACTCACATTAGTTCCTTTCCCCTGAACACCTGCAGCAATAAGGCCAACATAATAATTACTAAATTGGATTATACTGAAGTGATTTCATCTGTTTGAAATAACTATGCAGTTGAAGGCACTGTGTTAGGGCTACAGGAGATTCAGAGAGATGACAGAGGACTCGGTGGCAAACACTGCTGGCTGGTCCCTCCCAACCACCTCCTGCCTTGCCACCATCCCGCATTAAAGCCAGAAGCGATAAATACCCACTTTACCACCCCTTGTTGCAATTGAGAGTGGCCAGGTCATGGCTCTGGCCAAGGAGACAATAAGTCAAACTCTACTAGCAGGTTTCTGAGAAATAAAAGGGATAGAAATAGCTGCTGCTTACTTCCTCTTCTTTCTGCCCTTACTGGTGACTTGATGGCTGGTGGGATAGTCGCCCTCTTGCAACCATGAGGTAACAAGCATGAGGAAAAGACCAAGAAAATTGCAACAAAATTTGCTGTGATATAATTAACCAACCCTAGCAACTGCTTTCCTCTGGATATATCATTCTATGAAATAATTCAACCCCTATTTGTTTTAGCCCCTTGGTAAATTTTGCTGCTACTGGTAGCTAAACACAATTATTAATGTTACAGATGTTGCCCTCAAGGAAACCATATTCCAGTGGTAGAAATAAGATATGTTTTCAAATTTCTAAAATACAAAGTAGGAGTTATGAGTATGATTTGACAGAACACAATAAATTATATAAAAGTCACAACCACGTTTATCCAAATAGTTTAAGGAATGTTGGTAGAGGTACTGTATATTTAAGTGTAGTACTTTATTCCATAGTCAGCATTCTAAAACATAAATACATTACTGCATATAGCTGAGCTCTTCAAGAACTACAAATGAAAGACACATTGCCTGGAAAATATCCAATTTTACATACACTTATCTTTTGCCGATATATGAAAACCATAAAGCAAAAGGATTTAGAAGCATTGTAGAGAATCTGACAAAGCCTAAGGTTATAAAAAGTCAGATTTCCAAATTTACTGCACAACATGTATTTGGTTTGCTATTTTCCCAAGCATTTCATTGTTAAACATTGCATAGATATGACTAAGTTTCATATTTGCCTAATACTATAGGTAGAGCAAATACACAAATTGAAGAGGCTGCAGATATCTTCACTTACTGAATTTTTCCATTGCTCTTATGTTAGGTTTAAGTCAAAAGTTTAGAGTATATAGCATGCTTTGCATACACTGTACCAGCAGAGAGCTAAGAGTATTTTAGTGGTTCTGTTTTGCAGTAGGTGTACTATTAACGTTATGCTTGAAATACAAGCATATCTTTTTCAATGATTTACTACATAATTCTTGGAATAATGGAAAACACTAACACTAGTCTCGTGTTTTAAAATATTTCAATTAAATTTGCAACCAAAATTGGTATTGCATTACCATCAGAGACCTCACTAGGCCCAGAGGTTACTAAGCTGGGAAGGCGGTGTATTATATTGAAAAGAACACTGAGTTATCTTCAAAAGACTGAAGTTCTAGCTCTGGCTCAGGAAATTGCTAACTGTGCAACTTCTGGGGTGTCACTAACCTCTCTGAGCACCAGTTTTCTCACTGGTAAAATGTTGAGAGTAACACTCATCTCACGGGGTCATGAGAAAAACCAAATAAGAGAAGAGGTGGTGACTATGCTTTTTAAACTATGAAGTACTCCACAGATGGAGGGTATGAAATCTTCTGGTTCCAATTGCAAATTAGGGCAATCTTGAAAAGTGTGCTAAGTTTTGTGTTCTTTTACTTAATCTAAAATTTATAGGGGCATAGTTTTTTCCAGGAAAATTTGAGGAAACTTCATAAACATAGTATGAGGTAGGAAATCTGTATACTTTTTATTTAGACATTTATTCAACTAACATTTATTGAGTGTTGACTATGGTAGCACTATATAGAGCCCAAGGATATAAAGGTAAATAGGATATACTTTCCTGATGTCCAGAAGCTCAAAGGTCTCACAGGGCTATAACCATACAAACATGTGATTATAATACACGGTAAGGCATATTAATAATCAAAGGTATTCAGAGAGTCGACGATCTTCAAAAGGAGCATCTTGAATCTCTTAGTTACAATCTGAGAGATCAGGGTGGGAACCAGAGAGGAGGAAAAACTGCTGGGTAAAGGCAAATTTGCTCTGTGTCACAGTTTGCTTAGAATCTGCCCTTCAAGCAAGGCTTCTCCAGAAGTTAATTTCAAGAGCTTCTTTGGAGCTTCTCAGATGAGGGTGTAGTCTTGATTGGCTGACTCCCTAATGGCAATACAATCTCTTTAAAAGAAACCATACATGATGAATTACAATAAAATCCTTTTCCCAGTTTTTAGATGGTGATAATTCAGTGGTGCCTTTGACCTGAACTCAGGATTGGACAGCACCATGATCTTTCCAATCCTGAGCTGAAATCTTTCTCCTCAGCATAACACATCCAGCTTACTGGGAAAAAGTTACCTGGCATCACTGTTAAACTAGCAGTACTACAAGATTTTTGCAGAAATCGAAGCACATTGCATTTACTCAATAAACACTTCTTGAAGGCCTATTAGACAGCAGGCATTAGGAACACAGAGCTAGCTGGGACATAAGTTCTTGCCATCAAAGTTCTTATGATATAGAAACGGTGAGAGCCACATGACCAAATCATTCCAACAAAGCCCTAAAGAGGCTATAAAACAGGGTGCAGCAGAGGTATAAGGGATATAGAGTTGGGATTTCTCAGAAGTTCAGGGAAGGATTTAGGGAGGGGGTGAGTGTTGAAATACGAGTGGGTATTTACCAGATGGACAAAGGGGAAGGATATTCTGGTACCAGTATAAACAAAAGCACAAAGGTGTGGGAAAACCTGGTGTGTTCCACGAACAACACTCATTTCCCCATAGCTGGAGTATTGGGCTATGAGGGGATGCCAGGTAAGACCTGGCATCAAGGTCAGCTTCAACTAAGGAAGCCCTCAGTTGCCAGGCTAAGGACTCTGGACTCAGTGGGGATCTACTGAAGGATTTTAATCTGGTTTTAAGAGAAGATGACTTTTTAAGAGGATGACAGGCCTTGGATCTGCCACAGAAAGGATGCTGACTGCTTGCTTCAGCAGGACAGGAGAGCATTTCCAAGCTACTCATCACTTTCATTGCATCTAACACCTAAGACTCAGAGACCATATTTAAAAATCAAAATTGAGATATCCAATTGATTAGGTTCCCAAGTGCTAAAGAGATGGCTTTTAAAGTGTTTCCATGGCCCAGAAACAGGCAAAGGTAAAGCATCCTCCCAGCTGTTCCCTAAACTGGGAACTTCTCACAGTAACTGACGAGAGTTCAATGCAATCAATCAGAAGTCCAATGAAAAAGACTCTCCCCCTGAGTGTCAACTGAGAACTCAGTCATCACTTATGTCTCTGAGGATACCAGAGACTGTGCCAAGTGGTTTCTAAATTATCAGCTTCTCTGTAAGAAAAGAACGATTTGCAAAAACAGCTCTCAGCACCGAAGCATTCCATCCTTTCAAGGAGAATCTTTCACCAAAGCTCTCTAAGAGCAAAAAGCCTCCGAATCCTGCACCAAAACTTTCAGTGCAAATAGAGGATAGGGCGCAAGTTTAGGTTAGGACTCAGTATGACACATTCTTCTGCTAAGTGGCTTGCAAGAACTCCACAGAAGTGGCTAATGTTGAATCAGACAGCAGCATCTGCTGCTTTGTGGTGTCTGGTGGCCCCTAGTGGAGGCTCAAGTCTCCACCTTTCCACCCCCCAACTCAGCTCACCTCCAAAGAGAACTAATAGCTGGTCAGGTTTAAGGGCATTTTAATAGCACTTGTACTAATAATAGGTAGGGGTCTTTACTCCGCCAGTAAACAAGGAGACACAACACTCAAGGGTATACAATAATTTGTATAGCAGATATGAATTGTTTTAGGCCACAAACTGAGATGAACAAATAAATGTACCTTTCTTTAGTTTTATATTTCTATCTCAAACCCCCCTTCTTGGTAAGAGAAGCTTCACCTTAGGATAAGCTCAGGCAAACCAGGATTTTCTTTCTATGGTGTTGTCCAGATATTTGTGTCCACATCCCCCCGAATTACGTAGAGATCCTTTGATGAAGAGGAGGTATCGCATCCTCAATTACCATCACCTCTGCACAAGGTCCTTCCCTGGGATGAGTATGCATTGGCTCCAGTCCTTGTCACCTGTATGTCTCTGCCCTGGCATTCCCGGAAGTGTCACATGTCCCTATGTGATGACCACATTCAAGTCCTCTTCTGGCCCACTGTTCTCTCTGATAAGTGAGAGGCCTTCTCTAAGGTAGTATGAGGGCAGAGGGGTGTTTTGTGGTGTTTTCCCATGCCACCCTGGGGCTGTGGGAGATCGGTGGGCCCATCTCAGGTTCTCTTTGCTGAGAGACATGCCATGTGCCAAGCTGGGTGGGACAAGAGAACTGAGAAGCTTGACATTTTCCTGGGCTTCACCTGAGAAGCATGACACAGATCCACTCTATGCTAGAACCCCTACTGAAGAGCTGCACTTCAGTCATTGCCCAGAATCCAACTACCCAGCTCCCTACACCTCTGCTGCCTCGTGCCCAGGAGTCTTTCTCTGGTCTAGACAGGTGGATGAAGCTGGCTCATCTCCCCAGCCTCTTACTTCTGATTCACACAGACCCTAAAGCTTTCCCTCACTTCCATCTCTCATGACTCTTATTTCTGTCACGAGTTTCAAAAAGCCAAGTACTGCTTCTTTGGTCTTTGAGGTTCTCATCTGTTGGAGTACTAAAGCAAGGTCAGCCACTGGCTGACTGGTAAAGAACCAAAGGTCACAGGAATTAACTGCAGGAGAAACACAATAGCTGATATGTCCCAATATTTCATTATTCTACCACATTGGTTTCTATCATGAAGTTGGAAAAGTGGGACGCTTTGGACCTGCCCCCTCCCAGGATAGGGCCCATCCCAGCCTCTTTCCCTCTGACTGTCTCTATCTGTCTCTCTCTCTCTCTCTCTCTCTCTCTCTCTCTCTCTCTCTCTCTCTCTGTCTCTCTCCCCCCTCACTCTGTTGCTCTCTTTCTGTCTTTTACTCTGTCTCATTCTCTCACCCTCTCTGTCTCTCTCTCTCCTGTTTCTCTCCCCCATGCCTTTCCCTCCTACTGTGGGCCACAGGCCCAGGATTCTTGTGAGGAGATGCACATCTACCGCTTCTAATTCTTCCCACCAAACAGGTGAGGTATGAGGGATGACCAACTGGCCTGAAAACGCCTATGGTGGAGGGTCAAATGAGTCAGTTCAGCTCTGATCTTACAGGGGAAAAGAAAACCTTCTGTTATTCTCTTTTCTCTAACCCAGACAAAAGACAGTCTGCATGTGGTCCACCCTAGATCAACTAGAATTTTGCAAGTAGGTTTAAGCCTCAGAAGTTAGTTTGTACTGAGGACATCAGGGAAGTCTCTGTGCAGAAGTCGACATATGACCTTGGTCTTGAGGGATGGGAAGGATCAGGTGGAGAAAATTCCAAGGGGAGGAATCAAGGCCCAGAGCTGGGAACACATGTAGGGAACAAGGGAAAGGGGTAAGTTAAAGATGACCCCAACTTTCTATTTCTGGGTTATCAGGCAGATGGTGAAGCTCTGAACACAACCGAGGCTTCTCAATTAGCATTTATCTTCAGCAGCCATATGTTATATTTTTCTGTATGCATCTTGCCTTCTTGAAAACAGAGATCACCTTTTATTCATTCATTTATTCATGTATCTTCCTTGCAACCTTAAAGAAAATAACCAACATACACTGTGATACCTGAAAATGTGCCACGGAAGATAGCCTTCGTCCCATTCACTGGCTTTTCTCCATTTAGGAGAAAGTCGCCCAAATCGCATATTGCTATATTTTCCTCAAACAATTTTTTAAGCTTTGCAAATTAGAGGAAATCTATGTTGTTTCTTCACTACATATTTTGAACTATAATCTGGGTGAAATTAATATACCTTAAATTATGAGCATTTGACGATTTAACTTTCAAGATATTATTGAAAACCTTCAAAACGTTCTTTTTCAGGGTCCTTGGACTCAATTGCTATTTACCTTATCAACAAGGTAGTTTTTCCTAACATGAAAAAAAGGGACTTCACCTGCTGTAAATAGTTCCTAATAAATTATTTGCCTCCACCTGGAAGTATAGAAGTCTCTAACTGCCAAAGCACGTCCTGATTCTATTTTTCTGATAGTCACAAGACATACAAGAGAGAAGCAAATAAAACTGCCCTTTAGTTTTGTCTGAAACACTACACTACTCTCAGTTTTTCTCATCGTACCAGAAAATTCCCTCCGGCTGAGCTGATTACAGTTCAGCTCAGCAGGTTGGATTGATCCACAGCCCCTTCAGAAACCCTCTCTTCCCATCTTCCCCACCCCCACAATAGGATAAATGCCCACTACCCGAGAGACGGGGGCTAGTTTCTTGCGGGAAATACAGCCCTCAGTTTTATCCTCCTGCTTCTGCTTCTCTATTACCCATGCCATCAATCAAATCAAATACAATAGTATCAAGAACTAGTGCATATTACGTGCAGAGTAATTACTGAGAATTTGGTTAAAGACCACAGTGATTTCCGGAGACCTTTGAAATCCTAGCCCATGGACAGCTGAAGAAACTATCTGAAAGCACCCACCTGACTAAGCTTGCTTACTTGAGAGCATCTGAAAAACTCTTGGTATCTTCAGGAAATATAAAAAAATCATCTGTCTTTCTCAACACAGAATATTTGCCTGCATGGAATTTTAAAATCCAACCCTTGACATTTTTCTGCAAACTTTCTTTGCCTTTGCTCATTCTCTCCCAATCTTTTCTTTCCCAAGAACCAGGGAGAAACATCGCACAAGGTTGTCTTAAAAGCAAGATGAGCACAATTCCCGTCAGAAATTCTCCGTGGTCCTTCCGTTTGGATTAACCCATTTGTCTCCACCTGAGAGAGAACTTTCTTTTTTCTTTGAATATCCTGAAATCAATTTTTCCCATTCTTTTTCCAGAGCCAGTGAAGCCTGTGGCCCGACCCAAGATCAGGTAGGACTAGAGGGGTAAGAGGCAGCAGCTCCCAGACCAGCTATGTTTCCTCAGAATTTGTATCACCTCTTCATTCAACTTAGACTCACAGATGTTTTAGAGCTGTAAGAGATCTGAGCCCCGTGTAGCCCTATCCTGAGAGCTTCCACCCCCTTCAAGGACTTCTCCCAGACCCAGAAAGCTCAGACAGAAGACGGATGTTGGGTAGATGGGCCACCTGCATCGAATTAGTTCTTACATAGCTCATTTGACCCCGGGTACTGTGATTTCTGGCTACCTCAATTCCAAACTTGTTTCTCCCATTTCCTCTGCAGCCTACCATCTCTAGCCCCACGTGCTATTTGTCCTACCTTGCTGGCTCTCAGCTTTTCTGCTCCATTTCCTAGATTCCACCCAGCATTTTGCTATGGACTCATTCCTTTCAGTGGATTCCTAACCTGCCAGTAAGCCCATTTTGGTTCGTTCATCCTGAAACTCTCCACATCCTTGATCCAAGGGAGCCCAGCCTCATGGTCTGGTTTTTGGAAAATCAAATCCCTTTGATGCATAAATGAGGAAATTGAAGCCAAAGGTCACGATGATGACCAAGTAAGATGTGAACCCAGCATCCTGCCTCCAAATGTGGGATCACACATTTGTGGGCTCATTCTTCTACATACACTTTAGAATAAATCAATAAAATTACCACTTCATCTTAGTGTGATCTCAACTACTGGTCATCACTGTCATCTCCCCAGCTTCCAAACTGTTTCTTTCTAACAACAACAAAGTCGGAGTATACCCTTCCCCTTCCCCACAGCGTTGCCTAGAACTCAGATCTGATGGCTAGGACAGCCATCCTAGACCCTGAGGATGAGAGCCTCATCCCAGAAATAGCAGAGTGATAATCTAGAAGGAGTCTGATCCCTGGTGACCTCAAGGAATCACCAAACTGGACTTCCTGCCTCCAGACTTCTTTCTGGAAGAGAAAAAAATCACATATTTTTATTTTTTTACACTAAATGCAACACACATAGTCCCAGCTAAAACAGGGTCCACACACTAAAGAATGGAAGAGCAAAGAGGTCAAAGGTGCCTAGGTCTCTGATGCTGTCATTAAGCTGACATACCTGCCCTGGTCTTACTTTACTCGGGAGAAAAATAAAGCTTTAAATTATTTAGGGCTTCATGGAGGAGGTAGGGATTGAGCTGGAGTTTCCATAGGAGGAGAAGCTTGTGCACTTGGGCTGCTCCTTGAGCAATGGAAACTCTCCTTTCTCTCTGGGGGGGTTGGGTTACCACGGTCAAGGCCGTGTGATTCGCTGGCCTTCCTGCTCCCACAGAGGGGCCAGTTTGCTTGAGCTGTCATCCAACACCAGTTTCCTCAAAGAGCCTCTGAAAATGCCTACAACTCTCAAGCCCTAAGCCCGAGTTTGATTCAGTGGTTTCTCTACGTGTTCTGTGTGAGAAAGGACAAGAGAGGACCCTGGGGAAAAGCACAAATCCCCAGGCCTAACCCAGTGATTTACTGGAACCAACCTGGAACTGTTAAAGCAAAACACAAACACAGTTCAGGCTCCATTCTCCCAACTTCTCACCCAGCGCTGGGCCTTTCCAATGTTTACTGTTCAGCCATCTGTGAGTATCTTTGTGAAACTAGTTAAAGCCTTTTATGAGACCCTAAACTTCTAGTTACACTAACTTCCCCCCAACATGAATTAGGACTTGAGTCAACAAAAGGCAGACTCCTCGAGGAAGGAGGGTGCTTGTAACAGGGCCGGCCCACTAATCTTTCCCTTCCCATCCCTGGGCGAGCAGGCAGCCCCGAAGCCCGTATAATGGACTCTTTATGTGGTACTAGGTTAGAAAAACATATTGACAAAGAATCACAGACAAATCATAGCTGTGACCTTTGGTGCTCAAACAAGATTTTCCTCGGGAGTGATTTAATTACCCATGCAGCTCGCTGCCTGCACACATGAGTGGCCTTTCTGCTTTTCCAAAGGCCGCAGCCAGGCCAGTCTGGTTTACCTTTCCTGGGAATGTCTGGGCAAGTGCCGTTCCTACAACGAGGCTCCGTCGTGCCATACACGGATAAACAGCGCATGGCATCCAGCTGGACTCGGCGGGCTTGAAAGATTGCTTCCCAAGCACCTGCTGCCCAAGCCGACCTCGGATCTGATGGTGCCCCAGGCCTAGACTCGACATTCAGATGCCCGGCACAGATGCCTGTGGCAGGCCTTGTGAGCCCGCAGCAACAGGGCTGGACATTGACTGCCAGGCATAAAAGTGGGGACCTGGGGCTACAGGATGAGGCCAAATGTGTTTGTCTCTGCCCTTCTCAATCCCTTAGTGCTTCTCCTGCCTTTCTTTCACCTAAGCGCTCCTTGGTCCCTTCATTGCTCTGAGCTCAAGCAAAACAGAAGCCAGAAATAAAAGGCCACGTATTGCAGAATTCCATTCATATGAGATATCCAGAGTAGGCAAATCTATAACAGCAGAAAGCAGGGTATTGTTTGCCAGGGGCTGGAGGGAAGGGAGAATGCGGAGTGACTGCTTCACGGGTACAGGGTTTCCATTTGGGGTGATGAAAAATTCTGGAGCTAGACAATGGTGATGGTCGCACATCATTGTGAAGGTACTAAGTGCCGTGGAATGGTGCACTTTAAGGTGGTTAGAATGTACATTTTACGTTATGCCTATTTTACCACAATTTTTTAATGTGACTGAAGGGTTGTTCCTGGAGGAAGGAAAAAGATGGATATCTGTACGCTAGAGGCCCCAGAAGACAGAACTAAGACCAGTTTCCTGGAGGCAAATTTCAGCTCATGTAAGTAGAGGGGCCTACAGTGAGCCAGGCATCCCTCAGTTCTTATTTCCTTGAAGCCCACAACTCAGTGGGGGATTTTATTATCCTTATTTTATAACTGAGGAAAGGATGGTTCCCAGAAGCTAGAACTATTTTTCCAAAGATACAGAACTAATAAGAGGTTGAGGTGGGTTTTGAACCCAGGTTTTTCTACTATATAATCTGTATCCTTTTTAATACACTGGTGCCTCTGCAACTTTTCTATCAAAGCACCCCGAATATCCCCCAGGACGTGTGAAATCGTGCATCAGGGTGAATGGGCAGAGCCCAGAGGAGCTGCCGAGTGTAAGCTCCATGTTTTAACTTACAAAGTCACGCAAATTGTACTTGCTTGCTCTATCATCATATATGAGATTTGTTCTTAAATATTCAAATAAGTTTTTGTCCAAATCTCCTAGCAAAAGTATCCCAAGGAAGAGGGTTCTTGTTGATCCCAGAGCCTCCCATCCCTCTTCCCATACCGCAGGGTTCTGCTAACTGCAGTTTGAGAAGCTGGCACTAAACTGGCTGCTTTCTAAAAGGGAAAGTGGGGAGCAGGGGGAGGGAGGGAGGGGTTCTCTGGCTGGACTCTTTGTGCACAGGGAGGGATGCTGTAAGAACTCACACATGGGAGGGGATGAGGCTGGACCTCAGTGACTAAACGTATTTAGTCACAGACCCATTTTAAGAATCTAATGGAAGCTATTAACCATCTTCTTTATCAAAAATTGCCCAGACCTATAAAGTCTGCATATTATTTTAGGGGGGCTGTAAATCCCCTAAAGTCTAGACCTTAAATTAAGCATCCCTGGGCTACATGGTCTTAGGCAGAAAATGAAACAAACCTAAGATTCCTTTAATCCTAAGAGTCTGTGATCTTGTCCTGAACGGTGTTTCATTCAATCATCACCATTATCAAAATGTATCCAGTCTGTGGCCCATTTTCCTACCACGTTGAGGGACTCAATATATCAGCTGATATTATAAACAAATTCAAGCTTATATGATGCTGAGTTGCTATGTGTCCTTCCTCTCTCTTCCCAGATGACAGTTGGATTTTGCTTCCTTTAGGGATGTTGCAACTTCAGCTGCTTATGGGAAGATGGAAAGCAAGAGGGTCTTGTAATTTCTTCTTGAATCTCTCCAGTTGGGTAGCTGTTTACCTGATATGTATGTAAAGCCAGATCCAGTGTCCAGTTAAAAGACATTTTTGGTTGAGAGACTCAATAAAGCATGACAGTAGGGTTACAGAAGTTACATACAAGAGTGGACTTCGCCATTGCCTGCTTCTCTCAAGAGAGCCTGGTGACATTGACTTGAATGATTTTAAATAATGACTGAGCCTGGATAGGGAAAGAAATTTCACAGGCTTCAAACTGACAGCCAAGAAAATTCTGCCCAGCACTGTCCCTGACTCAGCTGATTAAATAGGACAAGGCAGTCTTCCCTTTTAAGCCTTCTTATCTATACTTGTTGCCCTCTTCTCATTTAGAATACAATCTATACAGGGTAAGTATATTTAGTCATGAACATTGGTAATAAGTGACAGAAATTAAACTCAGACTAACTTCAGTAAGACATGACTATATTGGCTATGTTATGACAGCAATGAGACAGCTCATAGGATAGAAGTAGCATTCTGGCTTGGAAAGGAATCCAGAACTGCTGTCTGGAGGCTCCCTGAGAAACAACCCTCTTCCAGCTAAATGGAGGATGAACAGTGTGATGGAAGAGGTCAGCAGCAGCAGTGAAGACGACAGGATAAGTGCAGAGTTTCATGATGAAGTTGCAGGGCCAGAACCTTGGCCAAAGGAATCTAGAGCAAGGGCAATCAGAAAAAAATGCCAGCTGATTTCAGGAGAAGAGGAACTGTCAGGGCACCAGCATACACGAATGAAGATGGGTACATTGATGAGCAAGATGAAAATGACAAAGAGGATGAGGGAATGGACCAGGAGAGTGATGATTTGAATCCATCTCATAGCAGTCTCAGAAGGACCAATCCACAAGCAGCAACAATGTCACATGGACTTGCCAGTCACCATCTTTGGCCCCATTAGACCCAAAGACAACAGAAGAGAGCTCACTGGTCAAGAAGAGTTGTTAAATGACAAACTCAGTAAGACCTACCGTGAATTACAGTACCTAGCAGTTTTCAAAATTCAATGCAGACTGTGATAAAAATATTAGAATACACCGTTACACAAGGTGTCCCCTTCTGTCAAAGATAGTTTAACATGATCAAAGATGTGGGGAGGTGAGTTAAAGGTTTTTAAAAGTTATCTGGATTATTCAGAGTCATTATTCAGAGTAATCAATCATGGAAGACACTGTTAGTTGCCTCCCTTCTTCTTTTGTAAATCTTGATTTTTTTTTGTGCCCACAGAAAGGAGAGAACCACAATGGGTTTAATGCAACTGTGGTAACTCTAGTTCCCCTTGACATGTGCCTCAACCCTGGTCTCTAGGGTGGGAATGGGCTTTGGAAAGGGTTTTCCCTGATAATAAAGAGAATCACTAGAGGATAGTCCCTCCATCATTCAGGTTGTGTGTCTACATAAGGTGCCTGGAACCAAGGCAGCTGTCTGGTAAACAAGAGAATAGAGGCCTAAGAACAAAGTTAATATGCTGAGCATAACATGCTAAAAGATGGAAAGAGCCTGGATCTTGAATGACATCTGTGAGGCTAGAGAATGATTCTGGAACTGTTTGTGTATTAATAATATAATCATATTCTTATTAGCTTTGTTATAATTATAATCATTCTAATTAATAAAATACTGAACCAGATTTCTGGCTTCTACTCTTTCCTGCCTATAATTATTTGCTGTATAGTAGCCAAAATAGTCCTTTTGAATGAATTTAAAATAGTCCCTTTAAAATTCAAATTTACTATTGTCATCCTCTTGCTTAAAACTCTCCAAAGTCTTCCCTCAGTTTCTAGAACAAAATCTCATCTCCTGGCCAAGGACTGTAAGCCTCACTAGTCTCCAATCTGATCTTACTCTACTTTCTCCTTCTTCTATTTTTTCCACCATCACTTTTTCTTTTTTTTTTCTTTTAACACACTGAAGTTTTCCTCATCAATGTTTCTGTTCTGGCTGTTTCTTCCCTTGGACTTCTTGCTCTCCAAATCTCCACATGGTCAGTTTTTTCTTGTCCTTCAGTGAAGCTTTCCCTGACCACTCAAGCAACATGAGCTATCCTCTCCACCTGGAGTCAGACTTTATCATGTCACCTTCTGTTTTATTTCCTTCACAGCACTTACCACTATTTGCAGTTCTTGTAATTATTCATTTGCTTACTAATCTGTTATCTGTTTTCTCTCCCTTGTACATAAAGACCAAGAGAACAAGGACTTGTCTGTCTTGTTCACCATAATTGCCCCCTCGCTTAGAAATGTGTCTGCAATATCGTAATTCTCAATAATAATAATAGCAATTGTTGGAAGGAAGGAAGGGAGGGAGGGAGGGAGGGAGGAAATGCTATAAGAACCAAAGCCTCAGGGACTGAAATTAGGGACTCAACTATGCTGAAGTTACTTGTCTGACTCTTCTCAGCTTTTGGTGTCTCTGCAGATTGCAAAAAGGATGGCAGCAGCAGCCCTGGAGTCACTTCCTTCCTGCTTATCTTCTCCAACAGAAAGATAATTCCCTCTCCCAATTTACCATTCCTAGGAAAGAATTCTGATGGGCCCTGCTTGGATCATGAATCTACTTATGGACCAATCACTGTGTCCAAAAAATATGGTATTATGACTGGCCAGAACCTGAGTTACAGTCCACAGCCAGAGTTACTGTATCATGATTGATAGCTCACCTGATCCACGGGAGATGGTAAGTGGGTGATGCAGGAAGAGATGGGGAGAGGAAGAGGGGAGAGAGGATACAGAAGAAAAGAAGAAGAAAAGGGAGTTCTCAAAAAAGGGGGTGAGGGGCTTCCCTGGTGGCGCAGTGGTTGAGAGTCTGCCTGCCGATGCAGGGGACACGGGTTCGTGCCCCGGTCTGGGAAGATCCCACATGCCGCGGAGCGGCTGGGCCCGTGAGCCATGGCCACTGAGACTGCGCGTCCGGAGCCTGTGCTCCGCAACGGGAGAGGCCACAACCGTGAGAGGCCCGCATACCGCAAAAAAAAAAAAAAAGGGGGTGAGGAGGTTCCTGGATAAACAAAATCAATAGATGTTCCTTATAGAAATAAGCAACCTACATAATACTGTGGCCTTACCAAAATATTTTTCTAGTTCTCCAGGTTTAAAACACACTGATCTCTAATTTGCTATATCAGGACTTAGTCCTTGTCTACACAACCAGAGTAACAGAAGAGCAAATTGGAAACTATATGTGCATATGTGGCTTCATGATGGGGGAGGTGGGACAGTAGAATTTCGCTGTCTACTTTGATTTGAAAGCATCTCTTGCTAACCATTGGGCCAAGGTAATGACTTTCCACCACTCCATGCCGTGCTCTGCTGTCTATTCAAAGTCCTTTTTACCCCAGTCATCAGGAAAGGATGGCTGCTTCTGGCACAAAGACAGCCTCTATCTCCTCTTTTCAGACAATGATTCAACCGTATGAGCAGCCACCATGATCCCCACACAAACGCACAGTCAGGCCAGTACTGTAATGGCACAACAGAGGAAGATCCATTTTGGCGAGGAGAGGCCTGTCATCTATGCTGCCATATAAAGGCACAGTAAACTTGCAAGGAGAAAATTATGTTCTTGGCTCCAAATTGCTCTCTGCTGGTGCATTTTTGAGGGATGATTATATTCATGGAGTTCCTTTCCCCTAATAGGTTTGTTTACAAAAATACTGAGCATGCATTTCACATCAACATAAATAATTCCCCCCATATCTTTGTCATCCAAATTTTGCAGTTAATTAAACTAATTTGTCTGTTTTTGTGAGTTGGAAACTCTTACTGTCATCCTTTCCAATCACTACTTATTTAAATTTCATCCTTGGCCAGTTTCATGATAATGTTTATCTGCTCCAGAGGATTTGAAATGAGAGTAACACACCCGGATTCCATTTAAATTCTTTCTTGAAGCCGAAAAAAGCCAAGAATCAACTGGCCAGTTAGATAACACAATTTCCCTTGCAGGATATTTGCTTAAGATAGCTGGGAGCTAATTTAATTCCAGAGTTGCTTATTTACAGGTTTCTGTGTGGGATTCCCTGCAGTTAACAGTGAACTGGGTAGAAAGATTCTAAAGAAGCATTCTTTGAGACTGTTCTCCAAACATGTTAAGTATGTTTTTTTTTAAGGAAAATGAAAATCTATACAACTTGCTGTCAACATTCCACTCTGGCCACTTCCCAACTAGAAAAACATTCTAAGACCACTTAGCCTCATTGTTTGGCATTTCATTAATCTATTTAGAAAGAAACGTTTCCTTGACTTGACTCCTTTAAAATATTAGCTTCAAGCATTCATTAGCTCTATGTTTACCCTACACAGCCTTGGATTGCCATGGAGAGCAGAAGAGAACCATCCGTAAGACCTAAGGGAGGGAAGACTGTTGCTCTGTTTGGTTTGTCCTATCAATTCCCTGGAGATGCCTCCACAGCAGGATCTAGCCCCTGCCTGCCTCTCCTCTTCAGCTTCCTTAAGCCTCTCTTCTCAACAGCTCCCAACCACCCAGACCACCCAACTCACCCCCAGTTCCCTCAACCCTCCCCCCCCCCAATCCCACCCCTGTCTAGCTACAACGACTCTTTTCAGTTTCTCAAATGGGTCTCCTCCCACTCTTCACCTGGCCAACTCCAGCTCATCCTTCAGGTCTCAACCCAAAGCCACTTCTCTGGGGCCACCCTTCCCTGCACTGACGCTCCAGTCTATACCAGCTTCTACATCAGGTTCCACTGTACTTGCTTGCAGAGCACTCACCTCTCCTCTCTGCCACCTAGCACAGTTCTGATTGATCAGTTATCTGCATAATATTTGCTTAAAGAAAGCCTCTTTCCCCACTAGGTTATAAGTTCCACAAATGGCAAGAACTGGGTCGATACTGTTCAGTGCTGGATCCCAACTCTTGACACAGTGACTGGCACATAGAGAATGTTAAATAAATACTTGTGACTTGATAACAAGTTGAAAGATGTCTGGTAATTCTCTTAAATTCTATGATCCCTTTCACATCAAGGAGTATATGAATCTGTAATTCTGTGCGACATAGAAAGGCTAGAACTGTAACAATAAACCCAGTTAATACTTGAATTAAGAGTAAAAGAAATTGACCCAGTGAGAAGGAGAAAAGGGTAAGAGGGGAATAAACTAATCAGCTTTAGCAGATACCATCGCTCGGCAGTGTATTAGGTGTTTTGGATAGCTTATTTCAATCAATTGTCACAAGAGTCCTTCAGCTCCACTTATCATTGTTCCCATTACTCAGATTAGAAAATTGAGATCACATAGGTAAAAAGTGAGGGAGCTGCTTGAACCCAAAACTTGATCTTTTTACATATACTGTAAGTTAGATCTGTGCTTTTAGTTTTTTGAAAAATGTGTGTAGAGACTGAAAAGAAAAAGAGGAAGTGGGCAGATGACTGATTTGTTTATTTTTTCCCCAATCTGTGTACTCAGCCTGTTTTCTCGTATTACACAGCTCCCACACTCTCTTCTCCCCCTAATTGTGCACCCGTAATACTGCAGACCTCCCTATAAGAGTCTTCTTCCTTGAATTCTTGGTGATAACCTTCACAGTTGATTAGGTGTGGCTTTAATCAGAAACTTTGGTCCTCTCTCTGCACCATTACCCCTTCTCCACTTTTATCTTGGGCCCCCTTCTCAGCTGTGCATGATTTCACACTCATTTATGTGTCTGTTAAGCCATTATCCCCATTTCATGTTCTGAATAGAATTGCACTTTTAATAAATTATAACAATCGGCTTCAATTAACTTTGAGGATAGGTCTCACTTTTTGTTTCCTGCAAAGCCATCTCTGTTCCCGCCTCCTGGAGGAGAGGTAGACAATGTTCTATCCCAGCCAAAAAGAACTCAACCCAAAACAAGACATCACAGAAAAGCAGACAGCATTCAGTGCTGCTGAGACAAGCTCAGAGCAGGCTGGGGGGGACAGGAATGCAGAGATAAATGCCCTCCTCACGTAGCAGCCACCGTGGCCAGAGGTGAGACCTTCTCCAACTACCCCCAGTCCCTCCAGCCTGTGGCCTTCAGAATCTCTTTGTGGATAGTAGCCTTTCCCTTGAGTCCTGGAAGTCTTCACTTTTCTCTTTTACCACTTTGTTTTTTGGGTTTGTTGGGCTGTATCTATTCTCTAAAAATTCTACCCAAGGAGCAAGGTTAACTCTGCCAAAGTTTCCAAGGCCAGTTATTTAGGACAGGACACATGGATCTTCATAATGAACTCAGGAGTGAGAGTAGCTGAAGTTGAGTTCCAGTTCTTCTCCGGCTGCTCTCTGAGAACTGATGGAGAACAGGCTCAGAGGGACCACAGACCTTCCAGAAGGGAGACTCCCGATATGTTAAAAACTGAAAAAAATCCCGAAACAAGTTTACCAAAACTGTGACAAATACTAAATATCTGTATTAAACAGATTAACTCTGTAAACATAGCAGGTAATACAATTTCATGGATTTAAAAGATAGATGCTGAGTTTCCTCTTCTGGTAATGAATGACTGAAGAGCTTCTATCAGAGCAACCCACCCAAAAGCATTAGGGTCGGCAGAAGCAGGCAGAAACAGAGGAGTGTTGACACTTGAAAGAAGGGTCTGGCCCTGGTGTGTTCTATGTTTTACATAGTCTTCTGCTAGCCTCAGTAGGCACTGCATAGGATGCTGAACTGGAGGCTACTACAGAACCTAGAAAACGAAGAGGCTTCAAGTAGAAAGACGTGAAGCCTGGGGAGGACTCAGCTAGATCCTGAATCATCTTAATATTCACTTGTCTGGTTCCTGGGCTGGGAGAACATGAAAGCTAGGACCATCCCAACACATACACACGGCTCGGCTTTCTCACAGCATTAAGCCCTCGGGGTAATTGGCCTTCTTGCATGAAGACTTGGGTTCCAAGCATAAAACTGACTGCTAACAAGGCAGAAGCTGCATGGCTCTTTCATAACCTAACTCAAAACTCACAGCATCTCTTCCACTGCATTGTATTTGTTACAAGTGAATCACAAGCCCCCCCATCGTCAAGTTCAAGGGGAGGGGAATTCAACTTCACTGTTTTTTTCTTTTTTTTAATCCTTCTCTTGTTTAATCCTTTCAATGAGTTTTAGTTTAATAATGATATCTTACTTCCTGTTTTTTTCTTTTTTTGCGGTACGCAGGCCTCTCACCGCTGTGGCCTCTCCCACTGCGGAGCACAGGCTCTGGACGCGCATGCTCAGCGGCCATGGCTCACGGGCCTAGCTGCTCTGCGGCATGTGGGATCTTCCCGGATTGGGGCACGAACCCGCGTCCCCTGCATCGGCAGGCAGACTCTCAACCACTGCGCCACCAGGGAAGCCCTCAACTTCACTCTTGATAGGGTGTAATAAATTTCCAGAAGAGCAGGTGGGATAAGAGATATTGTCATGACCAGCTTTGGAAAATGCAATTTGTCACAAAAATCAATGACCTCATATTTTCCCATGAGAGGTTGAAAAAGAAAAGAAAAATAAACGCAAAGTAAGTAGAAGGAAGAAAATAATAAAGATAAGAGTAGAAGTAAATAAAAACAGATAAATTAAGCAAAAACATGATTGTTTGGAAAATAATAACAAAATTGATAAATCCCTAACCTGACCAATTAAGAGAAAAAGAGAGAAAACACAAATTTCCTTCAGGAATGAAGGTAAAGGAAGGGATATCATTACTGATCCTACAGACATTAAAAGGACAAAAAGGGGATATTATGAACAAGGTAAAGGAAATTTTTTTACAATTTAGATGAAACTGCAAATTCCTCGAGAAATATCTTACAAAAATTATGAAAAATAAAATAGGAATATGAATAGTCCCATTTCTATCCATTAAAGAAACTGAGTCTATTGTCAAAAACTTTCCCACAAAGAAACCTCCAGGCCCATATAATTTTACTGATGAATTCTATCAAAGATTCACAGATTAACTAATATGAATGTTAAACCCTTTCAGAAAATAATAAAAGATTGTTTCTCAACTCATTTTCTGAGGCTTGCATAACTTTGATACAAAGCTTGATGAGAAAATTACAAAAAAGGAAAGAAATTTACAAAATAATAGCCCTCGTGAACATAAACAAAAAATCCTTAGTAAAATATTAGTAAATCAAATACAGCAATACATAAAAATGGTACTATATCGTGATCAATTGGAGCTTATTCCAGATATGTAAGTTTGGTCTAACGCTGGAAAATCAATGTAATTTTATATTAACAGATTAAGGGAGAAAATTTTATCATTTCAATTGACACACAAAAAAGCATTTGGCAAAATTCAATGCCCATTATGCTAGAATCTCTCAGCAAGTTAGGAGTAGACTCGTATTACACAGCTCCCACACTCTCTTCTCCCCCTAATTGTGCACCCTTTACCGCAACCTTTACCCTTAATTGTGCACCCTAATTGTGCACCCTTTACCTCAACCTTTCCCCCTAATTGTGCACCCTTTACCTCAACCTGTAAAGGGCACTTAAGGAAAAAACAACAGCATTATTATTATAATTAATGATAAAATATTGAACACTTTCCCCACAAAATCAGGAAAAGGGCATTTTTATTATTTCTCTTCAGTATTGTACTGAAGATGCTAGCTAGTACAGTAAGGCAAGAAAACAGAAAGGCATAAAGATCAGAAAGGAAGAAGTAGAACTGTCTATAATCAAAGATGATGTAATTATTTACTTGGAAAATTCTAAGGAATGTACAAATCAACTATTAGAACTACTAAGAGAATTCTGCAAGGTCAACATACAAAAATCAATTGTGTTTTTATATACTGGTAGCCAAAAAGCTGGAAAATCAAATTCCTTAAAATTCTACATCTTCAAAAGACATAAAATACTTAGGAATAAATGTATCAAAGATGTACAAGACATAAAAACTACAAAATATTGCTGACGGAAACTCAAGAGGAAGACTTTACTATTACAGAAAATTTGGAAATATTTAAAAATAATGTTGAAAAATGTATCATGTTCATGAATTGGAAGACTACATTTTTATGATGCCATTTCTTCCCAACTCCCAGTAAATATACCATAGCCGTCTTTTGTAGAAATTAGCAAGCTGATTCTAAAATTTGTATGGAAATGCAAAGTACCTAGAATATCCAAGGTAATCTTGAAAACGAGGAGCAACTTTAGAGGATTAATACTAACCAACTTCAGGGTTTACTCTAAAGCTACAGTAATCAAGACAGTATAGTAATGGCATAAGGATAGAAAAATAGATCAATGCCAGACACTTTAAAATCATTTGATTTCCAACCAAAGCAATCAATGGGGAAAGAAAGTCTTTTTAATAAATGGTCCTAGAACAACTAGATATCAATATGGGGGGAAAATATAGTAGCCTCTATCCCCACTACACACCATCCATAAAAATTAACTTCAAACGGGTTATAAATCCAAATACAGAAGTTAAAACTGTAAATTTTCTATAAGAAAACAGGAAAATACCTTCACAAGTTGTGGATAGACAAAGATTTCTTAAATAGGACACAGAAAGTAATAGCCATTACAAAAATACTGATAAATTAGCATCAAAATTTTAAACATCTGCTCATAAAATTTAACATTAAGCAAACATAGGTAAGCCACAGACTTAAAAAAACATATTTAAAACCTAATGTCTAATGAAGACTTGTATCCAGAATATATAAAGTACACATAGAACTTAATAAAAAGACAAACCAATTTTTTTAAAGAGGGGGAAGGGTATAAGAAATAATAATTAAATGCAATTGGGAACCTAGACAGAATCTTGGAAGAGAAAAAGGACATTAGTAGGGAAACAGGTATATTTGAATAAAATCTATAGTTAGTTAACAGTACGGTGCCAATGTTAATTTCCCAGTTTTGATAATTATGCTATGGTTATATGTGATGTCAGATTAGAAGAAGCCAGATGAGGCATATACAGGAACTCTATACTATTTTTGCAACTTTTCTGTAAGCCTAAAATTAGTTCAAAATAATAAAGTTTTTAAAAACTGAGTAAAGGATTTGAACAGACACTTCACAAAAGAAGCTATGTAAACAGCCAACAGCACATGAAAAAGCTCTCAAGTAATTATTCAATAGAGAAAAGCAAATTAACACCCAATTCCAGCTCACAACCAATGAAAATAGCTAAAATCAAAAAGACTGATAACACCAAACAGTAGCAAGGATGCAGAGCGACTGTAAACACTCATACATGTTGGTGGGAGCATAAAATGGTTCAACTACTTTGGGGAATGGTCTGTAGTTTTTTATAAAACTAAACATACACGTATCCTGTCACCCAGCAGTTTTACTCCTACATATATAGCCCACGAAATGAAAGCATACGTCCACAAAAAGATGTGTACTAGAATGTTCACAGTGAATGTATATTCGTAATAGACCCAGACTGAAACTCCAGTTGTCCATCAACAGGAGAACACTAAACAAACTGTTGAATTCAAACACTGTAATACTACTCATAAATTAAAAGAAAAAGACCTACTAATACTTTCAACAGCATGGATGAATCTCAAAAACATTATCCTGAGTGAAAGAAGTCCTACGTGAAAGAATAAATACTTTATCAATCCATTACATGAAGTTTTAAAGCAGGCATAACTAATCTATAGCAAGGGGAAAAAAAATCAGAGCAGTGCTCGCCTCTGGGGGTCATGGAGGTGGTCTTTGACTGGGAAGGGAAACAAGGAATTTTCTGGGTGATGATAACATTCTGTGTTTTAGGGGGGGACACCTGGGTTACCCAAGTGTATGCATTTGTGTTGGTGCACACACCAGCCCCCCATACATGGAAGGTAAAGAGACATGGAAGACAGAGGTGACCACTCCAGATGAGGAAATGGCAGTTCTAAAAAGCAAGGGAACTTACATACCAGTCTTGCCTTGGGTGTCAGAAAGACAAATCTTAAAAGTTTATAAAGAGGCTTTATATGTGTCTGGGTTCAGACACATATACTGTCCAGGTGGTCTCAATGACACCTTACTCCCTCAAAGCTACGTCCTTAAAAATGGTTCCCACTGTGGGAGCAGTGGGCAGAGTGTACATTCCAAGGGTAGAGGTGGGGGTGAGGAGCCTCCCCCTGCCCGGAGTTGGGCTCACAGGTCGACCTGTGGTCACATCCTCTTGTCCTCTCAATGACCTTCTCCAACAATTTGTCAAAACTTACCAGATGGCACACTTAAACTTTGTATATTTCACTGTATGTAAATTTTACCTCAAAAAGGAACCAGAAACAAATATTAAACTCTAGTCAATGATATGCATGCTAAAGTTTGAGTGAAGTATGCTGACACCTTTAACTTACTTTGAAATGCATTTTTAAATGAATTGGTGGATGGATAGAGGGATAGGTAAATCGATATATGATAAAACAAATACGGAAAAATGTTCATGTTTAAATCTAGATTGTGGGGACTTCCCTGGTGGTCCAGTGGTTAAGACTCCACACTCCCAATGCAGGGGGCCTGGCTTTGATCCCTGGTCAGGGCACTAGATCCCGCATGCCGCAACTAAGATCCCACATGCCGCAACTAAAAGATCCTGCACACCGCAACACAGATCCCTCACGCAGTAACGAAGATCCCACGTGCCATAACTAAAGACCCGGCGCAGCCAAATAAATAAATACTTTTTAAAATAATAATAATAAATCTAGATTGTGGACACACGAATGTTCAATGTATAGTTCTTTCAACTTTGCTGAATGTTTGAAATTTTTCAATGCTGGGGATAAAAGATAAAGGCAGAATTTATTTTTTAATGTGAATTCATTTTACACTGCAGATAGTGTTGTACAACAACTTTCGAGTTGAGTGATACAGAGCTACTTCTTTGCATGCTGTGAGTGTGTCAGCATCACTTCATTTACAGAGAGAAATCGCTAACCTCCACTGAGGTTTTTCTAGACACCTTCATTATTCTAAGCACACGGGATGGGTTATCTCATTTAATCTTCACAGCAACCAGCCCCACAACTAACCCATATGGCAACACACTGAAAATTAGAAAAAGGCATTCCTTCCCTGAGAGAAAGACAGAATTCTTTCTGTCTGCCAGAAAACTGTCATTATAACTCCACACATCTACAGTGGGTCCAAGGTGAATGATACCCCTAGGGTTGAGCAGGACATGGCTTACACAACAGTAACTAGCAGATGTGGTAAGAGCTCTGTGAAGCACAATTACCATCCCCAGGGTTAATATTTCGCCAATCCCACAGGAATTGCAGTACAAAATATTGAAATTTTTACTGGTGGTAAAACTCAAAACTTGAGCCCCTCAATGTGTCTGCAGCCACCCTGGTCATTTGGACCTCCCTTAGGACCATCTGGACTCCCACGTTCAGCAACTAAAGGATTAGCAGAGCAGAGGGCCCCAGATCCCCACTCCAGGACATGGCCAGTGTCTACTGTGATTGGTCTAATTGGTCAGTACCTGTGAAGATTATCAGAGTTTAACATTATGCCTTATTATCCTGAATTGACTGATCAGGAAACTGAGGCACAAAAAGATACAGTAACTTACAAGAGATCTCAAAACTAATAAGCTACAGAAACAAAAATTGAACTCAGTAGCCTGACCTCAGACTTGGCCACCATACCTCATCAAAATTCTCAATGGGAGTTCATCCCAAATTGTCCTCCTGACCCACCTTGATCAACCCTGGTGAACAGCTCCATGGACTGCCCTAAAGCAGAATGGCCTTTGAGTGACTGTAAGTAGAAGGCCCCAGGAGAGATACTGAGTGAACTGTCTCCCTTACTAGGACCAGGCAGAAACACTGGAACATAATAACTACCTTGAATCTGGGTTCATTGGTGCCACACCATTGCTCAGGCCATCTCTCAGACCAAAGAGGAACAGAGTAATGCTTGCTGATTCCAACTTAACTTGGAGTGGATGTGCAGCAATCTCCAGGGGACTTGGCTACAAATGGCTATTGACAGTATTTGAAAACCCTGTGGCTTGTCTCCAAAGAGCTCTGGGATCTCAAATGAAAGCGATCCCAGTGGCCCTTCAGGATCTCTTTCCTGGGAGTGGGTGTGTCTAATGAGCCCTAACCTAGCTCTTCCTCACATTAGTTAGGACCAGACCTGATCTAACAGGAGAACACAAGTTGTGATTGCTTTCCTCAGGGACTGCATATTGAGCCACAGGAGATAATTAACACAGAATAACCAACACAAGAGTCTTTTATCTTTTTCAAAACAAGACTATGTAAATTTTTTCAGGACAGCCTTTGTAGTGGTTACTGTTCCTGTCAACCCAGTATTCAATGCCCCTTTCTTATAGTAACAGGCCACAGAGATGGTTTGGGATTCTGGCTGGACCAATCAGAAATCTCCCCTGGGATCTTTTCCTTCTCTGATTACAAAGCCATAGGGTGTAAGTTCAAAGCTTATATACGTCATAGTTCAACTCCACCCAATGGTCCAGTAGTGTGCTCTAGGAGTGAAAGAAAACAACAAGAATGTCATAGAGAAGCAAAGACGGAAATAGAGGAAAACAGAGAGAGATCCCTGAGAGCCTTAGACTTCCTTACTCCAAATAATCCAAAGGGTCAGCTCCTGCCCTTCCCACAATTTGGTTCTGAAAGTCTATACAACCCCTTTTGGCTTAAACTAAGTTGAGTTGGGTTTCTGTCACTTACACTCAGAGAACTCTGTCTTACCAATATAGTTGCACCACACCCCTACAGACATTCAGAATCAACCCGTGAATGTTGGAGGGGTGGAGGGATTAATTCCTGGTAGTATTTAAACTAGAAGTGGGCCTTGAAAGATGATAGAATTTAGATAAGCAAATTGATTAGGTGAGAACAATCCACATCAACTTGAGTAATGGCACCACAACTATAACACAAATAAAAACTCAGCAGCTACCACAATGCCTGGTGAACAGAAAATTCTGGAAAAAATAGTGCTTATTAGAATAATAAGTGAATGAAGGAATGAGTAGCATGGAGGGTAGAAGTACATGCCCACCCACTGCCATGAAGAAACATGCATGCACACACACGCATGCACACGGGCACACACACACACACATCAGAAAACTGATAGGGATGGACAAAATACATGAAATAATCCACATGAAAGACAACACAGGCTGTTATTCTATTTAGGGAGGGGAGGCAAATTTTTAAATTAACAACTTTTTTATCAACATAGAAAATAAAGCCTAGGCATGCCATCTTACAGAGAAATCTAACACTTCTATATCTGACTAATCTGTACTTCCGTACCCCCCAATCACATTTTTATTGTTATGCCTATGAATAAACGGATAATTTCATGTAAAAAGAGGAAGTAGCAGAAAGGTTGTGAGCAGGTGGGGAACAGAATGAAAAATATATTTGATGAAGAGCTATCTGCTCTGGAGGGTTGGTAGCTTAGTTAGCATGAGAGGATGCATGTGGGATACTAGTTAGGAGGTGGGCGGGACAGTAATCTAGACCTGTTAGCAATATTACCACAGAGGAAATGATGAAGGCAGGAGATCCTTGAAAGAAAAAAATACCCAATGTTATTGATTAGATGGGTATAAAGGATAAAAGAGAAGGTGGTGGAAAAGATCTTGAGCCCTTATAGCTGAAAGTTCCCACCTAGAATGTCATTATCTTGTCCCAGTATCTTCCAGATAAGAGAGATGGCAAATAAAATTCTATTCTGAAATTCTCCAGAAGTCATGAACCATGGTGCTAGAACAACTGTTACTGTAAAGGACTCTGTGTGTCCTTGTGTTCATAAAAGAGGAGGAGAGCTGAGAATTACTGCTCAGAGCTCCTTTGTGTTCCCCATAACCCAGCAGTAATTTATCATGTGTGCCCAGCTGCCAGCCGGACTGTTTGATTTCCATAGAAACCTTCTATCGCCTACACTGGACCAAAGAGAACCTTGAAAAAGTCCCTTCTACAGAGCAAAATATGTTCATGCCCAACTAACTGACAGAATAAAAATACAAAATGCCAAGCTTCTGTAGGAAAAATACCCACCTTCGCTTGGACAATGTTCCCCCACTCTGACCCTTTGACCCCTATTCCCTGTACCCATCCAGTCCGGATTGTTGCCTGTGGCAGAAACTGCAGGTAATCCACCCAATTTCCATCTTCTCCCACCATGCTGCCCTTCCCTACTAATGGAAAACCTGTAGTCTAACTAAAAGATTACATTTCCCAGCCTCCTTTGGAGCTAATATGCTTAAAAGGAACTGACTCAGGTGGCATGTGACATTTTTGCTCTTCCTCTCTTTCCTATCTCCTGAAAGTCAGAGGAGAAGACAGGAGCTCCAGCAACATCTTAGACCAGGAGGTGACACTGGAAATGGCAACCACATGCTGACAAGACTGGTAGGGCGCCCAGGTCCCTGAAGACAGTGCCATTGCCATAACAACTTGGGGCCGCCTACCATTGGGTATGTATTATCAGACATGTCAGCTCATGGAACCTACCTCTGTTGAGAGGGCCGCTTCATGGATTTGGAAACTGGGTCTCCGAGAGTTTTAAGCAATTTGCCCAAAGTCTCACCTCCTTTCAGTGACTCAAACCCAGTCCCAGATCGTCCAATGCTTTCTGTATCAGAAAGACTTGACTAAAATGTCCTAGAGGTAGCTTTTGGCTGCAGAGCACCATGGATGCATTACAGTTGAGTTTTCCTCTGTCACCACGCCCTGAGTTCCCTCTAGAGGGGTTTTACCACCACATCCAAGTGCTTCCCAGCAAACACCGAATGTCTCTTCTACCCTGTGAGAATGATACATAAACCATACCACCAAGAGATGAGAAGTTGTGAACAGTATTCTGGCTCTACAGTTCTGTGACTAAGCTTTAGAAACCAGGGCAGAACTTCTCCATCCGCATCAGAAAAATGGGAATGCTGAGCCATCTCCTTGGAAGAGAGTTGAGGAGATGCATCACTACAGCATGTGACTGTCCCGTGGACAGGGCCCTGAGGGCCTTTCACCTGAGAGTGAAGATCAAGGAGAATGTGTTCTGGAGGAAGTAATATTGGGCCCAAAATGTACCCGAAAAGCAGTGGGCCTATGCTTCTTGTGCTGCTGTAAATGTGCTCTAGAAGCTTTAAGAAGTTCTCAGAATGCAGGGTGCCCGTGAGGGGGGCCTAACTAATACTTGTCTCCTCAATACCAGCCCTTTTAAGGACTTTGACTTCCCTGGGTCAAAGGATGGTAATTCCTGAAGGGCAAGAGCAAGTTTAGCAATTGCTAGCTACCAGCTGAGGGGAAATTCTGAGGTCCCCGTGGAAGGTCTGTTTGGGGTAAAACTGCCTAATGGGTAGACTGATGTGAGGAAAAACAAACAGATTCAGTGTGTGACCTCAAGATTATTTTTTTATTCCTCATTGGTTTATTCATAATATAATTTTTGGAGTAACTGTACTGTTGCAAGGCACTGTGCCCAGTATTGTGGCACCAACGTGAAAAAGGCCTGGGCCATCCTCAGTCCTCTGAGTCTGCTGGTGTTGAAATTTTACCAATTTCTACATCATGAAGTATAGAAATTTTACCCTGTCCCATGTATGACATAATTTTTAATATTTCCTCTACATACATTTAGAACCACATCAGACAGCATTTTAATTTTTGCTTCAATAGGCAAAGATAATTTAGAAGATTCCAGAGTGGCCAGGCAACACGGAGGGAGGCTAAGAGGGTCTCTGCATACCCATCACCATCCCAGGTTCCTTCACTTTTATCTGCCAAAATGACATATTTTTGAAATACATAATTTTTGTGTGTGAACCTGTCATTGGAAAAAAATGATAAGGAAAACTATTATTAAAAAGGCATTCAGAGGCTTGCCAAAGTGAGGAAATCAAAACCCAGCCCTGGCACCTGACTCAGCCAGGCCCCTACCCCCTACCTCATTCCCTCACTACTTTAAACTTTACACAGCTGTGGGGAAAGGGTGGCCGTTACATGGCCCCACGCAGTCTGCAAAAAGGGCAAGAGACAAACAGCTTCCATTTCATAAAAAATAGAAACTAGAAGTTTGAGGGTGGCTCAACCCTGAGTTCAGAAGTTAGGGGAGCAGTCTCAGACCCTGAATCTTTTCTTGGGGAATAGCTGTCACTGGTCCCCCAAGAACCTGACCCCTTCCTGATGAAGTCTGGCGAGATAGGATCTGCCCCCTATCTCTTCCATAATATTGATGAAAATGAGTAGCAGTCCGGCACCTTGTCCTTTCTCTACCCTTCTAAATACTCTACAGCAGTAGGGAAGCATAGGATGTCCAGCTCTGTGGGTGCGGAGGTGGGCGGAGCTGTCAAGATGGCAACTCTCGCCTTGTTCACCTTCTGCCCCGAAAGAAAGGTGTCTACCAGTGACCTATCTTTGCTATCTCAATACCAATGAGCCTGCAATGAGCCTGCAAGCAGCTCTGTGTGAGTGATACTGGGCTCTAGTCCTACCCGCATTTGTGCCAAGAACTGCAGAAGGTCTGGGAATTTACCCTACTTGCAAGCTATTAAGTTATCCTGCCACAGTTTCATAGATGTAGGCAGAAGACACGAGATTCGAGGATCAGAGATAAAGAACTTTATTACTCACTGCACAGCAAGCAGCATGAGCCCCATGCTTGCATTCTTTCCCCAAGTCACAAGTCCCATGAGGGAGATGCAGAGTAGCCCAGGTGGATACTGTGCATGCAGTGGGTTTACACCACAGCTAAGGCACCCCAATCACAGGAAACCCCCAATCTTATAAAGGGGCTGCTAGAAAACCTGCCCACTCTTTGCCCAGAGGAAGACATTTTTATTATACTGGCCAGAAAACAACGCTGCCATCTGCCCTAGAGGAAGGTACTATTTCTATCTTCTAAGGCTGCTTGCTATATAAATACCCTTGAAAACATAGTCCAGAACAAAAGCTGTTATAAGACATGCAGAAATGTGAAGGACCAATGAAGAATGCTCTCCCAGCACTCCTTTGCATACACTCTCATGACACCATATTACTTTGCTTCCTAATTTAAATTTCAGTTTGAAAGTACAACTCACTGTGATTATGTGATGAATGTCTGTCTCTCCAAAAAACTGCAAGGTCATGAAAGTTTTGACTTGCTATTTTCATGCCATCAAGCCCAGATCCTAGTGTAAGTGTCCAGCACAGTGTAGGTACTCAGGGGATCAATGTACAGCCTAACTAGGGGCAACTGGCAAAATGCAAAGTGCCTAGTTTGATGTTTGCTTGTGACATAAAGGTGCATGGGGCTTTAAGTACGGATGTGGAATTTGCATCACTACCTGGCAAAATCTGCACAATCCTGGCTTTCTTCCGTGCTTTTTGGTGTTCTCTCCATCAATGTATCAAAGCGCACAATAATGTTTTTTGAGGGTTACATAGGAAACATTCCTCTCTACTCTGAGCAAGCCATCGCCTAATTAAACAATTTAGATTAAATATGCAAATACAGAAGATCTTTTTTACAAAAAGAATAATTACAAAGGGACTCCAAGAGGATAATTACAAATGGGAAATGTTGAATCTGAATAAAATTTCTATTTTCTTTAATTACTGAAACCCCTTCCTAATGAGAGCCTGAGACCATCTATATTTAAGTACTGTATGCCACAAAGATCTCTCCAGGCATCAGGGAAAATATGATTAAGTTATTGGTGAGGCATTGCCCCCATTGCCTATCCAGGCCTGCAAATTCAGGGACTTCTGGGCTGCAAGGCATAATCCAAACTGTTCCACGGGACCTAATCCTGAACTAGGGTCCCTGAGGAGACTGGCTCCACCCGCTGACCACTGCAGTCAGCGACACAATTGCCCTGCCTTGTTTTTGTAAGCTAAGCAAATTCCCAGTCTTCTGGCTGGAGAGTTGTTTCTACCCAGTTCCCAGGGATCTCACCAGTTTGGGTACTAGAGAAATGAGCTTTCCAGCAATCCTGTATGTCAATATTTCTCAAAGTAACATCTGGGGCTCCTAGGAATTGTCTGATGGCTCTGAACACATGTAAAAACAGCAGGTCAGGGGCTTCCCTGGTGGCGCAGTGGTTGAGAGTCTGCCTGCCGATGCAGGGGATGCGGGTTCGTGCCCCGGTCCAGGAGGATCCCACATGCCGCGGAGCGGCTGGGCCCGTGAGCCATGGCCGCTGAGCCTGCGCGTCCAGAGCCTGTGCTCCGCAACGGGAGAGGCCACAACAGTGAGAGGCCCGCGTACCGCAAAAAAAAAAAAAGTATGACAGAGCTGGGCAATGGGGCCCACCTGCTGCTCAATTCAAGAAACTTCCAATATTTACCTGCATCAAAGAGGTCCTTAACAATAATCCATTGAGTGAGTTACTGAGGGTGACTAAAGTTTGGTATCCACAAATCTAAATTAGCAGATCACTAGAGTTTATGAAACACACTAATTGAGCATTCTGAGAAGTCTGGCTGCCAAGCAACACCTTAAAAAGTCACAAAACTTCTCCTGCTAAATCAGTGAGGAGAATGCTCTGGAATCAGGCATTATCAATGCTTCTTTGAGGTGGCAGCAGGGTGTGGTTAAGATTAGACAGCTCTGGAGTCAGCTTACCTGGATTTGAAATCTAGTCTCTCCTGTGATGTGTGACCTGGAGAAGCGACTTGACTTCTCTACGTGCCTTCATTTCCTCGAGTGTAAAGTAGGAAGAATAATAGTACCCACCTCATGGGTTTTGGGTGAACTAAAGGACATAACCCATGCAAAATTCTCTGCACAGTGACTAGTGATGATGTTCAATAAATGAAATTATAAATACGTGACTTTCCAGTTGCCGCTCTTCTTATGTCTTACCCTTATTTTAATATCGTTACTATTAGGTGTCATGTTAGTCCATGCTTTTGTTGTGGAATTGCTGCATAGTTATTTAGCTTTTACATGCTTGCTGTGTTGTTACATCTTGGTCCTGCTCATTTGTTCTAAGGAGTTCTCTTCCCACTGGGAAGAGGGAAAGGGTGGGGTCGAGGGACTCAGGAGGCCATTGCCCCAAGGCTGCCACCCCTATCCTATCTGCCCCACGCTGATGAGTAGCACCAAGCTGCCTGCGGTCCCCTGGTGTGGCCCCCGAGAACAGCCCAGGACAAGAAGCACAGGTGTGACAGGCCAGCAGTGCATACTCGTGGCACATCCACACACACGTTCTCCTTAGGACATGGAACCAAGTGCCAGACGGATGTCAGCACAAGGAGGAAGCAGAGGAAGGTCCTGATAAAGACCAGAGGAATCAGTGTGACTTTGGCTTCACAGAGATACTGAAAATGCATTCCTTTCTACTTTTGTGCAGGAAGATTCCCTGACACAGCTTTTAGTTCCACAGTCATTCAAACCACCAGCTTAAAACTTAGGCTCAGAAAGGAACAAGTCCTTAGGTTTCCTCCCCTATCTTGCTTCCTGCAAGTTCTCCTTTGCAGGTAAGCACTCAAGAAGACCTCCACATGTTGAGCTGGAGGCCCCAGAGATTTCAAGGTCAGAAAAAACTGGTTTCTATACTTCTGTGCTACTCTCCAGTTATGCGACCTAAGGCAAGTCACTTTACCTTTCTGAACCTCTATCTCCCCATCTGTAAAATGGGAATGACTCCTAGGATTGTCATGAGAATTCATTGGAACGATGCATGTGAAGGCACTTAGCCAACACCTTGCTGACACACTGCAAATGTGATTTTTATGCACGCACAGGCACACGTGCATGCACACAACACTCACGCTCACTCAATAAGTTCCTTCACTTTCATTTGATCATGTGACCCAAACTGGTTCATTCAGGGCTGCTCACATCCATCCTGGGGTGGTGTCCCAGGTTCCCAAGATGCTGGAGAGAGCAGGCAAAACCACGTATGAGACCCTGCAGAACCACATTTTTCTGTCTTACACAGAGCCAGGCTAAGGTGATGAGGCTGACTGTCTAACCAGCCAAACCAGGTGATGAGAAGTCCTTCCTGGGAGTCCTGGGAGGCTGCACACTGTCCTGGTATTGCCACCTCTACCCCAGGAACTTCTGCAACTTTTCTTTCAGAACTGCCTTCATAGCATAGGGCACATTTTTTGGAATACTCCCAGTGATGGTAAACCTTTAACCTTTTGGGGTAGATACAATTTTTTAGAGTTATTTTGAGATAATGGTAGATTTACACACAGTTATAAGAAATAATGCAGAGATATCCTGTCTATACTTTACCCAGTTTCCTCTCAATGGTAACACCTCACAAATCATAGTACAACATCACAACCAGGGTATTGCCATTAAAGATAGAAGACATTTCCATCTCCACAAGAATATCTATCTCAAGTTGCCCTTTTATAGCCACATCTACCTTTCTCCACCCTCATTCTCTCCTGGCAGCCATTTCTATAATTCTGTCATTTCAAGAATGTTATATACATGGAAGCATATAGAATGTAACCTTAGGGACTTCCCTGGTGGCACAGTGGTTAAGAATCCGCCTGCCAATGCAGGGGACATGGGTTCGAGCCCTGGCCCGGGAAGATCCCACTTGCCGTGGAGCAACTAAAGCCCGTACACCACAACTACTGAGCCTGCGCTCTAAAGCCCGCGAGCCACAACTACTGAGCCTGCGGGCCACAACTACTGAAGCCCGTGTGCCTAGATTCCGTGCTCCACAACAAGAGAAGCCAGCGCAATGAGAAGCCCGCACACGGCAACAAAGAGTAGCCCCCGCTCACTGCAACTAGAGAAAGACTGCACGCAGCAACGAAGACCCACCGCAGCCAAAAATAAACAAATAAATGAAATAAATTAAAAATTAAAAAGAATGTAACCTTTAAGAATGGCTTTTCTCACTCAACAAAATTCCCTACAGATTTATCCAAGTTGTTACATGTATCAATAGCCCACCCTTTTTATTGCTGAGCAACATTCCATTACAAAGATGCACCTCCTCTTGTTTAACCGTTCAGCTACTGAAGGACATCTAGGTTACCTCTAGATACTGACTGTCGTGAATACAGCTACCACTAATATTCATGTACAGATTTTTATGTGAACATAAATTATAATTTCTCTGGGAATAATGCACAAAAGTGCCATTGCTAGGTTGTACAGTAGTTATATATTTAATCGCATTAAAAACTGCCAAAATATTTTCCAGGGTGGCCGTACCATTTTATATTCCCACCAGCAATGTAGTAGTGATCCAGTTTTCCCTGCATACTCACCAGGGACTACTTTTTATTTTAGCCCGTATGAAAGGTATGTAGTAATATCTCACTGTGGTTTTAATTTGCCTTTCCCTAATGGCTAATGATCTTGAACATCTTTTCATGTGCTTATTGCCCTCTGAAGATCTTCTTTGGTGAAATGTCCGTTCATGTCTTTTGCTCATTTTCTAAATGGATTGTTTGGGGCTTTTTAACTGCATGTAATTTTGTATTAAGTAATTTGAGTTAAGTGTTGTGAATCCTGAGTGGTTTCTCTGACTAGGATCGTTCTGTACTCCACAAAACTCACCAATATACATACACACACATACAGACGCACACACACAATCAAAAGTGTGTCTATAAATCAATGAGCCTTCTTTTCTTGTAAGGATCTTAAATGGTTCAGAGCAGTTGCCAAAACATACAGTGCCAAGGTTCTTAACCTGTTGTAATCATGGATCTCTCTGTGAATCTGATGCATATAAAAGACCCTCTCTGCACAAAAGCAGACACACACACAGAATTTTCCTCCAGTTTTACAAGGTTCCAGGGCTGTTGGAGCCAGCAGTGGACCCCGGGTTAAGGAAACCTAATTTAGCGCAACGCCTAAGTGGTTGACCAGAAGTGGCCTTGAAGAACTCCACACTCCCTTGGAAATTATAGCTTCAGAGCAGGTTTAAGACTTCCAGCAATGGACATCAGTCTCTCAGAGGCAAAATCACATTGAGCTCATTACTCAGATGCCTGGGCCTGCCTCTAGATCTGACCCAAAGTCTGTCAAGGAACCCGGAAGTCTGTATTTCACACAGCTCACAGGCTAGGGCTGGGAAGCCCAGACGGAGTCAACAGCCTCAGTATCCACCCTCCTTCACTAACAGGTGACTTGCCTATTTTACTTAAAGGGCTTGGGGAAAGAGATTATACAATCTCCAGAGTGTAACTCTCTCTGCAGTGAAAAAGGAATTTTCCCCTTAGACTCTGACCTAAATATGCTCTGGAGTCCCTCATCTCTTATTCTCAGGACAAATGCATCTTTAAAGTGCCACCAAGGAAACGTCTAAATCCTTAAGGCTATTATGGACACAGCTCTCCAGGACTCTTGATCCTAAACCCAATCCCTGCAAGGTGCTTTCAACTTTCCCCATAACGTTCCCTTTTAAAGTGAGCATTTTGGTTTCTCTCTGCTATAACCTACCCTGTAAAATTCCATCTGTCGGTTAGATCACCCTGCCTGATAACTCTCAGGTTATCTGCACAGATCAGTGAGGTGTGCTGTTTACCTGTACAGATCAGTGGAGTGTGCTGCCTACCTGTACAGATGAGTGGGGTGTGCTATTTACCCACACAGACCAGTGAGCTGCGCTGTCTACGTGTACAGATCAATGGAATGTGCTAGTTGACCTGTCCTGAGCAGTGGAGTGCACTGGTTTACCTGCAGAGATTAGCAGGTGCCCTGGCTTTACCTGCACAGAGCAGTAGCGTGCACTAGCTTAGCACCCACAGTCAGTGAGCATTAAAGGCCAAATCCCAGCTCTGCCCTTAACTAGCTGAGCATCGTTGGGTATGTTTCTTAACCTCTCTGAACTCCAGTTTCCTTATGTGTAAAATGAGAACAATAAAATACCAATACCCTCACACAGAAGGTGAGAAGACTGGCTCTGGGTGGGTTAAACTACCCCTTGGCTTCTCTCCCCACAAGGGGATTTTTTGCTTCACTCCTTCTTACTTCCCTGGTGCAGCAAGGTCCCTGTAATGCAACACTGAGCCCTCCTCTTCTATAGTGGTGAGCTCCATACCTCCGTGGCACAGATCAAGTAGGACTCTTGGCAATTCAGCCTCTCAGCCTTCTGTTAATGAATTCCCCAGCCGGACAGAGAACAGAGTCTCAGAGTTGGGCAACAAGATGGTGTACTTACAGCTTAATCATGCCACTCCTCCCAATTGGCCACATCTGCTGCCCCTTTGGCCCAAAGGGAGTTATTTCCTCTGACAGAGCCCAAAGTAGAATCTTGAAACAAGGGAACCAGACTGCTCCAGAAAGCAGAGGTGACTCACATATGCAGATCCCCCATGGACCCCAGCAAGCTCCAGCCACAGGTCCCCATTCACGTGTCATGCTCTGCTGCAGCACTATTCTCCTTGACTTAAATGCAAAATAAGGTTTCCTCTCCTCTGCTCGTGTGCTGAACTCTCTAGCTGGGCGCAAGGACTCCTTCACACTCATCAACCACCGTGACATCTCTCAGATGGCAAACCCCTGACGGTGGCTTGAGCGCCTAAAGGCTTGAACTCCAGTGCCCCCCTGCCTGAGTCAAACCTAGCTGTGCCCCCTTCTAGTTAGGGGACTTTAGGAAAGATACTTAACCTTGCTGTGCCTCTATATCCTCATCTATAAAGTGGAAATGATAACAATACCTACCTCATAGAGTTATTAACAGGATTAAGTGGCTAACATGGTGAAGCACTTAGAACAGTGCCAGCATCCAATAAAGCACCACATACATAGTAGTTTACTACTATTACAGTATTTATTATCAGAACTTGACTCCATAGGAAGGGCCCCTGATGAGAAGAGCAGTAATTGGACCAGATTCTCCCCACCTCCCTGTGCTGCTGCAGCTGCCTGTTCAGGTTCATCTTATTCCAGGCCAGCCATTCTGAAGACTCTGGGAAAATTGTCTAGGCTCCCTACCAACCTAATCCAAGGAATCTATCTTCAGTAAGTGGAGAGCTAAGGGGCGGAATCATTTCTGCAGAGCCAGCGAACCCTTATCTACATCATGCTCCCGAGTGAGTCAAAGACCCAAAGGCAGTAAACGTTCTCTTTGCTCAGTTCCACTGAACATTCTAGGTCCTGCTTTGGTATTTTCCCAGGAGCTGTGGCTGGTTTATCCCTGCATTTCTCTATTTGCTGCTACCCCCTCTCCATTTTGCTGCCTGCCAACAGAGTAGGAAATTACAAGCTCTGGAGTGAGAGTGCCGAGCTTCAAATGCTGGTTGTGTTGCTTCTTCTCTGTGCCTCAGTCTCCTCCTCTGTAAAATGTGTGTAAACAATAGTTCCTACATCATACGGTCGTTAGAAAAACTAAATGAAACATTATATGCAAACACTGCAGGTAACGCGCAGTGGCTGGCACACAGGTGGATCCGTCAACGAATGTTGGCTCTTTTTATATATTTTCCCCAATTTTTTCTCAGTTCCATCTACATTATGGTAGCATGGAAGCTCCTGGATTTTGATGCCAATATGAGACAGGATCAATCACATTCCATATCCATTCCGCCAACACACACACACACACACACACACACACACACACACACACACACACACGGCCCAGGACAGCCTATAGAGGCTGGATGACCCCACAGAGAGATGATGCGGAAGAAGGTGCTCAGGAACCCAGTACTCCTCCTTCCTCTGCTCTTGCCTATTTGGAGCTGGTATTTCTGGGCCTGTGGAGGGGGAGGTAGTCGCTTGCCGAATGGGCTCTCATGATAGGGTCTATATCTCATGTACCCCTCGCAGGAGTGCACATAGCACTGTGACTTAGATAAGCTGCTGTTTTCCAATTTCTTCAGTGCCCACCTGCTGTCTAAGCTAATTTAACAGCCTCCACAGCACTGGGGAGCCGGATGTTCAGATGTTCACAGGAGGCTCACAGCCAACCCAAGTGAGGCAAGTTAGCACGGACACAGCCATACACACAGGCGTTAAATAAAATAAGCACACAGATCACAAACCCTGGATGATGTTCTGCTAACATCCGATTAGCAAACATGCCCCTTGAGGGAAAATCTCCCTTTCCATGTTTTCCTGTAAAGCAATCCATAATGTTAGCGAGGGAATTTGAGACGTTGCTCTGTGTGTGCTTATGGCCACAGCTCTGTGTTCCTGACTGGGAATTGGAGGGCGTGTGTGTGTGTGTGTGTGTGTGTGTGTGTGTGTGTGTGTGTGTGTGTGTGTGTGTGTGTGTGTGTGTGTGTGTGTGTGTGTGTGTGTGTGTGTGTGTGTGTGTGTGTGTGTGTGTGTGTGTGTGTGTGTACATGTTCCTGTTAGGTGGAGGATTGCTGATGGGCAGTAGGAATAAAAGATGCATGAGAAATACTAATTCTCGAGAAACGGCTTCCGGGAAGATGGCGGAAGAGTAAGACGCAGAGATCACCTTCCTCCCCACAAATACACCAGAAATACATCTACACGTTGAACAACTCCTACAGAACACCTACTGAACGCTGGCAGAAGACCTCAGACCTCCCAAAAGGCAAGAAACCCCCCACGTACCTGGGTAGGGCAAAAGAAAAAAGAATAAACAGAGACAAAAGAATAGGGACGGCACCTGCACCAGTGGGAGGGAGCTGTGAAGGAGGAAAGTTTCCACACACTAGGAAGCCCCTTCGCCGGCGGAGACTGCGGGTGGCGGAGTGGGGGAGCTTCGGAGCCGCAGAGGAGAGCACAGCAACACGGGTGCGGAGGGCAAAGTGGAGAGATTCCCGCACAGAGAATCAGGGCCGACCGGCACTCACCAGCCCGAGAGGCTTGTCTGCTCACCCGCCGGGGCGGGCAGGGCTGGGAGTTGAGGCTTGGGCTTCGGTCTGAGCGCCGGGAGAGGACTGGGGTTGGCAGCGTGAACACAGCCTGCAGGGGGTCAAGTGCGCCACGGCTAGCCGGGAGGGAGTCCGGGGAAAAGTCTGGACCTGCCGAAGAGGCAAGAGACTTTTTCTTACCTCTTTGTTTCCTGGTGCACGAGGAGAGGGGATTAATAGCGCCGCTCAAAGGAGCTCCAGAGACGGGCGCGAGCCGCGGCTAAAAGCGCGGACCCCAGAGACGGGCAAGAGACGCTAAGGCTGCTGCTGCCGCCCCCCAAGAAGCCTGTGTGCGAGCACAGGTCACTATTCACACTCCCCTTCCGGGGAGCCTGTGCAGCCCGCCACTGCCACGGTCCCGGGATCCAGGGACAACTCCCCTGGAAGAACACACGGCGCGCCTCAGGCTGCTGCAACGTCACGCCGGCCTCTGCCGCCGCAGGCCCGCCCCGCACTGCGTGCCCCTCCCTCCCCCCCCGCCCCCCGGCCTGAGTGAGCCAGAGCCCCTGAATCAGCTGCTCCTTTAACCCCGTCCTGTCTGACGAACAGATGCCCTCCGGTGACCTACACGAAAGGCGGGGCCAAATCCAAAGCTGAGCCCCTGGGAGCTGTGAGAACAAAGAAGAGAAAGGGAAATCTCTCCCAGCAGCCTCAGAAGCAGCGGATTAAAGCTCCACAATCAACTTGATGTACCCTGCATCTGTGGAATACATGAATAGACAACGAATCATCCCGAATTAAGGAAGTGGGCTTTGAGAAGAAGGTTTATGATTTTTTCCCCTTTTCCTCTTTTTGCGAGTGTGTATGTGTATGCTTCTGTGTGAGATTTTGTCTATATAGCTTTGCTTCCACCATTTGTCCTACGGTTCTATCCGTCCGTTTTTTTTCTTGTTGTTGTTTTTTGGGTTTTTTTTTTTTTTTTGCTTAATAATTATTATTTTAATAATTTTATTTTACTTTATCTTCTTTCTTTCTTTCCTTCCTTCCCTCCTTTAGACAACGAATCATGCCAAATTGAGGAGGTAGACTTTGAGAGCAAGATTTATGATTTTTTCCCCCTTTTCCTCTTTTTGTGAGTGTGTATGTGTATGCTTCTGTGTGAGATTTTGTCTGTGTAGCTTTGCTTCCACCATTTGTCCTAGGGTTCTATCCATCCGTTTTTTGTTTGTTTTACATTTTTTTTCTTTTTTTCTCTTAATAATTATTGTTTTATTTTAATAACTTTATTATATTTTATCTTACTTTATTTTATTTTACTTTATCTTCTTTCTTTCTTTTTTTCCTTCCTTCCCTCCTTCCTTCCTTCCTCCCTCCCTCCCTCCCTCCCTTCTATCTTCCTTTCTTTCTTTCTACTTATACTAATTCTTTCTTTCTACTTTTTCTGACTTTTATTTTGAGCCGTGTGGATGAAAGGATCTTGGTGCTCTAGCTAGGAGTCAGTGCTGTGCCTCTGAGGTGGGAGAGCCAACTTTAGGACACTGGTCCACAAGACACCTCCCAGCTCCACATAATATCAAATGGCGAAAATCTCCCAGAGATCTCCATCTCAACACCAGCACCCAGCTTCACTCAACGACCAGCAAGCTACGGTGCTGGACATTCTATGCCAAACAACTAGCAAGACAGGAACACAGCCCCACCCATTAGCAGAGAGGCTGCCTTAAATCATAGTAAGTCCACAGAAACCTGAAAACACACCACCAGACGTGGACCTGACCACCAGAAAGACAAGATCCAGCCTCATCCAACAGAACACGGGCACTAGTCCCCTCCACCAGGAAGCCTACACAACCCACTGAACCAACCTTAGCCACTGGGGACAGACACCAAAAACAACGGGAACTATGAACCTGCAGCCTGCAAAAAGGAGACCCCAAACACAGTAAGATAAGCAAAATGAGAAGACAGAAAAACACACAGCAGATGAAGGAGCAAGATAAAAACACACCAGACCTAACAAATGAAGAGGAAATAGGCAGTCTACCTGAAAAAGAATTCAGAATAATGATAGTAAAGATGATCCAAAATCTTGGAAATAGAATAGACAAAATGCAAGAAACATTTAACAAGGACCTAGAAGAACTAAAGATGAAACAAACAACGATGAACAACACAATAAATGAAATTAAAAATACTCTAGATGGGATCAATAGCAGAATAACTGAGGCAGAAGAACGGATAAGTGACCTGGAAGATAAAATAGTGGAAATAACTACTGTAGAGCAGAATAAAGAAAAAAGAATGAAAAGAACTGAGGAAAGTCTCAGAGACCTCTGGGACAACATTAAGTGCATGAATATTTGAATTATAGGGATTCCAGAAGAAGATGAGTAAAAGAAAGGGATTGAGAAAATATTTGAAGAGATTATAGTTGAAAACTTCCCTAATATGGGCAAGGAAATAGTTAATCAAGTCCAGGAAGCACAGAGAGTCCCATACAGGATAAATCCAAGGAAAAATATGCCAAGACACATAGTAATCAAACTGTCAAAAATTAAATACAAAGAAAACATATTAAAAGCAGCAAGGGAAAAACAACAAATAACACACAAGGGAATCCACATAAGGTTAACAGCTGATCTTTCAGTAAAAATTCTGCAAGCCAGAAGGGACTGGCAGGACATATTTAAAGTGATGAAGGAGAAAAACCTGCAACCAAGATTACTCTACCCAGCAAGGATCTCAGATTTGATGGAGAAATTAAAACCTTTAGAGACAATCAAAAGCTGAGAGAGTTCAGCACCACCAAACCAGCTTTACAACTGCTAAAGGAACATCTCTAGGCAAGAAACACAAGAGAAGAAAAGACCTACAATAACGAACCCAAAACAATTAAGAAAATGAGAATAGGAACATACATATCGATAATTATCTTAAATGTAAATGGACTAAATGCTCCCACCAAAAGACACAGATTGGCTGAATGGATACAAGACACATATATTTGCTGTCTACAAGAGACCCACTTCAGACCTAGAGACACATACAGACTGAAAGTAAGGGCATGGAAAAAGATATTTCATGCAAATGGAAACCAAAAGAAAGCTGGTGTAACAATTCTCATATCAGACAAAATAGACTTTAAAATAAAGACTATTAGAAGAGACAAAGACGACACTACATAATGGTCAAGCGATCAATCGAAGAAGATGTAACAACTGTAAATATTTATGCAGCCAACATAAGAGCACCCCAATAAATAAGGCAAATGCTAACAGCCATAAAAGGGTAAATCGACAGTAACACATTCATAGTAGGGGACTTTAACACCCCACTTTCACCAATGGACAGATCATCCAAAATGAAAATAAATAAGGAAACACAAGCTTTAAATGACACATTAAACAGGATGGACTTAATTGATATTTATAGGACATTCCATCCAAAAACAACAGAATACACATTTTTCTCAAGTGCTCATGGAACATTCTCCAGGATAGATCATATCTGGGGTCACAAATCAAGCCTTAGTAAATTTAAGAAAATTGAAATTGTATCAGGTATCTTTTCTGACCACAACACTATGAGACTACATATCAATTGCAGGAAAAGATCTGTAAAAAATACAAACACATGGAGGCTAAACAATACACTACTTAATGACTAAGTGATCACTGAAGAAATCAAAGAGGAAATCAAAAAATACCTAGAAACAAATGACAATGGAGACACGATGACCCAAAACCTATGGGATGCAGCAAAAGCAGTTCTAAGAGGGAAGTCTATAGCAATACAATCCTACCTTAAGAAACAGGAAACATCTCGAATAAACAACCTAAACTTGCACCTAAAGCAATTAGAGAAAGAAGAACAAAAAAAACCCAAAGTTAGCAGAAGGAAAGAAATCATAAAAATCAGATCAGAAATAAATGAAAAAGAAATGAAGGAAATGATAGCAAAGATCAATAAAACTAAAAGCTGGTTCTTTGAGAAGATAAACAAAATTGATAAACCATTAGTCAGACTCATCAAGAAAAATGGGAGAAGACTCAAATCAATAGAATTAGAAATGAAAAAGGAGAAGTAACAACTGACACTGCAGAAATACAAAAGATCATGAGAGATTACTACAAGCAACCCTATGCCAATAAAATGGACATCCTGGAAGAAATGGACAAATTCTTAGAAATGCAGAACCTGCCAAGACTGAATCAGGAAGAAATAGAAAATATGAACAGACTAATCACAAGCACTGAAATTGAAACTGTGATTAAAAATCTTCCAACAAACAAAAGCCCAGAACCAGATGGCTTCATAGGCAAATTCTATCAGACATTTAGAGAAGAGCTAACACCTATCCTTCTCAAACTCTTCCAAAATATAGCAGATGGAGGAACACTCCCAAACTCATTCTATGAGGCCACCATCACCCTGATACGGAAACCAGACAAGGATGTCACAAAGAAAGAAAACTACAGGCCAATATCACTGATGAGCATAGATGCAAAAATCCTCAACAAAATACTAGCAAACAGAATCCAACCGCATATTAAACGGATCATACACCATGATCAAGTGGGGTTTATTCCAGGAATGCAAGGATTCTTTAATATATGCAACTCAATCAATGTGATACCCCATATTAAAAAATTGAAGGAGAAAAACCATATGATCATCTCAATAGATGCAGAGAAAGCTTTTGACAAAATTCAACACCCATTTATGATAAAAACCCTGCAGAAAGTAGGCATAGAGGTAACTTTCCTCACCATAATAAAGGCCATATATGACAAACCCACAGCCAACATCGTCCTCAATGGTGAAAAACTGAAAGCATTTCCGCTAAGATCAGGAACTAAGACAAGGTTGCCCACTCTCACCACTCTTATTCAACATAGTTTTGGAAGTTTTAGCCACAGCAATCAGAGATGAAAAGGAAATAAAAGGAATCCAAATCGGAAAAGAAGAAGTAAAGCTGTCGATGTTTGCAGATGACATGATACTTTACATAGAGAATCCAAAAGATGCTACCAGACAACTACTAGAGCTAATCAATGAATTTGGTAAAGTAGCAGGATACAAAATTAATGCACAGAAATCTTTGGCATTCATATGCACTAATGATGAAAAATCTGAAAGTGAAATCAAGAAAACACTCCCATTTACCACTGCAACAAAAAGAATAAAATACCTAGGAATAAACCTACCTAAGGAGACAAAAGACCTATATGCAGAAAATTATAAGACACTGATGAAAGAAATTAAAGATGATATAAATAGATGGAGAGATATACCATGTTCTTGGATTGGAAGAATCAACATTGTGAAAATGACTCTACTATCCAAAGCAATCTACAGATTCAATGCAATCCCTATCAAACTACCACTGGCATTTTTCACAGAACTAGAACAAAAAATTTCACAATTTTTATGGAAACACAAAAGACCCCGAATAGCCAAAGCAATCTTGAGAACGAAAAACGGAGCTGGAGGAATCAGGCTTCCTGACTTTGGACTATACTACAAAGCTACAGTAATCAAGACAGTATGGTACTGGCACAAAAACAGAAAGATAGATCAATGGAAAAGGATAGAAAGCCCAGAGATAAACCCACGCACATATGGTAACCTTATCTTTGATAAAGGAGGCAGGAATGTACAGTGGAAAGGACAGCCTCTTCAATAAGTGGTGCTGGGAAAACTGGACAGGTACATGTAAAAGTATGAGATTAGATCACTCCCTAACACCATACACAAAAATAAGCTCAAAATGGATTAAAGAGCTAAATGTAAGGCCAGAAACTATCAAACTCTTAGAGGAAAACATAGGTAGAACACTCTATGACATAAATAACAGCAAGATCCTTTTTGACCCACCTCCTAGAGTAATGGAAATAAACCAATGGGACCTAATGAAACTTCAAAGGTTTTGCACAGCAAAGGAAACCATAAACAAGACCAAAAGACAACCCTCAGAATGGGAGAAAATATTTGCAAATGAAGCAACTGACAAAGGATTAATCTCCAAAATTTATAAGCAGCTCATGCCGCTTAATAACAAAAAAACAAACAACCCAATCCAAAAATGGGCAGAAGACCTAAATAGACATTTCCCCAAAGAAGATATACAGACTGCCAACAAACACATGACAGCAAACACATCAACATCATTAATCATTAGAGAAATGCAAATCAAAACTACAATGAGATATCATCTCACACCAGTCAGAATGGCCATCATCAAAATATCTAGAAACAATAAATACTGGAGAGGGTGTGGAGAAAAGGGAACCCTCTTGCACTGTTGATGGGAATGTAAATTGATACAGCCACTGTGGAGAACAGTATGGAGGTTCCTTAAAAAAACTATAAATAGAACTACCATATGACCCAGCAATCCCACTACTGGGCATATACCCTGGAAAACCATAATTCAAAAAGAGTCATGTACCAAAATGTTCATTGCAGCTCTATTTACAATAGCCCGGAAATGGAAACAACCTAAGTGTCCATCATCGGATGAATGGATAAAGAAGATGTGGCAGATATATACAATGGAATATTACTCAGCCATGAAAAGAAACGAAATTGAGCTATTTGTAATGAGGTGGATAGACCTAGAGTCTGTCATACAGAGTGAAGTAAGTCAGAAAGAGAAATACAAATACCGTATGCTAACACATATATATGGAATTTAAGGGGAAAAAATGTCATGAAGGACCTAGGGGTAAGACAGGAATAAAGAGACCTACTAGAGAATGGACTTGAGGTTATGGGGAGGGGGAAGGCTGAGCTGTGACAAAACGAGAGAGAGGCATGGACATTTATACACTACCAAACGTAAGGTAGATAGCTAGTGGGAAGCAGCCGCATAGCATAGGGAGATCAGCTCGGTGCTTTGTGACCGCCTGGAGGGGTGGGATAGGGAGGGTGGGAGGGAGGGAGACGCAAGCGGAAGAGATATGGGAACCTATGTATACGTATAACTGATTAACTTTGTTATAAAGCAGAAACTAACACACCATTGTAAAGCAATTATACTCCAATAAAAATGTAAAAAAATAAATAAAAATACTAATTCTCCTTTGTAACCCATGTAGCATCCCCCAACACTAGTACCTCTTTCTACCACCTGCCCATGGAGATATTTATCACATGAATGTCTAGGAGCCTGTCTTGGGGATATAGAACAGATGATGTGGAGGAAAGTTTAAATGGCTGGTCTGGCCATGAAGTCTTCCCTGCCACTGACGTGGGATTCATTGTCTTCCCTGGGCCAAATATGCATCAGGCTTAGGCTCTATTTTATACTTCCCTGTGACTCTTCTGAAATCCTTTAGACACAGGTATATTAAGCTCAGTTTTCCTGTTGTCGTACAATGTGTCCCAGGGGGTCCTCTCTTCTTCCTTCTGACTGGAGGAACCTTAAATCTAGTCTTCTACTCAGTTATTTCCTCCTCCCTGGATCCCATGGCAGTGGCTATCTCTCTCCCCCTTTGGGCCACTTGCTGACCTGGCTTATTTGACTCTTTCTTCTGTACGTGCTTCATCTCACCAGTCAGACTGTGAGTTCACAGGAGGCAAAGGCAATGTCCTGAACCACTCTCCTTTCCCTCATAGCATCAGCATAGGCCAGGACACTGAGTAGATGTTCAATGAGTGTAGTGTCCAGTGCGATGACCAGTTCCTCTTACTCTTGTCCTGATGCTTTTATTTCCAGAAAAGGCACTAACAGTCCTCTGTGTTAGGGACCTGAAAATATATCTCTCATCTTAACACAGTACCCCTCCTTCCCAAGATACCTCAGGGACCTACCTCTCCACCCAGAAGTCATCCCAGTCAGAAGCCAGGCATCACCCTTGAGGTCTCCTGATAACTCAGAAGAACGGCCTAGCTTATGCTGTCCATTGTGGATGAGCAGAGGGCTGATACATATTTCATATAGCACGTCTAACTACAGCCCATGGGGCAGAATTAGCCACAAGTCCCCACCTAGCTGCAAGGGGACAGGAGAATGCAGCGACCAGATAAAATTCTGAGTGACCAACCTTTGCTCAAAATGTCTGTCATATGTCTCTCCACCCCCAGCTCCCCACCCCTGACCAGTCTGTCATCAGTGCCTACTCACTCTACCTTGCCCAGTTTTAGAAAATATGCCCATTTCTTCCATCCCCAAAGACATTGCTTATTTCAGGCCCTCATCACCATTGCCTTCAGTGTTATCCCCAAACCTAAACTCCTCTATCTACAGCAGATACAATGATCTTCTTAAAACACAACCTAATGATGTTGGACCCACCACTTAAAACACCTTAACAGAGCCCTTTGTGTACAGAATACTTCTCTTAGCACGACCCATATGCCCACCTCACAACAGCTCTGCCTACCTGTCCAGTCTCATCTCACAAGGATCAAGAGGAGGCTGAAATCCAGCCCAACCCACTTGCCAAACCTTAATCTCTGGGGATAGGCTGCATATTTTTGGAAAAGGGGGTGCCCTTTTATCCCTAGGCACCTTTTTCTAATTCAAACACACTATGCTCCCCAGGCTGCATTTGCATTTTTCGATTCCACACAAAGGCTTGTACTGGCTGGCAATATAAATGACTAATGGTTCACCAAATTTCCCCGCCCCCCATTTCTCTCCTCTAGGCATTGACACATGCTACCACTCTGCCAGCAATGCCCATCCCATCCCATACAACCTGCTGGCCTGCTACATTTCTTCATCCTTGAGAACCCTCCTCAGACACGACCTCAGATATTCCCAGTTAGAGTTAATCATTTCTTCCTGGTCTTAGTTTGGATTCCTCCAAAAGCAAGCCCTGAGACAAGAATTGTGTGCAGCGGGTTTATAGGGGGGGATGATCCTAAGAAGTGTAAATAAAAGAATGATGAAAGTGAGATCGTTAAATGAGAAAAGCCAGTAAAATATGTTAATGGGTAGGTTATTGCTGTTGACAACTGCAGCCCATTCCCACTGGGCAGCCTTCGAGGAACCATGAAAAATAGCTCACCAAGGACTGAACACACCATTGTAAAGCAATTATACCCCAATAAAGATGTTAAAAAAAAAAAAAAGAGTTCCTTAGAAATATTTTTTTTTTTCTTAGAAAATATATATTGTGACTCAGGGGTTTAAAGGTGGTGTTTTAGAAAATGTGACCAGTGATTGCTGTGTTGGTGTCAGGTAGCAGTTACTCAGATGCTTACAGATGTTTGTTTATATGCCTGTGTCCCAACCTCCTATCCTAACAGTTTTAGATAAAATTTCTGCTTATCAATATCATCCAATAATCCCTCTATGCTGAATTTTAAGTATGGATTATGGGAGAAGGAATTAAAATAATTTTTTCCCCTTAAAAAAAAAAATGAAGGGATGGGATAGGGAGGGTGGGAGGGAGGGAGATGCAAGAGGGAAGAGATATGGGAACATATGTATAGCTGATTCACTTTGTTATAAAGCAGAAACTAACACACCATTGTAAAGCAATTATACTCCAATAAAGATGTTAAAAAAAAAAAAAAAGAAACACGGAAGCTGAAGCCTTTATCCACTGCCTCCTCCTCCTCGTTGCTTGAGGGTTGTCCTTGAGAACACAAGTCCATGACACATCTTGGCTTTCCTGAGGACTGAGCAAGCTCCGTGTTACTGGAAAAAGCCATCAGGTAAAGACGCAGGCATATAAAGTGGCTCTTGGCTCTATCCCCTGGGCAGTCAGCTCCACTCTCTTGAGTTATCCTTCCTTTTCCATCAGAAATAGCTTGTGTTTACAGTTGAGTAGCCTTCTCAGCCTGCTTCCTGCCAGAAGGTTAAAGACTCAGAGTCCTCTTTTCATTTTGAATTATCTCTGTTCATTTCAGTTCAAGTTAAGACAATTCCTTTAAAATTTTATGTTTCTTATGTATCAAATTATATTCCACTCTACTGGGAAAATGGCACATCCAGATTTCTTTCTGAGATAATTCCTTTTCTATCTTGTGCCAAGAAAATATGAGACCCTTAAGAGTCTTAGAAGCTCTGTTTTCAAACAAAGAACATCTAACAGGTACATCAGGATTCTTAGAAGTCCTATTGTTTATCTGAGGTCTACAAGACACACACTTGAGTACTTATTTTTACACTAAGACAATGTTTTACTGCCCTAAATTTGTTCCTTGCCCTGAGACCATTTCTTACTTTGAGGTCTTTTTGCTGGATTTTGTTTGAGCCTTCTATATTTCTTCTAAATTCCGCTTGAAAACCTAGTTCCTTTTTAAACTCATCTCTTTCTAGCTCTACCTTATACATTGTGAAAAGAAACCAGCTGACACATTCAATATTCTTCCTGGAGATCTCCTTACCCAAACCTACCAGTTCATTGGGTATATTTTCTATTTTTCACATGACTCCATACAACAGTGTGGCCAAACTTTTTACCATTACACACTATGGGTTGTTTGCCTTTGCTCCATCCTCCAATAGCAACTTCCTGCCTATCCTCCAAACCTTCACTTCTAGTCTCCTTGAGATCCTGCAAACCTCTGCCAGTCTCAAAACCAATGTCATATGAGTGATACGGAATAAAGGATTGATTACACAGATTAGACCTTACATAACTGTGGAAGAAACCAGTGAAGTACAAATCCAGGAGAGAGAGGATGGCTGGAGGATCAGAGAAAAGTCACTAACAGGTACCGCAAAAGAAACAACAGTGAAGAAGTCTGTGCAGGGCTGTTGGCTCTATACCTGGGGGTGGGTCTGAAGTTGCTATACATAGGTCGGTAGGGTCAGCAATCAGAAAAGCTTGCTATGAAGTGGGGAGAGGGGGAAAACTGGAACCCATAAGGACAAACTTGAACCCACAGGACAAACTAAACCCTCGTGTCTCTCATCACCTCTACCACAAAGACTTGATTCCCTCACCACAAAGATGCACATACAGCCGGGTCAGAAGGCTGAAGGACGAGATTCTATGGGAGCCAGAAGATCTGCAAGCTCAGCTGTCACCCCATGCCAGCAAGGCATGCGCAGATTGGTGACAACATGCATGGGCTGCAGCAGCACCTGGTGCCCTGCCTGGACCTCCAGAGCATACTTGCTGCTGCTTTAATTCTACCTTCCACTCCTCATGCAAATTTCTCTTGTAGTCAACCCTAACCCACAGCCATGCCAGGAAGGAAATCTGGGAACCACAGTTCCAGTTTAGCTGAATTGACAAAGAATAAAATCATCACAAAGGCTTTTAGCTCATGGTTCCTGTCTTAAAGGAAACAATAAATGGTAAATATTTATTTGTATTCTTACCACCTAGCCCAAAGCTTACCACATAGCTATGCCTTGTTCTCTAAAACGTTTCCCCCAACTCAAATTATATCTTTCTTTTCATAAAGAGATAAGAATCTTTTGTACCACCCTAATATTTGGTTAATGTCCCTCTCCATGGGACAGTTTATTGCTTAGAACTAAAGCCTTCTACATACTACTTACTTCAGAAAACAGCAGCATTAAAATTCAAACTTAGCAGTAAAAAGAAAGATGATCTCATGGTGTTACCATTTTCAATGGGACCTGAGTGAGAGGGCAGGATCCACACTTGAACACTTTCTCCTCATTAGCACTTCAGTTCCTGCACTCAGCTCTGAGCCCCACATCCGCTGACCCTACCCAGACAAGGGGAACTGAGTGATGAGGTGATAATGAGGAGAAAATGTCCTGCCCTGTTCTGCATCTGGCTGGTACAAAGCAGGACCAGGGATGAGACTGTATCTGGCTGTTTTAAGATGTTTCCTCATTTGGGCAGCAGCGGGATGAAAATTCATCATCATAATGAAGAAGGGGAGGCTGCAGTAGTAATGACCATAGTGAAGAGTGCAGGTAAAAATGTGCTGGCCTGGGCTCACAGGACAAACTCACATTCTTCTTATGATGTCTTTTATTTTAGAATTGTTATGATAAGTCTTCTAGCATTGCTTTCTGCTACTTAACAACACTGGCTACATGATTGCATTAGGAAAGAAGAAAGGAAGGAAGGAAAGAAGGAAGGAAGGAAGGAAAGAAGGAAGGAAGGAAGGAAGGAAGGAGGGAGGGAGGGAGGGAGGGAGGGAGGGAGGGAGGGAGAGAGGAAGACAAGGTTCTCCCCAGGAGATAAAAAGAGATCTTTTCATACCCTAAGCCATAAAGAGGCCCAGTTTCATGTTATTTAAGCTCTGTTCCAAACTGATTTTTCAGGAGAAAGTTCACAATTGCTCTTTGGCCACGCTGATTCTCCAAGGCACACAGAATGCCTGCAAGACACAATTGCTTTCCTAGGCCTCAGGCCCAAGACTTGAAAAGAAAGCAACATGTGGAAAAAAAAACTTGCTTTTTCCAAGGTGGCACCCTGTCACAATATAGGGGTTCTGATAGTGAAGAAGAGGGGAGGATGACATTTTGGTGGGCAAACAGCAATCTCTGATACAGCCCTTAGGAAGACTTTAAGAAAGACTCCCTGGTGTCTTTCAGATGGAAGAGGGTCCCCTCCACTGATAGTGCCTCTAGGCCAGTTTCTGGCTCTATTATACCATTCTTTCTCCCACCAGACTTACTGGTGCCTTCTTATTATTCTCTTTCTCTGTCTCCTTCTCACTAACCTCTACCCAAACTTCCCCTCCTTTACTTTCAAGGTGTTCATCCCTTATTTGGCCTCTCAGCAATCAAATGGGGCAGAAACATGATCATGACCCAATTTTTAGATGAGGAAATCAAGGCTCAAAGAAGATAAAGGACTTGCCTAAGGTCACTCCTCTAGTTGGCAGCAGAATCAAGACCAGAGAAACCAGGACTTTGGACTCTTAAGACCTCTGTTCTTCCAACTCTTCTGAAGGGACCCCCATTCACTACTGAGTGTACGTGTGAAGCTACACATTAAAGGAAGGACATACCTTTCTCGTGCCCACAATTCAGCATTGAACTGTGACTTGAATGTGTCTTGACATGGTATTCCTCCAACACTATAAATGCATGTGTCTCTAGGTTTATAAGTTGTGCTACTAAACAGTTATGACCCCATGTACTGTCCACAAGAATAGCCCAATCTTGAAACTCTCGCAAAATTCCCAGATATCTCTAAAAGGAACTATGTTTTGTTTTGTTTTTTTCTGTTTTGACAAATAGCGTGTCTACTGTGAGTGCTTCACTAATTAAAGAATTTATTCACTGTGTTGGCATCTGCCATAACCAAGTTTCAATATTCAGTGATACAAGAAGAAACAAAATGAATAGTAAGTCATGGTCCTGTCCTCAAGGAGTTATAGTTGGGAACATAGTTGGAAAGATGTCTCAGCAAGCCATTATGCAATAAGTACTCTCAATGCCAGAGAAGATTTCAGGTGATGAAGCAAATATTTCTGCAGAGTGTCATTAGAAAAGTCCTCACTGAAGTAATGGAATCTGAATGGAGTCTTGAATGATGGAGAAGATTCTGGTAGAGAGAGGTTAGGATAGATTCCTGCAAGCATCTCTGATAAAAATAACTAAAAAGAGTTTTCTGGTCAGAGCAAACAGCAACTCTAAGCATCTATTCTATGCAAAACTGGAAACAACCTACTATCAATATGAAAAATTCTGAATAAACTGTGGTATAATTATAAAATAAATAAAATATATCCCAATTGTAAAAAAAAGAAAAAGAAAAGGATTCCTGCAAACAGAGAGAATAGCATAATGAAAGGCCAGAGTTTAAAAAAAAGAAAAGCAAACATCGCCATCTGGTAGTGGCATTAGAGTATTGGGAATACAACTGGAAAGTGGAGCCATAATGTGGAAAGCCATGAATGCTAGAGTCCAAGGTTTGGAATTTTTCCTATGGACAATAGGAAGCCATTAAGGGTTTCTGAATAGGGTGATGAAGCTATCAGAGCAGTGTAAAAGCCAAGAAGATAGAAACAGAGACCAATATGATTCCTACAAAAGTGTGGCTTTTTAAATTCTAGCAAGTGTGGGCTTTTAAATTCTAGCAACTATATATTGAGTTTGTGATGGTTAATTTTATGTATCAACTTGACTGGGCTAAGGGCTGCCCAGGTAACTGGTAAAACACTATTTCTGCGTAGGTCTGTGAGTGTTTCCAGAAGAGATTAGCATTTGAATTGGTAGACTAAGTAGATCACCTTCACCATTGTAGGTGGGCATCTTCCAGTCAGTTGAGGGTCTGAATAGAACAAAAAGGCAGAGGAAGTGTGAATTTGCTCTCTACTTGAGCTGGACATCCACCTTCTTTTGCCCTTGAACATTAGTTCTCCTGGTTTCTAGGCCTTCAGACTGCAGTGAGACGTATGTCACAGGCTTCCCCAGTTCTCAGGCCTTTGAGTTTGTACCACTGACTCTCCTGAGCCTCCAGCCTACAGACAGCAGATCATGGGACTTTTTGGCCTCCATAATCATGTGAGCCAATTCTTCATAATAAATCTTTCTATATATCTATATAAATCCTGTTGGTTCTGTTTCTCTGGAGAACTCTAACTAATAAATATTGTAAATGGAGAATAAGCGTAAAATACAGCAATGCTGAAAGTGCTACATAGAGAAAGCCAGATGATCAAGCAGATATGTCCCCAATGGGACTTACCTTGGAAAATCTACCATTATCCAGGGTCCAGGGGCTGATAACTCTCTGCTTTTCAGACTCAGAAACTTGGATCTCATCAGTGTCTAACAGTGGGCTAGATTCAGGAAAACCAAAATTCCATTTATTAATTCACAGTAAAAAAAATAAAGAAAAGAAAAGAAAAGAAATGTCCACCTAAGTAGATCAGGATTTTCAGTTGCAAACCGTAAAACCTATACTAACTAGTTGAAATAAAAAGGAAAATCACTACAGACACTATGAAACTTACAGGATTTCCAGAAACTCAGAGACAGTGAATTAAGCTCAGAGTCTCTACAGCCAAGAAGAAAACCCAGATGCCAACACTGGACCACTTATTGGTCAGTGCCATTGGCATTGTGGATGTAGCACCACAGCTCCCCTGGTGGACACAGAGTGTGAGACACGGAGGGTGGTATGTTGGCCACAAGATTTTACTATTAGGAGCTTTGCTGCTACTACTACTTGCCCTTGAACATTAGTTCCTGAACATTAGTTCACTTCCTGCCATTTCCTCTGGAAAGGTAGTTTCTGAATGTGACCTCCTTTATGTGGCCCGTTTCCCTGGTGGAACCTGGTTCACATGTCTGGCCTCAGCCTCAGCAGTGGCTTGGAATGCAAGTTTTCTTGCCTCAACTGTTGGAAGGTGCAAATCTCAATGAGAAAAATCACCAAATGTACTATGGGAGTCCAAAAGATATAGGGTGGCCATGATTATGACAAACATCCCTGCACAGCATGACCTGGAGACAGGCTTATCTTGTACCATCAAAAGGTTTTTGTTTGACATTAAGTTAGAGAAAGGGAAGTTATATATAGGACTTGAAGTTTTCCATAGCTCTAATTTTTAGGTTCTAATAACCTGTTGAATTCAGTGCCACAATTTCTTCATTCAATGAGGTATACTGGCATTCACTGGATTGCCCCATACCATGCATGCCCCGCAGCGCTGTGGAAAGGGACACTACCTGCCCTTTGTCAGCCTTCTTCAGTCACAGCAGTCTCTTCCTTTCTTCTTTCCCTCCCAAGTCTGCCTCCCAGGGCATGTCTGTTCTTTTATTTTCCTTTTGCAATCCACAGAGCAAGTATAATCTTTCAGAATTTGGCCTGAAGAAAATCAAGAGCCTTTTTCCTATTAGCATATACATCTCCAGGGCAAAGAACTTGAAATCACCTTCCACATGTCTGAATGACTCCAACTTTGACACCTGCTCTCCCAAACCACCAGTAATAACCCCAATTCCCTGCAAAAGCTACAACTTTAATAAAAAACAGGTCACACATCAGACACCAGTATTACCAGAACGTGCAAACACACACGTACACTCTATCACCAATAACTCATAAAAGAAAATGAAATCTCCAACAGTATCCCCCCACCAGTTTCTCCAAGTAATTCCCTAGGGAGAGGGGAAGGGAGTGTCTAAATGCCCTCAACACTCCAGATGCAATGTGCAATGCTTTTCAGTTGTCATGGATATCGTCCTGATCCACAGAGAGAAGTTGGGACGCATGGTCTTTGTCTCATTACTGAAACACAGTCGGAGGATAGGTGATGACGGGGTGATAGAAAAGGTACACATTTGAAGTCACACAAACTTGGGTTCCAGTTCTGGTTCTGTCTTTTACTGGCTGTGTGACATTAGGCAGTTACCTCTTCTAGCTCAGTCTCAGTTTCTTCCTGTAAAATGGGCATGAGATTCCTACCTTGCAGAGCTATTGTAAGAATTAAATAAAAAAATGTATGCAGTGAACCTCATATTGTAGCAAGCACATGGTAACTACTACTAGCACTGTTATTACTAGCTATTACTAGTAATAACTGTTATTACTAGTGCTATTATCATCACCTTTATTATGGAACCAAAGGGTCCTATTAGCTCAGAGTTGAAAACAGAAAAGAGTTTTATCAGACCAATAATAGACGCTCTCATCTGCATACATTTCATCTCAAGGCACTTCTGAAGGTATGCAATACTCAAGTGGTTAATTGTTCTTCACACTCCTGACATATCAAATTACAGCTCAGACTAGGGAGGACCCATTGGTGATTGAGATGATTGGCAGGAGCTCACAAGGGGGGCATCTTTTAGGCCTGAAGGAGGATATGGACAACATGGGTGCTGCATGTCCAGCTGTGAGCTCACCTCTAATAAATGGAAAAGCCATGTCCTTGTCATTTGGATCATGGAAGCATTCAAATTCTGCTGAACACTCTGTATGACAGACTCTAGGTCCATCCACCTCATTACAAATAGCTCAATTTCGTTTCTTTTTATGGCTGAGTAATAGTCCGTTGTATATATGTGCCACATCTTCTTTATCCATTCATCCGATGATGGACACTTAGGTTGTTTCCATCTCCGGGCTATTGTAAATAGAGCTGCAATGAACATTTTGGTACATGACTCTTTTTGAGTGAAGTCAGGAAGAGAAAGACAAATACCGTATGCTAACACATATATATGGAATTTAAGAAAAAAAAATGTCATGAAGAACCTAGGGGTAAGACAGGAATAAAGACACAGACCTACTAGAGAATGGACTTGAGGACATGGGGAGGGGGAAGGGTAAGCTGTGACAAAGTGAGAGAGCGGCATGGACATATATACACTACCAAACGTAAAATAGATAGCTAGTGGGAAGCAGCCGCATAGCACAGGGAGATCAGCTCAGTGCTTTGTGACCACCTAGAGGGGGTGGGGTAGGGAGGGTGGGAGAGAGATGCAAGAGGGAAGAGATATGGGAACATATGTATATGTATAACTGATTCACTTTGTTATAAAGCAGAAACTAACACACCATTGTAAAGCAATTATACTCCAATAAAGATGTAAAAAATTCTGCTGAACATAATGATTAGCCTTCAAGGACAGGTGATGGTTCAGAGAGGAAAAAAGCAGAGCTGCCACTTAGGAACTCTGTGTGTAGCTTGACCTCTTCTCACCTCTTCTCATCCCTCTCACCCCAACTCATTGCTCTCCCCATCTCTCCTTACCCAGACACTCACCTCCTCATTACAAGCAGTCCGGGGGGTTGGTGAGGGGCCCAGTAACTCTCCCCTTCTCTCTGCAGAAACAGTGACTGTATTTCTGCATTGCCCTCTAGAAAGTGAAACTGCATGGTTGAGAGAATCCCATCATCATTCCACTCCCTAATGAGAGGGATTGTCTGCAGGCAGATGAAATTAAATTTTAAGCTCTATTGACCTCAACAACAGGTGCCATTTGGGCAAACCCAAAGGGGGCCATTGAATTGTCAAAAAGATTTGACTTCCTGACACTGCAGCACTGGGTAATAGCCTCTCACCAATTCTGCTGCCAGAAATGTCACCACTGGAGGTCCATTCCACTGGGTTCTTGCCCTGAAATCCTTTAAAAAATGTTAATCCTCAGGGAGAGGAAACAGACAACTCAATCATGCTGAGGTGTTAGTGTAAAGCCTGGGTCCCAATCCTGGCTGAGTTCTTTGGCCAAGTTTCCTCATCTGGAAAATGGAGGAATGCTGAGAATTATAGCTGCCCCCTAGGGTTTGGGGAAGATAAAATGAGAACTTCTAGGGAAGACAGCATAGGACCTCACATTATGAGTGTTTCACAATTCATTCGTCATTTAAGGAATCTTTATTGAGCTTCCTCTCTGGAAAACACTCACGTGCTTGGAAACCACAGAGCCCTCGAAGGTCCTGCATCAGTTACTCTGGGCTGGGCCTGGGAATGTGCACTTTTAACACCCTTCCCAGTAGTTTGCTGAGGCAGGTCAGATCATTATCCTCAGAACTCATCCACCTCCACCAAGGGGCCAATCCCTGGGTCTAGCTAATAGGATTTCAATTTCTCCCAACAATCAGGCCCTGAGTGGGGGAAGAGCTGCTAAGTGGTGGAAGGGGTGAGTAGCAGAGAAGGTCAGGGAAGGAGATGGGAAATGTGCTAAGCGTCAAATTTGAATCAATTGCAGTTTTACCTCCCCCAGAAGTAGATGGGTGAGGAGAGAGCTGAGTGTTAAAGTGGGTAGGGAACAACCATGGGAACAAGCAGCCTATGCAGAAGAGAACCTGTTCAAAAAAAACATGGGGGGAATCCCACACACCAGCCACCGGCCCTGAAATTCCAGTTTAGAGCAACTCAGCTCCGTTCCATTCAGCAGGCAATGAACTGCAGGCATTTGCACTTCTGTGGTGCCTTTCACGCCAGAGCCTCAAAGCCCTTTTCCAACACAAATCTGTTCAGCCTCATAACCTCTCTGAGAGATCTAGCAAAGGGACAGCAGGATCACTTCCCTCCTTACCTCCAGGGCAGCCTCCTGGGTGGTGGGAAGCAGAAGGTAGGAGGCAGAGGCTGCTGAACTGTCACTTAACCAGGTATCTTGACAGCTCAGAGAAGGAGCCACTTGGGATCAGACTTTTCTGGGACACTTCGTCTGAGACGCAGGATTACAGAAATACCCGGGTATCCGCTACTGCCTTTACGGCTTTAGCTTTTTCCTTGTTTAGGCTGAATGGTGTCTGGTGATTTGGCAGACAGTGAGAGTGCCTACCCAATGTCTCCACTCCCTCCTTGTCACAGAACCCCAACTTTTGTCTGGGGTGAAACAGCCCCAGAGGGCAGGCCATGATTCATTTAAGCCAAATTAGCAATCCTCTTCCCATTTTTCCTAGCTTTTCTTGCAGTTATGAGTGACCATATAACTTGTGTTTGGCCAATGAGATGGAAGGGGAAATCTGCTGGGGATGTATTTGTCAGAATTCCCTAGGGTAACGAATTAACTCTACCTTGGTGACCTAACACAACAAAGATTTATTTTTCTCTCACATTGTAATTCTAATGCAGTCGGTGGGGAAATTGCTCACCACTCACTGGGGAATCCAGGCTCATGAAGTGTCCATCCTATTAGAATGAAACAGTCTAAAACTGTGGTCTCCAAGGTCCCCATGAAACAGACAGAAAAAGTTGGAGTTGGGGACACTGGGTCTCAACTGCCTCTGCTGGGAAATAACACCTACCACTTTCTCTCACAGTCCATTGGCCACGCATAGCCACGTGGCACTAATCTGAGGGAGGCCTCAAGTACAGGGTTACACACAGAACATTTGGTGACACTGTCTATGCCACAGAGGCGACTGCATCTCAAAGATGACCTCCAATGACACCTCACATACCCTTGCAGGAAACCCACTTGACAAATGGTAATCTGGTGTGTCTCTCACTTGAAGCTCAAAGCGCCTAATGGGGCTGGCGTTCACGTCAGCTCAGCATCCGTGTATCTACAGAATACGCTACAGCTGTGTGGATAATATTAAGAACTATAAGAAGAATGGCATGTATGATCAGGCCACTCAAGATGGCTGTTCTCATGCTCTCTGTACACCCCCTGCCTGACCAGTGTCTGCTTCACCTACACCCTACTCACGTGACTGACCTTCCTACATACTTTTCCCTGCCCCAGCTGCTGATTGTTCTAACCTTGAGATCAGAACATCTGAGATGACCCTGATGCACAGAGGCCCATCCTTAAGGAGTTTACGATGTCATCCCCCCATGAGCCACCGCCAACAGCCAGGTGATGGGCAGTGCCAATTCCACCCTGCCCTGAAGATACAGACGCAGCCCAGAGCCACCAGGAGGTCGCACTGCCGAAGGAAGGCAGGAACTCCCAGGTCTTTAGGGTCTTTAGAAACCCCTACTCGTGGGACTGAGTCAGCACCAAGAGGAGGCTGCAGATTTGGGGAGGGCCCTTGGACCTGGCCCGGGTGAGGGTCTTCCCGGGAGCCGGCACTCTCCCTCCCCCTCCCCTCCCCTCCTCTCCTCTCCTTGCTGGCTCAGGCAGGTGATATGCGTCAGCTGTGAAGGCTTCTGCAGCTGCCGGTGTTCGGTGTTCGGATGGCTGTCCCGGGGCCCGGCCCCCCGCCCCCCTTCACTCCTCAGTGTTTGTGGAGTCCAGGAGCTAACTCCGCGTCATGCCGCTCCAGCAGTCATGCTCCAGCCAAATGGTGTTCTTCTTGGGGTGGTGGCCAGTCAGCACCTACATTCTCTGGAATCTTCTGAGAGATTCCTGCAACCTCGAGAGATTTTGCAGGCACTTCTATCGTGGGTCTTGCTCCTCTGTGAGGAAAAAGGGTGCCTAATAAACACATTTCTGCTTTAAGGAAGAAAAAAACCCTCCACCATGAGCGCTTATCAGAGGGGGCTGTGAGGGGCGTGAGGGCCGTGCCCCTTTGCTAGTTTCCTTGGTAACCAATGAGCTAACCTGACGTCAATTTCCCCTGTAACTGGTAACCTCCCGCCGCACCTCATTGTGGGAGCCTGCAGCCAGGTTCTGCCCGCCGCTCTCTGCCGCTCGTGGTGGGCGGAGCCTGCCGCCAGGTTCTGCCCGCCGCTCTCTGCCGGTCGTGGTGGGATGTCGCTCCAGGACCTCGCTTCAGACATGTAAGCTCCCCCATCCATTAAAGCGTTACGTCTCTGTCGCCGATTCCGGGCTCTTACTTTGGTCTTGAGGCTGGGCAAACACAGGCCTAGCAGGCCCGCGGGGTGCAGCCTCACAACTGGAGGAGCAGCCAGGAGACTGAGGAAACTCCCGTGAGCTCAGAGATGTTGGGAAGTAAGGGTGGGGAATGGGGCTTGGAAGTTGCAGGGGTAATCTCGAAAGTTGCGGCAGAAATCCCGGGGGGCCGTCCACTAGTATGTGGGGCCCTGTAGTGGCTGTCCTTGATGAATGGGGGCCACCAAGAGAGTTCACAGAACTCTCACAGACACCCCAAGGCTGTTGTGGAGATATTGGCCGCCGTTTTAGTGGGAAAACAGTGGCCACAGCTGTGGGCTGGGTGTTGCTCCTTTTTTTCTTTTTTAACTGAAGTGTAGTTTACTTTCTTTTCTTTTTTTTTAAATTTATTTATTTTCTTTTTGACCGCGTTGGGTCGTCGTTGCGGTGCGCGGGCTTCTCATTGCGGTGGCTTCTCTTGTTGTGTCTCGTGGGCTCTAGAGCGCAGGCTCAGTAGTTGTGGTGCACGGGCTTAGTTGCTCCGCGGCATGTGGGATCTTCCTGGACCAGGGCTCGTACCCGTTTGCCGTACATTGGCAGGCGGATTCTTAACCACTGCGCCACCAGGGAACCCCAGTGTAGTTAATTTTCAATGTGTTAGTTTCTGGTGTACAGCAAAGTGATTCAGTTATACATATATATATCCTTTTTCATATTCTTACCCATTATAGTTTATTACAAGATATTGAATGTATTTCCCTGTGCTATACTGTAGGACCTTGTTGTTTATCTGATACATAGTAGTTTGTATCTGCTAATCCCAAACTCCTAATTTACCCCTCCCCCCTTCTCCTTTGGTAACCATAAGTTGGTTTTCTGTGTCTGTGAGTCTGTTTCTGTTTTATAAATAAGTTCATTTGTATCATATTTTAGATTCCACATATAAGTGATATCATATGTTATTTGTTTTTCTTTGTCTGACTTACCTCACTTAGTATGATAGTCTCTAGGTCCACCTATGTTGCTGCAAATGGCATTATTTCATTTATGGCTGAGTAATATTCCATTTTGTGTGTGTGTGTGTATATATATATAATATAAAACATCTTTTTATCTGTTCATCTGTCAGTGGACATTTAGGTTGCTTCCATGTCTTGACTATCATAAATAGTGCTGCTGTGAACATTAGGTACATGTGTTGTTTTGAATTATAGTTTTGTCTGTTTATATGCCCAGGAGTGGGCTCATACGGTAACTCTATTTTTAGTTTTTTAAGGAATCTCCATACTGTTTTCCATAGTGGCTGCACCAATTTACATTCCCACCAACAGTGCAGGAGGGTTCCCTTCTCTCCACACCCTCACCAGCATTTACTATTTGTAAACTTTTTGATGATGGCCATTCTGACCAGTGTGAGGTGATACCTCGTAGTTTTGATTTGCATTTCTCTAATAATTAGCAATGTTGAGAATCATTTCATGTGCTTATTGGCCACCTGTATGTCTTCTTTGAAGAAATGTCTATTTAGGTCTTCTGTCCATTTTTTGATTGGGTTGTTTTTTTGTTACTGAGTTGTGTGAGCTGTTTGTATATTTTGGAACTTAAGCTCTTGTCGGTCACATCATTTGCAAATATTTTCTCCCAGTTCATAGGTTGTCTTTTTGTATTGTTTATGGTTTCCTTTGCTGTGCAAAAGCTTGTAAGTTTGATTAGGTCCCATTTGTTTATTTTTGCTTTTATTTCTATTGCCTTGGGAGACTGACCTAAGAAAACACTGCTACAATTTATGTCAGAGAATGTTTTCCCTATGTTCTCTTATTGGAGTTTTATGGTGCGCTGTCTTATATTTAAGTCTTTAAGCCATTTTGAGTTTATTTTTGTGTATGGTGTGAGGGAGTGTTCTAATTTCACTGATTTACATGCGGATGTCCAGCTTTCCGAGCACCACTTGCTGAAGGGATTTTCTTTTCCCCATTGTATATTCTTGCCTCCTTTGTTGAAGATTAATTGACTGTAAGTGTGTGGGTTTATTTCTGGGCTCTCTATTCTGTCCCATTGATCCATATGTCTTTTTTGTGCCAATACCACACTGTTTTGGTTACTGTAGCTTTATGGTGTTGTCTGAAGTCTGGGAGGGTTATACACCCAACATTGTTCTTTTTACTCAGGATGGCTTGGCAATTCAGGGTCTTTGTGGTTCCCTATAAATTTTAGAATTATTTGCCATAGTTTTGTGAAAAATGTCATGGGTGATTTGATAGGGATTGCATTAAATCTGTAGATTGCTTTGGGTGTTATTGGCCATTGCTTTGTATATTAAGAAAGACCACAGAGGCTTAGCTAACAGCTGAGGCAAAGATTAACTTGAATGCTGATCCTTGTTCCCCTGAAAGTGAGGCATGTGAATGAATGAGATGTACTGTTTTCTATTACTGTTGTTTGTTTAAACTGAATTAGCTATTTAGAAACTGAAAAAAATTCCTGAAAATGGCCAAGATGGGACTCCTTTGACATTCTAAAACTGGTTTTTGAATATGTCCTTAGAGGAAGTACCTGGGCTTCCTCAGGAACTTTAATCCCTGAGAGTTTTTTTTAAAAAAAAAAAGAGGCCTTTTAAAGTCTAGCAGGAAAACTGTGTGTCTATGTAGATACATGTATGTCTATATGTACCTTATAAATATAAGGTGTCTCTGCCTCCAAATGGCATTGCCAAGATTGGTTTGTGGATGAGCTCTGTTTAATTGGCTTAAAATAAACTAAGTGCTTATATAAATTCTCAGAAATATAAAATAATTCTCAAAAATATAAAAGAAACAGTCCTGAATGAATTTCAGGTTCACGTGATACGGGAGATATTCAGTACTGAATTGACATCGGGTATTGAAGCTACTTAAGCTTGTTGGTTTGATTTAATATAGACATGTCTTCAGAGTCATCAGTGTTAAGTATAACACTTCTGTTGGACCTAGGTTTACTAGAGGTCAAATAAGACCTTGTTATATTTGTTGCAAATTTTTCAGCAAGGAAAATAACTTGATATGATGAAATTTTAAGTAAATGTAAATGAAATAGGAACTTTTAGGCAAACTCTATAGGCATAATTATGTTTTGGGAATATCTATCAGGTTTTGGTAACTTGAAACTAAACTAAGTTAAATGAAGAAAATTCATTGACTATCTGGGTCATTTCAAATAGGATAAAATATTGGAACATTAATTGCTGGGTGGGTCTAAGTTTACCTAGCTTTGCCTTCTTAGGAGAGGAAGACTAAAGCATCAGTTTTCCAATCAGAAAGTGCTGATATGACAAGCAGTTCACAATTATTTGCTTCTTGGTTTTTGCCAGAGATTAAGGTTTTTAAAGGTTAAGATTACAATCAGTCATAATTCTAATTACTGTGACCAAGTTTCTTTATCGATTACACTGTAATCAGGTGTTTAACCATGACTTTTTAAGTCTTTTATCATTTATAGACATTTATAGACAGTTATTATTGTACGCTGATACTTTTGCAAAAGTACTTCATCTTCAAGAAGATTCATAGGAAGGACCTTATGACAAATACAGTCCTCTGATAAATTTTAGATTATACTGCTGAACTGGGTGAGAAATTAAAGAATCCTAATGGAATGCCTGATGGCTTCATAAAAAGTTAACAGAAAGATTGGTTATGGATTGAATTTTTATGGTTTTTGTCTGGAATATTACTGGCTTTGGTCTCTGTTTTCCAGATATAGGGAAGCCCTTCCTCTCAAGTTAGTTATGACTTACAGCAATTTGTTAAACTATACCTGTGGGTAGAATTGAACATTTTTCTTTTCTCTCTGGCTGGCTCTCCATAAATTGGAGACTCTTGGGTTCTAAGCAGCTTTATCAGGTGAATGGGAAAGACTGTCTCCTGGCAAGCAGGAATCTCAACATTTTGGGGACTGCTAGAAGAGAGAAATCCACGGAGGCAGAGCCTGATGGCAGGCCTTTGGCATGGCTTTCCTGGCCTTAAGAGGCATTTTGGGAATTCAGTCTGAGACTCCTTCCGAGGAGTTCCACCACAGACAGTTTGGAAGAGCCTATGTGGTCAGTTGACCAAACTCATTTTACAAACAAATTAGTCTCTATTTGGCTGTGTTTGGTGGAGTTGAGGGTGATTTTAGAGAGAAAAAATATTATGTTTCAGTGGATATTAAATTCTAGTTCTGCTAATTGAGGTCTGTATTTATGAAAGTTATTGTGTTAGCCATACTTATGCCCTGATGTTCAGGATGGAAAGAAAATTATCTAGTGAAATTGTCACAGAGTATAACTACTCATGATGTATCACTGTAAGTCTGCTGCTAAAAGCGCATATACAATGTTTGTGTAACAATTTGGTATAAGTGATAAAATGTATAGCCTATAAAATGTTTCCCCATTAACATACCTCTGAGCTTTTTCACAATATCTGATCAGTTTTCCCCCAACATGGATAACTAGGCAAACATAAAAGAGGCCTAGCACCAAGGTACGTCATCTGGACCCAGGGCAGGCAGCGTTCCCCCTTCGAGGGATATTTACTTTGGTCTATCAAAAGATTTACAATCAGAAGGGAAAATGATGGAAAAATCTTCACATATGGAGGTATGGGGAGGTCATTCTGGTTTATACATGATTTAACTTAAACTTTACTGACCAAAGTGGCCTGTTTTGTGGCCTGTCAAATATGCATTTACATCTGCTCTGGCCATTGTGGAGGGGAATGCATTCAAAAGTCAAAGTGGAGTAGCGGTGATTCTGACATCCAAGGTAAAACTAGGTGGCCATTTTAGAGGTTATTTTGGACACGCTCCTGTATTACTGAAAACTTGAGTTTTCTGAACTGTATTGCAGAAGAGGACAAAAACCACAGGCAGGTGTGGTATCATCTCAGAATGTGGGTACTGCTTATATTTTGCTTAATGGTCATGATCTCCCTTGTGCTGTGCCTGTTAGACATCTTACATTTCATCCCTAGTCTGAGCAGAAGAAATCTATTTGAGGACCGAGCAGCAACACTGGCCTCACTGTGAAATGAGTCTGTTTGCTGGGTCTATAGTGAGATGCCGTTGTCGTCCTCCTCGACTTCCACGAAAAATTGACCCGGTTACTGTGACTATGTGGGGTTACTGACCATGAGGGAGAAAGACTCTCACCACCTTCTTTGTCCCACATGCCAACATATCAGAAGGACCCCCATCGGTAAACATTACTGTACAACTGACTGCCCACAAGCCCCCCGGTCTATGCTGTGTGGAATAGAATAGGCTGGCTTTTGGACACACAAGTCCAACAAGTGGGGTTAATTTTTTTTGTTTGGAAAGACCTAATGGGTCCACAACTAATGGCCTGTGACATAACATGGGGTGGTAGCCCTGTACTGTGACTGCTGACTGCTGGCTGGGCCAACAGAATGTTTCTTTTAGAGCCAGGGCCTCCCTGCTGCCACCATGGAGGTGGCTTTGCGTTTGTGAAAACCCAGAGTGGCCTTACCTTCATTATAAACTGGACAGGATGCTGCCATCACTGACTCCCTCTCCATTGACCCAGTAAGTGCTTGGCTCCAGAATTTGCCCACATGCTGGCAAATGACTGTTCCTAACCTACTAGTTATCTTTCAGTTGATACTCTTTAGCTGCTCATGTCTGTATTGTACTTGTGTTATCTGTTTGCAGTGCCCCTCTACATACCTGACCCCAGGGATATCTCAGAAGAGGGGTGGACCAAGATTGTAAGGCTCATGCAGGGTATGTAGGCGTGGAGTGTACGATCAGGCCACCCAAGATGGCTGTTCTCTTGCTCCTTGTACATCCTCTGCTGACCAGTGTCTGCTTCACCTACACCCTACTCACATGACTGACCTTCCTACATAGTTGCCCCTGCCCTAGCTAGCGACTGTTATAGCCTTTAGATCAGAACATCTTCACTGTGATAGCTTATAAGAGAGGTGGTGAGGGGCACATCCCTCTGCTAATCTCAACTACCTGGTAACCAAAGAGCCAACCTGATGTCAATTCCCCCTATACCTGGTAACCTCCCCCTCCCCCCGGCGAGCAAAGACTGCTGCCATGTCCTGCCCACTGTCCACTACACACAGTGGGGTGTCACATCAGGAGTTTGCTTCAGACATGTAAGATTCCCTAGCAATTAAACCATTGATGTCTCTGTTGCCAACTCAGGGCTCTTTCTTTGTTCTTGAAGCTGAGCAAGCACAGGGCTTGTAGGCCTGTGGGGTGCAGCCCAACATGACACCATGGGAAATGAGCTAGTTACTTCTTTACTCAACGAGGAAGGCATAACATTCCCACGCCTGCCTCTGTGCTGGGCTTGGGAGGCTCAGAGTAAATAAAATGGAGTATATTCTTTCTTGAAGGTCCCCTGGGATTATGAAGAAATCAGGGAGGATTTTCAAAAATCAGCCTACTGACATTACACCAAGTAAACACTGATTATTAATTCCATCCACAGAACAATCTCTGAGACCAGAGACCTATTCAGTAAGAATTCTGGGGGAGGAAATGGAATCAATGACAACTTTAGAGGCTATTTCAAGAAATTTAAGTCTTTGATGAAAAGGGACAATTAAAGCGAAAAAACACTAGCATTTTTGTCACCGTTGAATGCCCAGTTGTTTGGAATCATAAAGCATGGAGAAAACCTATTTTAAGTAAAATTTGCAAAGTTCACCTTCTTCGTGGGAACACTTTAAAAGGCCTAGCAGCACCCATGTTGTCCATATCCTCCTTCAGGCCTAAAAGATGCCCCCCTTGTGAGCTCCTGCCAATCATCTCAATCACCAATGGGTCCTCCCTAGTCTGAGCTGTAATTTGATATGTCAGGAGTGTGAAGAACAATTAACCACTTGAGTATTGCATACCTTCAGAAGTGCCTTGAGATGAAATGTATGCAGATGAGAGCGTCTATTATTGGTCTGATAACCATTCTTTAACTCCAACTTGAAAGAGGAGAGATTTCCAGACATTGTGATACATTTGATCCAACAATATATTCAAACTAGCTTTATATCACTTGGGTGGTAATTTATCTTCTCTGCCTGGAGCAGAAAGAGGTTTCAGTGCAGTAATAATGAATTTATGTCGTTTCTCCCAAGTTGGTGTCTTTCAATTGGAGCACAAACGTTCAAAACTGTGTAGTCTTTTTAGCATGGAGTTGCTCTGGGCATGGAGCCGTTCAAAGGATCCTGAGATGAAGGTTGCCACTTTCCCCCACCAACTGTTGTGGGGAGAAGAAGTCACAGTTCATGAGAATGGAAGCCTTTTCTTGATGTCAGCGATATGCAGTGAGAAATAGATGAATAAGAGAGGAGAAAGGGGATGGGAAACTAGTGGGTGACCTAATGGGACATGATGGGGGAAGCTAAAGAGAAGAAGCCAGAAAGCCACATTTGTACTTTCAGAAGATGGAGTCCTCCTTGTTAAAGCTACCATCTAGGTGCTTTCCATTCCTCCTCACATCCCCTTGGATATCTCTGCTTTTCCCAGATTTGCTTTCAACCACACTGCCTCCCAGAAACTAAGCATCTGCCAAAGCCTGACAAGAAAAGGCAAGAGTCACGGACCTGGTGGGATAATGCTTGTTTTGTTCGAATAAGGAGGAAAATGTGTTAATAAACACCTGTGACATTTAATGATGTGCCTTCGTTTTGAACACATCATTGCTCGATATTGAATCCATCCATTTTGGTCATAAACAGCAGGACCACGGAACTCTCGCTTTCACCCGTTAATAAATAAATAATAGGGACTTACTTTGCGCACTGAGAAAGAGGAGAGATTGCAACTCCCCTGCATGCCTTTGCATCTTGTGAACCCTATTCAGCCGCATGGCCTCCCATTCGTCTCTCTGGAAATCCAATTTCCCTCTTGCAGGTTCGTCTGCCAGTTTTCTAATTTTCACATCAAACTGCATATTACTCATTGTCAGGCTGGTTGTTCTTGAAGAGTCGTTAGAGACTTAAACCCTTTACCAGTATTTTCAGTCCAGCCACAGACAGTTGCCAGGCATCACATTTTCCAGAGAAGGTCAAAATTTCAAGCCTGAATTTCTAGGCCCAGGTCAGGGCCAGTGAGAATAATACTTTTTGAAAGATAAATCCAAATTCTTTAATACAGCAAAATGGTCCATCCCAGCATCCCTAGAAATGTGTGATTCATTTCTCCATCCCCAGTACTTTGCACACAATAGACCAATAAATCATTGATAAGAAAATGAATAAACGGTTAAATGAATGGTATATTTTTATATATGCACACACATTTTTGCAAGATTACTTATATATTATATATGTTACACATGTAACAAATCTAACTTTATTGCCTCTAGTATAAATTTGTATTTAACACATGTATACTAACCAAAAATATTTCTCTATTTTAAAAGGATCACTAATTATGCTTTAAATTGTAGCCTTAATTAACATAATTAATTTTAATTTGTATGAATTTGATTTTTAACAATTCATCAGGCTCAGATCCTCCCCAGATCTGCAGCTTCCAAGTCTATACGTTAGGTTCCAAGGTCCTTGTTCATCCCCACATTTCCAAATTCTCAGAGTGATAAAGAGATCAGTGATCTCTTGGTTATTTAGTAGCATGAAGAGATCACTGAAATAACCAAGAGATCACTGAACCCACCTCAACATAATAAAGGCCATATATGACACACCCACAGCAAGCATCTTGCTCAATGGTGAAAAACTGAAAGCATTTCCACTAACATCAGGAACAAGACAAGGACATCCACTCTCACCAATCTTATTCAACATAATTTTGGAAGTCCTAGCCACAGGAATCAGACAAGAAAAAGAAACAAAAGGAATACAAATTGGCAAAGAAGAAGTAAAACTTTCACTTTTTGCCAATGACATGATACTATACATAGAAAATCCTAACAATGCCACCAGAAAACTACTAGAACTAATCAATGAATTTGGCAAGGTTGCAGGATACAAAATTCATGCACAGAAATCTCTTGTATTCTTCTACACCAACAATGAAAAATCAGAAAGAGAACTTAAGGAAACACTCCCATTTACCACTGCAACAAAAAGAATAAAATATCTAGGAATAAACCTGCCTAAGGGGGCAAAAGACTTGTACTCAGAAGACTATAAAACACTGATGAAAGAAATCAAAGATGACATAAACAGATGGAGAGATATACCATGTTCTTGGACTGGAAGAATCAATATTGTGAAAATGACTATACTACCCAAAGCCATCTACAGATTCAATGCAGTCCCTATCCAACTACCAATGGCATTCTTCACAGAGTTAGAACAAAAATTTTACAATTCATATGGAAACACAAAAGACCCCGACTAGCCAAAGCAATCTTGAGAAAGAAAAACGGAGTTGGAAGAATCAGGCTCCCCAACTTCAAACTGTACCACACAGCTACAGTAATCAAGAGAGTATGGTACTGGCACAAAAGCAGAAATATAGATCAGTGATACAGGATAGAATGCCCAGAGATAAACCCACGCACATATGGGCACCTAATTTACAACAAAGGAGGCAAGAACATGCAATGGAGAAAAGACAGCCTCTTCAGTAAGTGGTGTTGGGAATACCAGACAGCTACATGTAAAAGAATGAAATCAGAACACTACCTAACACCATACACAAAAATAAACTCAAAATGGATTAAAGACTTAAATGACCAGACACTATAAAACTTTTAGAGGAAAACATAGGAAGAACACTCTTTGACATAAACCACAGCAAGATCTTTTTTGACCCACCTGCTTGAGTAACGGAAATAAAAACAAAAATAAACAAATGGGACTTAATTAAACTTCAAAGCTTTTGCACAGCAAAGGAAACCGTAAACAAGACGGAAAGACAACCCTTAGACTGGGAGAAAATATTTGCAAATGAAACAACAAAGGATTAATCTCCAAAATATACAAACAGCTCATGGAGCTCACTATCAAAAAAACAAACAATCCAGTTAAAAAAATGAGTGGAAGACCTAAGTAGATATTTCACCAAGGAAGACATACAGATGGCCAAGAGGCACATGAAAAGATGCCCAACATCACTAATTATTAGAGAAATGCAAATCAAAACTATAATGAGGTATCACCTCATGCTGTTCAGAATGGCCATTATCAAAAAAATCTACAAACAATAAATACTGGAGAGGGTGTGGAGAAAAGGGAACCTTCTTGCACTGTTGGTGGGAATGTAAATTGATACAGCCACTATGGAGAACAGTATGGAGGTTCCTTAAAAAACTAAAAACAGAACTACCATATGACCCAGCAATCCCACTACTGGGCATATAGCCTGAGAAAACCACAATTCAAAAAGAGTCATGTACCACAATGTTCACTGCAGCTTTATTTACAGTATCCGGGACCTAGAAGCAACCTAAGTGTCCATCGACAGATGAATGGATAAAGAAGATGTGGCACGTATATACAATGGAATATTACTCAGCCATAAAAAGAAACGAAATTTAGTTATTTGTAGTGAGGTGGATGGACCTAGAGACTGTCATACAGAGTGAAGGAAGTCAGAAAGAGAAAAACAAATACTGTATACTAACACATATATATAGAATCTAAAAAAAAAAAGAAGGTTCTGAAGAACCTAGGGGTAGGACAGGAATAAAGACGCAGACATAGAGAATGGGCTTGAGGAAACCGGGAGGGGTAAGGGTAAGCTGGGACGAAGTGAGAGAGTGGCATGGACATGTATACACTACCAAATGTAAAATAGATAGCTAGTGGGAAGCAGCCGCGTAGCACAGGGAGATCAGCTCGGTGCTTTGTGTCCACCTACGGGGGTGGGATGGGAGAGTGGGATGGAGACGCAAGAGGAAGGAGATATGGGGATATGTATATATATGTATAGCTTTTTCACTTTGATATACACCAGAAGCTAACACACCATTGTAAAGCAATTATACTCCAATAAAGATGTTAAAAATAAAAATAAAATAAAAGTAAGCAAGCAAACAAAAAGGCTGGAGCATCTAGTGTGACTGACTTTGGAGATGAGTGGAAGAAAGTGGAAACAGGAAGGTGGAGGTCGGCCCCTGGGCAGTTCTCTCTGACCAGGTCCCCTCACCTTTTCTTACCTTTGTCTTTCAGATTCCACATAGAATTGACAAGAGCACCCACCGTTGGCTTGGCAGACAGAGAGGTGACTAGGACAGATAGAGCCCTACCCCATGGAGCTTCCCTCTGGTATGGGGTCCAAACAGTAAATAGGCAGTTACATTAGAGCAAGCAGTGGTTCTCAAACTGAGTGAGCACCGGAATCACCTGGAGGCTTGTTAAAGCACAGATTTCAGGGCCTTACACCAGAGTTTCTGATTCAAGGGGCTTGGTTGGGGGGCGCCGAAAATCTGCATTTCTAACAACGTCTAGTGAAGCTGATGCTGCCCGAGGGCCAGACTCTGAGGACCATTGCATTATAGTGTGATTAGTGTCAGGAAGGTGAAAGTATGGGGTGTGATGGGAGCATGTAAAATCTGTGAGCAGACTCAGGTCAGGGAAGGCTTAAGTGGGAATACGCCAGGCAGAGAGAAAAGCACACGCAGAGGAATGACAGCAAAACTGGAGTATCTATGGGAGGCTGCAATCAGTACCATATGGCTGGAGTTCAGACCAAGAGGGGCTCTGGTGACCACAGTATTAAGAAAACAATATCTTCTTCTACTAGGATTTACCAAAATATCTGGTGAAAGCACATTGTAAAAATAGGAAAAGCAAATGTCCATTTCTGTATGAGCCTAGAGGTCTCTTTGCAAAAAAACAACAACAGAACAAAACAGAAACCTTAGGCTGTGGGGATTGTGCTTTCTTCACTCCTGAGATTCAAAATATGGCACCTAATTCCACTCCCTTTGAAAATGAGCCAGACGAATGTCTCAATTCTAACAGAAAGTGATGCTATGTCATTTTTTGAGGTTGGATCATATAAAGGATAGCTTTTTCCTGGGTTTCTCTTTCTCTTGGGTCGCTCACTCTACGGAAAGCCAGCTGCTATGTTGTGAGAATGCTGAAGCAGCCTGTGAAGAGGCCCCCATGGGGGAGAAACTGAGACCTCCCACCAGCAACCAGCCCCAACTTGCTAGGCATGTGAGTAAGTCACCTTGGAAGTGATTCTCTAGCTCCAGTCAAACCTTCAGATGACAGCGGCCCTGGCTGACAGCTTGACTGCAATGTCATGAGAGATCCAAGTCAGAACTAAGATACTCCCAACGTTCCTGATCCATGCAACTGTGAAGATAACAAATGTTTATTGCTGTGTTACTAAGTTTTGTAAGTTAAGTTGTATCAAAAAATATCAAGAATCTAGGAATAAATGTAACAATGTATCTAAGAATTCTACAGGGAAAATTATAAATCATTATTAAGAGATATTAAAGAAAACCTAAGAGAATGGAGAGAACTATACGACATTCATAAATATGAAGACAATATTGTCAAGATGTTGATCCTCCTCAAGTTGGTCTATAGGTTTAGTACAGTTCCAGTCAAAAGCCCAGCAAGATTTTCCTTGGAGCTTGATAAGCTGATTGCAATGTTTATATGGAAGAATATGGCCCAAGAGTAATCAAAACCTTTTTGAAACAGAAAGCCAAAGAAAGGGACCTCGTGCTAGCAGATATTGAGACTGAATAGGTACCTGGCTTAAAGCCGGTTTAATTTGATTGTGTCTCAATGCTTCTGCCAGGAATTCCAAGCTCTTGCTACAGGATGTGAATCTGGAAGAGTCTAGCCTTGGTAGCTGGTGGCAGCCATTTTATGACTCTGAGAAGAGAAGTTGGTTGAGAATGCCCTTTACAGAGGAGAATGTGAGCCCAAAGGGGAGGAAAAAAGAGAAGTCATTCAGAACTTCTCCTAAAACCAGTTCTACCTCTAGGTTTTCAGTTATACAATATAAACAAACAAACAAACAAAATTCCCTTTTGGCTTAAACAAGTTTGGATAGTCTTCTAGTAGTTGCGACAGTAAGATTCTGATTGATATTCACCCACTTGTCAAATAGCCTGAAATGCCATCATTAGAGATTCAGTCCTTAGCATTTCTACCTCTTCACACTTTTCATCCATTGCAGGGATCAGCAAACTACTGTCTGTGGGCAAAAATGTGGCCCACCTCTATTTCTGTAAATAAAGTTTTATTGGAACACAGCCATGCTCATTCATTTACATACTGCCCTTGGCTGCTTTTGTGCTTAAAATGGCAGAGTTGAGCAGCTGTGACAGAGATCCTATGGTTAAAACATTTACTAGCTGGTCCTTTATAGAAAATATGTGCAGACCCCTGTCTAAGAAGTCCTCTGATATCCTGCTCAGTACAGTGTTTTAGAGTTGCCCTGCCTATTTAAATTTAGCCTGCCCAGTCCTGCCTTCTGAAGAGCTGGAGGAGTATGCAGTGTGGAAGAAATTGGTTCCTGAGGGTGACTGCAGGGACATCTCTTGTAATCTTTTAAAATGAGTGCCTAGTGGTATGGGCTAATTCAACAGTTGTCCATCGTTTCAGGTTGGATTTCTTTAGACAAAAGTCTCTGAACTGTGTCCCTGGATCCCTGCTCATCCCCTGCTGCCTGCCCACCCTCACCCCAATCTATTTCTAATTAGCAGCCACTGCTCACTTTCCCTGAGCCTAATGACTGGGGCAGGAAACGTCACTAACAGGATTGGGAAAGCAATTTGTCAGCCTTCCTATCTATTCCACAAGGAATTGCCCAGAGCTGGGGAGAAGGCTGCTTAAGCGCAAAATATGACTCAGGAATGACCAGACAGTTTCAAGATCAAACAGCCCATCCTGTTCATCTGATGCAGAACTGCTTGGAGGAAGCCAGCTTCCTGGGTGGGTGAGAGACTGGGGTGTCGGGTGAGAGATTGGGGCGTCCACATCAGTCCATCTCCCCAGTATACAGATGGCAGGAACTGATGAAAAGACCATAGCTTAAGATTTTTCTTTCTTTTTTAAAAGCTGAGTCAGTCATTCATCCCCAGGCATCTCCCTCTCCTCCAGAATTCAGCACAGGCTTTAAAATCTGGCAATACAAGGGAATTTCATGTGATCAAGATGGACTTCTTTGCACAGAAAAGGATATTCAGAAGTTACTTTTTAAAAAATAATATTAAATTTATTCAAGTTAATTGAACCTAATTTTTCCTTAAGCTTTTAAATTCAACTTACAAACATCGTTATTTTATATATAATATCAAGAAACCTGACAATCACTTTTAGGAGCCTTTGGTTAAACTTGGACCCATTTATAAATGTATTTAAGCATTAAACATTTTAAATAGTATTTATAAATTTAATATATTCTCTTTTATTAACTTGTTTTTATTTTTGTTAAAATAACTCATGCACATAACGTCACAAATAGTACAAAAAGCCTTGTAACCAAAAAAGATAGTTTCCTTGCCCCACTGCTCCCACTTCCCCCTTTCCACTTTTCCAGAGGCAGCTACTCTTGACCCTTTCACCCATTCTTTTGGAATATACACTTCTCCATATTTCTAAATAATATGCATCTACTGCTAACTTTGGCAGCTCAGTTTGACTCATTTCTCCTGACCTGTAATAACTGAGGAGGATTGTGCTCTCTCATGCCACCTTCCCCTTTGCTCGTCCAGATCATTGTCTCACTACAGTTATATCGAGATCTTTGGTTGAAGTAATTCTCAGGGGTCACAGTATTTGTCTATATAAATGTAATTCTAAGCTAAGCATTGTATGGCACTATGACTTTTATTTCTTATTTTGTTTTCCCTGAAGTTAACAATTGCTTGCTTTTTTAAAAAATTTGCCTAGAGTTTTTGTTTGTACATTTTGCTAATTTGTCCCATAATTTTCACAAATCTCTCAGTACAGTATTTCATAAATTTTATCATGCCAGGATCTAACACTGCCATTTTTCCCCCTGAGACTGCCCTTCAGGAGAAATTCATTCTCCTTCTACCTGTGCTGGTCTAGGCCTACCACATACAGTCACCTGTGACTTCTCTTTACTGTCATCCCAGGAATTCCCTTTGTCTTCTCATGAAAAAAATCCCTGTTTCCTGGAGCTCATGTCTCCCTCCTTCTTGGTTTAGTCCCCTGTTTTATTGGAGCATATCCTTCAGTATTTTAGCTGATTTAGAAAGAGGGCATGATGGCCAGTGATGTAGTGATGAGAATCTGTCTACGTCTGGAGTCTTACTGCTACAATTTTTTTTTTTTTTTTTTTTTTGCGGTATGCGGGCCTCTCACTGCCGCGGCCTCTCCCACTGGGAGCACAGGCTCCGGACACACAGGCCCAGCGGCCATGGCCCACGGGCCCAGCTGCTCCACGGCATGCGGGATCCTCCCGGACCGGGGCACGAACCCGCGTCCCCTGCACCGGCAGGCGGACTGCCAACCACTGCGCCACCAGGGAAGCCCTTATTGCTACAGTTTCAATACAGTGCCTATGTAGAACTCCCTGATACCTCCCTGCACTACTATCTTGGAGATTCCCTCCACCTGTGTCATGTGCTGCACACCAGTTTTCTTGTCCCTGTATAATTTATATAACTGTTTAGAATTATCTCTTCCTATTTAAACCCGAATAATTCTTAAATGTCCCACATTCTAACATGGAGCTGAGTGACCCACTTTCTCACCCTAAAAGAAAATCAAAATATAGGAACTCACCATTTCCAGTTGTTTCCTGATTAGGGCAAATTAATTTCCTCGTTTTGATAATGCACATCCTCCACTAGCTTCCCGAGTATGTGTGTGTGGGAGCTAAATGTTTTTATATTTCTGTTCTTGAAAATACTTTCTTTCTATACTCACACTTAATTGTGGTTTGGGTAGAAAATTCTAGGTTGGAAATTATATGTCTGCCCCCCAAATTTTGAAGTCATTGTTCAGTTGTCTTCTACTTTCCATTATGGCTGTTGCAAAGTTTCATCCCATTTCAAATATAAATTCTTGAAACTTAATTTCTTTCTAGCGGCTATGTATCTCCACAATTCCAATATTCTACGATGCTGTGGCTTGGTGTGGATTATTTTCAACTCTCGTGCTGGCAACCTGATGAGTCCTTTTAATACAGAAACTCCTGTGTTACAGATCTGGAAATTTTTCTTAATCATTTCCTTGATGATTAACTCAGTTATGGTTTTTTTTTTCCCCTTTCTTTCTATTTCTGTTTCTCATCCATTATTTGGATGTTGCTTGTCCTAAATTTGTCCCTTATTATTTTTCTTTTATCCTCTTCTTCCGTCTTATTTTGCTCATTAACTGGAGGAATTCTTCACCTTTATTTCCTAACTCCTTTGATTTCTTTCATTTGTGCTGTCATGTTTTTCATTTCCGAGAGCTCTGTTTTGTTCCCTGAATGTTCCTTTTATCCCATCTTGTTCTTGTTTCATGGGTGCAATATCTGTGCTTATTTTTGATTATTGTAACAATCATGTTTTATGTAAGTGTCCTTCCCTTGTAGAGTCTCTGCTCCCACTCACTGGTTTGTCTGTCTTGGTCTCTGTCTTCCATATTACAACCTTTTCTCAGATGTCTGGCAAACTTCGTTTGTCTGCTCATGTGTAAAAGTGAGTAAAAGAGCAAATTGGAAGTCTTAAGGATATGGGTGGAGTTTGTCAACTTTGAGCTTCACTTAGATGGGTCTAGCTGGGCCATTAATGAGGGATCCTTGATGCCACTATCTCTAGATCTTTCCTCTTGGGCTGGTGCATTTTCCCAATTTCCTGACTGATGGGTAGAGGCTTAGTGCTCAGTGGTTCTTAGAAACCACTGAGGGAAAGACTGGGATGGGGGTGGGAGAAGTAGGAGTGTTGGGGGGGTCTCAGCACGCCACGTGTGTACATTCATTTCCTCTCCTTTCTTCAGCACAGTCACCTGAGGCTTGGTGTCCTCCAGTCTGGAGCCCCTCTGATTCTGCTCAGAGAAGAAACCTCCACGTTTATTCTGCCAGGGATGGGGAGGGGCACTCACCTAGAGACTTGCAGGGGCTGGGCGTGGTGGGGTGGAATCCAGGGCTCTAACTACTATTAATCAATGTTCTTTTTTGGCCATATGCCCCACCTCCCTCCCCAGTTTCTGCTCTGAGTCTTTTGAGGGTCCTGTGGTTTAGATCAGGATATTCTTGGCGTTCTCCATTTTAGGCTTAAGATTCAGGTTTTTTGTATCTGCTAAGTAAATTAACAGTCATCCATCTGCTTTTTAGCTTCCAGAATTTATTGCCATTGTCTTCTTGCCTTTTCTCCCCATCCTTTTGGGCTTCTATCTTTAAAAAAATAATAATGATGATCCCTTTGCTATTGTTTTAGTGGAGTTGCAAGAAAGAGGGAAGTTACGTGGGTGTTAAATCCACCATTATTACCATCCTATGGCTTTTTCAAGAATGCCAGTTGTCTGACTTAGTTTATAAAACTGACTACTTAACGCTTGTAAAGCCACCAATCAAACTCATAAACTCAGTGAATGTTAATTTTTACATGTCCCAATACTATTTATAAAGTAACTTCAACTTAAGACCATACATTTAAATAATTCACTGAAGCATAAATGAGAAATTAGGATTACCAGACATGTCTTTATTCTAGCAGGCTAAATTATTTTTAAGTTTCGGAAATAACAAAATATTCACAGACTCCTTAATGCAAAAATAATAATGTCTATTTAGTTTTCTTTAAAAATTCTACTCTTATTTATATACCTGAGGTGAAAAGATGCTAATTATAAAATCCCAAACAATTTTGGGATCATCTTCCCAAATATTTTTGGACTTGCCATCCATTCTTGCCGTGATTTGTGAGCTACAGGAGAGGGTCCTCATGAGGTGATGACTGGATTTTTGCCATAACACTGAGGGGACACTTAGATTCCCACGTGTCTATGGCAGGGGCCCTTTTCCCATTCTTTCATCTTTTCAGCAAATTTGCTACATCTACTCAAGCTTCTGTATTGATTGAATTCTACATTTCTTAACTTTTAAAAGATTTAAATTGTTTTTATGTGTATCCCTGAAAACCTTTGACTTGGAGGGAATTCTACAATCTTTTTATCTTCTCCCAATTAGGGCTAAGCTTCTTTTAGGAAATAAATAACCTCCAATTACCCTCTTGATCTCCTCATTGATTACAACTTCTGTGGAGTACTTAAAGGCAAAAACTGGAGGAGCTAAGGCAAAAACCAAGCTTTAATATAAAGCAAAGTGCCTGAGGAGATTTGACCTCTGTCGCATACTTTTTTCACACATAATCCCTGGGGGCTCTATTACCAAATGTAAAATGTGTTGGCTGGGCTGTGAATCCACTGGGGCTTCCCCCTGGGGGAATGTGGGAACACATGAAAGGAGGCAAATATGCCTAATTGTAGACCAAATGTGCTCTTAGAGCCAAAGAAGAAAAATGGAAACTACTTCTCATGTCATCTTCATGTGAGCCTCAAAGGAGCTTGATGGAAAATAGCTATATGGACGGCCAAAGGTGGTCAGAAAAGAGCAAGGCTGCCAAGACTGATTTTGAACACTAAGAATGTGCTAGTGATGTTTGCTGGAAGACTGAGGACCCAGGGGGACACTGACACCACATTTTCCATTCACTGGAAAAAAAAAAAAAAAGATCTGGCAAAACCAGCTTCAGCCTTTCTACTACAATTTATGGAGATGCTCAAAGTTATGACTGTGTAACTATCAAACCCACAAGCATTTCCTCTGAGGACAACTGATTCCCAGTAACCGTGTTTGTGTCTACTTATGTCCACTCCTCATCTAACAACCCAGCAACTGCCTCAAAACCTTTAATATATATCTTCTCTATATTGTGCTTTTTGCTTTCTCATAATTTTGGTTTATCCCAATTTCAGCTGGTTAATGATCCCTCTTGGTTTGTGAGGTGCATGCTTTCAGCCTTAGATCGTCTCTATTTCAAATTCCTGAGGGCAAAACTCCCACTGCCCCTGCTCTTTCCTATTGGAGTAGAGTTTCTAGCACCACACCATCTCATGGGCCCCTGGCCAGCCAATGTTTTACCTGCCCTTGGGTCAGATCCCCACTCCTGGTCCAATCAGCTGGAGCAGAGGTGGAAGCATTAATGCTCAGTTAAACATGGTAGGTACTAAGGTTGGGCAGTTTCTTTTGGAAAGAGATATGGATATGACAGAAACCATGATGGACATTTTTTTTTCTTTTTCTTTTTTCTGTATGATGGACATTTTTGGTACACCTGGCTTAAGAGACCTAAGAAGGACAAACTCATTTCCTTGCCCTCTCCCCTTTTCATCAAGAAGAGCATTCAAAAGACTAGGAAATGGGATCTTTGGGAGCATCTCTAGATGAACCAGAAACAAAGCCTTCTTTATCTGCCTTTAATTATACCCAGGGATGAATAATGGGGGCTCAAGGTTTGTGAAGAGATACCTTTTGGATTTGAAAACACTTGCTTAATTAGAAATTTTGGCCAATGACCATCTTTGTACTTCTTGTTGCTACTCTTTTTGTTTTTTTAATTTTATTGAAGTATAGTTGTTTTACAATGTTATTTTTTTTTGTACAACAGAGTGTCTCAGTTATATATATATATATTCTTTTTGATATTCTTTTCCATTATAGTTTGTCACAGGATTTTTTTTAATATGGAAAAATATTTGTAGCATATTGTTAAGGGAAAAGAGGAATTTACAATCCAATATATACAATATAATTCTTATTTCACTTAAATATATGTGCAGATATAATGAAATAGAACAAATACCAAATTATTAATAGTAGTTATCTTTGGGTGATTATATTGTCAGCAATCTTTTACATTCATGCCTAATACCATTTTATGTATTTCTTCAATAAAAAATTAATTGATTTTTGGACATAAAATAATACATATTATTATTTAATGCTCTAGAAACACTTTTTAAACACTTTTTAAAAACAATCTGTTTGGGCTTCCTTGGTGGCGTAGTGGTTGAGGGTCCGCCTGCCGGTGTAGGGAATGTGGGTTCTTGCCCGCACCTGGGGGGATCCCACGTGCCGCGGAGTGGCTGGGCCCGTGGGCCATGGCCGCTGGGCCTGCGCGTCCGGAGCCTGTGCTCCGCGACGGGAGGGGCCACAGTGGTGGGAGGCCCGCGTGCTGCAAAAAACCCCCCAAAACAAAAAACAATCTGTTTGTAATATAGACTCACACCTAATTCATATCTATACCATTTCTTTTTCTTTCGTTTTTTTTAAATTTTTCAAAAATGAAGTATAATTGATTTAAAATGTGTTAATTTCTGCTGTACAACAAAGTGATTCAGTTATATATACATCTTTATATATATTCTCTTCCATTATGGTTTATCATATGATATATATTTCTCTGTGCTATGCAGTAGGACCTTGTTTATCCATTCTACTGATACATATAAAAGCTTACATCTGCTAACCCCAACCTCCCACTCCATTCCTCCCCCAACCTCTTCCCCCTTAGCAACCACCAGTCTGTTCTCTATGTCTGTGATTCTGTTTCTGTTTCATAGATAGGTTCATTTGTATCATACTTTAGATTCCACATATAAGTGATATCATACGGTATTTGTCTTTCTCTTTCTGACTGACTTCATTTAGTATGATAATCTCAGCTTGCATCCATGTTGTTGCAAATGGCATTTTTTCTTTCTTTTTTATGGCAGAGTAGTATTCCACATGTACCACATGTACCACATGTACATGTGGTACACATGTACTACAGCTTCTTTATCCATTCATCTGTCAACGGACATTTAGGTTGTTTCCATGTCTTGACTATTGTGAATAGTGCTGCTATGAACATAAGAATGCATGTATCTTTTTTGAATTATAGTTTTGTGTGGATATATGCCCAGAAGTGGGATTGCTGGATCATATGGTAGTTCTATTTTTAGTTTTCTGAGGAACCTCCATACTGTTTTCCACAATGGTTGCACCAACTTATATTCCCACCAACAGAGTAGGAGGGTTCCCTTTTCTCCACACCCTCTCCAGCATTTGTTATATGTAGACCTTTTAGTGATGGCCATTCTGACTGCTGTGAGGTGGTACCTCATTGTAGTTTTGATTTGCATGTCTCTAATAATTAGCAATGTTGAGCATCTTTTCATGTGCCTGTTGGCCATCTGTATATCATCTTTAGAGAAATGTCTATTTAGGTCTTCTGCCCCTTTTTGTTTTGTTATTGTGTTTGGTCATTTTTTTTGTTTGTTTTTTGGTTATTATGAATCTATTTTTTTATTGGAGTATAGTTGCTTTACAATATTGTGTTTTATACTGTACAGCAAAGTGAATCAGCTGTACATATACATATATCCCCTCTTTTTTGGATTTCCTTCTCATTTAGGTCACCACAGAGCATTGAGTAGAGTGCCCTGTGCTATACAGTAGGTTCTCATTAGTCATCTATTTTATAAATAGTATCAATAGTATATATATATGTCAATACCAATCTCCCAATTCATCCCACCACCCCCCTTTCCCCCTTAGTATCCATACGTATGTTCTCTATATCTGTGTCTCTTTTTCTGCTTTGTAAATAAGATTGTTTATACCAATTTTTTTCAGATTCCGCATATACGTTAATATACAATATTTTTCTCTTTCTGACTTACTTCACTCTGTATGACAGTCTCTAGTTCCATCCATGTCTCTACAAATGACCCAATTTCATTCCTTTCTATGGCTGAGTAACATTGCATTGTATGTATGTACCACATCTTCTTTATCCATTCCTCTGTTGATGGACATTTAGGTTGCTTCCATGTCCTGGCTATTGTAAATAGTGCTGCAATGAACATTGGGGTGCATGTGTCTTTTTGAATTATGGTGTTCTCTGGGTATATGCCCAGTAGTGGGACTGCTGAGTCATATAGAAGTTCTATTTTTAGTTTTTTAGGGACCCTCCATACTGTTCTCCATAGTCGCTGTATCAGTTTACATTCCCACCAACAATGCTTGAGGGTTCCCTTTTCTCCACACCCTCTCCAGCATTTATTGTTTGTAAATTGTTTGTTGATGGCCATTCTGACTGGTGTGAGGTGATACCTCATTATAGTTTTGATTTGCGTTTCTCTAATAATTAGTGATGTTGAGCATCTTTTCATGTGTTTGTTGGCCTTCTGTATGTCTTCTTTGGAGAAATGTCTATTTAGGTGTTCCACCCATTTTTTGATTGGGTTGGTTTTTTTTGATATTAAGCTGCATGAGCTGTTTGTATATTTTGGAGATTAATCCTTTGTCAGTTGCTTTGTTTACAAATATTTTCTCCCATTCTGAGGGTTGTTGTTTCGTCTTGTTTATGGTTTCCTTTGCTATTTATGTCAAAGAGTGTTCTCCCTATGTTTTCCTCTAAGAGTTTTATAGTATGCAGCCTTACATTTAGGTCTTTAATCCATTTTGAGTTTACTTTTGTGTATAGCTTTAGGGAGTGTTCTAATTTCATTCTTTTACATGTAGCTGTCTAGTTTTCCCAGCACCACTAATTGAAGAGGCTGTCTTTTCTCCATTGTATATTCTGGCCCCTTTGTCATAGACTAGGTGACCAGTCACAGAATATTGAATATAGTTCCCTGTGCTATACAGTAGGACCTTGTTGTTTATCCATTCTATATATAATAATTTGTCTCTACTAATCCCAAATGCCCATTCCTTCCCTTCCCTACCCCCCACCTTGGCAACCACAAGTCTGTTCTCTATATCTGTGAATCTGTTTTTGTTTCGTAGGTATGTTGATTTTTATCTCATTTTAGATTCCACATATAAGTGATATAATATGGTATTTGTCTTTCTCTTTCTGACTTACTTCACTTAGTATGATAATCTCTAGGTCCATCCTGCAAATGGCATTATTTCATTCTTTTTCATGGCTGAGTAATATTCCATTGTATATATTTATATATACCATATCTTCTTTATCCATTCCTCTGCCAATGGACATTTAGATTGTTTCCATGTCTTGGCTATTGTGAATAGTGCTTCTATGAACATAGGGGTGCATGTATCTTTTCGAATTGTAGTTTTGTCTGGGTATATGCCCAGAAGTGGGATTGCTGGATCATATGGCAACTCTATTTTTAGTTTTTTGAGGAAGCTTCATACTGTTTTCCACAGTGGCTTCACCAATTTACATTCCCACCAACAGTATAAGAGAGTTCCCTTTTCTCTACACCCTCTCCAGCATTTGTTATTTGTAGACTTTTTAATGATGACCATTCCAACCACTGTGAGGTGGTACCTCATTATAGTTTTGAGTTGCATTTCTCTAATAATTAGCTACATTGAGCATCTTTACATGTGCCTATTGGCGATCCGTATGTTTTCTTTGGAGAAATGTGTATTTAGGTCTTCTGTCCATTTTTTGATGGAATTGTTTGTTTTTTTATTGTTGAGTTATATGAGCTGTTTGTATATTATGGAAATTAAGCCCTTGTTGATCACATGATTTGCAGATATTTTTGTCTTTTCATTTTTATTATGATTTCCTTTGCTGTGCAAAAGCTTATAAGTTTGATTATGTCCTGTTTGTTTATTTTTCTTTTATTTCTATTGCCTTGGGAGACTGACTTAAGAAAATATTTGTACGATTTATGTCAGAGAATGTTTTGCCAGTGTTGTCTTCTAGGAGTTTTATGGTTTCATAGCTTATGCTTAAGTCTTTAAGCCATTTTGGGTTTATTTTTGTGCATGATGTGAGGGTGTATTCTAACTTCACTGATTTACTTGCAGCTGTCCAACTTTCCCAGCACCACTTGCTAAAGAGACTGTCTTTTTCCCATTTTATATTCTTGCCTCTTTTGTTAAAGATTAATTGACCATAGGTGTGTAGGTTTTTTCCCGGGCTCTCTACTCTGCTCCATTGATCTGTATGTCTGTTTTTGTGCCAATACCACACTGTCTTGACTACTACAACTTTGTAGTATAGTCTGAAGTCTGGGAGGGTTATGCCTCCTGCTTTGTTCTTTTTCCTCAGGATTGCTTTGGCAGTTCTGGGTCTTTTATGCTTCCTTATAAATTTTAGGATTATTTGTTGTAGTTCTGTGAAAGATGTTGGGTGATTTGATAGGGATCACATTAAATCTGTGGATTGCTTTGGGGAGTATGGCCATTTTAACAATATTAATTCTTCCAATTCAGGAGCATGGGATATCTTTACATTTCATTGAATCATCTTTAATTTCCTTTATTAATGTTTTGTAGTTCTCAGCATATAAGTCTTTCACCTCCTTGGTCAGATTTATTCCTAAGTATTTTATTTTTTTGATCCAATTTTAAAAGAGATTGTTTGTTTACATTCCCTTTCTGATACTTCATTCTTAGTGTAAAGAAATGCAACCGATTTCTGTATGTTAATGTTTTAGCCTGCTACCCTGCTGAATTCATTCATCAGTTCTAGTAGTTTTTGTGTGGAGTCTTTAGGGTTTTCTATATATAGTATCATGTCATCTGCATGTAATGACAATTTTACCTCTTTCCTACCAATCTGAATACCTTTTGTTTCTTTTTCTTGTCTGATTGCTGTAAGTAGAACTTCTAATATTGTACTATGTTGAATAGAAGGGGTGAGAGTGGGTATCCTTGTCTTGTTCCAGATTTTAACAGAAAGGCTTTCAGCTTTTCACCATTGAGTATTATACTGGCTGTGGGTTTATCCTAAATAGCTTTTATTATGTTGAGATATCTTCCCTGTATACCCACTTTTGTAAGGGTTTTTATCATGATTGGATGTTGAATTTTATCAAATGCTTTTTCTGCATGTACTGAGATGATCATGTGGTTTTTGTCTGTTCTTTTGTTCATGTGGTGTATCACATTGATTGATTTGCATATGCTGAACCATCCTTGTGACCCTGGGGTTAATCCAACTTGATCATGGTGTATGACCTTTTATGTGTTGTTGGATTCAGTTTGCTAATATTTTGTTGAGAATTTTTGCCTCTATATTCATCAAAGATGTTAGCCTGTAATTTTCTTTTTTGGTAGTATCTTTGGTTTTGGTATCAGGGTGATGGTGGCTTCATAGAATGTCTTTGTGAATATTCCTTCCTTTTCAACCTTTTGGAAGAGTTTGAGAAGGATCAGTATAGGTTCTTATTTGTATGTTTAGTAGAATTCCCCAGTGAAGCTATCTGGTCCTGGACTTTTGTTTGTAGGGAGTTTGTTTTGTTTTGTTTTCAGATTCTATTTCATTTCTAGTGATTGGTCTGTTCAAGTTATCTACTTGTTGATTCAGTCTTGGTGGGCTGTGTGTTTCTAGAAAGTTGTCCATTTCTTTTAGGTTGTCAAATTTGTTGGCATATAATTGTTCATAGTATTCTCTTATGGTTTTTTGTATGTCTGCAGTATCAGTTGTGATTTCTTCTCTTTCATTTCTTATTTTGTTTATTTTGGTCTTCTTTCTTTTCTTGGTGAGCCTGGCCAGATGTTTGTCAATTTTGTTTACACTTCCAAAGAACCAGCTCTTGGTTTTATTGATTTTTTAATTGTTTTTTAATCTCTATTTTATTTATTTCCTCTTTGATCTTTATTATTTCCTTCCTTCTAATGACTTTAAGTTTTGTTTATCTTCTTTTCCTAATTCTTCTTGTTGATACTCTTAAGGGTTTGGGACATATTCTGCTTAGAATAGCTCTGGAAATCCTATAGGAGTGAGGATGGGTCAGAGAACAAAGGAAGGGATCCTGCTTAAGGCTTGTTCCAGTTTTAAAGGAGAGAGAGGAAGCAGAACCTTAAGGTTTCACTCTAAATTAATTTAACTGAGTTTCCTATGGCGGGAGGTAGCAGGATTCAGGCCAGAAGTGTTGCCAGAGTTAACAACTGAGCCATTGGCTAAAACATTCTCTGGTGGGCTCTCCAGAAAGCCAGCAGGTGAGCAGTGAAGTTCATCGTTGTAATGGACATGAGCATGAGTTTTGACCAAGATAAATATCACCATAAATCTATTAATGGAACATCTGTTCTCTGCTGTTTGAGCTAAAGGATGGCATGATGAGATTGGAGCTTGTGCCCCTAGGTCTCTGGGCCAGGGTAGAGAAGTTCTCCTGGCTCTGGCACTTGGCCCAAGGTGTGCACACTGAGCTTCTGACAGACTCCCCTGCAGCTTGTCTTCCCTCCAGCAGACACTAGAGCTCCTGTAGATTGCTCCCAGCACCTCAGTCATTCTTTCACCTGGGCTTCCAGTATTCCCAGGCCCAGTGAAGAATAGGGGATGGAATCCCTCCCTTGTCTTCCAGCACATGCAGCCCATCTTACTGCTATTATCCACAGAAAATAGATAAGGGTATAGAAGTCCTAAAAGATTTAAAATCCTATTAATTATGAGTCTTCATGAGATGTGAATGACACCAACCTGGCTGTTCCTTCATTCACTCACCACACTGCAGTGCCTTTGGTGTCAATCCAGTTTAATGACTCCCATCAGCCGTCAGGGAAGGACACTTGGGGTTAAACATAGACCCATTAGTCCCTCATGGCTTAGGGGCTCTTGTTTACATCTCAGTGATCTCCTCCCCCAAAAGAATAATAAAAACAATAATAATTCACAGGAAGAGAGGGAATACTATTTACTACAGGCTTACTTTCAGACAGATGCTGTGGCAAGCTTTGACACACATATTTTCTTTAATTCTCACAGCACCCCAATGATTTGAATAGTATCTCCATTTTAAAGAGACACAGAGATGGTAATAAGTTTGCCCAAGTTTACACAAGTAAAAAATGGAGCCAGGATTCAATCTCAGGTTTATCTGACTCCACAATGCCTTCATCTTTGTAAAAATAATATATTCTTTTTAAAATGTCCGTGCCCTAAGGAAAGTATAAAGAAGACAGTGAAAAATCACATGTAATTCCATTGCTCAGATATAATCACTATCAAAATTTGGTGTATCACTATCAAAATTTGGTGTATTTCTTTTTAAACATTTTCCCCCATGCATCCATATAGACGCACACATACACCAAGCACATATTAATTCATATACCAAATAATTTTTGAACATCTGCTATGTTGTAGGTCCTGTTCCACATGCTGGGGTACTCCAAGTCCCCATTCTGGAGGAGGTTACATCGCAGTGGGGGAATCAGAAAATAAATAAATAAATGAATACATTTACGCTATTACATGTGTTACCATGTGTGCCATATACAACTATGCAGGTTGTGCACTGCAGGCCTCTGGAGGGGCCAGTCACATTGCAGCCGAGGTGAATGACCTCCTCAAGTTAGGCACAACTCCTACACCACATAATGGATACTGATAGGAGACAGAAAGCAACATAAAGGAGAGATATTATGTAAGGAATGACAGGTCAGAAAATACCTCTTTGATTAAGGAATATTTGAGAATTACCTACAGAAATAGAGCTAGCTCAGCAGCAATCTGAGAGAAGAGACTTGATTTCAAGCAGGGGAATAGCAAATGCACAGATCCTGAAGCAGGAATGTTCTGGGCATGATCAAGGAACAGCCAAGAAGCTAGTGTAGGTGGGAAGCAGTGGTCATGAGAAAAGGGTAGGAGATGACGTCAGAGAGGTAGCAGGGGCTGGATCACAGGGTCTTGTGAGCATGGTAAGGACTTTAGATTTTATCCTGTGTGATAAAAGTCACTGGAGTGTTGTAAGCAGAGGTGAATGTCTTAAAAGAATGAGAGTGGTTGCTTTTTCGGGAAAGCATAAGAGGAGGCAGTGTGATCAGGTAGGACTGGAAAAAGAATGATATTGGTAACTTAGACTAGATGAGAGTTGGAGAGTGATGAGAAATAGTCAGATTCAGAAAATGTTCTAAGCTGTTGCTGGCATTTAGAGCAGATTTCAGAGAGTACCAGTGGAATTGGCCGATGCATTGGTGTGAAATGTGAGAGAAACCTAGGAGTCAAGATGACCTGAGTAGATAGAGGGATGCTTTATGGGTTGTAGAGCATGGAAGGAGCAGGTCCAGGGAAAACCAAAGGTTCCATTTGGGGAATTTAGGTTTCAGATGCCTATTAAGCATGCAAGCAGAGATGTGTTGGGACTAGAAATATCATTTTGAAATTCACAGTATATTGTTGGTGTTTAAAACCATAGACCTGGATGAGATCACTTATAGAAGTATAGAAAAGATTCAGGGACTAAACCCTGGAGCAAAGCAACATAAAAGTACATTAAAAAGTGAGGAAAATTAGGGGTATCTGCAAAATCATCTAAGAAAGAACCACCAGAGAGGTAAGGGGAAAACCAGGAGGGTTTGATGTCCCAGAAGCCAAATAAAGGAAGTGTCATAAACAGGTGTGATCAACTGGAACAAGGCTGCTGAAAGGTTAAATAAGATGAGGAGAGGAAATTGAGCATTTGATTGACATAGTAGAGCCAGATTTGGCAATGATGACTTCACAAGAGTAGTTTTGGTGGAGCAGTAGGAACAAAAACATGATCAGAGTGAATTTAAGAAAGAGTGACTGGAGAGGACATAGAGGCAAATATAAATGTTTCAAAAAGTTTTGCTATGAAGGGAAGCAGAGAGATGACATGATAACTGGTAGGAGATGGAGGAGTCAAGAAAGTCTTGATATTTTGTTTCAGTTTTTTGGATAAGTCATAGTGTGGCACATCTTTAAGGTAATGGTAATTATCCAGAGGAGAAGGGGAAAGGATAATGCTAAAAAGAGGACAGAATTACTGGACCCGTGCCCTAGAGGAGATAGAATGAATAGGATTTTTACACAAGGAGAGCAATGCATCTTTTCTAGGCTAATGAACTTTTGTTAATTGTAATAGAAGGGAACATAACAGATATTTGTAATGGGCTCATACTATGCATGCTGTCTTAAAATCTTGATTGGCTCTATTATAATAATATTACTTCATAAATAAATGTAGATCAATACCATGGTCTCACAGTATTTCAGAGCCTGCCTCTTCCATAATTTATTTTACCAATCTCTTCTTCTTGGACATTTAGGTTGTTTCCAATTTTTCACTGTTATAAATAATGACAAACCAGGCTTCTAACCTCTGGTACCCTGACTGCCTTCTTCTTGCAAGTCATCCTGAGCCAGTTCTCAACATGGAGCTGCCCCTGCCCAGGCTCAATCCCCCCTCTAAGACTGAAATTTTGCTCTACATTCAAGATCCAGAGCATGAATGGGAAGAGTCACTTGGTCCCCTGCTAATCATGTCACTTCCCCCACCCAGAGGGATGTGCCCATTCTCTGGCAGGCAGGGCACAAGAGAGTTGAAACAGAAACTGCTCGGCCCCCTCTGGAACTCACAAGTGCTAAAAATCTTGAGGAGTATCATGGAGCCATAGCCTCTGGCCCCAGGAGTTTTGAAAACATTTTAGGCCTAGATATGTTAAATGTTTTCTATTAAGAAACAAAGATTTAGAGATGGGAAAAGTGAAGGAACAGCAAACCTAATAATAGCTTGCTCTTAATTTCTCAGCAAAGCAAAAAGACAAGCTGAAAATCCCACTGGGGTCTGTCTGACTCTAAGCACCCTTCCCACCCTTCTTCCACCCTTTCCATTGCACAAAGCCCTGCCACCATCACCAGCCCTTCGCAAGCTTTCCCAGGCATAACAGCAAAGCATCCCCTTCCTGAGAACAGAGACTACCCTGAGCCAAACCTCCGGGTCCTTCCAGCCTTTTCTCCAATCTTTCACAAGCTCTGTGAAGCCACATAGGCCCTTCCTAGCCCCCCAGTATACCCTGAAATTTCCTGTCTCCTTTTCTTTCCTTACGTCCTTCCTATGTCCAGATGCCCTTCATTGGCTCCACATGCTGGGATCCTACCAACTCTTCAAGACCCGGCTCAGATGCCACCTACTCTAGGAAGCTTCGCCCAGTGTGTCTGGGCTTGCCCACCTCGGAATTCCTGGAATGCTTTACCTGTCCCTGTCTTAACACTATCTTGTTTGGAGACCATTTTTACATATATCTTAGCTCTTCTCCCACCAGACTTGAAACTCCTAGAGGAAAGAGATCATGTCTAAATCATCTAAGTAGCTCTCTCAGCACCTGGCATAAAGTAGGCCCTTGTTAAAGGCTTGAAGTATGGGTGGATAGATGGATGGATGGATGGATGGATGTATGGATGGATGGATGGATGGATGGATGGGTGGGGGGGGGGTAAATGAATTCCCTAGCTATCCCTGGCTTAAAAACTTTTTGGATGATGTATTTTGTTCTATTTAAGTTCTAGAACCTGTCATTACTGACATGGTTATGTAGAGCTGCCCCTAAGTGCCTTGAAATTCTCCATTCAATGTCCTTCCACTCCTGTTGCTGTTAGTAACCCAGTTCTTCAAGTCCACCTCCATCCTTTCCCCTTAAAGCTCTTACTCTAGTTTCCCATAATTATCTCACTCAAATATTCCTAGCTGAGAAGTCAGTTAATAGGTACTTAAAATATAGTCTTTGCCCCGGGGAGCTGCATTTTAATAGGATGTTCCAAAAGGCAGAAAGTATATAGATTTCTAGTAATGGAATTTTAGACACCATAATAGGAGGTAGGGAGAAAGCCTGTGTAATTTCATATTCCCTGACCCAAGGCTGGCCCAGTGGCCAGGCTTCCTGCAAGGAAATAGAAATTATCATAAGAAGTCCGCATCACTGCCTCCTGGCCCCACCCTGACTCAGGAACTGAGAACAGAACATCCCAGTGCTAATGTCTCCACTGATAGACCCCTTTGGCTGCGCCTGAACTCTCAGCCGACATCAACTTGGCGCTGCTGAGGCCATAGCCCTCAGGAACAGTTGCCTCAAGAGTTAAAGGGCAAACCACTATGGATAAAATACATAAGATACTAGGATACATTGTACAGAACAGGGAATATAGCCAATATTTAATAATAACTTTAAATGGAGAATAATCTCTAAAAAGTTTGAATCACTATGTTGCATACCTGAAACTAATATGGTAATCAGCTATACCTCAATTTAAAAAACAAGTTAAAGGGCACTATTATGGCCTAGTCCCTTCTCTAACTAGATGTCTAGAAGCCAAGAGTGGAGCTAGGGCCCTTTCCCACAGACCCACCAAGAGGCAGGCAGCCACTCCCCTGCCCTTCTAAGCCTTGTCCCCAGAAGTGGGTCTTCAAAGGGTCCTAGTTGAGTTTCCTGGGCCTGGGAGGGGACAGGGAAAACAGGTGGGGAGACATGAGTTGCTACCCCTAGCAACTGAGTCCCATCCTGTCTAAGGTAGTAGTCCCCTTTACCTGAGCCAAGCTGGTCTTCCCAACATCCTACTATGGCAGTCAGAGATCCAAGAGGAATATTTTGAGCACTTGCTCTGAACTGATCTTTGGGTTCAATGAGACTATCAAAAAAGGGTTCTGAGTGTAAGGATGGCATTAAAGTGCTAATGAACAAAAAAGCAAGGGCTGAGTTCTGAGCCCAGTTCCATCATTACCAGCTCTGTGATCTTGAGCAAAATGCCCAACTGTTATCAGCCTTCATTTGCTATAAAATTATCATAAAACAGTAAGAAATGCAAGGCACCCAGTACTGCCTGGACTTATAGTGTGAGTTCCAATAATGTTAGCAGTTGTTAAGGAGGTTACAGTATGGCTGCTCGAGACATTATCCATGGCATTTAGGCAATGGACAGAGGAGAGAGAAGTCTCATTCCCAACACACAGATACCACCACTACCACCCTACTTTTGAATGTGCAGTCCTACCATTGTCCCTCAGAGCTGGCTCCAGCCACCAGATACATGCTGCTCTCTGGCCTGACATTCAAGACTCTCCAAAGCATGTCCTTGCTTTCAATCCTCATCGTTCTCAACTATCTTCCGACACCTGATGCTCTAGCCATACCTGACCATGCCCCCACTGTTATCTTTCCTGTCCCTGAGTCCTTGGCTGTCTGTGCATCCACCAGTGTCAACATCCTCCGCATCATTCAAGCCTTAAATCCAAAAGCCTCTCTGATAGATAGCTAGTGGGAAACAGCCCCATAGCACAGGGAGATCAGCTCAGTGCTTTGTGACCACCTGGAGGGGTGGGATAGGGAGGGTGGGAGGGAGATGCCAGAGGGAGGGGATATGGGGATATATGTATATGTATAGCTGATTCACTTTGTTATACAGCAGAAACTAACACACCATTGTAAAGCAATTATACTCCAATAAAGATGTTTAAAAATAAAGAAGCCTCTCTGACCCAAATTAGAATAAAACTTGCCCTCCTCTTAGCTTCCACAACACCTTTAAGGTCAGTGATTCCAGAAGACTCTCTACTTTTTCAACTCTCCCTTTGAAATGCAAGCATATCAAAGGCATAACAATTTTTCTGCCAAGTTTACAATACTCTGGGTATAATAATGCACTGAGAAGGGACACAGGACACAATTAAGCCACCCCTTCTTAGTCATCAAGCCCAGAACACCCTGGCCCTGGGCTTCATTCCCAAGGCAGCAGGTTCAAGCCTTCAGTGACTAGTTCCCAATTACCTGGGGCTTTCCTTGTCTTTCTCCAGTCCCTGGGGAAGCAGAGCTCTTTCTATCTAAACCTTAGATCAGTTCTTCGCCAGGCAGCCTTGGGACAGCCTGGCTATCCTCATACCCATGGGATGCTCCTCGCACTTTCCTGATTTACTTTTCTAGCTTTAAAGTTGCTCACAATATCTGCTTCATTTGCTGTTCACATCAGTCTCCGTGTTTCTCAGATTTTTAAAAAAATATTATTCTGTCTTTGATACTTAGGCAACCCCATAGCCAGACATCGTTGGGCACTTCTCTGATCAAGCCCCACATCCAGGCTGCTAGCTCTTACGTTAACCCCTGCAGAGCTCCCTGCCTTAGGCTTTTGTCAAAGGAAGCCCCAGGCAACTCATCCCCTACACTTCCTGCAGCAGCGGTGTTATTGATGGCCTTGTCTGTCACCTACATCACAGAACGTCTCCTATAAAAGCCCCATGTTAGATATTTCTTTGAGATTTTACTGCTAAGAAAAGCTCTTCCGCCTCCCCTGAGGAACTTTCCATAATTCTCTCTGATCATAAGGACTTAGTAACAGTTCATGCCCCAGTTTGGGTTTTTAGCTGCCAAAAGCTTGGCAGCAGATTTGAAGCCCTGCTAAAGGAACTTGGCTTTCTGTACAATTCCAGGGCTCCTTCCTCTAGGGTTACCTCTTGATATATAGAACAGTTCAGCCTGTTCTGTTTGGGTCCTTTGATTATTTTTGCTTTGAGCTTCCTTGGGTTACAGATTCCATCTGGCCTCCCACCCTGTCACTGGCGGGTTTTCAGCCACCCCAAAACAAAGCCTTCCTCTCTTCTGTACCTCCCTGTTCCTGGGACTTTTTTTTTTTTTTTTTAACATCTTTATTGGAGTATAATTGCTTTACAATGGTGTGTTAGTTTCTGCTATATAACAAAGTGAATCAGCTATACGTATACATATATCCGCATATCCCCTCCCTCTTGCATCTCCCTCCCACCATCTCTACCCCACCCCTCTAGGTGGTCACAAAGCACTGAGCTGATCTCCCTGTGCTATGGGGCTGCTTCCCACTAGCTATCTATTTTACGTTGGGTAGCGTATATATGTCCATGCCACTCTCTCACTTTGTCCCAGCTTACCCTTCCCCATCCCCGTGTCCTCAAGTCCATTCTCTAGTAGGTCTGCATCTTTATTCCCCTCCTGCCCCTAGGTTCTTCGTGACCTTTTTTTTTTTTTAATATATTCCATATATATGTGTTAGCATACGGTATTTGTTTTTCTCTTTCTGACTTACTTCACTCTGTATGACAGACTCTGGGTCTATCCACCTCACTACAAGTAACTCAATTTCGTTTCTTTTTATGGCTGAGTAATATTCTATTGTACATATGTGCCACATCTTCTTTATCCATTCATCTGTCAATGGACACTTAAGTTGCTTCCATGTCCTGGCTATTGTAAATAGAGCTGAAATGAACGTTGTGGTACATGACTCTTTTTGAATTTCCAGTAGTAGGATTGCTGCGTCGTATGGTAGTTCTATTTTTAGTTTTTTAAGGAACCTCCATACTGTTCTCCATAGTGGCTGTATCAATTTACGTTACTACCAACAGCACAAGAGGGTTCCCTTTTCTCCACACTCTCTCCAGCATTTATTCTTTGTAGGATTTTGATGATGGCCATTCTGACAGGTGTGTGGTGATACCTCATTGTAGTTTTGATTTGCATTTCTCTAATGATTAGTGATGCTGAGCATCCTTTCATGTGTTTGTCAGCAATATGTATCTCTTCTCTGGAGAAATGTCTATTTAGGTCTTCTGCCCATTTTTGGATTGGGTTGTTTGTTTTCTTGATATTGAGCTGCATGAGCTGCTTGTAAATTCTGGAGATTAATCCTTTGTCAGTTGCTTGATTTGCAAATATTTTCTCCCATTCTGAGGGTTGTCTTTTCGTCTTGTTTATGGTTTCCTTTGCTGTGCAAAAGCTTTTAAGTTTCATTAGGACCCATTTGTGTATTTTTAGTTTTATTTCCATTTTTCTAGGAGGTGGGTCAAAAAGGCTCTTGCTGTGATTTATGTCATAGAGTGTTCTGCCTCTGTTTTCCTCTAAGAGTTTTATAGTGTCCGGTCTTACCTTTAGGTCTTTAATCCATTTTGAGTTTATTTTTGTGTACGGTGTTAAGGAGCATTCTAATTTCATTCTTTTAGATGTAGCTGTCCAGTTTTCCCAGCACCACTTATTGAAGAGGCTGTCTTTTCTCCATTGTATATCCTTGCCTCCTTTATCAAAAATAAGGTGACCATATGTGTATGGGTTTATCTCTCAGCTTTCTATCCTGTTTCATCTGTATTTCTGTTTTTATGTCAGTACCATACTGTCTTGATTACTGTAGCTTTGTCGTATAGTCTGAAGTCAGGGAGCCTGTTTCTTCCAGCTCCATTTTTCTTTCTGAAGATTGCTTTAGCTATTCAGGGTCTTTTGTCTTTCCATACAAATTGTGAAATTTTTTGTCTAGTTCTGTGAAAAATGCCATTGATAGTTTGATAGGGATTGCACTGAATCTGTAGATTGCTTTGGGTAGTAGAGTCATTTTCACAATGTTGATTCTTCCAATCCAAGAACATGGTATATCTCTCCATCTGTTTGTATCATCTTTAATTTCTTTCATCAGTGTCTTATAGTTTTTTGCATACAGGTCTTTTGTCTCCTTAGGTAGATTTATTCCTAGGTATTTTATTCTTTTTGTTGCAGTGGTAAATGGGAATGTTTCCTTAATTTCTCTTTCAGATTTTTCATCATTAGTGTATAGGAATGCAAGAGATTTCTGTGCATTAATTTTGTATCCTGCTACTTTACCAGATTCACTGATAAGCTCTAGTAGTTTTCTGGTAGCATCTTTAAGATTCTCTACGTATAGTATCATGTCATCTTCAAACAGTGACAGTTTTACTTCTCTTCTGATTTGGATTCCTTTTATTTCCTTTTCTTCTCTGATTGCTGTGGCTAAAACTTCCACAACTATGTTGAATAATAGTGGTGAGAGTGGGCAACCTTGTCTTGTTCCTGATCTTAGTGGAAATGGTTTCAGTTTTTCACCATTGAGAACAGCGTTGGCTGTGGGTTTGTCATATCTGGCCTTTATTATGTTGAGATTAGTTCCCTCTATGCCCACTTCTGGAGGGTGTTGAATGGGTGTTGAATTTTTTTGAAAGCTGTTTCTGCATCTATTGAGATTATCATATGGTTTTTCTCCTTCAGTTTGTTACCTGGACATTTTTGTTTTGAGTTTTCTTCTTCAGGAAGGCAGCATGAGAATTTAGGGAGTTCTAGTATTTGAGATGGGAAGAAAAAGAATTAGAAGGTTAGGTGCTTTCCCCCCTTTTTAAAGAAAAATCAGTTTTATTTTTATCAAATGTATACCTGATCATACTTTAGAGACAGTAGTTCTCTATGTCTTGTTAAAAGGCAAAACACAACCAACATCTCTCCACCTCACTATTACCTTCTCCCAGAGGCAATTCTTTTCACCTCTTTTAATTGATTCTTTTGGTATTACTTTATGTAATCTGATTATAGATTAATTCTGCTATTTATATTATTTTCTGCTATTTCTTTGGTTTTTAAGTTTTCAGTATTATTTACTGACTTCTCATTATGGAAGATAAGAATGTAAATCTCATTTGTTACCACCACTATCACCAGCTCTCACCAACCAACACACAACATTTCTTATCTACCTCTATTCCCAGTAAGTCATATGGTAATTTTGGTTAGATCTATTTTAGCTCAGTTATTATGACTATATAAGTGCTATAGCTGAGCCATGTAGTATACTACAATTACTTTTCCTCCCCAGCACAAGTGTTTGTTTTTCCTGAACTCAGTATTTGTAATGTTTGTTTTTTCATTTCCTTGCTTTTCATGCTCTTGATACTAATTCAGATCTGCCCTCCAGTTGTGTATCTCTTTTCTCAATACCTACAAGCACATTAGGAATTCTGTTGTTTTCATCTTCTTGATGAAATCTCTCCCAGAGACTTTTGACCTATTCAAGTCTGGACTGGTTGGTCTCTAGATCTGCTACACAGTGGGAGTAGAAATCCATAATGGCAAAGAGAGGGAACTGTTATCTGAACCTGGTAAGGGCTATAGCCACGGGAGAAGGGTCACCCAATGGGAGTCATGGTCTTAGGTCGAATACAGCCTATGTCAAACTGAAGCCCAGCAGGGAGAAAGCATGGGCAATAAATATTAGCATCTTAGTTTCTTCATCCTGATCTCCTGCCAGCATCTCTGTTGGTCGAGCCCAATTGTAAATCACCAGCAAAAGAGCTCAGGTCATGTAGTCCATAGAGGTCAGTCTCTATGGACTGGACCTCTATGTGGAATAGAGAAGGATGGAGAATAAACTGAAGAAGCAAACTAAGAATACTAGCAAACTATGTCTTTCTCTTTTTGGTTAACTCTGTTATTTCTATAGAACCCATTCTCCAGTAACTTTATGAGAAAGGGCACGTGAGGGGTAAATTACTTAAGTGTTTATAAGTGTGAAAAATATCTTTCTGTCTCAAACTAAATTGATTGTTTGGATGGATAAAGAATTCCAGATTGGGAATAATTTTTCTCTTTATTCTCTTGTCCTCTAGATTCTATTATTGCTGTTGAGAAGTTTCCTGCCATTCTAATAGTTGAATCTTTGTATTAAACATGGAAGTTTTTAACTCTTAGTTTTTGTACCCACAATTCTGAAATTCCAAAATGATGACTTTTGTATGTCTCTTTTTCAGCACCAAGTGCTGGGTACTCAGTCTGTCCTCACAATTTAAAATTCCTATCCATAAGTTTTAGTCAATTTTCTTGAATTATTTTCCTAGCAATTTCTTCACCTCTGTTTTCTCTTTTTGGAACTTCAATTGTTTGGGTGCTTAACCTCCAGGACTAGTTCTTTTATTTTTTGATTGTCTTTCCTTTTATCCTTTGTATTGCTCTATTTCTTAGAGATTTACTTAAATTTATACCAATTTTCAAGAACTCTTTTAGGTTCTCTGAATGTTCCTTTTTTTAGCATCTCGTTCTTCTTTTCTTGGGGCTGTTAGTGGTAGGGTATTTTTGAAGGGGGTGTTTGTTTGTTTTCAAGTTTCTCTAAATAGAGTAAGTTTTCTCCCACTGAGTTTTCTTGTTTGTTTGTTTGGTTTTGTCTCTGTCTTTCATATCAGATGCTCTGGTGATCCCTCACAAAAAAAGAATTTGAAAGCTCAGTGTACACAGGAAGGGATTGGCAACTCTGGGCTTTCCTGTTGGGTAAAATGTCTCGGCCATTTTGGGGGGAATCTCCAATGTCAGAATCTTGAGATCTCTTCTCTTGGGTTAGAGTCCACTCTCCTGTTCATAGAATATAAGCTTAGTTTCCAGCACATTGGGAACTAAGTGAAGGAAGAAGGTAGAGTCTCAGTCAGTTTGTGAACTTTTATTTAATCCCCCTGTTTCCAGAATGGTTCTGCTCTAAGTTGCGCCTGTTGTCCTCTAGCCCACAGTTCTCTGTCTTATGCTCTACAGAAAGCACACTTCCAGGCTTTCCTTGGGACAGAAAAGAGGCAGTCCCCCCGACACAAGGAACTGGAAAAGGGTCTCCTTAATCTTTGAGCAATTATCCTATCTTCAGTTCTACCTTCACCTCCACTTCTACATGAACATGGAATCACCAATTTCTGAGTCTTTGGGGGGAATTCTGGGGTGTTCATTACATTGTTTCTTAATTTTTACTTAAACAATTTTTCAACAGTTTTTCTATTTTCAGCCCTACCCTCATCCCTACTTTTAAATGTATATGGAATCACTAATTCCTGAACCTTGAGGCAACAGGAGGGTTCTGTGTGCTAAGCTGCATTGCTTCTTGGCTTTCCCCCACTGCCAGCTTAGGACTCAACTTCTTCCCTTGGCTTTTGAGCTTCTAATATTTAAATATTATCTTCTCTCTCATTTCTTTGTCATGTTTTTATGCCATTAAAAGCTGTAATTTTATTAAGCTTTAGGGTCAGGACAGAGATAAATGCATGTGTTCATTTCTTCCATCTTCATCTTGGAGTCAATAATTGCTTCTTGATGGTGGGATCAAAGAAGTGTAAAGAGTTTAAATAAACTTGTCTTGCTTGTGCATTTTTTGTACATGGGGAAGAATGAGAGGAGGCGTTCACACAGGGTTATTTGTTTTATAAGATTCATTACAAACTTATCAAGAGCATACAAATAGCATTACCCTCCATAGAGCTTTATATCATATATTTGAGTTCTGTTTTCCAGTTTTCAAAGCTCTTCCATGTATTCATCTGCTTTGTTCCTTGAAACAAGTCTATGAAGTAGACAGGCAGGTGTTACTATCCCCATCTGACATCTGAGGAAAGTGAAACTCATAGGGGCTGAATGACTTATCCAGAGTAGTAACCCAGGTCTTGGGATAACAAATAGCTGATACTTTTTCCTTTGGCCCATGCTTTTTCCAAGTGGCAATATCCATTTCCTACAAAGTTCCCAGATTGGCCCATGACGGTCTACATTGGCACCATCTGTGGTGGATTAAAGAATCATAAGATTCCTGGACCCCAACACCAAGAGATTATGATTTGTATGTAGGGTATGAAGTGTGAACCAAGTGTCTATGTTTAAATAGCTCCCTAGATGATACTGGCATGTAGATTGATGGAGAAACATTGCCCTAAAGGACCAGGAAGTGGTCTGGCGGGGCTCCCCTAGGCTGCAAGGCATGGATAATGAAATGCCAATTTCCAGAATGTAACAATTTAGCCATCCAGATAGCAGCCATCCCAGGCTGCCACAGCCAAAACTGATAGCTTCTTCCCTTCCACTCCTCTCTGCGACCCTGGGCAGACCTCACTTTTGCCCTCATTACCTGGCCTGCCCACTCACATAATGGAGACTCCCTTGCCAGCTCCCTCCACTGCTCCATTTCAGCTAGTGAGACTTCAGGGACTCAACTTGCTGAGAAAATTAAATTGAAAAACTTCTTCCCTGATAACTTAGGACCTCTTGTGGAACTCAGCTCTCTTAGGAGCCAGAGGGAAATAATAATAAAGAGCTCTACTCGTTATCTGATTGGCGGCCTCAGAAGTGTTATCCCCAGCTCTCATATGGCCTCCTAGCTGGAAAATATAAAATCCAAATACCTTTAGGCCAGAGAGGGAGCAAATGCAGGTATATGCATATGACTGCACAGTAGTGCACAGTAGAAGAGGTGTCTTTTCTAGACCCTCAAGGTCCCTGAGTTGAAGAAGTTTAAAGAATGACAGGAAGAAGGAAGGGAGCTGTATCACAAGAGTCTCGGCATTCTGTTTAACACTGAGAGAAAGAGAGGACTGAGACTATTTGGCAGGCCAGTGAGAGATCACCAGGCACATTTCAACCTGGAAGACAGAGTACCCTTCAGGGAAAGAAGTGCCCTAAGGGAAGAGTTGGTTGCATGAATGTGTAACCAACAGCTCAGCCATTGGAGGGGAGGAATGACTTTGACTATGGTGTGAAGTCCTTACAGTGAACCAGATAGGCATGCCCAGAGTACCTACCACTTCCAGAGCCCTCTTTTTTTTTTTTTTGTTTTTGCGGTACGCGGGCCTCTCACTGTTGTGGCCTCTCCCGTTGCGGAGCACAGGCTCCGGATGCGCAGGCTCAGCAGCCATGGCTGACGGGCCCAGACGCTCCACGGCATGTGGGATCTTCCCGGACCGGGGCACGAACCCGTTTCCCCTGCATCAGCAGGCGGACTCTCAACCACTGTGCCACCAGGGAAGCCCCAGAGCCCTCTTTTAAGGGATTCCTTCTACATATGCCGTTTTGTTGGTAGCAAAATACCCAAACTCCTAGCCCAGCAAATGGCTTGGAGTGCAAAGCTGACCCAGAGGTAGTCAATAGAGGCTAAAGGAGTATATGAGCTGGCCTGGAACAAGAGCACTCGAACAGGAGAAGGGCAATTAAGTCAATCTCATTCATCAAGAAATTAATTTATTCATCAAATATTCATTGAGCACCAACTGTATATAGACGCTTTATTATTTTTAAATTTTATTTAACAAATGCTTCTACTGAACATATTCTATGCCACACACTAATAGAAGTACTTTACAGGTATTAATGTATTTAATTCTTATAACAACCCAATAAATTAGCTGCTACTATCATCCACATTTTGAAGGTTAAAAAAAAAGTAAGCTTTCCTGGTTCTACATATATGCATTAATATACAATATTTGTTTTTTGCTTTCTGACTTACTTCCCTCTGTATGACACTCTCTAGATCCATCCAAGCCTCTACAAATGACCCAATTTCATTACTTTTTATGACTGAGTAATATTCCATTGTATATATGTACCACAACTTCTTTATCCATTTGTCTGTCGATGGGCATTTAGGTTACTTCCATGACCTGGCTCTTGTGAAGAGTGCTGCAGTGCACAATGGGGTGCATGTGTCTTTTTGAATTATGGTTTTCTCTGGGTATATGCCCAGTAATGGGATTTCTGGGTCATATGGTAATTCTATTTTTAATTTTTTAAGGAACCTCCATACTGTTCTCCATAGTGGCTATATCAATTTACATTCCCACCAATAGTGCAAGAGGGTTCCCTTTTCTGCACACCCTCTCCAGCATTTGTTATTTGTAGATTTTCTGATGATGTCCATTCTAACTGGTGTGAGGTAATACCTCCTTGTAGTTTTGATTTGCATTTCTCTAATAATTAGTGATGTTGAGCAGCTTTTCATATGCTTCTTGGCCATCTATATGTCTTCTTTGGAGAAGTGTCTATTTAGGTCTTCTGCCCATTATTGGATTGGGTTGTTTGTTTTTTTAATATTGAGCTGCATGAGCTGTTTATATATTTTGGAGATTAATTCTTTGTCCATTGATTCGTTTGCAAATATTTTCTCCCATTCTGAGGGTTGTCTTTTTGTCTTGGTTGTAGTTTCCTTTACTTTGCAAAAGCTTTTAAGTTTCAATAGGTCCCATTTGTTTATTTTTGTTTTTATTTCCATTACTCTAGGAGGTGGATCCAAAAAGCTCTTGCTGTGATTTATGTCAAAGAGTGTTCTTCCTATGTTTTCCTCTAAGAGTTTTATAGTGTGCGGTCATACCTTTAGGTCTCTAATCCATTTTGAGTTTATTTTTGTGTATGGTGTTAGGGAGTGTTCTAATTTCATTCTTTTACATGTAGCTGTCCAGTTTCCCAGCACCACTTATTGAAGAGACTGTCTTTTCTCCATGGTATATCCTTGTCTCCTTTGTCATAGATTAGTTGACCATAGGTGTGTGGGTTTATCTCTGGGCTTTCTATCCTGTTCCATTGATTTATATTTCTGTTTTTGTGCCAGTACCATATTGTCTTGATTACTATAGCTTTGTAGTATAGTCTGAAGTCATAGAGTCTGATTCGTCCAGCTCCGTTTTTTTCCCTCAGGACTGCTTTGGCTATTCGGGGTCTTTTGTGTCTCCATACAAATTTTAAGATTTTTTGTTCTAGTTCTGTAAAGAATGCCATTGGTAATTTTTTAGGGATTGCATTGAAACTGATTGCTTTGGGTAGTGTAGTCATTTTCACAATATTGATTCTTCCAGTCCAAGAACATGGTATATCTCTCCATCTGTTTGTATCATCTTTACTTTCTTTCATCAGTGTCTTATAGTTTTCTGCATACAGGTCTTTTGCCTCCCTTAAGTTTATTCCTAGGTATTTTATTCTTTTTGTTGCAATGGTAAATGGGAGTGTTTCCTTAATTTCTCTTTCAGAATTTTCATCGTTAGTGTATAGGAATGCAAGAGATTCCTGTGCATTAATTTTGTATCCTGTAACTACCAAATTCATTGGTTAGCTCTAGTAGTTTTCTGGTTGCATCTTTCGGATTTTCTATGTATAGTATCATGTCATCAACAAACAGTGACAGTTGTACTTCTTCTTTTCCAATTTGTATTCCTTTTATTTCTTTTTCTTCTCTGATTGCCATGGCTAGGACTTCCAAAACTATGTGGAATAATAGTGGCGAGAGTGGATATCCTTGTCTTGTTCCTGATCTTAGAGGAAATATTTTCAGTTTTTCATCATTGAGAATGATGTTAGTTTTGGGTTTGTCGTATATGGCCTTTATTATGTTGAGGTAGGTTCCCTCTATACCCACTTTCTGAAGAGTTTTTATCATAAATGGGTGTTGAATTTTGTCAAAAAGCTTTTTCTGCATCTATTGAGATGATCACATTGTTTTTATTCTTCAATTTGTTAATATGGTGTATCACATTGGTTAATTTGCATATTTTGAAGAATCCTTGCATCCCTGGGATAAATCCCACTTGATCATGGTGTATGATCCCTTTAATGTGTTGTTGGATTCTGTTTGCTAGTACTTTGTTGAGGATTTTTGCATCTATATTCATCAGTGATACTGGTCTGTAATTTTCTTTTTTGTAGGGTCTTTGTCTGGTTTTGGTATCAGGGTGATGGTAGCCTCATAGAATGAGTTTGGGAGTGTTCCTTCCTCTGCAATTTTTTGGAAGAGTTTGAGAAGGGTGGGTGTTAGCTCTTCTCTAAATGATTGATAGAAGTCACCTGTGAAGCTGTCTGGTCCTGGACTTTTGTTTGTTGAAAGAATTTTAATCCCAGTTTCAATTTCATTACTTCTGATTGGTCTGTTCATATTTTCTATTTCTTCCTCGTTCAGTCTTGGAAGGTTATACCTTTCTAAGAATTTGTCCATTTCTTCCAGGTTGTCCATTTTATTGTCATAGAGTTGCTTGTAGTAGTCTCTTAGGATGCTTTGTATTTCTGCGGTGTCTGTTGTAACTTCTCCATTTTCATATCTAATTTTATTGATTTGAGTCCTCTCCCTAATTTTCTTGATGAGTCTGGCTAATGGTTTATCAACGTTGTTTATCTTTTCAAAGAACCAGCTTTTAGTTTTATTGATCTTTGCTATTGTTTTCTTTGTTTCTATTTCATTTATTTCTGCTCTGATCTTTATGATTTCTTTCCTTCTGCTGACTTTGGGTTTTGTTTGTTTTTCTCTCTCTGGTTCCTTTAGATGTAAGGTTACATTGTTTATTTGAGATTTTTGTTGTTTCTTGAGGTAGGCTTGTATTGCTATAAACTTCCCTGTTAGAACTGCTTTTGCTGCATGCCATAGGTTTTGGATTGTCCTGTTTTCATTGTCATTTGTCTGTAGGTATTTTTTGATTTCCTCTTTAATTTCTTCAGTGATCTCTTGGTTATTTAGTAACGTATTGTCTAGCCTCCTTGTGTTTTTTACGTTTTTTCCCCTGTAATTGATTTCTAATCTCATAGTGTTGTGTTCACAAAACATGCTTGATATGATTTCAATTTTCTTAAATTTACTGAGGCTTGATTTGTGACCCAAGATGTGATCTATCCTGGAGAATGTTCCATGTGCACTTGAGAAGAAAGTGTAATCTGCTGTTTTTGGATGGAATGTCCTATAAATATCAATTAAATCTATCTGGTCTATTGTGTCATTTAAAGTTTGTGTTTCCTTATTAATTTTCTGTTTGGATGATCTGTCCATTGGTGTAAACGAGGTGTTAAAGTCCCCCACTATTATTGTGTTACTGTTGATTTCCTCTTTTTTAGCTGTTAGCAGTTGTCTTATGTATTGAGGTGCTTTTATATTGGCTGCATCTATATTTATAATTGTTATATCTTTTTCTTGGATTGATCCCTTGTTCATTATGTAGTGCCCTTCCTTGCCTCTTGTAACATTCTCTACTTTAAAGTTTATTTTATCTGATATGAGTATTGGTACTCCAGCTTTCTCTGGATTTCCATTTGCATGGAATATCTTTTTCCCTCCCCTCACTTTCAGTCTATATGTGTCCCTAGGTTGAAGTGGCTGTCTTGTAGACAGCATATATATGGGTATTGTTTTTGTATCCATTCAGCAAGCCTGTGTCTTTTGGTTGGAGCATTTAATCCGTTCACATTTAACGTAATTATTGATATGTATGTTCCTATGACCATTTTCTTAATTGTTTTGGGTTTGTTTTTGCAGGTCCTTTTCTTCTCTTGTGTTTCCCACGTAGAGAAGTTCCTTTAGCATGTGTTGTAGAGTTGGTTTGGTGGTGGTGAATTCTCTTTGCTTTTGCTTGTCTTTAAAGCTTTTGATTTCTCCATTGAATCTGAATGAGATCCTTGCTGGGTAGAGTAATCTTGGTTGTAGTTTCTTCCCTTTCATCACTTTAAATATGTCATTCCAGTCCCTTCTAGCTTGTAGAGTTTCTGCTGAGAAACCAGCTGTTAACCTTATGGGAGTTCCTTGTATGCTATTTGTAGTTTTCCCTTGCTGCTTTCAGTAATTTTTCTTTGCCTTTAATTTTTGCCAGTTTGATTACTGTGTGTCTTGGCATGTTTCTCCTTGGGTTTATCCTGTATGGGACTCTCTGCGCTTCCTGGACTTCGGTGGCCATTTCCTTTCCCATGTGAGGGAAGTTTTTGGCTATAATCTCTTCAAATATGTTCAAGGGTCCTTTCTGTCTCTCTTCTCCTTCTGGGACCCCTATAATGCGAATGTTGTTGCATTTAACTTTGTCCCAGAGGTCTCTTAGTCTGTCTTCATTTCTTTTCATTCTTTTTTCTTTGTTCTGTTCCACAGCAGTGAATTCCACCATTCTGTCTTCCAGGTCACTTATCCGTTCTTCTGACTCAGTTATTCTGCTATTGATTCCTTCTAGTGTAGTTTTCATTTCAGTTATTATATTGCTCATCTCTGTTTGTTTGTTCTTTAATTCTTCTAAGTCTTTGTTAAACATTTCTTGCATCTTCTCGATCTTTGCCTCCTTTCTTTTTCTGAGGTCCTGGATCATCTTTACTATCATTATTCTGAATTCTTTTTTTTGGAAGGTTGCCTATGTCCACTTCAGTTAGTTGTTTTTCTGGGGTTTTATCTTGTTCCTTCATCTGGTATATAGCCCTCTGTCTTTTCATCTTGTCTATCTTTCTGTGAATGTGGTTTCTGTTCCATGGGCTGCAGGATTGTAGTTCTCCTTGCTTCTGCTGTCTGCCCTCTGGTGGATGAGGCTATCTAAGGGCTTGTGCAAGTTTCCTGATGGGAGGGACTGGTGTTGGGTAGAGCTGGACGTTGCTCTGGTGAGCAGAGCTCAGTAAAACTTTAATCTGCTTGTCTGCTGATGGGTGGGGCTGGGTTCCCTCCCTGTTGGTTGTTTGGCCTGAGGCAATCCAGCTCTGGAGCGTACCCGGACTGTTTGGTGGGGCTAATGGCAGACTCTGGGAGGGCTTACGACAAGGAGTACTTCCGAGAACTTATGCTGCCAGTGTCCTTGTCCTCACAGTGAGACACAGCCACCCCCACCTCTGCAGGAGAGCCTCCAACACTAGCAGGTAGGTCTGGTTCAGTCTCCCCTGGGGTCACTGCTCCTTCCCCGGGTCCTGATGCGCACAGTACTTTGTGTGTGCCCTCCAAGAATGGAGTCTCTTTTTCCTCCAGTTCTGTCAAAGTCCTGCAATCAAATCCCGCCAACCTTCAAAGTCTGATTCTCTAGGAATTCCTGTTCCTATTGCCGGACCCCCAGGTTGGGAAGCCTGACTTGGGGCTCACAACCTTCACTCCAGTGGGTGGACTTCTGTGGTATAAGTGTTCTCCAGTTTGTGAGTCACCCACCTAGCAGTTATGGGATTTGATTTTATTGTGATTGCACCCCTCCTACCGTCTCATTGTGGCTTCACCCTTGTCTTTGGTTGTGGGGTATCTTTTTGGTGAGTTCCAGTGTCTTCCTGGTGATGATTGTTCAGCAGTTAATTGTGATTCCGGTGCTCTCGCAAGAGAGAGTGAGAGCACGTCCTTCTACTCTGCCATCTTGAACCAATTTCTCTACCATCATTTTTAAGGAATGGTTGTTATTATTCCCACTGTACTGATGGAGAAAGTGAGGTCCAAATGTCAAGAGTTATATGGCAAGTCACAAAGTTATTAAGTGGCAGAAGGAAGCTTTGCACTCAGATCATCCCTCCTTACCTTTTGTTTGATGCTACTTAATAACCTCTTTCTTACCTCAAAAGGGAAGGGAGTTCAGGTTGCAAGGACCACATTGGGCTGAAAGAGTGTTTTTACCTTAGTTCTCTGTGATTGGTTCCCATTGGCCAGTTCCCTTTGCTCCCCACCTCCTTGGAGGTTCCAGGCATTTTCTGTTGCCTGGGGAAAAAACTTGGCAAGTCAAAATTCTTCTTAAATTCTAAAAATATTAGTGTCTTATTCAATGAGGGGAGAAAACGAAGAGGCCGAGGAGGCCTAGAGAGTCAGTCTAGAGGAAAATCAAATCAACCACATTTCCCATCCTACTTATTTTCTAACCTGTTTAAATGGGATTCTAATTGCGTGAAACAACTAATTTTTTTCATTAAGCTTCAGTTAAATTCATCTGAAACTCAGGATAATGGCATTGTTATGGAAGAGGTGTATTAAAGATGAAACATAATCTCTCTTGACTCCATTTCCTTTGACAAAATAAAGTTCAGCTACTAATGAGTTTGCAATACAAGATCTCTTTTTAAATGGCAACAAAGGGTGCAAATTTATGAACAGCAGTTTTTATCATCAACAGCCATTTCCTTTGTTACCAAAATATGCAGAAATGATTATGAGGCCCTTTTACTCATTATGGCTTTGATTTGGGGTGGGGGGAAAGCTTGAGATAAATAGCTTCATAATCATATCACAGTGAAGTCACGTGGAGAGCCCACAGAGGGTGGCCTCAAAACCTTGATTCAGGGCATTCTATGGACTAAGCAGACATTTCAATTTCCAGCCTTGCAGGCTTCAACCTCTCCCCTAGAGTCCAAATCTCTGTTTCAGGGCAAACTAGAAACGTTTCTCCCTACATGGTCTATCCCATGCCTTTTTACAGCCTCAAGGAGAAATTGGTTTGCTTTCTTGAGTCATGAAAACAAGGAGCAACCTGTCTAGGTAGCATGAGTCTGCCTTGGTGAATAAGCCTTCCCACCCTCTGGTGACACCTGGGCCTTTCCATGAGTAGCCAGAATGGGATGATGCCACCATTTTACAATTAACCTCAGATGGCAGAGTGTCTTCCCCCGGTCAGCAGTACTGTGACTTTCAAGCCTGGTGATGTTAATTCAGTGCCCAAAGCTAAGACAAATGCCATCAGCCCCTCGCCCAGTGAGAACACACATCTGAGTGGCATTCAGCCAAGCGAGTGGCTGGCATACAACCAGGCTAAATGAGGGCCTGTGACATGCAGGGGATCACAGGAAATACGGAGGTGAATAAGGCCCTGTAAGTAGTGAGTACTACCCAGCAAGTAATGGGTATAAAATAAGAGGGCCACACTCCCTTATCCAAAATCCTTGGGGCTAGATTTATTGTATGTAAGTTCAGAATTTTCAGGATTTTAGAAAGGTAGTTTCATACCAATTATCATATATTGCCTAACACCCAACGTGAATTTTCTATTGTGATATGTTTGAATATTCATACTAAATGAGTTAAGAATATAAACAGCCTCAAATCAGTTCAGGGTTAGGTCAGGTTTGCTTCTAAATGATTTATGAGTTATGAAAAAGCTTCTGGGAGCAAAAGAACACCCACCCAGGAGAGGAGAGCACCCCCAGGAGGGAAAGAAAAGAGGACCGAATCATCCATGATACTCCTAGAAGGGAACAAGGTACAGTGAATGGAGAAATGTGACCTCTACTGGAACCCCTGGGACTCCTACCAGGAGGGTGTGAGAGGCCCATCACTGAATGTGGGGCCAGGGATTCATCTTTCTCACAGCAAAAAGGCTGTGCTCTATCATTCCTGGTGGCTGCTGGAGCTGAGGGCCACACTTTCTGCCAGTCTTCTGGTCCTGACCTTCCAGGGCACATCTGCTCTGTAGCCAGGGTGGTCTGTCTTCCACTGAAAAGACTCACAGCACCACAGTCAGAAGCCTGGCAAATGAACAGGAGGCATGTCTCCATTTGGCCAATTGTATCATCTTTTCAAATGAGTGAGTATAGTAAATAATATGTTCAGAAGAATTCTTCATACTCAAGAATGTATACTCATGAAAATATTTTCCTGTGCTTCTCAGTCTCCAGACCCCCTTCGATTGACTGGGTGGTTGCTTGATGGCTAAACCACGTAGAGGTCATTCTTCCCAAGGGCTGGTAGAAGAACTGGCTCATCTGCAGTGAGCTAGCTCCTTCTTTTTTTTTTTTTTTTGCAGTACGCGGGCCTCCCACTGTTGTGGCCTCTCCCGTTGCGGAGCACAGGCTCCGGATGCGCAGGCTCAGCGGCCATGGCTCACGGGCCCAGCCGCTCCATGGCATGTGGGATCTTCCCGGGCCGGGGCACGAACCCGTGTCCCCCCTGTCCCCTGCATCGGCAGGCGGACTCTCAACCACTGTGCCACCAGGGAGGCCCCAGTATTTCATTATCTCTTTTTCGAACTTAGGATTTGGTAGACTGGAAAGGTCTGTTTCATTGTTCTTTCACGGGTTTTCTCTTGTTCCTTTAATTGGGAGTAGTTTATCTGCTTTTTCATTTTACTTTTATTTCTCTGACTCTGTGAATGTAGGAGAAACAGTTATCTACTGTGGTCTTGAAGGGCTGTTTTTACGGTAGTGTCCCTGAGTAGCCTGCATGAATCTGGTATTTTTGGTGCAAGGGCTTTTTTTAATATGGGTGCCTGCCATGTCTTTCCTCAGTGTGTGCTGGCCATTATCCCCTTGATAGGTGGTGTGATTGGTGTTGTGGTGACCAGAGCCTGCACTAGATGTTGAGCAGGGCCTCTTCTTTGCTCTTTGGCCATCACAGTCCTGTCAGGGGCAGGGTCTGCTCCCCAGTTGTTGGAGTGGATTTCAGATCCTTTTTATTTAAAGGTAAAAATAAAATACAGTGTTATCTTGCAGCATATACTCCCCTAATATGATTACTTGTAAGACCTCCAGGTCATTTACAGTAAAAATCACGTTTCAGCCTTGCTTCACGTTGGATGGGTACATGGAGAAGGGGCAGACCCATTCACTCCTACTTGTTTTTGTATTCTGAGTCTTCACGTTTTCATATACCATTACCCAGTAGCAATTTATAATATATTCTGTGAAGCCATGTGATATTTTAGTGGATGCTTCTTCTCAATTTCTCTTAAGATGAACTAAACAAAAGTACCTTAATAAAAGTAAACTGACAAGAATCACATTGTTCTCATTTCAAACACATATAAAGGAACTAAAATGTTGTGAAACATGCCAGGCAGTTTCACTAATCCTCTAACCTCCAGAAAAAGGGCTTGTAATTAGAATTACATAATAACTGTCCAGCCAGAAATTCTTTTTTTAATGCTAGAAGGACTTCACCTGATTTCACGCTACACATACACACTGAAAATATAGTTAGTTTAATGCAAAGAAATTAAAATTACAGTTGAGCTGTCACACGGTAAAGTGAAACAGCTTTACTGGTCTGTCGGGTCATAGAGCTAATAATGACTTTATGCAGAATGCAGTGAAACAGAGGTATCTTTCTCAAGAGCCAGAGTGCACTTGTGGCCAGCACTATTTTGCTTAGGCCGTATACAGCTGTACTTGATTATAGGAACATTAGTTAAGTGAGACCATAAAAAACAGCTGTATTTGAAATCACATAGGACTCTGCACATTTTCTCCCTGTGGCAGCCAATCAGAAATCTTGCTGACAGGCAAACTTGTACAAAACAAATGATCCTATTTAGATTAATTCCTCTTAATGCCTTACACAGGCCTACTTTCCTGGCATATTGTGGAGACAGGAGGTCAGTTCCACTCAAAATGTGGAGATAGAAAAGGCAAACTTGATTACTTGATAAAATATATGACTATACTGGCAGAAAATGTGGAGTGCTTAGTCCTTGTAAAAATGTGGCTGATGGGCTCTTCCCCAGCTCAGAGTTCAGCCATGAGGCACTCTGGAAAATGAGCACTCAGCCAGCTAGCAGTCTGCAAAACCAAGTTTTAACTGTGGCTCTGTCACTACTGTTTCATCTTCACTCTCTACCCAGTAACATGATACATCCACACGTTTTGCCATAAAACTCTGAAATGCCCTCTAATGCCTAGCTCTGGGCTTTGGTCCACGGGATGTTAACCAACATCACAGACAGATCTAAAATTTGCTTACTTGGCTGCCCTCTCTGCCTCTGCCAGTGACCTGAGAACATACCTGGGCTAGCCCACTGAGTCCAGTGGGCTGATGGGGACACATGGAGCAGACGTGTGAGCTGGCCCAGGCCGAGGTCAGCACAGCTGCCTAGCCAAGCCCAGCCTAGATCACCCAACCTGCAGACTCATGAGCAAAAGAAGTGCTTCTCATCACAGGACACAGATTTTGCAGTTGTTTGTTACGCAGCATAACTGTGGCCATAGTTAACTGAAGCATTACTGTGTGACCTTGGGCAAGCCCTCTTCCTTCCTCTCCTCCATTGCTCATCTATAAAGTGATGGGAGGGATTAGAGGATCCATACAGCCCCTTCTAATGAAGCTGAGGACCAAGAAACCTGGGATGAAAAGAGCTCCAGACTCCAGAGGCTCAGATTTCTTCCAGGCCTAAAGATAGAGCTGAGGAAAACACTTCATCAGGCACTGTGGGCAGGTAGAGGGGCTTTGTCCCCAGTGGTATAGCCATAAATGTCTCACAGTGTGTCCACAGTTATGTAAACAGTGAGAGAAGAAGTTCTGACAAACCTGGGCCCCAGAATGTCCAGAGAGCCAGCTCTCCCAAAAAAAACTTGTTTTCTATAGGTTTAAACCTAGACAAATAAGCAAGTTAGAAGACAGGATTGGAGAAAATGGAAATCTTTATTTTTAAACACTAGTACATTTCCAAGCTGTTTCAAAAAGGAAAAATCATATTACTTCAAAACTATGCATCAAAGCATATTTATTTTAAACTCTAATCTTACAAACACATAATGAAAGAAACATATATTTTATAAATATCTACTCAGAATATGTATTATGGAAAAAAAGTATTTAAAAATAACAGCCCCAGATCTCCCTCTTTAAATATATAAAATTCCCATACAATTCATAAGAATTCTTTCTCAAGAGCCAAAAACTTCACAAAGGCCAACAATGCAGTTCTCGTCAGACACAATCAAAAGTAAAACGGATATAAAAAAATGTAAAATTTCTGTACAAGGGAAATGCAGATAGCATATGGGTAAATCTCATTACCATCCATGCCATTTGTGTTTTAAAAATGTTTTATAAAAACTTCCATTTAAAACAAATAAGTGAGAGTCCTTCCCTGACTGTGGAAAATATATAAATTATCACCCTCCCACCTGGGAATCGAGGCTCCCACCTGCTAGGGTTGAGGAGAGAAGTCTCCATGTGGTTCCTGAATAGGGACTAAGTAAGCCACACATGGGGATCCACCTCCTCTGGCAGTGGCTTTTTTCGATGGGTGATTCATTATTATTCCCTTCTACTTAGAAAAATTCTTTGGGATCATAGGAGACAACTGCTCAGAAGTAAATGCAAGACTAGGAGACAACTTCAGATTGTGGTATCCGATTAATAATGTGTATTTCGTGGTTTTGGTGACCAAACTCTGGGAAGCCTAATTTTCCACTGTCAGAGACACAGCCCGTCACCTACCCCAGCAAAACACATGGCACAGCCCCAGGCTGTCCCTTCATCGTTCCTCTTCTGGTGCAAGTCATTCTGTTGCCTGCAGCAGTGTAGGTAGACTATTGCCTCTTCTGACACTTCTTCTGGAAAGAGCTCTTCAAAAACGTGCGGTAGACGGGGTCATCCACATATTCGTTCTTAAACCTGGAGCTCAGCACTCTCTGTCTCTTTTTCTCCCCTTGGATTATGTCCGTTCCATAAAATGTGTCTTCAAATCGCATATCAGAGGCTGTGGACTAAGAACAGCCAGTGTTACACTGCAGAAAGGCAGGCACTTGACAGCAAAAGAACGGACAAAGATCTGACTCAGTCAGCAGTGGGGAGGGTGCTGAGGCCCAGGGAGGAGGCCCCACGCAGGGCCCTTGGAGCCTCCCCACCTGCTTCCATCTAGCTCAGTTTTCTTCAGGATCTCCAACCCCCAGGGACCTTCCCCAACACGAGCAGGACTAAAGTCTTCTCATTTAAATCTCCCTCACTCTTCATGCCCCCTCTGGCTCCTGCCCAACCAGGTATGTGACAAAATTGTCCACAGTCATCTCTAATTCATCCCTATTCCTATTTACCTCTGGGCCTCTGTCCCCACCACTTCCCTGAAACTGTCCTTGCTCAAGTCCTAGTTCCTAGGACACTTCTCTCCCCTAAATTTATGTGACTACCCTGTCACCTAACTCTTGCATGAAGCTCTCTGTCATTCTGTAAGCCCTCCTCCTTCTCTGGTTGCTCACCGTGGATGTCTCAGCGGCTCCCCTTTCTTAACTATTTGCTCAACTCTGATGCCCCTGAGGCTTTGTGTGTGGCCTTTTCCTTGCCACATATGCTCCCTGGGCCTGCCTGCCCACACTCACAACTTCAATTTCAACATCAACCGCAAAGATGCTCACATCTCTTGCCCCAGTTCAGACCTCCACCTGTGCTCAGGCCTGCAAACATGTCCAACAACCCAGCAGGCATCTCAAAGTGTTTATACTGGAGGTACTAGTATAACTAGTCCAACCTAAAGTGAACTCAAATTCTTCCTTCTCCATCTCTGTCCTTTCTGTACTCAATGAACGGCAGCACCATCCCCATCAATTCTAGCTACACTGATCAGAAACCTGAAAGTTATAAACTTCCCCTTGTCCCTCCCCTGTCCAGGACCCCTCCTACATGTACCTTGAAGCCCTCCATCCTTTCTTCTTTAACCCTACTGACCCCATGGCCCTCACACTTCCTGTCCTAAACCACTGTAACAAATGCTGCACCCCAGTCTATTTTTCACAGAACCACTAGAAGAAAGCTCTCTAAAATCTCTGATTATATGACACCCTTGCTGATAGTCTTTCAATAGCTCTACTGTCTTCAAGATGATGTCTACGTTTCCTAGGCTGGACATACATAATCAGGCATAATCTTACCCCTTGCTTGGATTAGACTGAATTATTTACAATTCCCGGCCACACCTTACTGGTTCATGCCCCTCCATCATTAGATGTATTGTTTCCTTTGCATAGAAAATATTCTATCCTCTCTGCCACTGACAAACGTGAGGTTCCTTCTTTTGGGTTCCTGTAACACTCTACATGTCAGTGCAGTAGAATGAGGGCAGTGGCAGAGATAAGGGGTAGGTAAGTGTCTCCCCATAGGGGGTGCCTTGAACCCCTTCACGGTGAGGGTATTAGGGACTATGAACTGAATTTTATACATGTTCCCAACAGCAAGGAAGGTGCCCTGACACAGTCACTGCTCAGTAAGTGATAGCTAGGCAAAGGAATGTGGGCTTTTTCTGTTATGCTCACGTAAAGCTCACCTTTTTAAATTTAACTTTTATTTTATATTGGAGTGTAGCTGATTTACAATGCTGTGTTAGTTTCATGCATACAGCTGATTCAGTTATACGTATACATATAGTCATTCTTTTTCAGATACTTTTCCTATATAGGTTATTACAGAATATTGAGTAGAGTTCCCTGTGCTATACACAGTAGGTCCTTGTTATCTATTTTATATATAGTAATGTGTATATGTTAATCCCAAACTCCTAATTTATCCTCCCCCCCAACATTTCCCGTTTGGTAACCATACTTTTGTTTTCAAAGTCTGTGAGTCTATTTGTTTTGTAAGTAAGTTCACTTGCACAATTTTTTTTTAGAGTCCACATATAAGTGATATCATATGATATTTGTCTTCTCTCTGACTTAGTTCACTTAGTACGATAATCTCTAGGTCCATCCATGTTGCTGCAAATGGCATTATTTCATTCTTCTTATGGCTGAGTAACATTCCATTGTGTGTGTGTGTGTGTGTGTGTGTGTGTGTGTATACACCACATCTTCCTTATCCATTCCTCTGTCGAAGGACATTTAGGTTGCTTCCATGTCTTGGCTATTGTAAATAGTGCTGCAATGAACATTTGGGTGCATGTATCTTTGAATTACGGTTTTCTCCAGATATGTGCCCAGGAGTGGGATTGCTGGATCATATGGTAGTTCTATTTTTAGTTTTTTAAAGATCCTCCATACTGTATTCCACAGTGGCTGTATCAATTTACATTCCCACTAACAGTGCAAGAGGGTTCCCTTTCCTCCACACCCTCTCCAGCATTTGTTGTTTGGAGACTTTTTTTTTTTTTTGCTATACACGGGCCTCTCACTGTTGTGGCCTCTCCCGTTGTGAGCACAGGCTCCGGACGCACAGGCTCAGCAGCCATGGCTCACGGGCCCAGCCGCTCCACGGCATGTAGAATCTTCCTGGACCAGGGCACAAACCTGTGTCCCCTGCATCAGCAGGTGGACTCTCAACCACTGCGCCACCAGGGAAGCCCTGGAGACTTTTTAATGATGGCCATTCTAACTGGTGTGAGGTGATACCTCCTGGTATTTTGATTTGCATTTCTCTAATAATTAGTGATGTTCAGCAGCTTTTCATATGCCTCTTGGCCATCTATATGTCTTCTTTGGAGAAACATCTATTTAGGTCTTCTGCCCATTTTTTGATTGGGTTGTTTGTATTTTTTAATATTGAGCTGCATGAGCTGTTTATATATTTTGGAGATTAATCCTTTGTCTGTTGATTCGTTTGCAAATATTTTCTCCCATTCTGTGGGCTGTCTTTTCATTTTTTTTTTTTTATGATTTCATTTGCTGTGCAAAGCTTTTAAGTTTAATTAGGTCCCATTTGTTTACTTTGTTTTTATTGTCATTACTCTAGGAGGTGGATTAAAAAAGATCTTGGTGCGATTTGTGTCAAAGAGTGTTCTCTTTATGTTTTCCTCTAAGTTTTATAGTATCGGGCCTTACATTTAGATCTTTAATCCATTTTGTGTTTATTTTTGTGTATGGTGTTAGAGAATATTCTAATTTCATTCTTTTACATGTAGCTGTCCAGTTTTCCAGCACCACTTACTGAAGAGACTGTCTTTCCTCCGTTGTATATTCTTGACACCTTTGTCACAGACTAGGTGACCATAGGTGTGTGGGTTTATCTGTGGACTTTCTATCCTGTTCCATTGATCTATGTTTCTGTTTTTGTGCCAGTACCATACTCTTTTGATGACTGTAGCTTTGTAGTATAGTCTGAAGTCAGGGAGCCTGATTCCTCCAGCTCTTTTTCTTCCTCAGGATTGCTTTGGCTATTTGGGGTCTTTTGTGTTTCCATACAAATTGTAAACTTTTTTATTCTAATTTTGTGAAATATCCCCTTGGTAATTTCATAGGGATTGCGTTGAATCTGTAGATTGCTGTGGGTAGTACAGTCATTTTGACAATATTGATTCTTCCAATCTAAGAACATGGTATCAATATATCTTTCCATCTGTTTGTGTCATCTTCAGTTTCTTTCATCAACATCCTAATAATAGTTTTCAGAGTACAGGTCTTTTGCCTCCTTAGGTAGGTTTATTCCTAGGTATTTTATTCTTTTTTGATGTGATGGTAAATGGGATTGTTTCCTTAATTTCTCTTTCAGATATTTTGTTGTTACTGTATAGGAATGCAAGAGATTTCTGTGTATTAATTTTGGATTCTGCCACTTTACCAAATTCACTGATGAGCTCTAGTAGTTTTTTGGCAGCGTCTTTAGGATTCTCTATGTATAGTATCATGTCATCTGCAAACTGTGACAGTTTTACTTCTTTTCCAATTTGGATTCTTTTTATTTCTTTTTCTTCTCTGATGGCCCTGCTAGGACTTCCAAAACTATGCTGAATAAAAGTGGTGAGAGTGGATATCCTTGTCTTGTTCCTGATCTTAGAGGACACGCTTTCAGCTTTTCACTGTTGAGAATGATGCTAGCTGTGGGTTTGTCATATATGGCCTTTATTATGTTGAGGTAGGTTTCCTCTATGTCCACTTTATGGAGATTTTTTATCATAAATGGATGTTGAATTTTGCTGAAAGCTTTTCCTGTATCTATTGAGATGATCATATGGTTTTTATTCTTCAGTTTGTTGACGTGCTGTATCACACTGATTGATTTGCGAATATTGAAGAATCCTTGCATCACTGGAATAAATCCCACTTGATCTTGGATTCGGTTGGCTAGTATTTTGTTCATGATTTTTGCATCTGTGTTCATCAGTGATATTGGCCTGTAATTTTCTTTTTTTGCGGTATCTTTGGTTTTGGTATCAGGGTGATGGCGACCTCACAGAATGAGATTGGGAGTTTTCCTTCCTCTGCAATTTTTTTGGAATAGTTTCCGAGGATAGGTGTTAACTCTTCTCTAAACGTTTGATAGAGTTCATCTGTGAAACCATCTGGTCCTGGACTTTTGTTTGTTAAAAGTCTTAAAATCACAGTTTCAATTTCAGTGATTGGTCTGTTCATATTTTCTATTTTTTCCTGGTTCAGTCTTGGAAGGTTGTACCTTTCTAAAAACTTGTCCATTTCTTCTAGGTTGTCCATTTTATTGGCATATAGTTGTTTGTAGTAGTCTCTTATGATCCTTTGTATTTCTGTGGTGTCAGTTGTAACTTCTCCTTTTTCATTTCTGATTTTATTGATTTGAGCCCTCTCCCTTTTTTTCTTGATGAGTCTGGCTAAAGGTTTATCAATTTTGTTTATCATCTCAAAGAACCAGCTTTTAGTTTCATTGATTTTTGTTGTTGTTTTCTTCATCTCTATCTCATTTATTTCTGCTGATCTTTATGATTTCTTTCCTTCTACTAACTTTGGGTTTTGTTTGTCCTTCTTTCTCTAGGTGCTTTAGCTGTAAGGTTAGGTTGTTGTTAGGTTTGAGATTTTTCTTGTTTCCTGAGGTAAGACTGTATTGCTATAAACTTCTCTTTTGGAACTGCTTTTGCTGTGTCCCATAGGTTTTGGATTGTCATCTCTTTGTTATCATGTGTCTCTAGGTATTTTTTGATTTCCTCTTTGATTTCTTCAGTGATCCACTGGTCGTTTAGTAACATATTGTTTAGGTTCCACGCGTTTGTGTTTTTTGCAGTCTTTTTTATGTGACTGATTTCTAATATCATAGTCTTGTGGTCAGAAAAGAGGCTTGATATGATTTCAATTTTCTTAAATTTACTGAGGCTTGCTTTGTGACCCAGCATGTGATCCATCCTGGAGAATGTTCTATGTGCACTTGAGAAGAATGTGTATTCTGCTGCTTTCAGGTGGAATGTCCTATAAATATCAATTAAGTTCATATGGTCTAATGTGTCATTTAAGGCCTGTGTTTCCTTATTGATTTTCTGTCTGGATAATCTGTCCATTGATGTAAGCGGGGTGTTAAAGTTCCCCACTATTACTGTGTTACTGTCGATTTCCCCTTTTATGGCTGTTAGAATTTGCCTTATATATTGACGTGCTCCTATGTTGAGTGCATATATATTTACAATGTTCCATCTTCTTTTTGGATTGATCCCTTGATCATTATGTAGTGTCCTTTTTTGTCTCTTGTAACAGTCTTTATTTTAAAGTTTATTTTGTCTGATATAAGTATTGCTACTCCAGGTTTCTTTTAATTTCCATTTGCATGGAATATCTTTTTCCATCCCCTCACTTTCAGTCTGTTATGTGTCCCTAGATCTGAAGTGGGCTCTTATAGACAGCATATATGCAGGTCTTGTTTTTGTATCCATTCAGCCAGTCTATGTCTTTTGGTTGGAGCATTTAATTCATTTACATTTAAGGTAATTATTGATATATGTGTTCTTATTGCCATTTTGTAAATTGTTTGGGATTTGATTTTGCAAGTCTTTTTTCTTCCCTTCCTCTTTTGTTCCCTTCTCATGTGATTTGATTATCTTTAGTGTTGTATTTGGATTGCTTTTTTCTTTTTTGTGTGTTTTTGTCTATCTATCATAGAGTTTTGGTTTGCAGATCACGTGGGGTTTTGATATAGCAGTCTATATATATACAAGACTGTCTTAAGTTGCTGGTCTCTTAATTTCAAATGCATTTCCAATATCCTGCATTTGTACTATCCTCTGCTCATGACTGCTGGTTTTGATATCATATTTGTGTGTGTGTGGATGATTTCCTACCTTTATTATACGTTTGCCTTTACCAGTGAGCTTTCCCATTCATAATGTTCTTGTTTCTAGTTGTGGTCTTTTCTTTTCTGCCTAGAGAAGTTCCTTTAGCATTTATCGTAAAGCTGGTTGTGGTGCTGAATTCTCTTAGCGTTTGCTTATCTGTAAAACTTTTGATTTCTCCATTGAATCTGAATGAGAGCTTTGCTGGGCAGAGTATTCTTGGTTATAGGTTTTTTCCTTTCATCACTTTAAATATATCATGCCACTCCCTTCTGGCCTGCAGAGTTTCTGCTGAGAAATCAGCTGATAACCTTATGGGATTCCCTTGTATTTTATTTGTTGCTTTTCTCTTGTTGCTTTTCATATTTTCTCTTTGTCTTTAATTTTTGTCAGTTTGATTAATATATGTCTTGGTGTGTTCCTCCTTGGGTTTATCCTGTATGGGAGTCTGCATTTCCTTGGACTTGGGTGACTGTTTCTTTTCTCATATTAGGGAAGTTTTCAGCTATTATCTCTTCAAATATTTTATCAGGTCCTTTCTCTCTTCTCCTTCTGCGACCCCTATAATGTGAAAGTTGGTGCATTTAATGTCCCAGAGGTTTCTGAGACTGTCCTCCTTTCTTTTCATCCTTTTTTTCTTTATTCTGTTCTGCTGGAGTGATTTCCACTACTCTTTCTTCCAGCTCACTTATTAGTTCTTCTGCCTCATTTATTCTGCTATTGTTTCCTTCTAGTGTATTTTTCACTTTGGTTTTTGTATTGTTCATCTCTGTTCTTTAAATCTTCTAGGTCTTTGTTAAATATTTCTTGTATCTTCTCAGTCTGTGCCTTCATTCTTTTTCCAACATCTTGGATCATCGTTACTATCATTACTCTGTATTCTTTTTCATGTAGATTTGCCTATCTCTACTTAGTTGCTCTTCTGGGTTTTTATCTTGTTCCTTCTTCTGGAACACATTTCTCAACTGTCTCATTTAGTCTAACTTTCTGTGTTTGTGGTCTCTTTTCTGCAGGCTGCATGATTGTAGTTCCTCTTCCTTCTTGTGTCTGTCTCCTGGTGGGTGAGCTTGGTCCAGGGGCTTGTGCAGGATTCCTGGTGGGAGGGACTGGTGGGTGGAGCTGGGTCTTGTCCCTCTGGTGGACAGGGCCATGTCAAGGGGTGTGTTTACAGGTGGCTGTGAGGTCAGTACAAGTTTAGGCAGCCTGTTTGCTGATGGGTGAGGCTGTGTTCCCCCATTGCTGGTTGTTTGGCCCGAGGTGTCCTAGCACTGGAGTCTGCAGACTATTGGGTGGGGCCAGGCCTTAGTGCCAAAAATGCAACCTCCAAGAGAACCCACACTGATCAGTATTCCCTGGGGCCTCCGCCACCAGAGTCCTTGCCCCCACAGTGAGCCACAGCCAACACCTTCCTCTCCAGGAGACCCTCCAAGACCCTCAGGTAGGTCTAGCCCAGGCTCCTGTGGAGTCACTGCTTTGTGCTGGGTTCCAGTGCACGTTGTGCGTGCCCTCTAAGAGTGAAATCTCTGTTTCCCCTGTCTTGCGGAACTTCTGCACTCAAGCCCCACTGGCCTTCAAAGCTCAATGCCCTGGGGGCTCTTCCTCCCAATGCCAGACCTTCAGGCTGAGGAGCATGACTTGAGGCTCAGAACTCTCACTCCATCTCATTGTGGCTTCCTCTTTGTCTTTGGATGTAAAATATCTTTTTTGGTAGGTTCCAGTCTTTTTTGTCGATGGTTGTTCACCAGTTAATTGTGATTTTGGTGTTTTCGTGGGAGGAAGTGAGCTGCAGTCCTTCTACCCTGCCATGTTGTTGGAATCGAGGGGCTGCTTTTAGTTTGGATACTTCCTGCTGGTTCCTCAGTGTGTGCTGGCTGTTATCCCCTTGATCTGGGGTGGGCAGGTGTGGTGACCCGTGCTCACTCCTGGTACCCTGGGGTAGTGATCAGCGCCAGCTTGTGGGTCTCCCAGCAGTGGCCTGCGTGCCTGCAAGACGGCAGGGCCAGCGATTGGCACCTGCTCATGGGTCTCTTAGTGGCGGCGGCAGCCCATGCCCACCTCTGGAGCTCACGATGACAGTGGTGGCTCGTGCCTGCCCCCAGAACTCATGTAGGTGGTGTCCTGTTGCCTGAGAGTGCACGCAGGGAAAGGAACTCCTATGGCAAGTCCTGCCCCTCTCCTCTGCATCCCCCAACAATGGTGCCTTGCCTCTCTGGCAGACCCAGGCTTCTTCTGAGTGCATCCTCAGTTGCCACACTCCAGCCTCTTCAGGCTGTCTCCGTGCAGCCAGCGCTGGTCCTCTCCCTGAGTCTGACCTCCAAAGCCCAAGCTTTAGCACCCAGCCCCTGCCTGCCCTGGCAGATGAGCATCTCAGGCTGGGGAGTTCAGGGCAGCAGTACCAACCACCTGTGTAGGTCACTCTCTGTTTTGCCTTCCTCAAACTGGTTGCTGAGCTCTCCTCAGTGGCTCCAAAGCTCCCCCTCCATCCAGGCTGATCTCCCCACCAGTGAGGGGACTTCCCAGGGCGAGGGAACCTTTCCTCCTTCATCGCTCCCTCCCTGGGGCACATGTCCCATCTCAATTCCTCTTTTTTTTTTCTTTTGTCCTGCCTGGTTTACGTGGAGGTTTTTCTGCCTTTTCAGAAATCTGAGGTTTTCTGCCAGTGTTCAGTAGATGTTCTGTGTGAATTGTTCCACTTGTAGATGTGTTTTTGATATATTTGTGGGAGGAGGTGAGCTCTAAGTCCTATTTCTCCACCATTTTGATTCCTCCCGCCAGGTAAAGCTTACTTTAAAGTACTATTCTTCCTTCCTAATTTCCTATTTTGCCCCTCGAACGTGTTGTGTTCCCAACTGGTTTTTACTGAGATGACACCAACCGTGTCACGGAGGCCCCCTCCCATGGTGGTGACACAGGCAGGGTCCAGCTTTTAAGGCTTGAAAGCACATGGTCAATCATGAAGAAGAGAGAAACAATGGAACAATTACAAAGAAGCTTGAAAACTAAAAATGGACCCAAGTGCAAAGCTGGGCATGTTCCCTGCTAGTTCATGAGATGGTCATCCAGGGTGATAGGCTCCCTCCATGGATTCCCCCAGATGCTCCTAGCTTCACTCAGGAAGAAAAGTAAGAGATTGTGGATGGGCTGGGCACCCTCTGCCATTAGGATAAAACAGTTTGGGTTCATTCATTCTTGGCAAAGCACTTCCTCTGAGTAATCTTTCCCTTTTATAAGTGCTAAAGTTAAAGGAGAAAATAAAACATCTATGAAAGTGCTGCCACTGTGTGAGGACAGCAAAAGTAAGCCTCTTAAATACAATAATAAAACCAGTTTACCAGCAGCACCAGTTAATTATACACCATTGCTATGGTTATTCTGTGAGACCATAAAAGGTAATGGGGCTGTTTCTGAAGTTAGTGGGAAGGAACGCAGCACAGTCACTGAGGCGGACTGCTGACACTTTAGAAAAATTTCTCCCCAAGTCAGCGTATGTCTGGGTGAGCAGAAGTCATTAAAACATGAAGGCCTCCCAGCGGGGGCTGCAACCCACCCCGCCTTAAAAAAAAAAAGATTTCTCTAATTATAAAGTATCTTCCATCAATAAGTTTTCCAATCAGATTTGTTTCGTCAACTGGAAAAAAAATAGCAGTCACGGACAGACTAGCCAAGGGCCAGAGGGTTATATACAAACCTTAAGAAAAAGCTGGTTTTCTACAGCAGAAGCACGTAAGTCTTTGATTCAGTAAAAACAGAGGTGGCAAACTGGATTTAGGGACTGTGAGCAAACTGGATTTTGTCTCAAGAAATTTTCTACTAGGCTCAACATAACGTAACAGGTTAGATTCAGAGTATCTATGTGATTTATATATATATATTTTTTTTTTTTTAATTTATTTAATTTATTTATTTATTCATGGCTGTGTTGGGTCTTCGTTTCTATGCAAGGGCTTTCTCTAGTTGCGGCAAGCGAGGGCCACTCTTCATTGCGGTGCGCGGGCCTTTCACTGTCGTGGCCTTTCTTGTTGTGGGGCACAGGCTCCAGACGTGCAGGCTCAGTAGTTGTGGCTCACGGGCTTAGTTGCTCCGTGGCATGTGGGATCTTCCCAGACCAGGGCTCGAACCCGTGTCCCCTGCATTGGCAGGCAGATTCTCAACCACTGCGCCACCAGGGAAGCCCTATATATTTTTTAATTTAAAAATTTTCTATGAGAATTTTTAAAAAGCAGTTCAATTTGGTGTGACTGTTCTGAGAAATCGACCTTAGAAAATTCGTGCTCGAGTAAAGCTACATGGTAAAGCATACTGGTATTGGAGCCAAATCTACTATGGAACAGAGATTGTGATCAGAGCAGAAAGCAAAAAGCTTTCTTTGAATGTGATTAAGAAATGGTATTTGAAATCTATAAGACCCAGCTGGTAGGATGTTTAACCATACGTGGATTAGAAAAATCAAAGACCTGAGAGACTTCCAGAGGGCTACCTACTCCATTTCCCAACCTCTAAATCTTTAGGAGATTATTTTTTTAAAAAAGGGGGGAGGGAATGGGAAGGGACAGAGAATCCATGGAAGATAGGAGAAACAGGATGAGAGGCAGTCACCTCCAGCATCTTGAACAGGAAAGTTTTTCTCAAGAGATTTCAAGACCTAGAACACTGACAAATTATCCAGGTTTTTAGCTCTTTGTTAAGGTTTAACAGATGTCTTTACTATAGGAATATTTTCTTCTCCCTTTCCCTGCTGTTTATTATCTGGGGGTTAATCTGTTTGTTTTCAGGTGTGTGGGTCCCCTACTTGCCACATTTCCTCACTGGGTGGGCAGCAGTGCTGTTACTATCACTCTTCTCTTGACTGTTTCACTTTGAATGACCTTCCCCTCAAGGATGCAGCTGAGAAGGAAAAGTCAGTTTACACCTGATGCACTTAACCCTGTTCTCAGGATCCCACCCGACAGGAGAGGAGCTGAATATACAACTGAACATTTAAGGAAACCCATGTTCTTCCAAAGTAATCTAGAGTCGCTCTATCATTGCATAAAAGTATATCATTAGCATGCAATGAAAACTAAGGATGTCATTTATTCAGAAAAAAATTTTCATTTTAGTCAGAAAAATCCCCTCATTCAAATTTCCTAGTTTAGGACTTATCATTTCACAGATGCACTAGATGCAATTCTAAATGAGTAAAACCGACTTCATTTCAGGGTCCAGTAAATATTTTATGATACAATAATGAAAACTAAGTTATTATGAATTATATTTTTTAACAACTTCAGTTTTGACTATTTGTCCATGTTTATTTGTCTTTTAATGGTATGTACTGGGCTTGAAACTAATATCGTTTTCTTTTGTAAAAAAAACTGCTTTAGTATTTCCACAACTAGTATTTGGGCTTTGTTTATTCCTTTTGTTATAAAAGTGAGAGTTTAGTTTAATTATAAATTGACACAAACATTAATGAGCTTCTGAGAGGGAAGTTAATACAGATGACCTTGAACAACATGGGTCTGAACTATATATGGGTCCACTTAATATACGGATTTTTTTCAATCATAAACATTATGGTACTACACAATCTGAGTGATTGAATCCATAGATGTGAAACTGTGGGCAGGAAGGGTCTGACTATATAAGTTATATATGACTGTGTGGAGGGTCAGCACTCCAACCCCCCACATTGTTAAAGGGTGAACTGTATATGATAAGGCTATAGGAAACTAGATGTTCGCTATGCTGAGTCACCTTTAATCTCCTACTGAAAGCTTTCTTTTTTTTTTTTTTGCGGTACGCGGGCCTCTCACTGTCGTGGCCTCTCCCGTTGTGGAGCACAGGCTCAGCGGCCATGGCTCACGGGCCCAGCCGCTCCGTGGCATGTGGGATCTTCCCGGACCGGGGCACAAACCCATGTCCCCTGCATCGGCAGGCAGACCCTCAACCACTGCACCACCAGGGAAGCCCTGAAAGCTTTCTTTTAACGTTGCTTCCACTAAGAAGATTGTAAATGTCTTGATGGTATCTTTATATGTTCCCAGTTAGCTTGCATAGGACACATATTCAATAACTTTCTGTATGCCAATAGATGTTAACACAAAGAAGCATCATTTGACCTCATTAGAAAGAAAGATGGGGAACTTGCACCGGTTTCCCTGTTTCTGGACAAATTTGAGCTTTGGATTAAACGATTTCAATAAGGGAAAAGTTGCAATGGCTTTCTTCAAAATCAATCCAAAAGCCTAAGTATGTTTCCTGCTGGGCTTGGGAAACAGTGAGAGAGGAGGAGAGATTCACATGGCAGATCCCTCAGAGGGATTATCCAGCACTTACAAAGCGAGCTTTCACTCTCTTGGGTAACTCTTCATCTAAAGTGTAGATGTCCTCTCTCTTCATTGCTATCTGGGATCCATCTTCAAATTCAACCTAGTGAAAAATAAGACATCGAGCATGATCTATTTAAAAAAGAAGAAAGCATTCACCATTCTCTTCAGAGTTCCCGTTAGCTACATAAAAAAGAAAAGAGGATTCAGGCAGAGCCAACAAGAGAACTAGCCAACAGCCAAGGAAGGAAGCAAAGCTCTTCCCTTATCAAACTAAGAACAAAGTATGTTTCCAAACAGGCCAAAATTCTTGAAAATGAGTGTTTTGCAATATGTGATATGAAAACTTTATCCCCCCAAAGCAAAAACAAAGAAAAGTAACTGCTGCTCAAATGATTTCTCAGAACATGAGATTGTGGCCAATTTAGCATTAACACGGGTGGGGCCTGTAAGTACTGATTGTTTCTTTAAGAGGCTCTGACAACATAAGAGGGAGGACTGTTTCTCTTTGAGAAAGAAGTAATGATACATTTACTCTTGTATAATAATCCTCCCAGATAAAATAATTTCTCAAGTTCTTATGGAGCTTTAACTTTCAAAACTCACTTTTGTTAAATTCAAACAAATGGCCAGGAAGAGCTCAGGTTCTCCTTAACCTCACGTGTCAGCCACCTCAATTTGTGAAAATACATTATCATCTAAATGAAAATGTTTAAAACTTTTAAAACTTTGTTTTCAAGCTAATCAAATGGCAGCAAGTAATTTCATTATCCAGTCTTTTCAATATTTTAGGATATTTTGTTAGAGAAAAAGTGACACTGAATAACAAATATAGAGCATCTGGGGGAAATTCATCAAAGGCCCTACTCAAAGTGATCTTGGTTTAGGCTCAATCCCACATGAACTCTTCCAGAAGAAAGCAACAAAAGGGATGCAATCAGGGTAGAATATCTAATATGTTCTAACTCTGACCACTTATGGTATTCTTGAAATCCCTAACTCGTCTGTCTGAATTCTTTACTTTTAAGAAATAAGTATATGCTTGCAATTCTAGTTAAAAGAGAAGTTAAACCATGTAGCTGTGCTATTCATGTTAATTTTAAAAAATCTGCTGAAGTTTAAAAAATACTAAAGATAAAATATATAATTAAACTTCGTATTTATCATCCATGTACTGCTCACGTTTGACTAAGCTCAAACACGGGGCAGAATTAGGTCTCGGTCACAGGAGACTTCTCGCTGCTACTTTCCGGAACGCTGAGATTGGGAAGGTTTTTCTTCCTGGCCTTGTTTCAGCAAAATGCTTTCTGTAACATTTAATTAGGCCAAGGTGTCACTGCAATTTATACAGTTCGATAGCATAGCTAGAACTACCTGTGCCTACCTTTCTTCTGTTTTAGATCATTTGAAAATTCTAAAAGAGAAAAAGGCAATTTTGAAACTAAGAGGGAGTATGGTATGCTGACCAACCATCCCAGTTTGTCCAGGACTGAAGGGGTCTCCCAGGATGCAAGACTTTCAGTGCTAAAGTCAAGGATAGTCCCTTGCAAGCTGGGATAGTTGTTCACCCGACTTGGGACAGAGCCAAGAGTAAATTCTGGCCCTTCCCTTTACCAGCTGTGTGCTCTTGAACAAATTATCACATTCACTGAGCCTTTTTTCCCTCCTTTGTAAAGTAGGAGTCAAAAACATCTATGCTGCAGGGCTACTGTGAGGGCCCCCAAAATGCATATACTTAGGATACTTAGCACTGCGCAGTAGGTATTTAGTTCCATTTTTATAAATATCTTTGCTTGTTCAGTGGTGAGGCTGAATAGACACAAAACACAAAATGATCTCAAAAGGCCAGTTGGTTTAATGAGGAATTTTAAACTACTTCCTTGAGAGACAGTTTTAATATTAGTCTTAACTTTTTCATTGAGTCTGTAAATATGCTCCCAGTTCTATGTTGATAGGCCATGATAAATTCAGCTGAAGTTAGCACACTGATTGATTACTAATTAGCCTGAATTTCAACATGTCTTCATTATGATACTTTCCATGTAGCTAATAGCTTTGGTTCATGTAAGATGCTTCACTTTTGCATTTATTGTTTAATTAAATGTAATTATTTTCTTTTGAATGATGTAGTGAACGCTTCTTTTCTAGGAGTCTCCAGTATTACCAGCCTGTCTTGTGATTTTTGCCTAATTTTGGACATTCTGATACAAAAATGCTGCAGCACTTACCCTGCTGTAAATGACCTGAATCTGCAACTTAACACTTTGTCACCAATACAAAGGGGAAATGGCCTTCTCTCTCTCTCTCTCTCTCACTCACACACACACACACACACACACACACACACACACACACAGAGGATAGGTACATCCTCCCCTCCCCACCCTGGTGGCTTTTTCTACACCTTAAAAAATGTTCTCCCCTAAGTTGTCCAAACTTCTTTGAACACTTTTAATTACATTGTGCTCCAGTTTTTAGTGCAGTGTCTTTTAATGTACTCTTCCATTTAAGCCCTAGCCCTTTATCAGTCTTTGAACAATTTCTCTGAGGAAACTGGAGGTCTTATCATTCTCAAGCTGTTTTTAACTTCACAGGCCTGAACCTTCTTGCTTTTTCTCCTTTTACTTCAATCTTCCTGTTTTTACACTACTGCTTAGCTTTAGAATGTTGATTTCTGCCATCGTGTTACTAAAAGTACTATAATTTATTGGTTCTAATAAATTTGTTCCTTTTTAAAGTCTTTCTGAAGGAATATAAATGCACGTGCACCATCCATGTTGTTTTCCTTATTAGAGCTTAACTCATCCTCATTTCTAATAGGGATACAATTCATTTTTAAATTGTATATATATTCTTTAATAATATGTAGAGTTGTTCAGTGAACAGAATGCCAAAATGATAGCTGCACTTTTCATTAAATGAGCGCTCCTTTACGCTCGGGTGCACAGATGGCCACACCTGTGCCGATGCACCATTGGCCTAGGTTTGCTGAAATGCCCGACGGGGATGATGTCTCTCAGGGAAAAGCTACCCATTCAGGGGCTGCTGGATGATGAACAGCCATCACTGATTTGGCTTACAGTTAGATAATCCAGCCAGTTAGTCTCTCCCCATATAACAGAAACACAAGAAAGCAGCCCACCATCCAGCTGGTTATCTTTTTGACCTAACTAACTATATTCCTTACAATTAACCTATTCATCAGATGTTACTAGAGTTTCCCAGTATCGAACTTGGTAATAAAAGTCTAATATCTAGGTCATCAAACATCAAATTTTTGCCTTTTTTATAAAACGAGGTGTTCCAAATCATGTGGCTTCTTGGTCAGCAGTACACTGGCTATACCGTCTGCCCTCTGGCTTCTCCTGTCCATCTCAGCAAGCATCACACCCAGGGCGGCACTCACCTGGTACATGTGGGCAACATTTGATCCGAGATATTTTGCCCCGTAGAGTTTGCCATCAGGCCACTTGACTTGAACGACTTCTCCCTCGGCAGGAGGGCCTAGCCTCACACAGTCTCGGCTCTGCATAATAAATAGTAGTTAGGCTTTTCAAGGCAAATGTCTAAGCGACTGCATTTAGAACGTAGCAAATGAGCAACTCCTGGCAATTAAAAGGAGTTATTGCCTCTGTGTTTTATGGATTATGATCTTGCATGGGTGTTCAGGGGAAGAGCTATAAGCCAAAGGAGTACTTAAAGATTCAGCCCACATCATAAAGTTACAAAGGAACCACCATAATCCAAGAAGGAAAAAACAGCATTTACATTTGCTGTTTGACAAAGAATTGTTCAGAGGGTAAGTAAAATGTGCATAGAAACTGCTCTAGCTGAGAAATAGACTGGCTAATGATTTACAACACCTGACATGTCTACAGCATTTTGCAGCTAACAGAAGCCTTCGACATACATCTCGTCTGATCCTCACAATCGTTCCATGAGGTAGACTACTAATTACCCCCATTTTACTGACAAGGAAACTGAGCCTCTGAGGAGGCTCCTTTCAGTTGTCAGGATCTCTGGAGAAGTGAAGCGGTGTAAGAGACAAAGAACTGAGGACGCCCAGGTGGACCTGGGGGCAGGAGAGAAGCAGACGGTCATCAGAGCTGGCAGGCCCGGACGAAGCAGCAAGGGAAGAATGCAGGAGCCTCCAGAGTGCGGCAGGGGAGGCTGTAAGGTCCGGGTCCTGCTCAGCAGGCCTCTTCTGAAGACCCCTGGACCTTCCCCTACAGGCCTGGTTCTGCCTGCACCTCCCATCCACTGAGTAGTCCACCTCATTCCACAGGTGATCCTGGCGGTGCCACAAGCACTCTTCTCACCTCACTTCTTCCACTCAGCACTGCCTCCTTGGGCAGCAACTCAGAACAAATTTCCCGCTAGCTCATCCTGGGAAGGTGCTTTTTAGAGGGGGAGGGGTACAGATATACTTTGCAAACTGAAGTTTGTATGTATTGAGAATGACACAATAAAATTTGAATACAAAGGAGTTAAATACTTGACTACTTTGATAAATTTTTTGCACATTTAGCAATTCATGTTTTGCTAATCCTGGTATTTTACTGATGAGGCCAATCTGACTGATTGAAATGCACACTTGACCAGTTAAGCTTTAAATACAGACTGGGCAGGGTTCTGTGGTTTAAATGAGAGGCACACACAGGAAATATTTAGTTGTTTATGATTAGAAATCCACCATGTATTACTTTTCATTATTAACAGAAATTTTGCATCATAAAGGAGTGGGCCTTTTACTGTTGGGTTCAGAGTATACCTGAGAGGTTCATCTTTCTCACAGCAGACTATGCCTCCATTTAAAGCTATGGGCAAAGAAAAAAAAGTGTGTGCTCAGAGGCTCTGCAGAGTTGACAGTCTGCATCTAACTTAGTCAAATAAAAATAAGTTTCTTCTTGGCCTTCATAATATTTGATCTCAGGCTACACAGAACTGAAAGAGTAGGATGAAGAACTGTATTCTACATATGCCCCTGGAGTTATCATCTCACTTTTCATTTCCCTTCCCTTCCAAAGATGTACATGGTACTAAGAAGATTGGAAGGTGTAGCTTCTAAATAGATGCTGTCTCCTAGGACAGGAAGCTACATCAGCTCAGGGATAACTCTGAGCTAAAACCCAGATGGTTGGTGATGGGAGCAAGGAGAGAACAAGAGTAAGTTTCTTCCTTCTCCTAAAGTTTTATTCCATGTGGAGGAAGCTCCATTAAGGTAATACTCCTAGCTTTTCTTTTTTTTCCCACTCCCTCATTCATTCACTATTTTTTTTAACTTTCATTGGAGGATACTCGATTTACAATGTTCTGTTAGTTTCAGGTGTACAACAAAGTGAATCAGTTACACATATACACATACCCACTCTTTTTTAGATTCTTTTCCCATATAGGCCATTACCGAGTACTGAGTAGACTTCCCTGTGCTATAGAGTAGGTTCTTATTAGTTATCTACTACTATATTTTATATATAGTAGTGTGTATATTGTCAATGCCAGTCTCCCAATTTATCCCTCCCCTGCCAAAGCAATCTACAGATTCAACACAATCCCTATCAAATTTCCAATGGCATTTTACACAGAATTACAACAAAAAATTTTACAGTTTGTCTGGAAACACAAAAGACCACGAATAGCAAAAGCAATCTTGAGAAAGAAAAATGGAGCTGGAGGAATCAGGCTCCCTGACTTCAGACTATACTACAAAGCTACAGCAATCAAGACAGTATGGTACTGGCACAAAAACAGAAATATAGATCAATGGAACAGGATAGAAAACCCAGAGATAAACCCGAGCACATATGGTCACCTTATCTTTGATAAAGGAGGCAAGAATATACAATGGAGAAAAGACAGTCTCTTTGATAAGTGAGGCTGGGAAAACTGAACAGCTACATGTAAACAAACGAAATTAGAACACTCCCTGACACCATACACAAAAACAAACTCAAAATGTATTAAAGATCTAAATGTAAGGCTAGATACTATAAAACTCTTAGAGGAAAACACAGGCAGAACACTCTTGACATAAATCGCAGCAAGATCTTTTTGAATCCACCTCCTAGAGTAATGAAAATAAAAACAAAAATAAACAAATGGGACCTAATGAAACTTTAAAGCTTTCACAGCAAAGGAAACCATAAACAAAACAAAAAGACAACCCTCAGAATGGGAGAACATATCTGCAAATGAAGCAACCAACAAAAGATTAATATCCAAAATATACAAACAGTTCTTGGAGCTCAATATCAAAAAAAACAACCCAATCCAAAAATGGGCAGAAGACCTAAATAGACATTTCTCCAGAGAAGACATACAGATGGCCAACAAACACATGAAAAGATGCTCAACATCACTAATTGTTAGAGAAAGGCAAATCAAAACTACAATGAGGTATCACCTTACACCAGTCAGAATGGCCATCATTAAAAAATCTATAAACAAATGCTGGAGAGGGTGTGAAGAAAAGGGAACCCTCATACACTGTTGGTGGAAATGTAAATTGATACAGCCACTATGGAAAACAGTATGGAGGTTCCTTAAAAAACTAAAAATAGAGATCCCAGGAAGAGGACTGGGGTTGGCTGCGTGAACACAGCCTGAAGGGGGCTAGTGCGCCACAGCTAGCCGGGAGGGAGTCCAGGAAAAAGTCTGGACCTGCCTAAGAGGCAAGAGACCATTGTTTTGGGGTGCGCGAGGAGAGGGGATTCAGAGCACCGCCTAAACAAGCTCCAGAAACAGGTGCGATCCGTGGCTTTCAGCGCAGACACCAGAGACAGGCATGAAACGCTAAGGCTGCTGCTGCAGCCACCAAGAAGCCTGTGTGCAAGCAAAGGTCACTCTCCACACCTCCCCTCCCGGTAGCCTGTGCAGCCCGCCATTGCTAGGGTCCCGTAATCTAGGGACAACCTCCCCGGGGAAAACACACACAGTGCACCTCAGGCTGTTGCAACATCACGCTGGCCTCTGCTGCTGCAGGCTTGCCCTGCATTCTGTACCCCTCCCTCCCCCCAGGCCTGAGTGAGCCAGAGCCCCCTAATCAGCTTCTCCTTTAACCCCGTTGTGTCTGGGCGAAGAACAGATGCCCTCAGGCGACCTACAGGCAGAGGCGGGATCAAATCCAAAACTGAACCTCAGGAGCTGTGCGAACAAAGAAGAGAAAGGGAAATTTCTCCCAGCAGTCTCAGGAGCAGCAGATTAAATCTCCACAATCAACTTGATGTACCCGGCATCTGTGGAATACTTGAATAGACAATGAATCATCCCAAGATTAAAGCGATGAACTTTGTGTGATTTTGTCTGTATAGCTTTGCTTTTACCATTTGTCCTAGAGTTCTGTCTGTCCATTTCTTTGGTTTTTGTTTGGGGTTTTTTTGTATACTTTTTTAGCGCTTGTTATCATTGGTGGATTTGTTTTTTGGTTTGGTTGCTCTCTTCTTTCTTCTATTTTTTATTACTTTTCAATTTTTAAAAAAATTTTAATAATTTAAAAAAATTTTCATTTTAATAACTTTATTTTTTTCTTTCTTTTTTTATCCCTTTTCTTCTGACCCGTGTGACTGACAGAGTATTGGTGCTCTGGCCGGGTATCAAGCCTGAGCCTCTGAGGTGGGAGAGCTGAGTTCAGGACACTGGTCCACCAGAGACCTCCTGGCTCCACATAATATCAAATGGCAAAAGCTTTCCCAGAGATCTCCATCTCAATGCTAAGACCCAATTCCACTCAACAACCAGCAAATTACAGTGCTGGACACCCTACGCCAAGCAACTAGCAAGACAGGAACACAATCCCACCCATTAGCAGAGAGGCTGCCTTAAATCATAGTAAGTCCACAGACACCCAAAACATACCACCAGACATGGTTCTGCCCACCAGAAAGACAAGATCCAGCCTCATCCACCAGAACACAAGCACCAGGAAGCCTACACAACCCACTGAATCAACGTTAGCCACTGGAGGCAGACACCAAAAACAATGGGAAGTATGAACCTGCAGCCTGCAAAAAGGAGACCCCAAACACAGTAAGTTAAGCAAAATGAGAAGACAGAGTAACACAAAGCAGATGAAGGAGCAAGGTAAAAAGCCACCTGACCAAACAAATGAAGAGGAAATAGGCAATCAACCTGAAACAGAATTCAGAGTAATGATAGTAAAGATGATCCAAAATCTTGGAAATAGAATGGACAAAATACAAGAAACGTTTAACAAGGACCTAGAAAAACTAAAGAGCAAACAAACAATGATGAACAACACAATAAATGAAATTAAAAATTCTCTAGAAGGAATCAATAGCAGAAAAACTAAGGAAGAAGAACAGATAAGTGACGTGGAAGATAAAATAGTGGAAATGACTACCACAGAGAAGAAAAAAGAATGAAAAGAATTGAGGACACTCTCAGAGACTTCTGGGAGAACATTAATAAACGCACCAACATTAGAATTATAGGAGGTCCCAGAAAAAGAAGAGAAAAAGAAAAGGACTGAGAACATATTTGAAGAGATTATAGTTGAAAACTTCCCTGATATGGGAAAGGGAATAGTCAATCAGAGAGGGCAGAGTCCACTACAGGGTAAATCCAAGGAGAAACACGCCAAGACACATTAAGCAAACTATCAAAAATTAAATACAAAGAAAAAATATTAAAAGCGGCAAGGGAAAACAACAAATAATATACAAGGGAATTCCCACAAGGTTAACAGCTGATCTTTCAGCAGACACTGTGCAAGCCAGAAGGGACTGGCAGGACATACTTAAAGTGATGAAAGGAAAAAACCTACAACCAAGATTACTGTACCCAGCAAGGATCTCATTCAGATTCGACGGAGAAATTAAAACCTTTACAGACAAGCAAAAGCTAAGAGAATTCAGCACCACCAAACCAGCTTTACAACAAATGCTAAAGGAACTTCTCTAGGCAGGAAACACAAGAGAAGGAAAAGACCTACAATAACAAACCCAAAACAATTAAGAAAATGGTAATAGGAACATACATATCGACAATTACCTTAAATGTAGATGGACTAAATGCTCCAACCAAAAGAAATAGACTGGCTGAATGGATACAAAGACAAGACCTGCATATATGCTGTCTATAAGAGCCCACTTCAGATCTAGGGACACATACACACAAAGTGAGGGCATGGAAAGAGATATTCCATGCAAATGGAAATTAAAAGAAAACTGGAGTAGCAATACTCATATCAGATAAAATAAACTTTAAAATAAAGACTGTTACAAGAGACAAAGAAGGACACTACATAATGATCAAGGGATCAATCCAAGAAGAAGATATAACAATTGTAAATATTTATGCACCCACATAGGAGCACCTCAACATATAAGGCAAATGCTAACAGCCATAAAAGGGGAAATCAACAGTAACACGATAATAGCAGGGGACTTTAGCACCCCACTTTCACCAATGGACAGATCATCTAAAATGAAACTAAATAAGGAAACACAAGCTTTAAACGATACATTAAACAAGATGGACTTAACTGATATTTACAGGACATTCCATCCAAAAATAACAGAATACACTTTATTCTCAAGTGCTCATTGAACATTTTCCAGGATAGATCGTATCTTTCTTGGGTCACAAATCAAGCCTTGGTAAATTTAAGAGAATCGAAATCATATCAAGTATCTTTTCTGACCACAATGCTATGAGACTGGATATCAATTACAGGAAAAAGTCTGTAAAAATTACAAACATGTGGAGGGTAAACAATACACTACTAAATAACAGAGATCACTGAAGAAATCAAAAAATACCTAGAAACAAATGACAAAGAAAACACGACAAGCCAAAACCTATGGGATGCAGCAAAAGCAGTTCTAAGAGGGAAGTTTATAGCAATACAATCCTACCTCAAGAAACAAGAAACAACTCAAATGAACAACCTAACCTTACACCTAAAGCGATTAGAGAAAGAAGAACAAAAAAAACCCAAAAGTTAGCAGAAGGAAAGAAATCATAAAGATCAGATCAGAAATAAATGAAAAAGAAATGAAGGAAACAATAGCAAAGATTAATAAAACTAAAAGCTGGTTCTTTGAGAAGATAAACAAAATTGATAAACCATTAGCCAGACTCATCAAGAAAAAAAGGGAGAAGACTCAAATTAACAGAATTAGAAATAAAAACGGAGAAGTAACAACTGACACTGCAGAAATACAAAGGATCAGAAAAACATAATTTAAAGAGTCATGTACCACAGTGTTCACTGCAGCTCTGTTTGCAACAGCCAGGACAAGGAGGCAACGTAAGTGTCCATCGACAGATGAATGGATAAAGAAGATTTGGCACATGTGTAGGATGGAATATTACTCAGCCATAAAAAGAAACAAAACTGAGTTATTTGTAGTGAGGTGGATGTACTTAGAGTCTGTCATGCAGAGTGAATAGGTCAGAAAGAGAAAAACAAATACTGTATGCTAACACATATATATGGAATCTAAAAAAAAAAAAAAAAAAAAAGGTCATGAAGAACCTAGGGGCAAGACGGGAATAGACGCAGACCTACTAGAGAATGGACTTGAGGACATGGGGAGGGGGAAGTGTAAGCTGGGACAAAGTGAGAGAGCGGTAGTATATATATGGACATATATACACTACCAAATGTAAAATAGATAGCTAGTGGGAAGCAGTCGCATAGCACAGGGAGATCAGCTAGGTGCTTTGTAACCAGCTAGAGGGGTGGGATAGTGAGGGTGGGAGGGAGGGAGACGCAAGAGGGAAGAGATATGGAGATATTTGTATATGTATAGCTGATTCACTTTGTTATAAAGCAGAAAGTAACACACCATTGTAAAGCAATTATAGTCCAATAAAGATGTTAAAAAAAAAACCTAAAAATAGAACTACCATATGACCCAACAATCCCAATACTGGGCATATACCCTGAGAAAACCATAATTCAAAAAAACAACAACAAACAAACAAAACACATGCACCCCAATGTTCACAGCAGCACTATTTACAATAGCCAGGACATGGAAGCAACCTAAATGTCCACCAACAGAGGAATGGATAAAGAAGATGTGGTACATATATATAATGGACTATTACTCAGCTATTAAAAAGAACAAAATAATGCCATTTGCAGCAACATGGATGGACCTAGAGATTGTCATACTGAGTGAAATAAGTCAGAGAAAGACAAGTATCATGTGATATCATTTATATGTGGAACCTTAAAAAGGGGTACAAATGAACTTATCTACAGAACAGAAATAGAGTTATAGATGTAGAAAACAAACTCATTCTCCAAGAGAGTAAGGAGTGACAATTATATTGTTGAGTTTTCTGAAGGAGACTGCATTTTCCAAACGATGCACTACAGTGCCTTGGGGCACCACAGCAAACTTACTGGGGTTCTGAAATAGGGATATTTTCAGGGAAAACACAGTTGTCAGACACTGAGCTTATTACTACTATTAAATTGTTTAGACCAAACTAGTAGATGGAACTGTTACGTATTTCCTTTGGCCTAGGAGCGCTATAAAAAACGTGCTGACATAGCCAGGGTCTGTAAGCCAAGCAAGGCTGGTAACTTCTGGCTTACCCCTCACCTTCCGTTTCTCTTTGGAGCCCCTCTGCCGGCAGAGAACTTGCTTTCTGCTCTGCTCCTTTCACAGAGAGGATCTGGCGGTGCCCTGTACTACCTTTCTAGGAGGCCTAATTCTCAGGTCCAGTATCAGGAAAATTCTTTGCCCACAGATGGAAGCCACACTCTCCAGCATCTGCTTTATGACAAAGGAGATATGTTAAGTTTTCAAACTCTGACTTCCTTCTCTCTCTAAATTGCTTATCCTCAGTCAGGATGAGACGTTTTCTATTGGGCCCTTCCTCAGTCCCAACAGAGGCAAGTCCAGGCCTCAGGCATTACAAGGCCACAGTCCCCATCTACTCACCCACCACAAGCCACCTCCAAGCAGGAGAGTTGTGCCCTTAGTTTCACAGATTTGACCTTCAACAGAGGTTTACTAGCCTTTAAAATGACTACCCCAAACCAATCCTGACCTGCAATTCTACGTACCATAACACCAAGGTGTGGCAATGGCCATAGAAATGTGGCCTGAGGAAAGTATAAAGTATACTTGAGGAATTTATCATAAACATACACCCTTATTAGTAAACTAAATATATGCAACTTTACCAAGTGAGGAACAATTCCTTTTTGAAAAATTCTTTGGAACTAAATGTCTGAGATACAGTTTGACGTCTTGCTTACTGGCAATGAGCGCTTTACTCACAGCAAATCTTAATTTGGCACAGTGACCTCCAAGAGCCCCCCAGCTCAGCCTCTAGTCACAGTGACCTCCCAGAGCCCCCCAGCTCAGCCTCCAGGCACAGTGACCTCCCAGAGCCCCCCAGCTCAGCCTCCAGGCACAGTGACCTCCAAGAGCCCCCCAGCTCAGTCTCCAGGCAGTGACCTGCAAGAGCCCCCCAGCTCAGCCTCCAGGCACAGTGACCTCCCAGAGCCCCCCAGCTCAGCCTCCAGGCACAGTGACCTCCCAGAGCCCCCCAGCTCAGGCACAGTGACTCCCAAGAGCCCCCCAGCTCAGCCTCCAGGCACAGTGACCTCCCAGTGACCCCAGCTCAGCCTCCACCCAGCTGTGCTCTGGATCGGCCACAGTCACTTCACACACTTTCCTGTCAAAATCTAGGGAAGACAGTTCGGTTGGCTTTCTCAATTTCTTGCCTTCAGAACTTTTTTTCTTTATTCATAGTAGAAGAATAAAGAAAAATAACCAATCAAACACATAAAAACATAAAATTTTCTGAGAATCTCCCTTCCTCCTCCACCACCAGGAGGCATTATTCTCAGTCATGATGCCCAATTTCTCACTCTTTGCCAGGTCCTTTAGCTGGAAGTGGATGTACCTGGATTTGCATATAACTTCATTTAGTGAGTATTACTTATTATTTACACCCCAGCTACTTCCCAAATGGACTTAAGGCAGCTCATAGTAAAACACAAGAGTTTATTTCTGTAACATCTACTTTCCTCCATAGAGAAGTGGTTTCAATTCATCAGCTGTCTCAATTCCTGAGTCTGCCAGAAACTTTCTATGACTACATGGCATATAAAGCATTTAAATAGAAATGGGATTAGGAGCACGTGGGCTGATGAAAAGAAGTTGAAAAGTCTGATATTTACGTTTCCCCGACCCCTCCAGCATAGAAGCTGCTGGGTGTCCCCAAAACTGTCACAGTCACCAATCTGATATCTATTTACTGACCACCTGTGTGAGACACTGGAGGAGCCAACAGTGTCCACCTCCCCAAGCTAGGGACAGACAGAGGGTGTCGTGTCCATACCTGGAAGCCTGTCACACTGAGCCCCACAGCTGTGGGCTGGGGACCTCAGGGGTCCCTGCAAGGGCTGGAATCCATGTGGAGTACATGAGCTTTGGCCACCATGATCACTTCAACCAGAACAGAATTTTTTATTTTATAGGTTGGGTTTCTGAGTAGGACTTCATGCAGGGAAAAAAAAAAGTTTCTGTTAAAAATGAGAGGTCTGAAAAAAATGAAATAAAATAAATAAAATATCTGAAGATGAGGGGATTCAGTTTATGGAAAGCAATGGCTTGAAGGGTCTGCCTCTCTCTTAAAGGCCTTCAGCGGCTCACGTCTCCCTGGCTGTGCATGAGGAATCAGACAATAGAGCAGAGCTTCTCAAAGTGCAGTCCCAACTGCTGGGGACACACTTGAAAAATGAAGATTCCAGCCCACACTGCACAGCTCTATGTGACCTGGATGGTTTTTTAAAGCATTATAGAATTTGAGATCTATTCTACCAAAGGATGTAAAATGTTAAAGAGACCTTTCCTGATGCAGTTCTTAGTGTGTTACTGGAGCAAGTAACACTTTGCTGGAAAAGTATATGCATTAAAAACCTTGACTAATGTGTTTTTCTCAGTTGCTGTCTAGACCCTCAGAAGAAGTCTGCCTTCGCCTGACAGAAATACCTGTTTACCCTTTGCTGTACTGCCTCCAGGGATGTGTGAACTCCCCTGAAATCTGCCAGAGCCCTCTCCACAGGGACACTGGTGTCTGCAGCTGCTAGTAAGCCTGTAGCTAGAGTACTACATAGATGATGTAAAAATTAAAGACAGAAATAGTCATCGTAGTCAGGAGTGGAGTTCTGCCTATGATTAAAGGGCTGTGATTAAAGGACTGCGATGACTCACAATCCCAGGTAAGAGGATGGTGTCAGATCACATTCCTGCCAAAGTCAGGGCCAAACTCCTGTACTTGCTCTCCTAACAAAGAGGAGAGCCCAACTGCCAGTCTGACTGTTTGAATTCTGAAGTCACTGTGTTCTTGGTGCCTCTAGGCCCTTTGAAAGGGACCCTCTAGAAGGAGCAGCTGTCCTTGCATGCTGCCTGCTTTCCTCCCTCCCCCAGTTCCCACCTCTACTCCTATCAGGTATAAACCACAGGGCAGGCAGCTCCGTCTATCAGTCCTGCTGCACCAGATGAAGACACGGTATGTGAACTCCCAGTACTTAATCAACATATAGTTTGGAACCTCTTACAGTCCCCCATGCAGAAAATGCTTAAGTGACCGAGAGCAAACTGATGCCAGCAGCTGCTGGCATTTTAAGGGATAATCACCTGCTCATTACTGGACTCGGGCAGAGATTAACAAGACTGACTGAAAGCCATGTGCTAATCATACTGGCTATCTGTCATCTGGCTTCCCAGCATCTGAACCCCCTTCTCCCCTTCAGAGTCTCCATGGAAGGCAGAGCTCACCTGCCATTACAAGTGCTGAAAGATGCCAGATACTCCCTTGCCCAGCAGCAGGTATGGACCGGGGCCCGGCCAATTAGCTACATCCTGCCAGTAGATGTAGAACCTGTGACCAGAAATGCAGAGAAACGGTGGAGGGGAGAATGCTCTCAGAGGCCGGCAGCAGCAGTGACAGATCCCACGTGCCGATGGCAGAACCCTGGTCCAGGTGGACCGAAAGGGGAGGTGCCTGGTCCTACTCACGTTCCAGCTGAGCAGCCTCCCTCATTCTCACCTGTTTTTTGACTTTGTTTTCCTGCATTTCTGGAGATTCTGCGGGCATCCTTATAACTTTCCACTAAGTTCCTGTAGTGCCTAAATCAGTTACAGTCAGTTTTTTGTTTTGTTTTGTTTTGTTTTGGCCACGTCACAAGGCTTGCGGGATCTTAGATGCCCAACAGGGATCGAACCCGGGTCCCAGGCAGTGAAAGCACCGAGTCCTATCCACTGGGCCGCCAGGGAATTCCTGAGTTACAGTCAGTTTTTGTTGCTCGACACTAACGACCCTGACTGCTAAGGAATGGCTAGTTTGGGTGATGGCAGATCCCGCCTCACAAAGTGAGGAGAAAACCCTTTCATTTAACGATGGAATACAAAAATGGAGGGCTTCCCCGACCACCTAATCCTCGTTCAAAGGGCCTATGAGGAAAACCATCCCCCACAAAGGAAGGGAACATATTCATGTCACCGCCCACCTGTTTACAAGGCACAGCCCTAGATGATTTGTGACTGTCCCCAGGTTTCCAATACTCCCCACAGTCTGAAGATTTACTCTTTGCAATGGGAGCCCTTTACAGGGGACTCTCATGGGGACTACTTTCAAAGGGATGCACCATGTTCACATGGATAAAATTCTGGACTGTTTGTTGAATATAAGTCATAATGATTTGCTATCAACCTTCATGTAGAAATTAACAAAGATAGAAAAACATTTAAAAATTCTTTTTCTTAAAAATAACTTTTTGTTCTGAGCTTCTACTATATCTTCCTTTGGGGAAAATTATAGACTTTTTTTTTTTTTTTTTAAGACAGAAGAATTTAAAACAACCCATATTTCCACCACCTAGAAGTAAATCCTGTTACCATGTGGATTTTCTCTCTACACTTCTATGCATTTTTTAAAAAAAATTCGGGGCTTCCCTGGTGGTGCAGTGGTTGAGAGTCTGCCTGCTGCCGATGCAAGGGACACGGGTTCGTGCCCTGGTCCGGGAAGATCCCACATGCCGCGGAGCGGCTGGGCCCATGAGCCATGGCCGCTGAGCCTGCACGTCCGGAGCCTGTGCTCCGCAACGCGAGAGGCCACAACAGTGAGAGGCCTGCGTACCGCAAAAAAAAAAAAAAAAAATTCGGGCCTCCTGTACAGATAAAATATTTTCCCTCATAGCTACAACCTTTCTTTTCTTTCACATGAGCACACAACTGACCTCTCTCTGAAGAATCAGGCAAGAGTGCTGTTGTGAAGAGCTCACACTGCAGTTCCCACCGTGTTCCTCACTCATCCCATAGCACATCCCATAGGAGGGGAGGGGTCTTTCTATTGTGGTAAAATAGGCAAAGCATAAAACTTGCCTTTTAACCACTTTCAAGTACACATTCTAGTGGCCTTACGTATATTCACAGTGCTGTACAACCATCACCACCCTCCTTTCCAGGAGCTGTTCATCATCCCAAACTGAACTCCATATCCGTTAAACAATAGCTCTCCATCCCCCCATCCCCCTGTCCCTGGTAACCACCACTCTACTCTCTGTCTCTAAGAATTTGGCTATTTATAAGCACCTCATAAGTGACATAATATATTTTCCCTTTTGCATATACATATATAATTTTGTACCTTGCTATTTATCACTTGTAATTAAGAGGATCTTATTAATTATCCTTTGAAAACTCCACTTTACTGAATATATGCAACATTATGGATATTCCACAATTAATTTAAGCACACGCCTACTGTGAGATATGTAGGTCTTTCCAATTTTCCCCATCATGTATAGTACTATTGTATATTTTTCTCCATAAATCTTGGTCCAAGTTACTGTCTATATTCTTAGAATAGACTTGTAGAACCAGGATCACTTGGTGAAAAGGTATATAAACTATTTATAAAGTTAATTTCATCAGCTTTGAAAAATTCACCATCAGACTTACTTTTCTAGTGCAGTAAATCTATTCTTAGCCACTAGAGGAAATTCTGCTTCAGTCAGTCCAAGGTGGGGTCCAGGCTAAATGCCCTCCCAAGCCATCTGATGCTAAGCCACGTTGAGAATCACCGCACAAGAAGATTCTCTCCCAGCATAAACTATACATCCTACCTATAAAGGAAGACCTAATTCCATGCTGTTTCCGCTGACTATAGCTCTTCTACAGTGACAGCCGTCCAACATACCTCTTATCTTTGTTCTGTGCTAGTTGTGAAACACTGTCATTTCAGCCTGGGGGTTAATGGATTCAAGCCAACCTGCTTCCACACTGACAGCCATCATTCCGGGAAAATTCTATGTCTGATATCCAGTTTTCCTTTGTAATAGATTTTTAATTCTTTTTTAAGGGTCACATACACACACACACACACACACACTCCCGCACACACACACACCCCTTCTCTAAGATACTCTGGTTATCTCTGTTAAGCTGGCGTGACACCCTCCTTATTTCCTCCAACAGCCAAACTCCTTTCCAGCAGCCACACTTTGCCAGTGCCCCGACACTTAACCACACCTATCTTCTAAACAATCGTATCTTCTTCAGAGACTGAACAGTACTGACACTTATTTGGTAAATTCCTGAGGGCCAATTGGTTAGTATACACTTTCCCTTCTGCTATAAGCCAAGAGTGAACACAATTCCTGGTAAAGGTACTGAGATCCCAGAGATGGAGGCGGTCTTATTCTTCTCAAAGTTACTACGGCATTAAGCCTCAGAAGGTATAGTGCTAAAAGAAGTCACATCTTTGTTATTAGAACTAGGTGAGATTCTGGAAAAGCTTCTAAAATCATAGAAAGTATACAAAGTTAGGCAACTTCTTTTGGAATTATCTTTCTGGTTCTTTTGAAGTGAGGAAGCATAAGAGAAGTCAGTACGAGAATCAGGGGTGACACTGGGGAGCTGACCTGACGGCACAGGCCTGTGAGGGACCGACACCGGCAGGCAGAGAGCGCGTGATGCCTCAGCGAGGCAGCTCTGAAGTGCGGGCCAGGGGTTTTCCGCATCCTCGTAATTGGAGAGTATGAATGGAACCGAAAGAATCATGTATTCACCCTTACCCGCCCTGGAGAGAGGCCTCTCCTCCCTCCTTTCCTGCCTCTTCTCCCTCTCTGGCATACACTGAGTGTCTCCTGGCACCTAGTGCTGAACTCAGCATTGGGAAGACAGAGACAAAAACAGTCCTTTCGGAGTCCTTTCTCCCAAGGAATTCAGAATCCACTGGGGACTCAAATATATACATGAATATCTACAATATGATGTACCGTATGTGATCATAGGTAAGCGGGCAGGGAGGTGGGACCTCTGTGTTCACGACTCATGCTCACTTGACATCAACTGTATCGAGGACCTTCTCCTCAATGTTAAATCCCCTGCCATATAAACTGAATTAGTCACAGAGTCCCCATTCAGGACTCTCCTGCACTCATCCGGCTAGGTCTATCTGAACGCTGTAAGCTGTGCAGAAAGCAGTGACGTAGCCCTTAAAGGCGGACACTGGAGGGAGCTTGCGGCTCCTGCAGCGTTTTGTGGGGATCACTGTTGGAGGCTCTGGCGTGGCAGCTTGATTTTACTGGGGCTCCGTAGCTGGCTATCACACTGACTATGTTGAGTGGTGTAGCCAAGCCAGGAAGACACAGCTGTAGCCTGACCCTTTCTCTGCCTCTCAAGAGTGTTCTAGAATAATTCCACCAATGATCCCTGGGCTGATTCCCCATCACACCAGTAGCCAAAGAAGGAAATCTTTCCAGTTAAACTCCCCAAAGCCCCAGATATACAAACTACTTGAAAATGGGATTTGTATGTTGAAAGTTTTCTGATACTACTTCTTACATCCTTCTTTTAGTAACCTTTCCTTTTATAAAGGTATGGAACATGTATAATTCCCAAGTATTACTGGGACTCTTATGCTTAGGGACTCTCTTGACCAATGAATTGCCCGAAAATTAGTAGCCTCCACCACCAATAATAATAACCACCACTATAAACATAAACACTACCTGAGTGTTTATTATGTGCTGCTGGGCACTATGCTAACTGCTTCATACAATATATTTCAATAATTCCAACAATCCTAGCATTTATTATTATCTTCATTTTGTGGATAAAGTAACTGGTGTCAACTCCCTTGCCCTGGGTTGCGTGTTTAGTTACGGAGCAGAGATGTATACTAGGTCTGTCTGCTACACAACCAGTTCTTCCCACCTCAGAGAGACAGCCAGCACCGTTCCTAAAGGCTGCCCCTGGGCTGGCTGCATCCACCTGCTGTCTTCCCTATAGACACTAATGCATAAGCTCCCCAGAACTGCAACTCCTCATACTCAAAAAAGGGGAGAAATTCCCATCTAGAGGAGACAGGTCTTTCCCCCTTTTTTAGTTGTTGGCAGAGGCTAAAGCATGAGGGGAACAAAATATTTTATCATGTCAATAAAAATGTATGTTGCAAAAAGAAGAAATGCAGGGCTTGAGGTGAATTTCTCTATAGTGGTTTCTAAAAATAAATGTCAGTTCCAAAAGCTGAACAAAGAAAGATGAAAAGAAGGATAAGGATCAGCGTTGTGGGAGAAAAGGTTGTCCTGTGCTCACATGCCACGCTGGGGGCTCTGAGGTCAGACAGCAGCTCGGGCCACGCCAGCCCCTGCCCACTCCCCTCTGTTCCACAGGGTGTGCACCGCTTCCCAGAGCACGCAGCTGGGCCCAACGACATGGCCCAGGGCAGCGCTTCCAGGCCTGCAGTCATGCCGCCCAGGGTCAAAGAAGAGCTGCTACCGTGCACGAGCGACTTCACCTCTTTATGTCCCAGCTTCCTCAGCAATAAAATGAAAATAATAATACAACCTTGCAGGGTTGTTGGGCAAATGAGAGCTAATATATACTTAAAAGGAGAGGAGAAGAGAAAAGCAAAGCACAGTGGTTGGCAGCTGGTGAGTCTGAAGTGGACTGTGACTGGATTTAATTCATATCGACAGGGAACATCTGGAGGATGCTAGGGAGGGGACAAAAAGCCTTGGGAGAAGGTGATTCTTGGCATTTAAAATCATGAAGAAAGGACCCACTGAGAAGCCAAAAACCTACTATTAAAGATGATCAGACAATGTTATCCTCTTTGAAAATCCAAAACAACCCCATGGGGTAGGAAGGCAGGTGTCATCTCCCATACAGATAAAGAAGCACAGTGACATGCCCCAGCTCACACAGCTAGTAAGTAGACAAGTGGGGCAGCCTTTCACTCAGCACGTAACTTTTGAGCATCTCTTGTGTTCTAGGAATAGTGGGATTAGTAGTGAGAAAAACAGGTGTGGTGTTTTACTTCATGCAACTCTTTAGTGGAAAATGAAGGCCTCAAACTAAAATAATAATAATAAAGATAAGTGCAAGACATGTTTTAGCTTTAATGTCCTTTCATTAACATGCTTCAGGACCACTTTTGATGACGATAGTCTTACAAGACCACGTGTGCCCCAGAACCTCATTCATTCGTAGATCAGACACTGGAAATAAATATGCTTTGTAATCATTTTTGAATTGAAATTTTCTAAGTTCTTGTAAAACAAATACATACTAAAATATCAGTAGTTTCATATGCAATTAAACAGTCAAAAACAAAACAACAAAAAGATAAGTGCAAGAACTATATCATAGAACTTACAGTATAAAGCAGAAGCAGCATTTAACAGAGGGATTATTGGCACGCTACATCCCAGAGAGCCTCAAGATGCCCAAGAGATGGGAGAACTAAAATGAAATTCTGACACAAGATTCTGAAAGAATCGTGATGATAAGGAAAATCGGGAAAAACGAGTCACAATATAGAGAGTTCTCAGAAGGGTTCAGATCTTTTTAAACAAATAACATGTTTTCCTGATTATAAAAATAAAACAGGCTTATATGGAAACTATAAGAAGGTGATAACGTTGAAAATCATAATCACCTATGATTACACCCTCCAGAGATAATCAGTAACGTTTTGATGCATTTCCTTTGAGGATTTTTTCTTTGCATATTTATATTTTTATACATGATTGGGATCATACTGTATATACAGTTCTGAGCCTGATTTCTCCACTTATGATTAAATATCCCTTGAAAACATGATTTTTCATTAAATATCCCTTGAAAACATGATTTTTAATAGCAGCATAAATAATTCATTTAACCTTCCATCTAGCTGCACTGTGTAAGTGTTCAATGTCCAGATTAAGGGAACAACGAGTCGTCACGCTTGCACGGCCAGTTTGGGTTTCGGGCACTGTGTTCTTACACCTGAGACCAGCATTTTGTGTGGAATGCTGTCCCAAAAAATGTCATCTTGAGAGTGTCCTGGAGGAAGAACATTCTGAAAACCACTTTGTATTCATTGAATCATTCATTCCTTCCCACAACAAATATGTATTAAGTGACTGAGGCAGGACGACTGCTTTGTTTGAATTTGAGAAGACTGAGGAGGAACCCGATAGCATGTAAAAGCTGCCACAAAGAGAAAATGCGGGTATTTGGTTTTGATCTAAAGGTCAAGAACTGACTGGTTCCTGGGGTGTTTCAGAGGCAGCATTTAGACTCCACACAAAGAAGCTGATGCTCCCTAGCAGTTACAGCAACAAATTGGAAGTGCGCACCCTGCCACTTGAGTATTCAACAACGGACCTGAGAACCACTCTCCAGGCCTAGGGTAGTAGATACCTTCTGCAGAGAGTGGAATCCGAGGGAGTCACAGAGGAGGGTTCGGGGAAGGGAGAAGGGTGGTTTAAAGGCTGTGGTGGGAGCAGACTGCACACTTAGCCCTTAGCCTGTCTTAGTTATGCAGCAGCCCTGAACTGAGCCAGGGTTACTCAGAACTTCTAGACAAGAAACCCGCTGGCTAAGACAGGCAGACGTTACAGGCAGAGCTAAGATTATGGTTTCTAAATTTCTCAAGCCCTTGTCCAGTGCCCTTCCTCCTACACCAAAATGTTGGGAACAGAGTATGCAAAAAAAAACAAAACAAACAAACAAAAACAAGAAAAATCAGACCTAGATGAAAAATAATCTTTTCCCTTAATCTAATCTCAGTCACTCTCTGGCTACACTCCATGAGCTGCTTATAATATCAGCTTCCTCTACGGCCAAAGAAAGGGAGCATCCTTCTGGATCAACACCCCAAGAAGAGGACCTATTCATGCAGCACCGTCTCATCCTCTGGTGGGCACATAGAAGGTTCTCACTTAACAACCAGGAAACTTGCAAACAGGGGAAGCAAAAGCATAGAAGTGATGAAAGGAGCAGGTGTGAGGCCTCTACCTACCTCTGTGGAAAAGTCTTTTACAAAGCTTTTGCGGTGAAATGTACAACTGCCAAAAGACATCGCGGTGTATAAAAATATGTCAAGGATTAATTACTCTTGGGCTATGGCCTAAGAAGAGCTTGGCCCTCTAGTCTCCAAATGATACTGCAATATACAAGCGGCACGCCATGTTGTCGAGTGAGGCTATGTGCCCAAACCAACGGCCTCACCCAAGCTGGCCCAGCACGTGCTCCCTCACATGCCCACACAGGTAGGTGGTCATCAAGGCCTGGGCTCGGGAAAGGGGCATATGTGTGTGTAAACGAGTGGACCGCTGGGCTGGGGGCACATTCTAATGCTTATAGTCAGAGATGATTATGGATGACCCAATGCGTTTCTTCCCTGCCAGAATCAGAAGACGCCGACGAGATCTTCTAGGCCAGTGTCCCATTTTAAAGAAATGGGCTGAACAATAAGATGACTGGCCCAGAGTCACAACTCACCAAGAGCTGGCTGTTATTTAAGTTAATGTTGCCTTTCACAGCTCAGCAGTGCAAGATTTCGAGCAAATGAGTAACCTCTGGGGAGGATTTTAAACAGAGGATTAAAAAAAAAGAACCAGGAAGGGGTGAAGACAAACTTAAGGATTTGTGAGAATATGATTTGTCAAAAAATGTCAGCCAGTATTATGTTAAATTCAGAAGGAGAGGAGTCCTAAAATGAATATATGTAGAAATGAAGTAATCCAGAATTTCTTCTAAGTTGCAGATGTGCCTAAGCATAGCAATAAAATATGAACAACTCATTCTATAAATGCTTCCCATGGAACTTACTGCTTCTATCTCTGTTAATTTAACATGTCCTTCCTCTCAGATGTAATGCAAATGCATAAACTTAAACAGTCATGTTCATAACAGACTGTCTTATGAAGAACAGGACATGTGTAATTACTACCAGCCTATTTCCACAGAGGCCAGTCTGTCACAAATGGTAGACAGATAAATAAGATGGTTGAGGAGAGGATAATGAATCAATCTATTTACTCAACACTATTAACCTTAAAGAGAAGTCAGAAATTTCAGAAATTCCCCAAATGATTCTTGTGTTGTCAAAAGGCTGTCAAATCAAAATAAGAATTTTGCTGTTTGTAGATTCCCAGAAAAGAATGAAAATGATATACAGATAACATGCTATTGTCAGATTCATCAAAACAAGAGCTTTTAATCCAAAGGCTTAAAAACACATTAGAAGGGGGCAGTGAATTTAGCTTTATTGATCACACTCAAGCCTGGAATGCCTGGTTCAGAATTACATTGAGGATTACGTTGTGCCCTTTTTTCTGATAGTTAATGAACCTTTGAAATAGGAACCTCTCTGTCCTTTTCATGCTAGATATTAATCTTTATTTGAAGCCTGATTCTTGCTAATATCTGATTTGCTTAATGAAAACTAAGCAGTCAGCCAATTAATATTTGAATTATGATATGGTCTTTTTTTCCCATCTCCCTCCAAAAAACAAGGTTTTGTTAGCATTGTCAGTTACTTTCCTTGAAACAGACACCCACAGTTTTGAATTGATGTAGACTGCCATGTAGTAGCAACTGTGAACCAAAAACATGCCAAAGGGAGAATCCCAGCGTACATGGGCAGCTGTAAAGGGGGTGTCAGTGGAGGTGATGCTGGAGCCAGAACAGCTGAGCCTGGCTTTTATAGGTTCAACAAAGAAGGAGAAAGAAGACCCCAGGGATGCTACTATGAAAAAGTAGAAATGGTGGCAGAAGAAGATAAGGGATAAAAGGAGATGGCTTTGCCAGCAAATGGTTTTAAATGTCCTTCACTAACTACCAATCAGCAATAACATTAATAGAACGTGGGATGTGATTCCTAGCTTCTAACAAGTCAGTATGATGCCAGGTGCCTTCAAATAAAGATCTACATGCATATACACACACACAAGGACTATATATGCATTTTTAAAATCCTGGGAGGATATATAAGCAGCAGGTGGGACGGCACCCAGATGTGGGGTGCTCCAGAGACTTGTACTTTTCATCTCACATCCGTCTATATTTCTTGAGGTTTAGCCAGCCATGGGAATGTTATGTAAAACACTGTGCATATGTGATTGTTAAATAGTAGCTTTTAATTCTTATTATTACTGCTAACCACGACATTTTGTCTACCAAAGTAAGTCACTGACCCTTTCCCTTTAAAAATGGTATGTGAAACTCAAAAACGAGGGTGTTCAAGACTCTCCAAGTTCCATCTTCAGAAAATGAGAGCTCTTCCCAGAGCCTACAGCCAAAGGGGAAGGAACATGGAAGGCAGAGGGGAAGTCAAAGTCCCAGAGAGGAGCCCCCAGGCTATGTGTACAGAAACAGGGCTGGGGGTGGGATGGGGGCAAAGTCAGGTAAATGAGTGCTGAGGAGAACTATGGAGTAAGGTAAGTTAGAACGAGCTATACAGTGAGACCAAGGCTACAAATGTGTGATTATGCCCAACTTAAATGTTCGTGTGTCAAGATGGAAGCCCCATCGAGGGTAAACAGGACTCGTCAATTTGGGTGGCCATCCTGTCACACTGAAGAATTACTTGGGCAAATACTATTTTATCAAATGGGTTAGAGTTAGGTAATAGTGTGTATGTTATGATATATCCATTTAAAGATGAAAATTAAGCGACTGTCCATGCCATTTCTGAACTATGGGATGTCTGTTCTCACACTGTGACATGGGGCCTTTCACTCAGCATCCCTTCAGCTCTGTGAGAGACAAACAAAACAAAACAATCCTATGCTTTGCAACCCCAGGGTCCTGGGATGGCCATAAATACAGTAACTGCTCTAGATGGGAAGAGCAGGGAAGAAGGGAGGAGACCTCAACAATGGCCACGTGTATACTCATAACCTTGGTCCTGAAACTTGGGCTTCCTTCCACTTGGCTGAGCAAGCTGGACCCTGCAAGTCGTGCTCACACCTCTTTCTTCCTCGGCCCCAGTATAAGTCCACCATGACTCCTCTGGATTTCACCTCCTAAATGTATTTTAGATCCTTCCACTGCTCCCTAGTCCAAATTACAACACTCCTCCTCTGATCTACTGCAATGCTCTCCTAACTGGCCCCCCAGCATACACTACAGCTTACTCCCCAATTCATCTTCTCCATGACAGCCAAAGAAAATGCTTCGTAACAAATCTCTTCATGTTGACTTCTGCTTAGGACCATCAATGGCTTCCCCCTGCTCTTGGAGTAAAGGTACAACCCTATAACATGGTCGTCAAGGCATAGCCTAGTCTGCCCCTTTCCTCCTTCTCCAGGCCTACCACCTACCTCTCCCAACAGACACACTTGCCTTCTTTCAGCACCCTGACCTGCTCCTTCCTGTCAACAACAGCCTTTACACATTGTTTGCTGGGACACTGTCCTCTGTCCTTTGTCCAGTAACGCATCCTGTAGGTTTTAGCTCAAGTCACACTGATCACACATCTATATAAGGTTTTTTGCAACCTGTTCTTATAGGGTTACATTCCTATCACTCCAGGACTTATCTCAATTTGAAGTACATTTTTATTAGTGTGACTGTCCTATGTTACTCTTTCCCATTAGATTATAAATTCTATGAGAGCAAAAACCATTTCAATTTTATTTCTCACCATCATATTTCCAGGGCCCAGCACAATGCCTGGCATGTAGCAGGTGCTCACTGGAAGCAAAATTTTTAGTAAGGCTCCACTTACTGGAGTGTAACATATCCCTTGGCTGGAGAATACATAAATCACCAATGCAGGTACCCAGATGTGGCTTATCAAAGACCTGGAGCTGCAGGGGTTCCTTTTCTACAAGGGTAAGGGCCTCCTGGGGAAGCATCAGCCTTCCACACTGATACGAGCCCCTCACTCTTGGAGAAGAAAGAGAATTTGAGTACCACACACGCTGCTGCCCATCCTCATTAGACTTCTCCTGCAGGGAACCCACTCTTAGATACTGGTTAAATGGTTGCCCTTCCAAACTCCTGCAAACAAAGACAAAAACAAAATACAAGACGAAACAAACAAAACCCCATTAGAAACGTAACTAATGACATGGGGTAGAGTTTCAACATAAATATAGGAAAGGAGTTTTACTAGTATTGAAATCAATTTTAAAACTATAAATAAAATATTAAATTTCATACCAGTTCTCTTATAGTTCCTATTTTAACAGGGCTTCAGATATTGGCTGCTTAGAATGCAATGACCAGAGTCTGACTTGTTTTGTGCTAGTCACTATTTTTATGGTATAACTCAGATAAACTGTTTAGAAGATTCAATATTATCTGTTACTTCCTCAAAAAAGAGGATATCACATAATAGAATCATTAGTTCAGACTAGTTTTAATTAAAGGCTAATAAAAAGGATAAATATCAGGCTTGTTTTAAAAACAATAACTTATAAGTATTATTCTTATAACTATACTACTAGAGACATGCATAATTTTACCCCCCTCCCTTTTAGCTGAGTTGTTAGCCATTAATCTGCAAAAGGCATCTTTTTCAGGCACAGACCATATCACCATTAATTACGAAAATTTCCAAGTAGTAGAAAACCCTACTTGGATTTGAAAAACCATGCATAAAGCATTATTCAACATATTGTACTATCAATATTATAACATTCAGAAAAAGCTAAAACATTCTTTATGTTTAATGGTACTGGATAAAATAAGCATAGAAGACTTGCAAACATAATATCTTCCATTTCACAGAAGCTAAGAAATCAGATAGGGCAGGGCAATTGATTTGCAGAAACACATACAACCAAGAAAGACTACAAAAGGTCACAAGTTCCAGGTTTTTCACTCACTTCTTAGCAAAGAACGTTTTCTGACTGTGGGAAAGATTAGAAATGGAAGGAAAAATCGCACTCACTCCGTCCTCTCCACATTTCCTCTTCTCCCTTTACTCACACAGCCTGACCTCAAAATATAATTCATTTAATGAAACGAAAGGCAAGATTTATTACTGGTTCTCTCTCACCCATGAAAATCAGCTAACCTCTTTCAAACAAGGTATGAAAGGGAAATACTAAAATGAAGGCAGTGCCAGTCTACCAATAAATAGACAGTATTGACTTCTTCTGGATATACTTATCAGACAATAATCTAAGTTCACTCCATTACCAAAATAATTTAAACCCCATGGTCAAATAGGAACATAAACTCTGTTGATTTATGAGCCCAATATCTTCTGGGATGTGTCACCAATTTACGTGCTATGTCCCAGTGTGTTCGCACCTGGAGTTGGATAGAGGTGAAGGATAATGTAAAAAGGCCTGTAAACAGGCAGCTCCCTGCTGACTGCTTGCCTCAGGAAGATCTCAGCATTAGCTATATATTTCAGAAATTGCATGCGGAACGTTGTGCTTACAAACGTGCTACAGGAAGGGTCAGCTCTGGACAACTTAAAGCACTTACGAAAGAAACATGCATGATTATACCACACTCAGGGTCACAGTATCTAGGTTTGAGATCAAAATGTAGTCGGAGCAAAGAAAGATTTGAAAGTTTGAGACCTTGCCAATCAAAGGCAGCTAGTGTGCCATTTTCATTTAAAGAAGAAGAGAAGGGTCAACAATGACCGCTGACATTATAAGACTATGATGTGAAGCAACACTGACATCTGGCCATGTATTTATCAAAAGGAATAAAGAATTTTCATTATGCTTATATTTTCAATTCAATGCAAGTTCATTCAGCCCAACTCTGAAATTTAGAAATGTCACTTATATTCACAGTTTCGAGCTGAACATTCATGATGGAACCTGCTAAGACCACAGGTGACTTTTCCCAAGAGTCCTGCTCTCAGGCACACACAGGTACCAGCAGCTGCATTAACACCATGGGTCCCTTAGCCACCTCTTCATGACAGATTCCTCACTCTTGTGGCAGAGGGACAGTACATAACTATCCACTTCATCTGTACCAGTGGTTTCTAATTTTTTTCAGTGCTCGAGGCCTTCTTCTTTAAAGAAGTCTTATGTAGAAGCCAAACACTGAAGGCTTAGGTTTTCCCAGGGACTACTGCTGGAGCATAGCTCTGCTCTAAGGATAAATATGCTTTACCTGGAAAGGACATGAAACTCACACAATACAAACTTGGACTCAAATTCTAAAACAACTCTTGACATTGACTATGGATTTTAAAATAACATACCAATTGTCTAAGGTATGACTTAGAATAACAAATTTAATACTTGAATGTGTGATGGCTATTAATTTATTTACTCTTTAATTCAACAACTATTTATTATCCACTTACTATAAACCCTGTACTGAGAACTAGGTACATAACAGTAACTCAAACAGATACGGCCCTTGTTTTCAAGATGCTCAAAGTTCAATGGCTTTCATATATCAACTAAGGTAAGTGTTATGACAAACAAGATCAAGTTAAAATGGAAAATCTGGAGTTTAACTTCTTCTTTAAGTAAGCACTTCTTCATTAATTTCCCTTATATTACTAACCAAAAAAAAAATTTCCTCTGTTTTTCCCTTCCTTCCTTCTTTCTTTCTTTGGAAAAACAAAACATGTCCTGGTTTGAAATACGATCTTGGACTAATCTAAAATCTATCAAGTATTTTTCAGGTCTAAGCACATTAACCATATTCCAGTTCTCTTTGCAGATGGAACCACGTTTTATCTGGTATTTTCTACTCTTCTTTCCTTAAAGGTACAGAAATTATGTTGAAATTAAATTTCTGAAGGCTTATACAATACATATCTCCAAAATACTCTTGATATTAGGTAGACGTGCAAACAAACCATCCATGAGGCTTTCTAGAAGTTCAGAATATTAAAAGAAATAACTAATTTTCCCTTCTGTAGTGCAACTTTGAGAAAATTAGGTGACGGAGCAGAGAAGAACGACGTTTTTTTGAGCACCTACTATGTAAAAGGTGCTGCACTATGATGATTATAGACATTCTCTCAATTAATCCTTACAATTAATTGATTAAGTTAGGTTCTATGGTTTTCATTTTATGGAACTTGGACCTTGGCCTCACACCACACACAAAAATTAACACAAAATGGATTATAGCTCTAAATCTAAGACCTAAAACTATAAAACTTCTAGAAGAGAACATCAGAGAAAAATCTCTGTGGCCTTCAGTTAGGCAAAGATTTCTTAAAATATGACACCAAAAGGATGATCCACAAAGAACAAATTGACACGATGAGCTTCACTGAAATTTAAAACTTTTGCTCTTCAAACACCTTTAAGAAAGTGAGGACAACATACAAACTGCGAGAAAATATTTGCAAATCACATATCTTACAAAAAATTGATGTATAGAATATTTAAAAAACACTTGCAACTCAATTTTTTAAAAAGTGAAATATCAGAATAGGCTTTTCAACAAAGGTGATGTATGAATAGCTAATAACCACTTGAAAAGATGCTCAAAATCATTAGTCATCAGGGAAATAAAAATTAAACTCACATTGAGATACTACTACACACCCACTAGAATGGTTATTATCCAAAAGACTGACAATACCAGGTGTTGGTAAGGGTGTGCAGAAATTATACCCTCACGCATTGCTGGTACAGCCACTCTGTAAAACAGTTTGGCACATTCTTATAAAACCAATCATGTATCTACCATATAACTTAGTAATCTCACTCCTAGATATTTATCCCAGAGAAATGAAAACACATGTCCACACAAAGACTTGAAAGCAAACGTTCATAGAAGCATTATTTATAATAGCCCCCAAACTAGAAATAATCTAATCAACTGGATTTACAGCCATCAACTGACAAATGAGTAAACAAAATATGTTATACAATGAAATATTATTCAGACTTGGAGAAAAAATGCTAAATATTTGGCAAAGGGCTTGTATCTAAAATACACAACTCTTACAAGTCAGTAACCTAGTTCATCTCCTCCCTGAAGTGACCTCCTTCAACCCTCTGGTCCATCACCATTGCTTCCGTCTCTGAACTTACTTTTAGTAAACTTCACTGGGTATTTTTCTCGTAAAATCTTTCAGATCAGCCCCTGGTTGGGGTGACGGGATGTAAGGGGCATCAGTGATGAAAACATAACACAAATGGGCTGAGATGGGGCATGAATTCCCAAAGCTGAGGTGGCCTCATAACAAGAGGTATCTCTTCATCAGCTTGGTCTCTATCACTATAATGTCTCCATGGCCACTTGACTTGAAAATCCAGGAGCTTCCCAAGAGGTAAAATTGTCATTATATGCAGATGGCATGATACTATATATAGAAAACCCTAAAGACTCCACACAAAAACTACTAGAACTGATAAGCGAATTCAGCAAGGTAGCAGGATACAAGATTAACACACAGAAATTGACTGCATGCCTTTACACTAACAGGGAAATATCAGAAAGGGAATGTAAAAAAAAAAAAAAATCCCTTTTAAAATTGCATCAAAACAAAAAAAACTTAAGAGTAAACCTGAGCAAGGAGGTGAAAGACTTATATGCTGAGAACTATAAACTATTAATAAAGGAAATTGAAGATGATTCCAAAAAAATGGAACGATATCCCATGCTTGTGGATTGGAAAAATTAATATTGTTAAAATAGCCATACTACCCAAAGCAACCTACAGATTTAATGCGATCCCTATCAAATTACCCATGATGTTTTTCACAGAGCTAGAACAAATAATTTTAAAATTTATATGGAACTATAAAAGACCCAGAATTCCCAAAGCAATCCTGAGGAAAAAGAACAAAGCAGGAGGCATAACCCTCTCAGACTTCAGACAATACTACAAAGATAAAGTAATCAAAATAGTGTGGTATTGGCACAACAACAGACAGGTGGGTCAATGGAACAGAATAGAGAGCCCAGAAATAAACCCACACATCTACAGTCAATTAATCTTCAACAAAGGAGGCAAGATTATACAACAGAGAAAAGATTATACAATGGAGAAAAGACAGTCTCTTCAGCAAGCAGTGTTGGAAAAGTTGGACAGCCACATGTAAATCAATGAAGTTAGAACACACCTTCACACCATACAAAAAAATAAACTCAAAATGGCTTAAAGACTTAAATATAAGACATGACACCATAAAACTCCTAGAACATAGGCAAAATATTCTCTGACATAAATCATACCAATGATCAATGGTCAATCTCCCAAGGCAATAAAAGTAAAAGCAAAAATAAACAAATGGTACCTAATCAAACTTAGAAGCTTTTGCACAGCAAAGGAAACCGTAATAAAAATGAAAAGACAACCTAGACTGGGAGAAAATATTTGCAAACGATATGACCAACAAGAGCTTAATTTCCAAAATATACAAATAACTCATACAACTCAAGAACAAAAAAACAAATGACCCAATCAAAAAATGGGCAGAAGACCTAAATAGACATTTCTCCAAAGAGGACATACAGGTTGTCAATAGGCATATGAAAAGATGCTCATCATCACTAATTATTAGATAAATGCAAATCAAAACTACAATGAGGTACCACCTCACAGCAGTCAGAATGGCCATCATTTAAAAATCTACAAATAACAAATGCTGGAGCGGGTGTAGAGAAAAGGGAACCCACATACACTGTTGGTAGGAATGTAAATTGGAATTCCACAGTGTTTTCCACTATGGAAAACAGTATGGAGGTTCTGTTAAAAACTAAAAATTGAGCTGCCGTATGATCCAGCAGTCCCACCCCTGGACATATATCTGGACAAAACTATAATTCAAAAAGATACATGCACCCCTATGTCCACAGAAGCACTATTCACAATAGCCAAGACATGGAAACAATCTAAATGTCCATCAACAGATGAATGGATAAAGAAGATGTGGTATATATATATAATGGAATACTATTCAGCCATAAAAAAGAATGAAATAATGCCATTTTCAGCAACATGATGGACCTAGAGATTATCATACTAAGTGAAGTAAGTCATGAAAAGAAAGATAAATACCAAATGATATCATTTGTATGTGGAATCTAAAATATGACACAAATTAACTTATTTATGCAACAGAAATAGACTCAAAGACATAGAGAAGAGACTTGTGGTTGCCAAGGGGGAGGCAGGTGCAGGAGGGATGGAGTGGGAGTTTGGGATTAGCAGATGCAAACTATCATACACAGACTGGATAAACAACAAAGCTGCCTACTGTACAGCACAGGCAACTATATTTAATATCCTATGATAAACCATAATGGAAGGAATATAAAAAAGAATGTGTAGAGATAGATAGATAGATAGACAACTGAATCACTTTCCTGTACAACAGAAATTAACACAACATTGTAAATCACCTATACTTCAATAAAATAAATTTTTTTAAAAACTTGGAAAAGAAAAGAAAATCCATGAGCTTCCCAGAATCCCACAGCATAGACTGTTTCTGATAACAACATTTTTCTTAGTCTTTCAAATCCACTTGGGTATTTTATTTTGCCTCCAGAACACCCAGCATCACTCCTTCACCTATGCTTACACATCTTGAATCCTCCATGGTGCCTAAAACAGCACTGAATACATAGGTCAAAAAGAATGCTATGATTGGATATTCCCAAACACGGGTAGATTTGGATCATGGTGACTGCCACCCTTGGGATTAAGCCCTGTGTTGAAAAGAGACAATAAAGCCCTGGAAATTAATAACACCGCCCCCAAGTTCAATGTAGTTATTTTTATCTTGTTAGAGTGAAGATGAGATGCTATATACCTTTGAGTTCCCTTGGAAAGAAACGGATGGGAAAGAAACACCAAAAACTGTCTCCTGGGAATAAGTTCCTCAAACCAATCACCTTGAGATAATCGCCAAAAGAGAAATAAGAGAAATACTGTCAAGTGAAGGAGGCATGTATCTGAAGAAAAATGTAATTGACACTGTGTCTTCAGGGCTACTAGTTAATATCCTGCATGGGACACCAGGGCAATGACATACTTTTCTTCAGAGGATCACAATGCTGAATGGAAACTGTCAATATGATAGCTACAGAATCATGGGCAGAGATGCATACAATTTATAAAACAGAAAGGGAGTCCAACTCAAATAAGGGCTTCAACATTCTGTTAGTATGCCCCAGGTTTTAAGGCAAAAAGCCACACCAGAATTACACAAAAGAGAACAAAAATGTACTTACCAGGACCTGGTAAGTACTCACCCCCACCAACTTGAGACAGTTCATGAAACTTATGAAACTAGTTAGAGCCTCGGTGAAGAGCACATAATTTAGAGAGTTGAAGAATCAGATGAAAGCTGACCTTAGGTAGGAGCCCCTGCCCAGCAACTGCAGATTTAGTCCTCAAAGATATAACCAGAGTCTATGCCTCTGAATGGCCTTGAGGTTCTTTGATTATTTTTTCTTAGTAAACTCCTAGCCAGCATAGTAATACTACTCCCCCTTGGTGGGTAGATTCTATTTACTTATCTATCATTAAAATGTGTTTAAATACAGATTGTATTTAACAGATTATCCAATGTAAACTGTGTTCATATAAAGGTGCAGTAATATGCTTTGTAAATACTGTACTGCTGTATGTGTTGTTTGCTTTTTGAAGATGTTTAAAACAGAAGAATTTGAACTGCTAAATTAATGTCTAATTTATTAGCATTATGGACACTGAGTGCTTAAAAAAATTGTGACATTTGTGAGGATTACATACATTAAACCTATAAGCATAGTTAAGATGTCCAAGGAAATTTGATTACTTAAACGTAAAATGGTTAGAATTTGATCTATCAATTTATACATTATATAAACATTAATCAAGGAACAAATGAGTTTGTTTTAAATTTTTATGTAAAAAATTTTAGATTTATAAATAAGAAAATTTGTTAGCTGAATGTGAAGGCTTAAAAAATTAGATTTTAAACTGAATATTGATTAAAATCAAAGTAATAACAGGTTCTTTTTTTTTACATGTATAAAAGGCTTCCCGGGGACTTCCGGGAAGATGGCGGAAGAGTAAGACGCGGAGATCACCTTCCTCCCCACAGATACACCGGAAATACATCTACGCGTGGAACAACTCCTACGGAGCACCTACTGAACGCTGGCAGAAGACCTCAGACCTCCCAAAAGGCAAGGAACCCCCCACGTACCTGGGTAGGGCAAAAAAAAAAACTAAACAGAGACAAAAGGATAGGGACGGGTCCTGCACCAGCGGGAGAGAGCTGTGAAGGAGGAAAAGTGTCCACACACTAGGAAGCCCCTTCGCGGGTGGAGACTTCGGGAGGCGGAGTGGGGGAGCTTGGGAGCCGCGGAGGAGGGCACAGCAACAGGGGTGCGGAGGGCAAAGCGGACAGATTCCAGCGCAGAGGATCGGGCCGACCGGCACTCACCAGCCGAGAGGCTTGTCTGCTCGCCCGCCGGGGCGGGCGGGACTGGGAGCTGAGGCTCCGGCTTTTGTCGGAGCGCCGGGAGAGGGCTGGGGTTGGCGGCGTGAACAGCCTGCAGGGCGCTGGCCGGGAGAGAGTCCCGGGAAAGGTCTGGACCTGCCGAAGAGGCAAGAGACTTTTACGTCCCTCTTTGTTTCCTGGTGCGCGAGGAGAGGGGATTAAGAACGCTGCTTGGGAGAGCTCCAGGGACGGGCGCAAGCCGCGGCTGGAAGTGCAGAGCCCAGAGACGGACATGAGACGCTAGGGCCACTGCTGCCGCCACCAGGAGGCCTGTGTGCGAACACAGGTCACTGGCCACACGCCCTTCCGGGGAGCCTGTGCAGCCCGCCACTGCCAGGGTCCCGGGATCCAGGGACAACTCCCCCGGGAGAACGCACGGCGCGCCTCAGGCTGCAACGTCACGCCGGCCTCTGCCGCCGCAGGCCCGCCCCGCACTCCGTGCCCGTCCCTCCCCGCCGGCCTGCGTGCGCCAGAGCCACCGAATCAGCGGCTCTTTTAACCCCATCTTGTCTGAGCAAAGAACAGACGCCCTCCGGCGACCTACACGCACAGGCGGGGCCAAATCCAAAGCTGAGCCACTGGGAACTGTGAGAACAAAGAGAGAAAGGGAAATCTCTCCCAGCAGCCTCAGAAGCAGCGGATTAAAGCTCCACAATCAACTTGATATACCCTGCATCTGTGGAATACCTGAATAGACAACGAATCATCCCAAATTAAGGAGCCCTGTGGATGAAAGGCTCTTGGTGCTGCAGCCAGGAGTCAGTGCTGTGCCTCTGAGGTGGGAGAGCCAACGTCAGGACACTCGTCCACAAGAGGCCTCCCAGCTCCACATAATATCAAACAGCAAAAATCTCCGAGAGATCTCCATCTCAACACCAACACCCAGCTTCACTCAACGACCAGCAAGCTACAGTGCTGGACATCCTATGCCAAACAACTAGCAAGACAGGAACACAACCCCACCCATTAGCAGAGAGGCTGCCCAAAATCATAATAAGTCTACAGACACCCCAAAACACACCACCAGACGTGGACCTGCCCACCAGAAAGACAAGATCCAGCCTCATCCACCAGAACACAGGCACTAGTACCCTCCACCAGGAAGCTTACACAACCCACTGAACCAACCTTAGCCACTGGGGACAGACACAAAAAACAACAGGAACTACGAACCTTCAGCCTGCAAAAAAGGAGACCCCAAACACAGTAAGATAAGCAAAATGAAAAGACAGAAAAACACACAGCAGATGAAGGAGCAAGATAAAAACCCACCAGACCTAACAAATGAAGAGGAAATAGGCAGTCTACCTGAAAAAGAATTCAGAATAATGATAGTAAGGTTGATCCGAAATCTTGCAGATAGAATGGACAATAGAATGGACAAAATGCAAGAATCAGTTAACAAGGACCTAGAAGAACTAAAGATGAAACAAGCAATGATGAACAACACAATAAATGAAATTAAAAGTACTCTAGATGGGATCAATAGCAGAATAACTGAGGCAGAAGAACGGATAAGTGACCTGGAAGATAAAATAGTGGAAATAACTACTGCAGAGCACAATAAAGAAAAAAGAATGAAAAGAACTGAGGACAGTCTCAGAGACCTCTGGGACAACATTAAACGCACCAACATTCGAATTATAGGGGTTCCAGAAGAAGAAGAGAAAAAGAAAGGGACTGAGAAAATATTTGAAGAGATTATAGTTGAAAACTTCCCTAATGTGGGCAAGGAAATAGTTAATCAAGTCCAGGAAGCACAGAGAGTCCCATACAGGATAAATCCAAGGAGAAATATGCCAAGACACATATTAGTCAAACTGTCAAAAATTAAATACAAAGAAAACATATTAAAAGCAGCAAGGGAAAAACAACAAATAACACACAAGGGAATCCCCATAAGGTTAACAGCTGACCTTTCAGCAGAAACTCTGCAAGCCAGAAGGGAGTGGCAGGACATATTGAAAGTGTTGAAGGAGAAAAACCTGCAACCAAGACTACTCTACCCAGCAAGGATCTCATTCAGATTTGATGGAGAAATTAAAACCTTTACAGACAAGCAAAAGCTGAGAGAGTTCAGCACCACCAAACCAGCTCTACAACAACTGCTAAAGGAACTTCTCTAGGCAAGAAACACAAAAGAAGGAAAAGACCTACAATAACGAACCCAAAACAATTAAGAAAATGGGAATGGGAACACACATATCGATAATTACCTTAAATGTAAATGGACTAAATGCTCCCACCAAAAGACACAGACTGGCTGAATGGATACAAAAACAAGACCCATATATTTGCTGTCTACAAGAGACCCACTTCAGACCTAGAGACACATACAGACTGAAAGTAAGGGGATGGAAAAAGGTATTTCATGCAAATGGAAACCAAAAGAAAGCTGGAGTAGCAATTCTCATATCAGACAAAATAGACTTTAAAACAAAGACTATTAGAAGAGACAAAGAAGGACACTACATAATGATCAAGGGATCGATCCAAGAGGAAGATATAACAATTGTAAATATTTATGCACCCAACATAGGTGCACCTCAATACATAAGGCAAATACTGACAACCATAAAAGGGGAAATCGACAGTAACACATTCATAGTAGGGGACTTTAACACCCCACTTTCACCAATGGACAGATCATCCAAAATGAAAATAAATAAGGAAACACAAGCTTTAAATGATACATTAAACGAGATGGAGTTAATTGATATTTATAGGACACTCCATCCAAAAACAACAGAATACACATTTTTCTCAAGTGCTCATGGAACATTCTCCAGGATAGATCATATCTTGGGTCACAAATCAAGCCTTGGTAAATTTAAGAAAATTGAAATTGTATCAAGTATCTTTTCCGACCACAATGCTATGAGACTCGATATCAATTACAGGAGAAGATCTGTAAAAAATACAAACACATGGAGGCTAAACAATACACTACTTCATAACGAAGTGATCACTGAAGAAATCAAAGAGGAAATCAAAAAATACCTAGAAACAAATGACAATGGAGACACGACGACTCAAAATCTATGGGATGCAGCAAAAGCAGTTCTAAGAGGGAAGTTTATAGCAATACAATCTTACCTTAAGAAACAGGAAACATCTCGAATAAACAACCTAACCTTGCACCTAAAGCAATTAGAGAAAGAAGAACAAAAAAACCCCAAAGTTAGCAGGAGGGAAGAAATCATAAAAATCAGATCAGAAATAAATGAAATAGAAATGAAGGAAATGATAGCAAAGATCAATAAAACTAAAAGCTGGTTCTTTGAAAGGATAAACAAAGTTGATAAACCATTAGCCAGACTCATCAAGAAAAAAAGGGAGAAGACTCAAATCAAAAGAATTAGAAATGAAAAAGGAGAAGTAACAACTGACACTGCAGAAATACAAAAGATCATGAGAGATTACTACAAGCAACTCTATGCCAATAAAATGGACAACCTGGAAGAAATGGACAAATTCTTAGAAAGGCACAACCTGCCAAGACTGAATTAGGAAGAAATAGAAAATATGAACAGACCAATCACAAGCACTGAAATTGAAACTGTGATTAAAAATCTTCCAACAAGCAAAAGCCCAGGACCAGATGGCTTTACAGGTGAATTCTATCAAACATTTAGAGAAGAGCTATCACCTATCCTTCTCAGACGCTTCCAAAATATAGCAGAGGGAGGAACACTCCCCAACTCATTCTACGAGGCCACCATCACCCTGATACCAAAACCAGACAAGGATGTCACAAAGAAAGAAAACTACAGGCCAATATCACTGATGAACATAGATGCAAAGATCCTCAACAAAATACTAGCAAACAGAATCCAACAGCACATTAAACGGATCATACACCATGATCAAGTGGGGTTTATTCCAGGAATGCAAGGATTCTTCAATATACGCAAATCAATCAACGTGATACACCATATTAACAAATTGAAGGAGAAAAACCATATGATCATCTCAATAGATGCAGAGAAAGCTTTTGACAAAATTCAACACCAATTTATGATAAAAACCCTGCAGAAAGTAGGCATAGAGGGAACTTTCCTCAACATAATAAAGGCCATATATGGCAAACCCACAGCCAACATCGTCCTCAATGGTGAAAAACTGAAAGCATTTCCACTAAGATCAGGAACAAGACAAGGTTGCCCACTCTCACCACTCTTATTCAACATAGTTTTGGAAGTTTTAGCCACAGCAATCAGAGAAGAAAAGGAAATAAAAGGAATCCAAATCGGAAAAGAAGAAGTAAAGCTGTCACTGTTTGCAGATGACATGATACTATACATACAGAACCCTAAAGATGCTACCAGAAAACTACTAGAGCTAATCAATGAATTTGGTAAAGTAGCAGGATACAAAATTAATGCACAGAAATCTCTGGCATTCCTATACACTAAGGATGAAAAATCTGAAAGTGAAATCAAGAAAACACTCCCATTTACCATTGCAACAAAAAGAATAAAATACCTAGGAATAAACCTACCTAAGGAGACAAAAGACCTGTATGCAGAAAATTATAAGACACTGATGAAAGAAATTAAAGATGATACAAATAGATGGAGAGATATACCATGTTCTTGGATTGGAAGAATCAACATTGTGAAAATGACTCTACTACCCAAAGCAATCTACAGATTCAATGCAATCCCTATGAAACTACCACTGGCATTTTTCACAGAACTAGAACAAAAAATTTCACAATTTGTATGGAAACACAAAAGACCCCGAATAGCCAAAGCAATCTTGAGAACGAAAAATGGAGCTGGAGGAATCAGGCTTCCTGACTTCAGACTGTACTACAAAGCTACAGTAATCAAGACAGTATGGTACTGGCACAAAAACAGAAATATAGATCAATGGAACAGGATAGAAAGCCCAGAGATAAACCCACACACATATGGTCACCTTATCTTTGACAAAGGAGGCAGAAATGTACAGTGGAAAGGACAGCCTCTTCAATAAGTGGTGCTGGGAAAACTGGACAGCTACATGTAAAAGTATGAGATTAGATCACTCCCTAACACCATACACAAAAATAAGCTCAACATGGATTAAAGACCTAAATGTAAGGCCAGAAACTATCAAACTCTTAGAGGAAAACATAGGCAGAACACTCTATGACATAAATCACAGTAAGGTCCTTTTTGACCCACCTCCTAGAGAAATGGAAATAAAAACAAAAGTAAACAAATGGGACCTAATGAAACTTCAAAGCTTTTGCACAGCAAAGGAAACCATGAAGAAGACCAAAAGACAACCCTCAGAATGGGAGAAAATATTTGCAAATGAAGCAACTGACAAAGGATTAATCTCCAAAATTTATAAGCAGCTCATGCAGCTTAATAACAAAAAAAACAAACAACCCAATCCAAAAATGGGCAGAAGATCTAAATAGACATTTCTCCAAAGAAGATATACAGAGTGCCAACAAACACATGAAAGAATGCTCAACATCACTAATCATTAGAGAAATGCAAATCAAAACTACAATGAGATATCATCTCACACCAGTCAGAATGGCCATCATCAAAAAATCTAGAAACAATAAATGCTGGAGAGGGTGTGGAGAAAAGGGAACCCTCTTGCACTGTTGGTGGGAATGTAAATTGATACAGCCACTGTGGAGAACAGTATGGAGGTTCCTTAAAAAGCTACAAATAGAACTACCATATGACCCAGCAATCCCACTACTGGGCATATACCCTGAGAAAACCATAATTCAAAAAGAGTCATGTACCAAAATGTTCATTGCAGCTCTATTTACAATAGCCCAGAGATGGAAACAACCTAAGTGTCCATCATCGGATGAATGGATAAAGAAGATGTGGCAGATATATACAATGGAATATTACTCAGCCATAAAAAGACAAAATTGAGCTATTTGTAATGAGGTGGATAGACCTAGAGTCTGTCATACAGAGTGAATTAAGTCAGAAAGAGAGAGACAAATACCGTATGCTAACACATATATATGGAATTTAAGAAAAAAAAAATGTCATGAAAAACCTAGGGGTGAAACAGGAATAAAGACACAGACTTACTAGAGAATGGACTTGAGGCTATGGGGAGGGGGAAGGGTAAACGGTGACAAAGCGATAAAGAGGCGTGGACATATATACACTACCAAACGTAAGGTAGATAGCTAGTGGGAAGCAGCCGCATAGCACAGGGAGATCAGCTCGGTGCTTTGTGACCGCCTGGAGGGGTGGGATAGGGAGGGTGGGAGGGAGGGAGACGCAAGCGGGAAGAGATATGGGAATATATGTATATATATAACTGATTCATTTTGTTGTGAAGCTGAAACTAACACACCATTGTAAAGCAATTATACTCCAATAAAGATGTTAAAAAAATAAAAAATGTTATTGTGATCTAAAAAAAAAAAAAAAAAAAAAGGCTTCCCAAGGATGTAAAAATCCACAGGAATTTGGCAAAGCCCTTCACCTCACAGACTCTCAGCTCTACAGCCAAGAAAGAGAAGCAAGGGTGCCCCTCTTGAGCGGTTAAATGCCATGTGGGCCATACCTACAGAATCCTAAACCAGTAAAAGTTCCTGGAGCCTTCTCTGGCAAATTCCATTGATTCTAGAAGAATCAAGACTGGGGGTGGGTGGGGGGAGCATCAGTCTGTAGCACAGATAACACAGATGGTCTGGGATGGGTCATGACTTCCATCTGACTTAAAAATCCAGGGTACCTCACAATCTAGGTGCCAACAGGAATCCAAAAACACTTCCCAGGATCCTATAACATAAGATAGAGTTTCTTGGAAAACTTTTTTCTTAGTTTCTCAAACCCCCTCAGATATTTTCTTTTGTATCCTGCACATTCAGAGTCACCCCTACGCCTACACTTGCCAAGTGGGGCCTTGTGGAGGTGCTGAACCCTGAGCAGTTAGGTACAAGGTCTTCTACCACAGTGACACTAAAGTCACAGAGAGCAGACTTCCTGGAAAGGTGCCCCAAAGCACAGAGGCAACAAGCAATGGAATGCAGGGGGCCAACCTACATTCTGCACCTGGCTCTGTCACCTCTAATTTGGGGAACTCGCACAAATCATAGGGTTTTTGTGACTCAGCAATTATCATATCTATGAAATGAGCACGAACTTATTCTGGAGCCGGGTTTGTCATGAAAAGCCAATGAAATAACACTGTATAAACATGCAGAAAAATACACGCACAAATGCAGAGAAATGGGTTACTACAAAGTCTAAAGATGCCAGGACTGCTTTACAGCAAGTGGAAACAATAATCTGACTCAGTGAAATCTCACCTGTACAGATACCCATTTAACCTAACAAGTAGGAATAAAGTTCTAAGGACACATCTTCTAACCAGATTTCATCAAGACCAGAAAAGGGCAGCATAAACTAGATGGGGGAGGAAAAAGGGAAAAAAAAGTTCTACAGACTGAAGTTAATTACCTAAAAATTTTGATTTTGTGCCTACCATGTTAGCTACATGGTAAATTAGCTCATTTAGTCCTTTCAATAACCTCAGAAGGTATAAATTATTATTCCCTTTTTAGTGGGGAAAAAATGGGCTTCAAACAGGTTTGAGCAACCTGCCTATAACTGAGGAAAAAATTAGCTTTAAGAATTTCAGTTTGCACTGTACAGCCCACAAAAACTAAAGGCCATGACAGTCCATCCCTAGAATCCTGAAGTGTACAGTTCTCGTGCTTTTTTCACATTTCAACGGACGCTGAAAAATGTAGCAAGTCTTCATGGAAATTTCAGTGATGGACTCTTGCTGTCGAATTTCTAAATGGTCCTGTTTCTCTTCTCAAGCCCAGTGGTGAATGTTAAGTGCTTGTCCTGAAACTATCCGGATCACACTGCACCATCTTCCTCCCTTGAAATGAGCTCCAAGTGCAGAGGAAGGGAGCAGTCATCATTCTAGGGTCATCATAGGCATGCCAGAGGATCCCAGGTTTTAGCAAAGGGTAATAGGGGGCCCTGGAATCGCCATGCCCCTTGAATTCTCTCCTGTGGGCAACTTTCATCCCCATCAAAATAGTAGGAGACTACAAAAAAATTCATCAGGAAGTGTGTCGCAGTTTCATAGACTGACAGATGGAGGCGTGTAGCAATACATCTTTTGTTACTTCCCTTGACAGCTACAGACTGCATGCTGTGTTTAACTGGGCCGATACACATATCCTGCAGGTGTACTGTTGAGAGAAAAGATTTGGGACATTTTTCTGGCTATCACAGAAATAAAGTACCTAGGTCTGGAAAGAAATTTTCTGGTAGTCCAAAGAATGTTTCTCTCTACAACTCCAGACACTCCCTCTAGTCACATAACCCTAACAAGGGCATTTTAATGCCCAGCAAATTTATTTTCAAACATGGATAGGCCAGCCTGCATTAAAGGTTTCTCTTCTGTTGGGAGCATAACGTGATCATAATCAGTGATTTCTATAAATAAGGGAATGCATTTCTTTACTAAAGCATCAGGCTTCATAAAGGACTATATTTATATGTAAATAAGCACTTTGGGATAATTAAACTTGATGTTCTAGATTTTATTTTCATAGTTAAAAAAACTGAAGTTGTGTTGCACCCTTACGGCAGTTCTAGTTAGCAAGTACCCGCAGCTTAGAGAAGCTAGTTCTCCCCTAGCCAGTCACGCTGACGTCATGTTGCCTTTGATGAAAGGGCCTTCCCAGAAGCACTCACGCCTGATTAAGCACATTGTGTGGATTAGAGAGTTTTCAGACAAACAGAAGAAAAAATCATTTTCTACCCCCCGTTTCAGACGGCACAGGTATATTATCTAATGAAAACAAGATTTCTCTGAGGAATATGGAATACATTTAATGTTTCCACACAAATAATTATTCTGCCACAATCTGCAAGATGCTGAGACAGAGGCAGACATGGTCACATTTTTCTTCTGTCCTGATGAAACTCCCCATTAGGGAACCAAGCAGGGTTCCCATCTCCCAGAAGACAGTTCTGATGTTGATGGATAGCAAAAGTGGAAGCGGGACAATCATAAGAATTAACCCACATGGGCTGAAAAACGGTGATATAAATGTAGTTACATTATATCACGTATGAGAATGAGTATGATTCTTTTTTTTTTGGGAGGGGAGGGGAGCAGAGATAGGTTTATTGCAGGGTCATGCAAGGAGAATGGGTGGCTCATGCTTCCCAAAACCCCTATCTCTCCAAAGGGTTTCAGCAAAGCATTTTTTTAAATATATATATATGATTTATATGTGAACATATTTATAACATACTTAATTATACACATACGTTATGTTTTGAAATATAACATCAAATTCCCCATATCCAACTGAAGTCTAGTTGACATACTATGAGGGCATTTAATCATGTAGCTTTCATTAATTTCGGTGGGAAACACAGACCCCCATCCATCCCTGACAATCCTTTAAATTTTAAAAGCTCGCTTTGTAAAATCCATGACTTCGCCTTTTGGGAACCTGGATGATGAGCAGGACAGAGCACATAGCTAATGGAGCGGATCTACAGAGTGCTGCAAACCGACCAAGACAGCGTGGCTGCTTTACAGAAAGGGAAATTACATTCTGCCTAGGAGTCAGAGCTTCTGACACCACAAGGTAAGCAGTCTCCTAAAACGCCCCAGGACAATACATATGTGATGGTTAATTTTATGCGTCAACTTGACAGGGCCACAGGTGCCCAGATATTAGGTATTTGGTCAAACATTATTCGAGGTGAGTCTGTGAGGGTGTTATTGGATGACTTTAGTATGTGAATTGATAGACAAAGCAGACGATCCTTCTAGGGCCCATGCAACCAAGTGAAGGCCTGAAGAGAACAAAAAGGCTGACCCTTTCCCAAATAAAGGGGAATTCTTCTTGCCTGACTGGTTTTGAGTTGGGACTCAGTTTTTTCCTGACTCGACTTGAAGCTCTTCCTGGGTCTTGAGCCTGCTGGCCCTTGAACTAGAATTACACTGTCTGCTCTCCTATCTTCAGTCTGCTGACTACGATCTTGGGACTTCTCAGCTTCCAAAATCACCTGAGCCAACTCCTTATAATAAATCATACATATTATACATATGTACTTGTAATATAGTAAACACACACACACAGACACACTACTCTTACTGACTCTATTGCTCTGGAGAACCCTAATATAATATTATAAGGAAAATAAAACCTTCCCTATGGAGCCACCAAAGGAGGAAAGCTGGGGATGTCTCATTCAGCACCAAGAGAACAAAGAGGAAGAGGCCACAGCAGCCAACAAACGGTGACATTATTAGAAAGTATGTGAAATTTGAAAATACAACATGACAAATATTCCTACTTGGTTGGTGGAAGAGGCCTGGAACAAATAACCAAAAATGTACCAGACAGGAAAGGGCGCTGGGGAATATCGAGGGAGGACAGGCTGGATGAAAGAGAGAAGACCTGCTCCAAGACAATTATAATTCTTTTCCCTGAAAAATATTATCATTCACGCAAATTCATACAGACGCCCCTCTCCAATCTACATGAACTCACGCCACCATGAGCACCGCCTCCCTCCCAGGCTAGAGCTGTGGCCACACACACGTACATGCACACACACGCACACACACACGCCCCACTGCTAAACCGCAAATCCTTATCACATATGCTAAGTAATAGCTAATCAAGCTGTAGAGAATTTTTGCTTTTCCATTCTTGTTGATTTAAATGCCAAGGTGCTTCTGAACAATCTTATAAATTTTAGAGCCTTGTTCTCACAACACCCACAAATACTTTAAACCAAACTTGTGTGGGTTCACAGAGTGGGAACCGAAGTTATCAGAGGGAAGGCTTGTGGATTCAAAAAACTCCTAGGATCACAGCCACTCTTTTCCAACGTACAAGCTGAAGACAGTCCAAGAAAGCTTAAGACCAGCTGGGCGTGTGGAGGCTCGTGAAGTGGAAGGTAATTTAGGATTCGTTAGATACTCTCGTGGATAAAGACCTAACTATTTGCTCAGGTGTTGGGATCAGTGCTCAGAAGTCTGTGTCCCATCCCCAGTATGCTCCCCAACAAAGGTTTCTCTCTTTGGCTGGCTCAGTATTGACAGCCTGCACAAAAGAAGGCTGACTGATTCTGAAATAAGTGTGTAGGCTGGGCAGGGCTGACGAGAGCCTGTGTGTTTCTTTGCCTTTCTTGCCCTCACATACCTCTTTATCTCCCACTCTAAATGTCCCTTCTTCCCAGGGGTTAAGAACAGAGGCTCTGGAGCCCAACTCTGGGACTGAATACGCTTTCTGACACTTAACTAGCTGTGGGTCACCTTGAGAAAGTTATTTACTGCTTTGTGCCTCAGTTTCTGCAGTAGCCAGATGTAGAAAACTCGGCTTGTAAGCGTGTACGGTTGTGAGGATGAAGTGATTCATGCGTGTCAAGCTCCTGGAGCAGTCCTGGCACGTGGTGTATGTCCAGCAGTGTCAGCCCTACTGACCCTGTGGACTCTCTGACTCAGGTCTCCTGACCCCAACAGGTGGGAAGTCGCTTCTGGCTCATTTATAGCATTTAGCGCACTGTCTAGAAAGCACCTATTTACCAGCCTGCCTCCCCCCAGACTGAGCAGGAATCACACCTTCTTTCTCATTATCTCTGCCCGCACCCAGTGTGATGCTTGGCACATAGCAGATACTGCGTGCCTGAAGGGGTGGCCTAGTCTAACAAGGGGAGCATGGCACCTAAGGGCTGCTGCTTATGAAGAGCAATGGCAGTGCAGTAAAGCAAAGCTCCAGGTGGAATTCTGCAAAGAAATGTAACTCACCCTTTTGGTGTATGATCAAGTCCTGGGATTTTTAATTTGTTTAAACTCATCTGCTTTAAAATCTTTCAAATAAGGTAACTTGTGTTTACGTACTTGTCCTTCTTAAAGGCATAGAGAAGTAAGCCTAACAAAGCTAACTGAATCAATGTTTCTTCGGCCCCAGGAGACCAAAATTTTAGAAATATTTATAAGCAACCTCATAAGGTTACATTTAATTATCAGTTGCACATAGTGCATAATTACTACTTTTAAAGAATAACATCTTTCCAAATACAAACAAGGGCATATCATCAACAGACCCAGGACAAGGCAGAAGTTACATTAGTGAGGCCTGGCTCCCCAGATGGACATTCCCCTTAAATGAAGAAGGGATAACAAGATGACCAGAAGACTAACCCTGGTCTCAGTTATCTGATTTGATCTCAGTTTCAAAAAACCTTCTGCTGAAAGTGCTTTTCTTGTGAAACATCCTGCTCAAAGGCAAGTCCCTGAGACACACAAACAGACAGACTGGCACGCATGTTTCCCACTCTAGACCACAGTTAAGAAACTCGGGAAAAGTCAGGGCCTTTTTCTTGCGTGATTTTTGTGACTCCCATATGAAACATCCACAGATGTTTCTGTCTGATCACAGATGTCACTGTCAGGTCAGATTAATAAAAGCCATATTCTCCAGCTAAGCAGAAAGAAAAAGAATAAAGGGATTCAAATATACAAATACTTTGTAACAGAAAAGAACAGGTGAATTCACATTTTATGTTTCTGACCACACACATTTTTCACTTAGTTAAAAGAATTTGGGAAGATGATTCTAAGTTCATCTACTATTTAGAATAATGACGGCTAAGGAACCTCCTAGAAAACAATACTCTCTGTGGTGGGAAAACAGAACACCTGAAATCAAATATTAAATGAAATGGGTTACTTCAAGAGCCGAAGTAAAGAGTCCCAAGAGGTTCAGCTGGTTTAGTTATACAAAAAGTAAACTGGGGAGCAGGCACCCAGGACCTTACTCACCACGATATCCTCGGGGAACGTGTCTCTGCTGAAGGAGCCGTCATCAAACACGACCTCATAGAAGGTCTGCGCCGTCACAGCGATCACCCTGCAGCTGTAGTACCGGGTGTTGCGATGCTTCGTGATGACCGTCTGCCCCACAGCGATGCCCTTCTCGCCAGCCTTGGACTTCTAAGGAAGGGGCAGAGAAAGAGGAGAGAAAAGAAACAGGAGAAAAAACAGAAAATAAAAGAAATATTTATTTAGAAAACATCATTGGTGTGGTCATGATATACACTTTTAATTGTTAAACCTTTTATTGGGGAGTAATTTCAAACAGAAGTTGCAAGAATATGAATAATACAAAAACATACATATACTCTTTGACCCTTTACTCAGGTTCATCTATTGTTATTTATTGCTATTGTTAACATTTTACCATTTCCCTTTTTTTGCCTACTCTCTATTTTACATATGTGTATATTTAAGTATATATATATATATACATAAATAAAATTGTGTGTGTGTGCATGCCACAAACCATTTGAGAATAAGCTACATATAATCATGGGCTTTAACACCTAAATACATCAGTGTGTATTTTCTAAAAACAGGGATTTTCCTTTATATAACCACAGTACAGTTCCTAACTTTAGTAAATTTAACATGGATGCCATACTTTAATCGACCATGCATAGTCCAATTTTGTCAAGTGAGCCAATCACGATCTTTATGGCCCCCATCCTTTATGTACAGGATGCAGTCTTGAGTCACATACTGCATTTAGTTGCCAAGTCTCTTCGACCTCCTTTAATCTGGAACATTTCCACAGCCTTTCTTTGTCTTTTATGATCGTGATACTTTTGAAGGATACAGCTCTCCCTCCCCCTGCTTTTTCAGTAGAACATATGTCTGATGTTTCCTCATGATTAGATTCAGGTTATACATTCCTGGCCAGAATACCACTACCACAGAGACAATGTTGTATTCTTCTCAGGATATCACATCTGGAGGCACATGTTTGTCCACCTTTCAATGGTGATTTTAATTTTGATCCTGGTCAAAGCGTAGTCCAATTTCTTCATTCTGTAATGACTATTTTTCCCTTTCAACTAATAAGCAATCTGTGGGAGGGACTTTAACACCATGTAAATATCCTGTTCCTCCACATTTCTGCTTAGATTTAGCAACGACTGATGAGTCTTGCTTGATCCAATTTTACTATGATGGTGATGATATGCTGATTTTTCCTGCTCCAGCACTCCCTCCACATTTACTAGTTGGCACCTGGCAGTTATTAAGCAAAAATCTCCTACCTTCCCCCCATCCATCCATCCATCCGTCATCAGTATGGAATTATTAATTCCGCCTACCCAACTGTTTAGAATTCATACTATAATTAATAATTTTGGTGCTCAGATTATCCCAGATTTGGCCAATAGAAGCCTCTTCAATCTGTTTTCCTGTGCCCCTTAAGATGTCTTTTTATTTCTTATCAGTTCCTTACTTTCTGGCCTAACAAGATGTGTCAAGATCATCTTGCCTCAGCCCTGGAATTAACATTTCCCTGAGGAGTGTGGTTCATTTTAGAGGGCAGTGATATTAGAGAATAAGATCCAGGTGCTTAGGTGTGCTTATTCCTACAAAAGCACCATTGTTTCTCGACCCTTTCAGAAGACAGGCCAAAGGAATATATGCATGTAGATATATGTGTGTGTGTGGATATGTATACGTACACACACACACACTATCACACTACAGGTATACATAAACATATGTATAACCATGGAAAACCATGGACTAGGTCTCAGAGTACATGTGTCATGCTAGGGAAGCAGGAGGCTTCAGGATGAACGCTTCAGGAAGTGCTTGGCAGAGTGCTGGGCTCAGAGTAAGTACTCCAGAAATGTTAGCTTGCTGTATTTGGGGATTTCTGTTTGTTTTCTTGCTTGCTTTATTTTTCAGAATAAGGCTGTTGCTCCCCTGTCAGGAGCTCATACAAACCCCATTCCTGCCAGGCAGAGAGGGTAGCCAACATCTTACAAGGAAGTCTGCTCTCAAACATTCAGTCCCTTTTACTCCCCAGCTCCAAGTATCATTCATCACCCTTATTCTTTTGATGCCACAAGCTCTGACCCACTAGGGGGGCCCTGAATCAAGCACTTGGGAAGGTCCAGGACCTTTGCTAAATGGGCCCTAGAAGGCCCCGTCTCATGATCCCCAAGACACCAACATTAGTCTGACATGTCACCCCTAACCTACAGAAAGCCAAGATTCACTAAACCCCAGTGTTTTCTGACAGCAGTATTTATAACGTTACTGGGAAATAAAGTGTCATCAATTCAGAATCTTGGTTTAATTAGAGGTTTTACTTATTTTTTCCCTGAATTTCAAAAAAGGCTAAAACACCTTGTAGGAAACATATAAAGTGCTATGCTTAATCTTTTCCTTCTGGAAACCAAAGAAGAAATGCCCAGAGAGTTAATGATTCACTAATTCCTTCAACAGTCATGCGTTGCCAGCCAGTGGGCACCAAGCACCTCCCCTGGTGCTGGGGACTCAAACAAAAACCACTAAGACTTGATTCCTGTTCCCTGGAACAGGCCCACAAAGGTACGTGCCATGAAGTTATCTTACAGGTGGCATGATTCAAGACTGGTGACACTGTAGCATGCCATCTACAGCATGTCTTCATACTCACAGGCAGAATTAGGGGAGGAGAGCAACGAAGCACCAAGTACTGGGCACGAGCAAAAGTCCAGAAGCAGGAAACAGCCCATTCTGTTCTGGGAACAGCAAGAGATCTGCTGTTGTGTGGGAGGGAAGCGGGGAGGAAGGAGAAGACTTGAGAAATGGCCTGGGGCCCAGAGGTCAGGCTATGGGGTAGAGGGGAGTAGAGCAGCTCTTATGCCGTCCTAAGGAGTCTATATATTACCCTGTGAGCCTAAGGAAGCCACTGAGAGGACTAAGCATAGAAGAAAAATTATCCAGGTCTGTGTGGCTTTTAGGGGAGAAGGGGCATCTCCATGTGGGAGATGAGGGCCTACAGACAAAGATGCTCATGACTTGGGTAGAGGGCCAACTATCTCCCAAACGTGTTCCTAAGAGTCCTCTCCTTGTAGAGTGAGCTCTGCCATCTAGTTTCTCACATGCCTAACAAAACAAAAGGATATTTTCCTTCTAGAAATCATTCCCTACTGATTGCTAGGTTGGTTGGGAAATTTTTCTGTGCCTTTAGGTGTAGTTAGCTGTGTAAACATTTTGACAAAGGACAAGAGCAAGAAGCCTGTAGTGATTTAAACGTACTTTGCTTGAAGTAGAAATCTTTAACAGCTAGGCCACATATGCCAAAGTAATTCCCTAGTTTCCCACTTCATTCCTCTGCCCAACCCCTTTAAATATATCTAACCTTTCAAAGTAAGAGAACAACTGAGATGTAATAATAAATTCGAGGGAGGGCACAGTCTGCAGCGTTCTGTAACTCCAAAATTGGGCCCATGACTACTGCTTAAGATTGTATCAGGGCTCCCCTGGTGGCGCAGTGGCTGAGAGTCTGCCTGCCAATGCAGGGGACACGGGTTCGAGCCCTGGTCCGGGAATATCCCACATGCCGCAGAGCGACTAAGCCCGTGCGCCACAACTACTGAGCCTGTGCTCTAGAGCCCACCAGCCACAACTACTGAGCCCATGTGCCACAACTACTGAAACCCGTGCACCTAGAGCCCATGCTCCACAACAAGACAACCACTGCAATGAGAAGCCTGCACACCACAATGAAGAGTAGCCCCCACTCACCACAACTAAAGAAAGCCTGCACGCAACAACGAAGATCCAATGCAACCAAAAATTAAAAAATAAAAAAAATAAAAGATTGTATCAGTTACAACTGACCCTAGGAGGCGAAGGTTGCAACTTGTTTGGCTAAACACAGTGGTCCTTAGTGACCTGGATTAGGGCCAAAAAAGGCTTCACGTTGGCAGCATATTTTTGCAAAGGCTGTCCCTCTTTGTCAAACCACCTTAAAAACACTCATAGTCAGAATTGCATGTACTGTATTTTAGTATGATAATAGTTTCATTGTGCATATTTTATTAAAATTGGAATGCACCTGCTAAGGAAACAATGTTTTGGATTTGAATTATAAGCTCAGCTTCCTCCTAGCTGTGTGATCTTGGGGATGTTATATAACCTTTAGCAGCCTTAGTTTGCTCATCTGTAGAAGGGACAATAATACTTACACTAAAGGTTTCCTATAAGAGGAAGTACATAAAATGCGTAGACTCATAGGCAGTTGGTTCTTGGCAACTGTTAACTGGCTTCGTTTTAAGAACTGAAGAACATACGTGAGAACCTAGCCCCAGGTTAATACACCACTCTTCCCTACCGTACCCCAGTAACTAGCATATACAACTGTGCAGCACCCTGGTTTCACGTGACAAGGCTCAATCCAGCTCTAAATAATCACTGTCCTGCTCTTTATCTCATCCCCTTCTGACTCTAATTCTTGTCAAACAGGGGCACATAGCCATGGTTCTTAGGAAGGAAGGCATAAATAATGTGGTCTCCTCCCTCGACCCCCAAGGCTCTCAAAGCCTTTGTTTACAACTCTCTTAAGGCTCTGGTCAAATGTCACTTTCACTGACTATCCCTCCTATAACAGGGCAAAATCCACAGGTCAGTGCCAGGACCTCTTTGTCGTTTTATTTGTGGCACCGAGTACACTGCGTACAACACTGTTGCTGTCAGATGAACAATGAATGAATAAATGAATGGAAAAATGAATGAACAGGAAAAAACTAAATAAATGAACTGTGATGAGGGGTAGAGACACATTTTTTAAATGGGAGAAGATTGATTCTAATTATTCACTGTCCAGAAAAGGGCAAAAAGAAACAAAGGGGAGTTTTAGGAAGAAGTTCCTCTTTCTTAGGGTGGGTAGACATGTATGAAGGTAAGGGGAGGAAATAAAGAGGTTTATAGTGAGATTCACAAGGTCTGGAAAGTAGAAGCAGCCAGTCAAGGGAAAAGAAAAGTGACAAAGACTTGACAGAGAAAAGGTCGATTCTAGACCACAACCATTTTCCTCCTGCTAGGACACGAAATGTATGCAAACTGTGATTGGAAAGATGGCCAGCACACAAATTAAATATACAGCCTTCATCTAAATAAAAATTTTCATAAGCCTCAAGCATGACCATTTCATGGGGAGTACTAAAGAAAACAGATTTTTTTCATAATGTTACTTTAATATGATTTCTGATTTATTTTTGCAGGAAAAGTTTATTGACAAGCATATCCCATAACTGATTATACATCCTCAATAATATTTCCTGTCAGAAAAGCCTAAGAACCTACTGATGTCAAGAATGTCATTTCTGATCAGAGAAGACGGACATTATGCAAGGGGCTCCATCAGATTATAGAAGTGGCTACAGTTTTCTAAGATTAGTGCACAGGCTAAGGCTGGTGAAAGTCACATTTTCTTTAACAGGCACTAAGCAGAAATCAACAGTGGTTTAAGAAAAAACACGACTTAAAGAAAAGCTAGAACCAGTTCAAAATTCTGGGGATGTGGAAAAAAAAAATGTTAACTAAGAAAATGTTACAGACATTTCGCAAAAGCATCAAAGAGTCACTGGTACACATAACACAGATATGTTACCAACACATGTCCATACACGTGAGTTAATTAGACTCTCCCAATAACTCTGTGAAGCAGTTGTTATTTTCATTAAACAGATGAAGTCACTGAGGTACAAGGTCAAGTGACTTTTCCAAGATCTCAGAGCTGGTGAGAGGCTGAAGTGGGGCCCAGAAGCAGATGCTCTCCCACCACAAGTGCCTTGGTATCATCAACCAGGAGAACACACGTGGAAAGAAATCAGAGGAGAAATAAAACTAACCAGGAAGTGAGACTAATGGAATTCAAGCAGTTCCCAGACAAGTTACATTTCTTTCTTTTCTAACTGACTTACTGAGTTAGAACCTCCTCTGTTCTACATACGTTTTGAGGCACTTCATTTAATCTCCCCAGTACAATCACAGAGTTGAATTAGCAACTTGGATTTGGAGCCTATCTGAAGATGAAAAGTGCAGAATGTATAATTGCATATGCTCTCAGTTCTCCTATGTGTACACACATGACACGCATACACACTGCAGTAAATTGCAAAAATGCTCACATACCTTCACACCTTCCTCTTTCCACATTCGTGAAAATGTGAGTTTGCAGCTCCTCCCCTCTAGAGCTGGAGTCTATTTCCCCAACCCTCAAATCTGAGCTAGGCTTGTGGCTTAGCCTGCTTTGCAAATGCAAAGCCTCTTGCACACTTCCGCTGTCTCCCTAGGGACCCCAGATTCTGTCATGTGAACAAATTCAAGTTATCCTGCTGGCAGGTTAGAGACCATATTGACCAAAGCTGAGGCCCTACACATATAAGAGAACCCAGCCAAAAGAAGGCAAGCTGTTCTGCAGCTCACCACAGACAGATGAGGCAACCAGCCTGAAACAGAAGAAGCACCCAACTGAGCCCAGCCTTAACTTCTGACCTACAGAATCAGCAGCTAAAGAGTTGTCATTGTTTTAAGCCACTAAGTTTTGGGGTGGTTTGTCACATACACAACTTAGAAAAAAGAATACGGTGACCCTTGAAAAATGCAAGAGTTAGGGGCGTCAACCACCCCCCGGCCTTGCACAGTTAAAAACCCACATATAACTTTACAGTCGGCACTCCATATCCATGGATTCAATCAATCAAGGATTGTATAGAATTCAGTATATATTTATGGGAAAAAAATCCACATATAGGTGGACCCACACAGTTTAAATCCATGTTGTTCAAGGGTTAAATGTACTAAGAAAATAATATACTAAACTGTTAGCTATATACAATGCTAGGTAATGAAATTTTGTCTATTTGATTCTTTATGTACTTCTGTGTACCTTCCATTATATACAGTTGACCCTTGAACACAGGGGTTAGGGGCACCTTGATCCCCTTCACAGTGAAAATATCTGCATAGCACTATCTCTGCCTCAAAAACAAAAGAACTAGTACATGACTTAACCAAGGGCAGGAAGCTGAAACAGTTTGAATGCAATCAGGACTCTTTTGATGCCACATACTGTGAACTCTAATCAAACACAAATTTTCTCCACACTTAGTTAATTTAAAGATCTAAAAAATGAAAATACAGGTACTATATTTTTTGAAAAAAATCCACGCATAAGTGGACCTGTGCAGTTCAAAGCCATGGTGTTCAAGAGTCAACTGTATTTCTCTAATTATTATCACCACAGCCTTCTGACCATCTGAACCAAGACTAAGGGAGCCAGGAAGCCCATATGCACATGTGCCCAGAAGACCATTGAGAACGGAATGTTTGCTGCCATAGACCCCCTTGGTTAACTTGTGAGCCTGTGGATCCCTACTCAGAATAATGTTTTTAAATCCATAAAATAAAACAAGATTATCCTCCGCCCCCCAAAAAATTATATTGAAAAAACCAAATTTGTGGTATAATAGCTATACTTCTTTAATAATGTACTAAATATCAATACCTAGTGGCAGGTCAAACAACTATTAATATCTTAATTTCAAAGTTACAATGGGAATCCAGCAGCCTGTGGAACAAAAACCACATTCACAGAAAGATAGACAAGATGAAAAGGCACAGGGTTATGTACCAGATGAAGGAACAAGATAAAACCCCAGAAAAACAACTAAATGAAGTGGAGATAGGCAACCTTCCAGAAAAAAAATTCAGAATAATGATAGTGAAGATGATCCAGGACCTCGGAAAAAGAATGGAGGCAAAGATTGAGAAGATGCAAGAAATGTTTAACAGAGACCTAGAAGAATTAAAGAACAAACAAACAAAGATGAACAAAACAATAACTGAAATGGAAACTACACTAGAAGGAATCAATAGCAGAATAACTGAGGCAGAAGAACGGACAAGTGAACTGGAAGACAGAATGGTGGAACTCACTGCTGTGGAACAGAATAAAGAAAAAAGAAGGAAAAGAAATGAAGACAGCCTAAGAGTCCTCTGGGACAACATTAAACACAATAACATTCGCACTATAGGGGTCGCAGAAGGAGAAGAGAGAGAGAAAGGACCCGAGAAAATATTTGAAGAGATTATAGTCAAAAACTTCCCTAACATGGGAAAGGAAATAGCCACCGAAGTCCAGGAAGCACAGAGAGTCCCACAGAGGATAAACCCAAGGAGAAACATGCAGAGACACACAGTAATCAAATTGGCAAAAATCAAAGGCAAAGAAAAATTACTGAAAGCAGCAAGGGAACAAGGACAAATAACATACAAGGGCACTCCCATAAGGTTTACAGCTGATTTCTCAGCAGAATCTCTACAAGCCAGAAGGGAGTGGCATGATATACTTAAAGTGATGGAAGAACCTACAACCAAGATTACTCTACCTGGCAAGGATCTCATTCAGATTCGATGGAGAAATCAAAAGCTTTACAGACAAACAAAAGCTAAGAGAATTCAGCACTACCAAACCAGCTCTACAACAAATGCTAAAGGAACTTCTCTAAGTGGGAAACACAAAAGAACAAAAGGACCTGCAAAAACAAACCCAAAACAATTAAGAAAATGGTCATAGGAACATACATATCGATAATTACCTTAAACATGAACGGAATAAATGCTCCAGCCAAAAGACACAGGCTTGCTGAATGCATACAAAAACAAGACCCATATATATGCTGTCTACAAGAGACCCACTTCAGACCAAGGGACATACACAGACTGAAAGTGAGGGATGGAAAAAGATATTCCATGCAAATGGAAATCCAAAGAAAGCTGGAGTAGCAATACTCATATCAGATAAAATAGACTTTAAAGAATGTTACAAGGGACAAGGAAGGACACTACATAATGATCAAGGGATCAATCAAAGAAGAAGATATAATAATTATAAATATATATGCACCCAACACAGAAGCACCTCAATACATAAGGCAACTGCTAACAGCTATAAAAGAGGACATCAACAGTAACAAAATAATAGTGGGGGACTTTAACACCTCACTTACACCAATGGACAGATCATCCAAAGTGAAAATAAGGAAAGAGAAGCTTTAAATGATACAATTGACCAGATAGATTTAATTGATAGTTATAGAATATTCCATCCAAAAACAGAAGATTACACTTTCTTCTCAAGTGCACATTAAACATTCTCCAGGATAGATCACATCTTGGGTCACAAATCAAGCCTCAGTAAATTTAAGAAAATTGAAATCATATCAAGCATCTTTTCTGACCACAATGCTATGAGATTAGAAATGAATTACAGGGAAAAAGCATACAAAACACAAACACATGGAGGCTAAACTATACGTTACTAAATAACCAAGAGATCACTGAAGAAATCAAAGAGGAAATCAAAAAATACCTAGAGACAAATGACAATGAAAACTTGATGATCCAAAACCTATGGGATGTAGCAAAAGCAGTTCTCAGAGGGAAGTTTATAGCTATATAAGCCTACCTCAAGAAACATCTCAAATAAACAATCTAACCTTACACCTCAAGGAACTAGAGAAAGAAGAACAAACAAAACCCAAACTTAGTAGAAGGAAAGAAATCATAAAGATCAGAGCAGAAATAAATGAAATAGAAACAAAGAAAACAATAGCAAAGATCAATAAAACTAAAAGCTGATTCTTTGAAAAGATAAAGAACATTGATAAACCATTAGCCAGACTCATCAAGAAAAAGAGGGAGAGAACTCAAATCAATAAAATTAGAAATCAAAGAGGAGAAGTTACAACAGACACCACAGAAATACAAAGCACCCTAAGAAACTACTACAAGCAACTGTATGCCAATAAAATGGACAACCTGGAAGAAATGGACAAATTCTTAGAAAGATATAACCTTCCAAGACTGAACGAGGAAGAAATAGAAAATATGAACAGACCAATCACAAGTAATGAAATTGAAACTGGGATTAAAAATCTTCCATCAAACAAAAGTCCAGGAACAGATGGCACACAGGTGAATTCTATCAAACATTTAGAGAAGAGCTAACACCCATCCTTCTCAAACTCTTCCAAAAAATTGTGGAGAAGGAACACTGCCAAACACATTCTATGAGGCCACCATCACCCTGATACCAAAACCAGACAAAGATACTACAAAAAAAGAAAATTACAGAGCAATATCACTGATGAATATAGATGCAAAAATCCTCAACAAAATACTAGCAAACAGAATCCAACAGAACATGAAAAGGACCATACACCATGATCAAGTGGGATTTACCCCAGGGATGCAAGGATTCTTCAATATATGCAAATCAATGTATATACCATATTAACAAATTGAAGAAGAAAAACCATATGATCATCTCAATAGATGCAGAAAAAGCTTTTGACAAAATTCAACACCCATTTATAACAAAAACTCTCCAGAAAGCGGGCATAGAGGGAACCCACCTCAACATAATAAAGGCCATATATGACAAACCCACAGCAAACATCATTCTCAATGGTGAAAAACTGAAAACATTTCCTCTAAGATCAGGAACAAGACAAGGATGTCCACTCTCACCACTATTATTCCACATAGTTTTGGAAGTCCTACCCACGGCGATCAGAGAAGAAAAATAAATAAGAGGAATATAAATTGGAAAAGAAGAAGTAAAACTGTCACTGTTTGCAGATGACATGATACTATAAATAGAGAATCCTAAAGATGCCACCAGAAAACTACTAGAGCTAATCAATGAATTTGGTAAAGTAGCAGGATACAAAATTAACGCACAGAAATCTCTGGCATTCCTATATACTAATGATGAAAAATCTGAAAGAGAAATTAAGGAAACACTCCCATTTACCACTGCAACAAAAAGAATAAAATACCTAGGAATAAACCTACCTAGGGAGACAAAAGACCTGTATGCAGAAAACTATAAGACACTGATGAAAGAAATTAAAGATGATACAAACAGATGGAGAGATGTACCATGTTTTTGGATTGGAAGAATCAATATTGTGAAAATGACTCTACTACCCAAAGCAATCTACAGATTCAATGCAATCCCTATCAAATTACCAATGGCAGTTTTTACGGAACTAGAACAAAAAATCTTAAAATTTGTATGGAGACACAAAAAACCCCGAACAGCCAAAGCAGTCTTGAGGGAAAAAACCAGAGGTGGAGGAATCAGACTTCCTGACTTCAGGCTATACTACAAAACTACAGTAATCAAGACAGTATGGTACTGCCACAAACACAGAAATATAGATCAATGGAAGAAGATAAAAGCCCAGAGATAAACCCATGCACCTATAGTCAACTAATCTATGACAAAGGAGGCAAGGATATACAATGGAGAAAAGACAGTCTCTCAATAAGTGGTGCTGGGAAAACTGGACAGCTACATGTAAAAGAATGAAATTAGAACACTCCCTAACACAATACACAAACATAAACTCAAAATGGATTAGGGACCTAAATGTAAGACCGGACGCTATAAAACTCTTAGAGGAAAACATAGAAAGAACACTCTTTGAAATAAATCACAGCAGGATCTTTTTAGATCCACCTCCTAGACTAATGGAAATAAAAACAAAAATAAACAAATGGGACCTAATGAAACTTAAAAGCTTTTGCACCACAAAGGAAACCATAAACAAGACGAAAAGACAGCCCTCAGAATGGGAGAAAATATTTGCAAACGAATCAACAGACAAAGGATTAATCTCCAAAATATATAAACAGCTCATGCAGCTCAATATTAAAAAACAACCCAATCCAAAAACGGGCAGAAGACCTAAATAGACATTTCTCCAAAGAAGACATACAGATGGCCAAGAAGCACATGAAAAGCTGCTCAACATCACTAATTATTAGAGAAATGCAAATCAAAACTACAATGAGGTTATCACCTCACACCAGTTAGAATGGGCATCATCAGAAAATCTACAAACAACAAATGCTTGAGAGGGTGTGCAGAAAAGGAAACCCTCTTGCACTGTTGGTGTTGGGAATGTAAATTGATATAGCCACTATGGAGAACAGTAGGGAGGTTCCTTAAAAAACTAAAAATAGAATTACCATATGATCCAGCAATGCCACTGCTGGGCATATACCCAGAGAAAACCATAATTCAGAAAGACACATGCACCCCAGTGTTTATTGCAGCCCTATTTACAATAGCCAGGTCATGGAAGCAACCTAAATGCCCATCGAGTGATGAATGGATAAAGAAGTTGTGGTACATATATACAATGGAATATTACTCAGCCATAAAAATGAATGAAATTGGGTCACTTGTTGAGACGTGGATGGATCTAGAGACTGTCATACAGAGTGAAGTAAGTCAGAAAGAGAAAAACAAATATCGTATATTAACGCATATATGTGGAACCTAGAAAAATGGTACAGATGAACCGGTTTGCAGGGCAGAAATTGAGATACAGATGTATAGAACAAACGTATGGACACCAAGGGGGGAAAGCAGCAGGGGGTGAAGTTGGTGGTGTGATGAACTGGGAGATTGGGATTGACATGTACACACTGACGTGTATAAAATGGATGACTAATAAGAACCTGTTGTATAAAAATATAATAATAATAGATAACTTATAAGAACCGGCTGTATAAAAAAAAAGTTACAATGGGCATAGTAATATTTTGAGATCTCTCTTACAATGGTAATGTGATTTCTATTGTGGACAGAGTCACAGGAACTGCTAATGCCACCTTTGCTTATGCTCAAAACTGACAGATCTGTTAAATTCTAGCTGGAATTTAGAAAGAAAATTGCTATATTTTCCCTCATGCTCTAACAGACAAATTTTTCTTGACACTAAATTGTTAAAAAGATTTTATCACCAGGAACATTTAAAGGAACAGCACTCAGCCTTGTAACAACAGTCTTTGTAAAAATCACAATAATGTTATTTATGTCTGGTGCTTGTACATACTGTCAATAAATGGACATAGTAATGAAATGAAACTCAATGAAGGCACCTCTGTGAAGGGTGAAGTTATAGAGGCTAAAGTGGGTAATTCTGGGGTGACGTAAACTGAAACAGGAATCTAACTTAAGCACTGAGATTGGAATATGTACTGCATCCTCAAATATCATTTCTGCCCAGTGACTTTCTGACAGAGAACAGAGAGGAGTTTAGTTCAAACTTGACCTCTAAAGTGAGGGCTCAGAGAGGAGTTCTGTCTGGTAGAGGAAGGAATATTTCTATGCTCTGCAAGATGTATCGGACGTGTGAAGGCTGATGTGCATTCATACACTGAAGGAGAATCACCCACCATCTGATGAGATGAGTCATGGGTAGAGATGTCACCTTAGGAAAATCCCTGAGTGGATTCTCCATCTGTAATAATGATGTTAATAAAGGGTGCAAATCCAAATACGATAGTATAGGTAGAGGCTCACAGGTACATCCATCATTCATTCAGCAAGGCTGGAGAGTTGAAGGAAAAAGCTAAGCAACTTATCCAGTGAACAGGCCAAAAAGCACATTTCCATGTATATCCAATAACCCTTTTGCCTTCTCAACTTTATTATTTCTCCGTAATTTCTATGAATTAATAAACTGAGATATTATTGTATTTTTTTCAAGGTATCCATTTTATTAAAAAATCCTAGAGGTATTAGAGTGAATAAATTAATACAAACTATTATTCTTTTACCAAACTTATGCAGCAAAAATCACTCATCTAAATTTGCCTTGTAATAATGAAAGCTTTCTTTATAAAATTACGAGAGCTAGGTAAAAATGTTTTACCCAGAAAAACCTAAACCCCTGGGGCTTCATGAAGAAACAATTGCTCTTAGAGCACAAATGCACATGCAGGCTCATAAAAATGTCACAAGTATTTAATTTTCGACATGTCTGTTCACGTGTACTTGATTTCTTGTGGGTTTTTAAGTACAAACATATAATACAGTGGGAAATGGTGGTAAGCAGTTTCCCAGCAGATTTAAGGTCTTTTTCAATGTAACGCCTACAGAAGTATAACTAACAGGCTGCAGAAGATACTGAGAAGAAAAAAAATGAATTCTGTTCCATGTGAGTTATTAGCTTACGTCAGAGGTGGTTGGTCTTATTCAGGAGCTAAGTGAAGGGGACTGGGATGGGAGAAGCATCTTCAGATGCTTCACTGTGTTAATGTAGGCAACTCTCAACAGGTAGGCACCACCTGCTTTCTATTTTGAATAGTTTTCAGCAAACATACTTCATAAAGAGCAGACAGGAAAAACCTGATGTGAGCTCCTGCTAACTCATTTCCAATCTCATTACTTGTAAGAGAACATATGAGTCCCTGGATGCCTGGCACTAGAAGCTCTGCTTTGGGCTTTTATATTTCAGATGCTCTTCAGGCCTCTTGGGTAGTAACAGTAAAATGGGGGCGGGGACCCTATAGATTCAACAAAATCTCAATCATTCACACCAGTTGTGTGTGTGTTTAGAAATCAACAAGCCGATTTTTTAATTTATGTAAAAATGCAAAGAACCTAAAATATACAAACAATGCTGGAATGAATTACAATTTAGGGGAAATGAGGAGGAAAAGCGTTCATTCATTCATTTATAAGGTAATGCAATTTTAAAAAATTACCTCAGATGGGACATTTTCAACAGAGAGAAGCAAGGGACATGGGGCATTACTATATGGTATTCCTACCCATAAGGATTTTTGAATCTCAATTACAGCAGGTGAATGGGTTAAAAATAGCTAAAATAGATGCAAAGATTTTCTTAACAAGGTGGCCCAAAGCAAAACAGACTAATTAAAGGACTTAACAGTTTTTCTGTGTCACCAAGAAGGAAGCCCAGGTAAATAATAAAACCATGTAAACTAATTCAAGGCATGGTCTCAAACTGGAAAAGTGAAGCCAAATCAGCACCATCTAAATGACACACCATGTGCTCTGACTTTGAAGAAAGGGAGGTTCTGTAACTTTAATGACTACTGAACCTCTCTGAAGTTCCTTTTCATCATCTGTAAAATGGATACAATTAGAACACCTGCAACAGAGGGTTACTAAGTGGACCAAATGAGACAATGTACTATTGGGTTGGCCAAAATGTTCCTTCGGTTTTTAAGTAAAAATAAAAGACACATTTTTTCATTTTCACCGAGAACTTTATTGAACAATGTATTCACCATTTTGTTCCACTATCTTCCACCATTTTTCAGGCAGCTTCATAATTCCACCTTCCCAACACTTTTTATCTTTTTGAGCAAATAACTGTTCCAGGCACCTTTTACAGTCTTCCAGGGAACTGAAATTTTTTCCATTAAGAGAATTTTGTGAAGACTGAAATAAATGGAAATCCGAAGGTGCAAAGTCTGGTGAATACGGCAGATGAACCAGAACTTCCCAGCCAAGCTGTAACAGTTTTTGCCTGGTCATCAAAGAAACATGCAGGCTTGCACTATTCTGATGAAAGATTATGCGTTTTCTGTTGACTAATTCTGGACGCTTTTCGTGGAGTGCTGCTTTCAGCTGGTCTAATTGGGAGCAGTACTTGTTGTAATTAATCGTTTGGTTTTCGGGAATGAGCTCATAATAGAGGACTCCCTTCCAATCCCACCATATACACAACATCACCTTCTCTGGATAAAGACAGGCCTTTGGTGTAGTTGGTGGTGGTTCAATTCACTTGCCCCACGATCTCTTCCATTCCACATTATTGTACAGTATCCAGTTTTGATCACCCGTCACAATTTGTTTTAAAAACAGAATGTTTTTGTTACGTTTAAGTAGAGAATCACAGGCGGAAATAGTCAAGAAGGTTCTTTTGCTTAACTTATGTGGAACCCAAACATCAAAGCAATGAACAGAACCAAGCTGGTGCAAATGATTTTCAATGCTTGAGTTGGATATTTTGAGTATGTTGGCTATCTCCCGCGTAGTATAACGTTGATTGTTCTCAATTAATGCCTTGATTTGATCACTATCAACTTCAACTGGTCTACCCAACCGTGGAGCATCACCCAGTGAGAAATCTCCAGCACGAAACCTCTCAAACCACTTCTGACACGTTTGATCAGTCACAGAACCTTCTCCATAGACTGCACAAATCTTTTTTTGCATTTCAGTTGCGTTTTTACCTTTCGTGAAATAATAAAGCATAATATGCCAAAAATGTTGCTTTTTTCCTTCCATCTTCAATATTAAAATGGCTGCACAAAAATTCACCAATTTTGATAAGTTTTTTTTTAATGTACGCTGATACGATAGCTGTCACAATACAATCTAACAAAATTGTTTCAAATGAAGTTAAAGACAACTAAGTGCTACTAGAGGCATCTTAAGGAAAAAACTGAACGAACATTTTTTGGCCAACCCAATACTTATGAAAGCATTCAATAAACTTTAAAAGGCACTAAACCAATATTAGCTATTATTAATTTTACTTACCTCATCTACCTTGATATGCTGCTCTCAACAAAAGGGGGAAGTCACCCTGAACAGGAGAGAAAATCAGGGTGGGACAGGCAATTCTGATTCTACAAAGGCACACTACTTACATGAGCATCAGAGAGAAAGAGGGGAGGGAGAGGTAGAGAGAGACAGAGAGATAGAGATTGAGAATGAACAAGTGCAAGCTTCCTAAGCTTCGTTTGAAATTTCAGGAGAAACAGCCATAGGAGCAGTGGCAGAGAAGTCAACAAAAAGCTTTCCACTGCCCATCACAACAACAGCAGAACAGTGCAGATTCTGCCTCACTGGCTCACCAATGTTAATCAAAGAGGACAAATCCACAGTCTTTAACGTCCACTATTAAGCAAGCAAGCCTAATAGCCATCTGTCAGTCTATCAAGTGTTAATTAAATGCATCTATGTGCCCAGAACTGTGCTTGAAAGACAGCTGTGTGGGGTTCCAGTGGAGGCAGGAAGGGCAGGGGAAGGACTGAGTGGCTCTGGAGCAGCCCCTCCTTTCCAGCCCCGTGCCTTGTAGCCCTCCTTTTAATCTCTCTGGGCTCTGCAGCCTTGACAAAAGCTACTTCTTTGCATCTATTAAGGATGCTCTTCTTTTCTCAACATACATGATAAAGATACATGACAACACACTTTAAGGTATAGTTAAAAGTTGTTTAATATATAAGGGTTTGCAAATTTTTAATTTTCTTCTAATTCCTGAGAAATATATGAGAAAAGGGGGACAAAATTAACTAAAAGGTCTACCTAATTCTCAAGGAAAGACAAACGAAATGGAAAATAATCCATGAGCGTATCCGATGCCCACAAAGAAGAGGGTTTTCACTTCTCCCTCCCTCCTGCCCCAAGAAAAAGCTTCTGAGTGACAGGTCAGCCCAGAAATGGCTGAAAGAAAAATTAAAAGAATGTTTCATTGAAAGATGTAGAAACCGGAATTTCTTATGTTCCTTCAGATACTACTCTATAATTTCACTGACCCACTATACCCAGTGTGGGACAAGAAGACAGGGAGGATGCATGAAACCTCACGGTGAAAACAAGCCAACTTCAGATAAGGAATGGTCAAGAAACCCTCCCTTTTATACCCAGAAAGAAGTATTTATTTACACGTGAGAAATGTGTCAGAGCCCAAGATGGCTACCAACACTCTGTGGAAAGGGGGGAAGTAGCCCCAGGCTGCCTGGCTTCCTGCCAAGAGACCTCAAGAGGCCTTTCTAGTTAATTCAGAGTTTTATATATCATGTTTGCTGAAAGTGGACACAGAACATAGACCTGGACTTTTAGATAGAAACCTTGGAACTTACCTCATTTAAGTGTCTTTTCTATTGCTTGCAGTTAATAGTCTCATAAAATTATACTCTCATTACATTTTGTCAGTATCTATGGATTTCATTATGACCATGGCACCTAATTACTGTTTTTTAAATGAAGGAATTGAATATCTGCCTCTTATGCTTTACAAGATGTTGGAAAGTCAAATACCCTTTGCTGTTGAGGCACGTTCCATTTATATTTCTCTACTGTATCCATGGTGCTTGACTGTAATACCAATGTTAAAATACGGGATTTAGTATCACTACTTAATTTTCGTAACAAGCTATCAGACAATAATGCAAGCCTTAATTACTTTTTTTAAAAAGGTGTATAAATTTCTGAAAAGCTTAAAATTTCCTGGGAACTGAGAAATATTAATTCTGTGAAAAACTGAGCAAGTGTTTCATATAGAAACACATCTTACCTATGCTAAAAAACGTAGCCACGTAAGTGGTTGTTAGAGTGGAAGACTTGATTTTCCTCAGTACATGTGGTCCTTGAAGTTGCCAAGTATCAACCGTCCCATGTAAACATTCCTTCCTGCAGTTGGCCCCTCTGCGGTAGGTCTGCTGACTGGTCCCTGGTTCCATGATGCACTTCGGGGCAGAGAGTGGGGATAACAGGGCCAAGCAGGAAGTACAACACTGACAAGTTTCTCCTGGGGCTTCTGATGAGTCTGCTTTAGTGATTAAAAACCAAACACCTGTACCAAGATGCAGATTTTTTCCATGAAATTTTCTTGTTTAAATTGGGATCAATTTGCAGTTTTACAAAGGCTGAAAAAAGTTCAGGCAAAATTCTCCTTCCTATAAAGCTACCTTATTCTGCATTTTGAGAGAGAGGAAGACAGCCAAGGCTGTCGAACAAGAGAGCTCCTGGAAATCAAGGCTCCAAAGAGGGTGATTGCTAACACTCACATCAAAAACACTTAAGGCCTCAGTAGCCAACATGGCTTCAGAGTTATTTCAGGGGCTCTTCAGGCCCTTAGGAGCAAGCGCTGTCTATTTGCAAAATAAACAAGGCGTCCCACACAGCCTATGTCCTAACATTTTTCAAATGCATTTGGATGTTTCCGGGAAGCATTTGAAATAATGTTTTTTTACCCAACCAGATTAAAGGATAAAGGCTAAGAAATCAGGGTCTGGAGAAATGCTGTACTTAAAGGCAGAGATATTGTTCTGAGCCCCTTGAAACCCACTCTGCTTTCTGCCCCCAGATGAGGATGTGTCTTTGCTGACCAGAAGTCTGATTCCAGAGCCAGTTGCTTGCAAATTTTTCCTTAAACGGAAAGACCCAGACTGTTAACAGTACATTCTTCCAGAATGGGAATGTAAACCCTTCATATAGAGCAACTATTGACATATGCTAGCAAAATACAGTTTTGATTCAGACCCAGCAGCAGCCAACCCCATGCAGATACTGCCACAACTGGGTAGCCCACTAGGGAACAGTGTGCAGGAGAGGTGGCATACCAAGGCATTTGGCCTTTCTCTGCCTGCATGGTCTCCCCATTCTCATTAGTTTCTGTATCCTTGACTGAATTAAAATTGGAATCTGCAATGGAGGCATCTGTTATCTCTTCCCACAAGTTCAAAAATTCCTTGAAACACTTTAATTAGCATCAGAAAGGGGTCTGGAATCTCTGCAGTTGGTGTCCGAGCTGGGACTGGCACAAAGACCCTTACCAAGTGGCCAGACTTTGAAAAGGAGCTGGAAAATGGGGAGGGACAGAAGGGTAATCTAAAGATGGCTCAACGGAGACAAAAGAGCCTCTGGCCTAGGACCATGAGGTCACTGCAGGGAGCTTGTGGGGAGAGCGTCAGTGTCAGTAGAACTTTTCCTCTATGCCCCACAGCCAGGCCCAGCAGAAGGTAGGATGGCCCTCAGAGAGATTCCCTGGGTCTCTCTAACTACACTAGCTATGAAGGCAATAACAATGGGACTCCAGGGACCGAGGATGTGCTACAGATTCTCTGAAGCCCTTGTTCTACTGACTGGAAGCCTGGGGGAGAAAAGCTCCATGATCATTGGCCTCGCCCTTCCCCTGGAAATGTCTATAGAAGGAGGAGCAGGAAATTCAAATGAGGGTTATTAATAGAGTACAGAAGTCTAAAGTGGGATGTATTTAATTTTCTTGATATAATTAAGAAAAACACTGTCTTCACTGGTTCTACCTGACAGAGTGAACAAGGGAAAAATGGGCTCCAATTGTAAATATTCTAAAATGTCTGTGTTAAATATTTCTCCTCCCAGGCAAATCTGGCCTTAACTTTCTTTTTTTTTTTTTTGCGGTACGCGGGCCTCTCAATGTTGTGGCCTCTCCCTTTGCGGAGCACAGGCTCCAGACGCGCAGGCTCAATGGCCACGGCTCACAGGCCCAGCTGCTCCGCGGCATGTGGGATCTTCCCGGACCGGGACACGAACCCGTGTCCCCTACATCGGCAGGCGGACTCTCAACCACTGCACCACCAGGGAAGCCCTGGCCTTAACTTTCTGTCATCTAGGATACATGGATTGAGATCTCAACAAAACACTCTTACTGATAAAAGTGTAAGGGATTTCTTTTTTCAAATGTATGTATGATTTAGAAAGATTGATCAGATTCATCCTTGAATCACCGTATTGTTTGTTTGTTTGTTTGAACCCTTGCTAAGAACTTTTTACTCCAGACATTTGCTTTGGTCAGAATTCTCTCTGCTTTTCAATAACAGTACAAATTCAGAAGGGCATTTCAAAAATAATTTACACACAAGAAACAAATCATATACAAATACCAGATTATTATGCGCAAGTCTAAGAAGAGCTTGTTATCTGGTCATAGCAAACTTTACTGACTGAACAGAAAGGGAGTTAGCAATATCCAAATTGTTATAGGAAAAACAACAACCACCAAACACTGTCAGTTAAACACAAAGACACGCAGATCTGGGGGGCAGGAAGAGGACTGTGGAAATGGCACCATTCAGATCATTGCTAGATGAGTGTTAGCTAAATCCTGGTTCTCTTTCTTAAAAGCAGGGAAGAGAAACTAGAAGGGGACAGAGTCAAGCCATGGAATGGAGCTCCAAACGAAAGGAGGGAAAAGAAAAGAAAAAACACTGATGGATTCAAACTACAGTTTGAATCAAGAGACAACTGGATAACTGAGAACTGATCACAAGTGAGAGTTTAGTTTGCTTTCAGTGTGGCATTCCGATGCCAGCGAGTTTGCCTGGCTCCAACAGGGTCAACACGTCAACTCAAACTCTCAGCAAACTCAAACTCTATCTGTTTAGAACCAGCACAAATGTTACCTCCTCTGTGAATTCTACCTGGCTGCCCCCGATAGAATTAGTGACTTCCTTCCAAGCACTCCCAAAACATTTTATTCATATCTTTATTTAGCCTACCTTATTATGGAATAGAGCATGGCAGCTAAGAGCCTGGTTCTGTGTCACAGTGCCTGGTTTTGAAACCACATGGTCAAAGTGTGACAGAAGCACCATGAAGAAAATTACAGTCAACTGGTACCTGTTGGATCTCTAAAAGGCTAGAACCCATAATGCTCAAAATGGTCAGTGGGGATTTATAGTGGGAATGAGTATTTGGGGTCTCTCCCTATCAATCCATAATCAACCTGAAACACTGCAGACCCTTTTTATAATTAATGAATTCATAGAAAAGTGTTACTGATTTCTTAATGGTTTTTTTTTTGTTGGTCACTTGGTGTTTTCTCAATAACTGATACTGAAAGTACAATACACTATATAATATTCTAGGGATTAGAATTTAGGGGACTTGATCGTCCATTGCTCCACATGCTGGCAAGGTGATAGTTGTTTCTGCACACCAAAGAAAGGTTTTATTGTTAGTGATGACAGGTATCCTCACCCCATTACCACCCAAAGGTTAGTTATGTAAGCATAGATTAACCAGAAGAGCTGCCTTGCTATAAGCCCTTCACCAGATCCTGGGCAATGCGGGTGTCCCTCCTGTCCTGAGCCACGCATAGTGCCAGCAGGGAAGGAGTTGTGCTAAAGCTTGTCTGGGCAGCTGGCCTGAAGACACAGGTGGGGAAAGAAGTCAGTAAGTGCTGAGCAAGAACTCAAGTTCTATTACAAAGATGAGTGCTAGAATAGAACATGAAGGCAAGCTAAAGGGGCAGAATAACAAGAGAAACTTTCAGAGTGGGTGGGGGGAGGGGGGCATACAGAAGCCAACATGACCACTACTTTCCATTGCCCACACCAAGAACACTGCCTGGAAATAAGGTGCCCATGTAAAATATCTAACACACACACAACATAAAAGATGCTCAATAAACACTAGCTCTCTTCTGTCCACTAAGCTTATTCCCTAGCATTAGCGAGTTATTTCAACAAATTTATACCAAGCAGCTTCTATGGAAGGCTGAGTACTAGTTTAAAAGATAAAACACTGGTTAAATTAGTTAATATAATGATCTAGTTAAAATAATAGAAAAAAATTGAAGAAAAGGTACACAAAATAGCAGGAAAAAAATTAACCACTAAGATGTTTACTTCAAGTTCTTCCTCTTTTTTGAATAGGTGACTGTCTCCCTGCTAATAGCCACAACTTAGAAAATTATAAAGGAAGTAAATTTCTCAAATGTCTTTGATAGGAGAGAGTATTAAGATGAAAATGATGTACCTTGTATAAGATTCTATATTAGATAAGCCTTGTTCCTTACAGTGTATTAATGCATAAACTACAAGTGATTCTGGAGCTCCAACATTGCATATATGGAACAAACACTATAAATCTAATATGGAGCTTTATTGAAGTAATTTGCTTGAAAAAGAAATCTGTGCATTCCATCTTCCTCAGTTCTGTTGCCCTTCGTTATTCAGGCATCTCTTCCACTGGACACCTCTCTGGTTTACTCAGGTGTGAGGAGATGGCCCAGTTGTGGCTATACTTTGCAGGAAGTATATAATTTATGAGCAGCTCATTGTTTGCTCTGGAGGAGAAATGTTTTCAAGGCTCCCAGGTTCAAAACCATTTTACTATTTATTGTGTTCTCCGTCTTTTCCTTATAAACATCTGTGCAACATGCACGTAAGTGGGTTAGGAATACATCCAATGGAACCTTCAGAAATAGAGCCAGAAAAGAGGTCACAGTGGCTCATGGCAAAGGATGGTCAAGTACCACAACACCACACACCTAAACACATGTGCACACATACATGCACACACGAATAAAACCTCATATTTGAAAGAAAGTAAGGTGCCAGTCAAAAAATATGTGTGACAAAAACACTGAAAACTGCGAACTAAAATTTAGATTAACAAGGATTAGCTGAACACTTTCTGTAATATGCTCCTTTCTACTTTAAGAATTTGAAAGCTACCTATTCTTCCAAATGCTATCATTCTAATTACAGAGTATGATTACTGTCTACTGGAAAAGTGCATTATAATAAATCAGACAAAATTTTTATACCATTATCCAGAATGACTTTACACCCAAAGCTCAATAACACTGAATAAGCTAGTATATTTTAAATAATTTATGGCATTAAAGGAGTAGAATTTACTTTAAAATGGTTCTTTTGGATGCAAAAAAGCAAATAATGGAAGGAGCAAAAAAAAGGGAAACAAAAACTCTAAAGTAACTATAAATGGAATACTGAAGTAACTGTAGCTTTATACTTCATTTCACCTAAATTGTACAGGCATCCTCTACTCTCTAAAATGCCTGGGTTGGCTCGCCAAGTTAGCCTGAAATTTATCTCAGAGTTTTTTCCACTATGATTCAGTGATTACCCATTACTCCCAAACAATCAAGGCATGGTTAAGAACACAGACAAACTATACTTCCGACTCTTGGGAGTGTGTCTCCTGGCACTCACAGTTTACACAAAGAGAGATACCTGAGTGAAGTTCAATTTTTTTATGCTTGAAAAAGGAAAGGACACTTAACACAGTAAGGGTAATCACAATGCTCTTAGCCAAAGTTGCCAGATTCTATGAATTCCCTCTAGTTAGTTGTCAAACATTTTGGGGAGGAATCTATACTTGAAGTCTAATTAAAGAATAATGGATAAGTATTAGCTAACAGGAATGTATTTTAGAAATCCAGTGTTCATAATGCTTCCCCCTAGAGAGCTTTGCAAATGCAATTTACCATCACTAAAATGTTTTCCTCATAAGGAAAACCTGCCACATGTAATGTAAATTATATGATCTTTTCCCTACCCTTTACAAAGTATACCACGCTTAAAGTAAGCTGTAGGGGAGAGCAGTTTCTAAATCACCTCAAAGTCAAATATTTTCCTTTTCATCATCATTTATGAAACACATTGGTAACATAGACCTGACTGAGCCACACATCAGAGTTAAGAGGAATGAGGTCCTGATTGAACACCTGGATCTCTTTAATAGCAACTTCAATATAATCATCAGTAACCACAGAGCTCTGGAATATTAAAAGGGGAATGTATGATCCCAAGCAAAGCTTTAGATGAACACCTCTAGCACCACTGGGGGTTTGGGGTTTGGAATTCAACAAATAGTAGAGCAGGGGCTGAAAAGACATTTACATTCCAGCACTTGTCGCTCATTAACTGAATCTATTTGGGCAAAAAACTGAACCTCTCTGAACTTGAGCTTCTTATCCTTGAAGCAGGGATAATATTACTCATGTGGCCCAGTTCATGTAGGATTGTAGCAGCAACAGCAGCAGAAGTAGCAAAACGAGAAAGCAGTAGTACAACTTTCATTTTCTGAGGGCTTACAGTGTCCGGTGGATTGAAAACCACATGGTAAGGTAGGCATGCCATTGTAGACAAGGAAGCTGAGACTCAGAGAGAAGAACTTGCACAAGACTGCACATGTGTTACTGGCAGAATCTAAGTGTGAACACCAACAACTCTGACTCCAGAGGCCATGACCCGGTTCACATCTCAAAATGTATTCACATGTGTCATCTAATGAGGTAATGCTAGTGACTTCACTGTAAATGGCAAAGCGCCACATAATGCAATGTGTTATTAGTGTAATTTTTTTAAGCTGCTAAAGTGTTTTCTGCTGAGTACATATACTATTCTTAGCAAGAGCCCATCAACTCAAGAAACTAAGGAAAAAGCACGAATGAATATGTAACTTGAGACCTAAAACAATGGAAAAGTATGGAAAATGACTTTAAAATAGATGTGACAGTTGGTGATGTCATTTTCTACATTTGCACATTCGCATGCATCCACACAGAGTTCCAACCCACAAACATCAAGCATCTCTCAAGACACCAATGGAAGTTGCCAGAATCATCAAAAAGCCGAGAGATCTGGTGTGTATGCGTCACGGCTCCCCAAGCCCATACCGACGACTTGGCAGGCTGCTCACAGGACGTGATTAGAGACATGGGACAAGCATGTTAGTCTGCAAATACTCTGTGGCCAAGCTTCCCAGGGATAACAAGGGGCAGCACGTTAGCAAAGCTGAGGGTCGATAGGATGCTTTAGAGTCCTCACTGGCAGCCAAAAACAACGATGGTGAACAAGAAAGCTAACCAAGGCATAGCAACTACCTCTGTACTGTCTTAATGATTCTAAGCCTTTGAAACAGAGGAAAGACTCCATTCACCAAGGACAGGTAAACTGAATTACAATTAAATTCACATGTTAGTTAGTTGCAAACGCTCTTTTCCCAGAAATAGGTTCAGTCCTGAGTGAAATGGAAAAGGCAGAAAACGCTGCCCTCTGAACTTCTCTTCTGCATTTCCGCTTTTCTGAGCTTGTCCGCACTCCTCCCAGGGCCTCTATGCTGCCCCTAACTTATCCCATCTCAGACAGCAAGTCCCCAAACATTTGTGATCACCCTCTCCCTCCCTTTACTGTGTTGCTGCTCTTTGTTTTCTCTAGAAGGGATTAAATAAACCCCTAAGGCCAGAGTGTACAGGTGTCTGGATTAAACACTGCAGGATCTCAGGAGATGCTTTCACATCAGTCTCTTCCCAGAAATGCTCTCCCCCTCATCCCAGAGATGTGCAGGACACAACCTGTACAAGCATACTCAGCAGCCCTGTAGACAAACCCCAAACCAGAACAGGCATAAAGAGTTTTATCCATTCATCTGTTCGTTCACTCATTCAACTCAATAAATATTTATTGCATCTAGCATGTGCCAGACACTGATGGGTCTTGGGCAAATACTAGTAAATAATAATGTATAATACCTGCCCTCAAGAAACTCACAGTCTAGACACATTATCAATGAGTAACATTACAGAGTAGAACATGCTAGCCCTGGGAGGTGTGCAGGAAGGGATTCATATGCAGTCTTGGCATCGGTAAAGGGAGAGCAGGCCTTACCACATTTGGGTTGACTTTATGTCGAAAGCACGTGATGTTCACCACATACGGCCAATCGTCAGGCTCCATCAGCACCCCAGCAGCATGAGCACACGTGACGTGGAATGAGGCTGGGCATCGGCCATAGGAACACTGGATGCAGGCTCCAGAGACCTTCTTAACCCGGTGCCTGCAGAACATGCATTTCTGGAGGGTTAAAACAAAGAAGAGCATCAATTCAAACTCGGTTAACTCAGCCAATTTCCACACTTCACAGCATAATAGCTATTAGAGAGTAAAAAAACTGATTACATCAACAAGGCCTGACCTCCAGGGCCCCTAATGGTGAGAGTAACTGTGACAACATAAGCTGCGTACCTTCAAGGAAACACACAGCTACAGCCGCATACTACCAGACACATGCTGAAATACTCCTTGTGGTAAGGAAAGCCAAGCCCTTTTGCACATGCTTCTCCAGGCACAGAGCTGAGGAAGAGCCCCCCGGGTGCTCCTGTAAATCACCCATGAATGCTGAAGCTTCTTCTCTTTTACCTTCTGCATGCTAGGCCTTTCTGTACATCAAGAGATAGACTATGGGTTTGACAGACAGGCACATACTCTCCTAAGTTAGACGAGGTCTTCAGAAATACCCAAAGAGGGGCTTCCCTGGTGGCGCAGTGGTTGAGAGTCCGCCTGCCGATGCAGGGGACACGGGTTCATTCCCTGGTCCGGGAGGATCCCACGTGCTGCGGAGCGGCTGGGACCGTGAGCCATGGCCGCTGAGCCTGCACGTCTGGAGCCTGTACTCTGCAACCCGTGAGGCCACAACAGTGAGAGGCTCGCGTACCGCAAAAAAAAGAAAAAAAAAAAAAACCAAAAAAAAAAAAACCCAAAGAGCACACAGCTGGGCTCACGTTTCCATTTACAAAGAAACGTAAAGTGTTAAATGGTCCAATGTGGAAACTGCAGGCTCAAGTGTTTAATAATCCAAATCTGAACCCTTCATGACTGAAACAAAAATATGCCTCCCAAAGTGAGGAAATGGAAAATCACCCCAAAGGGCATAATTTTGTTGAATATCTATAGCTGACTATGCCTGGGGAAGAAAGAATGGAAATAAAAACTGCAATAATAATTACCACAATATGAAAGTTAAATTGCATACAATTAGCCCTAAACATTATCAGTACATTTGTTATGAGAGATGGGAAAAAATCAAACAGCTTCACTAAATGCAAGATTTGTGAACTAATACTTGAAGGTTAGGAAAAAACAGTTGTAGAACAACACAGGGTCAGGTTCAGAAAGCAGAAGAAACACAGTGATCAAAAAGCTCAACTTTTCATTCCTAAGGATAAAGTAAGTCTGCAATCTGATCAAATGATGATGCAAATATTCTTCTTTTATAGGTACATTTTCCTTCCTGGGACAAAAAAGGTACTTATACTCAATGCCTTTTGAGGACTGTAATGTTTTATCAACAGACCTGTAAGAATCAATGTGGACAAAACTTCTAACTCTTCTTTGCCCTCACATCTGATCAGCATCTTCAGTCTGCACCTTAATAGATTCTGCACCTTAATCTTACTCTGATCTCACCTACCCATCTATACGAACTTTCACCATCTCTGTCCATGTTGTCTTGCCCAGTGTAGTAGTGGCCTCCTAACCAGTCTCGCAGTCTTTTATTTCATGCCATTTTGATTCACCTTCCCATAGAACTGAAAAAAGACCCATTACAATACGAACAAAAGCATTATTTAACATCTTGATATCTCTTTGGCAATTCTTGGTATCAGTTTCAATACATTCCTGGTAATTCTTGGTTTACCAGTATCTTTTTGTCAATTCCAACCATTTGAAATATGATGACAGATATAATAGAAAGACCTCATATCAGGAACCCCAGGCATAATCAGATAATCTTTTAAGAGCCTAATCACACCACAAAGAGGTCAGTGTTTGAATAAGTTCAGATATTGACAGATGTATGAAAGGAGAAATTGTTTCCTATTTTACCAATTAAATAGGATTAAGAGTAAGAAAGAGTACTATGACTTAGCTAATTAATGAACTGGTAACTCCTAGCCTCTTCTACCATTAACTTCCTCAATAAACAGAAGTTCTCCAGAAAGAGGGAAGGAGACAGAGAGAATACATTTAAGCCTACTAATAACTCACTCCTTGGAATCTAGTAAGGGAAGTGCCTCCTTTCCCAGGAAGACCAGAGGTAGCCATTTCTAAGGATAAAACCAGTATCCTTAGAAAGTCAACCTGCAGACTATTGTAATGCAATGCTTTGGAAGATGTTTATTCACAGGGTTGAGAAGTTTGGCTTAAACATCTAATAGGTTCTTGCAGAGATGGAGAACTCCACAAAACTTAGTAGGGGAGCCATTCCGTATGCTGTATTACAGTCTACATAGTACGTCCAAACCCCAGTTTCACTTGCTTGCTACTAAACCAATAGTCCTCTACCCTGGCTAAAGCAACTATGGCAATTTAACACCTATACTGCTGGGCTGCGGAATTTAATTCAATAGGGCAAAGATTAGGACATATAAGCCACTTCCTAGAATGTTACAATAGAATTAAGTACTATGAAAAAAGTAGAAACAAAATGCTATACGAAACTAGAATGACCAGTGCAATCAGGTATGCTTGGGGGTAACATAGGGAAGAAGGCTTTAAAGAAATGTAATGAACTGACTGGATCAAGATGGTGGCCTCAGCCCCTGCTACAAATCCACCAGCCCCAAACCCTAAATAAATAGAGATAGGAAAAATAATGAAACCATAACAGCACTGACTAACAAAAAAGAGAGCACTTAATTTCAGGGAGGAGAGCCCCAGCAACAAACTATTAGTAGGTTTCTCTGAGGAGGCAGTTCTGGCAAGGCCAATGTCAAGAGTGGAAGCAAATAATTAAAAGACAAGGGACCCACTGTCAGGCCAGCCCCATGGCCCACCTGCCCCCACTCTTCATCAGCAGGTGAAGTAATCTGATCCGATCTGAATCCGAGTCCTGTGACCTGACCTATCATTTGCCAATAGGACAAGTGAATTCTCGTTTGGGCTAAGGAAAAAAATAGTGCACCCAAGATAAAATACAATCATATACTTTAAAAATCACAAACACTTGAAGGAAAACAATGCCATGAACAACAGATACTATAATTAATAAATAGAAGAATAGCTGGCCTAAGGAATCAGGTAAGGGGAAACAGAAGACGAGTTTAAAAGAGATGCAGCACGTGTTATGATAGAGATTCCCAAACAGATCCCATCAATTGAAAAACACAAACAGTAACAACCACCAGTTCTAAAATTAAAAATATTATTGCAAAGAAAAAAAAATTAAGATGTGTTGAATTCTGAAAAGGATCCCACTGAAGATCAAATTAGCAACTTGGAAGATGGAGCCCAGAGATTGTACAGAACACAGAAGAAAAGATCAAAAAAGAAGGAAAATGGAACACAAATGCTAAGCAGTATTGAAAAGAGATCCAGATGTTCTATTATCTCTCTAAAAGGCATTCTAGGGCTTCCCTGGTGGCGCAGTGGTTGAGAGTCCGCCTGCCGATGCAGGGGACATGGGTTCGTGCCCTGGTCTGGGAAGATCCCACATGCCGCGGAGCGGTTGGGCCCGTGAGCCATGGCCGCTGAGCCTGCTCGTCTGGAGCCTGTGCTCCTAAATGGGAGAGGCAACGGCAGTGAGAGGCCCGTGTACTGGAAAAAAAAAAAAAAAAAAAAAAAAGGCATTCTAGATGAATAGAAAAAGAGAAAATAACAGAAATTTTCCAGACCTGAAAAAGGCCCAACAAGTAGGGTTAATTTTTTTTTTTAATCACCTAAACACATCTTAGATACATGTTATATTTCCAAATAAAAAGAGAAAATCCCAAAATCTTCCAAAGAATAAAAGAGAAAAATCAGATTACTGTCAGATCTCTAATCTGCAATAGTGGGTGCTAAAAGACAATGAAACAGTCTTCCAATTTATAGAGGAAAATTAAATTTGGTCTATATCCAGCCTAATTTTCATTCAAATGTGAGAGCAAACATAAAGATTATTTTTTCTTTTTCACATTCAAGGATCAGAAGTATGCAATGAAGAAGTAAAGAATAACCAAAATGCTAAATATGTGGATAAATCTAAATGAATATGGACTGTATGAACAATAACAGTAATGTCTTCCGGGTTTGAAAACAGAGAGAGAATTTGAATAGATGACAATTGTAGCATATAAGGAAGAAGTAGTAAAAGTGAAGTTTTAAATGTTCTAAATGTTCTTGAATTGTCTGGGAAAAGGGTAAAAGTACCAATTCACTAATAGTGTGAAAACAAATAGAATAAGGAAAAATAATAAATTCAAACAAAGACATGAAAGGAAAGAAGCAGAAACATAGAACAGGTGGCAGCAAAGGAAAAAGCACGTTATAAATTGGTAGAACTAAACCCAAACATATCAGTAAGTTAACTGTAAACAGACTAAATTTTATCTTATAGACCAAGGGTAGCAGAAGTTTTCTTAAAATGCCAGATAAATATTTTAGGCTTGTGAGCCATACAGTGCCAGTTGCAAGTACTCAACTCTACATTGTGTAGTTGAATTGAACAATGTGGGGCTTAGGGGCACCAACCCCAACCCCTGCGCAGTCAAAAATCATGTAACTTTTGACTCCCCCAAACTTAATTACTAAGAGCCTACTGCTGACCAGAAGCCTTACCCATAACATAAACAGTCGATGAACACGTATTTTGTATGTCATATGTATTATACACGCTATTCTTACAATAAAGTAAACTAGAGAAAAGAAAATGTTATTTAAAAAATCAAAGAAGATAAAATACATCTACAGTACTGTACTATATTTATCCATGCCTAAGTTTATGTCATCTGTTTACAAGATGAATTGTCTGTCAGTACCTACATCAATATTGTCTTATATGATATGAAAAACGGTAGATGTTAAACATATTGCTAACAGTAGGCATCAAAAATGAAAAGATAATGTTAAAAAATTCATATTTATTTACAGGTATAATGATTCATGCATTAATAATGAAGAAGCAGTAATATGACTGCTCTCTGGTAGCCTAATGTAATGGGTGGCACCGTGTGTGGTCTGTGTTTGTGTGTGTAACTTTTGATAAATTTTAACTTTTTATAATAGATCTGTGTATATTTTATGGTAGAAAATGATAAAATAGACTAGTATCTACATATAGTTTATGCATTCATGACATACCTAACATTTTCTTAATTTTTTCCATATTTCTAAACTACATGGTTCATCTGCAAGTTTTTCAAATTGCCACGAATCTCCAAAAAAATTTCCAACATATTTATTGAAAAAAAAAATCCACAGATAAACGGACCCATGTTTCTCAAGGGTCAACTGTAGTGTAAAAGCTGCTACAGATAATTCACAGATGATGGGCGTGGCTGTGTTCCAATAAAACTTTATTTACAACAACAAGCACGTGCCCTAGTGTGCTGACCCCAGCTATAGGCCATGGGCACGTACTTGAAGATAGTGAGCTGTGAAATGATGGAATCAGTATTTAAGTAAGATCACTCTAGCAGCAAGGTGGATAAAGAGCAGACTGGTGGGAAATGAAACTGTTAGGAAGCCACAGGAATACTGACGCAAAGGATGATGACGACTTGGACTAGGGAAGTGGCTATTAGGAGGAAGGTAAATGTTAAGTGTTTTTCACTCCTGTTATTCTTTGTTGACAGAAATTCTATATCTTCCTTTAAATAGAGCTACTCACTCAAGGCCAGGGCTGGACAGTCTGTGTGCTGTGGGAAAGAACCTCTTTAGTAGCTGCTTTAGTTTTGAAATAGATGAGGGTTGAGGTGACCAATTTCTCGAGGGATGAGGACTGAAAGGAATGTGTGAACAGTAAGACTGTTGGGCACTTAAAAGCACAGAAAGTTCAGAAAGACAGGGCCATTCTTCCTGCAGTTCCTGTTTGAGATGCCAGTGACCCACTGGGAAAGGGATAAGGAACCAATTTCTGGAAGACGATAAATAAAGGAGGTTTGAGAAGTCAAATGAGGCAGCCTAGAGAGCCATCACTTGGGGTACTTCAGAACAAAGTTGAGGAGGGCTGATGTCCAGGGAGACCAACACAGCAGAGCAGGAAAATGCTGACACAGATGACACTGGAGAGTGACTTTAAGGTGTCATTCACCTTTATGGTTTTCTAGTAAGGATGCCTGGGACATAACAGCTGCTCAATGTTTGTTGAACTAAACTGAATCCAGGCAAGTATATTTTGGTCAAGCTATAGACCTGCTCGCCTGTTTCCTCAACAGTGAAAAAAGACTCCACACGTAACTATGCCACCAGAGATGTTAGAGGGCTTCAGAATCACTGGGAGGCCTGCTTCAAGCACAGGTTGCAGGCGCCACCCCCAGAATTTCAGTGTGTCTGGGCTGGGGCTGTTGAATTTGCATTTCTGACAAGTTGTCAGTAATACTGATGCTGTTGATCCAGGGATCACACTTTGAGAACCACTGGGCTGGTGGGTTAAAGTGTTAAAGGGTGTGGATTATTCTGAGAGGCTCTAGTATCAGGCAATTCAGGAAGTACAATGTTTTTTCATCTATTCTTCTGTGTCAAGGGCTGAGAGAATCCTCAGGCAAGTATGATTTATAGATCACTGTACTTTCTTGGGGGACTGGATTTCCATACTTAGTCCAATGGCATAGGCCATTAAAGCTCCTAATGGGTTGAGGATTTAATGAAGTATCTGGCAATGAGGCTTTGTGTACCATTAGATTCCTTGAGCACACAGCCTGGCAAAGGGCATCAAGAAATGATGAGCTCTGAAGGAGTTACAGGTTCAAAGCACATCCCCTTCCCTTCTTTTTCTTTTAATATGATTTGTGGTATGATTTTATTGTTGTTTTGCCAATTTTATGATTCTTTTTTCTTCCATAAATAAGCTGATAATTTCAAAACAGGTACAAATACTTTTATTTTAATTAGTATTTCCTTATCAGACAAGTAACAAGCTGATATTACCTAATTCCTTTTTCCTTTTGCTCTCCAAAGATGTTTTTTCCAGGTACTCCATGGCAAGCTGATGTTTCCAGCTCCAACAGGGAATACTGTTGGACTCAATGGATGTCACTATTGTTGCAGGCAAGTCAGAGGACTGAGGTTGAAACTTTGATTTTGCTCTACATCCTTAAATATAGGTTTTAAAAGAGAAACCTTTTTTTTTTATTCTACCTGTAAAATTTATGTTCTGCTCATAAATATTCATTAACTCAGTCACTCACGTGCCAATAATGGCCAACACTGGGGGAACGCTGTATGAGGCAGTCTAAGATCTACAGCAAGGAGCTTACAGTCCAGGGGAGGAAACAGACATGTAAACAACTTAGGCAGAAGGAAAAGCAGAACACGAGAGCTGTCATGTGAGAGCAAGATTCAGAAGGAGCAGAGAGAGGAGTAGATTGATACCGAGAGAAATCAGTTTACCCAGAGAGCTAAAGAGCGGCTGGGGAGGAAGGGAGAAGGGAAGGTTGAAAACCGAGGTGTCCACGGTGAACTCACACTGCAGGGTATGGGCTGCTATAGTAAGGGGCAGCAATTAATATGCAGTCTCACACCACTCGGGCCAGACAGAATTGTTCTGATCTCAGTGGTCTAAGCATATTACAAATGGCAGATGTCATGAAATGATACAGCAAAACTCAATTCTGAATACTTGTGCATCAGCTCGTAACATGGTGAGCACTCTGTCGCTCCACACCCCCATCAAGAAAAGTTATTTCTACCCTTCAAGTTCAGAGCATTAAAATAAATGGCTCACGGTGTCAAGTGTGTGGAATTAAATCATTATTTATGATATGTATCAGAAGCCATTTATCTCATTGCTTTTTGTTTAGTGAGATTCACCCCACAAAAGGTGAGAAGCTAAGAAAAAGTCAAGCAGCAGGCTAAAGAGGAAAGGGCAGAGGAATGAGCTCAGCCAGGCCAAGAGACAGAGACAGAAAAACGGGCAGAGGTGGTGGTGATCAGCCAGAAGGCTGCACTTATTCAAAACAAGCAAGGGAGGCTTTGTTGGCCCTGAGAAATATTAAACAAGAATCACAGAAGGATTCTAGAACTGGAAAGGCCATGGCAGTTCATACACAAACTGACAAATTAACAAATGACTCTTGAAAAGCATTATGTCAACAGCCCAGTCACACTTTTTTTTTTTTTTTAAATTTTGGATCAGCAGAAACACCACCAGGAAGATCACCAAATAGGAATCCTCTGGAAGCACCTTTTAATACCAGTACTAGAACACTGACTGCACACAGTAGGTGCTCAATAAATATCCATTGACCACATGAAGGATCGTTTCCTTATTATATATAACGCGTCAATTCATTCTTTCAGCTATCTCAATATTTATTAAATATCTTCTATATGAAAGGCATTTTGAAAAATGCAAAAGGAGACACAAAAAGATGCCATCCATTTATTCAAGAAGCTTAATTTGGCAAACAAAAAGAGCTGTGACAAAAGTGTTGCCACGGTCATCACGATAAGCAAGATGAAGGGCTACAGATTTGGAAGGAGATGGGGATGGACCAGCAGAACAAAGGTGAAGTCGGCATGTGCACCTGAGCAGTTACCCATCTGTGCCCCTGCTCTTCACCACTCTTCAAGTGAGAAAGAGGGGCAACAAAGAAGGAACTTCATGACAGCCACCCGAGGGACACCAACACAGGACGAGGAAGGAGGTGCGATTCTGCTTGGACGGCTCAGGCCAGGTGGCAGGATTGCTCAGGCAGGTGACCCGTGCACCGCTCTGAACTGAGGGCCATGAGTCACCAAGTCCAGGCACTTCTGGGTCAGTTCCACAGACTGGCTCCCGGGAACTCATAATAAAGTAAAAAGGGGGCTTCTCCAAAGTCAGAAGTTCCCTGTAATTAACTTCTTGGTGTTCAGAGGCTACGTGCAATGCTTCTACACCAGGTCCTATGCTGCCTTGCAGGGTGCTGGGGACGTGCTGCCTGATGGCCGAGCCTGCAGTGGCGGCGGGGACACGGGGTCCCCCGCGTGGCTCAGGGAAGCTGTCTAGCAGGTTTTAGAGAACTGGGGAAGCCAGCAAGAGTGGGCTGCCTTTGAGTTCACCTTGAAGGACTAGCAGGTTTCAGCCAGTCCACATGCAGAGGCATGAGGAGGGAGGGAGGGAGGGAGGACATTCTAGATGGATGTAACAAAGCTAAGAGGTTTCTGAGTGGCTTCAGCAACCAAGCAAGTCTCCAGGGCAGCCCAGAAAAATCTCAACAACCTTGGGCTAAGAATGCCTGTTGCCCAGGCATGTCTCTTTGCTCATCCATCTTTTGCTCTTTGAGGGTTTGGACAAATTCTACTCGTCTTGTTATCGAAGGCACCTGGCATGTGTGCAAACTAAATACCTGGGGAGTGCCCTGACCAAACACCACACTCCCCTGTCTTCCCTACGTGGATAGTATTTCACAGTTATTAGAAGCATGGACTGGGAAGTCAGGCAGACCTGGTTTTGAATCCAGCTCAGCACAGGCACAAAGGATAGTCACAGAAACAGCCAAAATAACATGGCCTGAATAAACAGAAATGGTGAGAAGTCATGGGGGCAGCAAGCTAGCCCCTGAACGTCTCCTGCCCTTCTTCCTGACACCCCCTCAGCAGAAAACAGAGCTTCTCCTCTGCAATTACTACCTGGGCTATGCAGAAAAGCCAGACGTATAAGCAGCATTTGCAATTAAATTAAATATTAAAGGCAACATCACAATCTCATGTTCAAAGAGGCACTTCACTGATGGTATAAAGCAGCATTTGCTGAATCACGAAATAGGCAATGTTATCTATGCTGAGAAAAATCAATCACTTATCATTTCTACTTCTCTAACAGCCCGTTTGGGTTCTATACTTCATTGCAAGTTTATTTCAGATTTAAAGGGCAAAGGGGGCATACAACTATAGCATACAGAGAGCTTTAGAACAAACCTTATTCCGAGTACTTATTAAGTGTCACTAAACATCTTTCAGCTGATGGGTGGGGAAAGCAAGCCTCCTAAACCACAAAATAAACATTTTGTAAGTACTTTTTATTTGCACTTTTATTTCTTTTTATGTTAATATTAAAGAGCACCTGTTTCCTAGAGGAAATTTCATTTTTTGAAATTATTGTTTACAAGAAATCAAACAGAAATTCTTACTCTCCTTGAATAAAGCATTTAATTGAACCCAGAATTACTGAATTATATACTTACTTAAAAAAAAAAAAAAGGCACTCTGTCCTTTCTGATACAACGAGGTCCAGCACACTGACATGTGCTCTCTAACCTACAAAAATTGACACAAATTTGTGAGGTTACTTATAACTTAGAAGAATTTTTATAGATCGCTCTGAATTAATGCTGGAAATGATAGCATTTTAATCATTTAATTCTCTGTTAAATCTAAAAAGAAACACAATTTTCCTGTTTGTCACAGTTTAGGGAGGCTGGCTTACAAGCTTCCTGCTGTTCCAAGGACAGGCAAAAAAAAAAATCTTTATTTATTATGAATATCTGATACGACTTGCTATTGGCATTATCAGATCAAGGACTAGGACACATTTTCTATTTATTTCTGGCCTCAAGCCTAAAGGCCTTAAGATATCTGACAAAAAAACAATAAATCAAAGACAAAGACTAATTATCCTTAGCAATATTTGTTTTGAGACAGTGCAAACATCCAACACTATAAAGGTTGCCGGGTTATTTTGTTCAAGGTTTTTTTTAGAGAGGAGTGTATGTTTCTGAAATGCCTGTTTTCTGTATATTTACTGAAATTGCGTTCACTGGTCGGGTCTGAGAGGAAACAGTAAAGGCATCTCTAATCTGCAGAGAAGGAACTGGCTCCCACAAGCCAAGTTTCAACCGCCTCTCTTATCTGACTTCCCATAGGCACTTTTTAACAGTTTAAATGAACATTTATGTACACTTCTGCTACATATATTTATCTTGGTGAATGGTACTTATATGAATGTTTGGAAAAAGGAAAAATAAAGAGATCTCATGATTTTTTTTTGATCACTACACAAACCGAGATGTTGGGGTGTACTTCCTGCTCTAAACACCAGAAGCTGCCCCAAGGCCCCTGAATACATCTGACTCTTGTGAGAAACTGTCACCCATGAATGGTTCTCTCTGTGGCCTGCTGCAACCTCTTTGCCTCTTGTCTTTCAATTATACCAGCAGCAGACCACATTGCGAAAATTTATGCTTAAGTTTAAATACCCCAGCACCATGTCTCCAAATAAAACTGAGGAAGCAGTGATGAAAAGCTATTAGCTCAACATTAGCAGACGTGTCACAGGTGGCCCTTCAGAGGAAGACCCTCTCCCTCTCCGTTGGGGAAAACTGTGACCCTGAGAAGAGCCAGGTCAGGGTAAAGCCCCCTGTGTGAACACTGTCCAGTCCACAGCCCATCCCTCCTCCTGCTTCTGGAGGAACAATCACCTAACAGTGAGTTTGGGGATTTGTCTTCTAGATTAGACGAATGTGGGGTTTCAATCTCAAGTGGCCCTTAGGGTCACCGAGAAGTTCTTTTATCTTTCCCAGCTGAGGGAATGGACAAAAGGCGATAAAACAGGCTCTGGTCAAAGGATTAGGATTGAACCCTAACCCTGCCCCCACTGTGGCCTTGCATTGATTTACTAACCAGGATACTGCTTCTGGATTATTTAGGTGGACTTCCTCTGAGGACGAGTAAATGGCCAATATTTTTTTCAATGATCTATTTGTGGGTAATCTTTCCAAGCTTAGCTGCTTCACTGGTCAAGTAAAGATGACAACAGCAACTACTCCTCATGAAGCTGTTCTCAGGGTTCAAAGAAATAACATCTATAAAAGGTTTCTCAGACCCTAGGACATAGTCAGAGCTAAGCAAGGCTGCCCCATCTGTTCCCAAACCTTACCACTCTTGAACCCAAGCCCAAATCCGCACATTCTAAAGACAACTGAGCCTATTCCTTCACCCAGATAATAGGGACCATGAGGCATGAAGGTCCTCAACCGCCCTGACCTCCCCTTCATCTTCAAAGCCACAGTTTCAAAACACTGATGCTCGTAATCATTCAGACACCAGGTAACTATAGATTTCTGCATCTTGTTATTTAATGCATTGATAAAAAGAAAAAAAACACGTTACCATGTCACAAACTAATTTTTAAAACAATTTAGTAACTGTACTTCAATATTATTGTCTCCTCTGTAATCCTATGTATTTTATTTTTAAAATTTTAAAATACTTTTCTGAAGAACTATCCATAACCTTTACCAAAAACTGCCAAAAGAGTCCATGAAACAAGTTAAGAATCCCTGACACAGAACAATTAAAAATGTCTAAAATCACCATGAATGAACACAGTGATAACAATCACCACATAAGAACAAATATTTCAGTGAATAAGCAAAAATGGAAAACATCGCTCCCACGGGGACCAAGCCTGAGGGGCAGGGGCGGGAGATTCGAAACTAGGGTGGCGTGAAAGACATGTGGATGAAAGGCTCTTGGTGCTGTAGCCAGGAGTCAGTACTGTACCTCTGAGGTGGGAGACCCAGCTTCAGGACACTGGTCCACAAGAGACCTCCCAGCTCCACATAATATCAAACGGCAAAAATCTCCCAGAGATCTCTATCTCAATACCAGCACCCAGCTTCACTCAACAACCAACAAGCTACAGTGATGGACATCCTATGCCAAACAATGAGCAAGACAGGAACACAACCCCACCCATTAGCAGAGAGGCTGCCTAAAATCATAATAAGGCCACAGACACCCCAAAACACACCACCAGACGTGGACCTGCCCACCAAAAAGACAAGATCCAGCCTCATCCATCAGAACACATGCACTAGTCCCCTCCACCAGGAAACCTACACAACCCACTGAACCAACCTTAGCCACTGGGGACAGACACCAAAAACAACGGGAACTACGAACCTGCAGCCTGCAAAGAGGAGACCCCAAACACAGTAAGATAAGCAAAATGAGAAGACAGAAAAAAAAACACAAAGCAGATGAAGGAGCAAGATAAAAACCCACCAGACCTAACAAATGAAGAGGAAATAGGCAGTCTACCTGAAAAGGACTTCAGAATAATGATAGTAAAGATGATCCAAAATCTTGGAAATAGAATAGACAAAATGCAAGAAACACTTAACAAGGACCTAGAAGAACTAAAGATGAAACAAGCAACAATGAACAACACAATAAATGAAATTAAAAATACTCTAGATGGGATCAATAACAGAATAACTGAGGCAGAAGAACGGATAAGTGACCTGGAAGATAAAATAGTGGAAATAACTACTGCAGAGCACAATAAAGAAAAAAGAATGAAAAGAACTGAGGACAGTCTCAGAGACCTCTGGGACAACATTAAATGCACCAATATTCGAATTATAGGGGTTCCAGAAGAAGAAGAGAAAAAGAAAGGGACTGAGAAAACATTTGAAGAGATTATAGTTGAAAACTTCCCTAATATGGGCAAGGAAATAGTTAATCAAGTCCGGGAAGCACAGAGAGTCCCATACAGGATAAACCCAAGGAGAAATACGCCAAGACACATATTAATCAAACTGTCAAAAAACTAAATACAAAGAAAATATATTAAAAGCAGCAAGGGAAAAACAACAAATAACACAAAAGGGAATTCCCATAAGGTTAACAGCTGATCTTTCAGCAGAAACTATACAAGCCAGAAGGGACTGGCAGGACATATTTAAAGTGATTAAAGAGAAAAAGCTACAACCAAGATTACTCTACCCAGCAAGGATCTCATTCAGATTTGATGGAGAAATTAAAAACTTTACAGACAAGCAAAAGCTGAGAGAGTTCAGCACCACCAAACCAGCTTTACAACAAATGCTAAAGGAACTTCTCTAGGCAAGAAACACAAGAAAAGGAAAAGACCTACAACAACAAACCCAAAACAATTAAGAAAATGGGAATAGGAACATACATATCGATAATTACCTTAAATATAAATGGACTAATTGCTCCCACCAAAAGACACAGACTGGCTGAATGGATACAAAAACAAGACCCATATATATGCTGTCTACAAGAGATCCACTTCAGATCTAGAGACACATACAGACTGAAAGTAAGGGGATGGAAAAAGATATCCCATGCAAATGGAAACCAAAAGAAAGCTGGAATAGCAATTCTCATATCAGACAAAATAGACTTTAAAATAAAGACTATTAGAAGAGACAAAGAAGGACACTATATAATGATCAAGGGATCGATCCAAGAAGAAGATATAACAATTGTAAATATTTACGCACCCAACATAGGAGCACCTCAGTACATAAGACAAATACTAACAGGCATAAAAGGGGAAATCGACAGTAACACATTCATAACACCCCACTTTCACCAATGGACAGATCATCCAAAAGGAAAATAAATAAGGAAACACAAGCTTTAAATGATACATTAAATATGATGGACTTAATTGATATTTATAGGACATTCCATCCAAAAACAACAGGATACACATTGTTCTCAAGTGCTCATGGAACATTCTCCAGGATAGATCATATCTTGGGTCACAAATCAAGCCTTGGTAAATTTAAGAAAATTGAAATTGTATCAAGTATCTTTTCCGACCACAACGCTATGAGACTAGATATCAATTACAGGAAAAGAACTGTAAAAAATACAAACACATGGAGGCTAAACAATACACTACTTAATGACTAAGTGATCACTGAAGAAATCAAAGAGGAAATCAAAAAATACCTAGAAACAAATGACAATGGAGACACAACGACCCAAATCCTATGGGATGCAGCAAAAGCAGTTCTAAGAGGGAAGTTTATAGCAATACAATCCTACCTTAAGAAACAGGAAACATCTCGAATAAACAACCTAAACCTGCACCTAAAGCAATTAGAGAAAGAAAAACAAAAAACCCCCAAGGTTAGCAGAGGAAAGAAATCATAAAAATCAGATCAGAAATAAATGAAAAAGAAATGAAGGAAACGATAGAAAAGATCAATAAAACTAAAAGCTGGTTCTTTGAGAAGATAAACAAAATTGATAAACCATTAGCCAGACTCATCAAGAAAAAAAGAGAGAAGACTCAAATCAATAGAATTAGAAATGAAAAAGGAGAAGTAACAACTGACACTGCAGAAATACAAACAATCATGAGAGATTACTACAAGCAACTCTATGCCAATAAAATGGACAACCTGGAAGAAATGGACAAATTCTTAGAAATGCACAACCTGCCAAGACTGAATCAGGAAGAAATAGAAAATATGAACAGACCAATCACAAGCACTGAGATTGAAACTGTGCTTAAAAATCTTCCAACGAACAAAAGCCCAGGACCAGATGGCTTCACGGGTGAATTCTATCAAACATTTAGAGAAGAGCTATCACCTATCCTTCTCAAACTCTTCCAAAATATAGCAAAGGGAAGAACACTCCCAAACTCATTCTACGAGGCCACCATCACCCTGATACCAAAACCAGACAAGGATGTCACAAAGAAAGAAAACTACAGGCCAACATCACTGATGAACATAGATGCAAAAATCCTCAACAAAATACTAGCAAACAGAATCCAAGAGCACATTAAACGGATCGTACACCATGATCAAGTGGGGCTTATTCCAGGAATGCAAGGATTCTTCAATATACGCAAGTCAATCAACGTGATACACCATATTAACAAATTGAATGAGAAAAACCATATGATCGTCTCAATAGATGCAGAGAAAGCTTTTGACAAAATTCAACACACATTTATGATAAAAACCCTGCAGAAAGTAGGCATAGAGGGAACTTTCCTCACTATAATAAAGGCCATATATGACAAACCCACAGCCAACATCGTCCTCAATGGTGAAAAACTGAATGCATTTCCACTAAGATCAGGAACACGACAAGGTTGCCCACTCTCACCACTCTTATTCAACATAGTTTTGGAAGTTTTAGCCACAGCAATCAGAGAAGAAAAGGAAATAAAAGGATTCCAAATTGGAAAAGAAGAAGTAAAGCTGTCACTGTTTGCAGATGACACGATACTATACATAGAGAATCCTAAAGATGTTACCAGAAAACTACTAGAGCTAATCAATGAATTTGGTAAAGTAGCAGGATACAAAATTAATGCACAGAAATCTCTGGCATTCCTATACACTAATGATAAAACATCTGAAAGTGAAATCAAGAAAACACTCCCATTTACCATTGCAACAAAAAGAATAAAATATCTAGGAATAAACCTACCTAAGGAGACAAAAGACCTGGATGCAGAAAATTACAAGACACTGATGAAAGAAATTAAAGATGATACAAATAGATGGAGAGATATACCATGTTCTTGAATTGGAAGAATCAACATTGTGAAAATGACTCTACTACCCAAAGCAATCTACAGATTCAATGCAACCCCTATCAAACTACCACTGGCATTTTTCACAGAACTAGAACAAAAAGTCTCACAATTTGGATGGAAACACAAAAGACCCCGAACAGCCAAAGCAATCTTGAGAACGAAAAATGGAGCTGGAGGAATCAGGCTCTCTGACTTCAGACTATACTACAAAGCTACAGTAATCAAGACAGTATGGTACTGGCACAAAAATAGAAATATAGATCAATGGAACAGGATAGAAAGCCCAGAGATAAACCCACACACATATGGTCACCTTATCTTTGATAAAGGAGGCAGGAATGTACAGTGGAGAAAGGACAGCCTCTTCAATAAGTGGTGCTGGGAAAACTGGACAGGTACATGTAGAAGTATGAGATTAGATCACTCCCTAACACCATACACAAAGATAAGCTCAAAATGGATTAAAGACCTAAATGTAAGGCCAGAAACTATCAAACTCTTAGAGGAAAACATAGGCAGAACACTCTATGACATAAATCACAGCAAGATTCTTTTTGACCCATCTCCTAGAGAAATGGAAATAAAAACAAAAATAAACAAATGGGACCTAATGAAACTTAAAAGCTTTTGCACAGCAAAGGAAACCATAAACAAGACCAAAAGACAACCCTCTGAATGGGAGAAAATATTTGCAAATGAAGCAACTGACAAAGGATTAATCTCCAAAATTTACAAGCAGCTCATGCAGCTCAATAACAAAAAAACAAACAACCCAATCCAAAAATGTGCAGAAGACCTAAACAGACATTTCTCCAAAGAAGATATACAGACTGCCAACAAACACATGAAAGAATGCTCAACATCATTAATCATTAGAGAAATGCAAATCAAAACTACAATGAGATATCATCTCACACCAGTCAGAATGGCCATCATCAAAAAATCTAGAAACAATAAATACTGGAGAGGGTGTGGAGAAAAGGGAACCCTCTTGCACTGCTGGTGGGAATGTAAATTGGTACAGCCACTATGGAGAAGAGTATGGAGGTTCCTTAAAAAACTAAAACTAGAACTACCATATGACCCAGCAATCCCACTACTGGGCATATACCCTGAGAAAACCATAATTCAAAAAGAGTCATGTACCAAAATGTTCATTGCAGCTCTATTTACCTTAGCCTGGACATGGAAGCAACCTAAGTGTCCATCATCGGATGAATGGATAAAGAAGATGTGGCACACTGGGCTTCCCTGGTGGCGCAGTGGTTGAGAGTCTGCCTGCCGATGCAGGGGACGTGGGTTCATGCCCCAGTCCGGGAAGCTCCCACATGCCGCAGAGCGGCTGGGCCCGTGAGCCATGGCTGCTAAGCCTGCGCGTCCAGAGCCTGTGCTCCACAACAGGAGAGGCCACAACAGTGAGAGGCCAGCGTACCGCAAAAAAAAAAAAGAAGATGTGGCACATATATACAATGGAATATTACTCAGCCATAAAAGGAAACAAAATTGAGCTATTTGTAATGAGGTGGATGGACCTAGAGTTTGTCATACAGAGTGAAGTAAGTCAGAAAGAGAAGGAGAAATACCGTATGCTAACACATATATATGGAATTTAAGAAAAAAAATGTCATGAAGAACCTAGGGGTATGACAGGAATAAAGACACAGACCTACTAGAGAACAGACTTGAGGATATGGGGAGGGGGACGGGTAAGCTGTGACAAAGTGAGAGAGTGGCATGGACATATATACACTACCAAATGTAAAATAGATAGCTAGTGGGAAGCAGCAGCATAGCACAGGGAGATCAACTCGGTACTTTGTGGCCACCTAGAGGGGTGGGATAGGGAGGGTGGGAGGGAGGGAGACACAAGAGGGAAGAGATATGGGAACATATGTATTTGTATAACTGATTCACTTTGTTATAAAGCAGAAACTAACACACCATTGTAAAGCAATTATACTCCAATAAAGATGTAAAAAAAAAAAAGGAAAACATCATGATTAGATTACGGGAACCCTAGGTTTCTCTTTTTTAAGGTTGTTGTTTTACTGTTTTTACAATAATAATCAAAAAAGGTTAGAGTATAAAAACCATGGTATCTTTAGAGCTTTTTTTTTTTCTTTCTTAACATTTCAAAATCAGAACTGGCAGATTTGCTTCCACAACGAACCAAAGACACTGTGCACTACCCTCAGTTTCCCTGTTTTTGCAACTAGCCATGAACAGGTCATAAAAAGGTTTATAACGGCAACAGAGGAGTCAAGTAATTCTAACCATGCAGATTTTCTTCATGAAAATAACAATACCTTATCCACATTACCTACAATGTGTTTCTGTCATGAAAAATTGGCTAAACAACGTCAAACAGGTATTAGACTGGCCCAGCAACTGACTCTTCAGCAAAAGGGTGAGAACACTAACTTCTCTGAAAACTTCATTTAGATTAAAAGTAAACATTTTTCAGATGTGGGCCACATCTTGCTTATTCTTGTCATGGCTTTTATGGTGAATTTTTCATTCTCCCTCTATTTCTCAATGGAATTTTCTCAATATTTAAAAATTCCATTTCTGTGAGATCTGTTCAAACATAACAGTGAATTACCAAAGCAGATGTGTGAAAGAACTCTAAGAGACATTTACTGCTTCTATTATGGCTCAATGGCGATCGTAAAACTGAAGTGTGGTCGTCTTCTATCATTCACATTACTTTTTTAAAAGATGAGGATAATCCGGTTCATCCTGAAGTTCACACCCCTATTCCCCTTATGTGTATGCCTGTGTGTGATGAGACAGCCCCTCAGCTGATCCATGGAACAGGGGTCCATCAAGCTTCAGGGAGTAAAAGACAAGCTGCTTTTGTCTAAGTATGTATACATATAAATTTCAGTGCTACAGTTTTGAGGCCAACGTGGTACTTTTCAATGGTAAACGATAAAGAAAAAACAGTATTCTTTGGAATCCCCTTCAAATGACTGTGGTCAAATGAATGCAAAATGAGGAAACAGAAGAGTTCAAGACCTCTAGGTTTTTTTGTACTAAAGGTTAAGATTTGGGGCTCATAATGCTTGCCGGTATCTGAGCAAATTTCAGGCTAACTCACACCCATCCGGCTCCCTGACAGAGGAGAAGCACTGAGGGAGACTGCAGTTTGAGCTCCAGGTCCCCCACTAGGGAGCAGGGTACTTGGGTGAGTTCCCATGTGCACCTGAGCCTCAGTTTCTACAGCTGCGCTTCATAGGATCACCGTGGGAATTAAGGGGGTAATGGATACAGAAGTGCTCTCTAAACACAAAAGGCTTTGCAAACATGGCCATTGTTACTGTACCCTTTAAAAGATGAGGAAAAAAAGGAAAAAGAAACAGTAGAATGTGATAATGTATCTGTTCCTTTCCGGTTCCCACAGCAAAAGGCACACGAGCTTGAACATAGGATACAAATGAGGCAGAAAATCAGATTGCACCAGTTATAAGGGGATTATTCCACTGAGGAACAAAAAGGGTGTGATTTTTCAATAAATCTTCACAGAACAGCGTAGCCCCATTTGCTGAGCCTGTGGCTGAGCCCCGTGGCAGGACAAGCATCAACAACTCTTCTCAAACTAGTCTGTACCAAGTTCCCCTGTTCAGCCTCCCTCAGCAACACGTGATCTTTCTTCCCCCTGCTGATGTCTTCCCAGCTGTGAGCCAGTGTACTCATTCTTCAATCTTGGCTTCCCATTTCAATGGCAAGTGTGATGACCACAGCTTAATTCTTTATCACCAGTGTGTTTTTTTCAGATTTACTTTTAAGAAGTGGGGTGGGGGGGAGAATCTTCTTACTAGATTCAGGGTTTTCATTTTTTCTGCAATAGCCGTGTTTAGTTAACTATTTTTTAAAGCAGGGTCACTGAAATCATACATTTATCCAGTATTCATCAAAATGTAAGAAACTAAACACCTGGATTCACAGATCCTTCTTAAAGTACAGGGAGCATGTATTTCTGCTTTCTTCCAGAGGGAAGACTCTTTTTTTTTTTTTAATGATGTTAAGCTTCTTAGGGGAAAAAAACCCAAACTCAACAACATCTATGTTACTGGGGTGGAAAATTTATTCTATTCTATTACTAGACTTGTGTAAAGTTTGGCAAAATGTCACACGGGGTTTCCCTATTAAGTGAATTCTGACCTCCACTTTGGACTTATATAGTGTTAAAACCATTCCTATGAAAGTGACAAACTGCATGTTTCCATTGAAAACCACCCAGTAGCCCCCAGGGAAGAAAGAATAACCTGTTCAGGTTCCCTTGAAATATTCATGAACTCAGCAGAGGATCAGATTAAAAACAGAGCCCCCAAGCAGAGGAGGTTTTGGTTTTTTCCCCAAGTTTTAAGCTTTATGATGGTCTTTTCACAACTTGGCCCACCTGCTCATAAAAATGCTCCTATGCCCCGCCAGGATTATAGTTTATCTTGCAAACTTTTACCTAATGGACAAAAACAAGATGTACAGTTAATTCTTCCCCTTGCAAGTGAAGTGTAGTTATCAGCAGACATATATGAGAAATCATGACAGTGGGTTAATATTGTGGTGTGTGCCTATTTTTTGAAAGTGACAGCTGGGCACACTGGAGATATAACATAGGAAACATAAACCCTTACCACATGAGTCAAAGAAAAATATACTTAGGAACTATCTGTCGGGGGAAAGGGGACACACCACACATCTTAAAGTCAAGTGAAAATGGTGTTATTGTTTTGACTGGTCCACTGTACTGAACCTCCTGTGGCAAGGTTGAATAGAACATCATAAAAAAGCCCTTTCCAAAGCCATCCTCCATTTGACCACACCAGACATTAACACAAGGGAAGCTTAACCCTTCTGAAAACATTTTAAACCCGATCAAATTAAAAGCAGCACCAGAGAGATTATTTTTTCCTAGCAAGAACCCACAAGCAATTTACTTGACTAGAGGAAAAATGCAAAGAAATCCTTTATCACAAAATAGCTTCTTGAATCTTTCTACCAATAAACCTTCCATCCATCCATCCAAGAATGCCTATCCTCCCTGCTGATAACAAGCTGTGGAGATAAATATTTTATTTTTTTCTATAAAACCCCAAATGATGTTTTCAAATAAAATGAAACTACTACATGCCACTGTCAAAAATGGTCCTAGAAGAGGTAAATGTCATTTTAACGGCTGTGTGTTAAAATATTTAGTAGAAAGAATCTACTTGTCAAGTTCCTACAGAAAACTCCAAAGAGACTATAAGCACATCTATCAAATTTTCATCTACCTTGGGGCTGACCTACTGGGGAAACCATAGAAAGCCTGGCCTTGTGCTATGAGGGAGCTGGAGGTTTAGAGTTCTGGACAATAATGGGGTCACAATCAAGTACAAAGATGGGGCCTGATAGAGTTTCTGCAGTGATTCCCCAGTGAAGGCGTACTGGCAATAGGCAGCTGCATTCTGCTTTAAGCCACAATTTGAGCTAAGGAAATGAACCCATGTGATGGACCATCAAACTCCCTTGTGAGAATTCTGACCTCTCACTCCAAACCTAGCAAAGAAACACCCATCAAATATTAGCAAAAGAAAGACCAAGCCAGCAAAACGTGGGAAGGATTTTTTTTTTAAGCCTCATTTAAATAGCTTCCATACCCTACCCTTTGGGAATTATATTCGGTAACTTTTTTAAACAAGGAAAACTTGGTTTTAAGGAGCTTATGGGAACATTTAACTTGGAATGGAAAGGTTATTTGCTCAGTGTTAGGCTAAAAGCCAAAATCCACTTTTAGCCAGAGATGATTTTAATATTATACCTCACAAGAGTATTGTGTCATGTGAGCAGGCGGCAGAGATAAGCAATGTAGCAAAGTTATGACTTCCCCCAAAGACTCATTAAAATGTATTATTAAGTATAAAAAAATTCGGAAAATCCAAGAGGAACCCGTCTGTACTACCTCAGAAACAGTAAAAATTCTTTCCAACTTATCACTTCTTTCACTCTGCCTCCTCTACATATACCACTCAGTAAATACTGGGAAGAACTCGATCCTGATGAAAAAGAGGATGAAGATGAAAAAGAGGATAAAAAATGCCCTAAAGAGCCACTATGATTCCCTGCATATGATTTTTCCTTTAAATGTGCTACAGAGGAATATATGATGAATTCCGGTGACTATGAAAAATAATAAACCTGTGAAGAGGCCATGATATTTTTTAAATTATTCAACCCACAAAACACTTTAAAGTATGTTAAATTAGAAACATTATTTTGAAGAAAAATAGTAACTTCTTCCCACTTTAATTTTTATAATCTGAAATTTTAATAACTCCAATATTTTTCTTTTTCTTCCTGTTTTGGTTGTTAACTCATGTCAAACTGTTTTCCCTTGGGCTTCCCTGGTGGCGCAGTGGTTGAGAGTCCGCCTGCCGATGCAGGGGACACGGGTTCATGCCCCGGTCTGGGAAGATCCCACATGCCGCGGAGCGGCTGGGCCCGTGAGCCATGGCCACTGAACCTGCACGTCCGGAGCCTGTGCTCCGCAACGGAAGAGGCCACAACAGTGGGAGGCCCGCGTACCGCAAAAAACAAACAAACAAAAAAAAACAAGTGTCATCTTAAACTGCAAGGATGTCCATTAAACATCACAATTAAACATGCCAAAGGAGAAGCCATGTTGTCAAAATGCCCACTTAACCCACCCAAACATCTCAAACCCACCCTTTGCTGACCTTCTATAACCCCATTTTTTAAAGTTTTTTTTTTTTTTAATTAATTAATTAATTTATTTATGGCTGTGTTGGGTCTTCGTTTCTGTGCTAGGGCCTTCTCTAGTGTGGCAAGCGGGGGCCACTCTTCATCGCGGTGCGCGGGCCTCTCTTGTTGTGGAGCACAGGCTCTGGATGCGCAGGCCCAGTGGCCATGGCTCACGGGCCCAGTTTCTCCGTGGCATGTGGGATCTTCCCAGACCAGGGCTCGAACCCGTGTCCCCTGCATTGGCAGGCAGATTCTCAACCACTGCACCACCAGGGAAGCCCTAAGGTTTTTTTTTCTTTTTTTAAACAAGAGAAAGTAGACAGATACATGTTGGTAAATGCTAACTGTCCATATTCACATAGAGACACAGTGTAATCTCTGAGCCCAATATACAGAGAAAGGAGGAAAAAAGCTAGAATTCTATGCACTACTACACAGGGGCCTAGTACCCTCCAGCTTCCAGCAGAGGTAAGGGAGCAGAAGGTTTTTCTTTTTTCCCCCAGAGTATGGTGGTGTTGATTCCATAAAGTTTTTGTTGAGACAGGAAGGGATAAAAATGAATTTGGAACAGAAAGTGGTAGAGATTCTTTTCCCACTGAATTCTGCTCAAGGTATTTCCCCCCAAAATAAGTTGTGAGCCACGGTATAAAGGAGAAAAGAGACCTCAGAAACAGGGCAACTGAGCACAAGAGGAGAAGGAGGAAAAAAAGAAAAAAAAGACTGCAACTTGCTCCCGGGGACTGGAGAAAATTAAAACAGGAAGGTTGGAATCCATCAGTGTTCCATTAGTCATCTTCTCCTCATCTTCCTCTCCTCCCTCCCCCTCATCATCATCTGCATCTTCTTCACCTTCATCCTCACCCCCTTCTTCATCAATATCTTCCAATCCTTCTTCCTCTTCATCATCATCATCATCATCTTCTCCTTCCCCTTCCTCATCATCCATGTCCGGGACCAAGTAGTACTGTAATGGATTTGGCCAAATATCATCTTTGATGACCTCTCCTAACTCATCTGCACCTGCATCAGAATGATCGGTAAACCAGGTGAAGAAGCTTTCTGGGTCCTCATGCTGTCTCTTCCTGCTGGCTTTATTCTGCGTTTGACTTGAACGTTTTGTCAAATCCTTTCCGGATTTCCATTTGATTTCAGTGGACTTTGAAGATGGATCACCACTCTCATTCAGATGAAATTCTTTGGAGAGAACTTTATTTTCGAAGTAAGGGTTTTCATCAAAATAATAATCTATCCTGTAACCTGATTTAATATCTTCAAATTCTGTCACTTCGACTCTTGTCAAATAATGCAGCGCCTCTTTGTCCTCCTCCCCAAGCAGTGCAGACACTTGTGGATGGTTAGCAAACGTTGCTCCCCCAAAATTTGGGATTTGGGCGATCAATTCCGACCTCTTTTAAAAAATTGGTTGGCGGAGTTTGTTATATTTCTGTTCTACTTTCAGAATCTCCTCACTGGCTTGTTCGTTAAGTCTGTCTATTTCATTTTGTACTTCATCAATATGTTCAACTGCTTCCTGCTGTTCTTTCTGGAGGGGAGGCGGCGGCAGCGGGCACGCTGGCGGCTCTGCTCCCTCACTCAGGCTCCGCGCTCCAGCTCGCGGCTGATCTCCCCAGCCGCTTCCTCCTCCCACCTCCTCCTCACGGCGAGGGCGGGCCGCCGACAAAGATTTTTCTAAAGTAGCTTGTATAAATACAGATAATGTCACACACTGCTAGTGATATAGTTCCAGTGTCATTTTAATTATATTTTTCCTTAAAAAATAATTCACATTAATAAGCGGGTAGGATTGGAGGAGCTCTGTTGCAGCAATGTTTCTCAGTTCTTTTGAACTTTCTCAACTACCATCCATCGCTATCTATCAGCGGACTTCCTTTGGGTAGTCCTTCAATTTTGCCAAAAGGAACGAAAAGGAGCCACCTGAGTTGCAAATAAGTACTTGCTACCCAGTCATTACATTCATTCCCTTTTTCAACTTCACTAAGACCAGCGTTTTGCATCATTCCTCTGTTTTACGTGCCAGAGGTCTTCCGACACAAGCAGGGCACCACAGTAAGATCAGAGACAGACACGAGCCAAGTGGGAGATGGGCTGTGAGGGGAGGAGGACAGGAGACTGTGTAGACCTATAGACAGCCGGTGTGCTCTTGAGCAGATCGACTTCAGGGAAAAGTGTGGATTATCCTTGTACATGCTCTTAGGAAGGATATGCGGGAACGTGGGCATCGGTTCAAAAGTGCCTGCCAGTTGATCCTGTAGTTCATGATCCCAGGGGTCTTCTGGTAGCAGCTACAGTTATCAAAAGTGAAGAGCACTCTGACAGCACCTCGGTCAGGAGCAAGGGCTGAAGAGGGCAGTGCCCAGTGCAACGTTTACTTCCCAAGGGCAGAGTGGCAGCTGGCTCAGGGAGGGACTGGAGCTGAGAAGCAGGGTGGGCATCCTTCTCAGAGCAGCCTATTCCAAAGTGTATTCTCTCAACTTTCCCATCTCCCCCAGCCTCACTTTTCTATAAAGTTTCCACTGAGACACACAGCACAGACTGTGGCTAAAATTGTTCCCATCTGTGACAGAGGCATATTTACTCAACAGAATAATAACTATTCTGATGCTGGTGTTGCAGCAATCAATGTAGGTCAGAGGACACACAACGAAAACTCTTGTGTGGCCTAACTCAGAAATTCACAATTAGGCCAGTGGAGTTTTAAGATACAGAAATATCTACCGATTTTTAAAACTTTTCTGCTTGCTCTTGGGTTCAAATGTACTAAATGTGAATAACTTTTTTAAATGAAAAGTAATAAAAGAAAAAGAGGAAAAAACGAAGTTCCTCCACTGCGTGCTCCATTCATTTTAGGAGGGGCTAATGTATAAGCCCAGCGGGGAGCACCATTTTCTATAAATGCTAAAATTATCTCACCATGCAGCCTGAGAAGAAAAACGCAACAGAAAAAAAATTTTTAAGCCCACACTCCTACGAGCAGAGGAGGAAGCGGGAGCATAAGCGTGACTCCTGCCTTTCTGCCTCTAGCAGGGGCTAGAGGCACCTGCCAACCAAGGACCCAAAGCTGCTGGAGGGTCAGCCGTCAGGACTCTGCATTTTACAACATAAAAGTCAGGTTAAGCATCAGACCAGAAAGAGCCTACCCTCCCCCCTTTCTGGTTGTTCCCCATAGTTCACCCTATACAACTAGACTTGATTAGAAACAACTTTCAGCACAGCCTCACTGGCTCTTTTGGAACCAGGAAAAGGTGAGAAAAATCCCAGAATAAGAATTTTAGAACTGAAAGGACCGTTTACCTTAGAAATAAGGAAACTGAGGCCTGAAGCAGATGAGCTTGCCCACAATCACACACCCAGGGCTGAGACGCCCCCAAAGGCATCCCTCTCTCCTCTGCCACGCGGCTCAGAGCTGTCCTCCACTGCTCCTGCCCCACTGGTTCCTTTCTCTTCTCTGACGCACCTCGTTTCTTCCAGCCTCAAGGACCTTGAATATACCACTCCCTTAACTTGCATAACTTCCCCCCACCACCCCTACCTTCATCTTGGCTGCACCTCTCTCACGTTTTAGTTCTTAAATGCCATTCCTTCAGGGTCATCCACTCTTGACGCTCCAAATTAGGTTAGTCTCCCTGATGGACATTGTCATGGGACAATTCCTTTTCATAAACAGTCATTTTTAAATATATCTCTCTTCCTAGACCTAAGAGCTCCAAGAACATTGGAACCAATATGTTCTGGTTCATCCTTATAAGCCCTTACATATAAGCCCTTATAAGTAACGGCTCAGGACCCGGAAGAAGGTAAACACTCATTAAATATTTATAAATAAATTTAATAAATATTTACTACATGTTGGATACTGCTTTGAGGGTAATACATATACTATTCATTATTTACTTAATTTATTCCTCTAAACTCCATGAGATAGGCAATAGTAATATTTCTATTTTATAGATGTAGAAACAGAGGCACAGAGCAGTTCAGGAACTTCACCAAGATCACACAGCTCATAAGTGGAAGAGTCGTGGCCCTGGGTAACATTTATGGTAGTTGCTTCATAAAGGGTCAATGGAGACCTGCATAAGAACTTAGTGCTTGGAAAGATTTTTAAAGAACAAGCTATGAGCATAGTGGGCCCTGATATCGGACACTAGATGAGCATTTTCCAAAAGAATACGTTAACATACTTTATATTAGTCATCTTTCATGCTCCAGCAGCAACAATCTCCAGAGCCTCATGAAATGTTTGTTTCTTGCTCATGTTGAATGCTGGCTGTGATTCTGCTGCAGGTCTTTAATCTGGGCCCCGGGCTGGGGCAGCGCCCCTATCTGAACCACGCCGTTTTCACAGATGGGAACGGAGAGATGGTGACACCACGCAGAGGCTCCTAGAGCTTCAGCCAGCAGCAGCACAGGTCATTACCACTTACATTAAATTAAAAGCCCCAGGCTCCTTATTTTCTTCCCCTAAGTTCCCCAGGGCATGAGAAGCAACCAACCACCTCCATTCAACTCCTTATCTTCACTAAAATGTTCTATGGCAGCACATACTTGGTCCCTCAGAGTCTTGTCTCCTCTAGGCACTTGATGGTAGGGATCTAAAGGTGATAATCTGAGTAGCTCTCTGCCCCTGCACACCATGCGCTACCAGTTGAATCCTTTCTACAATTCTTCGTAGCTTTTTAGTCTTTTCTTCATATAATACTTTTACTCTTTCAATCCTCTCCTAAACAAAAATCCTCTTAAGGATCTGGACCCAAATTCTCATAGAGGTATGGTGGAGAGAACTCCCTATCTTTCTTTTGAGAGAAGGGATGATGTAGAAGGAACACAAACTGTCCCACAGTTTTACTGTTTAAATGCTACCGCCCTGTCTCACAAAGAACGTTAACTTCCATTTGCCTCAGGCACTTTACATGCAGTAACTCATGATTCGTTATGTCTCTGGATGTTAGGTATGATTATCTCATTTTACAGGTAGCAAATATTAGACACCTGGAGATTAAATTCCCTGCCTAAGGTTTCGTAGCCAACAGCAGAACCAGGACAAGATCTCTCCTGATGTTCTGCCCTTTGCATAGAAAGGCTCATCTAGGCTTTCTGATGATCTTGAGCTAAAGTTAAGACAGAGCCAGAGTAAACATCAACTCCTCTCTCCCCTGACATACGCAAATGCATACATCCACACATACTAAATATATATATATATGTATATGTATATATATATTTTTTTGCGGTACGCAGGCCTCTCGCTGTTGTGGCCTCTTCCGTTGCAGAGCACAGGCTCCGGACGCGCGGGCTCAGCGGCCATGGCTCACAGGCCCAGCCGCTCCGTGGCATGTGGGATCTTCCCGGACCGGGGCACGAACCTGTGTCCCCTGCATCGGCAGGCGGACTCTCAACCACTGCGCCACCAGGGAAGCCCACTAAATATATTTTATATGTGTGTGTTTTATATAAAATACACACATACAAACATATGTACAAAATACCAACTCGGAACGGGGGGAAATGTTCCTGAACTGTCGAGTACATACTGACTGCTGAACTGAGAGAACTCTACTTATTTGATAAATTATTAAATACTGTGCAGCACTTCTTCAGGAAAACAGACAATAGGGAACTTCAGTCAGGTCTCATCCCTGCTTGAGATGGAACCCTAACAATGGCTAGGAATATAAATATTAAATAAGGAAGGAACACTTAATGGTTGGTGCTCTATTTTATCATTTCTCCTAACTCTGACACTTTCCTTTTATTGCACACAACGTGATCACTCATTCTGTTGAATAGAATGAATGTTCCTATTGTCAGCTCTCTGTTTTGCTACTGCAAATCCTTGGCAAAATTGCCCATTTCATTTTTTATCCCCTGTAGATCTTCCTGCCCTCAAGGAAGCAGCTTTAAAGCAGTGTGAGTTCCAGAGCCAAGCGTGACAACCCAGCAGTCTCAAGATGAAGTGTCAAGTCAGCAGACAAGGCTGCCTGCAGTAGCGGGGCCGACTTTTTCAGGAAAAGGACTGCCCGAAGCCCTATGGAGGCCCACTCGGTCCCACAGGCAGGAAGCAGTCAGAGCTCTGTCTCTGCGAATGGCTACACAACAAGTACTATCCTTTCCATCATCACCCTCAAAGAGGACTCAAGTGCAAGGCTCTGGAAGACTCAGTGTGGGTGTGCGGAGTCGCTCTAAATGGGATGCCTCCAGTGTCTATCTTGATCACGGTGTCAGTGACAATGACTGGGTTCTCCTCCTGACTCCTCCTGAATCTCACCTGCTAGGGAGGCTGAAATGAAACTCAGGTGAGCACACACCAGTCCTAATGGAATGTTGGTCTGAGTCCCTCCCTTTGTGCCATTTTAGTGGGCAAGGTTGGAGGGAAACCTTATAACTGGTCCATTCATTCATCGTTTAAATGTTTTCTGGGTATAGACTCTGGCCCCACATGAGGCTCTGATGATACAAAGCTGAAGATCACGGTGGTGTCTGCCCTGGAGGAATCACAGAGTCTCCAGAAGGAGGTCTCAGGAGTGTAACTGTGATGACTCCATCCCCAGAGCCACCTTGATGCCATTCACAGGGCAGTAGGCCAGGCCAAGTGGAAGGCACCCAACGTTTAAACATCGTCCCCCAAATACCTCCCACAAAGCCCCTTTAGCCAGCAATTAGCTCTCTGGGTTCCTGCTCTCACGCAGTTTCTAAAGAAGTGTGAGAAACAGGGGATGTTCACCCCGTTCCCTTGAGTTTCTGAGGTAACACATGCCATTCCTTACTAGCCCCTGGCCTACCTTCCACTGTTTGCCCCTCTGAACTCCTCTCCAGTGTTTTAGATACTTGTTTTGCAGATGCTGGAAACACAGAGGATACCTTCCATCAACTCGAAGAGGTCTGTCTTCATACTTCCTCATGCAGAGCAGTTATTCTACTTCCCAGATTTCCCCCTAACCCCTTCAGGCTGTGGACCCATGGGGTGTTCAGTGTTTTTCAACAGCAATGCCAGGTGTGACTCTGGCATTTATGACCGCCAGCATTTTCAGAGTGGATGGATGCCAGAGACACACTCCCGGAGCACTTTTAGTCAACGGGGTAGTGCCTCCTGTGAGATGTGATGAGTGCCTCTGATCCTTTAGAGCTGATCCACCAGGAGGACAAATGCTCAGGCTGCACTCTGCTGTTCCTTGCTTGCAGTGACTTTGACATGCTGTATGGGGCACAAGTAGGAATGTTTCCCTGAAGTTATTTAAAACCCTACAGGTGCCAAGCTTGCCAAATCATAAATTTAGGAAATTGCATTCTGTTAGACTAAGTCCTTCTCTTAGCACTTTAGTCACCTAGTTATCCTTCAATTTCTTTCCTACAAACACTTGGCCCAGGTCCCGAGGTTCATCCCATACCTATGTGTCTCCTCAGTACATAAAAGAGATTCAGGAAAGGAGAGGGAACAATAAAATTTCAGGTTTACTGGCACAGTAAGTGAAGTAATCCCCCTATGCATACACTTTTCTTACAGGAAGCTCACTTACTCAACCTTTGCATTCACCTGCCTGATGAGATCTATACAAATATTTTAAGAGGGTAATTTGGAAGACTTGCAAGAGTACAAGTTGTTCAAGCTGCAGCATTAGTCTCTGTTGTTTGCTTTAGGTTTAGCTCATTTACACAAGTGAATAACTAACTGTCTGTTGCTTAATCAGATCAATCAAGACTCATTTAAACTACTTGCTAACAGTCCTCTTCTATATACCAGCAGTCTTCAATTGTTTTTGCTTACAATTCCCCCAAAAGAGTTTTGGAAAACTGTACCTTTCCTTGCATATGTTAAAGTTAACCCTTACAAATTTTATTTTTTAATTTTAAGATTGGAAAAAAAAAAGTAAAGGAAACCCTTTTCCAGCATAGAATTCCAGGATATAATTATATGCGTGCTTTAAGTATATTTGTCAAACTTTGGGACTGCAAATGAAGCCAAATTTATGTGAAATGTCAGCCATATATATAACCTGACAGACAAAGGTGGTCCTTGTTATCAAACCAATCTGCCAAAACAGATTTAGTTTCTATCAGAAAAAGACTGAATTCATTTTTTAAAATAAAATAAATGTATTAATATGCATCCCCATATCAAGCACCTCATTTCTGAATTCTAATTCTAAGAGGCAATCTTGAGTGTATTAGGGTAAAATATAGGTCCAACGATATAATGACTTAAACGTAACAGGAATTTGTTTCTGGCTCACATAACAGTATTGGGCTGGAAAACAGTTCACTGGGCTAACATTCCTCCACAGTCATTTAGGGACAAAAGCGCTGCCATCTCAACGTTTGGGTTCCGGGGTCTCTCTCTGGGTCAACTCCTTTCCAGAAAACAGTAAGGAGGAGGACAGATGGGGGTATTTAGAAGCCAAGCCTGGGAGTCACCCATCATTTTCCTCCCATACCTTTGGCTGAGCTCCTTCCTGCAAGGGAGGCTGTGACGTGGACTAGCTGTGGCCCAAGGAAGAGAAGACCATGGATTTCAGTGAGCAGCTAGTAGATAACGTCACAACCTTTGCAATACATTTATGACCTAAGCGAAATAATGTGCTATTCTCTTCAGTATTTATTACCTAATCTGTCTTTGCTTTGGTCTCTGAACACTTGCCCTCAGAATCGGCCCCTTTGTTCACCTATCTGAGAGTAATTCATTTATTCTGTAAAGCAAAAGGGGTGGTGAGAAAGGAGAACCAGAAGCTCCTTCCAAGGTTCTCTCTCCTTCACACCAATATGAGGAAAGAGGATGTACAAAAGTCCAGGATCTGGAAGTTCATCCTCAAAGAACTATCACTGCATTGTACCTCTGAGACAGTGCTCACATAACCCTAGGGTACATGGACCCCAGTCTGAGAATCACTGATGTATAAAGTATTAGAAAACATAGAGGATCACAGAATTCTAAAGTGCAAAGTACTCGCGCATTTTACAGAGGTGAAAAGTGAGCTAGAGGGAAGATGTCCAAAGTCACTCTTAAAGAGGTTAATGCACATATTCTTTGCTCCAGCAAACTTATTTTTGCCTTTGGTATAAATGGATATTCTAGCTTTCTACTGCATGTTGTGCAGAAAGGAACTAACATAACAGGCCTGTGACTGCTATCCTTTGAGAGTCCTGCTGACAAGGTTGGCCCCTGGAAGGTGTCTGGGAACTTGAATTTCGGGAGAATTCCCTCCATCTCCTGAAAAGAATGGCTCACGGTGCCTAGACTGCACAGTACAAACAATATGGTTTATGCTGAACAATTGCTTCCCTTCTGGGATTCTGGAATTGTGATACGTGCTAGGCAGAGGGTGCCTATGTGATCAGTTTCAAGTAAAAACTCTGGGCACCGACTCTCTAACGAGCCTCTCTGGTTGGCAACATTCTACATGTATTGTCATAACTCATTCCAGGGGGAATTAAGGAGCACTGTGTGCCTCCCTGGGTAAGAACTCTGGAAGCTTGCAGCTGGTTTCCTCCAGTCTCCGCCCCATGTGCCTTTTTTTCCCTTTGCTGAGTTTACTTGGTGTAATCACAGCTGTGAGAACAACTGTATGCTGAGTGCTGTGAGTTCTCATGAATCACCGAAGCTGGGAGTGGTTTGGGGACCGCCAACACACACAGAAATTAGGTTTGACAGAAAAGAATACATTGACCTCAGGATACTAAGAACATAGTAAGTAATAAAAGAAATTTCAGTACATTTTAAATTTATTTTTTGCATATGGAACCTCTAGAAAAGGGTGAAGGCAATTTATATTCGACTTACTTAAGCTACATACTTTTAAAATGACAGATGAAAATAATTTAAAATACAGATATTGGTCTTAGTTAGCAAGCAAAACAAGGATTCCCTGAAAATTACTACCAAAGACATCAGAAGAGAACCTTCCATATTGAACCATTAAGGAGAAAATGAATATGGAATTCTGAACATTACTAAGAAAAAAATGTGTCCAGAATTGAAAGAGAGAGACAGAGAGAGAGAGAGAGAGAGAGAGAGAGAGAGAGAGAGAGAGGGAGAGAGGGAGGGAGGGAGGGAGGGAGGGAGGGAGGGGGGACTCAGGGTGTCTGTGTTGAAGACAAAGGGAGGAAACCAATGAACACTCTCTCTGCCGTAAGCTGGTCCCATACCCCTCCTTCTGGGGTCACTAGACAAAATCCATATAAAAGACCAAGGTGTTCAAATAACATTTTCCCTAATTTTATATTGTACTTTTTTTCCTTTGATTTTTTACAAGCAATACAAAGCTCCTTGCAGAAAAGCTCCAAAGTACACAATAGTATGTATAAAATTATTTTTAATCACCCAATATCCTGCCATCCACAGGCAAGCACAATATGGCATTCAAGTCATTTCCCTGTTCATTAAAAAAAATAATAATTGGGAAACATTCTGTATGCATAATTTCTCTTAAATTTCCTCCTCATCAAAGCATGGTTATGAAAAAATTATTAGTGACATGGATTAAACAGGCCTGTTGAAGACCTTTTTTCTTCCTTTAACTCTACTAAACATACTCAGATGTCCCTGAGCCCAAGTATCTACTTAGAACCTGAGAAACCCAAGGTGAGAACGTGCCTACGTGCTGCCATGGCTCAGGATGACATTTGACCAAGATACAGAAATGAACACTGAGTACAGATGCTTTTCTCCCTAGAGTGACTGGTCTGGCTGAAAATGTGGACCACACACTGTGTTGCCTTGATGAGCTGACTTCTCATACAGCTGGGGTCCAGGGCACAGCGATGAGAGACTCAGGAGTCGTGATGCCGTTTAAAGGTGTTCCTGTGAGTCACAGAGCATCGTTTTCTCCATTTGGTACTTTTGCACCACATCACATTCCAGAAGCAGTACAGGCAGCACAGTGGTTGGGATTAAGCTGAGTGGCTGAACACACTCAAATAACCAAACTCCTCTTAGCCTCGGTTTTATCAAATATAAAATGGAAACAATGATATCAACCTCAAAGAGTTATTGTAGGATCACCTAGATAATGCCTGGCACAGAGCAGCCAAAATGAAAAAGAATATTCAACACAAGAACATTGGTATATCTTGCTAACACTAAAATACAGTAAGCTACCCTGTTTCATGTTTACTAATTTTTAGCGCACGCACAGGGGGTGGGGGTGAGGACAGCTTTTAATTACCTCCAAAGCAATGCAAATCAAACCACAAAGACTAATCCAAGAGCTGAGCTATGCAACCAACATGTTGAATTCACCAGATTGTAGGTGTTCCACTCTGAATGCTAACAACCTGTCTTCCTACAGCATGTGTGACAATATGAGCCTCAACAACAGGTCCATTCTCAATGTCTGTCACCTCAGTTTCCACATCTGTTTTCAAAAACATATATCACCCAGACAGAACTTTGATGAATGAGTGATAGTTGCACCAAAACTCAAAATGTTCAGCTGCTTTGATGTGCTGCCAGAAGGCAGGGGTCAGGCTGAGAGATACAAAGTGGATTCCCCAGGAAACAAGCCTCTGGCCTGTGCTGTGCGGCAGGATTAACTGCTCGACTTCTGAAAGTCCCATTAAAATGCCTCCATGCTATGAGAGCTGACCCCAGGATGTACCAAAACCATTAACTCAATGCACCTTGGAAAGATTTTGATTCCAATCACAATTTGTCAGGCTATAATAGGATATATGTTAGGCTCAATTACAAAAGAAAAGAGAAATTCCAGGATAGGGAAAGTACACTAGTCCAAAGAAGTAGCTTGGGACTTCCCTGGTGGCACAGTGGTTAAGAATCCGCCTGCCAATGCAGGGGACACGGGTTCAAGCCCTGGTCCGGGAAGATCCCACATGCAGCAGAGCAACTAAGCCCGTGTGCCACAACTACTGAGCCTGCACTCTAGAGCCTGCAAGCCACAACTACTGAAGCCCACGTGCCATAACTACTGAAGCCCGTGCGCCTAGAGCCCGTGCTCCGCAACAAGAGAAGCCACCGCAATGAGAAGCCCGCGCACCGCAACAAAGAGTAGCCCCCGCTCACCACACCTAGAGAAAGGCTGCGTGAAGCGACGAAGACCCAACGCAGCCAAAAATAAATAAATAAATGAATGAATGAAATAAAAAGAAGTAGCTTTAACCACACATTAGGGCAACAAACAAATCTTAAAATAACTGAACACAAAGTCCCAAAGTTCCAGGGAAAAATGACAGGTGACATTTTATCTGAGGAAAAAATCCATGGATATTAGACTCCAGCAGGAGCTCAGGCTATTGTGTCCCCATCCTGGAGCTGATGCTGACTATCCCCATCTAGGATGAGAACCAACTTAAACAAGATTTGGGGGGTGGGGTGCCCACAAAACTGTCTCCTTCCTACTGAACTGCAGTTTTCACAGTGAGCCTTCATTATTATTGCTGGTGTAGTTCTGTGTCTACATTCCCAGCCTACCCTAAAAAATTCAGTATATGCTAAGTTTCAAAAGTCTAATATGCCAGACATTAATGAATTTTAGGGCAAACAGCAAGGGCTTTAGTGTGATACAGATCAATTTAATCCCAGCTCAACCACTTCCCACATGTATATCTTAAATGAATAGTCATATATCTCAATTTCCTTAAAACCATCTGCATTTCCAGTAAAAATGGGCTGGAATAATGCTTAGCATAAAATGTTACAAAAGCAAGAACTTTGGGCTTTTGTCGTTGCTGTTTTTACTGTTTTTCATTTCAGTAGGGTGCCCACAACAGGCATGGCAAAGAGGGAACTGAAATCCTAAACACATTCAGAACTGCTGAGGACCACAAGGTGATGCACATGATGGCAGTGGCACAGCACCCAGTGCGGGGCACACACATGGTAGATGTCGGTTCCATCCCACAGGCTGTGTTGCTGACTGCACATTTCCATGAGTGGGGACAAGTGAGGGTTGACTTATTTTAAGAATACTAACAAGACAAATCACTGCCCCCAAGAGTTAATTTATCCCCCAAATAAAAAACTTTCAAAAAGACTAAATAAAATATCTAAGAGAAAGGTTATCTCTTTAATTTCTCCAGCAGCTAGCTTATCCATCCCGATAAGTCAGGTCAAACCAACTGAACAGGTCAGCTGAATCTTTTACTAAAGTATTAAAAAATTCAGCATACACAGAAAGAATTACAACTAACTTCCTACGTGCAAAGAGCTAAGCTCTGGGATCTATTTTGGGGGACACTGACAAGGCACCTGAATGTAGAGTTGTTCGGCTGACCATCTGCTCAGTCCATATCACGCTCACCCATCAGAGCTGGGGTGCTTTCCTCCAGGGTGCTTGAGGAGAAAATTGTTTCATATCCCTTCCTTTGCTCAAGAAAGGGGGGATTCTGTTGACCACCTCATATATAAAAAGGAAGGAGACCATCATTCTCAAGGATGCAAATCACCCATTCACCATATATGGTAGAAGATTTTGTCAGAGGTTCTAAGACCTCTGTAAACTCCCAAATTCATGAGAAGCAATAGAGCACATATGTCTCCATGTAGAACATAACATGTGTTCTGACATACAGAGGCGACAAGGTTGTGTCTACATGTCGACACTAGATGGTCAGCTAGGCTCACTCACCAATGCCTTAGACAACAGCCACAGAAGTCTCGGCAAAACTACTAACTACAATGATCTGGCCTTTTAAGGTTATTCTCAAATAAATAAAATTACAAAGGGTGGACAGGTGAAATGTTAATATTGAGTTTAATACAGTGCCTGGCATGCTTCAAAAGAACCAGAATTGTTTTATAATATAAAGGTTATAATCGCTTATATGTGGAACCTAAAAAAAATGATACAAATGAACTTAGTTACAAAACAGAAACAGACTCACAGACTTAGAGAACAAACTTATGGTTACCAGGAGGAAAGGGTGGTGGAGGGTGGGTGGTGGGTAGGGATAGACTGGGAGTGTGGGATTGACATGTACACACTGCTGTATTTAAAATAAAATGCCTTTCCATAAAAAAGAAAAAAGAAAATAGAGATAAAAAGAAATGTATAAAAGCATTTTTAAAAACCAATAAACCTCAAAAAAGATTACTGCGGACTTTTCCAAGACTTGCTCACAAGCATAAAAATAAAGTGGTCAAACCTTAATTGTACATAACTTTCCCTAACCAAAGTTTTCATTCTGGTCAAGTTTCAAGAACAGTGGATATAAAAATTGCTTATGCATTAAAAGATTCAGATGTTAGGAAATAAACGCAACAATGACATCTTTCTCCGCTCTTACAAAGTGAGCTGCACTGCAATCTTTTCATCTGAAGGCAAGATTAGTTTGCAGATAGTAAATTCCTATCTAGAGCTGTCTTTTTTAGAAGCTGTCAGTGTTAAAATGCTGTTTCTGGTTAACAAAACCCATGTGCCCACATCACGGTGAGTTAGAGTTCTGAGACACCTGCCACTAGTGGAATTTATTTAGATGATAGATTTACGTCTCTATGTACCTCTCTGAGGCTTTTAGCTGTCTCTGGCATATCAACTGTTTGTCAAAGCCTTCCAACACATCTGACACGAGGCAAGAGTGAACTGGAGGTTGACGGGCCCTGCAAGGCTAATGGCACTGTGTGAGAATATTTTTACACTTAATTTAAGCATACTTCCCCCACTCTCTTGCAACCTATTTCTCCCAAGGACTTAAATAACCCAGACATCATCTTATACTACTGCACACATTTAAAGTCCTCTGAAATGGAAAATGGAAAAAAATGAAAACCAGATAATATACCTGAACTGTGAAGATGGTTTTCATGGAAAATCCTGCAAACATTTAACTTCTGCACATCAGTGTTTGTTTTCAGCCTTTGGGAAGATCAGAAAGCTACCTGACTCCAAGGTGAATATAACTTAGTAGGAAAGAGCATGGGAGATGGGTCAGGAGGCCAGGTTTAACATAGCTCTTCAGTTATAATCTATAAAACATAACCATTTTAAACCTCTGATTTCTCATCTATTAAATAAAAGTTGACCTCATCACTTCATGACAGTTAACTATCAAAACTTATTCAGTGCCAGCCATTGTGCAAATGTAACAAATATCTCATTTAGCCCTCAATGAGATAAAGATTATTATGATGAAGCAGGAGAAACTAAAATTAATACCTTTCTCAGGACTGATTTTGGCAGTAAGATTTCAGCTATGGAAGTAGCAACCTGAGATCAGAACTTTCTGAATGGAGGGAGATTTATATGAAAAGCCTTTAGAGCAGAAGGCGTGGACATCTTTCTGTGGCCTGGGATGAGGGCCGTCATGGACTCCAGTTCTCACTTCCCCAAACACTCCCCTTTCTACTGTCACCCACATTCTTTCCTTTCACTTCCTCTCCTCCCAGTTTTCTTCACCACATTTCCCCTCTCCCCATACCACTGAGTTCTCATTAGCATCCACAGTCAATCTAGTAACATTAAAAATATGGTTTTACAACCCAATCCAAAAATGGGCAGAAGACCTAAATAGACATTTCTCCAAAGAAGACATACAGATGGCCAAAAAGCACATGAAAAGCTGCTCAACATCACTAATTATTAGAGAAATGCAAATCAAAACTATAATGAGGTATCACCTCACACCAGTTAGAATGGGCATCATCAGAAAACCTACAAACAACAAATGCTGGAGAGGGTGTGGAGAAGAGGAAACCCTCTTGCACTGTTGGTGGGAATGTAAATTGATACAGCCACTATGGAGAACAGTATGGAGGTTCCTTAAAAAACTAAAAATAGAATTACCATATGATCCAGCCATCCCACTACTGGGCATATACCAAGAGAAAACCATAATTCAAAGACACATGCACCCCAATGTTCATTTCAGCACTATTTACAATAGCCAGGTCATGGAAGCAACCTAAATGCCCATCGACAGATGAATGGATAAAGAAGTTGTGGTACATATATACAATGGAATATTACTCAGCCATAAAAAGGAAAGAAATTGAGTCATTTGTTGAGACGTGGATGGACCTAGAGACTGTCATACAGAGTGAAGTAAGTCAGAAAGAGAAAAACAAATATCGTATATTAACGCATGTATGTGGAACCTAGAAAAATGGTACAGATGAACCGGTTTGCAGGGCAGATGTTGAGACACAGATGTAGAGAACAGACGTGTGGACACCATGGGGGGAAAACCGCGGTGGGGTGGGGATGGTGGTGTGCTGAATTGGGCGATTGGGATTGACCTGTATACACTGATGTGTATAAAATTGATGACTAGTAAGAACCTGCAGTATAAAAAAACAAACAAACAAAACAACTAATACTAAACTTTCTTTGGGTTATTTGTATGGAAATATGTTAATATAAATGTTTCAGACATTACATGAAATTTCTAAAAATCTTATATGTTCTGGTATAATGTTATAAGTCATAATTCTAGTTATTTTAAAATGTATATCTCAGAAATAACTAAATTTCCTTGTCAATTGCATTATTATGAACTTTCATCAAATCTTTAACCATGGTCATTTTTAAGTCTTTTGTCATTTACAGACAGTTCTGGGTGTACTCTGATGCTTTTGCAAAAATGTTCCTATAAAAGGGTTTCGGGGCTTCCCTGGTGGTGCAGTGGTTGAGAATCTGCCTGCCAATGCAGGGGACACGGGTTCGAGCCCTGGTCTGGGAGGATCCCACATGCCGTGGAGCGACTAGGCCTGTGAGCCACAGCTACTGAGCCTGCACGTCTGGAGCCTTTGCTCCGCAAACAAGAGAGGCCGCGATAGTGAGAGGCCTGCGCACCGCGATGAAGAGTGGCCCACGTTTGCCGCAACTAGAGAAAGCCCTCGCACAGAAACGAAGACCCAACACAGCAAAAAATATATAAATAAATAAATAAATAAATAAGGGTTTCATCTTCAAGGAATTCATGGAGAAGACTCTGACAAGTACAGGTTTCTGGTAACTGACTATACTGCTGAATTGAATGAATAAGCATTTTCAGAACTCTAATGGAAAACTGATGAATTCATAAAAGTGCTAACAAAAGATCAAGATAAAAAAAATTAATAACATGGGACTGAGTGAACTGATGAGGATGATTATAATTTTTGTGACTTTCTGTTTGAATAAAAAAAAAATCCCAGAAGGACTCAGAGGCAAAAAATATACAAATCAATTTTCACTGCAAAGTAAAGGTGCTGTTACAGTGGAGGATTACTGGACTGAATGCCAATATTATGACATAGTATGAGTGTGTTTCGTGTTTGGTAATTGCAATCGTTGTTGCTTATGTTGTGGTCATCCATTTACAATGCTTGGTGTCAGTTTATTTATCTCTTGTAAAAATAAAATACAGTGTGTGTGTGTGTGTGTGTGTGTGTGTGTGTGTGTGAGAAAAATATATATGGTTTTATACTTAACGTTTTAATTGCGATGTAATTAACATGTAATAAAAGTCACCCTTTAATGTGTATACTTCCACAAATTTCGACAAAAGAATACAGTCACACAACCTCCACCACAAGTAAGATACACAACAGTTCCACCAGCACAAAAAATTCCCTTGTTCCCTCTGCAGTCAGCCTCTCCACCCGGCATGGTCCCTGGCACTAATCTGGATTCTGCCCTCAGAGGTTTATTTCTCACGAGAGTACAATATGAATGGGATTATGCAGTATGGAGCCTTTTGAGTCAGGCTTCTTTTAGCATGATGCATTTAAAAGTCATTCATGTTGATGGTATCAGTAGCTTGTTCCTACTGAGAAGTATTACACTGTATGGACGTACCATGGTTTGTTAATTCAGTCACCAGCTGAAAAACGTTGGGTTGGAGGCAGAGGGATGGGCTGGGAGTTTGGGGTTCATAGATGCAAACTATTACATTTAGAGTGGATAAACAAGGTCCCACTGAATAAGCACAGGGAATCATATCCAATCTCCTGGGATAAACCATAAAGGAGAAGAATACAGAAAAGAATGTATATATGTGTATAACTGAGTCACTTTGCTGTACAGCAGAAATTAACACAACATTGTAAATCAACTATACTTAATAAAAAAATAAAAATAAATAGAAAAAGAAAAACACTGGGTTGTTTCCAGATTTGGGTGATTATGAACAAGCCACTATAACTCTTAAAATTTTTGTGTGAACATAAATTTTCATTCCTGAGATAAATTCCTAGGAGTGGGATTGCTGGATGGTATGGTAAATTGTACGTGTACCTTAATATGAAACTACCAGACTGTTTCCAACATGGCTGTACCATTTTGCGTTCCCACCAGCAATGAAGAAGAGTTCCAGCTGCTACATATCATCATTGGTATCGTCAGTTTCATTGATTTTTAACTATTCCATAGATATGTAGCGGCACCACATTGTGGTTTTACTTGCTTTACCTAATGAATAATGTCATCAAGCATTCTGTCCTCTGGTGAAGGGTAAGATCAAATTTTTGCACAGTTTTAATAGAGTTCTTTTACACATGCTATAAACCATATACATTGCTGCTACTTTTGTTTTACCTCCCTTTTAACTGTTTCTGCAGAACCACATTTCCTTGCAATAAATGACAGCTATAAATGTGATAAGATTACATAGAACTAAAGGCACATACTGTACCAATGTCAATTTCTGGTTTTGATATTGTACTATAGTTACATAACATGTAACCAATAAGGGAAACTGGGTGAAGGGCACACAAGAATCTCTCTACTACCTTCACAACTTCCAGCGAATCTGTAATTATTTAAAAATCAAGAGGTTTTTTTAAAAATTAAACATTTGTGAACTTTATTGATACTTAATTATTTGTAATATTTTATATATGAGAAAATGTTCCAAGCGATAAAAGTAAACTTTAAAACAAACTCAATATTATTTATTAATTTACATTATTAATTAATTAATTATATATTATTGCTTTATTTTCATATCATTGTTACTGTAATGGTATTACTAGGGTAGTGTACTTATAATCACAACAATAAGAAGGAACATTTATTCAGCACTTACTATGGCCAGGCACTGGGTGAAGTACTCTAGATGCCTTATCTTATTTGATACTCACAACAACAAAAGAAAGTACTATTATTGTGATTCTAATTTTACAAATTGTTACTGAGAATGCAAAGAGTGAGCAAAGAGCTTCAGATAGAAACTGGGGGGACATAAACATTCAAGAGTTAGACAAAGGAAGAGGAACCTGCAAAGAAACCTGAGACCAAGAGGCCAAAGAGAGAGAAGGGATATCAAGGACAGCTGTCATGAAAATCAAGGACAGACTTCCAAAGAGGATGACATATTCTCAAGTAATTGGTATGTGGCAGAGCTGAGACATGAACCCAAGGTATCAGGCCCCAACACCCATATGCTTTATTATTGCATTCAGATGCTTTTACACTTGCAGCAAGTGACACACCTGAGGACCACTCAGCACCACCTTTATGCGGTTCAGGTGATTAAGTTCTATTCAAAAAAAACACCGAACTTTAAAAATGCAGCCTGAAAAATTTCTGAGAGTGACATAAGCAAAGGTGTGTGAAGCGTCATGAATGCTGGTAGGTTCATAGTAAGACCAAAGGAAAGGAAAAACATGACTACCCTTAAGACAGGGTTGATATTTTTATAAAACAGATTTTTGTATATGTGTCTGAGTAACATACATATATAGTATGCTACTGAACCACTCTCTTAATTATAACACAGTATGATAAAGCTATATCCTTCCAAGCTGTTTCCGCCATAGAAAAAAGTCAGGAATCATTACTCTACTATGTTAAACATGACCATTTCTGTGGAATGGCATGAAGCTAGAGATGATTTCATTTTGTATTTTATATACTTCAGTTTAAAAAAAAAATTATGGCAGGCATTGCTTTTATAACTAAAATAACAGGCCTTTGAAAATAAAATTTTAAAATAAGGAACAAGAACCTTATAGGATCTATATATTAAAATTCTAACTTTAAATAAACAAGTCAAAGTTCAATAGTACAGTTTAGCCTTATCTGCTGTGGAGATGCCCTGCGCCTCATATGTCTCAGGCTGATAACCTGAACGCTGAGCTTGGCCTGTCATTTTCTTGGAACGTCTCTGAGAGAAATAGCATGTGATTAAGATGAACGCATCACGCTTGCTTGTTTGCTTTCCCCAGTGCAGGTGGGCTGTCACCCTCTGCACACACAGCAAGCTGAGGTTAAAAGGCTGTCATGTCTTATCTATGCAGACTGTACATTGCAATGGTGCCATAGCTGCGGGGCAGGGCCACCGAATCAGTGTGTGGCGAAGAGCACAGAAACAGTAATACTGTCACAGACAGGAAAGGGAGACTCAACAGTTCTAAGGCTATCACTAAGATAAAGGGAATTTTGAAATTAAATGGTGATTGCCCCTGTCAAAATGAGAAGGCTGAAAATGCGCATATATTAGCTGCTGGGCCTGCCAGGAAAAGCAGTGATTTTCCTGTTGCTGGCTTCTTCATTTTCTAATTATGAAAAGGGATTCTTAGAGAAACGGTACCTGAGAATTAGAAGTATTTAAATTTGATTGTTGTTTCTAAAAACATTTGGGCCACTGATCTCCCCCTTAGTTCTAAGTTGACCTGCCAACTAAAATATTCTGTAATGCTATATTATTATTCGAAAAATGTTTATGAATTGCTTTGAGAAACATAAGAAAAGGATAATACCAGAGGATAATTTTCTCTGGACAGCCTCTTCCTTGAGAAATTTTACAGCAAATTTCTGCAGCAGTATGAGTTTATACCTTTTATTGTGTATTATAAAAGAAGTAATAATAAAAACACAATAACTCAATTCTTTAAAGAAAAAAAATCCAAGATGTGGTATTTGAAACAGTACATATTATGAAGAATGTTTCATTATTATGAATGTTTCATTATTCATAAGATATTTCATTTTGTTGTAAGCTATGAATAATTTGAAATTTTATGTTAACAATATACCACCATTTAAAATATTGTTTTTTGAAGATGCTTATTATTTATAAAATGATATCAAACTAATTTCATAATATCTGAAAAAACGTTTTCTTTTGATATTTTAACCTATTTGTTAGAAATTATCTACACTAGATAAATACCCTGACATTAGGAGACAGAAATGCTTATTATACCTCTCTGTAAAGAAATGCCTTAGAAGAATGCTTTAATCTAGCCCTTCCTGTCTGCCTTCCAAAACAACCAAAAACCCAAATGACATTCTTGGAAGATCTGTATCTAAATTCTTCCAGAATATAAACCTCACAAGAGGGATGACCCTGTCCACCTAATGCCACTTGTCACCAGGCACCAAACACTATGATCACCTCCATAAGTCTTTACTGAATAAAAAGATTGATAAATGAAAGAAATGCTCTTTATTCCGCAAGTTTCCTCAAAACCTTTAAAATGACGACAAGCTGGAATCCCCAAATGAACTAATGAAAGATGATTTTATGACATTTCAGGTATATGTTTTGTGGTAGAAATTACTCTAAGTAGATCCCCACAACTGTAAAGAAAGCTGTCACTCATTCAGTGCCCCCGCATCAACAGCTGTCAAGTATAAAGCTGTGACATCATCACAGCCGGGAAAAGACAACTGAATAGATCTGTGGATCATGATTGTTTTTTGGTTTTTTTTTTTTAAGTACAGTGGCTGACTTATTACATTTCACACCACTTAAGAGTTTTTAGAATTAAATATGGGTCAACAACCACTAAACACATCAACAAGTGACACTCGTTGACATAAATCATACCAAATGGCCAGCATATTATAAGCTGCTATGACACTACCACTGCTTTCATAAATAAAAAATGAGAATTAAACTTTCATAGTTAAATATTTCACCAGACTAGATTGCAAATTTTGACACAGCCAATTTATCATTGTAAAAATCAGACGAGGCTCAGTCGGCTCTGGTCAGACAGCTCATTAGTCTATTAAAATTATACCTTTGCCAGGATGTCATGATTCTTTTACTGAAAAATATCTGCCATTTAGTGAAAAGATTTCACAATTTTTTTGCTTTGTCCAAAGAAAATAAGTGTTTAAAATTGATGAATTTTAAAAATCAATTATGAACAGATGGCTCTAAGAAAAAAATCTTGGAAGTTCTAATTAACCTTAAGCACTATTCCTATAATGAAAAGTGGTCGATTTGACTATTTTTTCCATTTATTTAAAGTAAAATATTTTGTTACTAAAGAAAGGTGGAATGCATTTTATATTCTGAACAGGAAAAAAAAAATCTACGATTTAAAATTTGATCCTAAAGGCAGTTTTATCTCAAAAACTATTAGTGAAAAGATGCTTTTAAACTAAAATTCAACTGAAATTAAAAGGAAAGGCCATTCTGAAGTGAACACGTCCTCATGAGTCTGTGCAAACCCTCATGCTTCTTACTGCAAATCCCCTTTCCCCTGCGGCCACTCATCCTGGCAACGATATCCCCACGTAGGCTGTGTTTTTACTGGTTGCAGGACACATTTATCTTTCATGAGAACCTTGGACTTTCCTTCTTGCTCATTTTTTTGCAAATCCAACTATTCCATTTCTATAGGTTTAGTTTCCATTTTCAATGTTCTTCATTTCCTTTGTTCTGAGAGAAGACAGAAATCAAACTCCCAAGGCTACCACTGTTTTACCTGATTATTACACTTCAGAAAGAGTACAGAGAGGCAGATACAATATTATCACAAACCCAATTCACATCCATACAAAGCACAGTGGCTCACTGTTCCTAAATTTCTGACCAGTAATAGTTACTGAACTTCATATGCTTCTAGTCCTAACAACCTAAGAGCAGCTGGTAAATAGCTACATGCCCACGAGGAGTAGAATTCTGGCACACGTTTCCCCTGTGCTACACCCAGCTGGACTACAAGGACCTCAAATTACGTATATCCAGGTGTACTTCCCCCTCAACCCTGTCCCCTTCCAGCAATGACGAGCCCTGTGCATGGCATGACCAGTCCCCCAGCTGCTTATGCCAGAACCCCAGCTCCCTCCACACCTAGTCCAAGCCAACCCCGCCTATGATCAGTTCACTTATCTCCATCCCAGGTTCACGCCAAAATCATCTTTCACATGATTACTGAAACTGGCCTCTCTGGCTCCAGTCCTACCCTCTTGAATACATTCTCCCCACCAGAAGCACAACACCCTTCTGAAACACAAATCTGATCATATTATTCCACTGCTTAATGGGCATTAAAGGTTCTTCCACCTGTATGGGATAAAGTACAAAGTCCTCTAGAATGGCACTGTCCAGCAGAAATAAAATGCAAGTCACATGTGCAATTTTTAATTTTTTAGGAGACACCTGTGCCACAGGTGAGGAAGGGGAGAAGAGGGAATTACTGTTCAATGAGTACAGAGCTTCTGTTTGGAAAGATAAAAAAGTTCTGGAGGTAGAGGGGCATGATGGTTGCACAACAATGTGAATATACTTAATGCCACTGTACACCATGGAATTGCACACCTAAAAAATAACTAAAATGATACATTTTATGTTAAGTATACGTAATCGCAATAAAAAAAGACATGTGAAATTGATTTTAATAATACATCAATACGTCTTAACAAATCCAAAATATTATCATTTTGACATGTAACCAATATAAAAATTATTAATGAGATAGTTCACATGCTTTTTTTTTTCATAGTAAGTCTTTGAAATCTGCTGTGTATTTATACTTACAATATATCTCAATTTGGACGCTCAATTTTCAAGGGTGTTTGAAATGTAAAATGTGGACCTACCAAAACTACAGTTGTACTTCATGTGTTTATGCTGCTTCCATTTTTTAACTTAGCTTGCTGAAATTAAATAAAATCCTAAGTTCAGCTCTTCAGTAACACTAACCACATCCCAAGTGCTCCATAGCCATCACTGGCCAGAGGCTACCGTACTGGACAGCACAGTGCTACATCATCTGAGGCTTCCCCTTCTCAAGACTCATCTCTCCCTCCTCATACCTCATGCTCCAGCTCTGCTGAAATTTCATTTCCTAGACCTCACGGCTCCCTCCCACTTCCAGGACACCGAGCATCCTGTTCCTCGTCCTGGCTGCTCCTCCAGTGCCCTCTTCTCACCCTTCAGGTCTCAGATGAGGCATTATTAGGCAATGCTTCTTCCAGGAAGCTTGTCTACACCCCTTTACTGCCCTCATACCCCAAATTGAGTAAGATCCTTCACTGCATTCTGGATTTTTACTACAGTAGAACTTTTCATGCTGCTTTGTAGTTGCTTATCTAATTTTCAATAACTTCCATTATTCTGTAATATCTATAAAAGCAGAAATGACACACATCTATCACCTAACCACACAGCAAGTCCTAAAGAAATATTTATTGAGCAAATGGATGAACAAATGAGATAGCGCAAAGAACCTACTCTCTCCTTATAAATATTTATCCACTCCAATCCTAATTGGCCAAAAGGCAGTTTACAGAGATTTATGCGGCAAGGGGTTGCGTCATTCGCCGATGATGCATTGCATCATTGCATCATGTCATCCTCACAACCACCCTGGTTTACAGATGAGGTTCTGAAAGGTTAAGCTGCATGGCCAAGGTTGCTTAAGTGGTGGACGCAGGACTCCAACAGTCTTAGTCCAGAGCCTGCACACTCAATCTCAATGTAGCAGAGGCTTAGAATTCATGACCCAAAGGGCAATACAGATGAATGCACAGAACCCTTGATATCTAAATCAATAAATACAAACTGGGCTGGTACCTGTATCTATGAGCTCATCTTAGAAAGTGACATCACTAAATTGTGGGAACATGCCTAAAATATACCACACTGACTTACATTAAATTAATTACAAGTATGAAAAGATTGTCACTTTATATATAACCTTTTTGTTGATTTTTATTTTTTACTTTTTTTTTTTTTTGCGGTACGCGGGCCTCTCACTGTTGTGGCCTCACCCGTTGCGGAGCACAGGCTCCGGACGCGCAGGCTCAGCGGCCATGGCTCACGGGCTCAGCCGCTCCACGGCATGTGGGATCTTCCCGGACCGGGGCACGAACCCGTGTCCCCTGCATCGGCAGGCAGACTCTCAACTCGCCACCAGGGAAGACCTTTTTGTTGATTTTTAAAAGCCGCTTCCAAGGGGATAAATAATTTATACTAAAATATTAGAAAAATAAGTAATTATGGACGCACTGTTTTATAATAATGACTGTACCTTTCAAAAACTATAACCTCTCTGCTGTCAATCACTGTTGACCAAGCGAAACCCTATGGATTGTTTACAGCCATCTAGCAGCTGTCTCGGTTTGGCAAGCATTTGTTGGTATTGACTCAGTCGATGTTGGAATGAAAGGGGTGACCCCATCTCTGGAACCCTGACCCCAACTCACTCAATTAAAAGATTCATCAGTAATCACTACTCACACAGACAAGATCAGAAAAAAAATGGACCATTCAGCAATGTAAGCTAAAAAAAGAGATGACTCTCGCACTATACTCTTTAATCATGAATTATCTGAAGTTCTACTTATCTATTTAATAATGTTTTTAAAATTAGTCCTCAGGAAAAATGAGTTCAAAACGAAAAAATTTAAAGGCTCCAATCAATTTCCTTTCGCCTCACAGTTTTCTTTCGTCAGATAAAGAAAAATCCATAGTAACAAGATGATATTTCATGCATTTACACATTTTCTCCTATAGACATCTACAGCCTTCAGAAAGTATATTATTTGTAGTCATGCCCATCTGACATTTTCCATTTTACTCAAAAGATTTTATGGTTTGGTATTACAGCAATATACAAATTTGACAGCTTGCAATAGGATCTAGTCCCTGTAGCAAATCATTCTGACAGTTAAGTACTATACAGCTACTAATGTACTTTTTTTTTTTACACCACACTCATTTAAAAATCTTACAAAGCTGGGGACATGTGTATGTTGAAATCCTGAAGAATGTTCTTAATGATATAATAAATTTTATACTGAGCATATTAAATAATAGGACCCTACACACCACACCACGATTCTGTCATTTGTGGTGTCACTTATTCCCCCTTCAGTAGTTCACTATTACAAGCAAATTTTCCCTCAACTGCATTTAAACAATAAACTTGCTCATCATTGTCAATGTTTATTATTTTCTTAGAATTCCTCTTTGTCTTTAAAAATAACTGAAGACGTGAATAAATCAGTACATGAGCTAATGTGGAACATAATGACTTCCGATTGCCTTTACAATGCTATGTTTTTTTTCTTTTAAAGTGGTGAAGGATAATCAGTATGTCTTTGCATCTCCCAAACTGTGGTAACAGAGGCTCTGTCAAATACAACCATGATTTCCTCTACAAAGAAAGCGAAGCTGCTCTGCAACCTTGCTGTAACTGCAACTAAATAGGACTCAGAGTGATCTTACAGCATGAGAGGCAGACCCCATCTCTATCTCTCAGTAATTCTATTTTTAGTATTCAATGCATCTGATAACATAAGCCAGTTAGCAAGGGATCAAGTGCCTTCCTTTAAGAAATAGGAAGGCTGAATGTATTTTTTTCCCCTTAATTCAGCTCTTCAGATGGAATACCACAGTGAAACCACTCTATTCTCAGAATTGATGTACCTTTCAAAACTGTAATCTTTGGCTTTCAAGTTCACTATTATTTGCCTTCAGGTACAAATTTTAAGGTGTATAGAGGCTTCTAAGCAGAATAGTTGGCCTCAGCCAGGTACTGAAAGGCTTGTTAGCTCAGTCATCATTGCAGTGTAAATTCCTTTTCAAAATAATGTTCTTCTCTCGGAGAACACTTGTGCCTGTGCTTGGTTCACTTGTCAAATACAAATCAGAGGTCATCAAATGCCTGGGGGCAACTTTGGCTATTCCAAAAATCATTTCTCCCCCTATTTTGTTGCAGAAATAGGATTTCAAATGTAAAATCCTAGGAATGTCTGCAGACATAGAAATCAGAGGTACCATCCATGCCACTGTGAGGAAGGTTGTGTGGTCAACGAACACCACCAAGTTCTTTATGCACTGACAGCAAGCAAGATAGACGTCATTTGCTTTGACATGTGCAGTTTAATATGTAAATATTCTCACAACACTTCTATTTGAGAACTTTCTCTCCAAAAGGGAAGACTGTTTAAACTAATGGCTGTATTTTGGGTCTGCTGCATTTTCCAAGATTTCTTATAATCCACAAACTTGCCTTGTTGTTTCATTTCTATAAATTCCATAGATGTTTAATTAATTTAATCTTCAAGAAGTGATGAATGTATGTAATAGACATTCACGGCTAAATATCTAACAAATACCAGAATTTCATGCTGATTTACTCCTTTTTCTGGGTGTTTTTTTGTTAATGTTATTCTCTTAAATTTTATAATCAGATCTAAAGACTGGTGATCTGCTTCCTGATGATACTGCTGTCTTCTGTGTGATCATATTATAAAAGTATTGGCCTCTCAAAATTCCTGTTTTAATTCTTCCTGAAAGTTTTTCTGTCTTTTTTTCTATTAACAAAAAAACTTTTTAAAAGACATTCTAATTTCATGTGTGTTTTATATCTCTCTACTTCCTTTTTTGCTGTTATCATTTTTGCACAATTTTGTTTCTCTTCCAGAGATTCAATTATGACCATGACCAACCAATCATATTAGTAGAGAAAACAAGACAGAAAGAAATAAGAAAAGGAAATGACTGAGTACATTTTAAAATCTATACCGCATGGGGGCAATTTTTTCTTTTTGTCCTCAGGCATACCAATAATCTGTGATTTCAAACAAACTGGCTATCCCTGAGCACACCACTCAAGTGCAGAGTAGGAGATGTCCCCGGCATCCTCCTCATTCTTTTTCCTACCAGGTGCCAAAGCTCTGATGTTCTCTGGATGAGCGGAGAAAGTACCAGAGGACATGGGGAAGGGACTGGGGATGACAGGGTTCGCCACAAGTATAATTTTTCGCAAACTGAAAAGTCATTCAGAAGCAAAGAAATTCATTCTAAATGAGTAGGTAAGAAAAATACTAGGTAATCTAGAACCTGCATTAATAATCAGAAGAATGCTTAAACTGACAGAGAAAATGGTTCTCCCTTTTGAACATGGCTTTGGATACATAGCCTATTCAGGTAACTTTCAGCCATTTCCTTCCTGTTAAAGGATGGTTCTGCTTAATAACCTGTGCTTTCATTTTTTTAATTAATTAATTTATTTTTTGGCTGTGTTGGGTCTTCATTGTTGTGTGCAGGCTTTCTCTAGTTGCGGCGAGCGGGGGCTACTCTTCATTGTGGTGCGCAGGCTTCTCGTTGTGGTGGCTTCTCTTGTTGCACAGCAGGGGCTCTAGGCGTGCGGGATTCAGTAGTTGTGGCACACGGGCTCAGTTGTGGCTTGTGGGCTTAGCTTCTCCGCGGCATGTGGGATCTTCCCGGACCAGGGCTCGAACCCACGTCCCCTGCATTGGCAGGTAGATTCTTAACCACTGCGCCACCAAGGAAGTCTACCTGGTGCTTTTAGATAGCAACCTCTAGCATTTTTAAGATGGAGCAGAAATTACTTTGTTAACCCCTGAGATAATTATTCTACACAAAAGCAAAATATTGTTAAAGAAAGAAAAGAACAAACTAATTGGATAAATACCACTATAGCCAAATATATTTTTGCAGTATTTTGTTTAGTTTAAAAATAATGAATTTTATTAAAGTATTTTAAATTAACAGCCACATAAATAAAATAAAAGACAATGTCTTGAAAATAACTCCAGTGCCATCACTGATGTCCATTTAATTATCTATGAGTAGAGGCCACACCTATGGTAATAGCAAACAAGGTGGCTGGATGAGATAAAGGTTCTTCACAAAGCACACACTATTTTAGGATCAATATTGAAGAGCACTGAAAGAGTTGTTTTCCATTTGCTGTCTCTTTTTTTCAATGGTCATTATAAGAGGAAAAATCTGCTAAGGCAAACAAATCCTTTCTTACATCCTCTACAAAAATCTTCCTACACAAATAATTGCACAGAGGAGTATTTCAAAAGCTGCAAGTTGAACCTATGAATAAATAAAAGGCTAACAACAATATTACCAAAATATTCAAATACCTCTGCATCAACTCCAGTATTCCATATTCTAGAAAGATGGCTAATAATAATAAGCATTTCTTATATACAGCTTTCATACTTCAGAAGACATTTTAAACTCATGTTTGCCATAAGCTGTTCTTTAAGACTCTTGCACTTACTAGCTTTTACTAGTGTTGCTTATTACTTATACAGAAAAACACTAACTTGCCCCAAGGGAAAGCAACTCTTTTATATGGCTAAATCAAAACCCGAACTAAAAAACCTGCCCTCTGGAATTCAGCACTTTGAATGAACAGCAGCAAGCAGCACTTTCTGCTCTGCTGTCATCCCTTGGGCTAGAGCAACCCAGTATGCATCACATCTCACACACATACACCCTCTACCATTGGCGCCAGGCTCCGATTAGGCACTTGCTAAAGGAGGTGATTTAAGGGCAACTGGATGAGAAACTGGTACAGCAGCACCACCTGGTGGGCACTGGAGAGAGGCTCAGACTTCCCTTGCTACTGCTTCAGTCAGGTCACTCCCGTTTTCAATCCCCAACTGACCAGAGGTTCCAAGATCAGAACTCTCAGACAACAGGGCAAGGGCTGCATGGCTGTTCAGAGGCTCTCCAAATCACTGCTAGGCTCTATGGCCTAATCACATTGTCCCCCGTGATGCAGATAAGGTAACTAATGCCTTGCTTTAAAGCTGCACGCACAGAGATGTGCATGAATTTACCACTGTGACCTTTAAAGGGTTTTGCCTTAAAAAAAAAAAAAAAAAGTGATTTGGTATTGTCTGATCAAACCCTCCAGCCACAATAATTTTAAGCCAGAAGCACAAATAGTAAGTAACAATTTGATGCCTTTTATTCATTTCATGAATATTTACTCAGTAAGCACATGTGTACATACACACACATTACAGAACTGTAAATGTTTATGATGCTTGATTAGTAATCAAGGTTGTTCAATTTCTATAAAAACAGGTAATGTTAAAATACTAAATCAGAGTATAAAATTAATAACTGTACAGTAGCAAATATACACATAGGTTGCCAAATTTTATTGCTTCATTCACAAATAAGAAATTCAAACAATTTGCCAAAAAAAAATCCCTAGGAATGTTTTCTAAAGCAATTAAGAACTTCCATTCTCTCAGTCTCTAACTTACTTCTTTCAACCAAGATATTCTCTTTCTGAAAATGACAAAAATGAACATTTTCTCCTTATGTTTATGTCTTCCCTGTAGACCAGTGGGTTCTCAAATGGGGGTGATTTCACCCCCCAAGGGATATCTGGCATTGGCTACTTTTTCCCAGTTTTATTGAGAAATAATTGACATGCATCACTGTATAAGTTTAAGGCACAGAGCATGATGGTTTGCTTTACACATACTGTGAAATGATTACCATTGTATGTCCAGCTAACATCCATCTTCTCATATAGATACAACAAAAAGAAATAAAAAAAGGAAAAAAAGTTACCCTTCTGATGAGAACTCATAGGATTTACTCTCTTGGGAACTTTCCTACATATCCCACAGCAGTCTCAGCTATAGTCATGACGCTGTCATTACAGCCCTAGTGCTTATCTTATAACTAGAAATTTATACCTTTTGGTATCGTCTGTTTGGTCAGGGATGCTGGAATCTATGATACACATGAGAGTCACCCACAACAAACAATTAACTTGTCTAAAAGGTCAAGAGGGCCAAAGTTGAGAAAGCCCAGTCTAGACCATAACACGCTAGAAGACAGGAACAATGTCTTACTCAAAAATGTACACTAAGTATTTGGTGGGGTAAGCTAATAACTGTTTGGTGAAATACATTGACACTGACATCTAATTCTTATATCCCCCCCCATATCTGTGTAAATAAGAAGGTGGGTGAACAACCTAGCATCCAGAAAAGAGTTGGCTACAGCTCCAGAAAAAAGACTGAAACTGACACTAGGAGACACACATACATCCACTAAACAGACATAGTAAAATAATCCATCTAGACTTAGGTTGGCCTGGATGAAATAGCACAAAACTACTGCTCTGACTTCTAGTTGGATGTGCACTTATTAGCTTAATTAAACTTCAAAAGAATGCTGATGCTAGGAACACTTGATTATATGTTCAGGGCAGAGCATCCTATTTCCTGGAAAGGTGCATTCCACCCACCCCACACACAAGTGATCATTTATAAATTCTGTTATTCAAAGCCAGCCTGAGTCTGATCACCAAGAGACAGTGAGCAAGGCTGGGGCACAGACGCCATACTACAGGAGATGTAAGAGAGTCATGGTGCTTTCCTGAGGATTTCTGGTGAAAAAGTCACCCACGCTTCTTTCTGGCCATTGTCCCCTTTCAAACTATCACAGTATTTTTGACTGATTTTTTTTTTTACCCTCCCAAAATGAAGTTTCCCCTTGTATTTTCCCACTTAAGATAACCACTTTGAGCATTCTGATAAACATCATTCCAAAAAACTCGCCATGTGTATAAAATTATATTAAAAACAGAAAAAAAATCTGATCTACAGCCTGCTGTTTTCACTCAAATATGTGTCATGAATATCTGTATGCCAATAAAGAGCTCTCCATTGTCATTTGAAATAGAGTTTAGGTGCTCTGAAATTCAGTCAAGACACATTCTTTTATAGAAGGTTTTCCGTCCAATTGTTTAAGGACGGAAAACCTTCTATAAAGAATATGTAACATACACAATCAAGATGGCAACCTTTTACCACTTTCGGATGCAACCATCAGATTTCAGATTTCTGAAATACAGCAAATACAATTTGCTGACTGGCACGGAAATGATCCATGCTGCCCCTCCCTGCTGCTCCCTTAAAACCCCTTTGAGACTGGTGTGAGTGACGACAGATCACTAAGGAAGCCTTCGTGGAGAAGAGAAGCCAGCACATAGGTCCTTAAAGGGAAGCATCAAGAGCAATGACCACTATTCCAAGGGGCGTTCAACTGATAACAGAAATCATCTTTCAGAAGAGAGAACCAAAGGTGGTTGTTAAATGTCGTGTTTGAATTTTTGCAAATATATATTACTTGTAAATCAGAAAAATATTAAAATGTAAGACATTTGTTAGTATTTGTCACACTAAGCATTAAATGTTGGAGGCGTGTCATGAACTCAACATTTTTCTTTATAACCTGCCCTACAGTCCTAATTCTGGCAAATGTTTTTGTTTCTTTTTGGTGGGTTTTTTTTCCCCAATGAAAAATATTTTTATTAGTTTTAATGGAAAAAACTAATGCATTTTGTTCCAATCATAAAGGCCCAAACAATATTCACAGATAGAATATGTATCAATTGAATAATGAAAACAAGTCTATATAAGTAAACAGCAATAGTTGAAAAGCAGTTTGCACATAAAATGTAATGTGATATAAGGTTTATTGTATTCATTCTTTTTTCTTCTTTCTGCACCAATTTTTTACACAACTTTTCACCCTTTTGGGTGTTACGGTTTTTGCACTCAGAATGCACTTATAAACAAAGTAACAGCACAGTAAAATGAAAGAAAGGGCAATATAAAGGCTAAACATGAGATTTCTTGAAAGCAAATAGAAACAGCAGTCTGAAGAGTCATGGAAGATGACTTCTGCCTCTCTCTCGTGTCAGTGTTTGTTTTCCTTTTTAAACTGGTGAACAAGATATAAGATTTCAAACTTTTTCCTACGGAAGTCCATGAGCTGAACAACCTTACTCTCTTCTGATAGTCACTATGAGCTTTAGGGGGCATTTAAATGGCCCAGTCATTTCCATCTCATTCACAAAACTTCCGTTACCCGAGCCTGAGCATCCTTGATCCCACCACTCATATCTGCCAACAGCAGTCATCAGGCCCATAAAGGGCCACGTATTTTCTAGCTATGTGAAATTCCTGATGGAGCTATAGTGGAAAATAGCAGTGTTCACTGAAAGACAGCAGAATAGATTCTAAGTTCCTGAGACAGAAGTCCAGAGACAAAACACCCAGCTCCCCAGTGGGGGAGAGACGACTAATAACAAAGCAAGTAACACTCGGGTAGAGAGTTACAGCTCAGCCTCTGAAATAGTGGAAAGACCCCACGTTAGACGTAACAAGGACTGAAGAAACTGTAGGGTATTAAGTCCACTTGTAAGACAGGCTTCAGTATTTTAAGGTCAGGCAATTTAACTTTAGGGAAAATTCTCATTAACGGTGAAATATAATAAGGGCCTAAGCTAATGACCTGTTGGCTCACAATTTAACAGAACTCCAAGGTTACATCAATGTTGAGGATGTTAAAGGCCTAAGTTTTCAATGAAAAAAATACTCTCTTAACAAAGAGAAACAATGGAAAATAACCAGCCAGAGAATTTGGCAAATTAAATGATTTGTCTCTATCCGTGGGAAAATCCCTTGGGAATAATTAAAGTTTTTGCATTTCTCTGCAAGTCTCTTCTTGGTGAAGAGATGACGAAATAGGTTAGATGCGTTTTGCCAAGTCAAGGCCAACCAAAAAGAGGCAAGAGAGAGAAAAACTAAGCAATTCAAATAAGACATAGTTGGATAGCTCGGGTCAGTTCTAACAAACTTCACTGGATAGCCTATAATTTGAAAATTCACATTAATCCAGGAAATGCAGTATTCCTTTCCCTCACTGAAAACAGAAGCTGAGGAAAGTTATAGGCATACTTAAAATATAACAGGAAAAGAGTGTGTACAGATAAGTAAATTTAGGCTAAAGGGAAAAAAAAGGTAGAATGAAACAACGAAGCTAAGAAAAAAATTACCTTGGAGTGCGTGCATAAATAGAAATATTCGGAACTTGAAATTAACACTAATTTATGAGGGGAAAAAAAAAAGAAGCTTTGCCACTCACCAATTTTAACCTCTGTAAAGGTATTCTGCCTACATCTATCTGTGTCCTTTCTGGAACATTAGTGAATCGGACTTCTGGGACCGCAACGGCGCACATGACATGGGCCCACCTACAGGAAAGGAGGCATAAATGTAAACAACCGTTCCCTAAACTTATGTATCCCATACTTCAACCAGAGGATGGCAATTCTCTCGGATGGGAAACACACAGACGAGAAAGAAAGCCCAAAGCCTATATCCATCACAGACTCTTTGAATTTAAAACCTACTGGATGATACCTGGATAGATTCAGTACCATACCTGCCCAACACTGTGACATGAAGAACTAGGTGAAAACCAAAGAATCCTATCATTATATTGTTCTACACGTGACCTGCAAAATACTGAAATGTAGGTTTGCTATTTCATTTGATACTGAAATATAGAGGTGCTTAATATACTTAAGCTAATTATAATTAGTATGTGGCAAAAGATTTGTTCAATTAATAAAAGGTATAAACTGGGTATACCACATAATCTTTTTTACATAATACGAGTATCATGAAGCAAACTAGAACTAATAGCAAAAGTTTTCTAACAGAATTAATACTGATTAAGTCTTTAATTAAATTGTTTCTTATTGCAATCCTACTATAAACAAAGGAACCAAAAGATAAGGAAAAATGAAATTTAGCTTGTTCCCTTGTTTCCTACTAAAAACCTAGAATATCTCCCTTCAAATTCTGAATTACTCCAGAAAAATGACAACGTCCTCATTAACACTATTAAGTCTCTCATAAATCTTATGCCTCAAATAAATATAGAGACTCTCGAGGTTTAAAGAGATTTTGAAAGAATTATCAAATTTGTCAAACTATTTTTAAGTCAAAGCATATTATTTCACTCTAAATATAAGACTCCATCCTGCCTTTAAAGACCACAGGGACAGAGGGTGAGTGTCAACCCCATCAGGGCATTCTTTCGTATCTAGATAAATACTATACTTCTATAGCAAACACTACTTCTTTGTGTCCTGCCCAAAGGAAGGAAGAGAAGTTCTTGTCACCTCTGTCTTTACAGGAACTGCCTAAGTCATCTCGCAGTCTGCATAACCCGTGTAACATCCTAGAACTAGTCAATGGTTTTTAGCATAGTGCCAATGACATTAACTAAGACTGTGAGAGATGAACATCCAAAATTAAGCAAATATACAGCTTCTTAGACTAAACTTTATCAATGTAGGAATAAGTACCTTCACTCTTCCTTATAAACAATCAGAAACATGCACATGCACATAATTATGCCAACTCCATCATTACATGACAGGACATGACATTACTCCAAGGGTACCAACTCCAGTGCCCATGGGGCCAGGCAAGATGTAACCAAATACACACATACTGGTAAATCATGGTAACCCGAGGAGCGCCTGCCCCATTTAGGCCAAGTTCTCATCCTAGCTTGTTATTGTCATATAGAGATACACAATCATTTATTAAGTAAAGATGAACATCTGGATTTTTATATAAAATCTCTCAACTTTTAAATTAAATTCATAAAGTGGTGTGTCAGTCAAATAAAACATATCTTGGGGCTGGATCTGGCTCTCAAATACCATAATACAACCTATATCTAAACTTTTCTACATGTTTCTATTTCCATAGGAACCTATAATTTGCTTTGGCCCCATTTTAAATATTTAAATCGGGTCATAAAAATAAAATTCACACAAAAATATATTTCAACAACCATAGAAACAAGACTTTCTTTTATGTTCACTTATGACTCTCTTCATATTCTCCAACTGTCCCCTCTAAATTGCAAAATCAATCTTTTCTCTCTGTGTTTCTATTTTAGAATACACACTTTCTTGTTAATTTGCTGGTGTTAAAAGTAAATGGTCTTATTCTAATAGTATAGTATGATTATAATTGATTTTATTTACCTGAAGATAACAGATTTCACTGTTTTCAGGCATATTCTGTTTTTATTACAATGAAAGCATTCATCATATTAAACACAAGGATTCCAAAGGCACCTAGAGGATATGGGCTCTATTCAAACTCTGTTAGTGAAAGAGGGGTTATTCCTCATGATGTCAAGGATTCCTCATGATGTCAAAGACACAGAACAGAAGCTGACTTAGAACACCTTTGCCCAGCAGAGGTGAATGTGCTGTCAGTAATGGTTTCTGGAGACATGCACAGAATCCCCACCTCAGACCTAAACAGCAAAAGCTGTGGAACAACGTGTACAACAATGAGAGGCAAAGCACACTGTCACTCAGAGGTTCAACACTCAAGAGAGAGAAGGAAACGATGAAATTCAACATAATTAACGTACTACTTACTTATTGTTCTTAGTTTCCTTAAGAGCACCCCCTCTCAAATTGCAGAGACAGCACTCCTAGGGCAGAAAAAACACCACACAATTTTTAGAGCCATGTAATAAAAGTCAGTACTGTTTATCAAAATATCCCCGTAAATGCTAATTTTTTATTTTAAAATTAAAATTATCAGGAACTTCATGAAGGACTATCTCTAAACAGTTCAAGAAGGGAGAGGAAAAGAGAGGTAGGAAAGTGAGGGGACACCCAAAAGTGTTCTCAGTGTATGTATCTCCTAGGGGAAACCATCATTATCCTAGTATCATGTTCAATTGCCATCGCTGGGGGAAAGCTGTGACACAGAGAAACTGGTAGGTGGAGAGATAGGTACCAAAACTCTAGAACAGAGGAATACACATACAACTCGGTTCCCTTGAGTTCTGGGAATCCACTCCCGTATACAGGATGGCTAAAAAACGGTATTGGCAGGCTTCATTCTGATATGTGGATAAGAAGGAAGCTCTTTTTAAAAGACACTCTTCAAAAAACTATCTCTTGGGTCTTTCTATGGGCAAATAGTGTTGGAAAAATTGTTCTGATAAACCCAGGCTTTCCAGCCCCAGAAAACAGAGCCATAAAATGTTTTCCTTTATCTTCCCCACATAAGTTTACATTTTTGGCACTTCTATGTGTCTTAGATTGGCACAGACTTTTCATTCCAAGATGACTCCCTTTACTACAAACATACCTTATCATTTCTCATTACAATTTTATGAAAAAGTCCACGAGAAAACAGGGCCAGAAAGTAATGCAATGCCTTTTGTTGACCTAGAATTTTTAATTAAATACCTAAGTAAATTTTTTATTTTCAACCTCAAGCTTGTCCTCCCAATTTACTGCACTAATAGTCTGGGGTTTCTTTTCAAGTTACAAGTTATTTTGTGGGGCTTTTTTTTTCTTCCAAGCTGTCTATATAAAATTTCTTTATCTGTTCTTTAAGGTGATCTCCCTTAACTGATTTTGACAGCTTTGCTCAGCTTTACAGGGAATCCCTCTAACTTACCTACTATTAATAATGGGGTGTCATACTCCACAGCTTTTCTTTTTCTGAGAACAACACCAAAACCACTGAGGAGGATCAACATAGCTGTAGAACTCTTAACAGGCAGCAAAAAAGGCAAAAAGACTAGAAATGTTCAATGGTTTTACTTGTCTGGAAAGTCTCTGCACATCTATTTGAAATTTCCCTGGTGATTATTAAAGGTTCAGAGTAGCAAAAGCTGCCCTGTGTATATCCATTTGAATCCATGATAAACCCAGCTCAAGAAGATAATTTGATGAAGAACATTCTCTATTGCAAAGCCATATTCCAGCGGCCCTTGAAAGAACTGGTTTTGATGAAACACACAATGAAAGGAAAATTTCATAATCCAAATATTGAAAATGAGAAATCCAATAATTCACATTATTCAATAATATCCAAATTATTCAATAACAATTTCATAAAATGTTACTGATTTTATTTTTTTCAGTAATTTACCACACTTGCTACAGAGAGAGGATGAAAATGAAAACAAAACAGAGGTCAAATGTTTTCATTGAAACTAACATAAAAAGATGTTAATACGGAAGTGGGAATGCAGGAAAGGAGAGCTGTGGACCGTGAGAAGCGCAGACACTGAGAGAATTAGATGTCTGATTAATGAAACTAGTAGTGAGAAGAAGCCTAAAGGGACGAGTTAGCAGAATGAAATATAGCAAAGCAGCATGGAAGCTGCTTCCATGCACCTGATTAGGGTCATGAACAGGTACACGTGCTGCAGAGCCAAATATAACAGAAGGCAACAGCCTCTAAAGTGGAATCTGTAGACTCAAGGTGTTAAGTGGAGTTGAGAAGACTCCCGCCTGCCACAACATGAAACTTGTTCTTTCTAGGGTCACAAGCGACCTCCATGTCACCAAATGTAATGGATATTTCAAGTCCTTGGTTCGCCTGACCTCTTAGCAGCATTCAACGTTGTCAACTGTGCCTGAAACAGTTTCTCCCTGTGGTTTCCATGACCCGCCACTCTCCTCATCGTCCTTTTCCATCTCTAGTTGATACTCAGCTTCCTTTACAGGCATCTCTTTCATGCTCCTTAAACACTGTAATTTCTGTAGCAGGGCCTATTCACTCCTCTCTCCACACCTGTTTGCCAGGCATTGGATCTACTACCCTGATTCCCAAAAGGCCACTGACTCAAACATCTGTCTCCTGAGATGTCTCACTGACAGCTCCACAGGCATCTCAAATACACGTGCAACACTGAGCTCATGTCTTCTTCCCAAGCCAGTTTCCCAGCAGTGGCATCAACCACCCAGTCTAGCTCAGGCTAGAAGACATAACCAGAAACACTGGAGGAAAATGGCAATGGAACAATATCCATAAAATACTGAAAGAAAAAAGCTGGCAACCTGAAATTCTATTTCCAAGGAAAATATCCTTTGAAAATGAAGATAAGATAAAAATAATCTCATAGAGACAAAAATCTATGAGAATGAATCTACATTATAAAAACCACTAAAAAAAATCTTCAGAATGAAGGACAATGACACCAGCCTGAACCATGAAGTGGCAGGAAAGAATGAAGAGCACCTAAAACGGGTAAATATAAAATAAAGCTTTAGTATCTTCAAATACGCACACACAAACAAAGAGAGCAAGAGAGAGAGACAGAGAGACTATACAAGTTTCATTTAAAAACTTGATTGTTTCACACAAAAATAACAATACTATGGAGTGGAGTCTATGCAGAAGTAAAATGTAAGATAAGACCACAAACAGAAGGCAAGTTAATCAAATTATACCGTTGTAAGGTTCCTACACTGTTCATGAAGTAGGATGATATTATTGGAAGGTGGATTTTGATAATATAAAAATGAAAATTGTAATTTTCAGCAACCACCTATAACAAAGCCCTCAAGAAATTCCCAAATATTAAGTTCGAAGGAATATAAGCTCACAATAAAAACTCAAAAAACATCCAAGAAAATATGGTTACATAAGCAGGAAAAAAAAAAGACAATAGAATTAGATGCACATTGAGCTCAGACAGAAGATGTAATAAGCATTTTAACATGTTTAAAAATTAAATATGGGTATTAGGAATGTAAGTGAGAGACTATAAATAAATAACAGATCAGATTTTTAAAAACAATATAAAAATTCTATAACCAAAACAAAATAACCTGAAATTAAAAACTTAGTGATATGTTAAAAGGCAGACTACTCTTGGTTGAAGAGAAAATTAGAAAACAGAAAGTTAGAGCTGGATAAATAACCAAAAATTAATACCACAAACTATTCAAAAATGAATTCAATTGAATGTGTGTGTATGTATTTCTGATTCATAAAAATAAATTCCAATTGATTTACAGACCTAAACTCAAAAACAAAGCAGAACTACAGAAATATTCAAAGAAATTTTAGGCAAATATATTGATGAATTTAGGATAAATATGACGTCTTAATATAACATTTAAAAAACAAAAGACATGTAGACATTAATAAAGTTTGACTACATCAAAATTTTTTAATTCTAAAGGATAAAATACTATATAAATTAATATAAAATAAGATTAAAAATTTACAATAAAAAACAAAGATTGTTATCCAAAAAATAATTTTTAAAAAGCCACACTTTTGAAAAATAGGCAGAAGATTCAAAGACTCTTCATTGCCAATAAATACATGAAAGATACATAATTTCAAGAATAAAGAAAATGAAATAATGAGTGTTAACTTCAGATTTTTAAATCAGAATATCTATAGTCTGGGGTATGTGAGTTGTTATGATGGCTGTGGAGAGGAATTCAGCATTATCAATCAAAATTTTAAATGTACATAAATTACAACAAGCAATTCACCTTCTTAGAATCTATCTTAGCTAAACATTTACATCTATGCAGAAGTAGGAATATACAATGACTATCATTTCATTTCTGTTCATAACAGAGAAAACAGTTACCTCTGGGAGGAACTGGAATTGTCAGTTACTTATTTTATTTGTAATGTCTGAATTTTTAAATTAGATTCAGGTTTGAAATTTAAAATAGTGATGAAAAAGATATGGTAAATCCAAAAATTACTGAATTACTAAGAATTACACAATGAAATATTAAGTGAAAACACTAAGGCATGTTTGAATAATCTGTGACACCATTTGGGTCTCCCAAGAACAACAAAATATAGCATTAGTTTATGCACAGAAAAGATCTGAAAGGCTGATTAACTAAACAGTATGAGTAGTTTTCTGTAAAGAAAAATGAGATTTGAGAATCTGAGAATGTTGGGAATGGGAGACCTTCCTAACAATACTTATTACTCTTACATTAAAAAAAGAAAACTCACAGACACACAAAGAAATTAAACTTTCTTCCATCTGTACCATTTTTCTAGGTTCCACATATATGCGTTAATATACGATATTTGTTTTTCTCTTTCTGACTTACTTCACTCTGTATGACAGTCTCTGTATGACACAAAGAGAAAAACAAATATCGTATATTAACACATATATGTGGAACCTAGAAAAATGGTTAGGATGAACCGGTTTGCAGGGCAGAAACAGAGACACAGATATAGAGAACAAACGTATGGACACCAAGGGGGGAAAGTGGCGTGGCGGGGGGGATGAATTGGGAGATTGGGATTGACATATATACACTAATATGTATAAAATGGATGACTAATTAGAACCTGCTGTATTAAAAAATAAATAAAATAAAATTCAAAAAAAACCTTCTTCCATCAAATATGTGTAATTTAAAATTAATGTAATCATGGAGGTTTATCTTTTTTTCCTAAATTTTTTTTTACTTAAATGAAAATTTTAAATGGGCATCTGTGATTTCTACTAGTCTTTCAGCGTATGGAAACTTCTTTCCAACCTAACCTGAGGAGATACCAAAATTGTTCAGCCTTGCAGAACAAAACAAATAAATAAAATTCCACAGTGAACACTCATTGCCAGGCTTTTTCTACCTTATGTTTATGAGCATGCCTCTTCTAGAAACAATAACACCCAGTGTAAGATGACTCACTATTATACAGATTTAGATATATTGCTAGTCAACTAATGTTTCCTAAAACAAAACAAAAAAATGCTGAAACGCCTGTTACAAAATGACTACTCTATGAGCAGCTGTTATTCCTGGCTCCCAAGGACAGCATCTAAAGAGCCATTCTATTGTGTAACCCACCCCCAGGCCAGCTAAAAGCTGAATGAAAAAGTATAAATTGAGATATTCTGGACATTGTACCTTTCCTACTTAGGTCCCTTTCCCTCACCTAATACCATTCACAAAATCCCCTTTTAATAATACCAAGTTACTTTTAAAATTTGGTTTCATTAAAAGTCTCCGCTGAGATGAACAGCTAGTATACCAATTTACAACACAATGATTTCTTTACAGCTCAGTTATTAAACTGAAAAAGAGTGTTTATGATCAAAGTGCTGACACAACGTTAACAACAATGGTGAGAAAGGCATTGTTAGAATATGGCTATCACAGTTGTTTGTTATTTGTCCTAGAGGGAAATCATGTTCCAATGGCTCTTCTATAAAACATCAATTAAAGAAATGTCAATACCAACATTCTCAAGCTGCCTTGTAAGGAGCTCTCATTTTAGCTGACATATCCATAAATGACACTAAAGCCAATTTTCAGTGCTATAGAAAAATCACAAGATTGAAGTACCTCCCCACAGCCTTATTTATCTGACGTGTTCATTACAGAAATGCAAAACCATAAAATAGGGCTGTCTGAGCTGGGAAAACAAAGACTAATTAATCACATTAATGGAAAACTAGCTTACAAAGTGCTGATCAACAAAACACGGAAGAACAATTTCTGGAGATGGGGCTCAGTTATCAGGGTTGAAGAGAGGATGGAATCTCATGTTAGGATGGGGCTGACAAGAATTCTGAGTGATTAGGAAATTGAATGACAAGTTTCCTACAGTAATTCTCTGAATGGAAATTTCACAGGGTCCAATAAATTTTATACCAGCAAGTGAGTTCCCTAATTTAGATGCTCACACCTAATTTGTGTTATAAGTGAAAATATATATTCATTCAACAGATATTGGTGAATCACCAATATTGTGTCCTAGGCACTGGGCAACAGCAATGAATGACAAAGACACACTCTGGCTAGGAGAGAAGACAAACTAAATCAGTAGATTATTTAAGGTAAAGGATGTTAAGCACTTGAGAGTGGGCCATGGAGTTCTCTAGGGAAAGGTGATGGCAGCAGATCCTGGCCTTTTCTAATAGGAAAGGTTATCAGAAAGTAAGAGAAAGAATATCTGGTAAGGTTTCATAAGCCATGAAAAAAAAGTCGATGGCCTGAAGCCACTGTAAGGTTTGAATGCACCAAGGACATATAACCTGATTTATATTTTAATCAGACCATCCCAATTGCTGTGTTGACAGACAACAAAGGTTCAAGGGTGAAGAGAAGTTAGCAGGTTACTACCATATCCAGGAAAGAGGTAATGAGCAGATTAGTCTGGATTATGTCAGCCGAGGTGACTAAGAAGTGGACAGGATACTAGATTCATTTTAAAACTAGACAAGACAGGATCTGCTGTCAGACAGATATGAGGTATGAGAAGAAGAAAGCATCAAATCTAACTCTAAAGTTCTTGGCCTCAGCAACTGGAAGGCCTGGAGATACGGAAGCCTGCAGAATATCTAGAATTCAGTTCAGGACAGGGTGAATTTGAGCTATTGGACATGCTAGAGGAGATGCTATCATAAAGTTGGCCACAAGGATGAGACTGAGCTGGACCAGAAATGCCCAAGCCATCAATGCCTAGATGCTGTTTACAACCATTAAAGCTATGAGATGGGAAGAGGTTACCAAATGGGTTAGTGTAGAAAAGAGGCCCACATTTTGAACTCTGGGGAGTGAGAGGAGAAGCAGGAGAGTGCAGGATCCTGGAAGCCAAGTGAGGACTGCTTCAAACAGGAGACAGTGATCAACAGAAGTTTCTAAGAAAAAGTGGGGCAAAGCCTATGACTGGAATAAATTTAAGAGAGAAGTGGGGGAGAAGGGTCGGAGAGAGTGAATAAAGATAAGCCTTTTCAGGAATTTTACTATATATATAGGGGCGTGGAGAAATAGAGTGGGAGCTAGTGGGAAGAAAGATCAGGAGAGGGTTTTTTGGTTTACTTGAAGATGGAAAAAATAACAGTGTGTGGATGATAATGAGAATCATCTGGAGAAGGGATGTGGGCGAGAAAGGGATGAATTACTGTAACTATGATCCTGTGTATAAGAGAGCGGATGGCCTTAGGAGAAGAGATATTATAGATATGAAGCAGGTAGAAACATTAAGATCTCTATTGGTGTCTTCCCATTTCTCCATGAATATGAAGACACTTCATGAGGTGAGGGTGAGGATGGAGAAGATGGGGAAGCTTGAGGAGAAAGAAGATATGAAACAGTCAATCAGGAGAGTAGTAGAGTGAATGAGTGATGGGAATGCAACATGAATTACCCACACCGTTGAGGACCAACCTCCAGTTACAAACTGAAAGCAAGAGCAATCTGCATATGGGGTGTTTCTCCACAGCCATACTCAGCTACAGAGGTGCAGGTACAGAGTAGATAGATAGTTGGATTTACCAGGGTTGAGTTATACCAAGGAAGAGTAACAAAGTCAGAGAGTGGCAAGGGAGCTATGTGCAAGGAAATATAGCAGCTTAAACAGAAGTAAGGACATGAGGGGAGGGAGAGACTGAAAAGTTGGGAGCATTACTGAATCATACATCACAGTGAGGTGAAAGGATTGCTGGAGTCCCAGAACCAGAGGGTGTGGGCTAGACAGACAGAAGGTAGTCAGAGAAAGAGATGCCTGAAAATGAAAGATGGCACTGAAAATACAACATACCTAGTGGAACGCCGAATGGTTAAGAGTGAAAACTAATTACCCTTTCAAAAGCCTGTCTTTCTACTGTACACCCTTTAGTTCTCTGTTACTGCAACAACAAATTACCTCAAATACAGTGGCTTAAAACAACATAAGTATGTACAGTTCAGTAGATCAGAATTCCAAAATGGGTCTCACTGGGCTAAAATCAAGGTGTCAGCAGGTCACTCTCTTCTGGAGGCTCTCAGGGAGAATCTATTTCTTTGCCCTCTGCAGCTTTTAGGGGAGCCCACGTGCCTTGGTCCTAGGCCCTCCTCCTCCATCTTCAAAGCCAGCAACAGCAGGCCACGCACTTCTCACATCACATTACTCTGACCTTTTCTGCCCCCCTCTTCCTCATTTAAGGACCCTTCTGATTGCACTGAATGCACCCAGGTAAACAGAATAATATCCCTATTTGTAAAGCCAGCTGATCAGCAACCTTAATGCTATCTGCTACCATAATTCCCTTTTCATGCAACATAACATACAGGTTCCAGGGTTTAGGATGTAGACATGCCGGCGGCAGGGAGGGGGGGAGATGTTCTCACTACATTTTAACGATTTAAATACTATCATGCAGCCATATGTATGAAAGGACGATAACAGAAGAGGAAATCATACTCTCTGTTTCAAATTACATCCCCCCAACCATTTATCTTTCTAATGTCATTCCTTACAGCAGTATAAAATTTACTTTGAGGTTTGCAGAGCACCTATCTGATAGCAAGCCAGGCATATGCTCGATAGCAAGGAGAAGCACCTCTATAATTTAAGACTGATCAGAGGTAATCTACATGGAACTTCACGGCATTTACATAATAGTATTTCCAGGATCCTAAGCAAAGTACTTGAAACTGAACATACATCTTACTTTGTTAAAACTGTACAACATTTGGCTTTCAAATAAAAACCCAGCTGGTTTATTCTTTCTTCCCAGCATGACCTTCGATAGCAAATAACAAAGTACATGACTTCTTCATCCTGCCACTGGACTAGTTTTTGCCGTTCGTGAGAAACGCCTGCATTGCACTTTTTTTTCCCCCTCCACGCTTCCTAGGGATCTCTTTCCTCATTGCTAAGGATATGTGCCTTTTAGCCCAGTGACCTCCGGGCATGCACATCCTGGTGTGCAGTGCAGTATGCTATGCTCCCCATAATGTCAGTCATTATTCTTCCTGACTTTACTTGTGCTCTCTGGTTGAAGCACTTAAGATTAATGAGGCATTTGGTCTCAATCAAGAAGCTATTTATGAATATAGTTCCACTTACAAAAAGCTATGTAGATTTCTCTTTCTCTCTCTCCATTACCAAAGTGGGGTAGGGAGGGATTGCGTCTTTTGAGCAAAAGGGAGAAGAATGAACAGAAAAAAAAAAAAAGATTTGTGACTTTTTTAGCCTGTAAGCAGTTCCCTAACATAAAGGCCTCCACATCATAGCTATGCTGTCAGGATAATTGATATCCTCAAATGCGCTGTTCTGTTTGCTCAAAGTAAAATAATTATTACCACCTTGGCCTTTGTGAGCCAAGGTTTAAGTCTGCAGCTGTTCAGGAAAATCTGCCTCCTCAGGAGGGAAAAGGTAATTCTGAACTCAAATGCGTCACCTCAAATGGGAGAGTGTGGTCTGGCTAGCGGCTTCCAGGGACACCTCACTGGAGAGGAGAATTGGCACAAGCAACCACTTGGCTACACACAGCCATGGCATTCAACAAGAATACAGCCTTTCTTTTTCTACTAGTTTTACTGTGTCTGAGGATCAAAGTCAGCCTTTCAGACTCACAGCCTCTCACCACCTGGTCTTGACAGTATCCCATGGAATAAAAAAAAAAAAAAAAAAAAAGAAACACAGCATAAACCACATCACAGGGAGCAGGCGTGCCACCACGACCGCTCAAGGCCACAGCCAATCAGATCTAAACATCAATGGCTCTGATCTACAAAGCCAATTCAGAGCTCCTTGTTAAAGAAAAATGCCAACTCGGTTGTCAATTGGGAAACTAGATTCAGGGGATTATCCAGCTCTGGGAAAAGGTCCTCCAGGCAGAAACTAGAGTCAATATGAAAGAGTAAGGACACTGCTCTACTCAACCACCCAATAACACTAATCATTCCATATTACACTATTAGTGCTGACTTTATTTTCAATGTAAACAAACAAAAATCATTCAGATACATTGCTCAGAATTAGGCCGGTTGTTCAGCCTTCTTTCCACTCTAAAAACAAGTAACTGAGAAGAGTAAAAAAAAAAAAAAAAGAGTGTAGGCCTGAGAGTGAGAGGCCTGAGTACTGCCATGAATCTGGGTTCTCTTACCATATAGAGGGGTGATCCTGGACAAAGAAGTTACTCTCTCAAACCCCTGGCTCAGTATCTGTAAAATGAAATTTCTGAGATAGATGAAGAATTCTTTAGTCTTTGCCAGTACTAAATTTTATGGAAGCTAGAAAAATTCTATCCTTGCTACTTATATTGGTTTATATTTAAATCAGCAGTTATTCTGAATCTGTAGGTCAAACATTTTAAAATGAAACTATTACTTTTTTTAAAACACAAGACTTCCAAGAGCCAAATGACTGGCAATTCTAACATCTATGATCAGTACCCCTATTTTTATTTGAGGAGTTGCAGAGGAGATATAATGGTTGTATTATGCGATAAGGGTGACATAATCCTTAGCCACATACATTTTCTTTAATTATCTCTACCCTAAGAGAATTCCCATGTCAGAGAGAAAGAAGAGAAAGCACTGCCTTCAGATTTAACAGAGTGCGGTTAGGGTTGCTTCGTATCAGTTACGCCCCTATCTATAGGACCAGCCTCAATGCAAAGTAGGAGTCAGACTCTACCTATTAGACCACCTTCCTCCATTATTAGCCAGAGTACATAGAGTTATAGGGACTGGGACCTCATCATTCCCAAAGATGAGTTACCAACTTTCCAAGAAGTTGATCATTTTTACCTGAGCCTTAAGGGTAGGGAGTAAAGACTAAGGTATATGGGCTTCCCTGGTGGCGCAGTGGTTAAGAATCTGCCTGCCAATGCAGGGGACATGGGTTTGAGCCCTGGTCCGGGAAGATCCCACATGCCGCAGAGCAACTGAGCCCGTTTGCCACAACTACTGAGCTTACGCTCTAGAGCCCGCGAGCCACAACTACTGAGGCCGTGAGCCACAACTACTGAGCCCGAGTGCCACAACTACTGAAGCCCGCACGCCTAGAGCCCGTGCTCCCCAACAAGAGAAGCCACCGCAATGAGAAGCCTGCACATCACAACGAAGAGAAGGCCCCATTCGCTTCAACTAGAGAAACCCCATGCGTACAACTAGGACCCAATACAGCCAAAGATAAATAAAAATAAAATAAATTAATTAAAAAAAAATAAAGACTAAGGTATATTCCAAAGATTAAGAGTTCAGATAAATGTGTTCCAACAAATGACACAGATTCTTTAGCTCATAAGCTTTAGCAACACTGTGGGGTTGGGTTTTTTAAAGACCAATACCTCAGGTACTTCCAGATTTTAACTTTGTGATTATGATTCATGCAGACAAAACACTTCACTTTCTTTCAAAAGCCAAAAAATAGCTCTGTGCAGCCTTGGAGGGCATGAATGGCAACCACTACTCAATCTATAGATGCCACTTATTTATAATCAAGCAACAAAAATAAATAAACAAACAGCACCAAAATGTTTATTTTTAATCACTGCAATTGCTTATTCCACTCTTTGTAAGAGGAAAGAAGATGCTAATTCCAAATGATTATCAAGGTATAGCCTGTGCTCATATCTGTTAGTCCATTTAAAAAAAAACAAATAAGCAAAATAAAGACAGTGAATAGATAGGTGGCCAAGGTGAAAACCTATTTCATGTTTGGGTTTTGATTTCTTAAAACCATTTTGAAAAAACAAAACAAAACAGAATGCTATGTTTGTTATACATATATAGTACAACTTTATTATTCTACAGAGTATAATAAATGCTCTTCAATAGATAATAAATGTGTGCAATTACCTAGTTCATGTATTTCATTATACAGAACGAAAATTCTAACCTTTAAGATGTTTTATTTTAATTTTCCATTTCAAAATCTACCTTTTCATAGCACGGCAATATCCACCCAACAATATAATATACAACTGTGTATTTTACTGTATTACTTTGCAACGAAAATATTTAAACAAATTCTCCTAAATTAAGAGCAAAGGGATATATTGAAATAAAAAGAAATCCCGAGGATGATGTGCATTGCCACAGATTCCTGAACATCAGATAGATAAAGTTATAGTAAGGCCTTTAAAGTCACTTTTTAAAAAACAATGAAAGTTTCCTGGAACACATAAAATCTACACTGATCCAGCCAATAATTACCAATGTCACTTCCAATTCCTATACTTTTCTGTTACTCATCACCTCTGACCAGGTTAAGAAATACAGGAATAAAGTTAGATTTCTTGAAGTTGCCCAATTCTTAAGGAAAACTAATTAAGGCAAAATGGAAATAAAAAACAACACAGAATCAAGGGATTTTAGGGTGAGAAGAGGCCTTAGATATACATCTCTAGTCGAACCTTCTCACTACGTTGCTTTTAAATCTTCCTGTAATTAAGATTTTAGATTATAGGTATGTGAGCTACTGTGTCTACCCCTCCCTTCCCCCCAAAAATTACATATGGTGATTAAAAAAGCTCCCTAGTAAGGCATAGCACAAATGATACTTTACTTGGACTTTTTCACACTGACAATGAAAACCTACAGCACAGGCTTAATGCTACCCTGGACAGAAGACTGGCAACTCAAGATTTGCCAGAGTCATAAATCTGAGTGTGACGTGACTTCCCATATGTTAAATTACCAATCTTCCCATGAAGTTTTCACTCCCATTTTGGCACTAAAACAAAACCTCACAGTGACCCCCACCGCAAAAGAAACATCCAGATTTCCTGCAAAGAAACAACCACCAAAAAGCTACATTATTCCTAAATTTTAAAAAGAGAAAATCTTACCCATATTCCTCTTTAACCTCTTAACCTGCTTATATTTTATTCTTTAGAATTCCATTTATAAATTCTTTAGAAGATAGTATAGAAAATCCTCCTGTGATTTATTAGCATATTACCTCTTAATACTCCACAGAGTATTCAGCACATAGATTATTATTTTTTACAATAAAAGTATTTAGGTTACCAGTTCATTTCCAGACATTTAACTAACATCCTCCTTCACAATTAGAAGTGAAGCCCTAAAGTAAGTTCAGGAATTTTACAGAAATACTCAGACTCAAAAACAATTTTTCAAAATAGAGATAAAAAAGAAAATGGTAGGGAAAAAAAACCTGAACGAAAGCAATACAAATTCTGTATTTTTACAGTGAGAATATTACATTATATTTTTAATTAGCAGTAACTTGTAGTCATTATAAAATGGAAATCCATAAACAGATTAGACACAAAACTCTAGTAATTTAGGTCAAAAGTGATTAGATTCAAATTAAGACTCAAAATAGCAAGAAATACATTCTAGAATCAGAGTAATGACATTCAACACCTAAAAACAGAACTTGGTAATGTTTGGAATGCACTCTAAAGTGCTACTATAATGAAGGAGTAAAAATGGCTCCAAAATGAATTACATAATCACAAGAGGGTTGGAAACAAACAGAGTTCAAAATAAAATACTCTAATAAACGCAAACATAGCTTTCATACAGATCTATTTATCTGAGCAGTACTGAAATGGGAAAACAGGCACAAAGCAATGATATTTAATTAGAACTATGAGATATACAACCTGAATGTCAGGAGAGACAGGTATGTGGGGAATTATTTCACTGTTTCATTTCACTTCATTTGAATGTGAGCAGGGAGCTAGGATTCTAGAATCCAAGTTAGGGTGTTATTCAAACTTTGTAACTAATCTCTCCCTCTAACACATGCAGGTAAAGCTGCAATACAGCTTGATGTTTCTTATTTTAGATGACATAAGTGGCTAAAGTAAAGAAATAATAGCAAAATGAAACAGAGTGAGGACTAAACCAAAACTGGAAATGGTGAGAGCACTGAAGGTCACAGACCAAGGTCACAGATAAAGGCTCTGCAAGTTCAGAAATGATCCAACACTATACCAGGTGTTAGGGGTGTTATAGAGAAAAACGAGACAAAGTTCTGGCCTCCAGTTACTTAAAAACTAGCAGGGCAGTTTGGTCCGGAGCAACTTCCACGCTTTACAATTGGTAAATAAAAAGACAGGTGGTCTGTGAACATTGATTCCAGCCTTATGTACACTCTCACCCACCAAGCCCAAGTTGAAGCTGACAGAATCTTCTAATGTATGAACTTATTTACTTAGTTATGGTCTGGGACTGGATGAAACAATCACTGACATGCCTTTGCTTCCAAAATTTAAATAATTGACACTTATCTCTATGATATAGTGTTCTTTTTTTCCCAGCTTTATTGAAATATAATTGACATATTGTATAAGTTTAAGTTCTACAATGTGATGATTTGCTATTTCTATATATTGAGAAATAATTACCACAATAAGGTTCATTAACACTTCCATTACCTCACATAATTATCTTTTGTGATTAAATCATTTACGATCTACTCTGCTCTCTGTGGTGAGAGCATTTAAGATCTACTCTGTTGGCAACTTTCAAGTATCTAATAAAGCATTGTTAACTACAGTCACCATGCTATATACTAGATCCTCATAACGTATTCATCTTGTAATTGAAGTTTGTACCCTTTGACCACCTTCACCCATTTCACCCACACCCCCCGCCCCTGCCAATCACCAATCTATGCTCTGTATCTATGAGTTCAGGGTTTTTTTAGATTCCAATAGAAGTAAGAGCATACAGTATTTGCCTTTCCCTGACTTATTTCACTAAGCATAACGCCCTCCAGGTTCATCCATGTTATCACAAATGGCAGGATTTCTTTCCTTTTTTATGGCTGAATAATATTCATTGTACGTGTATGTGTATCTACACACACAAACACACACACACACACAACCTTTTTTTAATCCATTCACCCATCAACAGACACTCTTTTTAAGAAGAATCTTTAAAAAATAGAACTACCACAAACAATTCTCACACATACCTTATGAAAATGAATACAAGGTGTTTCAGGCTACCCTTTTCTTACCCTCAAGATACTCAAAGCACTAATCATAAAAGGAAACAGAATTAACTGAAACAATCACATTTGTTGTATAAATACATATCCCAAGCAAAATATGCTCTTGGAGTGTTTTGTGTTCATGATGAATAAGCCTTACCTTCACAAACCATGTTTAAAAAGAAAATCCCAGGAAATAATTAGTAATTAGAATTAGTAAAATAAAAGCCAGCAATGAAATAGCGTTTGACCTCAGCTGCTTCGTTAGATTTCCATTAGCTTTTTTAGAGCTTCTATTTATCAATAAAAGGAGGTCTAGGACTCCTCTGGAACCTAAAACTAACAGTGTGAGACTGATTCCTAAGAAAGCAAGTTCTAAGTGTACTTTCAAAATGCAATCATTTCAGCCACAAAATCCAAAGAATCATACTTAAGTACTTAGTAAAAAATTAATATTGCAACACTCAATGCCACACTAAATAAGGGTGTTAAAGCCAAAATATCAATATTATCAGTTACTTCTCGGCAACGATTAAAATAAAATTCAGTTATTTCTCAGGAGAAAAATTTAGAAATAGAGCTTCATGGACAAAGTTCACTCAAAACGAATAAACTGAAAAAACAATAGGCTCACTGAGAATTCAGATAATTTCCAATTAGAACTAAGAAATTATGTAGGTCTAAAAAAATCAATGCAAAGCTGTATTTAAGAGCTCCCATTTTTATTGCAAATTAAAAGAGATTTACATGGTATCAATATTAAAATACAAAAGGCACACGGTATTTTCTGAGGGTGCGGAGGGGTTAAGGTTAATAGAAAGATGCTTCAGATCAGTTGCAGAGACTGATTAAGTATTTCCTTCTGTAGACATGCTAAAGGAAAATGACATAATTGATCAGAAGCTGCCTTAGAATCAGGGTGGCTGGCCTAGGCCTGGCCCTGGCTCTGCCATGCAAAGGACAGTAGTACCTTGGGTAACAGGACTGCTCCGTGTGTGAGCACAGGAGCCAAGCAGTAACTGTGGATGGAACAGAGAACTCTTCATGCCTTGGTGAACTGGATTAGAATATCTCTAAATTCTGAATCTATACTTCAGGGTGAATGAGGGGATATCATGAGTAAAACTGACTCTACAAGGCTTTACTTTGGCTCATATAATATGACTAGAACCAGCTTGATAAATAAGAGCTGAATATATTTATTATAGCAGGACTTCATGGCTGTTTTAAAGATGCTGTACATTTATACAGTTTTTGTTAACATAATGAACACACCAAAGGAAATACCAAAATGTTATCTGGGCCCACTAATGAAAAGAATTCTTAAGTTGGAGATGTTACCTCTAATATGAAATCAGATTATTTGGACTATAAAGAGTGTCCATATTTTGCCCCATTTTCCCCTCACTACCCAGAGTGAATGCCAGCTATAAAAATCATACAGAAAGACATTCTCACAGATGCCTTTAATTTATAGTCACCATATGTCTATTTCAACACTGAGAGCTAAACATACATAATCATGACATAAATTTTCCTCATGTAAAGCATTGTCCTTCAGGTTTGTAACTTTGGTTGCAAGGAAATTTACTTCATTAACATTAGAGATCATTAAGGAATAAAGCAAATGCTACGATTATAATCCAAATCAAGCTGAGCATCTGCTCTGAGATCAAGAGTGAGGGATACAGTCTTGAGATCTGATCGGTCTTCACTTTCAAACATGTTCTGATACCTCTTGAAAGAGAATTTTTAAGAAAAGTTAAGGTAGCACATAATCAAATGGCAAAATGGGTGACATGGTGGATTAACAGAATGGAACGTAATGCTTGGATGTAAGCTAAAGTTTCAACAGGGTCTTCAGGAAAAACAGTTTAGGTGAAGAGAAATCTGTGTTCTCCAAGTGGGGAACCATTTGTGGTTGAAGTTTCTATCTCAAGTTCACAGCAATGCCTAGCACAGAACACTCTAAAATTTTCTAAAGTATGAATGTACGAATGAATAAGCGGGGAAGACCTCACGCTAGTGGAATAGTTGTGAATTAGCACAGCTTCCTGAGAGGTCACTGAAGATTCCCACCTTCACTGTTACTTAGAAGACTTATTTTCAAGAATTGCAAAATAGAGCCGGGCAAGAACATGAAGCAATACTTTGGACATGCTCTAATAAACCAGTAGTCTCCACAGGTTCCTGAGCAAACGGTGATGCCTAGAAATGTATGTAACATTTCCACAATGGATATAGAGCTACCAGGTAGGATGATTTGGAAAGAGAAGACAAGAAATACAGGTAACTGTGGAATGGCACACAAAAGCATTGTGTACTACCTTACCTGACCACTAGATTTAAATGGACCCACAGTGGATGGAGTGAGAAAAGGAGCTAAAAGATACTAAAATTAGCCACTTACTGCTGTCCATGCATTTCTTTTGCACCGGGCACATAGCCATCCATCACAGATCTCATGAGAAGGGATACCGTAACAACCTATAAAATAATAGTATGGACCCATTAATTAAAGTCTTTTGCATTTTGACAATATTACACATTTTAGCACTGAACAAATAAAATCGGAACAGCAGCCTACCATACCATTTTTGATTCTCACTGCTTAGAACAAAACATTAGCAAGGCTGGCTCAAAGATACTTTTGGTTCCCATGCCTCATAGCTAATAGGATTATCACTGCCAGAAAAAAATGAGAGTGTGCATCTTAATAGTTACCAGTGCTCACAACAGTTATTATAGAGAATACTGATGATAATACTTAATGTGTGATTAGAAAATTTCTAAATTGTCAAGTCTAGTCCTTTACTCATGCAAAACATATTTCAAAATAAGTTGCAATTTATGAAGCAAAATTTGGGTAAGTTTTAAAATGACACAATAAATAAACTGTGACACAATATTTATGCACATAAAATCAGTGCATAAAATTAATGTAATGTAAAAGTACATTTCAAAAATTATGTTTAATTAGCTTTAATTTCAGTGATAGGAACAAAGGATGCACAATTCATAGTTAGTGATGAAGAGCTGTCTTCAATTCTATTTGTCCATTCAGTACATGCCTGACTCAAAATAACAATGTAAAGAGATAGCTGATGATATAAATATATGTAGCAATTATACGGTATCAACAAACATGTGTTACTCTGGTTTCCTGAAGAAAGAGTTTTAAAAGATTTAAATGAGTAAAATTTAAAGGAGTAATTTTTAATATCAAATTTCTATAACATTTGACATGGGAAGAGAAAATAACAGAAATGTAATTACCCAAAGAAAAGCCTATCATAGTTACCCAAGACCATAAAGTGTTTAGTTCAGGCACATGTTTATAAAATATTATGGCTAAATTGCATAGCTAGTGCATTCTGGAGTCAAGATTAAATCCAAACTTGTTTGTGAAATGGTGCACTGTCTCTCATATAAATATAATCACGTAGAGTGAATGTGTATATATATGTGTATGTGTGTTACAAACTGATAGAAGCAAATAAGAAGTTTTATATAATTACATTTCAAGCACATCATGTTCAAATTCCTTGGGGAAGATGAAAGTATCTAATAAATAAATGCTAGATAGCCAGGCAAGTTCAACCTTAACACAAGACTGGTATTACTCTGGGGTAAATATAGAAGGTAATACCTTTATTATAAATCATTCATACTACACTGACAGACTCACACCACACATAAGAACGTTAACAGAACATTTGACTTGGTAAGAGTTGGAATATTAAAATGCTTTAAAATAGAATTGCAATGTTTAATAGATCCATTTTATACATTTTAGAGGATTTAAATGGCAGACCAATCTAAAAAAATGTATTTGCCACTTAACCCAATTATGTAAAAACACCAAATTGAGACAGGTGTGGAGCCTAACTTTCTCAGTCTTGGGGGAAAACAACCCTAAGCACTTTTTCCCCCCGGGAAGGCAATGAAGATCTCCCTACCCTTACAAAGAATAAAATTTTAACTCGATAATTAAATTTAACAATAATTCCCCAAATCACCAAAAGAATACTCATTTCTCTTTCAAAAGTAACAAAGGAAAACAGTCATGAATCAACATTAGAGATTAAAACTCAATTTTTACAAACTTTAAGTAAAATTCAAGCACGTGAAAGGAATCCCACAATGACCCCACATTTGGACCCCAAACAAACAAACAAACAGAACCAGACAGATCTGTTCTCCACTGATACCACATAAAATTGGAGGAAGAAGGATGATTACACCTATTCATACTTTCTTAGAAGAAATGTGATAAAGAATGATCTAACCATTAATAATGCCAACAGTACAATGTGATAGATTTGGCAAGTTACAAAGGGGTGAGAAATAGAGACTATGTGAAGCACTGAAAAGCCAGCGATTAATGAGTGATAGACTCATTTACTTGCATGAACCCGTACACGGCACTTTGCACAGGAAATCAGAAGACTTGTTCCATCCTCTTCCAGGAAGGCGTTAGGTGGAGAATATTCTATATTTTCCTCGCTATAAATAAAACACATCTCTGGAATGAGGGGCTTAGTCTTTCCTCCTGAAGTAACCACTTCATCTAATTTTGTCTCCCATCTAGAATCATTTTCTTCATTGCTGCTATCTGGCTGAAAAACAGAATATTTCCACGTGAGCAAAGAACATGGAAAAGAGCTCAGATCACTTGCTCTGGTCACTCAAATCCCCTAATAGCTGTTCATCCACTAACTTCCAGCTGCTGTACTTCCCCTTGTTCTCCCGGACCCACTATTAGCTCTTTATCAGTGCCGCTCCTCAGGCTCCCATCCAGAAGCTAAGCTGTAGGAATGAGAGGGTATTCTGTACATCTGCTGGTACAGAAATCGATGAGCTACTAAAACTACGTTCTTAAATACATAGTTCATGAAAAGCATCAATTCTTCTGATGAACGTTTTTTGCTTCTTTATTTGCACTAGGTTAACAGATCTGATTTCATTTACTGAAGAATCTTACCTGGTTACACCTGAAGGAGTATCTTCAAAGACCTCAGTTTTAATTTGTACAACAGTATTTAGAGAGTTTTTGAAGGCTTTTTGACTCACCACAAAGTTTTAAAACAGCGAGACAAAGATCTAGCAAATGTCATTAAATAACAAAGGATAATGTTCAAAAAGAAATCGTCACCTCTCACCAAAATATACAACAAATATTCAGTGTTTATTTGAAACTAATTAATGAACTATCTTATTATCCCCAGAGACCCTATATTAATAAATTTCCCCAAATCTTATAATTTTAGTTGGAATTTTTTAATTATCAGGGAAATATACAGGCAGATTATAATACAGAAGCAAGAATCAGTATAAAGGTAAGTTTTTCCAAGAAAATACAGAAAATTAGTGACTAAATGGGAAATAAAAATAAGGTTAATCACTCACCAGTGTCACATTCAAAGACAAGTGAATGAACTACTTCCTCTATTTACAAAGGTCTGAGAATGTGGCACATCACACACATTCATGCTCTGAAACGTCTAACCAGAATTACTAAATGTGGAACTCTAGGAATGATGTGATCTTGAGTAAAATATTTCTGACTTTATCAGTGAAAATATAACCCAGAACACAATGTTCACATCAACAGACTTTAAAATATATTGTATCTAAAAACGGATCTGGTAGTTTTACTCTTACCAGATTCTGAAAGATCATTTTGTCTGTGTTAGTGCTGGAGAATGTGGCCCTCTGTGACCTAAGATGCTATCAGCATAACATATACAAAATGACTTCTGAAAATAATATCATGAATGGCTGGCTGATGAGGGTGAACTGGACAATTCAGTTTGCATTGAGTCCTGCTGTGTCTTTTGCATGTTCCACATGGGAAGATGAAGAGAGATATTTTAAATGTGGGCCCAGAGCCGACATGTATATGATTGAGAGTAATATTTTCAAACATAGAGACTAGATCTAAGTTCTCTTTGTAAGCTTCTACTATTCTTAAGCTTTAAGCTCTGTGTTTCTTGGTGAAAGGGGTAGAAAGAAAGGTTGGAATTGCCCCTTGACTGAAATAAACCAAGACATTTAAAAATGATAAAGCACTGTCACAGAAAAGTCTCTCAAGTGGCACTCAGGAATTCCATTTGCTGCTCTATGATAGCCATTAGCTACAGAAGTACTAATGTCTTCCTCTTCGTGTGCCTACTAACCCTACAGAGATTCACCTGTGTTTTCAGTCACACAAAGTGCTGCAGTGAAAGGAGACGTGGGCAGGGGCCCCTCCCGCTGGCTACCTTGTAGTAGGGCATGAGCAGAGCACAGATGGCACAGTGCGGCTCCATTCTGCCCATGGCTGCATTATACTCTTGCTCGGCCACAAAGTTTGGGGACTTCGTCTGCCAAAGGTGGACCAGAGGCTTTGCCCAAGACTCGGTTTCTTCCACTTCCTCCTCAATCGATGGAACCTCAGGCAACTCTTAAGAGAAAGGGTGTGAAAACACAGTGAGCAGGGGACTCAGGTTAAAACAATAACCCTGATTATAAAAGAAGCACACACTCCCAAGTACCTGTGATATTAATGTCAGACAGGAAACCTATTTTATCTTTCAAATATATTCCGAGAGGTGAAACAAAATCTTCATCGTCCGCATCATCACTGGAGATCCAACGGCCACACAGACCACCCTCCTTTCCACTCCTTCCCCATCCCTGCCAGGAATCACTAAACCGCTCTCTCCTCTCAACTCCACTCCTTCTGTGTTTCTTGTGCTACCATGATACCTCCCAGGGTAAAAGGGTTTATATGTGTGAGATTATCTTCCAGCTAGCAGTGGAATTTGCTAGCCACTACCTGTCTTACCGATATTTTTAGTTTTCTGACCTAACACTGTGCATGATTTAATAAAAAGTTATTAATTATATTTCATTTAATTAACTTTTAGGTTCAAAATGCATGTAAATAACATTTACAGAGCACCTATCATGTGCCAAGCGATATACTGCCATTACATGGGTATAAAAGACAATCCCTACGTCAAATCTCATTTGTTCAATGTGATTTCCCAGAGGGTCAAATCTCTTAAGCATGTATATCTGTTAACATGAAAGAGGCATAGATCTATGCCACAAAAATGACATTTTACAAAAATTTATAGAAGGCCAGAAAAATACAGAAAGACATAACAGGTTAAGAGGAAAAATTCCTCACGCCCATAGCAGAGGACAGTATATCAAAGCGGGTGGCAGCAACCACAGCTACCTCTAGTACTTGATATCTATATAGCTGTGATACACTCTAAACTTCCTCACCAGCTGTCTCAGGGCTACAAATAAATACTGTAGAGCAATGTCCTCAAGTCCCAGAAGGGGTATACCTATGAACTAATGTGCTCCTTTCCTTGCCTTGTTGACTTACCTGTTTTAGAAAAAGTCAAAGTGGATTTGCTCAAGTGGAAAATAGGAACAGCTAAATTAGGCTGAAAATAATTCAAAAGACATCAAATGCCAACTGAAGCACAAGGGAACGTTCCTGTTTCCATGGCGGTGCTGGTGGTGGTGATGGTATCGGCAGCGGCAGCAGCATTATCATTTACAGTGGAAAATGCTTAGCATTCAGTCAGAGGCAGTGTTTGAAACAAAGGTAAGAACCTTTGCCTACATTTGAAATAAAGTAATCTGACACTAAACGTTAACAGTTTCCACCTCAGTTTCCTTATAATACACAATAGAAGACATACTGTGAAGACCAAAATTTGACAAATGAAAGATGGGAGTGAAAGTTAACCAGGAACTTGAAATACCAAAAAGTCTAATAGCTAATATCTCCAACATACATACTAAAAATGAGATCTAAACTGAAAAAAAAAAAAACCTTGGGTTTGAATAACTTGGACTCTACTTATTGGCTCACAATGAATTTATCGTATCATTTGCTTTATTAAAAAAGATGGAAACTCACAAGGCGGATGATGCTTTTATTCCTTTAGATGGTCATAAGATAAGGTGATGAGTTCTCAAAATATTTTTAGGGATTAAGGAAATATTTAATTCCTAAAAGCCTAGTGAAAATGAACAAGAAGTACGGGAAAAGAACAATTCTTAACAATGGAGCCAGAGAGCAGAAAAGTGTGTGTGCCAAGCCCTCTGGCAGACTTGGTCTAAGACTTGATCTAGGACACACCTTGAACTTGTCCTCAGACTCAACACTGACCTGGTAGAGGACCCTGCTCTACAGCTGTCCTGCCCCCAAATGACGTCACATTCTGGCCCAAAGAGCATTTGTCTTCTGTTTGGATGCTCTCCAGGCCAGAGTATGCAAAGCAGCATGGCAGGAACACTGTGCAGTCCCAAGTACAGGAACTGTCTGTCCAGAGACCTAGCTTTTTTTTTCCCCCCCACCGCACCACACGGCTTAACAGGATCTTAGTTCCCTGACCAGAGATTGAACTTGGGGCCACGGCAGTGAAAGCGCTGAGTCCTAACCACTGGACTGCGAGGGAACTCCCCCAAAGACCTAGCTTTAAATTCTAACTCTTTCCGTAAGATAGATTCTCATATGGTGATTATTCCTTTCTCACCTATTTCAGGTTTTTTTTTCCTTTTTAATATTAAAATGAAATAGTAAATGTAAAATTTCTTTTTAAATTCCAAAGTACTAAAATTCTTTGTAAATTCTGAAGTGATTATATAATGCACATGTTATTACGTAAAATCCATCCAATTATCTTATTTTCATATGATCTGTCTGTCAATTCCATGCTGAATTTTATGAGAGGGGAAAAAGAGACGGCATTTAATCATAAGTACATGATAATGATTATTCAGATTTTAACTTAGTTTTATTTTTATTTATTTATTTATTTTGCGGTACGCGGGCCTCTCACTGTTGTGGCCTCTCCCATTGCGGAGCACAGGCTCTGGACGCACAGGCTCAGCAGCCATGGCTCACGGACCTAGCCGCTCCGCGGCATGTGGGATCTTCCTGGACCGGGGCACGAACCCATGTCCCCTGCATCGGCAGGCGGACTCTCAACCACTGCGCCACCAGGGAAGCCCTTAACTTAGTTTTAAAAGTCAGAAACATTGGCACATTCTTGACGGTAAGTATTTTGTCTTCCTGAAATTATCTCATCAAATTATTCACCCCTCCTCTATCTCCAAGAGCTCTTGCTTACCTTTGAACCATGGCATTGTTCAAGAATAGACTAACCTTAGCTATTGCCTTTCCCAGACTCATGATATTCATGTAAACTACAAGCCTTAAATATTCTGGGGGGCAAAGTACTTTCAGGATATCTACATACTCTCATCATCACACAATTCCAAATGAAAATCCTCCCTTTCAGCCTCTAAACACCTTTCCTGTTTCTGGTCTCTTTTTAGTGTACCTTCTTCATCCAGTTACTTTTGAAAAAAATACTTTCTATCTTCCAATATACGGAAGAGGGAAAATGTTTTTTGCATCGTAGCTTCTAAGTGTTTTGATCATTTGGCATCACTATGCCTAGGAATTTCCTCTCCTCCTCCTCTTCTTCAACTATAGTTAACTAATGAACCTCTAAAGGTACACTGTAATCTCGTTGGTATATATTTACTTCCCTATATGATGCATTTTGTAAGATGTCAGGCAATGAAAATAGACCACACTGTTTTAAAGATTTTTTAAATATCAAATTAGTTTTCACAACACCTTCACAAAAGAAGAGGGCAGGGGCAGATATTAAACATACAAGGAGGGAGGAGATATGGGGATATATGTATATGTATAGCTGATTCACTTTGTTATACAGCAGAAACTAACACACCATTGTAAAGCAATTATACTCCAATAAAGATGTTAAAAAAATAGTTACCTATTATATAATTTTAAGATATCAATAGTATCAGTAATAATTAACTAGTAATTGTTAACTAGTAATAGTTAACTAGTAATTGATTGATTGATTAATACTGTATTGTATATTTAAAAGTTGCTAACACAGTGGATCTTTTTCTCACCACAAGAAAAAAATTTGTAACTGTGTGGTGATGTGTGTTAACTAGACTAATTTTGGTGATCATTCCACAATATATACAAATATCAAATCAAAAAAAAAAACCATACAAGGACATGGACATTGTAAGCATTCAATGAATACCAATGTTTTTATTACTATAATTATCTCTTTTTTTAATATACCAGCACAGCAACATTCAGAAGCTCTGAGTCTCACCCCGAGTGCCACAGTTTGCTATAGAATCAAGAGAGAATGAGGCAAAGGAAAGGTCCCTTGGTGCAAATGCATCAAAGTTTGGGAAATCTGTGAAAATGTTACCAGCATAGAACTCCCTTCTTTCCCAACTGTATTCTCAACAAGAACAAAAGAAGAGCTAATAGTGTAACAGCAGTTCTCAAAGTAAGGTCTGTGTACTCTAGGAGACACACAACACAATTTCATGAGGTCTGTATGGTCAATTTCATAATAACATGAGGGAGCAACTATAATAAAAATTAATTTAAAAAATAAACTGAAAAAATAATAACACGAAGACGTTATTTGCCTGTGTCACACTGCTGACATCTGTAACGGTGAGACAAAAGCAATGAAGGGTAAAACTGTTGGTGCCTTAGCTTGAATCAAGGCAGTGGCACCAATGCAGTCGTTATATTCTTGACTATCTCAAATCTGCAGTTGGCAGTGGGGGGGTGTTCTCTTAACAATGACTTGATGAAGCAAAAAAAAAAAAAAAGTATCAATTTTATTAAATGTGCAATAAAATGGGATGTATGCATAAAGCACTTCTGCCGCACCCTGAAGTTCAATGGTTGTCTTGGGAAAAGCACATGTGCAATTAATTGAATCACATGTTGAATGAGCTGCCTTTTTCATGGAACACCATTTTTACTTGAACGAATGACTAACAGACAAGCTATGGTTATTCAGACTTGAGTATCTGGCAGCAATGGAAGTGAACAAAGAAAGCTTTCATTTTAACAAAAAAACTATGGACAGTATTTGTTGACAATGATGAAATTCAAGCTTCTGAGTCAAAATTAGAACTTTGGAAAATTTGTATCCACTTTTGTGAGCTTGACAGCTTCCCAATAATTAAAGCTATTTCTAATGGAATTGATGGTGAAAATAACAAATGTAATTTTTTTATATTATATAAAAAGACCTGTATGACACAGATCTTTGTTTACCAATGCATGACGTTACAAAATCACGCATGCATATAAGAGCCACTCAAAGTGCAAGACAGACCAATGAATTTTTAGCTTAATAGAGAACAAAAAGTTCACTGATGGGATTTCAGATTTCATGTTGCAACTAATCTTTAAAAAACCACCATTTGTCAAGTTTTATGGCTATTAAAATACTGCACCCCTTCTAACCATGTATCCCTAGTAAGCTGGACTTTCTTCAAATATACCTCAACCAGAACAACATGGTCCAACAGACTGAATGCAGAACAGACATGAGAATCCAATTTTTATTAAACCCAATATTAAAGAGCTCTGCAAAAAATGTAAAACAATGCTGTTCTTCTCTTTATTTTTATGGTTTGGGAAAACTGTTATTTTCTTATAAAAATAAATGTAACTGTTTATGCATTTATTATTGTTACTTTAGATTTTTCCATTTTAACTTTCAGCAAATAAGTACAAAACAGAAACAGACTCAGACTTAGAGAACAAACTTACGGTTACGAGGGTGGGCGGGGGTGGGGAAGTGGGGCGGGGAGGGATAGACTGGGAGTTTGGGATTGACATGTACACACTGCTATATTTAAAATAAAATGGCTTTCCATAAAAAATTTTTTTTAATTAAAAAAAATTTTTTTTAAAAGAACAAAAAATAATAATTGTTTTAATAATAGAAAACATGAATAAAGATGAGAGTAATTTGGGGTTTTTAACCTAGAAAATAAAACTAATTGATGAATTCAAGAAAAGAAATGTAACTGTTTATGCATTTATGATTGTTACTTTAAATGTTTCCCTGTTTTAACTTTCAGCAAGTAAGTACCATTAAGGTAAATCCACGGGAAGGAAAAGGGGGCAAAGGGGCAAGGGGGCAAATGGGGTGGGGAGAGAAGAGAAGGGAAGGGAAGGGAAGGGAAGGGAAGGGAAGGGAAGGGAAGGGAAAGGAGTTCAAGAAAGGAAATGAAAAGAAAGGAGATGAAATGAAACCTCTTTGGGGTCCTCAAAATGATTCTGAGCATAAGCAGTCCTGAGGAAAAGACTGAGAATCACTGACTATACATGTGCACTTTCACCCAAAAGTATTAGTATCACGAAGTCACTGTTGAACAACACAGCCCTAATAAAGCTGGTGCAGACTGTGTTCTCACAGTCAAGCAAGAATCTCATCAACTGTTTTCCTCAATCAACGAGTAATGCTTAAGCAAAAAGAAAACAAGTCAATACTGCAAGAAAGCCTTCTTTTCTCTCATTTCTTCAAGGTCTGCAAGGTTTGCCAGCTATAGCAGGGAAGAAAAAAAAATTCTATGCCAACACTTAATTATCTTTTTTCTTGGTGAGCCTCTTACCGCATGGCAGAAATCTAGACTCCTGGACTGTTGTTCTTTACAGAAATACGAGAGGAGACGTGTTTCCTTGGTTAAAGCGGCCTCCTATGAAGGACAGCCAGCCCCCTGACCAGCACTACTGTGGTGGGGGAACGGGGAAAACAGACATGACCCTGGATAAACGTACTGAAGTAAACCACTGAAAACACTGCTGTCATACCAGCAGCACCCTCAATGGCTGCTCTAAAATTTTCCAATCCCCACATCACTAAAAAACAATCAGTAGAACCTACCTGCCTACAAACGAAGCACCAAGCTCCTGGATCATGCACACAGTATCCCAGAATATTAAAAGTATTCTTTCTGACTTACACCTAGGAAACCAAGCTTTTGCCTCCAACTCCGAATATTTCTGGCAGAAATAAAAGCTCTTGGAGAAAGGCAGTAGAAATAGATATGCATATAGAATCCACTAAGAGTGCTCAAGAAGAAATAAAAGTTAAACCACAATATTTGATTTATACTTGTGACAGCTGGGTACTAAGAGGTCAACCACAACTTCTGCCTCTAAAATTACTTGCAGATAAAATCACAGTAAGTAGCCCCTCACAGGCAGCCTGCTTACAACTTCCCTCCATCCTTCCAATGTATTTTAAATATTTATTTATCTTATTTATTTATTTATCTTCTTTATTTTTTTGGCTGCATCGGGTCTTAGTTGCAGCATGCAGGATCTTTCATTGTGGCACTCGGTCTCTTCGTTGCAGCGCTCGGGCTTCTCTCTAGCTGTGGCGTGCGGGTTTTCTCTCTCTAGCTGTGGCGTGTGGGCTCCAGAGAATGTGGGCTCTGTAGTTTGCGGCACGCAGGCTCTCTCACTGCAGCGCACGAGCTCAATAGCTGTGGCGCCCGGGCTTAGTTGCCCTGCGGCATGTGGGATCTTAGTTCCCTGATCAGGGATCGAACCTGCGTCCCCTGCATTGGAAGGCAGATTCTTTACTGCTGGACCACCAGGGAGGTCCCTCCAATGTATTTTAAATACTTCTCCAAAATGATCCTCCCAGCTTGCTATTTAAATCATACTCGCTATGATATTGTCACATAAAAAGAAACATTTATTTGGTCTTTTCCTGGTTTCTGGCACAGAACTTCTAAAACCCTTGGAATTTCCTGAATGATATGGGTGAGAGGAACATCATTGGTTAAAATATTAATATTTGGTCTTAGTCCCTAGTTCCCGACACAAGAGCTTCTAAGACCCTTGGAATCGCAGAACTGAAAAGTGTCTTTTGTCAGCTAATGAGATGACCGGTGGCTGGGGGCGCCTAGATAGCTTCAGGATTGGGGCTGGTCACCAGAAAGACCAAGGCATGAATACAAAGTCAATGCATGAGTAGAGGGTTAGCACTTCAGCCCCACCTCTGACGTCAGGGGAAGGGAGAGAGGTTGGAGACTGAGTCAATCGCCAAATAGACAGTGATTTAAGCAATCGTGTAGCCACAACGGGGCCTCCACAAAAACCCTAAATGACAGGGTTGTGGGATCGAGAGGGTAAGTACCTGCAAAGGGCATGAAAGTTCTTCACACACCTCTCCCCACCTCATACCTTGCCCTGTGCATCCCTTCTTTTTGGCTGTTCCTGAGTTATAAACCAGTAAATGTAAGAAGTGTTTTCCTGACTTCCCTGAACCATTCTAGCAAATTATCAAACCTGAGGAGGAACTGTAGGGAATCCCCAGACTTTATAGCCCAATGGTCAGGTGTAAGGACTTGAAATTGGCATCTGAAGTGGGGACAACTGGTGAGACTGGACTGAGTCCTTAACCTGCGGGGGCTGTGCTAACGCTGAGTCATTAGTGTCAGAAAGAAACTAAACTGTAGGACACCAATTGGCACCTGGGAAAAGTAAGCCACACCGTTGCTGTCAGAAGTACCCTCGCTTGTAGGACCCGCCCTCTCCTCACGACCATAAACAATGCTGTTTCTCAAAAGATCAGTCTCAAAGGGACAACTAGAAATGTGTCCTGTCCATACATCACTATAAAGTCTGCAAGTCAGCAGTACATCCCATGCTCACCCAGAGACTCCAGAGCAGCAACAAGCGTACTGCAGGGGAAAGAGTCAATCCTGCAGAGCATATGAAGAGAAGGAGGAGGAGGTCCCTAGAAAAGTGGGAGCTCAGGGAATTCAGAAAATTTTCTGGCTCTGAAAAGAAAGTCAGGCTTGCTGCCATTCACTTGAGAATCTTAAGATGTTCAGAGAACCTTCTTGAGACTTCTACTTATACTAATCTAGAGGCATACCCCATTGTTTAGAGAGCAACTTTCCCCCTCAATTAATAACACTTCCCAAGGCGTGGTGGGGGCCTCACTAAGACGTGATCCCAGGGATTATTATAGATGTACACTGTTAACTTTAATGATTAAGGGTTTATTTTTTTACTTTCTACATAAAACAATTTACACTGCTCATCATATAAAAGCATATACAAGTTTTTAAAGAGGGCAACTAGTAAACAGTGAAACTAGAAAGTAATACTTAAAAATATTCGTTTAAGTGATCACAAGATTAAATCTATAACAAACATTATACAGTTAAAGTAATAAATTAGGAAACAAATGTTATAAAAGCCCTGACTTCCCATGGCCTAGAACAATGGTTATTCAACTATTTTGAGGTAAGCATGGTTACAAGAGTAGAGCTCTGATCCAAACCTATTAGAATAAATTAAAACAATGTTTCATTCATGTAATCTATGTGGTCTTAATGTTTGGTTATAATTCTAAACCTCAATTCCTTCATCTGCCAAATGAGTATACGAGCTACCAGCCGTACAGCTGCTATTCATTAGTAAGACAGACCTAGGGCTTCAACAGATGATAATTCTTTCCCTTCTGGGTCTCCAGCATAACCTGTAGGGTCTCCAGCAAATCTCTTCAAAGATCATCCAGAAAATTACTTAAAATGTATGCCCTAAACACTAAACTTTTAACATGACAAGACAGGTTGGAACAGAAAGAGCCAATCTAGACAGACACCCAGTTATCTCCTATATAAAAATATTTCAAGATTTATCCTTTCGGGAAAAAAAAGGCCTTTATTCTCCCATTCAGTCAAAAACATCACTGAGTATATTTATGATAATAAAAAGATTAATAACTTTTCCAGAAGTGTTCAAAAGAATGTGCCCTTCTATGACATAAATCACAGCAAGATCCTTTTTGACACACCTCCTAGAGAAATGGAAATAAAAACAAAAATAAACAAATGGGACCTAATGAAACTTAAAAGCTTTTGCACAGCAAAGGAAAAATAAACAAGGCGAAACGACAACCATGAGAATGGGAGAAAATATTTGCAAAGGAAGCAACTGACAAAGGATTAATCTCCAAAATTTACAAGCAGCTCATGCAGCTCAATATCAAAAAAAACAAACAACCCAATCGAAAAATGGGCAGAAGACCTACCCAGACATTTCTCCAAAGAAGATATACAGGTTGCCCACAAACACATGAAAGGATGCTCAACATCACTAATCATTAGAGAAATGCAAATCAAAACTACAATGAGGTATCACCTCACACCAGTCAGAATGGCCATCATCAAAAAATCTACAAACAATAAATGCTGGAGAGCGTGTGGAGAAAAGGGAAACCTCTTGCACTGTTGGTGGGAATGTAAATTGATACAGCCACTATGGAGAACAGTATGGAGGTTCCTTAAAAAATTAAAAGTAGAACTACCATATGACCCAGCAATCCCACTACTGGGCATATACCCTGAGAAAACCATAATTCAAAATGAGTCATGTACCACAATGTTCATTGCAGCTCTATTTACAATAGCCAGGACATGGAAGCAACCTAAGTGTCCATCAACAGATAAATGGATAAAGAAGACATGGCACATATATACAATGGAATATTTCTCAGCCATAAAAAGAAATGAAATTGAGTTATTTGTAGTGAGGTGGATGGACCTAGAGTCTCTCAGAAGTCTCTAAGTCAGAAAGAGAAAAACAAATACCGTATGTTAACACATATATATGGAATCTAAAAAAAGAAAAAATGGTTCTGAAGAACCTAGGGGCAGGACAGGAATAAAGACGCAGATGTAGAGAATGGACTTGAGAATATGGGGAGGGGGAAGGGTAAGCTGTGACAAAGTGAGAGAGTGGCATGGACATATATACACTACCAAATGTAAGATAGATAGCTAGTGGGAAGCAGCTGCATAGCACAGGGAGATCAGCTCGGTGCTCTGTGACCACCTAGAGGGGTGGAATAGGGAGGGTGGGAGGGAGATGCAAGAGGGAGGAGATATGGGGATGTATGTATGTGTATAGCTGATTCACTCTGATATAAAGCAGAAACTAACACACCATTGTAAAGCAATTATACTCCAATAAAGATGTTAAAAAAAGAAAAGCTGGCATATCTTTGGAAAACTAGCTGACAACATGGCACCAAAAGGAAGTTATTCTGAGAATCAAATCAAAGATAGGTGAAAGACAGCATATGAAACTCATTGTGTACTGGGCAATATGACTGATGCTGGAGATAAGAAACAAAAATCAACAGTCCCTTGCCTTCAAGGAGTTCAAAACTTCCCATGGAAGAACCCTTCAGTTTCTTAAAGTATTTCATTAACAGCCTCTATATTAAAATGGCCAAAACAAGATCTCCAAGCAAAGAACAACTGGTATGTTGCACTTTACCTGCAAAAACAAACAAACAAACAAACAAAAAAACTGCTCCTCTTAGCTAAAAGCAGCTCTGGTCATCTGTGTAAAGGACAGCAGGACCCTTAGACACTTTGACCCAAGAACTAACAGAGGTGTCACTTGGCAGATCACACAAAACGGCTGCTATGGAGACAGAGAACTTCATGCAGAGCAGCCACAATGACAACTACTAGAGAAACAAGGGTGTGGACTACACGAGAGGATGTACGGAAATAAGAAGAGGACGAGGCAGCAAACGTTCATTCTGTTGTTCCACATCCAAAGCCATCAGGGGTTCTTCTTGCCGTTCTTCAAACATGCCACACTAACTGCCTTCCTTTGGGGCCTTTGTACTCACTGTTTTCTCCCAAGAAGAGTCTTACCCCAGATCCTCGGCTAACTCATTTAAAGGCATCATAAAGTATGATTCCTCAAGAAAAGACCTTAACAACTATAGAAATATTTGAGTAATATTCAAATATGTTCATATATCATCACAAACCTTTTTTCCTTTGGTTTCTACTTTTTTATTAGCAAAACAAAAATCCCTACACTTTTCAATCTTGAAAATGTCTCCCCATAACAAAACAAAACCAAACATGAACAGTAAAACAATGTAGAATTTAGAGGTCCATGTGGTATGTATAAAAAAATGTCACCTCATCACTTCCCTAAAACTGGGAAACTAAGAATCAGAAAAAAGAATAAAACAATACTATATCGAATTTAAATGATGATAAAGTGAGCCACTTCCTAACCACTCACTATTTGGGAGCCTTACACATATTACTTAACATCCCTCCCAGAAGTAAAAAGTCTTTTCCTAAAATCCACGACAATGGTCCCCAAATGTCAGCCTGCAAAAAACACTGCCAGCCCAGAGCTAAGTTTTCAATAGTCAGAGATAAAACAAAGAAAATGAAGACCATAAAGTAATTATAAAATTAAATTTTAAAAGCTACATTAACTTTGCAAACTGCATGCTTATTCTCAATATTCATAGTTTCACAGCCAAACAAAAGATAGAACTAAAAATGCCTAAAATGTAGTACAAAACACAGGATAATTCAATGGCCTATAGGGTAAGACACCCTTGTCTCCAGAGAGAAGGGGTCGTGTACAAGTTTAAGGAAATGTAAAGTAATACATGAAGATATATGAAAATCAAATAGCAATTTCATACATTTCAACCTAATACAATAATTTATTTTCCTAAGGAATGGAATGAACCACACAATTATAATATCAAAAGCTGTTCCTCAGATGTTTTCTACAAGACTTTAAGAGTAAAACAAGGCACACATGAATTCAAATAAATCAAAGTCTTGACTCTCATTTTACAATCCCAATGCTTTCAGCACTTATAGACATCTGATCATAAGACTTCATGCCAACCACTTTAAAAAAAGTCTCAAGATTGATTCTGAAAACTACAGAAAGCAACCGTGTAACATGAGTTAAAAAGCTAGCACATTTTTGTCTAATTCAATCAAACCCTTACCAAGCCACTCCATAATAAGGGCAAGGTGTTTTTTATTTTTATTCCCTGTATTGCAGAAAAGGTCAATGCCCTTGGGACTCCAATGGGCTTTGCTAACAGAAAAATCAAGCTAAACTGAGAACGCCCGTTTATTACAAAGCTAAGTGCTAGATAAAATATCCATTAAATCTGAGTGCCAACAACATCTAATGTTTTATGTCCACATAATGCAGGAAAACACTGGTTGTGACCTATCAACAAACATTCCAAGCCAATCTGCTTAGTAATCTGCTGAAGTTGCTGTTTTATTGCTTAAACAGACAGAAATATGACCGTGCTTATTATGAAAGTATCATATTACCTCAAGCTAATAAGAATTGATGGAACAAAGAAGAGATCGTTATGTAAAAATTAATAACATTTGGAGCATGACATGCAACGATCATAGAACAGCATTTGTTTTTCAAAACTGGCAGAGAAAAGGACTTTTTACAGAGGGGAAACACTGTTGATGAGGAACGTTCTTATACTTCACTATTTGGCTTTTCCAAGAAAGGCTAGCATGAAGCAAGAGGACTACACAGTATCCTCTCCTATTACATATATATATTAGGATTGGGGACCTTACATTTTATTTTATTTTTTTTTGGAGGCAGGAAGTATAGTTGATTTAAAATGTTGTGATAGTTTCTTCCTATTATATTTTGATAGAATTGAAGAACTTTAGAGTCTGAATGAAACTTTGGGATCACTAATCCAACAATTTCATCATACATATGATAAGCCTTAGAAGGTTACATGACTTAGTTTTCCAAGGCCATACAGCCATTAACAGCCAAGGAGAGACTAGAAGGCAGGTCTCAGGTTGCTAACCAGAAACAGAGTCAGGTGCCCATTACCATCTGGCAAAAATGTTTTTGGTATTAAAACAAATTTTTAATTTATTCTAATACTTAGAATAACATTTTTAAAGTTTGAATCAATAAAAGACATCACTATTATATTTAGTCAATATATCCACTTAAATCTTTGAAATAAAAATTTTTTTACAAAATGAAGATTGGCAAACCTATATCAATGCTCTTAGAAAGGAGGGAGTTACAGCATGCCAGGGGCAGGAGGGCATTAATTCTCCAAAACATCTGTCTGCCAAAGACAAAGTAAAACAGCCAATTCAAAGTAATGTCCTTTTGTTTGAGGGATGATTACAAAGAGCCCAAAAGCCAGCTTTTGTACCAACAGAACTAACAGTTACCAAATGACATGGGGTAAAGCTCAGAAAATACCCAGGAAATATCAGGCAATCCCAGAAGAAAACAAAAATCTCTAATAAAGTGAAATCAGTCTTGGGAAAACATGTTTAGCACCAATTTATCATTCAATTGCATTATAACTTTTTTTTTTTTTCTTTCTTTGTGGTACGCGGGGCCTCTCACTGTTGTGGCCTCTCCCGTTGCGGAGCACAGGCTCCGGACGCGCAGGCTCAGCAGCCATGGCTCACGGGCCCAGCCGCTCCGCGGCATGTGGGATCCTCCCGGACCGGGGCATGAACCCGTGTCCCCTGCATCGGCAGGCGGACTCTCAACCACTGCGCCACCAGGGAAGCCCTCAATTGCATTATAAACACGAATGTTTCCACAAAATGAGTGTGAAAAACATTGAGGAATTAATCAGATTTTGTCAGATGTGAGTTCCTGAGATTTTCCTTGCTTAAATGTACTTAAATGTACACATTTTATTCTTCAAAATAACTGAAAATGTAGCTTAAATAGGTTACATAATGGCCAAACTCCAAGAATAATCTCTAATTAATGTAGCAATTTCCACCTCTTCCATCTCTATATTTAAATATTTAATCTATTACTAAATGAATTATAATATTAATATAGACAGACTGTCCAAAAAATAAATTGCTGTAACACTGCCTGAAATACACTTTTAATGTAACCCTCAAGGCATGCAGACATTACAGAGATAGGATCAGGATCTAAGCTGTCTTTAATTTCAAAGAGATCCTTAACAGCTCATTATAGTACTGCACTTGCTGAACTGATGATTTAGAAAGAGTTATCCAAGACAGTTCAGATTAACTGAACTGTTCAAATCAGAGCAGCTCAAATCAGAGCCATAACCAGCGCTTTAATCTGAATCTTGTCAATATTCAAACGTGTAGGTGGCGTCACCTCTGCACTTGGGTAAACAGTACAGATGGGTAATGGCATCTTTCAATTTTTCCGTATAAAATTATAGTTGAAGAGTTACAAGCAAAAATTTGGTCCCAGGGTGATGAGCTCAACATATCACCACATTATTTCAGGGTATTTGAAATGTCAAAAATCCATTCATGAACCTGTAGGTTAGGAGCCCTAATTACTCAAAACCAAGGCTCACATTTTACACAAAAGGAAACTGAGGCCAGAGAGAAGGCTTGCCAGAAGTCGAAAAACTTGTAAGGGACAAAGGTCAGGACTTCAGTCAGCATCTACTGTCTTTTAGTCAACTAAACTCCTATTCAGGTGGGTTCAAAAGATTCTCCAATTGCTTCTGCTAGATGCCCTGGAGGCACTTTTACTTTAAATTTCTGATTGGAATAAGAGGCATAAATGTGACGGCAGCCCTATGGTTAAGAATTGTTAGGGTGACTTTCTCTTATCCTATCCTCTTTCCCCACCCAAGCTGAGACCCAGCAGCGGGACCTCTTGGCCTCTGCCTGGGCCTATGGTCCATTTTGGTCTTTAGTTTTTCCCTAGCACACCCTTAACTAAGGGCTTAGGCTTTCAGGAGTCCCACTTTATGAGTCTGGGGGATCCTATGAGGTCTTAGCTCTGATTTCCCAGCCTCCACCCTAGTCCCGGCATATTTCCTCCAAACGGCACGGCATTCACTCTCTCCTACCCACCTGAATGTCGTCTCGCCGTGACTCCCCTCTGGATTTCCCTCATTTCTCGAGAGCTCAGCTAGCAGCCTCTTCCTGCTCCTCATGTCACAACACAGACAACAAACATTCATTATGTGCCAGACACTGTTCTGAGTGCCTTACACATAGTCTTTTAACCCTCCTAAGAGCTCCATGTGGCAGAGGCTGCTACAGTCTTCACTTGGTAAGCACAGAGCCAAAGCATGGAGGGTCATGCAGCTAATGGAGCACTGCAGCTGGCTGACCATGACCACAGACGTGGAGAAATAAGACCCTTTATGTTACTTTTGCCTCTCCATGCATGTATAAAGGTTGATTGTTTTATTTATCAATTATTTTTCTGATTCTTTTGTAACTGGAGGATTATCTGGTAATCCAGTACATCACATCCACACTCTCTGTCTCTTTAAAATATTTTTTTGTCCAAATATAAGAGAAATGCATTTATTACAAAAAGTTTTAAAAGTCATCAGCAAAGAAAAGAGAACTAAAATCACCTGATAACAATCTTGTATATTTTCTTATAAACTTTCAACTTAACTTTCTAAGTCTCTAGCAAAACTCCACAGACAGCATTAGTATGTCAACTCAAACTGACACCAACAACCACGGGAATCACTGAGTACAGTATCACTGCGTCAGCCACTGCCACGTTCATGAGGTCTCCTGTGTGTTTGCAGGGATTCTCCTTTACAGGTGCTTTAGAAACAACATTAACCTTATCACTTCACCAAGGGGGTTATGTGCACAGTAAGTACAAAAGCAGTGAAGATACTGTAAGTCAATAGTAGGAAAAGTTGGAAAATCTATACCGGAAACAAATGTAGTAAAAAAAAAAAAAATTTAGGTGGGAAACAAACACATACATGACACCCGAAACACTGTAAATCAACTATACTTCAATTTTAAAAAACGCACATATGTGTGCAGGAGAAGTTAAAGACCAAACAATGAACCATAAAGGGCAAGGCAGGGAGATGGATAAAATGCATGTTCAGAATATGGATGTCAATGTACAATGTCTATTAGCCTAAGGTCAGTTCAGGAAAAGTCCTGAGTTTGTGTCAGCACAAACTGCTGCCAATGAAAACTAGTCAGAAAAAGCACACATTAGTGAAAAATTTTTGAATAAGAATGCCTTCAAACTGGGAAGGAAATACACATATGCACGCACATGCGCGCGTGCATACACACACACACACCCCCCTACATACACACCCAGGTGCTAGCTAAGCAACTATCCCAATCGTTACTCTGGGGGCCCTCAGGTCTCCAAAGCACTGGCCACATCTGCAACACGTCAGCTTCATATTAACTTTGAGTAGGTTCTAGGATTTGGCACAGTAGAAAGAGGATTCCAACACATTCAGGATACAAAACTGAGTTAGGTGACATATTATATCTACAGCTAATTAAAACCATATGTTCTTCTATACACGTATATACAGAGAGAATACTTCCTGGACAAGAATTTTGTTTTTCCTTTTAACGTGACAGCATACGTTATATCAAAGTATTTCATGGGCTTCCCTAGTGGCACAGTGGTTGAGAGTCTGCCTGTTGACGCAGGGGACACGGGTTCGTGCCCCGGTCCGGGAAGATCCCACATGCCGCGGAGCGGCTAGGCCCGTGAGCCATGGCCGCTGAGCCTGTGCGTCCAGAGCCTGTGATCCGCAACAGGAGAGGCCACAACAGTGGGAGGCCCGCGTACCGCCAAAAAAAAAAAAAAAAAAGTATTTCATTATCTTTTTGAATGGCTGATTTCAAGGTTATTAATCACTAAGGACTTCCTGCTTTTGGATCCACAGGTGAGTTAAGCCACAGACTGACCTTGGACTTGGAGTGGGGAGACAAAAGGAGTGAGAGCGAGGAGACAGACACAGAGAAAAATACTGAAGCACAGCGTAAGATGACGAGTGATATGCTAGAGCTAAGTATAGATGGGATAGGACAGTAGAGGAGAAGTAAGAGGAAGGAGGGGTAAATGGTGAGAAGTAGGTGAGAGTCCCAAGATGGAAAGGTGCATCACAGGGAAAGCATGAAAGCATAAAGCAGCAGACATACTCAGGAGAAAAAACAAACAATTGTCTGAATGGATGGAAAGGAGGATTCACGTTGGGTAGTTGAGGGAAATGAAGCTGCAGAGAGAAGCTGGTACTGGATCATGAACAGCCTTAAAGTCACTTATCCTCAATCGAATCTATAACATTAAGGGAAATATGTGAGAGCCTTTGGGCAGACATCTTCGGCAACCAAAGAAAAAGAATTACTGGGCTTCCCTGGTGGTGCAGTGGTTGAGAGTCCGCCTGACGATGCAGGGGACACGGGTTCATGCCCTGGTCCGGGAAGATCTCACATGCCACGGAGCGGCTGGGCTCGTGAGCCATGGCCGCTGAGCCTGCGCGTCCGGAGCCTGTGCTCCGCAACGGGAGAGGCCACAACAGTGAGAGGCCCGCGTACCGCAGAAAAAAAAAAAAAAAAAAAAAAAGAATTACTATGGCGGATTTCTGAGCTTCCCGCCCGGCCAGGGTCCATCCTCTCACACTCAGGGCCTTCTGAGGCCAGGCAAGTTGTTATTCTCAGAGCCTCCCTGGCTCACCCGTGCTGCATACACACCCCTTTCCTTACAGACACTCAATCACAAAGGTCTGAAATCGGAGAAGGGGAACATGCTGTTATAGTGACACATCACAAGAGGAGAATGGATACATATCCAGAATGTTTCAAAACTAAAACGACCCACCCAAGCACTTCTCTTTCAAGTCTGTTTCAATTCAACATTGTATAATTAGCTTCAAAAACAGAAAAATATACAGAATATTAATCCATGCTTCAGGATCACCTTGATCAGGCAGTGCAGCTGCCTGACTTAAGGGAAAAGGGAACTGAAAAACACTTCAGTTAAAAGAAAACCAGAGACAGATTAGTAATTTCTTTTAAACTACAAATAATGAATATGCAGGGACTTCCCTGTTGGTGCAGTGGTTAAGAATCCACCTGCCAATTCAGGGGACACAGGTTCGAGCCCTGGTCTGGGAAGATCCTACATGCCGTGGAGCAACTGAGCCCGTGTGCCACAACTACTGAGCCCACATGCCACAACTACTGAAGCCTGTGTTCCTAGAGCCCGTGCTCCACAACAAGAGAAGCCACTGCAATGAGAAGCCCCTGCTCACCGCAACTAGAGAAAACCCGCATGCAGCAATGAAGACCCAACACAGCCAAAAATAAATAAATTTATAATAATAATATGTAGTATACATTTGAGAGAGTTTTTCATCCTCCTAAAAAGAATGAATTAGATATTAGTTTTTATGTAAAAATGCTATATACTCTGAAACATCAATTCATTTCTTAGGTATCTCCCCACTCTGCTCCACCACTGTAGACCCTCGTGTTTTTCTGCTAAGTATGGAAAATCTTCCAGGAAAGAACAGGCTAAGAGTCAGGAAATCCTTGCTGATCCTGTAATTACTGGATCTGCCACCAATTAGAATGATCTCTACAGTTTCAGGCCACTTGAGTATCAAAGAGCCACTGCACTGTCCTTTGAGAAGAGCAGCTTAGAGGTAACTCTTATCTCTCACATAAGCTCCCAGAGGTGCTGGATCAATATCTTTCCCCTCTGCTGCTTTTCTGTTAGGGAGTCAAATGCCAGCTTGAATAGAGAAATGCTCATTCACCAACAAGGGACACTGCTGTTTAGAGATGCAATTTCTCAGATGCTCCAATCCTGTCCTGTATACACAATTACTTCTATAAGAGGAGTGCAAAAGGAGCCCAGTAGTTATGGTAGGAAATTCCCAAAAGACGCTAGATTTGGAGTTGTGTGCTCCCAATGAGCACTAATCCCACTCTTCGTCACTTTCTAATAATGACGTCTAATAATGACATAATTATAATCATAATAATGATGATTTTCATTCACTTTTAGATGTACAAGACACAGAGGGAGAAGGCTGAGGTAAAGACATTCAATGCCCAATAAATAAGTAATTTGCTCCAGGACATGGAATATTATCCACTCTTTGTTTGGAAGTCTGTAAAAATCTTTAGCCATCACTGTAATTCTCTGATTTTTCCTCTCAATTCTCAAAAATCCCCAGAGGACTGCAGCAGTCCTTAATATATTAAAATAGAGGGTGAGACTGCTGCAAAAGCTACAATCACCAGTGTTTCAGCAAGATATTTAACCTCAGACTTTGGAGATGTCTTCGTTAAACCAATCCATTTAGAAATTTGGCAAGCTATACTGATCGAAATCAGAACTTCTCTCCATGGAGAAACTCTGGGCCAATTTACGATGATTCACATGGAAATAAACTTCCTAGGAAGATAATGACATAGGAGAAGGCAGTTTTCCTTATGTGTTAGGATAGCCCATTCCCTTCCAAGAAGCTATGCTGTCAGAGGCTATGATGGGGAAGGGTAATGAAAATCCATAAGTAATGTAAATTAAGTATTAATTACTTTATACAAAACAGTCCTTTATCTTGGCACTAAGGGGAAAACGGTTTGTGCTGCATATGATAAAGTTGGAGAAAGAAAAATTGAACATGATGATATATGGAAATAAAGGCAAATATGTTTCATTACTTTTATTACTCAAGGCAGAATTCTACCTTGAATTGGCATTACAGAGACTGCTACTATCATTATCTGATCCTTACACTGAGGATCTCTTTTTCTAACTAAACATGCGGCATAAAAGAAGACAGTGAATAAAAGTTAAAAAAAATCTGCTAAAGATGTGTACTCTGATAAACTGGATTTAAACTAAATGGAAGCCTGAACCCAAGATTCAAGTTATTCCCTTGACAGCATCCTCACAGACTTGATTAACAATTTCCACCAGGAAATGAGAACACCTCAAAGAAGGGCTTTTTACAGAAAACCTGCTTGAACTGATCCTTTTAGAGATGGAAAAAAAACAGACCCTTATGATGCTATGAGATACTTGTAAGGAAGAAACAGCTGGTCAGAGGTATGATTGAAGACAACAAAAAAACATTTTTGGAAAAAGAGAGGTAAAAGGGGCAACTAGGTAAGACAAACAGACAAATGTTAACATCTAGGAATAGTAACTGGTTGTAAATAAAACTACTTCACACCAAGCCACATCAGTAAAATCTAGTTAATGAGAAAGGATGTTTCATGACACACCAGGTGTAACAGGATATAGAAGTACTGCATCTAGTTTCGTACTCAGATGGTGTTAATAAATTTAAAGGATTCAAGTTAAAAACAAAGGCAATGCAAAGAAACACAAAGCATATTATTTCCGTAATTTGATACCTTGAGAAAAATGATTGTCAGCTCCTTCTGGAGGGTCTCAAGGCAAATGTCAGAAATGACCAATTTACCCCATCATATAAAAAAAGGAAGACTTTAACATGGCTAGATTATGTGAAGCAAGGATGTATCCCTAAAATATAAATTCCAAATAAATTATGTATTACTTATGGTCTCCTTATGGTGTATATATTTGCCACTTGGTGAGATTTCTTCTCTACCAGGCCATTTTTTAGAAAAGTTTGTTACAACAAACTGACAGAATAACTTCTGAGTATTATACAGTCTATACGGAATAAATTCTGGAAAACAACACAAGCTCACCTTCATCACTCGTTGCCTGCTGTTTCACCAGAGTCATTGGGGATCTTGCTGGAGGCTTACTAAGTGGATGGCGCCAACTTTTAGCAGTTTTGGTTTCTCCTTCTATTCTCTGGTTACAGAACACAAATGGGGGAGAAACAGCCACCGTTAAAGACTTGTTTTAAAACAAAAAACTATGGTTATGATGATTTACAACAAGTTAATTATGAAGAACTCTTACACTCATTCACCTGCTGAGGAATTAACACTTCGTTAAAGAAATTTAAACCTACAAGTCAAAAGAAATAGGAACCCATTCTATTAATAATTTTACTGACAGGGAAGTCAGTTAACTATTCTTCCACTTCATATTAAAATACTATCTGGAGGGACTTCCCTGGTGGCACAGTGGGTAAGAATCGGCCTACCAGTGCAGGGGACACGGGTTCGAGCCCTGGTCCGGGAAGATCCCACATGCCACAGAGCAACTAAGCCCGTGAGCCACAACTACTGAGTCTGCATGCTGCACCTACTGAAGCTCACGTGCCTAGAGCCTGTGCTCCGCAGCAAGAGAAGCCACAGCAGTGAGAAGCCCATGCACCGCAACGAAGAGTAGCCCTCACTCGCCACAACGCAGCAATGAGAGAAAGTCTGCGCGCAGCAATGAAGACCCAACACAGCCAAAAACAAAATACAAATTTAAAAAAACAAAAACAAAAACACTATCTGGGGACTTCCCTGGTTGTACAGTGGGTAAGACTCTGCACTCCCAATGCAGGGGGCCCAGGTTCAATCCCTGGTTGGGGAACTGGATCCTGCATGCTGCAACTAAGGAGTCCTCATGCCACAATGAAGATCCCGCATGCTGCAACTAAGACAGGTACAGCCTAAATAGATACCTAAATATTTAAAAAAAAAACCACAAAAACACTATCTGTAGTGCAGGGTATGCTTCTCAAACCTACAATAAATTCAGCAGTTAGCTAGTTTTCAAAAGTTCTTTAAAACTAATTTAAATTTAGGATTATATATTCATAACAAAACAGGACCATGGCATTTGGTCATGTGTGACTATGTGGCAGGTTATTTTGCTTTCTATCCTCACACAGGAGGAAGTACTGCCAAGGTGAGCCTGTACTCCTCCTTCCATTCAAAAATGAATCGCCACTTCTCTGAGGATCAAACAGGAAATCAAAAGTTGTTGCTGTTGTTTAATATGGCACATTACTGTCATCTTGAAACCACTTAAATTTTATGTAAAATCTTCTGTCTGAGCTGCCCAGACTACATTCTCCTTTCAAAGGTAAAGGAAAAAGTCCTGTGCATCCTGACATCTTCCAGGCAGAAACTACTTCCAAGCTTTCTTGCCCATGCAGCAACCCCCCAAAAAAGGCAGGGGTGTGGTTAGAGAAAGAGTTCGAAACTAGTGGGTTTGCATCAACATTTGACTGCAAAAGAAAGGAGTCCCAGGAATTTCCCAGTAAGCTGAAGAAGCAGGGCCCAGAGGGAGAGAAACTATGCTGACATCTGACACCAAAACAGAATTATGAGAAAATGCGTGAGAGCATTCTAATCAAAGCTGGGATCACAAAGTATAATACAGGGTGAGATTTACCTGTAGTTTATAACAGCTAAAAATTAATGTGAGGAATTATAACTTAGTCAACAGTAACAAATATTTACTAAACCCTTACTACATGCCACACTGTTCTAAGAGTGAGCTACAGAAGGTCCCTGCTTCCAAAGAGTGCAATATAGATTGGGGGTGGGGGTGGGGGGAGCACAGACAAAAAACAAGTAGAAAATAAATATTTATGAAGTACTATTAAGCAATAGTAATAAAACAATAAAGCATGACAAAGAATGGAAAGAGATGGGGAGAAGGCTATTTTATATGGGGTCATCAGAGAAGCCCTTTCTGACAAGAAGACATTTGAGTGGAGCCTTGAGTGCAATGAGGAAGCGGTCCATTTAGCTCTCTAGGGGAGGAGTATTTTGGACAGCAGGAATAGCAGGTAAGGTTTGAACACATTTGATTTATTCCAGGAAAAGCATGGAGTCCAGTTACAGATAGACAGACACTGTTTAAAAAATAACGCAATGTTTCTTGAGAAGGTTGACTAAAGCTGACTGCTACCAGCATACACGTAGCATCACGCTTAATACTAAGAAACACTGGTCACACTACACAAAAATGAAATGGCTCTGTATCACTTAGAAGGACTGTCTGACACCATGGTATGAGAAAAGAATACCACACAGCCGTTTCTGATGAGAGCAAACCAAGTCCCTCAGCCCTCAACAGCAGCACTTGCTTTCCTAGGCAGTCAGGCTTTGTTCAGAGAAATGATAAAGATGAAGGTTAACGGCACTGAGAATCCAACTGCCTCCATTGAAAGCAAGGAAACAGAAAACTTACTTTCCGTTCCATTCTAGTTTAAAGAAGCTGACCAAATATAAACAGGCATGTGACTTATTCACCATTCTAGAATCCCAATATCTATCCAGCTACAATCGCTATGTGAAATTAAGTTGTAAATTTTATTTACTGGTATGTGAATACTATTTTCAAATTGCTCAGCAACCTTTTCAAATAAATTAGATCATATTTTTCTATTTCTCAGATACTTCTGAGAAATATTTTATAGTTCAGTAGGACAATCATGCATAAAAATGATAAAAGTTATTGGGTGAAATTAGGAAATCATCTATATTTTATTGGACATTTTAAAATTACTTATGAACAGAGTATTCCAAGTTGATGTCTTTATTTACTCTCCCTTGCTACTAAAGCTCCAAAAGGCCTGTGATGAGTTGAAATGACCAGGAGCAGTCCGGAAGTGGGTCTGTTCAGTGGCCGGCACAATTTATCAGCTCCAACATTTGAGGCTTCCCTCACTCATCCACTTGAACTCCTTTATCAAGTTGTGCAGGTCAAAAGAGGTTACCAAATTATGACAATCACTACATGCAGTCGTAGCTTGGCTGATACACTCACAATCTTAAAGTTACAGTGAAAGTTTACGCTGAGAGCATATGATATTAACATCGTACAAGAACATATGAGAAACAGGGAGGCCCTATGCAAAGGGTTAGAATGGGGAGGCTGGAAATCAAGAGGGATCTTGAGTTTTCCAAGAGGCAAAGGCCTGGTTCCCACGGTGGGCAGGACCAGAAGGGTCAGCCTGGTCCTAGATTCAGAGTCCATGAGGAAAGAGTCAGGGAAAAGTATGACCAGATGAGCCTTAATCTTAAAATAGAGGCTGTGGGAAGCCTGCAACCCAGAGGTATTAAGCATTGGCAGAAGGAGGCCAGAGCCCTGCAGCTGAAATTATTTCCAGCCTGGCTACTATTGGAGGTGACAGAACCGCTCTGTATCTTGACTGCATCAATGTCAGTATCATGGTGATATTCTACTATAGTTTTCCAAGAAGACACTATTGGAAAAAAAAAAAAAAGAAAACACTATTGGGGCAAAAGGGATACATAAGACCTTGTTATACTATTTCTTACCACTGCATGTAAATCTACAATTATCTCAAAATAAAGAGTTTAGTGTTAGAAAAAATTTTTAAGTAAGAAAATTAAGCTCCAATATGTGGCCAAAAGTTCCATGTTCTCTGAATTATTACCATGTGAGCCAGACCTCACAGAAGGCTTACCTCCCGGTCATTGAAAGAAATATGATTAAGACCCATAACTGTGAAATGTTATTTCTGCCCTAAAGCAAGATTTTGATGCACAGCATTCTGTTTACAGAAAGTGCCTTGACAACATAATAAATATGGTAAAAATTGACACTGCCACATACACTGGGGACTTTGAAGCCATTTCTCTCTCCACTGGGGACCTCTGGGACTTCCCCAGGTTCAAGGCCTACCCCATGGCTCTCCACATCACTCTCTTCTCCCTCTGTCAAAGCACTGTTACTCTCCACCACAGAGGAGCACGACTCAGGTGACTTTGGCCATGGAAGCTTGGGTGGCTCTGATTCCTTAGACATAACATGGCCACTAGACATGGAATCGTCAGCATCACTGGGATTTGAAGGCGGAATTGTGGCACAGGTTTGGTCAGCCTCAGTTTTGATTTTCTCTGCCACAGATGTGCTTAGGCAGACGTTTCCTGAGGAGTAAAACAAAAGACTGTTAATAAATCTTACACTGTGTTATTGCTGAGAACTGTTGAACTATTCTCAACTAAATTTCTACCATCAAACTTTCCCTCTAAATTTCCACTAAAGACCTGAGTGGGAAAGGTCACCAAAGCACCATGCAGCCTTCGTAATTGTTAAGGTGGCAAAATAATATACTTACTGACAAAATAAGGGATTTAAAAAGAGGTTCCACTGCAGACCAATGTCAAAAGCCAGGGCAATAACAATAATTACCCAAGCAATAGCAAGTTGAGATCTTTCTAAAAATAAGAACTTAATTCCAATATATGCTACTGACGAAACATTCCAGCTCAGAGGATGTATCTCAAGAACACAGGTAGGGAAGTCCCTGGTGGCGCAGTGGTTAAGAATCCGCCTGCCAATGCAGGGGACACGGGTTCGAGCCCTGGTCTGGGAAGATCCCACATGCCATGGAGCAACTAAGCCTGTGAGCCACAACTGCTGAGCCTGCGCTCTAGAGCCCACAAGCCACAACTACTGAAGCCTGCACGCCTAGAGCCCGTGGCTCCACAACAAGAGAAGCCACCGCAATGAGAAGCCCGTGCACCGCAACGAAGAGTAGCCCCCGCTCGCCGCAACTAGAGAAAACCCATGCGCAGCAACGAAGACCCAACGCAGCCAAAAATAAATTTATATTAAAAAAGAAAAACCACATGTAAAACTGTGAGATCGAATAAAAATTATTTCCTACACTAATCCTGCATCATACAATGACAGCATATGAAAGGAGAAGAATATCACATGCACTTCTCTCCTACAGCCATCTCTATTCACCCTCCTCCCTTCCTTACACATACACGCACACGTGCACACACACAAGCATCATTTCACCTATCACACAGTAGCTCGGATGCTGCACTAGCCAAGTCCTCTATTAGATGCTCTGCCAGGTCTCAAAACCTGGAAGTCCAAATGCAAGAGACCAGGCAGTGACACAAATAATAAACCTGGGTACCCTTAGCTTAAACTACCCAGTAATTTGTAAAGTAGTTAATTTAACCTGGTGTGATTAAAAACAACAACAACAAAAAAAAACTACGGCGAGAGACTATAAAGAAATATCCGTAAGCACTGCATAACTGTTCTCTGTACTGCTTGCTATTCCCTTCCCTACCTTCTTTACTTTCTATTTTCCATGTGTTCATCACAAGTCAATTCAGATATCACTTACTCCAAGAAACCCTGCCAGTCCAGCCTCCTGTCTATTTCAGGTCTTTCCTTGGTATTCCAGGAACACCCTATGCCATCGCTACTAGTGGCACTCAGCACACTAGATAGGAATTATATATTTATTTGTCTAGCTCTCCAATTAAATATAAACTCAGTGAAAAAAAAGTCTATGATTTAAACTCTATTAACATAGATATTTCAAGAGCAAAAGGTAGTAAGAATAGAGAAGCAGCCAAGGATCCGATTAACTAGGACAATGATCAGGACTTTTTCTTTTACTCTGAGTGCAATAAGAGCAAGAAGATGGGAGGGACAAAACAAACCACGTCTTTTAAATGGATCACTATGACTGCCATATGGAGAACTGACTAGTAGGGGTGACTAGAGTGGACACAGGCAAGACAGGAAGGAAGTAATTTCTGCAACAGTCCAGACAAGAGATAACGTGCCTTGAGCAAAGAGGAAGCAAGGGGGTGGCTGGATTGGGGAGAGTCCCACAGTTGAAGGATACAATAGATGAGGGGTATGAGAGAGCGACAGGAATTACCAACAAGCTCGATTAGGAAAAGGACAAAATCTCCAACAACTATTAAAGAAGCAAAGCATTAAAACAATTTCAGAGAAATATGCTATAAAAGCGGGGAAAAGCAAAGCAGTTGAGATTTACAGATGATGGCTTTGGCGCAGAGAAACAGCCAGGGGACTATATACACATTTCACAGGACTGAATAATGTTTGCTGTGCTTCTGTAAAACCTTAATCTTTATTTTCTTCCTAAAATTAAGTCGACGCTAAGAATCTGCAAAGAATTATCTATAATTGGTTTTCTCTATTCCATGTGAATTCGAGAGAGGCTTTCCAAAAAATGTATTGTATATTATAAATTGAGTTGCACTAAAAGTAAATTTTTTTCATTTTAGAATCTTCTTTTTTATTAAACGAAATAGGCACTGCTGGCTGCTTGCCTCAAAATTCCATTACCCGTAGCAGTGGTGCTTCTGATTTTCATAACACTCCCTTGGCATTTTGATTGAGTTACCGCATAGTTTTAGATAGCTTATTGGTTAAGCTACGTGGAAAAGTAACATATCTGCCCCAGTAAACACAGATTTAAGGCAGATCAACAATCACCTACTACTAATACGTGAAACATAATCAGCTAGTTTCTCACCTGCGAATCTGATATTATCTGATAAATTGTGATCCAGCTGCATCCTGCTAGCAGAGGCCTCTTCCTCTGAAGGTGCTTCTGTATTTGCTAGTTTCACTGCTTCTTCTGGCTTTTCACTGTCCTTGAGCTCATCTGGGTCTGGGTCAGGAGTGGGGCCCTCTGCCCCATCAACTGCAGCTAACACTTCCTCATCTTCCTCATTCTTAGGCCTCTTAGAGTGAGAACTAGTGCACTGGAAGCTTTTAACAAAAGAAGCTATAGTCAGAACACAATATTTCCAATGGACAGGAAAAAACATATATACAAATATTATTTTCACTTAATGAAAAAAGAGAAGAGAAAACTGATTGGTTTTTAATCACATTATACAAAGATAATCTTCACGAGGAATAGATCAAATTGAAATGTTAAGCACAGTTTTAATAACAATTTACTAAAAACTAAAACAACTCTAAATTGTTAAACATTATTGATTATTAAATATTACTGATTATTAAACATTACTGGAAAATCACTTAAAATTTTATAACAATATTAAAGCGAAAAATAAAGTGAAAAATGATGACATAAGGATAAAAGAAAATATTATTTAGATAATGAAGAAAGAAAAAGGAAATAAGGAGATTCCATAAAGCTGTTGTTAAAATTTGAGTAGATTATTTACATTCCAAGGTGAACTGGTGGCTATATTTCCCTGAGTTTCGTACAATTCTGAAATATGCATGAAAAGCATTAAGGTTAAATGCAATTATCATTAGCTAAAGGAATTAAGAGAGGAGGAAGGCAAACCATATGTATTTAACATCTTATATCAATGTATTATTTATTTTCAGAGTGGACGCCATTTTTAAAGTTTTCCTCTTCTAGTATTTTCCAGCAAGTCACTTGATAGCTTTGTTGCAGATGCCTTTTGTATATGACACATTTCTAACACTTTCATTTAAGAAGAATTACAACTGAAATCAAAATGACGTGTACTTCAGAGTACACACACACACAAGAAAACACATTAGTGTTTTTCTATAGGAAGTCACAGATAAGATAAAGGGGGTAGCCAGGGATAACCTATGTAAATTAGCTTTGGCTGCTGCTGGAAGTAACAGTATTGGTATCATCATCACTTTATTGAGAACCCATGCAGTGGCCTATGTGGAATATCTCTACATTATGAATAGCACAGTACACTTACAATAGGATGGCTGACATCTCTTTGAGATTTCAGTGAATCATTCCCTTCATTAGATTTTCCTAGATATAGCATATTACTTAAGGGAGATCAGCAAACTCGATGATCAAACCACAAAGGTGAGCATAATAAACAAGCCCCTTAACATTAGGCTTTCTAACTGGGTGAGTGAAGACCACTGATTATTTTAACCTACTGAAAGGCATTTCGAATCTGTTCAATGTCATAGATCTATATTCAATGTCAACCCACAAGGACCACTGTGGTTAGTAACTAAGAGACCACATCATACACCTAATTGGAGTACTGTGTTTTCTGTCCATTAAAGAACAATTCTCAAGATGTGCCATTGGCTACTGAACTCAAGACTGACTACTGCCCCTCCTTCCACAGTGAACTTTTTTGGCAATGCGGATTCGCACATTTACAAAACACAGTGACTCTCTAAATCGGTGTTTCCCAAACTCTTCTGAATGCAACCCACAGTAAGTTATACATTTCAGATGATGACACAATACACACATACACATGCTCACACATGTCATGAATTAATACTTACCCTTACCTCATGGGAAGAACTACAATGCATTTTATTCTCTTTTACTTCCTAATTTTAAAATGTTGTTCCTAACCTATTAAATTGCTTTGAAAACTAAAAGTTTGAAAATTCCTGCTGTAGACTATAGGGTGAACTAAGAACACCTGGGTTTTAATTCTGCTACTAACTAATTCTGTGCGTCAAGTATATCTCTTACAAAATGCTGGTTTCACTCCATGTTCTTAAGGTTCCTCCACTCACTAGCATTCTAAAATAGCAGAAAGTAAATTGTCAGGGGGGGTGGGGGGGGAAGAGAGAGAGAGAGTCAGAAAATAGGCAACAGAAGTGTGGACAAAGACTTAAAATTGCAGTGTTATTTGGTTAGTAGCAAAAAACTAGAAACAAGCTACAGGTCCAAATACAGGAGATTAAATACATGCAGGCATTAGAAATTACGTTGTAGCAAATCATTCAGTTACATGAAAAAATATAAAACTGGTCATCAAATTATTAATAAGAGCATGGCCCCAATTTTGGAAATGTATATAATATTATATAATAAATAAAAATATATATGTAAAGGATATATACAAAATGTTAACACTGGTTATCTCTGGATTGTGAGGTTATGGGTGATTTGGGACTCCTTCATTATTCTTTTCCTTATTTTACAAATTTTCTCCAATGCACAAATATTACTTTTACAATCTGAAAGAAAAACAATGAGTAATACTGGAGAGTAAAAATGTAATATAAACCTGGAAAATATAAAAGTCTAAAAAGGTTGCCTGAGGACCTGAGCAACATAACACACACCCTATTTAATGTGTTTTAAGACAGCAAGATGACCACAACAGGCCTAAAGGCTTTTGAAATGGCACTGGCCACAAAAATGGAATGTAGATTAAAGTACACAGGGACAACCACGTTACAGAAACACCACATGCTCTGATTTACATCTTGTGAAAGAATAAAGCCAAGTGTGTATAATGTAGCAAAATATATAGGCATCCCAATGAGAAAAGTAATATCTGAGATGTTTGACAAATGAAAAAGAAAACTACTAAAAGTCAAAATCAGCAGCAAAATTAAAAAGTTGGAAATCGAGTTACTGAAGTTGACAAAAATAAGGAGATGAATAGAGGGCACTGATAAATCTTTAAATACATTAATGTAAGGGGTTTAGAAGGTCTAGAATTGTTCTATTTCTCATGCATTGCAACTTTCAAAATATTCTCAAATACAATATACATCTCTGTTTATATTCTATTTATTTGTTACACTTCCAAAGAACTGAAAATACTTTGCGTCAAAATTTTCGTAAGATATTAAGTAAACTGATGGTGAATAAACAGAAATAAAAAAGCAAATAAATAGTCTTTGAGAACATTATGTTCAAGGACCCATTTTAAATGAGTAAGTACAAGTAGGATGGGGTGTGGGCAGGATCATTACCTCCTGGATGCTTTTCTTACTTTCCTCCTCCTCTGCAGCCATGCTTTTACTTCAGGGGTGGATTCTGGAGTAGGCTTCGTGTGATCTATGGTATATATATCCTTTCCTTGTTTCCAAAGCTGGTATCTGTCTGGCTGAAATTTCCTCACAAAGATATCCATTGAAATTTTCACCATGTCTTTCCTGCAGGTGCACTGAAACGCAATGGGGTTGGAGTGCTTTAAACATTTTGCTAACTACAGAAAGTCACACTGAGTTGTCCTTTGAATGTACCATACATGAATACTTAGTCACTACATAATGGAGAATAATGTTTTACATTTTCAAACATTCAGTGAGTAGGGACTTCCCTGGTGGTCCAGTGGGTAAGGCTCCACACTCCCAATGCAGGGGGGCCCGGTTTCGATCCCTGGTCAGGGAACTAGATCCTACATGCATGCTACAACTAAGAAGTCCGCATGCCACAACTAAGTCTGCACGCCACAACTAAAAAAGATCCCACATGCCACAGCAAAGATCCCGCATGTGCCACAACTAAGACCTGGCACAACTGAAAATTAATAAAAATAAATAAATAAAATAAATATTTTTTTAAAGTTTTAAGAAAAACAGTCAGTGAGTAATAAACTCAATTTCTTCTGAATGGAGGTGATAACCTGTATATTCACATCTATAAACAGTAGAATAAGATGTTAAAATGCATTGCAGAGTTCTTGGAAACTGTGTACCAAGAACAACTGAAAGGAAAGAGCACACATTTGAAAGCATGCCTGCAACAGAAGGATTACCCTCCCAGCACAAGGGTGCATCAGTGAGCTGAATACTGTAAAGCTGAAAACCTAGGTTGACAATGAATAAAAGTAGCTAATAAATGTGTGGTTAGAATAATTTAACCAATAGGTTGAGATAAATTTTCTCCAAGATATATTTTAATCACATTAATGTTTATTAACAAATATACTCTCACAAAGTAACCAACAATTAGGAGCAAATAAACAGCCTCTTCTACATCATATCACATGAAACACCCACCATCACCACTACAATCATATCCACTAGAAAGAAGGAATAGTGTTAAGATAAGAAGTTCAAAGAAAAGATTATTTTGAATCCACTAGAACTTTGATTCTCATGAATACATAGTTAGAAGTCATATCATATAAAGCAAGTTTCCTATAAAGACCTCACACAGGTTATATTGTGTCTAGGTTAGTACTCCATGCAATGGAACAGATAGAATTCAAATAGTGAAACAGAGATAGTCTCAAAGACGTAACATACCTTAACCATCCCTAACACACCTGGCAACAGACTGGTTGACTCAACAACAGCCTTGAAACAGTAAGTCTTTCAATATTTTGGCAATACAATTATCATCTCCATGCAAATTAATTTAAAATTTCCTAATAATCTCCAGCTTAAAACTTCCTCCAGAGAGTTCCAATCTTGCCTTGAAAGTTCAGGAAAAAGAAAAAAGGAAAAAAAACAAAAAACAAAAAACAGGACACAGCTAACAGTCAGTATGCCTAAAACCAGCTTCTCCAAATACAAACAAAAATTTTATTATAAATGATATGACAATCCTTCTATTCTCCTATATTCACAATCAACATTTCCTAATCCCTCCCTTGCCTTCTACCCCTAGAAATCCAGTCTGTCATCATCTATAATTAGCTCTTCCTCTACCTGCAGAAATCCTTTTACCAGGACACCTTCACTGTCAGATGCTAAAACCTAGCATAACAAAACTAACTAATTTCCCTGCCTGCAGTCTCTCCTAGCACCAATTCATCTTTACAGCTGTCACTTTAATCTCCCTCAAATATCTCATAATCTTTCACTTCGGAGTCCAATAAGGTGTAATACTCTGCTCTGCCTTTAAAATAAAGTCCTGAGCCCAGCATTCAAGGGCTCTAAGCTTGGACTCCACTAGTGAGATTTCCAGGTTTCTCTCCCACTGCAAGTCAACATGAACATTCCTCTTCAACCCAAGGAGCAGAGTCACCACGAGCTTCCTTACCTCAGTGCTTTTGCTCCTACCACAATGCCTTCCTGCTCACCATTCTGCCATCCAAAGAAAATTCATCCTAAACACTGAATGCAAATTGTACCAATTATTCTTCTGAATGGAGTACTATTTATCTACACCACTGTTTTCTATTATTAGTTAAGTACAGGCAAACTTCATTTTAGTGCACTTCGCTTTATCGCGCTTTGCTTTATCACGCTTTGCTTTATCACGCTTCACAGATAAAACGCTTTTTACAAATTGAAGGTTTGTGGCAACCCTGCATCAAACAAGTCTATCAATTTTTCCAACAGCATTTATCAACAGCATTTGGTCACTTTGTATCCCTGTGCCACATTTTGGAAATTCTCACAATATTTCAAACTTTTTCATTATAATGGTGATCTGTGATCAGTGATTTTTGATGTTACTATTGCAAAAAGCTTACAACTCACTGAAGGCTCAAATGATGGTTAAGCATCTTTTAGCAATAAAGTATGTTCTAATTAAAGTATGTACATTGTGTTTTTTTTTAGTCATAGTACTACTGCACATAATAGACTGCAGTACAGTGTAAACATAACTTTTATATGCGCTGGGAAACCAAATAATTTGTGTGACTGGCTTTATTGTGGGGAAAGGAACTGAACCCACAATATCTGAGGCATGCCTATAAAGAGAGAGTTCTAAGTCATTTTTACTATAATTAGCTTAGAAATATGGAAAATGAGGATTCTGAGAAATTTAAAGATATTTTGGTTTAAGACGCAACCTTTCACTAAAGGAAGAAATAAGTTTAGACTCACCAGCAGAGACTCTCTTATTTTCGTATAGTGTTACTAATATTTGCTTCATGAAGAAAAAGGAGTGGACAATATAAATGATATGTTTCCACAGCAAGAATTTTGTCCTAGATTTTGATTTCCCATTCCTCTCTCTTAGAAGTCTTGAATTTTGTATACATGCAACAAGATCTACCACTCAACTGACTGTTTGACTCAATACAAGAATATGTGTCTTAAATTATAGAAATAGAGAACAAATTAATGGTTGCCAGGGTTAAGGGAGGGGATGATGGTGAGAGGGAACTGGGTTCAGCTATAAAAGGGCAATGTGAGGGATCCTTGCAGTGGTGGAAATATTCTGTATCTTGACTCTATCATTGTCAATTTCCTCTTTTTTGATATTGTACTATAGTTTTGTAAGAGGTTACCATGGGGGAAAACAGGATAAAGGATACACAGGATCTACCTGTATTATCTTTTGCAACAGCATGTGAATCTACAATTATCTGAAAATAAAAAGTTTAAGAAAAAAATAAACTCTAAGACTTCCTTAAAATAAAACATATGTATGTCTTGCCTTTGATTTTAAGTATTCAGAAATAGAGTCATAAGATACCCAAAATAATGCAAGGGAACAACGCCAGAGTCAAAAATAGTTGAAGTAAACTTCAACAGCACAGAGAAAATCTACTCTTGTCAGTAGTGACAAATAATACACTCATCTTAAAGCCCTAAAGATTAGATGAGATCATTTAATAGAACATGCTATGTGACTTTATTAGTAGGAACGGAAGACATTAACACTCCCATTTAGAAACAAAGAAATTTACAGACTACATATTGGTACAAAGAGCAATAACCAATAATAGGTAATACTTCTCAAGTAATCTATTTTGGATATGAATTCAAAACACTAATAAGAATGGCTTTTCTTACTGTTTCTTTTAAGAACATTCATACTAGTTATGTAATATGTAATGTATGTAATGGCTAAGTCCAAATTTAAAGGGAATCGTCAGTAGTCTGGTAAGCACTGAATTCTTCCATATTTCACCACCCTAAGACTTGTTACACAGAATCATGATTATTTGTTCCTATCTCCCAGGAAATCAAATTCAGGCTCTCCGTTATTTATATTGAAAACCAGCAATCTAATTTCAAGATGAAAATGTTTCTAAAAATCAGCAACTTTCTAAGGCAGCAAATAGTCATATGAATTGTAGAATTGGAAATTTCATATAACCACAATATATGATTAATAAAATAAGAAGTTGATGTTTAATAAAAACCCAAACTGAGCTATTACTTTAACATATTTTCTTTGTGACACACAGGATGGCTAATTATGGGAGGGAAAAAACCTCTCATGTGCAAATGTCTGATAAGGAAGGCTTTGAAGGTATGCAAAAATGTGTGAAATTATCCTGCTTTTCAGTCTATTTATAACAATTAAATGATAATTAGGAAGGAACTAAGGAAAGAATAGCTTAAAATAAGATAACAAGCCTAATAGCCACTTGATGTGGCTGTTATGGGTTAAATTGTGTCTCCCTCCCCCAACCCCCAAATGGTATATTCAAGTGCTAACCCCCCTCAGAATGCGGACCTTATTTGGAGAAAGGGTTATGGCAGACAGAAGTAATTACATAAAGGGTTACTGGAGTAGGGTGGGACCTTAATCCAATGGGCCTGGTGCCCTTATCAGACAAGAAGAGACACAGACACACAGCGGACAAGGCCTTAAATTGGTCTGACTACAAGAATATAGAGGTTCTTAGTGTTATTAAATTTTGCCTTACTGGGAAAGTTGAAGCAACTGAGGAAGTAAGAATCAGGCTTCCGGTATAACGAGGGGTCTTAAGAGTGAAGGAGAAGTGCACAGAGGTTTTGAAGAATCGAGAGCAACTATGACCTTGCAGGGGATTGAGAGATAATGTGAGAGGACTGGGCCCTTGTCATGGGTGGAACCCACTGCGGTGCACATCCAGCTCCTGGTTGGGTCCTTCCTATCAGACTCAACTCCTCGGCTTCCCCTCTTGAAGAAACAACAGAAACTGAAGGATCAACAGAAGTCAGGCATTTACGAGGGGAAACACCGTGACCCAAGTGAATCCTGCCAGGTAGGATACTGTAAGGTAGAATAAGGTGAGGGTGGGGGATGAATTCATGTGACTTCTCTACTGTATCCCCCAAAATGGGGCCTCTTATCAATATAAGAGCTTGGTGTTAGATGGCTCCATGTATGTAGTTTCAAGAGACATGAGATACTATCAATCTCAGAATTAAAAACTAATTTTCTGTACATATACAGGAAAATGTTCTCTTTTTTACATACAAAATTCCAATGAATGTCAACCACAGTATATCATAGCCCAAAGAGGATAATGTTTAAATTTTTCTTATAAATTATTAATTTCCCAACAATTATAAAAAGGGACCAATGCATAGATGAAACAGATTTACTGAACAGGACAGTCAAAAAGAGGAAAGGAGCCAATGATGGCAAACTCTTGTTTTGAATATTTATAAGTGTCTGATGAAGCATATATTGCTCTCTGCTGTTGGCACATGAGTAGTGGGTGTATCTTAAAACCTAAGAACACTGTAAGTTACTGTCCTTTATGATAACCACTTTAATTGTACTTAACAATGAAAATGACTCATTTTAAAAACACAAACAAGCATATCAATTCCTATTTCCTTCAAAAATTCAAATCAATAATTGGAAAAGTTAGGTTTTTATCAAAATCTAGTCCCCCTCCAAGAAAATTATTGTTTTTGAAGGTTATCTGTTAATTATCTTCAAGGTACAACCAAATTACTACATTAAATTAGAAATACAGTAAGAAAGAAGCATCCATTTCCTATCCAACACATAGCAAAACTGTCTTACATCTCCAAACACATAAGCTATGAAAATATAGGACTGTGTACCAAATGGGAAAATGCCAAACCTTCAATGGAATCACCATTCATTTGCTTTGAGAACCCAAAAGTTTGTATTACCAGTTGCCCTTTGAAAGAACATCATAAATAAAGAATAAAGGGAAGAGAAATATTCTCCACTTCGTTGTTTTCTAACAACACACTTCCTTTAGCTATGACAACAAGAATTAAGAAGAATGTGTTATTAACATAATTAGACACAAAACTATTCATTATTGTTTACTCTAAGTAATAACAAAGATACTACTTAGGCATAGCAACCTCTTATTTAACCAAGAATGTGACTGATGGTGATAACTAATTAGAGCCAAAGTCAGTAACTAGGCCTGAAATATAATTATATTCTAAACCATCAAACTACCTTTTATAGTAAATAGATAATTTAGCACTCAGGAAGCTCAGATACCTCATTGGAAAAAAAAAAGGTTTAGACAATTCTAGCACTAGAGCATCAAGAGAAATCTGTGGCCAACTGATCTATGATTTACTCTTTATTCTTCCAGATTTACATCTCTTTCATTCCTTCCTATTCTTTAACCCTTTTTTTCTTTTTTTTGTTTTTGTTTTTAATCCTTTTATCTGTTTTCAACTTAGTCATGTCCAAAACCTAAAAATTCTTCTTTCCCTCCACATGTAAAAAAATAACCTGCTGGTAAATTTGTTAGCATTAAAACAAACTACGTTACTATCAATCCACTAGTACTTTGGAATCTCCATCTTCATTTCACAACTACATAAACATACATCCAATCTACTGCATCATACCAAACTTATAGAAGAGAAAGGACCCAGCTCTTTGGAAAACTGCCACACTGTTAACCCATATTAAATTTGCAGAAGTCCAGGAAACCCAGACTTTTTCTGGTACAATTATACTTAGTTATTTTTCATTTCAAATATGAATGAGAAACAAAATTTTCCAATATGCACTCAAATTTTTAAGGTAGTATTTCTGATCAATATTTTCTGGCATTGTGTTCCAATAGAGAAACCACTCAGTTTTTACAGAAATTAATTAATTATTTTAACAGAAACATGGCCTAATTTAAACGGTTGCTAAGAATCATTAAATAAAAACAATTTTAGAAAATAAATGCACTATGCAGTTAATGAAGCCAACATCTATTGACAGGGTATTATTATACTATCTGTAGAAGTATCTAACCTGTTGAGATACAACAAAAATTTTTGAAGGAACTTTCATTCTTTTTACATTCACCATATAATTAAGAATGAATAAAAGTATTTAATGTGTTGACTAACTGTAAAAAAATGTAAAGGAACCTATTTATATTGAAATTATTCCAAATAAATTTTTTTAAAAAGTAGAATATTCTACTCTGTAGTCAATTCATTCTATTATCATAAAATTTTCATTGCCAGTTACAAATCTGAACAGAATTTCACCCTCCTTGGAGTACTCCAAACAGATCAGTATTTCTTAGCTGACTCAAAACTAAGTATACATTAGAAAAAGGGGAATTCAGAATCAGTGTAATGAATGTAGATGACTCTAATATACATTGTGCTGAGCTAAAGAAACCAGGCAATTTTAAAGTCCACAATGGTGATGACTCCACCAGATTAATGAATACAACTATGTTTTTAATATGATGAATAAGCAGTAGCCACATTGCTCTATCTATATACTTGTTGAACCCTGAACTGACGACAGCTCTTCTACTTATTAGCTGAGTAAAAATGGTAAGTCTTGAGCTCTGAGAATGCTCCCTCATATAAAAATGTCTTCCTGGGTCTCTCACAAAGGTTCAAAAAATTTTAAGTGTAAATACACTTGATCAGCCGAGCTCCTTAAACATGATTATGATTATGATCCTCCCAACCCTCTTCCTCACAAAATACTGAAGGAAACTCAAAATGCTGTTGTAAAGCAATGTAATGCTTTAAAGTTTCAGTCTGGGCTCAAATACTTATATTTTACAGAACTTATTTTCAAAGATGGTAGAGCCATGGGATTCTTCAAATGAGCTAAAGAAATTGCGTGAAATTAATGTAACAGTAGAACAGAAAATGCCCCATTTCTTGCCAGTTCCTATCTATGGAACATATTTAGGTATCCATCACTGTACACCAAATGGGCCTTCTTCATCCCTTGGTCATATGTAATACCCATTATAATACTGATTTTCTTCATCCGTGTACTTATTCAATCATTGCTCATTTGTTCATGTACCCTCTTCATTAATAATTTTGGGAGAAAATTATTATAATTATCTTAATTTATAAGTATTATTTTAATACAAGAAACAGAGTTGTTAAATACTTAAAACTAATTAAGGTGAAAATAATATTTGAACAGCACTTTGATTTCCTGAGTAACATTTCATATAATATCAGTCAAAGACAAGTAATAGGCTATTTCACCAGATCACATGAAGAGTAAACTATATAATTATGTTTACACTGACTGAGCAGGGAGATAAAAGAAATACAATTCTAAGATCAGTATTAATCAACAATGAAAGTATATAAAGAATGCAAAGGTCATTTCTTTTGTCCTTATATCCATTAATGAAGCAAGTTCTGCAGGAGACCTGTACATCCCTTGTTTTTCCCCGGACTGCTCTGCAGAGCTCACATAACCCTGATGTTGTCAGGGTGCACAAAGCATTTAAAGGTTCTGGGGATCCCAGGATACACACCCAGAGAAATTTTCTAAATGTTTTGTTCTCATGGACATAAAGAAGAAAATAGCTTTAAAATATCCCTAATGGGGGCTTCCCTGGTGGTGCAGTGGTTGAGAGCCCGCCTGCCAATGCAGGGGACACGGGTTCATGCCCCGGTCCGGGAAGATCCCACATGCCGCGGAGCGGCTGGGCCCGTGAGCCATGGCCACTGAGCCTGCATGTCCAGAGCCTGTGCTTCGCAATGGGAGAGGCCACAACAGTGAGAGGCCCGCATACCACAAAAAAATATATATATCCCTAATGGCCAAAAAGATAATCATATTCATAGTAAGAAAGTCTGATACCACTACTAAATTTCTTATTCTCACTTTAATAAATCATTATTGTGAATTATTTCAGATACTTTTGCCATATCTGACCTTCCCCTCCCAGTCTATTTTAAACCATGAAAATATACATTGTGTCTGTCTTTCTGAGAAGTACATTCTAGTTGTCTAGAGGACTGGAGGCCCTTAAAAATATTTTTTCAATAAATAACCTTTTATAAACGTATGAGGAAACAGAGGCTCAGAGAATTTTACTTAATTTGCCCAATGTCACACTGCTAACAAGTAATACAGCCTTTACCAGATTCAATCTAGAATAACTGCCATACTCTTAACCAATCTACTGTAGACATTCAAAACCAAACCATATTTAACACATTTTAAATGGTTTTAATTTAAATATGGGCCACACTTTTCCATTCTAAACTTCTTTTTCTATGACCCATAACCAAGTTGAAATTGTAGTTGAGAATAAATGCCTGGATGTCATTATTTTAGCTTTTTATGCATGACATCATGCTGTATTGATAGAGTTTATCCAGTCTAGCTAGCAACTTTCTGAAATATGTTTCCTCCGCTCTCCCTACTTTTAATAGATTCAGATTAATTTCTTCTGAATATTTTCAGGCTTCACCATACTTTATAAGGTATATCTCCCTTATAAAGTAAGGCAATTATAAAGCAATTTAAGGTATGAGACTAGAAACTCTATCTTTCTGACCCATGGGAACACTGCTCAAATAGACAATGAAAAACTATGCAAAAAGAAGGGGAATGGGCTCAAATAGCTTGCTCCAAGGGTCTCTAAAAAACTGTAGGAATTATTTTTAGAATTTCTGCTTCTCAACACTTACCGAAGTATCTGATAGAAAGGTTAAGGAAGTTCAGAGTTACAGACATTAAACAATCTACTCCCACTGTGCCATGTAAAACACAGCATGAAATTGAACTCTTTAGTACTGGGGAACAGATGAAGTTATTTTGTTCTGAATTCATGCATTGCATGTCACACACTTTATATGGGTGATAAATTTGGGCAAGATCAGATAAAAAATGGGGCTCTGCAGAGTCCTAGGGATCTAAGTGATTTATGAATATAAATATTTGCTCCTAAGACTCTGTAAGATCATATGCGAGAGAGCCAACAGAAATACATAGAAGTATACAACATATAATCCTCCTCTCAAGATGCTCAGATACACTGACTTTTGAATCTTGCAAATATTTTTTAATGACTAATTGGACACAATTAGAAGTTCATCCTGCACCTGGAATGAACCTTAGGAAATAAAAAATCCACTCTAATTATCATAATTCATAGATGGGAAACTGAGGCACAAAAATACTAAGTGACTTGCTGGATGGCACAAGGATAGTGAGTGGAAAAAAAAGTTCAAGTGATGCAAGACTCATCCTACTTACCAGCATCTCTGGGATTCTCAGCTTCCCATTCACTGAGCCACTAAGCACATAGGACCATGCTGAGTAACTCAAGGGGTTGAATGCAGAATTAGCCATGCCCCAAGTTTCACGATAGAACACTGGCCATGGTAAGAACCATCTGACTAATGCTGGAGATGTTCACTTCTGTGGAACTGGAGATGAAGGCAACATCCTCTAACCCTTTTCCATCTTTCTTTGTACAGTTCAAACACTATTATCAATGTAGGAAATATGATTAATAAGTAAATACCGTTTTTCTAAAGAGGAGAGGGAGGAGCAAATGAGGAGGAAAATGAATAAAAAGGCCATGTATGCATAACGTAATCCCCAGAATGGAAGCTCTGGATAGTACCACTGTCCCTCAGTATCCTTGGGGGATTGGTTCCAGGACTGCCCTCAGACACCAAAATCTGCAGATGCCTAAGTCCCTTATATAAAATGGTATAGTAAATATTTGCATATAATCTATGTACATCCTCCCACACACTTTAAATTATCTGTAGATTACTTATAATACCTAATACCATGTAGCTGCTATGGGAATAGTTATAAATACAATGTAAATGCTATATAAATAGCTACCAAAGTGGGCAGCAAATTGAAGTTTTGCTTTTTGGAACTTCTAGACTTTTTTCCCTAATATTTTCAATTCATAATTGGTTGAACCCACAGATGCAGAACCCGAGGATTCGGAGAGCTGACCGTATATATCAAGGGTGCTCTCGCTTAGGAGAAACAAAAATAACTTGTTATTTTTCTAATAAATTCTAGGTTACCATATGTTTAAATCCTATATGTCATACTGAATTTTTAATATATTTTTCAGGAAAAAATGAAACCTTTATTTATTTAACAGTCATGTCATAAACACTACCCCACACTCAACGCACTCTGATCACATGTCTCTTGCCACCTAAAAAATTCTCTGGCACTATTTCCAAAACAAGAGACAACCAGATGAAAGCTAACTAGGCCAAAAAATTAATGCCTTTAGGAAGAAGTATAATTTATTTCAGGCTTTCTAATGTTAACAATATGATTGGAAATTTAACATTAAATAATCAAAGGAAAACAAATAATTTTGTTGGAAATAAAATTATTTAAATTGACAACAGATACTTTTTCAGCAATACTTCCTTAGGAAACCACACAGCACTATAAGTAAATAATTCAGCATCTCAGATTCATTTTATCTGGCAATTCCTGCATTCCCATTCAAGTGTGAGAATATGTCTGGCACTGCTATTAGCTTTTCTGTTATTAATTTTGTGAGATGATTTAAAGCAGGGGAAAAAGGTAGATATATTCATTGAACCAGTAGAAAAACAAATAGAAGATAGAAAAACACACAATGGATTTGTGTTTCTTCAATTTCTCTCTGGCCAAATTTAGAAAACCATAAATAGGAAAGTCTATGGAAAAACATTTCTTATAAGAGGATCCATTGTTATTCTAAGAAATTAAGATGGGAAAAACAGGATTTAAATCAGTTTAAGGCCAATAGGGATCCAACATGCAGAACTAACTTCCATGACTATTACTATTATTTGCTTGACTATAGACTCAAAAATAGCAAAAAATGGCTCCAGAGCCCACGAGCCACAACTACTGAGCTCGTGTGCCACAACTACTGAAGCCTGCATGCCAGAGTCTGTGCTCCGCAACAAGGCAAGCCACTGCAATGAGAAACCCGTGCATTGCAACGAAGAGTAGCCCCTGCTCGCCTCAACTAGAGAAAAGCCCGTACTCAACAAAGACCCAACACAGCCAAAAATAAAATAAATTAAAAAAAAAAGAAATAATGGCTTAAATTTTTTAAAAAATAGCAAAAAATGAAGCTGCATTAAACCAATCTGTGACATGTTAAGGATAAATCATGCCAATGACTTAGCAACACAGAACTTTTAAATATGTAATAAAACTTTTAAAATATGAATAATCTGTGACCAGTAATTTAACAACTGGGAACTTATCCTAAGAAAATAATTATTACTTAATGTACCAGCTTATGTTTAAGAATGTTCATTTCAGCAGTGTTTATCAAAGATCTAAAAAAAGGAAAAAAAAAACATTTTCTAGAAACAAGAGGGTATTCCTTTAAAAACTCATGGTATAACTTACGGAAGAACATTTAGAGATATGGGATTTGGGATTTAGAGATATGGGATTTAGAGATATGGGAAAGCATTACCAGTAGGTGGAGATAACAGGTTACACATGATCATATATGTAATATATACATTTATCTACCTATAATGCACATACATATGTTAGAGACTGATCCATTTCCTTAAATCTGATACTGGGGAGAGCAGTGTGGGGACAGAAGTGGTGGGTACAAGTAGAAGTGGGTATGGCATGAGGAGGGAGCTTGGACTAAAGCTCTACACTTGGAGTGGAAATATCCATAAATAGATGAATCCCTTTCTTAAGTGATGAAGTTTCTCTCTCACTCTTGATCTCTCTAGATTTACCTAAACCAAAAGTATTTCATTTCCTAGCACCTTGTTCTTTTCCTTCAGGTCACTTATAACAATTTTTAATCATATGTTTGTATGTTTATTTGGTTAACATCTATTTCCTGCCCTAGAACCTACATTCTGTGAAGACAGGACTCAGATCAGTTTTACCGTCACCAACACATAGTACGTGCTCCATAAATACTAGCTGAATGACTGCCAAACGCTAGAATATTGCCCGTAATGTAAGAAGCAAAACAAAAATGAAAATGAATCTAATGTTGACCTTACTATATTTGAATTATTTACTTGCTTCATTTCTATTTACATAATTTATTTAAAAATTGAATTACTTTATCATTATGTAGAACCTTTCATTAGAAGACCTCAAACTATTTCATTAGCAAATATGAGGGCTCTGCCTTAATTAATGGAAACATGTCATAAATGTTAAGGAATGCTTTTTTTTTGTCCAGCAAATGACACAGCTACAAACTACAACTCAGATTTCTAACTTTATATCCACTCTCTAAGAATTTGGTTGATACAAATAAAATGTAGAATTGTCATTGTTGCAATGATCATTAACAAGCTCTGGACAAGAGAAGTCCTTCACTACCCCAGGGGCAATGGGTCTACTGATAAAATCTAGAAAGTGATTTGGTAGGATGTGTTCTATTTTTACTCTACAGAAACTCATTAATCAGTCTAAATGTTTAAAAAAAAGAAAGGCTACATAATAAATGCAATTTTAATGATCTACATTCCCTCATATTCACATGTACTTTTAAATATATTTAAATTCAAACTGGACTGAGTCCAGAAAGTAATCATAAACACAGCCGATATCAGCCTCAAATACTGCCAAGTACTAAAGACCACTCCAGTTTAAAACAATTCTATCCAACCAAACTTCTGGTGCCAAAATAAAGCCCCCTATTTGTACAACTTACACAATAATCAGAGTAAAGATTATTCATCTATATGTGTAATAAGAAATTATTTCAGGGCTGTAGTTTCACTTATTTCCTCAGATGTGGCTGCCTACTACAATCTATCACTGTCAAGAAACAAAAAACCAGGAATGTTCTGCCTTCACTAGTGAATAAATACAAGCTGTAGCAGTGACTCTTTAAATCAAAATGCAAAAATCTTTTTCCTCATGGGGTTGGAGAGACCCAACTAAAGGGGAGAGGAAGGTAAAGCACTGGGAATGGCAGGGTTAGGACACTAGTTCATCACTTCAGTTTTGGTTCATTTTACATTCCAAGAACTGTTGCTGAGGTCTTCTGGAAGGCAGGGCAGGGGTCAGGGAGGACTTTTTATAGCAATAAACAACTATCACATACCACGTCTGCTCATCCTTTGCCTTTTTACTTTGTCCAAGAACATAGGAAATAAGTTGTAAATGGCTTCCCAGTACTCTAATTCTGTGTGGGAAATCCATTCTGCTGCAAATTGTCCACCTGATCCATACAATCTCTGGCCCAAGACTGCAAATGGCAAGCCTTCCCTTCCAAGTGCAGAAGCACGAAGCCTACCCTACCACAAGCTTTTATCTCCCCTCTCTGTGAAATGAATATGGAAAAGAAAACTAACAGTAGAAGGCCCATTCCTTTAATCAAATATTAAATTACATCCATTCTCAGTTCAATTTAATACCTGTGCTGCTGAAATAATGTCCAGAGTAACAAGCTATGACAGCATTCATTCCACAAACATTTCAGTGCCTAATATGAGCAAAGAGGTATGATGGGCACAGTTACCAAACTTCATAAATAAGCAGCTACATGGAGGGGGGGCAGAAATCTGGAAAAAGTTTGCAATTCTCACCATTGGTTAAGTTTTGTGAAACTGAATAGGGCTGTTTTTATTTATAATTTACTATTCATTATTTAGTTTGTTCAAAAAATTTTACTGGGCTTCCCTGGTGGCGCAGTGGTTGAGAGTCCACCTGCCGATGCAGGGACACGGGTTCGTGCCCTGGTCCGGGAGGATCCCACATGCCGCAGAGTGGCTGGGCCCGTGAGCCATGGCCGCTGAGCGCTCCGCAACGGGAGAGGCCACAACAGCCCACGTACCGAAGAAAAAAAAAATTTACTGAAATTGATGTAGCAGGATTAAATCACTAAATTTTATTACGTGGTTCACTCCTAAGACTTTTATTAGGATGTTTTCTGACTAAAAAAAGCACTAAAAACAATTTTCCCCCAGGCCCAGGGCCTGTGTTTTAGGTGCGGCTGGACGGAGCCAATCAAACATTCCATCCCAGTGACAACAGTGACTGGTTCAGGGATCCGCACACGACCTAGGTAGGCCAAGGGGATTCATCTCAGGACTTGTTCCTAGTCTATTAGCCTAGAAAAAGCCAACAGTTATCTATGCCACAACGTGGGGAACAAAAGCCTGAGAAGGAAGCCAAGTGTGATAAAAGAACCAGAGAGAAGAAAGTGCAGTAAGAGGATCCAGACAGATATCTGAAGATATACGTCAAGGAGGTAGTCCATTTTCTTTCTGCGCCAAAAGGAGGTGGAAGGCTACAACTTTTGAGAATGTTGACCCATTAAGATCATCTTAAGACAGAATCTACACACTTAACTAAGTACATGACATATGCAGAAGAAAAGTTAAAATCATCTATGAGCATAGGAAGGATTTTTAAATCTACTGCTCCAGACTGTTACTGGAAATGTACCTACAATTGAAACCAGAGCAATACAATTAGCATTTGACTTACAAGAAAATGATTTTATAGTCAGAATGAAATGAAATGGGTTATCAGGTAAGACAGACATATACTGTGAGCCAGGAACAAGTCATAAAAGTTAAATTAACAAGAAAATCAGTAACAGACCATTATGATAAGAATTTGCCAAAGCAGAAGACTACTTCAAATTTCCACTTTTACATATGTTCGAAACAATTAAGGTCAATTAGCATGTTTAGAATATCAGGCCTAAAGATAAACAGATAAATTAGCCCCATGTTTTTAATCTGGAGACTTGAATCCATATGGCTGTCTAAACCAGTTAAGATTTTAAACGTCACTCACAACACACAAAAAAGCCTTCAACAGGAAAAGTTTATACTCGTATAAATACATTTCTGTCTCTATATCATCAAGAAAGAAACATCAAAATAGCAATTAAGTAGTGTTAAAACAAACAGAAGTTACATATTCCAATGCCCCAGGACTAATATTAAATTTTTAAAAACCCAATGTAAAATACATTATTTTAAAAGCCTGGTCTAAAATACCATCTCACTTTAATACTCAGATCTAAATACTACTTTTAATAATAAAATGTCAGAAATACAGCAACCTGTAACCACAAAGACATAAAATTACTAAGTGCCTGAAAATGAATTATGTATATCAAAGGATAAGGTTAACTTACTGGTATTGAACTACAAAGGCTATTGGAATCCCAAATTTAAAAAAGAACCTTTACTCTGGACTTCTTCCAGCAATTCAAACAAAGTAAATGTGTAAATTTTTTTTTTAACATTCAACTACTTCCTTTTTATATTTTTAATGAAACAGTTTAACTTAATTATTACTTAGCAGCAGCAACATCCAAGAATCTTGTCAATCACAGACCAGAAGTCCTGCCTCTGAGAAGGCCTGGCTGAGCAGAACGTGAAACTCCTACAGTGGATGAAGCAGGAAGAACTGTCTCACCAAGAGCGATCAGTTAAATGCAGCAATGGTACTCATGGCTTCTCGTGTCCAATGGCAAATTATTCGTGGTATTTTTTCATTTATGTTTAGTCTCCTAAGTTCTTAAGTATAAGAGGAAGGGGGACCTATCTTAAATACCAGTTCTTGGTTTTTAAAAGGTTTTAATTGATTGTAGTAAAAAATAAGAATTCAAGCTGATGGTTATAATAGCAAACATCTCATACTGTGTGCTTTCTATGTGCCAGGCACAGTGATAAATGCAAAGCATTTTCTCATTGCATCGGTACTTATATTAGTTCACTTAGTCTTCACATCCCTATGAGGAACTATTAATAACTCTGTTTTACTAATGTAGGATACAGAGAATCAATGATTTGCCAAAGGTCATGGGACTTTCCTGGTGGCGCAGTAGACAAGACTCCGTGATCCCAATATAGGGGGGCCCGGGTTCAATCCCTGGTCAGGGAACTAGATCCCACATGCATGCTGCAACTAAGAGTTTGCATGTCACAATTAAGGAGGCTGCAGGGTGCAACTAAGGAGCCTGCCGGCCACAACTAAGAGCTGGCGTAACCTAAATAAATAGATAAATATTTTTAAAAATAATAATTTGCGAAAGGTCATGAATTAAGCAAGTGGTAGAATGAAGACTTGAGTCTACATCCTTTCATCATCAGTATCAGTGTTCCTAAAAACGGACAATGTATTGACAGTACAGGATATACAGTGCTGATATTCAGCACCATCCCAGTCCATCTGAACTCTTCCCTGTATGGAGCTGCCCCAGGCCAAAGGGTTCTGATTTGGCTCTGATATTAAGGAGACTTGCAGAGATTAGAAGGCAGAAGACAGTCCAAAGATTTCAGCAGCAGGCTGCTGGAGAAGTGACAGCAGCAGGCCAGGCTGAGGAACACAGGGGCACAAAGGTCCCGGCTGTTCCCGAGCTCAGGTAACACCATCTTCCCTACACACCCTTTCACTCCTCCAGTCCTTCCAACAATGCTGCAGCCTAGCTCATACTAGGAGCAAACTACTGGGAACAACTGCACATTCATGAACACGTTTTAATTTTGTATATCTTCCTTTGTGAAGAGTCTGTTGTATTTTTGGTCCACTTTTTATTGAGATATTTTTGTTGTTTTATTATTGAGCTGTCTGAGTCCTTTATATATCCCAGATACCAGTCATTTATCAAATAGATGTTTTGTAAATGTTTTCTCCTAATTTGTGTCCTTTTAATGTCTTTTAATGAGCAGAAGTTTGTCTAACTCATCAATTTTTGCTTTTTATAATTATTGCTATGACTTAAGAAACCTTTTTCTATCCCCAAGTTATAAAGAGATTCTCCTATATTTTCTTCCAAAAGCTTCATATTTCAGTTTTCTCCTTCAGGTCTAGGATCCATCTTGAATTAGTAGTTTTATATGGTGGGGTTCAAGGTTAATTTTTGTCACAAATGTTGAACACTCTTTGTTCCCCCCTGGATCGCTTTGGTGCCACTGACAAAAATTAAATGCCATATAAGTGTGGGTCTATTGTGGATTCTCTCTTCTCTTCTATTGGAGAAGATCTAGATCTACGTGTAGCTATATTCTTCATAAACAATCATCTCCAGACAGGGACAGTTTTACTTCTCTTTTATCTTCATGCCCTTGACTACTTTTTCTTGACTTACTGCAGTGGCCAGAGTCTTCAGTGAAATAACAAACAGAAGTGGTGAGAATGAAACTTCTCACTCTGCGCCAAATCTTAGGGAGGAGCTGTTCAATATTTCGCCATTCTGTATGACATTCATTGTAGGTTTCTTATACCTACTTTATTGACAAAGTTCCCTCTGAGCATTTTTATCTGAAATGAATGTTGCTTTTTCTGCATTTGGTAAAATGATCATATGTTTTTTCTCTTTTATTCTGTTAATGTGATGGGTTAAACTGATTTGATTTTTAAACGTTAAACCAAATTTTTTTGTGATAGTTACCGTTATGTGTCAACTTGACTTGGCCATGGGGTGCCCAGATATTTGGTCAAACATTACTCTGGGTGTGTCTGTGAGGGTGCTTCTAGATGAAATGACCATTTGAATCAGTACAATGAATAAAGCAGATTGCTGTCCCTAATATGAACAGGCGCCATTCAAGCAGGGTAAGGCCTAAATAGAACAAAATGTTTGACCACCCCAGGAATAAGAGGGAACTCCTCCTGCCTGACTGATTGAGCTGGGACAAGGGTTTTGCCCTGCCTCTGCACTAGAACTGAAACATCAGCTATTCCTGCACGTCCAGCTTTCTGACTGCAGATCTTGGGACACCTCAGCCTCCGTAATTGCAGCCAACTGCTTACAATAAATCTCTTTACATATATGCATCCTGTTGGCTCTGGAGAAACCTGAGTAATACTCTTGTGTTCTGGAGATAAATGCCACTTAGTCATCAATTACCCTCACTTTACCACAGTTCAGCTATAACATATCTGTATTAAGAAACATAAAAGGGGTATATGGTTTTAGGTATTTCCCTGCAAATCGCCTTAATTTAAGTTCACACATGCCTATGCTTACACAGACAGAACCACCTTTCTCTTTTATTTCCTACTAATAATTATTCTCTCTTTAATTGATATAATTCCTAAGATGTAGTAATGGAGAAATAAAGCATATAAAGAAGCCTCTTAGAAATTCCCATTTTTCTAAGGTTGGCATTCAAGAAACAGAGATCAAAAGATAAAAAAATCTGGATAGATATAAAAAGACTATTTAGGAGAATAATGCAGGTAGAAGTTAACTTAAGCTAGTCCTTTGATGATCAGGAAAAATTCTGAAATAGAATACTTCTTAGGTCATAAGCAAAAAATAAGCAAGACTTCCTTAGTCAATAAAATACCATCAGAGTTATGTTCTTAGTGTCCAAAGAGCCTAAATTATTAGCTCCAACAGTTTGCAAAAGAAGCTTCTGTTTACCCATTTTTCAAATATTCAAATATTTATTTGGACTGAAGAATAAGTAACTGACCTAGGAACAGCTGAAAAAGTGAGAGCAAGAAAAAGCAGGATAAAAAAGGAGTAGGAATGTGTCAAGGAAACGACAGGCGGATGGCAGCACCATCAAACAAAAGAATGTACAGACTCTGCTTGTGGTGGGGGCGGGTCGGTGTGGTCCTTGAGCCACAAGGAAGACTGAGAGGCAGAAAAGGGGATGCTGCTCTGGAAGAATGTTCAGGAGGACAGACAACAGGGCACATAACAGGGGAAAGAGCAGATCTCATGAATTTAAAAAGCAATGAAACACCTTATGGACTCGTGTTGTCATTTTTCTCCACTGTTTTTGCTACGCTACATTATAAATCTTCCTAGGTACTGCTGCCCCTACTGGAAACATTCTCATCCTCTTGCTATAACCAAGCATATTTATCTAGCTCACATCCTTCATATTTCACCTTAAATTCATACAGACTAGGTCAGTTCCCCCTACTACAAAATAACTCAACATCCTGAATATGTGACACAAATGACATCATAATTAAGTAATTAGTTGTATAATTATTTTATAAATGTCAGTTTCTAAGCCTTGCCTGTAAAAGGACAAAGTTCATGCTTGTCCTGCTCATCACTGTGCCTTTCAACGAAGGGGGCGGGGGTCAATGAATACTTTTTGCATGAATTAATAAATTGAATGAAAAAAATGTGTCCTTTGGATATATTTTCAACAATAAATTAACACTAAAAATATCATTTGTCTACATTTATTTACTTATTTGTCACTTGTAGAGTGCATGTGCTAAATGCCAGGGACTGTTCTAAGCACATTACATTTGATAATTCAACCCTAGGAGGTTGGCATACTTATTATGCCCATTTAACTCATGAGAACACCAATGCACAGAGAAGTTAAGTAGTTTGCCGAAGGTCTTTGCAAGATTCAAACCCAGGCAGCTTGGTTCTATAATTCATTGCTACGTAATTTTAAGACAATGCTATGAAAACAATGTCCATTAAAGGCTACTTGAAAGAAAAGTATCCTGTAAAATATGTAAGAGGTCTGGGGTTTCACATTTTAGCTCTGCAATTCTCGTAAATGTATAGTGAATTATGGAAAATGTCAGTAACTGATTCTTGATGCTGAGTTCTTTTTTTTGGTAATGAAAAAATTACACCAGATTTTAAGAAGAAATAGATAAATTAAAGTTTTCACATTGCCTATTGCTTTTTACATATTATAATACTAATGCCCAGAGGATTTATTGAAATAGAAACATATCTACATGAGGGCTGAGGCAATTGTTTAAGCTGAGGTCTTTTTTTTCCCCCTTTAATGGAACAAAGAAATAAGCATCTTATTTTACTGAATCTCTCATTTTGACTATAAAAGATTTATTTTGTAAAAATGTAAATGTTAAAAACGTTTATTTATAGTACATCTTTTTCCTTTAATAAAATCAAACCGATTAAAATGATCATTGAACATATTTCCTTTAAAAAAGTTGCCTTCATATGGTCTAACTATGTGATTACCACAAAAGTTAAAAATCTCAGTTAGCCTTTAACTCATCTGAACATTGATAGATTCGGTATCCAAAGGTCAGTTTGTATTTCTAAAACTAGAAAACTGGATAGGTTATCAATATCTGGTCTTCAAATGCATTAGATATAAATTTTTCTTTAACTACTGCTGTAACTGAGCAGGACCCTACGGGACCTTCCTGGGATCCCCCTCCACTGCCACTGACTCACCCCCTTCCCATCCCATCCTCCACCTGCCTCTTGTTTGTAGAAAAACTTTAGCCTCCCAGACCTTCCCCAGGTTCCAAAGAATAAATTTAATTAAAGTAAGAAAATGCAGAAACAAAGGAAAACAGTCAAGCAAGACAAAATAATAATAGTTTAGCCATTAAACAAAGTCAAAGATGCTTAGTTCCTCCTCAAGGACTATAGATAATATTTTGAGCCATGTCCTTTGAGCTGTTTTGCAGATACTGAAACCTCCACCAGGTAGAAGTTAACTGTATGCTGATCACAAGCACATAGACCCCAGACCAACTGGAACCGGTATGTTGATGATGTTGACTCAATCACCTCACCACCAACCAATCAGAAGAATGCCCACAAGCTGATCACGTACCCCACAACCCCCCTCCCTCACCCTGTCTTTAAAAACATTTCCCTTAACCCCATTGGAGAGTTCAGGTTTTTTGAGCATTAGCTACCTCGACTCCTTGCTTGGTGCCTGCAATAAACACTACACTTTCCTTCACCACAGCCTGGTGTCAGTAGATTGGCCTTAATGCGCTCGGGCGAGCGGACCCAAGTTTGGTTGCTAACACTGCTAACCTGAGCAAACATAGGAAGGGGTTTATGCTATGAAGTAAGGGCCTCTAATTCAGGATGCTGTTGCAGGTTCAGCTGAGAATTTACTGGGTACAGGACATTTAATCATCATCAGTCCTATCCTTGCTTTTATCAGTCATTCAATTTATTTCATTTTCTTCAAAATCATACCCCATGGAGCCACCTGTGCTCGCCATGACTCCACGTTTCCCCACCACTCAGACATAAGTACATAATAGAGTGAATGTTAGCAAACATAACCTAGCCAGTAGCTTGGTCATGATTTATAATGATTTATAAATGAACTTGAGAGAACAATGGGCATTTCATAGTCTCTGATTAATGCATATACTCAGTAGTGCACAGAAACTGCATTCACAACATCCGTCAAACACCATAGGCCAGTAGGGGAAAAAGCGTAAAATGATGGCAATTTCTATGGAGGAAAGAAATTACATGGAAAAATAACCATGGCAGTGAACAGATTACAGACAAATAACAATGTTAAATACCACCAAAGAGGTTACTAGTTTTTATTTTTGTTTGAGAGGGGCACAGACCTTTACTTTGCCCGTTATGACTGCAAGTTTGAATTCTAATAATAAACATTACTATTATAATTTTTAATTTAAGTCACAGTTTAAGATATAAGAAGATATGAAAAGACAGCTTATGAATTACCAATAAATTATGCTATATATAAATGCTATGTTCTTTCCGATAAGAAATAGTTAAAATGTAACTTTCTACTGAAAAACAGAAACTTTATAAACTTTTGACAGTTTGTACAATGACTTCTATCTCTGATGGAAAGTAACTGGATACTTTTCAGGAGCTAGACCTAGTAAGTCATTAATAATAAATACCATGTGCTAAACTTGTAAGCAAACCATCTAATTCTTCTTTCTGTGCTTGTACAGGATCTTCCACTCACCAGCCCCTGGTCCATGTGGCATGTATGTAGCTACATGATGGCAGAACTGCACAATGCAATTACCACTAGATAATTATAAAATCATCCTTTGATATTTCCTGGCTATTCAGTACTAGTAATATCTAAACTTTCAAAAAAGAGAAAAAGAATTTTAGATACCTTCTTCAGCAAATTTTTTAGTGCTTGAAAAGGCACAATTCTGATATAACATAAACAGCCAGATGACCTCTCAGATCTCTGATGGGAAGGATTACTTAATCGTTTCTATATCCAAGAACATTCACCTCATGTAACAGCTTTTCATACGAGCTACACAGCTTTTATTATGGCAGTCGAGGCCCTTAGAGTATTTTACGCCACAGTCACAGCTGCTGTCAAGTCTGCAGTAACCATAATCTTTAGGTCAAGCTTTTATTTCACTATAAAGGGCTTTAAATATGAAAATGTCTGGTGATAAATTAAGTTGACAGGCATTTCTTTTTATTACTTCTCAAAGGAAGACATACATATCTATCCTGCTGCTTCGTGTAAACAACGGATAAGTGTCATCACAATTCGTATAGCCTAACTAGACTACGATTTCACAGAATTAACATACCATGGCTATAAATTACAAGTCACTTACACTCCTTGGAGTTGTCTTATGAACTATAATAGGAACTCATAAATTGAAACAAATCTAGAGAATGACAGTAGCTGCATATATACTTGGTAAATCTGACTGGCATAAAAAAATCCACTAAATGGCTTTTCAAGTTGTTCAGACTAAAGATGTGACATCAGGTACAACTGTGCTATGATAACCACAGGCAAGTTACAGTCACAACGCTTAACATTTATTAAGCAAGTAAAAGTTCAAAAATAACAATACAAGACATATTTTCCAAGAGCCCCTGACAGACGTTATAGCCTAAAATTCAAAAGAAAACGGCAATGATGCAAAGAAACAGACCAAGGTTTTAAAGAGAGGAGGGGCAACCAACATCCTCTCCTCTGTCTGTGGCCACGTATGGGGAACAGTGCAAGATCGGAGGGTATTTTAAAGGACTGTAAAACCAGGAAGAAAACTTGGGGCTCTCCAGCTCTCATCTTCTCACCTTTTTCTCTTAGAGAAAGAGTTTGGGGTAGGACTATATCAAGCTAAGTCATCTGGTCTTTGGATTCCTGGATATCTCAGAAAGGGAAGAGAAAGTGTGGGAATGACTGTAAATGTTTCATTCCAGGCTTTAGGCTTTGAAAGGGAGGCACAGGAGAGACCCTATGACTTCCCTTTAGGACTCTACAAGACCTTCTACTAAACCCTATTATTTCCTCTCTCCTATCATCATAATGTTATCATAAAGTTACATATGAAAGAAGGCAAATGTATCCTAACCTTTACTGCTGAACTAATCAGGAAAAGAAATAATGATTTCTTACTCAGAGCTATATTATTATTTGTCCCTAACTGCAATAGCAATAATTGATTTCTATTAAAAACACTCTTTTAGTAGTGTTTTGGTAATTGTGTTGGTGTTATGGTTAATAGTTTGGCAAGACTGTGGAGGTGACAGGGTAAGGACAGCATTATGAATCAGTTTTGCAAACACCCAGCTGGATAAAACCATTCTTTGCCCTGCAACGGAAAGAAAATCTACAAACAATTAAAAAGAAACCAAAAGGCTACTTTGCTATAGCAAAGCCCCAAACGTTGGTTGCAAAATCAGGATTAGCTGAATGCCACTAATGCTTGTATGTTTACAGTTGTTCTCTTTCCCTTGAATGAGTGATACACTTGAAGATCATACCATCTCACCATCCAACACCTCTGTGGCCCTAAGCATGGATTCTGTAGGTTTCTGATGATAATACTTTTTATTATTGCCACCATAAACATATATACCCGGATTGTATGCATTTTACTGTAGAGGAATGTGAGGGTCAGAAGGGCTAAGTGGTTTGTACAAGGTTGTCCAGCCAATAAAGAGCACAGCCAGTGTGTGGGCCCAGCTCTGTGCGTCCAAACCTGAGCACATAGCACCCTGTCATCACCCTGCCTCGCATGACGTGACTCCTCTGTAACATGAACCCACTCCTGGTTCCATTGCACAGACAATAAAGTTGTATCTCTATTAGAGAATACTCACCGCAGCACGGCACCAAGTCTGTAAGACTGAATACCTGGTCAGAGGCATGCATGTCAGGGGTCATTTGCAACACACCATACTTCTGGGCAGGAGCAATGGTTCTGTGCACAGAAGAATGGAATGGCACAGCCTTCTGAGAATCAGCAGTCTCTGTGTTTCATCTCTTACCACGGTGGTGGGATCGTCATCCACAAACATTCTTTGATGACGTGACTACTACTGCTACTTGGCTGCCATTACCACAGAGGAAAAACGTTTTCTCTAATTTCATTATGGTTTTGACCAGCTCTAAATGGCCAAAATGCAGCTCTCTTTTGCCAGGAGACCAAAAATAAAGTCCCATCAGAAAGATTTCAATGATGAATGGAGAGGCAAATGGCAAAAACCTCCATGAAGGCTAAGACATAGGTTTCAGTCTTGCAACTACTCATTTGTCAAGAAAATGAATGGTAGGTTTAGTTTGTGCTACTTATTATAAAACATCGTGAAGGATTTGTGATAGAAATAAATATCAAAAGTGATGATGTTGAGAAGTCTGTGTTATGTGATATATTATCTAAAACATTGACTGTAATTAGTAATTTTCTCTTATAAGCATGGCAGGGATGGGAAATTTGCTCATTGATGCCTCTCCTTCTTTAAAATCCTGATTTTTTTTTCTAATGAAGAAGTCATTTGGGATTGCTAGTAACCTGGGAAGGAAACAGAAGGTCCTTTTGCTTGGGGGGAGATGGATACGGTTTTGCTATTCAGCATTTCTTAGGACTTTCTTATGACCATGAAAAAATATGCTAAGATTATTTATGATCTAGTTTTAAAGGATAGTTTGTTATAAATTTGAAGACTATAACTACAATAAAATCACATGTAGTTGGCCCCATCCTTCCCATTTTACCACAGTATTCTAGAGTTCTCTCACTACATTCTGAAATACCTTTGTGGAATTCTGAAATTCGTTACTTGCATAGTTCTTTGAGGCTGCATCAGTGCTAGAAGAGGAGTTATGAAACATAGCTCTGCACTTTCCCTTAGTTCTTTACCATGTCGAACAGAAGATGTGTGCATGTTTGGTGTCTAAATACAGAATGCCTATAGATTTTACCCACAAGTTGTATATCCAACGAATTCCTCCACAAGCAGGAAATAAATATGATTAATCAGAAGAATAAAAGGCACTGCTGGATGTTGTTTGAAAGGAATCCTTTATGGGGGGCTGTGAATATTATTGTTTTTGCAGTTTCTATATCTGAAATATCTTAGGTTAAAAACATTTGAAATTTTTGAGTATGCCAAATATATGAGTAGATGAAGTAACTGGTATTTGTCTCTTTGTTTACTACTAAATTATAAGTAATTTGTATCATTATTGAAAAATTATCCTGGCTCTTGTCTAGAATGGTTTCATGCTGTGATTTTAGCACAAAGGTACACTTTTTCTTATTTTCATGGTCCAAGTACAATTACTTGAGGTAATAGCATTTCTTCCTGTGGATTCATAGCATAGCAGTGTTCCCTGAGAGCAGTGAAAGTGAACTGTGCTTTAAGTGCAATCACTGTGGACCTTTCTTAGCTGAGCCTTATTATTATAACCTCATTCCTCCTGTGTCTAGTTTCCATTTCTCCTCCTTCCTTCTGTTTCTAATATGTAAAAGCTACACTTCAAGTTTCTTAGAACTTATTTGTGCACTTAATATTCTCTCATTCATCAAATATTTGGGGATAAGGTTCCCTCTACTTCTAAAACATGAGCAAGGTACATGGGTAATGCACAATGTTAAGGATTTCTTGACTTGCCTAGATCCTCCTAGTGTTGTAGCTTTAATGTTCTCATGGTCTTTTCTATTTAACTGAAAAACAACGTTAGATGAATGTTTTGTTCAGAAAAAAACATTTTTAAACAGATATTTCTGATTTGTAGTAAGGAGAAAGGAAATAACATTTAGGTGTAACTACTGAAAAAAAAAAGTGATGACGGGTGGCATTATGCAGGCATCATCTTCCTCAGCAGCTGTGTGCCAGGGAGAACTTGCACACGTGTTTGCAGGGCATTACAAATAAAAGAGTTTATGCCAAAGTCATTATTTTCTACCTCTAGATGTTGTGGCCTAAAAAATATCACAAACGAGATCTAGGCTTCATGCTAATCAGCCTCACTGCGAAATGAGTCAGCAAAGCCAGCAGGTCCCTTGTCTGTCCAAGTGTGACAGTGCAACGCTCACTGTGAGCGAGGGTACCTCAAAGCAGCCTGACCCTTAAGATACCTTTTCAGAAATACAGCCAAGCCTGAATATGCTGGAAAAGGCTGTGGCTTGACTAGGAACACTGCCACAGAGCATAACAGAGCCCCGGCTGAGTTCTCAGACCAAAGAACAGGATACCACTATGCATGCTTTGGGAAAGGAAAGAAACATCTCTGCTACCAACAAGCAAAAGCAGGCCAGCGGGTTCTTTACCAAAGCTGTGTAGACAACACCTGAATATGCAACATCTGAGCCCAGTCAGATCTCACAGAGAAGGGGTCAAAAATCTTTTTCTGAAAAATTCCAGGTAGTAACTATTTTAGGTTCTGTGGACCATATGATCATTGCCACACTGCTCAAATCTGCCATTGTAATACAAAAGCAGCCACAGACAATACACAAACAACTGAGGATGGCTTTGTTTCAACACAACTTTATCACAAAAATGGCAGGGAGCCGTAGCTTGCCAACCACTGACCTGAAAAAAATGTAGTTTCAGAGAAACAGGTGAGGTGGCATTTGACTTTTTGAATGGGCAGCCAACACAAAATCAAAAGACAGGAGTTACCAGCACCCACATCGCCATTTCTGAAAGAACTAAAGGAGGCTCTGGAAACAAGGCATGGAGAGAGGTGGTGCAGCTCTGCTATATTTCCAACCTAAGCTAAAGGCAACTGGCTGTAATGTGCTCTTTTATTCACATTATAAAGATTGAGAATAATTTTGTATTAGACAAAAATGTAGCCATATGCCATTCGAAGCTAATGACTTGCCATGGAAATTAAAGTTAATACATCAAATTATGAGACACTTTGAAATAAAGAGTATTTTTCCCCACAACTGAGTTAATTGACTTGGTATTGGCTGGTAAGGTAAATGTGGAAAGAAGCCAAAAGATTACAACTATTTTACAAATAAAAAAAAAAAGGAAGCTGAAAATTTTCCAAGTGCCTAATTTTAAAAGCCATCACGATCATGCCATTAATTAGAAGCCAGTCACACCTGCCTTTCCGGGAAGCATATTTGATAAGGCTGCAGCACAAATTCCATGCAAATCTGCCAGCAACACAAGGAGAGAGCCAAATGAGTCCGTGAATCCAAGACAAGAAATTCCTGCTCAGCTTTTTGGAGAAGAAAACTCTACACTAGGCTCTGTGGGGCCTGAGTCATGGTCCACTGCCCTCCATGAAAAAGAAAGGGTGGGGCTTCCCTGGTGGCGCAGTGGTTGAGAGTCCACCTGCCGATGCAGGGGACGCGGGTTCGTGCCCCGGTCTGGGAGGATCCCACGTGCCGTGGAGCGGCTGGGCCCGTGAGCCATGGCCGCTGAGCCTGCGCGTCCGGAGCCTGTGCTCCGCAACGGGAGAGGCCACAACAGTGAGAGGCCCACGTACCGCAAAAAAAAAAAAAAACAACTGTGTGTCCACTCCTCTCACCCCGTAGTAGAAGAATTACTGCTAAAACATAGAGAGGCATCCAGACATAAGTTCTACATTAGAAGTCCAGACGCTTCCACCATCCAGTTACCAGCACTGTGCCCTTTAAACTTGCAGTGCACTCACCTGTTTCTAAAGGGGAGGCCCAATGATCTAGTACTGAACCACCATGAGTATATGACTGCTCACGCTAGCAAACTAAAAGTTCCCATTCTTCCAAGAGAAATTCCCTGATGCCTCTGGAGGTACTAGAGATGGAAGCAAAGTAATTAGGACCAGAATGCAGTCTTCAATTCTCAAGTTGCCATACTCTGTCCCTGGTCAACTTAACCCAAAATTGAACTGAGTAAGAATTTTCTGATTTTTCCAAGTTCTGAAATCTGTGAAATAGGGAGAGGGTACATGAATTCTGGACCAGAGATTTTGAATGAACTACCCAACAAGAGTTACTGGCTTTGATTCTCCTTTGTTGGACTTACGTACTTTTATGAAATTACTTAGAAACCTAAATCATTTAAAAGTAGATGTTCTTAACCTGGTAAAATATGCTGTTTACAATCAGATAAAAAGCTATGAATCTAAACTTCAGAAAAATACACATAGGAACATATATAAGGATTTTTCATATAATTTTATAGGGCTCCTTGGACCCCTAAGTACTTCAGAAAAGAAGAGTAAAGATCATGTCCTGTGCATTTTGTCTAACTTACTTGGCAAGTGTGGCTACCAGAATAGTTCATTATCACATAACATCTTTAATTTTATTCAATATAGAAGACACTGAGGGATTCTATGTGCAGGAATTCCAGAGGGTTCTAAGAAAGCCTAGAGATAAATAAAAGCACAGCCTCACTCTTCGAAGAGCATAAAAACAACTGCACTACGAAGACATTTCCATGACCCAGTGCTAAACAGAGATTCAAACAGACTCCCAGGAGCAAGTCATACTGCATGGGGAAGGGGGCTCATGCTACCTGAAGTAGACACTGAAAGATACACAAGATCAAAAGCGATAGAAAATGAAAGGAGACCGTAGGGAGAGCACAGTTCAGTTAGAAGGGGTACTGCCTGGTCAGTTCAGTGTGGTTATAGAATGAAATGTAGTATTTGAGAATGGAGTAAAAGAAAAGAGCACAGAGGGCCTCTGTGGGAAACACTGTTTACTGATTCCCCAACAGCTACACCTGAAAGTATGTGATACCCACTCAAGAAGTTTGGTAGAAAAAAAGAGGTGGGATAGCAGAACATTAGGAAAATCAGTGTATTTACTATCACCCAGAACTAATCCCATAACAGCACTTGAAAAAAATCCTTAGTTCTCTCAAAGCTCATTAATCATACCTGAGGATCTGCAGGAAAACGTTAGTATGAATTGGGGAAATGTTTGTATAACATTGCACAGTGAGACTTATTTGAAACGAAATGTTCCTCCCTTAAATACATATTGTTTTCCAAATGAGCTATCAAAATCAATTTTGCATTTCATACTCTAATAAAAGAAAGCTTTACAATCTAGGCAGTTTAGGACTGTCTCCAGAGCAATTTGAAAAACAAAGGGATTGATTAGATTATTGCTTTGCAAGGATTAAATGCTTCTCTGCAAACAGCCAAGTTAATTCAAACCATAGGTCAAAGAAGAACAAATCATGTTTAAATCGCTCAATTTTATCTTCAAAAAATAAAGGCTGGGAGAGCCTTTACTCCACTGTGGATCAAGTTGCTGAGTAAGCAAAAGTGATTAAATAAACAGACTATTATAAGCCGTCAGCTCAATCGAGTGAGAACACTCTGGCTGTCTTAGTGAAAGGAAGATGCTTGATACTTTTCATAATAAATATCCATTCATAAAATGTGCTGAAATGAACAAAAAAGATCTATGGCCAATTCCAGCCATTTCACAGAGAAAAGTTGGCAAGGAACTTTGTAACATCTAAAATACAAAAGTATCAATTAATCATAAAAATGGCTCAGATGATGTGTTACATTTTGTTACATATTATCATATTGGGCACCTTAAGCCATTTATAAAAAGACATGCTATAAAAATGCAAGTGCTAGTCATCTCAAGAAGCAAAATCTTTTAAAAATATGCGTTGGGTCCCCTACCCCAACTACAAAGTTGAAATGTGCTCACTGGAGTAATGTTGAAACATGCCAAAGGATACCATGAGGAAAATAATAACCACCTGGGGAGAACCATATAACCACTTAACGTGATTTTCCTGCATTCACCTTTCCAAACGCACTTCTGTCAGTGGAACAATACTGCACGTGGTGTTTCTTTTAAAATGGTTCCCCAGTGCAGTCATCTCTCAGTCTCCACTGGGGGTACCGGTTCCAGGAAACCCATCCCATCCCCAAACACCTCAGATACCAAAACCCACAGAAGCTCAAGTCCCTTATTTAAAATGGGGTATTTTTACATATATCTCCTTCCTCTTGAACCTCCCTCCCCCGCCCAATCCCACACATCTAGGTCATCACAGAGCACCGAGCTGAGCTCCCTGTGCTATACAGCAGGTTACTAGTTAAGTTACTAAACCTATCTAGGTCTTGGTTTCTGTGAAATGGGAATAATAATACCTATTTCATCAGTTAAATGTAGCATAACACACAAAGCACTTAGAGGAAGGCCTGGCACATAGTAGGTGCCACTATTACATTTGCTTTGCTAAATGCTGACAGATTTTGTTGGATGAGCATAAAAGTCCACTGTGTGCAGCACACATCTCGGTGTATACCTGGCCCCAGTTCAAGGCTGGTTTCATAGATCAAATAGGACCCCATGTCCAGAAGTTCCCCACACCTGGTTTAATTCTCTGCTGTCACCATTCTGAAATGCTTAATAAATTTATGAACAAGGGGCCCTGCATTTCATTTGCACTGGACTCTGCAAATTATGTAGCTGGTCCTGCCCTCATTTTTTGTAATTAATCCAAGAGCCCAGGCACCTGTAGGCCACTATCATGTGTACTCATATGGGTAGTTTGCATTTACTCTGGGACATCCTTGAAGTCTGAGCTTTTGTGACAGAAGTTACAAACATATTCCTGTGCATTAGGCTTTGTCAGTATGGTCAGAGTAAAGGAGTTGGGGATCAGCTGGGTTCTACTGCAGTTCTGTGCTTCTCCTAAGATCCAGAGGTGGAGATGGAGATGGAATTATTGCAAGGGATGGCAAATCTGTACTTACTTCTCATATTGTACTGAAGGGATAATGTGTTTCAGACATGCATTTCCAATTATGCAGTAATATTATGTAGAAGTCATAACATTAATAAAAAAGAAATGCATAAAAATAAAATGGGGTATTTTTTTTAATATTTGCATATTACCTACACACATCCTCCCGTATTGTTTAAATCATCTCTAGATTACCTAACACAATGTAAATAAATGCACCAGCAAATTCAAGGTTTGCTTTTTGGAACTTTCTGGAATTTTTTTTTGGATATTTTTGATCTGCAGTTGGTTGAATCTGTGGATGCTGAAGCCACAGATAGGGAGGGCCAACTGCATTCTCCAACATAACAGTACCCTGATTTATGTTACTAATCTTCTAGTGTTACACACAGAGGTGCTGTCAGGTTGTTGTTTTGTTTTACTGTTGTAAATAATGCTATGTTGAACATCTTTACAAATAAACTCTTGCACGTATAACTATTTCTTCATATCTCTTTCCTTAGATCAAATTCTTGGAAGTAAAATGCCAGATCATGGGGTATGCATATTTTTTTAAGTTTTTCAGACATTTTCTCAACTTATTTCATAAAGATTAGTTTATGAAACTAATTAGTCACCAGCAATATGTTTTAAACCAATTCAAGTTCATTCTTATGACCGCTAGTTATTATATTTCTTAAATTATGAACTAAGTAATAGCAAGGCCAATTTTCAAAAATCATATTACTCTACTAATATTAAAAGAATGAAGAGAAGACATCTAAATACACTTAAAATTACAAAACATGTCAATTCTCATAAACTGTATATTAATAACACATCTTTTTTGTTTGTTGGTTGGTTTTTGTTTGTTTTTGTTTTTTTTGCGGTACGCGGGCCTCTCACTGTTGTGGCCTCTCCCGTTGCGGAGCACAGGCTCCGGATGCGCAGGCTCAGCGGCCATGGCTCACAGGCCCAGCCGCTCCACAGCATGTGGGATCTTCCCGGACCGGGGCACGAACCCGTGTTCCCTGCATCGGCAGGCGGACTCTCAACCACTGCGCCACCAGGGAAGCCCAATAACACGTCTTTTAAATTGTGCTGCTAATTACTGCTTTTATGATTTTATTCCCAATTTACTAACAAAGTATCAAAGTGAAGTAAATCACACAAACTTTTCCTTTGATAATTAATTTGAATGTCTCTATCCTGCATGCTTACTTTATACTTAAATGTATAAAATATGTAAATAATAGTCAAATTCTCAATGTAGTGTGTCTTTCAATGTTATTTCTAAAATTGTATACCTATATGTCACTGTCCTATTATAACGATCTATAGGTTGCACACAGCTTAACACTCAACTAAAATAGTTAATTCCGGTTACAGGAGATACTTAACAGCCTCCACCATACGTAGGCATTCTTGATGCCAGTTTCCAAGACATCCCTCAATTTCTTAGAAAGCCAACTCCCAATAACAAACAAGATGCAAGAAGTGGTGCCCAAATGTCACGGGCTGTATCAGTGTCCCTATGAGCAACTGAACATAATTAGATCATGGCTGGAAGAAACTGATACTGGGCTTCTGAGTCCGGAAAACAGGGTTTATCGTGGGCTTTTAATTTATAGCTCAAAGGTACATAGGTGGCCTTGGAAGTTTCAAAGTTAACTATCAAGAAATGTGAATCCTCTAGGCTAGAAAAAAACAAAGATACCCAGGACCTGTTGGAAACTGGCACATTAAATAAAACATAATATATTGAGAGAATAAAAGTATAAAACGCCTCTGCTTTCCCTTCAACCCATTAATCCAAAGGTTGAATACAGGATCTTAAAATCCAAAAAGAACATCAGTTTATAATATTCTGATCCCTTTTCTTCATTTAAAAGAAGTGAGGAAAGAGAAAAATGGAAAAGTCATATATATCATCTCTACATTATTGTTTGCCTTTCTACAAGGTCTAATTGTATATACATGTATGTGATATTGTATATTACATATTATATATGATATATATAATATCAGAGCATAATTCTACTGTTAACGTATATCAAATATCTAGTACAATTACTGCTGCATCTCTGCTAAGGAGTTAGCTGAAGCTAATGAATGCTATCTAATAATTGTTGTAGAATTCAGGCAGTTTTGCAAAGTTAGTCATATTAAAAAGAAATCAAATTCTGTGTATCTTTGTATGGCGACAGATCGAATCTAGACATCATGGTTATCATTTTGAAATGTATAAAAATATTGAGCCACTATGTTGTATAACAGGAATTAACATAGTATTGTAGGTCAATCACACTTCAAAAATAAACTCAAAAAAAGAGATCAGATTTGTGGTTACCAGAGGCCAGGGGTTGGGGGAAAGCGAATTAGGTGAAGGCAGTCAAAAGGTACAAACTTCCAGTTATAAGATAAAAAAGTACTATGGATGTAACGCACAACATGATAAATATAATTAACACTGCTGTCACATATGAAAGTTGTTAAAAGAGTAAATCCTAAGAGTTCTCATCATGAGGGAAGAAAATTTTTTTTCTATTTCTTTAATTTTATATCTATATGATGTAATAGATGTTCACTAAATTTATTGTGATAACTATTCCATGATGTATGTAAGCCAAATCATTATGCTGTATACCTTAAACTTATACAGTGCTGAATGTCAATGATATCTCAATAAAACTGGAAGAAAAAATTTTAATAAAATAAAAAGTAATCCTTTAGGCAGAAAAAATCAATTTTTGCATAAGTCACAAAACAGTTAACTTTTTTTTAATGCAGCTAGTTAGTAACTCTTAGGATTACAAATTAAAAATACTGATACTACAACTAATATCAGGTAACTTTATTTCCTTTCAGAAGTACCATAAAAATGGGAATTCAATTTATAAAACTAGATTCAAACTAACTGAATAAAAGAAGCTATAGCATCTCTCGTAGAATAAAAACAAAATCAAATTACATTTGGAAGCCTAACAATGAGTACATCCATTACAAATAAGAAACAAATATGGAATGGAGAGACCAATAAAAACAAAATGAAAACTGAAGCACAAATGCAAATGATTATGAAAGTTTACAGCAGTGCCTCTCAGTTCAGGAACGTATTACAGTCTCCTGACAAGCTTGGGAAAAATATCAATGAACAGTCCACACACCCAGAGACTCAGACCTACTCACTCTGGGATGAGGGTCCAAATACTGATTAAAAACTCTCCAGGTAACTCTAATACACAACCATATTAGAAGAAAATAAATAGGTTAGAGATAAACTGGTTAAAAAATGACTTTAAACTTGAAACTAGCACAATATTGTAAATCGAGACTTCAATTTTTAAAAAAATTAGTTAAAACAAAATTTCAAACAAACAATTTGAAATGAGAAGACTTGTGAAAAAATTAAGTTTGGTCTCTCCCTCACACTATACAATAAAGTCAATTCTAGATGGTTTAAAGAAAAGAAATTATAAAATTAATAAATGATAATCCTAATTGCTGTGACATACTACAGTAAAGAAAGTCTTTCTGAGCATTAACACCAAATGTGTAATATATGAGTTAAAAAAGAAAATTGGTAGATATGACTGTCTTTAACTAAACAAAGAGCTCACAGAATGCCCCAAGAAAAACACTAGTGGGAAAATAATATTTAAAGGACAAAATGGAAAAAAATTTTTAAAACATAAAATGAATAAAGATGATAAATGTTAACTATCTTATAGAAATGAAAGAAATGCAAATAGAAACAATTTCCATTTTCCCCAATAAAATTAGAACAAACATATAGTGCTCGCATTCAGAGCCATTACAGATACAGAGGAACACAGCTGTAGAAATTATAAGTTGACATTCTTAAGAGAAATGTGGCACAAAATAGTCACTATAAATATTTTCCATAGATTATCCTGGGAAGGACCCAGATACGTATTCACATGGTTATGTGTTGTTTGTTAATTTACAACAGTAAAAGATTTTCATTTGATTCTGTTAAAAGCACTGACCTCTTCCATTTAATTTTTCTTCCCCCACTTCACCTATGCCAGATGGCATCAGAGTGTTGCTGGAGTATTTGGGATCTGGCCAAGAAGCAACTGAGTTGGGGTGCATTTAATTTGAGATTAGAGGTAAAATTTTAAATATAAGTAATGGCAAGGCTTTAGGATTACTTTATTATCAAATTAATGAGGGAAAGTGAAAAAAAAAAGTGTTCTGCTACGGGACATTAAATACTGACATCAACAAAAATAATGTAAAATTCATAAGGTACTATAAAAGAACATCATTGACATACTGGTTAATGAGTGCCATCAATTCAAAGAATACTTTCAATATGCAATTATTCACTGTATACACATGCACACACTCCAGACAAACAAACACCTTGAAAAGCCTGGAAATATTTCAGCTCACATATGAGAAAAAACTAGACAGAGGTTTATCCCAAATACGGACATCAATCCTGAAAATCTGCATGGTCTGCGAATGAGTTGTGACAATAGAGGAAACGTTTTAGAACTAAATAACCGTAAAAAAGTTTTAACTATACTAGAGCAAAAAATTAGTCATCTTTCTATACTCTCTCTAGAAAATGTTACAAAATTGCTAGTATGAAATGGAGATCAATGATAGGCAGCCAAAAAAAGTAAGGAAAAGTGTTAGGGAAAGGCACCATGTACATCTCTGTATAATTTATCAAACGATAAAACTAAAATATGAAATTAAAGTATAATATTGATATAATAGTAAAAGAACTCCACTTTGCATACTGTTTTAAATTTAAAAATACAGTAAGTATAATTTCATTAAATATGGACTATTAAAATTCCTGCATCTATAGTATCAATTACAGCCACCTCATATTCTCCTATCAGTAGGAACCTCTAGCATCCCTGAGCAACACTATGAGATCATGTTTGCCCAGAACATAATTAATTTGTGGCAAGAAAGTCATTAGAAATTGTGTTCATTTACCACAATCAAGTTCATTCGAATGGTACAAATTTTGCCATAAACACCAGTAGAAAAGACACATCTGCATCAAACAAAATATCTTAAAATCTGTGGGTTCTAATTGTGCTGCTTCTGACCTACATGAAATATGACAGTTTATCCCCTTACATGACCAGAAAAAGCTCCTTTAATATCTCTGAGAGCACATATAAAAACACACTTTGCCTGTGATTCAAAACTTTAACATGTAAAAATTTATTTCTATTACCTTGAGGAAATATTAGTATGTACTTCAGATTAAAAGCCAAACTATATTAATAAAACATTATTAGGTTTAAGCCATATTTAAAATCTGAAATGATAATTAAACATGTATATTATTTCTAAGTATTAAAGTCTATCTAATTTCAGATTGATTCTCAGATTATAAATTTAATAGGCACACTATTAACCTTATCAAATAAGTCCTACTTAAAAGCTGATGATTTTGTCGAAGTTAATAAATTTAATCTTGTGCTACCTTCTCCTTAATCATGAGTTCAAGAAACAGACACTTAAGCAAATGAATATTAATACAAAGACATCAATGCTACCTTTAGATGGTTTATAATTCCCAAATCAACTTGAATTTATCCTACCTGAAAAAATATTTACAGCCAGAATGGCAGGTAAAAATGGTCTGTTTATTTTAAGAAGGAAGGTTGGACTGATTCTAACTAATAAAAGATAAATGATATTCACTTTTTATTGTTTACCTAAATGAGCTGACTAAAACAAGAGAAAGCTTCCATATATGGGGTAGGTGTGTGGGTGTGTGTGTGTGTGTGTAAGGCAAGAATGAGAAAGAAAAGACCACTACGTGATCAGGATAGAGCAAGACAAAAACATAATCACTGCACAACTGTGTTGAAACACAGACAAAAATAAGAACACTATACAAACCGCAACCATAACCTAACATCCCCAGTTCCAGCTAATATGAGTAACTGCTACTTCTTTACCAATTACAGCTGTAGCCTACTGTTTCTATTGCCCTAAAAATTAAGATATCAGATCATACAATTTCCCACTTTCTGCCAGCACCCAATCCAAACCAAAACCACTCTTCCATTGAACCCTCCCCCAAAACACCTAAACAAGCCCAAAGTCAATAATTAGCCCCTCCTAGCATACATAATTTCCCATGCTGTGCTGTTTCCTTTGTTGCAAAGAGGCAAAAGGTTCTGCTTTATTTCACTACAAGTGATTTGGTTAGAGGGAATCTACAGAAAGTATATTCAAGCTAATTTTTTATCCAAAAGTAACCCATATGTTTTAGAGAAAAAAAGAACAGAATTTGCACGATGAGAATGAGTGCCAAAATACTTTGAGGGACCTCCCTGGAGGTCCAGTGGTTAAGACTCCACGCTTCCACTGCAGGGGACGCAGGTTCAATCCCTGGGAAGGGAACTAAGATCCCACATGCTGTGTGGTGTGGCCAAAAATTTTAAAAATAAAATAAAATACTTTGATGGCTTTCATATATTTGATTATACCCTAACTTAGGTGAAAAAAGCAAAAAAGACATGAACCAAACTCTTAAAAAGTCACCAAAACTCAGCAAAATAGATTTGCATATCTACTGAACCGCAATTTCAAACTAGTAAAAAAGACATCGCCGTCATTGATGTGCATGAAATCCTGCAACTGAAAATCAATTTGCAGAAGGGAGTTTAACACCCCAGCTTTCAGGCACTTAAAGGTTTGACTGTCACTGAAATATTAACCACTTCCTGGTACCACCTAGACCTTCTGAACCTGGCATAAATTCAAATATAAAGATGTTCAATCAATAATAAATTCAGACTACAGAGCCAATTCAACAGCACCTGCTTTGTAGATAATTAATTGTAGATAATTAATTTCATTTTAGAGGATTTCTTAAACATCATAATTTAACAAAATCAATCTTTAAAACAGTGCAGTTTTATCTGATACATAAATTTAAGCTAACCTGAAAGAACACATTATAACATTTTACACTTAGGCCAGGAATGACTGAAAGGATCCAGATAAAAATCAAGTTTAGAATTTAACACTGCTCTCCTGGCAGCCGAGTAAAGGGAAGTGGGTCTCAAACGTTAGCAAGCATGAGAAACACCTGGAGAGTTTGTGTTTAAAAAAAAAAGAAAACATTTTTCTCAAGTAGTCTCAAGATTCTTCCTGTGCAGTGAGTGATGAAATGAGGCCCAGAAATCTACATTTTTAACAACCATTTCACTTGGTTCTCATACCGAAGGCCATTGGTCTTATACCTATACACACCAATACTTATACACACTGCATGGAAATACCCTTTAGTAGCAGATCAAAGTGTTTCCACCAGGGCAGATAGTTACTTGTACAATTTTTTAACGGTGTCCTCTGTTTTGTCAAAGAAAGAGCACAAAATTTTTTAATAATTTTTTTCAGATAATGACTTAAAATGTTTATAAATTTCTAAAGAAAAGTAATTTACTTCTCTTAATATTTATGCTCCAAAAATGTCTATAGGTTTTATTCTGATTAAAGGAAAACATGCTCAAATCTTTCAAACTTGGACAACAGAGATAAGCACAAAAGATTAAATATCTCCTGAAATCCTATTACAGAGTTAATCAATGTTTAGCATTTTAGAATGTGCTTTTTTTTCTTCTTTCCATGCTTCTATGTTTCTGTCTTGAGCTTTGCTTCATTATATAAAACATTAGGGTAATATCATCAAAAGAAAGGTAGATGGCCACTAAATGGAGGCCTTCGTTTACAAAAGTACACAGTCATATTCATAATAAGGTCCACAGGGCTAAAACAAAGGGGAAAAAAGCAATTAGTTCACAAACCATAAAGAAAGAAGTATCATAACAAAACACAGCGCAGCACACTTTATGCTCAGCTCCTGCCTTCTGGGTACCAGAAAAGTACTGACATGCTATGAAGTTCAAGGCACAAGTGAGAGCTGCCTGATGTAAAAGCAGTAGCCATAAGATTCAGTACCTAACCACCTAAATTACAAGTGTTAGTGCTACTAGATTTGGAAGTAACTAGAGAGGAAAAAATAAAATTCTGAGGACTAGAAACAGAAAAATAGACATGGCAAAACAGACAATAAAAAAGAAGAGGAAAGGAAACCAAATGTAGGTATACATTTGATAAAGATAAACCAGTTTCAGATTCACAGACATAAAGAACAGACCTGTGGTTGCCAAGGGGGGAGGTGGGGGTGAGGAAGGGAGGGATTGGGAGTTTGGCGTTAGCAGATGCAAACTGTTATGTATAGAACATTTAAACAACAAGGTCCTACTGTATTACTGTATAGCACAGGGAAATAGTCAATATCCTCGGATAAACCATAATTGAAAAGAATATAAAAAGAAAGTATATGTAAAATGTATATGTTATGTATATGTGTGTGTGTATATATATATATATATATCTGAATCACTTTGCTGTACACCAGAAATTAAAATAACATTGTAAATCAAATATACTTAAAAAAAAAAAGATAAACGAGTTTCACCTTAGTTTAATAATCATTCTACTGTTTCCCTGAAACTCTTAGGCAATTATATTTTCCTCCAAACTCAATATGGTAAAACCTATCCTAAAGAAGATAGAAGCAGAATAACTGCTCTGCCAATTAATATCCACAATCCCCTTAAAAGGGCTCCTTGTCACCTGGACTCTCAGCTGTACTGCTGCAGGGATCATGGAAGCAGGGCTGGAGGCTGTAGTGCCATGCCACCGAGCTCAGTGGGCAGACGCGGAGAGCTTCAGAGGAGCACAGTACAGGAGTCAGGAAGGCAAACCCACGCAGCACCGAGGGAAAGAGAACAAGCTCCTCTGTGTCTACACAAATATTCACCTTCACTGATTGGGGTGGGGAAGGTTCTTTTATAAAGACTTCTCCTTTCAGAAATTAGAAGGAATACTAATTCGTATTTTAGAATTTTCACCACTGCTTAATTTTTCTGTAACTTGGTATGAGCATTATTAATGAGGTATTTTATGCACACAGATGTTCATGGCTTTTTTAGTTTAGTCCTAACTGATCACTATCAAGGGCCCCAAACAATCAATTGTCTTTATTTTTTTAACATCTTTATTGGAGTATAATTGCTTTACAATGGTGTGTTAGTTTCTGCTTTATAACAAAGTGAATCAGCTATACATATACATATATCCCCATATCTCCTCCCTCTTGCGTCTCCCTCCCACCCTCCCTATTCCACCCCTCTAGGTGGTCACAAAGGACCAAGCTGATCTCCCTGTGCTATGTGGCTGCTTCCCACTAGCTATCTATCTTACATTTGGTAGTGTATATATGTCCATGCCACTCTCTCACTTTGTCCCAGCTTACCCTCTCCCCTCCCCGTGTCCTCAAGTCCATTCTCTACGTCTGCGTCTTTATATCTGTCCTGCACCTAGGTTCTTCAGAACCTTTTTTTTTTTTTTAGATTCCATATATATGTGTTAGCATATGGTATCCGTTTTTCTCTTTCTGACTTACTTCACTCTGTATGACAGACTCTAGGTCCATCCACCTCACTACAAGTAACTCAATTTCATTTCCTTTTATGGCTGAGTAATATTCCATTGTATATATGTGCCACATCTTCTTTACCCATTCATCTGTCGATTGACACTTAGGTTGCTTCCGTATCCTGGCCTTTGTAAATAGAGCTGCAGTGAACATTGTGGTACATGACTCTTTTTGAATTATGGTTTTCTCAGGGTATATGCCCAGTAGTGGGATTGCTGGGTCATATGGCAGTTCTATTTTAGTTTTTTAAGTAACATCCATACTGTTCTCCATAGTGGCTGTATCAATTTACATTCCCACCAACAGTGCAAGAGGGTTCCCTTTTCTCCACACCCTCTCCAGCATTTATTCAAACAATCAATTTTCAATCTAAGTTTCAAACAGTTAGATTACAATAACACATTCACAATAATAAATTTAACTGTCTGGTCAATTGAAGGAACACTGAAACTGGTAGGGAGCAAATCCAAATAGCCACAGAACCAGGCAAGTAACAATGAGTGAAGTGAGCCAGGTGTCCCCAAAATAACTAAGCAGGCACAGGAGGCAGTAGGCCCCAAAATCCTCTGTGTGTGACTGGCAGAAAGCAAGCTGAGAACTAGGGGGAAATGGAGACAGCCTCCATGGTCTAAAGGAGCAGGCCTCCACCACCAGCCAAATGTTGCCTGGGAGGGAATATGGGGGCAATGTTCTCAAATTGTCCCAGTGTTTAAGAACCTGTAACTCCAGAGTTTATTGTGAAATCTCCTGATATTTAAACATTGGCAATTAACATAATTCAAACATGTAAAGAACACTGTGAGCCACCACTGTGCACACATACACGTAGGCTGGTCATGGCTACATGACTGCTAGGTACAGATTCTTGAACTTTCAGGGGAATCTGGTGGTTTCAGGTTGAGAATGGCCGCGGCATGGAGTGGACAGCCATCTCTGATGCCTCTGCTGCCGTGAGGACAAGTATGAAGCTATTGATGATACACGTGATAACAAGCAAGTCATTCCATTTTCTCTCTCTTGCTTCTCTTGTCTACAGGCATGCTCTGTTCTCCTAATAACACTCAAGGGAAATAGGATTTTTTTTTTTTTTAGTTTCTACATTCCATTGTTCCATGAATAATCTCAGAATGAATTTGTTTTACATAATTTGGGGGCTATTGTGCATTCATTTCTAAAATTTTAATGCTTTAGGAAAATAATCATTTATGATATTAAGCCACAGGAAGCAGAGAAAACTATTCCAGAAGACAGCACAAAGACATTTTTACAGACAGAAGCAGAGGCAAAATTAATTACCAAAGGAACCCTCCTACACCATTGGTGGGAATGCAAATTGGTACAACCACTGTGGAGAACATTAAGGATGTTCCTTAAAAAAACAAAAAATAGAGTTACCAGATGATCCTGCAATCCCACTCCTGGGTATATATCTGGAGAAAACCATAATTCAAAAAGATACATGCACCCCAATGTTCACTGCAGCACTATTTACAATAGCCAAGAAGTGGAAGCAATCTAAATGTCCATCGACAGATAAATGGATAAAGAAGATATGGTGCATACACACACACACACACACACACACACACAAAATGGAGTGTTAGCCATAGAAAAGATTGAAATAATGCCATGTGCAGCAACGTGGATGGACCTAGAGATTACCATACTAAGTGAATGAAGTAAGCCAAAGACAATTATCATTTGATATCGCTTATAGGTCGAATCTAAAAAATAAAATAAAATGACATAAATGCACCTATACAAAACAGAAATAGGCCCACAGACCTAGAAAACAAACTTACAGTTACCAAAGGGGAAAGGGTAGGGGAGGGACAAATAAGAAATTTGGGATTAACATACACACTACTACTGATATACATAAAATAGATAACCAATAAGGACCTACTGTATAGCACAGAGAACTGTACTCAATATTTTGTAATAACCTATAAGGAAAAAGAATCTGAAAAAAATAGATTAGATAGGTAGATATGTATGTATAACTGAATCACTTTGCTGTACACCTGAAACTGAGACAACAGTATTAATCAACTATACGTCAATAAAAAAATATTAATTACCACAAAAAAAACCAGAAGGTCAATTTCAAATAGCAAAAATTCCAAATGGAATAAACAAAATGCATCCAATATCCTAGGCTGGACCCATGCTGGACCAAAACAGTAAAGTTTTACACATCTTGACTTAAAACAAAATGAGTAAGGATCCTTCTTTAAGAGTCGGTCCACAGAACAGGAAATTACAACCAACCTATATTTTAGGATAAAATTCATAGAAATATAGTAACTTCATTATTTATCAGCCATTAGTCTCACCTAAAATAAAAATGCATTATCTTAGCTGCCCATGATACCATTCATCAGAGAAAGAAGAATAAAATCAATATTCACATCTTCACTCGATTAGTACTTTTTATCAAGTCTTATGAGTTATTGAGTACCGTTCTTCAAAAAAGAAAGGAAAAAGCACTTTCATCCTTGCTACATCAAGATAGTTTATAATTAAACTAACTCAACATTTTAAAAAAAGTTTTTATATGGGATTAAATTTTTAAATCATGAACTGAACAGCAAATATATACAAGGCAGCAATCTAATTTCTGTGAGGAGACAGTAAGTGCCTTCTGAGGAGTGAAACCTGCAAGCCCACTGCTAATGAATGTGTCCAGGAACAGTTCCACAGCTGAGGACCCTCTTGAAGCTGGGCCCGGACATGCAAGTGGACAGAGAGTAAGAAGCCCCTGAGGTGAAGACCCAAGGAAACTGGGTGGAGAAGGATAATGACGACACACAACTCAGTTTGAAAAGAAAGAGACACCTTTACCTCTCAGGTATGAGGAAAAATTCCGAAGGATGGGTACTTTGAGGTTTCAAAATCGAGTAAAAGAATAAATATTTTATAAAGCCTCACTCAATGAAGACAGCTAAAGAGCAACTAAGATGGTAAGAAAGCAATTAATTACTAGGGAAGAAAGGTGGTACAATTATACATCTAGGGATGTATGAATATATATATGCCTATAAAACATGAGTTTTATGATGTTAATGAAATATATAATGGAAATGAAAAGTTATATAAATGTTGGCTATTTTTTCCCAATATTTCAATATAAGTATGAAATTTTAGAGCTGAAATAACTTTAAAGACTATTCCTGCCGTGTGGATAATTGTGAGTCTTTCAAATTCAAGCACTAAATTATTTGCATTAGTATTTATCCCCTAACATTTTGGTCCTATTTTTGTGAGGGTGGAATTGAGAATTGTCACGATTCTCACAAAGACTTTTTAAAAATTATACTCATCTCGCTCTCCAGAGTAGTGACGATAATGGGTAGTAATTGTTCACCTTTTGAAGCTCAAATGATATGCAGGTTGAGAATTGCTATCTCTATGTTTAGAGCACATGTGAGCGAACAAGAAATGTAGTTTCTACACACAGGATAAAGCATAACTCTTTGCCAATTATTTCCTCTGCCAAAATATATTTTATATATATATATATATATACATATAGCCGGGAGACAGTGGAAGTCACTTGTTGATCACCATATGATAATATTAAAATGTATCCTTACAAATATGATTAACTTTTAAAACAAAAGGAACAGATTCATTAAAAACAGGTTGAGGGCTTCCCTGGTGGCGCAGCGGTTGAGAGTCCGCCTGCCGATGCAGGGGACACGGGTTCGTGCCCCGGTCTGGGAAGATCCCACATGCCGCGGAGCGGCTGGGCCCCTGAGCCATGGCCGCTGAGCCTGCGCGTCAGGAGCCTGTGCTCCGCAACGGGAGAGGCCACAACAGTGAGAAGCCCACGTACCACAGAAAACAAAAAAACAGGTTGATACCTATGCATCAATTTTAAAATATCCATTCTGTAGTTCTAAGAAACTATAATCATTGTAATGAGGTATAAATAAATTTAACATCAACACCCTTTAAGGAATGTTTGCAACAAAAATGTAACATCACTGAATTTGACATAAGAAGGAAACCAACTAAATGGCAGAACTGAAAAATCTAAAACAATTTTACTTCGATTAACCGGTTTATGCATTCCCATTAAATGAAACATGAAAGAGCTACCATTTTATTAGTGGTGTATTACTGGAAAATAAATGCTTACATAAGAAAAACCGTCTTTCTTCTTTCCTCAGACTCTCCCTCTTCCCAAAATTTATAAAACCACAAGTTCCACAGAAGTAAAAACCATTCAGAATTATATAAAAGAAGACTAACAAATAATCATCTAAGTCACACACAGCTCTTCGAAGGGCTGTGCAATGTTGTGATGATTTGGAATCTTGTGGTTTCCCAAGGGGAAGCTATAAAAATCAGGGAGACTGAAGACAGTACCAGCTGAAAAACTAAACAGATGGCTTAGCTGACTAAAAAGCCAGCTGTTTTGGAAGATTGTTCTCATTTTAAGTATCTTCCAAGAACAGCTTTATATGGTTGGTTTCAATTTTCCCTTTCCTTTTCAGCCTTCACACAGGAGGAGCAAAGAAAATATTAACTTCCTTTAGAAGAGAACCAAGGACTTACTGTTTCTTTTCATCCTCCTGAAAAGTTTTAAACCTGAGTTTACTCACTTATTAGTAAAACCATCACCTTCCTTACCCAGCTACAGTATTCTCTGGATGATCACAAGCAACCCTCTGAAAATGTGTGTTATGTCATGGGAATGAAGCTATGAAATAAATATTTTTATTTAAAATATACTGTATATCAAATATATACACATGACATATTCAATTTGTGATATAGCAATATATATTAAATTATATATACATACAGATATACATATCATTCATGCAAACATGAAACCTTTGGCTGGAGGAAGGAGGTGGAGGAGATCTGGAGAACACCTTGTGTATGTAACTATTAAATTACCCTGTTCTGTCCCATTTACATGAGATATGTCATCAGTTTGTAAAAGTGTTGAAAGCAGTTGACTAAGATGATAAATTTAAAACATATATTCTGCAGCAGAGAAGGGGAAAGGTGGGGAGGGGTGCTCCCAGGACTCAAAAGACAAAAGTATGACTCTGTAGCTGGCTTTGTGAGGAGGACTCTCAGTGTGGGAGAGCTACATAGGCACAAGAGGTAAGAACTGCTCGCTCTGCTACAAGAAAGGTCAATATCCAATAATATATAGTATTACAATAAAGATTGCTTTAATTCACAAGAATAATCTTATTATGTTACAAGTAAGAAGACTGGGGCGTCCCTGGTGGCGCAGTGGTTAAGAATCTGCCTGCCAGTGCAGGGGACACGGGTTCGAGCCCTGGTCCGGGAATATCCCACAAGCCGTGAAGCAACTAAGCCCGTGAGCCACAACTACTGAGCTCATGAGCTGCAACTACTGAAGCCCGCGTGCCTAAAGCAGGTGCTCCGCAATAAGAGAAGCCACCGCAATGAGGAGCCCGCGCACCACAACGAAGAGTAGCCCCCGCTTGCCACAACTAGAGAAAGCCCGCACGCAGCAACGAAGACCCAACGCAGCCTAAATAAATAAATTATATATATATATATTTTTTTTTTTTTAAAAAAAAAGCAAGTAAGAAGACTGATACTTGGCATTATCCCCAAAGCAAATCCTAACTGCATGAAATCACCTCTAAGGGAAATGCCCTCCTGAGGGGTACACTGTTATGTACAATCCACAGGAGAATCTGACATGCACCTTTCAATTATTTATGCTTCCACTAACCAAATGGCCATTTATTTTTAAAATCTGATCTGCATTTTCAGGTTTCAGAGTTTCAAACTTTAACTGTGAAACCTAATTTTGCAAGAAAAACAGTGAGAGGAAATAGGAAAGGCTATGTATAGATTGCCAGTTCTAACTTCTTTAGAAAACTATACTGTATATCCTGATCCCATCCTTTCTGGGGTTTTTAGGAAGTCTTTCTTCCTCACCTCCCATGAACATCTCAGGCAGTCTAATTTGAACTCCCATGTTGAGATTCAAAACAAACACACACATAACTGATATTCAATTACTAACACAGAATTTATAAGTGAAACAAATATATTTTAACACTAGAAACACAAAATCAGGGTTACAGTCTTCCACTTAACATCTATTTTTTTTAATAAATTTATTTATTTTAGTTATGTATTTTATTTACTTATTTTTGGCTGTGTTGGGTCTTCACTGCTGTGCACAGTCTTTCTCTAGTTGCGGCGAGCGGGGTGGGGGGGGCTACTCTTCGTTGCGGTGTGCAGGCTTCTCATTGTGGTGGCTTCTCTTGTTGTGGAGCACGGGCTCTAGGTGCACGGGCTTCCGTAGTTGTGGCGCAAGGGCTTAGTTGCTCCGCGGCATGTGGGATCTTCCCAGACCAGGTATCGAACCCGTGTCCCCTGCATTGGCAGGCAGATTCTCAACCACTGCGCCACCAGGGAAACCCTTAACATCTATTTTTACTGATAAATGTTTAAACCCCAAAAGCACATAGAGCTTAGAGTGTGAGCTACAAAGATTATATCTCTAAAAAGGTTTGAACCATGAAGCTATCAAGAGCCTTTTGATCAGATATTACAGATGCTGCTGCTTTTGTAAGAATAACTTTAAGTTTTGATGATGATGATGTTTCTTTTTGAAAACCTAGAAAGCTATACAGTTTCCATTTTAAAACCACTTAAGCTATATAGTTAAGAGACCGTTAAGTCTTATAAATACAATGAACAAGGAGAACATCAATAAACTTTTCCTTCTACTCTTTCCTAGTGACTACAGTAATAAATTAGTTGTAGTGTTCCCCTTTTTCTACTTCTCTGATAAAAGTGTCTATGATTTCCACATAGTTTACATAGTAAAATGGCCAAAAGATTTTAAGTAACTATGTGTTTCTGGTTTTAGAATCAGTACGTGAAACCAAGTCAGTAATAACAGACATTTAATCAACATTTCCTCAGTACTAAGCGCTGGGCACTGTGCTAAAATCCTTACGTAAGGCACTTTCACAATAACTCTGGGAGGTAGGTGCTCTTATCTCAGATAAGGAAACTAAAGCACAGAGGAGATAAGTACCCAAATAAGGGCACCCAGTTACTAGGTGGCAGAAATGAGAGTTAAAGGCTGTTACTCTAAAGCCTTTGCTTGTAACCATTATACTCTGTACCTCCCAAAATACTATTCCCACATGGGAGTCTTTCTACAAACTGGCTCCCAGAGAATGAACACTTCCATTTTCTAAATCATCAGAGCAAGGGTCATTCTCACTTATCAGAATGCTAGAGTATGCAACCTGAACCATTCAACTACAGTACCAGGAGCAATCCAGAAAGCTCGAGCGAATGGACTGAATGATTTCCGTTGGGACACCTTCCATTTATCTTAAGACAGTAGTATCTAATTTACCGGACTATCAAAAGAGATGATACCTTCACTGAAATGAAAAGTGAAAATATTAAATATCCAATGTCAATGTCTTTTTCTCAAGCCCTGTTATCTATGGATAAATGTATCTATGTGTTGATTTGCTAAGCAAATCAAGTCCACATGAAGCAATACTGTGTATATGCACATGCCTCGTTTTATTGTGCTTCGTTTTTTACAAATTTAAGATTTGAGGCAACCCTGCATCAAGCAAGTCTACTGGCGCCATTTTTCCAACAGCATTTTCTCACTTCATGTCTGTTTCACATTTTGGTAACTCTCCCAATATTTCAAACTTTTTCATTATTATTATGTTTGTTATGATGATCAGTGATCTTTCACATTACTATCATAAAAAGATTATGAGTAGCTGAAGGCTCAGATGACGGTTAGCATTTTTTAACAATAAAGTATGTTAATTAAGGAATGTACATTGTTTTTAGACATATTGCACACTTAATAAACTATAGTGTAAACATAACTCCTATAGGCAGCATTGGGAAACCAAAATGTTTTCGTGGCTCGCTTTATTGTGATATTCACTTTATTGCAGTGGTCTGGAACCAAACCCACAATATCTTCAAGGTACTCCTATATACACATACCTACAAATCTCCAATATTTATAGCATATGTAGTTTTAAAAATAGATGCAAAGTTACATAATTATGGGGGGGTGGAGTCTTTCTAACTTAAGTAAAAACAACAAGGTAGTAAGCAATGGAGTTTAAAAAGAAAACACATGAACATCTGGATATCTTGAAATCACAAGGTATCTTTTTTTTTATGTTGTTGGTTTATGAATTTGTTTCTCTTCTCCCTAGGATTTGGATAAACTTCATGTGTTAGAGCTACCTTCTGGCTCTAAAAAATTCTAGTTCTCACTTGAAAGCCAAAATAAATTAAACAAAATTATTTTTTTTAATCTAAACAAATTATGTGAAATAAACATAAGTATACTTGTCTGCCAATGTAATTCAATAGGTTTTATTAAACAGGAAGCTGACATTTTAAAATTATTACTGTTTACTATTTTCCATAATGTCTTCAAAAAATTCAACCTTTAAATCTGGAATTTACACTGTTTTTCAGCAGGAATCAGGACTTTCCTATTCAGCAAGTGATTCCCTACAAGAACTTAATGCTGTTCAGTGACAACAGAAATAACACAAACTACAAAGAGATACATTAAAGCAATATATTTACTAGCCTTCCATAATGTCTTTTGTTTTATACCATACTTCCTAATATAAACAAAGTCCTGTATGATTTTCATAATAAAAAACGTTTATGAGAAATTGGAAAAGTAGGAATATAGGCAGACTTTAAATATTAGAAATATTTTTAAAATCCTAAATATTAATAATGATCCTCAACTTTGTTATAAAATCTTGTTTTACAAAAAGCATCAGGGCTTCCCTGGTGGCGCAGTGGTTGAGAGTCCGCCTGCCGATGTAGGGGACACGGGTTCGTGCCCCGGTCCGGGAGGATCCCACATGCCGCGGAGCGGCTGGGCCCATGAGCCATGGCGGCTGAGCCTGCGCGTCCGGAGCCTGTGCCGCGCAACAGAAGAGGCCACGGCAGTGAGAGGCCCGCGTACCGCAAAAAAAAAAAAAAAAAAAAAAGGATCAGCTCATGTAAGATAGTATAGAAATTTAACTCTAGAAAAAATTATCCAACTCTAATTTCGATAATGAGTTTTACAAAGTGGAAGATCTGGAAAAACTGTAATTCAAAGAACCATTCATTCCAGAAACAAACATGCCAAAATCCTTACCATCGTATTATATTCCTTATTAGACTGTCAAACCTCTATGTTCTTGACTAAAATGTTTACTCCTTTTGAGATTTACACATTGTCTTACATGTGTATTAAAACTATATGTAGGGACTTCCCGGGTGGCTCAGTGGTTAAGAATCTGCCTGCATATGCAGGGGATATGGGTTCGAGCCCTGGTCCGGGAAGATCCCACATGCCGCGGAGTAACTAAGTCTGTGTGCCACAACTACTGCGCCTGCATTCTAGAGCCCTCGAGCCACAACTACTGAAGCCCGTGTGCCTAGAGCACGTGCTCCACAACAAGAGAAGCCATCACAATGAGAAGCCTGCGTACTGCAACAAAGAGCAGCCCCTGCTCGCCGCAACTAGAGAAAGCCCATGGGCAACGAGGAAGACCCAATGCAGCCAAAAATAAATAAATTAATTAATTAATTTAAAAAAACCCATATGTAAGTAAATATTAATCAAATTACCATCAAGTTCAATTGTACTGGCAGAATTTTATTTGCCCTTTCAAAGTGTATTATTAACATAGCATTCCCTCTTAAATTCTATGTAAAATTTTAGCCTAAAAGTTATTTGCAGAGAACACTGCTCATCAGAATTACTTTTTTCCATGAGGAAAGTCGACCCTGAATGTGGCCCAAGCCATTCCTTTCCTAAATCTGTTTCATTTCAACCAGTGGTAGCTATGCCCCTCAACCAGCAGTGCATGCAGCAGATAACTAGAATCTGCTTCAAACAGGCAGGAAATGCTGGCATTTATCTTTCCCTTAGGCAAACAGCACCACCTGCAGAATTAAAGAAACCAAGGGATTTGGAACCTGTAGGCATAATTACCTGTCAGAATCTAATAGAGGCTTTCTCAAGTTAACATCCTAATACCTATTGCTCCCATAGGAGAATTCCAGAATGTGCTTTAGAGAAGCTGATTAAATTTATGCTGATGGTCTATTTGATTCCATTTCAATACAGTAATACTTAGCACAGGAGATACATATTTCTTATGGAACTAAAATATTTTAAGATTTTACTACCACAGACATATAAAGGAACTCACTATAACTCCTGCACAATCAAAAAACTAAGAATAAAATAAACTGCTTTTTTTCTTAAATTAGCTCTACAGCTTAAAGGAAAACTTAATAGAGGTCTGCATGAACGGTGACTACAAAGTCTGGTAGTACAGGGCTTCCCTGGTGGCTCAGTGGTTGAGAGTCCGCCTGCCGATGCAGGGGACACGGGTTCGTGTCCCAACATGCCACCGAGCGGCTGGGCCCGTGAGCCATGGCCGCTGAGCCTGCGTGTCTGTGCTCCTCAACAGGAGAGGCCATAACAGTGAGAGGCCCGCGTACCGCAAAAAAATTAAAAAAAAGTCTGGTGGTACAATTGGTACCATCTCCACACAATTGACAGTTTGGGCCAGATGATTCTTTGTGGTGGGGCACTAACCTGTGCACTGTGCATTAGCGGCACCTGTGACCTCTATTCACTAGATGCAAGTGGCCCTAACCCCAGTCATGCCAATCAAAAATGTCCCCAGACATTATCAAATGTCCCCTGTGGACAAGATTATCCCAGGGTTCAGAACTGATGTGTTTTAGTGGAAATGGCCACATGCAGGGTGCAGTCTACCTCTGCTCCTTTGTGTACGCACCAGGGGGAGACATTCCACCTCTCTGCCTCAGTCTCCCCTACTTCAAATACATGTTGTAAGGATTAAAGGAGAAAAGAACTGAATACTGACTACTGCTACTGCTATGACTGTTTTGATTGTACACTTTGCAGCATCTCTCTCTACTTCTGACTCCCTAAGCTACAAATGTGTACTTTTCCAAAAAAAATTTTCTTAAGGATACAAAACTAAGGAATTTTAGAAGTGGGGGAGGGGCATTACTAGGCTTATGGATTACTTAGAGAGTTCTCTTAAAAGCCCAGGCTTGCAGGCTCTAAGAATATGATGCCAAATCCTACTACCTACTTATAGTCTATGCACCAGAGAACCAGGATGATCTACTTGGTCACTGGAACACATCACATACTTTCCCTTCTGTACTCCAACTGTGACTCTTGTCTGATGGGCTACATAACTCCACCACATGTGTACCTCTACACCTGTTAGATCCCAGCATCTTTCATGAAGTATTTTCCTGATGGCATCCGAATCATCTCTCTCTTACCCAGCCACCAAACACTCTGGCGGAACCTCTCTCATACTACTTGTACTCTTCAGGGCACTAATGACTCTGTGATGGCTACAGCCCATCAGGACTCATTTCTCTACGAAACCTCAAGTGCCTTTTTTGTCCTTACTCCTCTGTCCACCCTGCAGGGTCTAGCCAGAGCCCTAGCCACATTATTACTTAAGATTTCTTTTTAATTGCACAGCTACCTTAGAGAATGGATTGCAATTTTCTTATAGGGCAATATACTTCTTACATAGAACTACACAGTAAACACCCTTCTCAGGTAACACTACCATTAAGATATGACCAGTGCTTACTGACAACCACAGCCCCAACAATACTAATATTCAAGAGTAATATTCACTCAAACCCAGAGGGAGGGGCTTCCCCGGTGGTACAGTGGTTAAGAATCTGCCTGCCAATGCAGGGGACACGGATCCGGGAAGATCCCACATGCCGTGGAGCAACTAAGCCAGGGGGCCACAACTACTGAGCCTGCACTCTAGAGCCTGAAAGCCACAACTACTGAAGCCCACGCGTCTAGAGCCCGCGCTCCGCAACAAGAGAAGCCACTGCAATGAGAAGCCCGCGCACCGCAACGAAGAGTAGCCCCCACTCGCCACAACTAGAGAAAGCCCACGTGCAGCAGCAAAGACCCAACGCAGCCAAAAATAAATAAATAAAATAAATTTATTTAAAAAAAGAAAAAAAACCCGGAGGGAATGATTATTAAACATGAATTTTAGTTGAGGGCCATTAATTGAGTACAAAAAGTATCCCTGTTAACCAAATGAAGAGCATTTCTTAATAAAACATGATTACTGTGACCTTTTTTTAAACCTTCTAAACTTTTTAGCAACTCTACTTGTTGTGTATCAGCACATAGATGTTGACCAACATATTTCTCACCAAAATCATTTTGTTCAATACACATCCCTTCAAGCAATTATAAACCTACTGCAGTGAGGTGATAGTAGTTTCACACGGTATGTATGCTGGTGGCGTGGGTTTGGTAGGGGGCTCCCTAAATGAAAAAACAAGGGGAATAACCAGCAATGCCTGCTGCACTCATGACAGGGGGTCAAGGCCTAAGGTATGTGTGGCGAGGTGGGAGACAGAGTACTCCACACACCCAAGAGTCAAGAGGTGAAGCCACCCTGTGTAAATGTCAGTGCTGTCCTGAAGGATTCTGGCAAAAGAAGACAGTAGTCACAGGCAAAGAACAGTGAAACTGCAGCAGTGTACCTTCAACACGTACTCAGAGGATCACAGGCATCAGAATACTCTGAGGTGCTTCCTGCAAAATGTAGGTGCAGAAGAGTAAGACCCAGCTTCCATAGTTTTTACAAGTTCTCCGGTTTCCTATGTACACTAAAATGAAAGGACTACCAGGTTAGAGAGATCATTCTTTTACAACAGAGGAATACTGATTACTTAAGAGGTAGGAAGGAATTATGCTATGCAGAGCCTTCGAAAATATATTTTTAAATAAATTCAACAGCTGTTTTATTTTTTAGACATTCTCTATATTAGATGCTAAATTAAAAATGGATTTATATGAAAAGGTTATAGAGGGAATTTATAAAAGCAATTAATATTGATAATTCTGTTAATCTGGACAGATGGGACAGAAGTTATTTTGAGGATGTGAGAAGTCAACTTACATACCCGTAAAACCTACCTGTGGCTTCCCTGGGGAATTTCCCACCAGTGGCTGAATCTGACCTCTAGGAGATCCCAAGAACTGCTGACTCTGAATAATGTGATTTCTGTAGGGAGTCCTGGGAGATAGAGACCCTTTAGCAACGCACCAAGGAGAATGTCTTTCTCCTCTGACAAACTGGAACCAATTAAGTCAAAAGCATCACACTGATCCAATTACACCAGGAACAGTTAAAATGAGACTAATATCCCAAAGACCCTCAGGACTCATCAAGAGTGAGTAACATCCTTCAGGGGCCAATAAAATTAATGACATTTCAGAAATGAGACTCTATGAGCCATAAAAGAAAGAAGTGGCAGAGGGTTGTAGAAATCAAGTCTATTTTAATCCTTAAAAACCGAAGAAGACATGTGAAAGAAAATCTCTACAATTTCTCCAAAATAGGGAAGATGAAACTCTTAAATATCCTCTTTTGGCACCCACAAAATATTCCTCCTTCTCCCATATCCCAAGAGAATACACCTGAATTGCAAACCTGACTGAAGTATCAGTTAGGGTTGCCACACTACTATGTATAAAATAAATAAGCTACAAGGATGTATTGTACAGCGCAGGGAATACAGCCAATATTTTATAACTATAAAAGGAGTGTAATCTTTTAAAATTGTGAATCATTACGATGTACACTTGAAACTTACATAATATTGCTAATCAACTATACCTCAATAATTAGGAAAAAATGGGCTGCTAAGAAGAGTCAACTCAATAGTACAGGAAAAGTTCATGGACCAGTGACTGGGGCACAGTAGCACCTAACCAGAGAAACAGCTTCTGCACTTCAATTTCTGCCTTATTTTATGGTTTACATACACTGTTGCCTTACTGAACTGTTGAAGGGAAAAAGTCAAGCAGGATAAATGTACAATGCTTTGTGAAAAGTAAAGCATTACACTCAAATGTTAGCTGTTATTAACTTGGAAATGGAAGAATAAACACAATTAAAAGAGAACTGACACCCAGGATAGGTAAGTAAATAGTAAAAGGGCAGTCAGTTTTCTTTTCATGAGATGAGTCTCTTTTATTCCTTCAATATTTATTGAACAAAAGGCAAGGGCTAAGCATCTGTCTTCAATGACCTATAAGAGAGATAAGACATAAGCAAACCCAAAAAAAGAAATATCTGAGCACTATGTTAAGGTAAAGATAACCAGGGATTTCACAGTAGAGACAGATTACTTCAAGCTTAGGGTGAGCAGATAGATCTTCACAAAGGAGGAAGCAATTGAAATGGTCTTGAAGTACGTGTGGAGTTTGCATAAAGACCATATTCCAGGTAACAGCACATGCAAAGCAGGGAGATGAAGAAGCACAGGTGTGTGTACAGGGTAACTCAGGCTTGCTAAAGCACAGGCTGTAGGCAGTGCTGGGCCCACAGACAGGCGACAGAAAGCTATAGAGGGCACTTGAACATGGGTGTAAGGAGGCAGAGACTTAGAATACTGGCAACTGGGACTCCTTGTTCAAAATCCTTTCTTTCATAAGGGAACTTCAGAGTTTTGCGTTCTCAGCATAATCTGACAGATTTTAAGAGGGAGGGTCAAGACAAGGGGTAACTAACCATCACCCTCCAAGGTGGTTAAAAAGTAAAAGTTTGAAAAGGAATGGATGGGTAACAAGGCAGTAAGCAAAGTAACTGATCACAGGGGATAAAAAATGAGGGAGGCATCGATAACACAGCCAAAGGCCTCAGTTTTACCTGCCACAAAGAGGTAGTACCATTATTGGAAAAAGAGGACATAGGTCAAGTGAAGTAATAAACTATATAAACTCTATTCCAGGACACTGAAGTCACATTCAAAGTGATCACAGAACCACTGGCTTCAATCTTTATGAAACAATGGGGAGCTAGGACACACAAGTCCAAGTAATGAGAGGAGTGGTGAAGGGTCGAGCCAGTCAGTTGGTACCTACAGAGCTCTGCTCTGGGCACAGTAGATACAAGCACAAACGAGACAGATAAAAGTGCCTGCTCTCAAGGGACTTACATCCTTGTACAGGGAAGACAAATGACCAAATCGATAAAGAACTTAAAGACAGAGAAGAGGGCCAAGGACAGAGCTCCGCGGCCTTCTAATACTTGGAGGCCTCATAAAGGAGGCTAAGAAACAGACAGGAAGTTGGAAGAAAACCAGGTGGGTATGGTGTTATGAGGAAAAAGAAGATGGTGTTTCAAGGCTGGGGAGGCTGAGGAGTTGAGTAAAGTGAGGATGGAGACTGACTACTGGCTTTGGCCCAGAGGTAAACTGGATAAAAGCTACTGCGACAGCCCAATATGAGTGTGCTAAAGAAGCCATCAGAGGGGACGAAATAGGGACAGTGAGACTCCTTCCCAGAGTTTGAGGGTGTGGGAGCCAAGATAAGAAAGTTTTTCAAGAAGGGAAGAAGGGCCCCCTGCTACCAAAAGGTCAAATAAGATAAAAACACAGGCTGATTGTTGAGCTGAGGTAAGGTACAGGCCAATGGCTCAAGCAGTTTCAAAGGAGTAGTCAGACAAGACAATGATGAGGGCGCCTTGGAAGGGCCAGAAGCCTCCACGCAGAGGACGGATGATCACCTCAAAGGGAAGCTTCTTGCCTTAGGAGGTAAATCTGATACGTCTCATACTCTAACTAATGTTGTTTATCATCAGTTCCTTTACCATCATCACTTTAGACTCTAGGTCAAAATGATCAAGGGAGTTACTAAATATAAAGCCTGAAGAGTTTATTTTCTTCTAGTAATAATGGTAAAAAGCCTGCACTGATTTTACCAAGAAGCTCTAGTCACCTAATACATTTTCCATCAATCACAGGAACATTTTTTAAAATGAACACATATTTAATTGCATGTACCAATAATATGGGCACATTTATGAATATGAAAGTGAGCGATAGTTAAAAGGCAACAATGTCACTAAGAATGACCAGATCATCTGAATAGAATTTGCAATACTGAACTACAAATTCTAAATCACTATAATACAGAGTCCCTCAGATAAGTCAAAATATCAGGAACCTTTCAATAATTTGTAAACTGCTGAAAATATTCCAATTGTTTTGGAATTCTGAACATCCACTTCCCTAGTCCATATCTGTGATAAACAGCGTTTGGAGGCGTTTGATTTGTTTTTCCCAACGTGTGTTCTTAGCACCAGGCCTTATTCACCCTAGAGTGTAGAATGAGATATAAATGAGCGTCTGAAGTTAATACTGGAAAGATCCTGTGGCTTCTCACTTAGAAGGATATAAACAGTATTATATTGTAACTGCCACTCACAGGAAATAACTTTGATTATGCGAAGAACTGAATATGGCTACAAAATCTTATCAAAGCAAAAAATGAAACAAGCACTCAAAGATTCTACCTTTCACCTAATATTTCTCTCTCCTTCATTTTTACTTTGATCTCTCATTTGTTAATTTTCTCTCTACATCTGCTTCTCTAATACTATCTCATACTTGTTTACAGTTACAAACCCCCCTATATTAGCTAATTTAATTCTCATACCAACACATTTTACAGGCATTCTCACATGAGCAATGAGAAAACTGAAGCTCAAAGACATGAGTGGACCAGTCTATCAAATTCCGACAAGGCCAGTTTTATTTCCCCACCATCACCATAGATGCCTCTCCTAGCTGAAGCCTACAGCTTCAGGAATGTTTTCTCGTAATACCCAATGCTTGACACCCACTTGCCATCACATTGGATAATCTCACAAAGAGGAGAAAAACCTGGTTCATCAACAAAGCACCATCCAAAGGGCGGGGAGGGGACCTGTATTTTCACTGTTACCAGCTGATCACTAGGTCATTTGTAAGAGCAAACTGAAGCCATGATGCCCATACAGGATGTCTCTGACCACAAGCTTTTATTGCTCACAATGGCTGTTCTCAGAAAGCTGTTCTCTAGTAATCCAAGGAAGGGGAATTCGGGATCCATTAAGGATCCATCTGCAAAGATCTGCTGCAGTGATTAGTAATAGCAGTACTCCTGCAGGCTAAACTGCAGTTCAACACACACAAAAACACAGTGCCTTGGGCTTCCCTGGTGGCGCAGTGGTTGAGAGTCTGCCTGCCGATGCAGGGGACACGGGTTCGTGCCCCGGTCCGGGAAGATCCCACGTGCCGCGGAGCGGCTGGGCCCGTGAGCCATGGCCGCTGGGCCTGAGCATCCGGAGCCTGTGCTCCGCAACAGGAGAGGCCACAACAGCGAGAGGCCCGCGTACCACACACACACACACACAAAAAAAAAAACAGTGCCTTTTCACGTCCCAGTGCCCTCTTATAAAATATAACTTTAGACTTCTCAACAGGTGGTACTACATCATTTCAGCTACCACAAAAATCAAAAATAAAAACAAAACTTGACTTTGAACTTGAATCTCAACAGAAAAAAACCTCAAATCTCAACCGAGATTTGAATTTCAGTTTAAAAACTTAAGTAACTAGCATGTTAATTGCGGGGGGGTGGTAAAGATGGACAGAGAAGTGAACTGATGACTCAATGTAAAAGTTTTCCTTAAAAACCTGTTTATAACAGCATTTTCAAAAACAGTGAAAAAGCCTGTGATAAACCATCATTCCACTACAGCAGACCAGGAGAATTCTGGAAGCGAGCTTATCCTGGGCAAAAGAAAGCAACCAAGCACAATTTATTAAAGTTTGTGTCTCTTTTATTTGATCCACATCATATTTTTCTATGGTAACAACCTCCTACAATGCTGTTCACATAATAATTATTCCATCAGAAGCTCCTCCGCGGCTATCGGGTGAGATGTGTCACCAGCAGTGGCAGCCCCGAAATGTTTACATATGATCTTAACAAGCCCCAGCAAAGCACAACTTGGGCACCCACAAAAGCGGCTAAAGAAGAAACAATAAGTGGCCTGAAATTAAGAACCCACACTTTGCAAGCTTCAAAATGGAATACTGAACCCTCAAAAAAGGTTTAGAACGTTAAATAGTAAAAAGAATATAGGTTTCCCTGAATCTTCACTGTCATATACATGGTTCATTTCAGAACCTCAAAGCAGGAAGACTAAGACTCAGTAACACAAAACATCAACATTCTAGCTTTGTTACCAGAATGTGTTTTTAAAGAGTTTAATTTCAACAAATACATATAGTAACCTATCTTGTGTCCATATTAATAGCAAAGCAGAATCCAGAGACCAAAGGAAAGAATAGTTTTCTATGAAGAATGACCTCAAACAATTTCAGTTTTTATGTTTAATAAAAACTCCTCAGACAAAATCCACAGGAGATTCCTGGGCCAACACTGTATGAGTTTGAGTCCCAGCAGAAAACAGGGATAAAATGAAGCTTTGGAATAATTTGAATGAAGGGACAGAACAGGTGGAGGCAGGGTGTAAAGAAAGAAGAGAGGTGAGGGATTGGGTCCAGATGGCGGAGTAGAAGGATGTGCTCTCACTCCTTCTTGCGAGAGCACCGAATCACAGCTAACTGCTGAACAATCATCTACAGAAGACACTGGAACTCACCAAAAAATATACCCCACATCCAAAGACAAAGGAGAGGCCACAATGAGACGGTAGGAGGGGCACAATCACAGTAAAATCTAATCCCATAACTGCTGGGTGGGTGACTCACAGACTGGAGAACACTTATACCACAAAAGTCCACCCACTGGAGTGAAGGTTCTGAGTCCCACGTCAGGCTTCCCAACCTGGGGGTCCGGCAACGGGAGAGGAATTCCTAGAGAATCAGTCTTTGAAGGCTAGCGGGATTTGACTGCAGGACTTCGACAGGACTGGGGGAAACAGAGACTCCACTCTTGGAGGGCACACACAAAGTAGTGTGTGCATCGGGACCCAGGGGAAGGAGCAGTGACCCCAGGGGAGACTGAACCAGACCTACCTGCTAGTGTTGGAGGCTCTCCTGCAGAGGCGGAGTGTGGCTGTGGCTCACCATGGGGACAAGGACACTGGCAGCAGAAGTTCTGGGAAGTACTCCTTGGCGTGAGCCCTCCCAGAGTCCGCCAACAGACCCACCAAAAAGCCGGGTAGGCTCCAGTGTTGGGTTGCCTCAGGCCAAACAAACAACAGGGAGGGAACCCAGCCCCACCCATCAGCAGACAAGCGGATTAAAGTTTTATTGAGCTCTGCCCACCACCAGTCCCTCCCATCAGGAATGAGTGGAACCTAGAAAAATGGTACAGATGAACCAGTTTGCAGGGCAGAAATAGAGACACAGATGTAGAGAACAAACGTAGGACACCAAGGTGGGGGGGGGGGGATTAATTGGGAGATTGGGATTGACATGTATACACTAATATGTATAAAATGGATAACTAATAAGAACCTGCTGTATAAAAAAATTAATTAAATTAAATTAAAAAAAAAAAAGAAACAAGAGAGGCAGAGTAGTACCCTGGGCCTGCTAACAGCCAAGTTTTCACTAAAGCTCAGTCTAAAAGGCCTGGAGGAGGGAGCAATGATCAGAACCCAGAAGAGTCCCTGGAGGATGGCCTGAGGCAACCCTGAGGGTGGGCTGTATTCTCCGCGCCCCACCCCCCCAATCTCCTGCCTGTTCCCACTGCCTGCCTCCAACCAGGAACCAAAGGGCTAATTTGATTTTGTTGTGGCCTACAGAGCAGCAGGGTGGAGACCCTGTGCAAAGCAGACCTGGGAGCATAAATCCTGTGCAGTATAGGAAACTAGCCCATGCCCTCAGTGAGTTAAAACAAACAAAAACTCATGCAACCATTAACCATCTCCTCCCTCCTAGTGTTCTGATTCTGAGTTTAAGTATAAAACCTCAGCTTGCATTTCCTCCGGCAACTGTGTGAAAGAAGATTCTGGATTACCATACCTGAGGTTTGTAAGAAGTGAACACTGTCTTGCCTAAGGCACTGGAGAGAGACATACGCCCCAAAATTACCAAGAAATTTCCAAATATCAGAGGAAAGAAAGGAGTCGCATGCCCCACCTAAAAGGCTAGAGGTGCTAGCAGCACCAGTGTCTTCTCAGACTCTGCTCCTTTTCCTACAGATGAAGACAAAAACAGACGTGCTCAAAGACACAGTGGTACCCCTTTGATTCCCTGCTCCCAAAAAGATAATTCTGGATTTGTAGTCAGTGACACAGAAAGCATTTGAAACAAACAACAAAGATAAGAGCGATTTGCTGTGATTATATGAACATCTTTTTCTTTGATCATTAATTATAAGCAATTAGGCCAGATACCAAACCCACAAGACTCAGAACTTGCCTACTACGTTTGGCTTATTCTGTATTCTGCCACCTGATAGCCCTTAGCACATACACTCAAGAAGACATTTCTTGGAATTCAATGAAAGGTTAAAATTTGCATCCTTTCTTCTGTCACTGTAATCACTCATTCATTCATTCACTCATTCAAATAAACCCAAGAATATAATTCACTAGCAATGTACATTCACACTAAACTTAAAGTGCAGTCGTTGTGGACTACAAAGATTTCAACTGCATTTGTAAGGTAACCACTCAAAAAAAACGTAAGGTCAGTATAAAATGATTCGGCATCACAAAGGGAACAGCACTTCAATAAAAACCACAAATATGAACCACATTACTGGCCCAATTCTCAGTCACATTAATCAGAAAGGAGAGTCAGATGCAACACCAGTGCAACATTTTTTAAAGGAAAATTTTTTGAAGAGTTTAAGAATCTATCTGATTCAAATGCTCTATGATAATAAAAGAGCTAACATGTAACTGTAATCTTGGTCAACAAGTGGAAGAAAAGGGGTTTTCCAAACCCAGTAAAGAGTGCAAATGTTAAATCACACAGGCTTTATCAAATAAATATCCTAAAAAAGGCTAATTTAGAGAGAAGAAAATCCACACCTGAGAATCTAAAGTATATGACAAAGCAAGAAATGAGGGGATTTATTGAGAAATCTCCTTATGAAACTGTCTTTTTGTACCCTCTGTACACAGGGGTACCACTGTGTCTTTGAGCACGTCTGTTTTTGCCTTCATCTGCAGGAAAAGGAGCAGAGCCTGAGAAGACACTGGTGCTGCTGGCACCTCTAGCCTTTTAGGTGGGGCATGCGACTCCTTTAAAATAGAAATATAACTGTGGAAGGGACTTCCCTAGTAGCACAGTGGTTAAGAATCCACCTGCCAATGCAGGGGACACAGGTTCGAGCCCTGGTCCAGGAAGATCCCACATGCCGCGGAGCAACAAAGTCCGTGCGCCACACTACTGAGCCCACGCTATAAAGCCTGCAAGCCACAACTACTGAGCCCACGTGCCACAACTACTCAGCCCACGTGCCACAACTACTGAAGCCCGCGCACCTAGAGCCCATGCTCCGCAACAAGAGAAGCCACCACAATGAGAAGCCTGCGCACCACAACGAAGAGCAGCCCCTGCTTGCCGCAACTAGTAAAAGCCCACACACAGCAACGAAGACCCAACGCAGCCAATAAATAAATAAATTTATTGGGGAAAAAAAAAAGAAGTTGGTGCAAGATGGCCTGAGGTTAAGAGTACGAATGGCCTCAAAAGCAAAAACAATTCATCTGGGATACTGGAATGGGAGGTCAAGTATACAGGCACTGGGGCTGGTAAGTAGGTAGGTGTGCTGGTGGGAATCCATGGAAATTTCTGTTTTCTCACTGAAATGAAAAGCAAGGTAATTAGCAGAGAATGAGGATGGAGAGAGAGGAGAAGAGGAGAGCCAATGGACTAGGAGAATGTGGTTGGATCTCTAAGAAATGAGGTCTTAGATCTGGGAAGAACAGTTGGGACGGCTGTGTACTTGTCCCCAGCCACAGCAGCTGCCCAGGGACAAGCATGGAGAGCAGGAAGATAGTTGGGTGGAATAAGATGGGGATTTTGCCGGCTTCTCTGGTGGCGCAGTGGTTGAGAGTCCGCCTGCCGATGCAGGGGACACGGGTTCGTGCCCCGGTCCGGGAAGATCCCACATGCCGCGGAGCGGCTGGGCCCATGAGCCATGGCCGCTGAGCCTGCGCGTCCGGAGCCCGTGCTCCGCAACGGGAGAGGCCACAACAGTGAGAGGCCCGCGTACCGCAAAAAAAAAAAAAAAAAAAAGATGGGGATTTTGCCAGGTGAGTATGACACAGTGAGAGAGGCAAGGGAGAGTATACAACAATGGATCACAGAATATAAGCCTGATAGAGAAGGAAGTAAGAGCATGAGGGTGTGAGTGATCATGAAAAGTAGGATCAATAGATTTAATCCCTGCTGGGGTCCACAGGCATGTTGGAGTTGGGGTAGCAAAGGGAATGAGCTGAAAAGGCGGGAGATGGATGTCACAGGATGGGATGCCCAGAACTGGGAATATGAAGAGAGTACACGTGTTAAGACCACAAGAATTACTGATCAAGTAGGGTGGGCTCAAGATGATCAGAGAGAGGAGGTCAAGGCAGGAGCTTCCCCATCAGTGACTTCCTCAGGCCTTTCTGAACATCTCTCACACAGCCTGCATTTTATGGCTAATCTTCTGTATTCTCTAAGTCATTCCTGCCAGTGAAAATAATTCATACCAGTGTAAATGATTTAACCTAACTCTCTTCACTCTTTCAGTTAAACAAATAAACACAAAGCCTGATGACCTAACTAATCTTTAATGGATGGAATATGAACCCCCCCCCATTTATATCATTTCTTAAAATTTAGAGAGAAAAATAAGTGGAACTGGGATGTTTCCACCGTCTCCCTGCAATCGTTTGGCCATCAACACAAGCATACGGAAACACCGTGCTGCTGCTTTGAGAGTCACTTGACCAAAATGGAAAATATTCAAAGGCTATCAGAATTTCTTTAAAATGTAGGCTTATTTTAGAAGACACAATCCTCTTAAGAGGTATGCAATATTCAATACTTAAAATAGAAATAAAATGAAACATCCCGCTAAGAGCTCTTCTTAGGCCAGATTTGGTTTATTCATGTTTTATTCCCACATATAAACTATCTTGTATGTAACTGAAACTTAATATATATTTGCTGAATAAATGGCAAAGAATTTATTCGGTAAAAAAAACTAGCCAAAAAAGAAAAATGCTCTTATTAAAATTGCAAACTTACCTATTGTTGTATTTTCACCACTGTGTTTTATAAAGAGTTTATATTGAAACTCTTTTCTAAAATGTTCATTGGCTACCCATCACACAGAATTCAAAGGTCCAAATGCCTCTACCTAACATTCAAGGCATTTCGTAGCCTGCTTCCACCCCCCCATTCTCAATGTACTACATCTCAAACCACACAGAGACAATTGTCAAAAATATCCTACCACTCTTGCCTCCAAGACTTCACTCAAGCTGCTGATTCCCTTTCAGACACATACTTCCAAACCACCAAAATCCCATCTAATCTTCACCAGCTCAAATATCACTCCTCTCAAAAAAAAAAGTTTCAGATCCCTGCCATGTTGGAATTAATCTCTCCTCATCCTATATTCCTGTATTACCTTGTACCTTTGTTAGAGCATTTATCAGTGATAAAAGCCTAGCCTCTTACATATTCAAGTGCAAAAAAACTGCCTTTGCTTCTCACACCCAGCATAGTCCTTGCACTACCATAAGCTGATGTTAACTCAAGGGACATTTACAATGGAAACAGAAAGCATTTAACTGGCCCTTTCCTTTTTCTTCAGAAGCTATACCTTGGGATGCAATGTATACCCATCAAGATTAAAGCTACAATAAGGTCCAAGTCAAAGATATATAAGTTGCTACACCATTCAAGGAAAGCAGAACCAAACGAAGACATCTCTTTATTCTTGAGACAGACAAATAGATTTTTCCCCTAAATTGTTGTTCTCTTTCTGAAGGGTTAAAAACAATCAAATCTTGACAGTGAAATAGCATAAAAAGTGCCAAGTACAAGGAGGACAATAACTTCTTAATGACTAGACTGCAACAATCATTTCTGTCTCTTTTGAATTGAAAGGGAACTTAACCTCCAATCTCAGTGTCAGGCATCTCCAACTCCTCCTCATGGTGGTAGTTAGAAGAGAATGCACTGAACATGATTGCTTCAGAGGAAGGTCAATTTCTTTTGTTTTCTATCCCTTTTACCATGCAACCCCCTAACCCCCTCAAAGAAATGTGAAAACCCTAAGATAAATGCTGGTTGCTTCAGAGGAAGGTCAATTTCTTTTGTTTTCTATCCCTTTTACCATGCAACCCCCTAACCCCCTCAAAGAAACGTGAAAACCCTAAGACAAATGCTGGTAGGTAGATGAAAGAACACCCATTTTTGCGTACTCTAAACAGCAGGTACAGATAATGTGCTTAACAGTAAGTGTATGAACTCTCATCTGGGAATTTTCAATTTTGCTTATATGTATTATCACAATAAAGTAAAACCTGTCCAGTTTTTCCCAAGTGCTTGCTTTGCTGATAAGAAGAGAAGAGAATAAAGGAAGAGAAGGAAGAAAAGAAAAGAAGGCAGATGGAGAGGCTGTCAGGGCATCCTGCAGAGCTGACATAGCTCCCCTGCTAAGGAGCCTTGGCCAAGCCCACCCCCAGAGCAGGACGGAAGGTGAAGTCCACTGCCCCACACCAGAAAGAGGAAGTGCCAAAGAGCATTCCTCTCCCTGCCTCTCCCCAACCCCGCTGGGGAAGCACTCTGAATGTGACATGTATTCTTCCTCAGCTGGCACAAGGCATGGACTAAAGAAAGATATACTGCATAAAAATCCATCTTACAAACTTGAGCCTAAGACAGTGCATTAGATTCCATAAATGGTGCATTACATTACAAAAAATGTGTGTTTCACCATATGCTTCAAGATCACCAAAACCTGTTTTTTAAACCAATTTGCTTGCATTTAAATTTTAATACTAGGGAAACATTTTTGTGCAGGAATTTTTATTTTTCAATTCCTATCCCTGGGCAGCTAATTTTAAAAGAATATAATCAAGTTATATTACCTAGAAAGAAATCTGAACATTTACTTTTCCCGGTATGAGTGCTGGTGTTTTGTTTATTTGAAAACACAGAACTGAAACTGTCAGTTACTGAACTAAGACTATATCTCAAGCATTTCAATCTTCATGTCCCATTTCTTTTCAGATGAAGGACAGAGGCAGCCATTATTTTGTTTGCTGTTTCTTTTTGTTTTGTTAAATTTCTCAACATACTGGAAATATCCACTGGTTTGCAACAATATGGAAAAGTTACCGTATGAGAAAAAAACTCCAAGAATAGAATATCACAATTCTTGAAACATCAACAGTAGAAATGTTGGTGAGAAAATGTATTCTTTCCTTCTAATTTCAATAGCAAAATTAGTAGAAAAAGAAAGGGAAAACATCCTATTGAAACTCATAGGGAGCATACACACATCTCCGGGAGCAGCTCAAGGTTCAGAAGACACTAGTACCTGCTATCCTGGTTAGAACCCAGTTAATGGGGAAAGAAACACCCCCTCATCTAAACAGAAATGTCTTTGGAAGTACAGAGAAAGGTAAATATCATGTGATATCACTTATGTGTGGAATCTTAAAAAAAAAAAAAGATAAAAAACAGATGCACAGGCATAGAAAATAAATTTATGGTTACCAAAGGGGTTGTGGGGGGCAGATAAATTAGGAGTCTGGGATTAACAGACACACACTACTATATATAAAACAGATAAACAACAAGGACCGACTGTATTGCACAGGGAACTATATTCAATATCTTGTAATAACCTATAATGGGAAAAAATCTGAAAAAGAATATATATATACATATATCTCTATATATATACATATATATATATAGGTATATGTAAAACAAAAAGAAATGTCATTGGAATACAGAAAAACAGAAATTAGTTAACGCACGAAGCTGTGAATCTCACCAGACACTATAGAAAAGGTTATGTCCAAGCATATTGTCCTTCAGATAGAAAAGTGAACAACTTTGCACATGGGTTTTCTGTACCTTCAACCTACTCTATTTACACATGTGAAAGTGCCTTTCTGTTTTGATCCACTGTTTGGCTGAGGTATTTGCGTTCCTTCTACAGTGAATTCCAGGGCTCTGTGGGCTCCTGTAAGTCTGCTTCAGAGAAGAGCAGCTTGCAGGAGCACTGCCAGGAATGCAAGCACCATGTGCACAACCTGCAGAATAACCTGAAGACAGATATGAGCCCTATTAACCTGCTTGTGGGGTCCGGAATGCTGCCTGCAAGAAGTGACAGCAAAGCTGAGACCCGAGGTGTATAGGGCTCATCAGACTGGGGGGGAGGAGCACCATTCCCTGCTCCGTGCTGTAACGAGGTGCAGGACGGCCAAAAGGGAGGAGCTGGAGTGCAGCAGGAGGAGGAATGGGGCTGGCAGGTCTCAGGATAGCACCTTTCAGGCCCCTCCTCGGCTCTGCCTGCACCTTGAGAAAATCTATTTCCAAAAGTCACCTTCCATCTTCCTGTTTGTCCCAACTTCCTGGGAGAAACCTTAGAAATGGAATGGCTGGCAAGGCATTTCAGGATCAGGTTCCTAACTTACTCATTCACAGCCGTTTAAAGTAGGAACCTAGGGCTTCCCTGATGGCGCAGTGGTTGAGAGTCCGCCTGCAGATGCAGGGGACACGGGTTCATGCCCCGGTCCGGGAAGATCCCACATGCTGCGGAGAGGCTGGGCCCGTGAGCCATGGCCGCTGGGCCTGCGTGTCCGGAGCCTGCGCTTCACAACAGGAGAGGCCACAACAGTGAGAGGCCCGCGTACCGCAAAAAAAAAAAAAAAAGTAGGAACCTAACCCATAACCCCAGACCAAAGCAGGGGTGAAGCCCTGAAGAAGACTCTCATCACTAAGACCCCAGGGAGGGCTGGGCGCAGCACTTCCTGTCTCAGTGGACCATGTCCAGCCCCTGCCACTGCCGTCCCTCGGCACCTACCATCCTATGCAGGACCAGAGGCGGCCAGCTACGTCATACGGGTTCATAAACACACCTTTCAAATATCTCCAAAGAAGCCCCACAACCAAAAAAAAAAAAGATTTTTAATTAAGATTCCAGATAAAATAAGTTATTTTAGAGATCCAAGAGATTAGTCAAATCCCCCCCCTTTTGCTTGAAATATGAACGTTTGTATAAAACTGCTAACATTATTAAACAGGCCTGATTTATCTAGCACACGGAGGTAGTGAAATACACCATGAGAAGGGTGGGGATGAATTTCAACTATTTGACACTCTTAATTCCATCCGTCCCTAATATACTTGCTTTCTTTCTTTACTAGGGTACGCGATACATCAAAATCATTAACTAGCTTAATGGCTCACAGTCATCACTAGAAATATTAGATACAGTTATATGCACTCAGGGATTACTGATATTTATACTTCTGTTTGAAGCTGAAAATAGGTAATTTACCCAAAGCCTCAAATCTAGCAAGTGATGTAACCCCTGATTTATCAGATTCTTCATCTCGGATATTTTCTAAAGCGCCGCTCTTGTCTTTTTACCTCCATTTAAGCACTTCACCAACATGTTTTAATCCTCATTTGTGCCTCTCTGCACTTAAATATTCCCCAACATAAAATGGGGGTAGTAATACTACCTATCTCATATAACAGTTGTTAAACTTAGATGAGTTACTGTAAACTTTTATGCCTGACACAGAGTAAACACTCATTGAATTTTAGCCACGGTAATTACTAACGACAAGAATGAGAGGCTCTTTACGGGGTGCCACCTCTCAAACTCGCCTGCTGAAATACACCTAATGGCAAAGAAGAAAAGCTCGTAGCCTCACGCAATCTGAAGGTACAGACCAAGCAGCATCCCAGATGTGCCAAATTTCCCTAAATTATCCAGTTTTATTTTAGATACCCCTGTAAAGTTCACATTCTGCCTCAAATTATGTCAATATTTGACTTTCTTTTCAACTAATTTGCTATTAAGTAGCATCGAGGGATTAACTGGAGGTGCACCCTATTAAGGACATTAATCCACTATCTCTCAGGTAATGCCAGTGGTACACTTGTTTATTTAGTTTACAACTTTTTAAAATGTAATTCCAATCTCACCGTCTTTTCCTTCATGGTAACCAGCAATGGTGTCCTGCTTGGAAAGTCCTCCTCAACCCAAAGATCAGATAAATATTCCCCTAAATTTTCTTCTAAAATGTTTAACGTGTGAAATATTTCAGCCATACAGAATTTTGTTTGGATGTGAGATGGAAATCTCAACTTATTTTCCCTCACTTGCCCTCCAACCTCACCCTCTTTTTCTCTGTGGAAATTACCCTAAAATGCTGAAGGTTTTAAAATATAAGTACGAATTTCATTCAATATAAGTACTTGTTTCATTAAATGGTGTACAAAGATTGCTATATAAAAAGTACAAACGGAAACTTACTTTTGAGTTTTAATTTTTTTGTGTGAAAGGATTTTTAATTTTATTTCAAGCTCCTTCTTGCTTTTCTATTTTGATTTATGTTGCTCTTTCATATCTTATAAAATTTACCCAAGGTCTTTTACCTCAATTTTTATTTGCGTTTTTATATTTTTTAATAAAATTATTTATATTTAAGGTATGTTATTTTATATAAAAAAATTGAAGAGCATGCTATCATTTTGGAACAGCATTTAATAGAAGAAATCTTTGAAACATCTCACAGTGGCAAAGATCCATCTACATCTCTGGTGATTTTTCATGACCACCACTGAATACCTTGAGTTTATCAAATTAAATTTCTATCCCCAATGCATTAATGCCCCTGGATGTGCTAGAGCAGAGAGTCATAACACATCCAGATTAATGATCTGTGGGAGTAAAGAAACCTGTTGCATGCTCGAGCCTTTTTGTGTGGACCAAGCGCGTAGAGAGGGCAAGCGTTGATCTTTGCAGCTCTCTGTCCCCTTTCTCCCACCTGCATTTGTACACCTGCTCTCTTAGCCAGAGCCACAGAATAAAGGACAACCTTCCACAAATGTAGAGCCAGAGTTGGACTAAGAACAAACCCTTCTTCCTCTGGGTGTTCACATATCCAGCAAATTAAAGAATTACATTTTTTTACTTATAAATACTCTCAAGTAGAGTTTTGCATTTTTAAAATCTTTCATCGTCTTGCTTTATTTTAAAGAGAAAGAAAGGGATCAGCTGGGGACGGGGGGATGTTTTAGAACAGGTGTCTCAACACCGAATCTTTCTCCCAGATAGTTTCTGTTCCTGATGTATGACAGATAAAAATTTATCCTAGAACTACAGTCCTTTGGTATGTTCTGGACACAGCCAAACGAAAACCAAAGAATAAATATTTTGACCCATTTGAAATCCCTCAGAACATGGATGATAAGAATGCATCCCCATGTTGGGTACCTTCACAGTTTATTCTGAAAGACAGTTAACATGGCATGGCTGGTGTGTATTTCAATGATAGCTGCCCAACAGTGACATGGTATTTTAGATCTGCACCCACCACAGGTGTAATTTCAGAACAAGCAGCCCTGGCTTACAACCAGTTCCTGGGGCAGATCTGGGAAGCAAAATGCAGAAATGCACTGATGGTCACTGCCATGGCACAAAATTTGAGAAGATGGGGATCCCAAACCGCTTTTTAAAGTTTAATAAATGTCAAAACCTCATGAGATATAAGAGACATTTATTACATGCCCTGTGTCGGTCACTATTCCAGAAATTTATATGAATTACCTGATTTAGTTCTTACAACTAACCTATATGACATGGTATTATTATCCCAAATTATACATGTCTTGTCCAAAATGATACTACCTACAAACAACCAACCCAGGATTCAAGCCCAGGGAGTCTAAATTAAGTGTCATCTCTTCACATGAAGACTACTTCCTCGCCTAGGAATCTCCTGCGGTTCCTGGTCACGTGTTTTGCTCCTGGTTCTCTGTAAATAAGGGAGCACAACATGACAGGGTCTAGGCTGGATCCTTCCACTGAAGCCCTTTCCCAGCAATACTCCCCAGTTCAAGTCCACCTCACCTTGGGAGAACAGGATCTGCAGGGACTTACACTGCTACTTTGTCAGCATGTAAGTTTCCTCCAAATAAATACATTTGTGCTGAGAGAGAGAGAGTGTGTGTGTGTGTGTGTGTGTGTGTGTGTGTGTGTTTGGGGGGGGGGCATGCTCTCCCTTTGCACAGCAGCCAAACTATACAACATGTAGGAACCAAACCCATGAACAGCTTGCAATAGATTTGGGGGAATTATAACTTCATTTCACAAAAGAAAGCATTTCAATTTGATGATATTTTAGGCTAAATGCTTCCTACACATAAAATGAGCATTTCTTTTAAGAAACAACTAATCTAGAAGGAATAAAAACAAGAGTATAAATACCCCTTCCTACATTAAGTTACATAGATTTTTATCATCTTCTCTTCCATATAAAACATATCTATTACAAATTCATAATCAATAATATCTTCTATATCTCTATATGTCAAATTAGGTCAAATGCTATGAGGGAAACCCACTCATTCCAAAGGACTTTGCAGAAAAAAAATTGTGAAGAGACACTGCTCTCTGCTGGTGAATGATACACACTGTCCGTGAATCTTCACTTTGAGAACAAAATAAAATACATTAATATTTAAGCACCATAGTCCATGAAACAATTTACAGAATCTGCTAGTGAGTTTGGATTATATAGGAATGACAAACACACACCTGGTATATGCCTTAAAAAAAGCCATTATGCAATTTCAGGCTTTTTTACTACAACAAATACAGAACACATACTCTATCTGAAAATAATTTAAATGCAAATTTCCACTTTAATTCTTTCAACAATTGTTTGAATGTGTATCAATGTTGTTTATTTCCATTTTGCAATCAATGAGGAATGTCATCTTAATTACAGATCAAGCAGTAATTACAGGATAAAGTTTTAAACGTTTTAAAAGTACTATAAGGGGCTTCCCTGGTGGCACAGTGGTTAAGAATCCGCCTGTCAATGCAGGGGAAACAGGTTCGATCCCTGGCCTGGGAAGATCCCACATGCCGCTGAGCAACTAGGCCCGTGCGCCACAACTGCTGAACCTGCGCTCTAGAGCCTGTGAGCCACAACTACTGAGCCCACGTACCACAACTACTGAAGCCCGCCCACCTAGAGCCCGTGTTCCACAGCAAGCCACTGCAAATGAGAAACACGCGCACTGCAATGAAGAGTAGCCCCCACGCGCAGCAACTAGAGAAAGCCCATGCACAGCAACCAAGACCCAACACAGCCAAAAATAAATTAATTAAAAAAAAAAAAGAGTGGTGACCTCCCAAAACAACACTGCAAGGGCTGAGTCACTTAAAAAAAAAAAAAGTACTATGAGCATGTATAGACACGTATATTTATCACCTCCTCCTTCACAGTGAAATTTTGGTTACAAGCTAAATATCCTGAAGCAGAGAGATTTCAGAATATCTCTACCGTGTGCCTATGAGACACATTTAGACATCAGACATTAGGGCTCTCCATACAAAGATACTACTGAAAACTATAAAAAATAAATTTATTGGATATTTTTTAAATAGCACAAAATAATACATGAAAGCAATCTTGTTTAAAAAAAAAAAAGAAAGAAAAAGAAAAATGTCTCCAACAACACAGAAGTAGAGTGCATAAAAGGTGAGGGTCCCTGCTTTACACACTGCAAATTCATTCCACTGGCCAAAGGCCACCATAATTAACTATATGAATCCTTTCATTTCTTCTTCTATTTACATTTTTTTAAAGATTGTTTTTAAAAACATAGCTTCAGGGCTTCCCTGGTGGCTCAGTGGTTGAGAGTCTGCGTGCCGATGCAGGCGACACGGGTTCGTGCCCCGGTCCGGGAAGATCCCACATGTCACGGAGCGGCTGGGCCCCGTGAGCCATGGCCACTGAGCCTGCGCGTCCGGAGCCCGTGCTCCGCAACGGGAGAGGCCACAACAGTGAGAGGCCCGTGTACCGAGAAAACAAAAACAAAAACAAAAACATAGCTTCACACTATACAAAGCACACATCAACTAGCGTTTTGTTTTTTACTTAACAATATATTTTGGAGATCTTTGTTGTATCAGTACATACGGATGTTTTCCACTATTTTTAGCAGCTGCACAGTAGAAATGCAGGGCAGTTTTTATTTTTGCCAAACTAACATTTAGAAGCAACTTGATTTTAAAACCCACTTGAGTCTATAACTGTACACAATTAAGTACATAAAAACATGTAATGTCAACCCTTTTCAGTGACGCAAGGAAAAATCTTTAAAAACCAAAAGCTGTACCTATACAGAGGGAAAATGCATATCATATATTTGAGTATTCATATGTTTTTTACAATGCAAAAATATTCTCCTTATAAAGAACTATCAAAATTTCATAAAAATAATAAGCATGTAACCCTAAGAATGACATTCTTTGGCAACCATATAGCATCCCATTGATCTTCCCTCATTATATGACTTCTTTTAAGCCACAGCTAAAATCCCCAACTGAAAATACAAATAACTCTATAAATAGCATCTTTCCTTGAAGTTCAAACTTCCTCATCTTTATTCAATAATCCATACAACTCCAGTGATTAGTTCTGCTGTGGGGCTTAAACCATAACATACAAATGGCATAAAATAGGCTAGCTTTGTCCTCCTTTCACTTAGTTATAAATTTACTCTGAAGGTTCATTAATGAACAGCACAGTCACAAACACCCAAGCTGTCATTATGCTCCTTCCTATTAAATTTACAGAAGCACTTACTCTACTGTCTGCACATCTCTACAAACAGGCTTTGTAAAAACCACACATCTAGATCGGAACTGATCTTTATCAAGTTTCTCCCCCCTTGCAAACTGCCCAGTCCCAAAGAGTTTATCATCCTCTGTTAAATGTATAGCTTAGTGAATGAATGAACATTCAAACTATAGTTGTGTCTTGACTGTGTTGAATACCCATTTCCCTCTGTGTCCTATTTCTGTTTCCCCAAGACTGTAATTTCCTTACTGATTGCTTTTCCAGCGTTTAACTCAAGTCAAGACCACTGTGTTTGGACTAGATTTGATTTCATAGTCATCGCATCTGGGAATGGCAGGCAGAGAAACACTTTCCCTTGACCCCTTGAGACAAGATAACATGTCCTGCTCTGCGAAGATGAATCCAATAAGAAGCATCTATTAGAACCTAGGGGTAAGACGGGAATAAAGACACAGACGTACTAGAGAATGGACTTGAGGATATGGGGAGGGGGAAGGGTAAGCTGTGACAAAGTGAGAGAGTGGCATGGACATATATACACTACCAAACGTAAAATAGATAGCTAGTGGGAAGCAGCTGCATAGCACAGGGAGATCAGCTCGGTGCTTTGTGACCACCTAGAGGGGTGGGATAGGGAGGGTGGGAGGGAGGGAGATGCAAGAGGGAAGAGATATGGGAACATATGTATATGGATAACTGATTCACTTTGTTATAAAGCAGAAACTAACACACCATTGCAAAGCAATTATACTCCAATAAAGATGTTAAAAAAAAAAAAAAAGCATCTATTTAACAGAGGTAGGTCCAGGGAAGAGAGAGAAGCAAGGACACAAGTAACAGAATAGAGCTGCCCTAAGAAAGGCTTCATGGGAGAGAAGGGATACTAAGTTAAACTTCGAAGGATGTTAGAATTTCTGCAAGCTTTTTCAAGACATCTTTCCACATGTAATCAATAATGTATACAGTGTAAAGCTGTTTAGGGAAAAGAGAGCAATAAAGCAAAGCTGAAGCATAAGAGGGTAAAAACTGGGCAGTGGAGCTGAAAACTGTAGGTCAAGAACCTGGAAACAGTAAAGACCTTCTTATTCAATTGCACAGACAGAGGAACCAGGGGAAAGACATCCTTATCCCTATGAGGTAGATAGGACATAATCTGACCTAAAACCTCAGAGACTCCCACAAAGTGTGACTCTCAATCCTCTGTTGCCCTGCAGTTACTAGCAGTATGAATCTTAATACAAATGACATCTACAATTTGCTGCAGGAACAGAGTGGGAATTAGGAAGGCTACGTCTGTTCCACTGTCAATATTCGGAAAAAAGAAGGTCCAGGTGGGTGTATAGTGGCAGCTAAGAGGAAAAAAGGAACACTGGCTCAATCCTTGGGCCATAAGCAAACATTGACTCCTGTAAATAAAGACACAAAAAATACTCCAATACAATTTAAAAGCAAACAAACTGGGAATAATGTTTGTGGAAAATAAAGCCAAAGGTTCTTATCCTTAATTCATAATAATATTCATAATAATATTTTGAATATTAAAATATGAATAGAAAACATAAGGAATTTTAAAATTTTTAAATTTTAAATTTTAATTTTTAAAATGAAAATAAAAAATAAGGTTATGGATTGACATATATACACTAATATGTATAATACTAATAAGAACCTGCTGTATAAAAATAAAATAAAATAAAATTCAAAAAAATATGATTATGCTTTTTCTTTAAAAAAGGAAAATTATTTTAATAACAATCTCAGTGTTGGCAAAAAATAATTTTTTTGTGACCTGTGAGTAAAAATTCTGGAAACAATCTGACAAACTGTATCCAAAAACTATTTGATTCAATAATTACCCTTCTCTATTACTCAGCTATAAAAAGAAACAAAATTGAGTTATTTGTAGTGAGGTGGAGGGACCTAGAGTCTGTCATACAGAGTGAACTAAGTCAGAAACAGAAAAACAAATACTGTATGCTAACATATATATATGGAATCTTAAAAAAAAAATGGTTATGAAGAACTTAGGGGCAGGACAGGAATAAAGACGCAGAAGTAGAGAATGGACTTGAGGACACGGGGAGGGGGAAGGGTAAGCTGGGACAAAGTGAGAGAGTGGCATGGACTTAATATACTACCAAATGTAAAACAGATACCTAGTGGGAAGCAGCCACATAGCACAGGGAGATCAGCTCGGTGCTTTGTGACCACCTAGAGGGGTGGGTTAGGGAGGGTGGGAGGGAGATGCAAGAGGGAGGAGATATGGGGATATATGTATATGTATAGCTGATTCACTTTGATATACAGCAGAAACTAACACACCACTGTAAAGCAATTATACTCCAATAAAGATGTTAAAAAGAAAAGAATCCTTAAACAGAAAAAAAAAATTACCCTTCTAAAATTATATCTCTTGAGAAAAAAGAGAATTGGACAGCAATGAATTCATAAAGCTCTTTACTACACTGTAATCTGTAATACTGAAATGTGTAAATAACCAAACTCCATAACAACAGGTAAACGGTTAAATTAGGGTACATTCATAGGATAAAATACTCAGCTATTTTTTTAAATAAATTTATTTATTTTTGGCTGCGTTGGGTCTTCGTTGCTGCGCACGGGCTTTCCCTAGTTGTGGTGAGCAGGGGCTACTCTTCATTGCGGTGCGCGGGCTTCTCATTTGCCGTGGCTTCTCTTGTTGAGGAGCATGGGCTCTAGGCACGCGGGCTTCAGTAGTTGTGGCATGCGGGCTCAGTAGTTGTGGCTCACAGGCTCTAGAGCACAGGCTCAGTAGTTGTGGCGCACGGGCTTTGTTGCTCTGCAGCATGTGGGATCTTCCTGGACCAGGGCTCGAACCCATGTCCCCTGTATTGGCAGGCGGATTCTTAACCACTGTGCCACCAGGGAAGCCCCTCAGCTATTTTAAATAGTATTTTTGAGAATGCTGAAGTGGCATGAGAAAATATTCAAAACCAATAAAAATATAAGCAAATGTAAAATTATATATTTGATAATATTCCAATTTTTAAAAAATATTTTTATATGCATGACAAAAAGCCTGTTTTAGGGAAGTGGGTCCAAGATCTCATCAAACTGACTATGCACCCACAGTATTCAGGATAACTGGGGCCTCCTCCCAGAAGTCCATCACAGGTCATTATACAGCAGGTAATTAACAGATGTTGAATTAAACTTAACGCCAGTCTTAAGAAATCTGGTGGACACTGATTAGTGGTTCCAGGCCTTCTGCTTCAGAGACAGACACATTGAAGCAGAAAGCCCAGAACCAGAGTTACACTGAGGACGACTTTGTCCACAGACCCTATTAAGACAATAAGCAGCTAGGAGCTGAACACATGATATCCACTGAAGACAATCCCTTCTGTAGTGGTACCTGTTTGGCTTTATCCTGTGGAATTTCCTTAAATAAGAAGCACCATTTACTTCAAAGCTTAATGATTATAAAGTCTAGGAATTATAAAGTCTGATTCAATCTGCTATCATGTCAATCAGTTCCAGAAGGTAAATGCAGAATATAAACAGGGGGAAAGGGGGATCTCTTAGAATGAACTCAGTCCAAACTGCATTATATCAATCTAATAAAAAGTAAACTCTTATTTTACTTTGTGCTTATTGAAATTCTAGGTTTGTAAACTTCCCAACCTCAAAATGTTTCTTTGAAAACACAGAGAATTGCATCGCCCCAATTTTCCTGGTAAGTAGCTACATCAGTTACTCAGTAACGGAGTATGGACTTCAGATTCTCCACTGCACAACTCAAAGGGTGGATATTTCTAGAAATATGGATCTGAGCTTCCATTTCCTTGTCTTCACTTTCACTTAGGCTGCTCTGACAGGCAGGATCACCGATGAGAACAAACCATAAAGTGGTAAACGGGACCTGTGAAGGAATCTGTGTTCACTTTTCAGTCCAGCCCTGAGTGGCTGAGTACATCACAGACTGACTTAACTTTGCCACAGACACCTTCCATCTCTATTGAGGTGCCACAGACACCTTCCATCTCTACACAAATACATCTGTGTAGTAACTGGGCAAAAAAGCACCATGAATTGATCATAAGGCAACTACACTACAGAAATGCCTTTTAAGACACACTGCTATAGTGTAAACCGTGTACAAATCTGAGAACAGCAGTTTATCTGAGAGGCCTTGGTCAGGCTTACTCAAACTAAACACTTCAGGATCTATGATCCAGCACTTATTCAGAGGTGCTGAGTGTAAACAGCACCAAAATTCAAAAAACCTTCCTAAAATTCTCTCTAATGAAATGTGAAATACTAAAGTATGAAATCACGTTTTCTAAAAATTATGACCATGTACCCAAATGGATGTGGTTTTAGAGACATAATCTAGACATTTCAAAACTTAAACATCAAGTCACTTACTAGAGCCAATGAGAGGGAAAATATGTAACAGAGAAGAGTTTCACACAGGAGCTGAGCAGGGTTTGGATTACTGCTCTCTTGGTTATCTTTCCCCTCATCTCTGCCTTCAATCCCCTGCCAAGACAGCCTCCAATGTGTATCGTTATTGGCAGATTTAATGCTACTTTTGTTCTTCTTCAGCTCTACTCTAGCATCCCCCCAAAACAGAAAAGTTTGCACTTAACTTTTTAAATATAGATTGTATATGCTCTTTGGTTGTTTGCTTTTAAGAATGACATAAAACTAAGAGATATTTTAAGCACCATCTGCTCTCTTGAAACAATGGGCAATAACTTCCTGATTGTCTTACTTCATGTACGTGTTTTAAATCTAGAGTGTCCTTTATGATTATTGCAGTTGGCATTTTCTTATTTTATGTAGCCTTTCTTGCCTATATCTGTACATAGCAACCAGGCTGGGTTTTATCTCCCCTTTCTGCCATTCCTATTTCAATTTCCCATTATCATATAACTGTTGACAAAAGTCATTCAGTTACTTTTTCCTGTCATGTCTTCCAAATTCACTGGGATAATCCTTTATGAGGACACAGAAATGCAATTCTAAAGGAACTTATTAAAATTTATTTAACCAATCCAATCCTTCAAATATGAGGACACGGTTAGAAATGCTGTCATTCAGTAAAACAGAAACTATGATGGCATTAACTATCTCCCAGTATTAACTGCGGTAGAATAAGCTGAGATGCTGGTGCAGGCAGCGCCCGTCAACAAAGACAGGGCTGGAAACGTGCAAGTGCTCCAGGTCCACCTAGCCTTCTGCTCTGCACGGGGGAGGTGGGGGGAGGGAAACAGAGCAATGAACTAAGGCATTCGTTTTCAAAGTCCTAATTTGTTAACGAGATCTGTGCAATGAACTCTTATGCACTACTGTGGTTCTACGATGGCCCACAAAAAAAATCCACGGCAAGCACCTGTCCTACTCTATTGGGATAAGCTAGAAGATTTTTCTAATAAATATTTACACTCTAAATGTTTTACTTGCCATAAATGAAAGATGTATTAAAAGGAAAGCTGTTTAAAGACATTGGAAAACAATGTGAACAGCATTGATTAACTTTGTGTAAATTTTTTAAAAGATAGAGACAGATATATGCTAATATTTTTGAAAGGATATACAAGGAGTTGTTAAAAGGCTTTACCTTTAAGGAAGGGACTAGAAAGGATGCCATTAAATATTTTTCTGTACTCTAAGTTTTTTGGCCATGGACATATACTAATGTTTTATACATTTTTTTTGTTGTTGTTGTTGTTGCAGTACGCGGGCCTCTCACTGTTGTGGCCTCTCCCGTTGCAGAGCACAGGCTCCGGACGCGCAGGCTCAGTGGCCATGGCTCACAGGCCCAGCCGCTCCGCGGTATGTGGGATCCTCCCAGACCGGGGCATGAACCCGTGTCCCCTGCATCGGCAGGCAGACTCTCAACCACTGTGCCACCAGGGAAGCCCACTAATGTTTTATACATTTTAACAACAGGTAACAATACAAAGAGTCATCATGATTTCCTTTCAAATAATTTTCTGTAAAATTAAAAGGATTCTAGTACATGGCACACCATAATTTACTCAATGATTCCCATATCATTGGACATGATAGTTATAATTCAAGTTTTGCTGATAAAACTAGCACTACAACAATCATCTTTGTAAGTGTACTTTTGCCTGCATTTCCAATTATTTCCTAGGAGTGTAAGAAATGGATCAAAGGGCATGGAGATGTTGAGGAGTATTGATACACATTACCTACCTGCTTTTCAGGATACTTATCCCAATTACACCACCACCAACAGAAGTACAAAGTGATCAGTCAAACAAGTACATTCTCAAGAGTAATGGGAGTTTTCCTTATGTCTTTACTAATATGATAAGAAAAAAAAATCCTTCAGTATTACTATGAATACTACTGAAGTCTGAACAATTTTTTAGTTTTCAAAGAAACAGGTTTTCATGCTATTTCAATAGTCATCAGAAGAGTCCAATTTTTTGTTAATTAATACTTAAAATTAAAGGACAGAATACACGTTCCTGAGAACTGGGAATATAAGAAACACTGAATATTATGACTAAGCCGTATAAAAATATAGTTTATGAAAATTTAGAAAGTTGCTGGAAACAACCTATTCTTTTCTCTTAATTCACATATGTATGCAGTATGTAAAAGTCATGTCTGGACGAGAGTCAAACTTAGCAGGAATCTACAATGTCCATGATGGTTTTCTTTCCAAGAATTTACAACACATGGTCTTTCGAATTCAACAGAGGGCCCAAGAGACACAGTATGTTTTTGAACACATAAGCAACAGCTCCTTCAAATGTCTCCTCTTGGCAATCTGGCCCACAGAACTCCAAATGCTGCCCTCATTTTGGCAGAAAGTAAAAGTGAATGAATGTGAGAATTCAGTAGAAATATATAAAGCAATCCATCTGCCCAGCCTGCTGTTAGCACGTATGCTGCAAATACTATCCCCATAGCCACTGTTTCTCAGCACCTCAGGCCTGAACCCCACCAGTCTTCCCCAAATAGTATTAGGGAGTTCCCTGACTTAGAAATGACCATGATGAATGGCTTTTTAAAAATGTACTCAGTGAGAGAGGCATGGTGCTAGGTGCCTGCCCCCATTGTGGCCCCCATCCTGGTGAGGCACCAGTTAAAGCCCTCTTTACAGGTAGGAAAACTATGGCTCACAGATGCAGGTTACACAAGTACCACACACAGAACCAGAATTCTAACACGGCTCTGTGTGATTGGGTTGGGTCTTTGTTTGCTTGCACTCAAATTAGCCATCAAAGCACTTTAACTAAGGAAAGAAATACTCTGGAGATGGAGCAACACACACTTGTATTTCTGACAGAGTTATGAAAAATAAAACACTGGCCTGCTTTCTCCAGGCTTTGATTTTAAACAGAAGCCTTTCAGCTCTCTAACCTGGTGTCCAAAGCATGGGCTTTAAGCTAGGTCTGGTCCCCTTAAGATCGCAGGCTGGAGACTTCAGTGCTTCCTTGTCCTCATTTAGAGAGACGAGTCTCCCATTACTCTCCTAGGGCAAGCTGGCGGTTTCCTCTATTTCTCCACCAATCCTACCCTCCTTTCTATTTGGCCAAGATTGGCCCACTGATCTGATCCATCATCGCTGGAAAAGGAAACGGGAATTCTCTTAGACCAGCCAGGCCCACCACTGAGCCAAGGTCAATTCCCCAAACTGGAATTCTGCAAGAAAGATGCACAGGAAACACAATCCTAACCCACCACACATCTATCCAGTCCCCACCACAACTCTGCAAGCCTCCTTACAGATTTAATTTCATTTATTTTTCAGAACAACTTAAAGAGGCTATAATCTCCATTTTACATATGGGAAAAAGGCATTTAAAGAGGTTAATTAAGTACTTGCTCCAATCACACAGTTAGTAAAAGGAAAAGGCAGAATTCAAGTCAGAGCCTGGCCAAGCCTTGAACTTGTCCGCCTTCACTGCACAACAATGCCTCCCTAATATATGAGGAAAATGAAGCTCAGAAGAATTACATACAGCCTGAGAGGGATTCAAGACAGTCTGTTAGTCTCCAAAGTGTCAGCCGCCTCCACTACCCTGTGTCACGTCAGGAGTGATCCTGATGGCAATACTAAGCAGATCATGGAATCTCAGTAACTACTTGAGCTATATTTCTAATGAAGCATCTTGAAGGGAGATATAAGATATAATTAATTTTATAAAGCTAACTTTGATATTATACATGGAACATAAGGCATGCTAAATTTTTCTGCTTTAATGTTTTTCTAGCCTTTTACTAAAAGACTATAAAATAATAGCAATGTTGGTAAAATACATACGTACAATCCTCATCGCCAAAATACTGCTAGTTATGATTATAGACAGTTCCCCAATATTACGATTTTATTTCTTCATATTTTTAACAACACTAATTTGAAACTTCCCTTACTTAGCTACTTATTCATTGGTCATACTCAAGTATGATAAAAATCAAAATATCAGACAGTAAGAGAAACAAAACACCATCATAAAACTGCACTCAGCATTATAAATAAGCAAGAGGCATACAAGTATTGATATTGCTCTCACTTAAGGACAGCACTTGGCAGGATCAGCAAACTGATCAATACAAATGAAAGACAAAAATAATGCCAGATGGAATTAGCTGTGAGCACTAAATATCACAGATAGAGCCACAAGGAATCAATCAGTGCTCTAAGGTATCATGTTGGAAATCATCCCTCCAGAGTATCTGGAATGCCCAGAAGATACTCTTGCTTTACCTTCCTCGTTGCAGAATGAGGCAAAAAAAAATATTACTAGGCATAGTTTGTAGGGAATAAAAGTATAGTAAATTTAAAATGCTAGGCATGGCTGAAAGAGGGAGAGAACCAAGCACTGGGCTTCTATATGATATCAGACTTTTTTAGGGTCTGCCTAACTGGGGGCACCTTTCCTCTTTGAATTGTCTAACGCTCTGATTCTTCTAACTGCGAAAGTGCGGAAACGTTAAAACAGTAATAGAGATTAATCAGGGGTTTCTTCACCCATTCTTTATTCCCTTTGATATTTAAATATCAACACCCTGTTCAGCTACTACCGTCATTACTTTCAACCTTCTGCTTGAGAAGGGGCTCTGGTGAGAGAGTGTTCCGGGGCTACATTCCCCGTGGGAATTTCCGGGCTACAGTTCTGACAAGCGGTTCTGAAGAGAGGTGTGTTCACGCTTTCTATCATCTTGCTCACAGCAGAGGGAGGATAGACTGTGGATCCACAGATTAAAGTCTAATTATTGCCACTGACCTCAGTGAAATCCCATTAAAGCTCTCTTTTGATTCAAAGAGGTCACAGCAAATGATCAAGTAGGCAAGATGCCTACATCAAACTTCAAACTGGGCATCTGCACATGCTGCTTTTGTTCAATCAGCAGAGAACAAGTATCTTGAAGGAAAGGGAACAGTGACCTTGGTTGGCATACCTTATATAAGAAGTCCTAATTCACACTTAGCTCTTCTGTTGAGAAAGAAAAATCACTATGTGGCTAGGCCAAGGGTTCAGACCCCACCTGAGGAATTTTCCCGAGTCCTCCTATAACTAGCTTTTGCCGTAAGTTACAGCATTGAATCAAAAGATTATATAGATCTTTTGAGGGAGGTACTGTGTAAGAACAAACAATTAGCAACCAGATCATAAAGTTATCAAGTGAATCCTTGTTAGGATTAATCACTAGCAAGCGGTCGTCCCCATATTCAAATCCAGCCCCACTAGCTACAAACTGTGCTCTCTTTACCCCTCGCCATGCTGCCTCCTAATCAACATGTGGACATTTCCACCACAGCTTTTGAATAAATTTAGGAACAGGATCACTATTTCAACAGTACAGTCTTAGCAAGGCAAAGTGATTTTCCCAAAGAAAATCAGCTTATTGGTGTGAGAAGAACTGACTTTATTTTAATGGTCCATGTTTCCTTTTTCTTAGGTTGTCCGAAAACCTTCCAAATCGATCATTTCCCTTCCTGCTATGAAATCTTAGGCTTCATCATCTGAATTGACGTGATGAGTTAAGTTGTAAAAATGGATGTCACAAATGGACTGGAAAGCTTTAGGTTCTCAGAAGAAAATTTTTAAATGTGGTAAATTTATACATTACATTTATATATAAATTGCATTTATAATTATTTTGGTCTGTTTGATAGAGCTGCCAGTGAACCTTTAGCTGAAATGTAAAAAAGAAAACATCAACCCAAACAACAAAGGCCTATTTAATTCACTAAAGACCACTGGTTCTCAACCCAAAGCATCCAGCAGACTCACCTAGGGGGATTTTTAAAATGCAAATGCTGTATCCCTTCACCAGAAATTCTTATCCTATTGGTCTGGGTGGGTCCATGCTTTTAAAGCTCCCAGGGTTGAGAACAGCTGCTGTAGACTCTAAATGTGGATCGACTGACCAGACAGAGACCACACATGTCTTGTTTACTACTTTCTTAACTGAAAGCACAGGGCCCAGCACATAACAGGTGCTCTCCCCAAATGACTTTCCATTTACTTTCCTAGCTTCCTTATGGTTTGGGTTGGCCATGAGATATAAAAGTTTTTTCAGGTAGCGTTCAAGGAAAGATTTTCCTCCCAGATAGAGGGACGAGGGTGAGCCACATTTTTGCATTGTCCCCCTCCTTCCTCCTTGGAAGAAACAACGTCTGCAGTAAGCACAGCTATAGTGGCAAGCTTGCTAATAAATACCCTCCCACGGAGGAGAATGAGACAGAAGGAGGGGAAGAGCATGAGACCTCATGACAGTGCTGAGATACACCAACCCTGGGGCCACCTGGCTCCGAATCCCTCAAGCGAGGAAACCACCCCTTACTAGATAAACCATTGCTTGTCTTCTCAGTGGTAGTTGCAGAAGGAGGAAAACACAGTAAACCCTGTGTGGGAGAGAATGAGAAGCTGTGGGGAACCAGGAAATCTGTTTGTTATAAATGCTGGGGGTGCCCAGAGCCCAAATGATTCTCCCATTATCCCTCTGTTCCCTTGAGGGGCTGGCCAACCTGCTTCCCTCAAATACTGCCAAGGTGTTCTTCCCACTACTCTCCTAGAATTCTGGATCACCACTGACCCGAATACTCACTCCCAACTTCTACCGTCTTCTCCAAACGTTTATCTAGGACACAGCCTTTTATGGAATTTTTTACTATGTTTACTGTTATAAACACTGAAAAAAAAAAACAAACAAACATGGAAAAGGCAAAAGAAATGGTAAACAAAAAATTCCCCAAAGCTTCAAAAAGTGCTTCAATAAAATTAGGTCCCTGATAATCATGAAATATGTCAAGGTAGGAGCATAATAAACTTTGTTCTGATTCTCTACATACACACCTTTTTGTCCAGACTGATGCCTCAGGATCCCCCTCACTCCTCAAAATGAAGAAGGAAGTAAAGAACCTTTGTTTTTCCCCAACTTAATCAAAGAGTAGGGTGGTCAAAGCCCGAGAGGTAACGATGGGCTAAAAAAGAATTCATAAGTAGGTTGATCAACAGATCATAAGAATACAGAATAAAGTGTCCACTGGCTTTAAGAACCCAAACAAAAACAAATGCCAGAGAGAATCACCACCACCTGGTGGTGATTGTCAACTACAGCTTACGTGGGACAGGATCATTCTGAAGCCTCATGTATCTTAAAAGCGATCCTACAAATCACATACTTGGCTGGCACCTGTTTAACCCACCACATCCAAGGAGATGAATCCAGAAGGATATGGGGCACTAGGGGGCCAACCTTCTGCCTCTAATCTCAACCTCACCATCCTCATTTTAGGCATCATCCCAACTCCTTGGTTTGAGAAAGGGGGCTAGTAGAGGACAGAAGACATGCATTATCTCTGAGACGGCAAGAAGTAACATGTGTGAAGTGCCCTGCACAACGCCTGGCGGATTGTGAACAATGTCGGCTACTACTATCAAACTAGATGAAAGGAGAATGGCTTAAAGACAAATTAATTTTTCTCAGTATAGGGTACACATTATTCAAAAAGCCAATTTACTTTTTTTTTAACGTATTGAGTTAACTAAAGCCTCAAAAACAGATATTATCTTGATTTCAGGTTAGCAACTAAACATCAGTGTCATAAACCATATACCTAGTTCTATTCAAATCCCATAATCCAGCAAATTTAAATTAGCACTGAATGAAATCAGGCTCCCTATCTCTGAGGACTCAAGCCCCAAATATCTCTCCTGCAGACACAATATATACTAATCAATTGGCTCTCCTAATAGTCTACTTGAAGTCTCAGATTTTCTGAATCCCACAACTCAATACTTCATCAGAACAAAATGGGGACATAATGTGACTATTTTCTTTCTTAATACCTCTTCTTGATACATAAATACTAACTTCCCAGTTAGAGTACAAACTCCTAAGGACATGACTTTGTATGCTTCTTTTTCTCTACATGGTATTTTCTCTTCTTTCCTTTAAGGTCTGTAAAAAAGGCAGAGGAGAGTCACTCATCAGCACTACTATGTTGTACCGCCAGGACCCAGGACATAGAGACAAAGTAGAGGTAAAAAGATAAAGTGCAGAATATAAAATCACTAAACTCCCGAAGTTCATATTTTATATGCCATACCAGACACTTAAAATCAGAATGCCAAGAACTGTTAAATGAGCAATGTGCAACACTGTCTACATTTTCTTTCCTTCACAAGCTGTAAGAATAGAGAAATGTCACTACACTGGTATTCTACAATCCAAAGCATATTAAAATATAACCTGGAGACTCACTGTTAAAATGATTCCTGATTACTTTAATAAAGACCGCCCAAGATTAAAGATTTTTTAGGACAACTGCTACCTGACTTAGGAAAAACCAAATTTAATTTTAGAGAAGGATTGAAATATAAAATAAAATGAACCCATATCATGGTTCTTGCACGAAAGACAATTTAATAGTTGAAATCCCTTCCAGATTAAAAGGAAATCAATTTCAACATTCTATCATCTCTTTTTAAACTTGTTCAAACGTTTGAGAATTCAAATGTCCGAATGCTTTAAAGTTAGATAGTGAAGTAATGCTCTTGGAGTTCATAAGAGAACATTCCCAGCTCTGCAGTGCAATTTTTCAACTTTCTGGCATATCATGTTAATAGATTATCACTTAAAATAAAATTAATGTAAAATATGAGATATCATTTTGGAGTCACCAACTATTACCTTTCCTTCCAAGAAGATAATGTTGTTTATCATGCCACAGATAAGTCTCTCATGCAGCACACACTGTCATAAATACACTGCTTCTGATGGTGTAGGCTAGATATGACTGTCCCCCAGACAATGATTCGTTTTTACTCAAGAAAATCAGTACAGTAAATAACTTTTCTTCCCTTAGAGACAATCATAGTGCTGGAGGCTGCTGCAACACAAAAACATAATATCTTCACAAATGTCTCCAAACAGTCAAGCTGAAAATCTAAGTCAAAGTTTCATTTAACAGCCTGTCAGTTTTCTGATGTGAAGCTAATGAATGCAGTGGCAAACAAATCCATCAAACCTAACATCAAAACAACGGCACTTCATCCCACCAAACGGAAAAATGAAATACAACCTGCAGGCCAGCTCTCTGATCCGTCCTAGCTAGGAAGCAGACCTGTGAATGCCACCACAGCTGCTGCACAGAAGTTACCACGGACTCCATTTCACCACAGACAGAAAGAACGTTCCAGAAACAGAAAACATTCATCTCGAATATACAGCAATATCTTAGTTCAACTGCTATGCAATCTGGTAGATATTTTTAAATCTCTACTAGAAAAAAATATATAGTGTTTCACTCTAGATTACTCTGATATTCAAAGCTAGAAAAATGCCTAAAATAACCGGATGATATGTTCCACTCATACTATAGCTTTGCAAATGGAGGTTTATTAAAAGCCCTTCTGCTCTTTATGAAAGCTCCTTGAAGACAAAGAAAACAAGTCCTTTTGTACAATCACGTAGCACAATTTCTGTTCCAGAGAAGAAACTCACTGGGCACTCACCAAAGCTGAACTCTGCCTATAAGTAGGCATATGGGTACGTGGCCACCTGGAACATTCCTCTCAATTTTTTTCAGTGAAAAACCTTAATTCTGATAAATTAAATGGGGGGGGGGGAATTATACAACTGCTTTCTTAGGTAGGTGGGCCCTCTTAAGGCAAGGCCCTTCTCTTCTGGAGTATCATGCAGGATTTGGCTTGCTATATTTACTAGGTCAAGGCAAAAAAGAGCTGAATGATCCTAAAGAGAAGAGAGGGAAAGATAGAAACAAGAGGAACAGCAAGGCCAAGGGCATTAGCAGGAATTTTTAGAAACAAGGATAGTCAAATTAAGTTGCTATCATGGCTCATTTCTACCTATGTCTGTTACCTAAAGACCTTCTCCACAATCTAGGCACAAAAAAAGCCTTATGTGAGAGGTGAGGCAGTTTGGGTAGATAGTATAATAAAGAGCCGTCTGGACTAAGTGCTAGAATACAGGGAACATACCGACAGGCAGTAGAATATCCACATAATAATTATTGTTGTTATTATTATTATTTAGTTGAGAATATCAAAGGTTCAGGAATTTGCTGAAATTTGGAAGACGAGTATTTGGGATCACCACAAATAATGACATGGAAGTTCTAGTCAATGTTAGCTATACTTTAAACAAAGAGAAGGTTTCATGAACCAATACCACATACCAAAAGGTCAGTAATACATTCAAAGGAAATCCACAGAAACCCCATCTCCTGTCCTGCTCCAGAGATGCCACCAGAGGTCAAGTAGCCAACAACAAAGGAAGCAGTCCTGGATCCCTTGCAGTGCCAACTCTACCCTCACTTCTGGCTCCCATCAAATAGGTCAGCCTCCAAGTGATGAATTCACAGATACATACATGGTGCCTGGTATAAAGCAGACAAGCATTACCTGAAAAAACAGAGCTCTGTCCCCATCTACATTAAGCCACCTGAATGGCTTAAAAGGTTCCTATTAACCAAAGCCTGCTGGCTGTTAAACAAAGACCACCAATAATATCAGTGAACCTGGGGTTATCTTTCCAAAATTATTTTTTAAATTAAAAAATAACCTCTGGGGGACTTCCCCGGTGGTCCAGTGGTTAAGAATCCACCTTCCAATTCAGGGGACGCAGGTTCGATCCCTGGTCAGGGAACTAAGATCCCACATGCCATGGGACAACTAAGCCCACATGCCGCAACTACTGAGCCCGCATGCCACAACTACAGAGCCCATGCGCTCTCAAGCCTGCGCACCACAACTAAAGAGAAGCCCGCATGCTGCAACGAAAGATCCCACATGCTGCAACGAGGATCCCGTGTGCCACAACTAAGACCCGATGCAGCCAAATAAATTAAATAAATTAATTTAAAAAAATAACCTCTCGTTAACAGCTCTTGTCTATGTTATGAAATTAGAAATATTGGTTTGTAATATATGAAATATTATCAGTAGAGATTCTTCACTCTGCACCACGTTAATTAATTAATGCCACACCACAGATACTTTATCAGATGATTTTATATACTCAAATCAACATGCGACGGGTAAAGCAGATGTCATTCCCCAGTGCTTCAACTATAAAAAGTATGCCACTATTTTTTAAATTATCCCCCCTAAATGCATAACTCATTATCACTTGTGAAAAATTACTGTTTTTTAAATAGTTATCATTTAGAATGAATTGAAGAAGACAAAGAATTAAGACTAACCAATTTGGCCATCATCAAAGTTAAAAGTCTTTAAGTACAATTCATAATTAATTCACTATACATTACATTTGTCCCCAGCAAAACACAAAAACTGCCCAATTTACAAATTTTCCTAAGATTAAAAATTACACATGTTCACACACACACGTAAATACACACACACACAATACAGTAAATTCATAAGGTTGCCTAAAGAAACAGAACTTGAAAATCAATAAAAATATGTGTCAAATAAGGGATAAAAGACAATAAAATCTTCCCTCAAAATGCCATCACGGCACATTATAACGTAAGCAAACTTAATTTAGAATAGCCCAGAAAAACATTAATACTGAGGAATAAATTTAAGAAAGCCTAAGGATGTTTTAGTGAAACATTCAAAATTGTATCCAAGATTAGTTTCCTATTTTTATGCAGAATAACCAAAATTCATTACACGAATCAAAGTAGATCCTTTTTTTTTTTTTTAATTAATTTATTTTTGGCTCTGCTGGGTTTTCGTTGCTGTGCGCGGGCTTTCTCTAGTTGCGGTGAGCGGGGGCTACTCTTCCTTGCAATGCACGGGCTTCTCATTGCAGTGGCTTCTCTTGTTGTGGAGCATGGGCTCTAGGCGTGCGGGCTTCAGTAGTTGTGGCATGTGGGCTCAGTAGTTGTGGCTCGCGGGCTCTAGAGTGCAGGCTCAGTAGTTGTGGCACACGGGCTTAGTTGCTCCGTGGCATGTGGGATCTTCCTGGACCAGGGCTCGAAACCGTGTCCCCTGCATTGGCAGGCGGATTCTTAACCACTGCGCCACCAGGGAAGTCCCAAAGTAGAGTCTTAATACGTCACCATGTCAGTTATCAGTTGAAGCTCTCTGTGGTAGGTAGAATGCTGACACCCACACACCCCACCCCCACTTGGTTCCACCCCTAACAGCAAAGATATCCATGTCCTAGTTCCTGCAATCTGTGAATATGTTATTTTTTATGACAAAAAGGATTTTGTGGATTGCTTGCTCTGAAATGTAGGGGACCAAAGCAAGGACCTGAGAGAGGCCTCTAGGAGCAAAGACCTGGTTGACAGGCAGCAAGGAAACAGGAACTCAGTCCTACAACTGCCAGGAACTGAATTCTGCCAACAATCTCACTGAGCAAGGAAGTGGATTCTTCGTCAGAATCTCCAGTAAGGAATGCAGCCCTGCAAGCACCTTGAATTTTGCTGGTTAGACCAATGTTCAACGTATAACCTACAGGACTAGGAAACAGTACAAGAGTATTGTTTGCAACCACTAATTTTATGGTAATTTGCTACAGCTGCAATAGAAAACTAATACATTCTCAGAATAGCACCACCTCACCAAAAGTAAGGAAAGAGTGGAGACAACACCTAGAAACATCTCAAACACATGTAATTACAATTTTAAATTAACCGGCCCAAACTGCATTATAGCCATTGAATATTTTGTACCCAGTAAAAAAAAACCAGAACCAAGACAGTCATATCCCCTGACTAAATTGAATGATATAAATCAACACAGCATGAGTGGATACCCACATAGCTAAGTTATTTTCCTCCCAACAAATCTATGAGGTAGAGAGGGATTTTTAATCTATAGGAAGAAACAAAAAGAAGAAATGACTTTCCTGATGTTCTCTGGCTAGCAAGAAGATGAGCTGGGCCTCAAATCCCTGCCTCTTCCACTACGGGGCTCTGCCTCCTAACAGCCCCACAGGTCTGGGCTCCATCAGCTGAGAGAGACCTCAGAGAGGACCACTCCTGACCTCTCTTACTTGGTCACACTCCACTCCCACTCTGACCACCCGGAAAGGTGGAAATGCACTCAGGACATTTTAGTCTTGGGAAGAAGCCAATACTCAGAATTAGAACTGAAAGTTGTAGTAAACAAGAACCAACTAATTTTTCTGGTGACTGACAGCTGGGATAGCTGACTTATTATGTCAATGATTAAAGATGCAAACCATAAAATAACATACCTTGTTATAACCTCAGGGCTATGACACTGTTTTGATGCAGATACAAGCATTACTTTTCTGCAAAAGCACGGCAGTAGCTGACCAAGGTATGTACACCGGGCTTTCTGTTTTTTTATTAGGTTTACTGTATTATGAAGGATGCGTAAGGGAAAGAAGTAGTTCAGTTCTGCTCCTTTCTAAATTACCCCTCATAAATAAAAATTACTTAGAACAGAGAAAGTCTTCTAGCAGGAGATTTCTTTTATGTCACAAATTCATTCGAATGCTTTCTGAGTTGCTATACTTTTATTTTAATATATTATACAATTTTCTAAATACCTGTGTAAAATAAACCTAGAGTTGTCTTCCCTGAATATATTTCTATCCAAGTTCACTCAATGGTTCCACATGAAAGTTTTATCAATGTAGAATGAATAGTATTTGCCTGGACCATGCAGTGGCCAAGATAAGGCTATACAGGCTGTATGTGCCATTTTCCACCAAATATATGTCAATTTTACATACTCTGTAGTAAAACACACAGTTTCATTAAGAAACTGCCCTCTGCCAGCCTGTACATCTGCCTTAAAATCCACAGGAAAGGAAGCAATCTAATAGGAGCTACCATCACTTTGAAGATGTCCTCTATTTAACGCTGCAGGGGGGCAATTAATGAAATTTAACACAAGTTGCTTGTGAATGAAAATACACAGTTTGTGAACTAAATTAAATATACTGAGCAGGAGATGCAAATTTTTATACCAAATTTAACATTAAGATATATTACTTGTTAAAATACATTCTATACTATTACTTTCAAAAAATTCATTTCTACACTAAAGGCAGTTTGAATTATTTCTTCTTACCATCCTCCCTTCACCTCTTGTTAACAATTTTACCACTTTCCTCTGTAACTAGTTGTTTTCTAAGCCATGGACTGAACTCTAACATGGAAGGAGCCACATCTACCTAATATGGAGTCACAGGGAGCCACCAGAAAATCTCACGAGAAGACTGGTGGCTTAAGAAAGAAAGCACTGGTTGCTTAAAATTACCTCTCAAAGTAAATTGCTCCACATTAATCTCAAAACAGGAAAACACTGCTACAAATATTAATATAGCCTATGTAAAATAAATATATCTGTCTGGAATAAATTACTATGGTGACAAGCACACAACATCACTGAGGAAAAAAATAAATGCTGCATGTGCTCTTAGCTTTCCCACTATAATAATCAGAATACACATTTAATTTAAGCGTTTGGGGCATAACTTACCAATTTAGCAACCTTCCCATAGTCAATCCATCTGACAGTAGCAAAATTTGTAGATTCTGCACAGTTGAAACCATGATTAAAACCAGCATGGTAGCCATATGGGAAAGTGATCATAAATTCGCCAGCCTCCTGGGTGATCTGCAGGGTAGAAAACATATAATATTTCCCAATTATAAGACTTCCCAAATTGCAAATACAGTTAAAATGTATTTCCTATTAAAAAAAAGAAAAAATATGATGTCCGAGCTATAAAAGAAGTCCCCCCAGATCCTTTACTTAATCCTTTAATAGTTTTTCAGGAGACTTTTAAAAGAATTTTCTAAACAGGGTGTGACCTTCTGGCAATGTAGTTCAATCATTCAGTCCATGATCAAAGAAATTATATTCTATTTGAAGATGTCTTTGTTTTATGTTATTCAAATAAATTTGTTCTTATTAGCATTCAATATGTATATTTTAATACTTTAAAAATTCACATTACTGGAATTATATAACAGGACTATCATAACTGACATTTTTCAAGTTAGAGCTATAAAAACTTTGATAACACACGCTGAATATTATGAATTCTTGTTGCTAAAGAGTTGATAGTATTCACCAAATTATCCTTTCATAATACTTACAAAACATTCAATTGACTTCATTCCATTTAATAGTAAAATTTCTACCAAATAGTTATTCAAATATATGTATAATATATAAGTATGTATGAGTGGGTGAGTGCATTTTCAAATATAATTAAACTAGCTTGGGTAAATAAGCCAGCAGCCCAAAAGCAAAGATGAAAAATGTATTCAGTCCATTCCTAATTTTCAGATTACAGAAATTTGGTTTTTTTATAATCACCAAAGCATACAAAACACACCATGAGCTATAGAAATACAGTGAAGCTAAATTTTTCAGTGTTTTTTTTTAACTTGTCTACTCAATGCTAGACTATCAAATATATAACTCACTGATTCATTCAGTTACCTTGGTTCATTTCAGTCCTAAAATGTTGATAAATGAATATGTGAGTATGCACTTGTGTGGAAACATACAGGAGATACACTGTATAAATACAGGTGCACACACTGCAATTCAGTTACCATTTTAGGAATGCTAAAATGTTGTGTGTGGAAGTATTTTCTTTCTCAACAATTCTGAAATTTAGCTCATCACTCCCTCCCCTGTGACACCCCAGCAGGTGTTCTATTGCAATGAGTGGCAACCCAGCTGCCACCTGGCAGGAAGAGAATGGCTTATCAGTGTTCAACATGGTTCCAGTTCCATCATTCTGAGCCACGTTGAGAACAAAGCCTGATTCTCTCCTCTCCTGGTCTCACTGAATCTCATTAATTATAATTGTGCTTGGAAACTAGGCACTTCCTTGTACCATGTGATAAAACAAAACTCACTCTGCTCAACTGTTTCTAGCCCTATAAGGTGGAGGAAGAGGGTAAGTCTGTTGTCAGTGGGATAAGGAAAGTAGCTTCACTGCTCCACTGAATTCCACCTACAATCCTTCTCTACTCTCCCTAGAAAACCCTGTTCTTGCCATGTTGAAAAGTACCTGTTCCCATTAAATTGGACCCTAAATGTTATGCCTCTATATAATTTCTAGAAACAGGTCAATCCCAGTTAGCCAAAATATAAGGCAAATTTACTGCCTCTATGTAACAAACTGATATTTAAAAAAAAAAAAAAGATATAGGGGTAGACAAGAACAAGTCCCTTTTATTTTAAGACTAACCAAGCATCATAATTCCATACGGCAAAAAATGTCAGAAAGGGTAGTGTACGTAATCAAAAAGCAGAAATTAGCTATTTGTTAAACATACTTTTTCATATATATGTACGAATATGTACAAATTCACTGAAAGAAGAAGAAAAAAATGTTAGTCCAACTGCAAAATGATTGCCTAAAGAGAGAAGGTTAAACTGAGGAGGAAGATTGTGTTATTATTATATATAACCTGTACTGTGCAAAGCCCCTCATATAGATCATCACTTTTCATCCTCATAGTAGCCCTATTAAGTGGTACTATTATTATCCCCATTTTCCAGATGAAGAGACTGAGGCTCAGAAAAATTATGTAGTTTACCCAAGTGACGGAATCAGAAATGAACTTGGGAAGTATAATTCTGAAGTCTGTGCTACTCTGTCCCAGGTTACACTATCATCATCAGAGAATAAGCTCCTTGAGGAGCACACAATCATCACACACCCTTCATCAAGATGGAAGGGGAAATGGCAGTATTTCATATGAAAAACTGCAACTGCCAATCAGCCCTCTAAATTGCTGGTGTCTCACCATCTGTGGACGAGCACTCACCCTTCCACTTCCCACAAAAGCCACGAAATGTCCCATCCTCAAAAGACCAGATAAGAGCCTGGTGCATCTAGTGATCTACCAAATAGCACTTGAAGAGCCTCGGCCCAGAAAGGAGTGTGAGGCACCTGCCTCCTTCTCCCCAAATTTGAGAAAGAAGCTACAAACTCCAAAGGCCTCCATCCTGGGCAAATGAGCCAATCCCGCAGTCCTGCTACTTCACACAACCCCTCTCCAAAGAACAGCTTGATCAATTCCTATCACCAGCCCAAAACCCGCAGAGGTTTTCCTGCCTTGGAGGACTCCAGTCTACTCCTTCTCCTCTGCCTTCTAATATTTCAACTTAAATAAAAGTGCTTAATCAGGCTTATGCCAACCACCTGAAAGAACGTGCACTGACGATATGTCTGAGACTGGAAAGCCTGATGCCCAGAGGCATCTGCAAGTAAGACAAGGCCCGCCAGAAGGAATGGCCCCTCTGGGGGGGCGCAGCCTCTGACCTCTGTACCTGCAGTAGTGCTGCAGCCCACCCACACTTGTGGACCTTCTCCATAGTGCACATCTTCAAGGCACACTTTTTGTCATGGGTAAAAGTATGTGACTAAACCAGTGTTGAGAGCATCCTCATCACATAAGACAAGTATGTCTCATGCATGACTACTGCACAGCCTGTTTGTGAGAGAGCGGGACCACCTCAAGTTGGAGAATGTTTCTTCGTCCTTGCAAAAATTCTACTTTGAACAAAGCCTGGGCTGGGGGTGGTGGGGGAGGGAGGTGGAAGATAGGACTTTAAGGGCCTGAGATTAAGAAGAGGGAAAGATTTAGTCACAAGTGAAAAGCTTCTAAGGTGGAAAACAGCAAGGATTATGGGAAGACAGTCAAATAAAAAATGAAAAAGGGAGTGGAACTATTTTTTAATGTTTCTGAAGTAGCTAAGGTCTTAATCCTCCTCCAACTGAGAGAGACCTTTTATTTTATCTGGTCAAAAGCTTTTTTCATTTCAGTTTCTTCACATAAAAATGCTCATGCTCTGTAATAATTCTGACCCAATTACTACCCACAGACACAAAGAAAGAGGGATCTAGCATGTACAGAGTCTTACAGAACTTAATCTTCAGAAATACCCCAAGAAGCAATATCTGATTATTAAATCATCAGGCAATTTTATCCATAATGAAATCTCAGTTGTATTATGTCTGAATGTGTTTAGAAATAACATACTGGCACCATAATCACTGATTCTAACCAACCAAACTGCTAATAAAAATTGCTCTGATTTCTTTAAAAAAAAGAAAAATAGATCACATACACATAAATTTTGTTGCTCATATAAGAGACTTCAATGGAGGAGAGCTATATATCTTATTCTCTCAAATGTGCTACATTTTACTTTCAGTATTGTTGTAAGTGAGCTAGAACTGCATGAAATCTCTAGTAAATGCATCTTGAAATAAAAGAAACTTCAAATTAATATTTAGGTAAATAACTGTTACCTAAATAAAACATGAATCTGAATTTTTCTCCCCACATCCTAAAACTCCTACCTGAAGTCAAAGATATATTAGTTTATGTTAAATTTGTCTTAAATACGAATACTATACACATTAAATGAATTTTTTAAAGAGTAACACTAATATACCTTGTCAAAGGGAATACCATATTTCTTCAATACTGAGGGAGATATCAGTGTCATCTTGTGGCGAAGAAATGCATCACACCCTTGAGAACTGCTTGGGAAAAAACCTAAATGGAAACAGTAATTATAAGCAGTAATGTGTCAATTAAGATAAAATTTCAAATCTTTTTTTAAGCTTATGTTCTAGTACTCTTATAGAATGACAGCTTTATGTAAATATAGACCAAGTCCACCATCAAAAACCCTGGTACTAAAAACCAGAGTCAGAATTATTAAAAATTAAACAATACATATTTATATAACCAAGGGTTGACCTTTTTTACAAAAAAAAGATCTGCCAAGAGTTGTTTGCATGATATTAAATGACTAAACCTACAAATTCCAATTTGTAACAGATCTGAACTCAATCTACCTATTAACTGATAAATGGACAAAATATTAAGGGAAGGTAGAAGAGGAAAATCTGCATTTTAACAGGGGAATCTCTCATTTTAGACTCCTAGAAGCACTTGTCCCAATGCCTGGCATACAGTAGACACAGCAGTTTCCCACCCTTGTTTCTTTCTGATCGATTTTAAATAGTTTAACTGCTTCTAGTTTCCTGAAGTAACTCCCAACCAGGGCCAGTCAAAAGCTTGGAAACCTGTCTCACCAGCCTGTATGGGAACAGTACATACTGTTTTGAGGACTCCTTTAAATGAAGAAGCTAAACATGCAGAAACCCTTTCATTCAACAGTATATTATGCACTGAAACACAGTTGTTTCTCTCCATCTCTGCCTTCAATCCTGCAGTCTGTCTGAGGCAGACTCTCATTAACTCAGTTATGTAAGCTAGAGGAAAATGAATGTGCCTGATACCCTGTTCTTTACCTTCCTCACTCAGAGGGAAAAACCACCACACTGAGAACGGGAAAGCAAGAAGAGAAAGACAAGAGAAACATGGAAGAGACAGAGGAGAATCAGAGAGAGGACCCAGAAGGAACACAGAACTCACCAGGAAAGCATGTGTGATGTAGCTGGGTAAAGTGGGAAGAAGCACAGATGCTGTTTAACTCCTCCACTACCAAAATGAAGGCCACTGGAAATGCTACTTACCTAACTCTGTGGCTCACTACGTATAAACAGCTCAAGAATATGACCAGTCTGATGAAAGAATTACCAGCGTTCATTACCTAATCATGAACCATTTTAACCTCATAGAATAGCAAGGTTTTACAGGAATAGTTTTAAAGTAAACAAGCCTCTATTGATGCCACCATGGAGTACGTGAGGCCACAGATCATCAGAAGGAAACAAATGAAACATCTAAAAAAAAGCCATTAGGGTATAAAGAACCACCTGCAAAGAGCAGTATATTCTGCTTAAGCATTAAGGATTTTTAAGATGAACAGACAGAAATATTTAAAAAGTACAACCAACAGAAACATCAGAAATACTATCATTCGCTACAATACCAATGGGAATAAAAGGAATAATTGTGCCCTATCTGGTCATTTAATGCAGCCCTCCGTTTATGGTTAATATTCACAATACATAAATAGAAAATAACCTTTGAAAGAATGCAGACCTTAGTGAATGGTGAGAAAGTACCATATAATGCAACAGCCGTATCTATACAATAAGATGTCCTGAGCCTACACCACAGAGAGTAAAGCACAGCAGGGCAGTCCCCAAGCACATAACCCATGGAAAAGTTTTAGCAATACAATTTAAATAGATCTATCAAACTTTTCAAATCTGTAACTCTGTGCAGCACTGCATGAATTAAGTTTTAAATTAAAATCAATGAAGAAAGAGGAGTCTACTTAATTTTCCTTTGATATGGATTTGTAATCAGGACCTGAACAATGTGATGACTGGTCGTTAGTTAAACTGGAAAACCACTGAAGGAAGGCAATTTGCCATATGTTAAGAACTTCATATTGGTTCAGAATTTATATTTTCAATAGGTTATCAGAATTATATTTCACATCGCCCTGGAAAACACCTCATAAACCACAAATTATGACATAATGTATGTGTCTCAAAATGAATTTTACCTTAAAATACCTGCAGAAGTACATGGTTCACACTCACCCTCACTCCACCATTTCTTAAAAATATTTTATTCAATATATAAAGAAGCCAATATAACCAGAATACTATTTGATACAAAATGATAATATCTTTTAAAACTCAGAACTATGCTGGCTAAAGGAATGTTAGCAGCTTTCATAACAAGTGAAAAAAACAAATTTGGAATCACATGTATGAAATATAACAAAAATAGATCAGATAGAAAAGATAAAATTTAATTAAAAATTCAATTTAAGACAATGAGTTTTTTGAAAGTCACCAAATAAAGAGAAAACAAGGTATGTGTTAAAATTTTTGCAAGTTAAGTTCTTTAAAATATGCCTTTCAGAACCTTTTTTTTTTTCTATTCTAATATTTACTTTCTTAATGTGCTTTTTTTCTAAGTTTTCAATTTGGAAAGAATTTATTTGGAAGAAGTCTGCTCTTAAACTTACCATATTTGAATGTTACTACTGCAACATTCTGTAAGACTTTCCAATTTACCAGTCACATAATTGGAGAATCCACTCTTTCATAATCTTGAAAACCAGGAAGTTCCAATAAAGAAACAGTTCTACACTGACCCCTCAAGTATCTAGTAGTGCACATAGCAGCTAGCAACTCACTACCCCACCTCACATACCCCATGGCCATCAGGTAACATGCCAGGTGTAGAAGAACACACAGAATAAACCTGGCACATCTTTCTGAGCATCTACTTATGTCATGCTAAATTACGTGGTTTATATTTGCATACAAACAAACGTATTAAGGGAGCAAGATGCAAAATCTGCATGAGTGTTGTGGAGTGGTAGGGTTGCACTCTCCTCCCTTGTAGGGATATTTTGGTGGAAGCATTTGAGAGGCAGCCTACTGTGAGGTGCAAACTATGTTATGGGATTTTGTGTAAATCTTGTCCAATCTCCTCTCACAGACACCTAACACACACGCTTACTTGAACACCAAATTTCCTCTCTCATTTACTGCTCACAACATACACCTTCTCATTGCTATTAAATAGCAGACCTAAGTTTTAGATGAAAAAACGTAACTGTTTGAACTATTTGAAGTCACCCTCATCTTGTCCACATGGCTAGCAAAATAAAAGAGAATAACAGTTAAGAATCCCTACAGAGACATGGATTCCTAGCACAAGTCCAACAACTCATATAGCCTTGTCTGGTCCCATAATCTCTCAGCTCCTCAATTTCCCCATTCATATAATCAGGATGCTAGTACTACCTTCCTCAGTGGGGTCTTTTTTTTTTCCCAGCATCAAGATACAATTGACATATAACATCATATAAGATATACAGTATAATGATTTGATATATGTATATATTGTGAAATGATTACCACGTTAAGTTTAATTCACATTCATCACCTAAAAATAGTTATAGCTTTTTGTGTGATGAGTAGCTTTAAGATCTACTCTTTTGGCAACTTTCAATACAGTATTGTTCATTATAGTCACCACAGGGTACAGTACATCCCCCAGAACTTACTAATCTTATAACTGGAAGTTTGTACCTTTAGACCCCCTTCACCCATTTTCCCCACCCCCTGCCTCTGGCAACCACCAAACTGTTCTCTGTACCTATAAGTTTGGTGTTTTAGATTCCACACATAAGTAACATCATACGGTATTTGTCTTTCTGTATCTGACTATTTAACTTAGCGTAAGGACCCCAAGATTCATCCATGTTGAAAGAAATGGCAGGATTTCCTTCTTCCTTATGCCTGAATAATAGTATATTGTGTATATATATATATATGTATAACACTTTGCTTTATTCATTCACCTGTTGATAGACACTTAGGTTGTTTCCATGTCTTAGCTACTATAAATAATGATGTAATATCAGGGGTGCAGATATATCTTTAGGACAGTGATTTCATTTCCCTCAAATATAGATCTAGAAGTAGAACTGCTGGATCATATGTCAGTTCTACTTTCAATCTTTTTCCACAGTGGCTATCCTCACTGGGTGGATCCTTATGGGAATCCAGTGAGATAATGCACAAAAAACTTAGCCATTATCAAAAAGTGGAAACAACCTAATGTCCATCAACTGAAAAATGGAAGAGCAAAATATGGTATATCCTTACAACGAAATATTAGTCAGCTATAAAAAAATATGAGGTACTGCTATAAGTTATAACATAGATATAACATAGAAGAACACTACATAAAAGAAGGCAGACACAAAAGATCACATATTATATGATTCCATGTATATGAAATATCCATAATATGTAAATACCTAGACAGAAAGCAGACTGCTAATTGCCAGGGGCTGGGGAGGGGTGGGAGGAAATATAGCATGACCAATTAAAAAATACAGGGTCGGGACTTCCCTGGTGGCACATTGGTTAAGAATTCGCCTGCCAATGCAGGGCACACAGGTTCAGTCCCTGGTCCAGAAAGATCCCACATGCCTCGGAGCAAATAAGCCTGTGAGCCACAACTGCTCAGCCTGCGCTCTGGAGCCCACGAGCCACAACTACTGAAGCCTGCGTGCCTAGAGTCCATGCTCCGCAACAAGAGAAGCCACCGCAATGAGAAGCCCGCGCACCGCAATGAAGAGTAGTCCCTGCTCACCGCGACTAGAGAAAGCCCGCGTGCAGCAACGAACACCCAACGCAGCCATAAATAAATAAATAAATAAATAAATAAATATAAAATAAAGGGTTTCCTTTTAGGGTGATAAAAATCTCTTGGAACTAGACAGAGGTGATGGTTGCACAATATGAACATACTAAAATGCCATTGTATTGTACACTTCAAAACGGTTAATGGTTTATTTTACATTTTGTGAATTTAAAAAAATAATAAAACTTAGTCTACTTGACACATAGTAACATTCAATGAATAGTGGCCATTATTATTATCCCTGTTACTCATTTCCACCATGTTGACTCTAGTTATCATGTTAGTTCAACAAATCTTCCATTTCCACCATGATAAGGAACATGTACTCCAGCAATCCCAATAGAGCCCTGAAACCCTAAAAGCATCCCACAATAACATTTGCTAAGACTGCCAAAGTCCTGCTGGGAGTTTTATAGCATGAGGATGCACAGAATCACATAAGCCCTCTCAAGAACCAGGTGCTATACACATCCAAGGATGCCCTGTATTCAACGTAAAAGTGATCAGATGTGAGAAGCACTATTCTAAGTGAAAGAAACAAGATAGAAACGTCTACACATTGTATAATTCCACTTTTATGGCATTCTAGAGATAGAAATCAGATTAGTGGCTGCGAGTGGTTGCTGGTGGGAAGAATTAGTTGCAAAAAGTACGAGAGAACTTTTGGGGGTACTGGAAATGTTCTATATCTTGATAGTGGTGGTAGTTATACCACTGTATATATTTGTCAAAACTCACAAAACTGTCGGGGCTTCCCTGGTGGCGCAGTGGTTCAGGGTCCACCTGCTGATGCAGGGGACGCCGGTTCGTGCCCCGGTCCGGGAAGATCCCACATGCCGCCGAGCGGCTGGGCCCGTGAGCCATGGCTGCTGAGTGTGTGCGTCCGGAGCCTGTGCTCCGCAACGGGAGAGGGCACAACAGTGGGAGGCCCGCGTTCCGCAAAAAAACAAAAACAAAAAAAAACCCTCACAAAACTGTATAGTTAAAGGGGGTGGCTTTTACTGTAAGTGTATTTTACCTCTATTAATCTGACCTAAAAAATTATTAAATGTTTTTAAATTGTTTTAGAAATAGAGCAGATATACTCTAAAAATAGTGTGCTCTTTCCTTCAAATAAGAAGTTTTGCCAACTGTCAACTGGTTTACATTTTCTAATATATTAGCTATTACTAACTATTTTTAAATCCCAATCTCATATGACAAACACATGCTGCTACTATTAAACCAACAAAGTTTTAGCCTTGGAAAAAAACTTTAAAATCAAAGTTTAGTAACATTTTCTATAGATATACAAACACTAGTTTGGAGAAGCTGACGTTAGTTATTAATTGCTTAGGAAAGAAAGGAAAAAGAGAGGAAAGCAGAGGGGAAAGATGGAGAAATCAGACATGTAGAGTGTATGTCCACACTAGCAATAGATTTAAGACAATTTGATTTGAATATAATTGAAATTTACCCAAGTATGCTTTGATAGAGTTTTATACAAGCGTACCTCAGAGATACTGCAGGTTCCGCCTGTTCCAGACCACCGCAATAAAACAAACATTACTGTAAAGCAAGTCACAAGAATTTTTTTGGTTTCCCAGTGCATATGTAATTATGTTTATACTACACTGTAGTCTATTAAATGTGCAATAGAATTATGCCCCAAAAATGTACATACCTTAATTTTTAAATACTTTATTGCTAGAATGCTAACCATCATCTAACACTTTCGTGAGTTGTAATCTTTTCGCAACTCACCAATCACAAAACAAACATAATAATGAAAAAGTTTGAAACGTGAGAATTACCAAACTTCACACAGAGACAAGAAGTGAGCAAATGCTGTTGGAAAAATGGAACCAATAGACCTGCTCAACACAGGGTTACCACATTCAATCTGCAAAAAAAAAAAAAAAAAAAAAAAAAAAGTGCATTATCTGCAACTCGAAATAAAGCGAAGCACAATAAAATGAGGTAGGCCTGTAATGGGTTTTGCAATATTCATATGGCTGATATGAGGCTTAAAAAATATAGTAGCCATATAAACGAATGGTAAGGAAAAGGACATAGGAAAAGAATATGGAAGGAATGCTTCTGTGGGAAATACTTTTACAAAGATGTATTTGATTCACATATGAAATGTCTTAACATGCTTCTTAATGAAAAGAACTAATGAGCTACATTATGTGGGGAGAAACCTGGTATTTTTACCCACATTCCTAGTTAAGAGGTCAACATTAGAGGTTTAAGCTGTAGTTGACCTCTCTGTCCTTCCTACCGTTCGCTGAGCAATTAATAATTGGGTAGAAAGTTATCACATTGCAGGCCTCACTCTGCTCCACGTGTCCTGTAATCCATCAACATCTCTACTGGAGAGACAAAGCTCCATGGAGCTCTCTAGGAGGAGCGCCAGGAGAAATTCATACTGACCGTGGTATCGAGAAGGATGGTGGTTCTCCTAAACAAGTGCCTTATTTTTAACTCTTGAACACAGTGCAGTGAGTAATGGGAAAGTTTTTTCCACTTCAAACTGGTTGGCAGAACACTTAGAGTTAAAACTTCCACCTAATTTAACAGGTATATAGACCATTACACATGGTGTTTTACTGCATTCCTGAGACCGCTTTGTTTCAGCTCCAGCTTTTTCCCACCTTGACACGACATATGGACCACACACGCGTAGGTCACCCAGGACACCTCAGGCCAAGCACTTTGGCACAAACAGGTCAGTCAAGCTAAACAGGATTTTCCTGCCTCAGCTTCCCTCCTCCACATCCCCCAGAGAATCAAAGAACTCTTAATTTCCTTCCATAGTAATCTTTCCCTGCTAGCTGGCATTCCCCTCCTGAATTTTCCTCCCCATTCCCTACCTGTCACTTCTCAGAACTGTCTTTCACCACACATTCTAATTACTCTAACGTGGTGTATGTTATGTATTACTGTCCAATGTTTAAAATCCTACTAGGAACATGGTTGGATATAAAATATTCAAAATTAAACATAGTGTGATATTTGACATCAAAATATGAGGAAGTTAAATTTAGGGATTGTTTCACTATTCTTAATGTAACAACTGATAGGAAGATGAAAATAAACATACCCTGACACACCACACATTGATCTCCATGCCTAAAGCATGAGTTAGGCATGAAGGCAGAGGATATATCGCTGGACTTTTTCATTTTTTAGGGCTTAGGGGCCCCCTAAAATTGATTATTCATAATCAAGGATATTTTATTTATTAGCCTTTCAAAACCAAGCATCTTAATATAATATTTTCAGGCCACAATGTAAATGAATGCTTAAGGGAATTATATATTTATCATTTTGAGAGCTGATAAAAGTATATTTCCTAATTCCAAGTCAGAGGTATGAGAACAGGTCAATTTAGAATGCTTATAAAATTAAAATGACTTGTTATTTAATGCTAATCTTCTAGTCTCTTGATAGCAGTGGTTCATGATCTCTTTTGGAGCAAACCCTCTTAATGGATTTGATGATAGCGTCCCAGAAATCCACATATATGCCCAATTTTGAATATAGTTTCAGAGAGTCCACAGACTGCCTGCATCCCACGCACAGACCCTTTGTCCACCTCCTGGAATAGGGATCCCTGCAAATCAGGCTAAGACTCTGTTCCACAGGTTTAAACTCAAGACAACTAGTCATTTAAAAACATACATACACACACACACACCAAAATTAACTGCTTAAAAAAACTTGAACTAAATTAATCTTTCATAACAATGCTTCATCCATTCCTTTTTACTGTCGCTTTTTTAAGAAGTCAAAATGAAAACACTTGCTACAGGTAAATATAAGCCTCCAAAAGAACCAGTGTATTTGACTCTACCATACTGTCACTTAAAACAAAATTCCTGCTGATCATTCACATTTCCAAAATCTGTTGCACAAAGTCCTAACTCACATATTCTTTTCCCAGTAACCAAAATTTTGACCAAAGTAAAGCATCTTCAATTTTTTAAAAATATTAGCACTTTATTAACAATGAGAGACCAATGGAATACAGTTACTCTCAAAAAAATTTAGCTGCTCCCAATTTACTTTAATCCATATCTTCCTTAACTTAATAGAACCACAAAGATAGTCTTATTTCTAAAATAGATGAGATTTAGACATTCTTAAAACTGAAAATCTTCAAAACTGTCATTTATGATTTAATATTATATCTCTATTCTCCTTTATACTTTCCATTCAATTGTATCAAGCCAAAAATTAGGAAGAATGCAACGGCATTACAGGCGAACATAACAAGTATAAAAATTGCAACAATTCACTTGAGATTTTTTATTACATTTATGTCTACGTAATATTGGAAAAAAACCTGTATAGATGAGAAAGCAGCTGAAGGGCAAAATCAAACTCCTGGCTTTATTTAGATGCAGGCATAACGTCTTTCAGATAAAATATTTGTAGGTGCCACAGTCAATCAAAATTTCAATAGAAACCAAAGATGAAAGCATTCATGCATAAAAGGCAAGTGTGATAATTATGATGTTCAGACAAGATAATGGAAAATATCCGAGGCTGCTTTTCATTTTATGTATCAAGTGCTGCCTTGACCTAGACAACCTATAATGCTCCATCTCATTTACTGCATTATTTTATCATTTTAATTACTTAGCAGAACTCAATTAATTTGGTTGGCATCTGGTCAGCAGATAGAAATCCTCCACTGTCCTATAGGGTCTTTTCCCTGAATCATTTCTCAAAATAATGCTGCAATAAGTTTTCAAAAAACATGCAATTGAGTTTAAAGTTCTCGTTCAACCTTCAAGTTTATTAATCTCTTACTGATTAAGCAAATGGCATCCATTTTCCTGGAATGTCATTTTCAGACAGTTTACGTCAAAGTGCTTACAGACAGTTTATAGCAAAAACTTTAGCATGTGAGTCCATACCGTAAAATTTACACTGGCTCCATTTTAAAAGTTCTCTGGCAATGAGTTGAACAGAACATGGTAGAATGATTATCACAGGGACGAGGATAGTTCACAGCATATAGATTTAGCACAAAGTTCATTGCCAGGGTATTTAAGGCTTATGGTAATCATTTTCTAAGCTGTGCTCTAATCTATTATCCAGAACCAGGATTCATCCACCTTAATATTCATGAAAATAGTCCCTAACAAAGTTCAAGATTACAATTACATTGCTATTATTACTATAATGTATTATGTTATAAAAACACTGTCTTTATAGTTATTAGCCTGCCAAAATTATAATAATGTGTATTCTTACAAACGTGATACTCTAACTCTAATTTGGAGGAAAGTAACTTTTAGATATCATTAACAATTTCTGTTCAGAACTGTCAAATCAAAGGACGGTGTTTCTCAGTGTCCCCATTTCATTATTAAATGAAAGCATACATAATGCAGGAACAAAATTCCTTTTCTATTAGAAGGCAACCCTAACATACCAATGAAACTTAGATCAGCACCTGACTGAAAAGACAATGCTCCCTGAGGATTCAATTCTGAATAAAGGCATTCTGAATGAGACTTCTGTCTTATCTTCAGTTGTCACTCAGTGGAACTCCACTTTCCCCTGGAAATAAGTCACTACCAGTCTACATCGTCCTTGGTTAGGGTGGCTAGCAAAACAGAAAAAGAGGGTAACGGGGTGAATATGATTCTCCTCCCTTGCGGGAGCAGATGAGAACAAAGTTGCCTGGCATATCCTTAAGGCAGGGAAGAAAAGTAGAAGGTGCTCTCTGTAGACACAAGTGGTCACAGAGTGAAAGCAATTGATAGAGTTCCCAGAAGAATGACTCAACCTGGCCCTTAAGAAGACAGACAGCGTTGAAGGAGGTGTAACTGCATGAAGGTCGTCAAAAGGTACAAACTTCCAATTATAAGATAAATAAGTACTAGAAGTGCAATATATAACATGATAAATACAATTAACACTGCTGAATGTTATATACGAAAGCTGTTAAAAGAGTAAATCCTAAGAGTTTTCATCATAAGGAAAAAAATTTTTTTCCATTTCTTTATTTTTGTATGTATATGAGATGATGCGTGTTCACTAAACTTATTGTGGTAATCATTTCATGATGCATTAAGTCAAATCATTATGCTGAACAGCTTAAACTTATAACGTGCTATATGTCAAGTACATCTCAACAAAACTAGAAGAAGAAAAAAAGAAGATGGACAAAGCCTTAAAAAATAAAAATTCAAGTTCCAGTAAAGTATGTTTAATTTTAACAGTCTAAGAAGGCATACAATATCATGCTCATCCAGTTAGCTGGGGACATTCACCTTCATACTTCAGGCACTCTCAGGCCCAGGGGGCCAAATAAAAATGAGGGGGTCAAAAAGAGATTTAACACAACCCTTTGGTGAAATGATATGGCAACATGAAAAGTACTCATAAAACACCTATAGCCCAAGATGCAGCATCAGTACTCCTTGGAATTTATCCCGAGGGTACAACTAAAGGAAGAAAAAATATTATTGGCACAGTGATGTTAAGTACACTATAAAAAAGAGAAAAAAATTTGGAAATAACCAAAATAGGTTAAGTGCAATCAGTTGACAAAAAGCTAAGCAGCCAACTAAAATAATCATGAAGATTATGCAACAGGGAAAAATATGCACACATTAATGTGAAAAAATTAAAATTACTCAATGAGAGAAATACTTAAATGCCAATAACTTGAAAAGAATAAAATTAACACAGTGATATTCTACACTGCAAAAATATTGGTTTGGCCAAAAAGTTCATTAGGTCTTTTCCGTAAGATGGCTCTAGTAGCACTTAGTTGTCTTTAACTTCATTCGAAACAATTTTGTTAGATTGTATTGTGACACCTGTCATATCAGGCGTGCATTTAAAAAAAAAGCTTATCAAAACTGGTGAATTTTGTGTAGCTATTTTAATATTGAAGATGGAAAAAAAAAGCAAAATTTTCAGCATATTATGCTTTATTATTTCAAGAAAGCTAAAAACAACTAAAATGCAAATAAAAGATTTGTGCAGTGTATGGAGAAGGTGCTGTGACTGACTGAACGTGTCAAAAGTGGTTTGCGAAGTTTCGTGCTGAAGATTTCTCGCTGGACGATGCTCCACGGTCAGGTAGAACAGTTGAAGTTGATAGTGATCAAATAGAAACATTAATTGAGAACAATCAACGTAATACCATGCAGGAGATAACCGACATACTCAAAATATCCAAATCATTTGCACCAGCTTGGTTATGTTCATCGCTTTGATGTTTGGTTTCCACATAAGTTAAGCAAAAAAGCCTTCTTGACCGTATTTCCGCATGCGATTCTCTACTGAAACCTAACGAAAACGTTTTGTTTTTAAAACAAATTGTGACGAGTGATGAAAAGTGGATACTGTACAATAAAGTGGAATGGAAGAGATCGCGGGGCAAGCAAAATGAAACACCACCAACCACACCAAAGGCCGGTCTTCATCCAAAGAAGGTGATGTTGTGTATAAGGTAGGATTGGAAGGGAGTCCTCTATTATGAGCTTCTTCCGGAAAACCAAACAATTAATTCCAACAAGTACTGCTCCCAATTAGACCAACTGAAAGCAGCACTGGATGAAAAGCGTCCGGAATTAGTCAACAGAAAACGCATAATCTTCCATCAGGATAATGCAAGACCGCGTGTTTCTCTGATGACCAGGCAAAAACTTACAGCTTGGCTGGGAAGTTCTGATTCATCCACGGTGTTCACCAGACGTTGCACCTTCGGATTTCCATTTATTTCAGTCTTTACAAAATTCTCTTAATGAAAAAAATTTCAATTCCTGGGAAGACTGTAAAAGGCACCTGGAACACTTCTTTGCTCAAAAAGATAAAAAGTTTTGGGAAGATGGAATTATGAAGTTGCCCCAAAAATGTCAGAAGGTAATGGAACAAAACAGTGAATATGTTGTTCAATAAAATTCTTGGTGAAAATGAAAAATGTGTCTTTTATTTTTACTTAAAAACCAAAGTAACTTTTTGGCCAACCCAATACCTCAAAAACAAAAAACCTATCTAGATGAGAAACAGAAAGCAAGTTTACCTTGAGCTAGTCTTTCCAGTCGTTTTCCATGCTCTGGGGGTATTGCATACCTAAAATTTTAAACACAAATAAAAATTTTAGATTTATAATTGTTCAGCTAGTATCCTAAGGGCATCTATTCCTAAATAATGTCATGTAAAAAAAAAGTCAACCCCAGGGACTTGCCTGGTGGCTCAGTGGTTAAGAATCCGCCTGCCAGTGCAGGGGACATGGGTTCAATCCCTGGTCCGGGAAGATCCCACATGCCACAGAGCAACTAAGCCCACGTGCCACAACTACTGAAGCCTGTGCGCCGAGAGCCTGTGCTCTGCAACAAGAGAAGCCACTGCAGTGAGAAGCCCATGCACCACAACTAAGAGTAGCCTCCGCCTGCCGCAACTAGAGAAAGCCCACACGCAGCAACGAAGACCCAATGCAGCCAAAAATAAAGAATATATAAAAAAATAAATTTATTTTTTAAAAAAAAGGTCAACCCCAAACTCCACTTAGATGAACTAAGCAGAGATTAGAGAACCAAACACAGAACTGTATCTCTTGTACACTAAACAGAAGAAAAATAAACTTAAATCACCTATTTCAATGTCCCAGCTCACCATTCCAACCACATTTTACACATTAGGGAACAAAGGCCCAAGGCCAGCAAACTGCTTGGACATGGGGCACCTGGCCACAGCATGGAGTTTAGAACCTCCCTTGTAACACTCACAGCACCCCAGCGATCCAGGGCTATTTTTGGTTGTATATTTTTTGTTTTGCATTTGGTTAGTTTGGCCTTTGTTTTTAAGCAAAAAAATTTTTTTAAAGTTTTTGTTTTTTTAATTTATTTATTTTTGTCTGCGTTGGGTCTTCGTTGCTACGTGCGGGCTTTCTCTAGTTGCGGCGAGCGGGGGCTACTCTTTGTTGCAATGTGCGGGCTTCTCATCACGGTGGCTTCTCTTGTTGCAGAGCACAGGCTCTAGGCGCACGCGCTTTAGTAGTTGTGGCTCACGGACTCTAGAGCACAGGCTCAGTGGTTGTGGCGCATGGGCTTAGCTGCTCTGCGGCATGTGGGATCTTCCCGGACCAGGGCTCGAACCCGTGTCCCCTGCATTAGCAGGCGGATACTTAACCACTGCGCCACCAAGGAAGTCCAAAAAAAAAAGTTTTCTTTAAAAATAAAAACCTTTTAAAATGCTTTTTACTGACAAGCAGGATAGAACATGAAATTATTAATAGTAACATTTATATCTCCACCAAACCTTTCTAAGAACACTGTACTTTTCAAATAGATTTTAAATAAAAGTTTACCAGCCATAAAAAAGGCAGCTTTGATTTATTTCACAATTATGTGACTTTTAAAATCTTGATTATAGAAAAAAGAATTGTTGGGAATTCCCTGGTGGTCCAGTGGTTAGGACTCGGTGCTCTCACTGCCAGAGCCTGGGTTGGATCCCTGGTTGGGGAACTAAGATCTGCAAGCCATGTGGCATAGCCACAAACAAAAAAAGAAAGAAAGAATTGTTCACCCTTGGAAAACAGAAATTCTTCTTCAAGTATTACTCATTTCTAGTTCCTGGTGTTTTCAAAAGTTACATACTTGATTTTATTTACTGTGAACTTACTAACAAATTTTAAAACAATAATCTCAAGTTAAATGATCATTTCATGTTTTAAATAAGAATATATTACTCTCCAGACCTACATTTGCTGTTTACTAGCTCAATATATATTAAGTACAAGTTACTTTTTTACTAAAATAACTTTTCTCATTTTACTTAACACCACACTTGGTTGCATTTAATGCCACTGATAACATATGCAGAACTTAATTGGATCCGTTGTAACTAGGCAATTCTCTAAAAGAAAATTCAACCATATATCCTGTTGCTTCAGGCACCGTTAATGAAATTATTCCAACTGAATTGGGAAGATAAAATTTTAGCATAACTAAATGACAATCACCCAACATGTATTTATACACTGGCCACTTCCCAACAATTTTTAATCCCTGGTTTACATTGCCAAATATACCCAGAAAAGGACACACACACACACACATACACATGCATGCCCCAGACAAGCATAACGTACATGCTAACACATGCACGTGTATACACACACATGAGGCATGCACTCATGTAAGGGCTGGACATGGAGATATTTATATATCCAGGTTCACTTTTTTTAAAAAATGGTATCAAAGTTAAAGTTCATTAACCTGAAATTTAACCATCTGCTCACAGAAAACTTAAGTAAATATAAATTTATATATAAACATAAATATAAGGATAAAAAATACACTTGACATAGTCTTTCAATTGATCTTCACAACTCTATGACAAAAATCACATAGCCAACACATAGTAAACACATTTCTTAAAAGGGTTCTAGTAAAAATTCTCTGGAGGCTAATCATCAGAAAGATTTTTTCCATACATTATACATGTATCAAAAATTCTTTAAATTAGACACATGACTTGTAAGGCACTGAGTGTGTCCCCTCAATGCAGTTTGACCATTACAGGTGGGCGCCCACCTTCTGTTGTACCCTTCCAAACTACCCTCCATGGTGTGCCAAAGTCATCTTTGCAAACTACAGATCTGTTCATGACAAAACCCTGGGCCTTCAGTGGCTGACTTACCTGAAGGATAGAAGCTGAACTTTTTTTCAGGACACACAGACCTGCTGCGATCCTGACACCTCTTCAGTTGCACCTACTGACCAATGTCCCAATCAAATCCTGCTCTTTGGTTTACCAGACCACTTGAATGTCCTTCCAGTGCCTTTGTTACTTTATACCACCACTACTTTCCATCCCCTATTTCTGGGATTTACACACCCTTACCATCCCTGTCCAGCCAACAAAACCTCCTCTCCTTTTTCTCCACTCAGCTTGAGTCACCCCCAGGGAGAGCTCCACACTCCTCCTTTTGCTCTATCAACCACACAGAAGACAGGTTTCCACCATGGTACTCAGAATTTAATTTTTTTACCTTTCTGCCTCCCTCTCTCCTTTCAACCTCCCTAGGGGCAAGGACCAGTGTCTCTCCTAGAACAAAGCACCAGAAAAGCAGATGCTCAGAAACTGTGTGCTGACTTTTGTGGCTCTCAAAATGATGAATCATGATCCTCACCCTCCAGGGTGGAAGATGTGGAAGGAGAGGAAGGATACAGCAAGAAGAAAAAAATCATGAAAGTGGGAAAGTGGAAGAACAGGTAAGAAATTATATAAGCCAATACCTCATTTCCTAATTACAGGGTCAGCCTGGCATACTCAGGATCAACTCTACCAGTTTCAACTTCCTAATCCGTTCAAATACCTAATTCAATCAAATCTTTCCCCCAGGACTCTCTACTTTTAGTATGGTCTCCCCATTTTGCCTTGCCTTCTCTTCATCCCTCCTGGATCTTACGCTGTGAAGGACAGTGTGCTCAAGGTAGATGGGCAGGACTGGGGCACTTAATTTCCACTCAAATGGCATGGGGCAAAAATAAGGCCCTGATATAACTGCCCTAAAAACTTAGCTCCTATGAATGTAGCAGCCAGCAAAGAAAAGTACCATCTAATTTCTTTATAAAAAGAAAAAAAATGGTAATAAATACCAGTCAACCAGAAAAAAGTTCCAGCTTCATAAGAATGTTAATATTTTTCATCTAAACAATTTAAAAAATCAATATAAGCAACTATCAGAATATAACTGAAACAGAATGCCCTGAACGAGAGCAATCATGGGGGGGATAAAAGCCCTTAAAAACCTGAATCACTCGTATGCTTTTAAGAAGTCTGAAATCCTGCTGCTCTAACATACAAGGTTTTATTAATTTCTGTCTTCTAGTAAATTCTACTACTTCATGGAAACATTAAGCAATTCTCAGCATTTATTTGGAAATAACAGCAGAAAAATACTGCCTACCTGCCCACCCATCTGACCGTTTCCCATCAGCATTTAGACATGCTTATCTCTTCTGCCTCAAAAAAATACCTTCTCTGGACCCTTCATCCTGCTACCACCCATCTACTTTCTTTTCTTCCCCTTACGCACACCACTTCCAGTACTTGCCTCATTTTATCCCATTCACCCTGGAGTCCAGCTCAGTCTGGATCCTATTCCCATCACACTCAGTATGACTGCTTGGACAAAGGTTGCCACGTTGTTTAGTCTTTACCTACCTTGTCCTCTCTGGAATTTTCAACTAGCTCCTTAAACACTCACTTCTCTTGAGTTTGATGATTTAAGTCATTTCCAGTGCTTTTCTACCTTCTGCTCTTGCCAAACCTACCTTCTGGCTGTCTAACGTTCCCCAGGGCACCATGCTTTAGTGCTTCCACATTCTTCCCCAAGGGAGCCACCTTCCCTCAAGCCTTCAAGATCACCCACGTGTTGCTGAACCATATCTCCAACCCATGTGTGTCCCTCTGAGTTCTGCACTTCAAAAACCAGCCAGCTACTGAACAAATCCATTTAGCAGCCCTCAAACACAATCTGTCCAAAGCTTAATCTTCCGGCATCTTCACGACAGACCTGCTTCTTTTACAGAGTTCCTCATCTAACTGCCCAGAAAAATGGAATTTGTCTGTGGTTGTACTCCGCTATCTAATCAATCCCCAAGTTTTATGTGTTCCACCTGTTACTTATACAAGAGAAATCTCATGAACCTGTCTACATTTCTCTATCCTAACTACAACTGCCTTGGTCCATTCTGTCACACACATCATTACAGCAGCCTCTTAGCCAGTCTTCAGCCTTATCCTCTCTAGTCCATGTAGCCAATCAGTTCATGTCACTTCCCTCACTTGTTTAAAATCTATCTGAAGCAGGAACTGGTGACTAAGCAGAGGCAAGCTAGAAGGTCCGTAGGCATAGGGGTTTATTACAGACAATTAGTGACCTCAGTCAGGGAAGTCCTAATTCTATGGCTCTGACCACCTCCTAGCCTTTTCTATGAAAGTATCCTATCACTTCAAAAGACTCACAACAAACAAGATCAAATTTGTGATTTCCCCCTTTAAGTTGGTTATCTCCCCCAGCTTCCCCATTGCAGTTCAGAACTCCATTTGCCCTCAGCATCCTATACTGGAACTATCAGAGTCATCCCTTCTTTAATTTGTCATCCTCTCTGCCCCCACTGCCAGTCACAAGTCCTATCCACTCTACACCTTCAAAACCTCATATCCACCTCCCTGCAGCAAAACCTCAATTCCAACCCTGATCTGCCCCAGCTAGACCATTACCATAACTAAACTCTATCTCCTTGGGCAGCTACAGACCTCATATCACTATCATAGGATAAAAACCTTTATTCCTTACTGCTTGGCTTTCAAGATGCCCCCCACACACACACAGTTTAGCCGCAGCCACAAAGAGCAGCAGTCCACTCTCCACAGTTTGGACTATGAATTATTCCAACCCTCACAGGGGTTTTTTGACCTCACTCCTCACCACAAACAGCCCCTCCATTCTGCTTCAAATCCCATCTTCCCAAGCCTTGCCCAGATTCCACCTCCTCCTTGAGGCTTTCTCTGACCACTGGAAATCTCGGCAACCCTACCCCTTTTCGTCCTCCCAGAGCCCTTCCGTTATATTTCTCATGTAGTATTTATCATCTGCTACATTCCATAGCTAGCTGCTGCGTGGTGTGCATAAATCACTTCTGTCTGGATAGGCACTGAGTTCTGTGAGGGAGAGAATGCCTACCACCACCCAGAAATTTTCACACAAATTATCCATTTTAACCTACCTTTTATAGTGAGTGTCTGCTTTATAGCCAAGCACTCTGTTCTGTGCCACCATTGCTCAGTTAGGCAGCTAATTCTTAATTCTTTGAGGATATAAATGTGTCTCACACTTCTCTGTGTCCTTTGAAAACCACCAAATAAGATGCCTACCATTGTATACCCTCAAGTACACACTGGTGTGCTGAAATTACTCACTGTTCAATTAACCTTTAGGACAGTGTTTTTGTTTGAGATATAAGGAATATTGCAAACAGTTCTGCTAACATCAAGAAACTATGAATCATTAATGAACTATGGACACACGAATTAGATATTTACAGGGTTGTGTTTTATTTAAAACCAGAGTTTTTTATAACTAAGGGGGAAAAAGATCGAATTTGAAGGCCAAGGAAAACAGAATAACCCCAAGTACATCTTTTGGTGGTTTTCTCATAGACCTAAAATGATGTTATCCTGGTGACTGTAATACAAATACTATCTTTAACTGAATAATATCGGATTGACATTTCGAACTGTCAGTAGGTAAAGCTGTATTTTTCAAAATGTACTAGATCCATTCCTCTGATTCAGGCTTTCTCTATGAACTGGTCTCTGCACTTCTCGTTTCAAGATATGCTCAGTCCATTAGTCTATCAGAAGTGTTTACCAGGGCTTCCCTGGTGGTGCAGTGGTTGAGAGTCCGCCTGCCGATGCAGGGGACATGGGTTCGTGCCCCGGTACGAAAGATCCCACATGCCGCGGAGCGGCTGGGCCCGTGAGCCATGGCCGCTGAGCCTGTGCGTCCGGAGCTTGTGCTCCGCAACAGGAGAGGCCACAACAATGAGAGGCCCAAGTACAGCAAAAAAAAAAAAAAAAAGAAGTGTTTACCAGCACTACTAAAGGGTAACTCCTATTTCTCAGATCATCCCCCAAGGGCTCCCTAATATCTTTTGGGAGCCCTGGGGCTGTCATAATGTACTTAGAAATCAATGTCCTCAGCTGTCCCGCTACCCCTACCTTTGTCACTGTGCTGTCTCACACAGGCAGCTGCAGAGGTCTCTGGCCACTGGCACCTCCCACCGGCCCACTCCCACCACACACCCCCGCCACCCTGTGACATCAAGGGCAGTCTTACCAAGCCCAGGGCCACAGAGGGGAGATCCCCTTCCATGTCCAGGCCAGGCTCAGGTAGGTCAGTCCTGAAACAGCACTGCCCTCTACTCCGTTCCCCTAACGGAAGCTGTGTGTGAAGTGGCCCTTTCCTCCTCCGTATATTTCCTTTCCTTCTTGCTGTTTTACTCAGTCATTTCCCATGAAGATTCAGGCTCAAGTCCACAAGGATAGTTTTCTGACAAACAACAACTCTAAACTGACCCTCCCCTCTTTTACTGGCATAAGCACGTGTGCCTGACTTGCTTTCAATAGTTACTAAAGTGTTGAAGGCTGAGTGAAAAGAATATCTGACCAATAAACATGATTATATCGCTTATCACAGCTACCATTTATCGAGCACTTTTAAGACGCCAAGCCTTGTGCTAAGATCCTTTGATAAAAGTTCTCCTACTAACACCTCCATTTTACTGATGAGGAAACTAAGACTTAGAGGGATTAATTTACTTGAGCAAGGTCGATGACAGAGCTGGAGCCCAACCCCAGATCTGACTCCAAAGCCCAAGACATGCTCTCCAGACCCATATTCCATTCCTGTTTTCTCATCAATCACAGGAAGATGCCAAGAAGAAGGAAGTGACAGGTGCTACCAAGCCCGTCCCTCCCAAGGACATATCCACACCTTTTACAATGATCACTGCAATCACTGTAGGGTGATCCAACTTTTAGGAGAAAAAGTTTTCTGTCTGCTAACAGGCCGAAGTTCCAGTATTCACACAGAATAGTTCTCCCAGCTATCTTTCTTACATTTACCCACTTTTAAAATTCACAATTGGAAAAACAAAAAAAGTCACTAGCCTTTGAAACTAAAGTTATAGTACACACCAGGCAAATGATAATGACATTTTAAATATTGATAAAATGCAGATACAAAGAACAAAGTCATCAAACCACCACTCAAAACTTTTCTTTAGTTCTTGTTATAAAAAACTTCATGAATCAAAAAGTAAAGTGCCTAAATTATACTTCACAAAACTCAATATTTCTGAAGTAATTTACAATATACTTTTTAATCAAGGCATATCCCTGTGCCAAAAAGAAGGCTGAACAGCTACAGATTTTATATGTGTGATTATATTACATTTTCACATTACTGATGATGTTAACAAGTTTTACCATTCGTTCATTTATTAAAGTTTAAGCATTAATATTTTAGATTATGAAGTCTCATTAGTTAACTGTGGAAAACAGAACACCGCTTGCTTCATTTTCAGTTCTGAAAAATAGATGAATGTGAGAAACAGAACACGTGACTGTAAGGGATGCTCTGGTAGGTGCCCAGCCTCTCCTTTTCTGGATGAGGCCCTCAGCACCTTCACCAAAGGGAGGATCCTTGCCCCACATCCCGCTCACCCAGGGTCTCATTCCCTCCCCCAGGATCATGCCCCTGGCGAGGGAGGGGATGGTGGCCCGTATGCAGTGAATGGTCCAAGCCTGAGTATTAAGGCCTGGCCCTCTTGCCTCCATTCGGGGCAATTCTGAAGGGCCCTGCCAGGTCCAGAGCTGCCTCTGAGATCTGCCCAGGGCTCAAAAGCAGTCAACTTTCCCTTCTGCCTAGTCCTGCCTTCCTCCCTCCCCAAGGCCGCTGCTTCCAGCACACAAATCTGAGTCTCAAAGTTGGCTTCCTGAGTGACACAAACTACAACAAACAATTACAAAGAACATATTTGTAAGGAAGTGTCTCTTAAACACCAGTCCTGAAAACAGAAGCTGGGCGTCTCTAACTATGACCCGGAAGACAAAGTGTTTGAACTGAGGCCCTACAGGGACATCATATAAAAAGCCCCTGAGGAAATGAATTCAGCCAGAGCTTGGCCTCACACTTATGCCACCTGTGGCCCATTTCCAGACAGAGCAATTAGATGGGGGGAAAAAAAAAAAAAAAAAGAAGGGCTAGGGCTTCCCTGGTGGCTCAATGGTTGAGAGTCCGCCTGCCAATGCAGGGGACACGGGTTCGTGCCCCGGTCTGGGAAGATCCCACATGCCGCAGAGCGGATAGGCCCGTGAGCCATGGCAGCTGAGCCTGTGCGTTTGGAGTCTGTGCTCCGCAATGGGAGAGGCCACAACAGTGAGAGGCCCGCGTACCACACACACACACACACAAAAGTCTAGCAGCCACATCTGTAGACAATCATAAGTAAGGCAACTGCAGCAAGAAAAAAGGTATTATAAATTATTAGTTGATATCACCCATAAACAACATAAAAGAAATCTTTACGTCTTAATACTGACCTCTCCAAAATACTCAACAGACAACATATTCAGTAGCATAGTGATTTTTCAAGTACTAGATGATCAAATGACTGATTTTCTGTTTTCCGTGGCACCCCCAGGGCCCCAGGGTTTCCTGAGGATACCTCAGGGAAGGAGTTGGTAAGGGAGAGGGTCCCACCAAACACATTTCAGCCAGGTCAGCTCTGCCTTTACTTTCAATTTTATATAAATTGCCCTCCTGAAGAAATTTTCAAATGGAAAGTTTGAGAACCTCTGTGCCAGGCCAGTGTTTTCCAAAGTGAGGACCCATCACAGAAAATTTTTTTCTGGTTTATGCATAAATATTCTGTGTAAGATTTGAATTCATGTAAGATTTAGATTCCAATAAAATTTTGCTAAGAACAAGTGTTCTGCTACTGCTAGAAAATAAAGGGGAGGGTGGGGGTACTAAAAGCTATATTTCTAAACTGTAAGTTTCATGAAGACCATTCTGTCCTATTCACCATGGTATCGCTAGCACTGAGCCCAGTACCTGACTGGTGGGTGGTTCAATAAATATTTAGTGAACAAACAGGAAAGAAACAAAACCAAAAGTCACCGAACACAGATGCAATGTTTTACAGGATCAAGCATTAATAAAACAGAAACAAACTGCTACTTCCAGAAGAATCAAAAATATAGTAACTTCAAAAATTGGTAATAAACAGAAACATGCCCATAAGAAGCTATTTGTCCATATCAAAAATTTTCAAATCCAATATTTTCCCAATGAAAAACAAACTTACCTTATACAGAAATCTTCGGAGGGCAGTATGCTTTCCAAGTGATCATTTATTCAAAGGATAATCGTACCATCCATGAATAAGATAAAGTAGCTTAAAGAGTTCCACTACAATTGGCTTACAGAGTTCTACCACAATTATCTCCAACAAAGTATTGAAGCATTTTCAAGGAGATTTCCTGTGATTGAAGTTTAATCTTCAAGGGAAAACTACCTACACAGCCACTGTACAGTTGGAAACCTCTTTGAAAATTGAGAGGCTTTCAAAAGTGCACATTACACAAAGCAACCAAGCTACCCAAAGACAACTCAAGCAACGTGCAAAAAACAAACAAACAAAAAAGGTATACAGCCTTAAATTTAAAAAAAAGAAGTATTCACTTATATGTGGATTTCTTTAAAAAAAAAAAAAAGATACCAATTCACAGAAAAAGAGATCAGACTTGTGGCTACCAGAGGCCAAAGGTGGGGAAACGCGGAACTGGAGGAACGTGGTCAAAAGCTACAAACCTCCAGTTATAAGATAAACAAGTACTAGGGATGCAATGAACAACATGATGACTATAGCCAACAATGCTGTACGATATATAGAAAAGAGAGGTAATCCTATGAGTTCTTATTACACGAAGAATTTTTTTTCTTCATTTTCTTTTTATTGTCTCTATATGAGAAAATGAATATTAGCTGAAGCTACTGTGGCCATCATTTCAAAATATATGTAAATCAAACCATCATGCTGTATGCTTTAAACTTACACAGTGCTGTATGCCAATTATTTCTCAGTAAAATTGGGGGGGGGGGCGGGGAGACAGTAAATAGTCACATGTTTCTGCCAACACCTGACATTCCGTAAATGATGTTACTATTTACTCAGGTGGGCTGAGAGAGGTAACTTATAAGAGCGAAGACGGTGACGGCAACCCATCTAATTCAAGCCCTTGTTGATGTATAATGCCTTGCCAAAGAATATTCATTTTTCAAGGAAGATTGTTAAATGGGCTTTTTTTGGTCTCTGGTCAGAAGATCATTTCAGAGATCATACAATTGGATGCTATGTCCTCTCAGAAATATATGCTATAAAATAACATTCCAGAAGCTTCGTGCACAAATCCTTAAATAAAGAAACCACGTATGGAGCCCCCACAAGTAATTAGTCATTTGGAGGAAGGGAAGAAGGGGTGGACACAACATTTGGCTATATTAAATTTGGAGTGTATTGTCTGTGGATTTCTCTTAGGCAAGCTATCAAATCTGTTATTATCGCTGACAAGCAAAATATAGTAGAGGGTCTAAAACTTTCTAACAGGTTTTTGTAACTTCTAAAAATTTCCTATACATCAGGTCAATTCTATACGAGGCATCACACAAGATACATGACTATATTATTTTATAGGCTAATTTTGTAATATTTACCCACAAGAAACCAAGAAGAGTATTATAAAAAGATCAATAAAGACTGAAAGAAGCATGCTGCACAGCCCCCTGGGGGCCTGGTGGTTAGGATTCGGCACTTTCACTGCAGAGCTCCAGGTTCGATCCCCGGTCGGGGAACCATCCTGCATGCCGCACAGCATGGCCAAAATACAAAAAGTAAAAAAATAAAATTAAAAAAAAGCATGATGCTGTAGATATGTGATATACAAGTTAGCAGATCCCAAAAACAGAAGCAGAATCCTGCTTCAATAATTAAACAGGCCTATGAGCCTATGGTGGTGCCTGGCTCGACAAAGGTGCCGTGGTGCTGCCCTCAAGAAGCAGAAAGTCTCCTTGTGGAGACAAGACCAAAACACACAAACCAATGAAAAAAAAGAGTTCTGAAAGAACAGGACATAAAAAAGTGGTAAAACTGACTATCAGAACAGGACATAATAAAGTGGTAAAACTATTAGATATTGTGACTATTTAAGTCACGAGAAAAGAGAGCAATTTTGGTTCAAGTAGTCAGAAAAAAACTTAACAAATTACAGATTCTTTAGTTTCAAGCCCAGTGTAAAGATTTATTTTTGCCAATTGCCTCTACTTTGGGTAAAAGTTACTGATCAATTGCTAGAAATGCTTTTAATAAGTTAAACAAACATACATTTTAATAACTTTAATATTCTAAATATACATATTCATTCCATCTTAGGGAAATATCCCCACAGGACATCTTTTCAAATCTTACAGAAAATAAGTTAAGAGCCAGTTAAAGTAATTGAATCAGCCTTCCTAAAATTTTTAAGCAAATACTTGAACATTTATTTGGGATTTTCTTTGCCTTATATCTGTAGGAGACATCGAGTTTTATTCCCTTTGTGCAGCATAATTCAGGTAATAGCACTCTCCTTCTTAATGGGGAACCATCTCCTCCAAACACAAACGTGTAATTCTAACGGGGGCTGCCATTCTTCGTGCCTCTGCCCTCACTGCCACAGAGGCAGGCCTGTGACCCAAGCAAGGACAATCCTCATACCTTCCTACCCTTGGCCTCAGTGATTTAAACAAGAGATTGGCATAGAATCCAAGCCAGGAGATTCCATGGTCCCTCCCCAAATGGGGCAGCTTTCCTTTCTAGTGATACAGGGAGAAATATACGAGCCAGGGAGAAAAATGAAGGCAACATACAAAGAGAAGTGGGGCCCAGGATCCAACACACGCTGGCAACTTCCAAGGGTTCCAGATGTTTCTGACCATTCATGGCTATGTGAGCCAATTAAATTCTTCCTTTTGGCTAAGCTGATTCATAGTGAGTTTATAGTTCAAGGAGCCAAGACAATTTCAACAAAACATTCTCGATCCAGAGACATCCAATGCAGACATTATTTTTTAAATGGATTAAAAAATGTTCCAGATAACATGAGGAAATGCATGAAAATTAAAGTAAAAATTAGTTGACCCAAAATACTGGAAGAGCAAGGATTGTGTTATAGCCTTCAGAAGTTAGGCTGGTCCCCATCCTAGCAGTTCTTATCTGATAGGTTTGATAGACAAAGCACTCTTAGCTCTCAACAGGAACAGACTTGCTTTTCCCAAAACCTCATTTGAGGGGACTGAAAGTAAGTGTCTAATAGAAGAATCATCACCCATTCCCTAGAGGAAGACAAAATCCTCAAGGTAAAACTCGTTCTTTCTAAAATGTGGGGTTTTCTTTCTGATTTCAAGTAGATTCCACGGGATGTCTACAGAACAAATCTGAAGCAAACGAAGCTGGACCAGTGGCCTCTCCCACTCTCAACTCCAATGGTTCCCCCATCCAAATAATTGCTATCAATTATAACAAGATTAGAATCTAGCCACATTTTATCCTTCTGAAAATCTATTTTATGCCATAGTTTTGTCCCAAAGTATAAGAGGCTGGTTTCTCTTTTGGTTCTGCAGAAAATCTCATTAAAAGAAAGTTGATGGTATAAACAAGAAAGACAGGCACACTTTCTTCTTGCCTGTTCCTTCACCTTTACTCTTTCCTTTTCTCTTTAAATCTATGAGAAGAGTCAGACAAATAAAAGTTAAAAATCCCTGCTGCAAGACTCACTAAGCGCCAGTCTCAGAGTCCTTAGTTTACAGATGTGGCCAAAAAACACCTACCTGAAACATCTGTTGTCTGGATTACCTGAAATGATTTCTTAAAATGATTAGCACAGTTCCTGGCACACATAAAAGATACACACTAAATGAAATGGAGTCACCAAAGGTAAAGAACATACTTCACCATCCTAGTCAAGACCTACACCTTGAAAAGTAAGCTGACAAAGAATGAACGCATTTGGGGTCACAGAAGTAGCGTTTATAAATCCATTTGTAAGCCTACCTGCAGAAGTGCAATCAAAAAAAAAAAAGCTGCTTTCCTATATGCTCAAGTCAAAGAATAATTTTTATAAAATAAATATTAAGTAATAAGTATTTTCTACAAAGTGCTATCTAAAAGGCAATATTAAACAGTCTGAAAAGGAGGAAGAGAAATATGGAGGAAGAAGATAAGTTAAGCAACATAATTTGTGAACTGCTATATCTGCCACAGTAATTAGCAAGGCTAACAGCACTAATGCTTGTTTTCCATGAACTACATAGTATATAAATTTGCATTAACCTTCTGATTTTTCCCTAAGAGTTACGGATTTGATTCAGCAATGTCTTTTCATTTAAAGGGTTTTCTGGGGTTCTTGTAGGTGGTGATGGTGGTGGCTTTAAGTGAAAGAGTAGCAACAAGGAAATAGGCATCCTGAAGGAATTTACAAGCCCCTGCTATGCTTATCAGGGGTATCAAAAGTACTTAATTAATATAAGTTTAGATTTCCTGTATGAGAACCCACAGTCGCCAATCAGTTAGTGAAAAGGCATTACAACTCAACACTTCAGGAAAATGAGTGAGATTTATTTTCAAAATCACAAACACTAGACCTCACTGACTTTCCTTAAAAAACTCGGTGCTGAGCAGGGGTCTTCGGGACTCACTGTTTGGACTGCAGGTATGTGTGTGTGCACCAGTGTGGTTGTGTTTATCTCCACGTCAGGCTCAGGTCTAACTAAAATATTATCCATCTGATCATGGATATGATCAGATAATCATGGATATGATATCATATCATGGATATGATAATATTGCTTCCTGTTATCTCTGCACTCTCTTCCTACAAATACACCTAGCAGCTGAGTACAAAATTAATACCATATTTCTGGGGTATAGTTCCAATTTTTTAAACCTTTTAAAATAATATTATCTCAAAATATATACATAGATATGCCTAGAAGTGATCAAAATAACTTATGCAATTAATTTTATTAATACTTCAATTAAAAAATATTTATAAAAGTCTATTTTTCTTTGTTTTATTTTTATTTTATATTGGAGTATAGTTGATTTACAATGCTGTGCCAGTTTCAGGTGCACAGCAAAGTGATTCAGCCATACATATACATATATCTCTTCTTTTTCAGATTCTTCTCCCATATAGGTTATTACAGAACATTGAGTAGAGTTCCCTATGCTACACAGTAGGTATTTTGCTTATTTAGAGGTCAAATTTCTCTAGGAAGAATAATTAAAAGCAGAAGCAAACCATTGTTAATTCCAAGAGTATTTTTTCTATACAAACCATCAGAAGGATACAGCTTTTACCATTATTCAATTAGTCTTAACATTTCCAATTAGAATACATTAATGAGTCTAAACTTACTAAACAGATATGTCAACAACAGGAGTTAGTATTGTATGTTGTTAATTCAACGTATCATTAAATAGTATCGAGCTGTCCAATCGCTAAAGTAACATTCCGCTCTGGGTGTTTAAAGGAAAAAACCTCAATAAGGAATTCCTTCAGTAAGACCATTCATTGAACAAATACTTATTGAGTACCCACTGTGTGCCAAGCTCATGCCAGATACCATTGCAGGCACTGGAGACACGCTAGTGAGTCAGACAGTGAGGGACCCCCTTTCTGGGAGCTCACACTGTAATGAAGAAGATGTACAACACACAAGCTCAGGTCAACTCGATGACATATAATTCATTTGTTCTTTTAAAAAGACAGCCCTGAATTCTAAAATTCAGCAATAATCAAATATTTATTTATAAGTAAAGAGCTCCTTCTCTACCCCAGGAAGAAAGGAAAAGGAAAACAGCAAGAAGGGGTAGGGGAGATGGGAGAGAGTGAATGAATGGGGGGCAGGGGGGAGAAAAGAAGGGACCGGCTGAGACAGACACCCAATGCGAGAATCCGCTCTCGGGCTTGAACCCTGCTTCTAGCTTATCACAATTATACACACTGCCAAATATTCTTTTGCTTAAATTAGGTTTCCGTCATTTAGAACGAAGAATCCTTATTAATACAGAATCTATAAGGTCTTATACATAAGACATGCAATATATATTTGTTAAGTAAACGTATGAAATGTTAACATCCATTGAGCACTTACGATAATGCCAGGAGCTGTGGTATACGCGTGGTATACGCTTTGTGTTTTATTTAATCCACACAACTACCTTACAATGTGAGCATCAAACCATGTGAGTATTTTAGGAGAGAAAATGGAGGCATGGGGGTTATGTAATAATTGTCCTGGGTGATATACTAAGTAAAAAAGCAATGCCAGAACTCAAAACATAAGACTCTGGTGCAAAAACCTGTGCTCTTAAATACTACACAGCACTAAACAAATCGATCTAAAGAAAAAGCATGGAACTAAGTTTATATTATACTGAATAATCTGACATTTTCTTATTGCTACATTTAACAAAACCGCACAGCTTACTGAATAAAATTTAGCCAAGTCCAAAATGCTGCGGCCCATCCTTAATTTTTCTAAAAAACATCCAGGAGAAACTTCTTTCCTGATTTTAGACCTTTCATAGCTTAAGACATGTCCTCTTAAACCTTACCTTTCTCATTCTCTACAGAGTACTAAATCTGAAAGTAACTTATTCATTATGTTTGGACATGATCTCAGAAAGAAAGATTCAAGGCATCATCTAAATTCTATTTCCTCAGCAATTAACCACTACCACATGATGCTTGGGAAAGAAAATTATATTTTGCTTATCCTTGAAACTCCCACTCTATCATATACAGAAATACATCATGCCAAGTTCAGGCTTTAAGTAATTACTATGACCAAAAAATTATTTAGTTTTATAATGTTATTAAGACAATAGTAATTATGAATATTTGTATAGTTCTTTACACTTTACAAAACACTTGTATACACAGTATATCCCTGGACCCTCCTAGAAATTCTATTAAGTAGAAAGAGAATAAATCATGCCTCCGTTTGGCAGTTAAAGAAATTCATGATGAAAGGAGTACAGTGATTTGCCCTAAGTGATTTGCCCTAAGTCATTCAGCTGGTAAGTGACTGGGATTTTAAAACAGGTCTTCTGGCTCCAAAGTCAACATTAATTCCCAGAAAATAAATATGTTACCACTGACTGCCAAAGCAGTTTTCTATCTGCCTACTTCAAGCTTTCTTTTTTCCTTAAACCTTCATGCCAGAAATGTTTAAATAAATCATTAGCTCCTCTAAAGTCTCTTCAGTACGAACCTGTGTTCATGAGCACTTAACTCAGCAAAATCTGCTACATGTTGTGCACAGAAAAGCATGTTTCACGGCTTCTACCTGGAGCCAGGCCTACCAGCAGCTACTCAGAAATCTCTGGAAACTTGGTGCTCTTAACAGTTACATTTGAGACAAGAGTCTTTATAGAACATTTTATATATTTTCTTGTCTGCCCTTGAAAAGACTGATCCAAAACAATTTAAAACTCCCTTGATTCAAAATGAGAATTACTTACAGAGCATCAATCCTATAGTTAGGCCCTGTGTTAAGCGCTGATGATTCAAAGGCAAACACAGCCCTGAACTTCAAAGCAGGCACAGGAAAGGGCCAGCAGGGGTGGTCACAACCCCTTGAAAGGTGCAAAGGCAGATGTCTAAGGTGGGGCAACGCATGGTCCAGGAAGCCTTCAGGCAAAAATCTATGGAATACTCGGGCAGAGGACAGTAGTGCAGTCATGGAAGTAAGGAGAGAATCGTAGGCAGTCTCTGCAATAATCGTACCCAGAACTTGGTGCCTGAGAGAACTGAAGAATAGAAGGAAGTTGAAATTAAATGCCAGTCTGTAAGACCAGAGAGGAGGAAGACACACTGCCAGGGCCAGACATATTAAGCATGAGAGAGGGCACCCCTGGAGAAGAGTAAAGGTAACTCAACAAGGAGAGGACACCAGGGACTTCCCTGGCAGTCCAGGGGTTAGGACTCCACGCTTCCATGGCAGGGAGCACAGGTTCGAGGAACTAAGATTCTGCAAGCCTTGGGGAGCGGCAAAAAAACAAACAAACGAACAAGGAGAGGGCACCAGAAAAGGAAACCAGTGCAGGCATGTGCGCACACGCACGCAGAACATTACATCACCTTGTCATCCTCTCATTTTGTAGATTAGGTAAAAATATTCCAATAGTTCTGATCACACATTACAGAATTAGAGCACTGGAGAGCATCCTGATGAGTCTTGTCATTTTGTGAGTGAGGAAACTGGTCACAGAAGTACGGTTCTTTGCCCAAAGCCACACACATCGGTAGTCGAGTAAGGACTAGAGCCCTGATCGCTGCTCCCTGGAGTCTGAGTCTGCCACACACGTTTCAGTGTTCACATGAATTTGTATTGCTTCTACCACCTTTCAAACCTTACTTCAAATATATTATGATGACGACTGAAGTGAATTTTAATGATAATAAAGTTTACCTCAAAATTATTTATGTTGCGCTAATATAATCGTTCCTTAGAGTCATTTATATCACTCTTTTCCTACACTAGTCATCCTAGTAAATGGAATGTAGATTAACTGTCATAATTCACTGCTATGTTTTATTTTTTTATCATTATAAATAATGGCCAAGGTTAAAGATAATAGTGATATTATAAATCTACTCTTAATGCATATAATGGAGTCTATATGCTTAAAAACTAATAGAGTAACTAAATACAGAAAATATAAATACATTCCAGAGAGAAAGAAATACTTTGGAATCCAGCGTACTCATTCTCACTCATAAACAGTGGTGCTCTCTCCCAAAGACACAAGACTATAATCAGTCTTATCCCAGACAGAATATTCTCCTCTAACCAATCTTTAGGTCACGACAATCCTTGTCCCGGGTGGAGGGGGGCGGGATCACCTTTCTTAATAAGAAAGCAGAGACTTCATGTCAACTCCTCTAATACTAAAACCTCAAATTAATGTCCTAGGCATTGTCATGAATTTCTCCAAACCTACAGGAAAGTTTTGCCACTAACTTTTCAGATTTTTTTTTTTTTTGATTTTTTTTTTTTTTGGCTGCACCACACGTCTTGCAGGATCTTAGTTCTCTGACCGGGGATCCAACCCATGCCCCCTAGAGTGGAAGCACGGAGTCCTAAACACTGGACTGCTGAGGAATTCCCTAACTTTTCATATTTCTTAAGGGAAGTATAGTATATAGTTGCCTATATACTAGATTTCACCAAGATGTTGAATCTACCAATTTCACATAATTTTATCCACAACAAAACAGAGGATCAGAAAGATCATGGGGATAACTATGCAGCTAAAAAACTACCCAGGAGCCTACACATTGTTTAAAGTATGTCTCTGAGTCTCTCAAAGCCAAATCCCAAAAGTACTAAAGGATGACACTCCAACAGACGCTACAGTGGGTGCTGAAGAACTATGACAGACTCACAGGTTCTAAAGTTTGTGCTCACAGCTGGTCCTCGACAAACACCTTGTAAGGAATTATTTCTTTACCCTATTCTGTCACCAAAGCCTCTCTAGGTCCTAGACCACCTATTAAAAATGTTTACATTTTATTTATTCCATTAAGAGAGCAGAATGCTTAGAATTTCTCAAACAAAATGTGTAAGTAAAACACTGTTAAAAATAAGTTACACAGCTTCTCACTAACTTTTTTCAGATCCTAAAACTCCACAGCAAACCAGAAAATACCTGGATTTCTCTTCTATGTCCTAAGAGCTTTGCCCTTGCTCCTAAAGCTTTCCTGCTGATTAAATGTCATTTTTGATCATTATGAACTTTTGCTATATTTGAATTTGCTGGAGAAAGCTTACAACTTCACACTTTGCCAAATGACAAAACCTCAAGGGCAACTAATGGCAAGATGGGGATAGAAATTATACACTGTACTCAACACCTGATCAGCAGGAGAACTTGAAAAGAGGCCATTATCTTTAAACTGGAGGCAAGAAATCTACCGGGCTAACACAAGCACCTGAAGAGCATCCCATCCTGTCCCAGCAGAATACCAGCAGAAACATTGTATTCCCTGGCTTGTCAAGTAGATACTTCATAAGCTTCTGTCTCTGAATTATTCTGCATGTATGTGTACTTTACAAAATACAACTGATATTGAAACTCTCTTAAGACTAAAACCCACAAAAACACGTTCAAACGTGAAACTGGCTGACCACAAAGGACTCCAGGGTGATTGACAGACTAATAATTACAAATGTGTAATTATTTGATGCATTACATATGATGCATTCTACAGAGCAATAAATCTTAAAATCGTTGCTCAGAAAGATGAGGAAAGAGGCTCACAAACACAGGAAATTCCAAGTTAAGAACACATATTCACATTAACTTATTCTTTTCCCCACATCCATCATACAAAGAGCAATAAAAGGCCTCCTGATTCATCCCTCCTCTCCCTCTAGCCACCACATACTAAATGGAACTTGTCATTTATTCAGAGGGGACTAGACCAGAAAATCATTAGGATTACTTGATACTCTACATCCAGGAAGTCAATTTTCACTCCTAACTGCTGCCTGCATACTTTCCAGCAAATCTCAGAGAAGTAAAGATGCCAAACAAATTCTTTTTTTTTTTAATTTATTTATTTTATTTATTATTTATTTTTGGCTGCATTGGGTCTTCATTGCTGCACACGGGCTTTCTCTAGTTGCGGTGAGCAGGGGCTACTCTTCCTTGCAGTGCATGGGCTTCAGTAGTTGTGGCTCGCAGGCTCCAGAGCACAGGCTCAGTAGTTGTGGCTCATGGGCTCTAGAACGCAGGCTCAGTAGTTGTGGCACACGGGCTTAGTTGCTCCGTGGCATGGGGGATCTTCCCGGACCAGGGCTCGAACCCGTGTCCCCTGCACTGGCAGGCGGATTCTTAACCACTGCGCCACCAGGGAAGTCCCAAACAAATTCTTTGAGACTAAATACCTATCAATTCATGGCCCACAAAAGGGGTCTACAGGCAATTTTAGATATACAAGTCACCATCAGCTTTATGGTTTTGAGCAAAACCCTAGGCAGAGTGGAAGACTCTGTAATAATTAATTGTTACAGTCAAAAAAAACTTTCTTACAGCTCATATAAATCTGAATCCACCAGATAAAGGGAAAAAATTCATCTTCAATGGGTTCATATTGCCCAAATTTCAAAACTCCAAAGCAAATGAATATTAAACATGTAACTTACCAAGACTTGGGCTCTCCAAAGTGGAGATAATTAATGCTGTAGAGGTCCATATCCTCGGTGTGCCACGCAAATGTGGTTTTCCACATGCCAAAATAGAGATAAGGAGTATTTACACCCTCAATAGAAATACCACACTCTTCCTCAACCACATCCAAGACTGTGTTTAGGTGAGCTATGTTCCATTCATCCACACCCTAGAATCAGAGGAGAGAGGAAAATAAAAGCAAACATTAATAAACTCATAAAGATAACATTTACTGCTCAAAACATCATCTGCCAAAAGTATTACACTGTGTATTTTAATTCACTTAGAAATAAAAAATAAAGCAACAATTATCCAAGGCACGCACGTGCGCGCACACACACACACACACACACACACACATATTTATACAGATCCATGATTAATCATCCAAGATTACTACCAACGTAATGTGGCTCTATATAAACATTAGTATAAAATTGTACCAAACGACAGAGAATTAAGGCCCCACTCCCCATTTGCTGTTAGTAAGAAAAATCATTGATTCAAAGCATGTGATCTGGAGCATGCTTTCCATCATTGGCACACCATTTAGTTTTGGCGGTTTCCTGGTTTTTAGCTTGCTTGTTTATTTGTACATTACTTAAGAAGTCATATTAACATCAGACATCATCTCAAGATACCACTAACAAAATATATCTTCTGTCATCCCTCTCTCATCCCCACCCATTTCAGTTTTGGCATGTGATACATCATTTCCTGAAAATTCAACTCTAATTATTGGGAAAATTCTTAGCACTATTCTAAGCCACAGATCATTATGCTTTTACTGATTCTTCAACTAAATATTAGCCTCTTATGTTGATGGGAAATTTTAAACAAAGAATAACTGCTAAAAATACTTATCCAAACTCTGGCAAAATTTCTGGAATAGTGTAGTTTTATAACAGTAACCCAACATGACTGGTGATAGAAAGACAGAAAAGTTTGAGTCACTGATGTAAAAGTTAAAGTGGCAGGAAAAGATTCCAGTTTTATTAAAACTTACCAATCTCTTATTAATTCAGTGTAATTCACAGCTGCTTACCATTTTTACCAACTATGTATTTTTCCCATATACTTTTCTAATAATCAAATTCTAAATATCAGAGATTAGGTCCATTTTTATGCAATCATGAGTAAATGGCAATGTCTTTAAAACTAGTTCAACCTCTTCATGGTGCTATTAAAGAGGGACATTAAATTTATTTATGTATACCCAAAAGGCCTTCTCCAATAACTATGCCAACAGCCTCCCAGACAACCATGTCTAATAGTTCCCTTATGCACTAAAAACTTTCAGGGCTGTTCTGTTTTCATTCTGGTCTTTAGATGACAATATAATCAGTGTCGTGATCTTACTTCCTTGAGCTTTTGGGTCAGGAAAATTGTTGATGGGGCAGTTAATGAAGTTCTGCCTCAGGTAATATAATTGAAAGTGCCGGGGAAATAATTTAATTCCCAAATTCCCCAAGGTAGCCACTCTATCTACAACTTAAACCCCACAGTAGGAAGTTTGCTACTTGGAAATTGTTCAAAGTAAGTATCCTTTTAGAGAAGATCCTAGGTTCCAACTGACAAGACCTCATAAAAGTTCAATCAAATCATGTAAAATATTTTATCTCACTCTATTTATAGTGATACAATCTCTTAACTCTAGTCCAATCAGACTTCAGTCCAATCACTCTAATAATACAGTCCTATTTAAAAGTCATTTCTGAGGCAATGAATATGAAGTAATAAATGAGTACCATATTATAGGAATCATTTTTAAACTGAATGAGCTTGCAAATTTAGGAACAAACCATCCCTCTGAAATTCCTGCATTTGGAGAAGTCTTATCTTTGTTTCTGACTGATACTATCTTTCAGAAATAACTGAGGCTGAATCCCTTGACATGCCTAGACCTGTGGGTCTAAAGGGATGAGGGAAGAGAAGAATGAGTGATGCCAAAAAGACCCAGATTATGGCTCCGGCTCTGCCACTGCCCAGGGCAAAAATCACCAAGATTTTCTGAGCTTCTAGTCTTTCTTCGTGAAAGCCTGAGGGCTACAGTACCCTCCCAGAGCTGTTCAGAGTACTGAATAGGCTGAAGGACATAAAACCTTTGGAAAAATAAAAGTTACTCTGGCTTAGAACTGATTAAATGAACGTCTCCACTATTCTCTAGTAAATCTTACTGGAAAGCCTCTACCAAAACAAAAGCCAAAGACATGGTAAGTGATAATAAAGTCCTATGAAACTTACTATTGAAATTCTCCCCATTAATGGGCAAATCATATGTCTGCAGCAGTTTCTTTTGGGCAAGGCCAAGATTGCCATGATGTTTAAGCTTAATTTCTTTTGCTAAAATAAAAAGTCATATAATTTTAATAAAAGAGGTTATTAAAATATTAAGAATAACTGGTATAACAGAGGCTGAGAATAAATCTTACTATTTCCAAATTCCTTCTCCAGTTTCTGCTCTCTACTATTGATTGAACTGGCTAGCTGCCTCCAAGGACAGGTTCTACTCAAACTCTGAAGAGCACCAGGTCTCCTTCAGAGATTCAGACAAGGAGTACACCTCATTTGTCATTTAGGAGAAGTGTGACACCACAGTCTACCTCACTACTCTACACATACATATACACTACATCTATTCAAGACAATTCTGTAACACAGGTAACATTATACCCAAATGAACAAATGGAAAAAAAACCAGTGCTCCTAGAAGAGTGGGAGGCAAAGATAAACCTAAATCTACCTGACTCTAGGCTTTCACTTATAAACTCTACGCTTCCAGTTCTGACCATGTTAAATACAGCATATCATCCTTTTCTCTCAGCATCAATTATCAACAAAGATCCAAGGAACTAAAATTTAGGACAGGCAAACATATAAAACTGCTACCTTCTTCCCACCCAGGCATACAGCCGCCCTACACAAACACTGGCAAAGCCTATAAGAAAAGCTGCTTCACTTGGGAGTTGGTGATAGAATTTAGTGTAAAAGTAGCCTCCAGAAAGACCCCAGCTACAAACAAGCCCCAAAATGACAGGTCGAAATGTGCCAAACCATTCAAAGCTTAAAGCTGTCAAGTCTCTGCAGAAAAGTCTGCACACCAGCCCAAGTTCACAGACAAATGCCTCTTCCCAGATCCCATCCCTTCATATAAAGCTCTTCTACACAATGTCCAGCAGTTGCTTATCTGCAATATCTGGAACTCACCTGACCTCCACTGGGCAGACGTTTCCTCCCTGGTCCCACCCCTCCCTTCATCCCAATAACCCAGTGCATTCTAAGCCTGCCCTGCCCTGTTTGTCTATTTACCCTGTATCTGCCTGGTTTTCTGAAATAATTCACCATTGGACCATAATTTGTACACATATGTGTAAAAGAGAAGTTTATCAAGGATCTTTCCTTTCAATCTCTGTATCATCAGCCTATCAAGAATCAGATGGCAATTTGAAAGAACTCCTAAATTTTCATTACCATAGGCACTCAGGAGCTGCTTGAAGACCAGGCTTTGGACTTCGGACTTCACAGAGGAAGTAAGCACCCCCAAACTGGCATCAGCATGAACGACGCATCTATAAACCTATGCAGAAAGACTGTGCCAAGTTTGAGCTCACGCCCTTGAGCTCTGGGCCTGGGGCCCTGAACACAGGCCACATCCAGGCCAGGAGCACCTTCTTCCCGGGACTATGAGCATCCGGGATTCCCTCTTGAGTGAAGGCACTCAGTCACTGCGACACTGAAGGAGGACAGGGCAGCAACATGCCACATTAGAAAACTTACCAGGAAGGAGTCGTTCCCACCTGATACAGAGAAATAACGCAAAAATCATAGCAAACTAATTCTTCCCAAAATAACCTTCTGAGGAACACTACTTCTACAAGAGGCTGTGGTCAAAAAACTCTGGCATCCTTTTCTCCTCCTCTTACAAAGTTACAGTGCCAACAGGCACTCCGAAGGTTCTGAGAGGCCATGCTATAAGGAAGCCTGTTTCACTCTGCTTAACTCCACTTTTCCCAGATGTGATTTGACCACGGGACCTTGTTTACCTAAGACATTAGTATCTTTCCTCAACAATGTCAATATCCAGCCCACATGTTTCTCCTCCCCTGCCCACCGGCCCTGCCCCGGCTCCTGCCATCATCCTCAGCACCTTCAACGTTATCCCCGTGGGGCTCTTTCCAAACAATGCTCTGAGCCTTCATCTCTCTACAGCTTCACTGCCGCACGCCCAGCTCTAAGCTGGACTCAAAGTGACCAGCAATAATTTCTGAAATCTATAAATTTATGGGGAAAAACATCATTTCATTAGAAAATCCAATTATTAAAAAAAGAAGATCCACCTCCTAGGTACTGTAAAATGCTGAGAAAATACTAAAAGAAATTATTAAAGATTCTAACTAAAGTTTTCAGGTACTTTTATTTAGTATTTTTTAAAAGATTATGCTTTCCTCATTTGGCTCTAACCATCACTTTCTATGACCCTTAATGCAGTCCAGCCAACACCTACTGTGTACTGTGATCCAAACAAAAGACCATCCATCCAATTTCCACTTACTTTAAAGCTAGGCTAATGTAAATTACTGCCACCAATTCATATGCCTGTAACAAGCCCTTGAAGTTTCAAAGGTAATGCAAATGAAGAAAGAAAAATAAAACTTGGTTAGTTTTAAAGACTTCAAAATTCAATCCATTTTGCACAGTAATGTGTGAAAATTGCACCTTTCAATAACTAAAACGAAAGCTCTGGTCACATTTTAAAATAGAGGATTTCGTTAGGATCTTTACACAGTAAGAATAAAATTAGGCCCATGTGAAATTCAATTTGCTTTAAAGTTAATTACAATGTGTGATGTGATAGCTCCTTTTGTTTCTTCCTTTCCATGAAAATATCACATTCTCTAAACTTTCTACTTTTAAAACAAACCTCTTTTCCTTTTTGCATTTTTACACACCAAAATACCTACAATTTTACAGCAGTGCTTCTTTTCTTTCTGAAAGTCTAGACAATAACCAATGTAGAGCAAATTCTGAAGTAACAAAAAAAATCTGCAACAGAAAGTACCATATAAAAAGACTGTTCACCTTAAAAAGGTAAATATGAGTAGGACAAGAAGGAGGGCAGAGAAGAAAAGGGGGGAAATGCCCAGTCAGATAAAAGATTGCAGAGAGCTTGGGACTCCTGCCTTGATTCTGGACCACTGAGGCTTTGAGGTTAATGGTATCCCTAGTTCCAGGCAAAAGCAACTCCAATCCTCTTGGGAGAAAAGCATCCTTCACTTAAACCTGTAAATTCTCCACAAATTAAGATCAAGCCAAAGAATACAACCAAAGATCACTACGCATACAGGGAGTCAAGACCTCACTGCAGAAAGCTAGCAAAAACAACTGACCCTGCACCACCCCAAGGACTGTTGATACCAGAATTTTCAGACACTAAAGAATGTGAAATGTTTAAAGAAATAAAAGATGGAATCACATCGACAAGAAAGTAAAATAAACTATTTGGAATGACCAGTCAGATTTGGGGGGAGAGGTGGACTTCTAGATATGAAAGATATCGGGCTTCCCTGGTGGCACAGTGGTTGAGAGTCCACCTGCCAATGCAGGGGACATGGGTTCGTGCCCCGGTCCGGGAAGATCCCAGATGCCGCGGAGCGGCTGGGCCCGTGAGCCATGGCCACTGAGCCTGCGCGTCCGGAGCCTGTGCTCCGCAACGGGAGACGCCACAACAGTGAGAGGCCCGCGTACCGCAAAAAAAAAAAAAAAAAAAAGATATCATTATTAAACTAAAACTCATTGAAAGGATTAAACAAGAGAAGTATAAAATTTAAGACATGAACACACAGTGCAGTACAGAAAGATGAAAAGTATTATCTGAAAGGTAAAGTTAAGCATACGTAGGACAGAATGTCTAAGGTTCATGTATTCAGAGTCCCAGGAGAGAGAAAAATACAAAATTATTGATAAATAAAGTCACTAAAAGAGAAGACTGATGAAATCAATTACATTAAAATTAAAATCTGTTCATTAAAAGACACCGTAAATAAGTCCATCTCTAAAAATTTTGATGTCAACTTTAGTTAACCTTAAATACACTGAGTTGAAGCTACAAAACAGACTTCTCAGACTTTTAGTGATGCTACAGCTTTTGTTTTACAGTTACCAAAACATCAAAATGCCAATTACATTTATTGATTAAAAACTGCTTATAAAGCCTTCATTATTACTCCTACTCTTGAAGACAATAATATTCTATGTGGACAAATATTTGGGCTCATTCTGGCATTCCAATATTCTTAGTCTTTCTAATTTAACTCTTTTCACAGCCATGTTCTGTGTAAAAATAATAATTTCTGTCCATCTTCCTTTTAAAACTAAAACTGTTTTTGTTTGATGTAATATAAAATATGGAATTGATTTTGCAGGGTCACAGACGATTCATGTTTTTGCTATATACCTTTGCACATTATTTTCTTATCAAACTAGTTACCAAGTATTTTTACATGCTTGTAAACAAATATATTTTTACAACATACCTGTATATATGTAAAGTCAAGTATTTAATTCTCGCTGTTCACTTTTAAAACTGACAAAGAAAAAAAGTGAACACTACAGAAACCATGGTAGAACTTTACTTGTTCTGGTCTTGGTTGTCCCATCTTTGGCAAGTCACATGCCTACTCAAGAAACATTCCCAACAGAGTACGATAGGATGAAAATCTAAAATCGCTTTCAACATTCCCTGCTAGATATTGACTATTATATCGAGTATTAGGTGTATAGCATTTAATTGACAATTATATAACTGTAGATGGCTTCTGATTTTGTTTTTAACTCCATGGACTGTGTTTAAATAATTCAAAATTATATTCCTGATTCTGAGATGCTAAGTGGTATTGCACAGTTGTCACTTTACAGAATGTGTACAACAGTCCCATGAAGCTGATGAGGTGTACCCTTGCATAGCTTCAGGTGCTAGAATTAAAACTGACCTGTTATCACACACACACAAAGACACTGAAAATAGAAGAAATAAAAAAGTTTTGGAAAGAACAAGCCACTATTGAAGCAAATAATTCAACAAATGTAATTCAACAACATGACGTAGTTTGGGTATCCAGAAAACATAAAAAATTCCAAATAATAAGGAAAAGTCAAACAATCTAATAGAAAAATAGGCAGAGGAAAAAAGAGAAATCACAAATGGCCAACAAAGATATGAAAAGCTGGGGCTTCCCTGGTGGCACAGTGGTTAAGAATCTCCCTGCCAATGCAAGAGACACGGGTTCGAGCCCTGGCCTGGGAAGATCCCACATGCCGCAGAGCAACTAAGCCCATGTGCCACAACTACTGAGCCTGAGCTCTAGAGCCCGCAAGCCACAACTACTGAGCCCATGTGCCACAACTACTGAAGCCTGTGCACCTAGAGCCCATGCTCTGCAACAAGAGAAGTCACGACAATGAGAAGCCCGCACGCTGCAATGAAGAGTAGCCCTGGCTCACCACAACTAGAGAAAACCCGCACACAGCATCGGAGACCCAACACAGCCAAAAATAAAATAATAAAATAAAATAAATTTAAAAATTAAAAAAAAAAGATAAGAAAAGCTATTCTACGTCATTTGTAGTCAGAGAAATTCACACACTAGATATTTTAAAGCCACAAGACTGACAATAAGTAATAAGATGAACGACATTAAGTGCTGAAGAGGATATATGTCAGCAATAAGGAAACTTTTGGAGGTAAGAGAAGTGTTCTAAGACTGGTTGGTGGTGATGGTTACACAAATATCATTGAATTATACCTTAACATCAGTGAATTTTGTGGTATGTAAATTATACCTCAGTAAACCTGTCTTAAAAATGATTATATAGTGCTGGGGGAGGGTAAATTGGTACAAAGTCTTTGAGAAACAAGGTAACAGTATCTGACAAAGTTGAACACGCAGGGAGGCAGCACTTCCATTCTTACATAAGTACTTCAGAGAACTTGTATACAGTGCACCAAAAATCATATACAGGAATGTGTTCATAGCAGCAATATTCATTTTAAAGAGAAAATATCCCCTGACAGGATGATAAAAAATAAAATGTATATGCACATAATGGAATGTTATACAGCAATGGAAATGACTGAACAATAGCTCACACAATAATATGGATAAACTCAGAAAACCTAGTGTTTTGTATAGTCTCGGAAGACTACATAAAGTGATACTACTTTTAATAAGGTCAAAAATAAGCCAAACTAAATATATTGTTTAAAAATATGTGTCTGTGGGCTTCCCTGGTGGCGCAGTGGTTAAGAATCTGCCTGCTGATGCAGGGAACAAGGGTTCAAGCCCTGGTCAGGGAAGATCCCCCATGCCGCGGAGCAACTAAGCCCGTGTGCCACAACTACTGAGCCTGCACTCTAGAGCCCGCAAGCCACAACTATAGAGCCCACCGTGACACAACTACTGGAGCCCGCGCACCTAGAGCTCGTGCTCTGAAACAAGAGAAGCCACTGCAGTGAGAAGCCCATGCACCGCAACAAAGAGTAGCCCCCACTCGCCACAACTAGAGAAAGCACGCACGCAGCAACAAAGACCCAATGCAGCCAAACACAAATAAATTAATTAAATAAATTAATTTTTTTTTAAATGTGTTTGTGCAGAAACAGACTCACAGACATAGAAAACAAACTTATGGTTACCAAAGGGGAAGGAGGAGGGAGATAAATTGAGAATTAGGGATTAAGAGATACACACTACTACATATAAAGTGGATAACCAACAAGGCTCTACTGTATAGCACAGGGAACTATATTCAATATCTTGTAATAACCTACAATGGAAAAGAATCCGAAAAAGAATCAACCATACTTCAACAACAACAACAAAATTTGTTTGAGAAAACTTTTCTTTTTAAGGCAAGAAATCAAACACAAAGTTCAGGCCATCCCTGGGTGATGGGGTGGGGTAGCAGGGAAGGACTGCAGAAAGAGCATCCCATGAGCAGTATTGTTTTTTTTTGTTTTTTTCTTTGGGGGGCCCTGCCACATGGCATGCGGGATCTTAGTTCCCCGATCAGGGATTTAACCCATGCCCCCTGCAGTGGAAGCATGGAGACCTAAGCACTAGACCGCCAGGGAATTCCCCATGAGCAGTATTGTTGACACTCTAGCTGTGGGACTGCATGGTGGGTCTGGGGTAGTCAGTGTATCATTGTGCTTTAAAGCATAAGTTGCACATAAAAAAATCAGATTATTACATTCCAAAAATATGATAAAGCAAAAGTCATGAAAAAGAGAACATCTCTTGAGTCACATCTCACGGCACCATTTCTGCCCTGGCACCTTGTCTCACTGACACGAAGAGAGCGGTGTATTTCATGAAAATAGCAGGCGCATTTTCTTTAGTAACCCCTAAACAAACATCCTTCATGGCTCTGACGTGACAGACTTTGACAAACGGCAGAAAGTATAAACTGCTGGAATGCAGGTTGGACTTATAAGTAAATGACTATTGCAGAATAGAATTCTTCACGATTCTCTTGGTCGGAGTCAATTACTGAACATCTCATCACAGCCTCAGGATTTCTGTCCCATTTTGCTTTAATATTGCCACCAGTAGCAGCTATTATTCAGTACATACTATGGAGCAGGCCCTATCCTAGGTGTTTTATTTATTCATCTCATTTAATCTTATGAGGTGAATAAATAAAACTATCATCTATTATCAATGCCATTTTATAGATGAGAGAACTTCCCCAGGAGAAGTAAGATAACTTGCCCAAGATCTCCCAGCTCATAACTGTGGAGCCGGGAAGGGTGAGAATGGAAAACTCTAACCGGAGCTGACACTACTGTGCCTGAAGCCTCACTGGCCAAACAATGAGCCAGAAAGTCAATTCTAGACTTTTATATATCAAGGAGGGAAAAACTTCCCTGTATCCCCCCAATGACTGGAAGGGAAAGTCAGTAATTTGGTTATTAGTTTGCTACTTTTCTTTCTTTTAAGTACTACCAATCAAAAAGATGATTTTAAAAAACTGCCTTGGGCCAAGAGCAGGATTCATGGATTCACTCACAGACATGCATTCTATTAAAAAAAAAAAAAACCTTACTTAAATAATAAACAGAATTGTTAACTTTATTTTACACATCTATACATGGCCCTTGCAGAAAATCCTAAAAGGAATCTGAACCGTAAAAGCCCTATTCTTCTTTAAAGAGGATCCATTATCTCAACATTTAATAAAATAGTAAAATCCCATATCCAGACCCTGACAAGTTATTTTTTTATTTTTTATTTTTTTGCTGTACACGGGCCTCTCACTGTTGTGGCCTCTCCCATTGCAGAGCACAGGCTCCGGATGCGCAGGCTCAGCGGCCATGGCTCACGGGCCCAGCTGCTCTGCAGCATGTGGGGTCTTCCCGGACCGGGGCACGAACCCGTGTCCCCTGCATCGGCAGGCGCACTCTCAACCACTGCGCCACCAGGGAAGCCCTGACAAGTTATTTTTAAATACAGGAAATTAAAAACACAACAATCTTTACTAATGTATTCATATTTTGTAGACTGTTAATCCCCTTGTCTCATTCAACTCTTTAAGGTGTATTATACTGCCGTGTAAAACAGTACTTCAAAATCACTGTGTTTGTTAATAAACTTTTATAACAGAGATTGCCTAAGTACTTAGTATCTATTTTCACCTTCTTTACCAATAGAACCCCATTCAATCGAAAGAACAAAGTAGCTGCAGCTGGATATGTATGGTTCTGGCTAATGAAACGTAACTGGACATCACTGGGCAGGGTTTCCAGGAGAAAGCTTTGAAGGGGCTGACTCCCGCAGACATAACTCGATCCCGCAGACATTCAGACACGATCAGCAGCTACCACAAGAGCACAAGGGTAAGAATCTCATCATGAAGACGGCAGAAGAAATTTCTAGTACAGGTCTATGACAACATCATGGAACCAACATGGCCCTGGACTACCTGCCTCAAATTTTTACATGAAAACTGAACAATTTGTTTCAGCCATTTATTTTAAGGTCTCTACTACTGACAGCAAAACAATGTCTAATACATTTCCTCCTTAGTAGCCAAATCCATAGGTCCCCACTTCCCCCATTCCCTAATGGTTTTAAGTAAGAAAGTAATATATCAGAGTCCATGACGCTAATGTGATTCTACTGAAGAAAAAGTAGAAGCCACTTAGCTTTTGAATGGTACCAAAGTATGGGCTGGGCTTGAGCCTCTTTACAACTACCAATGCCAGGAAAATTCAATTTAGATAAAGAATGTACCTCTTTCTCCCTGTTCCTCTATAGGACTCTATCTAGTTATTTGTTTTTTCCACCTTGCTTTATTTCTTCCTCAATGCTACCTCTCACTTAAAGCAATTTTAGATTTAACATACTTGAATAACACCTGGCAGAGGGCTCAAATAATACCCTTTTATTCTTCATGAAGAAAAACAACTTGAGGTATTTCCAATGGTCTCATTTTCATTCCTCACAGTGAAAAATTCTGGATCATATACACAGGCTCAACGTTTTTCCTTCAATAAAAAAGAAAAAACTAACAATTTTCCTGAATTAATATTCTATATTTTCTCATTTAGAACATTTGGAACATACGTTTTTAAAAAATCAAATGTATCAACCTGCAAATAAGATCATTTTATCATTTTAGTGATATCTTTCTCTTTAAAAAATTCTTTTTTAGTTAGAACATAATTAGAATCACACTCCTGGAATTCATGGCTCTAACTCTGTTCCAGTGACCCCAAAAGCCCACTGACAGGTGGTGACTTATTTTGAGGAATGGATGCTAGGACGCTGGTGTGTGGGAGCAGCTCCCCAACCTCTCCATCTCAGCCAGACCTACTGCTCTCTTCCCACAGCCAAGTGGATGATTTATGAGGGAAATTGTATACAATACTGGAAATCCTGTGTGGGCATTCAAGATCTTGGAGATACAGCTATACGTAGTTACCTTGGTTTATTCACTTACTATTGGATTGTGAACATTTTCCTAACATTTATTTTATTATATATATCACCTTCTTATCTGTAACAATTTGCATCATTATTTTCCTTTGTGACATATAGGTTGTTTTACATTCTTTGTTATAATATTAAAAAAAACACTGGAAAATGATTTTGGCACACAGACATCGATCCTTATTTCTAATCATTTCTAAAATAGATTCTAGAAGCAGAAAGGTGTGGATCAATACTTCCTTTCTGACAACAGAATTATTTGAATCTTTCTACTCTATTTATAAATTTCCTCCTTAAAAAAAAAATCAGTTTCCATGTCTGTAAAAAATCATAGTAAAGATGAAATCTAGATGATCTTCATCATCCTTTTTTTTTAAAATGGGGACAGCCCGAAGTAGGAAGGGCTTCAAGTAAACATGCTTTATCAAAGTCCTTTTGTAAATCTGCAGGCAAGGTCAGCTGCAATGCGAACAGAAGAAACTTTTGCTTCTGAAGACACTAAGCATCCCATGAAGACCCTGGCAGATACTAATCCAAGAGAGGAAGAGATAGAGAGCACACAGTGTAGTTCAAAGTTCTAATTATCCATTCTGGTGACAATCTAAAATAGTAGAAAGAGGGACTTTCCTGGTGGCGCAGTGGTTAAGAATCTGCCTGCCAATGCAGGGGACACGGGTTCGAGCCCTGGTCCAGAAAGATCTCACATGCCACAGAGCAACTAAGCCCGTGTGCCACAACTACTGAGCCTGCGTTCTAGAGCCTGCGAGCCACAACTACTGAGCCCGCATGCCACAACTACTGAAGCCCACAAGCCTAGAGCCCATGCTCCGCAACGAGAAGCCACCACAATGAGAAGCCCACGTGCCACAACGAAGACTAGCCCCCGCTCGCCACAACCAGAGAAAGCCTGCATGCAGCAACAAAGACCCAATGCAGCCAAAAATAAATAAGTAAATTTATAAAAATAAAATTAAAAAAATAATAAAATAGTAGAAAGAGAATGGGAAAAAGGATCTCCCAGCTCTGTCACTGGGTGTCATCTTGGATAAACCCTAACATTTTGGTCTGAAGTTCCTCATCTATAAATGTGTTGGCTACATCATGACGTCCAAGACTCTTTCCAGGTGAAATAATCAATGCTTTGATGATCACCAACCAAATTCAGCACTAGAACTCTGGCTTTTCACCTCTGCCTTTCATGTTCTTTCCCCTTCAGTAATTCCCACTTCTGTTTCCCTAACACTTTCCCAAGGATATCTGCCCTTCTAGGCATAGTGATCCTTCAGTACCTCCAGAACTCTCTTAGCATCCTCACTAAGAGAGTTCACATGCCTGATGCCCACAGATGCCCTGAATTCTCACCACAATCTCAGGGGTTGTGCCAGTTCCCAAGAAGCATAACCCCTTTCCATGCCTATGGTACATAGTATTCACAGCACCCACGGGGCACCTAGTCTGCCCTGTATGTGTTATTTATCCCTTAGGGAAACCTTTCACAACTCTCCAGCTACCAAGTTAGCACCCTCCACTGGCAAACGCCTGGTATCCCTAACATTTCTCACACCCTCACAAACTACTCAGCATGGGACTCATATGTGTTTATCAATTTAGCACTTCCAGAGACAAAACTGATTTTCCCCACAGTGATCCCACCTAACCCTATGATGTGCAAGATAGATACTTGAGGGCAGTAGCCATGTACTCTGAGGTCAGCCTGCAACTGGGCTTAACTCTCTTCTATCGACAATTCCCTAGCAATACCCCTCTGAAAATACAGCTTCCAGAACTGCTGAAACATTCTAGATGCAATGTGTCAAGTAAATAGGACTACCATCACCTCCCCTGTCTGGATGGCATAACTTGAGATCATGAGGCTAAGACTGCATTGACTAAAGATCAGCCATAACACGCTGGCAGGTAATGAGCTTTGATTAACTAGAAGCCTTATTTCACAGAAGTAAAATCTAAAAGTCACAATACCAAGCCAACAGCTGTCTCAGCATTAAGACATGTCTAGAATGATGATATTTTCCCTTGGATGTGAAAATTACACATACAGTTAGTGTTCTGGCTTAAAATTATTTCTTATTTCAGGATAAATGATATCCTAACATGATAAAAATGCAAAATGTAAAGGAACTCTGGTGACTCAACAGTTTAAATGTTTTACCTCATTTTGGAAACGCTCAGCCTCAGAAAAATTTGTTGTCCAAGAGCACCATCTGGTGGATGAAGGTATTTAAGCTACCCCAGTGCAGGCAGATAAAAAGTCATCTATAAGGCTAAATGCCAGTAAGACTACAATTTTGGTATGAAAAGATTCCTATGCTTCCGCCAACATATTTCTTATAAAGGGGTTCTTGACAAAATTCTAATATAAAAGGAATCTACAACTCATAAAAACTCATTGTCAATGACTTCACCTTCTTGAAGAAATGTTCCTTATAATAGAGCAAACATTTTTAAGCTGAAAGGAACCTCAGAGAGCTGTTAATTCAATCCCTTTCCTTTACAGACTCTAAGGCAAAGACAGAGCTTTCCTGAAAGTCACAGCTAGGGATGGCAGACCTTGACTATATAAGTAAATAGGTCAAATATTCTGTGCTGTTTAATACAGCCTTCTATTTCAAGAGGCTGTGGAGAAAAGGAAGGAAATGAGGCAGTGTCAGTGGCAAAGTACCACTCTCATGGGTTAGCAATGATCTGCCCACCCCACTGTGCATTGTGGCCCAGCCTCACACTGACCCAGGCAAGACTAATAACTGTCATACCCTTCCTGCCTCCGCAGCCCCTAGGGTCCCTCTCCACCTTAGATTAATCAGCTTTCCCCTGTCCAAGAAAACCATCCTACCAACAAAACTAAGAGATTAAAAAAATGTTAAATTATCCTGTTGAAGAATACCTGTAATCACGGCAAAGCATTCATATGTGTTAAAACGGGAGGGAGAAAAGACAAAACCAAACTATGTTCACTGTGATATCACGGCTGTCAAAAGAAATACAATTATTGAGCACAAAGTAGAGGAGAAACATTGGAAGGGAATACACTAAACTTTTTTGACAGCTCTTGTCCCTGAACGCCAGGATTATGAGTGATTTCAATTTTCTCTGTCATATAATGCTTTCCAACATTTTTTATATTAACATTTATATTAACAAAAAGGTAATTTTTACCTATAAAATTTATGCATTTATAATCATAGACTATAAAGAAAACTTAAAAGGGAAATTAGAAAGAGGACCCCCATACACACCCATCCATCCAGTACATGCATAGTTTAAAAAACAAAATTTTTTTCCCCAGCTCTCAAGGAGAAATATGCAGTATAAGACATTATATATTTTTGTCTTAAGGTTTGTCACTGTATTTTTCAAACTGTTCTGAATTTTCTATCAATTGTCTGTTAATAAATAACTGGATGACAAAAGCAATAGGCTAGCAAATTAATATTAAAGGAAAATCTTGGAAATACAGTTTAAAATATTTTATATATCTTAAGACGCAGGGACTTGAGTTCACATCCTAAGCCCACTTTCTGCTTGTAAAATTTTGCCTGAGTTATATGTCAGAATTTATGGCATGATGCTCCCCAAATAACTCCATGACTTCTTGTTTGAGAACCTCTGTCTCGTAATGTGATTAGGTCTCTGAGGTTCTTACCAGGGACAGAGTTACCTGAAGGTCAGTAAACAAGAATGGAAACTGTTACCTTGCCTGGAGATCCCTGCATCATCTATGTAGAGTGAGATCAGAGAAGGAATCTTTTGCTAAATATCTTAAGGCAGAGGTTTTCAAAATGTTGTCTGGGGGCCATTGGGAGACCTCCAGATCCCATCAGGATCTGTGGCATCAAAACCATTTTCACAATTATACCAAGACACTGTTCTCCTTTTTCACTCTCATTCTCGCATCAGTGTAAGGTAGAGTTTTCAGGAGGCTATATGATATTACAACAGATTAAATGCAAAAGTAGATATAAGAATCCAAAGGGGTTTTCTATTAAGCTAGACATTAGTAACTTGAAAAAAAATGTAAAATAATGCCACTCCTCTCACTAAACTTTGTGTGTAGGAAAATACAGTCACTTTTTATAAAAATAGGAATGTTATGTAACATTATTTTTAATGAATTAAATACTTTTAAACATTCTCAGTTTTAATTTCCCAATACAATAAACAAGGATAGATACAACCTACATAAACAAAAGCTCTTTGAGGTCCACAATAAATTATTAGAAATATAAATGGGTGCTGAGACCCGAACTACTGTCTCAGGATACTAGTGTTCAGAAAAACACACACTGAAGATCACTCTGACCCATCCCTCTTCCTCCTTACTCAAAGCACTTTCCAAGCCTCTTGCTATGACCAGTCCATCTGGTAGACCATTATCTGATCACACTTTCTAAAGCATGATTCTGATCCTATCACTTCCCTATTGAAAAATCTCAAACGTTCTTCAAGATGTAGAGAATGATAACCAAAACTACTCAGGAAACTCCATGATCTAGCCTCAGTCTATTTTTCTAATGTCACGCACTCATCAATTCTATCATTATTTAGGTGCATTATTTGAAGCAGATGCTATGACAGGGGCTGGGGCTGGAGAGTCTCTAAGAAATGATACCTGCCGTCACTGGACTCAGAGTTTACTGTGAGAGAAACAGAAATGATATAGGTATCCTTCATTTTCTGTACTAATTTTCCAAATACCGGCTGTAATAACATTTTTTTACCTAAAATTCACTGTCCAAATCAAAAACTCTCTATAATGACTTGTGAACGTCCACCAACAGAATGGTTTCAGTTGTATACAAATCTAGGTAAGATAATATAGACGGCAATTAGGTTGTATCTCAGCTCTTGTCCCAAAAGGATTATGCCTTGTGCCCAGATTAAATGTATTGGGCATCACTGCTATCATCTTCCAATCATTATTGGTGAAAATGTCTTCTGCAAATGTGGAAAAGCCTGAAAAGAAGGTAAGTGAGCATAAGAGTCCTAGAAAAGCCCACACATTAGAAAGACTTGAAGGGGATGGTGTGCAATGAGGGACAGAAGCACCTAAGACATGATCGCGATATGTCCATACCTAACAACATAGCAGTGTTGCTCCTGGAAAGCTTAATCGTGTTACTCGAACCAACACCATATATGAAAAACGAGAAAAACTCCTTGTGCAGCGGACTGATAGCCATTCTCAGTGTAGGAGACCACTGAGTACCAGGCTGGTAGAGGAGAGGGTGGACACCTTCAGTGATCTGGAGGCAGCTGCAAATGGGAGGAACATGATTCAGTGAAGGAGCTGAGTTTCAAAGCAAGACTGGGAGACTTAAGAACAGTGAGAGACTGTACAAGTTGTGGATCATGGGTGAAGCTGCTTCCCCTCACAGTGAGATGTGCTACCTTCCTCCAGTGAACTGCTGAAAACTATCATCGAAGACGGTTACGCACAAGGGGAACGGTCAGTCTCAATGCCATGCCATCTCATAGGTTTATTCAGAAGAAAGAAGTACTTAGACATAAAGCATCCAAAGAAGGCTAAATTACTGTGAAGTAGGAACCTTGCTGATACACTACTATGAAAACATCATCTCAAAGGGGCCACTGCAGACAACAATGCCTGTTAGAATATGAATGAAATATTCAGATCAGAAAGCCTGGACGATGGAGGTGAGGCTTAGGGGAAGAGGTGTCTGTCACCACTCAACAAAGGGAAAATCTTTCAAAGAAGACTCTTGAAAATAGTGTTATCAAGAAGGTAACAGCCAGCTTAAGGAAAGCATGTGGGACTTCATTTTTAAACCTCAATTTAATGAACCATTATCATCATTAAAAGGCTCACCACTATATACATGATAGGTGTTGTTAGAAATGCAGCCCCAAAGAGCACAGAACACAAGCCTGAATGACTTAATGTCACTGTACTAGTGTAAGTAAAAAATTTGATGCCGATTCTTAGCTCTCACCCACAGAACAAAGAGACGCACTCTGTCTTCAAAGGTCTGTGGAAGCATGGCTATTGGCTATCCCAGAAATGCTCTACCTCCTTTTTTCCTGCAGATATCTGTTTATTTTCATGTCCCTTAGTCGAACTGAATCAGCCCACACAGTTATATCGCTTTTTTCTACCTGTTCATCTTTTCTCTTTATCTGTCTTCTTTTTGTGTGTTTGTTTCCTGAAGTAACTCCCATGTTTCTTTTATCAGAGGACTTATTTTTTAAATGTACAGTTAGCAAAGGCTAATTAAAGCTTTCTCCTTTTTTTTTTTTTTTTTTTTTTTGGCCGTGCTGCACGGCTTGCGGGATCTCAGTTCCCTGACCAGGGATTGAACCCAGGCCCTTGGCAGTGAAAGGGTGGAGTCCTAACCACTGGACCGCCAGGGAATTCCTTAATTAAAACTTTCTTTATCAGTGGACCAGCCCTTAGTAAAACACAACCAAAAAAAAAAAAAGTTTCAGATCTTGGGACTCTTATGCTTCTATTACTGTTTCCAAGGAATCACCTAGGGCCACCCAGGAATACAGGTGGCTCTATTTCTAAGTTCAGGACCTTCTTTACTTACAGAAGGTCCCTGACATCACCAAATTTCACTTCAAGGTATCAACATAGTCAATCTCATTCTCCAAAAAACATTCAGAATTTCATCTGTATCTCAAAAAAGGTTTTGAGCACCCTTCCCCAAGAGCAAATAATTGTGCCTCTATATTAGGGGTTGGCAAACTTTTTCTGCAAAGGGCAAGACAGTAAATATTTTAGCTTGTGTGGGCTATACAATCTCTGCCACAACTACTCAACTCTCCCATTGTAGTGCAAAAAAGCCAGGCACATATAATATGTAGATGAACAATAAGGCTATGCTCCAATTAAACTTTATTTACAAAGACAAGCAATAGGCAGAATCTGGCTGCCAAGCCAGGCTTTGCATCATACACCCAAAGACTGGGCTTTGCATCATACACCCAAAGACTGGGCTTTGTCACGTCATGCCTTTGAAAGTCTTGGTATTTTGGTTTAAAAACTTGTAACTTGCTTAAATCATGTTACTACTGATACTGCTGCCACAGGCTGCTGCCCATGGTGTTGACTGAGATTTTTAAGTATATCCTAAGGAAATCAAGCTCTGAAAGCAGCAGTCGAATAAAAGAGGGGCCAAGACTCATTCCCTGGAAGCTCCAGGTCCTACTTACTCCCTTTACTATCAAGGCTGATTGTCCTCAAGTAGGCCTTCATGAACACTCTCACTCCTAATTCCTGTGTTGTACCCAAGCCTGGATCAACACTGCAATGGCATCTCTTTTTGCCCTTTAACAGACTTGCCTGGTGCTGCAAGACAAACATCTGAGCAGAAGGGGCCCTCACAGCCCCATCACCGGCCAGGCTGATCTCTCTCCCTCCCACCCCATAGCCACTATTCCAGGTCTGCCTCACCCTCCTCAAGATCAGGCTCACCAAAAAGCCTCCAAATTCAGTAAAAATACAAAGACTATCAAGTGCAGTCTTACCCTCAAATTTACCTAGTTTCATCCCCATTCTTCTCTCTCCTTCCTTTACCTGACTTGAACTTGCTCCTCTAGGCCAATCTCAGATGCCACGTCTCCAACAAAAAGTCTTCCTTCAACACCAAGCTACTATAAGTGCCTCTGCTCTGGGCTCCCTGGAACCCCACACTTGCCTTTACAGCCAAGCTCATTACATCCTACTGCCCCTTTGCCCCTCAAACCTGTGAATTATTGAGAACCAGGGTCCTTATTCATCTTTGCACCGTGCACAAACTGTTTCTCTTACCTTCCCCACAACCTCTCCAAGAACTCCCATCCCCACCAAGAAAAGGTTATGGTTTTTCAACCCTTCTTTTAACATTAAAGGAAAAAGCCATAACTAGAAATTGCGGGGGGGGAATTGAACTACAATTTGATGACTATAATCCCTTTCAAAATAATGCCGTGAACCATAACAAACCAATTTCCAATACAATTTAAACTGAGCTGAGCAGTTAAACAATGCAAAGATACAATAGTGAAGAGCAAAACAATATATGGGCTTTTATTCAGTGCACATTCATTGTGATAATTTCAAATGTTCCTGACAGTTACAAGTTATTACAGCACTCACTCTTCATCACTCTCCTTAATGCATTCTTTCTCTTGTTACTCTCCAGCTACCTCAAGGGGGCAAATACAAGTTATTTTTCATTTGCTTGAATTTAGTTGTCTTGAGTGTGACTGGTTTCATTTACCAGTAGCAGTTTACAACATCTCTCATATGTCTGTCTTTATGATACAAAAGCATTGAAAACGTCAGCTCAGTTCTCGAGCTACTAAATGCTCCTACAAAAATTCCATAAAATACTATGCCTTGTAGGTCCTACCAAAATGACAGATTCCTGGCTCCAAAACCTATAAATAATGAGAATGTTTTAAAACTGCATGTTTACAAACCAGCAGATTTTGTTCATTGGATTTTAATAACTAAAGTTACTCAAATCTGAAGTCTAAAGTCAATGTTCCCTTGAAGCAATGCCATTGTGTAACTGGTTTTCAAACACAAGTGGTAAATTGATAAGCACTGCAAACCAATGTCCATCACCCTCTGCTGTGCTGTCAAAAATTATGTTATTTTAACTATCAAATGTGTAAAGCCAATTCAGGGCAGTTTTATGTTGACTGTTCTGAAAATCGTATGCTGCTTCTACCTCTTAATTATATTTGCAAAAAGGAACAAAGAGGGGGCTTCCCTGGTGGTGCAGTGGTTGGGAGTCCGCCTGCCGATGCAGGGGACACGGGTTTGTGTCCCGGTCCAGGAGGATCCCACATGCCGCGGAGCAGCTGAGCCCGTGAGCCGTGGCCGCTGAGCCTGCGCGTCCGGAGCCTGTGCTCCGCAACGGGAGAGGCCACAGCGATGAGAGGCCCGCGTACAGCATTAAAAAAAAAAAAAAAAGGAACAAAGAGCTCAATGATCCCAAGGTATGGTCAGAAAAAAATCTTGGACTGCGTTTTATTTTATTTTTGAGCCCTGAGACGTGTAACTTCTCAGCCCAAGATCCAGATGATTCCTCAGCTCAGTCTTCCTTTTAGAAACCTGCAAACTTGCCAGGATACCACAGGGATGAAACCACAGAGAAGGCACAAAATAAACCATTAGCTCAGGGGAAATTTGTAGGTGACCCAGACCTAGTTGTACACATTTCCACAACTGTGAGACTGACTATACATAATTACTCCCTTAAAACGTGTGGGGAATAAGAGCACCTGGCAGCCAGTCTACTAGCCTCGTAACTTTGAGAAAACACTTTAACTTTGCTGGGCCCCAACTGAAAATACCAACCATATTTGCTTGGCCTCACCCATTTCAATGGAAATCCCAGAGAAGCTGCTTTAATAAGACAAGGTGCCATCTTCTGTAAGGAAGCTTCACTACTAATGGCACTCATTTTCCTAAACATAAGTAACCATAACATGTCAAACTTAAAGAATATACCTGGAGTATAAAGGAATCACTCGGCTGTTCAGCAGAAAGTAACACAACATTGTAAATCAACTATATTTCAATTAAAAGAAAAAAGAATATACTTGGAATTGAAATACCAAAAAAAGAAAAAAAAGCAAAGACTTAATACAAGGTACACTCTAAAACTGGCTGGGGTTAGAATACACTAAAATGATCCTCTGGAGACCAATACTGAAAATGCTTCTAAAGCAAAAAAACTGTTAAAATCTCTCAGCATTTGAGATGGGGAAACACACTCACACATACAAGCACATGCATACATATACATACACACACTGACATACACACACTGACATAAAATAAAAGGCCACCCTGTTTGGGAAAAGCATCTTGGGAAGTTGTATAGAAATCAGCGATTTTTAGAAGGTGGCTGCTCTCATCTGCCGATCCTGGACTTCAACTGCAACATTTCCAGCCTGCAGCCAGCCCTGCCCGCTTCACACTATCCCCACAATCTGAATTGGCCCTGGCCAGTCTATCCTGTTACTGTTTGTCCTGAAATCAGTGGGTTTTGTATGCTGATAGACTTGCTCGGTTTGTCTCAAGTCTGAAGTCAAGGGGAGATTCTGTCAGCAGCCAAGGACCTCTGTTCAGTCCTGAAGGGCGGGTTTTTCCTCCAATCCCAGGACTTGTTCCTATACTTGGTGCTCCTAAGTGTATAGTTATACCACCCCTTAGATTGTCTAGTTAGTTAATATATTGTGCAGTGTTAAATACATTGCACCCTTAAAGCTGTTTGCCCATTTTACCTTTATTTCAAAAGTCTAAACATATGGCTAGCATATGCTTGAACTCTTGGTGAAATTTAAATGCTAATAAAATAGGATACCCAAAATTAAATAAATAAATGGCCAAAAGGAAATCATAAAGAGGTTATGTTTGTTTGGCAAGCTTATGAGTAACTTTTTTCTTCATTTTTTCTCTATTTTTCTACATGAGCATCTACAAACTTAAACAAAAATTCTCAACAAAGAGGTTACTTACACTAGTGAAAATACGAAAGGGGGAAGAGAAAGGATGTTTTCCCTTTCTTTAACTTTTATTTTTAGTATTTCAAACATACACATATTCTAAACATCATGTATCCACCATCTAGCTTCATTTAACAATATTTTGCCAATCTTTATTCAACGAAAGTCATACCACTTTATTTCCTGAGGTATTTTAAAAACAAGTCCGGGCTTCCCTGGTGGCTCAGTGCTTGAGAGTCCACCTGCCCATGCAGGGAACACGGGTTCGTGCCCCGGTCCGGGAGGATCCCACATGCCGCGGAGCAGCTGGGCCCGTGAGCCGTGGTCGCTGGGCCTGGGCGTCCAGAGCCTGTGCTCCGCAATGGGAGGGGCCACAGCAGTGAGGGGCCCGCGTACCCGCAAATAAATAAATAAATAAATAAATAAATAAATAAATCCCAGGGGTATTCCCTGGTGGTCCAATAGTTAAGACTCGGTGCTTTCACTGCTGTGGCCGGGGTTCAAACCCTGACTGGGGAACTAGGATCCTGCAAGCCACACAGCGCGGCCAAAAAAATTAATTAATTAATTTGAAAAACAAAATAAAACAAATCCCAGACTGCATGTTATTTCACCTATATATTTTTCAGTGTGTATTGTCAGTTGACAAGGAAAAATATATATAGCCACCATGTCATCATCACGTCTCATAGGACAACAGTAATTCCATAGTATCATCTAATACCCGGCCCATTTTCAAAAATAAGAATGGTCCTTTCAATAACAGTGTTCAACAACTGAAGATCCATATAGAAAAACTAAAACTGTGCCACTACCTCATATCCAGAAATGTATTATAATGAACTGTAACTCAATAAGAAAAGCATGACAAAAAAGAAAAACGTACAAGAGGCTTGAATAGGCATTTTGATAAAGAGGAAATCCAAACAGCCAATGAGCATAAAAGAAAAAAAATCATGATGTTATTTAAAACCACAAGAACCTGCTACATACTCCCATTTAATTTTAGAATGTCTAATGTCAGGGAGGCTGTGGGGCAATGGAAGTAGCAAACACTGGTATAGAAAGGTGTAAAGTGGAAAATAGTTTTGTTCTAAAACTACCCATGTGTATACCCTATAACCACTCCTTTGGAGGAAAAGTAGGAGACTATAATAGGTAAAGGGGACAGATAGGGGAAACCTAGGGTGCCTGTAATGTTTTCCTTGATGTCAGGGATGGTACATAGGTATTCACCTTACAATAATTCATGAAGCTCTAAGTTTATGTTTTATCCACTTTCCAGCTTGTTTTATATTTCAAAATATAAACAGTTTAAAAATAGTACAATAATTGACTCGGTCAAGGATTATCAATGGAGGCAAATTCACTGGGTGAAAGGCTATTGGGAACAGGATATTCAACTAGCCTCTAAATATTACCCTATAGCAAACTTATTAACTTTAAAGGGAAATCCCTGGCGGGATCCTTCATATAACCTTCAAAGCAGGTTATAAAGAACATTACTGGGAAAATCAGGGATCTTTGAGTATGGTTTCTATATTAGATGACATTATACAAACGTTAAATTGCCTTATAACTGAAAGAAACATGCTGAAATAATTAAGGGTGAATTGTCATGATGTCTGCAACTTACTTTCAAATGTTACAGCATAAGGACAGAGAGACAGAGACACAGACAGAGTGATAGAGAAACAAAAAGCAAATGTGGCAAATATTAACAACTAGTGAATCCATGTGAGGGCATCCAGGTGTTCACTGCATCACTTCAACTTTTTGGTAGGCAAGAAATTTCTCTAAATAAAACAATGGGAGAGGGAATAAAAGGTTTCAAAAAGAAAAGATTTTTTTTAAAAAATATTATTTCAAGTAGTATCGGGGAGGCAAGAAGGATTAGATTACATCAAGCAGATTATGCTCTCATGAAAAATAACTGGAAATATGTAATATGTACTTTTAAAAAAGAAAAAATTCTCACAATTTGTGTGGGGGGGATAAAAAAGAGAATATAAGAATGTTTTGTTTTGTTTTTGCTTTATACATTCATTCATTCATTCATTCATTTTTGGTTGTGTTGGATCTTTGTTGCTGCACGCAGGGTTTCTCTAGTTGCAGCAAGCGGGGGCTACTCTTTGTTGCGGTGCTCGGGCTTCTCATTGTGGTGGCTTCTCTTGTTGTGGAGCACGGGCTCTAGGTGCACAGGCTTCAGTAGTTGCAGTACACTGCCCCAGTAGTTGTGGCTCGCAGGCTCTAAAGCACAGGCTCAGTAGTTGTGGTGCATGGGCTCAGTTGCTCCGCGGCATGTGGGATCTTCCCAGACCAGGGCTCGAACCCGTGTCCCCTGCATTGGCAGGCGGATTCTTAACCACTGTGCCACCAGGGAAGTCCTATAAGCATGTTTAATATAGCTTTTTCAAATGATTAGGGGAAAACTACAGGAAGAATACATATCACAATACTGCTTTTGCCTTAAGATGGTACTATTATGAATAATATTCCCTGTTTTCCAGGTATTTTTATAATGTGCTTTGCTTTTAAAAATTTTGAGTGTGATTTGAAGATCAGCCAGATAACCACATACTATATTACTGTTGAACAGGCTCACATATTTGTACAATTAGCTGGTTTCAATGTAAAAAACAGAAGCAGCAGAAATCATACTGATGTGTATTTATTTCTTCTTGTCCTGTGAAGAATTATGGGTCACACAAAGCACAACAAATGACTGCTTCTCGACCACTGAAAACGGTAACAAAAATAGTAACAAGAAATGATGCTTTACAAAACCCACTGTAATAGAAATATACCTCATCATATATGCTCCCATTAATGTCTGCACCATAGATAGGTGCCACGAAGGTTAAGTTCTTCCAGTACTTGCGCTCCAAATCTTCATAATCCAAGTATCTCGGAGTACAATACCTGGAAAAGGGAGATGAAACAAAGCACAAAACAGTAAGACAATTTTAAGATTTTCCCTACCCATTTGATTTAAATCACTTTCTAAACAAAATTCTTTCAAAATGAAAACACTGCAGCAGCTCATGTTGTCAAATCTGACAAGTAAATATATACATGTGTTTATCATAGATCTCTGAAGACTCTAAGATTCCTAAATAACTATATGAAAACCTCATTTTTTGATGAATAAGAAAAATATTTTTATGAAAGTATCAATAATAGAAAACTACTTAATATTATTTTAGCTTTCAAAATATTTTCTAAAATCTTTAACCAATTATACCATACTAGGACATTTTAGAGATTTACATGTAAAAGACAAACATGTAACTTAGAATAAAAGACTTACAAAGACAAAACATATAACTTAGAATATATGTAATTTGTTATATATAATTTAATATTTATTATTAATTATATGTAATTCACTTAAAATTTCTTATATTTTTCTATAGAAAAATTGACAAAGGACAATATCACTAAAAATCCAAGAAAGTAAAACTAAAATAAGATATTTTGCACCTATCAGATTGGCAAATGCTTAATATATAAATGGTGGTAAAGAATGAAACTTCTCTTACACAGCTGGAGTCGGGGTATATACTGGTATCAGAGTACAATTTTTCAATAGCCTTAAAAAATGTCCCTTTGGGCTTCCCTGGTGGCGCAGTGGTTGAGAGTCCGCCTGCCGATGCAGGGGACAGGGGTTCGCACCCCGGTCCGGGAAGATCCCACATGCCGCGGAGCGGCTGGGCCCGTGAGCCATGGCCGCTGAGCCTGCGAGTCCGAAGTCTGTGCTCCGCAACGGGAGAGGCCACAACAGTGAGAGGCCCACGTACCACAAAAAAAAAAAAAAAAAAAAAAAAATGCCCCTTTGACCCTAAAATTCAACTCTAGAAATTCATCTCAACAACATAGAGATGTATACAATGATATATGACCCAGGATGTTGCTGCAGCATTAACTGAAACCTCAAGCTTACGTCCAGCAATTAGGACTATGTTAAATAAAAGAACACAAAATAAGGCAGATCTTTCTGTATATTGACATTAAAATCTTTCCACAGTGAATAAAGCAGATTACAGAACAGTAAAAATACTATGATCCTATTTACATAACAAAAAGATCTGTAGGGCTTCCCTGGTGGCGCGGTGGTTGAGAGTCTGCCTGCCGATGCAAGGGACACGGGTTCGCGCCCCGGTCCGGGAGGATCCCACATCCCATGAAGCGGCTAGGCCCGTGAGCCATGGCCACTGAGCCGGCGAGTCTGGAGCCTGTGCTCCGCAACGGGAGAGGCCACAACAGTGAGAGGCCCACGTACCGCAAAAAAATAAATAAATTAATTAATTAAAAAAAGATCTGTAACTGTACATTAAATGGCCAGAAATATACTCTAAACTATTAATACTAATGGTTATCTCTTACATAGGAACTACAGAAAGGTACTTCTTTGTATTATTTGGATTTTGAACAATAATCTTATATTATTACCAAAAAAAAAAACCACAATGTTTCTACAGGAAAAAAAAATTAGCAAAGAAATCAACAAACTGAGAAAGCAATGGAACACACATAGTGAAAAAGGTGTTTAGCAGAAGCAGCAATCCCTATCAAGCCTACTGGACATTTTAGATTGAAGAATTATAGAACAAGCAACATCTACATCTACTGCACTGGGGATGCCAAACTGGTTATCTAAGCAATAAGTGAGAATGCCAAACAGTTTAACAACTGGATTTGAAATAAAGAGTAATTTACAGATTTAATCTCACAGGGCAACCAAAAATAAAAAGGATGGGCGTGAAAGAATCCACTCCACTTCATTCTAATGCTTTGATTAGAGGGTCCCAGTAGTAACAGACATTCCAGGCACAAGCTAAACAAGCTAACCAGAGGTCAGAGTCTGGTGACAAAAAAAGGTAGCAAAGATGCTGTTTATTATGACTTCTAAAGAAACTTCTTAGATTTTAGAAATTAAAAACCTAAACTGCCTTTCACTATGAGAAGACCTAAAGAATCTATCACCATATACTCACCCAGTCAGGATCAATTTTTAGCAACCCATAACTCTAAGAGAGAAAGCTATAGTTGGGTATTAGCTATTGAGGTTAAAGTCTAAAATCCCTGAATATTTGAAACAAACACTGATACTAAACTTGGAAAAAGGGACCAGTTCACTTACTTGGTACCTGATTCTAATGAAACCTGGCTACAGTTTCCATCCCTAATGGACTGCCAAACAATCACGCCTATTCCACAAATCCAGCATCAACTTGCTCAAAACTGATTCAACCACACTTCCTACCCAGAACCTTTCATTCACTATAGCACAGTTGTTAAGAGACAGGGCTCCAGAACCAGACTGCTTGGATCTAAATCCAGGCTTTGCCATTTATAAGCTACATAACCCAGGACAGGAGACTGAATCTCTCTGGACCTCAGTTACTCCTGTATAAAACAGGGATAATAACAATTGAGCTGTTGTGAAGACTCCATCAGATAATTCTGTAAAGCACTTAGCTCCATGCCTAGAAGAAAGTACAGATCAACAATGTAAGCGATGGGAAGCAGCATATTACTCACCTCCACAAACTTTTATAGTAAAGATATGTTGGAGGTCTCCAGATTTTCTTTGGACTAAGTTATGTTATTAACCAAATGAGCGTGTTATCCTCTCTACCACCAAGCACATTATGTACTGTGTACCTATGCAAGGGCATGTACTGAAGGAGAACAGATGAACAGAAAGACCAGAAAAATGCCTCTTGCCTACCATGAAAATTAGTCCCATCTTAGGACCATTCCATAACTGTTATGAAGACCATGTGATCCTAGTGTAGCTGTGAGTGGACAAGTAGAGCCTTGGTTTGAGGTTTAAAACCCATTTCACTGGCATTTGAAATAAATTTTCATATGAAACTTACAGAGGAAATATAAAAATATAAATTTCAAAGGTAACAACAGGGGCTTCCCTGGTGGCGCAGTGGTTGAGGGTCCGCCTACCGATGCAGGGGACACGGGTTCGTGCCCCGGTCCGGGAAGATCCCACATGCCGCGGAGCGGCTGGGCCCGTGAGCCATGGCCTCTTAGCCTGTGTGTCTGGAGCCTGTGCTCCGCAACGGAAGAGGCCACAACAGTGAGAGGCCCACGTACCGCAAAAAAAAAAAAAAAAAAAAAAAAAAAGTAACAACGTTACAAAAATTATAGTGAAATTAATGCAACTCAAAAGATACATCAACTTTGAAAGAAATGACATTTAATCTGGAAATAATCTTTCAGACAATTTCTCATGATAGTCATATTTTGTAACAAAAAAAAAGAGTCCACTTTTTTTTTTTTTTTGACCACTCCACGTGGCATGTGGGATCGTAGTTCCCCAACCAGGGATGGAACCTGTGCCCAGTGAATTGGAAGCATGGGTTCTTAACCACTGGACCACCAGGGAAGTCCCTAGAGTCCACTATTTTTTAAATTATCTTTGAACTTCAGAATATCAAGAAATGTATATTCTGTTAATAAGTAAATCTTTACAATCTGTTTAATAATTTATACTACTTCAAGTATATTTTAGCTTCATGACACTATTTATTTTTTCAATCAACATATATTGAAACAGCACCTACCATGTCCCAGATACTGTACCAAGCACTGGGTACACAGTGGAACACAAAACAGAGACTGTCAGCTGAATGGCTACCTTCAGGAAGAGTCAATCTACAACTAAGCCACCAGAATAAAAAACAGAGATATGAATAAAGTAAGTGCCTAGTAAGATAAATTCCCTCTAAATAGAAAACTGACACCATGCTACGATAATCAAATGGGCTAGAGATGATAATCAAAGTTTCTCCGTGACAAGAGAACACAGGACTTTGAGACTCTGTACTCATCAATATTTTGAATCGCCATGTATTATTAACAATGATTGTCTCTGGGAGTTGAAATTACGCATTTCTATAATGTTTGAATTTTTAAATAAGCATACATTAGTTTTGTAACGCTTCTGACCTTCCTTCAAAATCCATCTCAGTAGCACCTACGAAATGAAATTACACCATTCCAATTAACTACCACAGAAGGTTTACCTTCCTTTGAAACCCCACAGAACTTTCTCATAATAATTATGATGATTTTTAAGGATATTAACCAACATTTTCTAGTAAGTATTATCTGATTATTTCCAAGTACAAAGTCTCTTGAAATATCAAAGTAGTCAAGTAGAGGTTCCACTAAATGAACTAAGCTATTTAATAGTTTTTTTTAAAATAGATCTTTATTGGAGTATAATTGCTTCACAATACCGTGTTAGTTTCTGTTGCACAAAAAAGCGAATCAGCCATATGCATACACATGTCCCCATATCCCCTCCCTCTTGAGCCTCTCTCCCATCCTCCCTATCCGACCTCTCTAGGTCATCGCAAAGCACCAAGCTGATCTCCCTGTGCTATGCAGCTGCTTCCCACCAGCCAACTATTTTACATTCCATAGTGTATATATGTTGATGCAACTCTCACTTCGCCTCAGCTTCGCCCTCCCACCCCATGTCATCAAGGCCATTCTCTATGTCTACCTCTTTATTCCTGCCCTGCAACTAGGTTCATCAGTACCCTTTTATTTTTTTTAGATTCCATAGTATGCATTAGCATATGGTATTTGTTTTTCTCTTCCTGACTTACTTCACTCTGTTTGACAAGCTCTAGGTCCATCCACCTCACTACAAATAACTCAATTTCGTTTCTTTTTATGGTTGAGTAATATTCCATTGTATATATGTGCCACATCTTCTTTATCCATTCATCTGTCAATGGACATTTAGGTTGGTTCCATGTCCTGGCTATTGGAAACAGAGCTGCAATGAACATTGTGGTGCATGTCTCTTTTTGAATTATGGTTTCCTCAGGGTATATGCCCAGTAGTGCGATTGCTGGGTCATATGGTAGTTCTATTTTTAGTTTTTTAAGGAACCTCCATACTGTTTTCCATAGTGGTTATATCAATTTACATTCCCACCAGCAGTGCAGGAGGGTTCCCTTTTCACCATACCCTTTCCCGCATTTATTGTTTCTCGCTTTTTTGATAATGGCCATTCTGACTGCCATGAGCTGATACCTCATTGTAGTTTTTTGTTTTTTGGTTTTTTTGCAGTATGCGGGCCTCTCACTGTTATGGCCTTTCCCGTTGCAGAGCACAGGCTCCAGACACGCAGGCTCAGCGGCCATGGCTCACGGGCACAGCCGCTCTGCGGCATGTGGGATCTTCCCAGACCAGGGCACGAACCCATGTCCCCTGCATCGGCAGGCAGACTCTCAACCACTGCACTACCAGGGAAGCCCCTCATTGTAGTTTTGATTTGCATTTCTCTAATAATTAGTGATGCTGAGCATTTTTTCATGTGCCTCTCAGCCATCTGTATGTCTTCCTTGGTGAAATGCCTATTTAGGTCTTCCACCCATTTTTTAACTGGATTGTTTGGTTTTTTGATATTGAGCTCCATGAGCTGTTTGTATATTTTGGAGATTAATCCTTTGTTGTTTCATTTGCAAATATTTTCTCCCATTCTGAGGGTTGCCTTTTGTCTTGTTTATGGTTTCCTTTGCTGTGTAAAAGCTTTTAAGTTTAATTAAGTCCCATTTGTTTATTTTTGGTTTTATTTCTGTTACTCTAGGAGGTGGGTCAAAAGAGATCTTGCTGTGGTTTATGTCAAAGAGTGTTTTTCCTATGTTTTCCTCTAAAAGTTTTATGGTGTCTGGTCTTACATTTACATCTTTAATCCATTTGGAGTTTATTTTTGTGTATGGCATTAGGTAGTGTTCTAATTTCATTCTTTTACATGTAGCTGCCCAGTTTTCCCTGCACCACTTACTGAGGGTTTATCAATTTTGTTTATCTTCTCAAAGAACCAGCTTTTAGTTTTATTGATCTTTGCTATTGTTTTCTTCATTTCTATTTCATTTATTTCTGCTCTGATATTTATGATTTCTTTCCTTCTACTGACTTTGGGTTTTCTTTGTTCTTCTTTCTCTAGTTGTTTTAAGGGTAGGGTTAGATTGTTTGAGATTTTTGTTTCTTGAGGTGAGATTGAATTGCTATAAACTTCCCTCTTAGAGCTGCTTGTGCTGCATCCCATAGGTTTTGGGTCATCATGCTTTCATTGTCATTTGTTTCTATGTATTTTTTTATTTCTTCTTTGATTTCTTCAGTGATCTCTTGATTATTTAGTAGTGCACTGTTTAGCCTCCATGTATTTGTGTTTTTCATGGTTTTTTTCCTGTAATTGATTTCCAATCTCATAGCGTTGAGGTCAGAAAAGATGTACGACTTCAATTTTCGGAGGCTTGATATGTGACCCAAGATGTGATCTATCCTGGAGAATGTTCCATGTGCACTGGAGAAGAAAGTGTATTCTGCCACTTTTGGGTGGAATGTTTTATAAATATCAATTAGATCTATCTGGTCTATTGTGTCATTTAAAGTTTGTGTTTCCTTGTTTATTTTCTGTTTGGATGATCTATCCATTGGTGTAAGTGGGGTGTTAAAGTTCCCTACTATTATTGTTTTACTGTTGATTTCTCCTTTCATGGCTGTTAGAATTTGCCTTATGTATTCGGGTGCTCCTATGTTGGGTGCATAAATATTTATAATTGTTATATCTTCTTCTTGGATTGATCCTTTGAACATTATGTAGTGTCCCTCCTTATCTCTTGTAACAGTCTTTATCTTAACGTCTATTTAATCTGAAATGAGTATTGCTACTCCAGCTTTCTTTTCATTTACACTTGCATGGAATATCTTTTTCTATCCCTTCACTTTTAGTGTGTATGTGTCCCTAGGTCTGAAGTGTGTCTCTTGTAAACAGCATATATATGGTCTTGTTTTTGTATCCATTCAGCCAGTCTGTGTCTTTTGGTTGGGGCATTTAGTCCATTTACATTCAAGTTTATTATTGATATGTATGTTCCTATTACCATTTTCTTAATTGTTTTGGGTTTGTTTTTGCGGGTCTTTTTCTTCTCTTGTGTTTCCTGCTTAGAGAAGTTTCTTTAGCATTTGTTGTAAAGCTGGTTTGGTGGTGCTGAATTCTCTTAGCTTTTGTTTGTCTGAAAAGCTTTTGAGGGACCTCCCTGGTGGCGCAGTGGTTAAGAACCCACCTGCCAATGCTGGGGACACGGGTTTGAGTCCTGGTCCAGGAAGATCCCACATGCCACAGCACAACTAAGCCAGTGTGCCACAACTACAAAGCCTGTGCTTTAGAGCCTGCGAGCCACAACTACTGAGCCCACGTGCCACAACTACTGGAGTCCGTGCTCCGTAACAAGAGAAGCCACTGCAATGAAGAAGGAAGGCAGCCAAAAATAAATAAATAAATATTTTAAAAAATAAAATAATTATCTTTAAAAAAAAAAGAAAAGCTTTTGATTTCTCCATTGAATCTGAATGAGATCCTTGCTGGGTAGAGTAATCTCGGTTGTAGGTTTTTCTCTTTCATCACTTTAAATATATCCTGCCACTCCCTTTTGGCCTGCAGAGTTTCCACTGAAAAATCAGCTGATAACCTTATGAGGATTCCTTTGTATGTTATTTTTTGTTTTTCCCTTGTTGCTTTTAATAATTTTTCTTTGAATTTAACTTCTCTTAGTTTGATTAATATGTGTCTTGGTGTGTTTTTCCTAGGGTTTATTCTGTATAGGACTCTCTGTGCTTCCTGGACTTGGGTGACTATTTCTTTTCCCATGTTAGGGAAGTCTTTGACTATAATCTCTTTAAATATTTTCTCAGACCCTTTCTTTTTCTCTTCTTCTTCTGGGACCCCTATAATCCGAATGTTGGTGCATTTAGTGTTGTCCCAGAGGTCTCTGAGATTGTCTTCAATTCTTTTCATTCTTTTTTCTTTATTCTGCTCCTCAGCAGTTATTTCCACCATTTTGTCTTCCAGCTCACTTATTCGTTCTTCTGCTTCCGTTATTCTGTTATTGATTCCTTCTAGTGTATTTTTCATTTCAGTTACTGTGTTGTTCACCTGTTTGTTTGTTCTTTAGTTCTTCTAGATCTTTGTTAAACATTTCTTGTATTTTCTCAATCCGTGCTTCCATTCTATTTCTGAGATTCTGGATCATCTTTACTATCATTACTCTGAATTCTTTTTCAGGTAGATTGCCTATTTCCTCTTCATTTATTGGGTCTTGTAGGTTTTTACCTTGCTCCTTCAACTGTGACATATTTTTTTGCCATCTCATTTTTTTTTTTTTTTAATGAGTGGGATTGTGTTCCTGTTTTACTGGTTGTTTGGCCTGAGCCTTCCAACGCTGGAGTTTGTAGGTTATTGGGTAGAGCTGGGTCTTGGTTGCTGAGATGAGGAACTCTGTGAGACCTCACTTCGATGAATATGCCCTGCTGTCTGAGGTTCTCTGTTAGTTCAGTGGTTCAGACTCAGAGCTCCCACCGCAGGAGCTTCCCCCTGACCCCAGGCTTGCAAATCAAGATCCTGCAAGCCACATGGGCTGGCAAAAAAAAAAAAAAAAAAAGAGAGAGAAAAATAACAAAGTAAAAAATAAAATTAGACTAGGAAACTAACAGATATGTTAGAAAGAATGTAAAAATAAAAATATAGATGAGTCAACAACCAGAAGGTACATCAGCAACACAACAGTAAAAAAGAGGAGGAAGGAAAGGAAAAAAAAAAGGGGGCAGGGGAAGGCCTTGGCAGATCTGGGCAGTGGGTGGGGCTAATGCTCAGGACCCACGGGGCTGGAAAAGGCCCTGGGGGCTGTGGGCAGTGGGGCGTAGGCTCAAGGAACAGAAGGGGCCCAGGCATGCCCCCCAGCCCTCCTCTCAGAGGGCAGGGGACCTCACCTGGGAGCCCAGCAGGCTTCCTGGGCTCGAGTGGGTGGGACAAATGCCCTCCTCTCCTCTCCTGCCCCTCTGGTCTGGGATCCGGGAGGGCCTTTCCCACCTGCCTCTCCTGATCTCCCCGGCCTCCCTCCTATGCCCCCAGGGCCAATGCGGCTGGTAGGGTGGGGGGGGCACCTTGGAGAGCAAGGGACCAGCCTGGGACCTCAGCAGGTTCCCCATGGCTGAGTGGGCGGGGCAATTGCCCTCCATTCCTCTCCAGCTTCTCCCGGAGGGCCCCTCCCACCTGCCTCTCCTGATCTCCCCGGCCTCCCTCCTATGCCCCCAGGGACCCACGTGGCCTGGAGGGGGGTTTTGTAAGCTATTTAATACTTTAAGAATGACTCTGGAAATAGGCACTAGAAAATGGAGAACAGAATATGGTAAACAGTTTGTACTTATAAAAAGTTGGATAGGGACTTCCCTGGTGGCGCAGTGGTTAAGAACCCACCTGCCAATGCTGGGGACACGGGTTTGAGTCCTGGTCCAGGAAGATCCCACATGCCATGGACAACTAAGTCCATGTGCCACAACTACTAAGCCTACTCTCTAGAACTCACGAGTCACAACTACTGAGCCCACATGCCACAAGTACTGAAGCCCGCACACCTAGAGTCCATGCTCCACAACAAAGAAGCCACCGCAATGAGAAGCCCACACCACAACAAAGAGTAGCCCCCTCTTGCCACAACTAGAGAAAGCCCGTGTGCAGCAACGAAGACCCAACGCAGCCAAAAATTAATTAATTAATGAATTAAGTTAAAAGAAAAGAAAATATCTTTCTAACACTGGGTTAGGAAAAAAAAAAGTTGGATAAAATTGCTTCTGCAATCTTGTTTTAGCATTGAACTTATTAAAGAGTTCTTAAAGAGTATAAAAGCAAACAAGTCTAGTCCAAATAAAAGTTTCACATTCTCAATCAATGAAATCTGAAACAATGAGGCTTTACTAATGCCTATGAAAAAAACCTCAATTGTTATAAAGCAGAAACTAACACACCATTGTAAAGCAATTATACTCCAATAAAGATGTTTAAAAAAAAGAGGGACTTGAATTAATTATAAAATGTCTAATTGCTTTGGATTAACCAGAATGCTCCATAATAGGAACTTCACACAGAAAAAAGATTTTTCAAGTACCATCAAGTGCTTACTATGTCAAATATAAATTTTTTTTTAAAGATATCAACTAAATTTATCCAAAGGACTTAATCTCATGAATACCCATCCAGAGAATTTAGACACTGATGTTTTTTGGTTGGATGATTGGTTGGTTGGTTTTGGGGGGGTATTTTTTTTCCAGATTAATATTTTGATCTAAGGCCTTAACCACCACATCAGAAACTTTAAAAAAAAAAACATTGGGGGGGGCAATTTAATAACAATCATAACTGTGATCGTTTCTAAAATATATCCACAAATCCTTTGATACACCTCCCTTCAAGACTTACAGCTTAATTCTCCTCCCCTTAAGTATGGGCTGCATTTGGCTTATAACAAATAGAATATGGCAGAAATGACAGTCAAGAAACAGGTCATGAAAAGACATTGTGTCTTCATCTTGGTAACTCCTGGATCACTTGCTTTGGAAGAAGCCAGCTGCCACAACACGAGGAGCAGTTCATGTGGCAAAGGACTCAGGACTCCAGCCAACTGCCACGTAAGGGGAGCAATCTTGGGAGAAAATCTTCTAGTCACAGTCAAGCCTTCAGGTGACAGCAGCCCCAGCCAACTTGAATGCAACCTCAGGAGAGGCCCTGAGCCACAGCCACCTGGCTGAGCCACTCCCAGATTCCTGACCTTAAGAAACTGAGATGTTAAATGTTTATTGATTTAAGATACTAAGGTTTGGGGTTATTCGTTAGATAGCAGCAGGTGACTAACACAATACTGGTGGCCCTTCAAGTCATTCAAGGATTTTCTTTTTAAATTACTCGTCTTCTAATATATATAACTTATCATTTAAGACTTAAACATTGTCAGGACTTCCCTGGTGGCACAGTGGTTAAGAATCCGCCTGCCAATGCGGAGGACACGGGTTCGAGCCCTGCTCCAGGAAGATCCCACATGTCATGGAGCAACTAAGCCCGTGTGCCACAACCACTGAGCCTGCACTCGAGAGCCCGCGAGCCACAACTACTGAGCCCGCGAGCCACAACTACTGAGCCCACGTGCCACAACTACTGAAGCCCGCGTGCCTGTGCGGGAGTAGTTATACCATGGAAATAGGCAAGAACCACAAATCAGGGTTCCCCCACCTCCCCGGAAACTTGTTGGAGCCCATGCTCTGCAACAAGAGAAGTCACTGCAATAAGAAGCCCACGCACCACAACGAAGAGTAGCCCCCTGCTCAATGCCAACTAGGGAAAGCCCACGCGCAGCAACAAAGACCCAACGCAGCCAAAAATAATTAATTTTTTAAAAAAGAGGAATGCCATTTAAAAAAAAAAAAGACTTAAAGATTGTCACACACAGAAGAAAATTTGCCTAACAAAGATGAATCAAGTGTAGAATCAAAAACTCATGGCAACTAAAAGATAGGAAAAAAACCATTTACAAATATTATGAATGAGATGATAAAACGAGGAACTAGTTTTCCCTAGCAGTAAACTAAAGTAAGTAGGCAGGCAACCACCTGAAAAACAGAAAACAGTAACAGTTAAATGAGGACTGAAAGAGATTGTGCAGAAGACTCCTGCTTTTCACCACAAGCTCCCATCTACTTGGTTACTTACCATGTTCACCTATATCTTCGAAAGAAATAAAAATAGTAAACTGAATCTACTCACTTGCCACTGTTGGCCAGCTGCCTGAACTCCTTCACTGTCATGGCTTTTTTCTGGATGTTGTATTGAGTGAACAGTCCTGACTGCCCTGTGACCATCTGCTGAATTGGCGCTGGAATAAGCAAATTGTCAATGTCATCATAGCACTGCCTTGGCTTCCACTCCTTAGGAGGAATAACCTAAAAGTAAAATAATGAAATATTATTTGGAAAACATTCCAGGTAGTTATTTAGCTTTTCTATTCCAACAGAATACAAGTGAAGAATTTCTCAGCATTTATATGACAAATGTGTAAAAGAACTGTGAAGATTCACATTAAAGGAAATGCTTGCATTCTCCCAAATATTCACCTTACTGACATGACTTTTTTAAAACAGCAAAATTTACTGAGTACTTACTATACAAAATACTGTGCTTGTATTAACTTATTTTTTAGTGGCTACTGTTAACCTCTCTGTTTTAAAGGTAAAATTGAGAGACACACAAAAGTAAAATAACTTGCTAGAGTTCAAGTGCTGTTTATAGTACCATGAGAAAAATAAGTATTGGTTTAGTTGATACCTTTTCTTTAAACACCTCTCACACAATATGGCAAATCAGACTGGTGTGCAAGTAAATGTTTAACCAACAACTTTCCAGGGAGGTGGGGGAACCCTGATTTGTGGGTTTTGCCTATTTCCATGGTTGTAACTACTCCCATCATGGCCAATTTGAGCTTACCAATGTGATGTCACTGAACATGGGGTTGGAAAAGATGTGCACTCTCAATTCTCATGTGCCTGTATGAAGTAGCTCAGCACACCATTGCTCTCCCATAGTATTTCAACACTTAATTACTAACAATGGAAAGATCATCAACAGTAAAACCAAAAATACATAATCATATGATCAAAAATTAGAAGGAAGTTACGAATTGAGTTATGAATTTAGTCATGTTATGAATTGAGTCAAGTTATGAATTGAGTCATGGTTTATAGCTGGAATTTATCCACCTTTAGAAGTTATCTTAATTTTTAAAGACAAACTTCTTTTAAAAATTTAATTGCAAAATATAGATAGCACACATACGAAAAATGCATAATCACAAATATGTAGCTTTGTGAGTTATTATAAAGCAAACACCAGAGTACCCACTGCTCAGGTGTGAGAAGTAAGATACTTCTGGCACCCCAGAGATCCTGGTACCCTTTTCCAAATACATCCCCCTCTTACTCAAAAGATGGTCACCATCATGGCACTTACGCTATTAATCTCCTTGCTGGGCTTTATAGTTTCATGTCTGTGTGTAAACCCTGACAACAGTTTTTTAAATGTACAGAAACATAAGCATCCATATATACATACATTCTCTTTTTTTTTTTTTTTTGCGGTACGCAGGCCTCTCACTGCTGTGGCCTCTCCCATTGCGGAGCACAGGCTCCAGACGCGCAGACTCAGCAGCCATGGCTCACAGGCCCAGCCGCTCTGCGGCATGTGGGATCTTCCCGGACCGGGGCACGAACCCGTGTCCCCTGCATCAGCAGGCAGACTCTCAACCACTACGCCACCAGGGAAGCCCCCTATACATACATTCTTTATCTTTTATATTTTACTCAATTTTTTTGTGAGATTCAAATATGATGACCTAGGTAACTGAAGTTCATTGACTTTCATTCCTACTTAGTACGCCTTCGTATAAATATTTATTTGTAGGGGTGACTACTTGGTGGTCACTTGTTTTTTTTCTAATTATTGGCAACTGCAAACAGCACTATTAATATTGCTGTATGCATCTTCTGCTGCATGTGGGCACACGGTTCTCAAATACATACACGCACAGACCCTCCTAACAGTGAAACTACTGGGACATAGGATATGTACAGATCAAACTTAATCGTTATTACCAAACTTTTGCCAAAGTGGTTGTACGATTTCATACTCCCGCCAGCAATGTGTGAAAGTTCCTGTTGCTCCACATCTTCATCATCACTTTGCATTGTTGATCGTTTAAATTTTAGTCTTTCTGGAAGGTGTGTAATGGTACTCAAGTTGGATTTTATTTGCATTTTCTGATAACTAAAGAAATCTCTTCATATATTCACTGACCCTACAGATATCCTCTTTCGTAAAGTGCTTATTCAATCCTCTTGTTCATTTTACTATGGCACTGTCAGTCTTTTTCTTATTAATGTATAGAGATTCTGTATATAGTCTGGTTATTCTTAGAAGAATGTGTGTGTGTATTTGCAAATATCTATATGTATGTGTGTGTACATATATCAAATATCTTCTCTTACCCTGTAACTTTCCCTTCAACCTTCTAAACTATATTTTGATAAACATAAGCTCTTAACTTTAATGTAATCCAATTTCTTCATTTTTTTGCCTTGATCTTCTGTTTAAAAAATATGTATTTTCCTACTCTAGGGCATGAATACATTCTATTTTGTTTTCTAAGAGTTTTCTAAGAGTTTTCTAAGAGTTTTCAGGTTTTGTCTTTCACATTTTATCTACACTGCACCTGCAACTAGCTTTTGTGAAAGCTTTAAGTCAAGCTTCGTCAGATAAGAAAACCTGGAGTCGGGGAAGGAGTGACTTGGCCAATGTTATACACCTGATAAACGACTCTATTAATTCAAAAAAGAGGTGGGGGGAGCAGTCAAGTCTAAAATTAATTTTCATCAGCAATATGGAAATATTATACATTTTATTTTCTCCGAGGTATGTTAGCTTAAAATGAGCTAAAAATACATACTCAGTATCTTAAAAGCATATGGACAATCGCACCAAATGGATATGGATAAACATATTACATTGTCTTGATCACATATTGAAAGGGGAGAGGGCAGTATTTAAGAGTGTTATAAATACTAACTTTTTCTTCATCAGAAATAAATGTGAGTATTCCAAAATATAAAACATAGATTTATCCAGGCTCCTGTTTAGAAATATATCTACAATCAAAATCAATATTATGTTTAGACTTAAATATTTTCCTGTGTTGTGAAAAACAAGGCAGTTTTTCACCCCCAAAAAATTCTGAACCAAATTTTCTTCTCTCAAGTTAAACAAGGAATACATTTACAAAACTCTAAATATTACCTTTGTGAATATTTTGTGCATGTGTTCATTTACTTCAATTAAAATGTTCAGACAGAACTTTAAAACTCTGTAAGCTCAGGCATATAACAAAAATCTTATTTTTTAACTATAATTTTAAATCTTAACACATCAGATTTTCTTACATAGGAATCGTAAGCACAACATACTTAGGACTTTATATATATATATATATTTATATATATATATATATATTGCATATTACCATCTCCCCGACCCCAGCCTGGGCCCTATACCAGTAAAATTGTCCAGCTACAATCTGTATTTGCACTACTTATCCTGAACTATGTTGCTATTACTATCATCTACCAACTGAGAAAGGAGCAGGAGGAGGAAGGGCGGTGCTTCTCACACTCTTTCTTCACCTTTGGGCACAGACAGCTATCTGCACCCGCTAGGCTACTTGTGAAACTCTGTATTATGCATAACCTCAGGCCCAGAACAGGCTACGTCCAGAACACTGCTGCCAAAGAATTTAGCCATTGCTCGTATAATAATGCTTCATCATAACCTTTCTCCACAAAAACAGTACAAGTCTTACATTTAAGGACTCTGTCACCTTTCACTTTCGCACCTGGACCACCAACTTTTTAGACAAAAAGTCAGGGTGTCAAACCTCTCACTCTGGAAAAAAAAAGTTAAATCTAAAGTATAAATCTAAAAAAATGTCATCAACCAGACTACCCTGGTGGCGCAGTGGTTAAGAATCCGCCTGCCAATGCAGGGGACACGGGTTCGATCCCTAGAGTCCGGGAAGATCCCCCATGCCGCGGAGCAACTAAGCCCGTGCGCCACAGCTACTGAGCCTGCGCTCTACAGCCCGCGAGCCACAACTACTGAGCCCTCGTGCCTAGAACTCATGCCCCGCAACGAGAAGCCACCGCAGTGAGACGCCTGCGCACCACAATGAAAAGCAGCCCCCGCTCGCGGCAACCAGAGATAGCCCGCGCACAGCAACGAAGACCCAACGCAGCCAAAAATTAACTAATTGATTGATTTTTTAAAAAATGTTATCAAGCAAGACAGACTGTAATCTGAGGCCAAAGTCACTACTGTTGGAATTTCTCAACCACTTTCTTCAAATCATAAATTAAGACCAATTCATTAAATGGTGCATCAACAAAGAATTTCATAGGTGGATCTGTTCCCCAGGGCTAGCCCTCAAAGTAAACTAGCAACATTAATGCAGTTTTGATCTTTACAATTTGATTTGCTTTGGTGTAGTTTTATACATTTGCTATTGCTGTCACTTCCAGAAAAAGAAGGAAATCAGGTGAAACTGAGTCCATGTGACTTGATGTAAAAGATGGCAAAAATGACTGGGAATAAAACAGTTTATTGTATTCCTAGTATAAGTAAAAGGGAATTGCCACAAGATTGAATAAATGAGTAACTCCAGCTTTGTCAATGAGTCTCACTTAAAAAAAAAGTCTGGACTCAGGTGTGTCTGGTTCAACATTCAGAAAACTAACTGTCGTTCTCATTAACGTCATTCTGTCAGAGAACACCCAAGGCAGCACAGGTGTCCTCTGTGTGCCTGCAGCTCCCTTGTGAGGGTAGTGCCCGCTTCCTCTTCTAAGGTTACTAAACGTGCCCCCAACCACAGAACATTCACTAATCCCAGTGGAACACAGTAAGATATATGTTTTCAGGCAACAAAAGAGGGAGAACAACAGGACAAAGGGCTGCATTCAGAGCCCAGAGTAGAGGACAGACAGTCACCCTAACACCCTTCTGCCCAATAAAGCTCAAAACCTTGCTAACCGGTTCATTTTAAGTTTATGATCAAAATTCTGTGTGTCAAATGATTCTGAAATATCATTCTCTTCAACTTGATTTTTTTTCCTCCTCAAAGACAACCCAGAAATGTTAAGGTTCCAAAAATGAGATCTTTAAGAGCAAACCTAATGAAAAGATTAAGTAAGGATAGCTCATCTGAGAAATTCACTATAAACCTTTATCTTCCTTTTCTCTCACCCACCCCTAATCAACTTTCACTCAACTTAACATCCCCAAATTTTAAACCTTTTCTAGGAGTGACCTGAACCATACATATCAAATAACAGACTTCAAGGCAGAGATGTCAGAATAGTCCAAGGTTACAAGCAGCTGCGTCCAGATGCAGGAGGAGGACTTGAACACCAACCCCTGCCCTTCTGCAAGTTCTCTCTGAGGCTACTGTCTGTTTTCAATGCTACTGGACCTTCCACGGAGATGGGGTTCCAAGTAGGACCCGTGACGAGCCACAGTAGAGAAGGCTCTGCTGGGGCTCAGGAATTTATGTGGTGATGCCAACAAGTCTACAGAAACCCAGATTATAAACTTAACATTTAGAACAAGAACAAAACAAAGCAAGTAACAATAAAATCTATTCTTGAGGAAAATTTTAAATTGAACTAGATTTCCATTATAGAAAGATATACCTATCTCAGGTTAAATTCAAATCTAGATAATCTCTCTTTCAAAGCTCTAACTCTGGGCTTATGGGGGCAACCCTGCAATGCAGTCTTGAGCGCCTTAGGGACCACCTTATGTCCCTGAGCACATCACAACTACCCCTGACAAGACTCCCTGCTTCTGCTCTGCCTCCCCCTCAAATTCATTCCTGATGTAGAAGCCAGTGTGATCTTATCAAAATAATGTCACAAAAATAACAAGTAAACAAACAAGCAGCCACCATATCCTCCTCTCCTCTACTTTAAGCCTATCAATGCTTCCCATTGCATTAACTGCATTAATGGATTAACAAGAACAAAGATTTTGCAAATGTCTTCCTTTGGAAGAAACAAGTTTCCACATCAAGAAGACTAAGCATAACTGAAAGGCCAAGTGATCATTTTCTGGCTTAAAAGATCTGAGGATAATCACCTTTGCAAGACCCGCTCGATGGGCTCCTTTAGACTCCATGTATGCGAGGTATTTGTTGAACTCCCGGAATTCCTCCATGCAGGGTCTGAAGGTCATGATCTTACAGCTGGGGTTGAGCGGACTCTCCACCTTGGCCACCTCCATGATGGCTGGAGCAGTCTCTGCAGAGAAGATGATGCGGGCATCAGTGCTGAGTTATTGGGTGGTGAGGTCAGTGGTCATTTCTCCCAAATAGCAGGTAAGCTCCTCCAGCAAAAACTCTTCTAGTTACTTAACCATTCCCTTCTACCACCCTGTTAGGGAGACCCCCTCATCTCTCCCCAGACTCCTGAAAAGAAAAACTGCCTCTAGTTACTCCTCCTCCCAAGCTTCTATTCCTGGCATTAAATCACTGACCTAATTATATTGCTCTCCTCCTCAGAGTCCTTCCTAGAAAGAATGAATTTTCTAGGGACTTCCCTGGTGGCGCAGTGGTTAAGAATCCGCCTGCCAATGCAGGGAACAGGGCTTCGATCCCTGGTCCGGGAAGATCCCACATGCTGCGGAGCAACTCAACCCGTGAGCCACAACTACTGAGCCCGCGTGCCACAACTACTGAAGTCTGCACGCCTAGAGCCTGTGCTCTGCAACAAGAGAAGCTACCGCAATGAGAAGCCCATTCACTGCAACAAAGAGCAGCCCCCGCTCGCCGCAACTAGAGAACGCCAGCGCACAGCAGCAACGAAGACCCAGTGCAGCCAAAAATTAATTATTTTAAAAAAGAATAAATTTTCTAACTTTGCAAGTTTACAGAAGGTGTTGTTCCTATGCACCAGCTCTGAAACAGACTCTCATCCATGCACCTATGTAAGGGCCTGGTGCCGGCTGAGAGGTTAATGGACAATATTCCACATCCCCAGCACAGGGCTTACTCAGGTGCACTTCTACTCGTCATGACATGCTTTCCTATAACAACTTACAAACTATCCTGTCCGCAAAACCACCGGACACCAGGCTAAAGTACTGGAGACACAGAAAGGGGTAAGGTTGCCTTCCAAGCTCACTGTTTAGAGGCCGAACAAACTTCAATACAAAACTATACACAGGAAGGAGTTCCTGACTCCACCTGAGTTACTCAGAAATAACTTCCCTAGAAAGAGGCAGAGTTAAGCCTTATGAGAAGATGCAGAAGTTTGCCAGATGAGAGAAGGAACACTTTATGTGGTGAAAATATTTGGAAGCTTGCAGGGATGGAGAGGGGAGGTTAGTTTGTCTGGAGTTTAGAAAGAAAAGATTATACAGATCAAAGTAGAAAAGTAGGCAGTAGTAGTGTTGCGAAAACACAAACTTAATCCTGCTGTCTATGAACAGCATGATTCCTTCCACAAACAACTACTGAACACCTACTGTGTGCCAGGCACAGGGAATGCCAAGGTGATAAGGAGCATGGGCAGGCATGCATGCCTCAGGAAGGAGTCCAGCCCCACCCCACTTCCAGATGCAGCAACACTGCCTGGCATCCGACAGCTCAGACAGCAAATCCTCTCAGAACAAAGCTTTCCTTTTCTCATCTTTTTATAATAAATTTAATCTGCTTGACAAAAAGAGAAGTTGGGAAGGGATGGGGTAGATAAAGGGGAAAACATGCAAGGGGATAATAAGAAGTTAAAACAGATCAGGACTACAGATGATGTGATCATCATTTACTGAAGGTTTAAATGAGCGTCTATCTCACAAAGTGCATGTGGGGAGGGAATTCCCTGGTGGTCGAGTGGTTAGGATTAGGTGCTTTCACTCTGGGGCCCCAGGTTTGATCCCTGGTTGGGGAACTAAGATCTCACAAGCCATGCAGCGCGGCCAAAAACAAAAAAACAAAGTGCATGCGAGGAAAATGAGGTACATCAAAATTAAACCCTGCCACCCTTCAGGATTTTATAAATTTGAAAATACTCTGTGTGGAGATATATTAATACACAACAGAAAATATTCTGTATTCTCCCTGTCTCAGAAAGGGGTCATGCAATTTACAAACGTTGCACCTAGAGCTTACCTGGTGGTGCAGTGGTTGAGAGTCCGCCTGCCAATGCAGGGGACACAGGTTCGAGTCCTGATCTGGGAAGATCCCACATGCCGCAGAGCAACTAAGCCCACGCGCCACAACTACTCAGCCTGCGCGTCTGGAGCCCGTGCTCCACAACAAGAGAGGCTGTGACAGTGAGAGGCCCGCGCACCACGATGAAGAGTGGCCCCCGCTTGCCGCAACTAGAGAAAGCCCTCACACAGAAATGAAGACCCAACACAGCCAAAAACTAAATAATAAATAAATTTATTAAAAAAAAAAAGTTGCACCTCACCAGCCACTTCCCTTCAGGTGCACATGCCTAAATCCATGGGCTGCAGGATAAAAGTCTCACCTCTACACAGGATACACATAACCCTCTAGAAGCGTCCAGATCAGGCCCTTGCAAGAACTATCATGGCCTCGTCCACCACCACAGCCTGCATTACAGTGTATGCTCCAATAATACTCATTGATTTTTTTTGCTTCTCTAAACGAGTACAGCTCTCTACGCCTTTGCCCAAATTATTCTCTCCTGTTGGAGCAGCCTTTACCTGTTTCCTCACCTTTCAAACTCCTGTCCACTGTGGAGATTCCCAACCCTCTGAGGCAGGCCTAGGTGAGCCACCCTGTGTTTCTCGACCTCCCTCTCTGCATTTCTCTTACATCAGCTGCCTGTCCCAATGGCACCTACAACCAAACACTGAAGTCCAAGCTACTCAAGGGAAAGGCAGGATCTCCATCTCTTTAAGCCCTGGCATCCCATCTGGTACCCAGCCTGGCTCATAATATCTGCTACAATAACTATTTGCTAACTGAATGAAGGAATAAATGCCAAAATGTCATCGAAGTATTTACATTAAATGACACCAAATGCAGGAAAAAGGAAAGCATTGGCCCCAAACATGGAAAAGTTACTTAGAAAACAGATTCATTTGACCAGTAATATTACCAGAGTAATAGAATGTAAAAATCTGAGCAGTGAGAAAGGGGAAGAAGTCCCCAGAGCACCTCTTAGAAACATCTGGTACACGGAAGGCAGCCTTACTTTCCCATGGTTGAAGAACAAGGGTGTCCTGCCTCTTCCTCTAGGCAAAGAGCTTGAGAAGCCACTAAAGAAAATTCGGAAATTCAGCTGGTCATTCAACAACTAAGTACTGAGTGCCTGACTGGTGGGTGGACATTCAGAAAGGAATGAAACAAAACCCTAACAGCAGTGGAGTGAAACAGACAATAAATAATAAGTGCTATGAAGAAGTAAGCCAGGGTAGGGGCACAGAGTGCAAGAGGAGGGGTAGCTGCTTCACATGGGGTGGGCAAGGGAAGCCTTTCAGAGGCCTGAAGGAGGAAATAAACCGTGAGATATCTGGAAGAGCATCTGAGGCTGAGCAACAGTAAGGAGCCTCTTGGGCTCTTCAAAGAACAGCAAGAAGTGAGTGTGGTAAGCAAGGTAAGAGAGGACATGGGGCGTGGGGTGAGGGGAGAAAAGGGGCTTGGCTTTTACTCAAAATGAGATAGAAGCGATCTTGAGCTTCTTCCCCCTCTTGTACATCATGTTCTAACATGTGTTTCCCACCATCGGGATGACACTGCTTTCTAAGGTAACTGTTCTGGAGGATGTTAAGCAGAGAAGTGAGCTGACTCATTTTGTGATAGAAGTGAGAAACAGAGGAGTCAAGATTCTGGTCTAAAAAACAGAACAATAGCTCTGATAAGAAACTGAAGCAGGGGCTTCCCTGGTGGCACAGTGGTGAAGAATCCGCCTGCCAATGCAGGGGACACGGGTTCAAGCCCAGGTCAGGGAAGATCCCACATGCCACGGAGCAACTAATTTCATGTGCCACAACTACTGAGCCTGAGCTCTAGAGCCTGCGAGCCACAACTACTCAAGCCCGCGTGCCTAGAGCCCGTGCTCCGCAACAAGAGAAGCCACCACAATGAGAAGCCCGCACACCACAGTGAAGAGTAGCCCCCGCTCACCACAACTAGAGAAAGCCCACGCACAGCAACAAAGACCCAACGCAGCCAAAAAATAAATAATAAATAATTTTTTTTAAAAAAAAGAAAAACAAGCAATGAGACTGTTAAGATATGCGGCAAATACATAACAATCAGAATTAAACCCTCACCCTTGATCTAGCTTGCTAACTCGTCTGAGAAGTAAACTTTGCCTCTTCCTAACGTCACTACTTCCTTCAGTACACAAAACCAGTTCTACCTCCAAATCAGGTACATTTACCAAAGACCTAGATAGCTTATACTTAGACCTTTTCAATCTATAAAGTTAATACATGATCATGATAAAATTTAAAACGTCAAAGTATCTTAAGATTTAATGTTAATCCCACCACCCAAATCTCTGCCAATATGACAGGCAAAAACGTCTGGTGCAAAGTTTCATTTCTTTGATTACTAGTGATACCGATCATTTTTGGACATTTATAACCATTTTCATTTCATTTTGGGGTTGCCTACATACCTTCTTTACCCTTAAAAGTTAGTTTATAAATGTTCAGTTCCTTGAGTTTTTCCTAATCCACCTTTATCATTATTAAACTTAATCATGTTGCTAGGATCAAATTCCCAGCCCCGCTTCTCTCTTTTACCTTTATTTCTCTGAGCAAAGCAGAAAAGAAGGTTTAAAGTGCTCTTGCAATAATGTTTCCTAGTTGGAGAAAGACATATTTTGCAAGAAACATCTCTATGATTTTCTACTGAAGGTGATGCAATAGACATTTTTTTTTTAACGCTACACCTCTTTACAGACTGAGTCCCCAAAGTGAGTGACAACAGTATCTGTGATGATAACTTTGTTATTTTGCCTCTACAGAGCTGGCCTTCAATGTTTTCGAGACCACTCAAACCAAATAATCATATTTATAGTAAGTACTCTAAGAACTTTTTTAATGAACTACAGATCTTTTTCATTAAGTGGAAACAAAAACAAAAAAATCTAACACGAATTCATACTTAAACAACTCACCCAAACCTACTTCCTGAAAAATTTTACCTTATCATGAAGGGAAAACAACTGCTCTCCTTATTCTAATAATATATCTCTATTTGGTAATAAAAAAGAAACTAAGGCTGAGGCTTTCCTGCTAAATGTCAATCTATAGCCTATATTGCTTTCCTTATATACACCTGTATTTCTGACCTGTGTCCTGTTGTTTAAACAATTTCTGTGAGAAGAGTAAAACTGATGGCTCTCACCATGGGAGTATTAGCTTCTTAGACAATGCCTGCCACAGAACTGGTCTACACTGAAGAGGACACTTGGGGATCTACTATAAAGCACAGCCCCCCGGGAGATACAGCACTCACCAGTTAAGCAGATAATGCACTTGGCTAGAAAGAAAAGGAGCCAAGGGACAAACACCAGCTGGGCTAGTGTTCGAAGAGAACTCTGTTCCCACCTCCCCCTGGTTCCTCATGAGGACTTACCCAAACTCTGGAGGCCATCCTTTCCAGTCCTCACTTACTTCTCCTTTCCTACAGTGAGATTTTAAAAAGAAGTTGAGCAGCCAAGGCCTGGGCAGAGCAGGTGCTATTACCCTGCTCTACTCCAGGTCCCTGTGAGCCAGGTTCACCGGAAGGAGGGCCTAGGCCCTACCTGAGGCAGCTGGAAGTCTGGCCTTTCAGTTCCACCACTGCAGCTCACCCAGCTTGGTTTCACAGGGAGCTAAGTAAGCGTCTGCTTTGCAGGCAACCTCGGTGAGGCATTGTTATGGGTTGAATTGTGTCCCCAATTGTGTCCCCCAAAAGACATGGCAAAAACTAACCCCCAATACCTGTGAATGTGACCTTATTTGGAAACTGGGTCTGTATACATATCATCAAGTTAAGAGAGGTCAAACTTGATTAGGGTGGACCCTAGTCCAACATGACTTTGGTGTCTCCTTATAAAAGGGGAGGAGACTCAAAAACAAACTTATGGTTACCAAAGGGGAAACACAGGGGGGAGGGATAAATCAGGAGCTTGGGATTAACATACACACACTACTATATATAAGATAGATAACCAACAAAGACCTACTGCATAGAACAGGGAACTCTATTCGGTATTCTGTAATAACCTATATGAGAAAAGAATGTGAAAAAGAATGAATATATGTATATGTATAACCAAATCACTTTGCTGTACACCTGAAACTAACACATTATAAATCAACTATAATCCAATAAAATTTTTCTTAAAAAGGTGGGAGGGGAGACAGACCCAGAGAGAAGAACACAGATTGAAGCCATGCAGCTGCAAACCAAGGGATGTCAGCAGGCACAACCAGCCACAAGAAATCACAGAACAGATTCTTCCCAGATCCTTTAGAGAGCGCATGGCCCTTCTGACACCTTGATTTTGGCCTTCTAGCCTCCAGAGCCGTGACTGAATAAATCTCTCTCATTTTGAGCCGTATGAGTTTGTGGTAATTTATTACAGCAGCCCTACCAACTAAGACCAGCATCAAAGGCCAGACCGGAGGGAAAGAAGTAGAGAGAGCAACATTCTCCAACCCCAGTTTTATCAACAGTAAAGCTCATGATACTCTGGCCTTCCATTTGACTCCTTCATCTTTCTCAGTTGGTTCTAGACTTGGGTGGGAAAGGGAGGTGGCAAGCCTCTACATCAGCCATTAGCATCCCTAACCAGGTACTGAACCACAACAAGAACATCTGGCTTTAAAGGCTGCTCTTTCCTGTCATCTGAGGACCCCACAGGCCTGGGGCCCTCAGTTAGAAAGCAAGACAGCAAAGAAAAGCTCTCGGTATGACGTACTGAGAAGGACACACCACCACATATATGGCTATTCCTGCCAAAAATGTAGGTAACCTAAATCTAATCACAAGGAAAAAGCTAAATTAAGTGACATTCTTAAAAATAAGTGGTTTGTACTCTTCAAAAATCTCAGGGCCATCAAAGACAAAGAATGAAAAACAGTTCCAGATTAAAAGATTAATGTAGTATGTGATCCTCAGATCATGGACCAAAAAATTTTTTCTCTTCTCTTTTTTTTTTTTAAGTGACTTAATGGTATTGTTTTTTAATTTTTGAATTTTATTTTATTTATTTTCTTATACAGCAGGTTCTTATTAGTCATCAATTTTATACACGTCAGTGTATGCATGTCAATCCCAATCGCCCAATTCATCACACCACCATCCCCACCCCCTCCACGGCATTCCGCCCTTGGTGTCCTTAACGTTTGTTCTCTACATCTGTGTCTCAACCTCTGCCCTGCAAACTGGTTCATCTGTACCATTTTTCTAGGTGCAACATACATACGTTAATATACAATATTTGTTATTCTCTTTCTGAGTTACTTCACTCTGAATGACAGGCTCTAGATCCATCCACGTCTCTACAAGTGACCCAATTTTGTTCCTTTTTTTTTTTTTTTTGTGGTACGCGGGCCTCTCACTGTTGTGGCCTCTCCCGTTGTGGAGCACAGGCTCCGGACGCGCAGGCCCAGTGGCCGTGGCTCACGGGCCTAGCCGCTCCACGTATTTCGTTCCTTTTTATGGCTGAGTTATATTCCATTGTATATATGTACCACATCTTCTTTATCCATTTGTCTGTCGATGGGCATTTAGGCTGCTTCCATGACCTGGCTATTGTAAATAGTGCTGCAATGAACATCAGGGTGCATGTGTCTTTTTGAATTATGGTTTTCTCTGGGTATATGCCCAGTAGGGGGATTGCTGGATCATATGGTAATTCTATTTTTAGTTTTTTAAGGAACCTCCATACTGTTTTCCATAGTGGCTGTATCAATTTACATTCCCACCAACAGTGCAAGAGGGTTCCCTTTTCTCCACACCCTTCATCTCTTTTACTACAAAGAATATTTGTAGGACAAATGGTGAAATTTGAGTAAGATTCGTAGATGAGATAATAGAACTGTGTCAAGGTTAATTTCTTGATCTTGATAACTGCACTGTGGTTAGAGAATATTCTTGTTTTTAGGAAATATATGATGATGTATTTACAGGTAAAGGGGTATTACAAGTTACTTTCATACGGTTCAGAAAAGAATACGTGTATTATACACACATACACAGAGTAACAGAGAGAAGGTGAGAGTGAGAAAATGATGAGCATGGAACAACTTTAATATTTGGAAAATCTAGATGAAGTGTATGGCAATAACTTTGTCTTTTGGCAAGTTTTCTGTTATTCTGAACTTATTTCAAAATAAAAAGTTCAAAAAATAACAACTAACAGGAGTCAGGTCAAAAGGACGTAGGAACACTTTGGGAGGCAGAAGATAGCCGTGGTGGCCCCATGCATCACGATAGATCCTGAATGGGATGAAAAGGACACCGTACAAACACAGCAACAGCAATGAGAACGTGGATACATACTAACTGGTAATGGGAGCCAAGATTCTCACTCTCGGGGAACGGAGTTCACGAATAAAAAGAGGGAGGAAACTAGAGTTAACTTACGGCACTAGGAGGGAATTTGGAGGTACTGGTATAAACTCACAGTGTGTGTGTGTTATGTGCATATATGTATATGTACATGTACATGTACAGATAATTCCTTAGCTCTGCCCACTGAGAGGCTTGGAGAGCAGTAACACCCCAGTAGCAATGAGTTCTCAAATCTCTGTTGCTAAATACTACCATTCTCCACTAAAAGGAACCAGGGCTTCTTGGATAAAAGTCTGATTCCATGGCAGGGGAAGAAAAACTACAAGGTGGGCCTGGAATATCTTGTGCTAGAAAGTAAGGAAATACTCAAAATAACAATGGGGACAGGTCAAAAGGACAGAAAAGCCAACTTGAAGGGGCTTCCACGGGCTAAATCTGGGGGAACTGAGCATAAAAATAATTGATAATAATAGACTATAATCAACTAAATAAAGCAAGAAACCATGAGTCTATAGTGAAATAAATACACTGTAAAATATTTTTAAACCTGTAAGTCTATAATATTCCTTAAAAAAAAAAAACTGATCAATCACCATTAGAACACATCAACATAATACTCCAAAGATTTAAAATAAAAGAAACAGGGGGACTTCACCGGTGGCGCAGTGGTTAAGAATCCACCTGCCAATGCAGGGAACACAGGTTCGAGCCCTGGTCCAGGAAGATCCCACATGCCGCAAAGCAACTGAGCCCATGCGCCAAAACTACTGAAGCCCGCGCACCTAGAGCTCGTGCTCCGCAACAAGAGAAGCCACCGCAATGAGAAGCCTGCGCACTGCAACGAAGAGTAGCCCCCGTTCGCCGCAACTAGAGAAAGCCCATGCGCAGCAACAAAGACCCAACGCAGTCAAAAATAAATAAATAAATTTAAATTTTTTAAAAAAAGGAAGGGGGACTTCCCTGGTGGTGCAGTGGTCAAGAATCTGCCTGCCAATGCAGGGGACACAGGTTCGAGCCCTGGTCTGGGAAGGTTCCACATGCCGCGGAGCAACTAAGCCTGTGTGCCACAACTACTGAGCCTGTGCTCTAGAGAATGTGAGCCACAACTACTAAGCCCGCATGCCACAATTACTGAAGCCCACATCCTAGAGCCCATGCTCCGCAGCAAGAGAAGCCACTGCAATGAGAAGCCCGCGCACCACAACGAAGAGTAGCCCCCGCTCACTGCAACTAGAGGAAGCCTGAGCACAGCAACAAAGACCCAAAGCAGCCACAAGTAAAATAATAAAAAAGTAAAATAAAATAAAAGGAAGGAATCAAGGCTCTGTCCTTCCTGAACAAATGATATTTTAGGTGAGGAGGAGAATCTGTGACCTCACAATATGTCACTTTGGCATGTGAATTCTTTTGAGCTGAAGGCAATCAAGACCCAGCAGAGTCAAGAAAAATTTTACCTATCCCTTAACTACCTGAAGAATTTAGATTGGGGCCCTCGGTCAGAAAGAGAGCTATTACCAGAGATAACTTTTAATCTGAAAGTCCTACCTGTACAACAGAGCAAACATCTACTATCAAACATCTGCTCTTCTTATTGTCCAGTGAATTACCCTCCTCACCTTTGAAGCCCCAGGCCCCTACCCCATTCCTTAGCTCAAGATGGCATATGAGCCTCAACTGCCCAACCTGCCCTTGGGTCTCATAAACTTGGGGCTCCTGTACATATGAAATTAAATCTAGTGTTTTTCTCCTGTTAATCTGCCTACGTCAATTTAATTATTAGACTAAAGAATCTAGAAGGGAAGAAGGGAAGTTTTTTCTGCCAGTACACAGGGTAAGCAAAGAATTAATGGTAGAAAGTTCTTTATAGAAAACTTCCAACTAATAAAAGTAGAAAAAATACAATTCTATGATCACGATTTACCTTTTTTTTTTACAATCCCTAATAAAATAATCTACAGAAACATCATCAATAGATGTTAAAATCAAGAGTTGACAAGTTAATGTGAAGTTTTATAATGGAGGAATCACCCTCACAATCGGTGGACTAAGTAGACATGAAGCAATGCAAAATATGTAACATCACCTATTAATCATACTGACCCAAAAAAGTAAATCTGAATCTAAACTCGAGCCATAAAATCTAACTACCAGTGGTCAGGAAATACAGGGGCTAGTGAAACAAACTAAACACCACCACAAGAAAGCAATATGTTAAACACTGAATGTGGGATAGTCTATATTCCGAAAGCCAATGGGGGAGGGGGGGTGGGTGGGAGGGGTGGGAACAAGGAACTGCTACAGCATTAAAAAGACATGATAGATATGAATTAAAACTATATGCATCACCAGATACTTACATAGAAAAGCAGTAGAATGATGGAGCAAAGGAGGAAAAAATAAGATTAAAAGAGAAATAGCAAAACTGGAACAAAAAGCGTCTTTTATATGTTTATATGTATATACATATCAATACTCTGTTATAAATCAGAAAATGCCTTAGAAAATTCCTCATTTAAAAGGCATAAAGGGCTTCCCTGGTGGCACAGTGGTTGAGAATCCGCCTGCCAATGCAAGGGACTCGGGTTCTAGCCCTGGTCCAGGAAGATCCCACATGCCGCGGAGCAACTAAGCCTGTGCACCACAACCACTGAGCCTGTGTGCCGCAACTATTGAAGCCTGCACGCCTAAAGCCCATGCTCCACAACAAGAAAAGACACTGCAATGAGAAGCTTGCACACTGCAACAAAGAGTAGCCCCCGCTCGCCGCAATGAGAGAAAAGCCCGCACACAGCAACAAAGACCCAACGCAGGCAAAAATAAAATAAATAAATTTCTAAAAAATAATTTTAAAAATAAAATAAAATAAAAGGCATAGATTAGGGACTTCCCTGGTGGTCCAGGGGGCCACCATTCTCCCAATGCAGGGGGCCTGGGTTCAATCCCTGGTTGGGGAACTAGATCCCACACGCATGCCTCAACTAAGAGTCTGCATGCCACAACTGAAGATCCCACATGCTGCAACTAAGACCCGGCACAGCCTAAATAAATAAATAATAAAAGGCATAAATTAGAACACTGAACTTTTTGGATTTAATACTCAGACTTCTTTTTCCTGTCTGCCATATTACTTTCAACTTACAATGTTCAATGGCTGAGTATCAGAGTTCCTTTATCACCAATCAGATTCCACTAAGTAGGCAATTATTAGAAAATGGATGGCGCGGGGAGGCAAACTTCCATTCAGTTATAGCTTGTGCAACATAATAACCACCTAATTGTTAGAAATCCTATTATCCTTTTCCCTTGGGATGAAGTTTCCATTCATCACTATCAATACAACGACCAGCGACTTCCCTGGTGGTCCAGTGGGTAAGACTCGGCACTTCCAATGCAAGGGGCCCGGGTTCGATCCCTGGTGGGGGAACTAGATCCCACATGCATGCTGCAACTAAGAAGTCCGCATGCTGTGGTGAGGATCCCGTGTGCTGCAACTAAGATGGGCACAGCCAAAATAAATAAACATTAAAAAAACAAAACAAAACAATACAAAGACCAGTAACCATGTTGATAAATTAGGCCATGCCCAACTCCTCAGGTGGAAGCACTAGACAAGACAAAAGGTTACGGTAACAAATGACAGTTACTCCACTTTCTAGCAATTCAACTAAACTGACATCACAGTGGTAATATCAACCAAAGAAAATGGCATCTTACACAAAATCACCATCACAATGGGAGCTGAACTAAATCATTTCGTATATTTCTTTCAAATTGTGACTGTCTTCACTTAAGAGGCAACCAAGTAAAGAGGCAAGACCAGACCTTAAAGTCAAACCAGTCAGATTCTAATCCCTCCCACCTGCCTCCTACACTTAATAGCTGCAGGGCATCAAGAAAATTACTTAAACTACACCTGATTCCCCATCAGTCAAATGAGATAACACCACCTCCTCTACAGCACTGTGATGGGGACTCAATAAGTTGCTAAATATAACACTTTAGTACACTGCCAGGCTATAGTAGACACAGATGTTGGCTTTTAAAAAACAAACAACAAAAAAACCTATTCAAATTAAATCTCTTCTATTAGCTTCTTCCCCACTGCCTACAGACATGCTCAAATCTCTCCCATATAATTTTTAAAGGCTCCCTGTACACCATGGCCCCTCCTACATAGACCTCAGCTACAGCCTTCAGCCTTCTTTACCCAACCCTCATAGACAAAACCCAACAGAGAATAGCCTACACTCATTTTATCTGCTTCATCTATGCAATCTTCAATCCCACTGCAATCTGACATCTCCATAAACCAGTGCATTGAAATCATTCTGGCAAGGGTTGCCAGTGACTTTCCAATTGCTATATCCAATAGTTTGTTCTTAATCCTCTTACCAACCTCTCTTCAGTCTTTATAACTGGACAAGTCCTCTCCTGCCATAGCTTCTGGGGATGGTGGGACATACACCCATCCCCTTCTCACTCTCTTATCGTCACTCCACTTTCTGGAACTCCTTTCCATGCTCCTCTTCGGCCAAACCCCTCACTATTGATAGACTGCAAGGTTCTTTCTGTGGTTGTCTTCCCTCTACACCAGACACAGACATTATGGCAGGGTTCATCCACATTGGCCTCAACTGTCCTTATCAGTGCCTCAGAAATACACAGCAGGGCTTCCCTGGTGGCGCAGTGGTTAAGAATCCACCTGCCAATGCAGGGGACACGGGTTCAAGCCCTGGTCCGGGAAGATCCCACATGCTGCAGAGCAACTAAGCCCGTGCACCACAACTACTGAGACTGCACTCTAGAGCCCTCGAGCCACAACTACTGAAGCCTGCGTGCCTAGAGCCCGTGCTCTGCAACAAAAGAAGTCACTGCCCTGTGCACCGCAACAAAGAGTAGCCCCCGCTCGCCACAACTAGAGAAAGCCCGCGTGCAGCAACGAAGCCCCAACGCAGCCAAAAATAAATAAATAAATAAAATAAATAAATTTTTAAAAATCATATTAAAAAGCTATTAATGAGATTTAAAAAAAAAGAAATACACAGCAAGAACCTCTCTCCCCTGAATCCAAGTCCAGTAAATCTAAGTGCCTACTGGGCACAGCCATTCAGAGATGATTCTCACACTCAACAGAGACAAAGCTGAATCTAAAACTTAACAGGGATAAAAAGGAACCTTTCCTCCAAAATCTACTTCTCTATCCCAGAGTCTCCATCCTGGTTCATTCAATCCATCCATAGTCTTGCTTGTCTTTTTGTGACCAACACTGACCGACACTAATCCTCAAAGAGCTTATGTGTAAGAGGGAATACACAGGTGGTTATGATGCCACAGGCCAGGTGCTGCAATAAAGGGAAGCACGGAGCACCATGAGAGCCTTTAGTAGTACAAGAACAGTGGGATCCAACCTTAAAGAATGTAAAGGGAAGGGAGAAGGAAGAACATCTCTTACACAAGCCCTGCCCTCCACTGCAAGGACCACATCAGAATCCAAGGAGCCATCCTGAGCCCTCCCTCACTCTCCACTTCTGTGTGGATGCCAACTGTTTTCTATTCGACTTTCTGAACATCTTTCATATCCATTCTCTAATCTCCATTCCCAATGTTATTATCCTAAGTCAAGCTTTGGTCCTTTCTTTCCTAAACTACTCCAAGAGAGTCTTTGCTGATTTACATACCTTTTGATTTTCCCCTCAATTCTCTTCTATACACTATAAAAAATACAGAACAAACTTTCAAAGCACAAAATTGATCATGCCATCCCTATTTTAAATCCTTTAATAGCTCAGAACCATTTCAGCATGAAAACCATGATCCAGCTCTTGCCTTCTCCCCCAGCCTCAAAGAGCCTTTCAGCCTACTTGAAACCTTTGCTTCATTCTAACCAAAGTTCCCATGGATGCCAGGCTATTTCCCTCCTTTGCTGTACTGTATACAGACATGCATTATGCGTATGACATTAATGAGTACTTCCTGTGAGCTAGATATCTACAAAGTGCATTACTGTGCACTTCCCTATTTAAACCCTAAAGTAACTCCACTGAGATCAGTGACCATGAATATCTCTAATTCACCAATGATGGAAATTAAAATGCTTACCCAAGATCCCATAGTAAGAGCTGAGGATGTGACCTGAGCCTTATCTAAAATTCTATTACCATATTCATAACTACTATGCTATTTCCTTGGCCTTTCCTCAGTTGGCAATCTGGCAAAAACCTATCTTTCAAAGTTTATCTCAAGTATAAACTGCTTTATGAAGCCTTTCCCGACAACACTCCTCACCAACTACCAATGTCATTTTTTTAATGCTCTCCTCACTCTCACTCCATATCCGCAGTCAATCGTCATTCTTCCTGGATTCTGCATTTGCAAATTCACCTATTTGCTAAAATTTATAACCCCAAAATCAATGATTGTGGCACTTGTACGGTTATTCACAAACACACATGGAGTGGTGAAATATGTGAATCACCCTACATGCATGTTCATCCAGCTGAGGTCAAACAAGACAATGATTTGCCTTCTTGTTTCAGCCCTCATACTGTAAACAAGTATCTTTTTTTTTTTTTTTTTTTTTTTTTGCGATACGCAGGCCTCTCACTGCTGTGGTCTCTCCCATCGTGGAGCACAGCCTCCGGCCACGCAGGCTCAGCGGCCATGGCTCACGGGCCCAGCCACTCCGCGGCACGCGGGATCCCCCCGGACCAGGGCACGAACCCGCGTCCCCTGCATCGGCAGGCGGACTCTCAACCACTGCGCCACCAGGGAAGCCCAACAAGTATCCTTTTTGCAGTCTATTTATTGTCAGTGTTTTTCACATTTTTTGTGCTTCTTTTCGGTGATTTAGCTGCTTAAACGAGCCCCCAAGCACAAGTTCCTAAATGCAAGAAAGCTATGATGTGCTTTCTGATGAAAATACATGTTACATAGCTTCATTCAGTTATCAGTTACATTGTTGGCATGAGTTCATTGTTTCTTTTTTTTGTTTTTTTATAAATTTATTTATTTTATTTATTTATTTTTGGCTGTGTTGGGTCTTCATTTTGGTGCACGGTTTCTCATTGCGGTGGCTTCTCTTGTTGCGGAGCACAGGCTCTAGGCATGTGGGCTTCAGTAGTTGTGGCACGTGGGCTCAGTAGTTGTGGCTCCCGGGCTCTAGAGTGCAGGCTTAGTAGTTGTGACACACGGGCTTAGTTGCTTAGTTGCATGTGGAATCTTCCTGGACCAGGGCTCGAACGCATGTCCCCTATATTGGCAGGTGGATTCTTAACCACTGTGCCACCAGGGAAGCCCTAGTTCACTGTTAATGAATAATTACATATTAAATAAGGTGTCTTTCAACAGAAGCACACATAACACAAGATCAATATATCACCTTGACAAGCGTTGACAAGCACTGTGATCAAAGACACATAGGAATCTAACCTATATTTCCCCTAGGAGCAACGGTTCAGTATTCACAGTGACTTTACAGAACATAACTACCACAAATAATGAGAACTGACTGTACCTAAGCCCTTTTAATTAGATCACTCAGAAAAAGGCCCTACCTACCCCCTCCCCAGCCCATGGAAGCCATTCTCCTCTCTTCCCCTCAAGAATTTCTCCCACCTACAGCAGTGAGCCAGGCAGCCAATCCTGCAGACTACAACTGACCTGAGCTAGCTCAATCACTCCCCCAGGAACTCACAAGTGGGGAACAGAGGAAGCCATGAGGGGCTGTGGCAGCCACTGTCTTCCTTGGGCATTAACAGAAAGGAGATGAGCAGAGTGAGGGGGAGGTGGGTGGGGAGAAAGAGAGAGAGAGATTGATTTGAGAGGGGAAAACTGAAAGGAAAGAAACCAAGCCTGAGCCACCCAGGCATAATGTAAGTCATAAGGTAAATGCCTGAAGAGTCTGCATCTTCAAGAGACTGCAGGGTCTGGGTCTTCCCTGGTGGCGCAGTGGTTGAGAATCCGCCTGCCAATGCAGGGGACACGGGTTCGAGCCCTGGTCTGGGAAGATCCCACAGGCCGGGGAGCAACTAAGCCCGTGCGCCACAACTACTGCGCCAGTGTGCTGCAACTACTGAAGCCCGCGTGTCTAGAGCCTGTGCTCCGCAACAAGAGAAGCCACCACAATGAGAAGCCCGCACACCACAACAAAGAGTAGCCCCTGCTCGCTGCAATTAGAGAAAGCCCGTGAGCAGCAACAAAGCCCCAACACAGCCAAAAATAAATAAATAAAATAAATAAATTTATTTAAAAAAAAGAGAGACTGCAGGGTCTGGAGACTTGAAATCTACATTGCAAAAGGCACTCCAGATATGATTTAAATTCTTCCAATAGGAAGACAGTTGAATTCAGAACTGGGCAGAGTGGGGAAAGAGGTGGAAACCCACAAGGCATCCTTTGTGTTGGAACAGATCTAGCATAGGTAGTCTGGATCTTTAACAGTTCTGGCATGATTCCTGACCCCTGGATCACAACTTAGATAGTTAGTCCATGGAACAAACAAATGCAGCAGCAACTTCCTGCTCCCCAGATCTCAGCCAAGGTGCTATGATCCCGTACCCTGATTCTTCAGTTTTCTATTTGTGGCAGAAATGGCAATTCCCAAGGCAGGCCCACCAGCAATGGTGTTTTGGGAGATATCCCAGGAGATACGTCCCTGGGGTCCCAGCCAAGAACCTGTTCTCCAACCTTCAACAACTCCAATATCAAATCTCTTTCTGGTTAAGTTAACCAGGGACGTGTCCACTGTCTGTAATCGAATCATGACTGATAGAATTATCAAATAGAAACTAATAGCGGTGAGTAGAAAACAAACCTGGTATACAAATAATCAGTTCCTTGTGTATCTTAATGAAATTAAGCCAAATTACTCAAAATTCATTTTGTAGTAATTGAGTAAAATTACTAACTGAGCCATTTAACAAACTAGCCAGCCACTACAGCTACTTTCTCTTACTGGTCTAGCATAGTAGAAGCTATCAATAGCCTTTTGCTTAATCAATTCACCAAATACTAATGCAATGTCTGTGAAAAACGTCACTGCTGCCCACAACATAGGCGAGGCTAGTAGGCTATACCTATTGTGTCTAAGTATCAGCTGAAATGCATGCTTAGCAATCAACAGTGCTTATTTCCAATCCAGTTTATGCAAACTGTGCCATTATGTGATGTGATTAAATATTATTTAAGTAGATGAAGTGTGAATACAAAAATGTTATTGTTTCTACAAAATTTAAGTTAAGTATTTTGGAAAAATCCAGTATAGATAAGATGACTTAAAAAAAAAGGGGAGGATGCCAAAGGAAGTGTAGGAGCTACAGTAGTAAAAGGTTAGGGGGTAAAGGGATTTGTAAAATCTAGAAGGATTCTGGCTCATATTATTTCAAGTGTCTAAACTCTCACTTTAAAAAAACAGAAACTGAGTGGTACATGCTATATTGGGAGCTTATTGCTTATGCAAAAGAGGAAATGCAAGACTCTAACCTTTACTCAAAGAAAAGGCTTTATCCTGCAACAAAACATAAGCAAATGAATGTATATTTATGTTTTAAGTAGAAATAAAATAATAGATGTATCTTTCTGATTTACATCTTTAAAATAAAAACTACTCAAGAACTTTTGGAAACACTACTCTATGCCTTTATAATACAGGCATAAAAATAATGCAATGTCAACATTTGTCAAAATATTTCCTTATGGCTAAACAGAGCTATTTCCCTTGTCTGTTCCATAGTGCCAAGCCCTCCATCCCTGATTTAGGGGAAAATCAAATCAATAAGGGAACTTAACTTGAGTTAAAGAAAAACACAAAGCTCTGTGGGTTTACTCTTATGCTATTGTAAATAGTATTTCTTTAACTTTTGCTTTAGAAATAATTTGAAATTTACAGAAAAACTTCAGGAATAGAAAAATAAAAAACAAAAAAAGCCCTCTTACACTTAACCCAGATTCATCAAATTAGTATTTTACCCTATTTGCTTTATCAATTTGTGTTCTCTTTCTCTCCACATACTCACACATACATGTAATTTTTCTGAGCCATTTGAGTAAGCTGCATATATCGTGGCCCTTAACCCTAAAAACTTTAGTGTGTGTTTCCTAAGAATAGAGGTCTTCTCTTACACACAGACACAAGAGTTTTCAACTCCAATAAGTTTAACATAGAGACAATACTGATATCTAATTTCTGTGTTCCAATTTTGTCAAGTGACCCAATAATATCCCTTATAGCATTTTTTTTCGCTCCAGTAGGGAATTCAGTCTAGGATTAGATATTGCATGTAGCTGTCATTTCTCTTTAGTATTCTTAAAACTGGTATATTTCCAGAATCTATTTTTGTCTTCAATGACATTGTCATTTTTGAAGAATACAGTCACTTTTACATTTAAACACAAACATTTAAACAGAATATTTAATTGTTTTAAATACAACATTTCTTATTTCAGTGTATTTTTTTCTTTTGTTGCTGGTATATTAAAATGTCATTAACTTTTTTTTTTTTTTTTGTCTGCGTTGGGTCTTCGTTGCTGCGTGCGGGCTTCTCATTGTGGTGGCTTCTCTTGTTGTGGAGCATGGGCTCTAGGCACGCGGGCTTCAGTAGTTGTGGCTCCTGGGCTCAAAAGTGCAGGCTCAGTAGTTGTCGCTCGGGCTTAGCTGCTCTACGGCATGTGGGATCTTCCCGGACCAGCGATCGAACCCATGTCCCCTGCATTGGCAGGCGGATTCTTAACCACTGTGCCATGAGGGAAGCCCCATAAAAATGTCATTAACTTTTAAATGATCTCATATCCAGCTACCTTGCTAATAATCTCGTTTCCAAAAATTTGTCTATAGATTATTTAATGATTCTATATTGATCATGTGAAAATCATCTGAGAATAGTAATTTTTTTGTTGTTTCCTTAACAATACTCATTCATTTTATTTCTCTTTCTAATCTTACTGACCTGGCTAGGGCATCCTAGTGCTAAAGAGGAGTGACAGTAGAATGTCTTATTATAAAGGGAATGCTTTTAATCTTTACTCTTCAGAATAATGTTTACTATGTATAGGTTCCCTTTAAAAGGTTAGAAAAGTTCTGTTCTATCCCTTTCTCCAGGTTTTTTGTTTTATTGGGGGGGGGCGGGGTTGGTTTGCTTTTAAAAGAATTTTATCAAATGCTTTTTCTATATCTATTAGGATGGGTTTTCTCCTTTACTACTGAGATTAAATATAATTTAAATGTTGAACCAACCTATATTTCTGGAATGCACCCAATCTGATGATAATGTATTGTCAGAGTTGCACACTGTGGAATTATTTGTGTTAATATTTCATTTAAGGTTTCCTATCCTATCTTCATAAGTGAGGCTAGTAATTTTCCTTATTCATATTGTCCTCATCTGGTGCTGGTATTAAGACTTGCTAACCTGGGACTTCCCTGGTGGCACAGTGGTTAAGAATCTGCCTGCCAATGCAGGGGTTCGATCCCTGGTCCGGGAAGATCCCACAGGCCTTGGAGCAACTAAGTCCATGCGCCACAACTACTGAGCCCACATGCTGCAACTACTGAAGCCCGCGCACCTAGAGCCTGTGCTCTGTGCCTGGAAGCCACCACAATGAGAAGCCTGCGCACCGCAATGAAGAGCAGCCCCAGCTCACCGCAACTAGACAAAGCCTGCGTGCAGCAAGCAAGACCCAACGCAGCCAAAAAAAAAAAAAAAAGAAGACATGCTAGCCTGAAAAAATGAGTTGGGAAGTGTTCCTGAAAAGAGGGAAATTTTGAGTTTGTGAGGGTTGAAATTAGGTATAATTTGAATACTTTGTAGAACTAGCTTGCAATACCATCTGAACCTGGTATTCTTTGTGGTAAGACATATAACTACAGAATAAAAACTCTCAGATGGTATATTTCTACAACTTGAATACATTTCAGCATTTATATTTTTCTGGAAAACTGTCCATTCGAATGTATTAGCATAAGTTTTTCATGGTCTCACCTATAGTTTGGTATTCTTTTCAGTCCTAACACTGTTCTTGTCCAATTTTTTTTTCCAAGATGAGGATCTATAGCTCCCATCACTCTCAAAAATGTATCACATATGACCCCAAAAATAGTTAAGAACCACTGGACTAGATCATGGCCACAGAAGTGGTCTGAGCCGTGGTTCCATCTATACCCAGAGGTATAAGCACGTCATCTTTGTTAATGTTTAGTCTTGGTAACCTTTAAACTTAGGAAATTAAACAAGCTCAGTGTTCCTAAACACTAGTGGGCAGTGGTTCCGTCAGTTCACTAAAAAACAGGAATGAAAGTGTTCTGATTTTTCATAAAGTTACACTTCTTGAAGAATGCTCTTTCTGCTTTGTTGGTGCTTTTTTGAACAGTAAGTTATAGTAAGTTTTCTTTTATAATTTTTACTTTAGAAAATTAAAAGTTGACAAGCCTATGTCAGTCCAGCTTATTTTTTCAAATCTGGGAACCAATAAACTAAATGATCTCTAAGATCCTTCATGAGCCCAGCATTACATGTGAGAGAGGGAAAAGAAGAGAGGGTGGAGGGATGGAAGAAATTGCTTATTTACATTAATAAAAATGGAGTAACTTACTCAAGTTGAAGTTCTTATTTACCTTCCTAGTTTCCGAGTTTTTAACTCTATAGACCCCCAACCTCTACCTAGATAGATGAAACTTCCAAAGGTAACATTCTCAACAAACCATTCTCTTAGTAAAAATGGCTTCCAATTGGAAGCCATTCAAGTGGAATCTGAAATGACATTGGCAAACCACTTTAATTTCCAATTCTTCAGCTTGACATTTAAGATAAGTAATCCCATTATTTTCCTCTAAAGCACACAGATTTTCAGACCTTTCTAACTATCCCTCCTAAATCATTCATTCATTCAAATGACAACCCTCTCTTTCTATAGCTAAATAAGATTAATCAAAGAATTTGCCTGCTAAAATTATTTAACTTCAAGGAACTGGAGGCAATAAGGTGGAAAGAAAAAACTTTATCTTAGCTAGGTAAAGATATGAGAGCAATCTCAAAAATGCTGAACACAAGCACTGACTATTGAAAGAGGCATGCCCACTATAGAAAAGTTAATGGAGGCAGACCACAAAGTCATCCTAAGATTCCTCCCATCAATCCGCAAATATGTGACCAAGCAGAAGCAGAAGACTCTGCATTACTAACAGCAGAGGCAGCTAACATTCAAGAACTTAACATCAAGAGGTTAACAAACTCATTCAAGGTCACACAGCTTTGAAAAGATATTTTCAAATTTTGTTGTGGATAACTAAATGGGCAAGTAGGTGGAAAGGGAGGCTCAGGTGCTTGAAATGTACTTCCATCTGGCTCTAGATGCAGAAGCCAAAAGTAAAAAGAATTCCTCCCAGGATACCTGCCTAACTCAACCAAAATCACATGGAAAACAACATTAATAAAGATTGGCCAACTGGGCTTCCCTGGTGGCACAGTGGTTGAGAGTCCGCCTGCCGATGCAGGGGGCACGGGTTCGTGCCCCGGTCCGGGAAGATCCCACATGCCGCGGAGCGGCTGGGCCCGTGAGCCATGGCCGCTGAGCCTGCGCGTCCGGAGCCCGTGCTCCACAACGGGAGAGGCCACACAGTGAGAGGCCCACGTACCGCAAAAAAAAAAAAAAGATCGGCCAACTGACCAGAAATTCCTTCCCCTTTGTCAGATAGCAAAAATCCAGAAGAATGAGGAATCCTAGCAAAACTGACCAATACATGCAGTATGTACTTCAGAGTCAAACTCAAGGTACAAACATAAATGCTACAGGAGTTCCTGGGGAAAAGGCAAGACCACAGATGGCCACTGTGGGGGAAGGCATAAAGAAGACGTGAGTTTGAAGTGGGTCTTAAGTAAATGGGATCAAAAAAGGGTGAGCTATCCTTCTATGGGGGATAGGGAGCACATAATAACAGTGCTAATATAGGAAAATTAACTCATTTAATCCTCCCAAGAGCCCAGCCCTACGAGTTAAGTAGTATTATTAACCTTATTCTGTAAATGGGGAATTGGAAGCACAGAGCGATGTTCTCAAACTTACTGATCTCAGGTCTCCTTTATACTTTTAAAAATTATTGAGGAACCCAATAATAAGAGCTTGTATTTATGTGGGATATATATTTACTAAAACAGAGGAATTGTAAAATTATAAGTTAAAAGATAAATTTTAAATCCCCATACGTATGAAACTTTTAAGATAATTTAAAACTGTACATGGGTCAAAGGCAACAATGGTTCTACCAGAAGGTGAGGGGAGGGATTTTTATCCTGTTTGGAAAACTGGCATTGTGTGGAACCACTGCAGTCCTCTTTGTTTGTCACAACTGGAGGAGTGCTAGTGACACCTAGTGAGGGAGAGGCCAGGGATGCTGCTTAACAGCCCTACAATGCATAGGAAAAGCACCTACAACAAAATAATTATCCAGCCCTAAATGTCAATAGTGCAGAAGTTAAAAACCTTGCTCTAGGGACTTCCCTGGTGGCCCAGTGGCTAAGACTCCACACTCCCAATTCAGGGGGCCCAGGTCTGACCCCTGGTCAGGGAACTAGATCCCACATGCCACAACTAAGAGTTGCATGCCACAACTAAAAGATCCCGCATGCCAAAACGAAGATCTCATGTGCCGCAGTGAAAACCCAGCACAGCCAGCCAGCCAGCCAGGTGAATACATACATACATACATACATACAACCCTGCTCTACTGACATTCAGAAAGCAACTCCAATGTCTATCTACAGAAGAATCAATAAATAAATCAGAGTATATTCACCCAATGGAATATTATACAGCAGTGAAAATTAACAAACCAAAGCTACTCCCAACAATACGATGAACCTCAGAAAGTTAAGTCTTGGACTAGTCAAAGTACGTGTCCATTTACAAACCTAGAAAATAAAGTTTAATTTGTTTTTTAAGGATAAATGCATAAAAGATACATCTTTTTTTTTTTTTTAAGCAAAGGAATACTGAACATAAAAATAAGGACAAGGTTGGGAATTCTCTGGCCATCCAGTGGTTAGGACTCTGCGTTCTCACTGTCAAGGGCCTGGGTTCGATCCCTGGCCAGGGAACTAAAATCCCATAAGCCACATGGCTCAGAAAAAAAAAAAAAAGCAATAAAAGAAAATCAGGACAAGGCTGCTAAGCAAAGGTAGTTGAGATAGAAGAGCATCACAAAGTTTTTTTTTTTAACATCTTTATTGGAGTATAATTGCTTTACAATGGTGTGTTAGTTTCTGCTTTATAACAAACTGAATCAGTTATACATATACATATATCCCCATATCTCTTCCCTCTTGCGTCTCCCTCCCTCCCCCCCTCCCTATCCCACCCCTCTAGGTGGTCACAAAGCACCGAGCTGACCTCCCTGTGCTATGTGGCTGCTTCCCACTAGCTATCTATTTTATGTTTGGTAGTGCATATATGTCCATGCCACTCTCTCACTTTGTCCCAGCTCACCCTTCCCCCTCCTCGTATCCTCAAGTCCATTCTCTAGTAGGTCTGCATCTTTATTCCCATCTTGCCCCTAGGTTTCTTCATGATCTTTTTTTTTTTTTTAGATTCCATATATATGTGTTAGCATACGGTATTTGTTTTTCTCTTTCTGACTTACTTCACTCTGTATGACAGTCTCTAACAAAGTTTTATATCTCGATGAATTCATAGTACTGTACACCACGTCTTTCACATGCCTCAAGTATTACATAAAATCTTTTTTAAACGATGAATCAATATAAGTAATGAATTCCTGAAAATACCTGGAAATTTTAAATATACTTTAAATTAATACCAAGAATTTTTTTTACTTCTTTGCTGAAATTATTCTTTAATATAAAAACTCTACAAGTAATAAGCAAATAATCACTCCTAGTTTTTATTTTTGGTGACACCATATTTTTTTATATTAAAGGTACCAAAGCAAGACAGACCTGCAAGCCCAATGAACACCCCAACATAGGGCTTGAAACTGTTTTTTTAATTATATACTGTGGCATTATTTTAATTGAAAAAGCCTAGGGCTGGGTTATGTATTTGTATTCAAGCCCTTAAAAAGGAATTAATTTGCTTAGTTCTCCTTCCCTTAGCTTACTCTGTTACACAAACAATAACACAACTATAAATACCTATAAATGTATAGATTAAATGAACAATCAAGTGTGGCTCCTTTGGTGGAAGAACTTAAAATCATCAACTATAACATCAACAATAATTTTAGCATCAAAAGGTAATCTGGGGCTTCCCTGGTGGTGCAGTGGTTGAGAGTCCGCCTGTCGATGCTAGGGGACACGGGTTCGTGCCCCGGTCCGGGAAGATCCCACATGCCGCGGAGCGGCTGGGCCCGTGAGCCATGGCCGCTGACCCTGTGCGTCTGGAGCCTGTGCTCCGCAACGGGAGAGGCCACAACAGTAAGAGGCCCGCGTACAGAAAAAAAAAAAAAAAAGGTAATCTGTGTAGAAATTCATTTGCACACTAGAGAAACTTCCCTGGTGGTCCAGTGGGCTGGACCCCTGGTCAGGGAACTAGATCCCGCACGCATGCCACAACTAAGAGTCCGCATGCTGCAACTAAAGATTCTGTGTGCCGCAACTAAGACACAGCCCAGCCTAGAGAAATATTTTTAAAAAAAATCATTTGCACACTAGAATAAAATTCTTTTCTAGCTATGAGAACTATGCATCCTACTAATACCCTCTAATCTGGTAAGAAATCTTGTCACATAAATGTATCATAATGGCAAGGGGAAAGAAAGTTTACAAACAGCAGTAATTCAAAATAAGAAATCTCTTTATCTAGGAAATAGTTTGCAGTGTTTCATAAAAGCAAGTGATTTCTTACATTGCAATGCAGGAAAGTGTCATGACAGACCTTATGATTCAATTTGTCAAAGGTACAGAGAAGACAAAGAAAAGAAAAAAAATCAGTAAATATAAATGTAGACATACTGCTAAATTCTCTTTTGGAAGAAAGTAAAAAATTAAATTTTCAGTGGAAAGGTACCTGATAAACAGTGATCACAAGACAGAGAAAGCATCACTGTGTCATTAAATCTTCTTTTTAAGAATTTAGAAAATACTAATTTAAAATGACCAATGTTTTCTTTACTGTTGGACTCTACTTTCAAACCTACTATTTTTAACTTGAAGCCAAAAGTAATCTCTAATCTGCATATCAATAAAACATTTAAACTTGGAAAAAATGTTTTAAAATTTATAAGAATAAAAATCATTTTTAAAACATGGAAACAACCTTCTGATTATGATAGATTTGTGTCTGTCATGAAAAGGGCTAAAAAGGGAAATTCTGATCAATTTTCAATAAATGTGAATTAAGGAAAAAAACCTTAACTCTCTGTTAATTCCAATTTTTAGGAAAATTACATTAAAATTTGGGTCCGGACAGACCCCGAAAATTATGCAATGAATGCCAACTAATATTTCTGCTTGAACAGAAAAAAAGGATTGTTCTCCTATGACCAAGAAGAATTTAGAAACTTGATGCACTTTCTATTATTATGCAGCAGTGTGACAAGGACACACACAACAAAGAAGGCGATTTCAACAGTTTCGAAAACTTGTATTTCACCTGATTGTGAGTTCTGACTAAAAGCTTGCTGGGCTTGGACTGTATCGCTCAGAGTGCTTTGGGAGGAAGAGCCACTTCAGCGGAAGTGCGAGAGCTGCCGTGGACCCACAGCACCTGCTGCGGCTTCTTGGCTACCACCGGCCTGCGGCGCCCTCTGCAGGCGGGCTAGTCAACCAGCACTGCGCCGCCCACACACCAGCTGGATCCCGGAGCCGCGTAGACGCCCAGGGTGAAACACGCGTCGCCGCCAACCCTACAGTGAAGTCCGCGTAACTTTTACATCTGAGATTACCGAAACCATTTAGACCCATGAGAAAACTCACCAGAGGCCGTGTAAGTTACTCTTAGGTTCTTAGTTTAAAATATTAAAACGACAGCCAAATTTTGAACCACTTTGAGAACATATTTAAGTGCAATTTCATATGCAAACTTGGAAATTATATTCCTAACAATCCACAATCGCATAAGCCATACGCAGTGTCCGCTATACTTGACATGCGAACGCATCTAAAAATATTTTCAGTGTCTACTAGATGAGTTTAATTTTCCTCAGGTTCACAAATATTAAACTAAATTATAATAAACACAAATACAATCATGATACAAAGGAAAAATCATAATCTGTTACCCAATGCTTCTTACTGATTATAAAATATGGTTTAATATATTAAAATATAAGGCCAAACCTTCATTAGTGTTCACAGAAATGAACTCTACCTGGCCTGCATTTGGTTTGTTTGACTCATAATTTTTCTTTGTTGTTAATAGCAAAACAAATGTCTCCATTTTCCTGGGCTTATGGAGGGAGGCCCAGTCCCTCTGCATAAACTCCCTCCACAGTGTGATACTGAGAACTATGCTGACTGACAACTCTTTAAATACCACTATCTTATTAAAATGAACCTTTTAAAGAAAAGAAAAAAAAAAAAAAGACTTGCATTTGTTTGGTTCAGACCCAAACCCTAAATATAACTGAACTCTTTGCTCAACTCTCCTGCTACCACAAAAACAAACAAACCAAAGCCCACTAAATTAAGAATAAATCTACAGCACCAGCCCAGATGGTTGCACAGAATTATGCTCAATTAAGAAACATAACCCAATGTTACTTAAGCTGCTCCTGAACACAAGAAAAAAGAATAATAAGCTTTAAAATCCTTAAGAAGCAAGGCTAAAATGGGTAACAAAACTTGACAATTGGCCCAAGAAAACTGCAAAACAATTTTAAGAGTACTGATGACAATGCTTTTAAAAATGAGGAAGTGGGACTTCCCTGGTGGCAAAGTAGTTACGAATCTGCCTGCCAATGCAGGGGACAGGAGTTCGAGCCCTGGTCCAGGAAGATCCCACATACCACGGAGCAATTAAGCCCGTGCACCACAACTACCGAGCCTGCACTCTAGAGCCTGTGAGCCACAACTACTGAGGCCACGTGCCACAACTACTGAAGCCCACGCGCCTAGAGCCTGTGCTCTGCAATAAGAGAAGCCACCGCAATGAGAAGGCCGCGCACCACAACAAAGAGTAGCCCCCGCTCGCTGCAACTAGAGAAAGCCCACACACAGCAATGAAGACCCAACACAGCCAAAAATAAAAATAAATAAATAAACTTATAAAAAAAAATGAGCAAGCAAAATCCGAAAGCACATTAAAATAATAAACCATGACCAAAAGGTTATTCCAGGAATACAAGAATTGTTCAGTAGTAGTACATGTGTTATACAATTCTTTGTGTATGTGTATTGAGTGTGTGTGTATATATGGATATCTGAACATACGCATATTCCCTAGCTCTGTTCAATGAGAGGGCATGGGAGCAACACCCCAATATCAATAAGCACCTAGATCTTGGCTTCTAAATATTTGAGGTAGGGAACGTTCAAGATGAGCCTGAATCTCTCACTGTGCCTGAAAGGAAGGGAGTGCTCAGAGAATGATGGGACATGTCAAAAGGACAGAGAATGTACCCTGAAGGGTTCCCAGGGGCCAAACCTATGACAATTTAAGCATCAGTATAAATAATATTAACAAATTATAACTCCCTGAATAAAACAGGAAACCATAAATCCAAATTGACAAAAATAAATGAATAAATTGAAAGCCTGATAAGGAACAAGATATGTACATAGTTTTTTGAAACAAAAGAATAACTTTGGAGCAGAGAAGCATAGAAGATTCTGTCTTAATCAAGCAATCAAATCGAACATTACTAGTAACAGAACAAAATGAAGTTGTGTGCTACCTGATAAGATATAATTAAATTACAGCATCACCTCTGTGATATTCCTGCCAAAGATGCCTCAAGAATATAATCATGAGGAGACATCAAACAAAAATGAAGGGATTCTCTAAAATAACTGCCTTGTAATCTTCAAAGGTGTCAATATAATGAAAATCAAAGAAAGACTGAGGACGATTTGAGACTGAATGATGCTAACTTAAGAAACTTGAAAACAAGAAAATGCAATGCATCATTTGGACTGGACACTTTTGCTACAAAGACTGCTATAACAAATGGTGAAACGTAAAAGGTCTAAAGATTAGATGACAGTAATGTATCAATATTATTTAACTTCTTGATTTTAATGTATATACTGTGGTTATGCAGGAAACTGTCTTTATAGGAAACACACACCCAAGTATTGACCAGTGATAGGGTCATAAAGGCAAATTTTTCAAGGAAATAAAAGTTCTTTGTACTATTAATGCAACTTTTCTAAAAGTCTGAGATTGTCCCAAAGTTAAAAAAGAAAAATATTTTTAAAATACAAAGGAATAAATTTAAGAAATGTACAAGATCTGTGTAAAGATATCTTTAAAATATCCTTTATAAGGACTTAAAAGAAGACTTAAATGGAAAGGCATACCACATTTGGGGGCAGGAAAACTCAATATTCTAAAGATATTTCTCTACATTTCTCTATTAAGTTTATTTCCAAAACTATAAATAGGTTTTTTATAACTTGACATATTTAGATATAATGAGGAAAAATAAACAAGAATAACCTGGAAAGCTCTAAAAATATATTATAAAGCTACAACAATTAAAATGTTGAGGTAATGGTACATAAATAGATTGCTGTAATAGGAATCAAAATAACTTTCAGGGGGCTTCCCTGGTGGCGCAGTGGTTGAGAGTCCGCCTGCCGATGCGGGGGACACGGGTTCGTGCCCCGGTCCGGGAGGATCCCACATGCCGCGGAGCGGCTGGGCCTGCGGGCCATGGCCGCTGGGCCTGCGCGTCCGGGGCCTGTGCTCCGCAACGGGAGAGGCCGCAGCGGTGAGAGGCCCGCGTACCGCAATAAAAATAAAAAAAATAACTTTCAATACTGCACTGGTTAAATAAATTATCATACACATACAATGCAATACTGTGTCATCATTTTTAAAATGAAGCTCTAGGGACTTCCCTGGTGGCCCAGCGGTTAAGAACCTGTGCTTCCACTGCAGGGGGCATGGGTTCGATCCCTGGTCAGGGAACTAAGATCCCACATGCCATGTGGTACAGCCTAAAAAAAAAAAAAAAAAAAAGCTCTATATTTATATTTTAAAAATCTCATCCAAGGGGGTGGGAAAAGGGGAAATTAGATGAAAGTAGTCAAAAGGTACAAGTTTTCACTTATAATACTAGGGATATAACATACAACATGATAAACATAATTAACACTGCTGTACATTATATATGAAAGTTGATAAGGGAGTAAACCCTAAGAGTCTCATCACAGGGAAAATTTTTTTTCTATTTCTTTAATGTTGCATCTATATGAGATGATGGATGCTCACTAAACCTACTGTTGTAATCATTTCATGATGTATGTAAGCCAAATCATTATGTTGTACCCCTTAAACTTATACAATGCTGTATGTCATTTATACCTCAATAAAACTGAGGGGAGGAGGGGAAGGTCACATGCAAGTTACAGTTAAATGAAAAAAAAAATATTCAAAGCAGTAAGTATAGGTACTACCATTTGTGTAAAAAATGCATACATATGCATATACACACATATGCTTGTACAAAATATCTTATAAAGAATATATAGACTATGTCTGGAAAGCCCCAAAAGAAACAGTTTTAACAATGGTTAACTAATAAGAGGAAATGCCTATCTGATGGCCAAAGGTAAGAATATGTACTTTTTACCCATTTACACCTTCTCAGTTTTATACCTTGTTGTACACCTTGCACTGCCTACTTAAAATAATACTTCTTTAACATATATGTACATAAATAATAAAATAAATTTTTAAAAATAAATAAAATTATCAAAAAGGAATGAAAAATGAATTTCCCTATCTCAGGGCTAGATTCTTCCTGCTAATGAAAGCTGCCTGAATGTTGTAGACTGAGAGTTCTCAGTAAAGTGTCCAAATTTTAGGCGAGGGTTCCTTTTGAAAATTAAATAAAAACAAAATGGATGAGATAAGCTACCAGCAAAAATAAATAAATAAATAAGCCTCATCAGTACCATCAGTCTCCCACTCAAAGGGATGCCCGTGACCTTGCTGAGTATTTGATGGACTCCCAAAACAGAACCAAAGCAACAAGACCGATTTTCAATCAGAGAAACAAAGGGATGTCCTCAGGACTAGAATTTAAACAAATGTCTAGTGCAAAAGAAGAGTTAAAAGGTGGAGATAAAGAAAGAGCCAAAGTGAAGAAATGTGTCTTCTTTAACCTCCTTCAACAGGAAAAACGAACCTGCAGGAAGAATGTCCTAATGAACAGAAGTGAGTACTTCTAAGGGTCAAGAGAAGCCCAGCAGGTGAAAAATACCCCAGTTCAGATTACTCCTCAATGCTACCATCTCCATCTGTGGGACCTGCCTGTCACCAAATAATGTGTACTTTCCCAGGGACCAGACTTTCTAGAAAGAGCCCTGAGGAACAAACATGTATGCTTTGGGTCTGAGTTCTGGTTCTTCCTGTGAGTTTGATTAGGGAGTGACACTGAGGACCTTAGTCCTCCAATGCCTGACATACTCTGAATCACTGGGAAAAGTTCAGATTTCTGAACCTGCAATGCTGAAAATGAGAACAAGAATACGTAATCCCCCAAAAGTGATGTCACTGTCACACACACACTCCAAAAGGTCCTATCTGGCCAACTGTCCTTATTTTGACATCTCTCTCTAATTTCAAACTTTTCCCATTCCTTCTCTAGTAAATAGTAAATCAATACTTAAAATATGTATTTTGTACAGTTATCAAATATATTTTCAAATATTTAATTTAATCTACTAAGGCCTGAGTGTTAAAAGCCTAAATAATTTTAAATACAGCTTTGGGAAATTTTACTGATGATTACACATTACAAACTGTTACTATATGTTTCCTTCAATTTGGTTTCTAAGTCCCACTATAACTAGACATTTTCCAAATTTAACAGAAAGGTATCACCTGTATACACCCTAGTTCATCCCAAACCCTCTCCATCCCTTCCACTCATGCCAGACTGCAGGGTTTAATAAGGGCTATTAGGACTTTCTAAATGATCAACCGTAAGTGAATATTCATTATCAACATGCTTGAGCATGCCAGGGAGAGATTTCAGCAAAATAAAAGATAAAAAACAAGGCTTAGTAAACTTTGATAACTTAGAAAAGGAAAAATATGCAGGCTAGGAGCAGATACGTAGAACACTGTGCAGTGCAAGATTACATATCATGAAGGTAGAATGTAAGTCCTGCTTGGACAGAGGTTCCCAAAACACAGTCACTAGAAACCTGGCCTCTAACCACCATTTTAAAGTGTATATTTTTTAAAATTTTATTTATTTATTTGGCTCCATTGGGTCTTCATTGCTGCGCGCGGGCTTTCTCTAGTTGTGGCAAGCGAGGGCTACTCCTCGTTGCGTTGCGCGGGCTTCTCATTTCTGTGGCTTCTCTTGTGCAGCACGGGCTCTGTGGCATGTGGGCTTCAGTAGGTGTGGTGCGCGGGCTCAGTAGTTGTGGCTTGCGGGCTCTAGAGCGCAGGCTCAGCAGCTGTGGCACACGGTTTTAGCTGCTCCGCGGTATGTGGGATCCTCCCAGACCAGGGCTCGAACCCATGTCCCCTGCATTGGCAGGCGGATTCTTAACCACTGCACCACCAGGGAAGTCCCTAACCACCACTTTAAGAAAGGTGTTATTTTTCCTATTTGCAAATACGTGGTAATGTATAGGAAATTTTTTTTTCAACTGAGCCTTTCTTACTATAAATATAATAATGTTCATTCTCAAAAAACTTTTTTTTAATGAAGGGAAATCAAAATTACCAGTAATCCCACCACCAAGTTAACATTCCAGTGTATTTTTTCTAGACATACACATTTATAAACATGTTTAAACACAACTAGGATCATACAATGTATACAATTTTGTTTATTGCTTTTTTTCATTAAACAAAGAAGGTTTGGAATTACCTAATGTTTTTAAATATTCTTCCAAGTTAGTAATAGCAGAGCATAGAGTTCACTTAAAATAGACCCTGTGCTAGACACTTAGGTTATTTCTAATAATTTAGTTAGCAAAATATATAAGAGATCAATATTTCATGGTGGGGTAAACAGCACCAAGCTTCTTCCTCACAGGAGTTCTGGTAAGTGAACAAATGAGAACCACAGCCCTAAGGATAAGCTCTAGTGATACGCTGAACGTGACACTCATGCCCGGCCAGGCTCCTTAATTCACAAATACTTACTGGTTTGCCTTGATCCCCTTGTTTTCATTTCTGGAATTGTTTGGTTTGTAATAAATTGAGAAAATAAAATTGATGAGCAGCCAGCCTTAAAACACACCTGTAATGAGCTCAAGGAAGCAGGGTGGGAGAGTGCTATTAGTGGCCCCAGAGAAACCTGGAAGAGAAGACCTAAAACGAGTCAGGTTTAGATTTTTCTCAACCTGACCTTAAGCAACCCTCCTTTGAGATCAGGCCAGAACTTCTAAGAATAACTAGCTTTTGGCAACAGCTAATTCTTTAAACGTGTGAGGGGGGTTGGAAGGTGGTATTTAAAGCTATACTTATACTTCCCATCAGGTAAGACTAAGAAAATAGTAATTGTGTTTCGAAAGGGGGGAAGGGGCTAATGGATTGCCTTAGACCTCTGCTATTCAAACTGCCGTCAGCAGTCCTACGTGATTTAGTGGGTTATATCAATATTTTTTATACTATGTTATACAGTATCAGAGTACAGACAATATCAGAGTACAGAACAGGTGGCAAACTATTATTTTGTGAAATTTTTGTTTCAGTTTTATAGTGTGTGTGTGTGGTCCGGATGGGTAAAAGGTACTTCCTACCGTGTGCCTGACTTTAATTTTTTAGTTTCCTTAATTTTTTCATATATGTAAATGTCATTAATTTGTATAACAAAGGTTTACTGAGCACCTATACTATAGTGCTGGTGAGACAGCAGTGTGCTGCTGTGATGTAAATGAATAATAGTTGATCCCTGCCATTGTAGAATTCTTTCAGTTTAGAAACAAACTATCACATAATCACATAAATATAAGATTATAAACTGCTAAGTGTTATGGAAGGAAAAGTTTAGTAAATTAGGATCAGTTATCATTAGGGAAGCTGATTTAGATTGGGGAAAAGGTAGGGGTGACAGGTCAGGATTGTCTGAGAAACTGCATTCAAGCAGAGACCAGAAAGATGTACTTGGAAAGGAAGGGAGTGGGAAGGAAAATCTGCCTGGCAGAAAATGGCACTTTCAGCAAGGGTCTGTAAGGTCTGGGGAAATGAAAAGCCACTGGGCAGCTTCCCCGGTGGCGTAGTGGTTAAGAATCCGCCTGTCAATGCAGGGGACACGGGTTCGAGCCCTGGTCCGGGAAGATCCCACATGCCGCGGAGCAACTAAGCCCATGCGCCACAACTACTGAGCCTGCGTGCGCGCCTAGAGCCGGTGCTCCGCAACAAGGGAAGCCACCTTAATGAGAAGCCCGCTCACCACAGTGAAGAGCAGCCCCCGCTCGCTGCAACTAAAGAAAGCCCATGCAGCAACAAAGACCCGACCATAAATAAATAAATAAATTTATTTAATTAAAAAAAAAAGAAAAGCCACTGGACGGAAAGGTAGACCCATCTATTGATAAATAAGGCTTAGTGGGGGAGCTTGGGATAGGAAGAGATAATGCAGGACTTTTAAATGTCCCGAGGGCCATTAGAATGATCCAATTTGCATTTTAAAAGATCACTGGGTAGAGAAGAGATATCAAGGGGATACAGAGGTGGTACCAGGTGGAGACTAGAAGACTGATTTGATTCATATTTAGGAAGCAGAAGTGACAGGTTTGGTGATGGTACAAATGCGAGGGCTGAAGAGCCATGAGGCGTCTGGGATAACCCTCAGGTTTCCCAAGTTAACAAAGAAATGGAGTGAGGTACAAGAAAAACTCAGAGGAGCAGAGTGGAGAGGAAAGATCACAGTTTGGCCTGTTATAGTTAACAGGTAGAGATGCCAAATTAATAACTAAAACTGGATGGAAATATAAAACAAAGAAGTCATCACCAAAACGGTTTTGATGATACATTATTCTGCTCCTTAAATATTTACCCACAGTAATGTATAATACAAACCCAGAAGAATCTAGAATAAATTTTAAAGTCTCACAGAAACAGACTCACAGCCTTAGAAAAACAAACTTATGATTACCAAAGGGGAAAAGTGGGGGGGGGGGGATAAATTAGGATAAATCAGAGGTTGGGATTAACATGCACACACAACTATATATATCAAATAGATAATCAACAGGGACCTCCTGTAGAGCACAGAGAACTGTACTGAATACTCTGTAATAAACTCTATGGGGAAAAAATCTGAAAAAAAAATAGGTATATGTATAACTGAGTCACTTTGTTGTACACCTGAAACTAATACAACATTGTAAATCAACTATACTCCAATATAAAATAAAAATTAAATTAAAAAAAATTTTAGTCTCTATGGAACAGCAATTCATAAATACCACAGCAGCTGAAGCCACTGTGTATCTGAAAATACAGAGCAAGAGCAACGGTGTAACTAAACAGTCACATTCAAAACAATCCTCTTTTATGAAATAGTAAGGAATCACTTGTCTATTGTGTTCACAATATGCTCCACATCTAACACAGCGCATGGCACATAGGAGGTGTTATCTATTGAAGACAAGTACCCACTACTAGGCAGAATAAACCACAGCAAAAATAAAACAAATGGCGCAAATAACAAGCAATTCTGCAAGGAAAAACTCGAGTATGAAACATACAAATGTATAAATAAGGACATTTCTCAGAGAAAAAAAGGGAAATGAGTTATTTAGCACAAACTCAGTTCTCATACCCAAATAGATGCTATATTCTGGTCCCTAAGAATCGGCTTAATTTCAAGCTTCTAGGGAAGACCACCCCAGGCAACCTCACTGATCCCTAGAAGTCCCTACATATGAGAAAGAACAGAAATGTAATAAAAGCTTGATGTTGAAAAGCTATAGTAAAATCTCATCTAGGTTATTAAAACAAAACAAAAAAGGTTAAAAATGGCAATTACTAATGACATTTTTTCCTCTAAAGTCTCCTGTTGTCAGATTTTCTAACAAACATGGATTTTAACTGGTTTTTTCTCCTGCTCACAAAGGTCACACTGATACATAGGAGAAAAATCCAAAGATGCACATAAACACGAAGGAGACAAATTAACCATATTCCCATTGCCCAGAAGTAACCACTTTCAGTGTTTCATGTGGAGCTTTTTCTGTGCATACATGGGGATGGAAAGTAAAGAGTGATACACAGCTAGACTTAAGTCTATAAATGAGATTACAGAACACTGCTATGGCAAGTATATAGGACTGAGGAAAGACTAACCTAAAGTGACAACTGAGCTGAGCTATCTGAAGGATGAGATGGAATTAACCAGACAAAGAAGCACAGGCTGCTAGGCAGAGAGAACAAGAATGTGTGCTGGGTACCGAACCCCACCAAGCCAGGCAACTGGGGAGAGGGAGAAGACTGGCTGGGCAAAGCCTTGTTGAGAGGACTCAGGGAAAGAATGAGGTGAGGCCACTGAAAGAGAAGCAAGGTAGATAGACTCCTCAAAGGGAATGTCCCAATTGCTTAGGTGGGAAAAGGATTAGGCCCTACAAGTGTGGACTTAGATGATCAGCATCTTCTCCCAAAGGGTGTAAAGAGTAGGGGCACAGGGGAATCTTTGGGGAGGCGAGGGGGGGGTGAAGCTGCAGGGAGAAAAAGATAATAATCCGATATTTTAAATTTATATTTTAGGCTCCATAAAGCCTTCTAGACTGATAAGGATAAAGAAAATGTAGTGATTTTAACTATGGTACAACTCCCAAGAAATTCATATTAGAAATGAAGGTAGGGAGAGAAGCATTAACTATTCATAGTACAAAAAAGAAAATATAAATTTTAAAAGACTGAAAGACCTGCATTAGACACTGAGTTTAATGACAGCATGGAATGTACCTGTTTTATCATCATATCTCTAATAAACATACAGCAAATAAATCAATATCAAGGGAAATCATTATGAGTATTACGTATGAAAAAAGACTGGGCTAACAGAAAGGGACGATCTTAATGACATCCAGACAAGAAAAACACAACACTATACTCAGGACAAAGCCACACACAGAGAATTCTGCCTCTAAGAAGTGGTCTTCGTAGTGAAGCACGGAAGAGTCAATAGGCCTCTCAAAGGGGCCTATCAATACTATTATCCCTACCTGCTCATTCACTCATTCAAGAGAAAATGTTTAATCCAGAAATTCCACTACTAGGTGTATACCCAAGAGTTAAAAAAAAAAAATGCATACAAAACTAGTTCATGAATGTTCATAGCAGCATCATTCATGACAGTCAAAATGTACAAACAACCCACACGCCCATCAACCAACAAACACATAAAATGTGATATATCCATACAGTGGAATATTATTCAGCCATAAAAATGAATAAAGTACTGAAATATGCTATATATAACATGGATGAACTCTGAATATTATGCTAAGTGAAAAAACTCTAGCCACAAAAGACCAAGTATTATATAAGTACATTTATATGGAAAGTCCAGAACAGGCAAGTCTACTGAGACAGAAAGCAGATTAGTCCCTGCCTGGGGCTGGGGTGAAGACTGGATTTGGAAGAAATGGACAGTAACTGCTAATGGGAAAGTATTTCTTTTTGAGGTGATAAAAATGTGCTAAAATTGATTGTGCTGATGGTTGCACAATTCTATACATATACTAAATACCATGAAAAAAAATCCACTTTAAATAGGTGGATTTTATGGTATGTGAATTATATCTCAATAAAGCTGTTATTAAGAAACAGGGTATTTTGAGCACTGGGGCACTATGGTAAACTGCTGGAAATAGAACAAAGAAGACACACACACACACAAAACCTGTCAGAGCTCTAACATTCTCGTAGAGGAGAAAAGGCAATCAACAGGCAATTAGAAAACGATGCGAAGAGCAAAGAATTCAGACTGTACCCCAGCGGGACCTAACCTAGCCCTGTATGATTACGATGTCTAGAAGAGAACTCAATATACCAGATTTTCGTCCTTAAATTGAAATTTAAGTCTAAGAAGCTTTTTTAAAATTAAGTACCTGTTCAGCCTCCTAAAATCTGCATTCTTACTGAAGGTTAACAGATTCTTCTTTTAAGCATTTGTGCACATGCAATGTTTAAAATATGTTTTTAACTTTACAAAAGCAACAGATTACAGTCTGTTAATAAAATGAAACAAGTCTCCGATTTAAATTGTATTGCCAAGTTCGTAGGGTGCTGTAAAGATTATGTGCAAACTTTTCATAAGACCTTAAATTGGAAGAAAGAGGGCCTAAAAGACCCGAACCGTGTGACACATTCCAAAACAAAGCCTGGGAGTTGGGAGGGGACCCGAAAGGTAGGAGACCTAGACTAATGATCATAAAGAACTGAGTGCTACAAAGTAAAAATGGACCTTTAATATTTAAAGCCACTAATTTTCAAACACGACACTTCGAAATTAGAATATTAGTAACCGTTGCCATAGGAACAGTGACGCTGAGTTTCCCGAGATTAAAAATAAAAAATACTGCAAATTCAAGTGGGTGAAATAGGGCAAAGTTTGGTCCGAACGTAGGTGAACCGAGCCTACCAAAAAACTTCCACAAGGGTTAAGAGTGGACCGGCTGCAACTTTTAACCTACACTTCCGAAGCAGCGCTTGATAAATCACCCAGCAGGGTAATTTACCAACTGCTAAAAAAAAAAAAAAAAAAAAAAGTTTGCCCTCTCTTCTCCAGGGGGAGGAACCACACAAAAACGCTCCCTGGCATTCGCCCACAACCAAAACCAGACCGTGCAGACGTGCGTGGTTGCAGCTCAAGGGGAGACTGGCTCCGAGTTCACCCGGAAAGCATCCGAATCGAGCCCTGCTGGTTTCATTGGCTGAGCCCCGAGGAAAACCCCAAGCTCGAGCCCGGAGCCCCAGCCTGCCTGGCTCCTTTCTTCACATTCCCACCCCCCGCCACGTCCTATGCCTGGCATTCCACGCGACCCGATCCAACTCATATTTATTAAGCACCCACTGTCTACACCGCATCGTGGCTAGAGGCACTGCAGGAAGAAATGGCCCCACGCCGGAAAAACCAATAGGATAGCCACAGGGGCTAAGGACGGACCCGAGAGAGGAGCTGGCTACCTACGGTGGGGTAGTCTGGAGAGGAGCCCTCACCCTCACCCCGCGGGTCATGAGAGTCCCAGGGAAGAGATGGCCCCGAGGGGCGCACCAGGCCCGGCCTCCGCGGAGTCCACCGCAGACCGGGCTGGGAGGGGAAAGGTAAGGAGTAGGCATCCCCGGACCACCCGCGCGCCCCTTCCAAGGAGCCCGACCCTGACTCCGGCCCCCGGGAGAACGGCGAGCCTGGGGACCGAACCCCCGGAGGGCCGGAGCGGGCTGTCACTGGCTCCCGCCTCCCACCCCAAGACCATGGCCGGCCGCTCTCTCGCCAGCGTGACAGTCGCGGCGGCCGCGGACCTAGCGTCTCTGGCCCGGCGTCTCCGCTCCGCCGGACGCCGGCACCCCCTGCTGCCCCGCGCAGAGCGGGGCAGTGCCAGGAAGACCGCCCGGGCCCCTCCCCCAACGGTCCCCATCCCCCGGACTCCGGAAAAGCAGTTACCTGGCGCGCAAGCGGGGGAGAGGACACGACCCAGAAGAGGAAGGTGAGAAGGCAAACGGTGGCCTCCGGCCCAGGGAGATTCGGGAAATTTGGAAGACTTGTTCCGCACTGGGTGACAGCTGTTCGCTGCGCACGCGCACCCGGACCCAGTCGCCCGATGACTCCGCCGCTCCTCACCCTCCCGTCGAGGGGCAGGGAGACAGCGGCGAAGGCGCGCGCACAGCGCCAGCCGGCTCTCCCTGCGCGAGGGCGCGCGCGCCGTCACGTGACCGCGGGGCCCGGCACTTAGTGGGTCACGTGAACTTCCAAACAGCTTAAAGGTGCCAGGCACCTTCTTGCTTTGGGCTTAATCTTCCGCACTGTTCTTAGCTTAGGCTCCCGCCGCGCTTCGTGTTTTCTGGAGACGGACATGTCCCCTTTTGCCCAGAACGGGAAGACACTTGAGCAGAAGGAAGGAACAGGTGCACAGAACCTTGCCTGGAAGCGCCTACCGGGTTCCCTCAGGGCTGGACCTGATGGAGTCCACGCGCCACACGTCGCCCTGGGTTCCGACGCGGGCCTATGGCGGCCTCCGGAACGCGAACGTCAGAGTGGCGTTGCCCTGGGTGCGGCCTCGGAATGCCCAGCCGAGCCTGGCTAGGATGTCGCTGCTCGCTGCTGGGCAGCAAGGACAGCGTCATACGGCCGGGGCTCCTGAGCCTCCAGACCGAAATGGGAGATCCCGAGTGAGCGAAGGGTGTGTGCCTGCCAACCCTTTAACAAGTAACTCAAGCGAGAAGCTGTGCTGTTAGCCGAGGGGAGTGAAACTGCCCTGTACTGCAGTCACCTACGCGGAACAAGTTCCGCACCGCGCAGGTGTGCTCTTGAGTCCCGAGGCGACCCCCATAGGAATTCGGACGGGGGGGGGGTCTCTCAAAAACTTGGGGTGACAGCACTATGGCCTGAATTGTAGTAACAGGAAGTGCAGGTACCTCCGGACCCCTCAGACGTACTTAAATTAGCTTGCTACAACTTGTTATTTCTGTGCTGTACCTCTGTCTTCCAAGGTGTCAGAAAGAACCACACAGACCTTACTTAACTAAAGTCTTTGTACTACCAAAGACAGATGGCTGAGCACCAGGTGTTTTGCAAAGCTGAACAATTTTTTTAACTTCCTGTAGAGTTCCCAGCTGGGTCCTTTGTGACGTTTCCTCTAACGTCTTCTCGGCGAAGAAAGATTGGGCAGAACCTTACACTTCTGAGCACACTCGGGCTGTCTCATATGCTGAGTTTTCTACTACAATCCACTGATTTCTGTTTTTTTTTTTAATATCTAAACAGGTCCACTTACCGCACCCTGGGAGTCTTTTCTCCCTGGAAGGAGCATTGCGAGGACAGATGAAATACGGGTGATTAAGTAAAGCTAATGGAATTATTGGGTCACCACATTTCATAAGTCATTAAATTAGAATTATTACCCACATAGGTACACGATTGAACTTACCTAATATGTAAACTCAACTGGGACTTTTCCAAATGTGTATACTATGAGGATCCCAACCCTCCTTACAAGTCAATCGGATATGCTAAAACAATAAACGTATAACAGCATTCATTTAGGGCTTACTGTGAACTTGACACTGTTTTAAGAGCCTCACATATATTAACGAAATTAATCCTTATAATCATTCAATGAATAGGTATGATTATTACCTCCTTGTTACAGATATGAAAACCGAAGTATTGAGATTAAGAAATATGTCAACTACTGAGAATCCGCCTGCCGATGCAGGGGACACGGGTTCGTGCCCCGGTCCGGGAAGATCCCACATGCCGCGGAGCGGCTGGGCCCGTGAGCCATGGCCGCTGAGCCTGCGCGTCCGGAGCCTGTGCTCCGCAATGGGAGAGGCCACAACAGTGAGAGGCCCGCATACCGCAAAAAAAGAAAACAAAAAGAAAAAAAAAAAGGAAATATGTCAACTACTAAACACCAGGGTCCTTGGAAGCCATATGCTGTATTAGACGAGGAACCTAGTACACCAAAGCTAAAAGTCTGGAAACCTGAATTCCAGTCCACTCACAATTTGTAGACACATAATACTGCACAAATAACGTTTGTCGAACACAGTAAATCGAGTCTCAGTTTTTTTAATCTGAAAAATGAGGGTGACATATCAGTTTTGCTGACTTTGAGCATTTTTGAACATTAAAGAAGATACTGTACAATGTCAAAACACTTCAAAAGCTGTAAAGCACTGTGTGAATCTATTAACCACTTCACAGTTTTGGAAATTGAAGTGAGCCTATTAGAAGATCAACTGGATTCATGTCACAGAAAATGTTGTGTCCCTAATGTATTGAAATATCTCTGTTGTAAATTACAATGAAAATTAACATTTTAGCCATGTAGTAAATTATTTACGTCCAATTAAAAATGCCAGTTGTAATAAGATGGAGGCTGTATAATGGATACATAGATTTTCCTTGAAGCTTATGTTATGTGAACTACTGTTCACCTCAGAGACAATACTTATAAATTTCTTAAGATATGTATAACGCAGCAAATTGATAAATTGATACACTACTAAATAATATAGTCTAATTTTGAATATATTGAAGTCCATTAGACTTTTGCAAATATAAATAAATAATAGTAATACTCATTAATGTTTCCATTTATCATTATCATATATGCATGTTACTTCTACAGGTATAATACAAACCAACCAATAACTAGATGTTTAGATGATTTTTTTAAAGTGTCATAGTTAATATGATAGTGAGTACCTAATAAAATTAGAAATTTTGGTACCTGTTCTTCTCTGTGTCCTGTGTTCTGAAGTTCAGATCAATTTATCTCTTACCGGGATTATTACAAAAGTCTCCTAATGATCTCCCTACCTCCAATGCATTCTCCACTCACCCCCTCCCCCTCCAACTCATCTTCTATACTGCAAGTCAGAATTACCCTCCTAAAATAAAAATTGTGGATCATGATTCCGCACAACTGAAACACTTCACTAATTCCCCATCATTATCAAAGCTTTCCAGTCTTTTTCCACTAGGGAGTCACAATGACCAAGAAGAATATGGTGACCAAGGATGTGGGCTAGACATTGAAGTGAGTCAACTCTCTGTATAAGCTAAATATTCAGTCAGTTTGGATACCATTATGTCTGTGTTTAATATAATAAAAACACCTAAAATTACCAGTTAAAATTTTAATTTCCCCATCAAAATATTTGAATAAAATTAAAGCTTTGGGGAGATATGTCATTTCTTTCCCTAGGGCTTCTAGTTCTCCCTGGGCCATTGTCCTAAACTTGTACATGTGTGTTTGGAAGGGTGGGGTGCTGGGGGAACAAGTGAGGTAGTTTATGTTTTCTTTCACATCAAGGAAAACATTGGGACTTATTTATGACATCAAATCATAACAATAGGGCTTCCCTGGTGGCGCAGTGGTTGAGAGTCTGCCTGCCGATGCAGAGGACACGGGTTCGTGCCCTGGTCTGGGAAGATCCCACATGCCGCGGAGCGGCTGGGCCCGTGAGCCATGGCCGCTGAGCCTGCGCATCCGGAGCCTGTGCTCCACAACGGGAGAGGCCACAACAGTGAGAGGCCCACGTACCGCAAAAAAAAAAAAAAAATCGTAACAATAAAAACCATTCATTTTAGCAAATAAAAACTACATACCTAAGTTGAAGTTGCAAACTCAGTATTTATAGTTGTTTAAATCAATCCTTTTTATTATGTATTACTGTTATTATTTGTACTATGTTTTATGAACAGGTTTTGGATAATGATACAACTATGAACAGGACAGATGTGGCCTTGCTCTCATGGAACACACAATAAAGCCACAATGAGATACCAACATACATCCACAAAAATAAAAACTGACAAACATTGGTGACAATGTGGAGAAATAGAACTACATATACATATGCATCAAGCACATACACAAAAAGGTTTATAGCATTACTTGTGAGGCCCCAAACTGGAAACAACCCAGGTATCTATCAGCAGTTAAGTGGAGATATAAATGTCAATAAATTTCTACAATGGAAAACTATACAGCAATAAAAATAAATGAATTACTGCTACCCAGAACAGAATGACAATCTCACAAAAACAATGGTAAGTGAAAGAAGACAGACCCAAAAGAATACATGCTGTGTTATTCCATTTATTTAACATTAAAAATAGATAGAACTATTCTATGGTGTTAAAAGTCAAAATAATGGGGACTTCCCTGGTGGCGCAGTGGTTGAGAATCCGCCTGCCGATACAGGGGACACGGGTTCGAGCCCTGGTCTGGGAAGATCCCACATGCCACGGAGCAACTAAGCCCGTGCGCCACAACTACTGAGCCCACGTGCCGCAACTACTGAAGCCACCGCAATGAGAAGACCGTGCACTGCAAGGAAGAGTAGACCCTGCTCACCACACTGCTCGCCGCGTGCAGCCACAAAGACCCAACACAGCCAAAAATAAATAAATAAATTTTAAAAATTTATTTAAAAAAAAAAGTCAAAATAATGGTTGCCTTTGAGGAGAAGAAAGGGGTGGAGCAATTGGGAGGGGAGGGGAAAGGAACCTCTGGGGTGTGGCTTATGTTCTATTTTTTAACCTGGATGATAATAATTGTGATAATTCATCAAGCTGTACACTTAAGATTTGTGCACTTTTATATAAGTGACACTTAAATTTAAAAGGTTTTTCAAATATTTAGTATGTTAATATTTGTATATTTTTTATAGCAACTTTCTTACCCACCTTTTGACAAATGGACCTCCCAGGTTGATTTAACTTGATAAATAAAGGGTAAAACTTCTGAACCTTCCCTTTCCTTTTGAACAAAATTTTTTGTTGATTAGAAAGGGGAAAACTTGAAGGCAAAAACAAGTGAAAAGGAAACTGAGTGTCTTTTTCCTTTGCTCCTATTGACCCTTAAGAATTTCAGTAACTGAAAGAGTTTTCTCTCTACTGTTTCCCTAACTTGGATAGTTTCTTTATCAGGGTTGTCAGTAACTCACAATGAAATACAATAATTTTGTTAGCATAAGTAATTTTTTAGCTTTCTCAGCCATATTATATACATACTGATATTTCAAATCCTTTTTAGTTGCAGGCAAAGAATATACAGGCATACCTTGGAGATAATGTGGGGACTGTTCCAGACCACTGCAATAAAGTGAGCCATATTAATTTTTTGGTTCTGTAGTGTACATAAAAGTTATGTTCACACTATACTGTAGTCTATTAAATGTGCAATATCATTATGTCTTAAAAATGTACAGACCTTAATTTAAAAATACTTTATTGGCAAAAAAACGCTAACCATCATCTGAGCCTTCAGAAGGTTGTAAACTTTTTACTGGTGGAAGGTCTTGCCTCGGTGTTGACGGCTGCTGACTGATCAGGGTGGTGGTTGCTAAAGCTTGGGGTGGCAGTGGCCATTCCTTTAAATAAGAGCAATAAATTTTGCCACATCAAATGACTCTTCTTTCACAAATAATTTCTCTGTAGCATGCAAAGCTCTTTGATAGCATTTCGCTCAGAGTAGAACTTCTTTCAAAATTAAAGTCAATCTTCACAAATGCTACTACTGCTTTATCAACTAAGTTTATATACTAATCTAAATCCTTTGTTGTCATTTTAACGATCTCCACACCATCTTCACCAGGAGTTGATTCCATCTCAAGAAACCACTTTCTTTGCTCATTCATAAGAAGTGACTCCTTATTCATTCAAGTTTCACCGTGAGGTTACAATACAGCCACATCTTCAGGCTCCACTTCTAATTCTAGTTCTCTTGCTATTTCCATCACATCTGCAGCTCCTTTCTCCACTCCCCTCAAAGTCATCCATGAGGGTTGGAATCCAATTCTTCCAAATTCCTTTATTTATTCTATTTATTTATTTTTGGCTGCGTTGGGTCCTCGCTGCTGCGCGCAGGCCCTCTCTAGTTGTAGCGAGTGGGGGCCACTCCTCGCTGCAGGGTGCAAACCTCCCATGGCGGTGGCCTCTTTTTTTGTTGCAGAGCATGGGCTCCAGGCACGCGGGCCCCAGCAGCTGCAGCACGCAGGCTCAGCAGCAGTGGTGCACAGGCCAGCTGCTCCACGGCATGAGGCATCCTCCCGGACCCGGGCTCGAACCCGTGTCCCCTGCACCGGCAGGCAGACTCCCAACCACTGTGCCACCAGGGAAGTCCCCCAAATTCCTTTAATGTTGACCTCTTCCCATGAATCTCAAATGTTCTTAATGTCATCTAGAATGCTCAATCTTTTCCAGAAGATTTTCCATTGACTTTGTCCAGATCCATCAGAGGATAACTATGGCCACTATAGCCTTATGAAATGTATTTCTTAAATAATAAGACTTGAAAGTCAAAATGACTCCTTCATCCATAGGCTGCAGGATGGGTGTTGTGTCAGCAAGCATAAAAACAACACTAATCTTGTTGTACACCTGGATCAGAGCTCTTGGGTGACCAAGTACATTGAGCAGTCAATGAGCAGTAATATTTTGAAAGGAATCTGTTTTTCTGAGCAGTAGGTCTCCACAGTGGGCTTAAAATATTTAGTTAACCATCTTGTAAACAGATAGGCTGCCAATCAGGCTTTGTTGTTCCATTTATAGAGCACAGGCAGAGTAGATTCTGCATAATTCTTAAAGGCCCTAGGACTTTTCCGAATGGTAAATGAGCATTGGCTTCAACTTCAAGTCATCAGCCACATTAGCCCCTAATAAGACAGTCATTCTGCCCTTTGAAGCTTTGAAGCCAGCCATTGACTTCTCCTCTTTAGCTATAAAAGTCCTAGATGGCATCTTCTTCCAATATAAGGCTGTTTCATCTACCTTGAAAATCTGTTGTTTAATGTAGCCACCTTCGTCTTAGCTAGATTTGGATAACTTGCTGCAACTTCTACATCAGCCCTTGCTGCTTCACCTTGCACTTTTATGTTATGGAGATGACTTCTTTCCTTAAACATCATGAACCAACCTCTGCTAGCTTCAAATTTTTCTTTTGTAACTTTCTCACCTCTCTCAGCCTTCATAGAATTGAAGAGAGTTAGGGCCTTGCTCCGGATTAGGCTTTAGTTTAAGGGAATGTTGTGGCTGGTTTGAACTTCTATCTAGATCACTCAGACTTTCTCCATATCAGCAAAAAGGCTGCTTCATTTTCTTATCATTTGTGTGTTCACTTGAGTAGCACTTTTAATTTCCTTCGAGAACTTTTCCTTTGCATTCACAACTTGGCTAAGTACTTTGCTTGAGGCCTAGCTTTGGGCCTATCTTGGCTTTCGGACATGCCTCCCTCACTAAGCTTAATCATTTCTAGCTTTTGATTTAAAGTGAGAGATGTGCAGCCCTTCCTTTCACTTGAACACTTACAGGCCATTGTAGGGTTACGACTTGGTCTAATTTGAACACTGCTGTGTCTCAGGGTATAGAGAGGCCCAAAACAAGGGAGAGAGAGGGGGAACAGTGAAGCAGTCAGAACACACACAACATTTATCAATTGTTTGCCGTCCTATGTGGGTGTGGTTTGTGGTGCCCCAAAACAATTATAACAGTAACATCAACGATCACTGATCACAGATCATCAAAACAAATAAAATAACGAAAATTTTGTGAGAATTCTCACAACATATTGTGAGAATTACCAAAATGCAACATAGAAACAGGAAGTGAGCAAATTTTATTGGAAAAATGGTGACCATAGACTTGCTCAATGCAGGGTTGCCACAAAACTTCAATTTGTAAAAACCACATTATCTGCAAAGCACAATAAAGCGAAGTAAAATAAAGCAAGGTATGGGGCTTCCCTGGTGGTGCAGTGGTTAAGAATCTGCCTGCCAATGCAGGGGACATGGGTTTGAGCCCTGATCCGGGAAGATCCCACATGCTGCGGAGCAACTAAGCCCATGAGCCACAACTACTGAGCCCATGTGCCTAGAGTTCATGCTCTGCAACAAAAGAAGCCACCGCAATGAGAAGCCCGGGCACCACAACAAAGAGTAGGCCCCCCTCACCACAACTAGAGAAAGCCCGCGTGCAGCAACGAAGACCCAACACAGCCAAAAATAAATTAATTAAATAAATAAAGTTATAAAAAACAAAAACAAGGTATGCCTTGTTATTATTATTTTTTTAATAAAAAGGGGGATGATTTTTAAAATATTTTCTCTCCTTAGTTTGCTGAAATCACTTCTGGTTAGTAAGGAAAGCAGCAGGTCCATTTACGACAGCATATGACAATACCATGTGTGTGTTAACCAACTTCTTTAGTCTGTAAGCCAGAGGTTTAATGGAACAAGGTGTATTGGTTTACATTGTAAACCCAAGAAAAAATTATCTGGAGTAATAAGTCTATCTTACAACATATCTAACCATTAAATACCATATAATTTCCAGTGTATTAAAGTGTATCTGATTTAAACCAATCTATGCAGAAGACCTATTAATTAATTCACTCATTCAAGCTTTATTGAAATATGCTAGGAAATAGTACTCTGGTATGAATTATAGAAACAAAATGTTCTATTTGGTGGAGAAATTATTGTCTCTGCCAAAATGAAAACAAATTCTTTTTTTTATACATACTTTATCTATGTTTCATCATAAGTTAATACTTATTTTCCATAAAAAATGCTTTGGGGTCTTCAGCAAGTGAAGTGAAGGACTTTTGTTTATATATCTTTTAAGTGCTCACTCCCACTGGGAAAACTGGCATTACCTGCTAAAGTTGAACATATGCATACCCTGTGACCCAGCAATTTCTCCCCTAAGTCTGCATATATATATGCATCAAAATACATGTTAAGAGCAGCATTATTGGTAATTAGCAAAAACATATTACTAAAGATAAAAGGTAGAGGCCAGTGTTTATAGATTTAATAATCATAGAACAGGCCATATATTTCAGGTAGAGGCCAGGTATGCCTCTCTTAGGCCTCAGGTGGAGCCAGAAAGAAAAGGTAGAAGAAAAGTTTCAGGCCCATGAAGTCCCTGTGGCGGGGAAGTGGTCCAAACTGACCAGGAGAAAACAGAGGCCCTGCTGGTAGTAAGCTTGTGATGGGTGAACCTGAGACGGGTTGGGATTTGTATCAGAGTCAACCAAGCCATCCACTGTGGTGGAAGGGGAAGAATTTGGGGCGATACTAATTAGTACCGACTGCATCAGGGTTCCAGTCTAAGCAAATCTCTTCTACTAATGATCACAGAGTACCTGTAATTTCACAGAAGATCCCTCATCACTGAGGAGTACTGTACCCCTCCACCCTCAGGCATGAACTTAAAAGATCCTTTCACTGAAGGAGACATCAGATATTGTATTGCTACTTTTATAGTCTCTGATTATAACAGAAAATAAAGGACTCTGTTTCTTGGAAATGAAATTTGTGTATTAGTTGGAAAGAGACTACAAAATGTTGCTTTAACAATCCCTGGTTTTCAGAGCATTAGCAACTTTTTTTTTTAACTCATTCCTCTATTAATTTCTGTCTCAGAAATGTGGCTTGCTTCATCTCTCTGGCAATAATAGCTCTTTCAGTATCACAAACAAGGATCAAATAGCCATGGGCTTTCTTCTGCAGAACAACGTGTTGCCTTATAAGATATTTTCATACTCTATAGTTTCCCTCTATTTTGTTGAATACACTAATTTTTTTTTTTTTTTTTTTTTTTGCGGTACGCGGGCCTCTCACTGTTGTGGCCTCTCCCGTTGCGGAGCACAGGCTCCGGATGCACAGGCCCAGCGGCCATGGCTCATGGACCCAGCCGCTCCACGGCATGCGAGATTCTCCCAGACCAGGGCACGAACCCGCGTCTCCTACATCAGCAGGCGGACTCCCAAACACTGCACCACCAGGGAAGCCCAAATACACTAATTTTAATATTTCCCTTCTGCTGTACCTAACTGTTCCTAATCTTTCTTCTCTGCTCAAATTCTTCCAGTAAGGTATTTTGTCTGATCAATGAGTCCAATTTTCAGCTTGAAGCTTTATATTTTCAAGGGACCTTGCACTGTCTACAATGATCAAGTAACCTGCTCCACCTTCCTTAAGTGCTCTTCCAACCATGCATAATTGACATCTCATCACTCAGATAAAGCTGTAAATGGTTTCTCTACTGAAACTAATGTTAATATAGCTAGCGTCTTCTTTGTTATATTCATTCTGTTACGATAAAATACAAAATATGACCACAAATTTCTCCCATGCTCCTATGCAATGACTTTGCTCTTCCTTCCATCAAGAGGTTATCTATTTCCCCACTCTGTGAATCTGGACTCATCTTGTGACTTGATTTGATCGACAGAATGTGGCAGAAGTGATGTTCTGTGACTTCCAAAGCCAGATCTTAAGAGACATTGCAGATTCTGCTTTTACCCTTTTATGATGCTGCCCTGAGACCATCATGTAAGGAAGCCAGTCTCGCCTGCTAGAGAATAATGGTCACGTGGGAAAGAACCAAAGCTCGCAATGGACAGCACCAACTGTCAGACATGTTAAGTGAGGTCACATTGACCTTCCAGCCCAACTGTCTTTCAGCTGAATGTTTCTGTACCAGTGAGCCCAGGTAAAACCAGCAGATAAACTGTCAACCCACCCAGAGAATCATTTAAAGATAATAATAAATCATTGCTGCTTTAAGCTACTAAGTTTTGGGGTTGTTTATTATGCCACAATAGATAACTGATAGTATTATCTTCTCTGTCTTTAACTTTCTCAACTTGCTGATCCCCTGGGCCTCCATTGTCTAATTCAGAAAATACAATTTCTTTTTTATTTTCTTTTTCTTTTTTTTTGCCCTCAGTTTCAGAATTGACCTGCACATAACTGATCTGTGCAAGATAATTATTCAAAACTTTAGCATCATCAGTTTTATAATCGAGAGATCCTTTCCTCTCATTTGGAGACCTTTGATGTACTTTTAGTTTTTCCTGTTTTGCTCATTTCAACTTCCTCTTCTTGTCACATGACAGAGTACACTTAACTTTCTCTTCAAGTAGTTTTGCTTCATTAAGAACTATCTTGCCAGGACATGGAAGCAACATAAGTGTCCATAAACCAATGAATGGTTAAAGAAGATGTGGCACATATATACAATGGAATATTACTCAGCCATAAAAAGAAACGAAATTGAGTTATTTGTAGTGAGGTGGATGGACCTAGAGTCTGTCATACAGAGTAAAGTAAGTCAGAAAGAGAAAAACAAATACCGTATGCTAACATATATATATGGAATCTAAGAAAAAAAAAGGTCATGAAGAACCTAGGGGCAAGATGGGAATAAAGACACAGACCTACTAGAGAATGGACTTGAGGATATGGGGAGGGGGAAGGGTAAGCTGTGACAAAGTGAGAGAGTGGCATGGACATATATACACTACCAAATGTAAAATAGATATCTAGTGGGAAGCAGCCACATAGCACAGGGAGATCGGCTAGGTGCTTTGTGACCACCTAGAGGGGTGGGTTAGGGAGAGTGGGAGGGAGGGAGACACAAGAGGGAAGAGAGATGGGAACATATGTATATGTATAACTGATTCACTTTGTTATAAAGCAGAAACTAACACACCATTGTAAAGCAATTATACTCCAATGAAGATGTTAAAAAAACAAAACTATCTTATCTTCTCTAAAAGGTATACTAAATTCTTACTCGTCATTTTTCTATAAACTTAAAACTTTTCTACAGATTTCTTTGTATTTTCTTCTTAGTTTACACCATAACAAGTATATTTTTCACTGGAATTAGATTACTTTTTAAATGTTTCCTGATTTTATTTAGCCCCTTCATCAGAGAGGTGCATTCCAATTTTGTTGGCTGTTCTTTCCAAGTGATTTCTTAGCTTGTGAGGCTATTGACATTCCTGTACCTTGTCACGAGCTTCTGGTTTTTTCCTTTCAAGCGAAGTGTATCCTTCTCAGTATGTTGTGTTTAGTTACTTGGAATGTTCTGTTCCTTTTTGAAACGTGCACAGCATCCCAGGGCACCCCTGTAAATTCTGCAGGTCACTGTCTAGCTAACTCCAGCAGCACAGACCCTGGTCTAGGTTCCCCAGGGCTCCTGTCTAAATCGTTCCAGGAAATAAAGGCCCTGTTTCTAAGCTGTGGGTTTTTTTGGAGCAGTGGTTGTCAAAGTTTGTTCCAGGAATTGGCAAGGTTAAAACCATTTTCATTATAATACTTCGACTGTATTGGCCTTTTCTGCTCTCATTCACAGTGAGGTTTTCTGCAGCTACAACTAGGAGTGATTTCAAAACTGCCCTGAAGGCTAATGGAAAGGCACCTGTATTACTGTTTAAATTCTTTGTTTTAAAACCTGATATAATAAATGTCGATGGACAGACCCACAGAGACAATTTTCAAGAGTGTTAAGGGGGTCCTACGACCAATAAGTTTGAGAACCCTAGGCTAAATTTTCCTTAGCTGTCAATTCTTGTCATGCTCCTTGGGCAAGTCCCTCCTTGAGGCGCCCTCTCCTTCCTTGGGGCATTTGACCCAGAAGAGGGGTCCGGAACTGCTGCCGCGGGGCGTCGTCCGCAGCGTGGGCTGCCGACTGAAGCCACCGCTGTGCTGTACCGCTGCCGCGTCGGGGAGACCCGCGGGGTCAAAGGCGAAGGGGCAGCGAGGTGCTGACACGGAAGCAGGAGAAGGAGCGGGCCTTGAGCCTCCACCTCTCTGCCCTCCCGCACCCACCGCCCCCGCAGGCAAAGCTCTTCCGCGTGCTGGTTCCCGCCTGCCTGGCTGAGTGCCCGGAGTTTCCAGCCCGCCCCTGGCACCTCCTCCTCCCTGCAGTCTCCTCCCAGGGTCCCAAGGACTCTGCTGCTGCCCTCCACCCCTTCCCCCGCGCCGAGCACAGGGCTCCAGGTCTGTGTGCCCATGCCTCCTTCGTGAACAATAGAGACAGCTTTGGCAGGGGACTTAGTTTTAGTAAAATAGAAACCGGGAGATTGCGTTGCTGTGGAACAGGCGTTTCTGCAGTAACTCCAGATACGCGGTCCTAAAAAACCTCAACTTCTGTGCAATTGCGGACTTTTGGGCTAATTAGGAATGGGGTAGACCACTTGCAGCCTATCCAGAGCACTAGCAGTCCCACTGCTGGCACAGTTAAAATTCCTCCGGAGTGTTTGGCTGCCACCCTTAGGGGACCTCTGGCCACGTTAGGCGCTAGGGACTTCTGCTTCCTTCTTAGACAAGATAGGTTCTTGAGGGCCTTAAAGACTAATTTCCTCAAAAATTAAAATCTTGGGACTTCCCTGGTGGTCCAGTGGGTAAGACTCTGTGCTCCCAATGCAGGGGGCTCGGGTTTGATCCGTGGTCGGGGGACTAGATCCTGCTTGCAGCAACTAAGACCCGGCGCAGCCAAAATAAATAAATAGGTAAATATTTCTTAAAAAATTAAAATCTTATCTGGGGTATAGCATTCTTTTTATTTTTTTTCGGTACGCGGGCCTCTCACTGTTGTGGCCTCTCCCGTTGTGCAGCAGCACAGGCTCCGGACGCGCAGGCTCAGCGGCCATGTCTCACGGGCCCAGCCGCTCCGCGGCATGTGGGATGTGGGATCCTCCCAGACTGGGGCACGAACCCACGTTCCCTGCATCGGCAGGCAGCCTCTCAACCACTGCGCCACCAGAGAAGCCCAAGGGGTATAGCATTCTTGATCAAATTTTAGTAACACCCAGAGAAATATCTTTACACTTTTTCATCTGCACACACAGCTTCCCAAAATAGTTTAACGTGGGAAAGTGTAGCCAGGTTTTTGCAATCACTAACCCAGACATTTTTTTCTCTAAACAGGGGGTTTCTGTAGTATTTTCATCTTTTTCCTAAGGTCTTCCTGCATTGTAAGTTTTTGTTTTGTTTTGCTTTTTTTCCTTTAATTGCTCCCAAACATTAATGTGCAGAGGAAAATTCCACTTGAACTCATAATTTCCACTGTTATACTGGCATAGGCTTATTTATCAATGTCCTATGAGCTAATTCTTGTTAAAGAAACACCACAGGTATAGAAAAAGAGACTAACATGCTCCCCTTCATGTTTGCCAGATCTTTTGCCAAAGATTCTCCATTCTCACCTCTTGCTTGGCAGACATTAAACTGCTACTACTTTTTTAAGGAGGTCACATGTGAACTAGATCCTGAGTTCTCCTAGGTTTGGAAATAAGTTTTTCCAAAGACTGTCTGTAATGAGACTGCAGAAGTCAGCCCGTCTCCCCACTCCGCCCCACCCTACCCCTTAGAGGTGACATAATGTTGTCTGGTGAAGCCCCATTTTTGGTCAGACTTGGAGACTCTCTTAGCTACTTCCACTTCCACTATTCAGGTTAACAGAGATTAGCTACAGATTCCATATAGAAGGCAGAAAATGTTGTATTATCCCTTGTTCTAACTTCCTGTTATTTAACAACAGCAAACAAATGGACAAAATAAAATAATCATGAGACTAAAGGTGCAAACTTTGGGTAATCCTTGTTGCTCATTAACTCAGTAAATGGATATTCATTGAGTGCCTGCCTCATGCCCTGAGTTGTCAGAGATGCTGGTGATAGTTGCGTACAAGGTAGGTATGGCTTTGCCTAAATGAAGTGGCTCGGTGATGCCACTGAGAAGGCAGGAGCCCCCAGCGCTGACAAAAACCATTTCTGTCGACCTAATTTCATTAGCTCTACTTAAGAGGATTAATTATCTAGCAGATGTATTTAGTCCTCTTGATCCCTTGTTATTTTCATATTGAAGTATTTTAGTGATGTTAAATTTCCTAAATTTGATAGCTGCACTGTAGTTATGTAAAAGAGTATTCTTTTTCTTAAGAAATACAAACTAAAGTTTTCAGGGGAAAGGAGACATGATGTATGCAAATGTTTCAAAAAGTATAAATAATTAATGTGTGCATGTGTATGCATGCATGTGTGTGTGGAGAAAGAGAGAGGAAGCAAATATGGCAAAATGTCAAAAATAGTAAATCTAAGTAAAGGGTATATGGGAATTCTTTGTTCTAGTCTTGTAAATTTTCTGTAAATTTAAAATTAATTCAATATAAAAACAGGAAAAAAACTACCTAATAAGAAATAGGGGGCTTCCCTGGTGGCGCAGTGGTTAAGAATCCGCCTGCCAATGCATGGAACACAGGTTCGAGCCCTGGTCCGGGAAGATCCCACATGCCGCAGAGCAACTAAGCCTGTGCGCCACAACTACTTAGCCTGAGCTCTACAGCCCGCGAGCCACAACTACTGAAGTCTGCACACCTAGAGCCCGTGCTCCGCAACAAGAGAAGCCACCGCAATGAGAAGCCCACGCCCCACAACGAAAAGTAGTCCCCGCTCGCTGCAGCTAGAGAAAGCCCGTGCGCAGCAACAAAGACCCAACTCAGCCAAAAATAAATACATAAATAAATGTATTTTAAAAAAAAAGAAATAGGTATCAATTCACATTCCAACATCTTTTCTAGAAGGAAATTTGAATAGATGTATCAAAATCCTTAAGAATGTGCATTGCCTTTAAGCCAGCAAGTCTACTTCAGGCATTTTTTGCAAGGAATCAACTGGAGGTGAGAGTCATTTATGTGTATGAGACCTTATCCTACCATTATTTTGATAGCTAAAATTTTGAAATATTAAATCCTCACAGTGTTGTTCTGACTAAATAAATTATAGGATTCAATGCTGCCGTTAAAAAGCTTGCTGTTAAAAAATAAAATGTCTTTTTGAGACCAAAAAAACAAACAAACAAAAAGCTTGCTGTTGAGTTTCCCTGGTGGCGCAGTAGTTAAGAATCCACCAGTGCAGGGGACATGGGTTCAAGCCCTGGTCTGGAAAGATCCCACATGCTGTGGAGCAACTAAGCCCATGCGCCATAACTACTGATCCTGCACTCTAGGGCCCACAAGGCACAACTACTGAGCCTGTGTTGCACAACTACTGAAGCCCACGTGCCTAGAGCCTGAGCTCCGAAACAAGCAAAGTCACTGCAATGAGAAGTCCGCACACTGCAACAAAGAGTAGCCCCCTCTCGCTACAACTAGAGAAACCCCGCGCGTAGCAACGAAGAACCAAAGCAGCCAAAAATAAATAAATAAAATAAATTATTTTTTTAAAAAGCTTGTTGTAGTGTATAGTATTTATTGTCATAGAAAACACTGGCCAATATATTACTATGTTAAAGAAAAAAATAACTAAGTTAAAGGAAAAAATAACAGTATATATTCTTATGTTAAAGAAAAAAACAAAATAATATATAATATGTTTTTACCTTTATTTAAAACATTTAAAACGTGTACATATTTACAATGAACAAAATCTTAGAAACAATCTATACAAATTTTAACAATGGTTCCTTTTTTTTTTTTTTTTTTTTGCCGTACATGGGCCTCTCACTGTTGTGGCCTCTCCCGTTGCGGGGCACAGGCTCCGAACGCTCAGGCTCAGCGGACATGGCTCACGGGCCCAGCCGCTCCGTGGCATGTGGGATCTTCCCGGACCGGGGCATGAACCCGTGTCCCCTGCATTGGCAGGCGGACTCTCAACCACTGCACCACCAGGGAAGCCCCTACAATGGTTCTTTTTATGTGTTGGGATTACAGAGATTTATGTTTCAAATTAAATTTGTGCTTTTCTACATTTTTCAAACTCTTTGAATTCCATATATATTACTTTGGTAATTAGACAAAAATTAAATCTCCATGATACCCTGTAATATGGGAGTTTGTATTGTAGTTTCATCTTCACACAACTAAAGATATAGCCTTGGGTTTAGGGGGAAAATATTAACATTATTATTATTTCATGTACTAATAGATGTTCAACAAATTTGCATAAAGTTTATTTGTATAAAAAAGACACCGTGGAGGGCTTCCCTGGTGGTGCAGTGGTTGAGAATCTACCTGCCAATGCAGGGGACACGGGTTCAGTCCCTGGCCTAGGAAGATCCCACATGCTGAGGAGCAACTAAGATGCACCACAACTGCTAAGCCTGCACTCTAGGGCCCACGTTCCACAACTACTGAGCCCACGTGCTGCAACTACTAAACCCGCGTGCCACAACTACTGAAGCCCACACGCCTAGAGCCCGTGCTCTGCAACGAAGAGTAGCCCCCGCTCACCGCAACTAGAGAAAGCCCGCATGCAGCAACGAAGACCCAACACAGCCAAAAAAAAAGAAAAAGACACCGTGAGTTCAAGTTGAAGGTAAAAAAGAGTAAGCACACTTTGCTCTGTCTCTTCCACTCATCCAGCTAAAAAACCTAGACAGAATGCAGGGAACAGTCTAAGGACTATGAAAAGTAAACAAAAGCAGGTAAATTGGGGAAGACCAGAAATCACAGTACCAGAGAACTGGAGTTGAGTTTACCACTTCCTTCCCGCTTTGGCATCCCCCAACCTAGTCACAGCACAGCTCCAAACCAGGAAGTACATATCTATGTGAACAAAGATAGCTCTAGAAGTCCTCTAGTTCAGGCTGGTGAAGAGGGAAAGTGTTCTCCTGGTAGTGACCAGTGGTGGTGGCAACAGGTACCTAAAACTCTAAGGGAAACTTGCTCTCCAACTGGATGATCTGTGGTCCCAAGAGAATGGGGAAAACAACCTTTGCTTTTTTTTCTCTCCTTCTCTCTGTCTTCCTAGCAATTGATTCTGGATGGGTCAGGGAAAGTGTGCAGCAGAGTAAGGTAAATAAAGCCCCAGTTTTCTGGTGAGAGGACCACAAAGGGAGCCTAGGCAACTGAACAGTAGTGATGAGGTTACAGAAGAGGATTTTGGAAAAGTGACCTCAAAAAGCTGTTTCTAAATTCCTGAGCTCACTCCTGAGCTGCACATGCATGGATCTGATCCTAAGTAGCGTACTAAAATCTTTGACAACTAAAGTAACAATCCTTTGCCCATGCTTCACACTGGCCACATACAGGACAGATCCAAATAGAGTGCAAAGACTTTAAAAATGGAACCGACATAGAAACCAAAACCCACAGAAGGCTAGATGGAACCTGTGGTCTAAACTAAACTGGGTTAATTGCCTACTAAAGCAAAAAAATCAAAATACTCCGTAGGATTTAAACAAGACACAGAGTCTCACAACATTATATTCAAAATGTCTAGGATACAATCTAAAAGTACTTGACATATGATGAGCCATGAAAATCTCAATGTACATGGGAAAAGACAATGAACAGATGCCAAAACTGAGATCACACAGATGTTAAAATTATCAGATAAAGAATCTAGGATTTCCCTAGTGGCACAGTGGTTAAGAATTCACCTGCCAATGCAGGGGACATGGGTTCGAGCCCTGGTCCAGGAAGATCCCACATGCTGCGAAGCAACTAAGCCTGGGTGCCACAACCACTGAAGCCCACGCACCTAGAGCCCAAGCTCTGCAACAAGAGAAGCCACTACAATGAGAAGCCCGCGCACTTCAACGAAGAGTAGCCCCTGCTTGCCGCAACTAGAGAAAGCCCGCATGCGTCAACAAAGACCCAACACAGCCAAAAAAAAAAAATCTAAAGCAGCTATTATTGGAAGTTCCTGGCAGTCCAGCAGTTAGCACTCGGTGCTTTCACTGCCAGGGCCCGGGTTCAACCCCTGGTTGGGGAAGTAAGATCCCACAAGCTGTGAGGTGCAGCCAAAAAAAAAAAGCAGCTATTATTAAAAACCTCCAACAAGGGCAAACACTCTTGAAATGAATGGAAAGACAGAAGCTCTTAGCAAAGAAGTAGCAGATATAAAGAGAAACCAAATAGAAGTTTTAGGGTGTGGGAATTAGGAAGAGGGTGAGAGAATTGGGGAGATGTTGGTCAAAGAATATAAGCTTGCAGTTAGAAGACGTCTAAGTTCTGGGGATCAAATACACAGCATTCTGATTATAGTTAATATAACAATACTGTATTATATACTTGAAAGTTGCTAAGAGACTAGATCTTAGATGTCCTCACCACAAAAAGGAAATGATAATCATGTGGCATAATGGAGGTGTTAGCTAATGCTACAGTGGTAATCATATTGCAGAATGTAAGTGTATCAAATCTACACCTTAAACTTACACAATGTTATATGTCAATTATAGCTCAATGAAAAAAAGAAAGAAAGAAAAAGGTGAAGAGGACACTTTTAGAGACTCTTTTATTGGGTTCTCTTGGGGAGAAGTCATTTCCCAGAGAGCAACAGCCCAAACGTTCAAATAAAAATAATTGAACTGGAGAAAAAGAAAGACAAAAATTAAAAAAAACCAAACACAAAAACAAGCAAACAAACAAAGAAGAATTGTAAGTTATCAAAAGCGTGAAGGTTAAGGCTTCTGAGAATGTATAATGAAATCCGAAGTAAAAGTGAAACATTTTTCCCCAAAGTTTAAACTGCCCTTATGAGATACATATATTTAAACATATTAGAAGGGAGATTTAAACTTTGACAAGATACATATCTAGGTAGACATCTCAGAAGAGCTGAAAATTTAAAGAAGGTAGAGGTAACTTGGGATGGATTCTTTACTAGATTTGATATTTCACTTAAGTACATGTGTATACTTCATAGTTAAAACCAGCTGTGGCTGGCAAACAACTGCCCATCAGCCTAACTGTGTAGTAGAGATGGCTGCAAAACCTTGGGAGAAAGAGAAATTAGCATTTCAAACGAAGATACTAATACAAAATAAAAAAATGCTAGAAAGTAGTACCATTCTTTAAATAAATTAGGCAAAAAGTTTTTAAAAAAATTTTACAACTGAAAATACAATAACTAAAAAAAAAATCTTACAGAAGAATGTAACAGAAGAGTCAATGAACTTGAGAATAGATCAATAGATATTATCTAAATTGAACAACAGAGGGAAAAAAAAGATCTCCTCCCTGCCAAAAATGAACCTCATGGATCTGTGAACAATACCAAAAGGCCTAACATTCATGTCACTGGAGTTTCAGAAGAAGAGGAAAGAGTGCATTATTGTGTGTGTGTGTTTGTGTGTGTGTATGAAAAACAATGGCTAAAAATTTACCAAATTTGGCAAAAAAAACAATAACCTAGAGATTCAAGAAGGTCAGCAAACCCTAAACAGGAAAATACAAATGAACTTGAATCAAAATCCATTACAATCAAATTGCTGAAAACTAAAGACAAAGAAAATCTTGAAAACAGCCAGAGAATAACAATGCATTGCTTGGGACTTCCCTGGTGGCGCAGTGGTTGAGAATCCACTTGCCAATGCAGGGGACACGGGTTCGAGCCCTGTTCCAAGAAGATCCCATATGCCGTGGAGCAACTAAGCCCATGCGCCGCAACTACTGAGTCTGCTCTCTAGAGCCCATGTGCCACAACTACTGAGCCTGCGCTCTACAGCCCACAAACCACAACTACTGAGCCCACGTGCCACAACTACTGAAGCCCACACTCCTGGAGTCCAAGCTCTGCAACAAGAGAAGCCACCGCAATAAGAAGCCTGCGCACCGCAACAAAAAGTAGACCCCGCTCGCCGCAGCTAGAGAAAGCCCACGCGCAGCAATGAAGACCCGACAACAAAGACCCAATGCAACCAAAAATAAATAAATAAATAAATTTATTACCAAAAAAATGCATTGCTTATAGGTAAACAAAGATTCAAATGACTGTGGAGGCAGAAGGAAGGATAACATTTTTAAAGTGCCAAAGAAAGAGAGATGTCAGCTCAGAATTATATATCCAGTGAAAATACCCTTCAGAAATAGGGATGAAATAAAGACATGCTCAGATAAAAGGAAACTAAGAGAAGTTTTTGTCAAAAAAAAAAAATTTGCTCTAAAAAGTTGCTAAAGGAAGTTCAGATGCGAGGGAAATAATATCAGAGGGATATTAAACAACATACTTTTAAATAATTCATAGGTCAAAGAGGAAATCTCGAATTAGACAAGATTTTAATTTGAATGAAAATGAAATTTGAATAAAACTGGGAAATATTTTAAACTGAACGAAAATGAAAATATATTACAAAATTGGTAGAATTCAGATAAAGTGGTGTTTAGGGGCGATTTTATAGCATTAAATACCTATATCAGAAAGGAAGAAAGGTTTCATATCAATAATCTAAGACTTAAGAAACTTAAAGAAAATAGAAAAAGAACAAAATAAACCCAAAGCAGTCAGAAGAAATGATAACAGCAGAGATAAAATTGAAAATAAAAAACAATACAGAAAATTAATGAAACTAAAAGGTGGTGGTTCTTTGAAAGGATAAAAAACATTGATAAATCTCTAGCAAGACTGAAAACAATAAAAAAGAGGGGATTATTGCTACATAGTGTAAGTTGTTACACTATTTCCAGCATCTCACAAAGTATAAAAGGCAGTATGGAGATGAAAGAGCATGAGCTTTGGAGTTTCCAGACATGGGTACAAATCCTGGTGCTTTTACTAACCAGCTGTGATAGAAAGCCAACTTCTTCACCTTTTAGGTCTTAATTTTTTTATACGTAAAATGAGGTTTGTAATATTTTAACTTAAAGACCAAAAGATAAGATTTAAATTAGATTAAAGTAGGTTAAGAGGGTCCAGTGGTCTAGTGGTTAAGAACCCGCCTTCCAATGCAGGGGACGCAGGTTCGATCCCTGGTCAGGGAACTAAGATCCCACGTGCCAGGGCAACTAAGCCCACGCACCACAGCTAGAGAGAAGCCCACATGCCGCAACTAAGACCTGATGCAGCCAAAAAATATAAATAAATAAATATTAAAAAAAAAAGTAGGTTAAGAACCTGGCACGGAGATTGTGCCCAACAAATGATACTTTCCTACTCAACCTCTCCTGTCAGGAATGACATTTACCAATAATAAGGATAAACAAGGGGGATATGTTTCTTTGTTTTTATTACCAATTATATAAATTCATTATTAGATAGTTTTTATATTTAAAGGTTTCCAATACCACCTTACTATGCTGAGCAAAAGCTCTATTTTGCATATCAATCTTTATATCTATTTAGCATTTATCTATCTCTCTACCTCTCTATATATCTATGGTTAAAACTAAATGGGAAATCAAATTTAATGCTACTTTTGATCATTTTGTTTGATAATTAAAATTTTCAAACCTAGTGTCCACTGAGGGAAGCCCTAGTAGTAATCACAGCATTAATGTGTCCAGTAATATGTAATTTTACAAAGTCCACACTAGATGGCAGATTTTAGACAGTATTTTTTGGGTCACTAATTATTAGGGTTTTTCTACAATCCTGGAGCTTAGCCAGTTGATACCTCCTTCTGATTTCCTTTTTGTGAGTGACAGTTCAGTTATATTGGTAGTTGAGATATTTGGGAACCTTTTTGCCAGAATTAGAAGAGGCAAGTAAAAGGAACGAACAAATACCAATCACTAAAACCCAAACAGCTAGATCCACTTTTACAATATTTATTACTTTTGGGGTTTTTCTGGCCACGCTCCACGGCTTGTGGGGTCTTACTTCCCAGACCAGGGATGGAACCCATGCCCCCTGCAGTGGAAGCGCAGAGTCCTAACCATTGGACCACCAGGGAATTCCCACTATTTATTACTTTTTAAAGAAAAAAAAGTTACATGCTATAAGTTAGTACTACAATTTGGGGGAGAAGGGTACATGAAAGGTAAATATTAGCTGGAAATCTTTCTGAATCATTTTGATGACTTCAATAAATTTTTTAATGCAACAGTCTGTTATTTTATCTCTTCATTTTTTCTTTCCTCTCTACTTTTATTTTAATCATATTTTAACAAGTCTTTAACAAGAACATACTGTGTACAAATAACTCTGTGTAAATGGGGGCTGAGGGAGTTGGATGTAGGGGAGCAGGGACTGGATCTTGCATTCTAAGCAATCCTCTCCCCTTAAGGACACTGTAGTCTTACAGGGAAAATAAGACAACCACAAAAAAACCACAGTACATGGGCTTCCCTGGTGGCACAGTGGTTAAGAATCTGCCTGCCAATGTAGGGGACACGGGTTCAAGCCCTGGTCCAGGAAGATCCCACATGCCGCGGAGCAACTACTGAGCCTGCGCTCTAGAGCCCTTGAGCCACAACTACTGAGCCCGCATGCTGCAACTAATGAAGCCCACGTGTCTAGAGCCCGTGTTCCACAACAAGAGAAGCCACCACAATGAGAAGCCTGCATACCGCAACAAAGAGTAGCCCCCACTTGCAGCAAGTAGAGAAAGCCCACGCGCAGCAACGAAGACCCAACGCAGCCAAAAATAAAAATAAATTTAAATTAAATAAATTAAAAAAAAAAACACAGTACAGGTACAAAGTGAGACATGCCCATGAAGTGAAGTTTTACCAGATGTAAAGGAAAGGATAATCTTCTTCTGGGATAAGTCGTGAAAAGGGATAAAAATAACATATATTGAGGGCGAATTATATGGCAGGTATTGAGCTAGATGGTTAACATGCATAATTTTTTTTGGCAGCATCCCTGGCATGTGGGATATTAGTTCACCGACCAGGGATCGAGCCTGTGCCATGCCCCCTGCAGTGGAAGTGCGTAGTCTTAACCACTTGACCTCCAGGGAAGTCCCGACATGCATGATTTAATTTCATATCACTTTTTACCCTGTTAGACGTTAAAAAAAAAAAATTCCCACTTTTCAGGAGAGGTAACTGAGTCTTGAGGAGAATAAGTAACCAAGGCAAGTTTCCAGTTAGGAAGCAGCAAAATCTAGGGTTGAACCCTGGTCTGTTTGCCTCTAAAAAAAGCAGGTGGGAGAGGTAGTATCTGTTACTATTTTTATTTTTGAAAGTGATTTATTGCAGTTTTAAGAAATAGAAACTTTATGTATGTGCATTGTAGGATAGAAGAATTGTAAGAGATTGAAAGGCAGGAAACAGACATTCAGTAGAGCATCAACACAGACGTAGAGGCTGGAGGGAGGGAAATGGTGGGCACTCGAGCGGAGTGGAATGGGCTGCCTGAAGGCTGATCTTAAGTTCTCAGACCTAAAAAATGTTTTTAAAAGAGAAGAAAGAAAGACATTTAAATTTGCACAGGGAGATTTAAAACCTGTGTCAACACATCTGCAGGAGATTATTTCTAGGATTTCTCCATTTGACCTTGGTGTCCTGCTTCTACTGAGCTTCTGTTCTGGGTTTCCCTCCTGCCCCTACATTATGATATGTCCACTCAGAGGTGAATGTACCAGCTCCTCAGAATACTGGTACTAATGTCTATCATTTATTTTCAACACATAGTTTTTGAACCCCTACTATAAGCCTGCCCTAGGTCATAACTGCCAACATAAATCAAATGGAGGCCCTGCCTCATAATTATGTCTTACTTGGGCCTCCCTCAAATGCCCTGTCAAATTATGAGCTCCTTTGAGGTTCATTTGTAATTTCCTGTAGTAGAGCAGAGTGGTTAAGGGAATGACTTGACGTCAGACAGACCTGAGTTCAAGTCTCAGTTCTACTCACTGTGAATTGTGGAAATGTGATCACACAGAGCTTCTGTAAGCCTCGGTTTCCTTCTCTATAAATTGGAGATAATGATAATATAAGTATACATGGGAAACACAGATTGGTTGCTACGTCTACTTTTTTTTGACAAGGAAAAACTATTTAAATTATGCATTCAATTCAATTGGTGTATTTCAAAAAGTGCAATATTTTTCTTCATTATCAATAAAAGGAGTTAGAAGTTAACTTCAAAGAAATAAGGAAATGACAAATTACCTGAAAAGTCACAGTCACATATGCATTCACTGCATCCTAGAGAAGAGGGGCAAGTTAGGTTCACCCACTTTCACGAGTTTCATCAAATACCAGACCTATTCATGGGTGGAAGAGAAAAGGCAAATTTTTTGAAGAAGTATGTTATTAAGTGAGGTATTTGCAATTCCTAAGAGTACCAGGTGGGGAGTATGTTTTCTAAACTAGATCTAGGAAGTACAATATGGACTCAATCTGTCCTCCTCCCCTCCAAAGGCTGTTCACTTATTAATGAATTAAAAAACAAACAAACAACAACAACAAAAAGATTAAAAAACAACAACAATTTCACACATACCACCAAAAGAGAAAAATAAAACACTAAGGGGTCCCAGATTACTCTCCAGACAGGAACCAGTGGTTCTAGGCTCAACAGTTCAAGCCCAGAATTCATCTGTTACAAAGGCATCATGAACATGCCTTACTTCCAAACACAAAAATTTTTGTAACAATAAAACCAAAAACTAGTCCTGATCACTTTTCTAACATACTCAAATTTAACTAGTATTTAAACTGAGTCGGGAGAAGAAAGAAATCCATACTTACGGGCCAAGGGTGTGTGCAGAGCATTTGTCCTTGCCCTCATGCAAGGCTGAGACATTCAGCTGCTAAAGAAATAACTAGTCCTTTGTAGTCAGGCAGTTTATTATTTCCATAGACAGCAATAGCAAGATCCGCAAAGGTGCCAGCTCCCTGTGTCCTCTGCCCCACAAGACAGCACTAAAGCAAAAGGGGTCAGATAACAAGGCAACACGGGTGATAAGGAGCTCTGGTTCTGAGGAACCAGTTTTATTTATTTATTTATTAACATTTATTTATTTATTTGGCCGCGCTGGGTCTTAGTTGCAGCACGCGGGATCTTCGTTGCAGCATGTGGGATCTTTTGAGTTGTGACAAGCAAACTCTTAGTTGTGGCATGTGGGATCTAGTTCCCTGACCAGGGATCAAACCCGGGCCCCCTGCATTGGGAGCATGGAGTCTTAGCCACTGGACTACCAGGGAAGTCCCAGGAACCAGTTTTATACTAAGCAGTTTGAGTATTTCCTGCTAAGCAATTTTATGGCATGCAGCTGTACCCTAAAGTGTGGGGGAGAGAGGAGTTTCAAGGCAGAAGCCCTTATATCTTACCAGAATCTGGGAGGCAGTAAGAAATTGTCTCATAACAGCCTCGAGGAAAGATAAAAAGGAGGGTGAGAAATGGCCTTGTAGCAGCTCCTCCCAAGCCTCCCATTCTCTCATGTTCTGAGAGGATTATGGGGCATTTTACCAAGACTTAGGTCTCCTGAGGTGAAGCCTTGTCCATGTGGCCTATATGGATATTTGCAAGGACAACTGCACAGAGCAGTTTCCCTACAACTTCACCCCCTAACCTTTCACATCACCAGTCAAGAACTCTCTTTAGAAACATAGGCCACCCCATCAGATATCCTAGTTATACAAATCCTTTTAATTTGTCCTAGGGAACAGAGATACAACAATCGATTAAACTTAGAGCAATTGCTATAGTCTGTGAATAGGTAAAAAGAAATCGGATCGGGTTCGAGAAAGTTGATCTTGTTCTACTGTCTGGCGTGGCAGCTGTTAACTCCTGCAGTCAGCAGCTGCTGGGAAGTTTCTGAGAGGTCTTAGATTAAGATTCCCTATCGGCCAATGGTCAAGTTGGAAGTGACAGTCTGCCTTAAAAACTAGCCAGGCCGCCCGCCCGCGCGTCCCTCGGTCCCCCTGCAGCAAGCAGTCCCTTCGACCGTCCGACCCAGAGGCGCCGGCCGAGCCCGAGGTCTGGGCTCTTGCTCCCTGGCGGAGGGATCCGCGGCGGCTGAGGAGGCGGCGCTGAGCCTAGACGGAAGAGGCAGCTACCGCGGTGGCGGCGGCGGCTGCGGCGGCGGTGGCGACGGCGGCAGCGCATAAAGGGGCAGCCGCCGGGTGATGCGGTGACCTCTGCGGCAGGCTCAGGAGCCGAGTGGGCCACGGCTCCAAGTCCGTCCCGCCGGAGCCGTGCTCCGGAACTCCCCATCTTCTCCTGCCGACCCGCGATCACCGAGGCAGCCTCGCGCGCCCTCTCCCCTTCCCCGTCCCTCCCCTGCCCCTGTTCCCGCCCCGGGGGGCCGCCTCCACCCGCCTCCCGCGATGGCTCTGAAGAGAATCCACAAGGAATTGTACGACCTGGCGCGGGAGCCCCCCCAGCACCGTGTTCAGCAGGTCCCGTTGGAGATGATATGTTCCATTGGCAAGCTACAATAATGAGGCCAAATGACAGTCCCTATCAGGGTGGAGTATTTTTCTTGACAATTCATTTCCCAACAGATTACCTATTCAAACCACCTAAGGTTGCATTTACAACAAGACTTTATCATCCAAATATTAACAGTAATGGCAGCATTTGTCTTGATATTCTACGGTCAAAGTGGTCTCCAGCACTGTTGCAGGAGTACTTTTGTCCATCTGTTCTCTGTTGTGTGATCCCAATCCGGATGATCCTTTAGTGCCTGAGCTTGCTCGGATCTACAGAACAGATAGAGAAAAGTACAACAGAATAGCTCGGAGGCTTCCCTGGTGGCGCAGTGGTTGAGAGTCCGCCTGCAGGGGACACGGGTTCGTGCCCCGTACATGCCGCGGAGCGGCTGGTCCTGTGAGCCATGGCCGCTGGGCCTGCGCGTCTGGAGCCTCTGCTTCACAACGGGAGAGGCCACAGCAGTGAGGGGCCCGCGTACCGCAAAAAAAAAAAAAGCTCGGGAAGGGACACAGAAGTATGCGATGTAATTAAAGAAATTATTGGATAACCTCTGCAAATAAAGATAGGGGAACTCTGAAAGAAAGTCCTTTTGATTTCCACTTGACTGCTTTCTATGAGCCCAGGCCTCACCTTCCCCTGTGCACGTTTACCTGATACAGCAGTGTTGCGTGTTGTACATACTTGGAACAACAAACTAGAAATACTGTACGTCGGTACCAACATTGTCTCCTAGCAGAGAAGTGTGTGTGTGACAAGCCAGTTCTCCAGGCATAACCTAGGTGTGAGACTAAAAGCTTTCCTTATTGACTTAAATTTGGATAACGGCAGAGTGAGGGGTGATGGGTATGGTGTGTGCTTGGATGGGGAAGGAAAGCTCCACTGACCTGTAGGAGGTTGTTTTTTAAGTGAAATCCCATTAAACTCAAAACAGTTATGAAAAGCAAGGTGAAGAACATGAAGCTGTTTCTGTATTCATTTTATTCCGAAGGACTTAACGATTTAGGTGAAAGTTATGACCAATCAGATTAAACTCTACCTACATCCTGTATTTTAAGGTCTAAGTTTAACTGGTCAACATTTAAATGGATTGGAGCTATTAGTAAGTAAAGTCTGATGGGCTTTGTTTCCAACTCTTTTACATCTCCCCACCCTTCAACCTTTGTCCTTCAGCCCCTCTTTCTCTCTTCCATATTCTTTGGTTTGTATGTGGTTTCTCAGTTAATACATAGCTAATAGCTCTTATTTTTCTTATGTTTTTAACTGCTTAGGTCTATCTGGATGTAAGGGTGAAAATTCATTCAATGGAAATACTTGTGTATATTTAAAGACCGAATTGCTCCTCTGGAGCTTGTACGTTCAAGAATGATTAATCTGTGTAATAAGCTGATTACTACAGTCATTACATAAACAAACAAACAAACAAACTAGCCAGATGCTCTGCAGATCAGAGCTGAAAGAGATGAATGGCCCCAGTCCCATCCCTCCCCAGCAGTTAAGGTTGTCCTGTGCTAGCTACCACACCCAAGTGCTTGGCATCAGTCCCCACAGCAATCATGTCACCCTTTCACCAGTTGTCGCCATGTCTTATTCACACCATATGCCCAGACTTGTTCCTAGGTGGCTCAGTAGCTTCTTCCTTATACCACCTAGAACATCTACAGTCCTCTGATATGTGGGCAACACCAGAAGCACTTTAGAGTTGTCATCTCACATCCATGATCATTATCATCATTATCCATAACCGCCCAAATCTAGCAAGCTTAGCTGGGCAGCAAAAGGACATGGAGTTAGAATCTCCCACCTCCTGGCTCTTCTTTGATACACACAAATTCCAGTATCCCAGTATCCCAGGAGGTAGACTTGGGAGGAAAAGAGTGAATGAGTTAATTACACAGTCCTCGTGCCAAGACCAGCTAGGTCCAGTGCCCCAGACTATGGGAACCCAAATTCCCTTTGCTACTTGACTGCGTAGTTGGCAGTTTGGGTATGTGTGCCAGGCTTCCTTTGCCTCAGGTGCTGGAATCACTGGAGCTTATTTTTAGGCCCGGTTCTGACTTGTAGATGGATTGCTGCCCTGTGCAATAGTATATTCAGGTGGCTATGGTCCTTACCTGGGAAGCTCAGGTCAAATCAGCTTGCTTCCATCGATGTTCCTCCTCCAAGAGTCCTTTCCCATAGGCATTCACACAGGTCACAGAGTGCATGGGTCTTGTGCAATCTTATGCCCCGTTTGGCCCCTCTGAGCTGAGACTTGATCATCCAACTTTCCTGCTGCCAAGTACCAGACTACACTGCTAGCCGTAAGTCAATGAAAATGCCATGAGTCAATGAAAATGCAACAAGGCATATTTCGGGAGGCATTTTTAGAGCAAACATCACAACTTAAACTATGCTCAATGAGCAGAGTTCCCTTTTCCATGCATAGTTTTACAGTTTTCTTTAAAGCTGCACAGCTGTACCATTCCAGTACATTCCTGTATAGAGGGCCCCAAGACCACACCCCAGGTTCAGTGATTCGCTAGGAGGACTGACAAAATTCAGCACATAGTTGTACGCACAGCTAAGATTCATTACAGTGAAAGGATACAAAACAAAGTCGGCAAACGAAAAAGGCATATGGTGCAAAGCCTAGAGAAAACCAGGCACAAGCTTCCAAGAGTCCTCTCCCAGTAGAGTCACACAGGACAGCTTAATTCCCCCATCAACAAGTTGTGCCAACACATGTGAAATATTACCTCCTGGAGAAGCTCATTAGAGACAGTGCCCAAGGCTTTTATTGGGAGCTGGTCATATAGGCACCTTCTGCCTAACCCATACCAAAATTCCAGACTCCCAGGAGGAAAGCAGGTATCTAGCATAAACCACACTGGTTGTACAAACAGTTTAAGTACAATGAACCACTCTCATCAGTTCTGTGAATGGTGGGAACCCTCCCCAAAACACATCCTAGACACCAGGCCAACCTGTAAGCAGGACTTTCCACTGATAAGCAGGCTCTTGGCCCTTGGCCAAGGCATCTTTACAGCAAAAGTATTATCAGTAGGACCTCCTGCAGCAGGGTGAGAGCAGCCTTTAGTACTGATCTCAGTTATGCCCTTTCGGGGTCCTTTACTTAGCCAATTAAAACAAGTACCACTAACTATACAGATCTATCTGAAAAAGCCAGTTGATATCATCCTTAAGCTTCTGATTAACTTTTTTTTTTTTTTAACCTAGCCCAAGGCATCAATTCAGGCACAGCCACAAAGTTGAAGCTGACCTGAAAGCTTTCCAGGGCTGAGGCAGTATGATAGTTGGGGCACACAGACAAGTACAGTCCCAGAGATTGCAAGTGGTAACCATAGAAACAAAGAGTTCACAAATGTTGGGGCATGCCAAGCAGGACATACATTAGTCAGGCAGCACAGGCTATCAGGGCCCCATGTGGCCTTGTACTGTCAGACCTCCCACTCTGGGTTCTCAGTCCAGTCCAAATTATGCAGTTCAGTCCTTGATTTCAGAGGGACTGACTGAGGCAAGTCAGTTCCAAACAGTTTTACTTGTCTATAACATCAGTTCAACAGCTTCACTAGTGTGGACAACATCTATAGGTGTTCTGCAAGCAAGTGCTGGGGTCACCCCCTGCCATCTCAGTGCTGGTAAGGTGTGAGCCTAGGCTCAGCAACCAGTTTAATTCAGAGAACTCGCAGCTTGAAAGGAACAGTTCTGAAAAACAAAGATCATTAATGCCCTTCCCCCCTGCCTCCCCATCCCCAGGTGCTGGGGTTTTACTTTTTCCTGCATCATTACAAAATCAGTTGTGTCCTGTTCAGCAATGATAACAACATTTTTTCAATTATCCCCTACTCTCATCTAGACCATTCACCTGGGAAAGTTGTATGCAAAAGGCATAAAAGCATTTTCACAGAAAAACATTTTTGTATAATTTAACCAGAAAGACCCATCATATTCGAAATGGGTCAGAATGAAATCTTAAATTTTTAAAAGATAATTATATTGGGCTTAATAACCTGCCATGCCTTTTGTCCTAATCATTTATCCAGGGAGCAGCCTACAAAAGATCAGTCCCTTTCCGGGGACAGCTGCATTTAATAATCAAACTGCCTTACTAAGGTGTGTATACCAGGAAAAAGGTGAGGGGCATGGAGTCAGGCTATCAGACCGCCATTGCAAACTGCAACTAATTTAGAAAGCTGAATACAAGTCAACAGCAGTGAGACGACCCTGAAATGGGGTCCAGAGTCTGACTTGTTAGTAGTGGGTGGAGGTGTCACACTCCCTAGCTTTTGCAGGAATCCTATTAGGAATGCATTCAGTCTCTGTATCAGAAATATAGAGCTGATCAGCAGCTCAATCTCACACGGCCCCATCAGAAATAAGCTCTTTTCTGTGGGCATTTGTGACCCAGATGGTCCAGCCAGCATCCATGATGTTTCCACAATTTAGCCCACAGAGAAGTGTCTTAAATGTGTAACTATTCCAGAACCTAAGTTTTATTTTTTGAGCAGAAATTCGTCAGCTTTTAGTTTGGCACAGCTAGTGCTGAGGCTGAAATAGCCCAGACCAGGTTTCAGCTTAGAGTCAGGTCTAGGCAATTAAGCGTCAGGATTCCAAAAAAGCCAGCAGCTTTTCTTTAGCAGCATATTCAAAGCCCAGATACTACAAGGCCAGAGAGCCATGTTCCAAGTCCAACTGACAAGTGAGGCTTTATGACACCCTTTTTATCTTGTCAGCCTTAGAGTCCAAACAGACCCACCCAAAAATATGCACATCAGGCTGGAAAATCATCAGGCTTTATGGATCAGACATCTGATTTTAGAAAAGCTCATTAGCAACTCAAATCTGCTTTGTAAAACTCCAAAAGTGTATTTCTATCTGGAGAGTGCCTCTCTTTCCATGTTGTTTCATTTTTTTCCAGAAGTTACAATAGGCAAAAAGTATAACAAATATCATCAGTTACAGAGACTGGCTTTGTTTTCAACACTCAAAAAAGAAAAAAAAATTTCAATCCACCCACCAATGGCAAAAAGCAAGTATTTATTTCTGTGTCCCACTAACACTTTTTCTTTGCAGCTTTCCCGGACTGGGATGATCCCTGTAGCATTTATGAAATTATAAGCATATAATATTTTCCATCAATTTTTATCCTACCTCCAGATGCAAAAGCCGCAAAGCACAAAGCTATTTCAACACAGCGCACCCCCCTCAACCTTTAAATGGAAATTTACTCAACCCTCTACCAGTAAATTTAACATTTACAGGATTAACATTAGAGCTACCAAGGAAGCCTTGCAGCTGGAATTGGGGGCAGGAGAGGGAGGATAGGGCTACTGTACCAGTGATGGTAACTAGGCTAAAGAAATGGCCTAGTGTTTTTTTTCCTTTTCCCCCTCTGGTTTGCTCTGCTGCAGCCGTGGGAACTGACCTAACATTTTTTTCCTTCCACTTGGAAAAAAGAGCAATACAAGCTTTTAATATTTCTGGGTCATCCAAACTCACCTTTGGGAATTTTGGGGCCCTTCTCCTCCCACATGAAGGAGAGAACAAAATACAGAAAGGCATCACCTTTTCCCCCTCACTTCAGCACATTTTAGCACAGGCTGCACTTTTGCCCCTCGCTTCAGCCAGCACAGCCAGAAACAGCCAGGAGATCCAGCAAGCCAACTCTCCCGGAGTTGGATCTATCATTTTCAAATTCCACAGGTAACTTCTACCTCTCAGAAAATACTGCTGTTTCATCCCATGAATGACTCAATAGCCAGCATAGTTAGTACTAAAGATGTGTTATCCCTCACTCCTTCACCTTTACTTTCCTCAAGCTGCTTTTGCCATATTTCAGTGAGTCAGAGTTGGGCTAGCAAATCCCATTTCTGACACCAACTGAGTTAGGGGTCCTCAAGACCACCCTCCCCCAAGGTCTGATGATTTACTAGGAGGACGGACAATGTTCAGCATATAGTTGTACTCACAGCTAAGATTTATTACTGTGAAATGATACAAAACAAGACAGCAGATAGAAAAGGCACATGGAGCAAGCACATTAGAGCCCAAGGCTTTATTGGGGGACTGGTCATGTAGGCACCTTCTGCCTAACACATACCAAAATTCCAGACTCCCAGGAGGAAATCAGGTATCCAGCACAATCCACACTGGTTGTACAAACATTTTAGGTACAATGAGCCACTCTTATCAGTTCTGTGGATGGGGGGAACCCTCTCCAAATCACATCTCAGACACCGGCAAAAGGCCAACCTTGTAAGCAGAACTTCCTAAGGATAAGCAGGCTCAGATCTGCTATGTTAACTCTTTCCTACACAACCCCATTGACCTTTAACTTAGCTGGCATATCCATGAGGCTTAGGCATCCTTAGGAGCTGTAGTGTACCCAGGCCCCCAAGAAGCCTAAGGTGATAGCATAGATCCTGCATCTGAGATAGCCACATCTTCCTAGTAATTATGTAGCTGTGAGATTCCACTAATGCCCAGTGTGGTAGGTTGAATAACAGCCCCCAGAGATTTCCAGGTTCTAATCCCTGTAACCTATGAGTGTTAATTTATGTGGTAAAAGGGATTTTGCACATGCGATCAAGTTAGGGATCCTGAGATGGGGATTAGCCATTTGGGCCCTAAATGTAATCACAAGTGTCCTTAACAGAAAGAGGCCAGAGGGAGATTTGACTATAGAAGAGGAAGTAGGAGATGTAATGATGGAAGCAAGAGGATGAAATGATGTAAGGAAGGGGTCATGAGCCAAGACCCTCCAGAAACTGGAAAACTCAAGGAAACTGATTCTTCCTTAGAAACTCTAGAAGGAGGGCAGCTGTGCCAACACCTTTATTTCAGTCTACTGAAACGCATTTTGGACTTCTAGCTTTCAGAACTGTAAGATAAGTTTGTGTTGTTTTAAGCTACTAAGTTTGTGGTACTTTGTTACAGCAGCAATAGAAAAGTAATATACCAAGTCTTACTTCTTTCCTGGATATACCATTTCCATTTCATAATGCATGCTTGCTAGGCAATACCCACTTTGTTGACATTTTTATTTTTGACCCATTCCAGAATGGGCAGGTCAGAGAATAACATCATGTGCTATTGCTTAGTTAGCTTCTCAGGGTCCACCAGCACTCAACAACAGGCCAATAATTACCCCTCAAATGGAGTATACCAGGCAGTGCTGTTAGAAAAATGCTGTGTCCAAAACCCTAGTGGGCACCACTGCCTAGTGCCACAGATGCAGTCTACTGCAAGCACTGTCAAGCACTGATATTTGAAGCTCAAAAGGCTCATTAGAACTAGTCTGTCGAAATAGGAGGGCAGTCTGTATAGCCTTCTAGATAGTCTCCTTATGTATCTTCTTACTACCACTTCCTTAGTCAGTATAGTTATCTGCTCGTCCCCTCTCCTCCCTTCGCCTGGCATCCTGTCCTGCTCTACTGGTATCACATAACTGGGCTGAAAGATCCAGGTGGGCTCCTAGTTGTATACGCATCCCACTAGCACTGTTTAATTTGTGTCATTTCCCCACTGGGAACATTCCTAATAATCAAGAGAAGTATTATACATACGCAACACATCTGTTCCCACAATACATTCAGAGGTATCAGTTACAACCACTTGGGTGTGTGAACTTCTCACTGAATAAAAGATAATACAGACAAGTTTCAAGGGCCACAATGGTATGGCCTCTTTTGCCATAGATAAGGTCAACTTTTGGCAGGAGTTACACGTCGGACAGGACATGGTTTTTTCTATGACTGCTAGAGGACTTCAGCGTGGTAAATTCACCTTCATTGTCCCCAAACTTGTTTTTTTGGCAAGAAGCCTCTATATTGTCAGTGTTTACTAGTCACACCTGCTGGCAAGCATCTGCTAACATTGCAATAATGCCATCAAGACAGAAACTTTAGATTTGTCAACCAACAGACACTATTTACACAGGAAACACTTTGGACATCAAAAAGCTTTTCTCTAACACTTTATAAGCATTCATAGCACAAAAAAGTAACGTATCATCTAAATTATACATTTTTACAATTAAATTGTAAAAATGGCTCAGAGCCATTAAATTGGCTCAGAGCCTTAATTTTTAATTTGATTTGAACATTGCTTTTAGTCTGATGACAACACCAATGGTGCAGAGTTCTGGAGATACGTTCAAAGCAGCACTCACCTGCAGCTTTTCTTCGGTTCCAGAGCCTCCAAGGCAGTCAGTAGTGTTTTGTCAAATGCAAACTTTAGGTTTTTCTGTGAGAATGCAGAACACTGCATGTATTCGACAGCCTTCAGGTCACAGAACAGCATTTCAGCAGTCTGCGGAGGGAGAGGTTTCTGTGTTCTTGGCAAGCTTCTCGATAATAGAGGGTATCACATTTCTGAGATCAGTTTTGGCTCCAACAAATAAGGAGTCTTCAAACAATGGTGAATTATCTCAGGTACTCACTTTTCTTTCACATTTCCAAATAAGGGCTGAAGACCACTGAAAAAGACTAGAAATATATGTTTGTGGATAGCTGAGGGGTTGTTCTGTCAAATCTTTCTTGTCCTGCAGGATCAAAAAGTCCATAAGTGTATGGCTCTCACCAGTTACTGACTGCATAGTTGTCAGAAACCATGGAACGTATTCAGACATTAACTTACTGTTGTATAGCATACCAAGACACATCTTACCAACAACACCATCACTCACAACACAAATTGTCTGCATTGCTGAAATATTTTTTACTTCACTGGAAATATTCCAAATATAATTCGGTACACGGGCCTCTCACTGTTGTGGCCTCTCCCATTGCGGAGCACAGGTTCCAGATGTGCAGGCTCAGCGGCCATGGCTCACGGGCCCAGCCGCTCTGCGGCATGTGGGATCCTCCCGGACCGGGGCACGAACCCATGTCCCCTGCAACAGCAGGCGGACTCTCAACCACTGCGCCACAAGGGAAGCCCCCACTTTCTGCCAACTTCTGCTTGTCATTCATTCCCATCTCACTGCAACATACCAACTAATATCTGTTTTCCCAAACCTCACTCATAGACTCCATCTTGAAAATGACTCCATTCTCCGAGGCGTGGAAGAAAGAAGGCCCAACGGACCTCCCTCTCAAGGCAGACAGTTGTTGGTAGATGCCAGCTGGAAACTCAGCTGGGGCTGCTGGCCAGAAGCCTCAGTTCTCCTCCATATGGGTTTATTTGGGATTCCACACAGCAGCAGCTTAAGTCCAAGGAAGAGCATTCAAAGAGGACAGGCTTTGAGGTAGTCTACCATTGAAGCTAATGCCAAACCTATTCCTTTGATATAAGGATCAGATATGAATTATTTGGTTCAGAAGTGCATGATGCCAGGACAGCTCAAAGAGAAAAATATTGTTTCATAAAATTGTTAAACCTAAATACCAAAGGAAAAGTTATACCTGATTTTGAAACATGTGTTTTAACAACGCAGCCTGAGGAAAGGTGCCAACCAACCTCCACCTTTTAAAGGTGAAGGTGAATGAATTCTTCTGGTCCCAAGATGGGTTGGTAATCAAGACCATGAGGAAAGAACAAACTAAACTGGAGGGTTAAAAGTCTAAAAAATGATGGGGGTCAGTTTAATGTAATTTGTCTTAAGGGCCATAGGGATGACCCATTTTTTACAGGTGGGAGGCCTGCACTACCTTAAGCCTGAGAGATAGCCTACCAGAAAAGAGAAGTGGCAAAAGGCCCGTGGACTTCCACGAATGAGGAAGAGTCCTAAATGACCAGTTGGTGGTGAAGGTCCTCCTGGTGGTGAGATATTTTGGCTGTAGACACTGTAGAAAGTATTGGCCCCAGGAAGGAAAATGAAAAAGCTGGTCACAGGGTCTATAGAATATCCTGGAGGAACTAACTCTAGGGATCGTGGTTTCAGAAAAAGAAGGGCCCAAGAGGTGAGGGACAGGACTGAGTCTGGCACCAAGTGACCTCCACACGCACCAACACTCCGCTGGGCCCCGGCATCCGACCTCCAGAGAACTGCGAGCTTGGGGATCAAAAACCCAGGCAGGAGGGAGGGAGACACAAGAGGGAAGAGATATGGGGATATATGTATATGTATAACTGATTCACTTTGTTATATAGCAGAAACTAACACACCATTGTAAAGCAATTATACTCCAATAAAGATGTTAAAAAAAAAAAAAAACTTGCCAAAATGTCACCCCCTGCCTCCAAAAGCAGATTAAAGAAGGGAGTGTCCAGAAATCAGGATGAAGAAAACTACTTAGAGAAGCCCCTTCTCCTATCAGTGGACCACCAGGATTTATCTGGGTAATGAAATGATAATAGGCCTTTTTGTCATCTTCTTTTTATAATTTATCCATTTAAATTTCAGTCAACATTTTAAAAATATCCAATCAGAATGACAGGCGTTTCCAGAAGTATCAGTTTTTTAAATCCTCACCCTTTTACAAATGTGAAAACTGAGGCTCAGTATGGCTACCAAGGAATTCTCCTAAATCATTGAAACTGTAAATCTGGGACCTAAGTCTAAATCAGTTTCTCATTTTATCTTGGCTAACTTCTTAAAGTTCTGTTTAAGGACACGGGGAGGGAGAAGGGTAAGCTGGGAGGAAGTGAGAGAGTAGCATGGACATATATACACTACCAAATGTAAAATAGCTAGTGGGAAGCAGCTGCATAGCACGGGGAGATCAGCTCTGTGCTTTGTGACCACCTAGAGGGGTGGGATAGGGAGTGTGGGAGGGAGACGCCGGAGGGAGGGGATATGGGGTTATATGTATACATATAGCTGATTCACTTTATTATACAGCAGAAACTAACACAACATGGTAAAGCAATTATACTCCAATAAAGATGTTAAAAAACAAAACAAAACAAAAACCCGGCAGACTTGCAGCGTTCGCAGCTCGCTGAACGTGACAGCAGGCATACTGCAGCATACGCGAACACGAACGAAAACTGCCACGTCTCAGTGGTCTCCGCACCTCTTGACTGCCTGGTTCCAGATCCTTCACCTGAACCAGGCGCCGGGAAGGAAGAAAACTTGGGCTTGTGTGTCCCGACCTCGGAAAGGAAGGTAGCAGGACAAAATGAACCAGTATCGAGTATGCCATTTGAAAGATTTTTCCAGGGTGGGGGGTGGGGGAGTAGATTGACAGCGCACGCGCATAAAGAGCTGGATGCCGATCCTCCAGACTGCCCATGGCCTCACGTGACCCAAGGAATGCGAGCACCATTAAGCCGGGCCCAAGCGAGTCACGTGGGTCAACTGACTGCCTAAGCCACTCCGATTCTTCCAGGTCCGCTCTGCGCAGCACAGAAGCTAAATCCACAGCCCGGAAGCTTCTTGCACCTTTGGAGCGGGACTTGGTCGTCGCAGAACGGGGAGACACTCAGACAGGAAAGAGGAACTGATGCCGTTACCCGCGGGATGCCTTTAGGGAGAGACCTCTGGAGTCAACGCCCTCCCTTGGAAATAGGTTTCCGTGCCCGCGCGCGGGGCATATGGAGCGGGGACATAAGAGGCGTGGCCTTGGTGCTGCGCTGGATCCGAGAGCTCGCGTCGTGTGAAGGGACTCCCTTAAGGCTCACGGCCCTACAGCCTCTGTCAAGTGGGAAGGTACTGGGCGGGCTTAAAAGCCCTTGCTTAGGCCCCTTAAGCAACGACTGAGTTGTAAGCTTCAGGGAGCACAAGTGCCATGTGTTGGAGGCACCGGTGTGGAGCATCTTCTGTCCCTGCTGGTGTGAGCGTTCAGATGGGAAACCTGAACAGGAACATTCACAGGAATGCTTGGACCGAGCCCATCTTGGGCTGAAATTGAGAAATTTGGAATTGCAGGTGCACCCTGGTTCCATTCACTGTGTCAAAGGCAGCCTTGTTTTTGTACTTAAACACCCTTCAGGGTGTGCAATTTAGGTCTTCTCTGCTGCCAGAGGCAGGTGGCACAACGTGCAAACGTTCAGCAAAGGTGAATTGGATTTTCTCAACTGCCTGAAAGCATCTCACTGCCAGGCCCAATGGGACTTTCTTCTATAGTGTTCTCAACTAAGAAAGATTAGCCCAGTCCTAATGCTGGTCAGTGGATTTGGGCAGACTCTTAATTGCTGTTTCCTATTTCAAGCTATATTATACTTTGGTGAAAAGGCTCAATTTCAATGCTACAAAACTCTGATTTCAGCTTATTTGAAAACCTAGTGGTTCTAGTCCCAGGTGTTTTCTTTGTTTTGAGGGGCAGTGAGGATAAAAGGAACGTGATATTGATGGTTATAAGACAAAAATATTGTTTATACACAAAACTTCTGAATTTGCCCTACACTAGCACACAGTTGGGAATATTCCTAACACAGTATACAATATCAGGCTTTAACTCTACTTAGGAGGCAAAGCGACATGACTGATTAGAGGAGCAGTAATATACATAATGATGCTGACATGGATAAACTGTCTATAATTACTGTCTAGATGACTCATCTCCCATGATCCCTCAAAGCCATTTCACTAGATTTTTCCCTCCATCAATCCATAGATCACTTTCTTCTCCCTGACATGCTTTCTTGACTTCCAGGACACCCATTCTCTTGGTTTTCTCCTACTTCACTTCCTGCTCTTTCTCAGTTTTTTGCTGATTCTCTTTAATATTGCACCTGTTCAGGTGTTCCGTTGATGGACTGCTGATGTTTGGAAGGTTCATAAAATTAAGACACATAATTCATAAACTTTTTTTATTCTGTAATATTAATTTTTCTTGCCCTTATTTAGCATTACTAATTATGTTATTATAATTAATACTTTAATATTACTTAGGTTCTACTGACAGTAATAATCTAAATCAGGGGTCAGCTAACTACAGCCATGGGCCAAATCTGGTTTACCAACTTTTTGTAAATAAAGTTTCATTTCAGTATAGCTATGTCCATTTATTTATGTATTGTTTGTGGCTGGTTTTGAGCTATAACAGCAGAGTTGAGTAGTTGTCCTAGAGACTGACCCACAAAGTTTAAAATACTATTTATTATCTAGAGCTTGGCAGAAAAAGCTTGCCAACCCCTGACCTAAATGACTAAAAATGTAAAATGTAATTGTGTTCTAAGTGTATAGATTTTAATATATTTTCCCCAAGTGTAAATTAAATTACTGTAAACATTTTTTTACTTATTTTCACACATTTTTAAGAAGTTACTTTTCTTCTAATGTTTTCCGAATTATCTTCCAAAATTAAAAGGCAAAATGTGTTATAATTAAAGAATATAAAGATTTTAAGTCAAAATTATTTAGAGTTAAACAATCTTAATTTTTGGCAAATGTAATTAAATCTTACTAAATATTGTTATAAAACTAATACGATTTTAGTGTTTGTAGTCCATCCAGTTGCCAATGTTAGTAGTCAGCATCATATTTTGTGTATATTAGGTCTTGACATTCATACAAAGGACTTTAAAGATAATATGAATTGTTTAATATTCTTGTTTCTCAGCCACAGCTGTTGCAGATACTGTGCTAATAACCTAATTCCTGAGTAATTCTGGAACCACTCATTGAAATATAAAGAGAAGCAAGAAATCAATTCTCCACACTGTTAATGTAACTGTGCTATGTAAGAATCCCTTGCATTAATGCTATCTGAAAGGATGTGACAAAGTAATTTGTTACCTTCTCCTACTTAAGTGCTTCTGCTACTCAAAACCTTTCCAGTCTCTGAAGCAATATCCATCTATGACGTTGGCCATGCACAACCGAGGAGGCTTCTTAGCATTTGGACACAATGTCATTTTCTTTTGAGGACACACAGCTAGAGATATGCTGGGGTGTTTATCTCCTGGGGCCTAAAGGGTAGCAGAACATACCACCCCAAAATATGCCACTTTGGCATCAGGATTTTTTTTTGCTGAAGACAATTGAGAAAAAGCAGATATAAGGAAAGCTTTCTGCCCTCCCCCTATTTGCCTAAAAGCAGGACATAAATTCATTAACATGTTCCCCCTCTTCTCTCTACCAGGAAGGACAAAAGTTAATTACTGGAGACAACTCTAGATGCTTTTTCAGCCCAGAGACAGCACCAGAGGAATCTCCATAACACATCTTACCTTCCATTAGTTCCCCCATATATTTGCCTTCCCACAATTTGCTGCCCTAGAAACTCAAAAGTCTTTTCCTTTGCCTTGTCATTTATCTAAAAATTTATTGTTCTTTTTTAAGATGCTACATAGGCCGAGTTCTAACACTCTTTTGAGTTTCTCATCTCCGAGTTGTTCCCATGTGTTTGTGTGATGCATACATTAATAAACTATTTTTTAATAAATTTATTATTTATTTATTTATGGTTGCATTGGGTCTCCGTTGCTGCACACAGGCTTTCTCTAGTTGCGGCCAGCGGGGGCTACTCTTCGTTGTGGAGCGCCGGCTTCTCACTGCGGTGTTTTCTCTTGTTCTGGAGCACGGGCTCTAGGCACGGGCTTCAGTAGTTGTGGCTCACAGGCTCTAGAGCACGGGCTCAGTAGTTGTGGCACACGGGCGTAATTGCTCCGCGGCATGTGGGATGTTCCCAGACCAGGGCTCGAACCCGTGTCCCCTGCATTGGCAGGTGGATTCTTAACCACTGCACCACCAGGGAAGCCCAATAATAAACTCTTTGTTTTTCTCTTAGTCTGTCTTGTCAGTCTAAATACAGGGCCCCAGCCAGAGAACCTAAGATGCCTAGAAGGAAAAGAAAATTTTTTCCTCCCCTATAGGCCTTAGCAGTTTAACATGTTTCTGAAATGTGGTGGCCACTACAGTGCAGGGTCCTCTTGCCCAGGTCAAAGAGTAAATACTGCCTTGTTGGGTACCTATGAAAGCCCTAAGCAGGCCACATCCTTTCAACAGACCATGGAGTACAAATGTAACCATGGTAAAAACATGGCCATTGGAAAAAAATGAAAGCCCATATTAACCTCAGCAACTCCCTTACGCTGCTGTTAAAGTCACCCTGTTCTGACTCACAAGCCTCCACGTTTCCTTCTTCTGGGGATGCCAGGAACTATTTGATGACAGGAATCTTCTACTAAATTGTCTACATATATGACTAATTACTTGATGCATTATCACCAAAAGCCTATAGCCTTTAAGAGGGCATACCATAGAAAGGATGCATTTAGAGTACCCAGCTAATTGCCAAAAGAAGGTATGTGCTCCAAAGGAAGACATATCTTCACATTAAATGGACCCAAGACTTCTCCACATATATTTTAATGAATTTAACTCCTTGCTAACTTTTCAGTAATTGGAAATATAATAGTGTAATTCCACACTATTCAAAGGAAGCCTAAATTAAAGGCCAGGGATCGCAGAACTTGAAATAAAGAATCTCAGTCTAGCTGGAGGCACTTAATAAATACTAAATTTAAACGTGTGTAACTGAAAGCACCTTGTTTTAACATGTAAAGTACATAATATAATTTTCCCCTCTAAAAAAGGGTGTGGAATGCTACAAATGTATTATAGCTTGTTAAATTAAAAATAAACGTGTGGGGACTTCCCTGGTGGCACAGTGGTTAGGAATCCGCCTGCCAATGTAGGGGACATGGGTTCGAGCCCTGGTCCAGGAGAATCCCACAGGCCGCGGAGCAACTAGGCCCGTGCACAACTACTGAGCCTGTGCTCTAGAGCCTGCGAGCCACAACTACTGAGCCTATGTGCTACAACTACTGAAGCCCATGCACCTAGAGCCCATGCTCCACAACAAGAGAAGCCACTGCAATGAGAAGCCCGCGCACCGCAAAGAAGAGTAGCCCCTGCTCGCCGCAACTAGAGAAAGCCCGCGCGCAGCAACAAAGACCCAACGCAGCTATAAATAAATAAATTCATTAATTAAAAAAAAAATATCTTGCCTGCCTTGAAGGTGGTAGAGCACTAGGCAGAAGAAGCCAGGTTCCTTGAATAAATTCATGGAGTAAGACCCCACCGATCCGTGTTAGACTATAATGTGAACAATAAATAAAACTTTATGGTGCTGAGCCCCCTAAAATTTAGGGTTATTTGCAACACTAGTTTGCATGAATATCACACAATTAATTACAAACTTTATAGAATTGTTGTCAGGAGTAAAGAAAAATAATCTTGCCTAAGAACAAAATCTCCTGATCTAGACAGATGGGTGTCAAATCAATGAGTCCTCTTTTCTCTGATAAATGTTTCATTAATGAATCATATTGGTGCTCTAAAGTATTTATTCCAAGCTAGGGAATTTTGTGTTAAAATACTTGTCAAACTTCGAAAGGTGATTAAATACATTACCAAGGAAATTTTTTTGTAAAGTATTTTAAAAATATAATTATTTATTTGCCTGTGCCGGGTCTTTATTTTTTATTTTTTTGCGGTACGCAGGCCTCTCACTGTTGTGGCCTCTCCCATTGCAGAGCACAGGCTCCGGAAGCGCGGGCTCAAGCGGCCTATCTGCTTATGGGCCTATCTGCTTATGGGCCTATCTGCTCCACGGCATGTGGGATCTTCCCGAACCGGGGCACGAACCCGTGTCTCCTGCATCGGCAGGCAGAATCTCAACCACTGCACCACCAGGGAAGCCCTGTGCCGGGTCTTAATTGTGGCATGTGGAATCTTTAATTGCAGCATGCGAACTCTTAATTGCAGCATGTGGAATCTAGTTCCCTGACCAAGGATCAAACCCAGGGCCCCTGCATTGGGAGCTTGGAGTCTTAGCCACCAGGGAAGTCCCTGAACCAAGAAAATTTAACATTTTGCTTTAATTTAAAAAATTAATTGTGTGTGTTTCTCTGTTGTGATGAATACTGTTTATACACAAAATTGGGAGTTGAGGGCATAGCTTATCTGATTGATTCCATGCAAGAATTTGGATTCCTGATATAATATGGAATTGCTAAAAGTTTAAATAAATGTAGTGTAAAACATGAAGTTTCAGTTGAAACGTAGTAAAGTTAGAGTGTAACTAAAATACCTCATATATTTTAGGAATTTGCTCTAGTAAAACTCAAGAATAAAACTACCCTAGTGGGTTTTTTTTTAAGAGTTAAAAAAATTAATTTTTGGCTGCATTGGGTCTTTGCTGCATGCGGGCTTTCTCTAGTTGCGGCGAGCGGTGTCTACTCTCCATTGTGGTGCATGGGCTTCTCATTGCGGTGGCTTCTCTTGTGGAGCACGGGCTCTAGGCACGCGGGCTTCAGTAGCTGTGGCACTCAAGCTCTAGAGCACAGGCTCAGTAGTTGTGGCACACAGGCTTAGTTGCTCTGTGGCATGTGGGATCTTCCCAGACCAGGGCTCGAACCCGTGTCCCCTGCATTGGCAGGTGGATTCTTTTTTTTTTTTTTAACATCTTTATTGGAGTATAATTGCTTTACAATGTTGTGTTAGTTTCTGCTGTATAACAAAGTGAATCAGCTATATGTGTACATATATCCTTATATCCCCTCCCTCTGGCATCTCCCTCCCACCCTCCCTATCCCACCCCCCTAGGTGGTCACAAAGCACTGAGCTCATCTCCCTGTGCTAGTGGCTGCTTCCCACTAGCTATCTGTTTTACATTTGGTAGTGTACATATGTCGATACTACTCTCTTACTTCATCCCAGCTTACCCTTCCCCCTCCCCATGTCCTCAAGTCCATTCTCTAGTCTGCATCTTTATTTCTGTCCTGGCAGGTGGATTCTTAACCACTGCGCCAACAGGTTAAGTCCCAAGGTTTTTTGTTTGTTTGTTTTGATTTTTGATGTGGACCATTTTTAAAGTTTTTATTGAATTTGTTACAATATTGCTTCTGTTTTATGTTTTGGGTTTTTGGCCACGAGGCATGTGGGATCTTAGCTCCCTGACCAGGGACTGAGCCTGCACCTCCTGCATGGGAAGATGAAGTCTTAACCACTGGACCGCCAGGGAAGTCCCTGGTTTTTTTTTTTTTTTTAAATCATTACTCTGCACTGTTATTTATTTAGTTATTTATTTGGCCACACCGCACAGCTTGTGAGATCTTTGTTCCCTGACCAGGGATCAAACCCGGGCCCTCAGCAGTGAAAGCACTGAGTCTCAACCACTGGACCACCAGGGAATTCCCCACCCTAGTGTTTTTAACTTAGAATTTTGAGTATTTTGGTTCAGGTCTCAAGAGTACAATTTGTTTTAAGGAAGTGGCCCTGCAGACCGATGTGGGGGGTTGGGTTTCCCTTTCATGCAGTGATTTCCAAACGAAGCTGATTAGGCCTGACAGTTTATGAAAGTAGTAAATGTGGAGTTGCAAGCCTTCCCCTGAATTTCAAAAAGCTTACTAGGCACTGTGGTTTAGATGAAAGTGCATGGCCTGTGAGTATGACATACGTGGGTTCTTTATCCAGCTTGCTCTTTGATATAAAGCCCAGTTACTTCACCTCAATTTCTCATCTGTAAAATGGTGTTAGAAAAACTTAAGTCTTGTTTTTTGTTTTGGCCATACTGTGTGGCTTGTGGGATCTTAGTTCCCAGACCAGGGATCGAATCCGGGCCCTTGGCAGGGAAAGTGCAGAGTCCTAACCACTGGACTGCCAGGGAATTCCCCTTAACTCAAGTTTTAATTGTTAATTATACCTCGATAAAGGTGAGGGGAAAAATACTCAGAGGACTGTTTTAAGACTTACATGAGACAATGTTTGTAGAGTCGGGAACACTGATGATACACAATAAATGGTTCTTCTCTCCTTGCCCTCTCTGCAATAAAAACTACTGGTAACATTTACTAACAATAGGATGGAGAAGGTAGCCTGCATATTATTTTTATTTTTTAATTGCTATTACATCAGTTCAGTATGGGATCGTTTCTTTTAGAAATATTTATCCAAAGTTTTGTTTTGGCAGTATTATATGTATGCAGTTAAACAGATGAGAAACACAATTCTTTTCGTATTGTGTTTCTTTTGGTAACCAAATTATTTTAAAGTCTGGTGCATAATGATAAAACATCAATAAAAACTGTCCTTCAGATACAGAACCACAGGATTGGTATGTCAGGGCATATTCTCAGAAATGAACACTAGATGGCAGCTTTCAGACAAGATTGTCTGGGTCAACCGCCCACTTTTGTTTTCCCCTCCTGACAAAACCCAAGCCTTTTCCGAGTTTTTCTTACCCAGTGGATCCCGCTTCCCCAGGGACCCTCCCTCTTGCCTCCATCAGGACAATAGTTACTAACCTAGAAAAGAAAGCATCTGTAGAGGCTGCTAGAGAGAGAAAATTAAATTTAAAAGAGAGAAACCCAACAAAAAACTAACCTGCAAGCCTTTCGCTCTATTATATTTTATTTTCCTTTTAAAATAATAAACACAAAGTGATTTCATCTTTGTGGTGATTGAGAGGGTGGTGCAGGGGGAGTAGGGAACCTTCTTGAATCAATTCTCAAGAACTCATTATGTTGTTCTTTATAACAGCAAGTAAGTTTTTTTAGCTTGTTCTTTTTCTTTTTTAAAAAAAAACCTCTCTACTCTCTGCCTATTTTTCTTTCATTCATGCCTTAAAGTATTTATTAAGTTATTTACAGTGTACAACTTGGTACTTACATCAGCTTGGTGCTGAGGGTGGGAGATGAGAAAGTATATTTGGATAAGGTCAACCCTCTACCCTTCAGACCACTGCAGTCATAGGGGAAATAAGACAGCGACATAAATGTCAGAGTAAGGGACAAATTCTGGCAGGCACACTTTTGGTACCGCAGCACAAATGAAGTCATATCAAGTGGCATTCTCTTTGTAATCAACAGATTTGTCCTTCTCTTAGGTACATTCAGAAGTTCTACTCAGCTCAGTGTGGCTAGCGCATCCTGGTTCTCTACTTTCTATAGCAACTGCTCTATTTTCCAAAGTCTAAATTTTTTTCCCCAGCACTTGACAGAGCTCACACTGATGGTCTCTTTAATGATTTTTGCTTCATTAATACTGTGGTCTGGACTTCCCTGGTGGTGCAGTGGTTAAGAATCCACCTACCAATGCAGGGGACACAGGTTCAATCACTGGTCCAGGAAGATCCCACATGCCACGGAGTAACTAAGCCCATACGCCACAACTACTGAAGCGTGTGCGCCGAGAGCCTGTGCTCTGCAACAAGAGAAGCCACTGCAGTGAGAAGCCCATGCACCACAACTAACAGTAGCCCCCGGTCGCCACAACTAGAGAAAGTCTGGTGCAGCAATGAAGACCCACTGCAGCCAGAATAAATAAATAAATTAAATTAAATAAATTTATTAAAAAAAAATACTATGGTCTGAATGTTTATGTCCCCCTCCCCAAAATTCATATTTTGAAATCCCAGTGTCTAATGTGATGGTATTAGGATGGGGAGCCCTTGGGAGGGTAAAGCCCTCATGAAGGGTGGAAGATTAATGCTGTTATAAACGAGGCCCCAGAGGGTTTGCCTACCACTTCAACCATGTGAGGACACAGCAAGAAGGCACAGCTATGAACCAGGCAACCATGCTGGCGCCTTGATCTTGGACTTCCCAACCTCCAGAACAGTGAGAAATAAAGTTCTGTTGTTTATAAGCTAGCCAGTCTGTGGCATTTTATTATGGCAGCCCGAATGGACGAAGACAATTAATGACCCTTTCTGTTTCTGCAAATTGTACTGATTTCTTATTTTTTATCTTCCCAGAAACTTGTAACATTTTTCAGATTTCTTCACTAGTTCTTTCTCAAAGTCCATCTTAAATTCATTTACCTCTGCCTTTTGCCTACTTTCTTAGAGCCCTGATCATAATTTTAAACCCAGCCTTCTTAACAGTAAGTTGTATTCTGAAGTGACCATGAATCAAAAGATTCCTCAGCTCCTGTTATCTTCCGTTAATGTTTGGACACATCCTTAGGAATTTCTGTTCTTTTTTTTTTTTTTCTTTCAAGTGAGGCTTATTTTCAACAACTTGAGACTTCATTATCTTGTATATTCTACTTTTTTATAGAAAGGAACTTTCTCTAGACTAAAATAATACATGCACCAACCCACAACAAGGCCATAATAATGACAGGCTTCAAGGCCACTCTGTGAATGTCAGGCCTCACTGTTAAGTGCTACAGGAAGCTCAGCCTGAGTTGACTGTTTTCTTCTTGGGGACTTTTCACCTGACCTAACTTCCTGTGTAGGTGCCCTAGTGGCTGAATCCTCCTTAACGCTCAATTTGGGGTATGTTCCTTTGACATGGAACGCCCTTTCCCTCCATGCACTGTTTGACCCAGAAAAAGAGTTCCAGAACTGCTATTCCTGTGAGGGTTCTGGGTCAAAGGCGAAGAGGCAGGCAGCAAGAAGAGGGGCAGGCTAGCTCTGTGGGGTACAGCCCACTTCTTTGATCTCTGAGTGCCATGCCCTCCCTCCCTCGCCTCCACCTCTCCTCCACCTCGAATGGCCTACAGCCTCCTCCCAAGTTCCTGCAACTCCCCTGCTTCCCTCCACCTCTACCGCCAGAGCACACCCACTCCTCGGGCCTGGGGCTGTGTGCCTAAACTTCCCTCATGGACAACAGAGATAGAGATAGCTTTACTGGGGGAAAAAAACACCTTATTTTTAGTAGAATAGAAACTGGGAGACCTTGGTTTTTCTCTATCCAGAACCAATTTACTTTGCTGTTATTTCCTGCTTCTTGCTTTTCTCGTCTATCTATGTGTTGGTTGGAAGAAGTTCAATCTGTAGTTTTGCATGTGTTAACATAGCTGATTTCTTCCCAATTGGAAATGAGTCTATAGCATTTACTTACCTAATGTGAAATATAACACACATACTGAAAACTACATAGAACATTACACTATTTAAACAATCATAAAACAAAAAAAAGAAATAATCATAAAACAAAACCCCTTAAACACTATCCACAACTATACTAGTTTTGTAATAACCCCACAACTGCCATCCTCCCTCTAAGATCACAACTCTCTCTCCTCCAGAGATAAATTCCACTCTGATTTCCTTAGGAATCACTTTTTTGCTTTACTTTCCCCCCCTCCCCCTTTTTAGTATCATTACCTCAGTGTGCATGCCTAGCAGTGCACTTTGGTTTTGACCGTTATAGAGGGTTACGTACGTAGATTTATACTCTACGTATTTTATTTGTGCTTTGCCTCTTTCCCTCAACATTGTGACATTTATCCATGTTGCATTTACCTGTAATTTGTTCCTATTCATTGATAAACGGCTTTCTATTGTATGAATATAGCACACTCTTCTCATGTTCACAGATAACGGGACTGTTTTTATCTGGGGCTCTCAGGGACATTCTTGTCCACATATCCTAGAGTACAGGTGCTTATGTATCACTTGTGGATTTTGTTAAGATGCAGAGTCTGGTTCAGAAGGTCTGCAGTGGGGCCCATAAATTTATATTTCTAACAAATTACTGAGTGATGCTCAATGTTTAGCTGGGAGTGAATGTGCTAGGTCATAGGGTATCTGGATCTTCAATTTTCTAGACAACATGAAACTGTTTGGAAAGTTGTTGCATCTATTTACACTTTCTTCAGCAGTGTTTGAGTGTTTCTGTTGCTCATCATACATGCCAGTGTTGGTTATTGTCAGATTCTTAATATTTGTCAACCAGAGGGGTGATTTAAACTTGCATTTTTCTGGATATTTATGAGATTGAATGTCTTTTTAAAATTTATTTTATCCAAAGAAATCCATTTGGATTTCTTCTTTTTGGAAAATGTTTGAGGTTCCCCTCACCACCCATTTTATTTGTCTTTTTCTCACGGAAAAAACTGCTGTCCCTTTGACCACTGCTCGGGAGGAAAAACTTTTCCTCCAACCTCTTAAATTCAAAAGGGAGACCTGGGCTTCCCTGGTGGTGCAGTGGTTGAGAATCCGCCTGCCAGTGCAGGGGACACAGGTTCAAGCCCTGGTCTGGGAAGATCCCACATGCTGTGGAGCAACTAAGCCCATGCGCCACAACTACTGAGTCCACGTGCCACAACTACCGAAGCCTGCGAGCCTAGAGCCCGAGCTCTGCAACAAGAGAAGCCACCGCAATGAGAAGCCCGCACGGTGCAACCAAGAGTAGCCCCCACTCACTGCAACTAGAGAAAGCCCGTGTGCAGCAACGAAGACCCAACAAAGACCCAATGCAGCCATAAATAAATAAATTAATTTAAAAAAATAAGTATGCTAATATCTTGTTGATGAGTTTATGGGGAATATATATTCATTGCTCGTGGAAGTTAAACTAGTACAATGCTTACAGAAGTTAAATTAGTACAATCCTTACAGAAGGCAGTGTGACACTTGTCTATCAACGTCTTAAATGCATATAACTTTTGACAAAGAAACTAACTTCTAGAAATTTATATCATCATACACTTGCACAATTACAAAACAGTTTATTTTTCATTACAGCATTATTCATAATAGTCAGAAGACTGGAAAGATTCCAAATGCCCATCAATAGGAAACTTGTTAAAAAATATTATAGGATATATGTACCATGGAATACTATACAACTCTACAAAAAAAAGGATAATACTATATACTCATATGGATAACAAAAATGTTTTTAAATGAAAAAAGCAGGATACAGGGACTTCCCTGGTGGTGCAGTGGTTAAGGATCCGCCTGCCAATGCAGGGGACATGGGTTGGAGCCCTGGTCTGGGAAGATTCCACATGCCACGGAGCAACTAACCCCATGCACCACAATTACTGAGCCCACATGCCACAACTACTGAAGCCTGCACGCCTAGGGCCCATGCTCCACAACAAGAGAAGCCACCGCAATGAGAAGCCCGCGCACTGCAACGAAGAGCAGCCCCCAGTCACCGCAACTAGAGAAAGCACGCACGCAGCAACGAAGACCCAAAGCAGCCAAAACAAAAAACAAACAAAAACAAACCAGGATACAGAACATTGTATAAAATAGTTTACTGTTTGTGTAAAAAAAAGAAAGAAAATAAGTGTATTTGTATTTCCTCCCAACTAGTTGTTTTTGGGATAGAGTGCATTTGGAACAGAGCAAATAGGTTGCAAGGATGTGAAACAGATTTTTCACTATATACTTCTTTACATTTCAATATTTGAACCACATGACTATAAAACATTTTACCAAACAGGTTAAAAATGGATTGAATTTTTAAAAATCACTGAAACTCTTACCTTTAGTAGCAGAAGTTTTGAGAGTAATTCCTTAGAATTAAGTTTGCTTAACTATGAAGAAAAAGAAGATCCATTTATAACAACTCCCGATAATGTGATAAGTGCATTGAATGCTTTATTCCATGGTTCATGGTGAAAGAACATTGTTTTGAACTGCAGACCTACCAAGAGCATTAACACAGGGCTACCAACATGTGCACTGGACAGATAAATCATATATTTTATCTTTAAACCTGACATAGAGGAGTCATTCATTCATTCAATAAAAACATATTTCACAATGTGCTAGACTGGATCATAAAAGTGTTTTCAACAAGCTAAACTTAAAAAAACAGGCAGCTATTTGTTTTATTTTTAAGCATTTAAAAGTATTATTTTTTCATGACATTTGAAATGATCAGACAGCCTCATCTTTATTTGCTAAAACAGGAATTTCACTGTTGCATGTCTGGTGCAGAGACAACTTCACTTTAAAATAGTCTTCTTACTAATAATAAAAAATACTGTTCTTGTAAGGATCAGGTTTGAATTGTTTGGTAATACCAAGGTAGTACAAAGAAAAAAAAAGTTTTAATAAAACAGCACACCTAAATAACCAGAGGAAATACTTTTGAGATTTTGGAAGCATTTGTTTCGATACAGTAATCAGATAATCTTATGTCAAATATCATAAGAGGAGCGGATGGGAGATGCGAGGTCCAGCAGTATAAGTGTCTACAGACGGTAGTAGTGGACTGTAATGGTGGATTAGTCCTACTACCATGGTGTGGGGATGGAAATCAAGGACGAGGAAGGTATGTTTTGAACTGGGGAGCTAAATATCTTAAAAACCCAGGTCAATTTATATTTATACTTTATATACCCATAAGGGCCATGGCGCAGGTCCAGTACCGGTGGGAGGTCAGCTTAGAGTTAAGCCTCGGGGGATGTATAGGCTAATGGTCAGAAATCCAGAAAAAGGTCGTGTAAGGCCGGAAACCCCTTAGCGGAGGAGAGGGAGACGATGATTCTCCTAAGGATGAGAATAAGCTCCTAGGACACCGGCTCACTCCCAGGAAGTCCCAAGGGAGAGAGAAGGTGACGGTGACGTGGCCGCATCATGAGTTACTAGGACGCACGCTCCTCACTCCAGCTCTCTCGAGAGCACGTTACACAAGACAGAATCCCCGGGAGGGCCGCTGGCCTGTGGCACTCTTCCCCAACCCTCGGGATGGCGATCACGACAGTCTCAGCAGATGAGGGCGAAGACCTCTTGTCCCGACTCCCCTGACCTCCGGTTCCCCGATCACCTTCTCCCCCAGAGCCCAAGAGGGGCAGACAAGCGGACACACATCTCTGGACCCGGGAGGAAGAAATGGTGAAGTGTGGCTCGGGGGACAACGCAGTAGGCAGTCGTGTGTTGCGCATGCGGCAAAAGAAGGGGACCAAAGCCGCCCCGGAGGCAAAGACACACAGCTGAGCCAGCCATCTGTCACGTGATCCCTCGGTGGCGGGGAACGTTAGTAGGCAGTAGTAGCCCTTAGACCGTCACGTGAGCCTCTGATGGGTCGCAGGCTCCGGATCAGCTTCCATTACCTTTAGCTGCACCTAAACTGGCGCCGTCCTCTCGCATCTCCTTGCTTCCGGGAGATGGGACGCCCCCCTCTTCATAAATAGGAAAGAAGTTTGAGCAGGCGGGAGGAACAGGTGCACAGAGCACCGAGCGAAAGTCCGCACCGACGCTCTAAGACCAGAGAGTAGCCATGCGTGTCCCATGATACAATAGGCTCAGTTGAGGTCCTGAGGGGACGCTGCCGCGTGGTGACGTCAGAACGTGGCTTCCGGGGCAAGGGTGGTCGCGGACCGGCTGCGCCCCGAGTGGTTTCCCGGTTTCTCCCTTGGCCCGTAGTGACCGCACCTTGAGCGCGTTTGCTTCCGTTCTGTGGCGCGAGCACAACGCAGTCTGCTTCCCGGAATGGAAAAGTCCTGGGGAGGAACCTCTTTGTCCATGTGAAGGAAAACAGTTTAAAAACAAATTGAAAGAGTAGTCCAAAGCCTTCCCACAAAGAAGACTCCAGGCCACCCAGGCTTTCTTGGCAAGTTAAACCAAACATTATGAGGAAAACATAATTCCCGTTTTTTTTTTTTCTGCTTTCTGTTGTGTTAGTTTCGGGTGTACAGCAAAGTGAATCAGTTATACATACACATATATCTATCCTTTTTCAGATTCTTTTCCATTATAGGTTATTATAAGGTATTGAATGTAGTTCCCAGTGCTATAGAGTAGGTACTTGTTGTTTATCTATTTTATGTATAGTAGTGTGTATATGTTAATCCCAAACTAATTTATCCCCTCCCCCATCCCCTTTGGTAACCATAAATTTGTTATAACCATAATTCCCTTATTAATCAAATACAATACTTCTAGAAAAATGGGGAAGGGAAGGCAAAAACAGGGAACACTTCAACTTTTTATGAGGGTTAGTATAACCCTGATAGGAAAACCCGACAAGGAGAGCAAATAGAAGGAAAATGGTATTTACAGTTTTACTCATGAATGTAGGTGCAAAAACTGGTAAGCAAAATATTAGCCAAATTTACTTTTATATAAGGAGAATAAGACGTTTTGAGCACATTGTTGTTTTAACACCAGAATTCAAAGTATTAATTGATTAATGGAAAGAATATGATTATCTCAATAATTGTAGCATAAATGATTAAATCAAATACTTATTCATGATAAATGCTCATGGAAAACCAGTGATGGAAGGGAAATTAATCTAATAAAGGGTATCTGCAATGAACTGTATACATCCTACTTAATGGCAAAACGTTTAAAGCTTTATATTCCTTACAGTGTTCTGTTGACGAACCTGGGACCTTAGACTCTATAGTGTTTCCGCTCAGCCTGGATTTTGTTGATTCCATATACATGGAGCATTTCAGCATGTTTCTCTGTCCTCTCTGTCCCTGTCCTGCTAATTGGAGCTGGATTATTTTATTTCTTGAAACATAGTAGTCATAGTTGTTTTGTAATCTGTATCAGTTGTTTTGTAATCTGTATCATGATAGTTCTAATGTCTGAATTATTTTCAGGTTCCTTTCTGCTGCCTGATATATGTGCTGTGTATGGTCCGTGGTGTCTAGTTTCTTTGTGTCTTCACTTTTTAACCTTGATAAACGATTTGTGAGAAAAAAGTATTTGTGGCTGCTTTCAAAGAGGATTTTTGTTTGTTCCTGCTGGGTGCCTTGAGGCCTTCTCAATTAGAGACCAGTTTTCATGGGTGGAGTTTCCTTGGGCCATTGCTAACCCAGGCTACAAATCTGAGCAAGAGCTGCCCAATGGCTGCCCATCTGTTCAAAGATGGGAGTTTTTTTTTAACTATCTTTTCTTTCTCCTATGTAAAAGCAAACTTTTTTTTTTTGTCAATATAAAAGCAAACTTTCCTAAAATTCTAGGGTACTGGTTCCTACTTCCCCTTAGAGTATAGCCTGTGAAATCTCAGCTTAAAATGGGGAGAATCACATTATACCATTTTCACGTTGGGTAGCCCTGGACCTTGTCTGCTCATTCTATGCCCAGTGAAGCAACTAAAAAAAAAAAAAAGCTACATGTTCTCTGACTAGAAAATGTCCTCAGGGCAAGAATAGCTTTTGTGCTCTGGTGCTCCCCATTTGCTTCTTTCGGTTTCTGCCTTCTCTTAGCTTTGGGCCTAATAGTTCCTTACCTTCTTTCAGTAATTTGATGCTTTTGAGATTATTTTTTTATAGTTTATCCAGCATCTTTAGTCATTATCAGTGGGCATGTTAGTTTGAATAACCTAACCCATCATAACTGGAAATAGAAATTTCATTATTTTCTTCAGTTTCTTCCTTTTATCTCTCTCTCTCTCTCTTTTTTTTTTAAATCTTTGGCCATGCCACGCATCATGCAGGATCTTAGTTTCCCAACCAGGGATAGAACTTGCGTCCCCTGTAGTGGAAGTGTGGAGTCTTAATGACTGGACCACCAGGGAAGTCCCTCTCGCTTTTTATATCTCAAGACACCTTGCTAAATGTTACATTCTTGCATCACACTATTATATTTTTCCTTAACTGTGTGCTTTGTAGGCCATTGCTCCATTTTCTTCTAGCATTGAATTTTGATATGGAGATTGCTAAAGCCAGCCTGATTTTCTCTATCCTTTATAGCTGACATGCTCCTTTTCTATGTATAAACCACTTTTTCAGGGTCAGACTTGGAGAAAATTTACTATAGTGAGTCTCTTAGCTATTGAGTACCTCCTACTGCAAGATAGGTAGGCAAAGAATAACCTCTAACTTCCAAAGAGCATGCAGGATATCAGCTTAATTTCTTTTGTTCTAGTTTTATGTATTTCACACACATAGATTTATGACTGAAGATGGAAATATGGATAATTGTGGACATACATTATTTTTATTGGAAGCCTACTACGTGCTAGTATTTGTGCTATGTGCTTGATTTATAGCTTTGAACATAAGACATACATCCTTGATCATATTCAATTCAAAGAGCTAGATATTCAAGAATAACCAAACAACTATTATTTAGAGTTGTGATAAGTGCAGCCAGGACAAAGTACAGGGTGTTATGAAAGCATAAAACAAAGACCTAACCTAGTTTAGAAGATTTGGGTAAGTTTCAGTGAATAAGTCACAAATTAATTAGAGACCTGAAGGATAAGGAGGAATTGGTCAAGTGAAAAGTTGTGCAGTGAACCTGTGGGCAGAGGGGATTATGTGTAAAGGGCCCGAGGTTGAACAAAGCTTGATGACTTCTAGGAACTGAAGAAAAGTTACCACTACAGCAGCATTATGAACAAAGAGGAGAATTGCCAATGAGTGTGGAAAGTCAAAGCCCAGGTCATAGAGGCTTTGTGGACAACGTTAAGGAATTGTGACTTCATCCTGATAGTAAAGAGAATTATTAGAAGTTTTTTAAGCTAGAAAAAGATTTGGTCATATTTTTGTTTTTATAATACAGAATTATTCTAGCTGCAAATGGAGAATGGGCGTGGACACAAGTAGAAATGAAGGCTCCAGTTAGCAGATGATTGTAGGAGTCCAAGAAAAGACAAAGACGTTTTGAACTCTTGTGGTGATAATAAAGATCTAAGGGGCTTCCCTGGTGGCGCAGTGGTTGAGAGTCCACCTGCCGATGCAGGGGACGCGGGTTCGTGCCCCGGTCCGGGAAGATCCCACATGCCGCAGAGCGGCTGGGCCCGTGAGCCATGGCCACTGAGCCTGCGCGTCCGGAGCCTGTGCTCCGCAACGGGAGAGGCCATGGCAGTGAGAGGCCTGCGTACTGCAAAAAATAAAATAAAATAAAATAAAAAATAAAAAGATCTAAGGAAGTGTATTCACAAAATATTTAGAAGAAGGATCCTTGGGGTATGGGGATGTATTAGATGTAATGAGATGATCAAGAGTGCTGCCAAGCTTTTCTGAAGGAATTCCTCTTATTTCTCCCAGGAAAGCAAAGATTTATATTCTCCTTCTGGAATAAGGCTTTACTATTCAGAAAGTGGTAAACATTGAAAGTTAGGTCAATATGATACTTAATAGAGGCAAACACAAAGAGTCACAGGAGGAAAGAGAAGGAAATTCCTGTAAAAGGAGCTAAGTAAAAGCTGTACAGCTTTGGGGGCTCTTAGGGAAATCAGAGGAGTTAAAGGAGTTCCAGTTGGGGACCTGCTTTTTGGACTCAGTCCCTGCCTGCACTCCCACATGACTTCCCTTACCCTTCACGGGCCCCAAGTGTCATCCTGGTTTCTGGGATCTAGCCTCCATGCTCTGGCTCTCACCAGTGTCCCCTGTGTGGCTCAGATACTTTCCAGCCTTTGGATTGGGCCCTATCTAGTTCCAGCCTCTGAGGCTAAAGCACAGTGACCCTCTACCGTAGTTAGACAAAACTTGGTTTCCTGGTTTATAGCTACCAGTTATTGAACATCCACTCTATAGCATTCTCTTTACTCTACATGGAAGCTACATTATGTCATTTAATCCTGACAACTTTGAGGGAGAAGCATTATTGCTCTTTCCATGTTAAAGAAGAGGAAAATGTGGAAACTGAGGGTCAAGGAGTTTAAGGGACTAGCCCAAGTTCACAATTCCTGTGATTGGCAGATCTGTGGTTCTAACGCTGGTCCACCCACACCAGAATGCTGACTTCATGGGGTGCTCTGACTCTGGTTTAATCTCTCAGTTTTACCTCAGGTTCTTAACCTCTGCCTGTGTTTGCAAGCCCAGTCTAGAAATACTACTTGGTTTCTGATGGTTTTCTTTGTGTAAGCATTTGGCTTATCATTCTTAACCCTCGACTGCACCCTGATTCCTTCTAACTTTGCAGTAATGGCACACAGGAAGAGCCAGAGCCCTGCCGATGAGAAAGCAATTTCTGTCAATTTAACTTTATTTGGAACACTGAGGATAAGACGATTCATTCTTGGGCAGCTTTGCTGCTTAGCTAATTGATTATTTGTAATTTTCCTATTAATTTTTTGGCTGCACCCCTTGCTTTCTTTAGGAGTCTCTTAAGTCCACTTTCTGTTTGCACTGCATATCTTCCTTTGAATGTTAACACAGAGATATATGTTAGGTTTAGGAATGCAGTTATTTACCCCTGCATTATCTTGTATTGGTAAAAATCTGAAACAAGCTAAATGTATTTAATCTGGTTAAATATAATATAATGATCCATTAAATGGAACTCAATGCAGCCATTAAAAAATTATAGAATAATAATTCTGTCATGGAAAACTATTACCAATGTACCTTAGTTTTTTAAAAAAGCTAACTAAACTGCACGTTTAGCATGTTGTTACTTTAAAAATTATATATATACATGTACATTTGTTTCAAATATGCATTTAAAACTTATGCTATACATAAAAATATTGGGAGGTTAAGTGATTGGACTTCAGAGATTATTGTTACCTTTTAATTTTGTTTCCTCTTCCCCTTTATAAAAAACTTTTCAACATTAAGCACAAGCTTACTAAAGATAGAAGCTTGTTAAAAATAACATTTCCATGATTTCTACAATGCAGATTTCTATGATTCTGTTATTTGGTTTCAGTTCTCATAAAGATATGGAGTACTTTGGGGAAGATTAGTATTTTATTATTTATTGATCATTTTCCCTGTATATCACTGTGAAGCAAGTTGATTTGTTCTTAGTACTTACTGTTTCTAACTTAGATATCTGAAAGTCTTGGTTCAGGTGTTAATGGTACAGTTTATTTCTAGGACATTAACATGCAGAGGGTTTTGTATTTCTTTAGTGCAGTGGTTCTTAAGCAAGGACACTGTAGAAATCTATGAGAATAGTAACCAGAGTTGGTGGCCTGTTGCTGGGATTTCCAAAAGTTTAGCAGGCACTGGGGTACAGATGAAAGGGCATAGAGTTGAAAATTGATAGACGTGGGTACAAAACCTAATTCTTCTCTCAACTAGCTTTGGAAAGGAAAACAAGTGAAACTGTCAGGGCCTCTATTTTCTTACCTTTAAAATGGGGATAGCATGGGCTTCCCTGGTGGCGCAGTGATTGAGAGTCCGCCTGCCGATGCAGGGGACACAGGTTCGTGCCCCGGTCTGGGAAGATCCCACATGCCGCGGAGCGGCTGGGCCGGTGAGCCATGGCCGCTGAGCCTGCGCGTCCGGAGCCTTGCTCCGCAACGGGAGAGGCCACAACAGTGAGAGGCCCGCATACCCAAAAAAAAAAAAAAAATTAAAATGGGAATAGCAGTATTAACTCAGAGGGTTACAGGGAGATCTGAATTAGAGTAACCCTATGTAAAGAGGCTGATGCATGAAAGGTCCTCAAATAAACAGTCTACAACAGAAACCACATGTACCGCAACGACTATTCACAGGGTAACCTAAATCTCTCATTTCTTTGATTTTGGTTGTAATCATATCACTTTGCTATGGGATCATTTCTGTTAGAATTTTAGGAAAATTTCCGGTTTCTCAGTTACTCTCTCATTACTGCCAAAAGCTCTGTTGTACTTTTGGTAACTAAAATTTCCCAAAACCTGGGATCCAATAACAGAACAGTGTTAAAATGGTCTTTGCTGAGAGGGAGGACAGGGTTACCTAGCTAGGACCGCACCTAACTTTTGAAGTGAACACTAGATGGCAGCATTCAAGTGGGATTTTATGCATCAGACCAAATGGGCTACTTTCCCCCTACTTGCCCCCACCCAAAAAAAGGAAAAAAACAAACAAAAAACCCCCACAAGCCCAGTGATCTTCCTGCTTGCCTTAGTTAGGGACAGTATTTGAGAATGTGGTTTGCCAGTAGCTAAACTATAAGAAGTACACTTGGGAGAGGGGAATAATAGTAAAAGGTTATTATAGTATTTACTTGTGCCAGGTGCTGTTCTAAGCACTTTTACTTATGGTAAAACAAAGAGTAAAATTAACAGACAAAACTCTAGCCTGCAAGCCCCTCCCCCCCCATTAAACTTCTTAGAAAAAGTAAACATGAAGTGATTTCCTCTTTCTCATAGTGGATGGGCAGGTAGGTTTTTTTCAATCTCTTCATTCTTTATCACTTTCATTCTTGCTTTCAACAAAATAAGTATTTCTCACAACGTTGTAAATCAGCTGTACTTCAATTTAAAAAAAACTATAGCTTAAAAAAATAAAATTAATTCAAAAAAATCTCAAAACAAGTATTTCTTAAGTATATACTATATTTAAGGTACTAAGTGTGTCAGTTTGTGGCAGAGATAGGAAGGTAAAATAATTCACATAAGATTAAGCCTCTAGCCTTTAAGGGCACTGCAAACTGAAGAGGAAAGAACACTGATACTGTAGAACAAGGTGGAGTGTGCAGCAAAGGAGCTGTGAGTCATTTTATATGGGGATAAGCATAGAGTGAGAAAGAGATTAATATTTATTGACAGCATACTAGATTCCAGGACCCTGCTAGGCACTTTTATATACAGTGTTTCAATTATGAACATTTATTTTCATTTATGTAAGTGGTTGTTAATATTTCCATTTCTGGCTGGGGACATTGAATCTTAAGCACGGTAAGTAACCTGCCCCCAGGGCACAGAGGAAGGGGTAAAATAAGGTATCTTGGATGAATAACACTTGCTGCTCTTTGTTTCAATTTAAAAAGAGAATACAGATGCATTTTTCAGGATATAAAATAATAGATGTACATTACAGGATGATAGAGTTTTGACCGGCCAAGTGGAGGTAAAAGAAGCTCTAGGCACAGAATGGACAAAGACAGAGGAGCCAAAGGATTTGGGGCTGGAATAGCAGATATTCAGTCTGATAATAATGTGTGTAAGCAGTGCTTATTTTATTTTATTATAAATTTATTTATTTACTTTCGGCTGTGTTGGGTCTTTGTTGCTGCATGCGGGCTTTCTCTAGTTGTTGCAGAACGCGGGCTCAATAGTTGTGGTGCACGGGCTTAGTTGCCCTGCAGCATGTGGGATCTTCCCAGACCAAGGCTCGAACCTGAACCCATGTCCCCTGCACTGGCAGGTGGATTCTTAACCACTGCGCCACCAGGGAAGTCCCAACAGTGCCTCTTTTTTTTAATAAGTTTATTTATTTATTTATTGCCTGCATTGGGTCTTCGTTGCCGTGCGCGGGCTTTCTCTAGTTACGGCGAGCGGGGGCTACTCTTCGTTTTGCTGCACGGGCTTCTCATTGTGGTGGCTTCTCTTGTTGCAGAGCACGGGCTCTAGGCGCACAGGCTTCAGTAGTTGTGGCTCGCGGGCTCAGTAGTTGTGGCCTGCGGGCTCTAGAGGTCAGGCTCAGCAGCTGTGGCACATGGGCTTAGTTGCTCCGCGGCATGTGGGATCCTCCGGTACCAGGGCTCGAACCCATGTCCCCTGCACTGGCAGGTGGATTCTTAACCACTGCACCTCCAGGGAAGCCCCAACAGTGCCTCTTCTAAAGGGGAAAAGAATCGAGTTTAGAAATCTGCCCCAGGATGGAAGTTACCTGTGAAGTAGGTCATTTAGGAGAGTCCTCCATTTGACCGAGCACCTCTGCTCTAGTTCAGCCCCTGTTGTATTTTCCCTGTTGCCTTCCACATTTTGATCTTATCCACAGAACTCAGATTGGTGAGGGACATCAAGTTCTGGTCCCCCACACCTGAATAGTTTTGATTTTTTCACTTCAGCACTCACTTTTTCATTCTAAAGCCACCTTTATGCTAAGCACTGGCCTGTAAGATGAATGTGCAGATGCCACTTATATTGGGTCCCTGCCTCAGGTCCTCCCCTCCAAACCCCTGTTAAATTGGCAGATCCTAGAGCATGGCAGGGGACATGTGGGCCACTCCCTTTATATTTTCTTGCACATTCAGAGTGGTTAAAGCACAGACTTCAGTCAGACACACCCACCTTTGATGAAACATGGTAGGAGAAAAGTGAGAATCCCAGCATTAGAACCCGGATTCTGAAGAAGGAAGTGCTCAGGTTGTCAGCAACACTGTGCTGAGGGCTTTCTCAGTCTCTGTGTGCTTCGGGAAATATGGGAGCCCACCCTCAGGCTGCTGAAGCCCCTAAAGGCACCTGGTCTCTGCCTCTGACTTGTCTGGAAGGTCTTCAGCCTTTGACTAATGCCTAACTCCTCCTGACCTTGGGCTTCCCTGACCCTTGAACAGTCTGCTTTCATGCTGGGTTGATTAACACAGAGGAGATAGAGGAAAGTGGGTGGTTAAAAGGAAGCCTGTATGCCCTGAATAAGGGAGTCATGAAGTAATTGGCAGTGAAAATGTTACAGGAGCAGGACCCTGCTGAGGAGTGAATGAAATCAGGCTGCACTGAAGTGGAAATGTTAATTAAAAAGGGAAGATATAATCTGTAGTGTGCAGGCTCCTGGCCATCCTTCAGGTCAGAGGCTAATACTCATGGTGTTTCTGCAGAGGGAAGACATTGGGGGAAGCGACCTTTGGAGACATGAGTTAGTACCTCTTAGGGTCTGCTTATTGCTCTCCAGAGCTGAGGGAGAGAGAATGCAGGCCATGCCCAGTTCTCCCCCAACCCGTCATCTGCCCTTGGGACCCATTTCGTATAACTGGAGTAGAATCCTAACCCTGGGGTGAGGACAGAGTCAGACACTAGGGATCTCCAAGGATTCTCAGCGAGACGTTGAGGAGTCAGAATGCCACAGTGGCATGGCCCACTCTGAAGCCATGTGAGGAGTTGTGGTATAGAAAGAAATATATTTGGTCTTTGTCCTCAGTTCCTGGCACAAAGCTCCTAAAGTCCTTGGAAGTTCAAGAGTGACAGGAGTGTCTTTTAAAAGTTATGCATACCAGAGTTGATGCTGACTTCAGGTGGAGTCCCTAGATAGCCTCAGGATAGGGCTAGTCACCAGAACAAGTGATTAGAGGGCTGAAAATGTCAACCCCACCCGCTGACCTCCGGGAAGGGAAGGCAGAGGGACACTATAGATTAAGCTGTATGAAAATTCTTGAACTACAGTATTTGATGAGCTTCTGTGTTGGTGAACGCACTCATGTGCAGGGAGGATGGTGCACCGCAGTTCGACAGGAACAGAAGCTCTTGTGCTCAGGGCCCTTCTGGACCTCGCCCTACGTACCTTTTCATCTGGGTGTTCATCTGTATCTTTTATAATATCCTTTATAATAAACTGGTAAACATAGGAAGTATTTCTCTTGAGTTCTGTGAGCCTCTCTAGCAAATTAATTGAACTCGAGGAGGTGGTCATGGGAACCTTCAACTTACAGCTGGTCATTCAGAAGCACAGGTGACAACCTGGACTTGCAAAAGGCATCTGAAGTGGGGGCAGTCTTGTAGAACTGAGCCCTTAACCTGTGGGATATGATGCTATCTTCACGTAGATAGTGTCAGACTTGAGTTAAATTGTAGGACGTTCAGTTGGTGTCCCCTGAGAACTGGAGATTTGCTTGATGGTATCGGAAAACACTCCAGGAGTCAATGCCCAAGGCTGAGCTTGTCACAGAGCTTTGGCAATGATTGACCTGGTTTTGGCCCCAAGTCCCTCTCACTTCATTCCCTGCTGTAGGCCTTGACCTACCCCAAACTCTAGAGTAATCCACTAATCTGGTCTCTAAACTGGGGAAATACATAGGAGGTTAGTTTTCTGCTTAGCCTGGGGTGGGGATGGGTGGGAATCCACCTGGACCTTATTTCCTTCAGAAAGGAAACTGTAACTGGGATTTTAGCTGGATTTTAGTAACCGGCACTCTATATCATTCAGTGACCGTGTCGCCCAAATTATCTTAAGTTCTAAGTAGATTTTCTATTCCCCCAGTGTCTCTAGGGCCTCACCGATTCCTTACAGTATTGGAGTTTAACCTCAAATTTAAGCGACTGGACCTTTCTTTGGAGTTACTGCTTGCTAGAACTTCTGCCTACTAATAGCATTAAAAAAAAAAAAAAAAATTTCTTGAGGCCAAGCTCTGGCTGCTGGTGGTGAAAGATCCTCTTCCCACCCCACAGTGGCTATTGCTAAACAGCTGAACCTCTCAGATTCCAATCTCCTGAAGGCTCCACACTCGCATTCTTATGCTTCCCCCTGAACTGTGAACTGACCCATGACCCTTCCCATCTAACAGGCTCTCCAAGTCCCTCCTCAGGAAGCATCACCACCACCACCACCAGCCAATCCCAGTCTGACAAATTAATTAGGGGTTATCATCTCCCCTCTACTCCTTTTTTTTTTTTTTTTTGAGGACTGTATTTGTATGTGCTCCAACTTCTCCAGATGCATGGATGAGCTGTTCATTTTCTGATACAGTGTCTCTATATCCATTGCATTTCCTTTCCAAAATGGGTAGAGGAGGTTCTATGTGCTATTTCAGAGGTCATTTTTTGTAGAGAGAATAGGATTTGAGGGGGTGGGGGGGAAACCCGACCTATGGTTTATTTGCCCTTTTCACAAGCTGGCCACCAAGTGAACTTTGGAATTGACTCTGTGATACCTGTTGGTGTAAAACTCTGACCAGAGAGTGCTGGATTACACCACTGAGGTCAGCACTGGCCAGGAAAACCCATGTAAATGTGTTATCCAGTGCCACAAGGGTCAACGTCAGCCTACTTTTAAAACTTTCTCTGTTCACTGTTTCCTCAAGCCACCATGGGATTTTCCTCCCTTTTATCACCAGACATCTCAAGCAGATGATTGGAATCTGCTGCATCCCTTCCCACATCACTCTCAACTTCAGCCCTGCATAGACAGGCTCTAGACCTGGGGTAATTGCCTCTCAGAGGTCACAGGGCTTTCCTCTGCAAACTCCAGTGAATCTTTTCCTGTTTCTCTTTCCCCTGACCTCCCTGGGGCACCTGGGCACGGTGCCCCCACCTTGTCTGACATTTTCTCCTCTCTGGTCTCCAAGACTCTAGGCCAACCCGTGTCTCCTCCCTCTTTCTCAACACTTTTCCTTGCTTCCTGCAGGGTCTTTGCTTTCTCTCCTCAAATATGGGTGACCCTCAAGGTTTGTTCTGATCACTTTTGTCAAACCCCTTCCCAGAGAGCTTACTTGGACATGACGTATATCCCCCCAACCTGACCTCCCCCTGGAAGTAGGTGGTTCTCAGGCCCAGATCCCTAGACCTGACCTCTGATCTTACATTATTACTGACCTGCTGTGTCCTTTTCCTGAGTACCCCTTCCCCCCAACATCAAACTCACCATTTTGGAGGCAAAGTCAACTTCCTACACCCTGAACTCGCTTTCCTCCTGGACAGCCCCGTTTCCATTATGTCTGCCAACATCCTCTCATTTCCTAGACTCAAAACTTGGGAGTGACCTTTTATTCTTTTTCTCTTGTCCCTTACCTATTCATAGGAAGGCTCTTCATTATATTTTAATAATATCAAGTACTATTTTTGTTTTAAAGTTTTAAAATATTTTCAGGAGTGCATTTTTCCATCATAATTCCCCTACATTAATATTAGGCTTAATTATATATATTTAATTTATTATGGGGTCAATGTCTCCTTTTTAAATGACTGGATTATTAGTATTTAAATATAACCATAGGTACTTCTTTGACTGTAAGAGTGTTCCAACTCACTTCTCCTGGCTTTTCTACAAACACAGAGGCTGGAAAAGCTGAGCCTTCCCAGTATACAGGAGTGGCCACGAGACCGGGTCTGACTAATAAGATTCAAGGAGAAGTCTGCTGACTCATCTATTAGGTAAGGCTTTAAATATATGACGAATCAATTTCTTAATCCAATTCCTATATTTTCTTTTTTTTTAAAGTTTAGATATAATTGACATATAACATATGAATTTTAGGTGTACAACATAATGATTTGGTATATGTATATACTGTGAAATGATCACCACAATAAATTTAGTTAACATCCATCACCACACATATTACAAATTTTTTTTCTTATGATGAGAACTTTTAAGATCTACTTTCTTAGAAATTTTCAAATATACAACACAATATTGTTGACAATCGTCACCATGCCTTACATTACATCCCTAAGACTTATTTGTCTTATAACTGGAAGTTTGTATCTTTTGACCACCTTTACCCATTTCTCCCACTCTCCTACCCCCACCTCTGGCAACCACCAATCTATTCTCTGTATCTATGAGTCCAGTTTTTTTAAGATTCTCCTTATCAGTGAGATCATATGATATTTGTCTTTCTCTGTTTGACTTATTTCACTTAGCATAATGCCCTCAGGGTCTATCCGTGTTGCTGCAAATGGAAGGATTTGCTTCTTTTTTTTATGGCTGAATAATATTCTATTGGATATGTACACCACATTTTCTTTATCCATTCATCTGTTGATGGACACTTAGGTTGTTTCACCTATATTTTCTTTTTTTAAAAATAAATTTATTTATTTTATTTATTTATTTTTGGCTGCATTGGGTCTTCGTTGCTGCGTGCGGGCTTTCTCTAGTTGCCGCAAGCAGGGGCTACTCTTTGTTAGGGCGTGCAGTCTTGTCACTGCGGTGGCTTCTCTTGTTGTGGAGCACAGTCTGTAGGCACGTGGGCTTCAGTAGTTGTGGCTCGTGGGCTCAGTAGTTGTGGCTCATGGGCCCTAGAGCTCTGGCTCGGTAGTTGTGGCGCACGGGCTTAGTTGCTCTGCGGGATGTGGGATCTTCCTGGACCAGGGCTTGAACCCATGTCCCCTGAATTGGCAGGTGGATTCTTAACCACTGTGCCACCAGGGAAGCCCTCACCTATATTTTCTTATTGAAGAAACAGAATAATTTCCCCCAGGGAGTTCTACACTTCAGCCATGTTCTCAGGGTGTTTTACATCCTCGTCTCTCTCTAAGGCCATAGAGACGACCTTACCACCTGCACATCCCCATGGATTCTGTAGGGGGGAAGTGATCAAGCAGAGTCCCACAGGCACAGAAAGCATGTTGGTGGTTACCAAAGTCTGGGGGGAGGTGGGAAGGAGAAGTAACTGCTTCATGGGTATGGATTCTCCTTTTGGAGTGATAAAAATGTTTTGGGTCTAGATGGTAGTGGGGTTTGTACACATTTTGAATGTACTAAATGCACTGAATTGTTCACTTTAAAATGGTTAATTTTATGTTATGTGAACTTTATCTCAATTAAAAAAAAAAAAAGAGTCCTACTAGCAGAAACATCATCCTGCCCTACCTGTTCTTCCCAGGAAGAGGAGGGATGGGGAATGGTGTAGCAGCAGCGTGTAGGTACATGAGTCACAAACTGATGAGAACCAAGAACTCTCCACCCTCTTTGTTGCTCCTCTCCCATGGTTTACTTAGGGGTATTGACTGTGAAATGGACTGGCCTCACATCAGACCCAAGAGACAAGGAAAGAAGTTCGCTGTAACTTAGGAAAAGCATGTCATAGAAAGATTTCCATTATTATAAAGGCAGACATAAAATACAATGAACAGGGTTTCCCTGGTGGCGCAGTGGTTGAGAGTCCGCCTGCCGATGCAGGGGACACGGGTTCGTGCCCCGGTCCGGGAAGATCCCACATGCCGTGGAGTGGCTAGGCCCGTGAGCCATGGCCGCTGAGCCTGCGCGTCCGGAGTCTGTGCTCCACAATGGGAGAGGCCACAATAGTGAGAGGCCCGCGTACGGCAAAAAAAAAAAAAAAAAAAAAAAAAATACAATAAATAAAGTTAGTTACTTGATACAAACATAAAAGTTCATTGTTATATAGCTATTTTTTATTATTAAAAATAAAGTTCCCAAATAATGTTCTGGCTTGTGTAATAATGAGAAAGAGGGATTCAGCAATTCATCCAGAAAAATCACCAATGGACACTTGCAGGACTTCAGGTGAGAGCTGAGTGGATTGTCTGTTTAAAGGAATTCACACTGAGTTGTTAATGAGGCTTGGCATGGCAGTAATTGCTTTTAAAGGAGAAACTCGTTTACAGAGATGTATCTCTAGTTGGTGTATAGTGGGAAGAGATATTTTTGGACAGGGGCCACTGGTGTTCCTCTGTTCTCTGCTTCCCCACCCCACCCTTAGTCAGCCAGGAAACAAAATTCAGGTACTTACCTTGCATCTAAATCCTTTGACAATTCTGCGTCTCTTGGAAAACAAAGCATCACCGGTGTGTGTGTGTGTGTCCCACAGAGCATCACCTGGGAGCCAGACCTTCTTGGCTCTCTTACTGGGAATCTAGAATATATTGAATATATGTCTTAATCCTGTCTTAAGTAAAAGAGCCTGTGGTTTCACAGCATAGCATTAAGCCTATTACCACAACGCCAGCATTTACAGTGCCAACATCTAGACCTTGTTTAGATGAGAAGAAATATGCCACTGTTATTTCAGCTTTTCTGTCCCTTGTGCCCTAATCTAATCCTAAATAATAAGGTCTCTGTACTGCAAAAGGCAGATATTTTGGGGTAGTGAATCCTTGAAGTAATGCAACTAATCCCTGCCAGTTTCCTTTGAAACAAGATATTAGATGCTAAACCCGGGTGTCATTTAGCTCTGGTTGCAGAGCGAATCCTGAACATGATGCAAATACATGATATTTGTAGATGTAAGCATCCTTAGGGCTTGAAGGATGTTTCCTGAATGCTGATCCTGTGCCAAGCTCTGTGCCAGGCATGTTTAAGATGCTGCTCTGCGTTTATTCTGCTTTATGATTTCTATGGATTTGAGAGAAAAAGTATAATGCAGTGGATGAGAGGAGGGAAAGAAACATTTTAAAGCATTTCCCCAGATGCTTCTCTCTAAGCCCCTCAAACCCAAGCAGCGTACTCCTTTTCTGTTTCTACGTGGATGCTCTCAGATTTATCTACCAGGTGACCATGATCTGGGCTCCTGTTCCTGTCTCTCCCTGCCCAGACCGACAAGGGCCCATTTTTGTGGGGATTACACGTCTTTCAAGAAGGTTTCCTTCTCCTAGTCACAAAGTGGTTGTGGACACAGAAGTGCTCAAAAGAGACAAATTTCTTTCTCCCCAGCCCTTTCCCATAGCCCAGTCATACAAAGCACTGCTGAATAAAATCACTTCTGCATTTCTTAGAATATATCACTCGTATTATAGAAATTTGTTTCATCAACTGCTCTACCTGAAATATCTCATTCACTTCTCACTGTAACTGTGTGAGCTGGTACTATTTGCATCTCTGCTTTATAGCTGAAGACTCTGGGGTTTAAATTCATCCCAGGTCACCAAACTAGTGAGCAGTGAAGGCAGGATTTGAATTTGGGCAACAAGACTTCAAAGCTTATGTATTTGACTACTAAACTATGTTGTCTCCATAGTGTAAGTGCTGAATTCCTGTTAATATAGACCCTTCAAGTCTAAGCACTACCATGGAATTTAGTTTGGAAGATACTAAAGGATCATGAAATACTGAGTTTTTTTTGTAAGAAGCATTTTTAGTGAGGGAGGTTTTTGGCACACAGTTTAAAGGGACCTTGCTTTCAGATATATCTGGGTCCAGGTTCTCAAATGATGTGATTTGAACTGGATATTTCTTTTTATTTGTCCATTTCTGTGTGATTAAACCACTTTTGGGGAGGTTGTTATATACATTGAATCTAATCCTATCTGATGTGCAACCCCAATTCTCAGAGCTCTGGGTGGATTCACTTAGCTTAGCTTGATAAGCTAACATGATAATGGAAACTAATGAATGTGGCCAGGGGGATTTACTACTCTTGTTTGCAAGGCCTGTCTCCCATGCCCATACCTGTGGCCCTGGAGTGGAGTCAGCCCATCCAAATACATGGCCTGACGATGTGGGGGAAACGCTTTCCCAAAGAAAACCATTGTGTTCTTACCAGAAGCAGGGAGAGTGGGTCAGGAAGGAACTTCAGCTACTCACTGCAGTAATTAAAGGATCTTTTCTATTTACAAGACTTGACATGCTAGTTTAATGATGAAGCAGCCTCCTCCAATAGAGAGGATCTTGGAGTTAGGACCAGAAGACTTATATTCTAGCCTTGTTTCTACTGAAACAAACTAACAGTCCATTCCTTGACCTCCGTAGCTTCTATATACCAAAGGACTTGAATAAATCATTTATGTAGGGCATCCCTGGTGGCGCAGTGGTTGAGAGTCCGCCTGCCGATGCAGGGAACACGGGTTCGTGCCCCGGTCCGGGAAGATCCCACATGCCGCGGAACGGCTGGGCCCGTGAGCCATGGCCGCTGAGCCAGCGCGTCTGGAGCGTGTGCACCGCAACGGGAGAGGCTACAACAGTGAGAGGCCCGCATACCAAAAAAAAAAAAAAAAAAAAAAATCATTTGTGTATATATCAACTTTTAAAGTTCTATACCATTTTGCCTACTCTTTCCCCCCACCCTCACTATGCTCCAGGCATGTCAGTCTTTTAGCTGCTTATTTATGGCTGTTCTTTCCTGTTTTTAAACCTTTGCCCATGTTGTTCTCTCTGCCTGGAAAATGCCTTTCCCTCTACTTGTCATCTGATTTGATATTCAGATATCACTTTAAATATCACTTCCTCAGCAAAACCTTCCATGAATTCTCTATCGAAATTAGGTTGCCCTTGTTATATCTCTTAGAGCACCTGTTTTTTCTCTTTAGATTAATTACCAGAATTTGTATAATATAATATAATATAATATAATAATTATTTTGAGTGCATACTAGGAGCCAGGCACTAGGCTAATTCTAAGCACTAGGGATACAACAGTGAAAAGGCAATTATTCTTGACCTCATGGAACTTATGGTCTAGTAAGGGAGAAAGTTGGAAAACAAATAAACATATAAGATCACGGCAAGTAAACATATAAATGTGATGAAGAACAGTAAAGCAAGAAGAATATAGAGTGACTTATTTTAGGGCCATTTCAGATTATGTGGCAAGGACAGGTCTCTTCAATGATGTGATATTTAAGCTGAATAAACTCAGGGGAAGAATATTCCAGGCAGAGAGAACAACAAGTGCAGAGCGAGAAAGCTGGAGCTGAAGGATCTGGGGGAGAGATGTGTATCTACAGATAGGAAAATGGCTAAATGAATTATATATTAGAATCTCAAGTAGCTATTAATATTACATATCTATTTACTTTTGTTCATTATTTTAACAGATACAAGGCCTTTTCCCGACCAGAGTATGCATCTCTGTATTCTTTTTTGTGTGTTTTTAGCTGTATTTTTTTTTTAATCTGGAATTTAGTTTGATATGAAGTGAAACTCTACCTTGAGCATTTTTCCAAATTCTTCTTCTTTTTTTATGTATTAAGTTTTTATATATACTAGGATATACCTTGAGATTTTGGTCCATTCATCTGACTGTTGTGTCTTAGGTTAGTGTTTCACTGCTTTTTTTTTTTTTTTTCTACTTTATTATTACAAGTTTCCAAAAAAAAAAGAAAAAGAAAAGAATTATATATATATGAATTATATATATCATTGCCTTGATTCAACAATCATTGCCATATTTTCTTTATGAGACTATCTTTTAAATTTCTTTACCACTTCAAAGTAAGTTGCAGACATCATAATCTCTCTTCCTAAATACTTCATACACACCTCCTAAGAACACTTCCTACACAACCATTATCACACCTAAGATAATTAACAAAAATTCCTTAATGCCATGTAATATCTAGTCTTGCTTTTTTATAGCTAGTGTTTTGAGCCAGTACTGAATCAGAATTCTTGTGTATATCACATTGTTGTAATTTTTAAAGTTCTATCCTCATTATTCTTTATGGTGAAAAAAAAAAAGTCCTAACAATTCTTCTTTTTTTTTTTTCCTGAGGCAAAATTTGCATACAATTTAATAAATGATTCTCCTAACTGTGCAGTGTGGACCCTGTGGTCCCATGAGGAGCAACAAAAGACACCTCTTAGCTTTGCAGGTTTTTCCTTTTCATGGTAAAAAACCTTCTCAGATATTGATGATAAATTCATATACTTCTAAAAAGACAAATATCCCTGAGAGAAAGCAAATCTTCCATTTGCTTGGGAGAAATGGTTTTTAGATTCCCTTCTTATAAAAAGTAATTTGCCCTCTTTCCCCTATCCCAAATCCCTGAGGCTTTGAAAGGATAAAGAAACCAGTTTGCAGCTCTTTCAAAGGATTTATTTGCTACAGAATTGCCTGAGCCCACCAACAAAATGAACTCAGGATTTCTGTGTTTAAAAGGATTTTGCTCACTGCTTTAGTTTTACCAGAACTTCAACATTCAAAAAGCAATTCTTTTTGCCAGAATTTGGCATGCCTACAGGAGGTTAGAAAAAGATAGAATCTATAGAATTAGATGTCTAAAAATAGAAAAAAAATCCCAAACATTAAAAAATTCCTAATTTGGACAGGTCCTGCGTTGAAATCACATTCATCTGCAAAAAGAACGGTTTTAGGTCAGAAATGCTGTATTTTATAACTCCAGATCTTGACCTTGGACTTGACTGGTGAGGTTCTAGGAACTGCATGAATTGACAGGAGGGATGCCATTCCGTTGGCCAATTCTGGCATGTGTCCTGGCTTGTGACGTTTTATAAATCTCTCTTAAACCCAAACCTCCTGGTTCTGTGATGCCAATTGCCTAAATCTGATTCTCAGTACTTTTAAATTTTATTTATTTATTTATTTATTTTTTTGTGGTACGCGGGCCTCTCACTGCTGTGGCCTCTCCCGCTGCGGAGCAACAGGCTCCGGACGCGCAGGCTCAGCGGCCATGGCTCACGGGCGCAGCCGCTACCGCGGCATGTGGGATCTTCCCGGACCGGGGCACGAACCCGTGTCCCCTGCATCGGCAGGCGGACTCTCAACCACTGCGCCACCAGGGAAGCCCTGATTCTCAGTACTTTTTCAAACAAATAAACAAAAAATTTCCCTGTAAGATCACACATTTAAGTATTTGTTGCTTGTGGATAGATACAGAGAAACCAAGTATGGATGTGAATTAACAATCCAGTGATGGAGCTGTGACTCTCTGGATGGCTATGTAAGCTGTAAGAAAAGTTCCTCACTGGACCTGCACTTGCTGTGCCCCAGAGGTGACCATCCAGGCAAGGTCAACCTGAAGAGGGGGTGAACCCCAGCAGCTGCTGGATGGGTTTAAATCGCCACTATCTGCCTCCAGTTCTTCTACCAGAACAGCTAGTTTTTCCATCCGAGCAACTTACTGATCATGTTTCACCTGTTTAAGCGTAGATGCCACTTGATAGCTGAAAACGGATTCACAGAGGAATCTCTCAGAGCCACCTTCTAACATCTCTCCAGCTCCTTTGGGGTAGGTGAAAAGGGCTTTCAGTGGGGGGGCAACGTCTGAGCCACTGAAACCAGATCCAGTGGCAGAACTTCCACTGACCCCACCGGCTGAGGAGGAGGATGAAGAGGCAGCCATTTCCTCTCTAGTAGATTTCTCACTTCACTCTGCGGCTTTGACAAGTTCCTCTACAGCCCCGCCCCCAAGGCCAACCGGAGTGGCTGCGTTTACTGCTGCGAGGGCTGCGGCCTGCTCCCTAACAATTCTTATTTATTATTGCAGATAAAATTTAGACCTATTGGTAAAGTGCCAAAAATTACTATTGGATTTTCATTAGACTTCAGTTAAACCTATATGTTATTTTGTGTAGAAGTGATCATTTTTACTATATTTAGGTTTTCCACACAGGATTGTCTTATGTCTCATTACTTTTTTTTCAATTGAAAAAATTTTTATTGGAGTATAGTTGTATGTCTCATTATTTATTGAAATATTATTCAATGTCTTAGTAAAGTTTTATGTTTTTATAATTTAAATCTTGAATATTTAGTGTTAAGATTATCCCTACTATTTTATCATTTGCTATTATGAATGCAATTTTTTTCTCATTGTATTTTCTAAGTGATCACTGCTAATGTAAAGGAAAAGGTATTGAAACTCTTATTAGATGCCACTTATTAGTTCAAATTACTTTCAACTGATTATTTTGATTTTTATAAGTACTGTAGTAGTTTACAAGTAATGAAATTTGACTCCTCCTATCCAAACCTTAATGAAGTTTCAAGCTTTAATACAAGGGCTGTGGTTTCCAAAATAATATTAAATAAACATGTTGATTGTGGGCTTCCTTGCTTATTTCTAGATTTGTTTGATAATCATTTGTGGTGTTGACTCTTTTGACTGAACTTATATGTTTAATAGGAATGCTCCATATATATCATATTTACACATCATCTAAAGCTGTGTTCAAGGCACAAAAGAGGACTAACTTGAATCAACATTAGATGTTTTCTTCTAGGCATAAGAATGTGGCGGTCTTTACTGAGTTGGGATAGTGACAAATGAAAACTGTATGTTCCTAAGGCACTCATGTCACTTAACTCCATGGTAAAGTTTGGCTACTTTCCTTCTTCTAGATTTCGGCTACTTTCCTTCTTCTAGATTTCTAAATATGTAAGATCTCAACATAAAGTCTCTCAGTCAGGAGCTGTTTGACATCAGGCAGTTCAAATCAACCATGCAGACAGGAATTGGAACCTGTGCAGAAACTATCGGCCACAAGGAATTACTCCCCCAAATCATGGTTGTAACGAAGTTTAGGTATGCTGGCTTAACTTGCAAGAGCGTATCCATCAGTGTTCAAGGAGGAAAACAAATCACTCTGGGCCTTTCAAGCAAAGAATCAAATGTTTACGTTGGGCTTTCCTGGTGGCGCAGTGGTTAAGAATCCGCCTGCCAATGCAGGGGACAGAGGTTCCAGCCCTGGTCTGGGAAGATCCCACATGCCGCAGAGCAACTAAGCCCATGTGCCACAACTACTGAGCCTGCGCTCTAGAGCCCACGAGCCACAACTACTGAGTCCAAGTGCCACAACTGTTGCAGCCCGCACACCTAGAGCCCATGCTCTGCAACAAGAGAAGCCACCGCAGTGAGAAACCTGTGCCCTGCAACGAAGAGTAGCCCCTGCTCGCCACTAGAGAAAGCCTGCATGCAGCAACAAAGACCCAACACAGCCAAAATAAATAAATAAATAAAATAAAATAAAATAGAATTTAAAAGAATCAGGTGTTTATAACACTGAAGAAGAAGAAGGAGACTTACCTGGTGGCACAGTGGTTAAGAATCTGCCTGCCAATGCAGGGGACACGGGTTCAATCCCTGGTTTGGGAAGATCCCACATGCCGCAGAGCAACTAAGCCTGTGCGCCACAACTACTGAAGCCTGCGTACCCTACAGCCTGTGCGCCACAACTGCTGAGTCCATGCAGCTCAACTACTGAAGCTCCCATGCTCTAGGGCCCGCGTGCTGCGACTACTGAAGCCCACGCACCTAGAGCCCGTGCTCTGCAAAGAGAAGCCACCACAGTGAGAAGACCGTGCACTGCAATGAAGAGTAGCACCCGCTCGCCACAACTAGAGAAAGCCCACGCACAGCAATGAAGACCCAATGCAGCCAAAAATAAATAAAATTAAAAATAAAAATTAATTGACTAATATTAAAAAAATAATGAATTGACTAAAGATTTAAAAAAAAAAGGAGAGGAAGTCAGGGGAACCTGCCACTGGCTTCCAGGTTTGCACTGTTGCTCTGGTCCTACAAGTCACTAAGTTGTGGCTGCCACACAGGTCAGGAAATCACAGGAACTAGCCACCAGCTGACATCGCTGCTTTGTTGCAGAGAGGCGAGTGACTAACAGTGGAATGCCTGTGCTCATTACAGCAATCCACATCTGCCTCATCCCACACACCTGCCCACTCCACCAGAGGAAGAAAGACATGGCTTCTACCTCTCTTCTGCCTTACAAATATTGCATGAGTGTATCTTGTGCTGCCTGTAAATGGCATCCTGGATCCTGTAGACAACAGGGTCTGAGAAATACAGTTCCAAGATTCCAGCATTTGTGATATAGAGAAGAGCTTAGAAGGGAGTGAGAATGCATCTTGGATTAAAAAAGAAAAGAAAAGAAAAGGGGCTTCCCTGGTGGCGCAGTGGTTGAGAGTCCGCCTGCCGATGCGGGGGACGCGGGTTCGTGCTGAGGTCCGGGAAGACCCCACATGCTGCGGGGCGGCTGGGCCCGTAAGCCATGGCCGCTGAGCCTGCACGTCCGGAACCTGTGCTTCGCAACGGGAGAGGCCACGGTGGTGAGAGGCCCGCGTACCGCAAAAAAAAAGAAAAAAAAGCAGTCTATCTCTTCGGCTTCTCAGCAGCCATACAGTGCTTTCTATCTATAGTTCAGCAAACAACAACAGCAAAAATTCCTTCTAATTTTATGCAACTACCCCTTATACAAAGAAAAGCATGCCCACCTTTTCTCGGAAGGGGACAACAAAAGTCTCATCAGCCACTATACTATTTCTGAGTGATATTTCTTATTTAGTCATAATCCTCCTTTGATAATCTGTACATACTGGACTAATTTGTAACATTAACTGCCACCAAATTCTTTATATAAAATAATACGGAAAGGGGAAAGGAAAAACATAGGTTGGTAAATAAAGTATATACATAACAAAGCATGGAAAAGCATACATAGGAACTTCACCTTGTTTCTGCAACTGGTCATCAGACTATAACATATTATAACCTCCTTCATCCACTACCTATATCCTGTTCTCTATTTCTGTGACCGTGGCTGGTCACAGTTCTCTACCAGTAGTGAGATGACCAAAATCTCCATTTCTGAAGGGTCTGAGCTCTTACTGGCCCTGTTTCTGTTGGGTTGTTATAGTTTTTTATTATATTTTAGCCACTGGACATGGAAGTACTAAGAGGTGCTTTAGAAAATACCCAGAATTCTGGGATTTCCCTCTTGGCGCAGTGGTTAAGAATCCGCCTGCCAAGGCAGGGGACACGGGTTCGAGCCCTGGTCTGGGAAGATCTCACATGCCACAGAGCAACTAAGCCCATGTACCACAACTACTGAGCCTGTGCTCTAGAGCCCGCAAGCTACAACTACTGAGCCCGCGAGCCACAGCTACTGAAGCCTGCACACCTAGAGCCTGTGCTCTGCAACAAGAGAAGCCACCGCAATGAGAAGCCCTTGCACCGCAATGAAGAGTAGCCCCCACTCACCACAACTAGAGAAAACCCGCGTGCAGCAACAAGGACCCAGCGTAGCCAAAAACAAACAAATAATAAATAAATAAATAAATTAATTAAAAAACCGAAAATACCCAGAATTCTAGATATATTCCTTATTCCTAATGTGAAGCAATAAACATATTTTCCATTTATAATTAGCATCAATTACCCCTTCTTTGCTTGTGGATTCAGTGGCATGAAGAGCCCCAAATGTCCAGGTGGCAGTCTTAACTTCTAGTTCAGTGGGATCATTGTTTTTATTTCTTGGAAAAACATTCCTTTTTTTAGAACTAAGTTATCTAAACCAACAGAGCCAATAACTCTGGAATGAGGATAATCCCATATTGTTAATCCCATATTGTTAAACCCATATTTAATTCTGTGGCCATTTTCAACATGAGCTCATTGAGCAAGCGCTGGAGTGGTTGGGGAATGATCCTGGCTCATATACAGAATCTGTTGTCTTGTCCACTTGATTATTGGAGGCCTTGTCTGCAGTTGGTGCTCTTTGGTGGATGTTTACATGGAATGCTAACATCTTCTCATTCTGTGCTATTCGGAGAGGTAGAACCACATGCATCTCTCCTTATCACTAATCCTCTGGTCTCGTTGTGCAACAAAAACCGTTATCCACAAACCATTAGCCCTTATCCCAGAGTCAGTGATATCTGTTTTTCTAGACATCTCTCTTTCCAAATGAACTGTTTCAAGTTCTGCCCATTTGGAGGATTTCTCTTCCCTGTGGTCCTTCAGGGCAATCCTTAAGTGGGATTATATCATAGTTCTGTAGTAATTTCTTTTGGCTTGTGTCAAATATCATGAAGATATCATGAAATATCATGCTTTAGCCCATCTTCCCCTGGATGATGGAATGGTTACCATTCCACTTGATGAAGGAGTGCTGCTGGGCATTCCCAGCTTTAAATATTGGTGTGTCAGATAACATCCAGTTCATGGTGGGCATAATAGATCATACCCTCAATGATCAGGCATGGCTTTGCTTCAAAGCCTATGGGTCTACTCCATGATTCTCCCATTAGTGCTTACCAGAGTCTCCATATAGCATCGTTATGTGCCACAGACAGACCACCACTGGATTTACTGGGTCATGAGTCCCAAGTATTAGACCAGCGTGTTTTTCCTTTTTCTTTGGCTCCACTCAAAACCGTCAACTTTATGGGTAAATGAGTTGGAGCAGTATAAGAAATGTGGCACATGCTGCCTCCAAAATCCAAAAAGGCCCACTTATCATCGTGCCTCTTTCTTAGTGATAGGGTGTTTAACATGCACAAAATTCTTTCACTTTGAAGTGGGTAGCCCAAGAGGACTAAGACCACTGGAGCCCTAGAAACTTAACTGAGGTAGTGGATTCCTGAATTTTCATGAGGTTTATCTCCCATTTTGTGGCATGTGTCTTCCAATGCATCAAGCAAACTTGCTACATGCTGCTCACCAGGTCCTTCAAACACTGTGTCCTGTGGAAGAGCAAGACAATCACAGTCCTAGTGGAGGGACTTCCCTGGTGATGCAGTGGTTAAGAATCCACCTGCCAACGCAGGGGACATGAGTTTGAGCCCTGGTCTGGGAAGATCCCACATGCAACGGAGCAACTAAGCCCGTGCGCCACAACTACTGAGCCTGCACTCTAGAGCTCTCGAGGTACAACTACGGAAGCCCATGCACCTAGAGCCCGTGCTCTGCAACAAGAGAAGCCATTGCAATGAGAAGCCCGCGCACTGCAATGAAGAGTAGCCCCCCCGAACGCCTCAACTAGAAAAAAGCCCACGCAGGGCAACCAAGACCCAATGCAGCCAAAAATAAATAAATAAAATAAATAAATTTATTTTTTAAAAAAAGTCCTAGCAGATTAGAACATGACACAAAGTTGAGGAGCTGACACAGCCCTGTGGGAAGACAGGCAGGTGTACTGCTTCTGCTGACAGATGAAGTAAAGTGCTTCTGGTGGTCTTTACTAATTGGTATAGGGAAAAAATAGTCTGCCCAGATTAATAGCAGTACACCAGTTGCAAGTGGCTATGTTAATCTGCTCCAGTAATCAGTAAAAGCAGATCCAATTGGAATCCCTACCTGAATACATTTTCATAATCCATTATCAAGCTCTAAAATCATGTCCTGCACAGATCAAGCAGAAGAGTTGAAAGAGATATGAATCAGACTTATGCTCCTGGAAAAAAATGGAGTTAGATGTACTTTTACTTATTTCTCCTCCTAATTATAACTAAAATCCTTGGTTGAAATACTTAAAGCACCTATCATAAGACTCTGAAAGGTTGGGGAAAAGAAGGTGGCCTGGCCAGGCCATTTGGGACTTGAAAACTGGCCCAGCAGTGAGTTTCATGAGATTTATATTTTGCCTCCTGTATATCCAGGCCTCAGTGCAAGGGAATCCTGCTCCCACTAGCCAAAGGAATGGGAAAACAGTGACTCTTCAGGACAAAACCCATACTACTCCAGGTAAACACCATGAAAAAAGCCACATGCATCCCCATTGTCACTATTTCTGGCCAAGCCTGTGGGATGGAGCCCTGTCAACATTGCCCAGCCTGCACCAACACAAGCAGACGCAGCTATCCCCTAACCTGGCGCTACAGAGACTGTGGGGGGGTGCATTCTTGACCATCGCTGCCCTACACTAAGTGAACAGCTGCAAAAAGGCAACGTGCTGCTCCTTCCCAACTAGTGACTGGGTGAGAATTAGACGAGAGAACTGGAAAGCAGGATTCTTTAAATCTGTGTATGAAGTCCTGCACATACCTTTGAGCAGACCATCCACGAGGTTGACCGTAATCAACACAGCAAACTGAACTATGTGTGGACTAGTGCCCAGGTTTCAGTTTGGCTTCTGGATCACACCCAAGTAGGGCAGACCAGAATAGCAATGCAAAGGCTTTGAAAATGAATTAACACTTGAAACATAGGCCACAAATGTGGGCCAGGACATGCATTTTGAACCTAAACAGTTTGACTGCCTTCTAAAATGTAAGACCTAAATAGGAACCAGAGACTCATAATATTCAAAATGTCCTGGATACAATGCAAAATTACTCATCATATCAAGAACAAGGAAAATCCTCAACATGAATGAGAGCTATAAAGAGGAACTAAATGGAAATTTTAGAACTGAAAAATACCAATGAATAAATAAATAATAAATCAATGGCTGGGCTTGACAGCAGAATGGAAAAGACAGAAGAAAGAATCAGTGGAGTTGAAGGTAGAGAAATAACAGTTACCCAGTCTGAACAACAGAGAGAAAACAGGGGGAAAAAAAAAAAAAACATGAGCAGAGCCTCAGGGACATAGGAGACTCTAACAAAAGATCTAACATTCATGTCATTGAAGTCTCAGAAGGAGAAGAGAAAAAGAGGGAAGGGCCACAGAAAGAAATAATGTCAGGAAATTTCCCAAATTTGGCAAAAAATACAAGCCTACATATTTAAGAAGCTTAGTACTATGGACTGAATTGTGCTCCCCATCCCCAAATTCATATGTTGAAGCCCTAACCCCAATATGATTATATTTGGGGAGAGGGCTTTTAGGAGGTAATTAAAGTTAAATGAAGTCATAAGGGTGGGTTCCTAATCCATTAGGATTGGTGGCCTTATAAGAAGAGGAAAAGCTTTCTCTCTTTTTTCTCTCTCTCTTTCTCGTTCTCCTTGTGCACACACCAAAGAAAGTCCAGGTAAGGACACAGCAGGAAGGGATCCATCTGCAATCCAGAAAGAGAGCCTTCACCAGAACTGAATTGGCTGGCACTTTGATCTTGGATTTTCCAGCCTCCAGAAATAAATTTCTGTTGTGTCTACCTCATTCATGGAATTTCAGTGTGGCAGCTCAAGCTGACTAAGACACTGAGAAAACCTCAAATAAGATAAACCTGAAGAAATCCATGCCAAGACACATCATAGTCAAACTTCTGAATACTAAAGACAAAGAAAAGTGCTGAAAGAAGCAAAAGAGAAATGACATTTTACCTATAGGGGGTAAAAGATTTGAATGATATGATTTCTCATCAGAAACCATGGAGGCCAGAAAGAAGTGGCACACATTTTTCAAGTGCTGAAAGAAAAGAACTGTTGACTCAGAATATTATATCTTGTGAAAATATCTTTCAGGAATGAAGGAGAAATCAAGTCATTCTCAGATGAAAGAAAACTGAGAATTAGATGCCAGCCTTTAAAAAAAAAAGACTGAAGGAAGTTCCCTAAACAAAAAGAAAATGATAAAAGAAGCATTCTTGGAACATTAGAAGGGAAGAAGAAACAATGGAAAGAACAAAAATATAGATAATGTCTTCTTGCTATGAATTCCCTCAATTTTTGTCTAAGAAAGTATCCTTCACTTTTTTTTTTTTTTTTTTTTTTTTGGCTGTGTTGCTGAGTGCAGGCTTTCTCTAGTTGTCGAGAGTGGGGGCTACTCTTCATTGTGGTGTGCGGGCTTCTCATTGTGATGGCTTCTCTTGTGCAGAGCATGGGCTCTAGGTGCGTGGGCTTCAGTAGTTGCAGCACGTGGGCTCAGTAGCTGTGGCGCATGGGCTTAGTTGCTCCATGGCATGTGGGATCTTCCCGAACCAGGGCTTGAACCCATGTCCCCTGCATTGGCAGGCAGATACTTAACCACTCACTGTGCCACCAGGGAAGTCCTATCCTTCACATTTTAAAAAAAGTTATTTATTTATTTTGTTTATTTATTTTTGGCTGCACTGGATCTTTGTTGCTGCATGCAGGCTTTCCCTAGTTGGCATCGAGCAGGGGCTACTCTTTGTTGTGGTGCGTGGGCTTCTCATTGTGGTGGCTTCTCTTGTTGCAGAGCACAGGCTCTAGGTGTGTGGGCTTCAGTAGTTGTGGTACATGGGCTTAGTTGCTCCGTGGCATGTGGGAGCTAAGTTCCCTGACCAGGGATTGAACCTGTGTCCCCTGCATTGGCTTTTTTAAAAAAAATTATTTTATTTATTTTTTATACAGCAAGTTCTTATTAGTTATCCATTTTATACATATTAATGTATACATGTCAATCCCAATCTCCCAATTCATCCCACCCCACCCCCACCCCCTGCCACTTTCCCCCCTTGGTGTCCTTACGTTTGTTCTCTACATCTGTGTCTCTATTTCTGCCCTGCAAACTGGTTCATCTGTACCATTTTGGCAGGTGGATTCTTAACCACTGCATCTCCAGGGAAGTCCCTATCCTTCACTTTTTTTAAAAAATAAATTTATTTATTTATTTATTTTTGGCTGTGTTGGGTCTTCGTTTCTGTGCGAGGGCTTTCTCTAGTTGCATTGAGCGGGGGCTACTCTTCATCGCATCGCGGTGCGTGAGCCTCTCACTATCGTGGCCTCTCTTGTTGCGGAGCACAGGCTCCAGACGCACAGGCTCAGTAGTTATGGCTCACGGGCCCATGTGAGCCCGCGGCATGTGGGATCCTCCCAGAGCAGGGCTCGAACCCGTGTCCCCTGCATTGGCAGGCAGACAACCACTGCGCCACCAGGGAAGTCCCTCTATCAGAACTTTTAACATGTTATTTTAACATAGTTACTTGAAATTTCTTGTAGAATCATTCCAACACCTGTATCATATGCATGTTTGGTTCTGATGATTTTTGTCTCTTCAAACTGTTTTTCTTGACTTTTTGCATGCCTTGTAATTTTTGTTGGAAGCCCAATGTGCTGTATTGGGTATTAGGAACTGAGGTAAATAGGGCTTTAATATGAGATCTATGTTAATTTGGCTAGAGCTGGGCTGTGTTTAATATTGCCTGTTTAGTTCTTTTTATTGTAGCCCTGTTTATGTGGTGGTATATTGTGGAGGAAAGGAAGTGTTTCCTAATGTTCTAATTAAATATTAGTGTTTTTGTGGGCCTATGTCTCGGACTATGAACTTCCAAGTGTTTCTCCAGTGATAAAGCTCCCTCACTCCCACCCCTGCCCCATACTTCTTTCCCTGGTTGCAGAGTTCCCAGTCTACTTCCTTGAAGCACTAAACGCTTGTGACTTTTTTTTTTCCCCATTATGTAAGACCAGAAGGCTGGAGGGGGATAGAGTGGAAGGAATTCCCTTCTCCAGCTGGGATAAAGCTCTGGTAAAGTCCTTTCCTTTGCAGAGTACGTCTTTGTCATAAAGAAGACTCTGGGCATATTTCACAGTGATTACTCATTCTCTTCCCCTACCAGTGCTATGAGGAGATATTTCTTGGATCTTCACCCTAACTATGGTACGGCTTCTGGGGGTAAAACCCAAGAAAGTGTGAGAGCCTCACTAAGACTGTAGTTCCCAGGAGTTTTAAATTAGTCTCTTTTAAATTAGTCCACACTCAGCATCCAGCAATTCATCATAATTACCATTATGTGTTCCTACCTGTTTCGGGCTCCAGTGGCTTCTGCTCTAGGTAATCAGATCTTGGCTGTAATTCTTTGTATGAGCCTGTCTCATCAGATTTCAAGGTGGCATTTTACCCTGCAATGTCAGTTTTCATATGTGTGCAAAAGTTATTGATTTTTCATTTGTTTACCTTTTTCTTGTAAGGACAGGAGTGATGACTTCCTTGCTCTTTTTTTTTTTTTTTTTGCGGTACGCGGGCCTCTCACCGATGTGGCCTCTCCCGTTGCAGAGCACAGACTCCGGATGCGCAGGCTCAGCGGCCATGGCTCATGGGCACAGCCGCTCCGCGGCATGTGGGATCCTCCCAGACCAGGGCACGAACCCGTGTCCCCTGCATCGGCAGGCTGACTCTCAGCCACTGCGCCACCAGGGAAGCCCGACTTCCTTGCTCTTTACATAGTGGAACTGAAACCAGAAATCCCAAATCTCCATTTATATTCTAATCTTCATAACACCCCACTGTGATTTGTGGACTAGAATTATTTGGTTTGGATCTGCAGAGTTTAGCATTATCTTAGGACAAGGTTCTAATAATCCACCCAAAGTCTGGATATTTTCTTTCATTGATATATTAGTCAGAGTTCTCTAGAGGAACAGAATCAATAGTATACATACACTCTCTCTTTCTCTCAATGTACACACACACACACACACACACACACCACACTAATATATATATATATATACATATATATATATATATATATATATATATATATATATATATATATATATATATATATATTAGTCTCTCTCTCTCTCTTTCTCTTTGGAATTGGTTCATGAAATTACAGAGGCTGGTGAGTCCAAAATCTGCACTAGCAGGCTTGCAGGCTGGAGGCTTAGAGAAGAGCCAGTGCTGCAGTTCAAGTCCAAAGGCTATTAGGGTACAACTAATGTTGCAGTTCAAGTTCAAAGGCTGTCTACTGCGTAATTCCCCCTTGCTCAGTGGAGATCCATCTTGTGTTCTAGTCAGGGCTTCAACTGATTAGTTTAGGCCCACCCACTTTATGGTGGGCAATCTGCCTTACTCAAAGTCAACTGATTTAAATCTTTAATCCAAAAGCATTCTCACAGAAACATCCAGAATAATGTTTGACCTCATATCTGGGCACTGTGGCCCAGGCAAAATTGATATATAAGATTAACCATCACACTTGGTAAATGACCACAGGTATCTTTGGGAGAGTTTAGGAGGAAGATTTATAGTATATACTTATAGCAGGGCCATAAGATCTTTTCTCAAGGATTCTTTCTTAAGATCCCCATCATCTAAGATGCTCTGGGTCTATGAAACCAGCTAAAGTAAGAGAACTAGTTGAGCAACTGGGTCTCTCCATTTGGGTGACATATCAAAGTTTGGTTCACCAGATTAAGTAAGATTTTCATGGGCTGCTCATTAATTAGTGAACACCAAAGATCCCTGTGGATCAAGCCTGATTACCTCTCTAACTCTGCTGTGCATTATAGCAACCTTACTCACTGTTCCCTGTTTTCTAGTGTTGCCACTGGCCTCTACCACTTTGGAACTCCATCATTACCATTGAAATCAGGGAGCCCATTTCAACAGTGGCATCTTCCACCATCATCTCACACATGCAGACATAAAGTACAGAGCTTTTCAAGAATAATGCTGATCCTCTTGAACCAGTGGATTTCTTTTGGTGAAGATATTGTCCTCTGTGTCTTACTGAGGAATACACTGAAAGGGTTGAAGAGTGTGTTGCACATGATGAATGCAACACTCTTATCTTACCAAGTCTTTGATTTTTTTTCTTTCTTTCTTTCTTTTTTTTTCTTTTTTGGTCAAATGGCTTGTGGGCTCTTAGTTCCCCGACTAGGGATTGAACCTGGGAACCCAGCAGTGAAAGCACGGAGTCCTAACCACTGGACTACCAGGGAATTCCCTCTCACCAAGTCTTTGGATCCTTTCTTCTCTATTAAACCAAGAAAGTTTACTATCTTAACCTAATTTAATGAAGGCCATTATTGAGTCTGATTTCAGTCAACCAACTCAGCAGACCCTTAGAGCCACTCCTGACTTATTGAGTTAATACACTAAATCCAGAATCTCTAGTGCTGCAAACACACCAATCGCTTCAATATTATATTCCTTCTTCCTTGGTTAGAACCCACTCCTACACAGGAATCCTCCAGTGCCAATGTACATTAGCAATGTCTTGCAATTATTTCCCTGTGTAAGCTTCTCCTCTGGTGTCAGACATCTTATTCACTTTCCTAGGGTATGCTGCAATCTGACTCTGGCTGTGGATCTAGAGGTAAAGAAGAATTGGCATACCTTTGCAAGATTAATTCTTTTTTTTGGCTGTGCTGTGTGGCATGCAGGATCTTAGTTCCTCGACCAGGGATCGAACCCATGCCCCCTGCATTGGGAGTGTGGAGTCTTAACCACTGGACCACCAGGGAAGTCCCTGAAAGTTTAATTTTTCAGTGAAGCCATTACAGGCTCTTCAAGCAAGGGATGGCCAGCATCTCAGAGAGGGGAGAAGGGACTGCTTCAAGTGGCAAGGGGAACTCAGTGGGATTTGAGGATTCAAGATAATTAAGGGCTTCCCTGGTGGCACAGTGGTTAAGAATCCGCCTGTCAATGCAGGGGACATGGGTTCGAGCCCTGGTTCGGGAAGATCCCACATGCCGCAGAGCAACTAAGCCCGTGCACCACAACTACTAAGCCTGTGCTCCAGAGCCCGTGTGCCACAACTACTGAAGCCCGCGTGCCTAGAGCCCATGCTCCGCAATAAGAGAAGCCACAACAATGAGAAGCCCACACACCGTAACGAAGAGTAGCCCCTGCTTGCCGCAACTAGAGAAAGCCCGCACCCAGCAAAAAAGACCCAACACAGCCAAAAATAAATAAATTTAAAAAAAAGCTAATTAAATTCAACCCAAACTACGAAGATGTCCCCATTCCAAATCTTAGGGTTTTTTTTTTTTTTTGGTTTTCTTATCATATCTCCCCCTTTTTTTTTTTGTTTTTTACATCTTTATTGGAGTATAATTGCTTTACAATGGTGTGTTAGTTTCTGCTCCATAACAAAGCGAATCAGCCATATATATACACATGTTCCCATATGTCTTCCCTCTTGTGTCTCCCTCCCTCCCACCCTCCCTATCCCACCCCTCCAGGCTTTCACAAAGCACCGAGCTGATCTCCCTGTGCTATGCGGCGGCTTCCCACTAGCTATCTACCTTACGTTTGGTAGGGTTTTAAATTAATCCCAAGCTTTCACATATGAGTCCTAATAAAGCTGTGGATTCAACTTGTATGATAATTTGACAATCAGCTGGATCAAACATTGGGTCTGACTTGTAAATACCTTCTCCCTGCAGCTACAGAAGTTATAGAGCATTGAAGCTCTCTAGTTCTTTGAGCTGTCATTTTATTCGGTAAACTCTCCTGGGCATTCAAAAGCCACTAGCACTCTCTATAGTCCTTGTAGGCATCATTCCCACCAGAAGGGTCTAACTTAGCAACTATTTGGTCTAGCAAAGACCTTTCTTCAATAAGCAATTTATTCCCCACTGATAATTTAAGTAACTCTTTCCATTTCATGCCTAAGACTATCATGATCTCATTCTCCACTAGTGATAATGTTATCACTGTCTTCAAACAGAATTGGGTCAGATAGCTAATCCATTTAAGCTTTAAGATTACTATCTTAAAGCTACTATTGGCCTCAGTTACAATCTTTGTTAAGGTTTATTTAGGAAAACAAACAAAACACTCAAAATATTTCAAGCATAGCTGGATTAAAGTGCCAGGAATAGGTGCATCTAAAACCAGTGGAAGGACTGGAAGAGCAAGAGACAGGGTAGATAGAATACCACCATCTTCAGGTCAACCACTGAAGCTCTAGTCCAGGACAGTGAGAAATTCCTGCTGCCTGCTAGGTTGGAAAGCCACAGGACATTTCCATTGATGGACACAGCTGCCTTGCTGTACCAACATGGATGGCTGGTAAAGAAGCGCTTCATGTCTGCTGCCACCCATGCATCTGTCTGCTGCTGTCAGAGAAATAAGAAAATGGTTTCCACTTTTATTCCATTTTCCAGTTCTCACACAAGAGTATCTTGTTGACAGAAGACTAATAACATTCAGAACTCTGGAGCCAATCTTGGAATTATAGTTCTCTTGCTTCCAGTTCCTGTGATACACAGAAAAAGAATAGTCAGGAATGGGGAATAAATGCACATTTCTCCCCCTCCCCCCATGGCCTCTAGCACTGAGGATATCTCCCAACTTTTATGAAGGCTGTAATTTCAATTCCAAATGGATGAAAAGCTGTTCAGAGACATTCCACCCAGCCATTCTAGCTCACCACTCACCCCCGCCTGCCATACAAACATTTTGCCTACTGCTTTTTTTTTTTTTTTTTTTTGCGGTACGTGGGCCTCTCACTGTTGTGGCCTCTCCCGTTGCGGAGCACAGGCTCCGGACGCGCAGGCTCAGCGGCCATGGCTCACGGGCCCAGCCGCTCCGCGGCATGTGGGATCTTCCCAGACCGGGGCACGAACCTGTGTTCCCTGCATCGGCAGGCGGACTCTCAACCACTGCGCCACCAGGGAAGCCCCCCTACTGCTTTTTATTTTATACTTTCTTGCCTCTCTGCCTAGTCTCTGTGCCTGTCAGCTACAGAACCCAGAGTGTGAAGAAAATGATTGAAGGAGGAAGCTTAGAGGAGGAGAAAGAGGACACCTTCTGTTTTTCCTAGTGTTAGTACACCTAATGGTCTGCTGATTTCTGTCCTTCTCTCTTCCTCATATTAGAATGACAGTGGGAATATTGAAAGTTCATTCTTGATAAAAATCTCAAGAGATAACTAGAGAGATTAGATTTCAAAAATATCCAGGTATAAATAATTTTCCAACTAAAATAACAGTGCAAAATGTATACCTTTGTATCTTTTGCATTTTTATACCACACGCCTGCGGGGGGGCGTGGGTGGGGGGAAGGAGGAGAGAGAGAGAGAGAGAGAGAGAGAGAGCTCAAGGCTAGTGTTATGGCAGTGCTTTCAATGCATAATCTCTTTTTAAATCCCATCCAGCGGTATGAGATGCGGAAACCTAAACTCAGAGATTGGGCAACTCGCTCATGATCCTACAACTATATAATAACTCTCATCTGTGCATATTGGTTTCCATGAGATATGACAGGAAAGATACCCTAAAATTAATGGAGACTATCCAACTCTTTGAGTCTGGCTTCTCTGTTGGAATCCTCTTCCATCTCAGCTGAATTCCCCAGGCACTACGCCCGTGGCCTCTGGCACGGAGCGCATGGAGCGCCCCCGCCCCGCGTCAACCAGAGATGGAGTAGGAGTAATTGAGAATGGAAGGCTCCGGGAGAGGAGCAGAGGGCCTGAGGAGGGGGTAGGGAAAGGGGGCGGGGGGCGGGGTCTACCCCGCCCCCGCCCTTCCGTTCACTCCCATTGGCCGAGCGTTTCCTGGCCGTATCCCACTGCCCACCCCCAGAACGACGCTTAAAGTGTGCGAAGCAGGTGCCTCGAGTGGAGTAACAACTTTGCGCGCGTGTCCGGGCTCAGCGCGGCACCCATTCATTGCTTCTGACCATCCATCCGTCCCTTCGGTCATCCAGCGGGGAGGGGCTCCAGCCACCCGGGGACAGCCGCTACCCAGGGGACCGCGACCAGAAGAGGAGCCGAAAGCGTAGCTGACCCTCGCCGGCCCGACCACCACCATGCAGACGTGCGCCAGGGCCTGGGGACTGCGTCTGGGTTGCAGAGTCGGGGGCGGCCGCCGCCTGGCTGGAGGCGCGGGGCCTCGTTGGGCGCCGTGCGGCCGTGACAGCAGTAGCGGCGGCGGGGATAGTGGCGGGGCTGGGGCCTCGCGCCTCCTCGAGCGCCTCCTGCCCAGACACGACGACTTTGCTAGGAGGCATATCGGCCCCGGGGACAAAGACCAGAGGGAGATGCTACAGGCCCTGGGGCTGGCGGTAAGGACCCCAACCCGGCCCTCAGAGGCCTCACCCTGCGCCGCCCGGGTTCTGCCCGTACGGCCTCCCGGCCCCCGCCAGGAGCTCTGCTTCGCTCCGCGTGGGACCCGCACCCTGGCCCGGGGCCCCTGGTGTGGGAGCGAGCACGCGCGCTCGGTCTGCGTGCCCCAGCCTGCTCCCACCAGGTTACTTTCTCCTCCACCCGCTCTTCGCGCCTCAAAACCGTATATTTTTCAACCTAAGTCGCCCTGCAGATGAGCTCTCACTTTGCAAGAGAAGGACCTTCTGATTTATCCGATTATCTCCGGTTGCTCACTGAAATCCAGCCCGAAGTGGCCGAATCACTACCCCGACTCATTATTAATTTTCTCCAGTGATTTTTGGTTTGTTCAAAGTTGTTCTTTTTAGAAAGAAACCCTAATTAGACAATTTAAATGAAGTTTCCCACAAGGCTTTGTAGATGCAAAATGCAGAGGTGACTTTTAACTGAGAAGCAATTTCCTCTGCCTTTAGTGTTCACGGACTTGCGTTTTAATTTTAGAGCATTGATGAACTGATCGAGAAGACCGTCCCCGCCAGCATCCGCTTGAAAAGACCCTTGAAAATGGATGACCCAGTCTGTAAGTGACCGGGAGATTCCGCTTGCTCTGGCCTATTTGTCTTCTATGGTCTTTGAAAGTCCAGCTGTGGGTTAGGATTGCTCAGGAGGGAGAATGTTTATGAAAATAAATCAGCGTTGGGTACCGCACGGGGCGGAAGAGGGTGGAATAATTCAGTTCTTTATCTCAGCGTGGAGACAGCAAACTTCCCAGGGGAAGGCAGTGCACAAACACGTGTAGAGGACTCCCAACTTTCCAGGCACCTGTCCCAGGCCATGGTTCTCCCATCCTTTGGCTTGAGAGGTGTCATCACTTCTCTGCAGATCAGGATACTCAGAAGGGAAAAGGAATTGCCTACAGTCATGCAAACAGGGGAGTGACAAAAATAGGAAACCCAGACATCTGGCCTCCTACCCCAAGGTTCTTTATACCACAGTAGCTTCAGATTGTTCTCTCTCACATCCAAATTTTACTATTTATACCTACTGAAAGGCAGCAGTACTTTTAAAGCTTGAATGATTTTTATAGAGAAACAGAAATAAGATTCATGCTTGATTAAGAAATCTTAGTTTAACCATAGACTCTCTTAGAATTTTATTATTTTTATTTATTTTTTATTTATTTTTAAAATTCAAACAAAGAGAATTTTATTTTATATTTAAAATATTTTTAATGGTCTGAAGATTATTTGACTTCCATGGGCTGAGCACGAATCCACAAAAAATTAAAGGCAAATAGGCAGAGCTGAAGAGCTTTTTTTTTTTTTTTCTTATCAACAGGAAAGAATTCTCATGGTTTTGAATCATAAAAATGCTATCTCTTACTTCTGGAGTCAAGTGAAGAGAAGACAATTGGTTTATTTTACGTTTTAGAACAGAAAGGATATGTGGAAGGCAAGCTTTATTTTGTTTTAAAGTATAGAACTTGAGGTATGAAGCAGGTCCAGCTCCAGCTGGCTGATGCTGTAACTCAGGGTGTGCTGAGGGCTGCTCCCTTTGTTAGTTTCAAATCTGAACCATTTCCCCTGACAGCAGGGACCTTGTTCATAGAAGAAAATATGCGCTTTTTGTCCAATTGAACTGACTGAGACTTGGGGATAGCTGGAAGCCTTATCTGCTTAAGGTTTAGGAAATCAGAATCCTGATTAATTGAATGTTTACAGTGAAGAGTTATATATTTTTGAAGCAAGCCATCGGTGAATATTTGAATAAGTAAAAGCCCTCCTGAGACTTTCAAAGTCAGGACATGTTAGGTCAGCCCTTTTACCATATACTCTAAAATAAAATGTTCCTGAAGAACATTAGCATCTAGGAACCATGTCAAAGCTATCTAGCCTTTTTTAGTTCAGGTGCTTGTTTCCAGCTGACTAATTTGAACCTTGGGGGATTCCATTTCTCCTCCTCTCCTCTTTAGAAGCAGACTTCTGATAAGTAATTTGCAATTTAAGTGTAAACTTTAAACCCAGCTTCTGTGAGACTTGGGGCCGGTTCCATCTGGTTAGTCTGAGGTGACTCAGAAAATATTGCACAGTCAGGAGTCCCCCGTTGCCCTGAAGTGGGCTGGCTCTCCAGCAAAGCTTGCTACTTGGAAGTGAGCTGGGGGCGGAAATGGGGGGGAGGGGGAGGGGGAGGTGGTCGTGGGCAGCACAGAAGGCATCAGTGTTTTCATCTGAGGTGTGCACACGTCATGGGTAATGAACGTGTTCCACGTGAGGAGAGCAAATTGGTACAGGTAACCTCTAGCAGAAGCATTTTCATTTAACAGTGGAGCAGCATTATCCAAACTTGGTTTCACGTGAATGCTGAATGCCTGTGTTCTACTGTAGTCAGAGGAATTCTAGACCAAATATTTGTTCACTGCATACAGAGAAAACTAATAGGAGCTAGTTAGATGAGTCTTAAATCCCTCATTGCTGAGGAAAAAGAAGATTGTGAGAGCTGTAGCAGCATGGAGATACTTGGGTTAGTGCTTATGCATAACTTTATAATCTCAAATCTTTATGTAGTGCTTACCATGTGCTGGGCACTTTTTAAAGTGTATTTCATGTATTAATTTAATCCTTATTACAACCCGGAGGGGTAACTACCATTCACAACTCTGTTTTAAAGATGAAGAAACCATGGCATACAGAGGGTAAGAATCCTGCTCAAGGTCACCACTGGTAAGCGGTGAAGGCAGAATTCACCCCACACAGACCAGCTGCTGTTCACACTCCAGCCGTCAGTCTACATTGTCTTCGTTGTGTCCTCTGCAAGGGGGTGGGTGTATAAAGTAGAAAACTCCTGTCCTGACTCTTCCAGAGCATCCAGTTTACGGGTATGCACAAGGCCAATCACACTGGAATCACTCTGCCCCTTGCCAGCTGCCCTAGTGGAAATGCAGCGGCAGGCTGAGAGCACAGGTGTGAGAACACTCAGGCCCGCTGCCAGGGCGAGGGAAGGGATGACAAAAGTTCAGGACTAGGGCTGGGTATCGAAGGGTGGGTAGTTATGCTCTGCTGGACAAGGCTGGGGGAGACTGCTGGAGCTAAAGGGACCAGCTTGTACAGGACAGAGTGGCCCGACAGAGTCAGGGAGGTACAGAGGGTCCAGCTGTCCCGCAGGATGCTCCCCCTCCCCTTGGACACTTCAGGAAGTGCCTTGAAAGAATACCTTGATCATTAGTTGGCTTCACAGTAAACCATACTTTAGAGAAACAAGCAAAGATATTCAGTTCAAAACCCTGTCAGATTCATCTAGTCAAGTGAATTCTCCATCCCTCACTGACATACACAAAGAACAAAAAAAAACTAGAAGGATATATGTCAGTGGGAACATTTGTTTCTCTGTATGGTGCCATTACGGATGATTTTAGATTTCTTTTTATTCCTTTGCTTTTTCTAGATTTTCTACAATAACTATGTATTTATTTTGTTATTAATACAAAATTTAAATACTTTATGAACCATGCCAATTGCTTTCGGCTATGATATGCCTCTCTGTATAGTATTTTCAGTGAAGCCATCTCAAGCGAACCAGACTGAACTAGCCTGTAAGTTCACAGAAGCAGGGTTTAAAGTTTACACAAAATTGCACATTGCTTATTGTGAGCATGCTTAGGAAGAGAGAGGAGACACTAAACCCTTTAATGTTCAAGTTATTCAACCAGAATTGACCGGCTGAGCTGTCAGAATGAGACTTTTGATGGTCTTGTGAGAACTTTGTATTCTAAGAGATATCGTTAGAGTGATTTTAATAAATGGTTAATGGAGGGCAGTGAGCAGAGGGAGGAGGTATTGTGTAACGCAGCTGCAGGTGGTGACTGTCACCCAGGTGGGGTTGGACACTCTTCCATTTTTTTTTTAAATTTTTGACAGCATTGGGTCTTCGTTGCTGCGTGCGGGCTTTCTCTAGTTGTGGTGAGTAGAGGCTGCTCTTCGTCGTGGTGCACGAGCTTCTCATGGCGGTGGCTTCTCTTGTTGAAGAGCACGGGCTCGGCGTGCGGACTTCAGCAGTTGCAGCACACGGGCTCAGTAGTTGGGGCACATGGGCCCTAGAACTCATGGGCTTCAGTAGTTGTGGTGTGTGGGCTCAGTAGTTGCAGTGCACAGGCTCAGTAGTTGCAGTGCGCAGGCTCAGTAGTTGTGGCTCGTGGGCTCTAGAGTGCAGGCTCAGTAGTTGTGGCACATGCTGTTAGCTGCTTTGCAACATATAGGATCTTCCCAGACCAGGTATTGAACCCGTGTCCCCTGCATTGGCAGGCAGATTGTTAACCACTGCGCCACCAGGGAAGTCCACGGGCACTCTTCTGAACTGACCCCAAGGACACCTACAGGGCAGTTGTTCCCCCTGGCTGTGGGCGTCAATTATCTTTCAGCTGGATTAAGTCTGTTGTGAGATGCAACCTGTAAACTCTTCAGTCTCTGACAAATCTCTCCTTTGGCCATTCCTAGCTCCTTCAGTTCCCAGCACATATGAATTATTATTTCATCTTTAGGATAATTCCAATGGATTTTCATTATACAACTGTGGAAATAAATAAAGACCAGCCAAATGAGAAAAGCAAAGGCTGTTTATTCTGAACTTGCTCTAGGAGTCAGCCTTCTGCTTTGCAGAGGAGTGGGAAGACCTCATAGTGAAATAAAGGAAAGGCTTCAGGTGTGCCCTGTTGGCCTGGGCAAGCGGTAGGTGGGCCAATTCAAGCAGGGCTTCCTATGTGATTGGTTAGGGCTGCTTGTTTGGCTTTGTCTGGTTGGTCCTAAATTGGAAGCAGGGACCGAGAGTAGGGAAGCTGTCGGTTATTAATCAAGTCCTGGCCCTTCTGGGCCAATTGTTACAGAAGTTATCATTCATTTTCCTCCATTGTCACTGAAGATAGCAAAAGATGGCTTTCTGCAAGTCTAATCTGTAGCAGGCTGAGTTCAGAGGTGGTTTATTGTAGGTAAGGGGGTTGGTTTCCTGAGTAGGTTGCTGCAGGTTGTGGGTGAAAGTTCTGTGGTCTGGCTATTCCTTATTTATATGTTTAGACTCTCACAGCAGTCTGTTGTCCTTTTATTTTTGTCATAAATTCTTGTTAGGCAGACCCCTGCTGTTCTGACTGATACCTTGGACAGTCAACATATTGTCTAAATTGTAAGTGTTTATGGCTATTTACTATAGGCGAGGAACTGTGAGGATAAATGTATGAAAAAACATAGTCACTATCCTCAAGGAGCTTACATCTTAACATAAATTGATTCAGAAAGTTAAAGTGTCCAAGATGTCATAAGAAACGTGAATAAAATGCTGTGAGTGTACAGAAGTGATGTGAAATTGGATAGAAAAACAGGGATTTCTGAAAACAATGTGAAAAGTTGAGGTATATCTTTTCCTGTTAGAAACAAAGACAAAATCTTTACATTGACTATGTTTTCTTTGTGTGTAAATATGTTATTATAAGAAGGGAAAAACACAAAAAGGCAGCTCCTTCATTGAGGAAAAGAAAATGGCAAAATGCAATGTGTGAAGCATAATTATGGAATTATTTGAGTATTGTTATAGTCTCATCCTGGATGGAATCTTAATAGAATAATTATGCTGTCAATGATTTGGGGGATTCTGGAGTGTTTTCCAACACCACCGAGCAATTTTCAGTTCTCAGGGGACACCAACTGGTTGTCCTACGATTTAACTCACTTCTGATACTGTCTACCTGCATATAGCATCAGACCTCACAGATTAAGTCCCCCCAAACTGCCCCCACTTCAGGTGCCAATCACAAGTTAGGGTTTTCACCTGGGCTTCTGACCAACAAGCTATAAATTGGACCCCCTCCTCTGGTTCAATTAATTTTCTAGAGCAGCTCACAGAACACTAACATTTCCTTACATTTACTAGTTTATTATAAAGGATATTATAAGAGATACAGGTGAACAGCCAAATGAAGAGGTACGTAGGGTAGGGTCTGGATGTGTCCCAAGCACAGGAGCTTTTGCCCCCATGGCACTGGGGTGGGCCACTTTCCCAGCACAGGGATGTATTAGCCAGCCCAGAAGCTCATCAAATCTGCTGTTTTTATAGAGCTTATCCTGCAACCCCTCCCCCCTTCCTTTTCCCTGAGGTCAATTGGTGGGCCTGAAAGTTCCAGCCCTCTAATCACTTGGTCTTTTTGCTGACCAGCCACATCCTGAGGCTATTTAGGAACCCCACCCTAATCACTTTATTAGCAGATACTCAGGTGTGCTCAAAAGGACTTGAGTATGAATAACACAAGATACTCTTGTCACTCAGGAAATACCAAAGACCAGAGATATTTCTTATTATACTACAGGGATATTTCAGAAAAATATGTGGTGATATATCCTGATAAAAGTGGAGAGGTGAAAATATTTATTTTAAAAGAGATGAATCCTAAAATAAATTGTGATCAGTTTTTTCCCCTTCCTTTTGAAACTAGAACACCAAGTGAGAAATCTCAGTCTTTGTAAAGTATCATTTTTAAGCATTAAGATATTTTGAACTATCAATCTAAATAAGGATGTAAACTGAAACAAGCTCAAATTACCAGAAATTTGAGTTTATTTGGGAATAGCAGAGAAATTGCAATTTAGGAGACATGTGCTGTAGAAGCTGCAAACAAGTTACTGAGGGTCTGGGGCAGGTTGTGTTTTGGGCAGGGAGCACAAAGAGAGAGACATCCAGCCAGAACCCAGCCAGTAAGTTCATTGGCTTGAGTATGGAGAGATTCTTGGTGGATGTTCATTGGTCTGGAGATAAGTCTCAGTCTTCTGTAAATCAGGCGTTTACAGGAAATCAGTCTCTCAGTTCTTAAGTTCTGTTCTTCTGAGGGAGCATGTGTGAGATTCTCCATTTCATATCCTTGGGTTCCTTTTTTTTTTTCTTAATAGTCCTTTTTCTGCTGATAGCACCTTATCTTCATTTGGCTGTATGAGTCTCATCCTTTACCTCTTCAACTTTTATGTTTCTGCTGTCTCAAATTGTTCCTTTTTTTTTTTTTTTTTTTTTTGTGGACGGGCCACGTGGCTTGTGGGATCTGAGTTCCCCGACCAGGGATTGAACCTGGGCCATAACAGTGGCCACTAGGGAACTCCCCTTGGGTTCCATTTTGGATTGAAATCCTTTCACAGGACTTGCTTATTTTTTGACATGCAAGGATACAAACATGCTGACATATGGTGATGAGGGGCCAAATAGGTCATGTGATCGGGACAAAGAACTTAAAATATAAAACAACTTTTTCCTCTTCATCTTGTTAAAGGATCATGGAATTCATCCAGCACCATCAAAGATTTTATGTAAATGGAATTCTTTAACAATATTTTTAAAAATTGGCAAAGTTACTGTATTAGTTATCTCTTGCTTTATAAGAAATTACTACAAAACTGTGGCTTAAAACAACAATGAACATTTATTATCCTCACAGTTTCCGTGGGTCAAGAATCCAGGAGCAACTAAGCTAGGTGGTTCTGGCTGAGTCACTCATGAGGTTGTGGTCTCACGTTGGTGGACGCTCAACTAGGGCTGGAGGAGCCACTTCCAAGGTGGCTCATAAACATGGCTGGCAAGTTGGTGCTGGCTGTTAGCGGGAGGCCCTGGTGCCTCCTCACATGGGTCTATCCACAGACTGCTTGAGTGTCCTCACAACATGGCAGCTGGATTCCTGCAGAGCCAGTGATTCAGGAGAGAAGGAAAGCCAGGCAGAGACTATTCTTTTTATGACCTAGTCTTGGAAGTTCTATAGTATCATTTATATCATATGCTGTTCATAAAAGTGAGTCACTAAGACTGGCCCAAATTCAAGGGAAGGGGAATTAGTTTACACCTTTTGAAGGGAGGAGTGTAAACAAGATTGCACGCAAAATTTTTTTTAATAGACGTTCCTTTCTAGAGCAGTTTTAGGTTCACAGCAACATTGAGCAGAAAGTACAGAGAATTCCCCTATACCTCTTGCCTCCACATATGCACAGCCTCCCTCGTTATCAACATCCCCCGCCAGAGGGGTACATTTGTTACCACTGATGAACCTACGTTGACACATCGTCATCACCCAGAGTCCGTAGTTTACATTAGGGTTCACTCTTGGTGTTGCACATTCTGTGGGTTTGAACAAGTGTATAATGACATGTATCCACCATTATAGTAGCATACAGGGTGTTTTCACTGCCCTAAAAATCTTCTGCATAGATATTTAAAAAACTACCACATTCATCTAAATTAGCATATACTTGCTATCATAAATTATAATGAATTTTATCTAACTTTTAAAAGTACTCAATGCTATCAAAATAAAATATACTGTGCTTTAAATATGGTATTACTCTTGAGGACTATTGAGGTACATAGGGCCATTTGCCCATAGACTAAATGCCCCAACCTACTCCCCTTTGTCACCATTGGGTTATAAGCCACTATCACCAAATCTATGTCTATAGCCTCCTCCATCTACTTTAATTCCTTGAGAGACTTCAATGGAAAATACAATACTGCTTTAGGCACTGAGGATGCAAGAATCAGGAAGTAAAGGGTGATAAAGATATGGTCCCTGAATGTAGGTTAAAACTGATAGGGAGATAGATACTGAATAGCTCCTTAGGTCTGCAAATAGATGAATGGTTTAGCTGAGGTTATGGCATGAGCAGAGGCTTGGAAGTGTGGACATGCCTCAAATAACCTAACATGGTTATTTGAGGTTGGTGAGTAGACCATGTGTGTAGAATATTGAGCTGCAGAGAGGTATGGAAAGCAAGGTATGGAGGGCCCAAAGCCATGATAAAGGATTTGTTTTCCTCTACATAGTGGGCAGACATTAACAGTTATTACAGAGGGAAGTGACATATTCAAACTGTGTTTTGCAGAGTGCCTCTGAGACAGAGGCAAGGAGACCAGCTGGGAGATTGTTGGAGATTTTATTTATTTTTTTTATTTTGGGCTGCCTTGGGTCTTCGTTGCTGCGCGAAGTGTTTCTCTAGTTGCGGTGAGCGGGGGCTACTCTTTGTTGTGGAGCACAGGCTCTAGGCACGCATGCTTCAGTAGTTGTGGCTTGCGGGCTCAGTAGTTGTGGTTCACAGGCTCTAGAGCGCAGGCTCAGTAGTTGTGGCGCACGGGCTTAGTTGCTCCGCGGCGTGTGGGATCTTCCTGGACCAGGACTCGAACCCATGTCCCCTGCATTGGCAGGTGGATTCTTAACCACTGTGCCACCAGGGAAGCCCTGTTGGAGATTTTAGAGGTGAGATTTTAAATGTGTCTACCAGGAAGCAGTTACCAAGATGATATTAGATATGTAAGAGTGGGAGCATGAGAAGGCAGGGGAGTCTTTAGACTGTGATGCAGGTCCACTGACCCTGGTGGAGGCGGAGAAGGATGGAAGAATTGGGTAAGAAGAATCACAGACTGCAGCACAGATCTAAAAAGTTTTGGTCAGACTGAGCAGAGTCCTTGAACCAAAGTCACCCATCAGAGGAGTCCCACATCTTACAGGAATGGGTCTGCATTAGTTCTCCTGTTGGGCTTAGTATCAATAATTGCCTGGGAGCAGCCTGTGGGAAGTATGGTTTTGGTACAAACATGGTGGTCGGTCCAGCGGGGCAGCAGGTAGGACTGTCAGTCAGTTTCTAGGCTGAGTGTCTTGGGGTGATGGAGATGTCATTAACAGAGAGCAAACGGGGAGAAGAGGAGGGTCCTAGAGGAAGACGAGATCATGGGTGTTGTTTGAGCAGAACTGAATTTGAGGTACTCAGGAACATGCATTTGAAAAAGCTGAATCAGTAGTTGGAAATAACGAGTCTAGAGCTCAAGAGAGAGATTAGGGATGGAGTTGCAGATTTAGTGAGTCTTCTGAATGAATTAATGAGAATGAGTGAGATTTCCTATGGATGAAGTATTGGGAAGAAAGTGGAAACCAGGATATTGGGAAATAGAGCATGGAAAAAGACACAGGCAGAGCAGCCTGAGATGAAGTAATCCAAGAGGCCAGAGGTTACATTTTAAGTCAGGGGTTTGTGGACCTCAATATCATATTCTGGACCTTTCTTAGGCATAAGAGAGAAAAAAGTACACATGATTACATAAGGACACTCTGAGGTGGGAGGAGTTTAGGGGCTGCCTGTCTGATGATCTAAGTGAGAGGCAGGAAGGGTGAGACAGAGCATTAGAAAAGTGAGAAAGTGATCATCTGGGTAGTGAGGGGCCTAGATCACCCTGCATGGAAGACCTGCTGAGATTTAATGGCTTGAATCTGTAAGGTTTGCTAGGATCCCCTCACCCAGCATCATTTAGTGACCTGGGAGCAGGAACAGAGGAATGGGGTGCCTGAGTTTAGCTTAGTTTGAGGATTGGTAAAGTCAAGTGGCCAAGGACTTCAAGTCCACACAGGCTGGCTGGGGTGGGAGACAGGTGAGGCAGTCCCATCCGTCCACATTGGGATGGGAGCTCAGTGAGCACCTTATGGGAATGGGCGTGGGGGGCCTGACCTGCTCGGGAGCCTGAAGGGGGGGGCCCACAACGAGGTTGTGCGCTGCTTTCAGGAGGGTGAGTGTTCTGGCTTCTATTCCTTATGTCCTCTTTTCACCCCACCAAATGGCACTGTGCTTTGCTTTTAGAAATCTCTGTTATATGATGTGTGAAGAACTTTGATCTCGTTTTGACTGCTCAGGTTTGTTTTACTTGTTAAACCTGAAGTATTTTAATAAAAATGCAAACTGGGAATTTTAGTAAGGATTCTCAATGTCCATATCATCCAATGTACTAACTGATTAAACAATAAGGAAACAAAAGTTTGGAAAATATGAAATTATTGTAGGCACTGTATTATTTCACAGAACTTGCTTAATAGCTGCAAGTTTCCCTTTAGAAATGTTTCTCTGAAGTTCATGCCTTTAGGGATGTGAGAACCGTTTGCACATTGATTTGTCATTGTGGATTCTGTGCTAGGTGAGTTATTGTGAATATTGAGCTAACAACTATATGTGGGAGTTTAGGTGAATTTTCATTCACTTGTATTTTCTGAGCACCTAGTATGTACCTAGCAACCACTATGCCTCTGTCCACAAAGAGATTATAATTTAGTTGGTGAGATTCTGGGCTGGATTACAAATTTCTCCATATGCCTGTATTCCTTTGATCTATAAAAATTCTCTCTTTCCTGCAAACATCTTAAATTGTTTAAGTTGGACTCAATACATATTTGTCCCTTCTTGTTCTTGCTCTGCTGGCCGTGACAAGCTACTCACAGGGCAGCAAAGAGGAAAAACAAACACTCCAGGACTTCCACTCTGATTCTCATTTCAAATTGACCATTTGGCCTGCTTACGTAGGTCAACTGGTGTTCCAGGTAAATATTATGAATTGTAATGTTTCTCTGTACACTTCTTTTGTAAATGTTTATAGATGGAATGAAAAGGGGCGGCTGACGAGGTCTCCCACAGAAAGTAGTGTGACCCAAGTCCCAGAAGTAAATAACAGACATGTCCCCACTACCCCACCATGGGATGCTCTTCTGGTTTTCCTACAGCTGCTATAAAGATCCTGAACCTGTATATCTCTTGGGTGAGCAGGCAGAGCTCTAGGGACTGCTCACTCCTGTGGAGACGAGGGACCATGGAGCCATCAGAAACACGGGTTGGACGTGCCTTGGCCCCTCTCGGCTGGAAGTGCCTGGCCAGGGGTTCTAATTCCCAAGACTCATGAGGGGCTGGGTGAGCTGGGGTATTAATTGGCTGATCAAGAAGATGGGAAAGAGCCTGGCAGGCTTAGGGTTGGGGGGCCAGAGCCCCAGGTCAGGCCTGTGTGGTGCTGCCCAGACCACATCCTGTCGCATGGGGTGGGCGCCCCTCTGCCAGTCTTGAAGCGTTTTCAATTCAAAGAGTTTCCATGTCATTATTCTGCATTAACGAGCTTATAGATTGGTTTGCCTTCCTGGACTGAACAAATTCTATAATTCAGCAGACTGTGGTTGTGAAACCCTCCTTTGCTAGGGAAAGAAACTGGGCAAATAAGAGGGAGTAGGGTTTAATGGGCTGGGTAAGTGGGGTTAAGCCATGCTTAAGCCCACTTATTTACGGGGGAGGGAGAGAGGTGCTGCAAATGATTAGGTGAAGTTAGAAAAAGGCTACACATTAGGATGGAGTTTGTAGGCAAATTCTGGCTTCCACTCAGGAAATCAGAAAATCCTGATATATGCTATCATCCATGGTTTGTTTATCTTGAGACCCCGGACCCCACCCCCCCATGGTTCCTGAGCAGCTTTGGCAAGAAAAATGCTAAAGCAGCCTCTGTCCTCACATTCTAGCCCCAGCTCTTCCCTTCAGCCTCTGGCAGAAAAAGCCCTTTCTGGGAAATTCAGATATGAGTTTCTTGGTTTCCAGTCCTGATGATTTCCTTAGAGTCCTTTTCTGAGAATCTTGCAAAGCACGTGAAGGGCAGGGAGTGGGAGGGAGGCTCTGTTGCTGGTTGAATGGCTGCTCCATGCTGTGCGTTGCTGGGCTGCCTGGAAAATGCTCTGTGGACAGCCAGCCACTGTGGGGACAGCAGATGTCTGCACCCATGTATTTCACAAGCAGGATTTTGTTCTGGGTGTAACATTTTAACTCAATTTAAATTTTTTGAATAAATGACAGTCGTATTATCCAAAATTCAAGAGCATGAAAAGATATACAGGGTAAGCAAGACCCCTTCTCACTTATCAGTTTCTTAAGAATCATCCCAGAGATATTCTGTTAATATACAACATATCCATAGATATTTATTTTTTAATATAAATGGTAGAATAATATATACTCTGTAGAAACTTAGGCATAATATTTTTAGATTGTCAGAAAAGCAAAAGCAAAGCGTGGATACATTTTTCCATATAATTGTGGCAAAAAAAAATTGTGTGTTTGGGAATGGGTTAAAGGTGGGGAACTGTGTGTGTGTGTGTGTGTGTGTGTGTGTGTGTGTGTGTGTGTGTGTGTGTGTGTGTGTGTGTGTGTGTGTGTGTGTGTTGGCGTGTAGCAGGTATCTTGACCCATATAGCCTGCCTGTTTATTCTAATGACATTCTCCTAGTTCTTGTTCAAGTTCACATGTATGGGAAATTAAAACCTAGGCCTAGAAATTTAACAGCTAAATCAGCTTATTCCTACCAGAAAGTATATTTGGGGAAGTGGTTGGTACAAAATTCTCCTTGATGTTTTAGGTGCAAGTGACAAGGGAGTTACTATTGGAAAGGCTCTTATATGGAATTATGTAAGGAGGAAGCATTCATTCTGAATTCTGAGAAGCAGGAACATTGTGAGACCCACCTGTAGTTTCTTAGGGAATGGTGCCCAGGTCACTGAACTCTGTTCTTGGTACATTAGGACCAGGGCGTTATGCAACGTGCTGAGGTAGAGGAATAAACAAGGTCAGAAGCAGGTATTTATTCCACAAGAAAAGAACTTAACTGCTTAGATCGCTAAAGGACTATGGAATTTCATGGCTGGGAGGGCACAGTAATGCAAGGTCTGGCTGCTCTTTGAGGCTGTAGGCAGACCTCTGGAGAATGACAGTTTGTCTCCAAGTGTTTTGTTTTTATTTATTTATTTTTTTAATTGAAGTATAGTTGATTTGCAATGTTGTGTTAGTTTCTGGTTTACAGCAAAGTGATTCAGAGATATATATATATATATATATAGTTTTTCATATTTTATATATATGTATATCTATCTATCTATCTATATATATAGTTCTTTATATTCTTTTCCATTATGGTTTCTTACAGGATATTGAATATAGTTCCCTGTGCTATACAGTAGGACCTTGTTGTTTATCCATCCAAGTGTTTTTTAATGGACATTCCCTTTCTCATTCTGTCTCATTTCCTCCCTGGTTTGTTTCATTGTCCTTCATATTCAGGAAGATAGTTACTGGAATTGGGCCTGTTAACAGGAAGAAGCTGTTTTTGTCCAGTTGGAAGGACAAGAGTGAGGAATGTGCACTGCTGTGGGGCTCACTCTGGGGGGAAGCTGATCATTTTCCTCTCTCCTCTTTGTTCACACAGCTTTCCTGGGACTGTGCTGCCCAGGGTTTGGATGACACAATTGCCTTTTTAAAATGCTTCTTTTACTACGTAGGTGGAAAAGACTGCCACTTTGGACTTAAGGATCCCACCCTGTTTCTCTAGAAAGGCATTCTTTTCCAAGGGGGAGAGGAATCTAACTCTATTGTGAAGTACAGTGGTGGATATTGCATGGTTAGGATTTGGGCTTTTATTTAGACCAATCATGCCCCAAAACTTGGTCTTAGAGACTGCTTCTGCTATGCTCCATTTCAGAGAGGTTCAGCGGCAGACCTCTGATTGTGGACTTTTCCCTCTTCTCCCCTTTTCTCCATGTCCATTGGATCTTGGCATTATTTAACATAGTAACTCAAACTCTGGGTTCCTAAATGTACTAGGTTGGCTCTTCTGCTGATTGGACCAAAGTCAGATTTCATTAGTAGGTATGAGAAATGGTGACCAGTGAACAAACATTAGAAATAATCCAGACACTCATTAAGTTGTGTTTTTGGGGAGTGTTTTTTATTAAATGTGACTGGTAAAGCCTGAGGTCTAGATTTTTTTAAATTTATTTATCTTTATTGACATATAGTTGGTTTACGATGCATCAGGTATAAAGTGATTCAGTTATATACATATAACTGAATTATTTTCCATTATAGGTTATTAGAAGACACTGAATATAGTTCCTTGTGCTATATAGTAGGTCCTTGTTGTTTATCTGTTTTATATATAGTAGTGTGTATCTGTTAATCCCAAATTCCTGATTTATCCCCCCTTCCTCTTTCCCTTTTGGTAACTATAAGTTTGTTTTCTGTGTCTGTGAGTCTATTTCTGTTCTGTAAAGAAGTTCATTTGTATCATTTTTTAGATTCCACATATAACTGATATCATGTGGTATTTGTCTTTCTCTTTGACTTCACTTAGTATGATAATCTCTAGGTGAGGTCTTGATTTTATCACAGTAAGAAGCAGTTTAACTCTCTGTTCTTCAAGTCACAGACTGTCTTGACTTGTAGGTTGTCATGATGAGCAATGGATGAGTGAATGGTAAAGGTTTCTCAGACCATTATAACTTCCAGAAGCATGACCAAGTACCTACCCTACTCTTGATGGCTCATGAGTGTCCTTTAGCTTGGTGTACAGAGGACTACTCATTCTATTAACTCACTTTGTTCCCAATAGAATGTAAAATTGGTTGTCAAGACCAGGCTATGATGAGGGCCAATCAGGGAATACAGTTGTCCCTCAGTATCCAGGAGGGATTGGCTTCAGGCGCCCCCTTACCCCCACCCTCCACCATACCAAAATCCTTGGATGCTCAAGTCTCTTATATAAAATGGTGCAGCATTTGCATATAACCTACGCACAACCTCCCCATATACTTTAAATCATCCCTAGCTTACTTATAATACCTAATGCAATGTAAATGCCATGTACATAGTTTTAATACAAGGTAAATTCTATGTAAATAGTTGTAAATACGATGTAAATGATATGTAAATAGTTGCCAACACGGGCAAATTCAAGTTTTGCTTTTTGGAACTTTCTGAAAATTTTTTTTCCGAATATTTTTGATTCTTGGTTGAAATCCACAAATTTGGAAGCTGTGGGTCCTGGAGGGCCTGCTGTATTTGTATTAGCTCTATCTGGGTAGGGGCAGAGCCCACAGGTGCTTGGAAAATTTGGTCCCATAGGGACTAGAGTATATCTGTTATAGGATTATTTGGTTGCACCGGGTCTTAGTAGCAGCAGGCAAGCTCCTTATATGTGGTGTGCGAACTCTTAGTTGTGGCATGCATGGGGGATCTAGTTCCCTGAGCAGGGATCGAACCCCGGCCCCCTGCATTGGGAGCATGGAGTCTTAACCACTGCACCACCAGGGAAATCTCCTCTGTTACAGGATTAAAAACTCAAGTTTGAACATTTTTATGCTTCTGGGACTTATCTATAATTAATTTTTTTGCTCTTCTTTTATGCTAATTGGCCTTTAAATTTTTTCAAGTGTTTTATCCAAGTGTGTAGGACATTGGCAACTATGAGGGATGATGATATGTATTGATATATGGACACCCTGAACTGATGTGGGATGTGGCAGTGGGTTCCTGGCTAGTCTGCAGTGGTGAAGGCATATGGACAGGATAGGCTGCAGAATGGATGAGAAGGGAACTGGGCTCTAACTGAAGCTCTTTCACTGGGCACACGAACTTGTACTAACATCCTCAGCCCTGCTGGGAGGTATGAGAGAATGGGTTTTCTCGCAAAAGGAAGAATCAGGTTCCTGCACCATTCTAGTTGAGAGTTTAGGGTCTCCAGATAAATATTAACATCTCTCGTAGCAGCCACTGCTGTTTTATATAATTGTTTAGGTACCTGGGGTTAGGACTTAAACATATCTCTTTAGAGGATACAGTTTAACCCTTTAACCCATAACACTCCCTGAACCATCTCCCTCCTGGACTATTGTGCTGGCCTCTTACCATATCCCCTTGTTTCCAGAGTCTCCTCTCTGACCTATCCACACTACCAATAGAATTATCTTTCTGTAATGTAGAAAAAAAATCATATTACTCAATACTGTATGACTCTCAAAGGTTAAACTCTTAATTTGACAAAGTCCTTCAAAGACTGTTCTCATTTGAGAGCTGGACCTTTTGTCCTCATGGCATAATATGGAACAGGGACCTGTCCCTCTTGCACAGGATCTTAATTGAAGCTGGCCTTGCTGAATTGGGTGCGGGCCAGGCACTGCTAATTTCCCCTCCTACTGGGCTTCTTAATCACTCTGCCCTAAGAAGACTTTGGGAAGTGATTGGATTTCTTGCATGATTGTTCCTAAGGATGCTGTACTTGCGTATCTCCTCAGATATTGTTTTATTGTACTTTCACCTATAGTTCCTAAATCTGTGGAAGAAGGCAAGATTGTCCATCATAAGGCAGTAGGGTTGTATTTACTCATGAAACCGATACTTGTAAACTGATACTTACTCCCCTCTTTTGTTAGCCTAGTCTGGCAAAATGACACATCTCTTGTGAATTTATTTACTGTGAAAGCAAGTGGGGTGGGAGGGTAGGATGGAAGGTGACAGTGTTTTCAATGAAGATAAAGAAGGATTAATGAGAATAACAGTCACAGAGTTCAGTAGAATTAAAACATCGTGAAGCATCTTCCTAGCCAGTTTGCCATTTTAGAGATTGCTGTACCTAGATTTGTAACAATAAAATCAATCAATTCCAAGATTTAGTGACTGAGTCCCTAATTTTTTTTTTTGGCTATGTCGGGTCTTTGTTGAGGTACGTGGGATCTTTTATTGTGGCACGCAGGCTTCTCTCTAGTTGTGGCATGCGGGTTTTCTGTCTCTAGTTGTGGTGCACGGGCTCTGTAGTTGTGGTGCGCAGGGTCCAGGACGCGCGGGCTCAGTAGTTGTGGCACGCAGGCTTACTTGCCCCGTGGCATGTGGGATCTTAGTCCCCCAACCAGGAATTGAACCTGCATCCCCTGCATTGGAAGGTGGATTCTTTACCACTGGACCACCAGGGAAGTCCCTGAGTCTGTAAGATCTTAAAGGGGGCAGACATTTGCCTCAGTAGTTAAATCTCAGTTAAATTTTAGTAGCATGATCTAACTATATGCAGAGGAGCAGAGAAAGAACCAGGTAAGGTCATTTGTATCTAGAAAGTATCTTGCAGTATAAGTAGCAGATTGAAATCTGGCACATTCAGGAAAGTGTGGAAGCTGGAGTTAGGCTGGGTAGCTAATTTAAAATCGTGTAGCCTTAGGTGAGTGGTTCTCTTCAAGCCTTAGTTTCCAAAGCGATGTGGAAAGCATTTGGTACAATTCCTGGCAAAGAGTAAGTGCTCAAAATGTCAGATGCTGTTATTACGTGCATGACCCCAAATAGGGTCTCATCTGCATCCAAGGACTTTTATAATTCCTCCTTAATTACCTAGTTCCCTAATGAAAATGCTGGTTAAGACTTTCCTGGTGGTCCAGTGGTGAAGAATCCACCTTCCAGTGTAGGGGACGCAGGTTCGATCCCTGGTCAGGGAACTAAGATCCCACATGCCGCAGGGCAGCTAAGCCCGGGCACCACAACTATTGAGCTCACGCGCCTCAATGAGAGAGCCTGTGTGCCGCAAACAACATAGCCCACGCGCCCTGGAGCCCGCACGCCACAACTAGAGAGAAGCCTGAGTGCCACAACTAGAGAAAGCCCATGCGCCACAACAAAGAGCCTGTGCACTGTAACGAAAGATCCCGCATGCCTCATGCCTCAACGAAAATACCATGTGCTGCAACTAAGACCCTGACGCAGCCAAAAAAACAAAAAGTGGGAAAAAATAAGGAAAATAAATAAATATTAAAAAAACCCTGCATGTGGATCTTTTATTATAACTGATATTTTCTTGGTTGGGTGAAGGGCCTTTTATAAGTAGCCCTTTCAACGACACACAGGAAAAAGTGTCAGAATTAGCACGGCAATTTTAGAGAAAAATGTAGGTCATGTGTTATTTAAGACATACCAACTATTGGTATAAGGCAATTTAAAAGGGAAAACAGGGCTTCCCTGGTGGCGCAGTGGTTGAGAATCCGCCTGCCAATGTAGGGGACACGGGTTCGAGCCCTGGTCCGGGAAGATCCCACATGCCGTGGAGCAACTAAGCCCATGAGCCACAACTACTGAAGCCTGCGCGCCTAGAGCCCGTGTTCCGCAACAAGAGAAACCACCACACTAAGAAGCCCGTGCGCTGCAACGAAGAGAAGCCCCCGCTTGCTGCAACTAGAGAAAGCCCATGTGCAGCAACAAAGACCCAACGTGGCCAAAAATAAATAAAATAAATTAACCTCCCCCCCAAAAAAATGAATAAAAGGAAAAATATTTTACCAGGAGCAGAATTTTTATTTGGTGTAGATAAAACATGTGAAGGGAACAGAAGAAAACTGGAATGAGGCAGGTGTCAATACTGGGAAATTCTGACAAAGCCAAAAAAAGAAGAGCCAAAAAAAATTATGAGGAACCAACCTTGAGGAGTAACTGAGTGCTGTTTGGGGATCTTTCAGGTTCCTGCATCTAGTACTTAGTGTTGCTGAGAGGATGATTCTTATATTTCCCATATAGCTGTTCTCCTCATGTCAATATTCAAACAAAACTAGGGCTTAAAACTATAACTAGAGTTCTCTTTTGAGACATTTTCTCTCTGTAACATTTCTCTCTTTCCCACAATCAGGTGAAAATGAAATCCTTGCATCTCTGCATGCCATTTCCAGCAAGAACCAGATCTGGAGATCATATATTGGCATGGGATATTATAACTGCTCAGTGCCACAGACAATTTTGCGGAACTTACTGGAGAACTCAGGATGGTAATGTATTTCTTGATGAAAAACAGGAGTGCTGTGATTTGATTTGCATGACTCTTTCTGTGTCCCCACCCCCCAAAGCCTCAGCACTTGCCCACTGACACCCATACTCTAGTGCTATCCCTAACCTGCAGGAACCTACCTGGCTTTCTCTGGCTTGGGAGATTTCCTTACTCAAATGTAGAGGACTTAGAAGCTTCTTTCTACTTTTATTCCCATAAAATAATCTAGAGCTCAAAATTGTGGGTGCTGGGCATCTCTTCCTCTTGCTGACTCCGTGTTTGTTCTCAGTGAGCGTTTTTGAGCAAGATATCAAACCTGCAGGTGGGCAGATTCAGGGCTTTATTCTTTGGAGACACTAGGATTTTAGGCTGTCTGAGATTACTCAGTGAGTCAAAATCTTGGTCCATTGTCTTCTCTCGGGATTTTAGGAGCTACAGTTAACTATACCCCCCTCCTCTGCTCCCTGCCCCAAACCAATATTCTGGGTTTATGACCAACTGAAAAAAGAAGACATTGTATCAGGTAGATGGAGATGAAAATGTTAGCTTTATTACTTAGCACTTTGTAGAGAAAGAGAACATGTGTATTCTGTGAACAGGCTCTTCTAGAAACAATCAAAGACAAGGCTGAGCTGTTGATGTTACTTGTTCTGCCGCCACCTCACCTATCAGATAACTCTCGTTCCTAGTCCTCTAGGGGGTGGGGTAGGGGGTGTTCTTGTCCCTGCCCACTCTGACTGCCACAGGTTGTGCAAAATGAAAATGTTTCTCCTGCACTTGAGGAAAACTTCCATGCGATCTTGCTTTTCCATTCCTGTTTGCTGTATGATAGAAGGAAACAGAGGTTCATGTCCTAGTACACACTAAACAATAAAACACCTTGGGTACTTCTTAACGGGCAAAGACCATGGCTTCAAAGGTGCCTGAGAGCAGATCAGAGCACCTGCTTCTTCTGCCCACTGGAAAATATTGTCTGATGATGGAGGAGGAAAGATGGGGACCCCTGGGCCTTTCTTTCTCTGTTTTTGGATCAGTGCCATTGTATACACCAGCATCTTTGAATTGAAACTTTATTTCAACTGATAACCTTATCTCCAAAGGAATGTGTGCACTTACCATCTCTAGCGTAGAAACAAACCAAGCCTGGGAAGGCTTTGATACTTCCTGGGTGATTTTTTTTTTTTTTTTAAGTTGGTTGGTGTACGAGGTAAATTTAATTTTTAGTAGGACCATTATTATGCAAGGACAGAGTAAGTGATTGCCTCAGCAATTCAAAGGTATTTATAGCAAGATGCAGAGACTATCTTTTAGGTTAGCATATAGAAAAAAAATCAACTTTAGTAAAGGGAATGTGGACCCCCCATGGGAAAGCACGGAATTGCCTCCTTTGAAATACTAAGTACGTGCTCCACAGCAATATACCTTAAACATTTGCTGAACACTTCACATCTGTTTTAAAAATAGGTGTTATTTAATAAAATTCTGTCAGAGTTAATTTGAATCAAGTGACCAAAATTCTTATTTCAGTATAATTGCCTCATATAAGAAGCTGTCCACCTGCCATCCTATGACAGACTATTGAGACATCTGTTAGTCCATTTTTTTCCTCAAAAACAGAAGTAAGGGCCTTCCCTGGTGGCGCAGTGGTTGAGTCCGCCTGCCGATGCAGATGCAGGGGACACGGGTTCATGCCCCGGTCCGGGAAGATCCCACATGCCGCGGAGCGGCTGGGCCTGTGAGCCATAGCCGCTGGGCCTGCGCGTCCGGAGCCTGTGCTCCGCAACGGGAGAGGCCACGGCAGTGAGAGGCCCGCGTACCGCAAAAACAAACAAACAAAAAAAACCAGAAGTAAGTGCCTGCCTGAGAAGACTCAAAGCTACCCCCCAAATTTACTGTTTGTTCTAGTCAACTCCTGAAGATGGGGTCCGTGTCTCCCAGCTTCTGTGGTTGGGTAGGAGCCTAACTTCTATGAGCACCAGTTAGCAAACCCAGATGGGTTTCATGTGGACGGCCCCCTTCCTGTTTTTGTAAATTTTCATTTCCCAGACTCTACTGAGTCCCTGCTCATTCCCCTCCCGACTCCCTCATTCTCCCTTTAAAACATCTAGTCACCTCTAAAACACACACACACACACACACACACACACACACAGAGAAATATGAACCCCCTCTAAGATTACAAACTTTGACAATTTTGACATTTTAGAGAGTAAACCTGATACCCTACGTAATTTTAAACTTCGCACAAAGTGTTCTTAGTACTAGGAATTGAGGTACTGTTTTGACTACTTACCATATGTGAACTTACACTCTGAACTTACACTCTGTTTGAACTTACACTCAAACATAGCGGTTTCTGTGTGTTTAAGTCTTGTGAGTGAATATGTGTTGGGCCGTCAGCACAGCGGGCCTTCATCTGGTGCCTAAAGCCCAGACCTGTAGGTCTGAGGACCAAGGCATATGTGTGGCTTAGGGCATAGGTTAGACTATGTGGGAAGCACAGCGCTTTTGCATCTTCTGTCTGCTTTTGCATAAGTGCAAAGGTAGTCCTGGTTGATGAGGGTGTTTGTCCTAGATGCAGTGATTCACGTCCCATCATTATAGAAGCCGGATCTGTTGGCCTAATCACTGTTGCATTGCTTTTGGTTTCAATATGCTCCATTTCTTTATTAATAGGAGAACAGGAATGAACTGTCAAAGAAGTAGTTTTTCTGCTTTGGGTGTGTGTGAGTTTGTGTGTGTGTGAACGCGTGTGAAGGTATTTGTATTGCTGAGGGCTTCTTTTCCCCTGGGGTATTGGTAAAAGTTTGGATGGTAAACTCCAAGTTTGATTTGAAAAGCAAATGGCCTGTCTCCTCCTTCTTACAAAACAAGCCTCCCAAGTACATGAATGGGCTGCAGCATTCCAGCCATCTGAATACTGGCCAGCTGTCTTCGCTCTTGGTGGCCGCACAGAATATTCACCATATTGCTTCCTGGCTGTGAGTGGATATGTTCATTTACTTTAGGATCCGCCAGGGTTTTGAGAGGGAGACAGTGTTGTTCTTTGCTTTTCAGTTCTGGTTTTGGGGTGCATTTTAAGTTTTGTTCCTTTGCATTCTCCGAAAGCTGATCTGAAACAGAGGGTGGTACTGGCCCTTGCCAGCCCTGATAGGGAGGGCTGTGCACATGAGCTTGGGTAGACTTCACATTATCACCCTTCTGAATGGTTGCCATAGAGATGGAACCAACAAATTCCGGTGACGTGAGGTGAAAATCAATGGGTAACATAGCCTCCAGAGAATACAAACATTTGGGCTCTTACAAGAAGATTTACATTAGGCCTAGAATATATTTTGTAGGGTCTACTTTTTGAAATTTTTGATTGCTGATAATATCAGTTAACTAATATCAAAACACTTACATTTCCCTTGTGACTATTTCTGTTTTGTGTAATGTTGGCACTGGGATTAAATGAGAGAATCTCATGAATGTTTGTCTTCCTGCAACTCCCCCACGCCTTTTTTGGTTAAAATCGGTAGAGAATACTGATTATTTTGGAATAAATGTTAATGCCATGTTGAATATATCATGCATCCTTTTTGAGCGGAACAGAATGCCTTCTTGGATATGCAGTTACTTTTTGGTTTTTAATATTAAAATATATCTAGAAACAGAAATCAATTGAGTTAAATATCAGTTGGAACATAGAAGTTGTAGATTACAGACATTTTCTTGATCGCTGTTTTGCCTGGGGCAACTAAACCCTTTTATGCAGGATGGCAGGCCCTGTGCTAGCATTTTTCTCCTGAAACAAGGGTTTATTTAGTATCTCCAGGCTTGAGACTCACCAATCCATGTCCATTAATAGATGATTTTTAAGACCATTTATGTCTGTTTATTAGTGTAAAAAAAAAAAGTGTGGATTATAAAAGAAGTTTACAAGTAAAAGAAGTAGGATCATGTATTTGTCATCTTTGTAGGAAAAGTTTTAAAGCTCTCTCCTTTTAGCAGTGCTAATTAGCATCAGCCTAAGCTTGGACTTTGAGCAAGGAGAGAAAGGCTGAACAAGGGAGGGGGAATATTAAATCCCAAAGTCTGTGAGCAAAGGAATAGCATGGTCTCAGGTATGAAGGACTGTGTTTGGGAGCTTTGGGGCTTTTTCTTGCAGGTAACTGGGGAACCATCCCCATTTGAGCAGGAAAGTCAAACACATACATTTGCACCAGAAATATTAGATAATTTCCTATTTTAAGCACTGTGCTAGGCTAGTAAGGCATCAAAGGGGTGGATGTAGGATGTCGGAAGGAAGACTAATGGCAACTGGTCATCATTTGGGCCTAAAAAAATCTGGACTTTTTACCTTGAGAATTGGCATGATAGTGGTAACTTTGAAGGAATTTAAGAAAAGAAACTACCTTGTTTGGTGATCTGGTTGGAGGAAGGATAGGGAGTGTGATGCTGACATGGGATGTGATGAATTTCCAGAAAGAAATTGTTTCCAAGTAGAAATATCTAATAATATCTGAATAGAAGTATGAATAAATCCTTTGGGAGAAGTCTATGAGTGTTTAAAAAAAATCTTCTAAGACCGGAACAGAGGATAAAAACTTTTCAAAACAACCAGCATTTGGGAAGGACTTAACCATTTCCAAAATGCTTTATGTATGTTAATTGGACTTGAGTGTTAAGATAATATCTGATATGGGTGATGTTATCTCCATTGATGGCCAAGAGAAATTGTCAGGGAGAGGTTTAGTGACTTGTCCCAGTTCACAGGTAATAAATTATAGAATTTAGGTTGACACCCAGAGCTTCTTAATACTTAGCATTGGTGAAGATACAGGGAAACCTGTGAATCACTGTATTACTTAAAGGAATACAGAATGGTGTGAACTGTCTAGAGAAAAACATGGCATATGTACCGAAAGATTTGAAATTGATTACTGTACACCTTATGATTTGAAATTCCATATTTAGGGATTTATCCTAAGGAAATAATACAAAGATAAGGATGTTCACTGTTATGCTATTTCTAATATTTAAAAACCAAAATTAATGTTCAATTTGAGGGGACTTGTTAAATTATGATAAATGATTTAATAACATAAAACAATCAAATGCATATTTCTGAATAATATTTAAAGTTATTAGAAATTGTCCATGGAATAATGTTAACAAAAAAAATCGAGACACAACTTTATACAGAGTACCATCTTACTTTGAAGTATAAGTATGATTGTGATGTCAAAAAGAGACTGAAATTAATTAACCTGATTGTGGTGGTCATTTCACAAAGTATACATATATCAAAACATCATGTTGTACACTTTTAATATACACAGTTTTGTGAATCATACTTCAGTAAAGCTAGAGAAAAAAAAGAATGTATATAGAAAAGTCACAAATTAACAAGAAAAGGGGCAAACAACACAACAGAAAAATGAGCAGAAAAAGAAAAATAAAAAAGACTGAAAAGAAATGTACCTAAATGTTAACTATTGTTATCCTGGATTTCTGGGATTATGGGTGATTTTATTTTCTCAGTAGTTATCTCAATTTTCCAACTTTTTGCAAAGAGCATGCATCATATAATCAGCAAAAAAAGGTTGTAAACATGTTCCTGACACACAGAAGATGGTTAATAAATGGTAGCCAATGTCTTTAAAATTTAGAACATATAATAAAAAGAAAGTAAAAATTATGGTTAATCTTGCCACCCAGAGAAAATCACTGTTTACATTTTGGTTCACGTTTTTACAAATAGGATTGTAGTATTTTACATTTTACTTTTTAAATTAATGTATCATGAGCATCTTCTATGTCAGAAAATATTTTTACATATCATTTTCACAATCCATAGTATTATATGCATATTGTCTAATTTATTTAATCATTTTCCTTTTAATAGAGAGTTTGTTGCACATTTTTCAACATTCTGTTCAGTACTGTGATGAATTCTTTGGATGGGCTAGCTGATACATATGCATGCTTGTTTGCATATGTGTGTGTATAAGTCTGTGTGTCTGTCCGTATGCCAAATAATGATTGTGAGTAAAATGAAAAGTTCATGTTAGCCAGGCTATCTAAGCATATGTCTTTGTGGTGGCAGACTATGCTGTGTATGAAGATCTTATCTGATCTGAGGTCACAGTGGCCCCTTGCCTGTGCCTTTTGTGTGCCATTTCTGCTTAGATTCCCTTTCTACTTAGTCTACATTATGTATTGTGTGCTTCATTTATTCCAGTTCACCACTCGCTTAGAATTTGGCTAACTGATTTACAGTTGCTAAGCCAGGCTGTTCAAGGAATTAATTGAAGCAAAAACATACTCTGCTGTACACACACACACACACACACACACACACACACACACACACACACACAACTATACCAATGAAAGTTTCAGGGAAATTATTTCAAAAGTCTTGACATTGTACTGCTTGGTAAGGCAATCTCCCCCATTCTATTCCCCCTCAAAGGTAAGAAGACATTGATTTCAAAGCCTTCAGAAAAGAAAAAAGAAAATAAAAGGTAGAAATATCCTGAATGTGATTACCAGATCAGGAGAGGAAGGAAAAGGGGTTGAAAAAAATTTTTTTTCCTAACACTCTTCAGGCTTGGAAGAACGAAAACAATAGGGATATGAAACAGCGTTACTCTCGTGTGGGAGCATAGACCCCAATCTGACACACTTTGGTAGTACAGTAATGGATTCTTGGTGAAAAGATAGCAGCTCTTTCCAAGTCCTCAGCCACCCTCTCTCCTCTTATTTTCTTTTCTTTAAAATATTTATCACTCTGAAATGATCTTATGTATTTTTTATCTCTTTTTTCCCCACTACAATATATTTTCCTTGAGATCAGGGACTGGTACCCATCTTGCTTATGATGTGCCACCAGAACTAATCATAGTTTTTGGCACTTAGTAGACATGCAGTAAATATTTGTAGGATGAATGAATGAATGAAGGGATGAAAAAGTGATGAAGTCACTAAGTGGATTAACTCTCATACCTAAAGACACATTTTTGGCTAATAACTGGAGGATTTTAAGGTTAGCATTCATGTCTATGCTGCCTTCTAACCATTAGTATTCTTGAATTTTGATAGGTATGGAGTTTACTTCCATAGACTTTTAATAAGTGGATAGTGACAATTCTTTTTTTTTTTTTTGGCTATGCCACGTGTCTTGTGGGATCCTAGTTCCCTGACCAGGGATTGAACCCGGGCCCTTGGCAGTGAAAGTGCGGAATCCCAACCACTGGACCGCCGGGGAATTCCCAACACTTCTTAAATAGACCTCTATTAATTTTTTAGGAGCACATAGAACTCCTGGTCAGTGTAAACAAAGCTCCTCTCCCCCAAAACCAAAAGTTTCGAGTATTAGGTATTAGATTCTTGGATACTTTTCTATTGTGAACCATGGTTGCGGTGAGCTTTTTTCTTTTTTTTTATTCTGTTTATAATACCATAGACAGTCTCAAGTGGATTTTAAGAGCCAACTTACAATACAGCATACTTATGATAAGATCATTAAAATAGAAATGTAAGATTAAGTAATTTAGAGGGATAGAAAAGTAAGTACTGATTATCCCCAAAGGATAATATTGTTACTATGATTTAATGCTGAGTTTCCTTACAAAAGACAAAAAGGAAGCTTATTGTTGTATTATATGATTCTCAAGAGAGGCAAACTTAATTTTCAGATACTGAATTCTAAAATGAAGGTATTTCATGAGCTTTTTCTGAATAGTGGATTCACAGTTTGGACATAGTGTTTTGGGTCCCTTACAGGATCACCCAGTATACTCCGTACCAGCCAGAGGTATCTCAGGGGAGACTGGAGAGTTTACTCAATTACCAGACCATGGTGTGTGACATCACAGGCATGGACATGGCTAATGCATCCCTGCTGGATGAGGCCACCGCGGCTGCAGAGGCAATGCAGCTCTGCCACAGGTGAGAGGCCCAGCATGAGATTCCCTCAGGGGGAGGGACATCTTCCAGTCTCACAACTGCTGTGCAGGTGGGGGTTTCCCTGCTCTGGTCAGTGCCCAGTGACTTTGTCCCTCTTTCCCTCTCTCTCTCTCTTTCTCTTCCCCGCCCCCTCTTTCTGTGTATCACACACACACACATTTGTGTCTATGAGATATGTTGTATCAGTATCATTATACCAGTTAGTTGAGGTAACAAACAGATGTGAAATATAGTGCATTTAAAAAGCCACTGCTGTTTATTGTTTAACATTATGTAAGAAAGACGTTTTGCTCTTCACATACATGATGTTAAGTTCAGGAATGTTACAGCAACTCCGAGATAGTATCAAGGACCAATGCCCCTCTCTCTTTACCATCGTTAGTACGAGGCTTTCATCCTGTGGACTGAAGAAAAGCATATAACCTAAAAGTTGCAAGTTAAGTTTTATTTGGGGATCTTACTAAGGATGAGAGCCCCGGAGACAGTCTCTCACACAGCTCTGAGGAACTGCTCTGAAGAGGTCAGGGAGGAGCCAGAACATGTAGGAGGTTTTTGCTGGGAAAAAACCATGCAGTTGAACATTAAAAGATTACTGCTAATCACAAAGAACAGACATCTCAGGTTAATGTTAGTGCTTTTCAATATACGGGAAGATGCAAGAGTTTGGGCTCATTGAAATTATTCCTTAGAAATGCATCTTAACTATCTTGGGCCAGTCTCCAAAGCAAATAATACTTCCTGTTTTTTTCCATCCTGAGTTCCTCTCAGGGTGCACCATCAGTGGGCAGCTGCAGTGGCTAATGGCTTGATCCTTGTAGAACTGGGATGGCGGGCAACATTTTTTGTTTACTGCAATGGCAGACAACAGTCCCGTCCACAGCCCTCCTGGTCACAAGATGACTGCTGGAGCTCTAGCCATGACGCCTGCATTCAGGAAGAAGTAAAAGGTACTTCTAGCGAAATAAGCTCTCTTTAAATAGTGTTTTGGAAGCCTCCACTCAACAATTTACTTATGCTTCATTGACCACCCCTACCTACAAGTGACCTGTGGAAATGCAGTTTTTTTCAGATGGGCACATTGCTGCCTCCTACATATTGGGGTTCTGTTACTATGGGTGACAGGGAGAATGGATATTGGGTAGGAACTAGCAATCTGCAATGTAATATGTAAATAAGCATCACCCTGTTTTATGAAGAATATTCTTCTCAGGTTGTATTTAATGTTTTATAGCTTTTCTTTTTCTATTTAACAATATTTTGTGAACATTTCCCCATTTCTTTAGTCAGCTTTCTAAACTGTGGCTTTTATTGGCTACATAGCAATATTCATTTGCATGGAAGTACCATAATTTATGTAACCTCACCTCTATTGTTATACATTGTTTATTCCCATTTTTCACTGTTATTAATGGTATTTTTGTGCATCTGTAGGATAGATCTTTGTCAGAAGTTCTGATTATTTCCTGAGGATGCATTTCTAGAAGTAGAATTGCTGGGTCATGGTTAACTTTGGTTAGTATTTAGTTGATAATCATTCTTCAGCTCCTCACCTTCTTTTGTTCATTGCCTCGAGAATACATTTGAGTTTACCTTCCCTCCAGGTAGAATTCTCATGTAGATGGTCATCTGGTAGGGAAATCTGCCCACATTGATGATGTGTCTGTCTGAGGTTTTGGGGGGCTGGCCCTAGTCGACTGACTGGGTTGACTGCAGTGGCTAATGGTTTGATCCTTGTGGAACTGGTGGGTAACATTCTTTGTTTACACTCTGAATGCCCATGTAAGTCTCTTTCTTGGCTTCCACAGACTTGAGGGGTGGTTAAATGGATTCTGGTACCAATTCCAGTCAGGGAGGAGGGTTCCTCTCACACCTGAAAACAAATGAACAAACATCTGCTGGTGTCCAACAACCCCCTCCAGCTCAGGGTGCCATTCTCAAGTACAGGTTGTTACCTGTATTCAATCGACTGGAATTTTCATGACCCCCTCCTCAGAGCAGCGCACAGAACTCAGAGAAACATTTTACTTACTAGAACCAGTTTATTATCAAGGAACAGCCAGGCAGAAGGGATGCATAGGGCTGGGTATGTTGAAAGGGTCAGAGCTTCCATGCTCCCTCAGAGATCCCCATTCTTCCCAAATCTCATGTTCACCAGTCCAGAAGCTCTCCAAATCCTACCCTTTGGGTTTTTTATGGAGGCTTCACTACATAGACACGAGTGATTAAATCTTGGCCATTGGCAATTGATTCAGCCTCCAGCCCCTCTTCCTTCCCTGGAGCTCAGGGTGTAGAACTGAAAGTTCCAACCCTCTAATCACACGGTTGGCTCCTTTAGCAACCAGCCCTCATTCCTCTGTGGGATGCAAAAGTCACCTCATTAACATTACAAATGACACCTTGATCACTTTTCACACTTAGAAAATTCCAGTGGTTTTTGGGAGCTGTGAGCCAGGAACTGTGGACAAAGACCAAATATATATGAGAAATATATCTTGGTCATCTGAATGACCAAATATTTACTTCCTATAAATCACAGTGTTGCAGTTGTGAACCTCGAACTCACTGGGCAGATATGGAGACCTCTAAGTTCCAGGCCCTTCTGCTTCCCAAGCAGTCCCTGGGGTAGGTTCAGGCTCTTCTTCCTGTTATCGTAGGGACAGCAAGGGGGTGGGGGGAGAATGCCGTTCCTAGTCTAAGCTTTTCACTTCTTTTCACCTTCTCTCTTCCTCATCCACCTTCTCGCTGCTCTCCCATCCCCCACCTCCGTCCCCTTTTTCTGAGTAAAAGCTTTCATCTCACGCGCAGGCTCAGCGGCCATGGCTCACGGGCCTAGCCACTCCACGGCATGTGGGATCTTCCCGGGCCGGGGCACGAACCCGTGTCACCCCTGTCCCCTGCATCGGCAGGCGGACTCTCAACCACTGCGCCACCAGGGAAGCCCAGAAGCTGAGACCTTTGTAGTTGATGGGTCAGGGGTTCTCTCCTGAGCTTAATAGAGTCACTGGGCAACGCACGCTCTGCAAGTGCTGGATTTGCTTCCTCTCTCTTAATTCTCATACCTTCCATCCTGCATTTAATTTTACCCTTGAGAAGCAACCTTGTGTTTCTTATCTTTAGGAAATGTTTTCTTCAATAGCAGTGTTTTTGTTTCCATCCGAGGTCATTTAGGCTTAGATAGCTCTTCTCTCCAGAGTTATTTAGATATAGACTTTGAAAGGCTTTGTGTATTGGACAGTTAATTTTGTATCTCCCAACTCTACCTACTCTATTGAATTTATGCTTATTATAAGAATAATACCTGTTCATAGTGGAAAATTTCAAATAGTAGAGAAGGATATAATGACAAGTAAACCTTGCTGTTTCTCAGTCGCATTCCATTGAGAAACTTGCTGTTAACTGGTCGTGTGGATCTTCCTTTTTATACAATATACTTGTATCCTCCACTCATTTCTTTTTACCCAGATGCGCTTGTGATACACAAAATGTTCTGCATCCCCATCAGTTTTGTTTCCTGAAACTATGGACTGTTAGAGAACTTCCTGAATTTGGGTCTTAGACCCAACGCAGTTCCTTCCATAGCTGTGTGGCACCTGCACGTATCACAACCTATCTGAGTTGTTCTCTGCTTCCTTTGAATGAGGACACTCGGTTTAGATAATCTCTAAATGCTCCTTTGGCAATAAACTTCTCAGATGATTTTATCTAGAAGACTTAGTTTTTTGTTCCTACTCGCACCTAATCACTACCCTTTTCTTTCTTTTTCCTCATAGTATATATATATATATATATTTAACATCTTTATTGGAGTATAATTGCTTTACAATGGTGTGTTAGTTTCTGCTTTATAACAAAGTGAATCAGTTATACATATACATATGTTCCCATATCTCTTCCCTCTTGCGTGTCCCTCCCACCCTCCCTATCCCACCCCTCTAGGTGGTCACAAAGCACCGAGCTGATCTCCCTGTGCTGTGCTGCTGCTTCCCACTAGCTATCTGTTTTCCGTTTGATAGTGTATATATGTCCATGCCTCTCTCTCACTTTGTCACAGCTCACCCTTCCCCCTCCCCATATCCTCAAGTCCGTTTTCTAGTAGGTCTGTGTCTTTATTCCCATCTTGCCCCTAGGTTCTTCATGACCTTTTTTTCCCCTTAGATTCCATATATATATGTTAGCATACGGTATTTGTTTTTCTCTTTCTGACTTACTTTACTCTGTATGACAGACTCTAGGTCCATCCACCTCACTACAAATAACTCAATTTCGTTTCTTTTTATGGCTGAGTAATATTCCATTGTATATATGTGCCACATCTTCTTTACCTCATAGCATATTTTTAAAAATTTAAACCAGTTTAAGATTGATTTTGCTAAATGGGGTTAGAATGGGAATTGGATTTCAGTGAAATTCTAATCAGGAAATGTCACTGTTAGTTATTAATGACTCATTATTTTTTATCCTATGCTCAGACTTTCCTTAAGTACCATCTTTGCTTTGCATTCTTAGACGATACTCTGATTTCTTTAATGTTCATGTTCGAATTGGGATTTTTCTTTTCAACAGATACAACAAGAGGAGGAAGTTTTTTGTTGACCCTCGTTGCCACTCACAGACAATAGCTGTCGTCCAGACTCGAGCCAAGTAATTAATTTTATTTGTATTTTGAACTCAGGGATAATATTATGCTCATCTCTGCTGTTTCTTCCTCTAATTTCCAAACTGACTGGAGTTGAACCTGGTTTAAGCTGGGGTTATTGAATTTTACTTTCCCTCCCACTTTCTTCCCATGACCTCACTGGTGAGTAAGATGTGTCAGAATTCAGGAAAAAATACACAGTGGATTTGGTCACCTTTGCTTTATATTTTACAAAAAGAACACATTGTTTTGTGTTCTTTTTTACAAAAAAGAAAATTAATATTAAAATAGTTTCAACAGTGTTTTGAAAAGTTTGAAAAGCACAGGGTAAAAATGGAACTCTCACACAACTGTTCTGATTTTGTATATATTCCTGCAAACATGGCCCATAGGGAATCCACATAATACCTAGTTTAGTATGATGTAGCTGAAAGCAGATTATATTTTTTAAGTGCTGTAATCAGATAAAACAGACACAGCACAACTACCGCATGTGGGTGTGTTTATTTACTTTCTCCTTGTAAAAGCCTTTCCCCCAATCCCATACCACCATTCCTTCAGAAGTGGTTTTCTGACATATGATAGGAATTAGATAGTTTCAGGAACCTAAGGAAGGTCTTCTTCCCTGTCTTACTGAGGTTTTCCACTCACCTAAGACCTATCCAAGGTCAAAGTGGCAATGGCTGTGTAGTTGCAGGTAGTGGTTGTTTAGCCCTAGGAAGGTATGTTTCTGCTCTTGTCGCAGGCACAGGTTCTGACAGGAAAGTGGGAGGGGAGGTGCTAACAGTGGCTGCAGGTGGGTTGGTGTGAAGCACAGTTACCACTGAAGGGCTGGGTGTGGGATGGGGGTGTGTGCGTGTTGGGATAGGGTAGGGGGTGGGGGCACTGAGGAAGGACACAGAATACGCATGCTCTAACGTGGAAAAGAAACTGTAGATGATTTGACTTTCCCTGTAAACCAAAAGCATGGTGGTTCTTTGTCTTCTGTCTTTTCAGGTATGCCGGAGTCCTCATTGAGCTGAAGTTACCCCATGAAATGGACTTCAGTGGAAAAGATGTCAGTGGAGCGCTGTTCCAGTACCCAGACACCGAGGGGAAGGTGGAAGACTTCACGGAGCTCGTGGAGAGAGCCCATCAGGCTGGGGTAGGCAAACCTCTCCTTGTGGGGGGTCCATGGAGGTGTGTCTCAATTTTGAATTATTATTGTTACTCTTTTTAGCATGATTTTTTAAAAAAGTTTGTTTAATTTCTTTTTGGCTGCGTTGGGGCTTCGTTGCTGCGCGCGGGCTTTCTCTAGTTGCGGTGAGCGGGAGCTACTCTTCGTTGCGGTGCAAGGGCTTCTCGTTGCGGTGGCTTCTCTTGTGCGGAGCACAGGCTCTAGGCATGCAGGCTTCAGTAGTTGTGGCTCGCCGGCTCTAGAGCACAGGCTCAGTAGTTGTGGTACACAGGCTTAGCTGCTCTGAGGCATATGGGATCTTCCTGGACCAGGGCTGAACCCATGTCCCCTGCATTGGCAGGTGGATTCTTAACCACTGCACCACCAGAGAAGCCCTATTATTGTTTCTCTTTTTGGTATGTTTTAATTTCCACACCTTTATCACTTGGTAAGGTAAAACTGCCTCCTTCCAACCTCCTTTTTTCAAGTTTGTTTTCTTCACTGGTTCCTGGCACATAGTAGGCACTCAGTAAATATTTTAAATGAATGAATGAGTAAATAAATTTCACAGGATACGGAACCAACTCTGCCAGTCTGCCTATAATGGAGATAATTTGCTATCCTTCCACTGGTCTCAGGGAAGGTCACAACCTTGTCCATTTTCTCTTGTTTCCTTTCTAGAGCTTGGCCTGCTGTGCTACTGACCTTCTAGCTCTGTGTATCCTGAGGCCTCCCGGAGAATTTGGGGTGGACGTTGCCCTGGGCAGCTCACAGAGATTTGGGGTGCCTCTGGGCTATGGCGGACCACATGCAGCCTTTTTTGCTGTCAGAGAAAGTTTGGTGAGGATGATGCCTGGAAGAATGGTGGGGGTAACAAGGTAAAGCAGCTCATGTTTCTTCCCTTTTATTGTGGTTATGGGTTTTCCTGCTCCTTCTCTTGATCACAAAAGTTGTTGATTTCTCTTTGAATTTAACTGGGCCATTTTGGGTCGAATTTAACTGGGCCATTTTGGGTCGATTAAGGAAATGTAAACATAGAGTCAGAAGAGAGAATGTATTTGGGGTATGAATGTTTGGGGTATCAATGCCCTACCTACTCCCCAACCCCATCCCAACACACACACACACACACACACACACACACACGCACACACACACACACACACATCCCATTATCCCATACACACACACACACCCCCCCCATTATCCCATACCTGGCCTTTCTCAAATGCCATGTACCTCTTCTCGAATGCCATGAATTTGTGCATATTTGGAAAAGTATGTTTACAATTTATAGCATATTTGTATTGAAGTCATAGAAATGAATTTTAGATTGATGAAAGTCTTGAGAGACCAAATATTTTAAGTGTGTTTTATATCTAACTAGTTTCTTTCTCAAAAGTATTAACATGCCACATGGCTATGTAAAGACAAGTGCAATAAGAGATTACCATGCACACATTGGGTGTGACCTACACTTTATTTCCTAGAGGCCTGCCCTTTGGCCATTTGAGTAATTTCCAAATGTACTTCCTTGAGTGCTTCTCATTGATGAAAATCCTCGGGTTGAGAATTGAGATGAATGCCGTGATTATTACTGTGGAACTTTAGCATATTGTTTTTGACCTTTCATAAAGCTGGGCTATTAATGTAAGTGAAGAGTCTGAATTAGTGAATGATGTGCCAGTGATGAGAAGTTCTGAAATACTTACACTTTGTCACATGATGGCAAAAGGCACTTTGCTTTTTAATGTAAAAAATAATAGTTTCTTTAAGTATTCTTACATTACATTTTCTTTCAATGATGTCTCTTCAACAGATGAGATGTGACAGAGGGTTTTCTAATTTAAAAGAGTTTCATATATCAGTTATCATCTTCTGATTTTTGTATTGAACTTCTTACCTTTCTGGAAAGTGGACCTGAGAGTTTGATGAAATAAAGGCTAAGACTGCTGAATCTTTGTGGTTATCTAGATTTTTAATTGTATTAAGAAAGGAGAAATTTTATTAGAGACAAGAGTTAGGTTGTTAACATCCTTTGTTTATAGCCATATAGTTGCTTTAGATTTCTAGTATAGAAATTCTGTTTCCTTTGTCGGGTATTTCCCTTTTCTCTGAGTCTGCCAAGAAGCTCAGAGTGAAGTTTAATCCTCAATCACCATCATTTTATTAGGCTGGGTGATTCCTGGAAAATTTTCTTTTAAAGTTCCCAGCTTATTGTATATATCTCAGTGCCTCAAATCCTCAAAGTACAAACTGAAAATTAACAGTCCCCTTTAGAAGAAGATGGTTTGGAAATTGTTTCTTTATGGCCTTGCACCTAAGTAACTTTGCTGAATTCACTTAAAGGTGGGAAGGAAAGAAGCAGTTCTGTTTATGGCAACTCCTGGTGCTATGATGATCTGTACTAACCGGATGTTTTATTCTTGGTCCAGAGATGCCAGTGGAAAAGAAGTGTATCGTCTTGCTCTTCAAACCAGGGAGCAACACATCCGGAGAGACAAGGCTACCAGCAACATCTGTACAGCTCAGGTAGATCACATACCTGACCTGCTCACTGAATGTCTTACAGTCTACAGCAATGAGCTACTTGTTCATTTACTGAGTTGTTGCTTCATTCATCCACGGAGCAGTGTGCACACCAAAAATGTCAAGATCTTGTTGGTAGAGAAGCCTTGTGGTCTTGTCAGAACGCCAATACAATGTATTTTAGTGTGGTTCCATGTATGCACACCCTTCACCTGTTAGGGTCTCTGGCATTCTTGGCCACAGGGCAGGTCCATTATGGGTGGTGACTGGGGCACCTCCTCTTAGAGCTGAGATGGAGGCCCTCCAGGTTAGTGTGAGGAAGGCAAGGTGAAGGTGCTTGAGGTGACTGTACTGAGGGGATAGTCCAGATTGGCCAGCCGGTGGTGGCCATGGGATACTCTTACTGGGAACTCATGAGAGACATTTCTGAAATGTATGGGACAAAAGAGGAGGAGTTACCTGAATGTTGCCCAATGTCTCAGGTTAGAGGGAGCAGTGTTTTCTGACATCCAGCCAGTTCCTAGGATCAGGTGGAGGACCACTCCTGAGCATATAATGCATTCTCGGTTCTCTTCCATTCGGGGTCAGGGAAAGGGAGAGATCTCACAGATACCCCAGTAGGCAGTGCAGTGTTCTTCCTCTCAGAGCATTGGCTCACAGCACCACCGCCAGCTTTTAGAAAGCCTCTCCAGGGAGGGAGTAGATGATAAGGTCTGCTTATAGTTTGCTCCATATCCATTGGTGGTTGAAATAGTTTCCTCAGTTGGTTTTCCTGTATTATTCTTTTTGTCTCAGGGAGGCGGCTGCTTTTCAGGGAAGAGCTCCTCTAGTATTGCAGGAAGAAGCCAGTTGTCACAAGCTTGTCCTCTGTTGACAGCAAATTGATCTTTATGTGATGCCTTTACTTTCTGTAGTTTACCCTTCATTTGTTGAATTCCCTGCTTACATATCTTCCCTTCCTCTGCTGCTTTCTGCTCATGTTCTTCCAGAACATGTCTTTCTGATCGTAAGTGCACTAAGGGCTTTCTGCTTCAAGGTTTGAATTAATTTTCCAGGTTAACTTGGGCATTCTACAATGAGCAAAAGTTACATTCCTACTTCTTTTTTCCTTCCAGTTCATGGATAGCTGATATTTCATTATTTAACTTGGATCATAAGAGGTCTCTGTTTTTCAGCAATGAATAAAATGATGTTTGCCCTAGAGATAGTCATACCCTGTCTTCTCTGATTTTCATTTTCTTATTCTGGAGATTTTCTAACTCTCCATCGTCTATTTCATCTCACGTGTTTCTTCTCATAACTGGTTGCATGAAACAATTGCTTGTGACGCCAGTGTCATTTTCTTTGTAGGCCTATAATTATTCTCTTTTGTTCGGAGATGACTGATATTTTTTAAGCTGTTCCTTGAGCACTCTGTGTCATTACTCCAGCCTTCTTCTTGTAGCACCTCTTCCATGTTCTTCTCAAGGCTGCCCCATTCCTCTTGAGTGTTGTAGGGTCCACACTTGACTTCTCTTAGTTTTGCATCACTGATGGTGCAGAAATTTTTTTTTTTTTTTTTTTTTTTTTTTTTTTTTTTGCGTTATGCAGGCCTCTCACTGTTGTGGCCTTTCCCGTTGTGGAGCACAGGCTCCGGATGCGCAGGCTCAGTGGCCATGGCTCATGGGCCCAGCTGCTTCACGGAATGGGGGATCCTCCTGGACCCGGGCACGAACCCGCGTCCCCTGCATCGGCAGGCAGACTCTCAACCACTGCGCCACCAGGGAAGCCCCGAGAACTTTTTTTTTTTTTTAATCTCTGAAAACGCATTACTGAATTCTTTAAAAAAAATCTTTCTGTAAACTTGTGACATTTCTACAGGTGTCTGAATTTGCATCATATCTTCTTCTTTATATTCTCTTATTTCTCAACTTCCACCACAGGCTTTCATTAGCTTTTTCTGAAGTCCAGGGGTATTGATGTATAATTTACATTTCATTAGCTCTCTTATTGAGATTTAACTCTACATATAATTCACCCATTTAAAGTACACCGTTCAATGGTTGATAGTATTTTCACAAAGTTGGGTAACCATCACCAGCATTTCATTTCTGGATATTTTTATCACCCCTAAAAGAAACTTGTTCCCATTAAGCAGTCAGTTCCTATCCTTCTCGCCTCCCTTCAGCCCCTGGTGACCACTTATCTCCTTTCTGTCTCTATGGATCTGCCTATTCTGGATATTTCATATAAATGAGATCATACAATATGTGGCCTTTTGTGCCTGGTTTCTTTCATTTGAGATAATGTTTTCAAGGTTCATCCACGTTGTAGAATTGGGAAGGAAAAAAAATTTTTTTCGTCTAACCTTCTAGGTTCTTCTAGCTGGTCTAAGAATTAAATTGATATGAGACAGATTAACATGAGAAAATGACATTTTATACATACATACAGGATCCCCACATATATGAGAGGCTCAGAGACCCCACATACATGAGAGGTTAAAGGACAGAAAAGTAAATAAGGTTATACATGTCATCCTGGGCTAAGGAATAGGATAGGGGCCAGGTGCTTCCAAGCATGGGAGGGCCATTCACTGGATGATAAGAAGAAGAACAAGATGTCTGGTAATTAGTTGTTTGTTCTGCCATATAGATGGGGCCACTTAGATAAAATTTATCTTCGGTAATAACTCCTTTTCTGGGAAAAATCCTCAATTTAAATTCTTCTGGGCAGTTAAGGGAGGAGCAGTAGTTTCTCTTGAGCCCAGAAGGTCTCCATTGCCTGAACTCAAAATAATCCACGTGCTAAAGTGGCAGATCTTAGGGAGGCCTGTTTGGAACCCCTACAGTATCAGGAATCAATACTTCATTCTTTTTTACGGCTGAAGAATACCCCATTGTATGGATATATCATATTTTGTTAATCCATTCATCAATTGATGGGCATTTAGGTTGCTTCCACTTTGGGGTACTTTGAATAAGGCTGCTATGCACATTTGTGTATAAGTTTTTGTGGGGACATATATTTTCAGTTCTCTTGGGTATATTCCTAGAAATAGAATTTCTGGGTCATTGGTAACTCTATGTTGAACTATTTGAGGAACTTCCAGACTCTTTTCTGAAGTGGCTGCACCATTTTACATTCCCTCCACCAATATATGAGGGTTGTAATTTCTCTACATTTTCACCTGTACTTGTTACTGTTCCTCTTTTTGGTTATAGCTGTCCTAGTGGGTGTGAAGTGATCTCTCACTGTGGAATTGATTTGCAATTACCTAATAACTAATGATTTTGAGCATCCTTTCATGATTCACTTTTTTTAAAAAATAAATTTATTTTATTTATTTATTTTTGGCTGCGTTGGGTCTTCATTGCTGCACGTGGGCTTTCTCTAGTTGGGGCGAGCAGGGGCTACTCTTTGTTGCGGCACATGGGCTTTTCATTGTGGTGGCTTCTCGTTGCGGAGCACGGGCTCTAGGTGCGTGGGCTTCAGTAGTTGTGGCACGTGGGCTCAGTAGTTGTGGCTTGCGGGCTCTAGAGCATGGGCTCAGTAGTTGTGGTGCACGGGCTTGTGGGATCTTGCTGGACCAGGGCTCAAACTCGTGTCCCCTGCATTGGCAGGCGGATTCTTAGCCACTGCGCCACTAGGGAAGTCCCCATGACTCACTTTTGATTACTTTAAGTATCCTAATTATGTTGTTTGTCAGATTATCAAAGAAATTTGAATCTTCTTGGTCTCTCTGTTTCTCTGAACTTCCTTTGATACTCTAATGCCTTACCAGGATTTCTAAAAGTGACTTCGTACTTTTCATTAATTTGTTGGTCAGTTGGTTGATACAGTCTCCTGTTTGTAGAAAGAATGATCTCTAGTTTAAAAAGTGACATGAATCAACCTCCACAAAGCTTCTGTGATGGGAGGCTTCCAGAGCATTCTGTGAACATCAGGCCTGAGTTTTTATTCCCAGGCAGCATAGCCATGAGCCATGATACACTATATTATGGATGTTTTACTTCAGACATGCCCTCTCCGTAGCTATAATGTGTTGTGGTTCTTCCGTATTTATTTCTAATTGTTATACAGAGTCCACAAGAGTGTCTGTACCCTCTCTGGCACTTGGTCCAAGAAAGTCTACTGCAGTGTTCTCTGATGTCTTCTTCTCCTTATTTTCTTTATTGACTCTGATTTCACTTTCTGGCATTTTTGCAGTGATCCCAGAGAGATTCCTTCTAACAGCCTCACAGAGGAAATGTGTACCTAACAAAATAGATCTGATATTGAACATCATCCAACTTTAAAGCACTGTATTTCTTATCTGAGTAGTGTTTCTGTTCTGTAATGTGCCCCTTTCCACCTTGGGATGATTGAACATGAAGGTGGACCTTGAACTGCTGACCTAGTACATTAGGACAAAAGTCACTTTAGTGGGACTGGAAACTCATAGAAACCATGGTGCTGGACCAATGAGATGGGAGGGGCTGTGGGAGAATTGAATGGACTAAGCAGGTGATGAGGAGGCTGAGATTAGAGTTTGGGTCAGTTACCTAGGGTGATATTGCATGGTTAGAAGGCTGCTGGTTGGTAGGATATAGGGTGGAAAAGCAGGTGAGGGATAGGGCGAGAGAGAGGAGAGACAGGAGGTGGCCCTCCATGATTTTCCCCCACATTGGCCCTCATTTTGGTTTCTGACCCTTGCCATCCTTTTTTTATCCTCCTCCCTGACCCAAGATGCCATGACAGTGGTCCCTTCCTTGCTCCCTATGCTGGATTCCATCCCTGAGTCTCTGAGAGATTCTAGTGCCATTCTTTCCTATTCTCTGTCACACTAGGATACACACTTCCCTGTAAATATTTTTGTGAAACTTCAATCAACGGTCAGGAGAGATATCTTTACTTGAGAAAGTGACCTTACTGTCAGCAGGGAATAAGCCAGTAGGTTTTGGTTTTCCCTTCCTAATATATCTCCTGCCAACTCATTTTGGTTTTATTCCCCTGCGTCCTGCATTTTCATCTTTGGTGGTCCTTTGCATAGATTCACCATTCACCTCTTGGTTGGCTGAAATTCAGTTTCTAGTGTTTTATTTAAGGCTTCAAGAGAATTATACTCCCTGACTTCTTGTGTGTTTGAAAATTTTTCTTGCTTTTATCCTTGAAGAACTGTATTATTGAGCATAAAATTCTTAGATCTCACCGTTTTCCCCTGAGGTCTTTGTTGTTCCACTATCTTCCAACATTAAGTATTGCATCTCCATGTCTGATGACAGCCTGATCTTCCCCTTTATGGTATGATTATGTTGCATGGATGGAGCGCCTTACTAATGGTCACATTCAAAGGTTTAGTATAGTGACGCTAGGGTGTCTTGGATGCTGTATTTACCCCTCAGATGGTTGGGCAGGTTATAAATGTTCTCCAGCTATCATAGAGAAGGCAGGGAGTCTGATCATTTTGCTTTGTACCTGCTTTTAGTTTTGGCATCTCAAGTCAGAACAACAGTCCCTCCCACTAATCATCTTCCTGATATCACATTGTTGAACATGATTCTTTAAAAGCTCTTTGTCGTTTTAGGCTCTCTTGGCGAATATGGCTGCAATGTTTGCAATCTACCATGGGTCCCACGGGCTGGAACATATTGCTAGGAGGGTACATAATGCCACTTTGATTTTGTCTGAAGGTGAGTCAGTTTTCTGTTTTAAAACTTTTGGTTATAACAAGACCGATACATGTGAGTAAATAAAATTGAAAACTCACTGCATGTCTAATACTACATGCAAAATTAAAAGTCAAATAAAAACCTAGGGATAATATTTTCAACATCTATGACAGACTGAGTGTTAATATATTTAATATAGTGAGCTCTTCCTCAGTCCCCGCACCCCATACACAAGAAGAATGAACACCCTGAGAGAAAACTGGACAAAGGACATTAAATGTAATTTTAAAAGAAAGTATACAAATGAACATATATAATTTCAACCTCACTATTAATCAAAGAAATGTAAATTGAAAGAAAAAAATAGTGTTTCTCTCATTACATTGGCAGAGATTAAAAAGAATCCTGATACTGGTATGACTTTTATGAAGGCACTTAAACAATCTGTGTCAAAAGCTTTTAAAATGCGCCTACAATTTGATACAGAAATTCTAGGAATATATCTAAAGGAAATAATCAGATAATGATGTAAAGGGTGTGCATTGAAACATTATTTACAATAGCACAATCTTGGAAACAGCCTAAACGTCCAATAATAAGTAATTAGTTAAATTATGGTACATAATTTAAGTTTGAATATTATATAGCCATTAAAAATAATGATAGGGGTTTTGATCTGTAGAAAAGCAAAATCTTCATGCTACATTAAATTTTTTAAAAAAGGGTAAAGAAGTATATGTACGTGATATATTACACACACACACACACACACACACACACACATATACACACACACACCCTTCTAGAGGAATCTATAGCAAGGAGTAACCACTAGTTATTTCTGGATGGTGATTATGGTGATTTTTTTCTCCATTTTTATATGTATTTCACAACTTTCTGTAGCATAATAATAAACAATTTACCTTTTTTAAAAAAAAAATTTATTTATCTTTGGCTGTGTTGGGTCTTTGTTGCTGCACGCGGGCTTTCTCTAGTTGCGGCGAGCAGGGGCTACTCTTTGCTGTGATGCACAGGCTTCTCATCGCGGTTGCTTTTCTTGTTGTGGAGCACGGGCTCTAGGTGCATGGGCTTCAGCAGTTGTGGCTCGCAGACTCTAGAGTGCAGGCTCAGTAGTTGTGGTGCAGGGGCTTAGTTGCCCCGTGGCATGTGGGATCATCCCGGACCAGGGCTTGAACCTGTATCTCCTGCATTGGCAGGTGGATTCTTAACCACTGTACCACCAGGGAAGTCCTACTTTTTTTAAAAAAAGCACCGACCAAAACACTGGGTACGCTTCTGTGAAGCGTCAGTGGCAGAGGGTCTGGTTTCTACATAGAGACCGGTGGCTATCCTATCTTGTCTAGGTCTCAAGAGAGCAGGACACCAACTCCAGCACGACTTGTTCTTTGACACTTTGAAGATTCAGTGTGGCTGCTCAGTGAAGGAGGTCTTGGGCAGGGCTGCTCAGCGGCAAATAAATATTCGGCTGTTTGAGGATCACACAGTAAGTCAGACTTTCAGTTTTGTTTGTTTGTTTGTTTGTTGTACAAATTCTATAAATTTTTATGACTTTTCTCATTAAAATTTCTCTTTATTTAAAAAAAATCAGTATTGGACCTTTGGGCACAACTTCTTTGTAAACAATTTTCATTTTCAGTTTGGAACATTGTGGCCTTTTAAATGATAATCCAGTGTCAGCTTTCCTTAAGATGTTGTGTTTTCATATATGGGACTCTTAGGCACATATTTTGCTCATAATACTCCTTCGTTCACAATATGACTGTTCAAGGTAAAGGCTACGATAAGTGATATGATAAGGTAAGTTAAGGGAAGAAAAAAGTGAGCATATCTAGTACCAAAAGGAGTGCCCTGCAGCCATTGGACTCTTTTAGAGTCCAGAAGTGGCTGTAAAACGCTCAATCTTTTGACGTTTGGGACTGGTCTAGCCTACTTTGCCCAAGGGCCAACTTGGACATAATGATAGCCTGTTATTTTAGAACAACTGAGAGTTTTGTCCAGCACTTTCTCCCCTTTGACCTCTCTTCGAGTTTCTGCACTGATCTTGGCATTTTGAGCTGATGTTTCCCCTTTCATTTTCGTTTCTATAGCTTGGTATTTCTCTTGATGAAACAGTCAATGAAAAAGATCTGGATGACTTGCTGTGGATCTTCGGCTGTGAGTCATCTGCAGTAAGTAAATCAAAATTCACATTCCTCATAATGACTATTTGAGGAAGTGTCACAGATGGCTTTGCCTCTTATGGGCCTGAGTGTGAGTGTGAGGGGGCGCAGGAATGACATTAGGTGGCCTACGTTAAAATTATGCCACCGATTGTCCCTTGCTACTGTGACTGCTGATAGAGGTCACTGCCGTGGGCCCTAGCCAGGACTGAGCTGCAAGGCTAGTTGGAAGGATTGTTAATGGTGTTTAACTGAAACTATTCCTAATACAAAGATTCATGGCATAGGCATTTTGGTTATGTTGATTCTGGCAAAACTGACCTAATATGTGCCAGGTCTTATGCTGTGCCCTGAGGCTAGTGGTAAATCAGACATATTTCCCGCCCTTTTGGAGCTTATAGTCTAATGAGGATCCAAACAGGCACAAGACTGCAATCCAGATGATGTCCTATGATGGGCACTGTCCAAAGATGCTCTCTGAGCACAGAGTGGAGGGGGCTTCTCACCAACACTTGGAAGAAACTGTCCTAAGCTGAGACCTGAGAGATGAGTAGGAGCTATCCAGACACAGTTGAGAAGAAGGAGGATGGGGCCAGAGGTGTTCCAGACACTGGGAAAAGCAGCCACAAAGGCTAGGAGGAGAGAGGTTATATGAGAACTAGAAACAGTTCAGTGAGACTGAGTTGGTTTCTAAAATGATGAAATAGCAGGGACATGTGAGCAGGAGAGTCTGTGGGATGGAAGAGAGACGTCAGCTACCTAGACCTGTGGCAAGGTGTTCATCAGAGCACTCTACAAGGCCTGGAGCATAGGAGCCACTTAATAAATATCTGTTAAATGAATCAATGAAAGGAGACAGAAATAGGCTCCAGAGTGTTGATCAGGGCTGTCCTGGTTGTCTGGGTCCTCTTTGAGAGATGACTTCAGTATCAGATAACAAATGTAAATCGTCAAAAAAGTATTATACTGTTCTCTTTTAATCTTTAATTAATAAACAAGACTGAACAATATCTTCCCTCTAGAACTCTGCAGTAAATTTAATCACAGATATTTGTTCCATGCATTTGAAGAATATTTACAGAGCAACCACTGAGGGCTCTCATACTACCGGCCTGGAGCAGAATGAGGAGCAAGCCATGTATTTCATTATATATTCTGGATATTAAATGCTTATCAGATATATGATTTACAAATATTTCCCCCAATTCTGTGGGTTATCTGTTAATTCTCTTGATAGTGTCCCTTTTTTTTAATTAAAAAATTTTTTTTGATAGTGTTCCTTAATGCACAAAAGTGCACTGTATTTTTTCTTGTGTTGCTCATGCTTTTGGTGTCATATTTAAGACACCATTGCCAAATCCAAGGTCATGCAGATTTGCCCCTATACTTTCTTCTAAGAGTTTTAGCTTGTAAATTTAGGTCCTTAATCCATTTTTTTTTTTAAAAATAAATTTATTTATTTATTTGTTTTTGACTGCGTTGGGTCTTCATTGCTGCACGCGGGCTTTCTCAAGTTGCAGCGAGCAGGGGCTACTCTTCGTTGCGGTGCGCGGGCTTCTCATTGTGATGGCTTCTCTTGTTGTGGAGCAGAGGCTCTAGGCGCGAGGGCTTCCATAGTTGTGGCACATGGGCTCAGTAGTTGTGGCACACGGGCTTAGTTGCTCCATGGCATGTGGGATCTTCCCGGACGAGGGCTCGAACCCATGTCCCCTGCATTGGCAGGCGGATTCTTAACCACTGCACCACCAAGGAAGCCCCCTTAATCCATTTTGAATTAGTTTCTGTATATTCTATAAGATAAGGATCCAACTTCATTCTTTTGCATGTGTATATCAAGTTTTCTCAGCACCATTGTTGAAGAGACTGTCCTTTCTCCCACTGAATGGTCTTGGCACTTGTAGTTTATTAGAATTGTTCTCCAAGATAAAAGAGCAATGTCAAGTGAGAATCTTTACTTGAGTGTTATCATGGTCGTCACTTTTTAGATAGCCCTTTAAAATAGTTTACTGGAACTTGCTTCATTATTCAAGGAACATGCAGGGGATTTCAACTCTTTTTTCTTTGGCAGTAAAAATTGTTCACTTTTCTTTGCTCACTGTGGCTAAGTTCCACAGAACTTAAAAACAGTGTTTTGGAGAATTGCCACAATGCGTGAGCCCTGACATCTGTCACTGCACTGTGCCAGATATCCCTGGGGTGGATGGTCAGGGAGGTGGGAGGTTGGATGGTAGGGAATTTCTGGTGCTCTGTCAGAATACACGCTGAATGGAAAGCCTTCTTCACATGTGGTTCCAGGCATGCTTCCTGCCCTTCAGTTTCTGTGGTCTCTCCATGCAGGAGCTGGTTGCTGAAAGCATGGGTGAGGAACAGAGAGGTATTCTAGGGACTGCCTTCAAGAGAACTAGTCCATTCCTCACACATCAGGTGTTCAACAGGTTTGTGTAGTTTGTGTGACTTCTGCATTGTGTGCTGTGGCTTGGGAGCACGGTAGAGAGTGGCTTCTAGTATGGCATTCTGACTATGACATGGCCTGGTTTATTGTGGCTCAGCCTGACCCACTACTAAATCCCAATTCTAACCCGGGCGAAGCACACCTTATTTCCTGGTGGCTGTGCTCCCTTGACACTATAACCCCTAATTCTACTCTCAAGAAGATGAGAGTTTCGATGCATAGTCGCCAGGCTGAAGATCATACCCAGGAACTCAACATCCTCTTCTTTCCAACTCTTCCTCTCAGGCCCACAGGTGGCTTCTTGTCCTAGGGCATCCTCTGAGCTTCATGGGGGGTACACGCCCTTCCCTCTGATGCTTTGTTGGCATGTTGTCCATGGCCTAATTTGATCTGTATGTTGAAGGTAGATCTCAGTGTGTCGTACCTCTTTGAAGGATGTGTATGGGCTCTTACCTAACTATATTGGCCTAAACCATGTGTTTTATGTTCACAGCTATCACTCAGAAACAAATATTGTCCGATATATGAAGAGATTGGAAAACAAAGACATTTCCCTTGTTCATAGCATGATTCCGCTGGTAATTATGGCCTTTATTTCCACTTCCCACCCCACCCTGAACCCACCTCTTTGGGTCACATCTAATAGGCTGCAAGAGGGATGAATGGGTGACCATTCGGGGAGATGGGAGGGCCGATCAGACAGACCATAGAATGTCACTAACGTAATACGCTTTGGCTGTGCTTCTTCAAGGGGTCCTGTACCATGAAGCTCAACAGTTCATCTGAACTCACAGTAAGTAGGTCACTTTTGTTAAAAGGGAACTTAGCAGAGGCAGTGTCTTGGCTTATACATAAGCAGATAACTAGAGAAAGCTGCTCCTGGGACCGTGGTTTAACAACTGCTTTAGTAATCCTTTACCTTGCTCTTCAACAGCCTTGGCAGAAACCCTAACTTTATCACAACCTGATCATTTAAATTTATGGGTGACATTATTTTTAAATATTAAAATCATTAAACATATAGTGTTTGTGTCTTCCTATCTTCCCCAACTCCCCCCCCCCACCCTTTTAAACCTGCCACGTTGAAAGCTTTTATCAGTTTGTAGTTGTTAAGCTCAGATAGAATTAAGAACCGTAAGCCTTCTTTCTAGAAATCCTTCCCCAGTGCCAGAAAGATAGAGATTTGAGGTTTTAATTTGTTTCTTGTATCAACAGAAGATTTGTGTCCCCTGCTATGGTGTTTGGTAAGTATCTCTACTAGGCTAGGATGTTTCTTTTTTTTCCATAGGATTAGTCTGATATGACAAATCACATCAGGCAAAGAAAATCATTTTATATCCTAATAGGAGGATTTTCCCCGTTTGCTTTTATGTTGGTGTTTTGTTCTGCTTCATGAAGAAAGAATGATATATGTGCTATGTAAGAGTTTGAAGAAACCATACCTGAAACAACTCATTGGGTTTCATGGATATAAATCTATTCAGGGGCCTTTTTGTTCCTGAAAAAATAGGAAATGGTTATACTTTTGTATAAGTTCCCTTTCTGGGCCTCTGTGACCCACTTGTAAGATGAAGACAGTAATAGTACTTACCCCATAAGATTGTGGTAAGAGTTAAATGAATGAATGTAAAGTGCTTAGAACAGTGCCTGGCACATAGTAAGCACTCTTTGTGTTAGCTGTTGCTATCATCATCATCATTATCAAAGTTAGTCTTGTTATTACTATTACAATATGTACATATGTGTATGTTTCCTCCCTTCTTGCTCTTCAGCCTATCACATGGAAAGAATTTGCAAACATACACCCCTTTGTGCCTCTGGACCAAGCTCAAGGGTACCAGCAGCTTTTTCGAGAACTCGAGAAGGATTTGTGTGAACTCACGGGCTATGACCGAATCTCTTTCCAGCCTAACAGGTAAGCGGATTTCTTCTTCTGTCTTTTCAGTCATCTCTTGTAGTATAATACCCACTGGGATGGATGACTAGAAGGTCCAAAGTGGCCTCATTCACATAACTGGGAAGGTAGTGATGGCTGTTGTCTGGGAGCTCAGTTAAGGGTGTTGACCTGGGCCTTGGTTCTTCCCCATGTGGACCTCTCCAGTGGTTGCTTGAGCTCCCTCACAGAATTGGGTCTGGGTTCAAAGTGGAGTGTTCCAAGATGGAAGGACGTGGACGCTGTAAACTTCTTAAGGCTCAGCCTCTGGAGTTACACAACATCACTTCCAGAGCATTCTATCTGTCACAGCAAATTTCAGGGCCAGCCCAGATTGAACGTGGGAAGGGGACAACACGTGGGTGTGAATGTCGAGAGTCCTGGTTCATTGCAGACCATCTTTGGAAGCTAGTTACTACATCCGTCTTATAGTGTAAGAATCAGAATCGAGCACACGTGTTAACTCCTTATAAGCAGTAATGCCTCAATCTAGTAAGGCCAGGAGAGTCCGGATCCTAGTTTGTTCTGTCACTAACTTTGAAAGTTCCCTTCCTCTTTTCTGTCCTCGGTCTCTGTCTGTAAAGTAAAAACATTTGAGCAACAGTGATTTTCAAAAGCAAAGGGCTCTTGCGGCATCTCCTGGGTACTAGTTAAAAAAATATAAATTCCTGGGCCCCACTTTAGAAGTACTGATCTCCAGGGGTTGGGACTAAAAGTCTTTGTTTTTAAGAAGCAACCAAGTGATTCTGATGTAGTGTAGTCAACCTGGATCCACTGGATTTGTGATTGTTCTGTCTTCATGAGAATAGATAGACAGACAGACAGACATGTCATCAACACGTGAATTAACATCTGGGGATACCTTCAGAGGAGGAGTCTGGTATCTGCCCCGAGGTTCTCTACCTCCCACTGCTCAGTGTGGTTCTCCACCAGCAGTCTCAGCATTGGCAGCACTTAGAAGCTTGATAGAAATGCCAGATTTCTATTTCAAGATACAAAAATCAAAGGATTTTAAAAACTGAGACATTTATTGTCTCATTTTCTGAGACAGAAAGTAATCAGATCTTAATCAGTTACTATCAAGCCCTCCCTCCTGTTTGGAAACATAGGTAACACAGCAGAGCCATACACTTTGTGAAAACAATATACCCCATACAATACAAACCCTTTAGGAAGAGGGCATGTGACAGATGAAAGGACACAGAGCTTTTTTAATATTAGTCTCTCAAACTCTCATTTCATAAATAGGGAGGAATTGACGTTTATGAAAGTCAGGCTGTAGTATACCTTCATTAAAATGTCATCATGCAGCTTTGCTTTTTTTTTTTTTTTAATTAAGGGAGGAACCTGAGTAAATTAACCTGAGGCAATACCTTAATTAAGTGTTGACAATGAAGAAACTGCCCTCTAGTGATGGAATATGGTCACATCTTCTGTATTGTACTGGAGAGCAATTTTTCAAGACCATTTTAAAGTCATTAGCTCTTTTTTTTTTTTTTTTTAAAGTCATTAGCTCTTGCAGTAAATTGAGGTCCCAGGCAGGGTCTCCAGAAGACTGACTGAAGGATGAGGAAGCTCTCCTTCCCGTAAAGCAGTGGTTCCCAGGCCTGGAAATTCGACTCACATGGTGAGTCTATAAGAAATCCTGATGTCCAGATCACAATCCCAGATAGAATAATAATCTCTATGGGGAAAGACTAGGGTGAGGGAAGGATGCAGGCATGGGTATATCTTTAAAGCTCCCCAGGTAATTCCAGCTTGTAGCCAAGGTTGAAAACCATCATCTTAGAAGTTTCTCTGTTCTCCTCAGTTTACCTAATGCTCTTTCTCTGTCTTACTCTCCTCATTTGTATGATTGTCAGCAAGACTCCATTCTCTATCCCAGTCGTGGAGGAGGGAAAGAAATCTTTATCATTTTGTAGCTCCTGGCAGTGATGCCTTCCACAGCTGCAGAGATTCCCAGATATACCACCCATTTCCAAGAGCTGACTTGAGTGTTACAGAGGCTGTGTTGAGGCTTAGTAGAGGGATATTTCTGGTCCTGAGCAGAGGCTGCTATGACAGATAGGGAAATACCTTACTCTTTGTTGGGAAAATACAGGGGCTATGCTTCCAGTGAGTAAGGAAATTTGATGTCTAATTTGGGAAAAGAGGAAGGGATGCACCACATATTCTATGTGAGTGACTTTAGTTTTAGCTCTTCATAACCTCCATCTTGGTTTATTTGTGGTAATCTTTTTCTCCATAGGTGGATTATAAATCCCAGGTCTTATAATTCTATATTCCAGGTCTCAGAGTCAGTCTACTACAGGGCTAACTACTTCCTGGTTAATTAGTCATGATTTACTGCTGGCTAGTGTCCACTGAAATCTCAGGGACCAATGTAGGCTTTATAGTTATTGGAAGAAGAAACACAAGTTTTCTTGACTACTCTGCACAGAAAAAGAATTTAGTGTACCATGTCAGCCACTGAAGTTATACTCATAAAATAGAGGGTGTAGGGCTTCCCTGGTGGCACAGTGGTTGAGAGTCCGCCTGCCGATGCAGGGGACACGGGTTCGTGCCCCGGTCCGGGAAGATCCCACATGCCGCAGAGCGGCTGCGCCCGTGAGCCATGGCCGCTGAGCCTGCGTGTCTGGAGCCTATTGCTCCGCAACGGGAGAGGCCACAACAGTGAGAGGCCTGCGTACCGCAAAAAAAAAAAAAAAAAAAAAAAAAAAAATAGAGGGTGTAGTAACCTCTTTTATCAAGGGACCATTTCCTGGTGTTTTTATTTATACCTGATGAGTTGGCATTGGTCAGTGTGTCTATAGAGTTCTAGAGTCCAGTCACCAAAACTTTGGAATCTAAATATATTTCCCTTCCTTTTTTGTTACTGCATGGTATTTTAAAAGATAACTATGGCATAATTTTTAGGAAGTAGCATTAGTAATATTTTATAACTTAATTTTTTATTGTGGTAAAATATACATAATATAAAATTTACTATTTTAACCATTTTTAACTGTCCAGTTCAATGGCATTCATTACATTCACATCATTGTACAACCATCAAATCTGTCTAGCTCCAGAACTTTTTTATCTTCCCAAATCGAAGCTCTGTACCCATTAAACAATATTTCCTCATTTACCCCCCTTACCCCAGCCCCTGGCAACTGTGATTCTACTTTCTGTCACTATTAACTTGACCACTCTACGTACAGCACATAAATGGAATCATACAATATTTGTCCTTTTGTGTCTGGCTTATTTCACTTAGCATAATGTTTTCAGGGTTCATCCATGTTGTGACATGGCAGCATTTCCCTCCTTTCAAAATATTCCATTGTATGTATGTACCACATTTTGTTTATCTGTTCTTCCATCAGTGGACATTTGGGTTGTTTCAACCTTTTGGTTGTAAGGAATAATGCTGCTATGAGTGTTGGTGTACAAATACCTGTTTGAGTCCCTGCCTTCAGTTCTTTTTGTTGTATAGCCAGACATGAAATTGTTGGATATATGGTAATTCTGTTTAATTTTTTTTTTTTTAATTAATTTATTTATTTTTGGCTGTGTTGGGTCTTCGTTGCTGCTTGCGGGCTTTCTCTAGTTGTGGCGAGCCGGGGCCACTCCTCGCTGTGGTGTGCGGGCCTCTCATTGCAGTGGCCTCTCTTGCTGCAGAGCACGAGCTCCAGGCATGTGGGCTTCAGTAGTTGTGGCGCACAGGCTTAGTTGCTCCGCGGCATGTGGGATCCTCCCGGACCAGGGCTTGAACCCACGTCCCCTGCATTGTCAGGCGGACTCTCAACCACTGTGCCACCAGGGAAGCCCTCTGTTTAATTTTTTAAGGAACTGCCATACTGTTTGACAGATCTATGCAGAGGCATAGATGGAAAGAGAATCAAAGGATGGACACCCAAATAGTTATCTCAAGGTGGTAGAATTTCAAGTGACTTTTACTTTTTTGTCCATATGCTATTTTAGTTTATAAAAACATTTTTTAACCACGATATATGTTATTTTAATACAATCCAAAAATAAGTTACTTTTATTGTGGGGAACATGCATATTATGAAACAATGAAATTCTTGATAAGATACTTAGATTCATTTCCACCCTGACTCTCCTGATCTCGGGGTTTGGCCATCAGCTGATAGCATAGTGAAGTTGGCTTTGAACTTGCCTTGGAGTTGAGGCAAACTACTGGTCTTCCTTTGTAGCAAAGCTGTACTCAAAGTGAGGAAGGTTTGCAACAAAGGGCAAAAGAGCCAAACTCTGTAGAATAGAGTAATATTTAACATCAAGTGGACTCGAAATACAACTCTCTGGTTCTAAAATGCCTAAGTAGGAAAACTGCAATTTTCGGGCATAAACCTGAGTGTTTCTGCCTGTTTTCCTGATGGCTCCGCCTCGTCTGTGCTGCTGGGCCCTCACATAATGTCTTCCAGTCCAGAGCAGTTCTATGTTATGCCCACAGAAGGTTTTTATTCTTTCTCTCTTTCTCTAATAGTTCCTGCCTAGATAGAGACTGCCACAGGGGCTTTGTCTTCAGTACACTTTTTTCTGAGGGGAAATCAGCATCTCAGAGGAGAGGTTAGCTAGCACCCAGGATGTATGAGGCCTCCAGAGCTCTGTCATGTGGCTTCCTCCCTAGTTGTGATGTAGGTTTCTCTCCTATACAGCAAGAAAGGGAACACTACCTTATTGATTTGAGATTTAATTGAGGGATGGCTGATAAATATGGATGATAAAGGATTTTGTAACCAAAAACTGTGGCGTGAAATCTTTGGTTCATATAGCCAAGCCTTCACTTGGTCTATTTCCTGGAACAGTTAGATCCCAAAGTTGTTTAAAGGACTTGAAACAAAAATGTCAAGAAACTTGTCCCCATTTCTCTTATTTGCTCAATCTATAAACCCGGAGAGCATTTCCAGCTCAGTGGAGAACATAGCCAGATAATATTTAATTACCTTTCCATTTCCTACTGTGCCCAGCGTAGCTTGCTTCGGCTTGCTCCCCGTATCACCGTGACACTCTTAAAATCATTCAGCAGCACACAAATACACTCTAGGAATTGCTAGGTTAAAATTATGATGTAATGTTTAAAGCAGACAGAAACAGCCATTAACACCTTCCACGGTTATCTAAAATGAAAGACAAGCTGGAATTATTATTAGCTCACTTGGCTTATAAAAGTGAGGAAGTTGTTTTTGTCTTTAAAAACTGCAAACTGTGATCTTGAGTGCAGATAGAGCTAGCGGTTGCTTTCCCAGAATCTCCTCCTGGTAAGGTTCTTAAATGAGGTGTGAACAGGGCGCAATCAATGACTCTTAAACTTTATTGTGCATGAGAATCACCTGTAGGGCTTGTGAAATTGCTAAGCCCCACTGCCAGAGTTTTTGATTTAATGAGACTGGATTGAGGCCTGAGAATTTGTATTTCTAATATAATCCTGGGGGATGAGGTTGTGCTGGTTTGGCTACCACACTATGAAAACCACGGGCTGCAGGGGTTCTCAGTCCTGGCTGCATATTAGAATTCCTGGGGAGCCTTTGAGGTATGCCATGCCCTCCCCACTGGGCAAACTAGCTACGTCGGAATCTCCTCCAGTGGCAGTACCCAGGTATCACAGAGTTTTTAAAAAGCTCCTCAGGTGATTCTAATGTGCATCACTGGGTTGCAAAGTGTGTTGACCTGGAGGAACACCAAAGAGGGAGGTTTAGTTAGATGACTAATATCTTCCAGTGGAGTGAACTTTAAAACTGGCCTTTGCAGGCCAAGTCATGACTGTCATGTGCAGATCACATTGTTTACAACAAAGAGAGTCAAACCCCTGATATTGGCCATGTCCCTCCCCTTCTTTCCTGAGCTCGTGGTTAGTGTCACTGAGTAGACTTAACTCATTGATAACTTCTGATTCGCTTTCCTACTGGGCCTAGTGCAGCTTCAGAGCCCTCCCCTACAGAGAGCTCTGAGAAACCAGATATTAGAGACCCTCTCTGATGAGTGACTGATTTCCCAAGGAGACCCTCAGAGTGCCAGGAAGAGAAAGAAGGCTGAAGGATGAAAAGAGCCACTTTTGGGGAAATATAAAGCAATGAGAAGGATCTCCCCTTCCCCAACTTTCTTGACTCTCAAGAGTATATTTGGATTTTTGCAGTTTGTAAGGCTTTGGAGAAGTGGTTCTCACGTTGGGCTGTACCCACAGAATTTCTGATTCAGTACTCCTGGGGTGCAAGCCAAGCATTCATATTTCTAACAAGTCCCGGGGTGATGCTGATATTTGGGGGTTTTGAGTTTGAAAACCATTGCTTTAAGGTGCTCTTGAGATATCAGAAAGGTTAGAGTGGCTGGATCCATCTAGATGTTTTTTGCCCAGAATTCAAAGGTTAAGCATAGAATTTAGCTTATGTCAAGTTAGATACAGGTTGGTAAGAACATGTTGAGGGGGTGTTATTTTAAGCTACTAGAAGCAGAGATCTAGGTAGTGTTTGGAATATTTGAGTTATGCAACGAAGAGTTTGATTGAATTTGAATTGCTTCCAAGATATGGAAGCATATCGTGTTTATCCTGTCTGTAAGATAGGAGTCAGCACTAATTCTACCTTGTTTTCTTGAGAGTGGTCCTCTGAGGTTGCCATGCACTGATTCAGGTCATTTTTGACACACTGGCTGCTTTGTTGATCATTTTACTATGATTAGTTTTACCATAATGTCAGTTTCTTAGCTAACATTTCACTTGGATCATTTTTGTTCCTAACCACTCGTTGGTGGTATTTTTAAAGTAAAGAAGGGTTTGGATGAGGACAGTTTGGCATTAGAATGTCCAACATCAAAACATTATATATCACAAGAAATTATTAATAGTGCTTCTTTCTGGGGAGTAAGACTAGGAAGAATTTGGGGGGAGTTGCTTTCTTTCTTTTTTTTTTTTTTTACTGTAAGTTTCATCCCTTCTGCATTGATGGAATTAAAAAAAGAATCAGACAAACATATTACTTTTATAATACAAAATTTAAATTCATCTGTAAATTAGGTGGCATATCCCAATGAGATGAGAGTAAGATCCAGAGGGGCTCAGGATAAAATTGTTTGAAAAGGGATAGCAAATCAAGGAAGGCTTTGATATTAGGGGCAAGAGAAACTCCAGGATGGCCCCATCTCTTTGTTAGACCTGCCTAGGAATGAGTGACTTTAAAATGTTGTGTTGTAGGAGAAATTTAGTAATCCCCTCCTGCCCCATGACACCATCATTAAGTAAAGGTTCTTAGGTGCAACAACAGAAGATGGGTTGGCCTAATTTAGGCAGAAAAGCAATTTACAGGGTGAAGATATTGGGTGCTTCCAAGAATTGATGGAAAAGCTGGAGAATGGGGCTTCAAAAGTGAGCAAGACCCAAGGGAAGTTGGCAGCAGAGAACAAATCAAGGTCACTCCAGGGGAAGCCTCACCACCACCACTGTGGCTGCCCTTTTCCTAGGGTCACTCCCTCCAGATTCATGAAGTCCCAGGCTGGAGTATCCAACAGGTTGAGACTGGGTTACATGTCTAGCACCGAGGTGTTCATGGGTAGTGATTGGGAATATCTGGTCCCTTTCTGCTTCCATACGGGGTTTTAGGACCCTGCCTTTCCCTAGACTCAGACAAAAGGGGAAATTCCCCTTTTAAGGGGACTGAAAGGCTGAGCATTTCTACATATACACCCACGAAAAGAGCAACAATGAGAACCTGCAAATCTCCAACATCCTAATGTAACTCTTCCTTTCAATTTCTAAGCATATTCACATGATCATCACAGCACCATTTTCTAATGGAATTGCCTTTGTTTACTGTTTGTTATGTAGTTTGTTTGTTACTGTTTTTACTGTTTATATGTAGTTTGCAGATATTTTCTCCCAATCTGTAGCGTGTCTTTTCATCTTCTTAACAGGGTTTTTTGCAGAGCAAAAGTTTTTAACTATGATGAAGTTCAATTTATCCATTTTTCCTTTTATGAATTGTGCTTTTGATTTCAAGTCAGAGAACTCTTTGACTAGCTCTAAATTTCAAAGGTTTTCTTCTGTTTAATCCTAAAAGTTTTATCGTTTTATATTTTACATTTAAGTCCATGATTTATTTTGAGATAGTTTTTGTATAAGATATGAGACTTAGGTTGACCTTTGGAAGTCTAATTGTTCCAGTATTATTTGTTGAAAAGGCTGTCTTTCCTCTATTGAATTACTTTTGCAATTTTGTCAAAAATCAGTTGGGTTTATATATGTGAATTTATTTCTGTTTCTATATTCTATTCCATTGATCTACAAGTATATCCTTCCACTAATAATACACTATTTATTACAGTAACTATGTAATAGGTCTTGGCATCAGACTGATTCTTCTTACTTTTTTCTTTTTCAAAATGAAGCTATTTCAGTTACTTTGCCTTTATGTATAAATTTTAGAATAATCTTATGTCTACAAAAATCTTGGTTTTATTTGATAATGATGCATATTTTAGCTCCTAAACATTATAGTTTTGGGACTTCCCTGGTGGTGCAGTGGTCAAGACTCCACGTTCCCAATGCAGGGGGCCCGGGTTCGAACCCTGGTCAGGGAACTAGATCCCACATGCATGCCGCAACCAAGAGTTCACATGCCGCAACTAAGGAGCTGGTGGGGGTGCAACTAAGGAGCCCGTGGGGGTGCAACTAAGGAGCCCGTGAGCCACAACTAAGGAGCCTGCCTGCTGCAACTGAGACCCAGTGCAACCAAAATAAATAATTTTTTTTTAAGTTATAGTTTTTACAACAGGCTAGATGTTAGATATTATAGGTGGTTGAAGGGAAACAATTCACTTCGTATTTAAATTTACAGTTTATCACTCAAAAAAACCTTTTCATGAAAAATGTCTTTTTTTTTTTTTTTTTTTGCGGTGCGTGGGCCTCTCACCGTTGTGGCCTCTCCCGCTGCGGAGCAGAGGCTCCGGATGCGCAGGCTCAGCGGCCATGGCTCACGGGCCTAGCCGCTCCGCGGCATGTGGGATCCTCCCGGACCGGGGCACGAACCCGTGTCCCTTGCATCGGCAGGTGGACTCTCAACCACTGCACCACCAGGGAAGCCCGAAAAATGTCTTTTTAAATGTAATAATTTAAAAAATATATTATAGGAAACTTCTTAAGAAGTTCAGATATTATTAGAAATAAAATAGGCCCACTGACTTGTAGACAGCTTAAAAGAAAACTCCTCCTAAACTGCACACTAAATGTGGCCATTAGTGTGTGAACTACAATGGTGTGTTAACAACTACTGAATGATTTTCAGAAGAATATCTAGAGAAAATTAAAACAAGAATAGATTTGGTAAATCTCGATACTTGATAGTTCAAAAAAATTGTATAAATCTTAAATTATCAGCACCCAAAATTTTAAATGCCGGCAGATTCTTAACCACTGTGCCACTAGGGAAGTCCCTAGGGCACATTTTTAACACCTTTTGACTTGTATAAATAAAACATCCTACTGTTTTCTCAGTTCAATTTATAGTATAATTCAACAGGGCTTTTGGTGACTGCTGGGGTTCACACTAAGTCATGAATTGTAGCGTATTCTGCAGTCACGCAAATGGGTTCTCTGTTACTTTTTTGTAAGTGTATATATTGTGCAGAAATCTTTCTCTTAAAAACAGCAGCTACAATAATTCATCTTCAAATATTCCCAAGCAGCCAGCTTCTGAGGCATTTCTTATGGTGTATATAAAGTCAGCCACTGTATTCTTTAGGTGGAACAAAGAGGTTATTTCATGACTGGTTGAGGATGACTTCTGCAATCAGTGACAAAGGTACTCAGTAACTGACCAAAATGCCTTCTTTATAGGATGCAATTCACTTATAATCTTATGCTTAAATTTTATGCTTAAAAAGTGCTGTGCTTTCCACCTGTGACTATTGGCGTTGCATATCATTCTGCAAAATCATCTGGAGGAGCAGGCCATCCATGTTCCTGCTTCATCATAGGTAGACATATCTGCAGTTATATTTCTAAAATCTAGTGGAAGTTTCCAAGTGTCCCTTAGGATATCTGCAGTTATATTTCTAAAATCTAGTGGAAGTTTCCAAGTGTCCCTTAGGATTTATTTTGTGTGATAGTCCAATAAAAATTTGTTCCAAAGATCTCAAAGTTTAACCTTTCCAGATAGAACTAAATTGTAATATTTCTTAATCTTAACCTTTGCTCAGTGCTCTTAGCAAAGGTAAAGATAAAATGATAAAAATCTTTGAGGTTTATTTTGTCCTTCTTGCTCTAATCTTAGCAAAAGAGCTGAACTATCACTCTAGCTCTGTCATGCCATCTTCAAATTCCACCCCCCCTTTAATTAATTTTTTTGCCAAATTTACATTGAATAGCTGCCCTGAAATCCCACACTTACGATGATACACTGACACTAATAGGGTCTAGGTTTAAATCATTACAAAACTGTTGAATCCCATCAACTCCAATTTATTTTCACCTCGCGGACCTTTGCACTTGCTATACAGTTGTTCTAGCTTCGTCTAGTCTACTGGATTTCTCGTGGATTCTTTGTAGAATGAGTCTGGGTTTTGGAAGAAGTTGCTAGTTCTCACTCATTCAGTGTTAAACAGTACAATATGTCACAGTTTTTTCACCAGCCTGAGTAAATGCCATGACTGGGGGCCTTGTTTTTCTCAGACAGTTTAAACTTATGCCTACCTGGCACTTCTAAATGGGTCTGAGGCTCCCCATTCACTGGCATCACTGTGGCTGGCTCTGCAGGTCCAGGCCACTAGCCACTTCATTTTAAATAGATGTCAGAAGACCACTATCCTAGCTGCCCCTCCGCAGGTAGTACTTTTCTGATGGGTTCTCAGTCTGGGTTATGCATATAAGCAGTTACTTTTCATAATACTTTTCCACCAACAGGTGGCACTAATAATTCCCCTTATTTCCATAGTACCCCAGGAATAAGACTTGTGTGGCATTTAGAACATATCTTTTGTACTTTTTTGAGTTGAAACATGGCTGATTTTTAAGAGTATCTAAGGCAGAAAACACCCAGCATTCCTGATCAAGTCTTTAGCATGTTGCCTTTCTCCTGGATTACTGGCTTCTAGCTCCAGTCTCTTCTTTCACTCCTAGTCTAAACACCTTGGTTGGTCTTCCAACAAAACAAGATGAGTAGAAGTCATGAGAAAAACACAGAGAGAAATACAAAATCCATATGCTGAAGTCCCTTTCCATCGGAGAAAGGATGACATTAATGTTGATTGTCTGGACTGGAGAAGAACTCAATTTTGAACAAATTGACTAAATATTTCTTGCAGAGTTACTCCATGCATAGTACTATTCTATATATTCCCTGTGAATGTATAGAACTCTAATACCTAAGATCCTATTCTCAAAGCCTATACCCTAATTGAGATAAAATAGGCACACGAAGTACATGTGAAATCTGTAATAATTTTCAGTGTACAGTGTATGAATAGGATGGTATTTTCAGAAGAACGAGTAGAGTAAAATACTACGCGAGTTTGGAGGAGGTAAAGAATAATTCAGTCAGTCAGTCAGTCAGTCAATCAGTATTTATTGAACACCCCCTATGTCAGTGTTCTTGGCATAGAGAATACAATGTTGATAAAGACAGATAAGATTTCTGCCTTCAGGGAAGGCCTCTCTGAGGAGGTGACACTTGAGCTGAGGCCTAAATACTGAGAAGAAGATAGATATTTGAAGAACTAGAGGAGGAGCTTTCCAAGCAGAAGGAACATTTAGTGAAAAGCCCCAAGGCAGACATTGGCTTGATGTGTTTCAGGGAAGGAAGAAGTCTTGGGTGGCTGGAGGATAGTGAACAAGGAGAGGATGGCAGAAGACATGGGTGTAGAGGTGGGTGGAAGTCGCAGATCATGTGGGGGATTTGTAGGCCATGGTGAAGAACTGGATTTGTGACTTTGGGGAAGGCTTTATGGAAGAGGCAGAACTTGAGTTGGGACAGTTGAAGAATGGTGGATTTGGCTTGTTGGAGGGAAAGGAGAGGGTGATAGAGGTTGAGGTTGTGGAAGTGCTCATTCAAATGCTGTGGTAGCCCATCCTCTGCCCATCCTGTGTCACAGAGTGATGAGGGTTGCTGCCTGAAGATGGTGATGATGATGATGATGACGTCGATGATAGTGATGACAGTTGCCAGCACTTAATGAGTGTTTACCTAGTGCCAGGCACTGTGAAAAGCCCTTTACCATGGATCATCTCATGTCTTATATCTGCCCTTCGAGTTGGGTGCAATTATTATGCACATTTCAGAGATGAGAACACAGAGAGGCTAAGTAAATAGTGGTGTAAGTGGTTTGCTAAAACGTGGCATATTCATTTTCCTGTTCTCAAAATAAAGAACATCAAATGAGCTAGAACTTGTTTTTCAGAAGCCAGGAAAACAGAAGCCGAGTATTTGCCTCCCTGCCTGGAAGAGAGAGGAGAGGCAAAGCTCACTCAGTGTGGGTGATGAGGAAATGGGTGCCCCAGGTCTTATGGGGACAGGCCTACTACATGGAGCTAAACCTCCTAGTTCTGTCAGTCAGACAAGGGTTCTGTGAAGGAAAGCCAGCATTTGCTCCCATGATTCTCAATCCTTTGGGAAGCACAGAGTGCTCAGAGGAGCCTCACTGCTTACAAGTGAAGCACGAGGCCCCTTAAGACGGGCCAACTTGTATCAATGTCTCCGGCTGTCACTGTTGGCCGGTTGGGCATGTAATATTCTGACTCAGTTTCTTCATGTGCAAAATGAGGACAATGGTACCTACCTTATGGGGGGTATTAGGAGGATTAAGATGATGTAAAATGCTTGGTGGTGACAACAACGTTTCCCATTTACCTGTGTTTACTCCGTGCACAGCCTGGTAAAGAGGAAGTGCTTAATTAATGGAGCAGTTTATACTTATTATTATTATTCCCTAACTCATCTAGTCTCTTCTGTTGCTCTGTGACACCCACACTGGGGAAATCACCACTTTCCTTCCTTTCCTCCAGCCAGGCTCTACTCCCTGCACACCCAGATGTTTCCCTGTTCTCTGTCCTTTTCTCCTGCCGAGCCCTAAATCGTCAATTCGGCCGTCTCCTGACACCAAACCATCAATGCCCCTATGCTAGTTTGCAGATATTTCAAATTCAACTGGTTCCATCCCAGTGTTCTCTCAAAAAATGTTTTCCAATGCTCAAAATTTTAGCTTTTAGTTTAGAAATTAAACAGTTTATCTAATTTATTCTCAAGCCTTGTGGTTTTTTAGAGTATGATCTCAATATTACGGAGTGACCAGAAGCGATGAATGCCAAAACCACTGCACCTTCCACAGAGTCAAAAGATGGTGTAATTTTGTGAAATGGAGGAAATATGCATTTTGAATGGGATTAAAAAAACCTATTACTCACTTCCTTTCCTTCCTGCAGAGAGTACTGAGAACATTAAGTAACAGTTTATGACTGACTCAGCATCCCTCCCTGGAATGTTAGTCATTAAGTGTTCTCTAAAAGTAGTGTCTTCAAGGACTGCTGAGATGGGGATGGCCAGCCTCTAGCAGCCATGAGCATTAGGGCTTGGGAAAGCCAACCCTGAGGCTGTCAGGACTGGTGCCACACTCCAAGTGTACAGTTCCTTTGGGGTAATCTGATCATTGACTGAACATTTGGTGATGTTAAGAAATTATTGTTCATTGTTTTAGATGTAATAATTAGTTATCTTTTGTATTTATTTATTCATTCATTCATTTATTTATTTATGCATGCATGCCTGCATGCATGCACACTGCGCCATGCAACATGTGGGATCTTAGTTCCCCAACCAGGATCAAACCCGTGCCCAGTGCAGTGGAAACGTGGAGTCTTAACCACTGGACCACCAGGGAAGTCCCTACAGTTATCTTTTAAAAATAATTCTTATCTTTGTGGGTTTTTTTTTTTTTTTTTTTTTTTTTTTTTGCGGTACGTGGGCCTCTCACTGTTGTGGCCTCTCCCGTTGCGGAGCACAAGCTCCGGACGTGCAGGCTCAGTGGCCATGCCTCACGGGCCCAACCGCTCCGTGGCATGTGGGATCTTCCCGGACCGGGGCACGAACCTGTGTCCCCTGCATCGGCAGGCGGACTCTCAACCACTGCGCCACCAGGGAAGCCCAAAAATAATTCTTATCTTTGAAAGATACATATTGAAGATTGAATTGATGAAATTATATGATGCTTGAATTCTGCTTCAAAATAATCTAGTTCAGACTGAGGGATATAGGTGGAAACAAGATTGACCATAATCTGATCATTTTTAAATCTGAATGATAGGTATAATGTGATGGTTCCTTATATTCTTCTCTCTACTTTTCTATAATTTTGGAATTTTCCATAATAAAAATAATTTTTTTAGGTGCATGGGTAAGCTTTAGTGCACAGACCAGGTACTGTTCTGGTTGTTCAAGACTTTAGGCCCATGCAGGGGTCCTAGGTGAGCTTTTAGTGTCACATGTTGGTGAACACACAGCCTGTGCCTGATGAATATTGAATGAGTAAATGAAAGCAGAAAGGCATAAAGCTCTGACCCTTTTCTTCCTGTCTTTGCAGCGGAGCCCAGGGGGAATACGCTGGGCTGGCCACTATCCGAGCCTACTTAGACGGGAAAGGAGAGAGACACAGAACAGTGAGTGTGGACCGTTTGCTCACCGTCGGGGAGTGGGGGGAGGGCAGCAGGTTCAGCTTTAGGGTCCCTTTCATTCTGTGGGACACTCCCTCCAAGTCTTCTTGGAAGAAGCTGGGGAAACATAAAATCAAGAAACAAATGTCTATGAACTGGCTATTACGATCCTTGCCTCCAAGACGTTTCACTGGACCATTTTGAGGGAAAACATTTGGAGATAAAAGGCTTTCTCTCAAAGCCAGTCTGTAAAAGTCAGCCAGTTGGCTGTGGACCTGCTCCCCGCAGGGAGCAAAGGGAGGAAGGGGCAGGAATGTTGCCATTCCAAGCCTCCCTCCTTGGCTCAGCCCTGGACAGAGGGCAGAGACTGAGCTTTCATTCTTCTGTAACTCCTACTGTGCCTGAGCACAGTTCTTGTCATATGTATGCTCAGAAAATATTTATTGAATAAATAAATTCCCTATTAAGTGATTCTCAGCTCTAAGCAACAAAAGAAAACATGGGACATGGAGCAGAGTTCACGGTTCTGCTTCTTTGTTTGCTTTGGGTGAGAGTCTAGTCTCTAGGGTCCAAACTGCTTTTGGGGGGCCTGTGTGTGGCCAGCAGGTGCTAATGGGCTCACCAGGCCTTCACTAATCCCCAAAGGCAGTGCCTTTAGCAGATGACCTAACAACACAGGCTTCAGATTGTGGCTGAAGGTCTGTGTTCCTGGGACCTTCATTTTGGTGATGGCCACGCTAAACTTGAACTGCATGAGCTGTGGAGGTGGTGTTAGAGGGAGCAGTGGGTAGGAGCCAGGAGCAGGTCGAAGCGTCTGCCCAGCCCAGGAGAGTTAGAGGAAAAGGTGCTGGGGTGGTCTGGCTGCCCACATAAGTGGGGTGCAGTGGGTGGTAGTCCAATCTTAGTCCATTCCTGGTTTTATTAAAGCTGGAAGATTGTTTATGGCCAGTTGCCTGGATTTTGCAGTGAAGAATTTAAATACTATTTCACTTCCCTTTCACAAAAGAGGAGAAAAAAAATTTTCTCCCACCTTCCCTTGCTTATCCATCCTGATTACACAGGTGTGTTTTCCCAGGCCTTCGTCCTGGTTGGGGAATAGAATTGATTTGCAAAGACCTTTCGGAAAACAGGACATTTATTACTTGAATAAGTTATTGAAGACTGGCCACATGCAAGGTACTGTGTGTGCCAGTCCAGAGAGAGATCAAGCGATAAATCAGACAGATACAGTCCCTGATATTTCAACTTTTTTTTTTCCCCTTGGGTGTTGAATTCTTTAACTTTCTAAGAAGGGTTAGTTTGGAATTACAATTGTTCTTTGGACCTCAGAATCTCAGCACTGTCATAGAGTCAGAAAGGAAACACTGGGACTCCAGTGAGAGGATGCCAGATGACTGACATTTAAAGTTGCTTTCTCTATTTTTCCTCCGTGGCTTCCATGTACTCAGTAGGCCCTGGAACTTCCCATTGTTATGTTCTTTAACCATGAGGTGTCTGGGACTCCTGGGGAGGGAGCCATTCATCCTGTGTAACCATCTTCATGTCGCTCCTGCTTTATGGAGAGGCCGCCGAGATCTACACTGTGGTGCTTGTGGAAGGCCAGTGAGCAGCTAGCGAGAAAAGGCCAGCTAAACCTCGGGTCTGTCCACTCTGTGATACTTCCCATCCCTCCTGGGTTCCCTGCTCTTTAGTCTGACACCCGGAGCTATCTGTGAATGTCTAGGAGTTGGGGACCAAACCAGAAAGGTCAAGGAAAAAGGATGAGAGACGTTTTGATTGGGCCTGGGCAGAGTTCTTCTGTGACTCATGGATTCTTTTTAGCTCCTTTTCCTTCTTTGTTTTTTCCAGTCCTCCCTTCTCTCTCAGTCCCCTTGTGTGTGACTTTTCTTCTGGCACCACTGTTCACACTAGCATCACTGAAATGTTGGGAGAGGTTATTCCACTGAAGGACAGAGAGGAGTGGATGCTGCATTTTGGGGGGTGGGTGAGGGGAGGCAGGGAGGGCTACCCAGTCACTGAGCTTGTAGAAATACAGAACTCTTAAGTTTGGAAATGTTGGCATCCTTTCTAGATTAAAGATTTTAAGTAAACCTGACTTTTTTAGTTAGAGAAAAAGAAAATGACTTATTATTCAAATAATCAGGGAGGACTTTTCAGCATCAGAGATGTCTAAGACAGCTGTTTCCATACAACAGACTCTAATGGAATCTAGTAAAATATATCCTTTTGAAAAAAGAATGTGGGGAAATCATGTGCTACAGAACCTCCCAGGTTCCTGATGATTCTCTTATTTCAAGCTGTTTTGGAAGTTATTTTCACATTTACTCTTAGGTTAAATTTCAGAGGTTCCTAAAATGCAATGGCCAAGTTCTTGATTTACCAGTTTAACTTGAGAGAATACAAATTATTTAACAAACACTTATCTAGAAATTACCCTGTGCCAGGCACTGTCCTAAACACTTTATGATTATTAACTCAATTTGCCTGTCAAATACTAACTCAGGTTTGTGGATCAGAGGCTGAATTTCCTATACAAAGGGAAAACGCTGACCAAAGAACTCCCCAAAAAACAAAAAAAACCCACCGCCAAAAAACACCCCCCAAACCTGTATGTGTTTTTCTTTTCTCAGCTGCCTGAGGCAAAGGAGTGGCCTTTTGTTTTTCGATTTTACCTGTGGTAAGAAATTGATTTCCCTTGCAAAGTAGCCCTCCTCCTTAATCTGTCACTCATTCAGCAAGTCTTTTTTTTTTTAATAGATTTATTTTATTTATTTATTCATTTGTTTTTTGGCTGCGTTGGTTCTTCCGTTGCTGTGTGCTGGCTTTCTCTGGTTGTCGCGAGTGGGGGCTACTTTTCGTTGCAGTGAGTGGCTTCTCATTGCGGTGGCTTGTTGCGGAGCACAGGCTCTAGGTGCGCAGGCTTCAGTAGTTGTGGTACACGGGCTTCAGTAGTTGTGGCTCGTGGGCTTAGTTGCTCCGCGGCATGTGGGATCTTACCAGAGCAGGGCTTGAACCCGTGTTCCCTGCATTGGCAGATGGATTCTTAACCACTGCACCACCAGGGAAGCCCCCAGCAAGAGTTTGAGGATGAGCTATGTTGGGTCTGTACCAGGTGCATTGGGGGGTTAGAAAAACACAGCATCCACCTAAACACTAACCAAAGAGGGTTAGTGTTGATAAAATATCAAATCTGGGTCCTGTTATTTCCAAGTCCTTTGCAACACCACAATTTTTAAAGTGAGGATCCACATAGAAAATCAGAAACATCTAACAGCAAGAAATTCCTGACAAAACCACTGAGACCTTTTCTTTCCGCTAATCCTTATATCAGGATGTGTATTAGTTTTCCATGGCTACTGTGACAAATTACTACAAATTTAGTGGCTTAGAACAACACAGGTTTATTTTCTTATAGTTATGGAGGCTAGAAGTCTGAAATTGGTTTCACTTGGCTAAAGTCAGTGTGTTGGCAGGGCTCGTTCCTTCTGGAGGATCCAGGAGAGAATCTGTTTCTTTGCCTTTCCTAGTTTCTGGAGGCCTCCTACATTCCTTGACTCATGGCCCCTTCCTGCCATCACTCCAACCCCTTGTTCAGTTATCACATCTTCTACCTCCTCTGTAGTCAAAGCTTCCCCTGGTTCCTTATGATGAGAACACTTGTGAATGCATTTAGGGTCCAACCTATAATCCAGATTTCAAGATCCCATCTCGAGATCCTCAATTTCTCACCTCAAGATCCTTAATTTAATCACACCAGCAAAATCCCTTTTGCCAAATAAAGTCACATTCGTAGACTCTGGGATTAGAATGTGGACACATTTGGATGCTATTCAGTGTATCGCAAGATGAGTGACATTTTTAGCTTGGATGTTTTTGTTGCCTCGTAACTTCTCTGGTATGAATTCTTCATTGAGGCCTTTAACAAATATTTTATATTCACTTTTAAATATTCACCTTTCCCTTCCTTGATCAGTGTTCTGCCCAGAAGGTATCCTTTTATCCAAAGATCCTTTGGTAGAATAAAAATATCTCGTGAGAAAGGAAAAATAACTCCAGCTTTGGTCCTAAGAAATTAAAGAATTTAATACAAAAGGGAAACAGTTAAACAAGAAAAAGGATTTGAGGACAACACAGCATAATCAGCATGAGACCAGTAACCATTCAAAAGAGGCACTAACTCCCTGTCTGCAGAAGAACAGCAAAGTAATTTCATGTTTGCCTCTGTTTGTAGTTCTCTTTGGATCACATGCATTTTGCTTAAGTAGATGGCTTTGCTGTTTTTGAGGAAACGGCTGTAAGCTAAATTTCCCCTTCATAAGCCCATTTTTATGATGCCCATCCATTTCTCTTCAAGGGGTGTCAGTATTGGTTCTGGGATTAAAAAAAATGAAAAACAGGATGGTTTTCAGGGTTAGTATTGCTTCTTCTTGTTGCTTTCTGTTGGAGGAAACTCCATGAGGCCCTTTCCTGTAGTGGGGCACCATCAGGTCATACAGAGCACCTGTGTTCACATGATTTGGGGGCAGGAAATGAAAATGATTTAAATTTGGGAATTTTTTTTTTTTTTTTTTTTTTGCGGTACGCGGGCCTCTCACTGTTGTGGCCTCTCCCATTGTGGAGCACAGGCTCCGGACGCACAGGCTCAGTGGCCATGGCTCATGGGCCCAGCCACACTGCAGCACGTGGGATCCTCCCAGACCGGGGCACGAACCCGTGTCCCCTGCATCGGCAGGCGGACTCTCAACCGCTGCACCACCAGGGAAGCCCTAAATCTGGGAATTTTAACGTTGTGCGTGCCTACCATCCGCCTTCCATAAGAATTCAGCACATCTTTAAGCTCTGGCTTAGGTTCTAGCTCTTGAAATACTTTCTCTCTTTTTTTTTTGAAATACTTTCTCTTGATCTCTTCAACTTGAAGTGGCACCCCGTTATTCTGAGTTCCTTTGGTACCTGTGGGCTCTAGACATTTTTTTTAAAGAATTTTTATTTCCCCAATTATACTGACAACGACAAGATGCTTTGGAAAGAGAGGAACGGCTTCCTCAGATAAGGGAGGAGGAAATGTTTCCACTGGCCGAGGAGACTAGGTTGAGGTGATGTAGTCCCTGTTTAAAGGGTCCTTTTATTTATTTATTTATTTTTATATTTTAATCTGACCACACCACCCAGCATGTGGGATCTTAGTTCCCCAACCAGGGATCGAACCCGCGTCCCCTGCATTGTAAGCGCGGAGTCTTAGCCACTGGACCTCCAGGGAAGTCCTTCTAGACATTTATTTATATGGATGCCAGCCTTGTCAGTGAATGCAGTGTGTGAGCACAGGGCAGGGGCTGATCGGCATTTGTGCTTAGTTATGATTCTCATGGCAACTAACAATTCATTGCACAGAGTAAGCATCCAATAATGAAGTAGTCATTGGTGTGTTGGCACTGGGAGGCCTTGGAATATGTCGACTATTACTTCTTCTGGTCTCAGTAGAGCCAAGCAGAGCACTGGAGCTGTGATGTGTGCATTTGAGTCCTAGAGTTTAACTTCCAATCTCATGTTCTTGTAAGGTGCTTTCTATATATTATAGCTGAGACAAGGTTAGAATAAGTCTAGGCCTGTTTTTGGTGTTGCTGGGATAAGGGAGGAGAGTATTAATATTCTGAAAGTCTTTAGGGAACAGTATTTGGGGATTCAGTGTAAACTCCTGTTGGACATTGTTTTGCAGTACAGTACTAATGAAATAGTAGTAAACTTTAAGGCACTACTGGTCAATTTAAATAGAGCATGTGGCACCTACTGAATTTATGCTCCAAGTATTTTGTAGGACTTTTCTGTCATTATGAATAGCCTGGTGATTTTTCTCTCCTTCCTTCCTTTCATTCCATTCCTAAGGTTTGCCTCATTCCAAAATCCGCACATGGAACCAATCCTGCAAGTGCACACATGGCAGGCATGAAGATTCAGCCTGTGGAGGTGGATAAATACGGGAATATCGATGCAGCTCACCTCAAGGCTATGGTACTCATCTTCCACTTAACAGATGGGGAGGTCTGGGTTGGAAAGAAGATGTGGGGATCAGGGATGGTTTATCTTCTTTTGCATTCTAATTAAAAGACTGCAGTTCCTCCTCTGAATGAGTCTAGGGGGAATGGCATAAAATCAGACAACCTAGCCGACTCTATAAGAAAAATAAAAGCAAGAGTCACATTTCTGGTCCAGAGTAAAGCTGACCACAGTCTATTTTACCTCTTCCTTCTCTAACAGGGAGAAAGTCCTTTACGCTGAAACCCCCTCATCTAATGTGTGCATGTGTAAGAAACTGAATTATTCATGGTGGTAGTAAGGATACTCCTTGCAGGATCTACCTGCCTCCTTCTGCCCAACCTTCCCCTCCTTCCCCCATTAACAGTCACACTGGCAGTCACTGGTATTCTCAATCTTTGTGTTGGGAATTAAAACATAAATGTAGATTTTGCAGATGCTTGTGATGGGCCCAGCCGTTACCTGCTGAATTTCAGGCAATATTCCATCTTCCTTCTTCCAGCACCAATCCCCACTCCCAACCTCCCAACCTCCAGGAAGAGGTTGCCTAGCAACTGTATCTGCTTTCCACTGGTGGACTGGAGGCTGCATCTTAAGAGGGAAGGAAATCACTTGAATAGCAATGTGATTTTGTCGGGGTTATTAGGTATGGAGACTGAGAACTTCATGTAACTACCTCAAAGGGAAGATGAAAACACACAACGCTGCTCACCTCTCGTACCCACCCTCCTGCTTCCATAGCTCCATAAAGTTTTTACTGATAAATATTCTGGGTCAGTAGGTATAATTATTAAGGCTCTCCAAAATAGGATATGACCTTAAATTTTTGTTTTTTCATTTCCACATGAGCCTGTTCACTGACTTGCTGGTCAAAAAAACAGGAACATGCCTTTTATATATGCTTGCCTTCTGTCAAAAGGAAAAACGGTGGAGTTTTTTTTTTAATCAGAGCAGAACACTCCTAGTGGGAATTCTAATTTCAGTAGAATGGGAGGGAAAGGGGATAAGGGTGGATATGGCAAGATGAGCAGAGAGAGATTAACTGTGAGAATCAACTTGTCTGGAACCGAAAAGATCTGAAATAATTATTGAGATGATTTGAACCAAAGGAAAACCACTTTAGAGAGTTGAGCCCAAAATACCCAAAAATCTTCTGAACAGTTTTTTGGTTTTGACAATGGAGACCTGTCCTGAAGGGATCTTGTTATTTCTTTGGAATGATTTACAAAGGGGGTAATGGCTGTGGATCTTCTATTAGCGTCATCCTACATTGAGACAGTTCCAGAAATGAAAAGAACAAGTCTTCGTCTTTCTTAATCCTTTAAAATAAAAAGCGAGGGATTGGCTAAGAAAGAAACATTCCCTCTCATTGTCTCCCTCTGCCCTTTTTTAATCTTTCAGGTAGATAAACACAAGGAGAACCTGGCAGCAATCATGATTACGTACCCATCCACCAATGGAGTGTTTGAAGAGAACATCGGAGATGTGTGTGACCTGATCCATCAACACGGAGGACAGGTCTACCTGGACGGAGCAAATATGAATGCTCAGGTGGGCAGTGTGAGAGGGCTCCCTGAGAAAATGGTTAAGTACAAAAAAAAAAAAAATTCATTTTCTTTGATTTCTTGCCAGTTGTCTTAAAACATGACACTGAATTCAGAACAAAGACTGACTTTTTCTATATTGCCAAATCAAACAAAGTATGTACCACAATTTCACTGAGATTACAGACCCTAAGGAGGTCACGGGCGATGCTGAGGAGGAGGTAAAAAGGTTGAAGGGAAGCAGGGAGTGAGCTGAATGTCCTTAGCTTGTCACAGGGTGTTATCCCTCTGGGGGTACTAAAGGCAATGAGGTCACCTGACTCCCTTCCTGAGGGAATTTAGACCCAAGTTTTGGCCACTGGTGGCTGTTGGTCTCCCATGGCCTTGGACTAGCTTCAGCTTCATCAGTGTGAAACAGCTGAATAGCTCTGTCCCCGAAGGGCTGATCCTGACTTCTTGGCAGGGCTGCGGGGGTGTGGTGGTGGTCTGTGTGATGTGTACCTTTGAGGAAATGCGTTAGGGAGACTGGAGGACAGGGACTTGTCATCTTTTTAAGAGTCTTCTCAGCTTCCTCCTCTCCTTTTTTTTAAAAAATAAATTTATTTATTTATTTTGGACTGCATTGGGTCTTCGTTGCTGCGCACTGGCTTTCTCTAGTTGCGGCGAGCGGGGGCTACTCTTTGTTGCTGTGCACGGGCTTCTCATTGCAGTGGCTTCTCTTTGTTGCGGAGTACGGGCTCTAGGCGCACGGGCTTCAGTAGTTGTGGCTTGTGGGCTCTAGAGCGCAGGCTTAGTAGTTGTAGTGCACAGGCTTAGTTGCTCTGTGGCATGTGGAATCTTCCCAGACAAGGGCTGGAACCCGTATCCCCTGCATTGGCAGGTGGATTCTTAACCACTGCGCCACCAGGGAAGTCCCTTCCTTTAAAAAAAAAGTTTTTTTAACCATTTCAGACTCTCTGCTTTTCTTTGCTCCTGTCTGATTTCTTTTGAGTAGTCCAGGGATTCTATTGCTTCAATAGCATAAATGGATTCTTTATCTTTGACCACATTCACAATTAGTCCAAATGCCAAAGTGGCAGGAACACCCATTGAATGTTGTGGCCGGTACCAGGATGGTCCAGGAAAGCTGTCAGCCTCCCTTTCTCTCCCTCGGCTCAGTATTCTCTCCAACAGCCTTCCAGCCCTTTATAGCCACGTGCCCTAAGGGGCCCTTTGGTAAAGTGCATGATACCCAAAGCAGGGGTGCTAGAAATTGCCTGTTTCAATAGCAGGGAGGTACTATCCTTTCTTGCGCTAGGGATACTTCCTCTTCTCCCTCTTGGGGTGAATACTTAGGAATTGACTGTATATTCAAATCTGTATTTTAAAATCTAAATTAGGCTAAAAAGTCAGTTGCTGTTTCCATAGAAACCACAAGCCACGCTGCCTGTGGGATGCCAGGTTTTGGTTGCAGTATTTTTTTTTTTTAACATCTTTATTGGAGTATAATTGCTTTACAATGTTGTGTTAGTTTCTGCTGTATAACAAAGTGAATCAGCTATATATATACATCTATCCCCATATCCCCCCCCACCTCTTGTGTCTCCCTCCCCGCTCCCTATACCACCCGTCTAGGTGGTCACAGAGCACAGAGCTGACCTCCCTGTGCTATGCAGCTGCTTCCCACTAGCTATCTGTTTTACATTTGGAAGTGTATATATGTCAATACTACTCTCTCACTTTGTCCCAGCTTACCCTTCCCCTTCCCCGTGTCCTCAAGTTCATTCTCTAAGTCTGCATCTTTATTCCTGTCCTGCCCCTAGGTTCATCAGAACCATGTTTTTGTTTGTTTTTTTTTAAGATTCCATATAAATGTGTTAGCACACGGTATTTGTTTTTCTCTTTCTGACTTACTTCACACGGTATGACAGACTCTAGGTCCATGCACCTCACTACAAATAGTTGAATTTCGTTTCTTTTTATGGCTGAGTAATATTCCGTTGTATATATGTGCCACATCTTCTTTATTCATTCATCTGTTGATGGACACTTAGGTTGTTTCCATGTCCTGGCTATTGTAAATAGTGCTGCAATGAACGTTGTGGTACATGTCTCTTTTTTTTTTTTTTTTTTGTGGTACGCGGGCCTCTTACTGCTATGGCCTCTCCCGTTGCGGAGCACAGGCTCCAGACGCGCAGGCCCAGTGGCCATGGCTCACGGGCCCAGCCGCTCCACGGCATGTGGGATCCTCCTGGACCGGGGCACGAACCCGTGTCCCCTGCATCGGCAGGCGGACTCTCAACCACTGCGCCACCAGGGAAGCCCCATACCTCTTTTTGAATTATGGTTTTCTCAGGGTATATGCCCAGTAGTGGGATTGCTGGGTCATATGGTGGTTCTATTTGTAGTTTTTTAAGGAACCTCCATACTGTTCTCCATAGTGGCTGTATCAATTTACATTCCCACCAACAGTGCAAGAGGGTTCCCTTTTCTCTACACCCTCTCCAGCATTTATTGTTTGTAGATTTTTTGATGATGGCCATTCTGACTGGTGTGAGGTGATACCTCATTGTAGTTTTGATTTGCATTTCTCTAATAGTTAGTGATGTTGAGCATCCTTTCATGTGTTTGTTGGCAATCTGTATATCTTCTTTGGAGAAATGTCTGTTTAGGTCTTCTGCCCATTTTTGGATTGGGTTGTTTGTTTTTTTTGACATTGAGCTGCATGAGCTGCTTGTATACTTTGGAGATTAATCCTTTGTCCGTTGCTTTGTTTACAAATATTTTCTCCCATTCTGAGGGCTGTCTTTTCGTCTTGTTTATGATTTCCTTTGCTGTGCAAAAGCTTTTAAGTTTTATTGGGTCCCATTTGTTTATTTTTGTGTTTATTTCCATTTCACTAGGAGGTGGGTCAAAAAGGATGTTGCTGTGATTGATGTCATAGAGTGTTCTGCCTATGTTTTCCCCTAAGAGTTTTATAGTGTCTGGCCTTAAATTTAGGTCTTTAATCCATTTTGAGTTTATTTTTGTATACAGTGTTAGGGAGTGTTCTAATATCATTCTTTTACATGTAGCTATCCAGTTTTCCCAGCACCACTTATTGAAGAGACTGTCTTTCCTCCATTGTATATTCTTGCCTCCTTTATCAAAGATAAGGTGATCATATGTGTGTGGGTTTATCTCTGGGCTTTCTATCCTGTTCCATTGATCTATATTTCTGGTTTTGTGCCAGTACTATACTGTCTTGATGACTGTAGCTTTATAATATAGTCTGAAGTCAGGGAGCCTGATTCCTCCAGCCCCGTTTTTCCTTCTCAAGATTGCTTTGGCTCTTCGGGGTCTTTTGTGTTTCCATACAAATTGTGAAATTTTTTGTTCTAGTTCTGTGGAAAATGCCAGTGGTAGTTTGATAGGGATTACATTGAATCTGTAGATTGCTTTGGGTAGTATAGTCATTTTCACAATGTTGATTCTTCCAATCAAGAACATGGTATATCTCTCCATCTCTTTCTATGTCTTTAATTTTTTTCATCAGTGTCTTATAATTTTCTGCATATAGGTCTTTTGTCTCCTTAGGTAGGTTTATTCCTAGGCATTTTATTGTTTTCGTTGCAATGGTAAATGGGAGTGTTTCCTTAATTTCTCTTTCAGAATTTTCATCATTAGTGTATAGGAATGCAAGAGATTTCTGTGCATTAATTTTGTATCCTGCTACTTTACCAAATTCATTGATTAGCTCTAGTAGTTTTCTGATAGCATCTTTAGGATTCTCTATGTATAGTGTCATGTCATCTGCAAAGAGTGACAGTTTTTCTTTTCCGATTTGGATTCCTTTTATTTCTTTTTTTTGTTTTCATTGTAACAAATTCAATAAATTTTTTTTTTTAACATATGTTCCCATATCTCTTCCCTCTTGAGTCTCCCTCCCTCCCACCCTCCCTATCCCACCCCTCCAGGCGGTCACAAAGCACCGAGCTAATCTCCCTGTGCTATGCGGTTGCTTCCCACTAGCTATCTACCTTACATTTGGTAGTGTATATATGTCCATGCCTCTCTCTCGCTTTGTCCCAGCTTACCCTTCCCCCTCCCCATATCCTCAAGTCCATTCTCTAGTAAGTCTGTGTCTTTATTCCTGTCTTACCCCTAGGTTCTTATGACATTTTTTTTTCTTAAATTCCATATATATGTGTTAGCATACACTATCTGTCTTTCTCTTTCTGACTTACTTCACTCTGTATGACAGACTCTAGGTCCATCCACCTCATTACAAATAGCTCAATTTCGTTTCTTTTTATGGCTTAGTAATATTCCATTGTATATATGTGCCACATCTTCTTTATCCATTCATCCAATGATGGACACTTAGGTTATTTCCATCTCCGGGCTATTGTACATAGAGCTGCAATGAACATTTTGGTACATGACTCTTCTTGAATTATGGTTTTCTCAGGGTATATGCCCAGTAGTGGGATTGCTGGGTTATATGGGAGTTCTACTTGTAGTTTTTTAAGGAAACTCCATACTGTTCTCCATAGTGGCTGTACTAATTCACATTCCCACCAGCAGTGCAAGAGTGTTCCCTTTTCTCCACACCCTCTCCAGCATTTATTGTTTCTAGATTTTTTGATGATGGCCATTCTGACTGGTGTGAAATGATATTTCATCGCAGTTTTGATTTGCATTTCTCTAATGATTAATGATGTTGGGCATTCTTTCATGTGTTTGTTGGCAGTCTGTATATCTTCTTTGGAGAAATGTCTATTTAGGTCTTCTGCCCATTTTTGGATTGGGTTGTTTGTTTTTTTGTTATTGAGCTGCATGAGCTGCTTATAAATTTTGGAAATTAATCCTTTGTCAGTTGCTTCATTTGCAAATATTTTCTCCCGTTCTGAGGGTTGTCTTTTGGTCTTGTTTATGGTTTCCTTTGCTGTGCAAAAGCCTTGAAGTTTCATTAGGTCCCATTTGTTTATTTTTGTTTTTATTTCCATTTCTGTAGGAGGTGGGTCGAAAAGGATCTTGCTGTGATTTATATCATAGAGTGTTCTGCCTATGTTTTCCTCTAAGAGTTTGAGAGTTTCTGGCCTTACATTTAGGTCTTTAATCCATTTTGAGCTTATTTTTGTGTATGGTGTTAGGGAGTGATCTAATCTCATACTTTTACATGTACCTGTCCAGTTTTCTGAGCACCACTTATTGAAGAGGCTGTCCTTTCTCCACTATACATTCCTGCCTCCTTTATCAAAGATAAGGTGACCTTATGTGCGTGGGTGTATCTCTGGGCTTTCTATCCTGTTCCATTGATCTATCTTTCTGTTTTTGTGCCAGTACCATACTGTCTTGATTACTGTAGCTTTGTCATATAGTCTGAAGTCAGGAAGCCTGATTCCTCCAGCTCCGTTTTTCATTCTCAAGATTGCTTTGGCTATTCGGGGTCTTTTGCGTTTCCATACAAATTGTGAAATTTTTGTTCTAGTTCTGTGAAAAATGCCAGTGGTAGTTTGATAGCGATTGCATTGAATCTAGATTGCTTTGGGTAGTATAGTCATTTTCACAGTGTTGATTATTCCAACCCAAGAACATGGTATATCTCTCCATCTATTTGTATCATCTTTAATTTTTTTCATCAGTGTCTTATAATTTTCTGCATACAGGTCTTTTGTTTCCTTAGGTAGGTTTATTCCTAGATATTTTATTCTTTTTGTTGCAATGGTAAATGGGAGTGTTTTCTTGATTTCACTTTCAGATTTTTCATCATTAGTGTATAAGAATGCCATAGATTTCTGTGCATTAATTTTGTATCCTGCTACTTTACCAAATTCATTGATTAGCTCTAGTAGTTTTCTGGTAGCATCTTTAGGATTCTCTATGTATACTATCATGTCATCTGCAAACAGTGACAGCTTTACTTCTTCTTTTCCAATTTGGATTCCTTTTATTTCCTTTTCTTCTCTGATTGCTGTGGCTAAAACTTCCAAAACTATGTTGAATAAGAGTGGTGAGAGTGGGCAACCTTGTCTTGTTCCTGATCTTAGTGGAAATGCGTTCAATTTTTCACCATTGAGGACGATGTTGGCTGTGGGTTTGTCATATATGGCCTTTATTATGTTGAGGAAAGTTCCCTCTATGCCTACTTTCTGCAGGGTTTTTATCATAAATGGGTGTTGAATTTTGTCGAAAGCTTTCTCTGCATTTACTGAGATAATCATATGGTTTTTCTCCTTCAATTTGTTAATATGGTTTATCATATTGATTGATTTGTGTATATTGAAGAATCCTTGCATTCCTGGAATAAACCCCACTTGATCATGGTGTATGATCCTTTTCATGTGCTGTTGGATTCTGTTTGCTAGTATTTTGTTGAGGATGTTTGCATCTATGTTCATCAGTGATATTGGCCTGTAGTCTTCTTTTTTTGTGACATCCTTGTCTGGTTTTGGTATCAAGGTGATGGTGGCCTTGTAGAATGAGTTTGGGAGTGTTTTCCGTCTGCTATATTTTGGAAGAGTTTGAGAAGGATAGGTGTTAGCTCTTCTCTAAATGTTTGATAGAATTCGCCTGTGAAGCCATCTGTTCCTGGGCTCTTGTTTGTTGCAAGATTTTTAATCACAGTTTCAGTTTCAGTGCTTGTGATTGGTCTGTTCATAATTTCTATTTCTTCCTGATTCAGTCTTGGCAATTGTGCATTTCTAAGAATTTGTCCATTCCTTCCAGGTTGTCCATTTTATTGGCATAGAGTTGCTTGTAGTAATCTCTCATGATCTTTTGTATTTCTGCAGTGTCAGTTTTTACTTCTGCTTTTTCATTTCTAATTCTATTGATTTGAGTCTTCTCCTTTTTTTTCTTGATGAGACTGGCTAATGGTTTATCAATTTTGTTTATCTTCTCAAAGAATCAGCTTTTAGTTTTATTGATCTTTGCTATCATTTCCTTCATTTCTTTTTCATTAATTTCTTATCTGATTTTTATGATTTCTTTCCTTCTGCTAACTTTGGGGTTTTCTTGTTCTTTATCTAATTGCTTTAGGTGCAAGGTTAGGTTGTTTATTTGAGATGTTTTCTGTTTCTTAAGGTAGGATTGTATTGCTATAAACTTCCCTCTTAGAACTGCTTTTGCTGCATCCCATAGGTTTTGGGGCATCATGTCTCCATTGTCATTTGTTTCTAGGTATGTTTTTATTTCCTGTTTGATTTCTTCAGTGATCACTTCGTTATTAAGTAGTGTATTGTTTAGCCTCCATGTGTTTGTATTTTTTACAGATCTTTTCCTGTAATTGATATCTAGTCTCATAGCGTTGTGGTCAGAGAAGATACTTGATACAGTTTCAATTTTCTTAAATTTACTACGGCTTGATTTGTGACCGAAGATATGATCTATCCTGGAGAATGTTCCATGAGCACTTGAGAAAAATGTGTATTCTGTTGTTTTTGGATGGAATGTCCTATAAATATCAATTAAGTCCATCTGGTTTAACGTAACATTTAAAGCTTGTGTTTCCTTATTTATTTTCATTTTGGATTATCTGTCCATTGGTGAAAGTGGGGTGTTAAAGTCCCCTACTGTGAGCGTGTTACTGTCAATTTCCCCTTTTATGGCTGTTAGTATTTGCCTTATGTATTGAGGTGCTCCTATGTTGGGTGCATAAATATTTACAATTGTTATATCTTCTTCTTGGATCAATCCCTTGATCAGTATGTAGTGTCCTTCTATGTCTCTTCTAATAGTTTTTATTTTCAAGTCTATTTTGTCTGATATGAGAATTGCTACTCTAGCTTTGTTTTGATTTCCATTTGCATGGAATATCTTTTTCCATCCCCTCACTTTCAGTCTGTATGTGTCCCTAGGTCTGAAGTGGGTCTCTTGTAGACAGCATATATACAGGTCTTGTTTTTGTATCCATTCAGCCAGTCTATGTCTTTTGGTTGGATTATTAAACCATTTATATTTAAGGTAATTATCGATATGTATGTTCCTATTACCATTTTCTTAATTGTGTTGGGTTTGTTATTGTAGGTATTTTTCTTCTCCTGTGTTTCCTGCCTAGAGAAGTTCCTTTAGCATTTGTTGTAAAGCTGGTTTGGTGGTGCTGAATTCTCTTAGCTTTTGCTTGTCTGTAAAAGTTTTAATTTCTCTGTCGAATCTGAATGAGATCCTTGCTAGGTAGAGTAATGTTGGTTTTAGGTTTTTCCCTTTCATCAGTTTAAATATGTCCTGCCACTCCCTTCTGGCTTGCAGATTTCTGCTGAAAGATCAGCTGTTAACCTTATGGGGATTCCCTTGTATGTTTTTTTTTTAATTTTCCCTTGCTGCTTGTAATGTTTTTTCTTTGTATTTAATTTTTGACAGTTTGATTAATATGTGTCTTGGTGTGTTTCTCCTTGTATTTTTCCTGTATGGGACTCTGTGCTTCCTGGCCTTGATTGACTATTTCCTTTTCCATGTTAGGGAAGTTTTCAACTATAATCTCTTCAGTTATTTTCTCAGTCCCTTTCTTTTTCTCTTTTTCTGGGACTCCTATAATTCGAATGTTGGTGTGTTTAATGTTGTCCCAGAGGTCTGTGAGACTGTCCTGAATTCTTTTCATTCTTTTTCTTTATTCTGCTCTGCAGTAGTTATTTCCACTATTTTATCTTCCAGGTCATTCCTCCGTTCTTCTGCCTCAGTTATTCTGCTATTGATGCCTTCTAGAGAATTTTTAATTTCATTTAGTGTGTTGTTCATCATTGTTTGTTTGCTCTTTAGTTCTTCTGGGTCCTTGTTAAACGGTTCTTGTATTTTCTCCATTCTGTTTCCAAGATTTTGAATCCCCTGTACTATCATTCCTCTGAATTCTTTTTCAGGTAGACTGCCTATTTCCTCTTCATTTGTTTGTTCTGGTGGGTTTTTACCTTGCTCCTTTATCTGCATATTTCTCTGTTTTCTCATTTTGCTTAACTTACTGTGTTTGGGTCTCCTTTTCGCAGGCTGCAGGTTCATATTTCCCATTGTTTTTGGTGTCTGCCCCCAGTGGGTGAGGTTGGTTCAGTGGCTGGTGTAGGCTTCCTGGTGGAGGGGACTTGTGCCTGTGTTCTGGTGGGTGGGGCTGGATCTTTTCTTTCTGGTGGGCAGGGCCACGTCCGGTAATGTGTCTTGGGGTGTCTGTGAACTTAGTATGATTTTAGGCAGCCTCTTTGCTAATGGGTGGCTTGTGTTCCTGTCTTGCTAGTTCATTGGCATGGGGCATCCAGCACTGGAGCTTGCTGGCTGTTGGGTGGAGCTGGGTCTTAGCACTGAGATGGAGATCTCTGGGAGAGCTGTCGCTGATTGATATTACGTGGGACTGGGAGGTCTCTGGTGTACCAGTGTCCTGAGCTCAGCTTTCCCACCTCAGAGGCTCAGGCCTAACACCAGGCCGGAGCACCAAGACCTTGTCAGCCACACCGCAGGTAGGAGACAGCTAAATATGCAAGTATCTCAGTGGCTTCTTAAATGATGGGAAGATGTGATGCATGAAGGACACCAGCTCAAGTCTCACAGCTTAGTTCTGTGATCTTGGACCAGGCAGTTAACTTGTGTGTGCCTCAGACTTCCTTTTGTGCAGCACCTCCTCGCCCCAGAGGCCCAGTCAGGTGCGAGGGAAGGGCTGTCGCTCACAGGCTGTGCTGGGAGGAAGCCCGGGAGGCTGGTGCAGGACTGTCAGAGCAATCATATGCCTGGCACGGTATTAGATGCTCAAGATACGGGAGTGAACGAGAGAGATGATATACTTTGGCCTCCTGAAGTTTATATCCAGTTGTATTTATACAGAGCAGGGCATATAATTTCCTTGTCTCAATTCTCTCGTCTGTGGAGGGAGAAGAGACAGGCACTGCATCCCACTCACTGTGTTCTTGGGGAAAGCGCTCCGCCTCCTTGGCCTTGGGAGGGCCTCGCACCAGCATGTGTAGGGCGAGGGTGGGGTACCTAGTGCCCAGAGGCCTGCCTCCTTGCGGCATTTGGGAGGTAAAGGGGGGCCACTTTACCTCCCAACGGGAAACTCAGCGCCCCTGTCCGCAGCCGAAGGACCGGCAGTTTAAAGGCCACGGGCACACGGAAGGCGAAGGATGCTGGCGGGGGCGGCCTGATTGCGGTATTAAGTATGTTTCTGTGAACAGCTCCATCTGCCTTTCCTCTCAGGGGGAGCAGCATGGCCGCCTCTCCGGAACACCCCTTCGAGCTGTTGACTTTTGCTTTTGGTTCTTTCCCTTTGTGGTAGGTGGGAATCTGTCGTCCTGGAGACGTTGGGTCTGATGTCTCACACCTAAATCTTCACAAGACCTTCTGCATTCCCCATGGCGGAGGTGGCCCTGGCATGGGGCCCATCGGAGTGTGAGTTCTGGGCCCTGGTTGCAGGATGGCTTTGGAGACTGAGAATCAAAGATGGGTCTCAAACTTTCTGTTCTTCTCATCGAGGTCTTCAAGTGTCAGGATACCTTCACATGTGGCGTGCCTATAAGGGCTGGGTGAGGAGCAGTGAAAGGGGTGCTTTTAGGGTTTGTCTAAGGAGAAACAGACTTAGATTTTGTTAACCACAGTGTGTGACCACACTCAGCTCCCAGTCACGCATAGACAGAGCAGGATTATTAACAGAGTGATGACGAGGGAGCTTTACGGAGCATTATGGCTGAGAACCGGCATATGAGCACCTAGAAGTGCCTCTCAGACTTTAATTTAGACTTCTAAGCAGCTTTTCTTTGTTTCTTCTTAAAATCAGCTGATGGTTACACCTGAGGATCTAACACATAACATGGTGACTATAGTTGAGAACACTATTGTATAATTGAAATTTGCTAAGAGAGTAGAACTTAAACGCCCCTCCCCCGCAAAAAAGGGAATTGGGTGTAAGATGTTGAACACTTTGCAGCCTGAATTCTTATTACATCTGAGATAAGTAAGAAGGAAACAGACCTTATTACTAGAAATAATTGGATGCAGTCAGAACAAGACTAAAGCAGTATCTCGAAGCAGTTGATAACTTTACACCGTGAAGCCAAATCATCTCATGAAAATGGTGCTGAGCCGCCATTTCCTGAGCATCTTCATTTTTCCAGAACTGTGCCAAAGGGGGTCAGTCTTCAGGAATGCTGCGAGCCTGGCCCCCTGCTTTCTTCTTCTTTCCTTTTTGATTACTATTATTTATAGTAAGTGAAGGAGGCCCAGTGCCTCAGCTGTGGGGGAGGCAGGGTGGCTGACGTTCACATGCTGGCCTCTGATGTGTTACCCCATGGGGCTTCTTCTCAGCAGCGTCTTTCTATATCCCTTAGATGCCTTGGGAAAGAGTGTGGGAGCCGGGGCTGGGGGGAGAGGGTGTGTAGGGCTGGGATGTCACCACATTCTTGTGAGCCCATGGCCCTGCATACTATTCCAGGCTGCTTGTCTCTGCCAGATTCGCCGCCACGGTTCTTGGGTGAGCTGCTGGGATGCTGATGGCTGCTGAGCCATGCCTCCAGCAGAGGAGGAAGGAAGGAACACTTCCTGAACATCTGCCCCTTAGCAGGTGCCGGGTCCCTCCCATGTCAGAGTTCCTCTGCTAGGAACAGAGCTTCCTGAGAGGGCCCAGCACCTGCCTGTTTGGTTAGACTGGATCTTTTTACAGCTTCTAAATTTGTATTAAAAAAAACAATACAGGAAGAAGCATCTTGTCCCTTTTCTGCCTAATCATCCCATCATTTCGGTAAAGCCAAGCGAAGATGCCCGGCCTTTGGGTACCGTCAGCGCGGCCCCATGGGGCTCCAGTTCCATCTTGCCCATTTCGTGGGCTTATATTAAGGTGAGGCCTATGGATGTGTGTTAGAGGGGTGGGGGTGTGTGATGTGTGGGTGGGGAACTGAGACTGCAGACTTGAAAATTGCTGACTTGAGTGGAGAAACCTTCCGAAAGAGATCAGCTAAAACTCATTTTGTCTCTTCTTCATCAGGCTGTTTTCCTTTGGGTTCTCATAGTGGGTTTAACACCAGAGGAACTGACACGCCAGATATATTTTTCCAGACGGAGTTAAGTACCATGAGTCATATGGATGTTCTGGCCACGTCATTTGGTTTCCTGTAGGATTTGTATGGCCCCTCGCAAGTGAAAAACAGTGCACATACTAATTATTACACTTGGTTGAGATCCTGGGATAAATTTTAGGAATACATCTCATTTCGCTTTATATTTCTTGGGAGCCTGGAGGATAAGATGAAAATAGCAGAAATTTGCTTATGTGGTGGTTTCCCAAAGCTCTTTGCCCTTTAGGGCCTGTGGAACTATACTCTCGGGGGTAATTAGACTTTGTCGGAGAACAGGCTTCCTTCCTTTGTGTTTTTCCAAGAAACACTATGGCCGGAGTTTATTTTATACAGCTCTTGTTCAAACTGTCCTGCCTACCTCCTGGGCTGAGAAGACCGTGCATTGGATAGGAGCACTTCTTCAGCCGCTAATTAGAGCAGCCTTCCCCAACTGGCTCCCCTCCTTAGAGGAAGGGAGGCTTCTGGTGAAATAAACCCCTAACTCAGCTATGCAAATAACACCAGATGACTCTTTGGGCTGGTTGTTATTCTTGAACAGTGTCGCATTTATGATTCTTAATGAAAACTTTCTGGGAAGCTGGAACAACAATTCTGTACCCCAGAGACTAAAACCTGCTTTTTGAAATGATACTCGAGTTAGTTTGCAAGTAGTAAAAACAAAAACAATCATCATAAAGGTCTGCTTCTTTGCAAACAGAATCTAATTTACAGCCTCCTTTTGGTCTCTACAAACCTGAGTTATTTGTTATGGAATGTTATTTGGGCTGGAGATGAATCACGTATAGAAAATAAATGCCCCAAGGCTGGTTTGGCCATATGCCAGGAACACCAGAGAGAGCCTCAGTTTAAAAATGAAATAAATAAAGTAGGGTTTAAGCCACCCCTCTGACCTTGGGCCCTTTCTTTATTTCAGGCTGTTGTTACTTATCACCTGGACTCTAGAATTATCTTCTCTCCCTGCTGCAGTCCCTCTTGGAGCCTCCCTACAGGACTGCTAGATTCCCGCCAGGGCTCTCCATCCTCTCCTCGCTTCCCTTTGCCTCTGCTGCTGGATCTCCCTAGCCTAGCCTGCACAGAATCCTTAGGGGATTCTTCCAAAATGCACTTGCCTAGGGCCCATCCCAGAGAGAATCAAATTCAGCATATGCAGCTTAGGGCTTGGGCCGTCAAGCTGCTCAGAGACTCTGATGCCCAGGCCGAGAGGCAGTGGCTGGCTGAACCAAGTCCAGGTCCTTCCCAGCAAGGGTTTGAGGCTTGTGAGAGGTAGTCACAGCCTACCCGGCTCTACAGCACCTCCCAAGCTGCAGCCATGTGCCTTCCATTCCCTACCTTTGTTTCTGCCATTCTTCTCACTTGGAGTGTCGTCCCCTTTCTGTCTATCCAAATTCTACCCATTTTCAAGTTTCCACTCAAGTTCTAACTCTTACCCTAGGAACCCTTCTTTGACCAAAATGTGTCCTCTCCTTACTTTGGACTTCGGCGTCCCTGCCCTTTTACTTGGTGCTTTCTCATTTGCTTTACATTAGTTATGTATTAATATACATCAAGCCTCCATCATATGAGGTGTTCTGGGAAGAAAGTAGTGAGTAAAAATTGGTGCAGTCCTGGTTTTAAGCTCTTTGCTGCTAATGGCATTCACCCCATATAATCACAGGGACTTATGAACCACCAGAAAAGAATAAGATTGAACCTGGCAGTTGTTAAACATAAAGCCCTCAAATATGGACAATTGGAAGACAAACCATACAAAATGGATTCAGTGGGGATTTTGGCCAAGATCCCATGAGATTCCTGGCAATTATCAAGGCATCTCAAATTCACAATGAACAACCAAACAAAACCTCCCCCAAATGCATGTAACCTAAAAACAATTCTTTTTCTTCGGTAGATAACACAATAGTCAGCAGTTAGTTTTGCCCTGTTCTAAGCTTTGTAACTACAATAAGAAGCATAAAATTACTGTTCAAAGGAGAAAACCAAAAATTATTTCAGGCTTAGAGAGGATTGACAGATATCCTTGTTAGGATATTTCACTCATCTGCAATCCAGAGAGCGGTGGTAGGCTGATTTCCTTTGTGAGTGGGATTTATCTGGGGATACCTTTGGTTAGTGTCCATTGGGTTTCCCTGTTCTGTGGTTGATGGCTCTTTTTCCCTCTGTTGCAGATGATGGGAGGCAAGGGCCTTAAACAGGCCACAGAAATTGCTATATTAAATGCCAACTACATGGCCAAGAGATTAGAAAAACACTACAGAGTCCTTTTCCGGGGTGCAAGAGGCAAGTATGAACTTTAGTCTGTATTCACCTTGGTTTTCTTCCTTGGCCAAACGAAGTTTGACCTAGTGGATGAGGCTTTCAGAAGAGGGTGGGGAACTTCTGTTTCTTAGCACAGACCAGAGAAAAGCCTAGAGTTATTGGAAAGCTCTTCAGTTTAGTAAACAGGATATCACTATTTGCGAGGCTCTGCCATGCACTTAGTCTCTGAAGCGCAGGCCAACACGGAGCCCACACCACTGAGAGACGTATACATAAATACCACGCACTCATTACCTCCTCCAGTTCCATGGGAATGAGTGGAGTAATTCAGACTGGGCAGAGGCAGGGCAGAACAGTTGGGAGAGCCTTCTGGGAGGAGCCATTTGAGATAAGCCTGAAAGGAAGAGTAGCAGAACCCCAGTAAACAGAGATACAGGAGCAAGCCGGAGAGAAAGGAGTTGTCTGGGTGGCGGGAGTGTTGGGTGGGTTGAAGGATGGGATAGCAGGAAAGGGAGCAGATGAAGATGAGGCTGGAGAGGTAGCATGGGGCTTTGAAGGCCTTGGAAGGCTCTGGACTCTACAGTTGGGCCAGAAGGGTTTTTGAGCAGGGTAATGACAGGATTAAGAGGATGTTAATATCATTAAGACAGTAGGAGGAGATGAACATGCTGTTAGAAGTAGAATCAGGGGAGTTAGTTACTAATTAGTTGAGAGTGAAGAAATGTTAGGTAAGCCTCCCTCTTAGAGGGAGTAAGAGATGGAGGAACAAGCTCTCCCTGGAAGTGATGGGAGAGGCTGGAGCAGGTAGACTTGCAGAGATGTGGCTCTGGGCACAGGATCTGAGAGCAGGCTCTTGGAATTGGTGGGACCCAAGGAAACAGTGTTGAGAAGCCAGAGCAAAACCCCTGAAGCAGATGGCTACGTGGAGTGGGTGCGGAAAAGTGGCATCTGGTGAGGGGGGCTCTGTGCCGAGGCAGCTTTAGATGCCCCCCTTCCCAACCCCCAGCATTTGTCATGGCGCCTGTCCTTCCTGCCTCTGCGCTGGCCCCACCTCCTCCCTGAGGCTGCCCTTTCCTTTCCCGGTGGCGAGAACTGCTCCTCTTGGCTCCCTCCTCCGCGGAGGATTCTCCCACTCCGTTTATCATCTGGCTGTCTCCTGCAGACCTTGAGCTCCTGCCCGGCGGAGGCTGTGGCTGCCTCGGTCCCTGGCATCGTGTCAGCACAACATGCACAGTCAGCACATGTGGGTGGTCTTACGTGACATGGAGGGACAGGCTGAAGAGCAGGTGGCTTAAAAAGACTCAGGTCTCATGAGTCTTAAAAAGCACCATTACCTTTCACAATTAGGAAGCCTTTGGTCACCTTCGAAAGCAGTTAGGGCCCAACAGTGCGGTAGATGCTAGATGGAAATGGGCTGAGAAGTAGGCTGAGGTTGGGAGAAGGGAGAAGCTTTCATGGTTTGGGGGGTTTGGTGGTGAAGGGGGACAGGAGCTGCTTCAATAGGATGCAGCTTTTTTTTTTTTTTTTTTTGCGGTACGCGGGCCTCTCACTGTTGTGGCCTCTCCCGTTGCGGAGCACAGGCTCTGGATGCAGGCTCAGCGGCCATGGCTCACGGGCCCAGCTGCTCCACGGCATGTGGGATCTTCCCAGACCGGGGCACAAACCTGCGTCCCCTGCATTGGCAGGCGGACTCTCAACCACTGCACCACCAGGGAAGCCCAGCTTTGTTTTTAAATAAGAGAACAAGATGATTTTAAGCTGCCAGGGAAAAGGCTGTGAAGAGGGGAGAGTGAAGCTACAACAGAGGGAATAATAGGAGGGGGAGTCAAGTCACCCTGGAGGTGATGGGAGGGTGGCACTAAGAGTCAGGTGGACAGGCGGCGCATGGGCTGTGGGCACAGAATCTGAGACCAGGGAGCCACGGGTCTTGAGCTTGGGGCAGAGAGAGCAGAGAGCCGTCAGTAACCAGTGCCCAGACCCAGGGCCACGGGTACGAGGCCCCTCTTTGGCTCTTAGTGTCTCCAGCCCAGGGAAGCGTGCATCTCCACCTGTGATCTTTAATTTAAAGGCTCATCTTGCTTTGTAAATATGTATCCAAAAGGGTGGTTCTGGAGTTTGAAAATAGAAAAGAACTAAATAATCGGGAGCTCTGGTTAACAATGCTCCCCAGAGAGTAGGAAAGAAAGTTGTGGGCAATATGTCTCTAAGCAACACAATGAAATGCTTTTGTTGGGTATGAAAGAAGCTACAAGAGCTACTAATTAATTCAAATATAGCTCCTGTGCTGTGAGATGCATCCTGCTTATGTATTGGCCTTCAGGATTAGCATCAGTATTGGTTTTGTCTGATTATATAAGTCATGTACATATGCTCAACATAGAACATTTGGACAATAAAAAAGTTTGAGGAGGAAAATGTAAGTGATCCATGGTTCCATCAAGCAGACATAACCACTGAATATTTTGCTGTATTCCTTCCCACCTTACTTTTAGACAATTGAGATCATATTATAAACACAGTGTGTATCCTGTTTTTTAACTTTATTTAATATTGCGATTATTTCCCTCGTCATTAAAGGGGCTTTGAAAGTTGCTACATCGATTCTATCATATATACCATGATTTAAGTAATTGTAGGGGTCTCCCTCGCCGCCCGCCTCCTGCCCACCATGTTATTTGCTTTTGTAACAGTGCTGCAATGAACATCTTTTACCTAGAGTTTTTTTTTAAACGTCCTTGACTATTTCCGCAGGTTAGAGTTGTAGAAGAGAAGTTATCTCAGAGGATCTGAATGCATTTAAGCTCTTGAAATGTATGGCCTTGTTTCCCCTCAGAGACAATAGCAATTGATTTCATTCTAAGAGCATACGAGTGACCATCGCACTAGAGCCCAGTGAGCACCAAGTGCCAGGCTGGGAAAGCAACACAAACCAAACCCCAAATGTCTTTGCCAATTTGATGGGTGAAAATCATCTTTTTGCTTTAATTTACAAGGTTTAGGGTTTTTTTCTTCTAATTGTTATTTTTTATTTAATACTTCCTTAGGATTAAGTTTATTTAACAACTTCATTGAGATAGGATTCACATACCATACACATCACCCACTGAATTTCAGTGGTTTTTAGTGTGCTCACAGAGTTGTGCGATGCAAGCCTGAGTTCTTTAGAGCAAGAACGAATGTGGTGTGGACCGCATGGGGATGCATGGCACTCCAGGAGGGGAAAGTGAATGAGCACCTGTGGCTCAGGTGCCTGCCCTGTGCTTGGCATCACGTGACTGGTTCGGGCAGAGACTGTCCCAGGAGATTCGCAACACAGAAAGATGGATGAAATTTCCATTTGTTTCCATTTTATCCAAGAATTAAATAATGAATTGTATTTCTCATCCCAAGCAGAAAGAGATTGGTGATTACAGACTTTCTTACCCAATCCCAAAGTTCATGAAACCAAAAATTGTCTCGTGTTTGGTCTGGTAAACACATTCATTATACAATCGGAGGCTTAGTATTTTAGGGCCTAAAAAAGAATGATCGCCGTACCTCCTGAGAGCCCAAAATAGAAATGTTCTTAATAAACACATTGTATTCCAAAATGTCTAATGGCAATATTAGAAGACGTTACTCATCTTAATCATATTTACCAGCTCTAAATAAGACTGGAATCACGGACGACTGTGAGGCAATAATTTTAATGAACTCCAGGCTTCCCTTTATGAACCATTTCTTTGAGAGATTTGAAAATACCAGTGAAACTTGTTGAGGCTTAGGGTTTTGTGAAACAAGGAAGTGATAGCCAAGAATTGGGATAGGGAAGCAGCAGTAGTATCTATTCTGCTAGGATAAGGAAAGGAATTACCTCAGGTAGGGTGAGGCATTTTTAAAGGAGGAACTGAAAAAATTCACAGGTGTCTGCTCTCGTGGGAGGCTAGGCTCACTGTTTGACCCAAGTAGAGTTCCCGTCAGTGGATAGGCCATTTTGTTAGTAGCCCAGTGTTTTATTTATGTTTTAATTTCTTAAATGCTTATCTCTTTTTGACCTTAGGCAAACCTAACTCTGCCTGGAAATTCCTGTCCCTGAGAGGTTTCCCGGTGGCCTTTATGGGCAGGTGGACATGGGCCTTAGAGGCTGGACCCTCACATCCCTGGCTGGGAAGTGACCTCCTGAGGCTAGAGGGGGGTGGCCCACCTACTTGACCTCATTCCCAGGGAAACAGGAGTCTTGATGCTGTTAGTTGTGGTCCCTGGGTTGCAAATGAAAAGCTTGACCGAGTGTTGATTGCCCACCCAAGCTTTCTAATTAGCTAGTGAGTTCCATTCATTTCTAGGCACTCACTCTGAGGATGCAGGATAAGAAGGTTTCAGTGCCTGCTCTCAAGGAGGGTTTTGGGAAGCCTTATCTTTCTGTAGCACTTTCCCATGTCATCTTCAGCCTTGTAAGATAATTAACACATGAGGGGTTGAGAGGGGGGATGTTCCAAGCTTAGAGCCAAGCCGCTTGCTTTCTTTTTTTTTTTTTTAATTGGGGTATAGTTGCTTTACAAATCTGTGTTAGTTTCTTCTGTACAGCAAAGTGAATCAGCAATACGTATATATATATCCCCTCTTTTTTGGATTTCCTTCCCATTTAGGTCAGCACAGAGCATAGAGTTCCCTGTGCTATACAAAGTTCTCATTAGTTATCAATTTTACACTTAGCAGTGTATATATGTCAATCTCAATCTCCCAATTCATCCCCCCGCTTACTCCTTAGTATCCATACGTTTGTTCTCTACGTCTGTGTCTCTATTTCTGCTTTGTAAATAAGATTGTCTATACCAATTTTTTTCAGATTCCACATATATGTGTTAATATATGATATCTGACTTCACTCTGTATGACAGTCTGTAGGTCCATCCATGTTTCTATAAATGACCCAATTTCGATCCTTTTTATGGCTGAGTAATATTCCATTGTATATACATACCACATCTTCCTTTTTACTTTTTTTTTTTTTTTTTTGGCGGTACGCGGGCCTCTCACTGCTATGGCCTCTCCCGCTGCAGAGCACAGGCTCCGGACGTGCAGGCTCAGCGGCCATGGCTCACAGGCCCAGCCGCTCCACGGCATGTGGGATCTTCCCGGACCGGGGCACGAACCCGTGTCCCCTGCATCAGCAGGCGGACTCTCAACCACTGCGCCACCAGGGAAGCCCCACATCTTTAACCATACGTCTGTTGATGGACATTTAGATTGCTTCCATGTCCTGGCTATTGTAAATAGTGCTGCAATGAACATTGGGGTACATATATCTTTTTGAATTAATTTTTAATCTTTTCCAGATGTATACCCAGGAGTGGAATTGCTAGATGATAGTTCTATTTTTAGTTTTTAAGGAACCTCCATACTGTTCTCCATAGTGGCTGTATCAATTTACCTTCCCACCAACAATGCACGAGGGTTCCCTTTTCTCCACACCCTCTCCAGCATTTATTGTTTGTGGATGATGGCCATTCTGACTGGTGTGAGGTGATACCTCATTGTAGTTTTGACTTGCATTTCTCTAATAATTAGTGATGTTGAGCATCTTTTCAAATGTTTGTTGACCATCTGTATATTTTCTTTGGAGAAATGTCTGTTTAGGTCTTCTGCCCATTTTCTGATTGCGTTGTTTTTTTTTGATATTGAGCTGCATGAGCTGTTTGTATATTTTGGAGATTAATCCTTTGTCAGTTGCTTCATTTGCAAATATTTTCTCCCATTCTGAGGGTTGTCTTTTCGTCTTGTTTATGGTTTCCTTTGCTGTGTAAAAGCTTTTAAGTTTCATGAGGTCCCACTTGTTTATTTTTGGTTTTATTTCCATTTCTCTAGGAGGTGGGTCAAAAAAGATCTTGCTGTGATTTATGTCATAGAGTGTTCTGCCTATGTTTTCCTCTAAGCTTTTTATAGTGTCTGGCCTTACATTTAGGTCTTTAATCCATTTTGAGTTTATTTTTGTGTATGGTGTTAGGGAGTGTTCTAATTTCATTCTCTTACATGTAGCTGTCCAGTTTTCCCAGCACCACTTATTGAAGAGGCCGTCTGTGCTCCACTGTATATTCTGGCCTCCTTTGTCATAGATTAGGTAACCACAGGTGTGTGGCTTATCTCTGGGCTTTCTATCCTGTACCACTGATCTATATTTCTGTTGTTGTGCCAGTACCATACTGTCTAGAGCCAAGCCACTTTTATTTTGCTCTTCCATCATCCCCCCGACCCCTCTTCTTTCCTTGCTCCTTCAACTTACCCTTTCAGACTCTCAGCTATAGTCATGGTTAGGCCCAGAGGAAACACATACTCACTGAAAATTAAAACTTGCACTGATCAGTTTATACAATTTCTACTTCAGATTACTCTGACTCACCATATGCCATATATTTTCTCCTTAAAAACTGCAAACAAAGATGAACATCTTGGGATCTGGCCTCCAAGAACAACCAAGTTTAAATTTCACCCCTTTTCAGCCTGAAGTAGAGAGAGAGAGGAGAGAGAGAGATGCCGAAATCCCACTACAGTTTCCATTTGAACGTATTAGAATATGGACTTAGAAAATAACATCTGAACCTCATTTTGAAAATGGAGCTCTTCCCAAACCACTTGGCTGTGGCGGGGCCTCTGCAGATGAAGTCTTGCTTTAGCAGCACTGGGCTGGGCTTGGCTTGATGCGGCCTTTCAGCTATTACTGAACCTCTGCTTGAAAGACTGTGCTGTCTGCCCGCCAGCAAGAGAGACTCCTCCCCACCGTGTGTCCATCTCCTCCTCTCCTCCTGATGGCTGAGTGTTCTTCAGAGCAGTGAGCTCCATTAGCCGCCTTCTTCGAGTCATTGTCATGGTACTGGGATGGCTGCCAGAGCCTCAGAAAAGAAAGGTCGAAGCTTGAGGTTGGGCTCCCCAAATGGGGTAGTGTCATAGGGCATTTAGCATTCCTGAAATTAATAGTTGATGAGGATTTAAATAATGTCATGATTTTCCCCCTGAACATTCCAGCTGGTCATTCCTTTTAGGCACTTTTTTTTTTGGTCTAAGTTTATCTACCTCTGAATACACCTTTCTAGTTTTGAACCACACTCCTCACAATTGAATCCTCATCACGGTTAGAAAGCTTGTTTTAAAAATATGCAGTGACAGTATATTCAAAGTCTCATACTTTTGTTTTCAAACAAAGCCAATCCCTTCATATGTATTCATCACACAAGAAACAGAGCAGTTCACAAACTAGATCTTCAGGGGCTGTTAATGACTGGAGCTTTTCTTCTCAGGCTTGAGGAGTTATGTCAGCTCCAAGTATCTGTAAGTAGATTCACTGTTTGCTGAGGGTCAGGGTAGGGGGTTAAGAAGGAGTACGTTATTTTCACCTGAGTAGATACTTTCCTTGAAGGAAATTCATCAGTTGTGTGGGCCATGGAATTTGGGAAGCTCCTGGGAATGTTGTTCTATTTAAGAAAATGCTGACTTACTCCGTGGTTTATTCTAGATGTTGGATGGGTGGTCAACAAGTCATGCTGGGGAGATGGCAGCCTGAGGCTAGAGAGGCAATTGGTTTACAAATTAGAACAAAGTGAACTGACCCCCACAAGACTTCGGCCCCATCAGCTCCTTGCCACTTGTGGTGTGCTGTTTGACAGCCCTTATTTCTAATTCTCAGCCTGAAGCCTGAAAGCAAAACCTCAAAAGCCCCTTTGAAGAATCAAATAAAATTCTGTGTCTTATGGATATTTGTTTAGTATGTATTTACACACACACACAGAAGGAACCGTTATTTGATGTTGGGAGCAATGTTGTTGAAAAGGGTGTCAATGTACCTTTAACTCTAGAAATATTTTATATAAAAGGATCAGGCCCAGGATGACATGTTTAACTGTCGCAAGTAGATTTTAGGTCCTTTGAGTAGAAATGGTCTCATCCCCTGGGATCTCAACAAGTCTTCCAGCTACTGTTCCACCTCCCACCAGCCTCCTGGCTCATGGGTGTGTTGAGCACTGAGGATGGGACATATTGGCCCAACATGTTAACAATTTTTATATGTAATAAGAGCAGATGAAATCTTTGTTGTCAACTATAAACTTACCAAATGCCCATGGTTTCTTGGTCCTCAATGATATGCATTAAAAAGCTGGTTTATTTGTTCATTTGCTTGGGTAAAACAACAAGCTGATGTTAATCTTGAGCTAAAATAATCTTCCTCAACAGGTTATGTGGCTCATGAGTTTATTTTGGATACAAGACCCTTCAAAAAGTCTGCAAATATTGAGGCCGTCGATGTGGCCAAGAGGCTTCAGGATTATGGTGAGTGGTCTCCCGGGAGTGACCCCTTGTAGGGGAACTTGGGTTTTTGACATTCATGTAGCTGCCCATGTTGGCTATGGACCACAGACTGACTGTGCAGGTACCATAGTAAACTGATCCACAGGCTAAATGGGGATCTGGGGGCTGTGGACAGAGAAAAAACTTTGCCCATGACTCCATCGGTACCATCCTTCAAAAGATATTAAATCACGCATCTTGAATCCATCAGCAGCTAGGTAAAGAAGACTTTATAGTTAACAAAGTTAAAAATCCCAGAGAAAATGATTGCTGCTCTCTGCCCATGTTTCTGGTAAATCCTTCCACCTATCCTACTCCTGGTAAACAGAGAGGTCCATGAAAGTGAAGGAAGTGAAGCAGGCATCCTGTAGGAGTGTTAGAAAGATGAGTGGCATTTGAGTTTTATAGCCACCTCAGTCGTGGCATAGCTGTTTCAGCTGCTCATAGAGATGAAGGAATAGGTGCACCTTGTTTTCCCAGAGATGATGTGATTTTTCTGTGAAGTCTTTTATCTGTGTGTTCTTAGTGGATGTTCACTCAGCACAGCCGTTATTAGAATACATTTTCTTAGTGACATTATTAATAACATCACAGAACCTTCAATTCTCAGCAAGGCTAAGTTGGGGAAAACTTTGCCTTTTGATGGATGTGGAGTCCTATCTGAATTTTAAGATGATTTGAATGACTTCTTTTAATAAGGAATGTAAAATCTTTAATAATTTAATAGTTTTACTATCGTATCATAACGGGAGTCCCACGTGTGTGACTCATTTCTCTCGTGAATGATCTTATTATGTAGAGTTACACTGATAATAAATGGGAAAACCAGAGAGTTTTCATTAATGAAATTAGCCATTACCTCAAAATCTCCTGTTGGCTGCTCCTATGACCTGACTTAACTTCTCAGGCAATGGCTGAGTGATGGCTGATTCAGGTTAAGACTTCCCTTCTGTGATGTGTGGTCTGTATCCCACATCTGACTGCAGCAGCATTTGCAGGGAGCGAGGTGGGGGATGGAGGTAGGAGGGAAGTGGTATTTGAAGTCACTGCCCAGTATTTCCAAGTTCTGCTCTATCTACAACCTTGATATTTTGATGTTTGATAGAGTGATGGCTATGCTTGCCCTAAGCCCAGAACTGTCCAGGTGCCTGGCACATAGGAGGCACTCAGAACAATTGTGCTTAATAAGTGAGAGAATGAATGAATGGCTAAGTAAAAAAAACAACAGTGAAAATGACAACACAGATTCTGGGTCTAAATCACCTACTGAATCAGAATTACTGATTACACTAGGGGTGAGGCCTAGTAATCTGTGTTTACAAGCACTTGGATGAGTCCTATCAGGTGAGTTGTGGGTGGGGCATGCTGCCATATGGCAGAGATTTCTAAACTTAACCTGATTCTGATATGAGTTTTTAAAGGCTCATACCTTGGATTTCCTGAATCAGGGTTAAAATCCAGGAATCCGTGTTTCCATGACAACTCAGATGGTTCCAGATATGGGAACCACTACAGCAGAAAATACTGGGCTGAATTTGCTCACACATGGAATTGAGGTCAGACTTAATGGGTAATGAGATCAGCTTGTTGTTTAAAAAAGAAATCCCTTTCTGATTTGGGTGACACAGTTGTAGGCATTTGTCAAAATTCATTGAATTGTACACTTAAGATCTGTGTATTTTGCAATAAGTAAACTATCACAAAAATATGGGGACAGATACTGAATTCAGATATTGAATTCTAGCTAATAATATGCATGCTGAAGTGTTTAAGGGGGAAGTGTACTGATGACTGCAACATGCTTGGAAATGCATCAAAACTAAGGTGGATGCCTTAGATATGTGATAGGAATAGATGACTAGATAGATATGTGATAAAGCAAACAGAGCATCATTGTAGATTCTAGGTAGAAGGTATATGGGTGTTCACTCTACAGTCCTTTCAACTTATTGGTATATTTGAACAATTTTATAATGAAATGTTGAGAAGACAATCCCTTAAAGAATGCAGGCATGACTCTATAAAGCACTCCACGTAATGATGCACACCAGAATTGGGAACCATTGCCCTCCAGGGCCAACTTAGTTGACAGAAATATCAACCTGGGAGCTGTTCACCTTTTAAAGTTTCATAGGAAAAAGTATAAGAATTGGGAAAAAGTTTTTGGCTTTTGTCCAGGAAACCTCTCTCTTGACCATGTGTCTTGTCGATTGATCTTAACCTGTGAAAGCTTTTGGAAACATAGAAATACCTTCAGCCTGTATTCAGTGTAAAGGTGAAGACTTTCTACATCCTGGGCAGGCCTCAGTTTCCTCATCTGTAAAATAGGGACAGTAACACTCACCCCAGGCTTCTTAATGCTTGTTACCTCATTATTTAACTTTTGGTAGGCTACAATATTTTAATTTCTCTTAACCTAAAGTATTACATGAACATTATAAAAGGATTCTAAAACACAAAGTGAAATAAAAACCCTAGTCTCATTTTCTGGCAATAACCCTGTTAGAATTTTAGTATTTATTCTTCAAAGCAGCTTCCCTCATAAAATATACATACATACATACATATATAAAGTATGTGTATATATACATATACACACATATATAAATGTGTATATATATAAATACTTTGCCATTTTTAAAATAGAAATGAGACAATATCATTAGGTAGCTTGCCTTTTTCACTTAAGTTGGGTAAACATTCAAAAATATTAACTAATATACATTTAAATACTAAGAATGGTTGCATATTTATTGTATGGAAGCCCAGTAAAATTTGCCTAACCAATCCTCTATTGTTGGATGTTAGGTTATTTCCTAAGCTTTTCTTCCATAAATAGTGCTAAAATGAATCCCTAGATATATACGGTAGCAAATTTATCAGATTATTTTCCTTGGGATAAACTATAAGATGGGGAGGGTCTCTTCTTCCCAATTGGGGAGGTCAAAGTTAGTGACACAAGTTCCCCCATCTCTTTTGCAGGATTTCATGCCCCTACCATGTCCTGGCCAGTGGCAGGCACTCTCATGATTGAGCCCACTGAGTCGGAAGACAAGGCAGAGCTGGATAGGTTCTGCGATGCCATGATCAGCATTCGGCAGGAAATCGCCGACATTGAGGAGGGCCGCATCGACCCTAGGGTCAATCCACTGAAGGTACGTAGGCACTGGTACTTTATCTAAAATATCCCAGAGAGTAGAAAACAGTGTCTGGATGGTGTGCCGGCAACCTCTGAAGTCTTACTGGAAGATGATATTCTTGCCTAGAATAATGCCATTCTTCTGAGCAGACCATACGTTCATTACCTGGAAGTTTAAATCTTCTTGAATCAACACAACAGTGGTTACTCAAGTATAATGTGGTTATTTTTTTTTTTTTAAGAGTTTTTTGATGTGGACCATTTTTAAAGTCTTTATTGAATTTGTTACAATATTGCTTGTTTTATGTTTCCGTTTTTTGGCCACGAGTCATGTGGGATCTTAGCTCCCTGACCAGGGATGGAACCCGCAACACCTGCATTGGAAGGCAGTCTTAACCGCTGGACCGCCAGGGAAACCCCGAATGTGGTTATTTCTGATGTTTTAACTTTATGTATGCGTTTGGTGGTTGCGGGAGCTATTTACCCCACAAGGACCCAGTTGGCTTCCAAAGGAGGGAGCAGAGGCTGAAGGACCCTATATAGTTGGAGAAGTCTTATCATTCTGTGTCTCTGTTTGATGTACTCTACTGAGATTATTTACCTTATAAACTCTGGATAAATATATTCTTTTATTGGAGTAGTTATCTCTTAGAACAACAAGATTGGTACTTGGCCTGAATGTTTTACCATGTTTATGGCCTACACTGGAAAAAAAATTGTTAGGCATTACTTCGCCTCTTCCAAAATATGTTCCTTTTATATCTGGTCAGAGCTCTAAGTTCTGCATTAGGTCCAGACATTATTAAGCTGAGGGATCATGAATTGAGAATACCTCGAAGGCTGTGGTTCTGTTGTTATGGCTTCAAGCCAGAGGAGTATGAGATGTTCAGGGGAGCTCAGAAAGTTCCAGAGCTGCCCAGCTGAAGGTGGAGTGCTGGGGCCAGTGGCTGGCGGGAGAAGGCCAGCACCGTGCTCAGTGTGAGTTTGACAGGGTAGTGGAGGAATATAGGATTTGCTCTCATTATTATTTCTCTTTTCTCTGGATTCTTTCAGGGTTTAGGCCGTTTTTTAAAAAATAGCAATAGACATCTAAAGAATACAATACTGAGATACAAAAGCAAGTGGAGGATAATACTCACAGGATGATATAAGGTTTAAAAGTGTACCAAACTAGGCTCTATGCAGTTTATTAATATATGCAGTAATAGTATAAAAACACGATGAGAATTGTGACAACCAAATTCAAGGTAGTGGTTATCGCTGGGGAGGAGGGCCAGCAATAAGATGGAAAGGGGATATGCAGGCAGCTTCAACTGTATCTGTAATGTTTCTTGTTTTAAAAGGTTAAGAAATATGACAAAAATGTTGATTTATGTTGGGTGCTTATTTTATTACTGTAACTTTCTGATATTTGAAATATTTCACAGTAAAAATTTCCCTACCAAAATCTCCTTCCCCCCAAACTGAAACAAAACCACCACCCTCCGTCCATGGGCTTCCATCACCTCACTGGTTAATGTGATGTGCAGAAGGAAAAGGCAGTGTTCTGCTCTGACCCCTCTCCCGTCCATGTCTCTGTCTCAGATGTCTCCACACTCGTTGACCTGCGTCACATCCTCCCACTGGGATCGGCCGTATTCCAGAGAGGTGGCAGCATTCCCACTTGTAAGTTCTCCTCTGAAACTGGATGTGCCAGCTGGTCCACGTTCATGGGTGTATGAGAGGCCATCACCTGCTCTGAAGGGCTCCCACTCTTGCTGTCTCCTCACCATAGTGACCACATGTAGTCAGAACAGTGCAGAACCCAGGAATTGGCTTTCAGAGCGCTGAGGTCAGAGTCAGAATGCCAACCAGGGGCCTGGGAATCCTCAGGGTGCACAGTGCAGGAAGACCAAACGGGAGTCCCTGTCAAGTGGATCGATGTTTTCTACCATCATCCAACAGAGAGATGGCCCCAAATGCAGTCTTTCTCCCCTTTGATTCTTAGGTGAAGGTGCTCTGTGGTATGCTCGGCAGAGCAGGGACAGGGGGATTCGGATGGACAGTAATGAAGGAGTTTGGATTTTAGCTTTTTATACTTTTTGAGTACTTGTTGGGCTAATGGTACCTCAGGCCGTAGGAATATCATTGCAGTTTCCTCTTCCCCACCAAGAGAAACCTCTCAGAATATCCCGAAGATTTCCATCTTTTGTCCCTTGCAGCCCTTCGTGAAACCAGAAAACAAATTCTGGCCAACCATTGCCCGGATTGATGACATCTATGGAGATCAGCACCTGGTTTGTACCTGCCCACCCATGGATGTTTACGAGTCCCCATTTTCTGAACAGAAGAGGGCCTCTTCTTAATCTTCTCTCCCTAAGTTCAAGTGACTGATTTAATGGCTTTGGCGTGCCTGATAAAGAAATGTTTCACTTTCCACCACAGACTCAAGTAGGGGTTTTATATACTGTGTATATTTTTGTAATCTCTCTCAAGGTAAATGTAAATACAATTAGCATAGTGAGTGGAAGCTCATTGTTGGAAGATTGATTTGCTTTGGTGCCTCTGCTTTCACATGTAGCAGTTGATGTTCAGGTTGCCTTGATTGGGACCACTTAGTTTTTTGCATAGAAAATTTGGGGTGTGCTAGTAACTTTAACTCCAATGTAGCAAGTTTGCAGTATAGAGACTATACTGAAGATCCGATAGACATATTTTTATTCCAAATAAGTCCTTGTGGACTGTGCCATCTGTGGGAAATCCCAGGGCGAATGTTTACATTTTGTATACACTGAAGAAATCTTTTTCCTCCTACTAATTTGCCTAATCTGTAATAGTATTTCTGAGTGTTCTCCTTTTTCCATGTGTGTAGTTTTTTAAAAATCTGCAATTAATAATATTCTAATAAAAGCATTGCAATTTGAAGAATGCCTTCTTGGTCCACTTTCCAATGTTAACTCCCATGTACCCTAGTTTCAGAGGAGTTTGAAGGGTAATGAGAATACTCAACCCAGTAGAACCGTTACATTATTAGTTGTGTCTTTGGCTAAAGAAACAGTTTGTATGTCTCAGTCAGCAGTGAATGCCACTTTAGCCCTTTCTGCTAGAATTGTGTTTGGCTGCATATAACTGAAAAACAACCACAGCATTTTAATTAAACAGCAGCTCATTTTTTCTCATTTAACAGTAAGTCCAGAGATAAGAAGCCGAGGGGTAGTCTTCAGTTTTCCTGTTCTGCCTCCTTTGCATACAGTCTTCATCCTCACGGTCCTAAGATGGCTACTGCATACCCGGGCATCACATACCCATTCTAGGCAGGAAAAAGGAGGAAAAACAAAAGGCAGATTCCATCCAAGTCAGGTGCTTTTGAAATGCTTTCCCAGAGGTTCCACCCAGTAACTTCTGCTTACTTTTAACTGGCCAGGCTTGGTTCAAATTGTCACTCCTAGCTGCAAGGGAGTATGAGAAGGTCTTTTACCTGGGCATGTTACTGCCCCAAAGAAAACCAGAAGTTTGTTAATTGAAGAAAAGGAAAAGAATGAGTTTCAGGTAGGCAATTAGCACGCCTGCCACAAATAACTTTTCCCTAGAAATAGCAAATGCTTCATATGTTCCTCCCCAAAAGTTATTGAGCATCTGCTCTAACCCTGACTACTTGGTTCCTTGTTTGTTACTCAACCAACCATCATTCAAGCTATTATGATAGTGACCAGAACGAAAGGTCTGCGTGCTCTATTGAATGCTCTGCAAGCGGTCTACTCATTCTCACACTTAAAAGTTTGTAGAACTGTTCATTTCAGCCTAACTAAGCAGTAGCGAAGTGATGGGATCCATGGTTCCTTTTTTACATAATAATTAAATGATTAATATCTGTTGAGTACTTCTCAGGTACTATTCTAAGTGTTTATTATTTCATTGGAGCCTCACAACATTCCACTTTTACACGAGGGGGAAGGTATGGAAGGATGCCCAAGGTCACACAGCTGATGAGAAAGAACAGCCAGAATCTGAACCCAGGCTGAACAACTCCAGTTCCTACCGGTGTAAACTGGGTACCACACTGCCATGGTCACCACACACCTGGAGACTCTGCCCTTCCTGAGCTGGAAACCAGGCTCTCAACACAGACTGACCATCAGGGAATGGAGTAGCCCCTTCTGAGGAAGCACAAGCATGTGTAAACAAACCATCAGAGTGAACAGCAATTCTTTTCTTTCTTATCAGACTGTAAAGTGTTAGTGGTCCAGTACCCAAGTTGTCTCCACAGCTGGTCATTCACTGCTTGCCTTGGAATATGTTAGGGGCAAAAGCAGGTGATTAAGAGAGTTGAAGTAAACTGTCTTCACTATTAAGTCACTCATGCGTTCACCTGAGGCTTGTGCCATCTTTCCCTGCTCCGGGTCTTTGCCCGTGTAGTATCGTCCACCTGGAGCACTTGTCCCTGTCACCTTTGCTTTGCTGGCTCCCGTTTGTTCTTCATGTTCCAGCATCTCTTCAGGAGGTCTTCTGCACGTCTCCATGAAATGGGATCTCTCTTTTTCTAGCTTGGCACTCAGTTTGTTATCCTACACTCTTTGCACAGTTAGTAATTATTCTGTTTACTTGATTTTTGTCTACCTCATTAGACTAAGTTTTCTGAGAGCAGGGACCATATCTCATTCATCATTGGATTCCCAGTGCTGAGCTGGGGTCTTCCACATTGTATGTGTTCAACAAACAAATATAAATTGAATGAATGAAGGAATAATCCTTGATCTCAAAGAGGGACACTGCCATGGAAACCAGTATTCCCAGTGCATGCTGTGAGGGTTCTATTAAAGCTAAGTACAAAATGCCAGGCCTGGGAGACACGCCTCTGGACAGGCTTTGTATAGTTCCCCCTCACCCCCACCTTGTGATAAAATTTACCATTTTAACCATTTTAAATTATTCAATTCAGGGGCATTAAGTACCTACAAAATGTTATGGAGAATATACCTTTTGAGCACTTTTGAAGATGAGGAGTCTGATGTAGACACACACATACATCCTGTGAATCGGGCATCCCCTTGGCCTTCTCACAGCCCTGGGACAGGCCACAGGCCACTCCTGGAACAACCCTCGCCTTGTAGCTGTGTGTCATAGAGGGGAAGGGCCCCAGCTCAGTCTGAAAACGCCATGAAGGATTTCCCTGGTGGTGCAGTGGTTAAGAATCCACCTGCCAATGCAGGGGGCACGGGTTTGAGCCCTGGTCCGGTAAGATCCCACATGCCGCGGAGCAAGTAAGACTGTGCGCCACAACTACTGAGCCTGTGCTCTAGAGCCCGCGAGCCACAACTACTGAAGCCTGCGAGCCACAACTACTGAGCCCACACACCTAGAACCCGTGCGGCGCAACAAGAGAAGCCGGCGCAACAAGAGAAGCCACCGCACTGGGAAGCCTGCGCACCGCAACGAAGAGTAGCCCCCGCTCGCTGCAACTAGAGAAAGCCCACGCGCAGCAATGAAGACCCGACGCAGCCAAAAATAAATAAATAATAATAATTAAAAAAAAAATCATGAACCCTCTAGACATATAGGGAACGTGTTTTCCAATGACCAAACTGGTGCCTTTCATGCAAATAAAGGAGGCAGGTGCCAGTTTTGGGTGCAAGAAGCCATCTGGGACAAGCAGTTTGGAAGTTGAGATGTTAGCACTTTGAGAGGTTTGCAGGGCTCTGGGACATAACATTTGGCTCAGACATCAGCCAGGGTTAGGGATGTTACCTAGGGCAGTGGTTTTCAAACCTTAGTGTGTCTAGATCACCAGAAGGGCTTATAGACAACAGAATGCTGAGCCCTGATGCATTTCTGATTCAGTACCTCTGGGGCAGGGCCAGAGAATTTGCATTTCTAACAAGTCCCAGGTTTTGTTGCCTCTCAGCTTTCTTTGTTCACATTTCAGAGACATTTCCAGAACTCTAAGCCTTTAAGGGATGGGTCTGGGGAGGCAGGTAGGGGTGAGGAAGAGGCTGGACTTAGTCAACCTTGCATCTTTTATGCAAATCTTACCATTTTGAGAGGAAAATCCCTCTATGACCGGAGCAGACTGTCCTAGAGCCGATGCCACCTGTGCTTCCGCCTGTCTGGCCTGCTAGGCTCGCTCCTGCCATTTGGAAAACAAATCAGCTTTATTATCAATAAGAAGCCAATTGGAGACTGTGGTTTTAGATCTCTAGCTGGAAGGGCTTGCTTCTCCATTTTTACCCCCATGCTTCAGCAATCTGAGCCCGGGGACACCCCACTCAAGAAAAAAGCTTGAGTCTGTAGAGCAGATACGCTAATCCAGAATTGCCGCCCTGTGCTGATCCCAGGTGAAGGGAGGAGATAAAAAGGGGGGGGGGGCTTCCCCAGTGCTAGTGGAGTAACGTGGTGATCATCGTCAATCACCTCCTCTGTGGAGAGCAGTAAGAGGTAAGCCAGGAGGCAGGAGTGTTCCATCAGCTGAGGTCATTCCAGAATGTCCAGAAGACAAGAATCCAGGAAGCAGGAGTTGGTACCCAACACAGAGCATACTACTCTCATAAGTCTGTTTATTTTCCTGCTGGGTGTAGTGCAGGATAGCAACCAGAGTACTTGCTTTGTAGTCAGACTGCCTGGGGTGGTATCCCAGCTCCCCTATATGTACCTGTATGGCCTCAGAGAAGATAATTAGCATCTCTGAGCCTCAGTCGCCTTATCTGTAAGATGACATTACCACTCCTAGGTGAGAGTGAATTCGATATATTGTTTGGAACCTGGCACAAAGTAAGTGCTCCTTAGTGTTAGCTCCTGTTATTATCCTCATCTTCACATAGGATCTAATGTCCTATTCTATACATCCTGCACTCCCTGTACCAGCACAGGAGTCCTGACTCCAGTTTGACTTACCTTGCATTCAGATCCATCTTCTTTCCCTTTCCATTCCTAAGGGCCCTTTTCCTCTGGACCACCAGAGAAAGTGGGAGGAACATGAGCTGTGACTTCATACGGATCTGGATTAAATTCTCAGATATACCAACTGTTTTGAGACAACAGGCAAATTCACTTATCCTTCCTGCACTTCAGTTACTTAAGGTATAAAATAGCAATAATAAAAGTACTTACTTCAGTCAGCCTTGTTGTAAGGATTAAACAAGATAGAGTGAGCACTTGGCATAGTGTCTGGTACCTAGAAATCACTAACTTATTCAGCAAACTGACTGAGCCATTATGTACCAGGCACCATTCTAAATGACAGAGATACAAGATGAACAAGAAAGTTAAGTCCTCTTTCATGGGACATCAATTCTAGATGGACAAACACATCAAGACTTCACAGTATTAAATGTTCTTTAGAAAACAAAAACCAATATGGCCTGTGGGTGGGTGGTGTTTGGGAATCCTTTATATTAGGTGACCAGGGAATGATTCTCTTACAAGGTGACTTTCAGGCTAAAATCTGAACAAAAAGAAGCCAGCCATGACTAGATGTGGAGAAGGGGCGAAGGGGGTGTTCAGGAAGAGGAAGAAGCATATTCGAAGGCCTTAGTATCTGTATTCTCCATCTTATTTATTTAGCATTTGGTTATTTTCAATCTCATATGTAAAGGGTTTTAAGAATCCCTGGGAAATAGGGAAGAAAGAAGATGAGGAATAAACGCTGGGGTCAAAGAAAGGTGTCCGAATCTTTCTGGAGTCAAGAAGGGGGAGGAGGGGTTTGAGCCTAGAGTCGAGATCATAGGGAATGAAAATAGGGTCCAGAGAGGAAAAAAGGGACCCCAGCACAGGATGGAGGGCTTTGAGGGAAAAGGAGAAAAGGTATTGGGGAGGGGAAGCGGTCCTTGGGTCAGGAAGGGAGGGCAGGATTTGTAATTGGGGAAGGAGGGAGGGAAGAGAACTGAAAGTGGGGAAAAGATGCAGGTTAGGAACAGCAAGGAAATGGGGGAGGCGGTGGTAGGGGTCTGTGGTAGGATGGGGAGAAGGATCCAGATGTGGAAGAGGAAGGAACATCATTACCTCAGTGACACGGCAGATGAAAGAAATATTGGGGGGAAAGAAAAGCCAGATGGGGGGGTAGGGGAGGTGGGAGAAAGTTCTCCAGGGGGAGAAGGAAGAGAAGGGAGTCAAGAGCATGAACAATTGGCCGAATTAAGGAGGCAGGAGAGAACTCCCTCAAATTAGGAAGAGGAGAGAAATCAAGAGAATGGGGAAGGGGGATGGTTAAAAAGTTGACTTGAGAGCACAGGGTCTGACAAAAGGAGAGGGTGGAGGGCAGGAGGAAGCCCAAGCTTGGGAGGGAGGGAGGCCAGCAGTAAGCAGAAGGTGGAGGAAGAGGAGAGAAGCAGTGTTGTGTGGAGGGTGGGTGGCGAGTGGACCAAGAGACCTAGGGTCCAAGTTCCCTGGATGAGAAAGAGGCTGGGAGGGGGGGCACCAGACATAGCGGAGTGGGAAGGTCTCTCAATACAGGGGTAGAGGGAGGACCCCATGATTAGGAGGGAAATGTGTGTGGGAGGGAAGGACGCTGAGAGAAGAGGAAGGACAAGGAAGTCTTTCTTAGAAACCAACTAGGCGGCAAGAGTTCTGAACTGAGGGAACCATACAGGATCCAAACCTGAGGCCAGAGGTAAGGAAGTAAGAGGCAGGGGGGTGACTACCTCGGGGTTAGGATGTCTGTGAAGTTGAAAACTGAGTCCAGAGAGCAGCAAAGCCCTGAGGACAGGGCTGGTGGAAACCTCCCAGGAAGGGAGCCTGAGGGGCTGGAGGACCCGCCTGCTTATTACTGGCCACAGAAGCAGGCAGGGACCCTGCTGTGTATGACTAACCAAGATGTGTGGTCTGTGCGGGTGAGTGTATATGTTCTTTTTCCTCTTTCTTGCTTCTCCTGTTCATATGTAATTCTTATCGCTTGCTTCATTGACTACTTGATCTCCCCCTTCCCCCCTCCCCTAGCCCTCCCTGTTCCGGGGGGCCTCCCAGCTGTAGCTTTACCTTGCCAACTAACTTCCCAGCCTTCGTACACATTGTCCATCTGGAGCTTTTCCCATGTCTTCTCCCCACCTCTCATATATATAACTTCCTCAGGATGGGGAACAAGTCCCTGATATTAAAGAAGCTACAATCTCTGCTGTCAGATCACCCATCCCGAAGTTTGTTTTGGAACATGTAGTCTATCTAGGGGAGGGGGCAGTCTCTGGTGCCTGGAACTGGGAAGGGTTACTGGATACCTTTTCCGTAAAAGCAGTGCTGCTCAATTAGGGTTTAAGAGGCTTTTGCAGGCTAACCTGGAAATCTACCTCTTTCCTCTGTATCATTGTTCCTACAGGAAATATTTGTACAAATTCATATAAGAGATTTCATTTTCAACCTACATTAAGTCATAGATTATGGCCATCATTCTTCGACAAATTAAGTTCTGAAATGCAGGTTGGAGATTGCCTGTAATTTCTCCTGAATTCAAGAGAATCAATGGACAGTGGAAGGTTGAAAAAAATCAACTACAAATTATTATTATTATTATTTTGTGGTATGCGGGCCTCTCACTGTTGTGGCCTCTCCCGTCGCGGAGCACAGGCTCCAGACGCGCAGGCTCAGCGGCCATGGCTCACGGGCCCAGCCGCTCCGCAGCATGTGGGATCTTCCCGGACCGGGGCACGAACCCGCGTCCGCTGCATTGGCAGGTGGACTCTCAACCACTGCGCCACCAGGGAAGCCCCAAATTATCTTTTTTAAATGGACCTCCATGACTCTCTGGGGGTCTGGATCTCTTATAGAGGTCTAGGTTTTCAGAACCAACGCAAGAGAATTTTAGTGTGATTTTGATCTGTCTATTGCCCTGTAAAAGCACTAGTAAAAGCGTTTGTAGAGTTTGGGGTATGACATTTTCAATTTCCTACAAAAGCACTTCTGAAGATCATTTGAAAAAAATACAACAAAAAACTTGGTGAGATTCACAAGATTTAAGTGCTTTAAGTAACAGCCGAAGTTATAAATTCCCAGAAACAGGGTGGAATCCAACAGCACCAGGAGTAATATCAGTCATCCTAAAAAAATGCAGAATTTCCCCCAACAGTGCTGCCACTGGGAACTTGATCCAAAATTGCTACTCACTGCAGTAGGAAGCAGCCAAAGTACAATTAGATTACAAACAGATTCTTTCTTAAAAGTCTGGCATAAAGAATGGAAAAAGATAACTTGCTTGCATTCAAGACATTTTATCCAACATGAACTGCATAGGAATATTAAAGTTCCCCAAAATAGAAGAACTAGATGTTTTTATTGGTTAAGAGAAGCAGCTTCAATGCATTCCAAAAGACAATGAAGAAAATACTTTCCATGGAAGGAGACAGTTGGGTAGGCTGTTACATAAACTTGCAAATAGCAAAGGAGTGAGTATAGTGTGTGGTGCCAGCCATGTTGGCTGGGGGTGGGGTGGGGGGAGTCGGGGGGTAGAGAGCAGAGTCAGCACTATTTCTGCATTTTGTCAGAAAGACAGCCTTTAGCCTGGGACAGCATCTGCCATTCACACCAGTGCTGTCAGTCTGAGGTCTAATGCTCCTGAGCAAGAGGCAGTTTGGGGACGAGAGGCTGAAAGGAGCCAGTTAAGCAGGCTCAGTATCATCCTTAAGCAACTTCATTATTTCCCAGAAACTGGTTGCATTTAGGAATGAAGCCCATGGTTTTTACGGTATGCAAACGAGAAGAGTCTCTAAAAAGAAATAGGTGCCATGCAACAACCACTCAGACATTTTCAGATGAAATTCAGTCAGGTTACACACCGGTTCTCTTTAAAATCGTGTCCAAACCTGGTTTTCAAAGAGCAAAAGGATGTAATACGAAAATACTGGAGTAAATAATCAAACAACATAGTGAAGCAGAAAAAGTAGTGGAAAGTAACACAGCCTTGAGCTTAAATTCTAAATCTGCTCCTGACTACCGTTTGTGACTTAGGATGAGTAACTCTCTTATCTCCAGTAAAATGGAGATGATGGCATTTACCTCACAGGGTGTGCGAGTAGTAAGCTGGTATGAAACATACCAACGGTACTCAATTCTTTTTGGACACAGAATGAACATATACGGGAACTGTTGCTATCCCTGCTCCAAAGACATAGATATGCCAGTGAAATACTTCTCTTCCCCCCATTAAAAAACACACATAGGTTCTCAAGGAAGAAAAGGAAATCTCCACTTGGCAGAAATGAAGAGGGAACCCAAAGGACCTGACACTACGAGGCCCATGGAGGCGGCTGGACTGGATATGTGTCTTAGGAATTGGGATTCCAAAGATGCCAGGGAAGAGATGTTAGGAATCGAGGCTGCAGTTATAATGTATAGTAAGAAGCAGGAATGGGGTATGCTTAGAATTGGGAAAGTTCTGTTCCAATACCAGGACTGAAAAACTGGTATTTCTAGCTCAGGGTCACAGCAGGAAAACAAACTTTCCCTCCCAGGCCACGGGTGGAAACAAAGTCACTAACAAGAATCTTTGCTACATGTGAATGCAGAAGCCAAATTCGTACTAGTTGCATCGTGAAAGAGTCCCATTCAACAAAATTAACAACTGGTTCAGTTAAAAAGTGGGCTAGACTCAAAGAGAAAATTCAGTGAATTGGAAGATATAAGGAAATCACTTAGACCATAGCACAGAGTGGGTAAAGAGATGAAAGATGTAACAGATACTAAGGTATGGAGGGTAGACTGCTGCAAACTTCTAGGAGGTTAAGAAGGAGATAGAAAAAAATGGAACAATTATTTTTAAAAGAAAAATTTTAAATTCCAGAACTGCATTTTCAATTTAAAGGAGTACAATGAATCCCAAAGCAAAGCAAACAGCAATTAATCCACACCTAGATAGATTTTAGTGAAACTCCAAAGTCATTGGGGGGGAAAAACATATATCCTTCAAAGAAATAATCAAAATGACATCCAACTTTTTTCAGCAATAAAAGATGCCAGAACACAATGGAATACCTACAGAATGCTACAGAAAGAATAACTAGCAACCTAGAATTCTAAACCCAGCCAATTTATCTTTCTAAAATCAGTGGGGAAAAAAACATTTTCAGACCCACAAAGACTGAGAAAATTTACTGTTTGTAGACTTTCACTGAAAAGTCTACTGTAAAAAAACATCTTGAAGTATTCAACAAGAAACAGTGAGTAAACAGACAAAACCTGTCAAGTAAAACAGCAAGTCATATTTAAAATAACGAGTTTTAAAAAATAAGTTATAATGAATAGTAAACATTAATAGGTCAGAAAAGGTAATCTGAAGGGAAACAAAAATATATTTGTTTTATTCAGAAAACAACTGAGCTACTGACCATTTTATAAATACCAATCATATCAATATGCTCTAAAGTGTAGTAAGTTGAAAGATTAAGGATGATCACAAAATGATAGAAACATTACCTTTCAGTCCAGTGTGTGTGTGCGGCAGGGGTGGGGCGGCGAGGATCAAATCCTCTTCAATTATGAGAATATGGAGGAAAAGTAAGAATTACTCCTGCCTCCTCCGTAACAATAAACAAACTGCAATGATAGGAATAAACATTCCAGTAAAACACACATAAAGAGACTAAGTTTACCTATTAAAAGAGAAGACTATCTTAAAGCATAAAGTCCAATGAAATAAAATTCGCAGATTTTAACATTTGAAATACTATATTTTGTTTATGAATACCTAAGTATAAACAGAAAAGGCAACACTGAACTCATAATTTCTTGGGAGGGGGAGGGGAATGGGCAGGGTGACTGATGAAAGTATGTCTGCTTTGTTTATAGTATTTTATCCATTTTTGAAAGGCTACTTGGAGGACTCTGAGTACCACACAAGATGGAGTAAATACATTTCATCTCATTCCTGCTACTAAATATAACCAAAAACCCTGGACAAAATATATAAAGCAACTATCAAAAGGCTCTGAAAGGTGGAAAAAAGGTGGTAGCCTGGGTAGGCACTTTGGAACTTGAGGAATGACCTGGAAGTTTCCTGGGTTTTTTCTTTTGCCACCTTTTTACTTTCCTGGTTTGGGTGCAAGAAAAACCTAAAACCTGAAAACATCAATGGGTACAGATGAAGAAAACAAAAAGCCTGCTCTCATAAGCCAAAGGATGGGAAAAGGGTGACCTGTATGAAAAAATCCATTTGATTATACCTGCCCCATTCCAAGTGAACACCCATCCCCATACTCACTAGATGTGGCCAAGACTGTGGGGAGGAGCCCTGTGGACCATCCCTGCCCTGTACTGAGTGACCAGCTGCAAAGAGGCAGCATCTTAACCATCCCAACTAGAGGTTGAGGGAGGATTACAGAGAGAAAGAAGCTGGAGAAAGGGTTCCTTTAAATCTATTAATGAAGTCTTGGGCAGACCCTCAAGCAGACCATGCATGAAACTGACCATAATCAACATGGCAAAGTGAACTATGGGTGGACTACTGCTGAGGTTTCAGATTGGTTTCTGGGTAGCATCCAAGTGGAGGTGAACCAGAATAGCAACGCAGAGGCTTTGAAAATTGACACTGAACCACAAAAGTGGGCCTGAACCCCGCTGAACCTAAACAGTTGGCCTTATAAAATAGAAGATTTAAATAGGAATAAGATTCTCATATTACTCAAAATGTCCAGGATCCAGTACAAAATTACTCATCATATAAACTTGAGTAAGAGATATGTGGAAGACCCAAACAAATTTTAGAACTGAAACATACAATAACCAAAATAGAAAAAACTTACCCGATGGGCTCAGAAGCAGAATATAGATGGCAGAGGAAATTATCAGTGGACCTGCAGATCACTAAGAATTAATCTAATCTGAACAATAGAGACTATAAAGTGAGTAAAAATGAACAGAATCTCAGAGACTTGTGGGACAACAACAAAACGAACATTCATGGCATTAAAGTTCTGAAGGAGAGAAGAAAAAGTACAGGGCTGAAATCACATTTGAAGAAAAAATGGCTGCAAAGTTTCCAAATTTGACAAAAGATATAATCTAGACTCAAGAAGCTGAATGAACCCAAAACAAGACAGATCTAAAGAAACTCATGCTTAGTCACATCATAATTGAAAATTAAAGACAAAAAAAAATCTTGAAAGAGGCTAGAGAAAAACACCACATTACCCATAGGGGAAGAACAATGTGAATAACAGTTGTTTTTTTTAATTTTTAGTTATTTTTGGCTGCACTGGATCTTCATTGCTGAGTGCAGGCTTTCTCTAGTTGCGGTGAGCGGGGGCTACTCTTCGTTGTGGTGTGCGGGCTTCTCATTGAGGTGGCTTCTCTTGTTGCAGAGCATGGGCTCTAGGCACATGGGCTTCCATAGTTGTGGAATGCAGGCTCAGTAGTTGTGGCGCACGGGCTTAGCTGCTCTGCGGCATGTGGGATCTTCCCGGACCAAGGCTTGAACCGCTCTCTCCTGCATTGGCAGGCGGATTCTTAACCACTGCGCCACCAGGGAAGCCCAATAGGATACTTCTTAACAGAAAGCATGGAGGCTCAAGCCTTAACCAGGGGAGAATCCAGTTCCATACTCACCTCCTCTGGCTTCAGGATCTTACTGGCTGTTGGGTGGAGACATCAGTTTCTTGCCACATGAGCCTCTCTTGAGCAAGAGAGGGTGCCCAAGTGGAAGCCACAGTATCTAACTTTGGAAGTGACATCTCATCACTTCTATTCACTACATTACATGAGTTGAATAAAAGCATTCCAGCCCACACTCACAGAGAGTAGATTACAACAGGGCATGAAGCCCAGGAGGTAGCGATCACTGGGGACCATCTTGGAGGTTGCCTACCATGCCACCAACCAATTTATCAATAGCTTTTTCAATCAATTTGGATAGTAAAGAATTCAGTTTTAAAACAGCAGACGTTCTAGTGCCAAAGTATTAAAAAGATCAATTAAATTCAATTTCACGTCTACTGGTAGGCTGAGGAATTTAGGAATGCTATCGGTCAGGAAAGGCTGGGTCATGTATTAGCGACTCAAAAACCTTATGCTCTTAAAATTTACTTCACACTCACGTTGCATGTACATCACAAGTTGGCTGGGGACCCCACTCTGATAGAAAAGCTCTATTTAGATGCTACTGGTCTCCATGGAAGGGGAAAGAAAACTCTGGAGGGCAATGAAATGCTCTGCTCGGAAGTGACACATAGCATTTGATACAACTAACTGACCAGCTGGTCACGTGGCCCTGGCCAAGCACAAGGAGGTTGGGATGTATAATCCTAACACGTGCACTTGAGCCAGAAATACCTGGTGAAAAGTAAAAATGACTACTACAGTCGTTCTGGTCACTAAATTTTCAACCCACTCTTGTCTCCTACAGAGACTACACGCCCCCTCTGTCCAGAATGGTTATAATGAAAGAACAAAATGAAGTGTTAGTGAGATTGTGGCAACCTGAACTCTCATACACTGCTGGCAGTGCAAAACGGTACAAACTGCTTTAGAAATAGGTCTTCATTCTTCCTGAATAAATATTAATGAAATTGATGGGTTGTATGTTAAGCACGTAATTAATTTTATAAGAAATGTCAAACTATTTTCGAAAGACAAAGGTTTGCAGCAGCTTGCCTTATAATAGCGAAATCCTGGAAACAACCTATACATCAGGAGGTGCATAGACAGATTGCAGGATACTCATATAATGGATTACTCAGCAATACATTCAAATTCTGGCAGTGTCCATTCTGTTTTGTCTGTTGCATTTTGTTTTCACAGTCATGTTTATTTCAAAGAATTTTAATCTCAAATTACTCTTTGCACAGCAGCTTGTTCTTACTCTATCAATACTATGCAATTTCATACTTGAGGATATAGTCGTAAAACTCTTATTCTTTCATTCATTTTTTTCAATACATCATTTGGTCGGCCTGCTTGGTCCCTCTAGCTGGCTCTTGATTCCTTGTGTCCAGTGACTGGTGTTTAATCTTTTTTTTTTTTCCTGTGTAGCGTCTGATTAACCCAGGTTACTAAATGTCAGTTCTTTCAGAGATTTAAAGGTCTGGTGTGGGGACTAGTCAGCGGACAAGTAAGGATAACTCTTCTTACTGTGAGCTGTTGCTGAGTGGGCCACCAAGTTATTTCCTCAAATTAAGACAGACAAATCAGACAGGTAGGCAGTAATGAGCTCTATCTTCAGGGTGTCCTGAAGAAGAACGGGGAAAGGTTTCGTCCCTGGTGCGCAAAGAGAAATAGACAGTGGGCAAGTCAGAGCAGATCCCCAGCTCTTATAAGTAGGATCTATACTGAGATCCAAAGCTTTAAGCTTTATATAGACAGGGCCCCTTTATGTTAGCCAAACTGTCACAGCAGGGTTGTAAGACAGCTAAGGGTGTTTTTGATTGCCAGCTGCCAAAAGATTACCTAATACCCTTAAACATACTAGCATGCACATATTTGTTGAATGAACCATATTATTTAGAAGTGAGTTCTAAAACTAGAGGATCTGCCTACTCTAACTAGAAAAAAGAAAACTCCTACCCTTATGAAAGTGGCTGAGTGCTCAGCAATCAGTATAACTTACTAAATGTAATAGAATCCAGTAAAACCCTCAGCTTTCAAACTTATGCCCAAGAGACAAGAAGACATTATGTACCACCCTCCTGAAGGATGACCACACCACTTATGAGGAAGTCTTGCCGCCGCCCCCCCCCCACCCAATTCAAGCCTGAATTTGGTCAGTCTTGAATTCTAACTACCAATTTATAGAAAATAAAGAGAAACAGGTTAAACTATACCACATGGTTATAATTGGCAAAATCTATTCTGTTTGAAAGGCTCCAGAACATTTCAAAATGCAAACTGTAAAAGGCAAAGGGAAAAAAAAAGATTAAGGGGATATACACAGATTAAAGATACTTACGAGATAGCAATTAGTAACAATGTAAAGTCCTTATTTGGATCCTGATTCAAACAAACTTAAATATCCATGTATGACATTTGAAACAATGGAAATTCGAACAAATATTTACTAGATTTGATGATGTAATTAGTTAAAAAATTGTTTTACACGTGTGACAACATATTGTGACAACATTATGCTTTCTGGAAGTCTGTATCTTCTAGATACAAACTGAAATATTTATGTAAAAAAAACTTGAAGTCTTTAGAAAAAAGTTTAAGAGTAATATAAAATTGTTTAGCTTTGGGACATTCTTGACACTTCCGAACATGTTAAGCTGTAATCACCTTTTTTTTCATAATCTATCATTTTATAGCAAAGTTAAAACAACATATAGCATAAATGTGGGAATTCCTTATTTCCGTAAAAAGTGGTAGAACAAATTCAAGTAACTGAAACTGGAAGGTATTCTCCACCCTTCATGCAGCGATATGGCCAATGCCAGAGGAAATAAAATACTAGATGATGCAATTTAATGATTCATTTTCAATCTAATTTAAATTTGATTCTTCAAAATAAAAATGATTCTAATGCTTAAAACTAGCCCTAAGTGACAGTAGCTCCAATCACGGTGCTGTGTTTCCCAGAGCTGCTTTTGAGCTTAACTGAATGCAGGAAAAGCACTGAAACCAGTCTGGCTTATATTCAAATGTGAGAGTCTACATAGCCCAGAAGTAGATTGCCAGGTCTGGACTCAGATAGCCTGTTTACAGCACTGTTCTGGCACTTCCTTGCCCTATGAACTTTGGCCAGTTTCTTAACCTTTCTGTGCCTTTGATATTCATCCATAAGAAGAGGATAAGAAATCCTGCCTATTAGGACTGTCAGAATTAAATAAACACACATGAACAAATGCAAGCAAATATTCAATAAATATTGGCTATATTTATGGCTCTGAATTCAGGGGTAGGAAAACTGATTCGATAATATTAAAAGTTTTATGAAAATTTAGTTTCAGAAACTAGAACTGTTTTAGAATATTCTCAGGTTTGTGAAATAAGTAGCACTGATTATGCTTAAATTGAACATAAGACTTGGTTGTTATAAATAAAAGAATAGTCACTTGGTTCTTAATTTGAAACTTTTTCCCCATTCAGTTAAAAACAACCCAAAAGATCAAACCCAGGGTGAAATCTGTCCCTTAGTGCTTAAGATTTCATACTAGTTCTCAATACCAAAAATTAAGAGTAAAAAATTGTGCAAAATGTTTCAGTAAAAACACACAATGAAATACTCTGGAAATGACTGATTCTTAAAAACACCTACAAATATAAGCCAGACAAACGTAAAAAAGTGAAACAAGATGAACTATTTTTCTGGTCATAAAATATTTATTAAGGTATATTTTAGGGAATATAGTGAATATAAAATTTAGGATCACAATATGAAGCAATTTCAATCCTCTCAAAAAGTCAGCCCAGTCCTCAATGCTCTGCAGATGTAAAACCACTGGTGAGACTCACTAAAAGCAGTTTGACTAGTACAGAAGAGGCTTTTCACATGAACATTTACAACTAGATCATCTGAATACCTCTTTTAAGTGCAAAACCACACCACATTACACTAATGCAGCAACAATGCATTCATATTGTTTTCATTAGTAGTCAGCTTGCATAAAACACCAGAAGAAAGCACAATGGAGCTCACAAAATTGGCTAAAAAAAATGAACCTGTCCTGCAAAACACACACTGTAATGGAAGAAGACATTAAAAATGTATTATGCACACTACAGAAGCTGCGTTCATTCCAACAATCTCAAGTGTCACTTCCTTTTCTGAAAATCAAATTACATGAACCAGGCACAACTAATATTTGGGAGGCAGTGTGTAGCTAAAACTTCATTTAACTAATTATTCAATGATTTAAAAAATCCCCATAAATCTTTTCTGTCCTGAGGTAGTTGCAAAATAAATCATAACTTGGATATCAACTAGAGCTGAGGCTTTGACTTTTTACTCATTAAAACTAGTTGTTAAACTGACAAGAACTACCTTTTGATATTTAAAAGACAGTTGAGAAATGGGCCTCTTACTACACACACAAGATGATGGCTACGTAGGAAAGAGGATTAGCTGCTTCAGAACGTGAGAGATATGGTCCACCATTGCTTCCACCCCCCCCCCACCCCAACCATTTTAGATTCTTTATTGTCCAAAAAGCCACGGGGAGCAACACAGTAGAAGTAGACAAATCATCGTCCTTTGCTGTAGCCAGGGAAGAAAAGGTCAAGTAGAGTCTGCAGAACCTCATTGGGAATCATGATGTAATTCTGGCCAAGATCGTGCCGGCAAGCAGGGCAGGAGAACACTTGAGCCTTAAAGGAGCGCTGTAAGCAATCCTAAGGCAAAACCAGAACCAAAATGAAACAAAATAAAAAAACACCTCATTTCATCTGAGGGTAAAGCATATAGAAAGTACTCAACAACCTAGGCTTTTAAACAGAACTAGAAACTTACTGTTTGGCAACAAGAGAAACATAAAACAAGAACAACTGTCAAGGCCTGAATCTGCACTATGAAAATTAACCTACAGACGTGGCTTTAGTTCCACCTCTAACACATACTGTGAGACTTCAGGTAAATGACCACTTTTGTATACATTAATTTCCTCATCCAGTAAAAATGAATGTTAGAATTCTGCATGTTTCCACTAGCCTCACCTTCTAGGCTGGATTTTAATCCTGATCTTTCCTGATAGAGCACAAAAGAAAAACAACTCAGGAATCCCCTGCTTAAAACTATATCTATTTTATGAAGTCAATGTATAATGTGCTTTCCAAAAATATATTTAGCTCTACTTAACTGACTCAAGGTCACATACTAACACTTATGTGGAAGGTCGGTTTCCATTTTACAAAAGAAACTAAGTTCAGAAGTTAGGTCAGGGCACGTAACCACCAGTCAGTAGAACAAGATTCCAACCTTGGTTTGACTGAAATTCAAATTCCTTTTACACCACATTGATAAGACAATATTCAACTCCTCTGGGCATGCTGCCAGACAGAATCTGTTCTAGGTCCCCTCAAGTACACGAAATTATTTCAGTTTGCACTATAATATATGAAACATACGTAAGCTGTAACAGAAAATAGCAACAACACGTTACTTTCTTCTCTATTTCAACCCCTCCTCAATAATTTCAAACATGATAGAATGTTGAGACTATACAGATTTGAATTACTATAGAATTAAAACATGGATTCACCACCAAGATGTAATTAAATGCTTCCTAACCAGCAAGGTTCCTTATCTATTCTGCTTCATGAAAAAAATGCTTGTTCGCGTGCTGAAAAGAGGTTTGGAGGTTAGTGTGCCTTCTGGCCTAACAAGGGAAAATGAGAAAGGAGTTCTACTTACTTTACAGACATTGTGGAGGCAATCTGTTGTCACAGGCTGGTAAACTAGCTCCTGGCAGCAGACACACATAAAAGATTGTTCCAATTTTTTCAGAAAATTCTAGAATGGTACCCAAGGAGAAGAAAAAAAGGTTAGCATTTCATAATATATTAAAAGAATTCCAAATAATTGGAGAAAAAAGTGTCAATCCCATTCAGTATGTTTTCTATTAAGAAAAAAATCAAGTAGTGATTGTAACTACAAGCAAATGTGTAATAGCAAACTGCAGAAATCCCATCCATAAGATAGACACATTAGTTTTTAAATCTTAGGACTGAGTTGCAAAGGTTGCAAAGTCAGGACATATGGCTTTAAAAAGTAAACTTCATATTCCAGAGATTACTATTTTTCACTTAAAAAAATCATGAACAGCCTGTCTCAGGTCATTACATACAGATCTATTTTCAAAAAGCTCCATGGTATTCTAATATATCTATATATATTCAATCTTTTTCTCTTACAAAACTTCAATACTTATTTTTTATGCTTAAAAAGATAAAAGCACTTGGCAATAATACTCTAGTATCTAAGACCCCAAAGAATCAACGTATTTATTTACCTAGAATAATTTTCTGTGATATTTTGCCCCAATCCCCAAATCCCATATTTTCCTGGTGCTACTGTTTACTCAAATTGGGACTAAATTACAGAAGGTCGAGCTTTATAAAGCAAACATGATCAGATGGGTAGTCTATAATCTTCAAAAGCCATTACTGGGTTCCATCTTATCCAAGCTGTTTGTTTAACCTAGAAGGAAAAGTAGTTTTTTGAATAGTCACCAGGATAATCCTCCACTCAGTTATTTTTTGGTAGTAGGAGAGTATATTTTATGTTTGTTCTTTATGTTAATAAAAAAAAGTAGAATCTACAGGAATTTCAAGTAAAAAAAAAAAACCCAAAGATTCCATTTCATAGTTATGTCTTGATAGTAACTTATTTTTAAGCATGGATTATAAAGCTCAAATGAATTATCAATGAAGTGTTATTCAACACACTAGAAGAATATACCAGTTAGGGGGAGATGCGGAAAAAACTTAACTTTAATACCAGGTACCTTCTCTCTGACAAACTACTTTGTTAATGACTGATATTTCCCCAGTACCTCCACAGTGCCTGTAATATGAGCGTATTTAGTATCAACATTTTGATTTCCTACAATGTACCAGGCACTCATCTACATAGCAGTAATAAAAAGGCCAAGTCTCTGCTCTCATGAACTTTATATTCCTTTAGGAGAGCAGATTTTTAAAAACTCAGCTTCAGATAGTAGTATCTGAGGAAACAACGCAAATTAAAGCAAGAGTAAGGAGGGTCTATTGTAGAAAGGATAGCCAGGGAAAGCCTCTCTGAGGAGTGTAGTATTTTGCAGAAACTTACAAGATATGAAGGAATGAGCCACACGAAGATACAGAGAGGAGAATTCTAGTCAGAGAGATGGTATATGTGTAAAGGCCTAGGAACAGGAACAGGTTGAGTGTGTTTAAATAGCACAGATGTCACTGTGGCTAAAGCAGTTTGGGCCTGAGAGAGCAGCAAGAGGAGAATGCAGAGGTAGGTAGGGATGGATGCCAGATCATATAGGGCCTTGGGAAGGTGTTTGGATATAAGCATACATATGTAATATATGCATTTATTTAAAAGTCACTGCTGGCCAAAACCTGATTTTTCTGGCTTACTAAATGTGTTCCTGATTTATCTGAAAAGAAAGGGCATGAAACCTACACAGGGCAATAGTACATAAATGTTCAGAGTAACCACTAGCAGCAATGTCACAGTCACCTGACCTAGGTATAGGTATGTAAGATCCTGCCACCAGGGGCAGGATTTTTATTGTTTCTGTTTGTTTGAGAACTGTCAGTTGGTGACTTTCACATAAAAGTTACATTGAAAGAAGAGGTTGAAAAGTATACTTGATTTGCACATACCTACCAAGTCTCGCAGGATTTGACCACTTCAATAATTTGTTAAAATTGATAAACAGGGTATATGAAAAGCCACAGATTGAAGCCTAATACACGTCCAACCCAGACAACAGACGCGCAAAAGAGAACTTCCATGTGCACTCAGGTGGCATTATCCTTCAACTGTATCTGCTACTTTGTCTTCTGCCCACTCACAGCTGGAACTCACCTGAGTTATTACTAACTAGCTGTATCCTCTCCAACCAGAAAATAATCAGACCATGACCAACAACTGCTTGCTGTTTCTTACTTGCTCTAAGTGAAAAAGAATCTGACGTACCAGAGTCAGACTCTCCATATACCTGGTTCTCTTGGCTAAAAAGCAAGTAACACTTCTCACAGAGCTAACTCACTTTTCTCTGTCCTCTAAACATGTAAGTCTCATTCTACCCAAGGACAACCCAAAATATCACATTTATAGACGAAACAAAGAAAAAAAACCCTCCAGTATCAATCCAAAGGGCATCTGATAAACCTCATTCATTTCTAAGTCTACAAACTGTATCAGGAAGATGTTTCCATAATGATGACTATTTGTCAAACAAAAAGCAACATAAAAACTATGAGAGTTCCCTCTAAATGCACATAAAAGGGGCATATAGATACGCATTAACGCCATTTCAGACACACAAGAAGTTCTGGCCAACGTACTCAGAAAAATGAAGAAAACATTGGAAGGAAGAAATTACTAAAAAATGACAAAGTGGAATTTCAAGAGAGGATACTAGACCTCACCCACAACAGCAGCTTTTCTTTTTGAAGAAAGCAGAAGAGTACCGATATTACACATGACAAGGGGCTAATATCTAAGAAAACAAAAGAATCAAATTTATAAGCAAAATTAGAGACAATAAGAACAGTGAGCAAAGAATGAACAGACAATTTACATTTGAAACCCCTACCTTTTGGGATTTGATAAGAAAGCTTCATTGCAAAACACAGCTTAACACAAAACCCAGATGTCAGTTAACCTTGAAATTCCTTTTCACTTAAAAATTTTATCATTACCAAAAAAAAAAGGGAAAAAAATCCAAAACATATGAAATACTTAAATAAATGCTGGTTTATTTTACTCCTAGGTTGAACATGTGGGCATTGAAAATTATGCTGAATTGCTTAAGACTTGTTCTATCAGGTAACTTTGAGCTATAACAAAACTTTCCTGATGAATTTTAGATTAAACTGAATGTGTTCCACAACTGAAAATTCTTCCTATGAACAGCACCTCACCATAAATGATCAAGTTCAAGCACAGAGAGGTCAAAAAACCAACATCTAAGAGGACAAAAATCAATTTAAAAGCATCAAGTGCTGCCTCATTTCTGAAAGGTGGCCGTACTGGGTGAGAAGATTAGATAAAAGGACCAAGTTTTAACTGACTTGTGAAAATGATAATTCATAGGGAAAATATTTTTCATCATTTGTTAATATTAGAAACTTATTAAAAAATATTTACATACTGGTCCTTCCACAAGAGATGCAAGAACTTCATCCCATAGCTTCTGGTTTTGATGATCTTCTCTGATTAGATGTTGTTGTTGAGGGGTTAGTTGGAAAGCCTCAACTGCTTCTGCTGAATCTGATGCTTTCGGTACTTTGGAGGCACTTGGACAATCATCTAGATTTATTTAAAAATACATCAGCACACTACAAGTGGTTCTAAGCAGAACTATGAAACGAAAGAGTAAACTGGCACCAATTATGTTTAGCATGAAGATAACCAGCGTAGAGCAGCATTTAACTTTCCCATATAGTTTAGGATACTTTGTTTAGGCTCTGACACTATTAAGATACACAAAAAGCTCACCCCACCCCACCCCCACCAAAAAAAAAAAACCCTTCATTTTTCTTTTAATTTCTTATGAGTTTTCAATTTACTCCCTTAATATTTCTCTTTATTAGAAACTATGTTATTCAGATTTATGTCCTGCAATCATTACCTACCATCTGTAGATGGCCTTTTTGGGGCTCCACTGGCCTTCTTTGACTGTCCTTTAGTCTTCTTCCCTTCCTTATCTGAAGGGTAACCTACTGGATACTGACGAGGGAAAAAAGTACAATGTAGATTTAAGCTTCACAGAGAAGAGGGGTTCTAGATCCTTGTCAGAAATTTAAAAAGGGGAATGGGGAGGAATCTATACTTTCCCTAAATTGAAAAGATTTATATAAAGGACACGGACGTTTAAAGAAACAGAATTAAAAGGACAGAAGACTATTAAAAATCCCCAATTCAGTGTAAAACCATGTAGCTTTGACTGTTAAAGATATTCCATTTTATCTTAGTTTCAGATCAGTGATGATCTTAGTTTCAGATCAAAAAGAGGAAAGAACTTTTTAGGAGTTGTGACTAGGGGGCTTAAAAAGTTTGAGAAAGAAAGGAAAGTAGAATTAGATATGAAGGTAAGTGAAGATCAACCAAAGAGCACAATAGATGATACTCATATAGTTGGCGTTACACTAAGTTATGGAGCCAATCTTAAAAACAAAAAACCCCATGAAGGGCCAAATTTCTATCACCCCAAATTAAGAGGCAGGGGTGGGGTGGGGTGGGAGAGCTTTTAGAAGACCTAAAGCCACTAAATTACTGAATTCTTTATCAACTAAAAGGTTAGGCTTTAAGGGATAAATTCTACCCTATTACCCTTGTGTTTTATTGGCTATGCTTTCTTTTGGACATGCTTTGTGATATCACTCATATTTAAAGCTCAATATGTTATACAGGCCTCATCAATGATATTAACTCATCATAGCTGACTGGCTTATATGCTTTGTTCTGCTCAACTGTTTCAAATTTAACCTATCTAGAACACTGCTCTGCTGAACAGCAGACCTGAAAAAAAAATCCTTTGAAAATGGATTTAACAATAGGTTTAAAAAATATTTAGTTAAAAAAGGAATTATTTTGACAGTTATTTTAGCAGCTGATGGGTCTCATTTAAACAATTCTATGAGTTTAAAAAGAAAACAAAAACAGAAACAGACTTGCACTAGAAGAGACACACTCACCTGCCTGGGTGGTCAGACACTTGCCCATAGTTCAGCCCCTACACATGCAGTGTGGGCAGAGCCAGGGGAAATGACAAAGCTGGTAGTCTTTACGAGAAGCACAGCGATGGGGAATGATGGAGGATGAACTCAAACCATGCTCTGAAGTCAGTGTCAGGGACAAAGTCTAGGGTGTATAGGCAGTGGAGGGGAAATGTAGCCATACCATCCATTATGCACAAAAAACCAACAAAGTCTTATATGGGTTAACAGTTGAGCATGGGCAAAGGGAAAAAAAAAAAAGGCAAAGCACTAAAGGTGGTGACAGGACAAGGAAGCAGCTTTGAGGGGGAAGAGAGAAAAGGGGTGAGGAAAAGTGAGAAGGGTAGAAAGCAGACCACTCTTATAAGCCACCTCCCCCCTTCCCCTACCAGAGACACACCCCCTGTGCCCTCTAGGATAAACTTCCCTTCTCAAGGCCTCTTATATCTAAATTTTAGGTATCCCTTTCCCTCATACTTCAAGTCCAGATTGAACTGGAAATACAGCTGACCCTTGAACAACATAGGGGGTTAGGGCGGGGCCAATCCTCTCAAGTTGAAAATCCCAGTGTAACTTATAGTTGGCTCTCCGCATCTGCAGATTCAACCAACCACAGATATGTACTGAAATATTTGCTATTGAAAAAAATCCATGTATAACTGGACCCATGTAGTTCAAACCCATGGTGTTCAAGGGTCAACTGCATTTTACATTTCATTGTCAAGCCCAGCTTTCCTCAAGCACAATTCTTGGTCTTAGGGCAGTTTGACACCTAGGATGCTACTTTTTTACTTCTTTTCCTTCCGTATACTTGCATGATCTCATTCCTCACCCCTTACAGTCCACTGACCAACTGCTGTGGGTTATATCCAGTGTTAAGGCACATAGATAGTACAGAGGCGTACGTTTTTATGAAAATACAAGTAGCCTAGACAAATGTAATCTAACCTGTAAACGTAGACATAGTCTCCTTGACCGTTCTATTCCTTCTGAGGTCCAAGGAGCAGGTTCAACATCATCTCTCCTTAAAAGATAGCGCCAAACCAAGAATCCATGGCTTGATGAAATCTCTGGCCAGTATTTCACCACCTAAATCGTAATATTTCAGTACTAGTTTGAAATGTAAAGTTCAGACTTATTTATAATGTCATATTAGTGTTTTAAGTAAACTTGGCAGAACTAAATGCAACTTTGAAAGATACTTGCTCTGCTGTAATAGTAAGTAAAAAATATGCACTTAAATATTGTTTTGACCTTATTTCCTAATTATGATAATTCCCATTAAGTATAGATTGCTATAAATTTGAAGTAGCAGCAAGATTATGCTCATTAATTAATAGAATTTTGCATAATAGTAGATAAAAATGGTGGCAGTAGATGTCTTCATTTTTAAAACAAAGAATGCAACCTATTTTCAAAATTATGATGTGCTCCGCTTCGAAAAATCTATTAAAATTAGAATCATTCTGGAAGATATAAGAATCAATATCTACAACGGCCAAGTTATTTGAACAGTTTTATCATAAGAGAATATATACTTGTAAAAAAAACTTAACCCAAAATATAACTCTGCCTTTAGGGACTTCAGATAAGCCTTAAAAGACAAGTGTCAAAATTAAGAGATCGTTTTGTACGTGTTGTATTTCCAGAAAAAGTAGAAAGACCAACCAAGATGATCTATTGTTTCCTTTAGCCCACCCACAGTAGAGCAGTTCCCTGTGGCAACCCTGTCTTGAAAGCCCAGGAAGAATGACTAACAAGATGTCATGCCAGATAGAGCACCTTATAAATGCCATCATATCTGTTGCCTTCTTCAGGAGCATATTTGCTGATCTTCCTCCCTTTAAAACTGCGTATCACTCTGACTGGCTTACCAGCTCTCCAATTCCGAGACTCTGCTCCAATTTTATCATCCAATGGAGCATCACAGTTTAGGGCCAATGCCCTAAAAAATAAAACAAAGTCTTTATACCAAGTAATCTTTCTTCAAGTATATAATCGCATCATTAGCTCAATTAAAAGGTGAATTATGCCTTACCTGATGGTTAAGATTCTATGATTCTTTCCATATTATTCCAGATAATAGGATTATGCTTTCCCCCACCAGCAGAGAAGACAAATCAGTTTTCTGATGTCACCCCCAAGCCAGGGGATTGGTTCTCAGATAGCCTGTAGGGTTCTTCTGAAAGTAATAACATCTGTGCCACGTATAATAGAAAACAACTAGAAATACATGGAATTTTCTTTAAATAACGTTTGTTGAGGGAAGGGAGAAAGTTGGAAAACTAAAGCAAGTGATTGTTGTAATAGTTATTTTTGATAAGGGAATGAGGTAAATTGCTGGAAAAATGTAGAAAGAAATCCAGAAAAATAAATTTGTCAGCAAGGTATGAATGACCTTTCTAGGTCTACTTTCCACATTCCAGACAATAGAGATTCCTTAAAGTTTAGAAGATAATAAGAACAAGTTTAATATGAGAATATCCTTTAAAGACTTCCAGTAAAAAGGTAAGTGTAAATAAAACTGAAGCATTCAAATACCTGTGCTAAATCATGACAATAAAGATTTTTGGCTGCTCAAGATCACTACATTTTACTGATGACACATGAACAAGGAGGAACACTGAGCTGGAAGCAGCACTGGATTTAGCTGAAGCTTCCTTAGTATGTGTACTCACCTAGTAGTAATTAATCAGTAAGGTTAATAGACGTTAGAAGACCTTCCTTGGGGAAACTTAGTCCTGCTCCCCAAAAGACAAACTAGAATGTATTTAAAGTTAGTATTTTTCCTCTAAGACACCTATATCCTAAGTGAGAAGAATCCACTAAGAACATTTAAGGTTAAAAAAAAGATACCCCCCCCTCAAATCTGGTAAAATCAGATATGATACAACATGCTTTTTCAGGGTATAGTTCTTTTTATGCAAGCTCAAAAACAAACCAAAAAACCCCAAACAAAAGACCTTAAGACTAAATGACTAATCTACTATAATCTTTCTATCATAGTTAAAGTAAATGAACTTAAGTGTTTTGTTAAAACATTTTTTTAATAGACATGGTCAGAGAGTTAAAGGTCACCAAGTTATCTTTTTTATCTCAAATGGGAGATGAATTAAAACTCTGAGGTAGAAGAAAATGTAGCCATCAATTCTAGGGCTGGTATTATTTATGGAATACCTATTGAGATACATATACTTCATCCTCTTAAAGAGCTAAGAAAGAGATATGTACTATCTTCACATTAATGAGTGGAATGCTTTGGTGCTCACAGGTACCTTCCATCATAATGACTGCACCATTAACTGGAATTATTAACTCACTTCTAGTTTCACCTAAGTATGCAGTCTGTTCAAGTTTGTGTAAAGAGTCCAAGAGGATGAAACTAGGCAAAACAACAAGGCTTTTCCATTATTCTATCCACAGCTCAATCGATTGCCTCTAACCGCCCTGATAAAGGATGGCCAGGTTACCTGCTGCCCTCTTCAGTTTCATAAAGTGGAAGAGCTGAGAAGAAACAGGAACAAACTTCTCAAAAGCAAAAAGCAGGTATCAAACTACCTCTTAGTAGAGAAACAAAAAAGGAATTAGACCATATACACGTCAGGAAAGAGTATACTATGGGTCAGAGCTTTCACCTCAGCTTTCGTGTTTATAAAACATATAGGTACCTTTGCCTAAGAGGCCTTTACAATCACAAGGTGTACTCACAGCTTCATGTATAAATTACCTGAAGGAATGTTAGTCTCCGTGATAAGTCAATCCTAAATTGTTTTGAGTTTCTATTTCATTTTCACTACCTTCCTTATTAATATAAACATTTTTACTACTTGTCAATTATTTTCTGAGATTGTGACATATGATAAACAGGGTATATTTATTAGATTCTTCAAAAGCTTGACAAGAATCTATCATGTACATTACAAGTGCAGGTAGTTACAAAGGAAGTTTCATTCAAGCCAAATAATCTTATTATTAAAGGGAAAATATAATTTTCAGATTTGACAACATGAAAAAGCCCTTTTGCAAATTCAAGATACATTTTCATTGACAATACACATCGAAATATTTCTAATTCCTTTTAAGATCATTCTTCCTAAAGAGTTGCTTTCTTGTTAGAAAAAGACTGCGTAGGGGCTGGACTCCTACCTCAGCAATGTTTCACCAGCAAATCTGACCTGTCTCCTCTGCTGGTTCAATAAAATAATCCTACTGTCAGAAATAATATAGAAGGAAGACATAAAAACAGATTCTATGTAACTTGGTATGCAACAAAGTCTTGAAATCATAAAGTATATTCTTTACTTCACATGGTAATCAGAAATTAAGGACACACTACTTAAAACTGAGTGATTTAGACTCAGGAAAGCGAAAAATACTCACTTTTACTCAGTATTCCACAAAATACCCTTAATAATAGGATACAAAAAATTTCAACTTCATGATCACAAAATTATCAGTATGACAGGTTATAATGTGGTCATTGGTATCTGATGGTTTGGGTTACTTAATTATTGGTATTAGCATGCATTTACAAAATAAAACATTTTGAAGTTATTAAATTTTCTATTCCCGTGGAAGCTGGAATATCATGAATATTTCTATAGAATAAAGTCAGCACAAGGTGGCTCTTTTGTACCTAAACATTCTCTTTTTTAACAGATAAAAGACATTTTATCATAAATCCTAAAAGCACCTTGTGTAGTTCTGATTAAGTTATCTGATGTTTCACTTATGCACATAAATGTGGCTCCCAAACATAACCCTATTTCACATTAGTCTCCTCTAAAAAGAAGTTTGTCACTTTAAAAGATAAATCTGTGTTTAGTAGAACATAACTTTGACCAATGTGGTAGTAGATAAGCCACCTTGTCCTCAATTTCATTAAATTATATAGGTTCCTTTCCTTTAAAGGTTTCAACATGTTTCCAAATGCAAAGCACATGTATTAAGACTGGGAATTATGTCATTTAAAAAAATGATACTAAGAAATAAGTTAGGAAGCTTATAAGTAATTATATACTAATCAGGTAATAGGATTTATATTTTAGCTATATTAACTCACAATTTAAGATTCTCCTCTACAGTGTAAGTTATAAATTATAGTCCTATAATCCAACTTTTACACAAAGCCCAAATTCTTAACAGTCTTTACAAACTAACAATATAGAGTACCTGTTCATGTTTGTTAATGTTTGATCAGCCGATGGTGCACCAATTCTTTTATTACCAGCAAGATTTTTACCACCACTCCCAGTGTATGTGAATTCATCACCTCGGTCCTGCAGGAGAACATTTTTGGCATTAAAACACCTAAACCCAGGTATAATTCACCAATTCTTGTTTCAGAGTCAGAACTTTTGGTTCGGATGTTATAAGCTGACATGTTCTCTCAAGGTATCTATCTACCAAAATAAGGCAAAATTAAAATGCAATCTTGTGTGTAATATACCTTCAAGCTGTATCACTTGATCTAAAGATTTCATTTTAAAGTTATAGCTTCCAACACCTCCAAACATAGCTATTCTTATACAAATAATTTATAGAATGTTACAAAATAAGGTCTTATGGGTTGGGAGTATTGTTTAGTTTAATTCAATGTTATTAAAATCAACTTATCAATATTAATTTGTAGGTTCTTTACAGGGCACCATTTTAATAAATACTCCAAAACTGATTTCCCAACAGCAATCTATGCCATATCCAAGGCTTTTTTTTTTAAAAAACATCTTTATTGGAGTATAATTGCTTTACAGTGGTGTGTTAGTTTCTGCTTTATAACAAAGTGAATCACCATATCCAAGTTTGCTGCTAAATATCAAACTTAAAAATCGTAACAGCATTGTAAGTTCCCCACATTTTACAGTCCATGGGTTTACTCAAATTATATTGGCATAAAACAATTACCTATCATTAAGAAGAAAGTTAGAAAAGAATTTGGATACTAAAAGTTGTATAGCATCTACTAAATGTGAAAAAAAACACGCCCAAAGAAGATATTAAAAACTAGCTCCACCAGTAGCTACAAATTTATATTGCTATTGTTTTTGCCTAATTCAGTACTTAAACCGAGAAAAGTAACTATCAGTATGTAAATTAATTCTAACACTATCTCAGTAGTGGTTCTTCTTCAATGCAAGATTATTTTAACTAGTTCAGACTGAACTTAAGATAATGAAGTTTTCTCTACTTAATTCTTGCTTGTAATAAAGGTCAATTATTTTGCATCTAGTTTTTCCTTTGATTAAAAGTCATAACTAAAATCTCATGGTTTTAAGTGTTTCCATATGTCCTAAAACCTTCATTCAATTCACTTTGTTGACCCAAAATTGAGGTCTATATTTTAAAGAATAAGGTGTTAAGGAATTTCATCTTCAGTGTATACTCCATTTGAAGGATTCTAATAAATAAGTACATCTAAAACAGTCCAGAATACTTCTTAAATTGATCAGATACAGTCTTCCAAATGGTATCTGGATTGACTTCACAATGCTCATATTTATAACCTTGTCGACTTTTAAAGTTGTAACTGTGGTAGTGCTATAAAGGAAAAAGTAGTGTGAACTAGGTAGGAGAGAGCATAATAGGGACAACCTAAGTTCAACAGTGTTTGAAACGTAAGAACAAAAACATTTCTGATTATTCTTCAAGCAGCAAATAATCATGTAAAAATAGTTAAATTCTATGTCATTATCTATGCTTGAATTCATCATTATACCATGAAAGCACGCGGATGAAACAGACTGGGAGAAAATACCTGCAAACTACACATCCAATGAACAGTAAAAACAAACAAAACCCACAACCCAATTAGAAAATGGGCAAAAGACCTGAAGAGCTACACCACCCAAGAGGATATACACATAGCAAATAAATAAATCATGTCCAACACTCTTAGCCATTAGGGAAATGTCAACTAAAACTACAATGAGCTATATCTACATACCTATCAGAATGGCTAAAAGAAAGCAACAACACTGAATGCTGGTGAGGATGCAGAGAAACTGAATCACTCATACACTGCTGATAAGAACAAGAAGTGGTACAGTCACTCTGGAAAATACTTCAGCAGTTTCTTTTTTTCCTTTTTTTTTTTTTGGCAGTTTCTTAAAGAACTAATCATGCAACTACCATACAACCCAGCAATTACACTTCTGGGCATTTATCCCAAAGAAATGAAAAATGAACACTCATATTTACAAAAAAACCTGTACACAATTTTTAATGCAGCATTATTTGCTGGAAATAACCAAGATGTTCTTCAACAGGTGAATGGTTGTACTGTGGTACACCTATATCCATGGAACACTACTCAGCAATAAAAGGGAATGAACTATTGACACATGCCACAATTTGAGGATTATATGCTGAGTGAAAAAAAGCCAATCCCAAAGGTTATACACTATACGATTTCATTTGTAAAAATTTTTGAAGTGACAAAATTATAGAAACAGAGAACAGATTGGTGGTTGTCTGGGGTTAAGGGGGGTTGGGGGAGCAGATATAGTATGGTGGCTAAAAAAGGGCAACATGAGGGATCCTTGTGGTAAGGGAAATGTTCAGTGTCCTGAATGTATCAATGTCAGTATCCTGGTTGTGATATTAAACTATAGTTTCGCAAGATGTTACCACTGGCTGAACCTGAATAAAGGGCAAAGACATCTCTGTATTATTTCTAATGCTACATGTCAATCGACAATTATTAAAAATGTACATAAAAGAAAAGATGAAAAAAATGAAAAAAAAATGTAAATGAGTCCAAAATTAAAAATGAGCTCTAAAGAAAATTTTCACTGCAATAATCAGTACACACAAAGCTTAAAGACTGCCAATTGATTTACTTTTTAACTGGTAAAAAACTGACTACTTCAACATAAAAACGATGCTAAAAGAGATGGGATTTATCCTGGACAAAGCTTCTGTATTTTACTGAATGATCAAGACAGGTTCTAAAGAACAAGTTTGTATCATGACTTACTACTTCATCCGCAAATCCACCAGCCAGGACAAGAGAGTAAGCTCCATCATTACTTCGACCATGAATTCCACCAACATGGGGCCTATGGACACCCGCTTCGCTCACCTATAACATCAAGAGAAAGGCAAAATACCTTTGAACAGTTCGTTAAGTTACGTTTACAAAATGGTTTCACATATGTTATTGTATCCTAAAAGCTTCAACTAAGAACTGAATATCACACAGAATTCTAAGTTTTGCTCACAGACTACTTCTCCCCAACTATATATCCTTCAGGTACTGAACTGATAACTCTTAAAACTGCTCAGGCCTAGAACTGTGTTTCAAAATAACTATTAAATAATTATTATCCTATGTCTATTGGTAATTCCAGCTCAGTTTGGGCAAAAAATAATTTACTATAAGTGCTCTAGATCTCTTTTTTTCTCATTTCTCATCTTTCATTATGGCACTGTTCCCTAGCCAAGTCAAAAAGGCAAGAGTCATTTCAGCCTCATTCTTCTGTATTCTTCAAACCCATCTGGTCGCAAATATTGCTGATTTGATCGCCTAAATCTCTCAAAACCATCTTTTTCTACTTTCACTGATATAAGCCTAGTTTGAGTATGAATACTTAAAACATACCCTTTTTCACTGCCTCCAGCAGTTTTGTTCCTTCAAACTCATTCTACCTATCACAAACAGAATGATCCTTTTGAGAACATATCTGCTTTTAATTTCCAACTGCTTAACATGTATTAAACAGTCTTAATAGTATATTAAGCCCAAGTTAAGTATTACATATTACCCTCTCTCAACCAGGCTGCTATCTACTTTCCCAGCCTTATCTTCAGCTTCTCCATTATGGAGCCTATACATCTGAGCCCAACTACTCAATGATAAACATACTACCCATTTTTCAGTTTATTCATGCAATTCTTCTATTTCAATGGCCTACTACTTTTCCCCATGTATCTTCAATGCTGGCTCACTTAAACTTAAGTGTCACTTCTTTGCGTACTTCAAACTCCCTAAGAGAAGTATTCTAATTCATTTGTTTATCACACAACTGTTCTTAGCAGAGTAAATCCAAGCCTGTATAGTGGGCTAGGTAAAGAGGCACATTAGAAGTTGATGAGAAGCTGATAAGAGCAACAGAACCTGGATTTAGGCCTTGGAAACACTTAGGTACTTTAGAGCATAGGACCATTTGATTCTCAACCTCACCAACCCCGATAATAAATCATGCTGAATCTTCCCTACTTCCTAAACTGCAAATCTGTCCTCCTAAATGCTTAGGCCAATGACCTCAGTCATCTTACACCATTATTAATGAGGCTTTTACAATCTGGGAATGAATGACAGGCATACAAAAAAAAGAAGCAAACAAAGAACAAGGCAATTAAAAATACACTAAGTGTATTTTATTATAATTTTTATTTCATATATAAATATTATAAATAATACATAGTATAAAAAATAGATCTTATTTATTATTGTACAGGCATACCTCAGAGATATTTCAGGTTTGGTTCCAAGACCACTACAATAAAGTAAATATTGCAATAAAGCGAGTCGCACAAATTTTCTGGTTTCCCAGTACATATAAAAGTCATATTTACACTATACTGTAGTCTTAAGTGTATGACAGCATTATGTCTAAAAAACATACACACCTTAATTAAAAAATAATGCTGTCGGAAAAATGGCGCCTATCGACTTGCTTGACACAGGGTTGCCAAAAAGCTTCAATTTGTAAAAAACACAGTATTTGTGAAGTACAGTGAAGCAAAGCACAATGCAATGAGGTATGCCTGAACTCAGTTTTTTTTTTTTACTGTATTTATAGATCCAAAGTCATAATATAAGCCTTGAAAATTGATTTATTCAAAATTATGATATAACCATTGCAAGGATGAGAGGACAGAGTGTGTTAAACTAAATTCTTGTCTTCCATTGAAAGAGATTAATAAAACCAAAATATAAAGACAAAAGCCACACAAACATGTTATTTATAAATAAGGAGGTAAATTCAGAAAAAGTAACTTTAAAGTGATTGCCTCTTAGAAACAGAAAATGGTGAAAAAAGAGGGTAGGCTTTTAAAATATAAATCATACTCTAGTATTTAACTTTCCATGCTATGTATATGTATTACATTATTTTAATCTTAAAATTTTTATCAATGGTCTAAGCAATGGTCTAATTTTCCATAACGAAAAAATTACCTTTCTAAAGAAGAAATTAGAAAAGTACAAGAGTTTTCTTCAAGAGGAAAAGAGAAGTAATTTAATCCTTGGATTATCTGACATTTCCTCTAACCAATATCTTAACATTCATTCAAGAGGATAATCCCCAAAGAAAACACCCTAAGTGAGCTTCCTTGCAGATCAATGACATTAAATGAGAACTTACTGCGTGACTTAAAGATCTATTTCAAATATTAAATTCTTGGCAAGAAAAGTTCTTCAGAACACTTAATAACTTTAACTACCATAACTATAACAGAATAGTAAAACGAAGTGATTCAAAGGCTTAGAGGAAGCCTAATTCCATGATGTGTGCTCCTCTGTCTGCTAAGCTATGAGCAAGAGTCTACCGATCCTACAGGAAATCTTTCATTCTAACAACTGAATGCCATGTGATACTACCTAGGTTGGTCCATTTAGAATCAATCAACACTGCTACAATTTGAACTATACCCAATTTTACCCTTTCAACTAAGCCAATTTAAAACATACCTGAACTCTAAATCTCCAAGTCGATCCAACAGGAATTCCAGGAATAGGTCCATAATGATTAGAAGGAACAATAGTACATTCTCTAGTGCGACCAACACAGGCCATTCCCTACAAGGTACCGAACAAACTGAGAAATCAGTTATGTTAAATCTTAAAGAAAGCCCTTAATTCCCATAAAATGTGGATAAAATAAAAACAATTTATATGATTAATATTTAACAATTTATATGATTAATCAATATGGTTATTTGTTAATATTTCAGATTCGTAACATCATTTATACCGTTACTACTATTGGAACTGAAACACTGTAACTTGCGTCACAGTTATAAACCTTATAACTAGGAAGAAAAAGAAACTTCCTTCTTTACCCTGCCCCAGTCTCTTCGGCTTTCAGTACTAGCTGATGGCATCTTTGCTTTCTTTTTACTCATCTTGAGTCTTTCACCAGCCTTTACAACTTCACTAGAATCAGTTTTACAGGAAGGACAATACCTTAAAAAAAAAGAAGAAAAGGAATTTTGATAATATTATATTAAAGCCAATAACAGATGGCCTTTCTAGGTTAGAACAAGTTTTAAGATGTAATACTTGGTGTATATTACAGAGTTTCAGTTAGCATTTCAGTATTAAGCTTTTCAAAATATTTACATGATTAAGCTCACCGAAAAAAACTTGTCATTCTTTTAGAGAACTTAAAATATTTTATTATCAAATTCTCAAATGCAGTGCAAAAGCCAAACAAGGCTGTCCAATTTAAATGGCACCATAAACTCTGATCTTATCACTAATCCTCAGAGTGGAAATTATTCATTTAAAGTTTTTATCATTAAAGCAAAAGTGGTAAGAATAGATGATTCTAGACTGAACAATGATCCATGCAACTGATACATCTCCCCATCTAAATTGGTTATTAGAACTCTCAGATTCAAAAATGTATATAGTCTAATTGCAGGCATAATGAAATGTGATTGATATCTGCGTGCTGAACGGGTGCTGAACGGGTGTCCTGTCACCTTGCTAAAATCACATATTACCTCCAGAAAGCTTTCTGTAGGTATTTTATGATTTTTCTAATTAGAGAATATTGCTGCAAATAAAATGTCCCCCCCCAAAAAGTATAGTTTATTATAACAAGTACACTGGATTCAAGGATGCTTGCTTATATTAGCTTTATCTCTAGCTCAATTTCAATTCTCTATACTTGTTTGTCCTTTAGTCTATCTGTAGTTGGTCATTCTACTGTAACTTGTACACCATTATAATCTGCCTTATATCATTTCTAAAAAGCAAAGCATAAGTATGTCTATAGAATGAGATGGGACTATTCTTGAGTCACCAAGAAATGGAAACTTTGAGTATATCCAAAGATCAACTGGCCACTCCCCTATTAGTCTTAGATTTCTTTTTCTATGCTTCCCATTTTATAATGATCTATGCCACGTGGCCTACAGAGTAAAGAAAATGACACCTGTACCCAGTAGTTAATTTTGACTGCCTAATTATGAGACATGTAAACAATTCGGTCCCTGAGAAAATTAGTAGGGCAGTGAGATACAGAAACAAATTCAAGGTAAAATTATGTATGATACGGCAATAAATACTATCAAGTAAAATCCCTACTAATTTGGAAATCAGGAAGGCTTCCAAAAATTAATTTGTTGTAAGAAAGATTGTATTTTACCTGATGTGCTAACCCTATAACTACAATTTTATCAAAGATCTTACGGTGAAAGCAGATATTATCTCTGACGAGAAAATGAGTTCAGAGGTTAAATATCAGACAACATGATTTGGAGAAGTGGAAAAGAAGATTTAAGGTTAAGGAATTCCAGGTAAAGTGAAGGACCTCAACATGAATGTAGAAATACTCCACAGAGTAATCTAAGACAGTCTTCTAGTTATAGTCATCCCTGGGATCCATCTTTTCATCAGGTTTGTTAAGAACCCAGGCACTATTTTGGCACTGGGTAGGGATAAATGTTTGTGATCAAAATATTTGTAAACAGTTAAGGAAAACTAGTACATACAATGAAACAATTTCAGAAAGTGGTAAATGCTATAAAGGAAATACATCAGGGTTATGTGGGTGGTAATAGTGATTAGAAATGTTATGTGTCTTTAGATACAATAGTTAAAGCTTCTGAGGAGGCATTCCAGCTGAGATTCCTATCAAGAAGCCAGGTAAGACATTCCAGGCAAAGAGGCGTTAAATGTAAACGTCCTGAGGCATAGTAAGGAATGGTACGTTCTGAAGAACATAAAAGTAATCGGGGGCAGGTCATAGATGGCAAGGGTTGAGATTTTATCCTAAACGCAACAGGAAGACATTAGGGGGTTTTAAACAGGTGAGTAACCTGATTCAGGACTTAGATCATTCTGCTGCTGTGGCACGAAGGATAGCTGGTAGACAATGTGAAAGCAAGACTAGTTAGTCATTTACTATACAGTTCAGGGTAGAGATAGTGGTTTGAACTGGGTGGTGAGAGTAGAGAAACATTATGGAGAACTGTAAGATTTGCTCATGTGTTATTGGATGTGAGTGGGGAGAAGAGAGAATCAAAATTGTGTTTAGCTTTTTGGCCCTCAACAAGTGGATGAGATGATCGTATTACCTACTGAAAATTAGGTGAGGAGTGGGATTTTAGGGGACACGTTTGTGGAAATCAAGATCTCTATTTGGACTCACTAGTTTTGTGATACTAGTGAAGCAAGCAGTTGAATATAGGGAATATAAAGCTCAGGGAAGACTAGATCTGAAAATATAAATTCCAAGCTGTTTGCTTGGTATTTAAAGTCTCATGATTACATGAGGTCATCTAGGGAGCAAGGATGAAGAGAGAAAACATGGGTAGTGCTTTGGGAAACTCTGAAAGGTGGTAGATGAGAGAAAACCAACAAGAGACCAAGGAAAGGCCGGTGAAGCTGGAAGAAAATGAGATTAGATGATATCATACCAACTACAAAAACAGAGTTAGCAGGTAAGCAGGACAGTAAGGAGAGGACTCAGAAGTGACCCTTGGGTTTGGCAACATAAAATGTGTAAGCCTAATATAAGCAGATATAGTTGAGTAGTGAGAGGGAAGGTCAGACTGGAGTGCTGGGGTATGGACAGGAGGAGAGCAAATGGAAATAATCAGTGGTGACAGCTCTGAGAAGCAAGGAAGTGGGCAGCTTTCTCCCACAATACAAAGGTGGGAGAAATGGGACCTAGGAAAGAGTGTGTATGTGCATGTGTTGTGAAAACAAAGAGATTCTAGGATACTAATGAGAATAACCCAGTAATGGCAATTCAGGAGAGGAATTAACTGCAAGAGTGAAGTTCCTCAAAATGCAAAAGGATACGAAACTGTGAGAGCAGGAAGAAAGGTTCGCGTTTAGTGAAGCAACACATCATCCACAGAAACAAAGAGGAAGAAGCACATGAGACTTCAGAGGAAATATAATTACTGGTGATGGTAAAATACAGGGTGTGACCATGCAAAGTAGCGGCAGAGGGTTAAAGGAAGAAGTTGTATCCTTTTTCTTCTTCCCCCACCCCTACACAGCCTCTGCTGTAATACAACAACCTTCCCAACAGGTGGGGAGAGATCAAAGGAATGGAGAACAATCTATTCTTCACAATGGTATCAGCTACGTAATGGTCATGTTAGTATTTCTGAGTACAGTCTGTCATCTCTTTAACTTAATCCTCCATGCTAACAACATGAACCGTAGTCTAAAAAGAAAAAACTTCCTAATATGACATCTTAAGAAGCGTATTATAACTTTAACTGGGAACATTTCCCCCCAGTCTCTTTTCTAATCCTTTCTCTTTGTAGCTAACACTACTCAGTAGAAGTATAGATTTTGGCAAGTATATTTGACCTTGGTGCCTGGTTCTACTATTAACCTCATATGATTATGTATGATAATCCATACAAAGCACTTTATTAGTGTCTTGCATGTACGAAGCACTTAACTGTTAAGTACATTATAAAACATTCAATAGGCACATCTAAATAACTGAGGGGTAGAGGGAACCATCTACAAAGGCTTCCCAGTTGAAGTCAATACTTAAGTGAAAACCTGAAGGATGAGTATCATCCTGAAGTTACGCAAAGAGGAAAATGTTTCCAAGAAGAAAATGCATCAAGTGTAAACCCAGAGAAGATAGGGAACATGACTTATTTAAGAAGCTGAAAGATATTTAATCTGGCTAGGGTATAGAGTATTTGGGGAAATAAAGAGGAAAGTGGTAAGGGATACAGTGGGAGAAATCAACTAAAAACCACTGTGCAGGGCCCTGTACAGTAACATAAAGCCTCTGAAGCAAAGGAGTAACTATCAAATTTGCATTTTTGAAAGAACACAGGACTCATATTGGAGAAGGACTGGAGGGATTAAAAAATGGAGCGAGAGACTGGGTCAGAAGCTGTTGTTATAACTGAATAAAGGGATCAATGCCAAATAACCATTAGTTATACAATTTTAAGCCCTTTAATATACACTATGTAGGCCGCTCTCGCCTTCTGAGATGGACCGCATTCTGCCTACAGAATGTGTATCTCCTCATAAATCTACCTCTTACCTATCAAAAAAATATATACACTATGTATCTTTAGAAATCTACTTTTGGTGTTTCAAAGACACATTTCACATTCAATTCTTAACACAGTAGCAACAAAAATCCCCTGATAATCATACCAGTATTCCTCTTCAGGGATCTTATCCAAAGGAGGATTCAGGCAGTAAATATGATAGGCCATGTTACATTCATCACATAGAACTTGCATGTTGGGTTCCTGTTTTCCACCACATATATGACAGGAGCAAGAACGGCATTCTTATTTGGGTCTCCACCACAAAAGTCACATTCAGGGTCATTTTTCCCTATTAAGAACAAAATTATAGCAAGCCTAGTCTTAAAATCATTTTTATCTCTATGAATCTTATAAAGAAAAACCCATGAGAATAACACGCAGCTTTTTTAACAAAGAGAAAAGAACCATAAGAAATAATCCAGTATAGTACTTTAAAGTTCCCCAAATGTGCATCGAGATGCCTAGGGGCAATGCAGTGAACTCACAGGGCACCGTAAGATATATTAAAATTTCAGCAAAATACAATACTTTAACAAAGTTGTTTGGATTTAACTACGTAATAAACGAAACTATTATGTAACACCTATTCTGCAGATCCAAACCTTTCCTTGTGGACTGAACTAGGAGGGGTACGGCTATTAGAAGTTAGCAAACCATTTTGGTTTTGCCAATATACTCTTCATTAGTAGCAGTATCTAACAGTTTATTTATTTATTTTTATCTTACTTGTCAATTGGTTCAGAACTCTGGCAACTAACAGGTTCCGCTTATTGCCCCCCACCTCCCCCAACCCACCAGCCTCCCCCATCTAAACCCAAACACCTTCTGCCAAAATATTCACTTGAAATTATAAAATATACATATATACACAGAAATCTTATAGTAATGCTCACTAATACCAAAAGTAAAATTTAAATGTCAAAAGAGTTAACAGCTGGACAGATTTTTGTGTAAAATGAGGTAAGTTTATAAGAACTATAATACAGAGGTAGCCAAATATGTTAAATTCAAAAAGGAAATTGCAGAATAAATTTTTTTACACAAAATTAACTGTATAGATACACAAAGATGAATTAGATAGATACAGAAAGATGTCTAGAATGACATATATTGTTAGAGTGATTACCTCTTGGGAGTTCTATAATTTATATAGTTCTATACTCTGAATTTCTTACAAATGCACACAATAAATTCGCGAGGAATTTACCGTATCAGAGCTGATTGTTCATTAAGAGAAACAGGGAAGAAGTACCTGACAAATAAGAGACGGGGAAAGAAAATTGCCACTGATTTCAGTACTAACTTTCTGACTGATCACACTGCCTATTCTTGCTAATGAATGGAAGGTTACAATTTTGTTTCACTTCCACTAAGGTAGCTGTGACAACATATAAGTAATGGAAATTTCACAGACCTAAAATACCAAAGGTATGTTTAGATTTTTGGTTTGGAGAATGATCTGGTCAATGGCAATCTGGCTGTGAAATGGTTTCTTTACACAGAAGTTCAAAGCTGTAGCTATAACATGATTAGCATTAGACAGAGGAGAGAACAACATATATATGCAGATACACTGAGAGAGAAAACACAAGAAAAACCTGGTCAATCTTCTTTTTCTATTGTGTTTTACTGAGAGCAAGTAAGTCACATTAAATAAGTTTACTTATCAAGTTTACCTTTATTCCTAGAATATAACCATACAGTCATAAACCATAGAAACAGTCATAAACCACAGAAACAGTCATACACAGTATGCCTTAAGGTTCTTAATTCACGTAGATGTATTAGCATCACAGCCTCAAAAAATGAGTATGGCTTAGACCAGTAACATGGAAATCTTATTTATTGATCTGTTAAAAGGTCTTGGTCTTGTTCTAATCTTGCACAACTGTGGTAAGAAGAGGTTAGGCAGAACTATTTAATCTTGAATATTTCTTTTCCCAGAATATACTAGACATTGACACACAGCATAAAGTCAATGAATTGTTCTCCAGAAAAAAAATCAGAATTGACAGAGTATGAGACACTGTAACCTATTTGCAAAGATAGTGACTGAACCATGAATGAAAAGACTTAGAATCTAGTCTGCCTCTGTTACCAACTAGCTACATGATATTAAGTAAAATATATGCAAGGAAGAGAGAAGGCTACACTCTAACATCCTAACGATGACATAAACCTCATTCACTACCTCCCAGAAATTCAGGGCTCAACCAGCATTATTATTCTTAGGCTCTACTAGTATAAAAATAAGTCTCACTATTCAAAATTAATCTTAAATGGCCACAACATTACCAAAGTGGGTTTTTAATCTGGACAGACTCTATAATAAAGGAAACAGCAAGAAAATGGCAAAATGCCAAGATGAGAAAATATTTTTTGAAGACAAATCTTATCATTTGAGAAAAATCCATTAAACCAAAATAGATCTTACATCAAAATGGTTGTCTTGAAAATAAATTTGTATGGTCTACAATTTTATACTTTCTCAAAAGTTATTCCCTGGCCAGTTAAAATGGCAATCATGAACAATAAATGCAGTCTCAGCCCGTAAGAAAAATCCATACTTAAAAACTTTCCATCTGCCAATGAAAGAGGATGGGCTCCAGGTTTCTCGATCTTGAAGATTTCATTTATGAATCTTATCTGACAGTCATTTAATTTTCCTTCAGAACCCCTGTTTAAAAAAGGAAGAAAGGTTAACCTCTGCCAGCAAAATCTAAATCACACACAAATAGTAATTAAAAGTCAGTTTGGAAACTCGCTGAACACTTCCTATTTACAAATGGGGATTACAGCTATTCTAATCACTGAGTTATTGCTTCCAGCAGTAGGAAAAGTCCAATGATTAATATTTGAAGTTAAGTGTCACTTTTAATATCAGGAAAAAAAAATTCAAGACTCAGATCATCTGGTGAGAAGATAGCTATCTTGTAAATTTAATTTAACTTAAAGACTAGGTAAAATGATACTCCCAATTAAAATGAAAGATTTAAACATATTTCCAATAAATATGGCAAGTTTCTGGGTAAATAGATGACCTCTTATTACAAAGAAAAGTCTTTCAAATACTAAGCCATATTTTTCATAGCCACGTTTATAGCTGTTTGCATATACTTCTTCAAAGTTTCTTGCTGTGACTGTGGATTTGTATAATTCTTTTAATTTATCAACTTTTGCTTTGTATTTTTGAAGATATATTATTGGGTACATACAGATTAAGGATCCTTAAATCTTATGAAATGTCTTTGTATCTCTAGTAATGCATTTTGTATCAAAAGTGTACCTTTGGTTTTTTTGATTACCATTTGCTTGGTGACTTTTTCAATCATTTCACCTTTTAAAACTTTTAATGTCAAATGCAGAAAATTTATAGATAAATGTATGGTTTAGCCAATTATAAGGTACACATCCTTGTAATCAGCCATGACAAGAGAGAGGACTGTCAACTACCTCAGTAGTTCATGTCCTCCCTCCCAGTCACAACCTCTTCACTCCCTCCCATGAGTTATATTTACCTTAATTTTCTTCAATCTTCTCACCTGTCTGCCTAAGTATATGATATAGTTTTGTGTTTCAAAAACTAAATTCCCAATATTTTTCCTTATAATTTGTTGAAGAAGCCCCACCATTTGTCCTATAGAGTTTCCCATGGTCTCGATTTTGATACCTGCATTCCCAAAGTGTACTTTAGTTTTTTCTGTCATTTATATTTCCAGTAAATCAGTAGTTGGATCTGGAGTAAAGGCTGAAAACCCTTGGTTTGATGCCTGTTTTTAACAATAAAGTTTTACTGGAACACAACTATGCCTATTCGTTTATGTATTCTCCATGGCTGGTTTCACGCTATAACAGCAGAGTTGAATTGCGACAGACCATCTGGCGGCCAAAGGTTAAACTATTTACTATCTGTCCCTTTATAGAACAAAACTGCTGACCCTTGCTCTAAATGTTTACTCAAATCCAGGTTCATTTTTTGGGTAAAACTGTCTATAGGTCTATTTTCATCAGTAAGCACCTAATTATTTAGTTGTCTTTTCCTACAGCAGCCATAGATGCTCAATGCCTAGATTAATTCACTGGGAATTGGAAAATGTTGGTATTCTAGTTCTTTCATTCCTTTTTTACTTATTTGCTGGAATAATTCCATAAAGAGAAACCTGAGCTCATCAATTACTTGGTGACTCAGTGGTATAGCTCATATAACAAATATAGATGAAATGCTTTCTTTAGCAGTTTAAAAAACATAGTTCTCAAACATTCTATGTAGTTGATTGATGAGTTTCTATGTAACTAGGAGTTCACGTATTTGAGGTGTTTCAATCCACGCTAGATATTTTCCTTATTGATGTTCAAATCGCCTCATCTTTGGCCAATGGGATATTCCAGCTGATTCTCAAATCTTTCTGACAAGAATTTAGCAATCTTTGTGGGCTTCCTTGTTATGTGCAAGACAAGATTTTTGTTCTCAGTTCATCTTGTACATTTTCTGCCCCCACCCAGTGTCTTTATTTTTTTAATAGATCTTTATTGGAGTGTAATTGCTTTACAATACTGTGTTAGTATTACAATACTGTATTAGTTTCAAAGTGAATCAGCCATATGCATACATATATCCCCATATCCCCTCCCTCCCACCCTCCCCATCCCACCTCTCTAGGTCATCGCAAAGCACCGAGCTGATTTCCCTGTGCTATGCTGCTGCTTTCCACTAGCTATCTATTTTACATTCGGTAGAGTATGTAGATGCTACTCTCAATTGGCCCCAGCTTCCGACCCCCGACCGCCCCCCCAGCCTGTAGTCTTATCTCCAAGGAAGCCTAGTTTCTTTTAGGTGGAAATGGTTATTTTAAGACCACAATTTAGGCACTAGAAAAGCTTTCTAAAACTGGATTGATCACTATTTCTAGACCAAGCTACAAAATTTAGACATACACATTAATACACATACAAGATACCTCATGAGTTCATGCAAACACTTTCTGTTCAAATTCAGGACTAAAGGATAAGTCTGCTTTTGACAAGGCAATTATTTCTCTTTCTCCTTTCCCCCACAATCAGAAAATCCTAGTTCTCAAAGACACCAAGGATGCCTAAATTAGAATGCTACAAGTACTTCTTTGCTTTACCCCACATTACATATGACATTTTCACCAGTTGTCATTATGACTACAGAAAATACTTTAAAATTTCTTTGTGTATTTCTGCCATGTCTTACAGTTATATCTACAGTGTCAGACCATAAAACCATTACATACTACACTTTCTCCTTTATGTACCTCCCTCTAGTCCCAGTTCTAGATGCAGAGATATTTTTAATGTTTATCACTACTCTATGTCAAATTGCCTACAGTCATCTTGATGGTCTGAAAGTAGTTCTCTACAAGATTTCCCAAGAAGGGTTCATGAGAACAATTCCTCCCCTAGTTCTTACAAGTTAATGACAGCTTGTCTCCAGCCTTTATACTGAAGGCCAGTTTGGCTAGACTTAAAATTCTTGGCTTACCTTTTCTTGACTCATGGATGTCTTTCTGGGATGTTTTCCTTGTAAGGGTGTTATCCTGGTTCCTTATTTTTTCTTTTTCTTCTAATTTTGTATGGATTTCACATCAATGTTTTTCTTTTGCTTGTTTTTATAAAATTTTCTTGACCCTTTAGAGGGTATAACTTCAATTAGGTTTGCTAGATCACAGCCACAGAGCTCCACATAACTCAGTTTTGTTGTTGTTGCTTTTTGGAGAAGCATTCAAAACTACGGCAGCTAAAATCTAATCTGATAGAAAGCAGATCAGTAGTTTGAGGCCAAGGTTGAGGGTTGTAGTAGTAATTGTGACTCTGATGGAGCCCACAGGGACTTTTGGTGGGGGGTAATGAAAAGGTTCTATATCTTGATTACAGTGGTGGCTTTATATGGTACATATTGCTTTAAGTAAATTTTGCCTCAAAAATTAATTTAAAAAATGACGCTATAGAAACTTCCTTTTGGTATCTCCTGGCTCTATTCCCCTGCCCTATTTTTAACTGGACCCTTTTTTCCTTTGTCTTTACTGTTCCTGTCCTACTCAATTTGGACTGCATTCCTAGTAGTTTATTCTCAATATGGGACTTTGTCCTGGAATGGAACTTTAGCTGACTAATTTTGAGAGTTCATAGGGCTCTAATCTCTTCAGACCTTACTGCAAACTGCGTATACTCATCCAAACTGGGGTGCATACCCATTTCTGGCTTCAGCTGCTGTATTAGTTAACTATTATTACATAACAAGTCACCACAAAACTAGCAGTTTAAAACAAAAATTACCTCAGTTTCTGTGGATCAGCAATTTGGAAGCAGCTTAGCTGGGTAGTTCTGGCTCATGATCTTTCTTGAGGTTTCAGTCAAGCTGTTGACCAGACCTACAGTCTCATCTAAAGGCTCAACTCGGGGAAGACCAACGGGCTGTCTGAATTCTCACAACATAATAGCTGGCTTCCACCAGAGGAAGTGATCTGAGAGAGCCCAAAATGGAAGCTTCCATAACCCAATCTCAGAAGTGGTATACCATCACTTCTGCCATATTCTACTGGTCACAAAGAGCAACCCTAATAAAATGTGGGAGGGAACTATGTTGTTGAGTACCAGGAAGAAGGAATTATTGGGGGTCATCTTAAAAGATGGCCACCATAGCTGCTACTCTCAGGTGAGATAGGTTGCTGAGGTAACTTACTATTTTGGAGTTCTTGGGTCAATCATATATCCTGTTACCCTCTTCTTCCTCTTGTAATAGTTACCAATACCGCACAGGTCTTGTAGCTTTCAGTTGTTTATCTCAGCAGCTATCTTGGTGTTTGTGGGAGATACCACATCACCCTAAATGTCTGTAGATACTGCCCTTAATTTTTGGATTAGATCTTTTCGTTCTATTTGTTTTTATAAGGATATCTAGGAAGATTAAAATCTATGCTGTTGCCCTCTTCCTAGAATCCCATCCATCCTTATATTTTCAAATTCTGTGATTTCATTATTTAAGGAGATTTTCTTATAAGCAGCCTAAGAGTTTTGTTTTTATTTTAATCTAGTCTGTTGATCTTTGTCTTTATAATATTTAGTTCATATATAGTTAATATAATTGATGATATATTTGTTGCTACCATTTTACCATGTCTTCTATTTTATCTACCTTTTTGTCTTACTCTTCTTGATTGCCTTCTTTTGTATTATTCTATTTCCACTCTTAATTTGCTAATATTTTATTAATTTTTAGTGGTTCTTAGAGAATGCACCATGCAAACCTGAAAAATCAATCTGCTTTACGTTTTACTTTCAGTACTTTCCTGATCACGTCAGAATCTCAAAGCTTCATTTACTAATCCCATCTTTCACATGGTTATCATGATTTTATTCTACACATATTTTAATCTTATTTTTTCAGTAGTCTATTTGTACTCAAATAGTTACCCTTCCTCTGTTCATAATTATTTCCTATATTTCCTTATTTCTATCTGAGATCATCTTCCTTCTGCTTAAAGAACTCCCTTTAGTATTTCTTTTAGTGCAAGTCTGTTGGTTGGTATTCTCTCAGGTGTGGTCTGACGTCTTTATTTTGGTTTCATTTTTGTAGTATATTTTCATTAAAAATGTATTTCTAAGTTGAGAACTTTTAAAGTTAGTGTTTTCAGATGCCATTCCACTGTCTTCTAGCTTACACTACTCCTGGTTAAAACTCAGCCGTCTTCCCTTTGATTCTACCTTTAGTTTTCAGCAGCCTTATTGCAATATGCCACTGTTTTCTTTTTAATTATCCTGCTTAGGAACTACAAAACTTCAATCTTCGACTGACGTCTTTTATCAGTTTTGGAAAATTCTAGCTATTACATTTTCAAATAGTTTTCACCCTACTCTCTTTTGGGGAACTACAAAAAGATGTAAACACACCTCTTCACAAAGTCCCACATATATAACAGTCTTTTCTGTATTATTTTCCATTATATTTTCAATGTTTTAGTTGGATATTTTTCATTGACTTGCCTTTGAGTTTATCCTATCTTCTGCTGTGTCTTATCTGCTGATAAACCAACCTAAGGAACTCTTAGTTGTAGAAACTGTATTTTTCACTTCTTATTCTCCATATGATTATTTTATAGATTCTAATTCTCAGTTGAAATTCTCTATCTTTTCAACTATTTTCTTAAGCATATTAATTATAATTACTTTAAAGTTCCTGCCTGATAATTTGATCAAGATCACTTATGACTCCATTTCTGTTATTGGTTTATCTTCTTCTGGTTTTTTATTATGTGGCCCTGTCTTTTGGCAGCACAGTATTTTTGATTCCATGGTAGATAGTATATTTAAAACATTAGAGGTGGGCTTCCCTGATGGCACACTGGTTAAGAATCCACCTGCCAATGCAGGGGACATGGGTTCGAGCCCTGGTCTGGGAAGATCCCACATGCAACGGAGCAACTAAGCCCGTGTGCCACAAGTACTGAGGCTGCGCTCTAGAGCCCGTGAGCCACAACTACTGAGCCCGTGTGCCACAATTACTGAGGCTGCGCTCTAGAGCCCATGCTCCACAACAAGAGAAGCCACCACAATGAGAAGCCCGCGCACCACAACGAAGAGTAGCTCCCGCTCTCCGCAACTAGAGAAAGCCCGGGCACAGCAACGAAGACCCAATGCAGCCAAAAATAAAAGAATAAAATAAATAAATTTAAAAAAAGAAAGAAAAGCGTTAAAAAAAAACACATTAGAGGCTTCAGACATTATCTTACCATTAAGAAGGTCCAATCTTCCTTCTGCTGGAGAGATACTACAGTGGTTTAACATTTTAATTAGCAACTCTGCTGAGGCAAGGCTGGTTTTTCAGCTTTGGTAAGGTTTAGTCTATCTGTCTGCCTTAACCATCTACAGTTTTCAACTAAGAGCCTGTTGTATATTCTGTGGGTCCACTCCACCAGGGATCCCCAAATTCATGTTTGCCTTCTAAGACTGCTAAAAACTCCACTTTGTTTTTTACTTATGTTTTTAGTCTCCTGCCTAGGAAAACCCAGTATTTGGCAAAAGTCCTAAGAGAGCACAGGTTATATGCTTGAGGCATCCCACATATCTGCCAACAGCTCTGATTTCTTGTCCCTACACTGCCGCCAGTTGTTCAGTGAGGTTTGCCCTGTATCCATAATTAGCATAGTCCCCAGGGTAAAAAGCAACTACAAAAGCTAACTGTCAGGCTTCCCTGGTGGCGCAGCAGTTAAGAATCCGCCTGCCAATGCAGGAGACAGGGGTTTGAGCCCTGGTCCGGCAAGATCCCACATGCTGTGGAGCAACTAAGCCCGTGCGTCACAACCACTGAGCCTGTGCTCTAGAGTTCGCATGCCACAACTACTGAAGCCCACACGCCACATCTACTGCAGGCCGAGCACCAAAAGCCTGCGGCTCTGCAACGAGAGAGGCTACCGCAATGAGAAGTCTGCGCACTGCAACGAAGAGTGGCCCCTGCTCGCTGCAGCTAGAGAAGGCCCGCGCTCAGCAATGAAGACCCAATGCAGCCATAAATAAATAGATAGATAAATAAATAAATAAAATAAATTAAAAAAAAAAAAGCTAACTGCTTCCTAAGGTTCTTCCCTTTCCAGAGTCATACCCCTGGTAGTTCTCCTTACTTCTCTGCTGCCTTTCAGATGACAACTGTACTTGATCTGGCTATTCTAGTTGTTCTAGGTAAGAATGCTGATCTGCAGCCAGCTATTCCACCCCACCTGGAAAGAGAAACCTTCTATGGGCTTCAATAAAGTCACAAAATCAGACAGCTTAAAACTAAAATCACTTTTCCAGTCATTTATCATTTTAAGTTGAAGACTTACTACATCCATTTCCTCTTGACTAAACTAATGAAGGCATAGATCACAACCAAAACAGGTAGTCAATTCATTCCTTCAGGAAACACCCTATTTCACTGAAATCTAATAAACAATTGTAAAAATACTCTATTTTATATACTACCAAAAAAGAAACTGGCCTGCAATGGGTCAGTATAAGAAGAACCCTCAAATAAAGTTGGGACACCAAATGAAAGCTAACAACTATAAGATATATTATTTTATGAAACCTCAAGCAAGAAAAAAGCCTGAGATGAGCAGTCTAAGAAGGACCCTCAAAGCTAGGACAACAAATGGCTTCTCTCATGTTAAAGAAAAATGGCAAATAAACCACCCTGCAGATACAGAAAATAAAGATGACTGTGTTTCAATATTACCCCTGGGTATAAGGAGAAAAAGTATCCCCTGAGAGTTGAACCACAGGCATACCTTGTGGTCTGCAGATATGAATTCATACTACCTGTGTGGTTTAAAAAAGCTCAAGCAGGAAATTTAACTTCAAGTTAGATGGCACTCCAAGGTGACTAGCAGAAGTAAACTCAAATATCTGAAAGAACCCAACTTTAGTCATCCAATAGCAATTTTAAGATACATCATAATTTCAGATGTTAAAATATGGAAAACCGTTAATTTCAGATTCTATGAAGTATTGTATTTACTGAACATTTATTTTAACTAGTGCTTAGAACAGGGCCTGACACACAGGAGCGAACAACAACAAAAAAATCAAAGCATTAACATTCCAGTGGTATGCTTGGCAGAATAATAGGCCCCAAAGACATCTATGTCCTAAGCCCAGGAACCTGTGAATATGTTACCTTATATGGCAAAAGGGACTTTGTTAATGACCTTTAAATAGGATTATCTAGATAGGCCCAATGTAATCACAGGGGCCTTGAAAAGTAGAAAAGGGAAGAAGAAAGAGGCTGATGAAGATGTGACTACAAATGAACAGTCAAAGATACAATTTTGTTGGCTTTAAACATGGAGAAGTGGGCCGCGGGCCACAGGCCAAGGAATTGGGAGGCCCCTAAAATCTGAAAAAGGCAAGGAAGTCAATTTTCCTTCAGTCTCCAAAAAGGAACACATCCCTGCCGACACTGCTTTTAGCCCAGTGAAACTCATAAGATTTCTGACCTACAGAAGTGTAAAATAGTAAGTTCTATTATTTAAGCCACTAAGCCTGTGGTAATTTGTTATAGCAATAACAAGAAACTAATACAAGTAGGGCAAGAGAAAATAATAAATGTCAGGTGATAATCAGTATCATAAAGAAAAATAAGTTAGACTACGGGAGAATTCAATCATATACACACACACCTATGCCTGGTATCTGTCTGTCTGTATTGTTTTACATAGCGTGATCAAGAAAGTTGTCTTTCGAAGTGATATTTGAATAAAGAAATAAAACAAAAGACAAAGTAAGCCAAATGAATATCTGTGTGGAGCAGACCAGTCAGAGGAAACAGCATGTACAAAAGCTCTGAAACAGGAGCGTGTTTACATGATTAAGCAACACAAGGAGGCCAATATGGTTGGAATACAGTGAGCTTTGATTTATAACTTGATATGGACATCAAGTTCATAGTCTGTAAGAATGGTACATTCAATAATCAGATCACTAGAGATGGCATGATAAACAACTATGGATACAATTTAGTAAATAAAACCCTAAAAAATGACACAAAATACACTAAGTACATCCATAGTTTTAGTAAGGTTAAAATTTTTTTTTTGCTATAGGATTCAAATTCTACTTAGGAATATCTAATCTAGTATAATTTCATACAGTATTAAATATACAAGAGTAAGTGACCAAAGTTTTGAAAAACTGATTTAAACCCTAGACTTCTGTTTTGAATTTTCTTCAAAGCTAAAATAGAAACAGAAAATGGCAAGCTAAAAATAGAATTTTGTTAACTAGAATTAGTTTAAGCATATTCACTTTTTGGTACTCACAAATTAAAAATTAGATACAAGCATGAACTTTAACTCCAAGTTCCCTTATCAAATCTCCAAGGCAGATTACAAATCATGTCCTCTGTTTCTTCCTTTGTACCTTCAATACAATAGAGAGGATCAAAGCCGAACGTTAGTTTTTTTGTAAATGTCTAGTATACGCCATGATCAAGTGGGATTTATCCCAAGGATGCAAGGATTTTTCAGTATCTGCAAATCAATCAATGTGATACACCACATCAACAAATTGAATAAAAACCATATGATCATCTCAACAGATGCAGAAAAAGCTTTTGACAAAATCCAACACACATTTATGATAAAAACTCTCCAGAAAGTGGGCATAGAGGGAATATACCTCAACACAATAAAGCCCATTTATGACAAACCTACAGCTAACATAGTACTCGGTGAAAAGCTGAAAGCATTTCCTCTAAGATCAGGAATGAGACAAGGATGTCCACTTTCACCACTTTTATTCAACATAGTTCTGGAAGTCCTAGCCACGACAATCAGAAAATAAAAGAAAATAAAAGGAATCCAAATTGGAAAAGAAGTAAAACTGTCACTGTCTGCAGATGACATGATACCATACACAGAAAATCCTAAAGGTGCTACCAGAAAATGACTAGAGCTAATCAATGAATTTGGTAAAGTTGCAGGCTACAAAATTAATATACAGACATCTGTTGCATTTCTATACACTAACAACAAAAGATCAGAAAGAGAAATTCAAGAAACTATCCCATTTACCATCGCATCAAAAAGAATAAAATACCTAGGAATAAACCTATCTAAGGAGGCAAAAGACTTGTACTCCGAAAACTGTACGATGCTGATGAAAGAAATAGAAGATGACAAACAGATGGAGAGATATATCATGTTCTTGGATTGGAAGAATCAATATTGTCAAAATGACTATACTACCCAAGGCAATCTACAGATTCAATGCAATCTCTATCAAATTACCAATGGCATTTCCACAGAACTAGAACAAAAAAAATTTTAAATTTGTATGGAGATACAAAAAACCCCGAATAGCCAAAGCAATCTTGAGAAAGAAAAATGGAGCTGGAGGAATCAGGCTCCCTGACTTCAGACTATACTGCAAAGCTATAGTCAACAAAACAGTAATGGTATTGGCACAAAAACAGAAATATAGAACAATGGAACAGGATAGAAAGCCCAGAAACAAACCCATGCACCTACGGTCAATTAATCTATGACAAAGGGGGCAAGAACATACAATGGAGAAAAGACAGTCTCTTCAGTAAATGGTGCTGGGAAAACTGGTCAGCTGCATGTAAAAACATGAAATTAGAACATTCTTTAACACCATACACAAAAATAAATGCAAAATGGATTAAAGACCTAAGTGTAAGACCAGATACTATAAAACTCGAGGAAAACATAGGCAGAACACTCTTTGTCATAAATTGCAGCAAGATCTTTTTTAATCTGTCTCCTAGAGTAATGGAAATAAAAGCAAAAATAAACAAATGGGACCTAACTAAACTCAAAAGCTTTTGCATAGCCAAGAAACCATAAACAAAATGAAAAGACAACTCCCAGAATGGGAGAAAATATTTGCAAATAATTTGACGGCCAAGGGATTACTCTACAAAATTTACAAACAGCTCATGCAGCTCAATATCAAAAAACAAACAACCCAATCAAAAAATGGGCAGAGGAACTGAACAGACATTTCTCCAAAGACATACAGATGGCCAAGAGGCACATGAAAAGATGCTCAATATTGCTACTTATTAGAGAAATGCAAATCAAAACTATAATGAGGTATCACCTCATACCAGTCAGAATGGCCAACATCAAAAACTTTACAAACAATAAATGCTGGAGAGGGTGTGGAGCACCCTACACTGCTGGTGGGAATGTAAATTGGTACAGCCACTATGGAGAACAGTATGGAGGTTCCTTAAAAAACTGAAAATAGAGCTACCATATGATCCAGCAATCCCACTCCTGGACACATATCTGGAGAAAACCATGGTCCAAAAGGATACATGCACCCCAATGTTCATTACAGTGCTGTTTACAATAGCCAAAACATGGAAGCAATCTAAATGTCCATTGACAGAGGAGTGGATAAAGAAGATGTGGTACATATATACAATGGAATATTACTCAGCCATTAAAAAGAATGAAATAATGCCATTTGCAGTAACATGGATGGACCTGGAGATTATCATACTAAGTGAAGTATAACACAAATATCAAATGATATCACTTATATGTGGAATCTAAAAAAAAATGATACAAATGAACTTATTTACAAAACAGAAATAGACTCACAGACTTAGAGAATGAACTTCCCAGGGGGGAAGGGTGGAGGGAGGGATAGATTGGGAGTTTGGGATTGACATGTACATGCTGCTATATTTAAAACAGATAACCAGCAAGGACCTACTATATAGCACAGGGCACTCTGCTCAATAATCTGCAATAACCTAAATGGGAAAAGAATTTGAAAGAGAATAGATACTTGTATATGTATAACTGAATCACTTTGCTGTACACCTGAAACTAACACAACGTTGTTAATCAAAAAGAATTTGTTAACTAGAATTAGACAGTTTAAGCATATTCACTTTTTGCTACTCACAAACTAAAAATTAGGAACAAGCATGAACTTTAACTCCCAGTTCCCTTATCAAATCTCGGAGGCAGATTAAAAATCATGTCCTCTATTTGCTTCTTCCATTGCACTTTCAATACAATAGAGAGTATCAAAGATGAAGGTTAGTTCTTTGTAAATGTATAGTAAAATTGATAAACCTTTGGTGAGATTAAATCACAAACTAAACTCAGGAATGAAAAAGGGAACAACATTAACAAAGACTATACAGGTTAAAGATGAGGCTATCCAAACTTATGACAATAAACTAAAATTAAAATAGGTTCCTAGAAAATTAAATCCTATTTCAAGAATAGAAAATCTGAATAGTTCTATAATCATTACAGAAATCAAAAAACCTTCTCACAAAGAAAACTCAGCCCCAAAGGACTTTACTGAGAAGTTTTAACATTCAAGCAAAGGACACAAAACTCTACCATAAAATAGAAAAATATTACAGCACACGATAATTTTATAAAACCAACGTAATTTGGAAAGGATAGCTAAGATAGGAAAGTTAATACACAAATTTCACTCATTAACCTAAATGCAAAAATCCTATACAAAATATTGTCAAACCAAATCCAGGAAAGCATACCTACAAAATACCCGTCAAACATTATAATTATTGGTAAAACTTTCAAAGAGATATCAGGAGAAAAAAAAGATGCCTGCTCTCACCACCTCCTTTCAGCAATGTACTAACAGGCAACTGGTGAATGAAGACAAAAGTTAGCAATCAAAGGAAAACTACAACACAAAAATGTCATAATTCACAGATTACAATTATAAAAATCCTGAAACAATCTACATGTGAATTAAAATTATTAACTCTAGTAAGGCTAATGGATCCAAAATCAAAGGTTACTTATATACCAGTAACAAAGAGAAAAATGAAATTTAAAAAGGATTTATAATAACAAGTGGTATCTGAGGTTAAATAAGGATAACAGACACATAAGATCAGACCTCTGGAGAGAATTATATCAGGCTGAACCATATAATGGCCAACATTCAAATATTTTGGATCTATAAAAACATTTCATATGGTTCCACCTAATAAAAACATGACAAAATCATAATAAAGACCTAAGTAAATGGAGAGAAATCACACCCATGGATTACATTTAATGGAGTACCTATCAAATTCCCAATGGTTTTTATGTAGAAATTACCAAAATGACTGGAAAACGCGAATGAAATTACACAGAGCTAAGAACAGAGAAGAACTATTGAAGCACAAGGTAGAAGACCTGCTCTGTCATATTATGAAAGCATGGAACTTATATAAGGACACTCAAAACAGACCAATGATACAGAATAGAGACCAGATGGATGCATCAAATATAAAGATATGTGGGGCTTCCCTGGAGGCACAGTGGTTGAGAGTCCACCTGCCGATGCAGGGGACAAGGGTTTGTGCCCCGGTCTGGGAAGTTCCCACATGCCGCGGAGCGGCTGGGCCCGTGAGCCATGGCTGCTGGGCCTGCGCGTCCGGAGCCTGTGCTCCGCAATGGGAGAGGCCACAATAGTGAGAGGTCCGCATACCACACACACACACACACACACACACAAAAAGATATGTGATGAGGTGATATTGAAGATCAATGAGGGGAAAATGGGTTTTTCAATAAATGATACCAGGAAAAATGATTATTCATATGTATTAAGTCTAACCCTTACCTCACACTGTACAAAAAGACCTACTTCAAGTGGATTAAAGATCTAAAACAGGTAAATATTAAGCTTTTATAAGGTAATAATGGAGAATATCTTTATGTTTTCTGAGTAAAGTTTCTCCCCTCCACCCCACTCTATGTTTTATTGAGATATAATTGACATACCATTGTATAAGTTCAAGGTATACAACATAATGATTTGATATGTGTATATATTGACAATGATTACTACAAAAAGTTTAGTTAACATCCATCACCTCACATTTACAGTATTTTTTCCCTTGTGATGAAAACTTTAAAGATCTACTCTCTAAGCAGCTTTCAAATATACAGTACAGTATTGTTAACTATAGTTGCCATGCTGTATATTACATCCCTTGAACTTATATATCATATAACTGGAAGTTTGTACCTTTTGACCACCCTCACCTATCCCCAACCCTGACCAACCCCCAGTAGGTTTCTTAAAGCAAGACACAAAAAGTATAAGCATTAGGGAAAATTTTTGAGAAATTCAACCCCTTAAAATTACGACTACTACTCAAACATAGGGAAAAAAGATAAGCCACAGAATTGGAGTAGACATTTTCTCCACATGTAACTGAAATGGTCAAGTCTCTACTCTACTTTAGGAGTTCTCTAGAACTCCTAAAAATCAATGAGACAGACTACCTAATTAGCTACAACAACACACACCAATATTTGAAACAGGATCCTTACAAGATATATCCAAATTGCCAATAAACATAACGGTTCTCAATCTCATTAATAGTCAGGGAAATGTAAATCAAAGCCACAATGGAATACTATTATATACCCACCTGACTAGCAAAAACTCAAGCCTGACAAAAGTAAGTGTGGTTAAGAATGCAGAGCAATGGGAACTCTCATACTACTGTGGAAGTGCAATCTGGTACAACCACTTAAATATTTGGTCCTATCTATTAAAGTTAAAGATGCACAACTTCTACAAGCCAGCAATTCTACTTCTAGACAAGACACATCCTACAGAAACTAACGCACATAAGCACCAGGAGAGAGGTATAATGTCATGGCAGCACTGCTTGTAACAGCCCCAAACTATCAACAGCAGAATATATTTATACTTTCCCTCTGGTTATTTATCCATTCTTTCCAGTGAAGGGAAAAGATTTCTAACAATGAAAAAAAATTCCCATCCACAAGCCACAGTGACTCCTTTTTGACTCTTGTATCCCTAACATGTCTAGTAAAAACCTAAATGACAGCAAACATAATCCTTTATAGGACAGTGTGTTTTACTTTGGGATAGCCATCATATATAATCGTTTTCTCATGAGCCAATATTTGCCTATCGATTATTTCCACTCAATCTTAGTTCTAGTCCCTAAAGCCAGAATGCTCCATTCTAACTGTATCTCATAATTACTCAGGAAAACATGTTTTAAATAGCAAGCTTTTTTAGCTCAATGTTATGAGTACTGTTATCTCTTCCCATTGTGTAAACATGCTTCTTTCCACTTCCTACACTCAAGAACATTATAAGAGTCCCTAGATAACTAATTTATGTAGATGCTTTCTCCTTTCCTTCATGATATGTATCCATATCAGAATTTCAAGTTGCTTAGAACTCTGTTAATTGTTACGTCCTTAGCCTGGCAATAGAATCACACTTGTGTTTGTACAAATTTCTGAAACTGTTTTCTAAAAGATAAGCTCACAATATTCTTTTTCTTTATCTTAGGAGTCAGCAAACTTTTCCCATGAAGGGTCAGAGAGTAAGTAGTTCAAGATTCTGTAAGCCTCACGTGCAACCACTCAACAATGCTGTTGAGCACACACACACAAAACCAGCCATGGCCAATACATAAATGGGGATCACTGTGTTCCAACAAAACTTTATTTTCATAAAACAGGTAGCCAGTGGGACATAGTTTACCAACCCCTGCTTTATATTATTAATCATAAGCAGATGCTTGATCTTAGATTTGTCACCTCCATGTTATAACAGATATGATAATATATGTCCATTATATATATAATACATAATATATATAATCAGTTAACCAGAACTTGACAAGAATGTTAGTTTGGCTGCTTCCCTTAAGTAAAAGAAAACTGTCAGGGTCTTTCTAGTATCCCCAATGCTCAACACAACAAATGGACTTCTAATAATTCATTCTAAAGAAAAGAAATGCACAAAAACATATACACAAAGTTGCTTACTTAAACATTGTAATAAGAACTGGAAATACTTTTAACAGGCTTTTTAAAAAAGTAAATTAGTGACTATTTATCCAATACACTTCATTCAGAAGAACTGAACACAAAACGATGTTTACTATTTCCCCAAGTGTAAAAAGGTAGCTTTGAAACAATGCATAGTACTTTATCACCTGAAGGAAACATCTAAAAGTATTTCTTAAAGAATTAACAATGGAAATATCTGAGTAATGTGAAATCTTGGGTGACATTTTACATTTTGAATTGTCTTCATTAAGCTTGTTTTAAGTTCTTAAATTACTATAAAAGAAAATTTTTGCTACCTTGCAAGTCCAGCAGACAGCTGCCTAGGTAGACATTCACTGGTGTTGTATCAACATAGATCCTCATAGCAACCATAGCTATTGAAATGCTTTTGTATATTATTGGTTTAACCTAGGAGAATCCTGTGGGGTAGGCAAGAATTTCTCTAATAAGATATTCAATTATTTCCAAGGTGCTTTCAAATAATACCTCCAGCCTTAAAGTAGCAATGGAGATTTAAGGGCCATTCTTAATAAAAAATTCTCAAGAATTTATTAAGTTTTCTTCTATGGAAATTTCCATCTTTCATAGATTCCATCTTTTTTTTTTCTTTTTACTAAAGAACGTGTGCTTAATACCTAAAAATTACACTCAATTCAGTAATTAAATAGCATCAGTGAAGAGAATCTTACCCCAAGAAAACAGTCACACGAAGTTCCTTTTTGGTCCTTGAGATCGTCTTCAGTGTGGTAATTTCTGCATCAAACCAAAATCCTCTATTACTAGGACTTTCTACATTGTAATTAACCATGACCACATCACCGACATTTAGTTCATTCCATTTCAAAGTGGTTCTAGCTCGTGGTCGAAGATCCTTGACATTTATTTCTACAGTACCACTTTCCGGATATCTGAGAATAGAGAAAAAAGAATCACAGAACACTGCTTATGATTATCACCAAGGAAGACTAAAATTATATGCAACATGTATAAAAACCTAATCATATTATTCTTAATGGCACTTAAAGTAAATGATATTTATTCCTGATTTTAACTGCCAGAATAAACGAGTCTTGCTAAAATCTTAGTAAGTCATTCTTTGCTAGCTTAGGGATGGTGGTGGTGATAGGGAATAAAGAGTAGGGTAAGTAAAAAACCCAAGTTCTTCTTTTCCACATTTTCTTAACCCATGTTTAAAAATTACTTTAATAAGACTAGATGCTGACCTCCTCCTGAACTTGGAACCAGTTCATCAAGTTCTGCAATTTGCTTTACACATAATAAGAACATAAACCTAGTACATTTTCAATGGCCTCCATTTTTCCAGAAAGAGAAAGATAAAATTTCAGTTCTTACATGTAGCTAGCTGCCTAGTAATGGCAAAATGAAAAAACAAGAGCAAAAAATCCTGGAATTTTGTATGTATCAGAAAGTAGAACCATGTGAAAAATCTAGCAGAATCTTGATCTTACTTGAATTTCTAAATGTAAACTTAACAAACTTAAACCTGACCCAAACTTAAAGCTTTACAAGGTTCCTCACTTTTTGGCCTAACATCTGGTATCCATAGGCCCAAAACAGCAATGTAACAGTCCACAATGGTTTCTATAAAATTAAGATCTGTTGCCTTTATGTATTGCTTGCTAAAAGAAATGAGTAATATCTGGTTCCTGCTCTTGGAAAACTCAATCTACTGGGAAAGGCCAAACTACTATAGCAGTGGTTCTCAAACCGGTGGTTCCATCTGTGAACATGCTATAAATGCAGACTCTTAGGCTCCACTTCTGATCTGACTCAGAAACGCCGGGAGTGAGGCCCAGTGATCTATTTTCACAAATCTTCTCAGAAATTCTCAAGCATACTCAAGTCTGATAAGCTACTGTGCTGCAGAAACACAAGAATAGTTAAATATCGTACGGTTCTGTGACAGCATTAACAATGTAGAAAACTAAGGGAAGAAACCATTAACCTTTAACCAACTGAGTGGCCTACTCAAAATTAAAGTGGGCCTGAAGTTGGAAGCAGCTCTAGCAGCTAGCCTTGGCTCTTCCAAATCAAACAAGTACTATACAGGCCTAGGACCCTCACAGTATATCTAACTCATTTATAATAAATGGATATTAACCCTGGGTAGAATTTTAATCAAGTTTCTTCAACTTTTAGTTAATTGGGGAAAGAAAATTCTCAGGATTAGCAAGCGGCCTCAGAAACGATCTGGTCCATTTACCCTCTCAGTACTATAACTCCCCTTTACCACAAGCCTCCCAAATAACCATGCAACCTCTGCTCGGATGGTAAGTGATGAGAGGCCAGCTTTAACCCTAAGAAAAACCATTCTGTCTTCACATAGCTCTGACATAGGAAAGAAAATATACTTGATACTGGATCAAAGATAAACACAGAATGAGTTCCATAGCTTAAGTGCCATGAAGAAATCTATATACTCTCTCCACGAAAGATCTAATCCTTGACAGTCTAAGTCTGTCACCCTGCCCTCCTCTATCTTCTAAGTATAAAACATTTCAAGTGAATTTCCTTCAACTTACATAAGGTTTTGAATCCTTTATCATACTGGTCTCTTCACTCAAAATATGTTCTATTTTCAACCTGCCTGGGTTTAAATTCCATTTTAGCTTCCTACTACCGTGTATCCTTGGGAAAGTTACTAAACTTCGCTGTTTTACATGTGTTTAGTTTACATATGACTACCTCTCATGTGTAAAACGTACCTAATGGTAACTACCTCATATGGCTGTTCTGAGAACTAAAATGGAGAAGACTTGTAACTAGGTATTTTAGGGCTTTTCTAAATCTAAAGTTGTGAATTTGTTTCCTGACTAAATATTCTTAAGTCCATAAAGGATAGAAAACTATTCTTTTAGATGAGATCCTTTTCTCAGCTGTATTGTGATTTTTACATCATGACATTATCATATATCCCTGTATGATTAACACAGTAAAAAAGTGTATTTCACTGGTAAAAAGCTCTCCATTTACTTATGATTGCCAAAATTAGATACCATGAATGGAAATATTTGTAACAAACTTTTAAAATCATGTTTATTGGAGATGAGTTAAAATAAATCATTGCCTACATCAGAGCAAAGGAATTTAAGCTGTTTGCCCTGAAACTAAGTATGATTTCAGAATTAAAGAATTAGAACATATGAATACATCATCTTTATGTATACAGTAAGTGTGTAAAAGTCATGAAAGTGAAGTATACTTTTTCTAATGCTACCCAGAGATGATGTCAGTTGCTGTATAAAAAGATATAGAAGGGACCCAAAAACTACTTTTACCAAAGTCAAGAACACGCCCAGACTCAAATATCACTATTATTCTTTTCTTGGGCATCTTCATCTACACATATCTTAACATCACATAGAGTGATGACTCAGAAGCTCTGTTCTAACCCAAAATTCTCTCTTCAGATTCACATATCCAACTACATCTCTAACACGTATGCCTCAGGAGCACCTCAAATTTAAGAAATTCCCCCATCCCATAATCTGCTGATGCTCAATATTCTCTAAATTTTCATACTCCCAGAAACTGGAGTTATCCCCAATTCCTCCATCCAGTTACTAAGTCCTCCTTATGCTATATACTGTTAACACTTATTTAATGGAACTGTACCCTTAGTGAAGGCCTGCATTTCTCTGAGACTACTGTCAAGGCTAACACAACTCCCTGTCTTTAGGATTACACCTTAGACTTCATTATACTTTTGCCAAAGATTCTAAAACACAGGTCTGCTTAAAACATTTTGTGACACCTGATAACAATTTGTTCATAGGCTGTGGGAAAACAGGCATTCTTACATTGCTGATAGGAATACAAAGTGGTACTGTCTCCTTGTAGAGGGGAATTTGGCAATACACAGCAAAATTGCCTATATATTTACCTTTTGATCCAGGAATTCCACTTCTAGGAATGTATCCCAAACGTTAAGTGACATAAAACCCCAGGAAAAGACACATACACAAGGCTATTTATAGCTGCACTATCTGTAACAGCAAGACTAGAAATAATCAAATGTCCATAATAGGAAACTACTTACTATATGATACAATTATATAATGGAATATTATTCTCCTGTAAAAAGGAATATGACATCTGCTATGGAGAGACATTAACTAAAAAAAAGACCAAGATGCAAACAGCATTTATGTGTGCTTTCTACCTAATGAGTGTGTGTGGAAATATGTACTTGTACATGTACATATATAAGTGTGTAGTATGTATTTATGAGTATACAAATAATCACACATACATAATTTTGAGACAGAAGGATAAACAAAAACTCATTTAGTTACTACAAAAAGAGGTAAGAAATAGGATAGAAGGAACCAAGATGGACACTTTTTCTTAATGTACTTGTTTTGAAGTTTTACCTATAGGATCGTTTAATGTTTCACTTGATTATAAAAACAGAATTTACAAAATGTGAGAAATCCCTAAAAACCAAAAGCAAAATTAAAAAAGTGGCTTAACTACTGAGAAATACCATTACAAATGACTTGAAAATACACTAACTATACATTATTAGTGGGGTTATATCCATTTACTAAGGACAAAGTAAAAAACATACCAACTTTTCACTAATCATATTGTTCGCAACATTGGTACTGTTAGTCTGAAACCATCATATGAGTAGAATAAAACAAGTCAGTGGTGACATTAATAGAAACCGTGATTTTCAAGGTAAGAGAAAAAATAAGAGATTAAGGATATTAAATGATAATCCCTCAACTCTAAAATTAATTGGAAATATCAATACAAACATTTCCTAGCTGTTTCCAATGTTATGACCTAGAAACATGATCAAAACAAGTATCAATGAACAGCTGACTATACGCTCTTACAAAAAGAACTAGGGCTCCTTAAAGAAATGGCTGAATCCAGGCCTGGGCAGGAAATAGAAGAGCTTGGGACTTCCTATTGTACCTGAATGCAAAGAAACCCTCATTATGTCAGGTTCAACCTGAAGGAGCCTCCACAGGCCAGAGACGAGACAATCTGGGCACCAAAAAGAACTGAGTTAGAGTAAAACAAGTATTAAAATCCATTAGTTCATAATGAGACTTAGTAAAAATCTCACTGACCAACCTCTGGAGGATGCTAGGGAATTTATTCATTCTGAACACTGAAAAAATTCAAGAATCAATAGTTTATCCTACCTTTTGTATATAACCAACTGCTTGTTGAGGAATGCTCCTTATGAAAAAATTATAGCTAATAAATGAAGGAGAGAATGAGGTATCACTATTTTTACTACATTTCATAAAATAGTGGCTGTAGGTAAAGATTAATGGTTACTAAAACTAGCAAAAGCTGGCAGCAAATTTCACAATGGATGTATCAGGCAGACAACACCCAAATCTTACAACAAAAAAAGAAAGAAGCAGGTATTATGTGCCTCCCAATGCCATGTAATAGGTAAATAAATACCATCTCTAAACTAGTTTTAACAAATAATGAAATTTAAAACAATCAAGCCTCTAAGTACAGTCGTCCCTCCATACTCATGGGTTCTGCATCCAGAGTCAACCAACCACTGACTGAAAATATTCAGAAAAAAATTCCAGAAAGTTCCAAAAGGCAGTTCAATTTGCCAAGCTCAAGCAACTATTTATATAGCATTTACATTGTATTAGGTATTATAAGTAATCTGACATGATTTAAAGTATACAAGAGGATATGCATAGGTTATATGCAAATATGCCATTTTATGTAAGGGACTTGAGCGTCCATGGATTTTGGTATGTGTGGAGGTCCTGGAACCAATCCCCCATGGATACCAAGGGAAGACTGTATAAACTTTCAGGAAACTAACAGTAACAGAGGAACATGTTAAATACCACTACAGAAATGTAATCAGTAAAGTTCAGACTGTGGGAAAACTGAATAAACTGTCACTTGTACAAATAAATAGCAAGGAAGAAAGAATAGGGGAAACCTGTAGGTTGAGACTTAACCTATCAACTACATGCAATGGGTGGATCTTAATCTTGATCCTTATCTGTAAATCCCAAGTATATTTTTAAAAAATAAGTCAGTCTGAACATTGACTGGTTATTTGACTTTAAGGAATTATTGTAAATTTCGTGTGGATTTTTTTTTAATGCTTTAGGGTCCCCATCCCAGGATCAGTGACTCATTCTCACAGGAGAGCACATAGTTCTTCCCATGGCTATGATTTACTACAATGAAAGGATACAAAGCAAATTCAGCAAAGGAAAAAGGCACATGGAATCAAGTCTAGAGGAAACCAGGTGCAAGCTCAAGGAGTCCGCTCCCAGTAGTCACACAAAATGTGCTTAATATGTCCAGAATACGACAACATGTGTGTAATGTTACTACCAGGGGTATACAGTGAAGAATGCTCAAGATTTTTATTAGGGATTCAATCACATCAGCACTCAATGTCTAGCACATACCAAAATTCCAGACTCCCAGAAGCAGGTGTTCGGCATAAATAATATATTTTTTTGCAGAGTTTGTGCAGAGTGAACCATTTTTATCAAGGAATGATGAGAATCCTCCTGAAAGTTAAGTTCCCCAACACCAGCCAAAGGTCAACCACACACAGACCTTCTAAAGAGTAGTAAATCAGGCTTCCCTGGTGGCGCAGTGGTTGAGAGTCCACCTGCCGATGCAGGGGACACGGGTTCGTGTCCCGGTCCAGGAAGATCCCACATGCCGCGGACCGGCTCGGCCCGTGAGCCATGGCCGTTGAGCCTGCGCGTCCGGAGCCTGTGCTCCGCAACGGGAGAGGCCACAACAGTGAGAGGCCCACATACCGCAAAAAACAAACAAACAAACAAAAAACAAGAGTAGTAAATCTCTGGCCTGATGTTAGCTGTCTTCTGCACACTTTAAAAAGAATCCTTTTAGAGTATTCAACTGAGAAAAAAGATGTCAAGATCAGGATGAACCTACGAAAAATAGAAAGAGTAGGACTAGGAAGCAATAGCCCTTAGACCACGATGCTGTCTTTCACTTTGAAAGGAGAGGAAAAGAGGGTTGAGAAAGAGAAACATGAGAGTGTGATACAAACAAAATCTTCGCCAATCCAATCGTGAGCTCTGGAGCAATGTTGGGCATAATTGCCAGGCCCTAGAACTGCTGCCACACTTAGTCACCAGCTGGAGGATGCCAAGAAAGAGTGTGGCTTTGGCTCAAACACTGTCACAGATATCAAAAGTGCTGTGGCTAAAAGTTATCAGTTAACTGCATTCATTCCTTGCAGGTCAGCAAGTTCTGTCTTGAAGATCTGAGCACTGTGCCCACCACAACTGCTAAGGCTATTTCTGGTTGAAAAAACTTAAGATTTGGGACTTGCTTCAAAATAATCCAGTGGTGGTGCTTGGGGATGCTAGTACGGATTAAACAAGGTTGGCCAGGAGTTCATAATGATTGAAGCTAGGTGATGAGTTCTTTCTCTCAACCTCTGCATAAGTTTAAAGATTTTTACAATAAAAAATAAAATGCTCTGCGCTTCAAGTTAAAATCCAAACAAAAGGCTCTTCCCACTTTTTGAAGTTTTCCCACAAGAGTACAAAACTCTAAGTTAACATTCAAGGCTTACAGTGAGGACACGCAGCCTCCTGCCCCAGTCCACCACACTGATTTCTATTCCCCCGATGCAACTGTTTAACTTTTAGCTATTTCTTTTATTTTCCAGCATATTTTAAAGTAACATGCTTACACATTGCTTTTTACTTCAAACTGTTATTCTACCCATCCCTGATGTACAGCTCATTTGCCTCTATCTCTTCTTCCTTATAATTACTAACACAAGGCACTGCTCTAAGTGTTAACGTATTTACCTCTTAGGATAGAGGGAGGCACTATTCTATCCCCATTTTACAGATATGGCACAGAAGTTAACTTACTTGGACAGGAGTAAGAAGCAGAGACATGACTCAAACTCTGATCACCTGGCTCTAGGACTTATAATCTTGCAGGGATTGACAAAATTTCTTGCTCTTAAGCATGTTATACAAACCAAGTTGTTCGTAAAAATCAGTATTTTTTACAATTTTTTTTTACATGTTGACTAAATAAGTGTTCATAGCTAACTAATGAAGTATGCTTTAATTATAAATCCTTTCCTTCACAACTTTGTTTTCTGTTGAGTACTTAACCCTTCTTTTTGGTTGCTACTTGCTTAATTTTCCATGTACATATTAATTATCCCCATTCTGCCACAGGTGTTAAAACTCTTCTACGTTCAGACATTTCAGGTACTCTACTAGTGTTCTGGGTTGCAAAACATCTTCTAGAGACCTCTGTCCTATTCTAATCTGGAAAACTTGCTCTTCAGGCTTAGACCTGTTCCACAGCTGTCATGCTGGGATCTCCTTTCATTACTTTCTGTGTTGAATCCTATTTCCTGAATACCCTGTTTTCCTCTTTCTTGATTTAAGCCTTGAGTGGGGTAGAAGTGATTAAAATGCTCTTTCATATAAATAAACCAATCCTCTTCTCCTCAGTTTTATTCCATATGCCTACGTCCAAAGTGCCTGGTAAATCCAAGGTCTGAACCTTCCAAAGGTTCTTCGATGTCAATTTACTTGCTTGTTGTTGGCTTATCCTTAGGTTTCAGCTTTTTCTGGCCTAAGTTACGCATCATTTACCCATTAGCTTCTTACCTTCCAAAATTTTGTTGCTTTCTCTTCTGTGTCTTACTTCTATCATATTTTTTGTCCTCGGGGGTTTACGCATTTATTCTTTTACTGTCTTCTAGGAGGGTGTAAGAAGGAGTGAAGACAAACATGCAACTTAATCTGCCATGTTTAACTTGAAATCTTTATTCACCTTTAGTTTCATTTCTTACTACTCACCACGTATCTCCTACACTCCAGCCATACTAATCTACCCTTAGGTAACCCTGTATTTTGTACCTCCTTATCCTTGGTATCCTGTGGCTCTCCTTCAGGAATACAGAAGTATCTTCTCTACCTTATAATCTCAGAACTTTACTCTAAAAGCTAGTTGTACATTTTTCTATCACAGAACTTAACACTACAAAATAGCAAGTTTTCATTGAGAAGCAGATACCACGTTCAAACTTTAGTGTGTTTGGGATATACCAGGCCTACAGATGTTTGGAAACATGCAACTCATTAAATAGAAAAATCTTTTGTATAACTAAAGCTCTTAATAAAATGTAATAAACTGTGACCACTGTGTTTTACGGTAGTTAAGTGGGAACAAAGAATTCTATACAGAGATAATAAGAAAAAGGCGTTTTAAAGATTATGTTTTTGGATTTCTTAAAACGAAGAAACTTGTAGTTAGCTCCAGTTACTTATACAAGTACACAAGAGAAAGTCTTTTTAAGTATAGGCAGCCTCCAACACAGCATTCCCTGCCTCCCATGAAGTCTAATGTACGGCTGAAGATAACCACTGCAAATTCTACAAATTGGTCCAAGTGCTGACTTCTTCCAGCATTTGCACTGGTGAAAACTGCAGGAGACTGAAACATTTTGGGAAGTGTTAGAAGCTTGAAAAACTTCTAAAACAGGGCTCAAGATATCCCCAAAGACCGGAAGCAGAGAAGAAGGAACATACTGAAGCTGACTACACTGTGCCAAGAGCCAACATACAGCTATGGAAGGATAAGACTAGGGTCCTTTTTTTCTCTTATTCTACATGATCTTCTGTTCTTAGAACCTGAAGTCAAGGTATTACCCCAAATACAGGTATAAGTTTATTCTAGTTAGCTACTCTGCATCTTTGAGAATTTAGAAACACTTTGGTGTTATAAAGTCTACATTCTCAGATAAGCCTTAAATATCCTTAAGCTTGTTTTTCCCAGTAACATTTTCATTGCTCCAAATACTCTTTAGATGTCTTTTAGAGATATCCTTCAGAGTACATGCTTTTGATTATCCTGAACTATGTGACATTTTAGCAAAAACCAATTGTGTTTTCAATTAACAAATCATTGAGTAAAACCTGGGGAATTAAATTTCAGGGAAATTGATTAAGCACAATTTTTAAAACAGGTTTGTTATAAAATAGTAAAAGTACATTTCCTTAGGTGACTTGTAAGCTAACTAAGCATTTTAGAAGACTCAAACAGTATTAAGCAAAGCACTATCACTGAAACCTTCCTTCAAAACATGGCTTCCTGGTGTTAAAATGCTTAAATAAGGACAACATTCACCTGGAGGCATGTTCTAGTTTAGCAAATCTTTAATGTCATACTACATGCAAAAAGAAAGCATTTCTTAATCTAACAGATGACATTACTCAGTTTCACACCTTAAATGTAAAGCTTACTCACAGACAAAAATAACTTACTTAAAACTGCTTACAGTAGGACTTTACATATTACATGGAAATATATCTCACTTGTACAACATGTTAACAATGGTGTATAACTGTTTTAATAGAGGAAACAATGTAATCAGGTTAAAAGATACCTATGCCAAAGATAAATTATTTAAGAGTACTTACCAAAATAACCTGGCTTTATTAATAAATGAAAAGCAGAAAATTTGACTATTATTACTGGATACTTTTCAAGGTTATTAGGGGAAAAAAAGAACATGGTCAAGTAGGTATTTACAGATGAGGAAATTAAAGCTGAATGAGTTCAAAGAAAACAAAGCAAAAAACTCAACCAAAGACCTAGAATTCAAAGCAAATTCTGATTCTAATGACTAAAACTATACAGCCTATAAGAGAACCAATGCTCTGTATACTTAATAGGCTCCTGGCTGCTTTCTGAAAAGCGGATTCCTGAGCTCTACCCCAGGCCCACCCAATGCAGGGAGTGGGGGTGGGATCTGGTATCCCCCAGTAATCTGCATTATAAATACCGTACCTGGGTGAATCAGCAGTGTTGCTGACCATCGTTTTGAGAAACACTAATGTAAAGGAATGATGTATAAATTTGAAAAGGTGACATCAACTGATAATCTGTAGTCATTTTAACTGATACCTGTAGTCATTTTTCTAAGCACCAAGTGATCTTTTAACACAAGAGAAGAGCAACAATAAAGTCAAAGATCTAACTTCTTCTGCCCTCCTTTTGATTATCATCCATTTAGAACACTGCAAGTCATAGAAAGAGGAAATATTCTAAGTCTTTGGCAAACATGTCAGTAACAACCAAAAAACAATGGGGGAGACTGGTCACTGCACCAGGGTTCTGAAACTAAACCTCTCATTTATAGCTCCCTACTCAAGATCAACATGACACTCTGATCTGATTTTTTTAAATCTTATTCCTTTTCTCCCATGAAAACCCAGACATCATTAAAACATTTTTGGGATTCCTTTAGATATAGATCACATCAATACATTCAAGAAAATCAGTTTTGTTACTTTATAGAACAGCAACTTTTTTTTTTTTTTATTATTCTTATTTATTTATTTTTGGCTCAGTAGTTGTGGCATGTGGGCTTAGTCGCTCCACAGCATGTGGGATCTTCCCGGACCAGGGCTCAAACCCATGTCCCCAGCGTTCGCAGGCGGAGTCTTAACCACTGCGCCATCAGGGAAGCCCTAGAACAGCAACTTTTATCTAAAAATACCACTTGATTTTTTTCAGAATTGGCTCACTGACTTCTATTTGCAGTAGCCATAATTAAGAATACTCAAAAGCATGCACCACAAGCTTAGAATAGCTCAAAAAATCTTAAGAGAATGCTGGCAGCAATGACAACATTATCCTAAGACGTTCGCCAGAAGAGCTTTTAATTGTAGCCTAGCGTAAGTTACCCTCCAAGTTCTAAGTGATGCTATGACATTTCCATTTGATCTCAATCTCGTGGTAGAACCTTGACACGCTGTTAAAAGCAGCAGTTTAACCTATTTGGTTTAAAAATCCTTTGAATACTAGCGAGCTATGCATTTTCCTTACAGAAAAAGGCACACAGGTGTTTACTGATTTAAGGTTTCTGTTCTGTGACAGATAACTGGAGAGAATGATAGAAATTTTTTAAATATGCAAACATAACTGCTTTATAATATTTTATATATACTTATTTATACATTAAGGTATTTTATAAGCATGCTTCTCTCAAAATGAGAGGTAGTATGGTAGAGTGGTTCTAAGTATGTGCTCTTCTGAATCTCAGTCTACCACTTATCACCTATTCAATACTAGGTATATTAACTTCTCTAAGTCTCAGTTATTCCCTCTTTACACTTAGAAAAGTATCCACTTCATTGATTGTTTAATGAGGATTACATGAGATAATCCAGGAAAAGTACTTGTATAGTGCCTGGCACATAGTGTTGTTTTAACAAGAGAATTATTGAACCATGCTTTAAAAAGGGTACTTCAGAATAATTTACTAAAAAGTCAAAACAAAAAGAGTTTGTTTCTGAGGTAAACTGACATTTCTATTTGAAATGTGAACAATATGGAGCATGAGAGATTATATAAGTAGTTTTCATGTCACTATGAAAACTCTCTCTCATGTTTAAAGATTTCAACTTTGCCTAGCCATAGACAATTCACTACGATATGATACAGAAATAAAATAACTTTCATAAGCATTTTCCCTCTTTATATATATACTTCCTTGTTCAAACTACTATGTGTTTTCTAGCTTACATTTCTCTTTATAGAAATCAGCTCCAATTTATAAATCAAGGTCTCTAAATTAGAACACTAAATTTAATAAAGCAATTTAAAAAAGCAAGTCACTAACAAGACTAGTATTCCCAAATGCACCTTTTTAACTGACCTGTAAATGTACCTGTTGAATCCTTAGAAGAAGGTATATGGGGAGATTCTGAGATCTAGATTAACCCTAAGTCCAATTCAGAAGGCTTGTCTTAGAACGACTGACTTGATGCATTTAAGAGTCTAATTCAAAGGAAAGCCAGAACTAGATCTCAGAATATTCAACTACTACAGAGTATTTTCCCCCACTCAAGAATTTACCAATACTTAACGGTTGATGGAGCAGACAGAAGAAATAAAGAATACTTTTTAAACAGTGGTTCTGGAGCTAATTCTGCAAATACTACTCCCATGTTAACCTTTCCTTTTATATGGTCTGGGTTGGGGTTTGAGTTCTTAAGAGGAAGTGCAAGTTTGGGGAATTCAGAGAAATTATCAAGTCAAAAGAAACATTATGTGAATGATAATATACTAAAATTGCCACAAAACTTAAAACAGAATATTTCAATTGGTTAAAAAGGAAAAAAAAGAATGTACCAATACATCATAAAAGATAAATTCTCCACAAACACATGATGGATACTGCTTTCTATGTTAGCCAAGGTACAGATAAAGACTGCATAGTGGAAAATGGTCCCTCATTTAAATGATACAGATCATTTAGCTGGAATGAAATATAATTTCTTTTAGAAAAAGACTTAACTAATCCTTTATGTATATGGAAACGAAATGGAAAAATCAACAAGCCATAAGCCACCTATACAGGTACTAAAATAAAGATGAATACTCAGATTCCTCAGGTATTGTATATCATCTCCAGCCTTTAATGTATTTACTATGTTTAAATTGTCATATCAACCCCTTTCCCCCATATTGGTTCTTAGTAGCAACTGATAAGGCTGTACAAAAGGCAATCAGTGAGTGGTTCTTAAACTTGAGTATACATATTAACCACCCAGAGGACTTATTAAAACACAGACTGCAAGGCCACCTTCAGACAGCGATTCATTACATCTGTAGTAAGTACAAGAACTTGGATTTCTAACAAGTAATGTTGATGTTCCTGGACAGGACTATACTTTGAGAACCGCTAGTCTAAGGGCAGTGGTTCTCAACCATGGCTACACATTAGAATCACAGAGGAACTTTTGAGACAGCAATCCCCTGAGGTCCCAAAGATCAATCATACAAGAAGTTATGGAGGTGGGTCCTAGGCACTGATATTTTTAAAGCTTCCTAGACAACTAATGTGTAGCTAGGGTTGAGAACCGCTTGTCTAATTAAGAGGAATCTAAACCAAATCCACTAAGAACAGATGTTTCTTAATACAGAAGCAGGGTAAGGAATTAAGCCTTTATCTGTTGATAAAGCAGCCAAATGATGAGTAAAGATTAAATTCAGTAGTGTGGCCTCAGTTGCTTACATACCCAGGGTTTAACTCAAATTTGTATGAGTGCTGTCTGCTTTAAAACCCAGGCCAAGTCTAAAGCAAGTCTTTAGGTCATACAAAATGGTTGACCTTTGAAGTTATGTAGGCTATTACTAATTACATGTACCATGTTTAAGGCAGAATGGCAATAATGCATATTGGTTAACCCTTAAGCTCTGGAGTCAGACAATTTAACAGATGTTACCTCTGGCAAGTTATGTAAGCAAGCCTTGGTCTCTTCATATGGAAGTTAATGTAACTAACATTATAGTTATTGTAAAGATTACATGAGCATTCATGTAAGAAGTTAGCTCAGAGTCTGGCACATGAGAGTTAATGTAATTAAATTGCTGTAAGCTATGCTATAGACATATTAATCTACCAGAAACACTAAGGCAATGATTGCCCCTTTCCCAGTCTACTTCCCTATAAGTCAAGATCATGGCTCATCACCACAATTAGCTTCAGGATCTCTACTCTCACAAGACTGCAGTCACAGATTTGTGAATTTAGATGTTCAGGACCCTTAAAATTTTTAAACCTTACGTAACTACAGAAAGTAACTAATGGGAATAAAGACATCTTTTAGAAAGCTATGGAAATATACAGTACAAGCTTACTATGAAATAAGGGAAAATTTGATATTCTTTTTCTTTAATTGACCATTTAACCACTCCACGGGTTTATAATTGCCTATATTACCTTGACACTTGCTCATTTCTGAATCCCCTTCCCTTTTGTTTTCTGCCCAAAATACCACTAAAAACAAAAGTTTCAAGCAGGCATAGTCATTCTCCAATAAACACACTTTAGTGGTGTGATCATTTTGTGATGTATAGAAATATTGAATCACTATGCTGTACACCTGTAGCTAACATAATGTTGTAGGTTAATTATACCTCTTATACTATAGGATGGTTCTAATCAAAGTTTTGGTGAGGGTGTGGAGAAATTGGAACCCTCATACACAACTCATGGGAATGTAAAATGGTGCAGCCACTTTGGAAACAAGTCTGGTAGTTCTTCCCAAGGTTAAACATAACTGCCATACAACCCAGCAATCTTGCTGCCACATACATGCCAAAAAACTAAAACAAATGCCTACACAAAAAAAAATAGTACATGAAGGTTCCTAGCAGCAAAAAGTAGAAAACACCAGTGTCCATAAAATGATAAATAAACAGTGGTAATATGGAGCATTATTTGACAATAAAGGAATATGGTACTGATATAAGCTCCAACATGGATGAACCTTGAAACATTATGCTAAGTGAAAAAAGCCAGTCACAAAAGACCACATGTTATAGGATTCCACTTATATGCAATGTCCAGAATAGGTAAATCCAGAGTCAGAAGATTCCTGATTGCCTATGGCTGAGAGGGGTTGGGGGAAGGGCTGGTGGGGGTAGGGAAACAGGGAGTGACTGCTAATGGGTAAGGGGTTTGTGGAAGACCAAAATGTTCTAAATTAGATTGTGGTGACTGTTGCACAGTTCTGTTAATATACTAAAAAAAACCACTGAATTTTACACTTTAAATGGGCGAATTGAATGCTATGTGAATTATACCTTAATAAAGCTGCTTTTAAGAAGTTAAAACTTTACAGAAGATTTAAGAATCCGTTGGAATCTAAATCTCTAAAGTCTAGATTTAATATTTGTACTGCTAGCTCTTTCTCCCAAAGTACTTACTGGATTGGTTTAATTCTAAAAATACACAGCCCTTGCTAAGGCAAGGGTGATGACAGATGAATAGTACAGAATAGCCATCATGAAAAAACAAAACAGAACAAACCCACATATATGTTCTTTGTAGCAGGCACTTCGATGTTAACTCCACAATTTTGCTTTATATTATTTGCAGTAGGAAGCTCTCAATTCAGTCTATATTCATCAAGGAATCTATAGAAAAGGGACCCCTGAAAACAGTAAAACTCTTAAACCTTAAAACATTTCAAACAGATCTCTTAACATAACCTGCTTTTTATGCACTCAGAATATTTATATCCATAATTTTGAGAGGAAAAATGGAATAAGGTTAGCAAACAAATGATTTCACTAAGATTCTAGAACAATGTCAACTACTAGATTTGGCTTTTGGGAGTGTTGTTTTGTGGAACACATCTACCTAATAAGTAACATTATAAATTTTAATACGTATCACTTCTCACAGATTAAAAATTGTTTTAACTCTGCTCTGACTGGAGTGGGGATTGAAGATGCAGAGTAGTATACCTACTTAATCTTGTTCTGAGACAGCAATGCTTTTAATGAAATTCATTTCAAAGACTGAGAATTCATTTAGCCTGGTTAATATATTAGGACCTGTAGGTCACTACAAAAGTAACCTTTGAACAGTGCCATTTTAAACTGACAAACACTGCAAATCCCAGAAGAATTCCTTGAACAGGTTCCTTGGTCCCATGTACAATACCTCTCTGCACTGGCTAAATGACAGGCTGTTCAAAACGCACTCGCACTGCTGCACTCAGAGTTTGGAGACAATTAAGCAGATTACTTTCAACTTTATGAGAAAAATGAAGTTAATTCATTGAGAGAAATGACAGATTTAGAATCATAAATGGAATGGGATGGCAGCCTGTATGTACTTAAAGTCTATTAAGTACAAAAAAATTGTCTGACAAATACTGTTTTGGAAGTAAAAATTAGAGTGATTGGATTAATGACCTCTAACTTTATTTCCCTTTGCAATGTAACATTTCTAGTAATTCCCCCTGTCTAAGGTTGAAGATAGCCAACGCTTGTTTTTGTCTCCTCAGTGCAGACCATTCTCTATCTTTAGAGATTTGACTGGTAGGAAGTTTATGTTATCCTGAAACCTACCTTCTATGTTGTACAGAACTTTCACCCAGAGCTTTTAAAATATGAAAGCTATCTTGATCCCAGTCTTTTCAATGTAAATACTTAGTTCTTTTAGCTATTCTTCATGTTGATTTTACATTTTGACCTCTACTCTAAAGATGCACCATGTCCTGTTGGTATTATTCTTAAAGTACGAAGATGGAAAACAATATTCCAAGTAGAGAATAACCAGGCCAGTAAAACGGTAGCACCACCAGTCTTGTTCTAGATATCTTACTTCTAATAAAACATCCTACAGTGTAACTATTTGATAGCTACATTCTATTAACTAAGTTGGAGCTTACTACTCAATAAGAATCTATTACTACTGCTAAGCCATATACTCCACAATCTGTCTTCAATGCATCCTCCGTCCAAGAATGTGAGAACTTGTTTAATAAGTTATTGAAATTAACATGAACTTGACTATAGTTTTTAACTTTTCTGATAACCGTGACGAAAGAAACTTTAACAGGATTCTTTATCACATCCATATGGGATCATGATTTTTTCTAGATGCTTATAACAGCCTTTTGTTATCTGGGACTCTTATCCAGAAACTCAACTATTTTATTTATTTCATACTTTACTCTGTATAGTCCTTTTCTCTTTTTGAAGATATGAATGACATTTACTAAGCTTCTGATATCTTACGTCTCAAAGAAAGTTCAGCTACCGTATCTTTAAGTTGCCAACACTGAAACAATTCCATCATGTAAAATTATTTTGGACAGATAATTTTAGTCTTCTCATGCATGTTGGGTTTAGACCAACATTCATTCTAATCAAGACAAACTTCTTCATTAAAAAATAACCAAATAAACGCTAAGATACTGTGATTTATGTTCTAACATTGTACCAAACTCAGGTCTATCCCTTGGAAAGTCTTATTCCAAAACCAACTAAGAGCCCCTAAAACTGTAAAAAATTTAATAAGCCTTAGTTTACTCAGTGTTTAAAGCTTCTTACCCTATTTCTACACTGTGCCATTCTATACAATTTTTCTTGGGGGGGGCCAAATAATAACTCCTTTATTGGCCAGAATCAGGTCCCAGGTAGCAGGTTTCTGAGTTATTTCTTCTTTTCTCCAAGAAATAGAATAAAAACTTGAAGCAAATCAAGAACTCCACTTGTTGACAGCCGATATACAGATAGCTTAAATCCTCCACTCTTGCCTCTTTGCCATGGTATTCATAAACCCAGACACTGGTTACTATTAACACATCAACTCCAATCCCTTTCTATCCCAGGCTCGATTTACCAATATTGCCAGTCCTGGCCAATCCAAGATATTAATACCCATGCTAGTTGTTGCTTCTATTATCATCTACTATGGTAAAAAACAGTATGACTGCACATTTGAAATAAGCCACGTTGGCAAGTTAACTAAAACCATAAGAAGTATCAGAAAAGATGAAAGGGATCTACTTTTGACCCCTTTCCAGGTATCCTGGAAATCTGAGTTGACACCAGTCTTTTATACCATTTTTGCCAAGAAAAATCAAAACCATTTTAGGATCTTGAACTCACACCTGATAAAGATTTGGTTTCATACTTTCTTTACATATTAAAATATCACTTGAATGAAGACAAAGATAATTTAGTGTTGAATAAACATTAAATCTTTCCCCATAGTAACTTTTGTACTAGGATTTTGAAAATAGGTAAGGAAAATAATTCAGTGTTAAAGTCTAAGCCCTCAAAGCAAGTTCTTAATACTGTTTTCACATGAACATTTAAAAACATTTTGTTGTATAAAATGGATGACTAATAAGAACCTGCTGTATAAAAAAAATAAATAAAATAAAATTCAAAAAAAATTTTTTTGTTGGGAGAGGGGGATTGGGAAGTGATTGCCGGGCATATAGTTTTTTGGGGGGAAAATAAAAATGTTCTAAGAGTAGTGTGTGATAATGCACAATCCTATGAATATATTAAAAACAGTGAATTGTACCCTTTAAATGTATAAATTTTATGTGAATTATCCCAATAATAGCTTTTAGAAAATATTTCAACCTCATTCTAAAGGCTATTACAGGGATTTCCCTGGCTGTCTGATGGTTGAGACTCCGCACTTCCACTGCAGGGGGCGTGGGTTCGATCCCTGGTTGGGGAACTAGGATCCCACATGCCCCACGGCGTGGCCAAGATAAATAAATAAATGAATGAATGCTATTACATTACACACTGTTATATACTTTCTAGAATATTATTAAAATACATAGCAAAAACCCTAATAGAGGACCAGACAAAGAGAAACCCTTACATATTAAATTAAGCCAGGTATTAGGATACCCAAAACAACAAACCACTTAGGAGCCAGATGCTAAATGTTGAGGAGCTCTTATTATATTACAACCACTAAACAAACAAAAACAAATGGTACTAGACCGAACATGACCCCTAGATGATTTCTTCTGAAAGACTATTATTTGAAAACAATCTTGAGATAGAAGATTTTTTTGCTTCTACAAACAAAAACATGAATGAAGTCCTCAATAGCATGAGCACTTACTCATCATACTCGATATGATAAATTACGTCTTCATCAGCAGCAACAGAATCTGAGTTAGACGTAGAGGGTACATTGTCCAATTTATTTGTGTTCTCTTTGGAATTATGATTTATATTTCCATTAGTCCTTTTATAAGAACTGCCATTCTTCAGTGGAGTTTTGCCACGTGAGTGTCCATCAGAAGCTCTAGTAACACTATGTATACGTGCTTCAAACCAAGCACCAAGGGCGACATCTCTGGCATCCACCAATTCATTTACCTAAAAAAAAGTTTAAAATTAGTTAATGAAGCGTAATTTCATCTACTGCTTCAAAAACATTAATATAACTCAAGTTATTTTGAGGGTTATCATAGTTAATATTTGCAGATATTCATGTTTAAAGTAATTTGAAAGATTAGAACGAAACTATTCTTTTTGGATTATACTGTCAAATCTGTTATTTACTAATACGAAAATTAACTTTCCTCCCAATATCCTTCAATGAAATAGGTATTTTCTTTAACTATTCCTTACCCATATCTATATTAGACTTTTAAAATATAATTCTTGTGTACCCAAGAGTTATTCTGGCATGTCATTCATTAAGAATGTCACTAACAGGGCTTCCCTGGTGGCACAGTAGTTGAGAGTCCACCTGCCAATGCAGGGGACACGGGTTCGTGCCCCGGTCTGGGAGGATCCCACATGCTGCAGAGCAGCTGGGCCCGTGAGCCATGGCCGCTGAGCCTGCGTGTCCAGAGCCTGTGCTCCGCAACGGGAGAGGCCACAACAGTGAGAGGCCCGCGTACCGCAAAAAAAAAAAAAAAAAAAAAAAAAAAAGTCACTAACAAAAAGCCAGAACTCTGAAGTATTATGACTGTGATATTAATTTGTTCCATTAATTTCTTCAGAATCCTACAGATAATTTACAGTCAGTCCAACCAGAAAACACAGTATTAAACAGAAAATAAAACTCGAAAACGAGGGACTTACGCACATGTACAAAGGAAAGAATCTAGTGAACCTACCTATACAAAATGGAGATAAGTTCCACCAACAGCAAGTCACTAGCAAATGCATTATTTAGTACCTCAAAGAACAAAGAAAATATAAAGAGAACAGAGCTATAAACATGCAAAATGTATGTAGTCAACTCTAGTGGATGATCCAGAACTAAACCATACAATCTAACAAAAGGAAAACGGTATTAGAAGACAGGTATACCAGAGAAATTTAGAGTTACCTAAGAAATTGGGTTAAAAAAAAAAAAAATCCTGTCCTAAAAATGCTGAGGGAATTCGTCTAAAGGTCAAAGCCCTTTCAGGAGCAACAACCAAGAGACATCCCTTCAACTTTTTAAAAACTCTTTAAAAAGAAAAAAAACAGACATTACTAATACAAGATCATTACCTAATCAAGCTAGCTCTTCCTGAGGGTCTAAGACCACTTAAGGTATCCAACAGAACTCTGACGGATGGTATCACATGGGGTAGGGGTGGGGGTTAGTATGTACTGAAGTTAATACCCATATACCAGGTATTATGCAAGGCTCCTTTAGTTAGGCTTGTCTAACTAACCTTAATAATTAATAAATCATATTTTACAGGATAAGAATTTAAGGCTCTGACAAGTTAACTTGCTCCAAATGAAAGTTAATAAAATGTAAAACTAGGATTTGAAGACACCTTGACCTTAAAGCTTATGTTTTTGCTACTATTCATTAGTATACATTTTGTAAGGCTATAGCTACCATAGTGATTCCTCTGATGGATCTCAGCAAAGCTGACTGAAAACCTTCTGGAAAAAATTGACCGTTCTCGATGCCATTAAGGACATTTGTGATTCATGGGAAGAGGTCAAAATATCAACATTAATAGGATTTAGAATACATTGATTCCAACCCTCATGGATGACTTTGAGGGGTTCAGGACTTCAATGTGATGGAAATAGCAAGAGAGCTAGAATTAGAAGTGGATCCTGAAGATGTGGGTGAATTGCTGTAATCTCATGGTAAAACTTGAATGGATAAGGAGTTGCTTCTTATGAATGAGCAAAGAAAGTAGTTTCTTGAGATGGAAGCTACTCCTGCTGAAGATGCTGTAAAGATTGTTGAAACAGCAAAGGATTTAGAATACTATATAAACTTAGTTGATAAAGCAGTGGTGGGGTTTGAGGACTCAACTCCAATTTTGAAACAAGTTCTACTGTTAGTAAAATGCTATCCAACAGCCTTGTATGCTACAGAAAACTTGTTTGTAAAAGGAAGAGTCAATCTATGACAAAGTTTCACTGTTGTCTTATTTAAGAAACTGCCACAGTCACCACCATCCTGGATCAGCCAGCAGTCATCAACACGGATGCAAGACCTCCCACCAGCAAAAAGATCACGACTTGCTGAAGGCTTAGATGGTTATTTTTTAATAAAGCATTTTAAAATTAAGGTATGTACACTTTTAAAAGAAATTATGCTGTTGTACACTTAATAGGCTATAGTATAGTGTAAATGTAATTTTTGTATGCACTGGAAAACAAAAAACTTGTTTGACTTCTTTACTGATATTCTTTTTTGTGGTTGTCTGGAGCCAAACCCGTATTATCTCCAAGATATGCCTGTAGCCACATTTAGAGAAGAGTCTTTCATGTCCAAGTATTTGATAAAAACCCAAACAAACAAAAAAAACCCAAGTATGAGAGGCAAGGAAAAATCATTAAAAAATAAAACAGTACCAAGAGCAAATACTTGAGAAATTACCATAGCTAGCTGTAGCACTTTGTATGTTCTGTGGAAAACACACAAGCTCTGCAGATAAACCTCAGTTTAAGCCCTTGCTTATCACCTACTAGATGTAACCTTGAACAAGTTACTTAACCTGTCCCAGCCTCAGCTTCTTTTATAAAGTAACATACTTTGCAGTATATTGAGAGTAGGTGACAAATCTGTATGATGTGCCAACCTAGCAAACATATAGTAGGAACAAATGAAATAACTCTCCTTCCACTAAGTATCAACATATGTCCTATGTTAAACTTATTAAAACTCATAGTATGGTCGGTCTTATTACCATACCATGCTTATTTAGTAAATACATTAGCCATTTAACGTTATATACGTTACCTCCTTTAAAAATTACAATGCAACGTCATTCTTATTTTCCAATTAGGTTCAGAAGTGAAATACACTTGCCCTCAGAAGATACACAGCTAGAAATGGGAGCTAAGTTGATAAAGGTTTCTCTAACTCTGAACATGATTCTCTCATTATACCGTGTTTCTTCAGAGTTACAAATCAAAACACAATACGGTTCCATTTATATAAAGTTCAGAAAGAGGAAAATTAGCGATGCATACATAGGTTAAATGTTACTAAGAGGTTAAGTATAATAAAAGGTTAAAGCTAATAAAAAGTAAAGTATTGACTACCATAGAAGTTTGGGTAGTAGTTACAACTAGGGAGGAGGGAGTTTAATCAAGAGGGGCACATGAGAAGCTCCTGGCGTACTGCTGTTCTATTTCTTAATTTGAGTGGTATTTATGGACACTGACTTCATAATATCTTGTTAAGTTCTACTCTTATTTGTTGTCTATTACATTTCATGATCAACAAGGTTAAATAAAGCAGCACTGCACTATAGACAAGACAGGAAATATAGGAAATCCATGATTTTTACTTAGTAATTACTGATAATTTTCCTCTTTATTTGCTACAATAAGCATGGACATGTAAAAAGTTTTAACAGTGCCACACACTTAGCTAAATCCTAAAAGCTTACTATCATCATGCTAAACAGTTATTATTTAAGCCAGAATGAGTCATTTCAACAGTAAGATCTGATGTGAGTCATACAAAGCTTCCACATCTAAAAACCAGAATTAAAACCAATTTAGGCATCAGAGGTCCACCTGGTTTCACAAAATAAATTACTTCCTAGAGCCAGTGTGATTCAATGTGTTGTACAATGGGAATGGATGGACCCAGCCTCTGCAATCTTCCACAGACTTTCTAAACGTGATAGTGATATCTGGTTTCTTACAACGTATGAAAAGCTATCTGAAATTGACCAAATATCGCTCAAAGTTATCAAATAGGGCAAAACAAGACTGATACTGGATAACAACTTCAGATTAAAATTTCATCTTAAAGTTTAAATGTTTACCTATGTCTGTTTTGAGTACACTACTTTGAAAATCCACTTTTTGTGCCTGCTTATCATGAGGTCCAAAAATATTCTTAGGCAAAAGGAAGGGAAAGCCTCCAAATCTGTTTGCTCATCCATAGAGAAAAATCTTTATAAAGCAAAAAATTACATAGGCAAGAATTCATGAAGAGGAAAAAAAAACCTCCCAATTTTTAAATGATTCAGACACAATTTAATGAAATTTTGATATACTCACTATTCAGAGACTCACTCTAAGGAAAACAGACAAAATTCAAAGCAAACTCAAAATAAGTCAAAAGTAGAAGCCTCTGAGCATTTTCAGGCTAGCCCAAAAGAATATCTAATATAATTATGAAGGCAGAGGGCAATATCATCTGTTTACCCCTCATTTCTAGTACCCAGTACAAATATACACTAAATATCTAAATATTCAATGAATGGATTATCCAGAAATAAACCCTTCTATATGAAAAAGTCACTAGTCAAAATTTCAAATATCTATGACAATTACCGAGCTTCACCCAAAAAAGCAAGTTTGTGTTAGTCTCTTCAACTAAAGAGGAAGGTTAAGTGCAGCTTTGACTAAACATATTACTTTACAAATAACAGTAGCCTTTTGAGAGTTCACATGCCAGGTTCCAAGTGTATTTCTAAATGAGGAAAGGGAGACAATGTACTTACTTGCCAAATTTGTCCAACTCAGAACGTGGCTGAATTGAAATTTGAAACCAAGGTTGACAACAAAGCTCAAGTCCTTAACATCTATGCTATATATTAATACGAAATATAAGAGATGTTTAAAAAACAAAACCAAGTACTAGAGATAGTTGACAGCCAAAGTGCTAACACTGCAAATAAAAAGCAAAGATCTGCTAAGAGAAGTAGTTTCTCATGATGCTTGTCTGAATTAGTTTGGGGGAGGGGACACAACTGGGTATTGAGAAGTGTGCTAAACAGAGAATTTAAATTGACCTTAACTACTTAACCTTGCTTAATCTCAGATCTGCAGATTCATAAGCTGGTCCTCTCCTATGAAAACAAATTCATACCTACATGGCCCAAAACAAATCAAGTCAAAAGTAGCAGCTTCTAAACTGTTGCCCTTAAAAGTTAAAATGTAATAATGTAAGCTTAATATGGACACAGATGGTTACATAAATATTTATAGATACATGGATATACAGGAGTTATTATACATACTGCATGTATTTCCTTGCTCTGTCAGCTGAGGGCCCTAAAAACAAGGACACCCCAGTAGCAAGGAGCACCTAGAGCCCAGATCTTAGTTTCCAATACCATTCTCCAATTAAAGGAACCAAGGCTCCTTGGAGAAATGGTTGACTGCAGGACTGGGGCAGGAAACTTACAAGATGAGCCCGAAAGAAAAGCGCTAGCGCTAGTGCCAGAAAGAAAGCGCTTCAACGAAAATCAAAGGAACCCAAAATAATGGGGGTATATGGAAGGGACACAGGAGAAAAAATATCCATACTGATGTCAATAAATGACTGAGGAAATGAAGAGACAAGTCTCCCGCATAAAAGAATTCCCAATAATTTTTGTAGATAATCTGACTACATGCAGTTTGGGCTGCATATAATGACTTCATCTCAAAAAAAAAAAGTATGTAAAGGGGGGTGGGGGAAAGTAAACTGACAGTGAAGAAATGTGACACACACTACACCTTGGCCGGGTGATTATGGTTCACATCAACAGTAGTAAGTTACTACTGATGTAAAACCTAAATTATAATCACCAAATAGAATGTTGACAGTACAGTGCCCTAGATATGTGATGAAAATAGCACTTCACCTCTGTGCTCTTCCTCCCAAAATATGTAAATCCAGTGTAATGATGAGGAAAACAAATGAATCCTAACATGGCATTTTACAAAATACCTGACCAGTACTCCTCAAAACTGTCAAGATCATCAAATACAAAGTCTGAGAAACTGCCACAGCCAAGAGGAGCTTAAGGAGACGTGACAACTATCTTAGTATAATACTAATGTAAATGTAATATGGTGTCCTAGATGGGATTCTGGAACATAAAAGACATTAGGTACAAGCTAATGAGATATGGTTCATTAATTATAACAAACGTGCCACACACTGATGTTAGATGTTAACAACAGGGCAAACCAGGTGTGGGATATATGGAAAAACTGTAGTATCTTCCCAATTATGCTGTAAATCTAAAACTGTTCTAAACTAACAAGTTTATTTTTAAAATAATGTGAAAAAATATCAAGTAGAAAGTTTTGGTAACTGAAAGAGTGATGAAATCAATGAGTGACATAGACAACAATTTGGCAAGTGGGCTTTCAATATTAACAATTCAATCTGAACTGTGAGCACTACATAAGGCACTAATTTATGTAAGTTTTGTGCATATCATGTAAGTTTATTCGCAGACTTTTGTTTTGTTACTATACTTTTTTCTTGTACTAAATGATCACAGTAAGGAAAGCTACTGGTATTTCAACAGCCACTCTGCTGATGGCTCATAATGCTCTAAGGTATCTTCTCAGCTTTCCAGGTATTCCTAAGTAAAGACTGCCTTCTCCAGTATTTACAACACTTTGTTTTCTGCTTACCTGTATCATCTAGCACTTCTAGAAAGATGTTAAACAATAGCATTAACGGGCTTCTTTGTCTGGCTCCTGTCTTTAATGGGAATGTTTGTGGCTTTTCCCCACCATTAAGCATGATGCTGGGTGTGGTTTAAAATATTCATCTATTCCATCTGTTCCTGTTACCAAGGATTTTTTTAAAAAATCAGAAATGAATTCAAATTTTTATTTAGATGAAGAAAACAGATTAGATCATTTGTTTTCTTTGGTTTATTAATATGAAATATTAAAATATTTCTTAAAAATGAACTATCCCACTTCCTGACAAACCACAATTAGTCAAGGTATGGTCTTCTAATATAGTTATAATTTTATTTGTAAAACATAACTTAGGTTTTACATCAATATGTAGTGATAATAGTGTGCTTTTTATCATGTTTCAAGTATCAATATTACACTAAATTTATAGAACAAATGAAAGCTCTTTTTTTTTTTTTTTTTACATTTGTGGGTCAATTTAGATATCGTCATGGGTTTAAAGCAATTCCTCAGTGTAGCCAGGCCAGGTACTTTGATACAACTCTTTGCCAGTTTTGATTCTTTCCATTTTTATGGATCTGTTTGCATTTTTCCATAGATCTCTATTTGCATTTTCTTAATTCATTTTGTCTACCAATCTTTAATTTTTTGCCTTGAAAACGCTCTGAAAATTAAGTTTGGGTCCCAGTTTATCCCAACCAGTAAGAATTAAGAAAAAATATAAGGATAGAAAAAGATGGAGCAAAACTGTCAATTATTCCCACAAAATTTACTAGAATTTGAAGAGGTTGCTAGATAACAAAGGTCAATAAATAAATCAATTGCATTTCTACATACCAAACGAACTGCAATTTTAAAAGGCAACCATCAAAAACAAAGCTAATAGAAATAAGTCAAAGGTATGTAAACAGAAAAGTAATTGAGAAACATGTCAAAGATCTAAATTAATGGAGACATCTATCATTCATGAATGAAGGACTCAACGTTGTAAAGATGTCAATTCTCCAAGCTGATCTACAGATACAATATGCACTGAAGTTCCACCAGCACTTTTATTTCTAGGTAAAAATTCCTAAAGAAATTCTTGAACATGTATACCAGGATACACATAGTTGGTTCAAAACAGCACAGTTTAAAACAGCTAAAACTGGAAACAGCTCAAATACCTATTAATCATGGATTAGATAAATGTATTGTGGCATGTTAATAAAACGGAATAACATAATAGTGAAAAATAAAATATCTATATGCAAAAAAGTAAAAGTTCAAATACAGGCAAAACAAAACATTGTTTAGAGATACATACATAAGTAGTTAACACTAAAGAAAAATAAAATGACCAGAGTAGTGAGAAAAAGTAGTTTACCTCTTAGGGAAAGAGAGGGAGATGTGTTCTGGTAGGGGCACACAGGAGGCTTTAAAAAGGAACTGCTTAACCTTGGTGGAATTACACAGGTGTTTGCTTTATTATTCTCTGTACTGTACATATACATTTTATACATTTGCCTATATATCTTTCACTAGTATTTCAAGATTACTTGTAAAAGTTAAAATATTAACAGCCCAATCTTTACTCTCAAACAGCAATCAATGTTTTCTTGTTCACAACACCCTGAAGAGAACATATCTATATTCTCACAATTAACCAGAAGTCTGAGGAAGACAACATACCTTGTATAGTCCAATGCCAGGATCAATAAGAAAATCACGAGTTGATGTAGACGGCTGACCGGAAGGTCCCACCCTTGGGGTTTTCTTTACTTTAGGTGGACTATTAGAACAGGGTTTGGCCTGTACATCAGTCTGTTTAGATGTGCTAGGAAGGTCAGGGTCTGGACGAACTAGCAGCTGAATTATATCATTCAGTCCAACATCATAATCAAATAAAGTATATCCATTTTCTAACTAGAAAAAAAGGATAGAAAAAGATTAAAATGCTTCTCTCAAAACTCAATCTTTCTACATCCTTAGTTACTCAAATGTCCTAGCTAAATTATTAAAATAAAATACAGAGCACTGAAATTTAGTGATTGTGAAGCCATTCCTATGGCCTCTGATGACAACATCTTTTCAGGACCTCAATAAATTCTTAAGAATCATTCTATATCAACTATAGGGAAAACTGATAGCCACTGAAACCAAAAATGTTATCACTGCTGCTGTGACCTCATCACCTAGGCAGAAAAACTCTAAACTTCAAGTTTTGTGTATTTTAATGAATCTACAAGAAAGGTGAATTTTGAAAGTGAACTGTTTTATGACCTTGTGTTCATAAGGACATTTAACCATTTTATCTTTCTGAAGCAGTAATTTTTAAAAATCAAGCAAAAAAAATTCAAGCAGGAATAATTACAATTCTTGCTTATGCTACTCCAACTTGCTCAAAGTTCTCTGTAAAGGCGATCAAGTTGTATTATGAAAAGTATTCCAGGATGACTAGTGAATAAATTATCTTGCAACTTACCCGTATTTTGGCAGGGTCTCTATAAAGGACTGAATGGCATCCACCAGCCCCACCCCCAACCCCTCCCAAATACGGTGAAGTCCTAATCCCAAGTAACTCAGAATGAGACCTTATTTATTTGGAAATAGGATCTTTACAGATGTAATCAAGTTAAAACTAGATGAAAAGGGTGGGCCCTAATCCATTGTGATTGGTGTCCTTATAAAAAGTTTAAATTTGGACAGACACAAGGGGAGAAAATAGCCACGTGACTGGAGTGACACATTTACAAGCCAAGAACACCAAGGACTGCTAGCAAACATCAAGAAGCTAAAGGAAGCAAGGAAGGATTCTTCCTTAGAGCCAGAGATGGCATGGCCCTGCTGACAACCTGAGTTCTGGCTTCCAGCTTCCAGAACTGCTGGACAATAAATTTGTTGTCTTAACCCACCTAGGGTTTGGTACTTTGTTACGGAAGGCCTAGGAAACTAAGTCTCCATTTTGTTTCTTTATAAAAGTCAGTTGGCCATTTCTCTAAACTCCTTGAAGTTCAGAACTACCATTTCCCCGGAAACATTACCAATTTAATCCCTAGTCATTCTTCCCTCTTTGCATGTAATACCTGTCACCATTCACAGCTCTAACACAATAAAGCCGTATGTGAGAAGTCAACCAAAGAGAAAAGAATGAGAATCTGTCCTTGAATGACAAACTTACTAATGTACTACGTAAGGTAACTTTAATTCAAGTGGTCCAAGAATACACTTGGCACAATCCTGCACTCTACAGGTGTTCACACCGTTAAACAGAACAAGGGACTGAGAAATTCAAATTTTCCAGTGGGGGAATTAAATGAGACATTATCTCACAGATTAGTTAACATACTTATTTCAAATAAGTCTAAGGAGTCTTCCAAGTCAGTAAGCAGATAAGCCCTTATAGGGACATGATGTTAACATGGCTTATCTGATTAAAAAAACAAGAACTCCTAATCCTGAACTCCTGGGAAAACCTCAAGAAGCAAAAAACTACACATTCACACCTTCATTTTGACTTTCTCCAACAGCATCCCCTCCCCCCCTCACCTCCAAGTAAGAACACACCAATTCTGTAACAGCTGAAAAAGCGCAACTTTGATTAAACATACAGCTGTTGCACATTATGACAACTACAAAAAAATGTCATGTTCAAAGTAGGGAAAAAACTAACAGCACAGAACATGCAAATTAACTGGTAGGGCATGCCCCAAAATGAAGACAGCTGTTAAGGTGATGAAATAATTGGAAATCCAAAGTATTTCCATAAACACTTCCACTGAAATTTGAGGAGTCAGTGAGAGGGACCTTGGGGGCATTCTTATACCCAACCCCTCTGACTAGTTTCTAGGAAGTGATCAGAGTAAATATAAGCTGCTTAAAGTGAGACTTGGTTTGAAAGGAAAAGTAGTATCTTAAGTCATAGTGAAGCGCTAAGCATATGAAGGCATGAAGCCCTGTAATAGAAATTAGGCCCACAATAACAAGTAACCACTTTTCCTCAATTACTCACGCTCGCTAGGATAGCGACTTTTACCCAGATTATATAGTGCTTCCTAATTCATAGGTACCCTCCCAGTTTTCCTGAAACAGTGATTATTATTCACCACACTGAAAGTTCCACAGAGTTAGGCTATTGTGAAGAGTTGCGAAGACTGTTGGAATGTTATTTTAAAAGTACTGGAAATTCCCTGGCAGTCCAGTGCTTAGGAGTCTGAGCTTTCACTGTGGAGGGCCCAAGTTTGATCCCTGGTCAGGGAACCAAGATCTTGCAAGCTGCACAGCTAAAAAAAATAAGAATAAGTACTAAAGTTCTCCCAAATTTAATGAAAGTATTGATTGAAAATTACCTGCACTTAAAGTATGCTGAGTGGGGGAGAAAAGGACTGGGTAATTTGGAAATTACAAACACCTATGGGTTTCATGCATTTAACTACAGTCCATCAATGTCTCACAGCAGAAAATGTTTGATAACTGCCATCCTAGAAGATGGGGCTGCAGAATTTACAATATTAGAGAGGCAGGACTAGTCCTAGAATTTTTTCCTTGAATTGGGTTAAAGAAATTCCAGGTAACAGTAAGAACGGCAACAGTGCTGCAAGGGAAAACTAGGAAGCAAACACCAATTGGCAGTGGCTGAGAAGGCAGAGAAGTCATTCCCAAGGGGCTAATAAGGGATGCAGGTGGAGGGCATTACACTTTCACAGCATATACACTCCTCCGTCTCCCTCTCCCCCTCTTCCCCTCTCTCTCACTCTCACTCCCTCACTCCTTTAAGTAGGCAAACACTTTTACTTTGTACTTCATGTGAAAACTGAGTCCAGGGGCAAAAGGCAACTAACTACTCAGTTTTTCTTCAGTTCTGGTTCATACCCCACATCTACAATCTATTCTAAGAGTCCCTACAGTGATACAGGGAAGGAAAGAGAAGCGGGAAGAGAATCCCTTCGAAGTAGGAAAAGCTCTGGATTCTCAAAAAGATGTATAGATCCACCAATATAACTCTTCCTTAAAAAAACCCCCCCAACCTCCAGGGTGCAAACTCAACTTCCCAGAGAAGAATATCCAAATGAGGTTACCCTACTTTAACTGGAACTTACAGCCCTGAATTGAGGCTCTCCATTCTGACTCTCTAAAGTAGAGAGAATCACATAATTACAGAGCTTCTCAAGCTTCATTTGCATACAGACCACCTGGGGACCTTGTTAAAATACAGATTCTACTTCAGTAGGTCTGGTGTGAGGCTCCCAGGTGAAGCTAATGCTGTTGGTCCTGCTGATCCAGGGACCATACTTTGAACAGTAAGAAACTAGTATGAGGCTGACTATCCTTCAACATTCATTTTCAAACTCTGGTGCTCATCAGAGTCTCCCATGGGGTCTTGTTAAATTCAACCACTTGCAATTCTGGGGTGAGCTGAGCATCTATAATAAATATCCACAGGTGATTCTGATGTTTTCCAAGGATTAAAAGCGGCAGACTAACATACAAAGGTGGGGGTAGGGGGGAGACCATTTACATCATGGACACTGTAAATTTGTTTTTATTTATGACATTTTTCACTATGTGGAAGTAAGGCATCTTGAGGAAGGGGTGGCCTTTTTCTAATAAGCACAAAGGCATTTTACAGGATAAGGGCAGCCCTGTGACATCAATCCAATAGTAGGACACACTATCCTGTCCAAGGACTATGAACACCAAAGAGGAAAGGAGAATAGAGATAATAATCACTGCCATGGCTACCTGTCAGCTCATAAGGAACAAATACAGCTTCAGCAATGTCTTCCTTCTGTCTCCAACTAAGTACAGCACCCAAGGTCCATTCCTAATTCCTACTGGTTTATCCCTATAGTGAAATCAAAGTAGGGAGTTATCAACTGTCCTGGGCTAGGAGGTACATAATGTTGTTATCCTCAAGTTCTTCCCTGAACCTGGAACAGCCTCCTGGTTTCCTGAAAATGTACCCTGTTGCCTTGAATTTATCCCAATCCCTACCTTCTCCTAAAGACAGCCAGGTGCACATTTTCTTTTTATCATATTTGATAATTAGACTGTAAGGGGTGTCGCCCAGGAATACATTTTCACGCTTCATTTCTATCTCTGGTGAAGTCACCAAAGTATCCCAGGAATTCATGTACTATTGTTCCTAGCTAGAAAATAAAATTCAATAAACTCGATTACATGCTTTTCGCTTTTGACCAAAAGATAAAAAGGTGTCAGCCACTGGAGGCACAGCAATATAAAGCTACATAGTTTTTAATACACAGATATTTATTTCTAAAGCAAAGTTTACAACTAAATTGAACAGCTGTTTTTACAAGTCTAACACTAGAAGATCAATATAAAACTGGCTACTAACACATATCAAAGACGCTATCGTTTACTTGAAAACAAAAAAACCCCTGGCTCTTTCTCAGAGTGTAATCTTGTTACTCTGAAATTTCTGGGCAGGTTTCAAAGGGTAAGCCTAGGAAGGGGAGAAAAATATTCCTATCAAACCCTTTGGCTGTAGGAAAACGGCTACTTCTACCAAATCAAAGAGAGTTACACTTATTTCAAACCACAGGATTGGAGCCAAACTATGATCTACCAACTGGAGGATGCCAACTTCTTTAGTGGATTAACGTTTTTGTTTTTGTTTTTTAAAAAAAGGCAATAAAATAGGATGGGTCTGGGTCTCTAGGTACAGGCCATGTGAGTAGGAAAAATCTTCTTCAATGGACCAGACCAAGGCTAAACTGTTCAACTACCAGCGACGCCCACAGACACCCTCACCGCCAAAAAACACTTTCAGCCTTCAAGTATGTACCGCTGGCTATGCTCCAATTGCTGTGTTAAAAGCTTGAGTGAGGGGTCTAATTAGAAGGTGAAAAATAAGAGCAAGACGAAATCTTTTACACTGCTTTTCACTCTGCGAACAACCCCCTTGGCAAACACTGGGCAGTTTAAACCTGTCCCGGGTTACATCAACAGCTTCTTTAGCCCAGGTCTCTAATCTGCCCCACAACAGATTCGATTCTAGGAAAAAAGGTGAGGGAAACGAGTGCCAAAAGTTCTGTAAACCCTTCGAATCTTCAGTATATATAAATCCCTTCCACAGTAAGGAGGAAGACTTCGGGTCTTGAGCCCCAGAGGGAGCAATGTATGTTTCCCCTCCTATTTGGGAGCCGGGAGCCCGGCAGAGATACGGAAGCGATACGAGCCGTGAGCCGGGTCAGCGCGGCCGGGAGCGGGGGGCCTCCGACCCTCCCCACCCGCACTTCGGCATGGCCGCCAGAGCCCGCTGCCCTCCCCGCCCTGCAGGGGCCCCGGACCCCACCAAGCGCGGGAAGCGAGGGAACCCAGGCGCTCTGGCGGGCTGTGCCTGCGGCTGCTGACCCGCTTGGTAAGGGCGGTGAGGTCTCGGCGCTCGGGGCGCCCCCGCCGAGCGCACCTGCAACGGGGCCGGCCAGGACCCCGCTAGGCCCCGTAGGCGGGCGCAGGGCCGCACTCTGAGTCTCGAGGGTTGCCCACCCGAAGTGGAGCTAGGTGCGCTCTGCGTGCGCCGTGCACCAAGCCCTCCGGCCCGCCCAGCCCACGCAACCCCGTGGCGCCCCGCTGCCCTTGCTCCGGCTTCCAGAGGGGTGCGGTGGGCGCGCCTCACCTGTTTGCCCCGGTAGAAGAGGCGCTGGCACTCGGGCCGCACGTCGAACAGCGCCCACACCCGTTCGCGCAGCTCCTCAATTGTGGCTTTCCGAGACACGTCCTCAATGGTGCGCGTCTGGGAGCCGTCGATGGTGCGAACCTGGATCCACATCTCGGCGCCGGGAGAAGGGGCCGGCTTCGCTTTGTCTCCCCCTGCGCTCCGGGCGCCGCGCCCCGCCCGGCCCGCGCCGCTTCCCCGGCTGCTCTGGCTCTCCGCGGCTGGCGGGCGAGCGCGCGCACAAGCGAGGAAGACCGACCAGACGCCGGGCCCGACAGGCGGCGGCGAATACTAGACCGCGAGCCCACCTAAGAGAGCTGAGGAGGGAAGGAAACCGGAACCAGTCGGAAGCGCGGTTGCTTTCGCAGCCCCCGCCTCACAAATGGGAAACAGCCTTGTCTGCACCGCGCGGAGTGTTTACTTATAGAGCTCTAGCTCCCACATGGAGGTCACGGCGCCAACCCGGATCTCGCGAGATCTACGCCGGGCTCCGCCTTAAAGAGGAAGCGACCAGGGAAGTGGCTATGGACATGAGGGAACTAAAATGGGCGGGTGCGGGGAGGGCGGGGCGGAGGGGCGGGGCCGCCGAGAGCCGTTACTTGCGCCTCAGCGTGCACCTGGGCCCTGGACACGCCCTCTAGTCTTCGGGTGTCTGGCGGTTACAAGGCCGCCCACATGGGTTGCACCTTTGGTCTCGGTTTCGCGACCCAGGGCGCGAGCGACTCCTCAGGCTTAGCCGATTCGGTTCTGTAGTCTCAAAAACACACCAAAGATGAGAAACTCTGACGTGCACTTGTATGATCATGAAAAGCGGTGTGCGTGCGCGCGGGCGCGGCCTAAATTTGTGAGAAAGCACGTAAGGAAATGAACCCGCTTCACCGCGCTCAGCCAGACACCGCCAGCCACGCGGCCTGGTGGGGCCGGCCACCCAGGAAAGGCCTTGGGGACCCTTCTGCTTCGCGAACTCGTTTCCCGCCGGCCCGAATGCTGCCTTCGCGCGGAAACCAGCTTCCTGGGGTTTCCCGCCGCTGGGCCGAGGTGGCGACCTTAGGCCTGCAGGCTGCGGGGCCGGCTGGGATCGCCCTCTACGGGCCCGCTGCGCTCACAACCGGACCTCGGGCCACGGAGGCGTTGGTGCCGCCGCCCGGAGGGCCTCTCGCGGTTTCCGTTTGTGGACCTTCCGGGTTAGTGAGCATTTGGCCTAAGGGATTGCGGGGTCATGCAAAACGCTTTTAAAGGATGCAAAATTACACACCTCCGAAAAGGACTTCCAGAGAGCCTACCAGGAATAAATTCTCCGAAATAGGCCCAAGCAGGGTTACCTAACACACCTAACAGTGGGCTTATTTCAAATAAGAAGGGAGAGAGCATATGAAGGTAGAAAAAACTAAATGTATAAGCTTTGGACTTAATAGTGGCCAAAATCCATAACGTAATTATTCAGGCTGGTGAAATTATTACCCTAAAGGTAGAGCAGCATTTTTGTAATAACCACTTAAAATAACTGCAAGTACAGAGAAGTCCAGTAGTATGATAAAAAAAGATGGCCCAACACGGGAAGGACAGAAAAAAATGGAATACAGATACACACTTCGGTCTCTACTCTTGTTGAAAATTTTACATTCACTGTATCCTCTAAATATAATTCATCTTGTCTGCTCCTGATTTAAGTAAAGCAAACACTGAGTATTCATTACATGTGTAAATATTAAGTATGCTTATAAACTGCCCCAATAAGAGATAGCTATTTGCTATTATAGGATATGCTATGCCATTGCGGAGGCATATTAAGATTTTTTTTTTTTAATTCTCTGCTCACAAAGAATTTACAATCCAATTCAGATAAGATTTAGAAAAAATTAAAGAGTAATTTAATACTAAATAGTGTGTTGTTGGTTAAAACAACAATTAGAGATGAGTGAAGGGGGACTAGAATGATCTGTGAGCTTAAAGATAGGGGTACAACTTGACCTGAGTTAACTGGTATATTGTAATGAAGGCAGCATTTAAGTTTTCAGTTTGCGGATTGAGATAGACTTGAATTGTAAACCCAGTTTTGCCGTTTTCTTAAAATGTGATCTTGGACGAATTATTTACTTCAATTTCCTCAATGTAAAATGGTGCTTATAACATCTAATGAGTGTAGAGTGTTTAGCATAGTGCCTATCCCTTGCTGCTACACAATAAATTATTTTTGTGCTATTATTATGGAGAGGATTTAGTTAAGTACAGAATGCCCAAAGAGGAGAGAGTGCTTAAGCCAAGACAGGAGGTATGCATTTTTACAGGTCAGAAGAGATTGCATATAAGAGAAAGGTTGACTAAATGGAGAAGAACACAGTGTGAATATTAGCATTCAAAGCAGTAGATTTTGTGGGCCCCAGGGAGAAACTAAGGTTTTTAAAGGAGTCCACTGTTGTGATTAAATATGCCTTTGGAAAGACAGAAGAAGGAATGTGGAAGGATGCCTTAGGGAAAAACTAAGGGACAAGGAGAGGAGGGGGAGATGCTGTCAGAAAGCTTATTGAAGAGGCAATTGTGTCAGTTTTGGTGAAATTTGTGGCAATGGGTGAGAGAAGAAAGGGTAGCTTCTAGAATATTCTAGAAAATAAAGCCTATCAGACTTGTAGAATGTGTGGATATGAGTAGTGAGGAAAATGGAATGCTAAGAATAATTCCCAAGTTTCCAGTTTGGGAGACTTAAACGATGGTTTTGGTAGATGGTGATGCTCTTAACTAGAAGAGGAAGCAAATTGGGAAAATTCAGTGAGTTCCCTTTGCACTGTGTAGCATTTGAAATGCATCCAAAATATACCTAGATGGAGATATCTAAGTGACAGTTGGAAATGCAGGTCTAAAGTTTTGCCGGGAAGTAGAAAAGTTCTGAAAGAGGAACTAGTCAAGATCTCCTGTACTCATTCCCATAAGACAATTTGTCCTTCTTAATGTGGTGGGTCTTCCATGGAGAACCCTTGGTGGTGGGGGGGGCGATGGAGGGAAACTACTGTCAAAATTGGGTATCTACTGGGACAGTATAGGATTTGTGTTAATCTAGTCAGCGTAGATCCCAAATGATTGACAGGACAGGGCTTAGAGCTGTGAGACTCAGAAAAGATAAATTTGTCCTGTGCAGACCAAATTAATTACATCTGGAAACATGAGCTTTTGTGAATAGTATGTTACTTAGGCTATAAATAACTGCAAAGACTGATTTTATATGTAACAAAATACATCCTTCTGTGTTTCTCCACATAGTGCATGTTGTAACTAAGGTTTTCTCTTCCCCTGCAATGCTGTTGTCTGCTTAGGAAGCTGCCGGGTTTTAAAAACAAGATAGAAGTTCTCTGACAAAAACCATCATATCAGAGTTCTGACATACCATGCCTTATTACCAGATGTGTAGCTGAAACAACTTGGATGTGAGCAAGGAAAGAAAAGAGGAATTACTTACATGGATGAGAAGCAAATACTAAAGTTTATGCCATCTGTCATGATTCAGTATTCGTTCAAGTTAAAAGAGGCAAAACAGAAAGATAAAAGATTGATCGTAGAACTAATTATTCTAGAATCTTATCACCCCTCACAATATCTCATTTTCTCAACTAATGTCTCAAAGTTAACACACACACACACACACGCACACACACACACACACATGTAAAGTGAATTTCAATCTGGTCTCTAAAGTTCTGATTACCAACTTTTCATCCGCACATCTTTGATGATTACCTTCTTTTCTCTCCTCCAGGGCCACTCTCTACCAGCTGGCTGTCCTGGAGTTCAAGGGCAGAGAGTACATCAATGGGGTCAGTGCTCTCAGGCTTCCAACTGAGTTTGGCCAGTGGGGAGGAAGCACAGACAGGAAACTGCAGGATGGGAAGAGAGGGAGGTCAGTATATTTATTCCCCTGGCTTTCTTCCTGAAAGGTCACCTCGCCTTCCTGGGAAGTCACTACTCCTCCAAAACTGACCTGCTCTGCATGACTCACTTTTCCATGTTCTGGTAACCTCTCCCTTCTTTTCTTTTCTTTTCTTTTTTTTTTTAATTTACTTTTGGCTGTGGTAGGTCTTCGTTGCTGCATGTGGGCTTTCTCTAGTTGCAGAGAGCGGGGGTACTCTTCATTGCGGTGTGTGGGCTTCTCATTGCGTTGGCTTCTCTTGTTGCAGAGCATGGGCTCTAGGTGCACGGGCTTCAGTAGTTGCATCACGTGGGCTCAGTAGTTGTGGCTCGCGGGCTCTAGAGCACAGGCTCAGTAGTTGTGGTACATGGGCTTAGGTGCTCTGCAGTAAGTGAGATCTTCCCGGACTAGGGCTCGAACCCGTGTCCCCTGCATTGGCAGGCGGATTCTCAACCACTGCACCACCAGGGAAGCCCCCTTCTTTTATTTGTTTGGGTCTAGGGATTGTAACATTTTTACAGTGCTAGATTCGTACATATTCCTTCAGTTCCCTATACCTTGGCTCACAGCCTCTTTTTTTCCCCCTTTTTTCTTTTAATTGAAGTACAGTTGATGTAAAATATTATATAAGTTTCAGGTATACAACGTAGTGATTCACAATTTTTAAAGGTTCTATTCCATTCATAGTTATTATAAACTGTTGGCTATATTCCCTGTGCTGTACAATATAATCTTGTAGCTTATTTATTTTATACATAGTAGTTTGTACCTCTTAATCCCCTACCCCTATTTTGTCCCTCCTCCCTACCCTCTCCCCAGTGGTAACCACTAGTTTGTTCTCTATATCTGTGAGTCTGTTACTTTTTTGTTATATTCACTAGTTTGTTTTATTTTTTAGATTCCACATATAAGTGATATCATACAGTATTTGTCTTTCTCTATCTGACTTATTTCACTTAGCATAATACCCTCCAAGTTCCTCCATGTTGTTGCAAATGGCAAAATTTCATTCTTTTTATGGCTGAGTAATATTCCCATGTGTGTATATGTGTGTGTGTGTGAGAGAGTGTGTATTTATATCTCACATCTTCTTTATCCATTTATCTGTTGATGGACATTTAGATTGCTTCCATATCTTGGCAATTGTAAATAATGTTGCTATGAACATTGTTGGGGTGCATGTATCTTTTTGAATTAGTGGGTTTTTTTTAATACACAGGAGTGGAATTGCTGGGTCATATGATAGTTGTATTTTTAGTTTTTTGAGAAACCTTCATACAGTTTTCCACAGGCCCACACTCTTTTAATTGGTCTCTTGTGGGGAAAAACAAAACATTAAAAGTCCCTTAACTGGAGGTTTTCTATTATAGTTTCTAATGCTATTTCTAAAAGAACTACATGTTACAAGAAGTGAACTAGAATTTCCACTGACTAAAAAGCACTTCATATCGTGATTCTTTACTTAAACTAGCCATATTTTAAAGGGTGTTCTCTTTTTAATAGAACCACAGATTTTTATTGTGGAAATCTACTTCATAGATTATTCCTGTCTAAGCTCTTTAACAAAGGAGAAAATGATTTGGACAAGGACATGTAGTCAATGAGTGACAGGATTAGAGCTTAAATTTCCCATATCCTTCCTCTTTAGCCAGTGTTCTTTACCCTTCAGCTATCTGTCTTTTATTTCTCTGGAGGCCTCCCCATTCATTTTGTCCAGAGAATAATCCTCATCCTTCTTGCAGTGAGTGCTCTGGCTCTTTGGAATACCTGATGGTTCAAATAGGAGTGGGGATCTGGGATTCTCATTAAACACCTGCAGTTTATTCCTGTTTTCAGTCACATGCCTTCTGAGATTGGTCCTTCTTATTGTTCAACCTTTCTGAGGGTTTTCGGATCAATTTTGCTCAGATTTCTCCACTGAAGGCTGTTAGGGTTTAACTTCCTGATGATGGGGTCAATTTAGTGTTCAACTTCCATTTACAACTTGCTCTGCAAAACAAATTTTAGAGGTTTAAAATAATAGTCATTTTACTGTCTCTAAGTTTCTGTGGGACAGGAATTCTGAAATGGCTTAGTTGGAAAGCTGGAGCTCTGGATCAGAATATGTCATGCTGTTGCAGTCAGATGCAGTTAGAAGTGGAAGAACGGGGACTAGAACAGTAGGGAACTAGCTAGGCATCTCTCCGTAAGAAGTTTCAGGACTTCTCCATGTGGTCTGTCTCTTTGGGCTGGATTGGACTTTCTTACAGCATGGCTGCCTCAAAGCAGTCAGGCTGCTTACATGGTAGTTGAAGATTTTAACAGTGAGAATTCCAGTGAGCAAAGTGTAAGCTGTATCACTTGTTATTGCCTAGTTTGAAAGTCACATGATGTCACTTTTACGATATTCTTTTGACCAAAACATTCACAAAAGCCCACTCAGTTTCAGGGGGAGGGGGTAGAGACCCCGCCTCTAGATGGGAGTGGTGTCAAAGCCACATTGTAACAGTATATGGGATGGAAGATGTTGCAGCCATCTGGGGGCAGTAGAATCTGCAACATAACTCCTCCATCTAATTTTTCCTTTTTTTTTTTTGTACAACCAAGAGTTTTCAAGTTATGAAAGGCATCAGTCATACAAAAAAAGGTATAGAGAATAATATAATAGACACTTTTGTATTCACCACCTTGCTTTAGAAATAAAACATTTCAAATTGTTAAAACCCCTCTCTGTTTACATTCCTCTTTCTCTCCCTTTTCCAAAGAGATAAACATTGTCTTATTTATTATTGTCATGCCTGTCTTTATACTTTTAATACATGTATCTCTAAACAATAGTAAATTTGGGGTCTTTTTAAGCTTTATATAACATGATTCTTTATAACATTGAAACTTACTTTTTAAACTCAGTATTATTTTTCTGACACTCATGTTGATATATAGCTCTAGTACAAAGTTTCTTAAAGCCTCAAATGGTAAATATGTTAGATTTTTGTGGGCAGACAATTTCTGTTGCAACTAGTTATTCTGCAATTGTAGTACAAAAGCAGCTCTACTCAATATGTAAATGAATGGCGTACCTGTGTTCTGATAAAACTTTATTTATAAAAATAGATGGCAGAGTACAGAATTTGGCCTATGGGCCATAGTTTGCTGACCCCAGCTCTAATATAAAATTTATGACACTTTAGATATATTGTGTTCCCTGAAAGTTATTTTAGGTTATAACCCATCCCAAACCCCATCCTTATCATGCTTCTCTGCATTAAGAAGAAATTTTAGCAACACTGAATAAAACTGACAGATTTACTAAATTTTGATTTATGAAAAGCCTCACTGGACTCCACTTTTCATCTTTTATTCTTGAGGGTAAAGGTCAGTAAACACCTACCTTTAGACCCCTCTAGCTACCCTCTTTTGAACTCAGACTGGCTCTTTCCTACCATGCCTTCTCTGCCTAGAAAATTTTAATTAATATGTTAAGATTTCCTGCGAATGCCACTTCCTCGAGGATACCTTTCCTGATAGCTCCCAGCTGAAGGAAAGACTTCCTCTGTATTCCCATACTTAGTTCATATGTCTAACATCTAACTCAGAGCTGTAATTATTTGTTTGCATGATTGTCTTCACCATTAAAATTTTGATTGCCTAGGGAACAGAGACTTACTCTATTAATCTTTGTTTCCAACACAAACAGTGCGAAGGATGGAAGGGAGGGAGGGAGGAACTAGTATTCAGGTGTCTACTTGGAAGAAGAAACAAGTCTGCATAATATGCAGGGCCTCTAAAGGCAAAGATACTTCTCTTCATCGTTCTATCCCACCTCACCTGAGATCATTTCTTCATGCCCTCCCACTTCCTCTTTGCAGGGAGGCAGATAAATCATGTCTTCTTTTATACAGATAGTTATAATTTCTGCATAGAAAAAACTTTGCTGTACATTTTCTTATGATCTAAATTCCCAGGTTCTAAGGTATTGAGCCCCTCAAAACTATTACTGTTTATGAAGAAGGACAAGAAAATTGAGATAAAAAATAGATATTTTTCCTAGACTATTTTAGAGGAAAAAATAGTTTCAATCTCACTAATATAATATTTAGTTTGCTGTAAGGATTACTGCCTGTGAAGGAGAAAGGTTACTGACATTAAAATACTTTCTATAGAAAGGTACGCCCCCCTCCTCATTTTCCAGTTAAAAACACATGTTGACATTATTTTGCAGATTTACATGAGTGAGAAATACTGTATAACATCGATATCCATTTAGTAATTAGTTTGTTTAATGCAGATTTAATGAAGTTATGTAGCATGATGGAAAGAACATGGGCTCTAGAATTAGATAGATCTGAATTTGAATCTGGGTTCTTCTCATTACCAGCATTATGGCATTGGGCGACTTATTTAATTTTCTGAGCTTTGATTTCTGTACCTGAAAAGGGTATAATAATACCTCTCATAGTGCCACAAGAACCAAATGAGACAAAGTTTTATTGCATAGGCACTCAATAATGGTTACTTTCCTTTGTTTTTGTCACAACATCTGAGCGCATTCAGTCAATAGAATTTATTCTGGTTTTCAAATGATCTTGTTAGTGATTTGAGATAATAAAGAATTTGGGATGGGAAGCATTGGTGTTATTTTAAAAAGCATTTTATGGCTTTGGATTTATGAGCCTGAGGGAACTCTTTCCAATAGGGGTTCTGTCAGCTCAAGATGGAGATAAATTATGAAGTGCTAACTTCTGCTTGACAAATTTACATGTAGCTAAATTAATTTGGTGTTTTATTAGTTCAAAAAGCAAATCATGTTTGTGAGGCCCTTGAAGCAGATTTCGATCCTCTTGATATCCCAGAGGATTTCCAAAACTGAAAAAAGATCTGTCTGCCTTCTCTCTGCTCACTCCCAGACCCCAAATTAAAAACCTAAAATATAACTTTGTAAAGCCAAAAAAAATTACAACACAATTGCGAGAAATATTTACAAAAATACAGTCCCATTTTCTCATTTTCTCCCTGGTACCTAAAATGTTATTTATACAGTGTGAATAAACCAGGTACATCTAATACACTCCTTCCAAAACTGTACTATTAAAATTACATTTTATAAGGTTTCCATACAGTGAAGAAATTTTATTATCCCTTCTAGGTTGTTGAAAGAGAATTTTTCTAGAATATTTAGCCTACATATTTTCTTTTACAAAATAACACAATTTTTTATCATAAGCATTAATATAATTTATAGACTACAAAGAATTTTAACAAAAGACTATATTAGACTGGGAGTTAGAAGGAACTGCTTTGGGCAGATCATAGCTTTTCTTGGCTATCAATTTACTATCTGTAAATTGAGATGAGCAGGAAAGGTAGTATTGGGTCAGTGTAAGCTTCTCGCTCTTAGCTGGTGATGCAGTGGTTGAGAGCGTCAGCTTTGGAGTCAACTTTGGAGTAAACTACGTGAGGCAAACATCAATTTCCTCAACTGTAATTGATTAGGTACCTAGTAGATTTGTGGTAAGAATAAATGAGATTTCACATGTAAGTAGTTAACGTACCATTCAGTGAATGTTGACTACCACTATCAGGAGCAGCTGTTGGCAGGACTCAGAAGCAATTTAAATGTGAATTTCTCCTAATAATAATTAAGAATTCCTTCTCCATCAAGTACTTGAGATATATTTCTTGTATTTGTTAGGTTTTGCTGCCTAACAAACCATCTCAAAACTTAGAGGCTTAAAACAACAGCCATTTATTTAACTCATTATTCTATGTGGTAACAATCTGGGCTAGGCCCAACTGAATAATTCTTCTTTCAGATGATGGCTGGCTGAATCTAGAATGGCCTTACCTGAGATGATCTGTCACTGCACCATATAGGTCTAGCCTGGGCTTGTTCACATGGTGGATGTGCAGGGTTCTACAAGAGCCAGTATAAGCCAACAAGGCCTCTTGAGGCCTAGACTTGGAATTGGCACAGGGTCAATTCACCAGCTTTTATTGACCAAAGCAAGTCATAAAACCAGCCAAAACTCAAGGAGAGGGAAAATTGACTCCTCTTCTTAAAAGGAGGAGCTGCAAAGATTCATTGCAAAGGGATAGAGAGGGAAATAATTATGGCCATTTTTGTAATTAATCTAAAACATCACTCCTACCAGTCCTAGTCATAATAGATCACCATTGATAATCTTTTATGGCTTTAGTAACTTTGTTACTCTACTTCTCACAATCTTCCAGTATTTCAGTCTACCACAGATTATTGCTGTAAGTGTGCTTCATATGTGTTCTGGTAGAGGCTGAATGTTTTTGACACATGACCAGTTGATGCTGGTAAACTTTGATCTACCTGAAATTTGTGATCCAGTATCATTTTATCTAATCCCTGATAAGGCAAAATTATATTTAATAATTTCTTGAGTGACCCTGCAGAATATATCATGATACAATCTGAAAAACATTAGAAATTATTGGTTTTTTGGTTTTTACCCATAAAAATAAAAGTTGTTTTTAAGAATATCACAACAATATTTAGTTTCTTGAAACTTATCACAAGTCTTGGTAGAATGGACTCAAGATAAAAAGACTGAAAATATTGAGTGTTAGCAAGAATATAGAGCAGCTGGACTTTCGTACATTGCTGGTGAGAGTGCAAATTGATTAAACCAAATTTGAAACCTGGGCATAGAAATTAGTGTGTATGTTCAACAAAATGTGTACAAGAATGTCATAGTAGCTTTAGTTATAATAGCGCCAAATTGTAAATTGCCTAAAAGTCTGTAAATAGGAGAATGAATGAACAAATTGTAGCGTATACATACAATAGAATACTGTACAGCAATAAAAGAAGAATGAACTACTAATATAGCCACAATATGAATGAATCACAAAATTATTGATTAAATTAAGCCAGGCACAAAAAGCACATACTATATGATTCCCTTTATATAAAGTTCAAGAAGATGCAAATTTAATCCATACTTTTAGAAGTCAAACCTCTGGGGAGTAAAGGAATTGCTGGTGTTGACTGGGATGAGTACAAGCAAAACTTCTGGGTGATGATAATATTCTATATTTTGATGTGGGTAGGGGCCACAACAGGGTTTAGATATGTAAAAGTTTAGTGAACTATACACTTATGATGTATTCACTTTACCATATGTGTATTGTAATATATATACACATAATTATATAGATCTCCTTCTTAGAAAAAGTGGATTTTAAAATTCTATCTGTTGGTGGCATAAATGAAAATGTAAATCTTACCCCTGGCCTCAGGTTGATCTGTATAGAGAAATTAAAAAGCTTTCTGCTCTTCTTCCTCCTCTTTCAGAGATTAATTAGGGAGAAAGCCCAGTATGAGAATTTGATCTGGTGAAAAGTAAAGAAAAGGCAAACTTAAAAGCTTTTTAAAAACACACACACACAGGGCTTCCCTGGTGGTGCAGTGGATAAGAATCCGCCTGCCAATGCGGGGGACACGGGTTCGAGCCCTGGTCCAGGAAGATCCCACATGCTGCGGAGCAACTAAGCCCGTGCGCCACAACTACCGAGCCTGTGCTCTAGAGCTCATAAGCCACAACTACTGAAGTCCGTGCGCCTAGCGCCCATGCTCTGAAACGAGATAAGCCACTGCAATGAGAAGCCCGCACACTGTAATGAAGAGTAGCCCCCACTCACCACAACTAGAGAAGGCCTGCGCACAGCAATGAAGACCCAACACAGCCAAAAATAAATAAATAAATTAATTTAAAAAACCCCCAAAACAAACACACACACACAAATAAAATCTTCTTAAGTGTTCTACAGATTCCTGACTTAAGAATATTGATAAGCAATTGGTTGTTCTGTTTTTTGGGAAAAGTATGGTACATACACACATGTATGTGAATATATATGCATGTGTGTGACCGTGTGTGCATATGCTCTGTGCACACATGTGGTGCACCTATGTGTGCACATGAATGTGTATGTGTGTGCATGTGTGTTTTCTACTAGATTCCCATAGGAGGAGTGAGGAGGCATAACTGTCCTCTAAAATAGCAAAGTTTTCATGAAAAGGTGTATGCTTTGAGTCCCAAAATTCTGCTGAAGATTTCCGAGGACTATTATCCTAGATATAACAATGCAGATTTGGGGAAACGTTCAGCTTCAGATGAATTGCTCTAGGTGGAGATGGGATACAAGGCACAGAGCTTACGAGTAGTATGTTACTCCTGTGTTAGGGACTAGAATATTTCTAAAGTAGGGTTAGCACCACACTGTGAAGGGAAAAGGAGGGTAAAAGTGAACTATGAAGGAGGGTAGTGGAAGCAAGTCTAGGAACTAAGGTGCTGGTCCAAGGGGACCTTTATTTCTGTTCATATAGCATCCAGTTCTATGTTTTTTCCTATATTGTAATACACTGTATCTTTCCCACAATTTTTCAGAAAAGCATAGTACCCATTCTGCAGCCTTATGTTAGTGGTGTTTTGGGGACAGTGGAGAGGGAATTAAGAGACAAGGCAGTAAACAGGAGAGCAGCCTTACCACCTCACCTCTCCATGGGGACAATGTAATTGGAGAGGGAGGATGGTGATCCTAGAATTCACAAGGCCACCAGTAGTGAAGTGAACCAAACCTCACTGTGGAGGTGGTGGTTAGAAGTTATGTGACCACAGAGAAGCTGCTATAGCATGGACAAATGCAGGAGGGCATGAGAGACCACCTGAGGTGAGGCTGCAGTGGGAAAGGTGGGGGAGAGTGAGCAGACACTTGGTTCACAGTGTGGTGTAGGATCTTTGATAAAGTGACTGGAATGACATGTGAATGAGAAGATAGGAAAGAATGCGAGCTATTGGATTATTTTTTTCATGTGTTGAAATATCCCATGCATATAATTTTAAAAAGTGAAAATTAAGAGCCAAAATGCATTTGCATTTAGCTTCCTGATATCATGAAATTATGGTGACAAATTGAAGCAAGGTACAAAGTTTTAAAAGTAGGGTTATACTCAAAATATATGACTTGAGGATTTCAATTATTCATAGATCGGTGGGGGAAAAAAAAATAATGGATTAGAAATGAATGTGGTTGAAATTGGTGCATATCTCCAGCAACTTTATCCAAAGTCAGCATATATGCTAAATGAATTATAATTGTCAAAAAGGTCAAAAGAAACTCAAGGAGAGTGAATGTAGTTGAGACAGGGTCATGGCCTTGTCAGATTTTGGATTCAGTAACTTTAGGAAAGCAACTCTTAAAATATTGCTTGAGGGTTTTTATATGTCCTCTAGTTTGGGAATCTAAGTAGAAATAGAACAGGTGCCCTGAATGTCTCCTTTGAAGCAGGAAGTCTAATCAGGGCAATAAGAGAGGTAGTAGTTGTGCACAGAGGAAGTATGATTTCCCTGTATCTTTTCTGGGCTGAGTCCCTATACATATATGGTGATTAATTTGGTAACTCTGAATGTGGCTCAGTTTTGGAGCAATCAGTTCAACCATGATGTAGTCATTTTTTTTAAATAAATAAATTTATTTATTTACTTTTGGTTGCATTGGGTCTTCGTTGCTATGCACAGGCTTTCTCTAGTTGCAGCAAGCAGGGGCTACTCTTCGTTGTAGCGCACAGGCTTCTCATTGTGGTGGCTTCTCATTGTGGAGCACAGGCTCTGGGTGCACAGGCTTCAGTAGTTGTGGTGCGCAGGCTCAGTAGTTGTGACTTGGGGGCTTAGTTGCTCTGTGGCATGTGGGATCTTCCTGGACCATGGCTCGAACCCATATCCCCTGCACTGGCAGGTGGATTCTTAACTACTGTGCCACTAGGGAAGTCCATGATGTAGTCCTTAAAACATGGTCATTCTATTTGCTATTGTGTGTAGAACCAGTTTATTATTTTTCTGTTACACTGTTTGGAAGATTCCTGTGGTTTGTTTTTTTTTTAAATTATCATTTGTAGGCATTTATCTGTGGCTTAAAAATACTTGGTGATTTAAATGCCTCAGATGTTGTATTAGTTTGCTAGGGTTGCCATAAGAAAATACCACAAACTTGGGTGGCTTAAACAGATGAAATTTATTTTCTCACAGTTAGGAGATGGAAGTCCAAGATCAAGGTATCCATAGGTTTGGTTTCTCCTAAGCCTCTCTCCTTGGCTTTCAGATAGCTGTCTTCTCACTCTGTGTTCATATGGTCTTTTTTCTGTGTTGGTGCGCCCCTGGTGTTTCCTCCTCTTCTTATAATGATATCATGTTGGATTAGAATCTTACCCTTATGACCTATTTAACCTTAGTTACCTCTTTAAAGGCTTTATCTCCAAATACAGTCACATTGGGGATTAGGACTTCAACATATAAATTCTGGGGTAGGGGACACAATTCAGTCTATGGGATAATGCTACATCCATGAACTTAAAATTCTCTTACTATTCACTTTCCTTTTAGGATTACAATTTACTACTAATTACAAATAGCAAAATACCTTAAGTAAAGGATGAAATGCTATTAAAAAAAAACCCAGAACTAATTTAGGAATTTAAAATTTACTTCAGCCAGGTAGAACCTCAGATTGCTAAGAGTTGAATGAATTATAGCCACATGTTGAATATTAATCTTAGAACATGCAATTATCTAAAATGTTAGTAAGCTCACTGGCAAATAGATAAGAAAAAATAACTGCATAGAAAAAAACGCTGTGAGAAAGAATACAATGATCTGATCTTTTTTACTTTGCAAAAAAAAAGAAAAAAAAACTAGATGAGTTTATCTTCAGAGCTCTTTTTCCTTTTAGTAGATCAGATAAATCCTAAAATAGCTTAAGTAAAGAATTTTGCTTTCTAAAGCTAGATAGTTAAGATGAAATGTTTTCCTTAAAAAATAAAGAACTCTATAATTCAAATTAATAGTTTCTAAAATAAGTAGTGAGAAAAGAAAGAGTTTTGTATACATAACCAAAAGAGACAGAATCTATACGTATGTTTTATCTTAAGAATAGATATTGGTTTTAGAAAAAAAAGAGTGTACTGAGACAAACTGTTTTGAAAAATAATTGTTCTGATTTGGCTTTCCTGATGTGTGAATGCAAGAGAAGAAGCCTGTGGTTGCTTGGCTGGTTTGTCTGCAAATCTGGAGTGGCTCTTATATGCTGGCAAGTTTTGGTGTGCTTGTTCTCAGAAATTCTCCCTATTCTGAAAATCCAAACCTTTCATTAGGGTTTAAAATATGATATCATGATCACATAAAGTTATAGATATAAAAGATATTTTTAATTTACTTTTCAAAATTCAAGTTAGAAAAATTTACAATCTGTTCCTTTTCTCCAGCACCTATAACCACAGATAATGTCTACTGCAAATATCTTAATTTTGTTGAAAATCCAGGTGAGATATTTTTGTTATTGCTGCTCAACGATGTTTTCTGGGACAAAGGAAATGTTTATATACCTGTATGCCTGACTTTAATCGTTTCTAGAATGGTTTATGAAAATCAAAAGAGAAAGTCATTCCATTTTCATTTTTTCCCACTCTGACACTGGTAAATAAATGCACTTCAAAAGTCTATGAAGCAATAATAGGGCTTCCCTGGTGGCGCAGTGGTTGAGAGTCCGCCTGCCGATGCAAGAGAGACAGGTTCGTGCCCCGGTCCGGGAAGATCCCACAGGCCGCAGAGTGGCTGGGCCCGTGAGCCATGGCCGCTGAGCCTGCACGTCCGGAGCCTGTGCTCCGCAATGGGAGAGGCCACAACAGTGAGAGGTCTGTGTACCACACACACACAAAAAAGTCTATGAAGCAATAATAAAAGTCTATTGCAGGAAGTAACATGATATATTCAAAGTCCTGAAAACGGAAAACCTGCAACCTAACATACTCTACCCCAAAAGATTATCGTTTAGAATAGAAGGAGAGATAAAGAATTTCTCAGACAAGAAAAAAGCTAAAAGAATTCAGCAATACTAAACCTACCGTAACAGAAATATTGAAGGGTCTTCGCAAAATAGAAAACAAGCAAGAATCTATAGGAAAGAGAAAATCATAATAGGAAAGACACATATATAAGAGGATTGAGGATCACTTAAATAAGCCAGTGCATAGATTAAAATACAATAAAAATAAGTCATAAAAGCAATTATAACTACAACTAACAGTGAAAGGATAAGCATGAAGTTATAAAATATGGCACCAAAATCACAAAATGTGGGGAAGGGGAGTATAAAAGTGAAGATCTTTTAGAATGTGTTTGAGCTCAAATGGCTATCAGTTTAAAGCAAATAGATATAGTTATGGGTCACAACATACTTGAACTCCATGGTAACCACAAATCAAAAATATGCAATAGATTCACAAAAACCAAAAATAAAGGAACTCAAGCATACTACAAAAGAAACCCATAAAATCACAAAAGGAAAAACAAAAAGGAGAAATGAGCAAAGAAGAACTATAAAACAAGGATTAAAATGGCAATAAGAACATACCTATCAATAATTAATTTAAATGTCAATGAACTAAATGCTCCAATCAAAAGACATAGAATGGCAGATTGGATTAAAAAAAAAACCAAGAACCTATAATATACTGCCTACAAGAGACTCACTTCAGTGTGAAAGACACACACAAACTGAAAGTGAGGGAATGGAAGAAGATTTTTTCATGCAAATAGAAATGATAAGAAAGCAGGAGTAGCAATACTCATACCAGACAAAATAGACTTTAAAACAAAGGCCATAAAGGAAGACAAAGAAGGGCATTATATAATGATAAAGGGATCAATATAAGAAGAGAATATTACAGTTGTTAACATATATGCACTCAATATAGGTGCACCTAAATCTATAAAATACCAACAAACATAAAGGGAGAAATTGACAATAACATAACAATAGTAGGAGACTTTAATACCCCACTGACATCAATGAACAAATCATGCAGACAGAAATTCAATAGGCAACAGAGGTCCTGGACTTCCCTGGTGGCACAGTGTTAAGAATCTGCCTGCCAATGCAGGGGATATGGGTTCGAGCCATGGTCTGGGAAGATCCCAAATGCCACAGAGCAACTAAGCCCGTGCACCACAAATACTGAACCTGCACTCTAGAGCCCGCAAACCACAACTACTGAGTCCACATGCTGCAACTACTGCAGCCCACGCGCCTAGAGCCCATGCTCCACAACAAGAGAAGCCATCGCAATGAGAAGCCCACGCACCGCAATGAAGAGTAGCCCCTGCTTGCCGCAACTAGAGAAAGCCAGTGCACCGCAATGAAGACCCAACGCAGCCATAAATAAATAAATGAAAAAAGAAAACAGAGGTCCTAAATGACACAATAGACAAATTACATGATATTGATATCTACAGGACATTACATCCTCCTCCCCCCCCCAAAAAAAACAAAGCAGAATACACGTTCTTTTCAAGTGTGCATGGAACATTCTCTAGGATAGATCACATACTAGATCACAAAACAAGCCTCAACAAATTTAAAGGATAGAAATTGTTTCAAGCATTTTTTTCTGATTGCAGTTGTATGAAACTAGAAATCAACCACAGAAAGAAAAACAGGAAAAGAATGAACACATGGAGACTAAACAACATGCTACTAAAAAAAACAATGGGTCAATAGTGAAATAAAAGAAGAAATGAGAAAATACCTCATGACAAATGAAAAATGAAAACCCAATCTTACCAGATCTATGGGATGAAGCAAAAGCAGTTCTGAGAGGGAAGTTCATAGTGATACAGGTCTTCCTCAAGAAACAAGAAAAATCTCAAACAACCTAAACTACCACCTAAAAGAATTAGAAATAGAAGAACAAACAAAACCCAAAGTCAGCAGAAGGAAGGAAATAAAAACATCAGTGAGAAAATAAATTAAATAGAGATTAAAAAACAATAGAAAAGATCAGTAAAACTAAGAGCTGGTTTTTGAAAAGATAAATAAAATCGACAAACCTCTAGCCAGGCTCACCAAGAGAGAGGACCCAAATAAACAAAATAAGAAATGAAAGAGGAGGAATAACAACTGATACCACAGAAATACAAAAAAAATCATAGGATAATACTATGAGCAGTTATATGCCAACAAATTGGGCAACCTAGAACAAATGGACAAGTTTCTAGAAACATACAGCCTGCTAAAACTGAGTCAAGAAGAAACAGATAATTTGAACAGACTGATCACTAGAGGTGAAATAGAATCTGTAATTAACAACAACAACAAAAAGACAAAAAACTCCCTGCAAACAAAACTTCAGGACCAAATGGCTTCACTGGAGAATTCTATGAAACATACAAAGAAGAACTTATACCTATCCTTCTCAAACTATTCCAAAAGACTGAAGAGGAGGAAACAGTCCCAAATTCCTTCTATGAAGCCACCATCACCCTGATACCAAAACCAGACAACGATACTATAAAAAAGAAAATTACAGGCCAATATCTTTGATGAATATAGATGCAAAAATTTTTAACAAAATATTAGCAAACAAAATCCAACAATACAAAAAAGGATCACACACCATGATCAAGTCAGAGTCATTCCAGGGTCACAAGAGTGGTTCAACATATGCAAATGAATCAATGTGATACAGCACATTAACAGAAGGAAAGACAAAATCACATGATCATCTCAATAGATGCAGAAAAAGCCTTTGACAAAATTCAACATACACTCATGATAAAAACTCTCACCTAAGTGGGCATAGAGGGAACATATCTCAATATAATAAAAGCCATTTATGACAAACTCATAGCCAACATAATACTCAGTGGTGAAAAGCTGAAAGCCTTACTGCTAAATTCAGGAACGAGCAAGGATGCCCATACTCACCAGTTCTTTCCAACACAGTATTAGAAGCCCTAGCCACAGCAATCAGACAAGAAAAAGAAATAAGAGGTATCCAAATTGGAAGGGAAGAGGTAATTGTCACTATTTGTAGATGACATGACACTCTATATAGAGAACCCTAAAGTCTCCATGCAAAAAGTATTAGAACTAATAAATGAATTCAACAAGGTAGCAGGATACAAGATTAAAATGCAGAAATTTTTTACATTTCTTTACGCTAATAATGAAATATCAGAAAGAGAAAGTTTAAAAAAATCCCATTTAAAGTCACATCAAAAAAATACCAAGGAATATTCTTAACCTAGGAGATGAAAGACCTATATACTGACAACTATGAAACATTGATAAAGAAAATTGAAGATGATTCAGAGAAATGGAAAGATATCCCATGCTCTTGGATTGGAAGAATTAATATTGTTGAAATGGCCATACTACCCAAAGCAGTCTACAGATTTAATGCAATCCCTATCAAAATACTCATGACATCTTTCACAGAACTAGAAGAAATAATCCTAAAATTTATATGGAACCACAAAAGGCTCAGAATTGCCAAAGCAATCCTGAGGAAAAAGAACAAAGCTGGAGGCATAATCCTTCCCTAGACATGTAGATAAATGGAATAGAATAGAGAGTCCAGAAATAAACCCATGCACCTATGGTCAATTAATCTATGATAAAGTAGGCAAGACGATACAATGGAGAAAAGACCGTCTCTTCAACAAGTGTTGTAGGAAAAGTTGGACAGCTACCTGCAAATCAATGAAATTAGAACACTCCCTTGCACCATATACTAAAATAAACTCAAAATGGTTTAAAGACCTAAATGTAAGACCTGAAACCATAATACTCCTAGAGGAGAACATAGACATAACATTCTTTGACATAAATCATAGCAATATATTCTTCAGTCAGTCTCCCAAGGCAAAAGCAATAAAAACAAAAATAAACAAATGGGACATAATCAAACTTAAAAGCTTTTGCATAGGAAAGGAAACCACAAACAAAATGAAAAGACAACCTATGGACTGAGAAACAATGTTTGCAAACGATGTGACTGACAAAGGGATAATATCCAAAATATACAAACACTAAATATAACTCAACATTGAAAAAAACAAATGACCCAATCAAAAAATGGGCAGAAGACCTAAATAGGTATTTCTCCAAGGAAGACATACAGGTGGCCAACAGGCACATGAAGAGAGGCTCAACACCTCTAATTATTAGAGAAATGCAAATCGAAACCACAATGAGATATCACCTCATACCTGTCAGAATGGCTGTCATCAAAAAGTCTACAGGGACTTCCCTGGTGGCGCAGTGGTTGAGAGTCCGCCTGCCGATGCAGGGGACACGGGTTTGTGCCCTGGTCCGGGAAGATCCCACATGCCGTGGAGCAGCTGGGCCCGTGAGCCATGGCCACTGAGCCTGTGTGTCCGGTGCCTGTGCTCCACAGCAGGAGAGGCCACAGCAGTGAGAGGCCTGCGTACTGCAAAACAAAAACAAAAACAAAAAAAACTACAAATAATAAATGCCATAGAGGGTGTGGAGAAAAGGGAACCTACCCACACTGTTGGTGGGAATGTAAATTGGTACAGCCACAATGGAAAATAGTATAGTAGGTTCCTTAAAACACTAAAAATACAGTTGCCATATGATCCAGCAATCCCACTCCCAGGTATATATACAAACAGATGAAAACTCTAATTTGAAAAGATATAGCAGCACTATTTACAATAGCCAATACATGGAAACAACACAAGGGCCCATCAACAGATGATTGGCTGAAGAAGATGTCGTATATATCATGAAGCTTGCACAAGCCTCTTAGATAGCCTCATCCACCAGAGGGCAGAGAGCAGAAGCAAGAAAAACTACAATTCTTCAGCCTGTGGAACAAAAACCATATTCACAGAAAGATAGACAAAATGAAAGGGCAGAGGACTATGTACCAGATGAAGGAACAAGATAAAACCCCAGAAAAACAACTAAACAAAGTGGAAATAGGCAACTTTCCAGAAAAAGAATTCAGAATAATGATAGTGAAGATCATCCAGGACCTCAGAAAAAGAATGGAGGCAAAGATCGAGAGGATGCAAGAAATGTTTAACAAAGACCTAGAAGAATTAAAGAACAAACACCTAGAAGAATTAAAGAACAAACAAACAGAGATGAACAATACAATAACTGAAATGAAAAATACACTAGAAGGAATCAATAGCAGAATAACTGAGGCAGAAGAATGGATAAGTGACCTGGAAGACAGAATGGTGGAATTCACTGCCATGGAACAGAATAAAGAAAAAAGAATGAAAAGAAGTGAAGACAGCCTAAGAGACCTCTGGGAGAGCATTAAACACACCAACATTCACATTATAGGGGTCCCAGAAGGAGAAGAGAGAGAGAAAGGACCTGAGAAAATATTTGAAGAGATTATATTAAAAACCTTCCCTAACATGGGAAAAGAAATAGCCACCCAAGTCCAGGAAGCACAAAGAGTCCCAGGCAGGATAAACCCAAGGAGAAACACGCTGAGTCACATAGTAATCAAATTGACAAAAATTAAAGATAAATTATTAAAACCAACAAGGGAAAAACAAGAAATAATAAACAAGGGAACTCCCATGACGTTAACAGCTGATTTCTCAGCAGAAACCCTACAAGCCAGAAGGGAGTGGCATGATATATTTAAAGTGCTGAGAGGAAAGAACCTACAAGCAAGATTATTCTACCTGGCAACGATCTCATTCAGATTGAACAGAGCAATCAAAAGCTTTACAGACAAGCAAAAGCTAAGAGAATTCAGCACCACCAAACCAGCTCTACAACAAATGCTAAGGAACTTCTCTCAGTGGGAAACACAAGAGAAGAAAAGGACCTACAAAAACAAACACAAAACAATTAAGAAAATGGTAATAGGAACATACAAATCGATAATCACCTTAAATGTGAATGGATTAAATGGTCCAACCAAAAGACACAGGCTCGCTGAGTGGATACAAAAACAAGACCCATATATATGCTGTCTACAAAAGACCCACTGCAGACCTAGGAACATATACAGACTAAAAGTGAGGGGATGGAAAAAGATATTCCATGCAGAGGAAATCAAAAGAAAGCTGGAGTAGCAATACTCATATCAGATAAAATAGACTTTAAAATAAAGAATGTTACAAGAGACAAGGAAGGACACTATGTAATGATCAAGGGATCAATCCAAGAAGAAGATATAACAATTATAAATATCTATGCACTCAACATAGGAGCACCTCAATACATAAAGCAACTGCTAACAGCTATAAAACAGGAAATTGACAGTAACACAATAATAGTGGGAGACTTTAACATCTCACTTACACCAATGGACAGATCACCCAAACAAAATTAATAAGGAAACACAAGCTTTAAATGACACAATAGAACAGATAGATTAAATAGATATTTATAGGACATTCCATCCAAAAACAGCAGATTACACTTTCTTCGCAAGTGCACATGGAACATTCTCGAGGATAGGTCACAACTTGGGTAACAAATCAAGCCTCGGTAAACTTAAGAAATTTGAAATCATATCAAGCATCTTTTCCGACCACAGTGTTATGAGATTAGAAATCAATTACGGGAAAAAAATGGAAAAAAAAACACATGGAGGCTAAACAATACGTTACTAAATAACCAAGAGATCACTGATCAAAGAGGAAATCAAAAAATACCTAGAGACAAATTACAACGAAAACACCACTATCCAAAACCTATGGGATGAAGCAAAAGCAGTTCTAAGAGGGAAGTTTATAGCAATACAAGCCTACCTCAAGAAACAAGAAAAATCTCAAATAAACAATCTAACCTTACACCTAAAGTAACTAGAGAAAGAAGAACAAACAAAACCCAAAGTTAGCAGAAGGAAAGAAATCATAAAGATCAGAGCAAAAATAAGTGAAATAGAAACAAAGAAAACAGTAGCAGGGATCAATAAAACTACAAGCTGGTTCGTTGAGAAGATAGACAAAGTTGATAAACCTTTAGCCAGACTTATCAAGAAAAAGAGGAAGAGGACTCAAACCAGGAAAGTCAGAATTGAAAAAGAAGTTATCACGGACACCACAGAAATACAGAGCATCATAAGAGACTACTACAAGCAACTCTATGCCAATAAAATGGACAACCTAGAAGAAATGGATGAATTCTTAGAAAAGTACAACCTTCTAAGACTTAAACAGGAAGAAATAGAAACTATGAATAGACCAATGACAAGTAATGAAATTGAAACTGTGATTAAAAGTCTTCCAACAAACAAAAGTCCGGGACCAGATGGCTTCACAGGTGAATTCTATCAAACAATTAGAGAAGAGCTGACACCCATCCTTCTGAAAATCTTCCAAAAAAATGCAGAGGAAGGAACACTCCCAAAATCATTCTACAAGGCCACCATCACCCTGATACCAAAACCAGACAGAGATACTACAAAAAAAGAAAATTACTGACCAATATCACTGATGAATATAGATGCAGAAATCCTCAACAAAATACTAACAAACAGAATCCAACAACACATTAAAAGGATCATACACCATGATCAAGTGGGATTTATCCCAGGGATGCAAGGATTCTTCAATATATGCAAATCTATCAATATGATACACCATATTAACAAATTGAAGAATAAAAACTATATGATCATCTCAATAGATGCAGATAATCTTTTGACAAAATTCAACACCCGTTTAGGAAATAACTCTCCAAAAAGACGGCATAGAGGGAACATACCTCAACATAATAAAGGCCATATACGACAACCCCACAGCCAACATCATTCTCAATGGTGAAAAACTGAAAGCATTTCCTCTAAGATCAGGAGCAAGACAAGGATGTGCACTCTCCGCAGTATTATTCAACGTAGTTTTGGAGGTCCTAGTCACAGCAATCAGAGAAGAAAAAGAAATAAAATGAATACAAATTGGAAAAGAAGAAGTAAAACTGTCACTGTTTGATGATTACATGATACTATACACAGATAATCCTAAAGATGCCACCAGAAAACTACTAGAGCTAATCAATGAATTTGGTATAGAGCAGGATACAAAATTCATGCACAGAAATCTCTTGCATTCCTAAACACTAACAACGAAAGATCAGAAAGAGAAATTAAGGAAACAATCCCATTCACCATTACAACAAAAAGAATAAAATACCTAGGAATAAACCTACCTAAGGTGGTAAAAGACCTGTACTCAGAAAACTATAAGACACTGATGAAAGAAATCAAAGATGACACAAACAGATGGAGAGATATACCATGTTCTCGGATTGGAAGAATCAATATTGTGAAAATGACTATACTACCCAAAGCAATCTACAGATTCAGTGCAATCCCTATCAAATTACCAATGGCATTTTTTACAGAACTAGAACAAAAAAATCTTAAAATTTGTATGGAGACACAAAAGACCCCGAATAGCCAAAGCAATCTTGAGGAAAAAAAAAAAAAAAAAACAGATCTGGAGGAATCAGACTCCCTGACTTCAGACTATACTACAAAGCTACAGTAATCAAGACAATATTGTACTGGCACAAAGATAGAAATATAGATCAATGGAACGGGATAGAAAGCCCAGAGATAAACCCACACACCTATGGTCAAGTAATCTATGACAAAGGAGGCAAGGATATACAATGGAGAAAAGACAGCCTCTTCAATAAGTGGTGCTGGGAAAACTGGACAGGTACATGTAAAAGAATGAAATTAGAACACTCCCTAACACCATACACAAAAATAAACCCAGAATGGATTAAAGGACTAAATGTAAGATCGGCACTATAAAACTCTTAGAGGTAAACATAGGAAGAACACTCTTTGATATAAAACACAGCAAGATATTTTTTGACCCATCTCCTAGAGTAGTGGAAATAAAAACAAAAATAAACAAATGGGATGTAATGTAACTTCAAAGCTTTTGCACAGCAAAGGAAACCATAAACAAGACAAAAAGACAACCCTCAGAATGGGAGAAAATATTTGCAAATGAATTAATGGACAAAAGATTAATCTCCAAAAAATATAAACAGCTCATGCAGCTCAATATTAAAAAACCAAACAAACCAATCCAAAAATGGGCAGAAGACCTAAATAGACATTTCTCCAAACAAGACACACAGATGGCCAAGAGGCACATGAAAAGCTGCTCAACATCACTAATTATTAGAGAAACGCAAATCAAAACTACAATGAGAGGGCTTCCTTGGTGGCGCAGTGGTTGAGAGTCCACCTGCCAATGCAGGGGACACGGGTTCATGTCCCGGCCCGGGAAGATCCCACATGCCGGGGAGCGGCTGAGCCTGTGAGCCATGGCTGCTGAGCCTGCGCGTCCAGAGCCTGTGCTCCGCAACGGGAGAGGCCACAGCAGTGAGAGGCCCGCGTACCAAAAAAAAACAAAAAACCCAAAAAAACTACAATGAGGTATCACCTCACACCGGTCAGAATGGCCATCATCAGAAAATCTACAAACAACAAATGCTGGAGAGGATGTGGAGAAAACGGAACTGTCTTGAAATGTTGTTGGGAATGTAAATTGATACATCCACTATGGAGAACAGCATGGAGGTTCCTTAAAAGACTAAAAATAGAATTACCATATGACCCAGCAATCCCACTACTGGGCATATACCCAAAGAAAACCATAATTCGAAAAGACACATGCACCCCAATATTCACTGCAGCACTATTTACAATAGCCAGGTCATGGAAGCAACCTAAATGCCCATTGACAGACGAATGGATAAAGAAGATGTGGTACATGTATACAATGAAATATTACTTAGCCATAAAAAGGAATGAAATTGGGTCATTTTTAGAGATGTAGATGGACCTAGAGACTGTCATACAGAGTGAAGTAAGTTGGAAAGAGTAAAACAAGTATTGTATATTAATGCGTATATGTGGAATCTAGAAAAATGGTACAGATGAACCTGTTTGCAGCAATAGAGACACAGATGTAGAGGACAAACGTATGGACACCAAGGGGGGAATACGTGTGGTGGGGGGAAATGGTGGTGGTGGTGGTACGAATTGGGAGATTGGGATTGACATATATACAGTAATATGTATAAAATAGATAACTAATAAGAACCTGCTGTACAAAAACATAAAATAAAATTCAAAAAAAAAGAATGTGTGTGTATATTATTATATATATGTAATAGAATATTAGCCATAAAAAAGAATGAAATACATTTACAGCAACATGGAGAATATTATACTTAGTGAAGTAAGCCAGATAAAGACAAATACTATATGATATCATTTATATGTGGAATGTAAAAATCATACAAATGAATCTATATGCGAAACAGAAACAGACTCACAGATATAAGGAATTTGTTGTTGTTATTGTTTTGACAATGGGACCCTTGATTAAAGTTTCATGTAATGTTTCTTGGATAAATGACCTCCAAATGAATTATTTAGGATTTGTAGTTTTCCTTTTTTTCTCAATTGATTTTAATAACCTTTGTAATTAGACATAGATGTTCTCTAACAAATAGCTTAAACTTCTCAATTGTCAATTAAAGACATTAGACTGTTGTTTTTTAAACAAGTTCTGGTAGTAAAGAAAAGTGAATTTTGTATAAAAAAAACTTTATCTCATTTTAATTGTTTATTATCCATAACCCCATTTTCTTTTTAATTTAATTTAATTTTTTAATTGAAACATAGTTGATGTACAGTATTATATAAGTTATAGGTCTACAATATAGTGATTAACAATTTTTTAAAGTTATACCCCATTTATAGTTATTATATAATATTGACATTTTCCCTGTATTGTACAATATATTCTTGTAGCTTATTTTATACATAATAAATAGTTTGTACCTCTTAATCCCCTACCCCTATATTGCCCCTCCCCCCTTCCCTTTTCCCACTGGTAACCACTAGTTCTCTATATCGATGAGTCAGCTTCTTTTTTGTTATATTCACTAGTTTGTTTTAGTTTTTAGATTTCACATATGAGTGATATCATATAGTATTTGTCTTTATTTGTCTGACTTATTTCACTTAGCATAATACCCTCCAGTCCGTCCATGTTGTTGCAAATGGCAAAATTTCATTCTTTTTTATGGCTGAGTAGTATTCCGTTCCGTTACTCCTAATTTGACAACGTTTGTATGTGTGCCTTTAGAATCTGTCCAAATCATTCAAATTAGTTTTCCCTGAAAGAACTCTTCTTTTCTTTTACATAATATTGATCAAATAACATAATTATAAAACAAGTACAGGGACTTCCCTGGTGGTCCAGCGGTAAAGAAAACACCCTACAATACAGGGGACGCAGTTCGATCCCTGGTCAGGGAACTAAGATCCCACGTGCCACCAGGCAACTAAGCCCATCCGCCACAACTACTGAGCTCGCGCACCTCAACTAGAGAGCCTGCGTGCCACAAACTATAGAGCCCATGCACCCTGGAGCCTGCGCCACAACTAGAGAGAGAAAACCCACACGTCACAACTAGAGAGAAGCCCGCTTGCTACAACTAGAGAGTTGTTGGGTCTTTAGCCCGCATAGCAGCTAAAGACCCAACGGGGTCAAAAATAAATAAATCTTTTAAAAAAAGTATAATTGGCATAAAAGTTGTTTTTTTTTTTATAAAAAACACTGACTTTTGGTAAGCAGATAGTTCAGAATGGTAAGGGCAGATCAAAGACTAGTATACTGGTATCAAGGACTTGATGGGTCCTGGCCAGCAGTGTGTTTTATAGAAAGAATAGAGTGCAGTTTATCTAATAACATAGTTAATCCAGGGTTGGTTGAGAGAGTTTCTACTAAACTGCCTTCCAACAAAGTTCTATTGATTTGCCCTCTTATCAGCAGTGTATGAGAGTGCTTACCTCCTTCTACTCTAGTTCTCAAACTTCAATGGCCATAAGAATGACTTGGATAGCCTGTTAAAAATGCATGGCGCTTCCCTGGTGGCGCAGTAGTTGAGAGTCCGCCTGCCGATGCAGGGGACACGGGTTCGTGCCCCGGCCTGGGAGGATCCCACATGCCACGGAGCGGCTGGGCCCGTGAGCCATGGCCGCTGAGCCTGCACGTCCGGAGCCTGTGCTCCGCGACGGGACAGGCCGCAACAGTGAGAGGCCCGCGTACCGCAAAAAAAAAAAAAAAAAAAAAAAAAATGCAGATTCTTTACACACTATTCTAATAGATTCTGATTTGGGACAAGTCCCAAGAACCTGCAAAATACCAACTAAGCATTTGTTAGGCAGGTGATTAGTCAAAATATTTAAGTTAAGGATGAGATTCTATGATTCTCATTTGCCCACAGTCTTCTAACAAAATTTGGTTAAGATAACAAAATAACCCATCTAGGTTATTTTCCCTCCTTGATCCAATGTATTATTACTAGAGAAATGACTCTTCGGAAAATAATTCTCTTGGTCTAGGTTTTCTGTGATAGAGATTTTCACAATCTAATATTCAGATTTCTTTTAAAAAATTGAAGCTAGATGTTTGAAAAGTCCAAATGCATCTTAACAGTAGGGGGTAGATCCTCTGAAGCACACCAGGTAGGTTTTTCAGAGTTGGGTTAGGATTCAGAGGTTACTCTGATTTTTGACTGTGTATCTGTATTAAACAATTTCAGAGGGGCAACCCCTCATTTTTTACGCAGGTGGCTTTGCCATTAAACTGAATTTAAATAAACTAACAGCCAGTTAAATGAAGGAAACTGTTCTTTAAAAATTATATCTCTAATAAGTCAATGATACTAAAACGTGAATTTATAATAAATAGGAGGTAATGCCTGTTTTCCCCTAAAACAGCGGCAGCAACAACAACAACAACAAAATACCCATTTCTTTCTGTACCATAGGAAACCAGAGTTATGTCATTAACACCTCTGGAGGTTTAGGAGCTTAATTAATCTTGACTAATTGCAGTGTATCTAACCAGTGTCTTATAGAGCAGAGTCGGGGGTGAGGGGATGTTTATCAGGTTTTCTTGCTGTTTTGTCACGCTTGGTACTCAACTGCAAAGGAAGATAATTTTCTTACTGGGGTTTCTGAACTTTTTTTCCTAACTAGGGCTCTAGGACACTGAGTTAGCTTGGAGAGCCAGGGCTGGCCTGCTGGAGTCAGTGGATGTCAGAAGAGAATGCCCAGAGGTCAGGACAGAGTTGAAATCTGAAGAGACTATGTGCAGCTCTAGTAGGGGTCTTATTTTAAGGTGGCTGAGGCTTCCATCTGTGAGTCAGGCCTGAACTGTTAAAGGCCCCAACCTTCTTAGAGAAGTGTGGAAATAAATGTACATGAGCATCTGTCTGAAAGGCCAGGGCTCCACTGAAGAGGTCATCTGGTGAGGAAATCACCCTTGGGAGCAAAGAAGTTCTCTTGGTAAAGTTTAACAGGTAAGGGAACTAACATTTATTGAACGCTTTCTTATATGCATCTTCTCATTTAACATTGTCATCATCCCTCAGGAAGTTAAAAAATGGTTGAAATAAAAGACAAAAGTGTTGCAGTAAAATGTACCACCTTTATAAGACTTGCTTTTGCATCTATAGTATGGGATGTTCTAGCCTACAGAACTGGCTGATGTCAGATAGGGATATGTATCATAGTCCTTAGTTGGATGTACTGACAAAGACTGTTTCCTTTACCAAATTTAGGTTCCTTTGAGCCCTCTTTTCAATTAGGCCTTAAACTTGCCCTATAGGGACTGCAGACCCTCAGCACAAACAATTTCATTCACTGCCTTCCACACTAAGAGACCTGAACAAACAAAGCATGGTTTCTAACAGCTCAAGCCCATATACCTGGGATGTTCAAGCCCCTCCCCCTTAAGTACCTACCTGGGAAAGCTCAAAATGCCAAAAGAATTTACTGTTTCAGTCAACATCTGAAGATAGGGCCCCTGTCTCCCAGTCTCTGTGGGAGGGTAACTAACTTCAATAAGAACCAGTTAGAAAACTCAGATGGCCTAATCATACTGACCAACCTCCCTACCCACTTTTTGTAATTTCCCTCTTCCCTGACTCTGTTGAGCTCCTATGTATACTCTTTGTCTACTTCCTTATTCTCCCTTTAAAATGCCCAGTCACCTCTACATGGATCAAAATTGAGCTTGGTTTACACTGGACTCCCTTAACTACAGCATAGTTACTGAGTAAATCTGTCTTTACTGCCTTTAACTAGCATCCAGCTTTGTTTCTCTTTGAGAGTTTTAACAATGACTCTGAATGGCTCTAGCTGTGAGATGACATTTTCCCCTATTTATGCTATGGGTACATAAGACCTAGGTTATATGTCTTCTCAGATCCATTATGTTCCATTGTTCTTGGCTGCTTATCACAGTAACTCTATGGCCTGTCTGATCCATCTGGAACCAGTGGATGTCCAGAGGGAATGTAGAAATACAGGGGCATTAATGCTATAGAGGCAAACCTGTCTAAATACAGTAGGAAACAGGAAGGAATCAGTGGATAAATTGCCTACCTTTCTTCTCCCTAACAGGTGATTTCAAGACACAGTGGTTCTTATGGCTTTTCTAGAGAGGTCCCATGACCACTGGACAATCCACTGTATGCCTTATGAAGCTGTGGTCAACTTAGTAATGCTCTACTTTGTATTTGCCTTCTCTCCTTCTCTGGCTGACTTCTCATTTTTCCTCTTGCTTCCCTGGAATTGCACTCCCAATAAAACAGTAGCACAAAAGCTTTGCCTCAGGCTCTGTGTTTTAGGGAATTGAAGCTAAGAAAATAGATTCCAGGATTAGCCGTAAAAAACAAACTCGCAGGGTGGAATTTTGGAGTTGGATTGCCTACTCGACTAAAAGCAATTGAGACCCTATTGCCCAGTGGTAACTGCAGTAATAATGACCCCTGGCAGTGGGATCACAATTAATGAAACTTCACCCGTGATTAATTGGGAGGCAGAAGGCAAGGCATTGTGAGATCATTATGTGGAAATTGGTAATTATAAGACTTGTTATGTGGGGTGGCTGCTTTTGGTGGCAGTGGAAATCTTATTAAAAGAAAATGATAGACTCGGGGCAGCTAACTGCTAACTTAAAGGATTCTCTGAAAACCAGAGATGTCACTGGCAGTCTGGTCTCAGGGTAGAATGGGTTGAAAATCAGATCCAGATTATAATTATAAAGACAGTAGAGATGTAAAGGAAATTAAATTTGTAGCTTCCATGAATATGCTAGAGGGCAGAAAGACCTGTGTAATGAGGATATTTGAGTGGATAAACCTAAGAACCCTGAACTAAAAAATTCCCTGGAATGTTCCCAGGCCAGTGGAATCTACCTGCTTTCTTTGACAGAGGAAAGCAGCCTCCCCTTTCCTAGAGGCTGTGCAATGGCCTAACAAGATGATGCTTGTTCTCTTCAAAACTGCCTCTACTATACCTTATTGGCTCCAGACAAGTAACCAGGATTATATTTCAACACAGCCTGAGAGGAAAGGTATAGTCTCTGCTTAGGGGAGAAATAGACTACCTATCAAACAAATGACAGGATCTGGCCACTATATATCAGCAGGAAACAAGGGAATATGTGTAAGAGTGGGTTTGGGGGATATTAGATGGGGGGAATAATATAGGGCTGGTTAGGGGAGAATTCACTGATGTGGGGGTATTCTCCCATGATTAAGGATTCAATGCTCTAGGACTTAGAGCTAGTTTAAGCACACTGTCAAGTTGGCGCCTTGAAACTTGGTCATGACAGTGGCCTAGAGTATGTGAGGTGATGTTGCTAGTCAACTTGGTATTACATTAAGCAAAAAGGACGTATGCATTAGGGAAGCAGGAATGTTAGAATGGATTTACCATGTACAGCCTGAGAATCTATCACTGATTATGTTTCCTGAAGGACCCAGAGCTCATTCCCACCTCTAAGGCAGTAAGAAATATACTAGTGCTAGGTATGCCAGTTTCTTTAGGAAGCTTGGTGGTGCCTGTTCTCTGCAGGCCATGCCTGCATACGTGGCATGGAAGTTAGGCTGCCTAATATCAATGAGGTTGATGGGATTTCAGAATGACAGAGACCAGTGGCAGGACAATTCTCAGAGGCACAATGGACATAATTACTGCAATGGGAATCAAAATCAGAGTAGCAATTAGAGTGCCTTGGCCTACATGGATCTATGGTGATTTTAGAGATAAGATAGATGGAGAACTGACCAGGGCATTGCTTGATTTGTATAATAGAAAATTGAGAGCTGGAAAGCTGACATCAATGCTACAATGAAAAAATCACCCAGTTTCTAGAACTAAATTGGTTTATAGACCCAGAATCCATTTACTGAAGGGGAGACCAGGTCCCCTTGAGGAAGAGTCTGGCAATGCCACCATAGTATATATGAAATATATTTTTCTGATCCTTCCCTAAGGGGACCTTTGGTCATTTACCAGAGTAACTGCGCCAGAGGAAAGGGCAATACTCAGGCTTTTCAAATCTGTTAGATATGAGGTCTGAGGTGGCTCTGGCACTGATATTAGGAGACCCAAAATACCATCCTGGTCTTCTAGTTAGAATGGAAGTTATGATAACCAGATGATAAGTGGGGTATTAGCCCAAGTCCAATTCACAGTAGGACCAGTGAGTCAGCAGACCTGCCCGGTAGTCTGTAGTTAGTTCCCTAGTCCTTGAGTGTATAAATGGAATAGGTATTAGCTGGAATAGATATCAGAACTCTTACATGGGTTCCCTGCACTATGTAGATTAAGGGCCATTATTTTTAGAAAGGCCAAGTGGAAGTGCCAGAAACTGACCGTTCCCACCCCCATTCAAGAATGTAAATTAGAAACAGTGCCTCACCTGAGAAAGGATTGCAGCAATTAGTGCTACTATTGGACTTGAAGGATGTGGGGATGTCGGTCCCCATCATATTCCCTTTCAGTTCACCTCTATGTTCTCTCAAAACCAGATGGATGATGGTGGATGATGGTGGGTCACCATGCATCCAGTCTGGTGACAGTCCCAGTCATGGCTGGTGGGCAGGATATGGTTATCTTTACAGAAGCACATCGATTTATCCTCTGGCATTTGCCATGCAAGTATCAGTTAATAAATGCTTTTCTTCCAATTCCCACCAGTAGGAAGTATCAAAATCTCTTTGTCTTTACATGGCAGGAACAGCATTGAAGTAATGCCCTATGGGAAAAAGGAGATGGAAAAAAAGCTGAAAAATACATTTCTTGCCCTTCAAAGATTCCAAGATGAAGTAATTCCAAAAATGCCTTTCTGGAGATATCCTACATTACCAAACAACTTGTTAAGTCTCTTTTAAAGGTATGGCCAGCTCAGTAAATACGAAAAAGATTGTATTGGGTTGACCAAACCAATATTTACCTTTTTCTCCTTCCTTGCCTCACTTGCCTTTTTCCATTCACTTTTGCCTACCTGGGACTGCCTTGCCTCCAATGAAGAATTAGCAGAAAGTTTTGCTTCATGTTGTTTTCTAATAAATCTGAGTTAAGAAAATGGCCCTCCACACACTCCAAGTGGTTTAACCGAAAGGGAAACATAAATATGTAGGTAAGCAGAGATAAGTTTTGAAAGACAGCTGCTCTTCTCTATATAGGCCTTCTGAATAGCCACGTAGCATCTGGTCATTTTAATTTACATTTATCATTTAGTTTGTGTCAGCAAGCCAGTGTCCATGAGCAATTATTTCAAGATTGCAGGTACTAATTATTCTAATCTTTGCACCAGAATCCAAATATGATTGACATTCTGATTTGGAAAATATTTTTAAAAGACGGTCTTTAGTGTGAATGATAAAGTTTGTGTTGCAGCATTAGTTCGGCAACAGCCTTGTGAAATGCTGGGTTTAATCCTCAAACCTTGAAGCACTGTGTATATTGGAAGACTAGGAGCAAGTTCCTGGCTTTTCATCAAAAGAGGCAAGAACGAAAGTTTTCTTGGGGGTAACTTGAGCTTTGAGTTTCCCTGGCTTTCTGGTTTAACTAAGCTTTAATGAGTTGACATTCAGGCAGGGCACAGCTGAAGGCACTGCATTTAATTTAACTCTTCTTTTCTTTGGTTAGGGAAGACCTAACCAAATATGTTGAGTAATTTTATTTCTTTGTTCAATAATTACTTTCTGTGTCACTGTATTCCATAACATGCTGTGTAACACAGAGTCTAGAGATGTACATACCAGTGGGAGTGGTTCCTTCAGGAGGATGAACATAGGGAAAAGGTCCTTGTAAGCTCTAGGGGCAGGCTTGAGGCTGTTTGGTTAGAACCTTCTGTTGTCCTAGGAATCCCACGTATGATCTAATAGGGTGATCTAATAGGGAGGTACTGGGTCTTGGTGGGCATGTCCCTTGTCTTGTGGACCTTGCCCTATAGGGAAGGACATAAATGAAGGAAGGCTAGATGGGACCTTATAAAGTACAGGATTCAGGGCAGGGCCTGGGTCTAGGGGTGGAAAGGGAGCTTGGAATGATCAAGGAACAAAAAGACTAGTGAAGCTAGAAGGAGGTAAGCATGGGAAGCTGTGGTAATAAGCTGAGATTGATGATCTAAGCTCTGAAGACCATGAAAAGACTTTTGGATTTTTTTTAAATATCAATTTATTAATTTCATTATTTTTTGGCTGCGTTGGGTCTTCATTGCTGCGTGCAGGCTTTCTCTAGTTGCAGTGAGTGGGGGCTACTCTTCGTTGCTGTACATGGGCTTCTCATTTTGGTGGCTTCTCTTTGTTGCGGAGCATGAGCTCTAGACACGAGGGCTTCAGTAGTTGTGGCACGTGGGCTCAGTTGTTGTGGCTCGTGGGCCACAACAAGCTTGAGTGCAAGCTCAGTAGTTGCGGCGCACGGGCTTAGCTGCTCTGCGGCATGGGATTTTTGTTTTATTGGTATCTTGTTTGCCAGTCAGACTGCAGTCAGGTCTGTGGAGCCTTAAGTGAGAGTTGATTGGGACCTTGTCTGAGGCATAACTGCAAAGCTTTTGGACAGAAGATCTTCTGAAAGAAGGGACATGAGATATCAGCTAGTCTGTGGTCAAGCAGAGGTCAAAGAAGACCAAAATATTCAGATGGAGCCAAGGTGATATCGCAGCTCTGAGGAAGGAGATTTTGTATAGTATGATGCATACCCCTGGGCCTGGAACTGGAAAGAGGACCTGTTCCAACTCACCTGAAGACTGGGCAGGAGGTAGAAGGGTGCACACTTTGCTGTGAAGCTGCCCATGTATCCTTTTGGTTTCACTTACAAACACTCTAAGGTTCTTTACAGCAGTCCCCTTGGACACCTTTCTTTGCTCTCTACCTCCCTGTAAACTGAACCACATTTTGTCTGATTCTCAAGTCCTTGTTCTGAAATCCTAACCTGCGGCCTTTGGGTTATGTATTAGCTCCTTGTCTTGCCAACTTTCCAATGTAAGCTTTCCCTACTGGATTGTGATTTAGCTGGCCCATCTGACCTCCTGATGCCACATGGAAAACACTGTTCCAGTTCTGACCACTTGGAATCTAGCTTCTGCCCTAGCTAGAACAACCTTTCCTCCCAAACAAGGAGAAATTGAACATTTTGCTATGAACCGCTGGATTCAGAGCACCTGCTTGTTTGCCCTGGAAAAAAGGCAACGGCTCTGCTTTCCTTTACTCCCTAGGCCTGGGGAATATGACACTACAGAAGGAAAATTTAGAGTCCTGAGGACAGATTTCTGCTGGGTCCTTTCAGTCATTGGAGGTTGAGATGTAGATACAGACCTTGCTTTAACAGATACTGGGTCTAGCAGCTGCTGTGGGCAGCTAAGCCCGTCCCTGTTCACCCATCCAGAGGGATTTAGAGGGAATTGAGTAAAACTCTCTGAGATTAAGCAGTCATAATGATTCATGAATATCCAGAGCTTTGGTTGGGAATTGGTGGGGGGTTGGGGTGGGGAATGCTGTTGGGTGCAAACTGGTTGCATTTCCGACATACTGCATTTTAGGAGATGTGGAGGGTGATAACTTTAGAAGCCCAGCAGTCATGTCCGGGGGGAGGAGGGAGCAATGAAGTTCCACCCACAAGAACTGATAGGCATTGTTCATCTGCCAGGAGAAAGAATTGACAGCTCTAGAGCTTTATGGGCTATCCTGGGGGAAATGATCCAAACTTCCACCACAGTTTAGCGACAGCCTCAAGAGTGGATTATGCAACAAACTAGTTCAGGTCACCAGGCTTGAGCCTTCCAATATTAACAAGCCTCTGTATAAGGCTAGAGATGGAACTAGAACATACCATGACTCCCTCTTTCTCTTGGGTGATAACAGAACCACTCCTCAAGGTGGACGCATATGTGTGCACACATGCGTGCACCTGTGTTTGCCTGTCCCCCCTCTGTTTGCCAGCTTCCCCAAGCAGGACACCTATATCCCTATAAGACATTGTGCTTATTTTTATGCAGATTGCATTATTCATGGTCTATTTCTAAATAGGTACTTGCTTAAAGATCGTTAATTGCACAAAAAGTATAGATTAATTTTAAGGATTTGTTACTGGCAATAATATTCAAAAACATCTTCCTCTGGCAAGTACACTCTTTCCTGCAGAGAAACCCTTTGGGAGTGTTTTGCACATGATACTTGCCCTATAAAGATGCCCCTGGGCAATCCTTGGTAATAATGGCTAATGTTTAATAGTGGCAGCTGGACTTCTGCCATTTGGGAGGCAGCAGAGTAGCTGAGAGCCTGGCTTTGAGTTAGATGCACCTGGATTCAAGTGTCCACTCTGCCATTTGCAGGCTTCGAAGACTTGGGCAAGTTCTTCAGTCTCTCCGCCTTAAGTTTCTCATTTATGAAATGGGAGAGTTACTTTCTTCCTTAAAGGACTTTAGTGAGGATTAAAGAACATAATAGAAGTAAAGTCCTTAGCACATAGGAAGTGCTCAGATGAATGATATCAAGGTTTATTGGACTTTTAAAAAAAATCACTGTCCAGACACTTACGAATGCTCTTTAAATATTTGCCAGACATATCTTATATGTAAAAATGTTAATTACTTAAGAATCATTTTAAAAAGCCTGTTTTGTCTCTTGCTATTTTCAAATCATGTTTTTTTTTTTTCCCAGAAAAAAACTTGCAATGTAGAAATATTTCCAGGTACTAGAAGTTAAATGTCTTGTTTTGCTAAGGGCCCCCAAAAAGGATAAATATGATTTGGTGTCTAAGCTTGCACATAAACAGTGAGCTATAGCTCACTTAGCAATGGCATCTTTTCAGAGTTTACTAGACTTTCAGCTTCAGTAAGAAGACTGCACGAGTCATTTTCTCCACTTTCCCCCAATTCCACCCCCCCATAATTATACTAAAGTGGCTAAAGTACAGTTTAATAATCTGAATTTAGGTAAACTTAATTTTCTGAGCTTACTTTTATCCAATTTGCTTTAGTAGTTTTCATGATCAAAATGCCCAAAGAAGCTAAAATTATACCTCCTTCCGACTTTTACTCGTTCTCTTATATTTTACTTGTTCTCTTGTATTTCTTTATCTCTAGAATGATCAGGAGGCAATATAAGAAGGCTCTCAAGCAAAAAAGACACACAGTCTTTCCTTGTCTGATGAAGCCAACAGTCCCAAAACACATTAATATATCTTCCTCTCTCATTTGAGAGTTGCACAGGCAGTCCCCCTGTTGGAATGCCAGAATTCCAGTGGTTTGTTTGTAGAAGTGAGTTATGTGGAACTCAGAATGCATTCTCCATAGAAACCATGTTGTACATGGTGGTTAGCTATATTTAACCTATAATGCTTTGAAGTGGAGTTCCAACAGAACTATAAGACGTGGCCATTCAACAAGCAGTATTTTTACAGCGAAATATGTTCAGGGGTCCAACTAAGCATGCCAGGAATGGAGCATCTTCCCTCCTTTCCATCCCCCATTTCTGAGCCTCTGTTGCCTAGGGCAGTGAATCTCCCTAAGAGATGATTGGGAGGAGGGTAATGAGGTGTGGAGCTGGAGGCTTTCAGAGTCTGGGGACCAGAGAATGATGTGAGAAGCTGAGAATTTTCCCTTGCTTAGCTTCAGAGTAGCTCCTGACACAATTTTCTTTTACTTTCTTTTTTTAAAAAAATTTTATTTTATATTGGAGTATAGTTGATTAACAATGTTGTGTTAGTTTCAGGTGTACAGCAAAGTGATTCAGTTATACACATACGTGTATCTATTCTTTTTCGAATTCTTTTCCCATTTAGGTTATTACAGAATATTTAGCAGAGTTCCCTATGCTGTACAGTAGGTCCTTGCTGGTTATCTATTTTTTTTAACCTTTTATTTTATATTGGAGTATAGCCAAATAACAATGCTGTGATAGTTTCAGGTGCACAGCAAAGTGACTCAGCCATACATATACATGTATCCATTCTCCCCCAGACTCCCCTCCCATTGAGGCTGCCACATAACATTGAGCAGAGTTCCCTGTGCTATACAGTAGGTCCTTGTTGGTTATCCTTTTTAAATATAGCAGTGTGTACATGTCAGTCCCGAACTCCCTAACTATCCCTTCCCTCCACCCTTCCCTTCCTGGTAACCATAAGTTCATTCTCTAAGTCTGTGAGTCTATTTCTGTTTTGTAAATACATTCATTTGTATCATTTCCTTTTAGATTCCGCATATAAGCTATATCATACGATATTTCTCTTCCTCTGTCTCACTTCACTCAGTATGACAATTTCTAGGTCCATCCATGTTGCTGCAAATGGCATTATTTCATTCTTTTTAATGGCTGAGTAAATTCCGTTGTATATATATATCACATCTTCTTTATCCATTCCTCTGTTGATGGATGTTTAGATTGCTTCCAAGTCTTGGCTATTGTAGACAGCACTGCAGTGAACGTTGGGGTGCATGTGTCTTTTCAAACCATCATTTTCTCCGGATATATGTCCAGGAGTGGGATTGCTGGATCATATGGCACTCTATTTTTAGTTTTTTGAGGAACCTCCATACTGTTCTCCATAGTGGTTGTACCAATTTACCTTCCCAACAACAGTGTAGGAGAGTTCCCCTTTCTCCACACCCTTTCCAGCATTTATTGTTTGTAGACTTTTTGATGATGGCCATTCTGACTAGTGTGAGGTCATTGTAGTTTGATTAGTATTTCTCTAATAATGTGATGTCAATGCGAGCATCCTTTCATGTGCCTCTTGGCCATCTGTTGGTCTTCCTTGGAAAAATGTCTAGGTCTTCTGCCCATTTTTTTGGTTGGGTTATTTGTTTTTTTGATATTGAGCTGCATGAGTTATTTGTATATTTTGGAGATTAATCCCTTGTAGGTTGCATCATTTGCAAATATTTTCTCCCATTTTGAGATTTGTCTTTTCGTTTTGTTTGTGGTTTCCTTTGCTGTGAAAAAGCTTTTGAGCTTAATTAGGTCCCATTTGTTTATTTTTGTTTTTATTTCCATTACTCTGGGAGATGGATTGAAAAAGATATTGCTGTGATTTATGTCAAAGAGTGTTCTTCCTATGTTTTCCTCTAAGAGTTTTATAGTATCAGGTCTTACATTTAGGTCAAAATGGATTAAACATTTTGTGGGGTTTTTTGAGTATGATGTTAAAGAATGTTCTAATTTCATTTTTTTACATGTAGCTATCCAGTTTTCCCAACACCATTTATTAAAGAGACTGTCTTTTCTCCATTGTATGTTCTTGCCCCCTTTGTCATAGATTAATTGACCATAGGTGTGTGGGTTTATTTCTGGGCTTTCTATCCTGTTCCATTGATCTATATTTCTGTTTTTGTGCCGGTATGATACTGTTTTGATGACTGTAGCTTTGTAATATAGTCTGAAGTCAGGGGAACCTGATTCCTCCAGCTCCATTTTTCTTTCTCAAAATTGCTGTGGCTATTTGAGGTCTTTTGTGTCTCCATACAAATTTTAAGGTTTTTTTTTTTCTAGTTTTGTGAAAAATGCCACTTGATAGGGATTGCATTGAATCTGTAGATTGCCTTGGCTGGTATAGTCATTTTGACAATATTCATTCTTCCAATCCAAGAACATGGTATATCTTTCCATCTGTTTGTGTCATCTTCAATTTCTTTCATCAGTGTCTCTTAGTTTTTGGAGTACAGGTATTTGCCTTCTTAGGTAGGTTTATTCCTAGGTATTTTTTTCTTTTTGATGCAATGGTGAATGGGATTGTTTCTTGAATTTTTCTTTCTGATCTTTCCTTGTTAGTGTATAGAAATTCAACAGATTTCTGTGTATTAATTTTGTAACTTGCAACTTTACCGAATTCATTGATGAGATCTAGTAGATTTCTGGTAGCATCTTTAGGATTTTCTATGTATAGTATCATGTCATCTGCAAACAGTGATAGTTTGACTTCTTTTCCAATTTGGATTCCTTTTTTTTCTCTTGCTTCTCTGATTGCTGTAGCTAGGAATTCCAAAACTATGTTGAATAAAAGTGGTGAGAATGGACACCCTTGTCTTGTTCCTGATCTTAGAGGAAATGCTTTCAGCTTTTCACCATTGAGTATGATGTTAGCTGTAGGTTTTTCATAAATGGGTTTTATTATGTTGAGGTATGTTCCCTCTATGCGCACTTCCTGGAGAGTTTTGTTTGTTTGTTTGTTTTTTGCGTTACACGGGCCTCTCACTGTTGTGGCTTCTCCCGTTGTGGAGCACAGACTCCAGACGTGCAGACTCAGCGGCCATGGCTCACGGGCCCAGCCGCTCTGCGGCATGTGGGATCTTCCCGGACTGGGGCACGAACCCGTGTCCCCTGCATCGGCAGGTGGACTCTCAACCACTGCGCCACCAGGGAAGTCCCCTGGAGAGTTTTTAATCATAAATGGGTGTTGAATTTTGTTAAAAGCTTTTTCTGCATCTATTGAGATGATCATATTTTATTCTTCAATTTGTTGATGTGGTGTATCACACTGACTGATTTGCAGATATTGAAAAAACCTTGAGTCCCTGGTATCAATCCCACTTGATCATAGTGTATGATCCTTTTAATATATTGTCGGATTTGGTTTGCTGGCATTTTGTTGAGGATTTTTGTGTCTATGTTCCTCAGTGTTATTGGCCTGTATTTTTTGTTTTTTTGTGGTATCTTTATCTGGTTTTGCTATCAGGGTGATGGTGGCCTCACAGAATGAGTTTGGGAGTGTTCCTTCCACTGCCATGTTTTGGAATAGTTTCAGAAGGGTAGGTGTTAACTCTTCTCTAAATATTTGATAAAATTTGCCTTTGAAGCCATCTGGTCCTGGACTTTTTTTTTTGGCTGTGTTGGGTCTTCATTGCTGTGTGCGGGCTTTCTCTAGTTGCGGCGAGCGGGGGCTACTCTTTGTTGCAGTGCGTGGGCTTCTCATTGTGGTAGCTTCTCTTGTTGCAAATCACATGCTCTAGGTGCACGGGCTTCAGTAGTTGCAGCATGTGGACTCAGTAGTTGCGACACATGGGCCCTGGAGTGCGCAGGCTGCAGTAGTTGCGACGTGTAGGCTCTAGGGCATGTGTTCTTCAGTAGTTGTGGTGCGTGGGCTCAGTAGTTGTGGCTTGCAGGCTCTAGAGCACAGGCTCGGTAGTTGTGATGCACGGGCCTGGCTGCTCCACGGCATATGGGATCCTGCCGGACCAGGGATTGAACCTGTGTCCTCTGCATTGGCAGGTGGACTCTCAACCACTGTGCCACCAGGGAATTCCCTGGTCCTGAACTTTTGTTTGTTGGGAGTTTTAAAATCACAGTTTCAATTTCAGTACTTGTGAATGGTCTGTTCATAATTTCTATTTCTTCCTGGTTCAGTCTTGGGAGAATGTACCTTTCTAAGAATTTGTCCATTTCTTCAGGTTGTCCCTTTTATTGGCATATAGTTACTTGTAGTAGTCTCTTACGATCCTTTATAAATATTTCTATAGTGTCCGTTGTAACTTCTCCTTTTTTATTTCTAATTTTATTGATTTGAGTCCTCTCCATTTTTTTTCTTGATGAGTATGGCTAAAGGTTTATCAATTTTGTTTATCTTTTCAAAGAACCAGATTTTAGTTTCATTGATCTTTTCTATTGTTTTCTTCATCTCTATTTTATTTATTTCTGCTCTGATCCTTATGATTTCTTTCCTTCTACTAACTTCGGGTTTTCTTTGTTCTTCTTTCTCTAGTTGCTTTAGGTGTAAGGTTAGGTTCTTTATATGAGAATTTTTCTTGTTTCCTGAGGTCAGATTGTATTGCTATACTGCTACTTCCCTCTTAGAACTGCATTTGCTGCATTCCATAGGTTTTGGATCATCATGCTTTCATTTTCATTTGTCTCTAGGTATTTTTTGATTTTCTCTTTGATTACTTCAGTGATCCATTGGTTTTTTAGTAGCATATTGTTTAGCCTCCACATGTTTGTGTTTTTTAGTTTTTTTTCTTGTAGTTGATTTCTAATCTCATAATGTTGTAGTCAGAAAAGATGCTTGATATGATTTCAGTTTTCTTAAATATTCTGAGCCTCATTTTGTGGCCCAGATCAATCCTGGAAAATGTTCTATGTACACTGAGAAGAATGTATATTCTGCTCCTTTTGGATGGAATGCTCTATAAATATCAATTAAGTACATCTGATCTAATGTGTCATTTAAGGCCTGTGTTTCCTTATTGATTTTCTGTCTGGATGATCTGTTCATTGATGAAAGTGGGGTGTTAAAGTCCCCCACTATTACTGTGTTACTGTTAATTTCTCCTTTTATGGCTGTTAGTATTTGCCTTATATATTGAGTTGCTCCTATGTTAGGTCCATGTATATTTACAACTGTTGTACCTTCTTCTTGGGTTGATCACTTCATCATTAGGTAGTGTCCTTTCTTGTCTCTTGTAACAATCTTTAGTTTAAAATCTATTTTGTCTCATATGAGTATTACTACTCCAGCTTTCTTTTGATTTCTATTTGCATGGAATAACTTTTTCCATCCCCTCACTTTCAGTCTGTAAGTATCTCTAGATCTGAAATGGCGCTCTTGTAGGCGGCATATAAACAGGTCTTGTTTTTGTATCCATTCAGCCAGTCTATATCTTTTGGTTGGAGCATTTAATCCATTTACATTTAAGGTAATTATTGATATGTATATTCTTATTGCCACTTTGTTAACTGTTTTGGATTTGTTTTTGTAGGTGTTATTTCTTCCCTTCCTCTTTTATTCTCTTCTCTTGTGGTTTGGTGACCATATTTAGTGTTATGTTCAGATTCCTTTTTCTATTTTGTGTGTATATATATTATAGATTTTTGATTTGTGGTTACCATGAGGTTTTGATATAGCAGTCTATATATAGATAAGATTGTTTTAAGTTGTTAGTCTTTTAATTTCAAATGCATTTCCAATATCTTGCATTTGTACTCTCCTCATGATTGCTTTTTTCTTTTTTCTTTTTTAAACATCTTTATTGGAGTATAATTGCTCCACAATGGTGTGTTAGCTTCTGCTTTATAACAAAGTGAATCAGCTATACATATACACACATCCCCATATCTCCTTCCTCTTGGGTCTCCCTCCCACCCTCCCCATCCCACCCCTCTAGGTGGTCACAAAGCACTGAGCTGATCTCCCTGTGCTATGCAGCTGCTTCCCACTAGCTTTGTATTTTACAGTTTGTAGTGTATATATGTCCATGCCACTCTCTCACTTCGTCCCAGCTTACCCTTCCCCCTACCCGTATCCTCAAGTCCATTCTCTATGTCTGTGTCTTTATTCCTGTCCTGCCCCTAGGTTCTGAAGAACCCCTTTTTTTTTTTTTTTTAGTATCCATATATATGTGTTAGCATGTGGTATTTGTTTTTCTCTTTCTGACTTACTTCACTCTGTATGACAGACTCTAGGTCCATGCACCTCATTACAAATAACTCAATTTAATTTCTTTTAATGGCTGAGTAATATTCCATTGTATGCATGTACCACATCTTCTTTATCCATTCATCTGTCGATGGACACTTAGGTTTCTTCCGTGTCCTGGCTATTGTAAATACAGCTATGATTGCTGGTTTTGATATCATATTTGTGTGTGGATGATTTCCTACCTCTACTGTATGTTTGCCTTTACCAGTGAGCTTTCCATTTGTCATCTTCTTGTTGCTAGTTGTGGCCTTTTCTTTTCAGCCTAGAGAAGTTCCTTTAGTATTTGTCACAAAGCTGGTCTTGTGGTGCTGAATTCACCTAGCTTTTGCTTCTCTGTAATGCTTTTGATTTCTCTGTCAAATCTGAATGAGAGCCTTGCTGGATAGAGTATTCTTTGTTGTAGGTTCTTCCCTTTCACCATTTTAAATATATTGTGCCACTCGCTTCTGGCCTGCAGAGTTTTTGTTGAGAAATCAGCTGATAATCTTATGGGAGTTCCCTTGTACATTATTTGTTGCCTTTCTCTTGTTGCTTTTTATTTTTTCTTTGTCTTTAATTTTTGTCAGTTTGATTACTGTGTGTCTCAGTGTGTTCCTCCTTAGGTGTATCCTGCCTGGGACTCTGTGCCTCCTGGATTTGAGTGACTATTTCCTTTCTCATGTTAGGGAAGTTTTCAGCTATTATCTCTTCAAATATTTTCTCAGGTCCTTTCTCTCTATATATTCTCCTTCTGGGACCTCTATAATGCGAATGTTGGTGTGTTTAGTGTTGTCCTAGAGGTCACTCAGACTGTCTTTCTTCTCTTTTTTAAAAAATTTGAATCTCTTTTTTAAAAATTAATTAATTAATTTATATCTTATTTTTGGCTGTGTTTGGTCTTTGTTGTTGTGTGCGGGCTTTCTCTAGTTGCGGTGAGTGGGGGCTACTCTTTGTTGCAGTGTGCAGGCTTCTCATTGCGGTGGCTTCTCTTGCTCTGGAGCACGTGCTCTAGGTGCATGGGCTTCAGTAGTTGTGGCACTTGAGCTCAGTAATTGTGGCTTGTGGGCTCTAGATTGCAGGCTCAGTAGTTGTGGTGCACGGGCTTAGTTGCTCCACAGCGTGTGGGATCTTCCTGGACCAGGGCTCGAACCTGTATCCCCTGCATTGGCAGGCATATTCTTAACCATTGCACCACCCAGGGAAGTCCCTATTTATTTTCATTCATTTTCTTTGTTCTGTTCCATGGCAGTCATTTCCACCATTCTGTCTTCTGGCTCACTTGTCTGTTCTTCTGCCTCACTAATTCTGCTATTGATTACTTTTAGCGAATTTTTCATTTCAGTTATTGTACTGTTCATCTCTGTTTGTTCTTTAGTTCTTCTAGGTCTTTGTTAAACATTTCTTGTAACTTCTTAATTTGTGCCTCCATTCTTTTTCTGAGATCTTGGAACATCTTTACTATCATTACTCTGAATTCTTTTTCAGGTAGATTGCCTATCTCCACTTCACTTAGTTGTTTTTCTGGGCTTTTATCTTGTTCCTTAATCTGGGACATATTCCTCTGCCATCTTGTTTTGTCTAGCTTTCTGTGATTGCAGTTTCCATTCCATGGGTTGCAGGGTTGTAGTTCTTGCTTCTGCTGTTTGCCCCTGTCTCATTTTGGCTTCTTCTTTGTCTTTGGTTGTAGGATACCTTTTTTGGTAGGTTCCAGCGTTTTTTTGTCAATGGTTGATCAGCAGTTAGTTGTGATTTTGGTGTTTTCTTAAGAGGCGGTGAGGTCACATCCTTCTATTCCACCATCTTGTCTCCGCCCCCAGGTATTTACAATACAAACCAAAACAGACTTGTTCTGACTGCTCGATGTCTCCATGGCAACAACCACCACAGCCGCTTGGCCCAAAGAACTCAGCAAGGCGCTTGCTCCTCCTCTGTTCCCACAACCACCACCACCTCGGAACAACGTGCCACACTCCCAGCCCACAGCACCCCAGCTGACCAGCGATACCTACCCAAGGCTCCTAGGTGCAGGTGGCCCTCAAATCCCACCATGCCTGCACTCCCTCCACCCCCTCAGTCCTCGGCATGTGTGACCTTCCTTTTTTTCTTTCTTTTCATCCACTGATCCCAATTATTGATCCTCTTCCTTCTCCCTCTACTGCCACAAACAACCTCTTCCTTCAGAGAAGGATATCTCTCTTCTCATTTTGGATCAGAACAAGGAGTCCCCTGTACTTGCCTGGTCCTGAAGTGAATACACAGAATACATGGAGTCAGATATTCTATGACATTAACAAAAAAATTTTCCCCCGACCTTCTTCTCAGTGTTGCAAGTAGGTTCTATAGGTTAAGGTCAAAACCCTAGTTAATGGTAAGTCTTTTTCTACATGAGGAACTGGTGCAAGGTTTATCCATATTTCAGTGGGAGTCATAGATTTAGGCTTTAATGATAAATGTTTCGTCACTAGATGTGACTGATGGAAGTTTAGGGATGAAGAGCATGACTGTGGGGTTTGTGTAGCACAAAATAGGGTAAAATGACAGTGTGAGTAGCACCCCCTAGTGTTGAGAAGAAGCTGTAAGTAGAGGGGAGGTGGCTGGGAGAAGGGGAGTGTCGCAGAGTTTGTCTTTATTGCTTTGCTCTCAATCCACTCATGCAGGAGTAGGATCCCGAGATCCTGGGTTCAACTGTTAAGAGACTTCTGAATAAAGTGCTTAAATTAATTCAAGAGGCAGCATCCAGGGATGAAAACAAAACTAAGATGCCATCAAAAAAGACCGAGGAGAGAGGTGAAATCCAAGTGGCCAGCAATGAAAGATAGACAGTGGAGGAAGCTAGGATGAAGCAAGGGACCCCTGGTGGACCCTGGAGAGACTCCTAGCTGCTACCTGGGGGAACACTATAAGCATTTCCTTTTCTAGGACTCTCAAGCTTTATAAGGGAAGGAAACTTTTTTTTTTTTTTTTTTGTGGTACGCGGGCCTCTCACTGCTGTGGCCTCTCCCGTTGTGGAGCACAGGCTCCTGACGCACAGACTCAGTGGCCATGGCTCACGGGCCTAGCCACTCTGCGGCATGTGGGATCTTCCTGGACCGGAGCACGAACCTGCATCCCCTGCATCGGCAGATGGACTCTCAACCACTGCGCCACCAGGGAAGCCCAGGGAAGGAAACTTTTGAAGGCACTGAGTAAACTTGCATATCATTCCTCAGATCACCACCAATTCTGCCTGAGCTAAGGACAAGAGTGGTAAAATAAGAGTGAGAAGCCTTTGAATGCAGGTATCTGAACAGGTGAAATAATCAGAAGTAAAAGCCACAAGCCTTAACAACCAGGTGTAGGGCAGAGTTGGTCACTGGCTGCCTAGATACCCTTAAGTTTTTAATGACTTCAGACATCTCCTTGGTTTGGACCTAGTTTGATTTTCTGACTCTGGTTACTCTGATTTTTTGTTGAAGTTGATATTTGCCAATCATGCTGACCCAATTCTACATACAGACCAGGTTTCACTTATTGTCCCAACCCTGACTCCATTCTGTCCTATAGAGTTTGGTGGGATATGAGGAGGACCAAGCCAGTCAGCTCCTGGACTTTCTTCCCTCCTTTCATTTATCTATTGAACACTTACTATGTGTCAGACACTGCATTAGATGCTGGGGATATACTAGTGAACAAAACTGACAAAAATCTCTGCACTTATAGAATTTACATTCTAGTTGAAGAGGCAGACAGTAAACAAATTGCAAAAATGTAATCTGTGATATATGGTTCTAAACCCAGAAATGAGGAGATGGTGGTTAAAAGTGTACATAGGGTGGCCAAAAGGGGTGACTTTTGAGTAAAAATTTGAAGGAGATTATATTAGTCTGGTAGGGCTGTCATAAAAAAAATACTACAGACTGGGGGGCTTTAATAGCAGACATTTGTTTTCTCATAGTTCTGGAGGCTGGAAGTCCAACAGCAAGGTGCTGGTAGGGTTGATTTCTGGTGAGACTTCTCTTCCTAGTTTGCATGTGGCTCTGCACTTACTAGCTGTGTATTTTTTGGAAAGTTACTTTACTTCTTTGAGTCTTGGTTTCCTAATCTGTAAAACTGGAATAATAAAGAATCTACCTCAAAGAGCTATAGTAAGGATTAAATGAATTAAAGCCTGAAATGTGTTAGAATAGTTTCTGGTCCATAGTAAGTAGCAGATAAATGTTAGCTCTTATTATTATAAATGTTTGCCTTCCTGGAAATTATATACATTACCAACTAGCCAATCTTTGGTAACTCCAAATGTGTGGGTTGCTTGTCTCCTCTCCTGTAAGGTTCAGATGGGCTTATCAGGCTTTCACAGACAGCAGCATAGAGTCACAAATCCAAGGGCAAACGAAGTCCATTAGGAAAAGATAAGAGCCATTTGATGGGAACACTTGATTTGAATAAAAAATTCACAGGGCCCGAGGTAGGTTCAAAGTTTGGGGTGTAGAGAACCAAAGGTTTGGAGTCAGACAGAGGCAGGGCAGAGTACAGAGGAAGAAGGAGAGTTCAGTGTGACAGCAGGCCAGAAAGAAATGAGATGGTGTTCAGTATGGCTGCTGCAACGCCTCACCCCACTCCCCTAAACTCCCCACCCAACCCACTCAGGAAAGCTTCATGAAAGGCCCTGACCAGGGTCTAGGATAATTTTGCAGTGGGAGGCTGATTCCCACTACCATTTTTCTAGCTCCATAAAATCTCCATGGTATTAAGTACCATGGGAGAGGGAGCCAAGGTGCCAACCAGCAGGTGTCTAATATTTCTGTTTTGGGGACTGGGAGATAATATGTAAAAGTGGGTAAAGGTCTAGATGGACTAGGCTCAGCAAGGACCAAGGGAAGGCAGGATGAATATGCAGAGATGGGAATAATTAGATATCAGCTTCCATAGGGTGGATAAAGATTTTGAATATGCTAAGGAAGACATATGTTTCATCTGTCTTGGAGCAGATGTTTCATCTCCAGTACAGCCTCAATCCAATAGTCATTGGTGCCTTTGAAGGTATTTTATACACCTTCATTGGTAGTCTCTGGCTTTTCTAGGTACCAACCACTAGGGTGTTACTAATAATCAGGAATTTTGAGGTAAATAGCAGTCTGGAAGCTATAAGAGTTATGGAATGGTATATGTTGGGTAATGAAGCAATACTGTGAATTATTATATGAGATTTTTGTGGTGATAAGGAACATTGACCAGCCAAATTGTCTGTAAGAAGTGTTTACAGGCTGGCATGGAGGCATAGTGCCTTTTGCTTGTGTTTGTGGAGATCGAGGGACCATTTTGTAGGGCAGCTTCCTGTTGCTTGCTTTTCTGTATAATAAAAAAGTTGGGTGGTCTTTGTCCCTGATTCCTTGTAAGGGGACTCTAAATCCTTGGAATTCCCTGAGTGATAAGAGTGTCTTTGTTATTCATGGTAGGTCCCTGGATAGTTTCAGGATGGGGGCTGGCAGTGCTGGAAAGACCCAACCATGTGATTAAGGTTTGGGGATTTGAGTCACTTTATATTAACCTGACCTCCCAACCTCTGGAGAAGGCAGCTGGAGACTGAGTTCAATCATTTGACCAATAATTCAATCAATCATACCTATGTAATGAAACCCCAATAAAAACTCTGGACACCTGAATCTGGACACCTGAGCTTGCTAGTTTGGTAATCATACATTGATGTGCTGGCAGGATGATGCATCCTGAGGACATGGAAGTTTCAGGTTTCCTCTGAGATCTCATTCTTTGTGCTTCTTCATTTGGTCAATCTTGATTTGTATCCTTTATAATAAAACTGTAATCATAAGTACAGGGCTTTCCTGAGTTCTGTGAGTCATTCCAGTGAATTATGGTGTCTGAAGGAGTAGTAAGAACCCTGAAGGTTTGTAGCTAGTTGGTTGGAAGTGTGGGTGGCCTCAGTTACAATACAAGTTTCTAAGTCAATATTAGGATATTTGAAGCCATACCATGAAGTTAAAACCTGAAAAATCTATATCTATATGACTGTAGAGACCAGTTTCAACCCAACTGAGACTTTTAATCTCTTAGTTATAATGTTCTAGAAAGAAAGTTTGGCTTAGCCAAGTCTAACTTAGGTAACATTTTTTTTCTCCAATTAACTGCAAGTTTTAATGCCATGGGTCTGAGGCAAGGTAGCCAGGATTGGGGTAGAGGTGACCCAAACCTTCAGCTTCCAGGTGGTCATTTATTTGGGTGATAGTATAGATAAACAGGGAAGGAACTTTTAAATTCCCTGGTGAACTCTCAGGAATTTGTCAGACATTTCTGACTGTTTTAGGGACTTGCTTAGTAATTTCTGAGAGATGACCAAGTGCCATGGTAGTGTCTCATAGTAGCTGGCCAAGGTGCATCATTTTGAAGGCATTCTTCCACTTTTCACTTGCCTTATGTGAATGAGGCTCTAGGCACTGGAAGTCGTGGCATCATCAAGCCTCCTATCAATAGATCTGGTCAGAAGGAGTGGGACATGGTCTCAGATGGTAACTGCAGCCCCAGTAATTTTGATAGAGGGGCACTCATCAATTTTCTTACATTGGAATTCATGGACAAGAACTGAAATTCCATGGCCCAGGTGTGACTGACCTCATTCCTTAGCAGAAGCAACAAATGGCATCATTGTGCCCTTGATGGGTAAGGCCATCAAGCACATTGCCTAGCACTATCAGAAGACCTACACAGTTCTGGATCACTGCTCAGCTCTCTGCAGTCCATGCAATTCATGAGAGTAGGTATGTGATATATTTTCTCTCAAATCTGAAGGTTAGAATAAAGTAGTTTCCAGAAGTGCAGGTGAATTTCTCTGGGAGTGATGCTTGCAGTATGCTGGGGTATGTATGATGCTAACGAACAAGGGCTTGGTACTCTACTCGCATTCTTGCCAGCTGCGTGGAGAGTGTCATCTGTGGGAGTTGGAACTTTCAACCTTGTCTCTACCTTCCACTCCAGCCCCTTCACTCATATGAGCAATGGAAGACCAAGAAAACTGAGAGCCTCAGGGAATTTTGTTCCAACATTACTCCCAACCAGTGGTTCTCAGGGGTTGAGCCAGATGGGGCATTTTTGAGGGTTCACATATTCTGAGAACTATTGGAAATTGCATCCTGAAGTGGCCTAGTTAAAATAAAATAGACTGAGGCTAGGCTACAAAATCCAAATAGGGCTAGATGAGCAGAAGTGATCAAATTATAAAGGTGAACAGGCTAGGGAATGAGGGTCAGCAATGCATGCGAAGGGTAGAAGCAAGTGGAAGAAAGAAAATCTGGAGGAAACCTTTGACCCAAAGTCCACATGCTCATGAAGGCATTTTATTTGGTATCCATGGCTGTTGATGCAGGTATGCTGGAATCCAATAGAAGAGCCAAAGCAAAATGAATGTGCAGCTCCAGCATTGTCAGTATCAAGTCTTTTCAATTTTACATCTTTATCTACTTGCAAATCTGTCCTTCCCTCTCTCCTGTGCTGTTGCTTTCTAAGTTTTGGAGATTCTATCTCTTCAATACTTCTCAATCTACATCTATGGTGACTAGAATGATACATCTAAAACATGAATTTGATTTAAGTACCTTCAAAGCCTCCTCATTTCCTACAGGATTAAATACTAATGTCAGATAGCATATAAAGAAGACTATTTATGATCTTGCCCCTGCTTATTTCTCCATCCTCGTCTCTCACCACTTCCCCTCTCTCTCTAGCCACAATGACTTATTGATATTTCCTGGAACATGCCATTCTATTACATTCCTTCATGACTTAGTTCCTCTGTATATTGTCTGGAATGTTCTACTCTTGTATGTCTGGCAAATTCCTACTAGTCCTCTAAGACTTTATGCCTCTCTGAATTCTTTTCTGACTACCAAGGCATAGTTGAACACCCATTCTTTACAGATGTCTTCTATTTTAGCACCTACTGCAATGAGTTGTAATGATTGAAAATCTGTTTCTAGAGAGCATGGGCCATGTCTAATTGATTTCTGTGGTTTCAGAGCCTGGCACAGTGCCTGACACATAGTAGGATCTCAAATTATCTCTGAATGGGGAAGTGAAATGCTTTAAAAGCAGGAGAAACTTGTCAACAAGTTCATGTTGTTGATAATCTCTTGGATTCAAGGTTTGATGTCTGAAGTATGTGATATTGATTCCTTCATTAATTCAACAAGTGTTTATTGAACATCTACTGTAAGCCAGGCATGGGAATACAATGATAAACAAAAATAGTTGTGTTCTTCACTGCTCTCAGGGGGTTGAGGATTTATTGGGGGAAACTGTTACAGCATTTGTTTGAATTACTACATAAAATAGAACATATTCTGGGTTTGTCTCATCATATCAGCTGGAGATTTTCTCTAACACAAGGCTTTCTGCAATATGGAGTCAAAGCCTTTGTCTGTTGGGCTACTTTGGCTTCATGAATGATGCAAGTTTCTCTCTAGTTCTTCAGCACATAAAACTACAACAAATTAAAACACAACATGTAAAATAGTTGAACATCTTATTTTAATCCAAGCAAAACGTTGTCCTCAGAAATATGTGGACTTTACATCAATGACTTTATAGTTTACCAAGTGCTTTTGCATTTATAGTGGTATTTGGTTTTGCTTGTAGGAAAACCAAAGGAATATAGGGGGAGCGTTCAAAAATCAACAAAACAGGATCACTTTCTTAGGCTGTAGGGACTATCTTTAGACAGTGAGATATTATCAATATGTATACTCAAGAAAACAAAGATTCTAGTCCCCCTGCTAAAAGCCAATATAAGACACAAACTTTTAACCTGCATGTTACTGGAGGAACGAAAGAAGCTGCCAGGTCCTGGCATGTTGAAAATAGAAAAAAACAAAAACCCAAAAAATCCAAAACATAGCTCCTGTGAAAATCAGATATGAGAAAGTTCAAACAAACCCAAACCAGGTTACTGTTCCTACAGGCTCCTACTATCTTGATATCCCCTGAGGGTTGGGTTCTGTTTCCTTCTCCGTTGGGGTTAGCTATAAACAAGGATAAACTTGGAGTCAAGGTGACCAGTGATGTACAGTCAGTTAGGTCCGTTCAAAGGCATACTGGCCAGAATTGCAGGGGATAGACATTCTGTTTTAAATGTCACTTAAGACAGGGGTTTATCTTTCTTGAATTTGGCTATCCTATTTTCCCTTCAGTCCCCCAGCTGAAGGTGATAACTAACTAGGAATTGCCGCAGAACGGAGAAGCAATTTTCTTTCTTTTAGGTAGCATGCTGCTGTGGCAGAGACACATGGCCCCAAGGATTCAATTATAAAACTCTCATTTTGATGTATAAAAAGATTACAAACAAAGCACAGGGCAAAATAAAGTTGCAATTACAGCTTGAGTCCAAAGTAGTTGACAATCTCCTAAATTGAAGCTAAAGTTATTTTGCTTAATTAGGAGTCAAAAAAATCATTTCATAAAAGTCATAGTATTATGTACCAGTTAGTCTATTAATATTTTTCCTTCTTTCTGAGGGTCTCAGAGAAAAACAACATTTTTCTTGATCATCTTTTTAAGATAAAAATCGTAGGCCAGGTAGAGCTTTCAAGCTTCTTTCTAGGATTTAGGAAAGAAAGGAAGGAAATGGGGAGAGGATAAAATTGCAGATTATTTCATACCTTTTACCAGTTCTAAATAGAAACTTACTTTGGCCTTTTGATGCACTGGTTTTTCCAAAAAAGGAGTTTTGGCTTTGGCCTAAAATCCCTCTGGAACCATTGTCCTGTCTATTTAAATGCAACCCCAGGAAGGCTAGTATAGTGATACATTTCACATATAAACTTTAGTGTAAAATAACTTAGTGTACAAAACGTTGGATTCTTTATCTCAACAGCAGCAAATATGTATGTACAAATGGGAGCTACTTTTCTCAAAACCAGACTCTGTCCATTTCCTGAATTAACTTTACCATTGTTGTTTGGTTGTTGTTTTTGATGGGCAGAGGTGCAATTGGGATGAGGGAAGGGAGTTCTTGCACTGGTCAAGTGGCCAGGCAAATTTACCAAGGAGCTCACTCTGGCTCCAGAAAGGGGAGTAGGTCATCCCTACTTCCCGGAACTGGATCACTCCCACTCCCTGAAACTGGGAGCAGATCATCCCCACTCCCCGCTGAAGAAGGAAGGCAGTCACTGCCTAGCTCTCTGCCACCTGCGACTCTGGACTTGATTGTTCCCTTAAGACCTTCAAAGGATCTGAATGTGGCCGATTTCTTCATGTCTCCAAGCTTCCTGCAGATGGCAGAGCCCATGGTGGACAGGGCAGCTGACGTCTTTTGTTTCATGTAGGCTTTGGAGACCTGAGCATCGTGCCAGCTCTTGGACAGATTCTGCCTCAGCCCCACCAAGGCCGTCAGGTACAACTTCCTCTTGAGCTCCATGCAGCGTCTCTCTTTGGCTGCCAGCGCACAGCGTAGGGTTACGATTTCTGCCTCCAATTTACCAAGCTCAGATTTGAGCCCCTTTTTCTCTGCCTCTGTGAGATCCTCTGGTTTGGCAGTCTGGTGGGATTCATACGTGGCCGCAGAGGTCTCTATCATGGCGCCTGGCATAGACTGAGAAAGAAGTTCTTCATGAAGGGAGTCCAGGTCCAATTCTTGGTAGAGATAGTCGAACTTATGGCCAGAGGAAAGGTAGTCTTGGCCAGCAGAGTCGAAGTCTAGGCCTTCGGGGTCAGACTGTAGGGTGGGGTGGGACGGATCCATAACTTGGCCAGTGGAATGGACGCTGTGGCCAGTGGGTCAGTGTCCTGGCTGCGGAATAGATGCCTTGGTTTACCAGGTCCACTTCCGGGTGGGGTTGGGGGTGTGGCTGGGGGTTAGGGTAGGTTGGGTTGGGGTCGTGGAGGCGGAGGTGGGACTTCTGGCCCGAAGGGCTCGGAGGACAGAACTTGGACTCAGTTTGTGTACGTCCAATGCTCATAGTGGTTTAGAAATCACAACGTCCCTGTGAGGTAGGTGCTTCCACAGTTGTCAGGGAGGAGAAATATTTTCCCTCCTGCCTCAGAGGTGACTGGTCCTGCCCTTCAAACCAAGTCTGACTCCCCTTACGGACCTCTTTCCACCACAGCAGCCATTTTTAAAACCTTGAAAATCAGTTGAACTTTTTGTGCTAACAGAAATTTATGACAAAGCCTCATACATACAATAAATAAAAGCTGCCTCAAAGTGGGGAAGGGAGTCTAGGACTCCTGGTCTTGTACCCTCCCAATTTTCCCTTCCCAGGTTCCCAAAGGGGCCTGAGAAACTCCTGGCACCACTCATAAGGTGTATATGAAGGCCCCTCGAAACTCTTAAGTCCAACAGTGCTCCCATGGCATGAAGTATCAACAGTGCCAAAGGCTTGGGATAGTGGAACTTAGAAAGTGAGTTTGACCAGTCACAATTGTCTGTTATTTTGGGGAGGGAAAGGGAGGGAGAATGAGTAAATCTATAATAGTTGTGTCAAGTTTAAGCTTAAGAAAAGCAAACGCTACTGTACTATGAGAATTTAAGAGAGAAGAAATAAGATATATGCAAATAGACAGTGCATGGGTTTTCAATGTTGCAGTTGCATTTTCTTTCTTTTCCAAGCATCCCCTTACATTTCTGAAGGCATGTGTGTCCATATACATGGTTATCAGTTGTGGGAGGTGGTCTGCACAGAAAAGTAGTAGTAGTTGAACAGGCTCTGTCAGGATGCCGACGTACCATGTCCCCTACTTCTATTCAGAGCTGGTAATTTATACAGTGGAAAAATCAGAACTTCAACCCAGTAATGGCAGGTGGTCAGGTATCATTTAGCTCATTGCCTGGCTGCCCGTTACCAGGGAATGGCCTTGAGCAAGTCTTAGTTTCTAGTGGTTTTGTTGGATATTCTGGTAGTTCTTGCAAGCATGATCTTGTGGAACCTGATATGATCCTCAGCAAATTTCAGCTGTTTGCCATACTCATGTCTATGTAGCTATAATGAAACATCTAGCTGGGCATCCAAACCAACTTCAAACCTTTGGATTTATACTTAATAATCCTTTCACATAGCTCAGTAGTGTTTATTATTGTCTTACTTTGAAGTATGTGCCTCCTTGGATTAAAAAATGAGGATTGTCCTTGTTGGAAACATGAAGGCTAATGAGGGATTTGGCTGTGTGTATAAAGGCCTGAAGAGGGCAGTAAGGACAGCCTAGAAACTGTTTTGTTCCAGAGGCTGAACTCTTCCTCAGTCGCCTGCAGAATCGCTAGTGGTTTCAGGAATGTTCTGACCCTGAACCAGTGCTCTTCTTTTAAAACTGAGGATGAAGGGTAAAGAAACTCCTGAATTACACGGAGCATACATTTGTCTATTCCAAGTTGAGATTCCAGATAACCAGATTTGAGCTTGCACTTGATTTTCCTTCTCTGAATTGTTTCAGCCACCAACCTCACTACGTATTTTCTTATTTCTATGTTTCCTCACCCTTCAGTTCAAAGTATGAAATCTTTTGTTAAGCTGTGATTCTTTTTGGTAGGGTAATGATTTCCCTCATAGCAAAATTTACCTGACCTATCTGAGCAACTTCGTTTCCATATCCCAAATCAAAACATGGCCTCTGAATATTGTCCATAAAAAGAAATGAAATTGAGTTATTTGTAGTGAGGTGGATGGACCTAGAGTCTGTCATACAGAGTAAAGTAAGTCAGAAAGAGAAAAACAAATACCATATGCTAACACGTATATATGGGATTAAAAAAAAAAATGGTTCTGAAGAACCTAGGGTCAGGACAGGAATAAAGACGCAGATATAGAGAATGGACTTGAGGACATGGGGAGGGGGAAGGGTAAGCTGAGATGAAGTGAGAGTGTGGCATGGACATATATACACTACCAAATGTAAAATAACTAGCTAGTGGGAAGCAGCTGCATAGCATAGGGAGATCAGCTCGGTGCTTTGTGACCATCTAGAGGGGTGGGATAGGAAGGATGGGAGGGAGATGCAAGAGGGAGGAGATATGGGGATATATGTATATGTATAGTTGATTCACTTTGTTATAAAGCAGAAACTAACACACCATTGTAAAGCAATTGTACTCCAATAAAGATGTTTTAAAAAACCCAAAAAACAAAACAAACAAAGAAAAACATAGCCTCTGGAAAGGGGCCTCCTAGCTAGTAATATTCTGACCTCCTGAGTAGGCCTGGAAAAATAAGTTACACAGTGGAACAGTCCATTTTATTAGGCTTATGCATAACCACATACAAAACAACACATAGGTTTTGAAAACGTAGATCTATCAAATGAAATTTTACTTAATTTATAGTGAATCTAACCAACTGTTTGAATAAACTATCTTTTTAAGATGTAAAATACCAAACTATTGCCCCATGATTTTAGAACCTCAGCTCTCTAGATTAGACAATGAAATAATCAGTATTCCACAGAAAGGCTCACAAACCTGTTCATCTGAAACTGAAAGCTTTTTGATGCTATTTGTGTACTAAAAACAGCCAAAATATTTGATTCAGTAACCTCTGAAGAAAGAGATTGAAAATTATTTTTAATCCCACAATGGATTGCTATATTTTTTTCCCAAGGAAGACGACGTTATTGACCCATTTTTTTTAACATCTTTATTGGAGTATAATTGCTCCACAATGGTGTGTTAGTTTCTGCTTTATAACAAAGTGAATCAGTTATACATATACATATGTTCCCATATCTCTTCCCTCTTGCGTCTCCCTCCCTCCCACCCTCCCTATCCTACCCCTCTAGGTGGTCACAAACCACTGAGCTGATCTCCCTGTGTTATGCGGCTGCTTCCCACTAGCTATCTATTTTACATTTGGTAGTATATATATGTCCATGCCACTCTCTCGCTTTGTCACAGCTTACCCTTCCCCCTCCCCATATCCTCAAGTCCATTCTTAGGTCTGTGTCTTTATTCCCATATTGACCCGTTTTTAGCAAAGAATAAACTTTGAATTATTTTTCTAGTAAGGATGATGGATTTATACCAATCCTTTGTAAATGTAAAGGTAAATGATACAACAAAATGGTTTTTTTCTCTTAATGTTTAGAAGCCTGTATGTTATGTTTTAGAAATAAATTATTGAAACTTGAATGTAAAAGCAAAGTCATACCACTCACCAGGTCTGGGTTGTTTGGGGATGGAAGGAGCGAGATTGTAGTAATTGATACTTGAGTCTAGAAATGATTAGGGACTTGTACCAGTGTCAGCAGTTTTAACCACTTGACTTCTTTTGTTATGGAACGTCAATGCAGAGCTTCCTGATTACATCAGCTCTTGTAAAATAATCCACATTCGTGGTTCAGATTGCTTCTAAAGAACTGACAACTCACCCTGTAGTCCGGTCATTTGCACTGCTAGATTTAACCATAGTGAGATCTGTAGGACTTTATTTCTATGATGACAGACCTACTACCATGAACATTTTATTCATTTTAGCTGAAAAACAGGAAAAATGTTTAAATGTTTAATTGGGCCTGAAAATAAGGCATATAGTTGAAAACCTAATCCAGTAAGAATGTTTCAAGAGTAGGAGGAGAAAATTGGTAGTTAGGCTTTTCTTGTGGAAAGCCATAATATTATATTTGATTTCAGTTTGCAAGTTATTTTCATAACTGTCTCACATCATAGCCCAGCTCCATCTGTAATATATGCAGTGAGTCACCTTCCCCATAGATATTCTGCAGCATGAACTGGAATATTTGCTGCGGTTTACAGATGCACAGGTTATGGGTAACAGTCCTCACATTTCAGTAGTTGAGTTGGTCTTCATTTAGAACCAGGGTGACATTTCCTTTTAGCAGCCCTTCTACATGAACTAATTAACTTAAAAAAATAGTGAGGTATATTATAGTGTAGGATTTTCTTCTATGAAGCCCAAACATACTATCAGGATATTAAATTGGAGCTTATTTTAAGTTGGAGAGTTATTCACTCTCTTTGGTGGTGTATTTAATTGTAGCAGGAATCCTTGGGGCAATCAAATTAAAATTCAAAATCTGGTTGAATCTGAAGAACTAATGTTCTCCTCTCCGCATTTGCATGAGATGATATGTATGGGATGAAGGGGCTTGTTAGGAGGAGTTTTACGTATGGATCCTCAGAGGTAGAAGAAGAGGAATGACAGGGGAGTGGAGGGGCGAAGAGAAGGGAAAAGAAAATGATCAAAAGATATAGGAACTTCCCTAGATTAAAAATGAAGATTCTTCCTGTTGGAAACATGAAGGATGTATATATAAAGACCTACAAAGGGTAGTAAGGGCTCTTTAAACACTACTTTGTTCCAGAGAATGGACTTTTCTTTTGATGCTTGCAGAAACACTAGTGGTTCCAAGAATTTTCTCAGACTCTGAACCAGAAACTGCCCTCATAATGCTGAAGATGAATGGCAAAGAAGCCCAAGAACTAAACTAAATAAAGGGCAGTATGAGGAGACTTTAGGGGGAATTTCACAACAGAAGGTGTTCTCGTTCCCTTTTCTCATTTGGCTGAGGAAAGTGGGGGAAACAGATTATCCCTTCCCAGAAGTTTTGATTTTGTTTTTTCTCCTTACGTGTTGGAGGATAGCAGGTTGGATGGTAAGTCCTGGGGACAACAGTAGGGAGTCATATAAGAGAAGAATGTAGGTGAAGCTGGCACATGAGTCAGTAAAGACTTGGTCAATTATGGGCTGGTAGAAGTAGGTTGTCTGTGCTCTGCTAAGGAACTCAGGGTTCGGTGTGTTTCTCTAGTCAGGATCTAGAAATTAGGAGGATTCCTTAAAAGGGAACAGGGGGTTGTAAAAAGACATTTTGACACTTGCTTCTCACTATCACCCTCCTCCCCAGCCAACACACTTCCTGAATTACATGCAGTTTCAACAAAGGCGTAGACTGCTCTTAAAATGTCTGTAAGGGACCCAGATTACTTGACCCTTAATTAAGCAGGAAAATTTATCTGGAGGATGTTCAGATTTTGAGTACTAGGAGATACACTTTCCCTCAAGGGACTGGGCACACACTGGACATCGACAGAGAGAACAGATTAGAAGCACATTTAAGGGCTGGTCCTGAGCATAGAGGACTCCAAGAAGTGACTGGGGAGACTTGGTGGCTTGGGGTGGTGGTGTGCTTAAGCCCTGAAGCTTGGCTCTGAGGGTTTAGAACTAGCAAAATGTGGGGGCCAAAGCAGTTTGACTCACTTGTAGCTGGTGGCTGCAGAGACCTGAGGGCAATCAAGCTGCTAATAGAAAACTCACAATCTTTTAAAGATTATGACCATTGTGGTGAATTTGTTGTAACACATAAAACCTACGGCTTGGACTCTACTCTGTAGTTACTTAGCTATTCTTGTCTTAAATCTGTCATGCGTGCTATGGCAACAGCATAATTACTTTATTTCCTCGATTCTGAGACACAATCAATTGTAAGACACATCTTCATTTTAATAAGAGGTTTCTAGGAGGAAGAACCTGTATTAAAGCACACACTGATTAAATCATGCAATCCCAATTTTAGAAACATTAAAACTCCATAAAATGTGAATATTAGAAGTGAAGAAATACAGTAGTAATGCAGCAAACTATAAACACTAATAGCTCTGCTTGATTCTTCTACGGGGGTTAAAAATGGACCTTCATTTGTACTGGTTCCTCTTTTTCTGAAAGAAAAGGCAGAAGGGAAATTAGCATTTATTAAATATCTGCTACAATAATAAAAATAATGGCCCCTCCCTCCCCCGCCCCCCCCCCCCGGCCTGAGTGAGCCACAGCCCCCGAATCAGCTGCTCCTTTAACCCCGTCCTGTCTGAGCAAAGAACAGACGCCCTCCGGCGACGTACATGCAGAGGTGGGGCCAAATCCAAAGCTGAACCCCGGGAGCTGTGCGAACAAAGAAGAGAAAGGGAAATTTCTCCCAGCAGACTCAGGAGCAGCGGATTAAATCTCCACAATCAACTTGATGTACCCTGCAACTGTGGAATACCTGAATAGACAACGAATCATCCCAAATTGCGGAGGTGGACTTTGAGAGCAAGATATATTATTTTTTCCCCTTTTCCTCTTTTTGTGAGTGTGTATGTGTATGCTTCTGTGTGAGATTTTGTCTGTATAGCTTTGCTTTCACCATTTGTCCTAGGGTTCTGTCCATCCCTTTTTTGTTTGTTTGTTTTTTTACTTAAAAAATTTTTTTTCCTAATAATTATTTTTTATTTTAATAACTTTATTTTATTTTATCCTCTTTCTTTCTTTCTACTTTTTCTCCCTTTTATTCTGAGCCGTGTGGTTGAAAGGCTCTTGGTGCTGCAACCAGGAGTCAGTGCTCTGCCTCTGAGGTGGGAGAGCCAACTTCAGGACACTGGTTCACAAGAGACCTCCCAGCTCCACGTAATATCAAACGGCAAAAATCTCCCAGAGATCTCCATCTCAACACCAGCACCCAGCTTCACTCAACGACCAGCAAGCTACAGTGCTGGACATCCTATGCCAAACAAGTAGCAATACAGGAACACAACCCCACCCATTAGCAGAGAGGCTGCCTAAAATCATAATAAGGCCACAGACACCCCAAAACACACCACCAGATGTGGACCTGCCCACCAAAAAGACAAGATCCAGGCTCATCCACCAGAACACAGGCACTAGTTCCCTCCACCAGGAAGCCTACACAACCCACTGAACCAACCGTAGCCACTGGGGGAAGACACCAAAAACAACGGGAACTACGAACCTGCAGCCTGCAAAAAAGGAGACCCCAAACACAGTAAGATAAGCAAAATGAGAAGAGAAAAACACACAGCAGATGAAGGAGCAAGATAAAAACCCACCAGACCTAACAAATGAAGAGGAAATAGGCAGTCTACCTGAAAAATAGTGCAGAATAATGATAGTAAAGATGATCCAAAATCTTGGAAATAGAATAGAGAAAATGCAAGAAACATTTAACATGGACCTAGAAGAACTAAAGAGAAAACAAGCAATGATGAACAACACAATAAATGAAATTAAAAATACTCTAGAAGGGATCAATAGCAGAATAACTGAGGCAGAAGAACGGATAAGTGACCTGGAAGATAAAATAGTGGAAATAACTACTGCAGAGCAGAATAAAGAAAAAAGAATGAAAACAACTGAGGACAGTCTCAGAGACCTCTGGGACGACGTTAAATGCACCAACATTCGAATTATAGGGGTCCCAGAATAAGAAGAGAAAAAGAAAGGGACTGAGAAAATATTTGAAGAGATTATAGTCGAAAAGTTCCTTAATATGGGAAAGGAAATAGTCAGTCAAGTCCAGGAAGCACAGAGAGTCCCATACAGGATAAATCCAAGGGGAAAAACACAAAGACAAATATTAATCAAACTGTCCAAAATTAAATACAAAGAAAACATATTAAAAGCAGCAAGGGAAAAACAACAAATAACACACAAGGGAATCCCCATAAGGTTAACAGCTGATCTTTCAGCAGAAACTCTGCAAGCCAGAAGGGAGTGGCAGGACATATTTAAAGTGATGAAGGAGAAAAACCTACAACCAAGAATACTCTACCCAGCAAGGATCTCATTCAGATTTGATGGAGAAATTAAAACCCTTACAGACAAGCAAAAGCTGAGAAGGTTCAGCACCACCAAAGCAGCTGTACAACAAATGCTAAAGGAACTTCTCTAGGCAAGAAATACAAGAGAAGGAAAAGACCTACAATAACAAACCCAAAACAATTAAGAAAATGGGAATAGGAACATACATATTGATAATTACCTTAAATGTAAATGGATTAAATGCTCCCACCAAAAGACACAGACTGGCTGAATGGATATAAAAACAACACCCATATATATGCTCTCTACAAGAGACCCACTTCAGACCTAGGGAGATGTACAGAATGAAAGTGAGGGGATGGAAAAAGATATTCCATGCAAATGGAAACCAAAAGAAAGCTGGAGTAGCAATTCTCATATCAGACAAAGTAGACTTTAAAATAAAGATTATTACAAGAGACAAAGAAGGACACTACATAATGATCAAGGGATCGATCCAAGAAGAAGATATAACAATTGTAAATATTTATTCACCCAATATAGGAGCACCTCAATACATAAGGCAAATACTAACAGCCATAAAAGGGGAAATCGACAGTAACACATTCATAGTAGGGGACTTTAACACCCCACTTTCACCAATGGACAGATCATCCAAAATGAAAATAAATAAGGAAACACAAGCTTTAAATGATACATTAAACAAGATGGACTTAATTGATAATTATAGGACATTCCATCCAAAAATAACAGAATACGCATTTTTCTCAAGTACTCATGGAACATTCTTCAGGATAGATCATATCTTGGGTCACAAATCAAGCCTTGGTAAATTTAAGAAAATGGAAATTCTATCAAGTATCTTTTCCGACCACAATGCTATGAGACTAGATATCAGTAACAGGAAAAATCTGTAAAAAATACAAACACATGGAGGCTAAACAATACATTACTTAATAACGAAGTGATCACTGAAGAAATCAAAGAGGAAATAAAAATATACCTAGAAACAAATGACAATGGAGACACGATGACCCCAAACCTATGGGATGCAGCAAAAGCAGTTCTAAGTGGGAAGTTTATAGCAATACAATCCTACCTTAAGAAACAGGAAACATCTCGAATAAACAACCTAACTTTGCACCTAAAGCAATTAGAGAAAGAAGAACAAAAAAACCCGAAAGTTAGCAGAAGGAAAGAAATCATAAAGATCTGATCAGCAATAAATGAAAAAGAAATGAAGGAAACGATAGCAAAGATCAATAAAACTAAAAGCTGGTTCTTTGAGAAGATAAACAAAATTGATAAACCATTAGCCAGACTCATCAAGAAAAAAAGGGAGAAGACTCAAATCAATAGAATTAGAAATGAAAAAGAGGTAACTACTGACACTGCAGAAATACAAAAAATCATGAGAGATTACTACAAGCAACTCTATGACAATAAAATGGACAACCTGCAAGAAGTGGACAAATTCTTAGAAATGCACAACCTGCCAAGACTGAATCAGGAAGAAATAGAAAATATGAACAGACCAATCACAAGCACTGAAGTTGAAACTGTGATTAAATATCTTCCAACAAACAAAAGCCCAGGACCAGATGGCTTCACAGGCGAATTCTATCAAACATTTAGAGAAGAGCTAACACCTATCCTTCTCAGACTCTTCCAAAATAGAGCAGAGGGAGAACACTCCCAAACTCGTTCTACGAGGCCACTATCACCCTGATACCAAAACCAGACAAAGATGTCACAAGAAAGAACATTACAGGCCAATATCACTGATGAACACAGATGCAAAAATCCTCTACAAAATACTAGAAAACAGAATTCAACAGCACATGAAAAGGATCATACACCATGATCAAGTGGGGTTTATTCCAGGAATGCAAGGATTCTTCAATATACGCAAATCAATCAACGTGATACACCCTATTAACAAATTGAAGGAGAAAAACCATATGATCATCTCAATAGATGCAGAGAAAGCTTTCAACAAAATTCAACACCCATTTATGATAAAAACCCTGCAGAAAGTAGGCATAGAGGGAACTTTCCTCAACATAATAAGGCCATATATGACAAACCCACAACCAAGACTGTCCTCAATGGTGAAAAACAGAAACTATTTCCACTAAGATCAGGAACAAAACAAGGTTGCCCACTCTCACCACTCTTATTCAACATAGTTTTGGAAGTTTTAGCAACAGCAATCAGAGAAGAAAAGGAAATAAAAGGAATCCAAATTTGAAAAGAAGAAGTAAAGCTGTCACTGTTTGCAGATGACATGATAGTATACATAGAGAATCCTAAAGAAGCTACCAGAAAACTACTAGAGCTAATCAATGAATTTGGTAAAGTAGCAGGATAGAAAATTAATGCACAGAAATCTCTGGCATTCTTATACACTAATGATGAAAAATTGGAAAGTGAAATTAAGAAAACACTCCCATTTACCACTGCAACAAAAAGAAAAAATATCTAGAAATAAACCTACCTAAGGAGACAAAAGACCTGTATGCAGAAAATTATAAGACACTGATGAAAGAAATTAAGGATGATACAAATAGATGGAGAGATATACCATCTTCTTGGGTTGGAAGAATCAAGATTGTGAAAATGACTCTACTACCCAAAGCAATCTACAGATTCTTGCAATCCCTCTCAAACTACCACTGGCATTTTCCACAGAACTAGAACAAAAAATTTCACAATCTGTATGGAAACACAAAAGACCCCGAATAGCCAAAGCAATCTTGAGAACAAAAAGCGGAGCTGGAGGAATCAGGCTCCCTGACTTCAGACTATATGACAAAGCTAGAGTAATCAGTATGGTACTGGCACAAAAACAGTACTATAGATCAATGGAACAGGATAGAAAGCCCAGAGATAAACCCACGCACATATGGTCACCTTATCTTTGATAAAGGAGGCAGGAATGTACAGTGGAGAAAGGACAGCCTCTTCAGTAAGTGGTCCTGGGAAAACTGAGCAGGTACATGTAAAATATGAGATTAGAATACTCCCTAACACCATACACAAAAATAAGCTCAAAATGGATTAAAGACCTAAATGTAAAGCCAGGAACTCTCAAACTCTTAGAGGAAAACATAGGCAGAATACTCTATGACATAAATCACGGCAAGATCCTTTTTGACCCACCTCCTAGAGAAATGGAAATAAAAACAAAAATAAACAAATGGGACCTAATGAAACTTAAAAGCTTTTGCACAGCGAAAGAAACCATAAACAGGACCAAAAGACAGCCCTCAGAATGGGAGAAAATATTTGCAAATGAAGCAACTGACAAAGGATTAATCTCCAAAATTTACAAGCAGCTCATGCAGCTCAATAACAAAAAAACAAACAACCCAATCCAAAAATGGACAGAAGACCTAAATAGACATTTCTCCAAGGAAGATATACAGATTGCCAACAAACACATGAAAGAATACCCAACATCATTAGAGAAATGCAAATCAAAACTACAATGAGATATCATGTTACACCAGTCAGAATGGCCATCATCAAAAAATCTAGAAACAATAAATGCTGGAGAGGGTGTGGAGAGAAGGGAACGCTCTTGCACTGTGGTGGGAATGTGAATTGGTACAGCCACTATGGAGAACAGTATGGAGGTTCCTTAAAAAACCAAAAGTAGAATTACCATATGACCCAGCAATCCCACTACTGGGCATATACCCTGAGAAAACCATAATTCAAAAAGAGTCATGTACCAAAATGTTCATTGCAGCTTTATTTACAATAGCCCAGAGATGGAAACAACCTAAGTATCCATCATCGGATGAATGGATAAAGAAGATGTGGCACATATATACAATGGAATATTACTCAGCCATAAAAAGAAACGAAATTGAGTTATTTGTGGTGAGGTGGATGGACCTAGAGTCTGTCATACAGAGTGAAGTAAGTCAGAAAGAGAAAGACAAATACCGTATGCTAACACATATTTATGGAATCTAAGAAAAAAAAATGTCATGAAGAACCTAGGGCTAAGACGGGAATAAAGACACAGACCTACTAGAGAATGGACTTGAGGTTATGGGGAGGAGGAAGGGTAAGCTGTGACAAAGTGAGAGAGTGGCATGGACATACATACACGACCAAACGTAAAATAGATAGCTAGTGGGAAGCAGCCTCATAGCACAGGGAGATCAGCTCGGTGCTTTGTGACCACCTGGAGGGGTGGGATAGGGAGGGTGAGAGGGAGGGAGATGCAATAGGGAAGAGATATGGGAACATATGTATATGTATAACTGATTCACTTTGTTATAAAGCAGAAACTAACACACCATTGTAAAGCAATTACACCCCAATAAAGAAGTTAAAAAAATAATAAAAGTAATGGAGATACCTAATGTTAATTGATTACTTATTATGTGCCAGGAATTGTTCTAAGTGCTTTCACATATGTTATTTCATTTAATCCTCATAATAATCTTGGGAGGTAGGTATTAGAAATACTATTAATCTCTGTGAGACTCAGTTTCCCATTTCTGCAGATCAAGAAACTGAGATGCACAGAAAATAACTTGCCACACAGTTATTAAGTAGCAAATTTGGGTTATTACTCTATAAACCTAGGGCTGCTTCATTTTTTTAAACTCATACTTAAACTCTTTATTATCTTTCTTACTTCTGAAATATAAATATGCATGTAAAAGTATATATATGTACTTTAAAAAATTATAAATGTAAATAACTATGTACTCACCACTCAACTAACAAAATGTGTTTCCAGTGTTTTTGAAGCATGATATGTGTCCTTCTCATTCTATTTCCTTCCACCCAGTTAACCTCTATTCGAAATTTTGGGGTGATCATTCCTTTTTTTCTTCATAAGTTTTTACCTCTTTTGTGTCTATAGATAATGTATTATTTAGTTTTGCCAGTTTTTGAACTTTATTTTTATTGAGGTATAATTGACACATAACAGTTTAGGGGGTATACTATAATGATTTGATATTTGTATATTTGTTGACCCTTGAACAACAGAGGTTTGGACTGCACAGGTCCATTTATACATGGATTTTTTTCAGTAAATACGTACTTTAGTACTACATGATCCACAGTTGGTTAAATCCATAGTTGTGGAACCATGGATATATTGGGCCAACTGTACATTATATGTAGATTTTCAGCTCTGAGGGGATTGGCATCCCTAACCCCTGTGTTGTTCAAGGGTCAACTTTATTGTGAAATGATCACTATAATAAATCTAGTTAACATCTGTCACTATTTTTGAATGTTGTATAAATGGAATCATACCTTATGTATTCTTCTGTGACTTGCCCACTGTTTTTAAGATTCATCCATGTTGGTGGTATTGCTATAATTTATTCATTTTCACTGCTGTATAGTAGTTCTTAGTATGTATATAACACAACATATTTAAACATTCTATCTATGAAAGTTCTTTGCTAAGACACTGAGTGACTTGAAGGTGAGTTTCCCTGGTATACCACCCCAGGCCAGAAACCTGTCTGAAGTCTATTCCTGCATATACACTTAATGTTTTCTTGCACATGTGACTTCATATTTGTTCACAATAGACTCTTCTTTCCTGAAATATATCCTGAAACATATTTGATGTGTTATTTTCCAGCCTCATTTCTTCCACTTCTCATCATATACTTTGTACTCCAGGGCTAAATTACTGCAGTTCTGAAAACTTCAAATTCACTGTGTCCGCTTGCCCCTAGGCCTTTGCACATGTTTCTCTTTCTGCCTGGAATGCTTATTTCATGGGTAACTCTTGCCCACCTATCAGGAGTCGTCTGGTTGCAAAAGTCTTCTTCCAGGGGCTTCCCTGGTGGTAGAGTGGTTAAGAATCCTCCTGCCAATGCAGGGGACACGGGTTCAAGCCCCGGTCCAGGAAGATCCCACATGACGCGGAGCAGCTAAGCCCATGAACCCCAACTACTGAGCCTGCGTGCCACAACTACTGAAGCCCGCGTGCCTAGAGCCCGTGCTCCGCAAAAGAGAAGCCACCGCAATGAGAAGCCCGTACACCGCAGTGAAGAGTAGCCCCTGCTTGCCACAACTAGAGAAAGCCTGCGCACAGCAACGAAGACCCAATGCAGCCAAGAATAAAATAATAATAATAATTTTAAAACGCCTTCTTCCATTACCTTCTGGTTTGGGCCTTCTCCTTGAGTTAACAGAGGGGACTTCCTGCTGTCATCTCAGGGTTTAGTCTGAGTTGGTTTTCTGGAGTATCCAATATATTACTGAATAAAACTGCATATTGCACTTGGTGCCTGGAAAGACTGTATGAAAGGTCTGTTTTGTATACTAGTAACTCCAATGAACAGGAAACATGGAAATAACCATTGTTAAAAAATGTCCTTAAGTTGGGGGTAGGGCACAAATCACATCCTTGTTGGTGAAAGAGAGATGGAAAAATAAAGATTATTTTCATTTGCCTTCAGGTCTTTTGGCTAGATTCCAGAGGACTTTCTCCAAGGGCAACAAGATAAAAGCCACCCTCTTTGCCTGGAATTAGCTCTCTGGCATGGGAAAGAAAACCTCTCATTTTTTTCCCTCTTTATGTTTTTCTGGCACAGCTGCTTATCTATTGGATATCTCACCAAGAAGTGCCTCAAGGGATGAGTGGAGATGGTAAGTAAAAATCATATATTTGGTTATATACTTTTAAAGAAATAACCTGTTGATTTTTTACTAGTTTTACATTTTTTAAAGAAGGGCTTATGCAGACTGTTTTTATTTGTAACACACATTTTTTAATGTTTTTGTAATTTTTCAAAAATTTTTATTGGAGTATAGTTGAGTTACAATGCTGTGTTAGTTTCAGGTGTACAGTAAAGTGAATCAGTCATACATATACATATATCCACTCTTTTTTAGATTTTTTTCCCATATAGGCCATTACAGAGTACTGAGTAGAGTTCCCTGTGCTGTACAGTATGTCCTTAATAGTTATCTATTTTATATATAGTAGTATGTATATGTCAGTCCCAATCTCCCAATTTATCCCTCCCCACCTTACCCCCTGGTAACCATAAGTTTGTTTCCTACATCTGTAACTCTATTTCTGATTTGTAGATAAGTTCATTTGTACCCTTTTTTTTTAGATTCCATGTGTAAGCAATATCATATGATATTTGTCTTTCTCTGTCTGACTTACTTCACTCAGTATGACAATCTCTAGGTCTACCCATGTTGCTGCAAATGGCATTATTTCATTCTTTTTTATGGCTGAGTAATATTCCATTGTAAATATGTACCACATTTTTTTTTCTTTTTTTCTTTTTGTTTTGTGATTTTTGCTGTGCTGTGCGGCATGCAGGATCTTAGTTCCCCAACCAGGGATCGAACCCATGCCCCCTGCAGTGGAAGCATAGAGTCTTAACCACTGGACTGCCAGGGAAGTCCCTTTACCACATCTTCTTTATCCATTCCTCTGTTGATGGACATTTGGGTTGCTTCCATGTCCTGGCTATTGTAAACAGTGCTGCAGTGAACATTGGTGTGCATGTGTCTTTTTGAATCATGGTTTTCTCCAGATATATGCTCAGGAGTGGAATTGCTGGGTCATACGGTAGCTCTATTTTTAGTTTCTTAAGGAACCTCCATATTGTCCTCCATAGTGGCTGTACCAATTTACATTCCCACCAAAAGTGTAGGAGGGTTCCCTTCTCTCCACACCCTCTCCAGCATTTATGGTTTGTAGATTTTTTGATGATGGCCATTCTGACCAGTGTGAGATGATATCTCATTGTAGTTTTGATTTGCATTTCTCTAATGATTAGTGATGTTGAACATTCTTTCATGTGTTTGTTGGCAATCTGTATATCTTCTTTGGAGAAATGTCTATTTAGGTCTTCTGCCCATTTTTGGATTGGATTGTTTGGTTTTTTGATATTGAGCTGCATGAGCTGCTTGTAAATTTTGGAGATTAATTCTTTGTCAGTTGCTTCATTTGCAAATATTTTCTCCCATTCTGAGAGTTGTCTTTTCGTCTTGTTTATGGTTAATGTCCATTTTCTATTCCAGAATTTCACCCACAATACCACATTACATTTAGTCCTAGTGCCGTCCTAGCTAGGCCTGTGACAGTTTTTTGGACTTACCTTGTTTTTGATGACATTGACAGTTTTGAGTAGTGTTAGTCAAGTGTTTTGTAGAATGTCTATCAATTTGAGGTTGTCTGATGTTTGGGGGAGGATGACCACAGAGGAGAGTGCCATTCTCATCACATTATATCAAGGGTACTTGACATCACTGAATTTACATACTTTTTAATATCTTTAGTTAAATGGCTGAGTGGTGAGACCATTGATATTGGAGTCTGAAGACTGAATTCAGATCATGGTTCTGTCATTTCTTAGTGTGTGACTTGGTAAAGTTGCTTACTCCCTCTATTCCTTGTATCTTTGTCTGTAAAGTGAGGCTAGTGATACTATCTACCTTATTAAATTAGTAGATACATGAAAAGCACTTAGAGCAGTGTCTGGCACAGAGGAAGTAGGATGTAGATTCTGATTTTTTTTTTAATAACTTTATTTATTTATTTTTGGTTGCATTGGGTCTTCATTGCTGTGTGTGGGATTTCTCTAGTTGTGGTGAGCAGGGGCTACTCTTCGTCGTGGTGCGTGGACCTCTCATTACGGTGGCTTCTCTTGCTATGGAGCACTGGCTCTAGGTGCGCAGGCTTTAGTAGTTGCAGCATGTGGGCTCAGTAGTTGTGGCTTGTGGCCTCTAGAGTGCAGGCTCAGCAGTTGTGGCGCATGGGCTTAGTTGCTCTGAGGCATGTGGGATCTTCTCAGTCCAGTGGTCGAACCCATGTCCCCTGCATTGGCAGGCGGATTCTTAACCACTGTGCCACCAGGAAAGTCCTTGACTATTATTGATATTATTGACTAACATGAGATTTGTGCATCTCTATTAATGTGTCTTCTTGTCTCTCTCTCCCTCAGAAAATTAAACTATTGGTGTTTAGTGACAAAACAAAAATCACAAATAACCTGGGTTTTAAACTTTGAACATGGGAAGATCTTTGTCTTCTTATTTCTTAGGGTTTGAATTATCCCTAAAATATTGTACATTGCTTTAAAATTTTCATTGTCTGCCAATGAAAATTCTTTACAGGAGACTCCTTCAAAGGATTTTATTATCAATTTGTTTGCATAATTCAGTTATTAAACTTGTGCTACATGCACTTACAATTTGAAAATTCTCTTCAGAATGCTGGCTCTTTTAACCACTGATCCACAGATAGATTTCTGGTTCCCAGTCCAGGAGTGCAATTCTGATTAATAATCTATGAAAAAGAGTTATTATGGTTTTCTTCCGTTTGGCCCAGGCAAAAGAATCCCAGGGTGTGTTTCAGCATTTATTAGTATTACAAATGAAGATTTATTTTTTTTCACTGCATAGTTAATGATTGATCTTAACCGCTCCAATAAGGGAAGACAATTGCATTTACAAACTTGTATGTCTCTTTTCTGATGCATTTTTCAGTTTTCTATTTGAAATTCTAAGTGATTATTTATTTATTTATTTATTTATTTATTTATTTGGCTGCGTCAGGTCTTAGTTGTGGCACGCAGGATCTTTGTTGCGGCACGCGGGATCTTTCATTCTGGCATGTGGGCTTCTCTCTAGCTGTGGTGTGTGGGTTTTCTCTTCTCTAGTTGTGGCGAGCAGGCTCCAGGGCACGTGGGCTCTGTAGTTGTGGCACGTGGGTTCTAGAGCATGTGGGCTCTGTAGTTTACGGCACATGGGCTCTCTAGTTGAGGCGCATGAGCTCAGTAGTTGTGGCACACGGGCTTAGCTGCCCCGCGGCATGTGGGAACCTAGTTCCCCGACCAGGGATCGAACCCACGTCCCCTGCGTTGGAAGGTGGATTCTTTACCACTGGACCACCAGGGACGTCTTTTTAGGTGATGATTTAAAAAAATTTTTTTAAATTGAAGTATAGTTGATTTACAATGTTGTGTTAATTTCTGCTGTACAGCAAAGTGATACAGTTGTGTGTGTATATATATATATATATATTCTTTTTAAAATATTCTTTTCCATTATAGTTTATTATAGGATACTGAATATAGTCTTCTGTGCTATACAGTAGGACCTTGTTATTCATCCCCAAGTGATAATTTTGAATACTGATGATGAATATTGAAACATGTTCTTTTGCTGTTGGGATTTTTGAAAATTTCATTGGAAACTGCACAAAACGTTTTATGCAAATTGAAATATGCATAATTTAAAATATTTTTGTCTAATACTTTATCTTTTTCCTGGAAATGGTATAATCCTGGCTATTAGTCTCTCTTCTTTTTGCTTTGTTTCTTGGTAATTTTGTCCAATAGAATAGAGGCATTTGTAGAGGATCTGTGTGTGTGTATGTGTCTGTGCATGTGTGTACATGCATGCATGTGTGTGTGCGAGTGCAGGCTCATGCATGGGCATGCTGCTGTGTTGGATCAAAAAAAAGAATTTCTACATTTACCTTTAGCAGCAGAAGAAATTTTTACTGAATACCTACTATTACCCACTTACTCTTTTAAGCACTTCACCTACATTATCTCATTTGATTCTTCAAATAATCCTCTGAGGTCAGTACTCTTATTGTTCCCATTTTTACAGGTGAGGAATCTGAGACAGAGGGAAGTTGAATAACTTGCCCAAATTCACAGAGCTGCTAAGTGGCAGAGCTGGAATTCAAACCTAGGTCTATCTGACTCCAAAGTCCATCCTCTTTACTCTACCACTGCATGTTCTCTGGAACATCCTCATTATTTTTCTCTTGAGATATGGCATATATAACTCTCATAGTATCTTTGTGTGTATTTGTCTGGAAATATATCCTTCTAGACTTAATTTTTAAAATTGAGATATAACATACATAAAGTGGCCAAATCTTGAGTGTATAACTCAAGGTAATTGTACATATGTATACACATATGTAACCACCCCCTAGATCAAGACATGGAATATTTCTGACATTCTAGAAGACTATCTCATGTCCCTTTCCAATCATAGCCATTCTTCCCACATAGGTAGTCACCAATCTGGCCTCTATTAACATAAATTTTGCCTCTTCTTGAACAGCCTGTAAATGGAATATAATAAACACTTTTTTGTGTGGCTTCTTTTATTTAAAATTATGTCTGAGATTTATTTATGTTGTTATGTGTTTATTTTGTTATGTCTTTTTTATAGCTATGTATAATATCCATTTAAAGTGAACATTTCTTTCTAGCTGCAAAAGAAAAGCTTTTGATTATACCTTGTCAGGCTTTTTCCCCCTATGCATACATGATTACTAGTTTTGAATTATATATACATTTCTGTTTTATAACCTATTATTTTATCTTAACAGTTTATCATGAACATTTTCCATGTCATTAAATATACATTCTTTAACGATTTAAAATACTTTTAAAAACATTTTTGTTTAAAAAATTTTTTTATGTGTGGTGATGGGAGAATATGTAAAGCACTCACACGATACAGAATTCAAAAGGAACAAAAAAATATGCAATGAGAATTCTCCTGTCCTTACCCTACTCTACCTGCTCCCCCCCACCCCAGGATCCCGTGTTACTATTGATATTTTCCTTTTTTAAAAAACTTTTTATTTTATATTGGAGTATAGTTGATTAACAATGTTGTGTTAGTTTCAGGTGTACAGCAAAGTGATTCAGTTATACATATACATGTTTCTATTCTTTTTCAAATATACCACAGAAGTTTTCCCACTGCAGTGAAAGTTCTGAGCCCCACATTAGGCTTCTCAGCCTGGGAATCTGGCAACAGAAGGAGGAGCCCCCAGAGAATCTGGCTTTGAAGGCAAGCAGGGTTTGATTGCAGGAATTACACAGGACTGGGGAAAACAGAAACTCCACCTTTGGAGGGCATGCACAAGGACCTGTGAGCACCAGGACCCAGGGGAGAAAAGCAGTGACCCAATAAGAAACTGGGCCAGATGTACCTGCTGGTATTGGAGGGTCTCCTGCAGAGGCAGGGGGTGGCTGTGGCTCACTGTGGGGACAAAGACACTGACAGTGGCAGTTCTGGGAAGTACTCACTGGCGTGAGTCCTCCTAGAGGCCACTATTATCGCCATCCAATGGCCTGTAGACTCCAGTGCTGGTAAGCCTCAGGCCAAACAACCAACAGGGAGGGAACACAGCTTCACCAATCAGCAGACAAGCAGATTAAAGTCTTACTAAGCACATCCCCGCCCACAAGAGGGACAAGACCCTAGCTCCACCCACCACCAGTCCCTCCTATCAGGAAGCCTGCACAAGCCTCTTAGATAGCTTCATCCATCAGAGGGTGGAGAGCAGAAGCAAGAATTACAATCCTGTAGCCTGCAAAATGGAAACCGCAATCACAGGAAGATAGACAAAATGAAATGGCAGAGGAATATGTACCAGATGAAGGAACAAGTTAAAAACCCCAGAAGAACAACTAAGTGAAGTAGAGATAGGCAACCTTCTGGAAAAATAATTCAGAATAATGATAGTGAAGACAATCCAGGATCTTGGAAAAAGAGTGGAAGCAAAGATCAAGAGGATGCAAGAAATGTTTAACAAAGACCTAGAAGAACTAGAGAACAAACAAGAGATGAGCAATGCAATATCTGAAATGAAAAATATACTTGAAGGAATCAATAGCAGAATAAATGAGGCAGAATAACAAATAAGTGACCTAGTATATATAACTATCAGAAAAATTTATAATAATTTACCCTCCACTAGCAGAATGTGAAAGAGTTTATTTTTCTGCATTCTCATTAACACTAGGTTATGTCATTAGTCTTTGCCAATTTAATAGGGAAAAAATTACATCTTGCTGTTTTAATTTATATTACTTTGATTACTAGTTGAACTTAAAAATAAAAAAGGTCTTCATTGTCAGTCTGTGGCTTTGTTGTTTTGCAAAATTATCTCCCTGTTTTAGTACAAAATCCTTGCTCTCATTTGTGCCTTCAATCCATAGATCCTCTGTTTTACCCTTTCTAGACAGTAAACTTTCAGTATTTTTTGATGATCTTTGCCATAGTTGCTTGACCACAGTTAGGAGACGAGTTGTAGGGTTTTCTAACTCCTTAACTGGATTTTCAACCTGTCTTCATGTTTTTAGTCCCATTTTCATACGACCACCCTCCTTTTTCTACTTCCAGAGACACTTTGTCCTGCCAATTTCTGAGCCTTTTGGTGGTCATGCAATGTAATTTGCTTTGATTCTTGACTTTCTCCACTACCAGCTTAGGATTCAAACTTCTCAAGTCTTCCAAGTAAGTTACTACTCTTCCCTCTGCTTTCTTCATTTTTGTGGTGGTTATCTCTTCTTCTCATCTCTTTGTCCTTATGGATTATGCCTTAAAAGTATGTAATTCCTTCTATTCTCATTTTGGTGAAATCATTGGAGAACATGGAGTTTTAACAGAAGTCCAGAGTTAAATTTGTATCTTAAAGTTGAAGGTGTTTTACTGGGCCTTGTTAGGTTGGTAAACACTACAGATGTCTCATAGACTCAGAAGGATTATAAAAGATAGCTCTTTAGACCAGATAACCTTGAAGTTGCTCCATATCACTGTGAGGAAGGCGCCTCTATTGATGAAAATTCTTTCCATGACTTCTTAGAATATCTTTGCACTCACATGCAAAAGGTACTAAACAGTTGGTTGCTCATACAGAAACATTTATGAACTTGTTCACTTGTGTGGAGTCGAATACATCAGACAGGTGCATATTTATTATTTTCACAATTCAGGTTAAGCCTCTCAGGAACATAGCAAAATATTTAATAACTGATGATGCATGAGCACTGATAATCAGAATGGCGAGTGGTTGGAATAGGGTCCAGAAGGCCTTCTGCTGGGCTGTTTATATGCTGGGTCATGAGATGAACTGGACACTGGAGACATCAGGGAGGGAGAGGGGTGAGGGGAGGGGGACACTTTGAAGGCTCATTGCAGCTGCTGTTTGCAAACTAGCATGGAAGTATTTTCATATTTTACAGTAGATTTGGTCATAATGGTACACATAACTGATTACCAGCCCTGAGCCTTTCCCTTTTGCTTTAACCATGTTGTCCTTAGTGAATTATTTACCCTCTTTAGGATGCTCTAGATTTTACTTTCATCTATGTTGTCTATCACTGCCTTATTTTTGTTACTCAGTATCTTTTCCAGCTCTACAGATGATGGATCCTATGTATTAGACTCAGGCCCTCACCAGTTCCTGAGCCAGTCCTGAAGTTGATGGCAGTCTAATCAATATCAGCGACCTAGTGCTTGCTTTCCAACAAGAGCCCTGCCTGTCTAGATAATCCCTGAGTTGTAGTTTTCCCTTCCATCCCCTAATTTTGGCTTTATTTGTAGGGTGAGCTTTTACCTCAGTTTCCCTCCCCAGTGTGCTTGGTACCTGATACCTTTTGGTGCATCCTACTTCCTTTGAATCCCCCTTCTCCCCTGTCACTTTCTGTAGTCTTGTTGTAAATGGATAGATGTAGCCTGGAATCATGATATAGCTACCTATGTGGCTTTGAGCATACCTGCCACTTCTGCTCTGTTCTCTACCCCTGGATGCACTCCTTTGGTATTGATGCTTGCCTAACACATGGCTAAGTATTGCTGTGCCTTTGGAAGCTATGTTATAGACTGTCCAGCTGCTCCCACGGGACTATGTTTCATGCCTTGAATTGATCAAATTTACCACCCTAAAGAAAAGAAAAATAGTGTTCTGTTAGCAACAGTGGAGGGAAGAATGGTCGACAGGTTAGCTATCAAACAACTTTTGGCACATTATATCACATATTGGCATTGGAGGTTCCCTCCAAAATATCTAATGATGAAGCTCACTGGGCAAATGCCACCCAGGTACTCAGAGCTTCCAATTAGCGCTTTAAAAAAAATATTTATCTTTGTCTGTGTTGGGTCTTCGTTGCTGTGCGTGGGCTTTCTCTAGTTGCAGTGAGTGGGGGCTACTCTTCATTGCAGTGTGCGAGCTTCTCATTGCAGTGGCTTCTCTTGTTGCAGAGCATGTGCTCTAGGTGCGTGGGCTTCAGTAGTTGTAGCACGTGGGCTCAGTAGTTGTGGCGCATGGGCTTAGTTGCTCCGCAGCATGTGGGATCTTCCCGGACCTGGGCTCAAACCCATGTCCCCTGCATTGGCAGGCAGATTCTTAACCACTGCGCCACAAGGGAAGCCCCAATTAGCTTTTTAGTTTTGCTCTCTTAACTGTGAGAAGACAACCAAAGAATATCAGAAATTTGAGGAAAGCTGCATACACAAAAGGAATCTACCAAAGCATGCAAACATAAGTAATAACTTGGAAGAAATAGAGACAATATAGGAAGAAGAAAAATAGTTTTAAAATTATCATTAAATTTTCATAGAGATAAGAGAAGATATTGTAATCTTAAAATAAGAGAGCACTTTAAAAGGAATATTTAAGGAATAAAAAAGAACTCTTGAAAACTAAAAATATGATCACCAAAATGATAAACTCAATAGAAAGGTTAGGCAATGAAATTGAAAACATCTTTGAATGTAGAGCGAAAAATAAGGGAAATGAAAAATAAGAGAGAAAAGAAAAGAACATTAGAGTGTCATTCTAGCAGATTTAACAGCTGAATGTTAGATTCCAAAAAAGAGAACTGAGAAAATGGAGGGGAGAAATGTGTCAATAAGTCAAGAAAATTCCCCAGAACTAAAGGCATCAGTTTCAATCTAATTTCATAAGGTACTTCATTGTGAAATTTCAGAACTCAGAGAGAAGACTGGGGAGAGAGAAAGAAGGAGAGAGGGAGGTGTGAAATATAAGAGGCTAGGAATCAGAGTGGCTTCAGATTTTTCACAATACTGGAATCTAGAAGGCAGTGGAGCAGTGCCTTCAAGATTTAACCTAGAATTCTACACCCATCCAAATTATCAATCATCTGTGAAGGCAGAATAAAGACATTTTAATACATGCAAGGTGTCATATTTTATCTATCATGCACCCTTCCCCAGGAAGTTACTGGAGGATATGCTCCACCAAAATAAGGAAGAGGAAAACATAGGGTACTTGAAACAGGTGATACAGATGAAGTCAAGGAATTCCCAGGATTGATGATGAGGGACGATCCCAGAATGAGAGTTATGCACCAAGGCATTGAAGGTAACTAGTCCAGATTGGAGCATCTCAGAAGGATCTGGAAGAGCCTTCTTTGAGAAGATGTAATTGATTAGCTGATATACATGAATGTCTCAGGTCAGAGTCACACTACTGGTGAAGAGCTGGAGATTAATTCAAACTAGGGAAACAAAATTAGGCCAGAGATAAAGCCAAAAGTGGATTCAGACCTGGGAGATGGAGCAGAGCAGATATACATGAATGTCTCAGGTCAGAGTCACACTACTGGTGAAGAGCTGGAGATTAATTCAAACTAGGGAAACAAAATTAGGCCAGAGATAAAGCCAAAAGTGGATCCAGACCTGGGAGATGGAGCAGAGCAGAGCAGGAAGTATCCGCATAGGAGAGATACTACTTAATAATAGGAAGGGGATGCCCTGTTTCCAAGAGCCAGATGGAATATATGGTCTGATTGGGCATTTATTGATGTTTTATTCCTGTATAGCTTATTTCATCCTCATTTCTTTTTTTTTCTTTTTTTTTCTTTTTTTTTTTTTGCGGTACGCGGGCCTCTCACTGTTGTGGCCTCTCCTATTGCAGAGCACAGGCTCCAGATGCACAGGGTCACCGGCCATGGCTCACGGGCCCAGCTACTCCGCGGCATGTGGGATCCTCCCGGACCGGGGCACGAACCCGTGTCCCCTGCATCGGCAGGTGGACTCTCAACCACTGTGCCACCAGGGAAGCCCCTCATCCTCATTTCTTAAGAAAGAAGTGACCTTGAGAAATAAGTGGCCAAGGATATTACAATTGTGGTTTTATTATCACTTTCCATTAGGACCAAAATTATCAAGCCCCTGGGCCTTAAGCCTCAAAATTGTGTCCCTTCTGTCTAGGTAGTTCTCCCAAACAGACTCAGCTTTTCTAAAATATTGTGATAGTAACTATGGGGTTTATGTAACATGTGAACATCCAGACAACAGTATCTGCTTTGGTGACTCTAGGTAATGGAATCTCTATTGCAACTGTCATTTAGAGAAATCTCTATTGCAACTGTCATTTAGAGAAATGCTACTATAATCTTGTTGTAGCATCTTACTGATTTAGGTTGGCCTTGATCTTTTTCTGTGTCTGACTCTCCTGGAGGTGATTTGCTCATTTCCTTGTATCAGGGTACTGATACCAGTTATTTCTCAGTCTTCCCACCTGAACAACTGCTTCATTTAATACAGAGCCTTCGATAACTATATGGAGATTTATAGTCCTCTCTAAAAAATTGTCTCTCAACCTCTCTCTCTCTCACCCTCTCTTCTGTGTGTTCCTCTGAGATTTTCTACACAGGCAGGAGGAGTATTAGGGGCCCACTTTTTGAAAATAAAGAGAACAGATTCCAAGTTAAAAAATGACTGTTTAGGGCTTCCCTGGTGGCACAGTGGTTGAGAGTCCGCCTGCCGATGCAGGGGACACGGGTTCGTGCCCCGGTCCGGGAAGATCCCACATGCCACGTAGCGGCTGGGCCCGTGAGCCATGGCCACTGAGCCTGCGCGTCCGGAGCCTGTGCTCCGCAATGGGAGAGGCCACAACAGTGAGAGGTCTGCATACCGCAAAAAAAAAAAAAAAAAAAGACTGTTTAGAGCATTGTCTTAGCTTGGGCTGCTATAACAAAATACCATAGACCAGGTGACTTAAACAATAGATACTTATTTCTCACAGTTCTGGAGGCTGGAAAGTCCAAGATCAGGGTGCCAGCAGATTTGATTCTTGGTGAGAGCTCTCTTCCTGGCTTTCAGGGCTCTCTTCCACGGAGAGAAAAATCTCTGGTGTCTCTTCTTAATAAGGATGCCAATCCTATCATATGGCCCCACCCTCATGACCTCATCTAAACCTAATTACCTCCCAAATATCATCACTTTGGAGGTTAGGGCTTCAACATATGAATTTGGAGGGGACACAAACATTCGGTCCATAACAATGCCTATAAGCCATCACATTACTTTTTTTTTTTTTTTTTCTGTGAGCTTCATCAAAAATCCTGGCTGCAGTCACTTGTGCATTTACTAATTGACTGGTTCGCATCCACTATTTATAGAGCAGTGCTTTTTTTTTTAATTGATGTATAGTTGATTTACAGTATTGTGTTATTTTGGTGTATACAGCAAAGTAATTCAGTTATATAGATATATATTTCAGATTATTTTCCATTATAGGGTATTATAAGATATTGAATATAGTTCCCTGTGTTATATAGTAAATCCATGCTGCTTATCTATTTTATGTATAGTAGCTTGTATCTCTTAATCCTATACTGCTAATTTATCCCTCCCCTCAGTCTCTTTCCCTTTTGGTAACCATAAGCTTATTTTCTATGCCTGTGAGTCTGTTTCTGTTTTGTATATAGATTCATTTGTATTATTTTTAGGTTCCACATATAAGTGATATATATGTTTGTCTTTGTCTGACCTACTTCATGTACTATGATATCCTCTAGGTCCATCCATGTGGCTGCAAATGGCAATATTTCATTCTTTTTTATGGCTGAGTAATCATCTATTGGAAATATATACCACATCTTCTTAAAACAATCATCTGTTAATGGGTGCTTGGGTTGTTTCCATGTCTTGGCTATTGTAAGTAGTGATGCTATGAGTATTGGGGTGCATGTATCTTTTCGAATTAGAGTTTTCATCTTTTCTAGATATATGCCTGGGAGTGGGAATGCTGGATCATATGGTAGTTCTATTTTTAGTCTTTTAAGGAACCTCCATACTGTTCTCCATAGTGGCTGTACCAACTTACATTACCACAAACAGTGTAGGAGGGTTCCCTTTTCTCCACACCCTCTTCAGCATTTATTATTTGTAGACTTTTTGATGATAGCCATTCTGCCTGGTATGAGGTACTACCTCACTGTGGTTTTGATTTAGACCAGTGCTTCTTAAACTTTATTGTACATACAGTTCACCTGGGGAATTATATTAAAATGCAGATGATTCCAATTATGGGGTAGAGTTTGAGAGTCTACTTCTAACAATCTCCCAGGAAATGCTGGTGTTGTGGTATAGGGACCACACTTTGAGTAGTAAGGATATATATAACCACAAATTCTCAGAAGTATTTATTTTGAAATTTGGGAGAGAAAGGATTTGGGCTCTGTTTAAAAGTACCGAGTATGATTGTGTGCAAATGAACAATTGCTGGCTAATATTTGTTCAGTATAGCTTAATATATTAAAAATCACATTTGGTCTCAGGTAGTATATTACAGATTTATACATGAAAGTTACTGATGTTTCCATTGGCCCAATTCTCTAGATATTAGAGATCTGTCCTCCTGAGATGGGAATGAGCAAGAATCATCTCCTTTTGGGAGGAATAAATGGAAGAAAGGACAGAGATAGTACAGAGGATGTTAGACAGACAGGGATCAACAAAATTACTTGCTAAGAGCTCTATCCTTGAAAATGTCATTGAAAATTAAATTAAATTAGTATTTCTCAAATTTTAGGACACGTAAGAATCACCTAGGGTACTTGATGACAGTGCAGATTGCTGGACCCTATACCTGGAGATTCTGATTCAGTGGGTCTAGCAGTAGGACAGGAGAAGCAAAAATTTATATTTCGAACAACACCCCAGGTGAATCCAAGACTGTTGGTCCCTGGACCATTATTTTGAGAAACATTGCATTAGAAGAATTGGTAGTGGTCTCTAGAGAAGGAAAATAAAACAAAACACATAAACAAAACCAGGAAAATGTTCATATCTATTCTGATTGGAGTATTTTTGAGTTAATGTAAGAGAGAAATCACTGGTCAGTAGACAGGTCTATCAGAAATCTAACTATAAAGTAAGCAGGCTCAAACCGTGTATTAGGACTCTGAGGGAAGACTGATGACCACAGTTCATAGGAACATGAATTTGGAGTTGATTGAAATCTTAGAGTCTTTCCAGCTTTTCTGGCTGTGACCAACATTAACAGGTACATTTTATATTGTCTTCCAGGAAACACATACATGAACACTCATAGAACACGTATGTGTACATTTATTTACTTCCTCAAACAATACTCCTACAGCCTGTGGTGCACTTTTGTTTTTTGGTTATATTTAAATTAAAAGAAATTCAGGTCAGGGCTTCTCTGGTGGCGCAGTGGTTGAGAGTCCGCCTACCGATGCAGGGGACGTGGGTTCGTGCCCCCGTCTGGGAAGATCCCCCATGCCACGGAGCGGCTGGGCCCGTGAGCCATGGCCGCTGGGCCTGCGCGTCCGGAGCCTGTGTTATAACTTGCCACTTGAGAAACACTAATCTAGTATAGCCACTTTATTTTACAAATGAGGAACAAGTTTGGAGAGGTAAAACTTGTTCAAAATCATGCAGCTATGAAAAGTAGAACTCAGAGCTAGAACTCAGGTATCAGACTTTTAGTTCAGTGATCTGTCTACTGTGCCATACTGTATATCTAAGTGTTTGTTTAATTTTTCTTAGCCTGTTTTCTCTCAGGGCAAAATGATCTATTTTTAAGGACTGGATTGCCTAACTAGTTGAAACATTTTGAAGGGTACAAATGTCTTTTCCCTAAATGAACCACTAGATGGGAGTGTTTACTCCTCTGTTGATGGCCTAGTTAGCCAATCCAAGGTGAAGTAAGATTTGTATATTTGCACCCTTAAAATGTTTTATATATTGATATTTCTCTGTAGATTTGCAGAGCTTATGCCCATCCTGAAGAAACTATTTCACATGATTTTACAAGCAGGATACATTTTGTTATTTGACACTTCTTTTTCAATCTCTGTGGAAGAGAAATTTAGGAAAACAAACATGGGCTTCTAATACCCTCAAAAGAACCTCATTTTGTAGTCAGTGTGTTTTTCTTTTCCATATTCTTATTTTATAGGACATTAAATAATTATTTTCTGTTATTTCATTATTCAACATTGAAAACTAAATTTCTTTCAGAGTGGGAAGTCTATGCGGACCCTTCTGGGTTTGAAATAAGTGAAGAAAAACCCCAAACCTCAAACAGCTTTATATTCATTTTCTCCTAAGAAAGAAAATTAGTACTGTACTTTAGAAGACTCTTTTCCTCAGCTGCAGCAAGGTTGGCAGAGTGATCTATGCATGCACTGGGAGCTTCTGAGGGAGATGAGGATGAAGACAGTGCTGTTGGGGTTTCAGGGTTAAACAGCCTGAACAGTTGAGCTCTTCCTCAACCACACATTCCTCACAGCTTAAGCGTGAAGAAAAAAAGAAAAAATCAGATGGCTATCCTTGACATTTTCCTTCTATCCCTTTCTCCCTTCTCCTACTCAAGTTCTCCTTAAAAAAAATTAGTTCAAGGATATAGGAAAGAGAGGAAAGGGTAAGAAGTGTGATGGTTAATTTTGTATGTTAACTTGGCTGGGCCATGGTGCCCAGATATTTGGTCAAACATTATTCTGGATGGTTTTGTGAGGGTATTTTTTGGATGAGATTAACGTATAAATTGTTAGACTTTTGAGTAAAGTAGATTGCCTTTCATTATGTGGGTGGGCAGGTCTCCTCCAATCAATTGAAAGTTTTAACAGAAAAAAAGACTGACCCCTCTCCTCCACCCTCCCCAGAGTAAGAAGGAATTCTGCCAGCAGACTGCCTTTGGACTCAAACTGCAGCTCTTCCCTAAGTCTTTAGCAAGCTGGCCTACCCATCATATTTTAGACTTGCCAAGCCTCTGCAATCATGTGAGCCAGTTCCTTAAAATAAATCTCTCTCTCTCTCTCTGTGTATGTACATACATACACACACATACGTACACACATATGTTTGTGTATATATATACACACACAGGCACACACATTCATCCTCCTATTGGTTCTGTTTCTCTGGAGAATTCTGATTAATACAAGAAGTAAAAGGATAAGTACGAAAGATAGGGGACTTAAGAATGGTTAGCCCAGCTCGCAAATCAAAGACTCAGTTAAAGCAAATAGTAAGACAATTAGAACACTGCTATTCTGTCTTCTATTCTTCTCCCACAACTTCCTTTTTTCTGAAGCCTTGACAAATGCATTGACTATACGGTTTTTTGCACCATTATATCCTCAGTGCTTACCACAACTTTTGCCACATTCTAGGGTCTTGGTAACTATTTGTTGGTTGAATGAATGAATGAGTCGTTAGGATTCTTAATTGTACAACAGGCAGGTTAAAACAGCAAGGCAAGTCACAGCAGATGAAAATATATGACAGGTTTAGGTAATGATGAATAGTGCAAGGTTGAAGGTATTTGGGGATAGGGTGGCTAGAGATGAATTTGGAAGGGTATCCTGCTGAGAATTTGGACTTTATCCTTGTGAGAAGCAAGGAACTATCAGGCATTTTTTAGGAAGGATTATGTCCACGTTTGCACCCCAGAATGACTGCCAGTATTTTCTGAAGTTTTAGCGAAGCTCAAAGACTTTTATTTTTTATTTTTACTTTGGGTTAGATTGTCTTAAATACAAGTGTATCCCCTTGCCTCTGCCTATTTTAAGTCCCATTGGTTAAATTTTTGGCCATACTGACACAAATTGATAAAAGGAACATGGGTCTTGGATTAATGTTAAATCCTGGATTTATCACTTAAAGGCTTTATGATCTTGAGCAACTGCTTTACTTCTGAGCAGCACGATTTCTTCAGCTTTAAATATAGGCATAACTCAATGTTGAAATGTTAGAAGTATTCCCTTTAAGATCAGGAACAAGAGGAGCGTCTATCATCTGCTTTCTTTCAGTATTATACTGAAGGTTCTAGCCAGTGTGATATAGCAAGAAAAAAGAATAAATGTGTAAAGATTGGAAAATTAGTCAATAGATAAATTATTAGAATTAATACGAAAGTTTAGCAAGCCTATTAGGCACAATTTAAATATGCTAAAAGTCATTACATTTCTATACAATAGCAACAAATAGTATAATTTAATAAAATTTACAATAACATTAAGAAATGTTAAGTTCTGGGGGAAATCTAACAAGAAGAGTCCAAATACTTTATGGCAGAAATTATAAACCATTATCAAAAGACACTAAAAAAGACCTAAATAGAGAAATAAACCATATTCATGGATTAGAAGACATGTTATTGTAAAGATTTCACTTATCCCAAGTGATCTGCAGATTCAGTGCAATTCCAATCAAAGTCCCAACTGTGTACTTAAACCTAATGAGTCAATTCTAAAATTCATGTGGAAATGCAAAGGGCTAAGAATACATGAGTCATTCCTGAAGAAGTATAAGACTGGGGGACCTGCTTTACCAAAATACTAGATATCAAGATTTATAAAGCTATTAGTTCAAAGACAGACAAATAGACTAATGGGACAGAATAGAGAGATAAGAAGCCAACCCATGTATATATGAAAACTTAAAGCAGATAAGTGGGGGAAAGAATGAGTCTTTAAATAAGTGATGCTGGGAAAACAGATTATGCATGTGGCAAAAAATAGGTTCTAGATGCATTCAGATTTAAGCAATAAAAGCAAAATTATGAAATTGTTAGAAACAGTGTTGAAAAATGTCTTAATGATGTGGATGACGTGGAGTAGGGAAGGATTTCTTAAATAAGACACAGAAAGCATAAATTATAAAGGAAAAGATTCATAACCTCAGCTATATTAAAATTAAGAATTTCTATTTACCAAAGACAGCACAAAGAGTGAAAATACAAGGTACAAACTGGGAGAAGACATTTGCACTGGTAAAACTGACAAAAAGTCAGTATCCAGGATATATATGTAACTTCTACATATCAGTTAGAAAAAAAATTCATAGAGAAATGGGCAAAAACTTGAACAGGCATTTCACAGAAACAGAAAGCTGAATAGCAAATTAACCTATTAAAAAATGTTCTACCTCAGTAGTTAAGGAAATGCAAATTAAATCATAATGTAGTACCATGTCACCCCACCCATGAGACTGGCAAAAATAAAAAACTCTAACAATAAGTAGTGTTGGTGAGAATATGAAGCAAGAGGAATACTTAGACTGTGAGTGGGGATGTAAATTGGTATAACCATTTTGAAATTAAAGAAAAGTAATAAAAATACCCCATGATTCATCAGTCCCACTCCTAGTGCACATTTGCACTGAGAGACATGTGAAGGAAGTCTAGGAATGTTCATAGCAGTGCAGTTTGTAATAGTGAAAAAGAGAAAACAGTTCAAATGTCTATTGAAAATGATAAGCCTCACTTCATGAACTAGGAGCAAGGATGGTCTGACTATCTCACGTGTTGTATAGTTCATGAACAGTGTCTGCCATACCATCCAACAGAAATATTCAAAATAACTCAAATTACTTCTTAAACCCAAGAAATGTTAACATGGTCCATTATGTTCTTTCTTTTTTCCTTTCACTTAAAAAATAATTCATAGGTCTTTGGGGATAAAGAGTATGGTGTCAACAGTTGCCTCTAGGAGAGGTATAATTTGCTGAATTGAACATTTGTATTCTGGAAGGTCTAGAGGGGGTGTATACACCAAAATACTTTAAAAAACAATTTCAAGACCAACCTTGAAATCAATTTGGTAGTCTCTAACTTGCATACCTACTTTGTATTAATTCTGAGGCTGACTTACACACAATAAAATGAGACCGCAAAAGGCATGCAAAGGGTGTGGTAAGTTGTTTTGCAAAAGTAACAGGATAAATACCTGAGCAGAATGTTGTTTCCTCACAGGCTACTTGAATAATTAATGAGTACAGCAGCTGTTGTAGGAGTAGTTCATTCCCCATCCATCAAATCATAATGGTTTTATAGTGAAGGCAAATTGTTTTTATTCCAGTGCCAGGGCAACTGTTTTCTCTCTGTAGCTCACAGTTAGGAGCATATTTAACAGTACATTAAGAAAGCCAGATTTTACCAGCATCATTAGAATATTTGATTCTTATCCATCTTTCCTCATCCATCACTCAGATAGGAACTACTTTTTTTTTTTTTCCAAGAGAAAGAAAGGGAGAGAGGGTGAGAGGGAAAAGGAAAAAGGTGGGGGAGGAAATCCAGTGGGGAAAAAGGAGACTTGGGGCTGGGGAGGGGAGTAATATACTATTTCATATTCTAGGAAAAGAAAATGCTGCTGTTGACGTTTTAGGTTGTCATGTTATGCAAAATAACCCCAAGAAAACAGTGGAAAATTGAAGGGGTCAGACACACTTGGCTTCTAGTCCTGGCTTCAGCACTCACTAGGCTGTGATGCCAAATATCACTGAGAAAACGTCTTAATCTTTCTAACCCTTGGTTTCTTCATATGTAAACTAGGCAGAGTAATAGAGCCATCTTGCAGAATATGATAGTGCCTGTAAAGCATGTAGCCTAGCACATGGTAGGTGCATAATCAAGCTTAGGTTGGGGGCCCCTAGGTTCTTGAGCTCAGTGATCTATTTCATTTGCTGAAGGTTGCTTTGTAAGTGTTTTTATAACAGAGTCTTTAAAAAGAGTCTCCATACTGCCAAGTTTATGCTAGGATTTAAGCTGCAATTTCATGGTGACTAGCTCTAGAACCCCCGGGCCACAGACCAGTAGCAGTCCGTGGCCTGTTAGGAACCGGGCCACACAGCAGGAGGTGAGCGATGGGTGAGCAAGCGAAGCTTCATCTGTATCTACAGCCGCTCCCCATCGCTCCCATTGCCACCTGAGTCCCGCCTCCTGTCAGATCAGCAGCGGCATTAGATTCTCATAGGAGCACGAACCCTACTGTGAACTGCGCATGCGAGGGATCTAGGTTGCTCGCTCCTTATGAGAATCTAATGCCTGATGATCTGAGGTGGAACTGAGGCTGTGATGCTAGCCCTGGGGAACGGCTACAAATACAGATTATCATTAGCAGATAGGTTTGACTGCACAGAGACTAATAAATCAGTTGCTTGCAGACTCATATCAAAACCCTATCAGTGAGTGGCCAATGACAATTAAGCTGCATCTTACGGAGTAGACTAGACATAAGCAACACACTTCGGGTGTCACTGTCTCCCATCACCCCGAGATGGGACCATCTAGTTGCAGGAAAACAAGCTCAGGGCTCCCACTGATTCTGCATTATGGTGAGTTGTATAATTATTTCATTATATATTACAATGTAATAATAATAGAAATAAAGTGCACAATAAATGTAATGAGCTTGAATTATCCCGAAACCATCTCCCCCACCCGCAGTCTGTGGAAAAATTGTCTTCCACGAAACTGGTCCCTGGTGCCAAAAAGGTTGGGGACTGCTGCTCTAGAAGGTTCAATGATAAAATTGGTCTCTCACTGAAAATGGAATTAGCTAACAGCAAAACAGCTCTGGTACAGATTTTCTCTGTGAATAGTGCCTCTGAGCTCCAGAGTTGAAACTTGGTTAGCATCTGCATATGGATATGTCAGACATCTCAAACTCTATCCAAAATGAAGCACTTGCTTATCCATCCATGAATCTGTTTCTCTTCAGTCTTTCCCATCTCAGTGCCTTTGTGCATCCAGCTGCTCAAGCCAGAAACCTGAGTCATTACCAAATCCCTTCATCCCTCACTTCTTTTTTTTATTTTTAATTTTTTTAAAAAATATTTATTTATTTTTGTCTGCATTGGGTCTTCATTGCTGCGCGCAGGCTTTCTCTCGTGGCGAGCAGGGGCTACTCTTCTCTGTGGTGTACGGGCTTCTCACTGCGGTGGCTTCTCTTGTTGCGGAGCACAGGCTCTAGGCACGTGGGCTTCAGTAGTTGTGGCTTGCGGACTCTAGAGCACAGGCTCAGTAGCTGTGGCGCACGGGCTTAGTTGCTCTGTGGAATGTGGGATCTTCCCGGATCAGGGCTCGAACCCAAGTCCCCTGCATTGGCAGGCGGATTCTTAACCACTGCGCCACCAGGGACGTCCCCATCCCTCACTTCTTAATACAGTTCATCTCCAAGTGCCATTTAAAACTCCTTCAAATATATCTTCAATCTGTGTACTAACCCCAGTCTCTACTGCCATCACCCTAAACCAAATCATCATTTTAAAAACGTGGATTACTGCAATAGCTCTCCAAATAATCTCTCCACTTCTACTCTTATTTCCCTCCAATCCATTGGATCTTGTCATCTTCTTGCTCCAAAGCTTTGGTGGATTCCCTTTGCACATAGGATAAAAACAAAATCTTTAACATGAATTATAAAGCCCTGAGTGATATGTCCCATGCCTAACTTTTCAGCCTTATCCATCAATATTCCCTCCCTTACTCCATTAGATTAATATGGGAACTCAATTTTCCCAGTGTGAGAATTTAGATTCAGTAATGTGGTACACTTGAGGAGACTTTACCAAGATCTCAAGCATTAATTAGGTCATTTGAGAAGAGAATGACATAGGACCAAGAGGTTTGGCATATTCTCTGAAAGATGCGTTCTGGCAAAATTTTGTTATAATCTTGGAATGAAGCTACAAATAAGAACAGAATAAAGTTAACTTGTCCTAGTTACTGACTACTGTGTGTCCTAGCAGGAAGATTAAAAAACATGTAGAACACATGCCTTCATGGTATACAGCCTTGTTAAGAAGATTAAATCATGCATACATACAATACTAGGCAGAAAACAATCAACTTTGTCACCACAATCAGAGTCATCCATAAGCCGTGAAAAGATAATGGAGACAACTGGATTTTGAAGGAAGCATGGGAATAACATTGATGGAAGAGAATCAAGAGGATATATCAGATGTATGAAAAAATAGACTGGTAGGAATGAATATTCCAGGTACAGGAGCAATAAGGAGGCTATAGGAGAGAGGCATCATGCTATAAAGAGAGAAGAATCAAACAGAAGTTTCCTTTTTTTAAATTGAAGTGTAATTGACTTACAATATTGTGTTAGTTTCAGGTATACAGCAAAGTGATTCAGTATTTCTACAGATTATATTCCATTATAGGTTGTTACAAGATAATGGTATAAGTCCCTGTATTATACAGTGTATTCCTGTTGCTTATCTATATGATATATAGTAGTTTGTATCTGTTACTCCCATACCCCTAATTTGTCCCTCCCCGCTTCCCTCTCCCCTTTGGTGACCACAAGTTTGTTTGCTGTATCTGTGAATCTATTTTTCTGTTTTGCATATACATCCATTCATTGTATTATTTTTTAGATTCCACAAATAAGTGACATCATAGTATTTGCATTTGTCTTTCTCTGTCTGACATTTCATTAAGCATAATATTCTCTAGGTCCATCCATGTTGCTTCAAATGGCAGTATTTCATTCCTTTTTATGGCTGAGTAGTATTCCATTATATATATATAAGTATATATATAAATAAAATTATATAATCCATTATCTATCTATCTATCTGTCTATCTATCTCTATCACATCTTAATCCAATCGTATGTCAGTGGACACTTGTGTTACTTCCGTGTCTTGGCTATTGTAAATAGTGCTGCTATGAACATTGGGCTACATATATCTTTTCAAATTAGTTTTTTTTTAAATAAATTTATTTATTTTTATTTATTTTTGGCTGCATTGGGTCTTTTTTTTTTTTTTACAAATTTATTGGAGTATAAATGCCTTACAATGGTGTGTTCGCTTCTGTTTTATAATAAAGTGAATCAGTTATACATATACATATGTTCCCATATCTCTTCCCTCTTGTGTCTCCCTCCCTCCCACCCTCCCTAACCCACCCCTCTAGGTGGTCACAAAGCACCGAGCTGATCTTCCTGTGCTATGCGGCTGCTTCCCACTAGCTATCTATTTTACGTTTGGTCGTGTATATATGTCCATGTCACTCTCTCACTTTGTCACAGCTTACCCTTCCCCCTCCCCATATCCTCAAGTCCATTCTTTAGTAGGTCTGTTTCTTTATTCCCATCTTACCCCTAGGTTCTTCATGACATTTTTTTCCTTAAATTCCATATATATGTGTTAGCATACGGTATTTGACTTTCTCCTTCTGACTTACTTCACTCTGTATGACAGACTCTAGGTCCATCCACCTCATTACAAATAGCTCAATGTCGTTTCTTTTTATGGCTGAGTAATATTCCATTGTATATATGTGCCACATCTTCTTTATCCATTCATCCTATGATGGACACTTAGGTTGTTTCCATGTCCTGGCTATTGCAAATAGAGCTGCAGTGAACATTTTGGTACATGACTCTTTTTGAATTATGGTTTTCTCAGGGTATATGCCCAGTAGTGGGATTGCTGGGTCATATGGTAGCTCTATTTATAGTTTTTTAAGGAACCTCCATGCTGTTCTCCATAGTGGCTGTACCAATTCACATTCCCACCACAGTGCAAGAGTGTTTCCTTCTCTCCACACCCTCTCCAGCATTTATTGTTTCTAGATTTTTTGATGATGGCCATTCTGATTGGTGTGAGATGATATCTCATTGTAGTTTTGATTTGCATTTCTCTAATGATTAATGATGTTAAGCATTCTTTCATGTGTTTGTTGGCAATCTGTATATCTTCTTTGGAGAAATGTCTATTTAGGTCTTCTGCACATTTTTGGATTGGGTTCTTTGTTTTTTTGTTATTGAGCTGCATGAGCTGCTTGTAAATTTTGGAGATTAATCCTTTGTCAGTTGCTTCATTAGCAAATATTTTCTCCCATTCTGAGGGTTGTCTTTTGGTCTTGTTTATGGTTTCCTTAGGTGTGCAAAAACCTTTAAGTTTCATTAGGTCCCATTTGTTTACTTTTGTTTTTATTTCCATTTCTCTAGGAGGTGGGTCAAAAAGGATCTTGCTGTGATTTATGTCATAGAGTGTTCTGCCTATGTTTTCCTCTAAGAGTTTGAGAGTTTCTGGCCTTACATTTAGGTCTTTAATCCATTTTGAGCTTATTTTTGTGTATGATGTTAGGGAGTGTTCTAATCTCATACTTTTACATGTACCTGTCCAGTTTTCCCAGCACCACTTATTGAAGAGGCTGTCCTTTCTCCACTGTGCATTCCTGCCTCCTTTATCGAAGATAAGGTGACCATATGTGCGTGGGTTTATCTCTGGGCTTTCGATCCTGTTCCATTGATCTATAGTACTGTTTTTGTGCCAGTACCATACTGTCTTGATTATTGTAGCTTTGTAGTGTAGTCTGAAATCAAGGAGCCTGATTCCTCCAGCTCCGTTTTTTGTTCTCAAGATTGCTTTGGCTATTCGGGGTCTTTTGTGATTCCATACAGATTGTGAATTTTTTTGTTCTAGTTCTGTGAAAAATGCCAGTGGTAGTTTGATAGGGATTGCATTGAATCTGTAGATTGCTTTGGGTAGTATAGTCATTTTCACAATGTAGATTTTTCCAATCCAAGAACATGGTATATCTCTCCATCTGTTGGTATCATCTTTAATTTCTTTCATCAGTGTCTTATAATTTTCTGCATCCAGGTCTTTTGTCTCCTTAGGTAGGTTTATTCCTAGATATTTTATTCTTTTTGTTGCAATGGTAAATGGGAGTGTTTTCTTGATTTCACTTTCCAATTTTTCATCATTAGTGTATAGGAATGCCAGAGATTTCTGTGCATTAATTTTGTATCCTGCTACTTTACCATATTCATTGATTAGCTCTAGTGGTTTTCTGTTAGCATCTTTAGGATTCTCTATGTATAGGATCGTGTCATCTGCAAACAGTGACAGCTTTACTTCTTCTTTTTCGATTTGGATTCCTTTTATTTCCTTTCCTTCTCTGATTGCTGTTGCTAAAACTTCCAGAACTATGTTGAATAAGAGTGGTGAGAGTGGGCAACCTTGTATTGCTCCTGATCTTAGTGGAAAAGGTTTCAGGTTTCCACCATTGAGGACGATGTTGGCTGTGGGTTTGTCATATATGGCCTTTATTATGTTGAGGAAAGTTCCCTCTATGCCTACTTTCTGCAGGGTTTTTATCATAAATGGATGTTGAATTTTGTTGAAAGGTTTCTCTGCATCTATTGAGATGATCATATGGTATTTCTCCTGCAATTTGTTAATATGGTGTATCACGTTGATTAATTGCATATATTGAAGAATCCTTGCATTCCTGGAATAAACCCCACTTGATCATGGTGTATGATCCTTTTCATGTGCTGTTGGATTCTGTTTGCTAGTATTTTGTTGAGGATGTTTGCATCTATGTTCATCAGTGATATTGGCCTGTAGTTTTCTTTTTTTGTGACATCCTTGTCTGGTTTTGGTATCAGGGTGATGGTGGCCTCGTAGAATGAGTTTGGGAGTGTTCCTTCCTCTGCTATATTTTGGAAGAGTTTGAGAAGGATAGGTGTTAGCTCTTCTCTAAATGTTTGTTAGAATTTCCCTGTGAAGCCATCTGGTCCTGGGCTTTTGTTTGTTGGAAGATTTTTAATCACACTTTCAATTTCAGTGCTTGTGATTGGTCTGTTCATATTTTCTATTTCTTCCTGATTCAGTCTTGGCAGATTGTGCATTTCTAAGAATTTGTCCATTTCTTCCAGGTTGTCCATTTTATTGGCATAGAGTTGCTTGTAGTAATCTCTCATGATCTTTTGTATTTCTGCAGTGTCAGTTGTTACTTCTCCTTTTTCATTTCTAACTCTATTGATTTGAGTCTTCTCCCTTTTGTTCTTGATGATTCTGGCTAGTGTTTTATCAATCTTTTTTATCTTCTCCAAGAACCAGCTTTTAGTTTTATTGATCTTCTCTATCGTTTCCTTCATTTCTTTTTCATTTATTTCTGATCTGATCTTTATGATTTCTTTCCTTCTGCTAACTTTCGGGTTTTTTTGTTCTTCTTTCTCTAATTGCTTTAGGTGCAAAGTTAGGTTGTTTATTCGAGATGTTTTCTGTTTATTTTTTTATTTTTATTTTTTTTTTGCTGTACGCGGGCCTCTCACTGTTGTGGCCTCTCCCGTTGCGGAGCACAGGCTCTGGACATGCAGGCTCACTGGCCATGGCTCACCTGCCTAGCCGCTCCGCGGCATGTGGGATTTCCTGGACTGGGACACGAACCCATGGCCCCTGCATCGGCAGGCGGACTCTCAACCACTGCGCCACCAGGGGAGCCCTCCTGTTTCTTAAGGTAGGATTGTATTGCTATACACTTCCCTGTTAGAACTGCTTTTGCTGCAACCTGTAGGTTTTGGGTCATCGTGTCTCCATTGTCATTTGTTTCTAGGTATTTTTTGATTTCCTCTTTGATTTCTTCAGAGATCACTTCCTTAGTAAGTAGTGTATTGTTTATCCTCCATGTGTTTGTATTTTTTACAGATCTTTTCCTGTAATTGATATCTAGTCTCATAGCATTGTGGTCGGAAAAGATACTTGATACAATTTCAGTTTTCTTAAATTTACCAAGGCTTGATTTGTGACCCAAGATATGATCTATCCTGGAGAATGTTCCATGAGCACTTGAGAAGAATGTGTATTTTGTTGTTTTTGGATGGAATGTCCTATAAATATCAATTAAGTCCATCTTGTTTAATTATCATTTAAAGCTTGTGTTTCCTTATTTATTTTCATTTTGGATTATCTGTCCATTGGTGAAAGTGGGGTGTTCATGTCCCCTACTATGAATGTGTTACTATCGATTTCTCCTTTTATGGCTGTTAGTATTTGTCTTATGTATTGAGGTGCTCTTTGTTGGGTGCATAAATATTTACAAATGTTATATCTTCTTGGATCGATCCCTTGATCATTATGTAGTGTCCTTCTTTGTCTCTTGTAATAGCCTTTATTTAAACGGCTATTTTGTCTGATATGAGAATTGCTACTCCAGCTTTCTTTTTATTTCCATTTGCATGGAATATCTTTTTCCATCCCCTCACTTTCATTCTGTATGTGTCCCTAGGTCTGAAGTGGGTCTCTTGTAGACAGCATGTATATGGGTCTTGTTTTTGTATCCATTCAGCCAATCTGTGTCTTTTGGTGGGAGCATTTAATCCATTTACATTTAAGGTAATTATAAATATGTATGTTCCTATTCCCATTTTCTTAATTGTTTTGGGTTTGTTATTGTAGGTCTTTTCCTTCTCTTGTATTTCTTGCCTAGAGAAGTTCCTTTAGCATTTGTTGTAAATCTGGTTTGGTGGTGCTGGACTTCTCAGCTTTTGCTTGTCTGTAAAGGTTTTAATTTCTCCATCAAATCTGAATGAGATCCTTGCTGGGTAGAGTAATCTTGGTTGTAGGTTTTTCTCCTTCATCACTCTAAATATGTCCTGCCAGTCCCTTCTGGCTTGCAGAGTTTCTGCTGAAAGATCAGCTGTTAACCTTATGGGTATTCCCTTGTGTGTTATTTGTTGTTTTTCCCTTGCTGCTTTTAATATGTTTTCTTTGTGTTTAATTTTTGACAGTTTGATTAATATGTGTCTTGGCATGTTTCTCCTTGGATTTATCCTGTATGAGACTCACTGTGCTTCCTGGACTTGATTAACTATTTCCTTTCCCATATTATGGTAGTTTTCAACTATAATCTCTTCAAATATTTTCTCAGTCCCTTTCGTTTTCTCTTCTTCTCCTGGGACCCCTATATTTCGAATGTTGTTGCTTTTAATGTTGTCCCAGAAGTCTCTGAGACTGTCCTCAGTTCTTTTCATTCTTTTTTCTTTATTCTGCTCTGCAGTAGTTATTTCCACTATTTTATCTTCCAGGTCACTTATCCATTTTTCTGCCTCAGTTATTCTGCTATTGATCCCTTCTAGAGTATTTTTAATTTCATTTATTGTGTTGTTCATCATTGCTTGTTTTCTCTTTAGTTCTTCTAGGTCCTTGTTAAATGTTTCTTGCATTTTTCTCTCTTCTATTTCCAAGATTTTGGATCATCTTTACTATCATTATTCTGAATTCTTTTGCAGGTAGACTGCCTATTTTCTTTCCGTTTGTTAGGTCTGGTGGGTTTTTATCTTGCTCCCTCATCTGCTGTGTGTTTTTCTGTCTTCTCATGTTGCTTATCTTACTGTGTTTGGGGTCTCCTTTTTGAAGGCTGCAGGTTCGTAGTTCCCGTTGTTTTTGGTGTCTGTCCCCAGTGGCTAAGGTTGGTTCAGTGGGTTGTGTAGGCTTCCTGATGGAGGGAACTAGTGCCTGTGTTCTGGTGGATGAGGCTGAATCTTATCTTTCTGGTGGGCAGGTCCACATCTGGTGGTGTGTTTTGGGGTGTCTGTGGCCTTATTATGATTTTAGGCAGCCTCTCTGCTAATGGGTGGGGTTGTGTTCCTGTCTTGCTAGTTGTTTGGCATAGGGTGTCCAGCACTGTAGCTTGCTCGTCGTTGAATGAAGCTGGGTGTTGGTGTTGAGATGGAGATTCCTGGGAGATTTTCTCCATTATATATTACGTGGAGCTGGGAGGTCTCTTGTGGACCAGTGTCCTGAAGTTGGCTCTCCCACCTCAGAGGCAGAGCACTGACTCCTGGCTGTAGCACCAAGTGGTTTCATCCACATGGCTCAGAATAAAAGGGAGAAAAAGAGAAAGAAAGAAAGAAAGAGAGAAAGAGAGAAAGAGAGAAAGAAAGAAAGAAAGAAAGAGAGAAAGAAAGGGAGAAAGAAAGGGAGAAAGAAAGGAGGAAAGAAATTATTAAAATAAAAAATAAAAATGAATTATTAAGAAAAAATTTTTAAGTAAAAAAACAAAACAATAAACAAAACAAAACAAAAAATGGATGGACAGAACCCTAGGATAAATGGTGAAAGCAAAGCTATACAGACGAAATCTCACACAGAAGCATATACATACACACTCACAAAAAGAGGAAAAGGGGAAAAAATAATAAATCTTGCTCTCAAAGTCACCTTCTTAATTTGGGATGATTCATTTTCTCTTCAGGTATTCTACTGATGCAGGGTACATCTAGTTGATTGTGGAGATTTAATCCGCTGCTCCTGAGGCTGCTGGGAGAAATTTCCCTTTCTTTTCTTTGTTTGCACATCTCCCGGGGCTCAGCTTTGGATTTGGCCCCGCCTCTTCGTGTAGGTCTCCGGAGGGCGTCTGTTTTTCCCTCAGACAGGGTTAAAGGAGCAGCTGCTTCGGGGACTCTGGCTCACTCAGGCCGGGGGGAGGGAGGGGCACAGTGTGCGGGGCGAGCCTGCGGAGGTAGAGGCTGGCGGGACGTTGTAGCAGCCTGAGGTGCGCTGTGTGTTCTTCCGGGGAAGCTGTCCTGGATCCCGGGACCCTGGCAGTGGTGGGCTGCACAGGCTCCCGGGAGGGGAGGTGTGGATAGTGACCTGTGCTCGCACACAGGCTTCTTGGTTTAGGCAGCAGCAGCCTTACCGTCTCATGCCCGTCTCTGGGGTCTGCGCTTTTAGCCGCGGCTCGCGCCCGTCTCTGGAGCTCCTTTAAGCAGCGCTCTTAATCCCCACTCCTCGCGCACCAGTGAACAAAGAGGGAAGAAAAAGTCTCTTGCCTCTTCGGCAGGTCCAGACTTTTCCCCGGACTCCCTCCCGGCTAGCTGTGGTGCACTAACCCCTTCAGGCTGTGTTCACGCCGCCAGTCCTCTCCCTGCAATCGGACTGACCGAAGCCCGAAGCCCGAGCCTCAGCTCCCAGCCCCCGCCCGCCCCGGTGGGGGAGCAGACAAGCCTCTCGGGCTGGTGAGTGCCGGTCAGCCCTGATCCTCTGTGCGGGAATCTCCCCGCTTTGCTCTCCGCACCCCTGTTGCTGTGTTATCCGCAGCTCCGAAGCTTTCCCCCTGCGCCACCTGCAGTCTCCGCCCGCGAAGGGGCTTCCTAGTGTATGGAAACCTTTCCTCCTTCACAGCTCCCTCCCACTGGTGCAGGTCCCGTCGCTATTCTTTTGTCTCTGTTTTTTCTTTTTTCTTTTGCCCTGCCCAGGTACGTGGGGAGTTTCTTGCCTTTTGGGAGGTCTGAGTTCTTCTGCCAGCGTTCAGTGGGTGTTCTGTAGGAGTTGTTCCACATGTAGATGTATTTCTGATGTATCTGTGGGAAGGAAGGTGATCTCCGCATCTTACTTTTCCGCCATCTTCCTAGTTGTCCCCGCCTTCTTTTTTTAAAATCTGGCTTCTTTCTTTCTTTTTTAAAAAAATTTATTTATTTATTTATTTATGGCTGCATTGGGTCTTCATTGCTGTGCACGGGCTTTCTCTAGTTGCGGTGAGTGGGAGCTGCTCTTCGTTGTGGTGCATGGGCTTCTCATTGCGGTAGCTTCTCTTATTGCAGAGCATGGGCTCTAGGCGCGCGGGCTTCTGTAGTTGTGGCTCTCAGGCTCAGTAGTTGTGGCTCGCAGACTCTAGAGCACAGGCTCAGTAGTTGTGATGCACAGGCTTAGTTGCTCCACAGCATGTGGGATCTTTCCGGACCAGGGCTCGACCCATGTCCCCTGCATTGGCAGGTGAATTCTTAACCCCTGTGTCACCAGGGAGGTCCCCCTAAAATCTGGCTTCTTTCAGTCAGCTTAATTATTTTGAGAGTTATCCATATTATAGTAGATCACAATAATTTCTTCCTTTTTATTGGTAAGAAGTACTTCCATTGTATGGATATACTGTAGTTTACTTATCCATTCACCAGTGGATGAACATTGGGGTTGTTTCCCGATTTTGACTATTACAAGCAAAACAAATGTGAACATTTATACACAAGTCTTTGTAGGGAGATAAGCTTTCATTTCTCTTGGGTAAATATGTAGGAATGGAATGGCTAGATCACATGGTAGATGTATGTTTAGTTATTTAAAAAATCTTTTAAAAAGCAGTTTTATTGAGGTATAATTTATATACCTTAAAATTCATCCATTTTAAGTGTACAATTCAATGAATTTTAGTTAATTTACAGAGTTGTGTAAGCACAATCCAATTTTAGAAAATTTCCATCACCTCAAAAAGACCCTTGTCTCCATTTGTAGTCTTCCCTGCTCTTGTCCTTAGCTCCAGGCATCTACTTTCTGTTTCTGTAGACTTGCTATTTCTGGATATTTCATGTAAATGGAATCATGCAATATGTAGTGTTTTACATCTGGCTTCTTTCATTTTGTATAAAATTTGTGAGATTCATGCATGTTGTAATATGTATCAGTACTTTGTTCCCTTTTATTGCTGAGTGTTTATCCATTCATCCAGTGGTTGGGCATTACGTATAATGCCTCTCTGAACATTTGTGTACAAGTCTTTATATGGATATATGTCTAATTTCTCTTGGTTAGATTCTTAGGAATAGAATTATTGGGTTGTAAGGTGAACTTATTTTTACTTTTTTAAGGAACTGCCAAACTATTTTCCAAAATAGTAGTACAGTTTATATTTCCACCAGGAAAGTATGAGGGTTCCAGTTTCTCTGTAGCCTTGCCAACACTTATTGTTATTTATGTTTTGATTATAGACATTCTAGTGGGTGTGAAGTAGTTTCTCATTCTGGTTTTAACTTACATTTCCTTAATGACTTGGTGAGCAGCTTTGAATGTGGTTCTTTGCCATCCATATATTTTCTTTGTTGTCTATTCAAATATTTTGTCTAGTTTAAAAAGCTGGGTTGTTTGTTTTCTTATTATTGAGTTTTTTGAGGTACCATTAGTTTATAATATTATATGTTTCATGTGTACAACATTATAATTCAGCTTCTGCATAAACTGCAGCATGCTCACCACCAAAAGTCTAGTTTCCATCCATCACCATGCAGTTGACTCCCTTTCGCATTTTGCCCTCTATCCATCCCCCTTCCCCTCTGGTAACAACCAATCTGTTCTCTGCCTAAATATGTTTGTTTTTGTTTTGTTTTTTATTTTTAAAAATATTTTACATATGGGTGAAATCATACAGTATTTGTCTTTCTCTGCCTTACTTTTTTCATTAGCATAATACCCTCTAGGTCTATCTGTGTTGTTGCAAGTGGCAAGATTTCATCATTTTTAATGACATATATATATATATATATATATATATATATATATATATATATATATATATGCCACCTCTTCTTTATCCATTCATCCATTGGTGGGCACTTAGACTGTTTCCATATCTTGGCTATTGTAAATACTGCTGCAATCAACATAGGGGTGCATGTATCTTTTCTAATTAGCATTTTTGTTTTCTTCAGATTAATACACAGAAGTGGAATAGCTAGATCATATGGTAGTTCTATTCTTAATTTTCTGAGGAATTTCCATACCATTTTCCATAGTAAATAGAATGTAAATGCACCGATGTACATTCCCATCAACAGTGCACGAGGGTTCCCATTTATTTATTTATTATTAAGGTATAGTTTATTTATAATATTATGTAAGTTTCACGTGTGCAACATAGTGATTCACAATTTTTAAAGGTTATACGTCATTTATAAGTTATAAGATATTGACTATATTCCCTGTGCTGTACAATATATCCTTGTAGCTTATTTATTTTATACATAGTAGTTAGCACAACTTAATACCTACCCCTATCTTGCTCCTCCCTGCTTCCATCTCCCCACTGGTAACCACTAGTGGGTGTTTTTTTTTTTGTTTTTTTTGTTCTCTACATCTGTGAGTCTGTTTCTTCTTTGTTATATCCACTAGTTTGTTTTATTTTTTTAGATTCCACATATAAGTGATATTATGCCATTTTTTGTCTTTCTCTGTCTGACTTATTTCACTAATCAGGGTTCCCTTTTCTCCACATCCTCTCTAACATTGTCATTTCTTGTCTTTTTGATAATAGCCATTCTAAAGGGCATGAAGTGATATCCCATTGTGGTTTTGATTTGCATTTTCCTAATAATTAGTGATGTTGAATATTTTTTCATGTGCCTGTTGGCCATCTGTAGGTCTTCTTTGGAAAAATATCTATTCAGATCCTCCATCCATTTCTAAATTGGATTTTCTTTTCTTGTTGAGTTGTATGAGTTCTTTATATATTGTGGATATTAACCCCTTATAAGATATATGTTTTACAAATGTCTTCTCACATTCAGTAGGCTGCCTTTTCATTTTGTTGATGGTTTCCTTTGCTGGACATAAGCTTTTTAGTTTAATATAGTTGCATTTGTCTATTTTTGCTTTTGTTTCCCTTGCCTAAGGAGATGTATCCAAAAAGATATTGCTAAGACCAATGTCAAAGAGAGTACTACCTATGTTTTCTTCTAGGAGTTTTATGGTTTCAGATATTATATTCAAGTTTTGATCCACTTTGAGTTACTTTTTATGCAAGGTGTGTAAGATAGTGGCCTAGTTTTTCATTCTTTTGTGTGTGGATTTCCCAGAACCACTTATTGAAGAGAGTATTCTTTCTCCATTGTATGAGTTTGGCTACTTTGTCATAAGTTGTTCATTTGTGTATGGGTTTATTTCTGGGGCTCTCAATTCTGTTCCATTGATCTGTGTGTCTGTTTTTGTGCCGATATCATGTAGTTTAGATTATTATAGCTTTGTTTGAAATTGGGGAGTGTGATACCTCCAGCTTTGTTCTTTTTTCTCAGTATTGCTCTGGCTATTCAGGGTCTTTTGTAATGCCATACAAGTTTTAGAATTTTTTGTCCTTTTTCAATGAAAAATGTCCTTGGGATTTTGATAAGGATTGCAATGAATCTGTAGATTGTTTTAGGTAATATGGTCATTTTAACAATGGTGATTCTTCCAATCTATGAGCATGGAATGTCTTTCTGTTTCTTTGTGTCTTCTTTATTTTCTTTCAACAATGTCTTTTCCCCCCAGTTTTATTGACATATCATTGTCATACAGCACCATACAAGTTTAATATGTGCAATGTAATGATTTGACTTACATACATCATGATATGATTACCACAATAGGTTTAATGAACATCCATCATCTCATACAGATACAACATTAGAGAAATAGAAAAAAATTTTTTTCCTTGTAATGAGACTCTTAGGATTTACTCTCTTAACAACTTTCATATATAACATACATCAGTGTTAATTGTATTTATCACATTGTACATTACGTCCCTAGTACTTATTTATCTTATAACTGGAAGTTTGTACCTTTTGACTATCTTTGTCCAATTTCCCCTTCCCCCACACCTTGCTTCTGGTAACCAAAAATCTGATTTTTTTCTTTAAGTTTGTTTGTTTTTGAAGTAAAATTAACCTACAACACTATGTTAGTTCCTGTTACACAATATAGTGATTCAATATTTCTATACATTTCAAAATGATTACCATGATAAGTCTATTTATCGTATGTCACCATGTAAAGATATTACATAATTATTGACTGTGTTTCCTGCACTGTACATTTCATACCTGTGACATTTATTTTATAACTTCGTGTCTTCTTTAACTTCTTTTAACACTGTCTTATACTTTTCAATGTACAGGTATTTCACCTCTTTTGTAAAATTTATTCCTAGATATTTTATTATTTTTATTGCAGTTGTAAGTCAGATTTTTTTCTTAGCTTTACTTTCTGCTAGTTTGTTGTTAGAGTATAGAAACACAACAGATTTTTGTATATTGATTTTGTACCCTGCAATTTCACTGTATTTGTTTATTATTTCTAATAGTTTTTTGGTGGAAGTTTTAGGGTTTTCAATATATAAAATCATGTCATTCACAACCAGTGACAGTTTTATTTCTTCCTTTCCTATTTGGATGTGTTTTATTTCTTTTTCTTGACTAATTGCTCTGTCTAGGACTTCCAAATACTATGTTGAATAAGAGTGGTGAGAGCAGGCATCCTTGTCTTGCTCCTGATCTTGGAGGAATAGCTTTCAGTTTTTCATCATTGAGTATGATGTTAGTTAGCTGTGGGTTTGTCATATATGACCTTTATTATGTTGAGGTACATTCCTTCTATATCCATTTTATTGAGAGTGTTTAATCATAAATGGATGTTGAATCTTGCTAAATGCTTTTTCTTACATATAATGAGATGATCATATGATTTTTATTGAAATGTAGTTGATTTATAATATTAGTTTCAGGTATACAGCATAGTGATTCAATATTTTTATAGATTATACTCCATTTAATGTTATTACCAAATAATGGCTATATTTCCTTATGCTGTACAATATGTCCTTGTTATCTTAGTCTCAGATTTTTCTTGAGATAGGCCTCCATTGTTCTAAAATTCCCTCTTAGTACTGTTTTCGCTGCATCCCATAGACTTTGTTATGTTGTATTTTCATTTGTCTTTAGGTATTTTTAAATTTCTTCTTTGATTTCCTTGTTGACCCAGTAGTGTTCAGTAGCATGTTGTTTACTCCACATGTTTTTTATTTTTCCAGCGTTCTTTTTGTAGTTGATTTCTAGTTTCTTACTGTTGTGGTCAGAAAAGTTGCTTGATATGATTTGTCTTCTTAAATTTATTGAAACTTCTTTTGTGTCCAAACATATGGTCTATCCTTGAGAACATTTTATGTGCACTTGAGAAGAATGTGTATTCCACTGCTTTTGGAATGTTCTATATATACTTATTAAATCCATCTGGTAATGTTTCATTGAAGGCTGATATTTCCTTGTTGACTTACTGTCCGGATGATCTATCCATCTTTATAAGTGGGGTGTTGAACCCCACTGCTATTATTGTATTACTATCAATTTTTCCCTTTAGGTCTGTTAATAATTGCTTTATATATTTTGGTGCTCCTATGTTAACTGCATATATATTGATATATTGATCATTGTTATGCCTCCTTAATGGATTATCCCTTTTATCATTATAAAATGTCCATCTTGTCTCTTGTTACCTTTTTTGATATGAAGTCTATTTCGTTGGATATGAGTATGGCTACACCTGCTTTCTTTTGGCTGCTATTTGCTTGGAGTATCATCTTCCAATACTTCCCTCTGAGTCTATGTTTGTCTTTAGACCTGAGATTAGTCTTCTGAAGGCAGCATATAGTTGGTACTTGTTTTTAATCCACCAAGCCCCTCTGTGGAATGGCTCATTTTTGAGCCAATGGCTCAATTTTCATTGGTGAATTCCATCCATTTATATTGAGGGTAATTGAGATATGAGGACTTAGTACTGCCATTTGGTCTTTTGTTTTTTGGTTGCTCTGTATCTCAATTCTTTCTTTTTCCTTGTGTTTCTATCTGCTTTTTTAGTTTGGTGGTTTTCTATGACGTTTTTCCTCAGATTCCTCTTTTATTATGTTTTGTGTCTCTGCTCTAGATTTTTGTTTTGTGTTTACCATGGGGTTTGTATAAGACATCTCAAAGATAAAATGGTCCTTTATCTACTGATAATATCTTATCTTCATTTACCTATACAAGTTATGTCCTTTTCCTCTTCTCCTTTTATATTTTTATGGTCACAAATTATCCCTTTTTATATTGTGTGTTTGTTTCCAAATTGAAATTGCTATGGTTATTTTTAATGCTTTTATCCCCTTTAACATTTATGCTACAATTAAGTGTTTAACAAGATATTCTGATACAGAGTTGCAATTTTTTTATTCTGTCTATCACTTTATTCAAAGGTTAGTATACTTTGGCCTTTTCATTTCAGCTAGAAGAGATCCATTCAACATTTCTTGTAAGGGAGGTCTAGTGATGATGAATTCCCTCAACTTTTGTTTTTTTTTGTGTTTGTTTTTTTGTATTTCTCCTTCATATCATAACTTTGCTGTATAAAGTATTCTTGGCGGACCATTTTTATCTTTCAAGATTTTGAGTATGTCATTCCACTCCCTCCTGACCTGTAGAATTTCTGTTGAGACATATGCTGATAGCCTAATGGGGGTTGGGGGGTACCTTTGTAGGTTACTGTGTTTTTCTACTCCCCCACCCCTGCACTGGCTGCCTTTAAAATTCTTTCTTTATCATTGCCTTTTGACAGTGTTAATATACTGTGTCTTGGAGAAGGCCTTTTTTAATGTTGAGGCAATTATGTGTTCTCTTAGTTTCATGTACTTGTATATCTAGTTTATTCCCCCAGGTTTGGGAAGTTCTAAGCTATTATTTCTTTAAATAAGCTCTCTGCTCCCCTCTCCCTCTCTTCTCCTTCTGTGATACCCATTATCCTTATGTTGCCTTTCTAATGGAGTCACGCAGTTCTCATAGAGCATCTTTATTTTTTTTAAAATATCTTAGTTCTCTCTCTTCTTCTACCTGAATCATTTCAAGATTCAAGATCTTCAAGCTTCCTAATTCTCTCTTCCATATGGTCTGCTCTATTTCCAGTGCTTTCTAATGCATTCTTCATCACATTTACTGAGTTGCTGAGCTCCAGAATTTTTCAGAATTTTGATCTATTTGGTAAAGTATTTGTTCTATTCATTAATTTTATTCCTAAGCCCATTGAACTGCCTTTCTGAGTTTTCTTGTAGCTCATTGAGTTTCTTCATGACAACCATTTTGAATTCTCTATCACTTAGAGTACAGTCTTTTTTATTTTTTTCTCAATGGAGGAAAGAAGAATTTTATTTTATTTTTGTGATGGCTGACAGTATATTAAAATATTTTTTTAATTAAAAAACTTTTATTGAAGTATAGTTGATTTACAATATTATATAAGTTTCAGGTGTACAGCACAATGATTCAGTTATACATCTGTATACACACATATATACATATATACACATATATACATATATACACATATATATGTATATATATATTCTTTTTCAGGTTCTTTTTCCTTATTGGTTATTACATAATATTGAGTATAGTTCCCTGTGCTATATAGTAGATCCTTGTTGGTTATCTGTTTTATATGTAGTAGTATGTGTATGTTAATCCCAGTCACCTAAGTTATCCCTCCCCCACCCTCTTTTACCTATGGTAACTGTAAGCTTGTTTTTTGTGTCTGTGAGTCTCTTTCTGTTTTCAAAATATGTTCATTTGTGTCTCTGTCTTTTTTTAAGATTCCACATATAAGTGATATCGTATGATATTTGTCTTTGTCTGGCTTACTTCACTTAGTATGATAATATCTAGGTCCATCCATATTGCTGCAAATGGCATTTTTTTCATTCTTTTTTATGGCTAAGTAGTATTCCATTGTATATTTATACCACATCTTCTTTATCCCTTCATCTGTCGATGGACATTTAGCTTGTTTCCATGTCTTGGCTATTGTAAATAGTGCTGCTATGAATATTGGGGTGCATGTATCTTTTCAAATTATGGATTTCTCCAGATACATGCCCAGCAGTGGGATTGCAGGATCATACGGTAGCTCTACTTTTAGTTTTTGAGGAACCTCCATACTGTTCTGCATAGTGGCTGCACCAATTTGCATATCCACCAACAGTGGATGAAGAGTTCCTTTTTCTCCACACCCTCTCCAGCATTTATTATTTATTTTTAAAAATTAATTAATTATTTAATTAATTTTTAAAAATTTATTTATTTATTTATTTTTGGCTGCGTTGGGTCTTTGTTGCTGTGTGTGGGCTTTCTCTAGTTGCAATGAACAGGGGCTACTCTTCGTTGCGGTGCACAGGCCTCTCATTGCAGTGGCTTCTCTTGTTGCAGAGCACAGGTTCTAGGCACCCGGGCTTCAGGAGTTGTGACTCGCGGGCTCTGGAGAGCAGGTGCAGTAGTTGTGGTGCACGGGTTTAGTTGCTCTGTGGCATGTGGGATCTTCCCGAACCAGGGCTCGAACCTGTGTCCCCTGCATTGGCAGGTGGATTCTTAAGCACTGTGCCACCAGGGAAACCCAACATTTATTATTTGTAGACTTTTTGATGATGGCCATTCTGACCAGTGTGAGGTGATACCTCACTGTAGTTTTTTCTTGCCTTTCTCTAATAATTAGTGATGTTGAGCATATTTTCACATGCTTTTTAGCCATCTATATGTCTTCTTTGCAGAAATGTCTATTTAGGTCTTCTGCCTATTTTTTCTTTGGGTTGTTTGTTTTTTTGTTTTGAGCTGCATGAACTGTTTTTATGTTTTGGAGATTAATCCCTTGTCAGTCTCAATGTGTGCAAAATTTTTCTCCCATTCTGTAGGTAGTCTTTTTGTTTTGTTTACGGTTTCCTTTGGTGTGTAATAGCTTTTAAGTTTAATTAGGTCCCATTTGTTTATTTTTGTTTTTATTTTCATTCCTCTAGGAGGTGGATTCAAAAAGATATTGCTCCAATTTATGTCAAAGAGTCTCTTTACTATGTTTTCCTCGGAGTTTTATAGTTATCTGGTCTTACATTTAGAACTTTAATCCATTTTGAGTTTATTTTTGTGTATGGTGTTAGTAAATGTTCTAATTTCATTCTTTTACATGTAGCTGTCTGGTTTTCCCAGCACCACTTATTGAAGAGACTGTCTTTTCTCTATTGTATGTTCTTGCCTTGATCACAGATTACTTGACCATAGGTACATGGGTTTATTTCTGGGCTTTCTATCCTGTTCCACTGATCTTATTTCTGTTTTTGTGCCAGTACCATACTGTTCTGATGACTGTAACTCTGTAGTATAGTCTGAAGCTGGGTAGCCTGATTCTTCCAGCTCCGTTTTTCTTTCTCAAGATTACTTTGGCTATTTGGGGTCTTCTGTGTTTCCACACAAATTAAAAATTTTTTTGTTCTAGTTCTGGGAAATATGCCATTGGTAATTTGATAGGGATTGTGTTGAATCTGTAGATTGCCTTGGGTGGTATAATCATTTTGACAATATTGCTTCTTCCAATCTAAGAACATGGTATATCTTTTCATTTGTTTGTGCCTTCTTTGATTTCTTTCATCAGCATCTTATAGTTTTCAGAGTACAGTTCTTTTGCCTCCTTAGGTAGGTATATTCCTAGGTATTTTATTGTTCTTGGTGTGATGGTAAATGGGATTGTTTTCTTGATTTCTCTTTCTGACCTTTTGTTGTTAGTATATAGAAACGTAACAGATTTCTGGGTATTAACTTTGTATCCTGCAACTTTACCAAATTCATTGATGACCTCTAGTACTTTTCGAGTAGCATCTTTAGGATTTTCTATGTATAGTATCATGTCACCTGCAAATAGTGACAATTTTATTCTTCTTTTCCAATTTGGATCCCCTTTATTTCTTTTAATTCTCTGATTGCTGTTTCTAGGACTTCCAAAACTATACTGAATAAAAGTGGTGAGAGTTGTTATCCTTGTCTTGTTCCTGATCTTAGAGCAGAGATCCCCAACCCCGGGACATGGACTGGTACCGGTCCACAGCCTTTAAGGAACTGGACCACACAGCAGGAGGTGAGAAGTGGGTGAGCGAGCAAAGCTTCATCTGCTGCTCCCCATCTCTCTCATTACCACCTGAACCATTGCTTGCATTACCATCTGAAGCATCCCCCCATCACTCACATTACCACTTGAACCATCCCCTCCATTGCTCAGTTACCACCTGAATCATCCCCCTCACCCCCTGTCCATGGAAAAATTGTCTTCCACAAAACTGGTCCCTGGTGCCAGAAAGGATGGGGACTGCTGTCTTAGAGGAAATGCTCGCAGTTTTTCACTGTTGAGTTTGATGTTGGTTTTGGGTTTGTCATATATGGCCTTTATTATGTTGAGGTAGGTTCCCCCTATGTCCACTTTCTGGAGTTATTTTTTTTTATCATAAATGGATATTGAATTTTTTATCAAAATCTTTTCTGCATCTATTCAGGTAATTATATGGTTTTTATTCTTTAATTTGTTACTGTGATATATCACACAGATTGATTTGTAGATATTGAAAAACACTTGCATCCCTCGGATTGATCACACTTGATCATGGTGTAGATCCTTTTAATATACTGTTGGATACAGTTTGCTAGTTTTTTGCTGAGGATTTTCGTGTCTGTGTTCATCAGTGATATTGGCCTATAACTTTCTTTTTTTGTGGTATCTCTGTCTGGTTTTAGTATCAGGGTGATGGTGGCCTCATTGAATGAGTTTGGAGTGTTCCTTCCTCTGCAATGTTTTGGAATAGTTTTGGAAGGATAGATGTTAATTCTTCTTTATTTTTTTAACGTGTTTATTGGGGTATAATTGCTTTACAATGGTGTATTCGTTTCTGCTTTATAGCAAAGTGAATCAGCTATACGTATACATATATCCCCATATCTTCTCCCTCTTGTGTCTCCCTCCCACCCTCACCATCCCACCCATCTAGGTGGTCACAAAGCACTGAACTGATCTTCCTGTGCTATGCGGCTGCTTCCCACTAGCTATCTATTTTACATTTGGTAGTATATATAAGTCTATGCCACTCTCTCACTTCGTCCCAGCTTACCCTTCCCTCTCCCAATGTCCTCAAGTCCATTCTCTACGTCTGCATCCTTATTCCTGTCCTGCCCCTAGGTTCTTCAGAACCTTTCTTTCTTTCTTTTTTTTTTTTTTTGGAGATTCCATATATATGTGTTAGCATACAGTATTTATTTCTCTCTTTCTGACTTACTTCACTCTGTATGACAGACTCTAGGTCCATCCACCTCACTACAAATAACTCAATTTCGTTTCTTTTTATGGATGAGTAATATTCCATTGTATTTATTTGCCACATCTTCTTTATCCAGTCATCTGGTGATGGACACTTAGGTTGCTTCCATGTCCTGGCTATTGTAAATAGAGCTACAATGAATGTTGTGGTACATGACTCTTTTTGAAATATGGTCTTCTCAGGGTATATGCCCAGTAGTGGGATTGCTGGGTCATATGGTAGTTCTATTTTTAGTTTTTTAAGGAACCTCCATACTATTCTCCATAGTGAATGTATCAACGTACATTCCCACCAACAATGCAAGAGTGTTCCCTTTTCTCCACACCCTCTCCAGCATTTATTGTTTGTAGATTTTTTGATGATGGCCATTCTGACTGGTGTGGTGATACCTCATTGTAGTTTTGATCTGCATTTCTCTAATGATTAGTGATGTTGAGCATCCTTTCATGTGTTTGTTGGCAATCTGTATATCTTCTGTAGAGAAATGTCTATTTAGGTCTTCTGCACATTTTTGGATCCAGTTGTTTGTTTTTATCATAATGAGCTGCATGAGCTGCTTATAAATTTTGGAGATTAATCCTTTGTCAGTTGCTTCATTGGCAAAAATTTTCTCCCATTCTGAGGGTTGTCTTTTTGTCTTGTCTGTGTTTTCCTTTGCTGTGCAAAAGCTTTTAAGTTTCATTAGGTCCCATTTGTCTACTTTTGTTTTTATTTCCATTTTTCTAGGAGGTGGGTCACAAAGGATCTTGCTGTGATTTATATCATAGAGTGTTCTGCCTATGTTTTCCTCTAAGAGTTTTATAGTATCTGGCCTTACATTTAGGTCTTTAATCCATTTTGAGCTTATTTTTGTGTATGGTGTTAGGAAGTGTTCTAATTTCGTTCTTTTACATGTAGCTGTCCAGTTTTCCCAGCACCACTTATTGAAGAGACTGTCTTTTCTCCATTGTATATTCTTGCCTCCTTTATCAAAAATAAGGTGACTATATGTGCGTGGGTTTATCTCTGGGCTTTCTCTCTTCTTCCATTGATCTGTAGTTCTATTTTTGTGCCAGTACCATACTGTCTTGATTACTGTAGCTTTGTAGTATAGTCGGAAATCTGGGATAATGATTCCTCCAGCTCTGTTTTTCGTTCACAAGATTGCTTTGGCTACTTGGGGTCTTTTGTGTTTCCATACAAATTGTATAATTTTTTGTTCTAGTTCTGTGAAAAATGCCATTGGTAGTTTGATAGGGATTGCATTGAATCTGTAGATTGCTTTGGATAGTATAGTCATTTTCACAGTGTTGATTCTTCTAATCCAAGAACATGGTATATCTCTCCACCTGTTTGTATCATCTTTAATTTCTTTCATCAGTGTCTTATAGTTTTCTGCATACAGGTCTTTTGTCTCCTTAGGTAGGTTTATTCCTAGGTATTTTATTCTTTTTGTTGCAATGGTAAATGGGAGTGTTTCCTTAATTTCTCTTTCAGGTTTTCATCATTAGTGTATAAGGATGCAAGAGATTTCTCTCCATTAATTTTGTATCCTGCTACTTTACCAAATTCATTGATTAGCTCTCTTAGTTTTCTGGTGGCATCTTTAGGATTCTCTATGTATAGTATCCTGCGATCTGCAAACAGTGACAGCTTTACTTTTTCCTTTCTGATTTGAATTCCTTTTATTTCTTTTTCTTCTCTGGTTGCTTTGGCTAAAACTTCCAAAACTATGTTGAATAATAGTGGTGATAGTGGGCAACCTTGTCTTGTTCCTGATCTTAGTGAAAATTGTTTCAGGTTTTCACCATTGAGAACGATATTGGCTGTGGGTTTGTCACATATGGCCTTTATTATGTTGAGGTAAGTTCCCTCTATGCCTACTTTCTGGAGGGTTTTTATCATAAATGGGTGTTGAATTTTGTCAAAAGCTTTTTCTGCATCTATTGAGATGATCATATGGTTTTTATCCTTCATTTTGTTAATATGGTGTATCACATTGATTGATTTGCATATATTGAAGAATTCTTGCATTCCTGGGATAAACCCCACTTGATCATTGTGCATGATCGTTTTAATGTGCTGCTGGGTTCTCTTTGCTAGTATTTTGTTGAGGATTTTTACGTCTATGTTCATCAGTGATATTGGCCTGTAGTTTTCTTTCTTTTTGACATCTTTGTCTGGTTTTGGTATCAGGGTGATGGTGGCCTCGTAGAATGAGTTTGGGAGTGTTCCTCCCTCTGCTATATTTTGGAAGAGTTTGAGAAGGATAGGTGTTAGCTCTTCTCTAAATGTTTGATAGAATTCGCCTGTGAAGTCCTCTGGTCCTGGGCTTTTATTTGGAAGATTTTTAATCACAGTTTCAACTTCAGTGCTTGTGATTGCTCTGTTTATATTTTCTATTTCTTCCTGGTTCATTCTCAGAAGGTTGTGCTTTTCTAAGAATTTGTCCATTTCTTCAAGGTTGTCCATTTTGTTGGCATATAGTTGCTTGTAGTAATCTCTCATGATCCTTTGTATTTCTGCAGTGTCAGTTTATACTTCTCCTTTTTCATTTCTAATTTCTATTGATTTGAGTCTTCTCCCTTTTTTTCTTGATAAGTCTGGCTAATGGTTTATCAATTCTGTTTATCTTCTCAAAGAACAAGCTTTTAGTTTTATTGATTTTTGCTATTGTTTCCTTCATTTCTTTTTCATTTATTTCTGCTCTGATCTTTATGATTTCTTTCCTTCTGCTATCTTTGGGGTTTTGTTTGTTTGTTTGTTTTTTGTTCTTCTTTCTTTAATTGCTTTAGGTGTAAGGTTAGGCTGTTTATTTGAGATTTTTCTTGTTACCTGAGGTAGGATTGTGTTGCTATAAACTTCCCTCTTAGAACTGCTTTAGCAGCACCCAATAGGTTTTGGGTCATCGTGTTTTTATTTTCATTTGTTTCTACGTATTTTTTGATTTCCTTTTGATTTCATCAGTGATCTCTTGGTTATTTAGTAGTGTATTGTTTAGCCTCCAGGTGTTTGTATTTTTTACAGATATTTTCCGGTAATTGATATCTAGTCTCATAGCATTGTGGTCAGAAAAGATACTTGATACAATTTCAATTTTCTTAAATTTACCAAGGCTGATTTGTGACCCAAGATATGATCTATCCTGGGAATGTTCCATGAGCACTTGAGAAGAAAGTGTATTCTGTTGTTTTTGGGTGGATAGTCGTATAAATATCAAGTAAGTCCATCTTTTTTAATGTGTCATTTAAAGCTCGTGTTTCCTTGTTTATTTTCATTTTGGATGATCTGTCCATTGGTGAAAAAAGGGGTGTTAAAGTCCCCTACTATGATTGTGTTACTATCGATTTCCCCTTTTATGGCTGTTAGTATTTGCCTTATGTATTAAGGTGCTCCTATGTTGGGTTCATAAATATTTACAGTTGTTATATCTTCTTCTTGGATTGATCCCTTGATCATTATGTAGTATCCTTCTTTGTCTCTTGTAATAGTCTTTATTTTAAAGTCTATTTTGTCTGATATGAGAATTGCTAGTCCAGCCTTCTTGTGATTTCCATTGGAATTGAATATCTCTTTTCCATCCCCTCATATTCAGTCTGTATGTGTCCCTAGGTCTGAAGTGGGTCTCTCATAGACAGCATATGTGGGTCTTGTTTTTGTATCCATTCAGCCAGTCTATGTCTTTTGGTTGGAGCCTTTAATCCATTTAACGTTAAGGTAATTATCGATATGTATGTTCCTATTCCCATTTTCTTAATTGGTTTTGTTTTGTTATTGTAGTTGCCTTCCTTTATTTGTGTTTCCTGCCTAGAGAAGTTCCTTTAGCATTTGTTGTAAAGCTGGTTTGGCGGTGCTGAATTCTCTTAACTTTTGCTTGTTTGTAAAGGTTTTAATTTCTCCATCGAATCTGAATGAGATTCTTTCTGGGTAGAGTAATCTTGGTTGTAGGTTTTTCCCTTTCATCAGTTTAAATATGTCCTGCCCTCTTTTCTGGCTTGCAGCATTTCTACTGAAAGATTAGCTGTTAACCTTATGGGGATTCCCTTGTGTGTTATTTGTTGTTTTTCCCTAGCTGCTTTTAATGTTTTTTCTTTGTATTTAATTTTGGTAGTTTGTTTAATATGTGTCTTGGCGTGTTTCACATTGGATTTATCTTCTATAGGACTCTCTGAGCCTCCTGAACTTGACTGACTCTTTCCTTTCCCATATTAGGGAAGTTTTCAACTATAATCTCTTCAAATATTTTCTCAGTCCCTTTCGTTTTCTCTTCTTCTTCTGGGACCCCTATATTTTGAATGTAGTTGCATTTAATGTTGTCCCAGAGGTCTCTGAGACTGTCCTCAATTCTTTTCATTCTTTTTTCTTTATTCTGCTCTGCAGTAGTTATTTCCACTATTTTATCTTCCAGGTCACTCATCCGTTCTTCTGCCTCAGTTATTCTGCTATTGACTCCTTCTAGAGAATTTTTAATTTCATTTATTGTGTTGTTCATCATTTTTTGTTTGCTCTTTAGTTCTTTTAGGTCCTTGTTAAATGTTTCTTGTATTTTCCCCATTCTGTTTCCAAGATTTTGGATATCTTTACTGTCATTACTCTGAATTCTTTTTCAGGTAGACTGCTAATTTCCTCTTTATTTGTTTGGTCTGGTAGGTTTTTACGTTGCTTCTTCATCTGCTGTGTGTTTCTCTGTCTTCTCATTTTGCTTAACTTATTGTGTTTGGGGTCTCCTTTTCACAGGCTGCAGGTTCATAGTTCCCATTGTTTTTGGTGTCTGCCTCCAGTGGCTAAGGTTGGTTCAGTGGGTTGTGAAGCCTTCCTGGTGGAGGGCACTGTTGCCTGTTTTCTGGTGGATGAGACTGGATCTTGTCTTTCTGGTGGGCAGGACCGTGTTGATGGTGTGTTTTGGGGTGTCTGTGACCTTATTATGCTTTTAGGCAGCCTCTCTGCTAATGGGTGGGGTTGTGTTCCTGTCTTGCTAGTTGTTTGACTTAGGGTGCCCAGCACTGTAGCCTGCTGGTCGTTGAGTGGAGCTGGGTCTTAGCATTGAGATAGAGATCTCTGGGAGAGCTTTCTCCATTTCATATTACATGGAGCCGGGCAGTCTCTGATGGACCAGTGTCCTGAACTTGACTCTCTTACATCAGAGGCACAGGCCTGACACCCGGCCAGAGCACCAAGACCCTGTCAGCCACATAGCTCAGAAGAAAAGGGAGAAAAAAAGAAAGAAAGAAGAAAAGAAAATAAAGTTTTTAAAATAAAATATTAAAAAGTAATAAAAAAAGGAGGAAGAGAGCAACAAAACCAAAAAACAAATCCACCAATGATAACAAGCGCTAAAAACTATACTAAAAAAAGAAAAAATACAAAAAAATAGACAGACAGATCCCTAGGACAAATGGTAAAAGCGAAGCTATACAGATAAAATCACACCAAGAAGCATAAACATACACAGTCACAAAAAGAGAAAAAGGAAAAAAGAAATATATGGTTGCTCCCAAAGTCCACTGCCTCAATTTTGGGATGGTTCGTTGTCTATTCAGGTATTCCCCAGATACAGTGTACATCAAGTTGATTGTGTAGATTTAATCCACTGCTCTTGAGGCCACTGGGAGAGATTTCCCTTTCTCTTCTTTGCACAGCTCCTGGCGTTCAGCTTTGTGTTTGGCCCCACCTCTGCATGTAGGGTGCCTAAGGGCATCCTTTCTTGGCTCAGATAGGATGGGGTTAAAGTAGCAGCTGATTAGGTGGCTCTGGCTCACTCACGCCTTGGGGGAGGGAGCGATGCGGCTTGCTGGGCGAGCCTGTGGCGGCAGAGGCCACCATCACGTTGCAACAGGCTGAGGCATGCCGTGTGTTCTCCTGGGGAAGTTGTCCCTGGATCACATGACCCTGGCAGTGGCGGGCTGCACAGACTCTCAGGAGGGGAGGTGTGGATAGTGACCTGTGCTTGCACATAGGCTTCTGGGTGGCTGCAGCAGCAGCCTTAGCGTTTCATGCCCGTCTCTGGTGTCTGTGCTGATAGGCGTGGCTCCCACCGCTCTCAGGAGCTCGTTTAGGCGGTGCTCTGAATCCCCTCTCCTCACGCACCATGAAACAATGGACTCTTGCCTCTTAAGTGGTTCCAGACTTTTTTCCCCCGACTCCCTCCCGGCTAATTGTGGTGCACTAGCCCCCTACAGGCTTTGTTCACGCAGCCAACTCCAGTCCTCTCCCTGGGATATAACCGAAGCCCAAGCCTCAACTCCCAGCCCCCACCCGTCCTGGCTGGCCGGTGAGCAGACAAGCCTCTCAGGCTGGTGAGTGCTGGTCAGCACCAATCCTCTGTGCGGGAATCTCTTAGCTTTGCCCTCTGCACCCCTGTTGCTATGCTGTCCTCCATGTCTCCGAAGCTTTCCCCCCGTCACCCCCGGTCTCTGCCAGTGAAGGGGCTTCCTAGTGTGTGGAAACTTTTCCTCCTTCACAGCTCCCTCCCACTGGTGCTGGTCCCATCCCTATTCTTTTGTCTCTGTTTTTTCTTTTGCCCTACCCAGGTTCGTGGGGATTTTCTTGCCTTTTGGGAAGGCTGAGGTCTTCTGCCAGCATTCAATAGGTGTTCTGTAGGAGTTGTTCCACGTATAGATGTATTTCTGGTGTATTTGTGGGGAGGAAGGTGATCTCCACGTCTTACTCTTCTGCCATCGTGAGCGTCTCTCCTCTTCTTTAAATGTTTCATAGAATTTGCCTGTGAGGCCATCTGGTCCTGCACTTTTGTTTGTTGGGAGTTTTTAAATCACAGTTTCAATTTCAGTACTTGTGATTATTCTGTTCATATTTTTTATTTCTTTCTGGTTCGGTCTTGGGAGATTGTACCTTTCTAAGAATTTGTCCATTTCCTCCAGGTTGTCCATTTTATTGGTATATAGCTGCTCATAGTAGTGTCTTAAAATCCTTTGTATTTCTGTGGTGTCAGTTGTAATTTCTCCTTTTTCATTTCTGATTTTATTGATTTGGGCTCTCTCCCTTTTTTCTTGATGAGTCTGGCTAAAGGTTTATCAATTCAAAGAACCAGCTTTTACTTGCATTCATCTTTTCTATTGTTTTCTTAGTCTCTATTTCATTTATTTCTGCTCTGATCTTTATGATTTCTTTCCTTTTACTAACTTTAGCTTTTGTTTGTTCTTCTTTAGTTGTAAGGTTGGGTTGTTTATTTGAGATTTTTCTTGTTTCCTGTGGTAACACTGTATTGCTATAAATTTCCCCCTTAGAACTGCTTTTCCCATATCCCATAGGATTTGTATTGTCGTGTTTTCATTTTCTTTTGTCTCTAAGTATTTTTAATTTCCTCTTTGATTTCTGCAGTGATCTATTGGTTGTTTACTAGCTTATTGCTTAGCCTCCACGTGTTTGTGTTTTTTGAAGTTTTTTTTCCTTGTAGTTGATTTCCAATCTCATAGCACTGTGGTTGGAAAAGATGCTTGATATGATTTCAGTTTTTAAAAATTTACCAGGACTTCTTTTGTGGCCCAGCATGTGATCTATTCTGGAGAATGGTCTATGTGAACTTGAAAGAATGTGTATTCTGCTGCTTTCAGATGGAATGCTCTATAAATATTAACTAAGCCCATCTGGTCTAATGTGTCTTTTAAGGCCTGTGTTTCCTTATTGATATTCTGTCTGCATGATGTGTCTACTGATGTAAGTGAAGTGTTAAAGTCTCCCACTATTATTGTGTTACTGTCAATTTATCCTTTTATATGTGTTAACATTTGCCTTATATATTGAGGTGTTCCTATGTTCTGTGCATATATATTTATTACAAGTGTTATATCTTCTTCTTGGATTGATTCTGTGATCATCATGTAGTTTTGTTCTTTGTCTCCTGTAACAGTCTTTATTTTAAAGTCTATTTTGGGGAATTCCCTTGTGGTCCAGTGGTTAGGATTTGGTGCTTTCACTGCCATGGCCTGGGTTCAATCCCTAGCTGGTGAACTAAGATCCCCCAAGCTGCACAGTGGCCAAAAAACAAACAAACAGACAAATAAAGTCTATTTTGTCTGATATGAGTATCACTACTTCAGCTTCCTTTGATTTCCATTTTCATGGAATACCTTTTTCTATCCCCACACTTCCAGTCTGTATGTGTCTCTAGATATGAAGTGGGTCTCTTGTAGACAGCATCCTTATGGGTCTTGTTTTTGTATCCATTCAGCCAGTCTATGTCTTTTGATTGGAGCATTTAATCCGTTTATATTTAAGGTAATTATTGATACATATGTTGTTATTGCCATTTTGTTAATTGTTTTGGATTTGTTTTTGTAGGTTTTTTTTATTCCTTTCCTCTTTTGTTATCTCCTCTTGTGATTTATGACTATCTTTAATATTGTGTTTGGATTCCTTTTTCTTTTTTGTGTGTATTATCTATTATAGATTTTTGTAGTTACCATGAGGTTTTGCTCTAGCAGTCTATATGTATACATGATTGTTTTAGGTTGCTGATCTCTTAATTTCAATTGCATTTCAGGTATCCAGCATTTGTGCCAGAGGAACTCACGATTGCTCGTTTTGATATCATATTTGTGTGTCCATGATTTCCTACACTTACTGTATGTTTGCTTTACTAGTGAGCTTTCCCATTTTGTAATTTTCTTGTTTCTAGTTGTGGCCTTTTTTTTCCACTTAAAGAAGTTCCTTTAGCATTTGTCATAACACTGGTTTGGTGGTGCTGAATTCTTTAAGCTTTCATTTGTCTGTAAAGCTTTTGATTTCTCATCGAATGTGAATGACAGCCTTGCTGGGTTGAGTATTTTTGGTTGTAGCTTTTTCCCTTTCATCACTTTAAATATATTTTTCCACTCCCTTCTGGCCTGTAGAGTTTCTGCTGAAAAATCAGCTGATAGTCTTATGGGGATTCCCTTGTATGTTATTTGCTGCTTTTTCCTTGTTGCTTTTAATATTTTCCCTTTGTCTTTAATTTTTGTCAATTTGATTAGTATGTGTCTTGGTGTGTTCCTCCATGGGTTAATTCTATAAGGGACTCTGTGCTTCCTGGACTTGGGTGACTGTTTATCTTTTTGAATATTTTCTCAGGCTCCTTCTCTCCCTCTTCTCCTTCTGGGACCCCTATAATGTGAATGTTCGTGTGTTTGCTGTTGTCCCAGATGTCTCTTAAACTGTCCTCATTTCTTTTCATTCTTTTTTCTTTATTCTGTTCCATAGCGGTGATATCCACCACTGTGTCTTCCAGTTCAATGATTCATTCTTCTGCCTCATTCATTCTGCTATTGATTCCTTCTAGTGTGTTTTTCATTTCAGTTATTGTATTCTTCAACTCTGTTTGGTTGTTCTTTATATTTTCTATCTCTTTGCTAAGAACTTCTTGTGACTTCTCAGTCTGTGCATCTGTTCTTTTTATGAGTTCTTGGATCATCTTTGTAGCCATTTCTTGGAACTCTTTCATGGGTAGGTTGCCTATCTCCACTTCACTTAGTTGTTCTTCTGGGGTTTTATCTTGTTCCTTTGTCTGGAACATATTCCTTTGCCATCTCATTTTTGAATTTCTATTTGTATTTTTATGTATGTAGTAGCTTGGTTACATTTCTCAACCTTGGAGTGGTCTTCTGTAGGGGCTGTCCTATGTGTCCCAGAAGTACACTCCCCTCTCATCACCCAAGAGCCAGGGACCAGCTGGTTCCAGGGTAGGTTCTGACCTGTGTTTGTGGACTCAGTTCACAGGCTGCAGGATTGTAGTTTCCTTCCTTCTGGTGTCTGGCCCCTGGTGGGTGAGGCTGGTCTAGAGGCTTGTGCAGGCTTCCTGGTGGGAGGAGTCAATGCCTGCCCACTGGTGGGTAGAGCTGTTTCTTGGCCCTCTGGTGGGCAGGGCAGTGTCAAGGGGCATGTCTTAGGCTGGCTGTGGGATCAGGAAGTCTTTAGGCAGCCTGTCTACTGATGGGTGGGCTTGTGTTCCCACCCTATTGGTTGTTTGGCCTTAGGTGTCCTAGCACTGGAGCTTACAGGCTACTGGGTGGGCCCAGGTCTCCATGCCAAGGAACCAAAATGTCTGCATTTAGTCAGAGGTCATTTAGGTCCTTGCTGTGTCCACCACCAGCTTTTTTGACCCCAGAGAGGGACACAGCCATCCCCTGTCTCCCCAGGAGACCTTTCAAGACCTGCAGGTAGGTCTGGGCTAGACTCCTATGGAGTCACTACTTTTGCGCTGGGTCTTGGTGCATGTGAGACCTTGTGTGTGCTCTTAAGAGTGGAGTCTCTGTTTCCTCCAGTCCTGTGGAGCTCCTGCAATCAATTGCTGGCATTCAAAGCCAAATGCTCTGGGAGCTCCTCCTCCCAATTCTGGACCCCTAGGCTGGGGAGCCTGGCATGTGGCTCAGAGCTCTCACTCCTGTGGGAGAACTTCTGCAATATAATTATTCTCCAGGTTGTGGGTCACCCACCTGTGTGGTATGGAATTTGATTATATCAAGAGTGCACCCCTCCTACTGTCTTGTGGTTTCTTCTTTGTGTCTTTGGATATAGAATACCTTTTTTTTTTTTTGTAGAGTCCAGTCCTTTTAATCGATGGTTGTTCAGCAGTTAGTTGTGATTTTGGTGTGTTCATGAGAAGAGGTGAGCTCAAGGTCCTTTTACTCTGCTATCTTGTCCTCACAGTCTTTCAAGATTTTAAGTTTGGTTTCTGGAGAATTGTCATTTTCTTTTCTTTTTTCTTTTTAACATCTTTATTGGAGTATAATTGCTTTACAGTGTTGTGTTAGTTTCTGTTGTATAACAAAGTGAATCAGCTATATGTATACATATATCCCCATATCCCCTCCCTCTTTCATTTTCTTTTTAAAATATCGTGTCACTATGGTTTTTCATGGTGCTTGATGACTTGTTCCTCTGTGGTGTACTTGAAGTAGTGAACATCTTTCTTGTTTAGGTAGAGCTTTTGTTCAATTTGATTTTAATTTTTCAACGGGTTGGTAATTAAGTCCTTCCTTTTGTTTTTTACTAGGTGGTGCTATAGCACAAGTTTTAGGTTTCTCTTGCTTGAGATGGCTCTAGCTATATTTGAGAATCAGCACTTTGCTTCCTCTACCACCTCTATCAGAGGTGTTACCAGTGCCCTTGTTATTGCTACTTGTGCTCCTGGGGTCACTGGTGTCTTGTTGCTGGTGCCAGTGCTATTTCTGGCATTGCTGCTGGGGCACCAGAATGGTGGGTGGCTCTGCTGTGTCCAGGTTCACCTGGGTTGTGAGCACTGTCACTGTGGCAGGGAGAGGGGGAAATTTGGGACAAGCCAGGATTATGGTTCCCTCTACCACTTCTGGAGTTGTCATGTTCATGGGTGACTGGAGTCATGGGTGCCACTGTGGTGGTAAGAACTAGATTGTGGGCCCTGATGCTACTGCTGCCCAGTTGCTTGTGGATGTGGGTGCTGCTGCGGCTTAGAGGCCAGACTTGTGTGCACCACCTCTGTTGCTGCTATCAGGTTCTCTGGGGCTGCAGCCTCAGCCACCATGGCCAGGAGGACCAGGATAGCTGTACTGCCTCCACTCTTCCCCCAGTTCTGTCTGTTCTATGAGTTCATATCCACCCACCTTTAGATGTACAAACGTGTGGATCTCTCCAGCATCCTGATGTGTTGGGCAGCAGAGCCTTTGTTAAATTATGCGTGTTTTACTAGTTATAGATAGAAGGGGAGAGGTAAAGGGACTGTCTCATACTACCATAATGCTGACATCACTGTGTCTTACTGTGTTTTAAGAGTTCTTCATATAGTCTAGATATGTCTTTTAGCAAATACATGTTTTGCAAATGTTTTCTTATAGTCTTTGGCTTGTCTTCTCACTCTTTTTAGTACCATCTTTCTAAGAGCAGAAGTTTTTAATTTTGATGAATTCCAAAATATCAAATTTTTAAATTTTATAGATCATATTTTTGATATCCTACATAAAAAATCTTTAACCCAGTGTCACATAGATTTTCTCTTATGTTTTCTTCTAGATTTATAGTTTTACCCTTTACTTTTTATGTCTGTGATTCGTCTTGAGTTTTCATATGTAGTGCAAGGTATGGCTTGAAGTTTAATGGTTTTTTTCTTTTCGTTCGTTCTTTCTTTTTTTGTTTTTTGCATATGGATATGCAATTGTTCCAACACCATTTTTTGAAAAGATTACCTTTTTTTTTTCTATTGAATTGACTTCGCATCTTTGGGAATAATCTGTTGTGTATATATAGTTGAGTCTATCTTTGAACTATCTATGCTGTTCCACTGATGACTTTGTCTATCTTTATGGAAATACCACACTCTTAACATAAATGTAGCTTTATAATAAGTCTTGAAAGCAAATAGTAGAGACCTCTAGTGTTGTTTTTCTTTTTAGAAATTGTTTTGGCTATTCTAGGTCCTCAGAATTTCTATGTACATTTTAAAATCAGATTGGGATTTTGATTGGGATTGCACCAAACATATATCAACCTCAGGAGAATGGACATCTAACCATATTGAATCTTCTGACCCCTGAACAAGGTATGTCTTTCCATTTATTTAGGTCTTCTTTAATTTCTCTCAGTTGTGCTTGGTAGTTTTCAGTGAACAGGGCTTGCACATCTTTGTCAGATTTATCCCTAAATACTTTAAAATACCTAATTGTATTATAAATGGTAAAGATTTAAATTTCCAATTGTCTTTTGTTATTATATTATATAGAAATAAAAGTGATTTTTGTGTATTGTAACATCCTGGATCTTTGTTAAACTCAATTTATAGTTCTATTAGCTTCTTTGCAAATTACATCAGACTTTCTACATGGATGATTATGTTATTTTAAATAAAGACGGTTTTACTTTTTGTTTTCCAGTCTGGATTATTTATTTCTTTGTCTTGCCTTATTGCAATGACTAGAAGCCCCAATAAAATGCTAGATACAACTGGTGAGAGAAAAAGAAAAAAAGAGGTGGTGAGAGTGGACATCCGTTCATTGCTCTTGATCTTATTCAGTCTGTTGCCATTAATTATGATGTTCGCTGTAAGTGTGCTTTGGTCTATGCCCTTTATCATGTTTAGAAGTTGCCTTTTATTTCTAGTTTATTGAGTACTTTTATTAGGAATGGATATTAGATTTTGAACTGCTTTTTCTGCATCTATCGACATCATCGTATTATTTTTCTGTTTTAATTTGTTAATGTGGTAAATTACATTGATTTTTGAATATTTAACCAACCTTGTATTCCTGGGATAAACCCCACTTGGTCATGATGCATTTTTATATCTTTTAAATATATGTTTGTGTGTGTGTATCCTTTGTATGTATTATATATCCTTTTTCTGTATTGTTGGGTTTGATTTGCTAAAATTTTATTTAGTATTCTTTTATCTTTGTTCATGAAAACTATTGGTCTGTAGTTTTCAATGTCTTTGGTTTTTAGTGTAACACTTGCTGCATAGAATTAGTTCAACAGAATTCCCTCAATTTTTTGATAGAGTTTGTTTAGAATTGATATTTCTTCCTTAAATATTTGGAAGAATTCAACAATGAAGACTGGAGTTTTTAATGAGAAGATTTTAAACTACAGATTCACTTAAAAAAAATTTTATTGGACTATAGTTGATTTACAATGTTGTGTTAGTTTCAGGTGTATAGCAAAGTGAATCAGTTATACATACACATATATCCACTCTTTTTAAGATTCTTTTCCCTTATAGGCCATTACAGAGTATTGAGTAAATCAATATAGGGCCATTCATATTGTCTGTTTCTTCTTGAGTAAGTCTTGATAGTTTGTATCTTTCAAGTAATCTGTCTATTTTTATTAAAATTGCCAAGTATTGTCCATAATATTCCCTTTTTTATCCTTTTAATATCTTTAGAATCTATACTGATGACAACTCTCTTACTATTGATGTTGGTAATTTGTATCATCATTTTTTTCCTAATCAATCTGGTAAAAGATTTATCCATTTTATTGCTTTTTCTGCAATATCGAGCTTTTGTTTCCATTGATTTCTCTATTGTTTTTCTGATCAATTTAATATTAATAAATTATTATATAATTTTTTAGTTATCCCATTTCTATATTTTGGAACATCTATGCTCTTATCCAATGATTTTTTGAAGGAATATGAGTCATTCTTTCATTTTTGCTTTTAAATCTTTTTATATTTATAATGTAATATTTGATGTATATGAAAGACTATATGTAACTTATTGGTAGGTTAAGAAGTATGATCAAATAAACCTCTATGAACTTAGTGGATTACTTCTATACCTGTAAGATCACATCCATTCTGATTCCACCCCCACCCCGACCATCACACTTTATTTCTTAGAGGTTTTTTCTTAAAGTCATGGAGGGATTTGATTGTGCCTTTCTATATTCCAATTATACCTAAGAAAGATTGTTCTTGGGTTTGCCTGTCTTTCTAAACAAACATTCACTGAGTGGTTGCAATGTGCAAGGCAATTCTTATCAGTGTCCTAAGAAGCAGGTATTACCATCACCTCTTCTATGGATGAGTTTGCTTTAAGCCACATTCAACAGAAAACCCACCATTAGCTTAAGCAAACATGGTTTTATTTTTCTCTCTCAACAAGAAAGTCTGCAGTTAACACTACAAGACTAGTATGGCAGCAAGAAAATGTCACGTGTGACCTGGAGTCTTACATTAGTTTCCCCAGAAGTAGATTCCGATTAAGGAATTTATCAGCATGTGATTTACTAAGGAAGTGTTCCCAAGAAATACTGCTATGGGAGTTGGGCAGGGCAGGGATGGACAGGGATCTAAACAAGAATGTGATCTCATGCTGAAGTCCAGCAGAGGGTAGCTTCCACATGAACCCTGTAGGGGAATTTTTGAGTGAAATTTAAGACAGAGTTGTTTCACCCAAAACAAGGGAGCTGGGCTTTCAGGAGCTTTATAAGGCTGGTGGAAGGAATGCAAACTCACAGAAACTTTTATCTCTCTGTGCAAGAGAGAAAAGCAGCATCAGTACTATAAGTGCAGTCTTTGTAAGAAGAGATGCAAGTGCTGGATATTGAAAGCACACAGAAAGTGGTGGTGGTGGTGGTGGTGTGGGTGTATGGTACACACATACATGTTACCAAAGAATCCAGTATAAAGAAACTTAAGATTTGAGCATAACACGAATATTGTTCTCTACACCAGCGTTCTCCCATTTTTCCTCCTGCCATTTTTAATATGTAAGCCTTTGTCTCCTTGCTTACTGCTTCATGGTCAGTTTTCTGCTGCACATTCAGCCTCATACTATGGTCTAGGTAGGAAGAAGGGGAGAGGGTGAAAGACTGAAAAAGGACATGCCAGCTGAATATGTCCCCTTTAAAAAGTTTTTCTCAGGGACTTCCCTGGTGGCACAGTGGTTAAGAATCTGCATGCCAATGCAGGGGACATGGGTTCGAGCCCTGGTCTGGGAGAATCCCACGTACCGTGGAGTGGCTGAGCCTGTGTGCCACAACTGAGCCTGTGTGCCACAACTGAGCCTGAGCTCTAGAGCCCGTGAGCCACAACTACTGAGCCTATGTGCCACAACTACTGAAGCCCGCACACCTAGAGCCTGTGCTTTACAGCAAGAGAAGCCACTGCAATGAGAGGCCTGCGAACCACAGTGAAGAGTAGCCTCCACTCACAGCAACTTGAGAAAATCCACACAAAGCAATGAAGACCCAATGCAGCCATAAATAAATAAATAAATAGTTTTTCTCAAACCATTATACTGTCTATCTTTTATTGTCCAGAACGGTTTCAAATGGTTACCACATTACTGTGTGGAAGTCTGGGAAGGAGTGTATTTTTAGTTGGGCATATTGCTGCCCAGGTCAAAATGAGTTTCTGTGGGCAAGGAAGTAGGGGTGGTGCTGATAGATAGTAAGTAAATAACTACAATATTTGGTATCTCCTCATTTTTGCAGAGGATAAACTGAGATTGAGAGAGGTTATATAATTTGCTGAAGTTGCACAGGCAGTAAACAGTAAACCAAGCCTATGTTCTTTTTTTGTTTTTTAATATTTATTTATTTATTTAGCTGCATCGGGTTTTCATTGTGGCACGCGGGTTCTTTTGTTGTGGGGCACATGCTTCTTTCTAGTTGTGGCACATGGGCTCTAGAGCATGTGGGCTTTGGAACATGCGGGCTCTAGAGCACACAGGCTCAGTAATTGCAGTGCATGGGCTTAGTTGCCTCGCAGCATGTGGGATCTTAGTTCCCTGACCAGGGATGGAACTGGAGTCCCCTGCATTGGAAGGTGGATTCTTAACCATTGTGCCACCAGGGAAGTCCCAGCCTGTGTTCTTAATATGCTAGGCAGTGCTTCATGCGTTCTCTTTATGGGAGTGTCCTCTGGGTTAGGGACTGTAATTGGACTTGAGGAAGTGTTTCATCATCTTGGCACTTCAACAGGAAGTAGCTCATTGATACATCCAGTATATATGGCATATATTTAAGGAGTATCTGCTAGAAGATGAGATTTCTGAGCTGTAGAGCTGATAGTATGAGGGGAGAAGGAGTTTTAGGACCAGACTGTCCCAAACCCAACTGGAGTATCCCAGCTTAAGATTTCTCTATCCACCATGCAGTTTCTCAGCATGAGGCGCAAAGGTTGAAATTGGTGGGGGTTTTTTTTTTTGGATTGTTTTTTTCTGCAGATATGGGGGTTGTGAATTAATCCTTTTAGACTTTAAACAACCTGTTGCATTCTACTTAAATTAGGAATTTTCTTTCCCCAACTCCCCAAATTTCAACTCTTACTTAGTTTTCTTTCCCAATTCTAAGTCACTTTACTCATTCAAATAAAATTTTCCTGACAATATTTCAAGGTGTCCAATAAATGCATAAAAATGTAAAGAACATAAATAAAATGAGGGAAAACTAAATTTTGACATAATTGTCATTTCTGATAAAATGAAATGGGCAAATTCATTCTGGTAATATGTGTTATCCAACATCAAAACAAATGCAAGTTTGGAAGTTTTAGCCACAACAATCAGAGAAGAAAAAGAAATAAAAGGAATCCAAATCAGAAAAGAAGAAGTAAAGCTGTCACTGTTTGCAGATGACATGATACAATACATAGAGAATCCTAAAGATGCTACTAGAAAACTACTAGAGCTAATCAATGAATCTGGTAAAGTAACAGAATACAAAATAAATGCAGAGAAATCTCTTGCATTCCTATACACTAATCATGAAAAATCAGAACAAAAATTAAGAGAACACTCCCATTTACCATTGCAACAAAAAGAATAAAATACCTAGGAATAAACCTACCTAAGGAGACAAATGACCTATATGCAGAAAACTATAAGACACTGATGAAAGAAATTAAAGACGATACAAACAGATGGAGAAATATACCATATTCTTGGAAAAGAAGAATCAAGATTGTGAAAATGACCAAACTACTCAAAGTAATCTACAGATTCAGTGCAATCCCTATCAAACTACCAATGGCATTTTTCACAGAACTAGAACAAAAACTTTCATAATTTGTATGGAAACAAAAGACACCAAATAACCAACGCAATCTTGAGAAAGAAAAATGGAGCTACAGGAATCAGGCTCCCAGACTTCAGACTATACTACAGAGCTACAGTAATCAAGACATTTATGGTGCTGGCACAAAAACAGAACTATAGATCATTGGAGCAGGATAGACAGCCCAGAGATAAACCCACGCACATATGGTCACCTTATTTTTGATAAAGGAGGCAAGAATATACGATGGAGAAAACACAGCCTCTTCAATAAGTGGTGCTGGGAAAATTGGATAGCTACATGTAAAAGAATGAAATTAGAACACTCCCTAACACCATACACAAAAATAAGCTCAAAATGGATTAAAGACCTAAATGTAAGGCCAGACATTCTAAAACGCTTAGAGGAAAACATAGGCAGAACACTCTATGACATAAATCACAGCAAGATCCTTTTTGACCCACCTCCTAGAGAAATGGAAATAAAAACAAAAGTAAACAAATGGAACCTAATGAAACTTAAAGCTTTTGGCACAGCAAAGGAAAACATAAACAAGACCAAAAGACAACCCTCAGAATGGTAGAAAATATTTGTTAATGAAGCAACTGACAGAGGATTAATCTCCAAAATTTACAAGCAGTTCATGTAGCTCAATATCAAAAAAACAAAAAACCCAATCCAAAAATGGGCAGAGGGCCTAAACAGACATTTCTCCAATGTAGACATACAGATTGCCAACAAACACATGAAAGGATGCTCAGCATCACTAATCATTAGAGAAATGCAAATCAAACCTACAATGAGGTATCACCTCACACCAGTCAGAATGGCCATCATCAAAAAATCTACAAACAATAAATGCTGGAGAGGGTGTGGAGAAAAGGGAACCTTCTTGCACTGTTGGTGGGAATGTAAATTGATACAGCCACTATGGAGAACAGTGTGGAGTTTCCTTAAAAAACCCAAAGTAGAATTACCATATGACCCAGCAATCCCACTACTGGGCATATACCCTGAGAAGACGATAATTCAAAAAGAGTCATGTACCACAATGTTCATTGCAGCTCTATTTACAATAGCCAGGACATGGAAGCAACCTAAGTGTCCATCAACAAATGAATGGATAAAGAAGATGTGGCTCATAGATACAATGGAATATTACTCAGCCATAAAAAGAAATGAAATTGAGTTATTTGTAGTGAGGTGGATGGACCTAGAGTCTGTCATACACAGTGAAGTAAGTCACAAAGAGAAAAACAAATACCATATGATAACACATATATATGGAATCTCAGAAAAAAAAAAAAGAAAGGTTCTGAAGAACCTAGGGGCAGGACAGGAATAAAGACGCCGATATAGAGAATGGACTTAAGGACACGGGGAGTGGGAAGGGTAAGCTGGGACGAAGTGAGAGAGTGGCATGGACATATATACACTACCAAATATAAAATAGATATCTAGTGGGAAGCAGCCGCATAGCACAAGGAGATCAACTTGGTGCTTTGTGACTACCTAGAGGGGTGGGATAGGGAGGGTGAGAGTGAGAAACAAGAGGGAGGAGTTATGGAGATATATGTATTTGTATAGCTGATTCACTTTGTGATAAAAGCAGAAATTAACACACCATTGTAAAGCAATTATACTCCTGTAAAGATGTTTAAAAAAAAAATGCAAGTAAATGACAAAAAGCTACCATACATTTGAATGTTTTAATCAAATAATACTGACTATAGTGATGGTGGAAAATATTTTTTTAAAAAAGGAAAATTAAACTTGTAAAATAAGATAACCTGATTGAAAGATATCTAAATAAGCAGTTGGAAGTCCCAGGTTAAAGTTTTAATGCAAGTGTATGTTGGCTGTTTGATCTTGGGTAAAAGTCACTGAATACCTCCTTTGTACTGGCCACCATGATGGGCACTATGAGTACAAAGGTGAAAAAGACACAGTCTCTTCTCTGAAAAATCTTACTTAATTTTTTTTTTTTTTTCGGTACGAGGGCCTCTCACTGTTGTGGCCTCTCCCGTTGCGGAGCACAGGCTCTGGATGCGCCGGCTCAGCGGCCATGGCTCACGGGCCTAGCCGTTCCGCGGCATGTGGGATCTTCCCGGACTGGGTCATGAATCCGTGTCCCCTGCATCGGCAGGCGGACTCTCAACCACTGCGCCACCAGGGAAGCCCCTTACTTAATTTTGAATCACCAAAAATATTAGACAAATGACCTACTCCACTTAACAACATTGATGGATTGGTGTATGCTTACTTTCACTTAAGAATTTCACAATATGAGTCATTTTATCATAAAATCATTATGGTCTCACATACTTTTGAAAAATACAGTTTATTCAAGAATATGAACAATGTAATGGATATATTTGGTTACTTAATAATAATCGTTTAAGTATATCATACAGATACACATGGTCAACATTTAGTGTTTTTCAGAGGGAGTGATATAGATTCTGCTTTTATTTTTGTCTCTATAGTAAAATTATTGACAAAGTAATGAATCAAAGATATATTGTTCTATAATTGTTTGCACTCATACAGTAATTCTCAGCCTCTTTTATTTTATGTTCCATCAACAGTTATATTCAATATATCTCAACAAATTAAAAAGCCGACACTTTCAGAAAAAGTCATTTTATAAGTATTCTGTCATTATGTTTGTCATTTATTATCAGTATTACACCTGTGAAGAATTACAGTAGAAATTGCTAAGGTTTTAAAATAAGCAAAAATTATTTAGTAGTTGAGAAATGTTATTATATGGTTGAGTATAAACTTTAGTAGCAATAAAACACAAAGACGTTTAATGAAGAATACTGCCATAAATAGGTTTACATAAAATTCTACACCATCAGGTAGAAAAAGCAGAATAACAATGTTGGCATTCAGAGGTCAGGTTACGTGGAAGTGAGGTCAGGGGGTGCAGAAGGACACAGATGGTCAAAAGAAATGGAGAAAGAACAGAAGTCAAGTGAATATTCCATAGTAAGCAGGGTTATTGGGAAGCTAAACAACAAAAGGCCTTGTGCATGTCGGAAGAAAGGATGAGAAGAAATTTTGTCCAAGGTAATGAATATATCAAAAGTCATAGATTCCTGGAAGCCAGGGTCAGAAGAACATATGAAGGATAACCAGTTATTGAAATTGTAATGTTAATCCTATGTCCCGTCTAAGCTCTAGTAGGTTAGAGGACTTATGTCCACACCATGGTACTTGGAACCCATGGTACTTGGAACCCATGGTACTGGGATGCCCAAACATATATTGTGGCTCAGTGCTTTTAAAAATATTCTAGTTTGTTAGATATTCCTAATAATTTCAATTTCATGTCTGAACTAAAATTTATTTCACTTTCTAATGTAAGAATGCCTTGCTTAAAGTTAACTCAGTCTATAAAAATCAGAATTTTAAAAGTGAGTTAGAGGTGAAATTATTCACTTTTAAAATACTAGATTTGTTTTCCTTAATTTTTAAATTATCCTTGCCTTTTCACATATTTATATTACCTGTCTAACTATATAGGCATCTGAAGTTTCGGTATTTACAAACTTGGTGTTTTATTCCAGTTGTGAAATGGTAAATCTGTGTAGCTTCCAGTTGTTTTTTTTTATTAGTGGCTCTAGTGTTTGAGGCTATTATTTGGAACGAGGGAGAATTATGTCCCTATGTAGCTCTTTAAATTGATCCCTGTCTAAAGCAAAATTGCGGATCAGTCCCTTTGCTTCTCCCCAGAGGTCTCAGCTCAAAATATGAAGAAGTTCTTTCAGGACTGAAAGAGGAAAAATGTAAAGGTCAGGCTGTATCTCTTCAGAATGTTGGCAAATCTCTTTACCAATATGCTATTTAATATACCAATACTTGTACTGAATATGCAGTGATACAGAGGGAAATAAAAAACAGAACTGAAGGATTATAAAAAATATTTTTATACATAATAAGGAAAACATTCCTCAGCATACTAAACATTCCATTTCCCTTCATGTTATCTGTCTCTTTATCGCTTATCCTTTCTCCAGTGGTAGCTGTTTGGACTACTCAACCCAAGATCTGCAGCTTTCCATCATATTAAGTTTGAGAGCTTAAATATGGTATTCTCTTCATTTGAATCCTCAGGGTGTTCCCCTCGTTTAATAAGAGCTAGGTGGTTATCCTTTACTCCTAGAAACACTCCAGGATTGCTCTTACATTCAAATGAAACACATTGGGAGGTCTCCTCATGAAGGACAAAGAAGGCCTGTTCTGGCAATTGGTTTTCACATTTTTGTAGCTGAGGAAGACAAGAGAGAAAGTAACCAATATGTGAGTTGGAAGTTCAGAGTCAACTTTACATCCCTGTATTGGAAACTAAAGGAGAATAATTATTCATAACTTGATATTTCTAACAAGCCTGCTTACTAAGAAGGGGATGGGAGGTGGGGAAGAAATGAGCAGAGGGCCAAAGTAGGGGGATTTGATTTGATTCACTGATAGTATATTTTGAGAGACATGATGGCTTAGAATGAATGGATCTGGATGCAGTATTTCTGGATTCATACTTCTCTTTTGCCATGTAGTATCTCTGAGACCTGGACACTTTGCTTTACCTTTCAAGCCTCAGTTTTTTAGTGTAGCCAGTTTTCTAGATCGGTCAACTCCCAACTTACCCACAGATACATGAGTGATAGAAAATGATTATTATTTTAAGTTATTAAGTGTTAGGGATGGTTTGTTACACAGCAAACCTAACCAATACAATAACTTCATAAGAGAGTTATTGTGAGAATTAAATGAGATAGTACTTGTAAAACCTTTAGCACACTTCTTGGTATATAATAAAGCTCAGTAGGGGTCAGCACTTATTATTGAGTAGTTATATATGCCAAACACTATTATATATACTTAGGAATGTTTTGTTAAGGGAGATGCTGATTACCATCCAGAGTTTATATTAATACCTTGCATGGCTATATTAGTTAGCTCTATATATTTATATAATTTATCTTCTATATTATACTTTAATGTTTTCTTCCTTGTGTCCACTTTGGCTTGTTTGTTCCTCAAGATGTTTATAATTCTTCATCATGACCACTATAATACTGCTATTTACTAAGTGAAGAAGACAATGCAGTGAATCCTATGATTAAAATGTAGATTATTATGTTATCTATATATCTTGGCATGTGGAAATGTTTATGACTCTCCCTTTAGCAGTCTCAGAGTATAAAATTAGTTTTTCAATTGCCTAAGAAAACCATATTTTACAAGGAAATACTTCCTGGAAGAACACAGTAGTTCCTACAGCCAAATAGAAAGGATTCAAGTCATTCTATATAGCAGTGCTTCTCAAACTTTAATGTACCTATGAATCTCCTGGAGATATGTTAAAATGCTGATTTCGATTCAGTTGTGAGGGAGCCTGAAAGTCTACATTTCTAAAAAGCTCCCAGGCAATGCTGTACTGCTGGCAGAGATCAAACTTTCAGTAGCAAGGCTACACATGCCATTTCACTCCCTTCCATGTTCCAGAAGCAAGTTATTAATCATAACTGATTTTGTTTTATGTACAATAGCACAAACAAAACTTCTTCTTCAAAGTACCCCAAATCTGCACAGATGAGTAGAGTCAGTCATGACAGTTAGGTGCATATTTCTATTACCTCCACAGAATGCTCCTTACTGTTGGCATGCAGCAAGAAGTCTTTGTCTTTTGTGGGGCTCAGGTTTACCATTAACTTCCGATGATCACCACCACCTTCTTGCAATTAAAAAATGCAAATTATAAAGTTAAGAATTGTAACTCATTTTAATTTAAATGAATTTAACACCCAGGAAAAGAGTCCAAGATGTCATATAAAATAACTATTTCATTCAACAACACATCTCTTAGAAATACTTGTACCCAGATGAAACTAAAGAGTCATTGGACAGTAAGGGGTAATTCTAAGTCCCCTTAGGAGAGAGGTTAGTTTTCTTATATACTATTAGAATACTAGTAGAATTGTGAGTCTCATGGGTGTTGCTCTAGTTGTCAGCTTCCCTGTCTGCATAGAAGACCACTGATGGTTGTCCCCCAATATCCAACTCCTCTTTTTGTGTAATAATAGAATGTTTCCCAGCCTGCCTTCTTGTAGCTAAGTGTAGCAATATGTCTAAGTTCTGAGCAATATAAGGTGAATAGAAGTGTCAGGTGCAACTTCCAGGTTGCGTCCTTAAAGGGAAATAGAACTCAAATAATACATCTGTCTTCCTCTGTCCTGCTGAATGGATATTTTCATGGTGGCAAGGAATCTTGAACCATGTGGATGTTGGCAGAGCCACAAAGAGAAAAGGAGCTGGGTCTGGGCAACCTGTTGAGCAGAACTGCCATTCCAGCCCTGGCTAAAACAGAAATAAAGTTTTGTATAACTTAAGACACTATTATTCTGAATCTCTGTTAAATGTAGCCAAACCTTTATCCTAATTATTAAACTGCAAAATGGATGAGATGGAGTATATCAGTTTAGAATCTTAGATCCAAGATTTTTACCATGAATTTGGGCTGGAGAGAACCTTCTGAGACTGCTTTCCTTTCCCATGGAGAATTTTTGGATTTGTCTTTACCCTAAATTTAGGAATTCAAGCACTAGAGCTACCCAGCTTTCGAAATTACCTGTTTCACTTGAGGGGAATTGGGAATCATAGTAACGGAGTAACACCTTGTCTGAAAGAGAATGCATAAAATCCCTTTGGTGAGATACAATTTTATCAAATGGTTCAGTTTCAACATATATATAACATCAGAAAACATCCTCTTCTTTTATTGTATATCAATAAAAGCAAAACTTCTGTGGTTTTGAGAAAGGTCTTAAAAATGTATAAATATATTCTGAGGAATTCTCCAACAATGTTGGTATTAAAATATTTAAAATGTTGTTCATAGCACTGGTATATTCTTTTACTAGGGTTTATACTTTAGTGATACTGATAAAGCTGGAAAGACCTAGTAGATAATTTAGCGATAGCAAGTATATGTGGTACCTCTTTCCACATTTCACAACAGATACCACTTCTCAGTATCATCCTTCTCCCCTGATGAATCCTGAATAAGCTTTTTTTTTTTTTTAACTTATTTTATTTATTTATTTTTGGCTGCTTTGGGCTTTTGTTGCTGCACGGGCTTTCTCTAGTTGTGGCAAGCAGGGTCTACCCTTCGTTGCAGTGCACGGGCTTCTCATCGCGGTGGCCTCTCTTGCTGCAGAGCACGGGCTCTAGGCGCATGGACTTCAGTAGTTGTGGCTCGCGGGCTCTAGTGCGCAGACTCAGTAGTTGTGGCACACAGGCTTAGTTGCTCCGTGGCATGTGGGATTCTCCCGGACCAGGGCTCAAACCCATGTCCCCTGCATTGGCAGGCAGATTCTTAACCACTGCGCCACCAGGGAAGCCCCCTGAATAAGCTTCTGAATCCTCCTCAATATAGTGATATTCAAGCATCCCCTGCCAATGCATTGGAGTTAGCACATAGCATGAAATCTATTTGCCATGTCTGAGTTAATCTATTGTTTATGGTTTGGTAAATTTATTTTTTTACTTTACTAGTCATCATTATATCATTAAAGACAAAAGGAAATATTCTACCTTTCTCTTGGTCTTTTCCTAAGTCTTCAACATAGATCTCATAATTTCCATCCTCGAAAACAAAAGTAATGTATTGATCGTTGTATGTACTCAGGGAAGCAGAATGTTCTGTAACAAGTAAAAATCTTGTCATTAAGAATTCAAAAACCTTGTTTCCATGAAAAATCTTTTAGAAATTAAAATACTTTCTCAATAGGTTGTGTTTGTTTCTGCAATTTGAGCTGCACTTTGTCCATCACTGTTGGACAGATGAAAGCCTCTGGCACAAGCTTCATGTAGCTAAAAGGCTGAGGTGTGCCACCTGAATGGGATTAAAGATGCTAGCATCCTGCATGAAGGCCATGGTAGGCCATGTTAGTGTGCTTATGGGAGGGTTTAGTGGGGAGAAAGAAGCTGGAAAAGTTATAGAGTTTGCCTGAGGAAACCTCTGCTTCCTGACTCCACATGATCTAGGGAACTATGGGCAAGAAGGGGCTGTATTTTGATAGACATGGATAAGTGAATACCCATCTGTAAAGCATGGAGTTACTCAGAGACTTTCAACAGTCCTGGAGAATGCAGGTGTGAGCCTCATTCTGTCTTCTGGCTAAATAACAGTGACACTTAAAGCAGTACTCTCAATTTTTTTTTAATATACGAGCACACATAGAAAATGATAATATTTCTACAGCATGTTGGGGTAAACTGGAGCAGATTTAGAAACTACATATATAGGTCCTGGAGGAAAAAATCGTATTTTCTTTATAATATAGAATTATGCTAAAGAAAATAATATATAAAAAATTAAGAATATTAAATATTGAATATTTGCACAAGTATGTGATATAATTTAAAACCATTTTAACAACTATTTAAAATACTTGAGTTGAAATTATATTTAAAAAATATAATAGCTCTTCCTTTTCTTTCATTGTCAAAATGTTGAAGTTCGGGGAGATAATATGGTTTTCCCCTAAAGGATAATGTATTTTTCTCAGGAATAATGTATATGAAATTCCAATCCATAGCAAGCATTTCAAAATAATAATGGAATGCTAACTATAGAACGCACATGCATTGTTAGAGCAACTACCCTGTACTTAGTTTGGATACCACTACATGGGCACATCAGCAACAAATGGACAGAAGTTTCTGATATATTTACATGAAATTGTAGACTTGGGGCTGCTTCCTGGAGTGGCATTTCCAAGGTCCGTGTCTTACCTCCCTCCTCACCCTCACACCACCCCTGTGACCAGTCTTACCTTTGATACTTGGAAGACCAGTTGCTGTAGTATATTTCTGGACCCTAGTTTTATCGAAGGCGAAGCTCTTCACAGACGGTCCAAGGTGTTCCAGCTCCTGACAGGCAGCGAATACCAGATGTTTCTCTTTGTACGTTTTAGCTGCAGGATAGGTGTAGGAATAAGACTGGACTGTCAGTCCTCACTCTGTGCAGACCCCTCTCCCATCTCTCCTTTGAGGATTTCCAGTCTAGGCTGCTTGCTGACAATGATGAATGACCCCAGGATTTCAGTCACCCCATGGTCTGAAGGAATCAATACCTCCTATACACTTATATCCCAATAGGGCACACCCGCTGGAGTCCAGGCAAAAGAAAACTAGTCACCCATGGTCTCAACACCCAAAAGGCAACCACTATTCATTTTAGTTTACTTCCTTTAAATGAAAAAAATAAAAATATTGTAAATATATTTATAATTTTGTATCCTCTATTTTTACTTAATATTATAGCATAACCATTTCTCCCATGCTATTAAAAACTCTATATGCCCTTCTGAAAATGGCTAAAAAATAGTTCATCATCCTTACTCTTTTCCAGAAGGAATTTGGATGAGGGAAAAATTTATGTATCTTGATGTGGTAAGTGAAGGCAAATAGATGCCCATCACTATGTTGAAAAATTATCAGGAAATGCAGTTTCTCCTTACCTGTTCTTGGTGAATGCATTTTGGTGGTTTCTTTCCTAAAGTAACAGGTCTTCTTTTCTATTTTAAGGCCAGAGCGTAGCTGCATAAAGACCATGGGGCAAACTTCTTCAGCCTTCTGTTGGGATTCTGAGCAATTGAAAAAATTGTGATACCATTTCATTCCATCCATCTTTATCCTTTTACAAACCCTGAGTGTACCAGACCAAGAAAGCAACTACAGGTCCACAGTATCTTATCAGAAACCTTGGGGCCAGTTGTGTTTCAAAATTCAGAGTTTATTACATTTTAAGATTGTCATGTAGACCATATATTGTATATACCTAGAACACCCAGCAGGGACTAGGGAAGCACCTCATAATAAAAAATTTTATAGTGAAACAGGAAAATTTACATGAAGTGAAATAAATAAAGCCCTCATGTGGTTCAGGTCAGGATTTAGCTGTCAAATGAGTTCAGGTCATATTTTGCTGTCAAACGAGATACGAAAAACTTTAGGTCTTTAGAAAAGATTTTGGTTTCAAAATTGGTTTAAGGGAGTGTGGATCTACATCCAACATATAGCAATTTTTGCCTAACTGAGCGGGAGCTCTTTGATCATATGAAATCTACAATCATTTCTACTTATCTAGAGTATACTTTTAATAATTTTGGAGAGATGACTATAGTCTATAAAGGTTATTGATACTAAAAATAGCCGACCATGTTAGGGAGCTTTCTGCCTATGTTTTCTTCTAGGAGTTTTGTGGTTTCAGGTCTTACGTTTAAGTCTTTAATCCATTGGGCGTTAATTTTTGTGAGTGGTGTAGATAGGAGTTAGGTTTCATTCTTTTACATGTTATTATCCAGTTTTCCTAGCACCATTTATTGAAGAGACCATCTTTTCTCCATTGAGTATTTTTGACTCCCTTGTCAAATATTAGTGTGTCTACAGTGGGCCAAGCACTGTGCTGATAATTCTACATACTGTTGCCTTTAACCCTTCACAAATAATATTGCAAGGTAGGTATTATTCTCTTTGTTTTACAGATGATGATTTGAAGTTCTTAGCATTCACAACACTTGCCCAAGGTTACAGGTCTGGTGAGAAGATGTGACTCAAGTGTGTCTAATATCAAAGCTATGCTTCCATCTACCTCCATCTAAAAAAAATGCTACACTACAACTTTAGGGAATAGCAAAATGCAAACTGAAATTAAATCAGTTGAAGTAAAAAAAATATAATCAGTTATTCAGTAATTCTGATTTCATTTATCCAAATAAAAATTAAAATCTCAAATAAAACATTAAATTTGTCACTTGGAAATCATAAAAAGCCTTTCAAAGTCAAATAGAAAAGAAACACTTGAGTCATAGGATCTCAATTTCCAACATTATAGTAAATGAATTATCAAGCAATTTATGCAATGTAGCCAAATTTCAATTATTGACAGTAATTCAGAAAATGAAAATAATTCCTTGTGATTTGAGACCCATTCTATGATTTTTTTTTTATTCTCAAGAAGATTTGCCGTCCTAATATGCTTTTCAAAGTTAAGTGGAATAAACTTTTGTTAGTTACTGTTTTGAATTATCTATATCTTACTTCCAATTCAGATGGGCATCTACCTTTAAGTATCTTCAACTGTCTGAACAGGGAAAGGCCATTAAATCATACTCATTCACCCTGGAAATCCCTAATATTCCTTTATAATACAGATATGTCAGCTACAGTATCTCACATTTATATAGTGCAAAGATAATTTACAAAGCTGTGCCAGAGCCAACACTGAACTTGGTCTCCTGACAACTAATTTAATACAATATGTCATTAATTGCATGTTTTGTGCTGGTCTTAGCCTGTCAATAACCAATGTTGTTTTCGGACTGGCTGTTAAGGTTCTTATTATGATTGCAAGATGACCTTCAGCAATAACCATCAGGAAACTGAAGAAATAAAGGTTAATTAATTATAGGATCTGTAAATTACACTGCATATCTGGGACCCCACAGAGAAGTCACAGGTAGAGAGGGTACACGGGCGTGGGGTTCTGCTTTTATTGGGGTTGAGGGTGGGAGCCTAGGATAGCGAGAGCTCACTATTTATTGGTGAATTTAAAACATAAAAGCAGGAATTTAAAGTGTGGGAAGAGAAAAAAAGAAAGTAGTCCAAATGGCCAGTTATGAAAATCAACCAAGATCTCCTTTTCTTTATCTAGTCTTGTGGCTGGCCATGTATTTATTTGAGATAGCCATCTTTGAAGTAGATGCCTCTTTGTAGTGGGTACCTCTTTGAAGTGCATGCCTCAGCAATCAAAGCTTAAGTCGGGCACTTGCATTACAAAATAGAAAAACAAAATCCACCTGTCAGGGTTTACACTATACTGTATCACATCATCTCTTCAGAGTTAAAAGGCATAAGATGATGCTCTAAGCATGCTCATTCCTGTATGCTTCTCATTATGTGTAGCATCCCATGAGGCATCCCATGCCAGGTATGTCTAATATTGAGAGTGGACTCTTTGGGGAGGAGGATATGGGTCTTGGGTAGTTAGAAGTGAGGGTCATAGCACTGGGGAAATATTATGGATGTAGAAAAAGAGAATTGAGGGCTAAATATGTGAATGTAAGGGCTAGCATCTAGTGAGACAAACACTAGGTATAATTCCTTGGGGGATGACTGTGTTTGAAGTATTTAAAATACTTTACATTGGGAGAGTTTGGAAGAAGGTATACTTTGGTATTCGGGGCAGCTGAAACTGTGGTGTGAGGGTTGTGTTCTTGGGAGGAAAGCATGAAGCGGTCATGGCCTTAGGAACTCTGTAGAAGAGAGTGTTCCACTAGGGTCAAAAAGCGAGCTCAAACTTATGAAAAGGCTGTTGCCATTTCCTGTGTCTCCATCCTGCTTGATATCTGAGGGCAGTGTATTTATATGGCTTTTAAGGAAATTCTCATAAACAGTTTCATCATAGCAACTGCATGATGAAATCCCTCAGGCATTTCTGGTGAGTAAATGGGAATGGGCCTGGAAATCTTTTTGTAGAGCCAGACCACAGCTGGCAGGAACTACAGAAGGGAATCACTTCACCTTTCATTTTTTCCCCAAACACTAATTTTACCAAGGTCTCTTTGCCCTGTTTACTACCTTTGACCCGTTTGTTGCATTTGGCTTGGGGACCACTTCCTTCTTTGAACCCTTCTTCCCTTATTGTTGTATCAGCTGTCTCCTTGGATTCTCCTTGTTTCCCTCTGATCAGTCCATCTCTGTCTCTTTGTTAGTTCTTCCTTCTCTGCCTGATCCTAAAACGCTGGTGTTCCTGAAGGTTTTGTCCTTTGCCTTTTTTTCTCACTCTAGGCTTTCTTTCTGGGCAATCTTGCTTGCTCCAATGACTTCAGTCATCTTTTTCTATGTTGATGACTCCCCAAACTGTAACTCTACCTTTGGTCTGTCTCCTGAGCTTTATATCTGTTGCTCTTTCTCTACAGAAATTTTGATGCCACAGGGCATTTTGACTAAAGTTACCTTAAAGCATGTCTATTTCTATCTATGTAGAGCCTTCTGAATTCTGGACATCTCTACCTGAATGACATACACATACCCCAAATGCAAATATACTCATAATAAAAAAACAACTTCTTTATCTTTTACCCCCAATATATTCCTCCATAATTCCCTATCTTTAAAAACAGTACCTCTATCTGCCGTTATCTGCCCAATTTTTAAATCAGAAAGCTGAGAATTATCCATTTTCCCCTCTCTCTATCCTTCAATTTATTCGGTTTACCTTACTGATTTCACTTTCTGAACGTATCTGAATTTTAGTCTTTCCATTCTGCCATCTTAGGTCAGGCCCTCATCACCAGACCCCTAAGATGAATGCAGTAGACCTCTGATCAGTTTCTATTTCTACTCTTGCCTGCTTGCTCTATCTTCACTACCACCAACATGGTCTTTCCAAAATAAAAATGTCTTGTTTTTCCTCAATTAAACATTTTCAGTTGGTTCCCTACTGTCCACAGGATAAAGTGAAAGCTCCTTCACTGTAACAGAAGATCTTCTGTGGAGAGCTGCAAACTAAAGGGGGTGATCCCTACTCAGTTCTACCTTCAACTATTGTCATGTAGGGATATGGGCCCATTTGTTGCTAGATCTTCAGATTTTTTGAGAGAAACCACACATTCAGACTTTTATGCAAAATCTCCCAATTTTTAAATGTTGTCTCAATTAAAAAACAACAGTAATACTATTCAGGCCAACTAAAATACTCCTGCTGGATGGATATGTCCCAGGGCTCCCATATTGTGACCTCTGGATAGATACATAAGGACACTGTATTTTCAGGGCAGGGAAAGGGTTGATGGATATGGGGGAGAGGAATTAACAGAGGAGAATGGCCTGACCCTGAGGAGTAGCTTCCTAGAAACGGGGAAGGAGATGAGTTTGGGGAGAGGCTTTCCTCTAGCTCATGAAGTCCCGTACCCTGTTGGCACTAGAGGTGAAATGCCCTGGTGCTGACCAGAACTCATGTGGGCCCTGACTGTATGGATACCTGTAGTGGTTGGGTATTGTGTTTTATGGCTTTGTGATTGTGTAAGATCCTGCTAGCCCAGGGGAGGAGAAGGAATTAAAATGAACTTTGTTGTTGGGGGCTCAGAGCAGTTTATATAGAAAAATAAGATGTGACATTTTTGAAAAGCAGTTCATACCTGTCACACACCACACAGGGATCTGTTGAAATTTTAGCCAGGAGTGTTTAAATAATGACAATTATAGTATTAAACTGAGCCAATATTGTTGGAAGGGAAAATCTGCTAAGGAACCATAAAAATAATGCGATGAGATTTGGGATTATCTTTATCATTGTTTCTTTGAATGGTGTAAATAAGCAGTTAGGGCCACTGAACCCCGACAGGTGGGGTTACATTTTCATTTTCCATCAATGCCAGAAACTCTGATGTATATTCCAGCCTGCTCCCTCCCTCATTCCAGTATCTACATAGAGCCCACATCTCCTAGGGTACAAAGAAAATTCATTTTTTATTAAGAGGGAATTTGGAGACACAGAGTCACTTCTAATGAGTCACTGTTCCTGCAAGGAGCATTTTGACTCAGACATAAATAAAAGAACTAACTTAGCTGTGATTTCCTGGTGATTCAGAAACCGCAGTCCAATTACTGGTTTTCCTACTTACAAAAGAAGAGCATGGGTGGGCCAGAGCCTCAGGGACACAGAAATGATATTCTTTAACACTGCTTTCTCTTCTCGCCTAAAATGTTCAGGGAAATGCAGAAGAGCACAAAGGACAAAGATATGCCAGTCCCCACTACCATTTCTCATGCTGTATTTTCTTTCTGGTCCACCAGAGCTCTGTTAATTCTTTTGTGTTACTGCTCTCAAATGAAAAACATGAGAATAAATTTGCATAATTCTTTTCTAGGATAAGTAGTTTTAAGAATCAAAGATGTTAATAGTCCTTTGATTTTAAAGGTAAGGCTACTACCTGACTTAGTTACCTTTCAACTTATTCCAAACCCTTTGAGTTTGCAATTGGACAGACTTGAGCATCATTTGGTCAATTCTGCTTTATTTGGGTCCTGGATTATGCAAATATATTTGCTTGTTATTCTCTCCTTTATCAGAAGTCTCAAGTCAGGACCACAAGCTCGATATACCAAAGGTCTTAATAAATGTTTGTTGAATAAAAGTGGGTCCGTTTAAATTTTTGTTAGGAAATCTGGGAAAAAGGTTTTGGGATTTGGTGGCAGGAAGTATGGGTAGAGAAGGGGTTAATATGAAGGGCCATAATTACGTTTATCACTATTAGCAGGTTTAAGTCATCTGAGCCACTCCTGTTCTGTGATATATCAAATAAGCAAAAGTTGGCCAGATATAGTCTGTTTAAAACCAGCACTGGGCTTCCCTGGTGGCGCAATGGTTGAGAGTCCGCCTGCCGATGCAGGGGACACGAGTTCGTGCCCCGGTCCGGGAAGATCCTACATGCCGCGGAGCGGCTGGGCCCGTGAGCCATGGCCGCTGAGCCTGCGCGTCCGGAGCCTGTGCTCCGCAACAGGAGAGGCCATAACAGTGAGAGGCCCACGTACCGCAAAAAACAAAACAAAACAAAACAAAACAGCACTGACTGTGTTACACATTTATGAGCCATCCCTTTCAATTTCAGCTCTTGTATTCTTAGTAGTTTTTGGTAAGGTAGAATGTATAAACATTGGAATAATAAAGATTTGGTAACAGGTAAAAAATAGTGTGTAAAACAATCAGAAAGGCTTAAGTCCTTACTTCTCAACTTGGGAGATTTTACCAAGGCTTTGCCTGCTGAGCTGTTCATCTTTGCTGGGGAAATTTTGGTGGTTGAATACTTCATTTCAGGCTTCATTTTTCAGGCTTCTGTTGGATTAACATATAACATAGTTCAATTGTCTCAACTTGAAAACAAACAGAAACAACTGTGGCTAACTCAGTATAAAATTGATAACATAGCCACATAGAGAAAATAATAATTTCAGTAAAGTTTGAACATCATATTCTGAATATATATCTATACTAGAAGTATAGTGAGAGGACAAAAAGAACTGTAAAGAAATCTTAAACTTTACTTTCTGGGTTTGTTGTTAGTGGAAATATTGGTATTGAAATTCTGAGATTGTTTTTGCTATACTATGGAATAAAACAAATGTATTGGTGTTATAGGATTTTCACTGCAGGGAAAAGGAGATATAAATATAAAATAAAAGGAGAAGGGAAAATCCCTGTAGTGTTAAATTTGAATTACCAATATCAGTGTGCCCATATCTTAGTTTCTACATACTTTCTCCACTAAAAGGAGCCAGGATTCTAGATCTGGGCTGGGAAAGTAGAAGTGAACATTGAGTACCTTGTTGTGCCATAAAGCAGTGAGTCATTAAAAAATTAGTGAGATTGTGTCAAAAGGACACAGGAGCCCCTTTGAAGGGTCTCCTGCTGGGCAAATTTGTCATAGTTTGTGCATCAAAAAAAGTGATGGTTGCTACCTGGGCTCTTTGGTGGGGCTAATGGCAGACTCTGGGAGGGCTCACGCCAAGGAGTACTTCCCAGAACTTCTGCTGCCAGTGTCCTTGTCCCCATGGTGAGCCACAGCCTCCCCTCACCTCAGCAGGAGACCCTCCAACACTAGCAGCCATGTGGATGACAGGCTCTTGGTGCTCCAGCCGGGTGTCAGGGCTGTGCCTCTGAGGTGGCAGAGCCAAGTTCAGGACACTGGTCCACAAGAGACCTCCCAGCTCCACGTAATATCAAATGGCAAAAATCTCCCAGAGATCTCCAACTCTGACCCAGCTTCACTCAATGGCCAGCAAACTACAGTGCTGGACACCCTATGCCAAACAACTAGTAAGACAGGAACACAACCCCACCCATTAGCAGAGAGGGTGCCTAAAATCATAATAAGGCCACATACACCCCAAAACACACCACCAGACGTGGACCTGCCCACCAGAAAGACAAGATCCAGCCTCATCCACCAGAATACAGGCACTTGTTGCCTCCACCAGGAAGCCTACACAACCCAATGAACCAAACTTAGCCACTGGGGACAGACACCAAAAACAACGGGAACTACAAACCTGCAGCCTGCAAAAAGGAGACCCCAAACACAGTAAGTTAAGCAAAATAAGAAGACAGAGAGACATACAGCAGATGAAGGAGCAAGGCAAAAAACCACCAGACCAAATAAATGAAGAGGAAATAGGAAGTCTACCCGAAAAACAATTCAGAATAATGATAGTAAAGATGATCCAAAATCTTGGAAATAGAATGGTGAAAATACAAGAAACATTTAACAAGGACCTAGAAGAACAAGAGCAAACAGTGATGAACAACACGATAAATGAAATTAAAAATTCTCTAGAAGGGATCAATAGTGGAATAACTGAGGCAGAAGAACGGAGAAGTGACCTGGAAGATAAAATAGTGGAAATAACTGCTGCAGAGCAGAATAAAGAAAAAAGAATGAGAAGAATTGAGGACAGTCTCAGAGACCTCTGGGACAATATTAAACAAACCAACATTCGAATTACGGGGGTCCCAGAAGAAGAAGAGAAAACGAAAGGGACTGAGAAAATATTTGAAGAGATTATAGTTGAAAAGTTCCCTAATATGGGAAAGGAAATAGTCAATCAAGTCCAGGAAGCACAGAGAGTCCCATACAGGTTAAATCCAAGGAAAAACACAACAAGACACATATTAATCAAACTATCAAAAATTAAATACAAAGAAAAAATATTAAAAGTAGCAAGGGAAAAAGAACAAATAACACACAAGGCAATCCCCATACGGTTAACAGTTGATCTTTCAGCAGAAACTCTGCAAGCCAGAAGGGAGTGGCAGGACATATTTAAAATGATGAAGGAGAAAAACCTACAACCAAGATTACTCTACTCAGCAAGGATCTCAATCACATTTGACTGAGAAATTAAAACCTTTACAGACAAGCAAAAGCGAAGAGAATTCAGCACCACCAAAGCAGCTTTACAACAAATGCTAAAGGAATTGTCTAGGCAGGAAACACAAGAGAAGGAAAAGACCTACAATAACAAACCCCCCAAAATTAAGAAAATGGTAATCGGAACATATATATTGATAATTACCTTAAATGTAGATGGATTAAATGCTCCAACCAAAAGACATAGACTGGCTGAATGGATGCAAAAACAAGACCCATATATGTGCTGTCAACAAGAGACCCACTTCAGACCTAGGGACACATACAAACTCAAAGTGTGGGGATGGAAAAAGATATTCCATGCAAATGGAAATCAGAAGAAAGCTGGAGTAGCAATTCTCATAGCAGACATAATAGACTTTAAAATAACAACTATTACAAGAGACAAAGAAAGAGACTACATAATGATCAAGGGATCAATCCAAGAGGAAGATATAAAAATTGTAGATATTTCTGCGCCCAACATAGCATTTCCCTTATGTATTGAGGTGCTCCTAACAGCTATAAAAGGGGAAATTGACAGTAACACAATAAGAGTAGGGGACTTTAACACCCCACTTTCACCAATGGACAGATCATCCAAAATGAAAATAAATAAGGAAACACAAGCTTTAAATGATACATTAAACAAGATGGACTTAATTGATATTTACAGGACATTCCATCCAAAAACAACAGAATACACATTCTTCTCAAGTGGTCATGGAATATTCTCCAGGATAGATCATATCTTGGGTCACAAGTCAAGCCTTGGTAAATTTAAGAAAATTGAAATCATATCAAGTATCTTTTCTGACCACAATGTTATGAGACTAGATATCAATTACAGGAAAAATCTGTAAAAAATACAAACACATGGAGGCTAAACAATACACTACTTAATAACCAAGAGATCACTGAAGAAATCAAGGAGGTAATCAAAAAATACCTAGAAAAAAATGACAATGGAGACACAACAACTGAAAACCTATGGGATGCATCAAAAGCAGTTCTAAGAGGGAACTTTATAGCAATACAGTCCTACCTTAAGAAACAAGAAACATCTCAAACAAACAACCTAACCTTACACCTAAAGCAATTAGAGAAAGAAGAACAAAAAAACCCCAAAGCTAGCAGAAGGAAAGAAATCATAAGGATCAGATCAGTAATAAATGACAAAGAAATGAAGGAAAAGATAGCAAAGATCAATAAAACTAAAAGCTGGTACTTTGAGAAGATAAACAAAATTGATAAACCATTAGCCAGACTCATCAAGAAAAACAGGGAGAAGACTCAAATAAATAGAGTTAGAAATGAAAAAGCAGAAGTAAAAACTGACACTGCAGAAATACAAAAGATCATGAGAGATTACTACAAGCAACTATATGCCAATAAAATGGACAACCTGGAAGAAATGGACAAATTCTTAGAAATGCACAACCTGCCGAGACTGAACCAAGAAGAAATAGAAAATATGAACAGACCAATCACAAACACTGAAGTTGAAACTGTGAATAAATATCTTCCAACAAACAAAAGCCCAGGACCAGATGGCTTCATAGCGAATGCTATCAAACATTTAGAGAAGAGCTATCACCTGTCCTTCTCAAAGTCTTCCAAAATATAATAGAGGAAGGAAAGCTCCAAAACTCATTCTACGAGGCCACCATCACCCTGATACCAAAACCAGACAAAGATGACACAAAGAAAGAAAACTACAGACCAATATCACTGATGAACATAGATGCAAAAATCCTCAACAAAATACTAGCAAACAGAATCCAACAGCACATTAAAAGGATCATACAGCATGGTCAAGTGGGGTTTATCCCAGGAATGCAAGGATTCTTCAATATACGCAAATCAATCAATGTGATACACCATATTAACAAATTGAAGGAGAAAAACCATATGATCATCTCAATAGATGCAGAGAAAGCTTTCAACAAAATTCAACATCCATTTATGATAAAAACCCTACAGGAAGTAGGCATAGAGGGAACTTTCCTCAACATAGTAAAGGCCATATATGACAAACCCACAGCCAAAATCGTCCTCAATGGTGAAAAACTGAAAACATTTCCACTAGGATCAGGAACAAGACAAGGTTGCCCACTCTAACCGCTATTATTCCACATAGTTTTGGAAGTTTTAGCCACAGCAATTACAAAAGAAAAAGAAATAAATGATTCCAAATCAGAAAAGAAAAAAGTAAAAGTGTCACTGGTTGCAGATGACATGATACTATACATAGAGAATCCTAAAGATGCTACCAGAAAACTACTAGAGCTAATCAATGAATTTGGTAAAGTAACAGGATACAAAATTAATGCACAGAAATCTCTGGCATTCCTCTACACTAATGATAAAAAACCTGAGATTGAAATTAAGAAAACACTCCCATTTACCATTGCAACAAAAAGAATAAAATATCTAGGAATAATCATACCTAAGGAGACAAAAGACCTGTATGCAGAAAAGTATAAGACACTGATGAAAGAAATCAAAGATTATACAGACAGATGGAGAGATATATCATGTTCTGGAGTGGAAGAATTAACATTGTGAAAACGACTATACTACCCAAAGCAATCTACAGATTCACTGCAATCCCTATCAAACTACCACTGGCATTTTTCACAGAACTAGAACAAAAAATTTCACAGTTTGTATGGAACCGCAAAAGACTCCAAGTAGCCAAAGAAATCTTGAGAAAGAAAAACAGAGCTGGAGGAATCAGGCTCCCTGTCTTCAGACTATACTACAAAGCTACAGTAATCCATACAGTATGGTACTGACACAAAAACAATATATAGATCTATGGAACAGTATAGAAAGCCCAGAGATAAACCCATGCACATATGGTCACCTTATCTTTGATAAAGGAGGCAAAAATATACAATGGAGAAAAGACAGCCTCTTCAATAAGTGGTGCTGGGAAAACTGGACAGCTACACATAAAAGAGTGGAATTAGAACCCTCCCTAACACCATCCATAAATATAAACTCAAAATGGATTAAAGACCAAAATGTAAGGCCAGACGCTATCAAACTCTTAGAGGAAAACATAGGCAGAACACTCTATGACATAAATCACAGCAAGATTCTTTCTGACCCACCTCCTAGAGTAATGGAAATAAAAACAAAAATAAACAAATGGGACCTAATGAAACTTCAAAGCTTTTGCACAGCAAAGGAAACCATAAACAAGACCAAAAGAGAACCCTCAGAATGGGAGAAAATATTTGCAAATGAAGCAACCGACAAAGGATTAATCTCCAAAATTTACAAGCAGCTCATGCAGCTCAATAACAAAAATACAAACAACCCAATCCAAAAATGGGCAGAAGACCTAAATAGACATTTCTCCAAAGAAGATATACAGACTGCCAACAAACACATGAAAGAATGCTCAACATCATTAATCATTAGAGAAATGCAAATCAAAACTACAATGAGATATCATCTCACACCAGTCAGAATGGCCATCATCAAAAAATCTAGAAACAATAAATGCTGGAGAGGGTGTGGAGAAAAGGGAACCCTCTTGCACTGCTGGTGGGAATGTGAATTGGTTCAGCCACTATGGAGAACAGTATGGAGGTTCCTTAAAAAACTACAAATAGAACTACCATATGACCCAGCAATCCCACTACTGGGCATACACCCTGAGAAAACCGAAATTCAAAAAGAGTCATGTACCAAAATGTTCATTGCAGCTCTATTTACAATAGCCCGGAGATGGAAACAACCTAAGTGCCCATCATCGGATGAATGGATAAAGAAGATGTGGCACATATATACAATGGAATATTACTCAGCCATAAAAAGAAACGAAATTGAGCTATTTGTAATGAGGTGGATAGACCTAGAGTCTGTCATACAGAGTGAAGTAAGTCAGAAAGAAAAAGACAAATACCGTATGCTAACACATATATATGGAATTTAAGAAAAAAAATGTCATGAAGAACCTAGGGGTAAGGCAGGAATAAAGACGCAGACCTCCTAGAGAACAGACTTGAGGTTATGGGGAGGGGGAAGGGTGAGCTGTGACAGGCCGAGAGAGAGTCACGGACATATACACACTAACAAACGTAGTAAGGTAGGTAGCTAGTGGGAAGCAGCCGCATGGCACAGGGATATTGGCTCGGTGCTTTGTGACAGCCTGGAGGGGTGGGATAGGGAGGGTGGGAGGGAGGGAGACGCAAGAGGGAAGAGATATGGGAACATATGTATATACATAGCTGATTCACTTTGTTATAAAGCAGAAACTAACACACCATTGTAAAGCAATTATACCCCAATAAAGATGTTAAAAACAAACAAACAAACAAACAAAAAAACAAATGGGATCTAATGAAACTGAAAAACTTTTGCACAGCAAAGGAAACCATAAACAAGATGAAAAGACAACTCTCAGAATGGGAGAAAATATTTACAAATGAAGCAACTGACAGAGGATTATTCTCCAAAATTTACAAGCAGCTCATGCAGATCAATATCGAAAAAAACAAACAACCCGATCCAAAAATGGGAAGAAGACCTAAATAGACATTTCTCCAAAGAAGATATACAGATTGCCAACAAACACATGAAAGAATGCTCAACATTCTCTAATCATTAGAGAAATGCAAATCAAATCTACAATGCCATATTCTCTCATAAAGGTCAGAATGGCCATCAACGAAAATTCTACAAACAATAAATGCTGGAGAGGGTGTGGAGATAAGGGAAACCTCTTGCACTGTTGGTGGGAATGTAAATTGATACAGCCACTATGGAGAATATATGGAGGTTCCTTAAAAAACTACAAATAGAACTACCATATGACCCAGCAATGCCACTACTGGGCATATACTGTGAGAAAACCATAATTCAAAGAGTCATGTACCACAATGTTCATTGCAGCTCTATTTACAATAACCAGGACGTGGAAGCAACCTAAGTGTCCATCATCGGATGAATGGATAAAGAAGATGTGGCACATATATACAATGGAATATTACTCAGCCATAAAAAGAAACGAAATTGAGTTATTTGTAGTGAGGTAGATGGACCTAGAGTCTGTCATACAGAGTGAAGTAAGTCAGAAAGAGAAAGACAAATACTGTATGCTAACACATATATATGGAATCTAAAAAAAAAAATGTCATGAAGAACCTAGGGGTAAGACGGGAATAAAGACACAGACCTACTAGAGAATGGACTTAAGGAAATGGGGAGGGGAAAGTGTAAGCTGTGACAAAGTGAGAGAGTGGCATGGAAATACATACACTACCCAATGTAAAATACATAGCTAGTGAGAAGCAGCCGCATAGCACAGGGAGATCAGCTTGGTGCTTTGTGACCACCTAGAAGGGTGGGATAGGGAGGGTGCGAGGGAGGGAGACGCAAGAGGGAAGAGATATGGGAATATATGTATATGTATAACTGATTCACTTTGTTATAAAGCAGAAACTAACACACCATTGTAAAGCAATTACATTCCAATAAAGATGTAAAAAAAAAAAAAAGAAACAAGAAAAATCTCAATAAACAAACTAACCTTACATCTAAAGCAATTAAAGAAAGAAGAAGAACAACAAAAATCACCCCAAAGTTATTACAAGAAAGAAATTATAAAGATCAGATCAGAAATAAATGAAAAAGAAATGAAGGAAAGAATAGCAAAGATCAATAAAACTAAAAACTGGGTCTTTGAGAAGATAAACAAAATTGAGATATCATTAGGCACACTCATCAGGAAAAAAAGGAAGAAGACTCAAATCAACAGAATTAGAAATGAAAAAAGAGAAGTAACAAGTGACACTGCAGAAATACAGAGGATCATGAGACATTACTAAAAGCAACTATATCCCAATAAAATGGGCAACCTGGAAGAAATGGACAAATTCTTAGAAAAGTACAGCCTTCCAAGACTGAACCAGAAAGAAATAGAAAATGTGAACAGACCCATCACAAGCACTGAAATTGAAACTGTGATTAAAAATCTTCCAAGAAACGAAAGCCCAGAGTCGGATAGCTTCATAGGAGAATCCTATCAAACATTTAGAGAAGAGCTAACACCTATCCTCTCAAACTCTCCAAAATATAGCAGAGGGAGGAACACTTCCAAACTCAGTCTACGAGACTGCCATCACCCTGATACCAAAACCAGACAAAGATGCCACAAAGAAAGAAATCTACAGGCCAGTATCACTGATGAACATAGATGCAAAAATCCTCAACAAAGTACTGCAAACAGAATCCAACAGCACATTAAAAGGATCATACACCATGATCAACTGGGGTTTATCCCAGGAATGCAAGGAATCTTCAATATATGCAAATCAATCAATGTGATACATCATGTTAACAAACTGAAGGATAAAAACCATATAATAGTGCTTCCCTGGTGGCGCAGTGGTTGAGAGTCCGCCTGCCGATGCAGGGGACACAGGTTCATGCCCCAGTCCGGGAAGATACCACATGCCGTGGATCAGCTAGGCCCGTGAGCCATGGCCACTGAGCCTGCACGTCCAGAGCCTGTGCTCCACAAGGGGAGAGGCCACAACAGTGAGAGGCCCGCGTACTGCAAAAAAATAAAAAATAAAAAAAAAAAGAAAAAGAAAACCATATGATAATCTCAATAGTTGCAGTAAAAAGCTTTTGACAAAATTCAACTCCCATTTATGATTAAAAACGCTCCAGAGTTTTTAATCAAAATAAAAAAGCCAATAAAAGGCATATATGACAGACCCACAGCCAACATTATTCTCAATGGTGAAAAACTGAAACCATTTCCTCAAAATCAGGAACAAGACAAGGGTGCTCACTCTCAGAACTATTTTTCAACATAGTTTTGGAAGGTTTAGCCACAGCAGTCAGAGAAGAAAAAGAAATAAAAGGAATCCAAATTGGAAAACAAGAAGTAAACTGTCACTGTGTGCAGATAACATGATACTATACATAGAAAATCCTAAAGATGCTACCAGAAAACTACTAGAGGTAATCAGTGAATTTGGTAAAGTAGCAGGATTCAAAATTAATGCAGAGAAATTTCTTGCATTCCTATACACTAACCATGAAAAATCAGAACATTGCATTTACCAGTGCAACAAAAAGAATAAAATATCTAGGAATAAACCTACCTAAGGGGGCAAAAGACCTGTATGCAGAAAACTATAAGACACTGATGAAAGAAATCAAAGATGATACAAACAGATGGAAAGATATACCATGATTTTGGATGGGAAGAATCAACATTGTGAAAATGACTATACTACCCAAAGCAATCTACAGATTCAATGCAGTCCCAATCAAATTACCAATGGCATTTTTCACAGAAGTAGAACAAGTTTTTATGTACAGTTTGTATGGAAACACAAAACACTCCAAATAGCCAAAGCAATTTTGAGAAAGAAAAATGGAGCTGGAGAAATCAGGCTCCCTGACTTCAGACTATACTACAAAGCTAAAGTAATCCATACAGTATGGTACTGGCACAAAACCAGAAATTTAGATCAATGGAACAGCATAGAAAGCCCAGAGATAAACCCATGCACATATGGTCACCTTATCTTTGATAAAGGAGGCACGAATATGCAATGGAGAAAGACAGCCTTTTCAATAAGTGGTGCTGGGAAAACTGGACAGCTACATGTAAAAGAATGAAATTAGAACACTACTTCACACCATACACAAAGGTAAGCTCAAAATGGATTAAAGACCTAAATGTAAGTCCAGACATTATAAAATTCTTAGAGGAAAACATAGGCAGAACACTCTATGAAATAAAGCACAGTAAGATCCTTTTGGACCCACCTCCTAGAGTAATGGTAATAAAAGCAAAAATAAACAAATGGGACCTAATGAAACTTAAAACCTTTTGCACAGCAAGGGAAACTAAAAAAAAAAAAAAGAAAAACACAAAGCAACCTAATCAAAAAATGGGCAGAAGACCTAAATAGACATTTCTCCAAAGATATACAGATTTCCAAGAAACCCATGAAAGGATGCTCAACATCGCTAATCATTAGGGAACTGCAAATCAAAACTACAGTGAGATATCACCTCACACCAGTCAGACTGGCCATCATCAAAAAATCTAGAAACAATAAATGCTGGAGAGGGTGTGGAGAAAAGGGAACCCTCCTGCACTGTTGGTGCAAATGTAAATTGATGCAGCCACTATGGAGAACAGTATGGAGGTTCCTTAAAAAACTAAAAATAGAACTACCATATGACTCAGCAATCCCACTACTGGGCATATACCCTGAGAAAACCATAATTCAAAAAGGTGTGTACCACAATATTCATTGCACCACTATTTGCAATAACCAGGACATGGAAGCAACCTAATTGTCCATCGACAGATAAATGTATAAAGAAGATGTGGCACATATATACAATGTAATATTACTCAGCCATAAAAAAGAACGAAATTGAGTTATTTGTAACGAGGTGGATGGACCTAGAGTCTGTCATAGAGAGTGAAGTAAGTCAGAAAGAGAAAAATACCATATGCTAATGCACATATATGGAATAAAAAAAAATGGTACTGATGAACCTAGTGGCAGGGCAGGAATAAAGATGCAGATGTAGAGAATGGACTTGAGGAAACAGAGGAGGAGGGGAAGCTGAGAAGTGAGAGAGCAGCACTGACATATATACAGTACCAAATGCAAAGTGGATGGCTAGTGGGAAGCTGCTGCATAGCACAGGGAAATCAACTCGATGCTTTGTGATGACGTAGAAGGCTGGGATAGGGAGGTGGGAGGGAGGCTCAAGAGGGAGGGAGTTTGGGGATATATGTATACATATAGCTGATTCACTTTGTTGTACTGCAGAAAATAACACAACATTGTAAAGCAATTATACTCCAATAAAGATTAACAAAACAAAACAAAAAAACAAAGTACAATGGGAAACCAAAGAAGGGTTTTAAGTAATATGGAATATGACTTAGTTTTTAAAAGAGTGCTCTGACTGCCATTTTAGGAACAGATTGAGGGAAGTAAGAGGGTAGGAATGAAACCAGTAGGGAGTCTGCATTAGTGCAAACTCATAATAATGATGGTGGTGGCGATAATACTAACGGTTATAACAGTTACAGTATCTTGGACATCTTCTGTGGGTCAGATGTTTTACATACATTATTTATAATTGTCACCATGACACTAATATTTGAATATGATTGCCTCCATTCTAGAAGTGAGGAAATAGAGGCTCAGAGAGATTAAGTATCTTAGAAAAGGCCACATAGCTAATAAGTAACAAAGTCAGAATCTGAAATCAAGTCCATCTGGTTCTTTCTCTTATTCTATGGAAGCCATTGGTAGAATGAAGTAGAATTATATTCCTGGGCCTTTAATTCCATTCACTGTGTCATCAAGATTGCATGTTCTGGTTTGTGCAGAGGATCTCTGAGGATGTGGTGGGATTACACAACCCGTTGTTGGCTACCAGAAAATTACTGAAAGAAGTCAGCATCCCAAAACTGGTCCTGTCTGGTAGGGGGAAGAAAAAATGGGGATTATGGCTAAGCTTGGCAACACTGTATGACTTAATTCTGAGATATTTTGCAGGGAAGCAGAAGGGAGAAGGTGAGAGAGGAGTGTGCTCACACTGACCTTCTACTCCCTTGATTGTGGTGGCTTCACTTCTTTCTTCTGGAGGAGATCAGAATAAGTGATGTCGAGGAAAGGGAGGTTGAGTTTGGGGAACCATGAGACAGCACTCAAACTGAATCACTTCCTGTCCCCCACTCCCCACATCTCTGAAAATTTCTACTTGCCTCCTAGGGAGAGGAAACACTCTATTAAGAAATCTGGCAAATCAATCTATGACTGAAGCTGAACCTTTTGTTAGAGGAGGGGAAGGATGGTATGAGTTTTTAGGAAAACTTTCTTTTATGTCTTTAAGGTAAATAACACAGTATTTATAAAACACTTCTATGCTTTCTTACGGTTTTCCTGGATGCAGTCTTATCTAATCATTTTTATACACTGGTACGACCTGCCCTTCAGACTTTCTAGCCTCACACAGCCCCTTCCTCTATGCCCTGTGCATTTTAGACCCACTGGACTATTTACTGTTCCTCAAGCTACCATGCACTCTCACACCTCCATGCCTTGCTCAAGTTGTTCCTCTTGCTAAAGTTGCCTCTTCCCCTTTACCTGGGAAACTTCTATTTAACCCTTAGAGCTCAATTCAAATTCCTTTGTCTCCCAATCAGCAGAATTTATTGCTTCCTCCCTTATTTGCTTATCGTATCCAACTTTATTTGTTTCCCTATCTTCTCCACTGGACTGCTAGTTCCTTGGGAACCAGCATTATACCTTAGTCATCTTTTGTCTTCCAAGCAGCTACCCATAAGCAGGCACTCAATAAATGTTGTGTAATTTGGATCTGTCCTTGCAAAAACCCTACAAACTAGACAAGGCAGGCATCACCAGCCTCTGTGGATCCCAAAGATCCACAGAGTGGTGGAAATGGGACTGTGGGTTGAGCAGTGTGAAATGGGCACCCCTGAATTTTGACCTACAAAAATGACAGTTTTATATGGCTCAGCCTAATAGAACCCAGGTCTTCTTGTTCTTGGGTCAATGCTTTTTCTAAAGCATTTAAAGAAGCTGACATTATGTTTGGCCTCTGGCCCTGTGGTTTTAGTGTGATCAACATTTTGAATTATTCAGTTCAATGTGTTGTTTTATTCCCCTTGGTTGCCCCTCCCCATGCGTCACATACTTTGGAGACCCAGCTGTGTATTGGACCAAGTCTTTAGTAATTTTTGAAGAAGCAGAGGTAGAATGACCTCCCATTCTCAAGCTTAGACCCAGGATTTGCTCCCTCCCCACAGGGCTTTTCAGCTGTCTAGGTCACAGTCTCCTCATCTGAAAAATGAAGAGAGTTCCTGAAAGCCAGTGTCTTCTTATCCTTTTGACTCTCTTTCCTGTGCTCCTATACAGGTTCCTGGTTCAGCCCCTTCTTTCCCCTCTCCCTGGGCTTGGTTCTATACCAGCAGCCACACCAGCCCCTTGACCACCCAAAAGATACCATCCTCAGAGAAATGCACAAGCTCTGCCTCAGCCCTGTGCCCTTCTCCTCTCTTTTCACTAACCTTATAGCAGACAGGATGAGGCGGGCGGACAAGGGAGCATTAAGTAACCTAGATGGGTAGAGGTGGATCTGAAATCAAGGTACATAATGGACTTGGGTATGTTTTGTCTTAGAGCAAACTTAAAGTGAAAAGGGAAGTCTATTGAGTCTGTAGTGTAGATTTGTTTTTGTTTTTATGGATTCAGAGAGCCCTAAGTGCTAGAAGAAAGCAATATATGGGAATGAAACAACATAGAATAAATAGGTCTTTAGTTTTAGTTTGACTCTGAAGTTTAAAGTTGAGATCACTTTTTTCTTTTATTTTGAAAATTCTTTTTAAGTAAAACTGGAAAAGTAATATACAAATTATGAATTTTGTAAAAAGTCAAAAGAGTATGAAAAATCCAATAGGATTTTTGAAGAGTTAAAAGTTCTGTATTTTTAAAAATTAACCTTTATATAGTGTTCACTCTGTGCCAATACTGTACTGTACTAAGTGCTTTATATATATAACTCATTCAATCATCATAGCAGTTTTATCAGGGGGTACTATTATCTTCCCTATTTTACAGATGAGGAAACTGAAGCACAGAGAGATCAAAGAACTTGCGTAAGGTCCCATAGCAAAACCTCAAGCAAACTTTTAGAATTCATGAGGTATTCCAGAAAAGTGGTGGAGAAATTCAAATCTGTTGGCTTTCAGATCTTCTTCCCTATTCCTGAGCCCAGAGCAGAAACCTCTTTTCCATACTGGGCTTCTGCTTAAAGTTTTCTAGGTCAAAAAGGTTTCCCTACTAAGAAAAAAAATTAAAAGTTTGAAAATATGACATGCCACCTGGATTATTTGACCTTATAAGGGAGAGTGAAACTGAGACTCAGTTCATACGCCATCAGTGGTGGTCTAGCTAGTTAATAGATTTAGCAACATCATAAGGAGAAATCATTATAATCATTACAGTTTGTGGGTGGAAGAGGAAATTTTCAAAACTTTTAAAGAAGTAGAATCCTTTTCTGAAAAAGGAATATTGAATAGAACCCCCAAGAGACAAAAAAGAGAAAATCAGGAATTTGTTGATTTATTAATATAACTATGGTTTATATATTTAAATTTATAATATTTGCTCATTATAAAGTTAATTAATCAGAGACTTCTGTTTCCGACATAACAGTGGATTAGTTACCATGGCCAGCCCACCTGACAAAACAACTATAATGCTGTAAGAAATATTTTTTAAAGTTTTTTCAAGGGCTTGCCTGGTGGCGCAGTGGTTGAGAGTCCGCCTGCCGATGCAGGGGACACGGGTTTGTGCCCCGGTCCGGGAAGATTCCACATGCCGCGGAGCGGCTGGGCCCGTGAGCCATGGCCGCTGAGCCTGCGTGTCCGGAGCCTGTGCTCCGCAATGGGAGAGGCCACAACAGTGAGAGGCCCGCATACCGCAAAAAAAAAAAAAGTTTTTTCAAATTTATCGTTGAGCTGGCATAAAAGTAAAAATGTATAGTAGGCATGCAAGCTTGGCTTTTTCCTAAAGTTGTCTGCTAAATGCTAGAGAGAGCGGACAACTACACGAAGTGCGGGGGCCAGGAAATAAAGCCCAGGATGTGCCTAAGATGGGGATTCTAATAGGGAATTGCTGCACAAACCTGGATATCCAAAGGGCTACACTCACAGGTTAAGGCTGATTGAGATAAATAAACCCCACTTGCAGAAGGGGATAGCTAGGAAGCTTGTTTGTCCGAGGGAAGGGAAACCATTGCTCTGAGAATTTATCTCCTCATGAAAAGTCAGCCTCCACAGGGGTTTGCAGCCTGTATTCACACTCACTACCTGTGTGCCTCCAAAAGCCTGAAATAGAGAATTAAACATAAAATGGTTTTAGGTTGGTAGTATCCCAAGGCATATTGGAAAGGAAAACTCAAATCTTATCTTGATGAATTTTACCAGCTGCAACTCAAGCCGCAGAATATTCACAGAGAAAAATTTGCAGGATGAGTGAGTAATTTGCAGTCAAGATTTATAAAGCAAACAAGAATACTAGGCATCATGGTGAGAGCCCATGGAGGGAACAGACAGCAGAAACCAACCTGCAAAGGCTTCATGTATTAGAACAATCAGAAATGACATATAAAACAACTGATTTTTTTTTAAACAACTGATTGTAATATGTTTAGGTAGAGCTCTAAAAAGATTGAAAACATGAACAAAGAACAAATGGATTTGAAAAAGATCCAAATAGAATATCTAGAAATGAAAAATATATTGTTGAACTTAAAGCTCCATGGATTGATTAAACAGATTAGACACATATGAAGAGAGTCAGTGAACTAGAAAATATATCTGAAGATATTCCTTGGAATACAATCCAGTAACACTTAAAGGTGAAAAATAGGGACTTCCCTGGCGGTCCAGACTTCGCCTTCCAATGCAGGGGTTGTGAGTTAGATCCCTGTTCAGGGAGCTAAGATCCCACATGCCTCGCGGCCAAAAAACCAAAACATAAAACAGAAGCAATATTGTAACAAATTCAATAAAGACTTTAAAAAAATAATTATTACTTTTTTAAAAAGATGAAAAATATAAAAATGGGGGTAAGAGACTTCAAGGACAGAATGAGACAGTCTAATGTGTATCTATTTGGAATTTTAGAAGGAGATAGAATAGGAAATGAGCAATATTTGAAGATATAAAGGCTGAGAACTTTCCAGAATTATTGAAAGACCCCAATCCTCAGATCTAAAAATCCCAATGAATCTCAAGTAGGTTTAAAAAAAGAAAAAAATCTACATCTTGATATATTAAATATGAAACTGCAGAACATTTTTAAAAAGAGAGAAGATTGTAATGTCAGTCACTGAAGTCAATGAAACTATTTGGATGAGCAGAAAGGAAATTTTGATTGGGTTTATGGATCAGTGTTTAGTCTTAGAGTAGCCCCAGAACCTGTGAAATTAGCATCAGATAGATGCTAGAACCACTAAAGCACATTTGCCGTCCACTGAGTACCATTAAAAACTGCAGGGCTGGCCTAAAACTCCTTATTTTACAGATGAGGGAAGTGACACTCAAAGCAGGTCTTACTTAAGGTCACACAGCTAGTGAGTGAGTATATGGTGGAGGATCAGGACCAGAACTTAGGTCCCCAACTCACAGAGCAGTAGCTATGACTGCTCTTTCCTCTATAACCTGCTAATGTTTCATTAAAATTTTAAGCAACAACAGCAAAGAAAAACAAAGTGTGAAGAAATACAGGGAACTGTTACATTTTATCAGGGAAATTTTTGATGCTATCCTTTTGTCTCAAGTATGGAAATTTTTTTTTTAATTATTTATTTATTTATGGCTTTGTTGGGTCTTCGTTACTGTGCGAGGGCTTTCTCTAGTTGCGGCGAGCGGAGGCCACTCTTCATCGCGGTGCGCGGGCCTCTCACTGTCGCGGCCTCTCTCGTCGCGGAGCACAGGCTCCAGACGCGCAGGCTCAGTAGGTGGCTCACGGGCCTAGTTGCTCCGCGGCATGTGGGATCTTCCCGGACCAGGGCTCGAACCCATGTCCCCTGCATCGGCAGGCAGATTCTCAACCACTGCGCCACCAGGGAAGCCCTCAAGTATGGAATTTAATAAATGTTTGAATACCTTCTTCCACAGTGCAATGTGCTGTCTCTAGGAACCAATGAAACTGCTCACTATTTTGCATGGGGATAAGGGCATACAGCCTTGATTTGTTTCCTTCTAGCTTGTAAGACAAAGTGAGGGAAGAGTGAGAAAGGTTTTAGAAGATGTGATTAAAACTAAATCACAGAAAATATTTCTGGCACAGCATTCCATAGAAGGTGGCAGGGGAACAAGGAGTGGGGGCAAAATCTGAGATAAAGGCTTTGCTGAGAAATAGACAAGGTAAAAGCAGGTGCCAAGCCACAGCATGTGAATATACCTGAGTTACTAGGTCATAAAATCAGCACTCAAAACTGGAGATAAAAATCCAATCTGTTTTGCTTCAGTTCGTTGTTTTAGACCTGCCTTGTTTTGCTTTCTAAAAAGTTTATACCTAGATCCACAAAGGAAAACAACTTGCAGCGGTAGGCAATGAAGCTATATCAAACTCTATCATCCCTGTTTATTCATAAAAAAGATAGTAATTGCATCTATGTGTATGTATGTTTGGAAGAATTATTTCTGGATCTTACCTGTTCTCCACAAATACATACCAAGAAGTGTGAGAGCATCTGGAATTGGCAACAATACAACCAAAACAGATTGCTTAACCAAAGATGAGAATTTGCCCATTAATGTCAACTATGACTCTGGAAATAGTGCCCAGATTCCAAAGTCTAAAGTGGTTTAATATTTGTACAATTCCAAATCCTAACAAGGATATGGTTATCTGGGCAGCCTCCGAAATTCTAGCAGGTGACTTGCTGTTTGTTTTTTAAGAGAAACATCATATTTTAGACAGGAAAAGCTTTAGAGTTTGAAGTGCATCTTTAAAGCAGAATGCAATATATATCTTTAAATTTCTAAAGAAGCAGACTGATTTGGGTATGGTACATTTCTTAACTACATAAAACATTGATAAGAAGAGTTTATTCCAGATACTATATATATATATATATATGTTTAAAGCCAGTGAAAGTATACCTAACTTCCATTCCCAGTGCATAGGGATGCCACTAGATATTTCTGGAATGATCCTGGAGGCTAGTAGGCTTCATTTGAAGGCAGATTTGAAAAACTGAGGAATAACAAGAGGAGCTTCCGAAAGGGTGAGCCAGATGTTTATGGTAATGGGGAAATAAGGACTTTAATGTCTAAAATTTAGGACCAAGAGGAACTTCCCTGGTGGTTAAGTGGTTAAGACTCTGCACTTCCACAGCAGCTGTACAGCCAAACAATAAAAAAATAAAATAAAATTTAGGGCCAAGAGAAGGCAGCCCAAAGCAGCAAAACTTTGCATTGGTAGAAGATAATGTACCAGACCCACTGTAAAAATAAAAACATTTAAGAAAAAAGTTTCCTCTTTAAGAATGGAAGTCAACTACTAGTTAGTGCTTGCTAGTTATATTATGAAGACTAAATATAAGCTCTAAAAATACCCTTTGCTTTGTTTGAACTTAAGCCTTCTGACACCCAACCAGAAGATAACAGTTGTCCTTGTGCTTAAAAATAAACCCAAACCAGTCAGTCAGTCAGCCTTTAGTGCTTTGATGTCACGTGTAGAACCTCTATATTACCTGGTTTATCAAATGCTTGTGATAAATTACATAAAGTAGATACTTTGTTAAATTGTATGTCACTTGGACAATGTTTTATTTAATAAAACATTGAGGGTGGATTATTATTAGATCATAATGATTCAGTAATAACTTGACTAAATTTCCTTAAAGTATGTTGTATTCAAAGTCTATAAAAACTCCATTTGTGATCATGGGGTTAAGAGAACAATCCTTTTTTTCTACTATAGTGTAACATTTTAAAAAAGTGGTTCCTGACTTTTTTTCTGAAACCCAAATATAATATGATGGTTTGTTTTCTTAATGTTTTCTTCTCTAATTAATGTTGCTTTGCAGTTGGTACACAACAGAGGCATACCTCAACTCCAAAACTACAATCCTAGGGAAGATATCTTTTTCTGAAGTGTGTTTGTCAGCTAACTTAAGTCTAGTTGCCCCAGACTGAAACAACATATTTCTAGGAAAAGTAAAGAAAATGCATGCATTAAAGTTGAAGGAGAACCACAATGCTTATCTATCAAAATGGCTAAAATGAGGAAGACAGGAAATACCAGGTATTTGCAAGGATTTGGGACAACTGGAATTCTTATACGTGGCTGATGAGAGTGTAAATTGCTACAACCACTTTGGAAAATAATGTGGTAGTATCCACTAAAGCTGAACATATACATACATTTGGCCCAACAAGTCTACTTGAAGGTATATATCCAACAGAAAGGCATAAAAATATTTGCCAAAATATATGTAGGGGAATATTCCTAGCAGTCCTAGTCACATAACTCCAAGCAGCAAACAATGCAAATGTCCGACTACATTATAATGGATAAATTGTGGCACATTCATTTAGAGGAATTCTAACCAGTAATGAGAGTAAACAAGCTACTTCGAAGTGCAACAACACAGAGGTATCTCACAAACATAATCGTGAATGAATGCGGCTAGACACAAAGAGATATAGAAAGTATGAATTTATTTATAAATAGGTCAAAACCCCCAAAGGCATATTGAATATATGATATTAGAAAACCTAATAATGGCTTTTCTTGAGGTAGAGAGAAGTGACAACAAGAGGGCAGGAGGAGGATTCTGGAGTTCTTTACTCTTCTGTTTCTTTTTATGGTTGCATAGGTTTGTTCACATGATTTGTGCAATTTTCTGTGTGTATATGTTAATGAATTTTTTAAGTTAAAGGAAATAGAGACTGTCAGTGAATTGTAAAATATATGGATTCTACTTTTTCAAGTGTGGTGATCAAAGAGACTCATTGACAGAATTAAGTAAGCAATCTATTTCATGGATAAAAAAAAAAATTAAAGGAACATCAGCGTCTGTATTTAAGAATGAATTGAACTGACTAGAAAATGGTCAAATGGGAAATGGACACATTCCTCTTTTCCCTTAGTATGGAAGAAGTGCTTCTGATATGTCTGATTAAAGACTTAGTTTTCTGTCCTGAAAATCAGATTAAAGAAAAAAAATTTTTTTTACATCTTTATTGGAGTATAATTGCTTTACACTAGTGTGTAGTTTCTGCTTTATAACAAAGTGAATCAGTTATACATATACATATGTTCCCATATCTCTTCCCTCTTGCGTCTCCCTCCCTCCCACCCTCCCTATCCCACCCCTCCATGTGGTCACAAAGAACCGAGTTGATCTCCCTGTGCTATGCGGCTGCTTCCCACTAGCTATCTACCTTACATTTGGTAGTGTATATATGTCCATGCCTCTCTCTCGCTTTGTCACAGCTTACCCTTCCCCCTCCCCATATCCTCAAGTCCATTCTCTAGTAGGTCTGTGTCTTTATTCCTGTCTTACCCCTAGGCTCTTCAAGACATTTTTTTTCTTAAATTCCTTATATATGTGTTAGCATACGGTATTTGTCTTTCTCTTTCTGACTTACTTCACTCTGTATGACAGACTCTAGGTCCATCCACCTCACCACAAATAACTCAATTTCGTTTCTTTTTATGGCTGAGTAATATTCCATTGTATATATGTGCCACATTTTCTTTATCCATTAATCCGATGATGGACACTTAGATTGATTCCGTCTCTGGGCTATTGTACATAGAGCTGCAATGAACATTTTGGTACATGACTCTTTTTGAATTATGGTTTTCTCAGGGTATATGCCCAGTAGTGGCATTGCTGGGTCATATGGTAGTTCTATTTGTAGTTTTTTAAGGAACCTCCATACTGTTCTCCACAGTGGCTGTATCAATTTACATTCCCATCAACAGTGCAAGAGGGTTCCCTTTTCTCCGCACCCTCTCCAGCATTTATTGTTTCTAGATTTTTTGATGATGGCCATTCTGACTGGTGTGAGGTGATATCTCATTGTAGTTTTGATTTGCATTTCTCTAATGATTAACGAAGTTAAGCATTCTTTCATGTGTTTGTTGGCAGTCTGTATATCTTCTTTACAGAAATGTCTATTTAGGTCTTCTGCCCATTTTTGGATTGGGTTGTTTGTTTTTTTTGTTATTGAGCTGCATGAGCTGCTTATAAATTTTGGAGATTAATCCTTTGTAAGTTGCTTCATTTGCAAATATTTTCTCCCATTCTGAGGGTTGTCTTTTGGTCTTGTGTATGGTTTCCATTGCTGTGCAAAAGCTTTGAAGTTTCATTAGGTCCCATTTGTTTATTTTTGTTTTTATTTCCATTTCTTTGGGAGGTGGGTCAGAAAGGATCTTGCTGTGATTTATGTCATAGAGTGTTCTGCCTATGTTTTCCTCTAAGAGTTTGAGAGTTTCTGGCCTTACGTTTAGGTCTTTAATCCATTTTGAGCTTATTTTTGTGTATGGTGTTAGAGAGTGATCTAATCTCATACTTTTAGATGTACCTGTCCAGTTTTCCCAGCACCACTTATTGAAGAGGCTGTCCTTTCTCCACTGTACATTCCTGCCTCCTTTATCAAAGATAAGGTGACCATATGTGCGTGGGTTTATCTCTGGGCTTTCGATCCTGTTCCATTGATCTATCTTTCTGTTTTTGTGCCAGTACCATACTGTCTTGATTACTCTAGCTTTGTCGTATAGTCTGAAGTCAGGGAGCCTAATTCCTCCAGCTCCGCTTTTCATTCTCAAGATTGCTTTGGCTATTCGGGGTCTTTTGTGTTTCCATACAAATTGTGAAATTTTTTATTCTAGTTCTGTGGAAAATACCAGTGGTAGTTTGAGAGGGATTGCATTGAATCTGTAGATTGCTTTGGGTAGTATAGTCATTTTCACAATATTGATTCTTCCAATCCAAGAACATGGTATAGCTCTCCATCTATTTGTATCATCTTTAATTTCTTTCATCAGTGTCTTATAATTTTCTGCATACAGGTCTCTTGTCTCTGTAGGTAGGTTTATTCCTAGATATTTTATTCTTTTTGTTGCAATGGTAAATGGGAGTGTTTTCTTGATTTCACTTTCAGATTTTTCATCATTAGTGTATAGGAATGCCAGAGATTTCTGTGCATTAATTTTCTATCCTGCAACTTTACCAAATTCATTGATTACCTCTAGTAGTTTTCTGGTAGCATGTTTAGGATTCTCTATGTATAGTATCATGTCATCTGCAAACAGTGACAGCTTTACTTCTTCTTTTCCGATTTGGATTCCTTTTATTTCCTTTTCTTCTCTGATTGCTGTGGCTAAAACTTCCAAAACTATGTTGAATAAGAGTGATGAGAGTGGGCAACCTTATCTTGTTACTGATCTTAGTGGAAATGCTTTCAGTTTTTCACCATTGAGGACGATGTTGGCTGTGGGTTTGTCATATATGGCCTTTATTATGTTGAGGAAAGTTCCCTCTATGCCTACTTTCTGCAGAGTTTTTATCATAAATGGGTGTTGAATTTTGTTGAAAGCTTTCTCTGCATCTATTGAGATGATCATATGGTTTTTCTCCTTCAATTTGTTAATATGGTTTATCACATTAATTGTTTTGCATATTTTGAAGAATCCTTGCATTCCTGGGATAAACCCCAGTTGATCATGGTGTATGATCCTTTTAATGTGCTGTTGGATTCTGTTTGCAGTATTGTGTTGAGGATTTTTACATCTATGTTCATCAGTGATATTGGCCTGTAGTTTTCTGTCTTGTGACATCCTTGTCTGGTTTTGGTATCAAGGTGATGGTGGCCTCGTAGAATGAGTTTGGGAGTGTTCCTCCCTCTGCTATATTTTGGAAGAGTTTGAGAAGGATAGGGGTTAGCTCTTCTCTAAGTTTTTGATAGAATTCGCCTGTGAAGCCATCTGGTTCTGGACTTTTGTTTGTTGGAAGATTTTTAATCACAGTTTTCATTTCAGTGCTTGTGATTGGTCTGTTCATATTTTCTATTTCTTCCTGATTCAGTCTTGGCAGGTTGTGCATTTCTAAGAATTTGTCCATTTCTTCCACGTTGTCCATTTTATCGGCATAGAGTTGCTTGTAGTAATCTCTCATGATCTTTTGTATTTCTGCAGTGTCAGTTGTTACTTCTGCTTTTTCATTTCTAATTCTATTGATTTGAGTCTTCTCCCTGTTTTTCTTGATGAGTCTGGCTAATGGTTTATCAATTTTGTTTATCTTCTCAAAGAACCAGCTTTTAGTTTTATTGATCTTTGCTATCATTTCCTTCGTTTCTTTTTCATTTATTTCTTATCTGATTTTTATGATTTCTTTCCTTCTGCTAACTTTGGGGTTTTTTGTTCTTCTTTCTCTAATTGCTTTAGGTGCAGGGTTAGGTTGTTTATTCGAGATGTTTCCTGTTTCTTAAGGTAGGATTGTATTGCTACAAACTTCCCACTTAGAACTGCTTTTGCTGCATCCCATAGGTTTTGGGTCGTCGTGTCTCCATTGTCATTTGTTTCTAAGTATTTTTTAATTTTCCTCTTTGATTTCTTCAGTGATCACTTCGTTATTAAGTAGTGTATTGTTTAGCCTCCATGTGTTTGTATTTTTTACAGATCTTTTCCTGTAATTGATATCTAGTCTCATAGCGCTGTGGTTGGAAAAGATACTTGAAAGAATTTCAATTTTCTTAAATTTACCAAGGCTTGACTTGTGACCCAAGATATGATCTATCCTGGAGAATGTTCCATGAGCACTTGAGAAAAATGTGTATTCTGTTGTTTTTGGATGGAATGTCCTATAAATATCAATTAAGTCCATCTTGTTTAATGTAACATTTAAAGCTTGTGTGTCCTTATTTATTTTCATTTTGGATGATCTGTCCATTGGTGAAAGTGGGGTGTTAAAGTCCCCTACTATGAGTGTGTTACTGTCAATTTCCCCTTTTATGGCTGTTAGTATTTGCCTTATGTATTGATGTGCTCCTTGTTGGGTGCATAAATATTTACAATTGTTATATCTTCTTCTTGGATCGATCCCTTGATCATTATGTAGTGTCCTTCTTTGTCTCTTCTAATAGTCTTTATTTTAAAGTCTATTTTGTCTGATCTGAGAATTGCTACTCCAGCTTTCTTTTGATTTCCATTTGCATGAAATATCTTTTTCCATCCCCTTACTTTCAGTCTGTATGTGTCTCTAGGTCTGAAGTGGGTCTCTTGTAGACAGCAAATATATGGGTCTTGTTTTTGTATCCATTCAGCCAATCTGTGTCTTTTGGTGGGAGCATTTAGTCCATTTACCTTAAAGGTAATTATCGATATGTATGTTCCTATTCCCATTTTCTTAATTGTTTTGGGTTCGGTATTGTAGGTCTTTTCCTTCTCTTGTGTTTCTTGCCTAGAGAAGGTCCTTTAGCAGTTGTTGTTAAGCTGGTTTGGTGGTGCTGAACTCTCTCAGCTTTTGCTTGTCTGTAAAGGTTTTAATTTCTCCATCAAATCTGAATGAGATCCTTGCTTGGTAGAGTAATCTTGGTTGTAGGTTTTTCTCTTTCATCACTTTAAATATGTCTTGCCAGTCCCTTCTGGCTTGCAGAGTTTCTGCTGAAAGATCAGCTGTTAACCTTATGGGGATTCCCTTTTGTGTTATTTTTTTTTCCCTTGCTGCTGTTAATATGTTTTCTTTGTATTTAATTTTTGACAGTTTGATTAATATTTGTCTTTGTGTTTTTCTCCTTGGATTTATCCTGTATGGGACTCTCTGTGCTTCCTGGACTTGAGTAACTATTTCCTTTCCCATATTAGGGAAGTTTTCAACTATAATCTCTTCAAATATTTTCTCAGTCCCTTTCTTTTTCTCTTCTTCTTCTGGAACCCCTATAATTCGAATGTTGGTGCATTTAACGTCGTCCCAGAGGTCTCTGAGACTGTCCTCAGTTCTTTTCATTCTTTTTTCTTTATTCTGCTCTGCAGTAGTTATTTCCACTATTTTATCTTCCAGGTCACTTAATCGTTCTTCTGCCTCAGTTATTCTGCTACTCTGATCCCATCTAGAGTATTTTTAATTTCATTTATTGTGTTGTTCATCATTGTTTGTTTCATCTGTAGTTCTTCCAGGTCCTTGTTGTGGACCAGTGTTCTGAAGTTGGCTTTCCCACGTCAGAGGCACAACACTGAGTCCTGGCTGGAACACCAAGAGCCTTTCATCCACACGGCTCAGAATAAAAGGGAGAAAAAGTAGAAAGAAAGAATTAGTAGAAGTAGAAAGAAAGAAAGACAGGAGAGAGGGAGGGAGTAATGATGGAAGGAAGGAGGGAAGGAAGGAAAAAAGAAAGAAGATAAAGTAAAATAAAGTAAGATAAAATATAATAAAGTTATTAAAATAAAAAATAATTATTAAGAAAAATAAAAAGACGGATAGAACCCTAGGGCAAATGGTGGAAGCAAAGCTATACAGATATAATCTCACACAGACGCATACACATACACACTCACAAATAGAGGAAAAAGGGAAAAAATCATACATCTTACTCTCAAAGTCCACCTCCTCAATTTGGGTGATTCATTGTCTAAAGGAGGGAAGGAAGGAAAGAAAGAAAGAAAGAAGATAAAGTAAAATAAAATAAAGTTATTAAAATAAAAAATAATTTTTAAGAAAAAAAATTTTTTTTTAAAAGAAGGAAGGATAGAACCCTAGGACAAATGGTGGAAGCAAAGCTATACAGACAAAAATCTCACACACAAGCATACACATACACACAAAAAGAGGAAAAGGGGAAAAAATCATAAATCTTGCTCTCAAAGTCCACCTCCTCAATTTGGGATGATTCGTTGTCTATTCATGTATTCCACAGATGCAGGGTACATCAAGTTGATTGGGGAGCTTTAATCCACTGCTTCTGAGGCTGCTGGGAGAGATTTCCCTTTCTCTTCTTTGTTCTCACAGCTCCCAGGGGCTCAGCTTTGGATTTGGCTGCGCCTCTGCGTGTAGGTCGCCGGAGGGCATCTGTTCTTCACTCAGACAGGACGGGGTTAAAGGAGCAGCTGATTCGGGGGCTGTGGCTCACTCAGGCCGGGGGGGAGGGAGGGGCACATAGTGCGGGGCGAGCCTGTGGCGGCAGAGCCCAGCGTGACGTTGCAGCAGCGTGAGGCGCGCCATGTGTTCTCCTGGGGGAGTTGTCCCTGGATCCCGGGACCCTGGCAGTGGCGGGTTGCACAGGCTCCCCGGAAGCGGGGTGTGGTTAGTAACCTGTGCTCACACACAGGCTTCTTGGTGGTGGCAGCAGCAGCCTTACCATCTCATACCCGTCTCTGGGGTCTGCGCTTTTAGCCACAGCTCGCGCCCGTCTCTGGAGCTCCTTTAAGCAGCGCTCTTAATCCCCTCTCCTCGCGCACCAGGAAACAAAGAGGGAAGAAAAAGTCTCTTGCCTCTTCGGCAGGTCCAGACTTTTCCCCGGACTCCCTCCCGGCTAGCCGTGGTGCACTAACCCCCTGCAGGCTGTGTTCACGCCGCCAACCCCAGTCCTCTCCCGGCACTCCGACTGAAGCCCGAGCCTCAACTCCCAGACCCGCCTGCCCTGGCGGGTGAGTAGACAAGCCTCTCGGGCTGTTGAGTGCCAGTCGGCCCTGATCCTCCGTGCGGGAATCTCCCCTCTTTGCTCTCTGCACCCCTGTTGCTGTGTTCTCCTCCGCGGCTCCAAAGCTTTCCCCCTGTGCCACCTGCTGTCTCCGCCCGCGAAGGGGCTTCCTAGTGTGTGGAAACCTTTCCTCCTTCACAGCTCCCTCCCACTGGTGCAGGTCCCATCCCTATCCTTTTGTCTCTGTTTATTCTTTTTTCTTTTGCCCTACCCAGGTATGTGGGGGGTTTCTTGCCTTTTGGGAGATCTGAGGTCTTCTGCCAGCGTTCAGTAGGTGTTCTGTAGGAGTTGTTCCATGTGTAGATGTATTTCTGGTGTATCTGTGGGGAGGAAGGTGATCTCCGCGTCTTACTCTACCACCATCTTCCCGGAAGCCCCCCTAAAGACAATTTTTGAGGTGTTTTTCAGACTAAGGCAGAATCCTCAGGATGACTTTGAAAAGAATTTGGGTGCCCTTCTCAGCGACGGGCAAGAAGTCCTAAAAAACTAAAAATGGTTGGAGTTCTGCAGGAATGAGGGGATGCTGAGAGTTTACCTAGCATGAATGTTGTTTTTTAACTGACAAATCTCTTTTCTTTCCCCAAAAAAGAAATTTAGATATGCAGAAACCTCAGCCATTCATGGCAATACTGTCTCCATCTGACAATAACAGGTCTAGGTATAGGCATGTAACACAGATCTTACCATTGAGACAAAGGAGAGGTGTGCCTGGGACTTCTGGGAAACTTTCTCTCCTTAGAAGTAAGTGCTGTTTGACTTCCACTCACTTGCCCTCTGTGAGGATGTGGTGCTCAAAGCTGGGCCAGCCATCTTCTCCCATGAAGGGAGAGATCATGGACAGTCTGAGAATGGCAGAGCAGAAGGGTAAGAAGAGCCTGGGTCTTTTGGTTATGTCCTTGATTCTTTGCACCAACTCTGGGGCTGCCAACTTCAGAACTTCTTGTTAAGTGAGCAGTAAGTGTCCTTATAATTTGAGCCATATTCAATTTGTTATTCTTTTATTGCAGCTAAAGCATATCAAGTGATACAAATTATCTTTACATATTTTTTGTCTAAATGTAATCTACATTGGCTTTTTCTAAATCCTAAAAAGAAATGGCTAACATCTAATGTATTCTGGACATTGACTTAATAATATCTCTAAATACAGTTGGGTTGTTTAAACATTCTCCCCCACCCCCTGCTCAAAGCCCTTCTTTATAAACATTTTTAATTTTAGTAAAAAATAGATAATATAAAACTTACCATCTTAACCATTTTTAAGTGTACACTTCAGTAGTGTTAACTACGTTCACATTGTTGTGCAACAGATCTCTAGCACTTTTTCATCTTGCAAAACTAAAACTATATCCATCATACAACAACTCACCATTTCCCCCTTCCCAAAGCCCATGGCAACACCATTCCACTCTCTGTTTCTTGTGTTTGACTACTTTAATACCTCCTATAAGTGGGATCATATAGTATACAGTATTTGTGTCTGGCTTATTTCACTTAGCATAATATCCTCAAGGTTCATCCCTGTTGTAGCATGTGACAGGATTTCCTCCTTTTTTTTTAAGACTGAATAATATTCCATTGTATGTATATACTATATTTTCTTTATCCATTCATTAGTGGACATTTGGGTTGATTCCACCTCTTGGCTATTCTGAATAATACTACAATGAACATAGGTGTGTAAATAACTCTTCAATATCCTGCTTTCGATTCTTTTGGATACATACACAAAAGTGGGATTGCTAGATCATATGGTGGTTCTATTTTTAATTTTTTGAGGAACCTTCATACTGTGTTCCATAGCAGCTAGTTTAAACATTTTAATATTTAAATAATGATATATTTTAAGCAAAATTTTAGTATAATAATATGAATACATAAATTGATATTTTAAAATCAATAAAAATATTTTATATGAGAGAAAAGCATGATATGACAGAAACAGAATGGATAAACTGAAAAATTTTATATCATGAAAAGATTTTGAAATTTATAAGTAATTATTTGAGTTGTTCTTTTAAAAAAAAATTCAGATTGCCAATAGTGGTACTATTATTACTAGTTTTACTATTAATTTTACAGATTGCCAATATAGTACTTTTATTGCTATTTTATTCTTGTAAAACACCAGTAGGATTTGTTCACCAAAAATTTATATATATATTAATTTGTGTATAATATTGATTATGAAAATCATATACATATAATCATGCATTAAGTCATTGTGGGTGCACACATAGTAGCCAAATGAAATGACTTGTAAAGACATTGAAGATCAAACTTCAGTTAACATCCTATTTATAAAGTGAACTGTTAAGCAGGTTTCCATATCCTCCAGTAACTAATGCAGCAACCAAATTTAAAAAACTGTCAATTAATAACACATCAACATTTTCAAAGTCAAAAAGAACTTAAACAATTGGACCAAAGTGTAAATCAAACAAATGTTTATATACTCATAACAAAATAAAATATTAAAAATAATTGTAAGAAGTATTTTGACATATATCATAGAACTCCAGTGATAATACAAATATGAACTCATGATTTTAACTGAACTGCTTTAATTTCAGTATTAAGATGATATAATCCAATGTATATCCCAGGGCCCAGATTTTGGTAGCCTAATAATGTTCTCCACTGAAGAAACTAGGGCTCTTTGGAGAATGGCTGATTTAATGTTTCAGATAGAAGAAATGCAGGGTGAGCCTGAATAACTTGTTGCCTGAGAACAGAGATGCATATTTTAAAGTTCTGAGGTAGTTTAAAAAGAAAGAGCCACCGTGAAGGGGCTTCTGTGTGCTAAATTGTGACCAAGTGACTGAAGACAACAAAAAATTATAGCTAATCAAAGCAAGTCTGAAAATGAGTTAATTACACATCACCAAAAATCATGAGTCCGTAATGATGCTCAAAAGAGAAAAGCACTGGACTTTCCTGGTGGCGCAGTGGTTGAGAGTCCGCCTGCCGATGCAGGGGACACAGGTTTGTGCCCCAGTCTGGGAAGATCCCACATGCTGCCGAGCGACTGGGCCCGTGAGCCATGGCCACTGAGCCTGCGTGTCTGGAGCCTGTGCTCTGCGACGGGAGAGGCCACAACAGTGAGAGGCCTGCGTACCGCAAAACTTAAGCTATTCCACAGCTCCTTCACTACCACATTATCCCAAATTAGTTGATAGAGGCCAAAGCCACAATGAGAGTCCCTTCCAAAGTTGGTATTCAGCTGGCATGCTCCACGTGGCTAGTTCCTTTCTCACTTATCTCTGCCATGCCATGCCAGCTGTTAAATGTTTTGAACATCATCCCTGGACAGACCATGAGATTTTCTTTCACAACCAAATGGCCACCCAGTGATATACTGCATTGTGTATTAGATATTAAATTTGATTGTTAGAAGACATTTAAAATTCAAGAGTATAGAAGCTTTCTACTCACAGATGTGTGAGTTCCTGGACATTGACCTGAATAAGCTAAGACACAATCCATACCCTGGATATTTAATTCCCATAAAAGTTTCAACAGAGCTATCTTGTGCAATGATCAGAAATACAACTCAGAGGTCTGGAAACTTGTCCACCATGATGTGACAAGCCTTTGTCTCCCACCCTGCCTACTTCATGGGCTGTAGCAGTTTCCCAGATTGCTGACTTCATCATCCTTACATGGGAATCCAAGTAAGCTCAGTCTTGGTTACCTGGTAGCTGGGTTTAAAGTGAAAACTACTGAAATGAAAAGACTATGCTAGACACTTCTCTTCTCCAAAATAAGACCTAATTATTTTCCTCCCCTGGACAGATATGACCTCTTTCTATGCCTAATGATGCAGAGCAAAAGAATATAACTGGTGTCCCTTTCTTTGCCAAGAAGAGGTGTTGCATGTAATAAGTACAGAAGTTATCTGAACCTAGCAGTGAACTACAACCCTCGAGGTTACTAGTCCCTGCATGATTCTATCTAGATAGTAGGGAGAGCCAATAAGTCTAAAGCCAGATGCTCTTTTAGGAGCATTTCCCACAAATAACCAGAAAAAAAAATTGGACGCTGCTATAAACTGGACTTCTATCTAATTTTTTATACTTTTATGAATTAAAAAATACAAAGATTTATAAACAACTTTTTTTTCCAACTGGCACATCACAGTGCGAATGACTTTAATGCTTCTAAATGCTGTGTCTAATCTCATGGACCTCATAGTACTGAGGAGAAATCCTTCCACTTGACATAATGAATGGTAATAATAATTGGACAGCCACATGTAAGCATTATATGTCACATCCTAGGCATGGAACCCTCCAAACTTTTTTAGTAAAACAGCTTATACTCCTTTGAGTCAATAACATCCGATTTATTCTAATAAATGTAATTGGCACCACATAGTGACAATTATGATTATGATTTCACAAACCATATGGCATGTGAGAAAGTCAGTGAAGGAAAAAATATGCATGCTCTTTGATAAAGTAATGCTACATATACATTGAGGTAATACGGATCTTATACAAGTCATAATGAAGAAAAAAAAGGAAGCTAAAGATAGCCACCGAATTACACTAGCATGAATGTTGGCACCTAGGTCTGTGGCTCAAACTCTTAAAAATGACTAGAAAATAAGAAATATTTACTCAAGGAAACAATATTACTACTATTGATTTACCTGCATGAAGCAATCATGCTGACTACTGATAAAGTATTGTTTAAACAGGATTGCTAAAGAGTGTGGACAATTAATATATACAATATATGTATAAAAGATAATTGAAAAATAAAACCTTAGGTAGGAAAAATTTTGGAACTAATAAATTCAGGTTAGAGGAAAGTTCATGTTTGGGTTTAACAAGCCCCCAAATGAAAGAACATGGGGAAAAGTCATATCATTTCCTCTTTTTAAAGAAAATATAAACTACTTAAATAGCATTTCTTAAACAACTGCAACTGATAGAACCAGCAGGCTAAGAAGTTAGGGCTAAGAAGTTAGAGTGGTTGAGATTTGAACACAGCAGACATGCAAAACTATGAAGTTCTGTCCAACTCTTTAAGAAAATATCTAATCTTTGCTAGGAAATCCAAGAGAAGTAATGAGCAAAACATTCTTACAATTGCAAAAGGTCTCAGATTCATTAACACTGCTGGGGAAAATTGTGATGATCATCCAATTTATGAGCTGTTCAAAGTGAAGGGGAACTAGATGTAGACTGGTATGCTGGTTAAAAGTAAAGCCAAGTTTATGGATGGATACTGTTTGTTCTGGCATTACCAGTGGGAATGACAAAAGAAAGTCACATAAGAGAACAGTGGCTGACAAGAACCCTTTCCCTCAGATGGTAATGAATGTAGCCCTAAGGAAAACAGGTGAAAGGTTTTAATGTTATCTCACTAAAATTTTTGTTTGGAAATGATGGAAAATTTGAGTAGAAAATGGCTTCACAAAGAGGATTAGAGACACATTAAATTAAGTCATTTGGAATCCATTTTCTCTGTTGGTCTTTCTCATTCATGGAACTTAACTCTGGGTTTTAATTGCTGTCTGAAATTTGCTAGTTGTGTCATGTTGGGTTAGTACGATCTTTCTAAATCTCACCTGCTTAATTTTATAAATGGAGAAGATAATATTTATTTCACAGAGGTACTGTGAAGATTAAATGGGAGAATGTGGAATGAATGTCTCACATTTAGTAAAATTTCAGTGATCATTAACAGTTACCTTTCATGACGGCTTCTGACTTGCTTTACCTTCATAAGCATCTCATCACCTCTCTAGGGTAGAGTGTTTTATTATTGTTTCGATTTTGTTTTACATTTTACACAAGAAAAAAAAAATTCAGGCTCAGGAAAGTTAAGATCCAAAATCATACAGCTAATCAATGACAGATAATGGAGTTGAGGCCTATCTTACTCTAAAAATCTGTGTTTTTTACTATTATGCTATACTGCACTCTTCACTTAAAGCAAAAAACAAAACAAAACAAAAAAATCAAAAACCTTCACAGGTATAGCATGATTTACCAACAATAATAAGGACAGCATGTGAACGTGTGCCAGGAGTCTGCTACAGGGAAGAAGTGCCCCAAACTCTTTATTCCCCCCTTTAACACCTCCAAAAATGAACTGTGCCTGTCCTCTAAGGCTGTGTACCCTTAAAGTTTCCTTTTTGCATACAGATATAGCACCAGAGAAACCACAGGGAAATTGAAAAGAGATTAGAGGTTCTACCAGGATTTCCTAAAGTCCTTGAACCAAGCATCATTTTTTTTTAATGGAATTAAGATCTCTTTCTGCTGTTCAAGGAGATTATTTTTGGTCTTAATGTTTCTAAATGTTCCTGCTGCAAGTTGAGATATAAGAGAATTCTATCACTTGATTCCCACCATGTTTGGCAAAATTTCAACTTGTTGAATGAAAGATACATTGATTTTGGCGCAGTTACACTCACATCTCCAAAAAAGACCTCATGCTATCAGATTTACTGGCATAAATATTCCCTGATGTATATATTTTTCTTCCCCCAGTGCTGCCCCCTCTGCAGTACTTCCATGTAATGATTTAACTTTGCACTCATATCTCCAAAACAGACCTCATGCTGTCAGATTTACTCGCATAAACAATTCTTGGTGTTTATTTTTTTCTTCCCTCAATGCTGCACCCCAACCCCCCTCCTCACCTCCCACAGTATTTCCCTGTAATGATTTAATTCCTCCATGGAGCAGAACTTTTTACAGCTGAAACTCAGATACATTCCCTGAAGTTGATCGAAAGCTGTTTATTTAATCCTCTACAGACTTTGGCCAGAAGAGGCAGCTCCCATTTCTCAATTGCTTCCCTTACTTTTTAGACCTATTTCAACCCCTAAGTGAAAGTTCCCCTCAGGATTCTTCTCTCTCCATAAATGGGAAAGGAAAAGAGGTACATTCTTGCTTTAGATATTGTAAGTTAAACAGTGATGGGAAAGTGAAAAACATCTAGGTCAACACATTGCTGAGAAAATGAATTATGCAGCCACCAGTCAAATATTTGTAGGAAATCCAGGATCCTTTCAGAGAAGCATGGAGAAGAAAATGTGAAATTTGAGTTGCAGACAGTGATGCCCATGAGAATTCTTTACAGTTTAAGGACACTACCCAGCTGTGTGATTCACCTCAAGCACCCACCCTAAACTTTAAGAAACAGAGGATTCTGAAGTTTTCTGAACACAGAGCTGTGCCTTTTCAGGGTCGAAATTAGAAGAAGTGCACTAAATATTCAAAAGACAAATGTGAGAAGCAGTAGGTAGGGATGTAGGGAACAGCATAGGATGACATACAGGGATGCATACAGTGACATAAAGAGATGATTCAAGCTGAGGAAGCACAATGCTGAGGAGTGAGTGAGCATCAAGAATATCCAGCCACACCTAGTCCTAGATACTCCACTCTCAAGTCTCCGAAGACCTTCTAGAATCAACTCTTGTGCAGCCACAATACTTAGGACCTTGTGTCATGTTTTAAATTAAAATAGTCTGGAGGCAAGTATTCATGCAGGGAAAGATAAGGCAAAGGAAAGTGCAAGACAGCAAGAATTAAAGAGAACAAAAACTATTTTCACTCTAAATGAAGAATAGTAACAACACTAATGAGCTTTTAAATTTACTTATTTAGAATGTTAATTCCTTATTTTTTCACAAATGATTTTTGAGCAGATTTTTTTGAGGGAATGGCACTTTTCAGTTCTTATATTTGTCCTTCTTTCTTGAAAACCGCTTGTAAACAATTGTGAGTATGTTTGTCTTGGATAAGCATTTCAGGAGTAGGAAATAGAATTATCAACTTGCTTTACGAAGTTTTGTGGTGAGGAAGGGGAACAGTACTATAAAAACAATTTATTTTAGCAATCTGTTAATAATTTTATAAATCACTCAAAGGAAAGCAAAATGGAATTCGAAGTTAGTAGCAACTATTATCATCAACTTTTACTTCTATTGGCAATAATAATAAATCGACCTAATCCTTTATTTTATAGAAATAAAACCATTTCTCCATGGTTCTCAAGGTCTCACTTTGCAAGACGTGACTAAAAATCTACCAGAATATTGATTTCATTCTTACCTTGTGATCTTGTTTTGATTTCTCCCCTGAAAAGCTGCAGTTCTCTGTTCAGAGAGCTTGCAGTCTCTATTTATTACCGAAAGTTTGGCAGAGAACCAAGTTGCTGTAGAAGGGAGAGCTGAATGGATGAGATTTTAGCAGGTTTTAATAGCATGTAAAAAGCCAATAGTTACAATCCTGTCAACTAAGATTCACTGCTTTCTGTCTTCTCCCCATTTCCTTCTTAAATTAATCCAGCAATTATGGATTTTATGTTCTGTTTTTATACTTCCAATTCACATGAGAGTCATGTCACATGCAACACTTTCATTATCCCTAAGCCTGAGCAATTATCTGTTACAAGCTAAGTGTTGTGTTTGTGAGGAATGAAAGAAGAGGGCTGTATCTCCTCTTGAAATAAAGCAGTGAAGGAAGAAGGCAAGTAGGCAAGAAGCTAGACGATCTGTGCTGATTTGGAGTTGAGCTGTGTGCAGTAAATGGGAGGGAGAGATGACAGGCAACAACCAAGGGACCTGTCATTATGCTCTACCCTGGTAATTCTTGCAAATACTAAGATTACAAAGGATAAACAGTGTGACTTTATGATGTACTCTGAACTCTGTTTTATTATAAAATGTTCCTCTTTATTTAAGAAGTATCTCTTATAAGCAGTATGTAGTTGGTTTTTGTTTTATTTTGTTTTTAACCAGTTTGGCTATCATTTATCTTTGTACTGGACTATTTAGTCTACTTATATTTACTGTATTTACTGATATATTTGCATTTATGTCTACAATTTTGCTTTATTTTTCTATATTTTGTCCTCCTGGTTTATGCCACATTTTCTTTCTTTCTTTGCTTCTTTTGGATTAATCAAATTTTTAAATTATGAAAATTTCCCCTAGCAGTCATGCACTATAACTTTTCTCTCCTCAGAAGAGTAAGATTGCAAAATACAACAAAAACTGCCAAAACTTCAGCTCTGTTTTAATGGCTTTCTAATTATTTTAAACCTCTGCCTCATGCAATTCCCTAATTTGGCAAATTTTTTGAGGAGAAGACTCTTTGTATGTCAGGCTCAGTTCTCCCCGGCCTTTTTTTCCCACTAAGTTATTGGCCCTTCAAGGCTCCAATTTTGTCTCTTCAGCCCCACAAGACAACCAAAGACTTTGCTGATTTCTCTGTTTCCTAGCAGTGGCCTTCTGCCCAGAGAGAATCCAGATTGCCTGCCTCCTGGTGCAAACATGGAATTGACCAATGCCCTTGGGAGAAAAGCAGCTGTAGCTTCAGCTTCCCTGTCCTTGGAATCTTGATTCCTCATCCTCAATGCTTCTTATCTTTCTCTTACCTTAAATGGGTTTTTGTTTGCTTGTTTTTTTGTTTGTTCATTTGTTTGTTTGTGATGTTTTATCAGCCCTTTTTGGTTATTCTTTTTTTTTTGTAGTACGCAGACCTCTCACTGTTGTGGCCTCTCCCGTTGCAGAGCACAGGCTCCAGATGCGCAGGCTCAGCGGCCATGGCTCACGCCCAGCCACTCCGCTGCACGTGGGATCTTCCCGGACCGGGGCACAAATCCGTGTCCCCAGCATCAGCAGGCGGACTCTCAACCACTGCGCCACCAGGGGAGCCCTCTTTTTGGTTATTCTTAATGGCAACATTGGACTGCCACAAGCTACTCCATTCTATTCGAAGTGAAAGTCCCTAGCTATCTGAGTTCAATACAAATGAAAACATGGCTCCAGAAGCCAGGAGGACTGCAGGTCATTTGGGCTTTATTCAAGTGACAGTAGAATTTATTATCCAAACTGTAAAACTTTTTAGAATGAGAAAAGTGTTATTAATAATTAGTCAGAGTAATAGGTGAATACTGAGATATGGTCACCCCGGTTTTATGACTTACATAGTTCTTTCTCCTCTCCTGTTCATTCTCAAGTACCAACTGCCTCCTTTCAGGGTAGCTACAAGGAGGCTGTCTGAAATTTTGCTGACCCACAGACACATACTAGATCTGGCAATGTTACTTTGTTCCTAAAAGAGAAAAAAAGCTAAAACTGAGGGTTTGCTACAAGCAGACTTTTAAAAATGAAATTGTAAAGGATATACTTCAGACAGAGGAAGTTGACCCCAAATGGTAGACCTAAGGTTCAAGTAGAATTGAAGAGCAAAGCATATGATAAATATGGAGGTACTACTAAACAAATATTGAGTATAAATGATGATAATAATTTATTGTAATATTAAGAAAAGCTAGAACTAAATACATGACAAAACTAGCCCATAAATCTGGAGAGGTGATTATAGGAATGGGAATTCTCTAAGACCATGTATTTGTCAGAAAGAGGATAAAAATATTCCTGAATTTTAGGCTTAGATACATTAAACATGCCTGTTACATTTTTCAGGAAGATTTTCAGAATAATAGATATCAGGCACATAACTAACTTCCAAACTATTGGAGGAGGAAAAATAGAATGAGGTCAAGTATACTGAGATAAAATAGGGAATTCCCTAGCAGTGCAGTGTACTTTCACTGCTGAGGGCCTGGGTTCAATCCTTGGTTGGGGAACTAAGATCCTAGAGGACCCATGGTGCTGCCCAAGAAAAAAAAAAAAAGGAGATGAAATAGTTGTCTATACAATACAAATCAAGCAAGACTGGAGAAAGAACAAAACAGTTCATACAATACAAATCAAGAAAGGAGAGAAAACAAAACATGCAAAAGACAAGACAAAGAGAAGAGACAAAATAGAGTATATTTAACCCAAATATATCAATAATTTCATTATATGAATTATATGCTCCAGTCAAAAAACTAATATTGGGCTTCCCTGGTGGCACAGTGGTTGAGAGTCCACCTGCCGATGCAGGGGACACGGGTCTGTGCCCCGGTCCGGGAGGATCCCACATGCCGTGGAGCGGCTAGGCCCGTGAGCCATGGCCGCTGAGCCTGCGCATCCGGAGCCTGTGCTCCACAATGGGAGAGGCCACAACAGTGAGAGGCCTGCGTACTGCAAAAACAAAAACAAAAACAAAAACTAATATTATTGGACTTGAAAATATTCATCTATATGCTGTTTTTAAGAAACATATACAAAATCTATAAATTGAAATTAAAAGTTAGAAAATTATATGTTGGCAAATACTAATCAATAGAAAGCTAGTATTGCTTCATTCATGTTATGCTTTTAGGTAAAAAGTTTACCTAAAGATGAAGAAATTTACTGAATATGACAAAACATTCAATACACTGGGAAGAAATATATCTAAACTAACAAAAATCTGTTACAGTCTAAAGTACATAAAACAAAAATGAATAGAATTATGGGGGGAAATACACATATCAATCATTCTAGTAGAGATTGAATATGTATAAGCAACTATTAAGCAGAAAAAATATTCATAAGAATTTAGAAATCTTGGATGACACAATCAATGAGCTAGGTCAAATGGATATATAAATTTCATTTTATCTAAGAGTGGAGAATACATACTCTTTTCAAGCATGCATAGAACATTTACAAAATTAAACATATTCTTGTCCATAATGTAAGTTGCAGAACTATTTCAATTGATGTCACTTAATATGGCAGAATATGGAATTCCAGGGTTCCATGCCTTCACAAAAGCAACAAATAAGCTGACAAGAGCTGTTAAAATCAAGTTTCACATTACCCTTCAATCTAGTAAAAACTTACAACAACCACAAAAAGCTTAATGAAGAAAGAAGCTGGTGCATTGCAGTGAGAGAGTGCTGTGGCATTTTTAATTGCCTACTTGCCATCCTTCATCCCCCAGATCAATGGCAGCCAGGAAGATGACAGCCTGCACCCCTGGTGCAGATGCTAGTGCCAGAAGGAGGAAGATAGACCTTATTCTCAAAGAATTCTGGTTGTGTGTTTTGACCTGTCTTGAGGCTCCCTAAAGGACTGGTGCAGGTACTTTCCTTTCTTTTATTTGATTTGAAGCATTCCCAGGGCTGTGGTGGCCTCCTGGGAAGTGTTTGCCAAAAACATTTAAAGGCAAAAGAATTGGCCGCAGCATCGTGGGACAAGATATAAAACAGAATAAGCAATAGACAAGTCAAAAAGCCTGGAAAGGAAGAACTTAAGAAAAGAGATACATGGGAGAATAAGGTCTTTTAAAAGTTCACATGTATACTGGGGAATCAGGAAGTCAATGCTCATACCCAAGTCTGGACACATGTTCAAAACAGGCCTTAGAAGACCCTATATTTTCACCTCTGGCTGACCTTCAGTCTCCATGGTAGCATGAAGTGAAGGCTAAGGCAGAGTTATAAATCACCTGGCTAAGCACTGAAGGAATGCCCAACACAGAACCAACTTGAAAAAACTGGGAGAGTAATTTTTTCTTTTTCTTTTTTTCTTCTAATTTTGGCTGTAGTTGTTTAAGGAAATTATGGTCATAACACTAGCTGACCACTAAGCTAATGGAACACAGATTTCAGTGGTCACATGTAACAAAGAATACAGACTGTAGAAAATACTTTAGAAAACTCACTAAACAAACAACAACAACAACTCACAACAAGCAGGAGCAGCAAACCTGGGAATGGGAAGAATTGAATTTCCAGAGTTACTACATTATAATTTTCAATATGTCCAGTTTTCAACACAAATGATGAGGCGTGGAAAGAAACAATAAAATATGGCCCATCCACAGGAAAAAAAGAGGTCATCAGAAACCATCCTTGAGGAAATGCAAACATGGGACTTACCAGAGAGAGACTTTAAATCAGCTGTCTTAAATATGTTCAAAGAGATAAAGGAAACCAGGAGAATGATGTCTCACCAAATAGAGAGTATCAATAAAGAGAAAGAAATTATAAAAAGGAACTAACTAGAAATTCTGGAATTGAAAAAAAAAGTAAAATAAAATGAAAAATTCACTAGGGGAGATCAGTAACAAATGTGACTATTAACAAGAATCAGTGGTTAGGTCAATTGGGGAGAAGAAAGAGGAAAGAATGAAGAATAATAAACAGAGATTAAGAGACCTTTGGGACACCTCAAGCATACCAACATATGCATAATAGGAGTCGTAGAGGGAAAAAAGAGAGAAAAGAACACAGAATATTTGAAAAAATAATGTTTAAAAACATAAGTTTGATGAAAGACAGGCATCTATACATTCAAAATACTCAATTAAATTCAAGCAGGATAAACTCAGAGATCCACACTGAGACACATTAGAGCCAAACTGTCAAAAGCTAAAGACAAAGGGAGAATTTTGAAAGCTGCACGAGAGAAGTTTCTTATCATGTATAAGGTATCCTCAATAAGGTTAACAGTTTCTCTTCAGAAACCAGGGAGGTCAGAAGGCATTAGGATGACATATCTAAAGTGCTAAAAGAAAAACACTGTCAACCAAAAATTCTATATGTGACAAAACCATCCTTCAAAAATGAAGAGAAAATTAAGACATTCTCAGATATACAAAAACAGAGTTGGTCACTAGTAGATCTGCCCTGTAAGAAATGCTAAGGTAAGTCCTTTAGTCTGAAATGGTAGGACGCTAGACAGTAACTTGAAGCCATATGAAATAAAGAACAATGTTAAAAAGTAGCTACATGAATAAATATAAAAGCTGATATTGTTATATTTTTTATTTGTAATTCTTCTCTTTTTTCTTTATAATTTAAAAGAATAATGCATAAAATAATAATTATAGATCTATAATTAATGTAGAAACATTTAATTGTGACAGAAACATTGGGAAAAATGAGGATGGAACTATAAAGGAGAAGAGTTTTGTATGCTATTGAAAATGTTAGCATTAACTCAAATTTGATTATTATAGAGTTAAGATTTTATTGTAATCCTCAGGGTTACCACTAAGAAGAAAACAAAAATACACAGAATAAGAAATGAGGGTGGTCAAAATAGCACACTAGAAAAAAATCAATAAAAAGAGAAGGCAGTAATGGAGAAAATGGGGAAAAAAATATATAAGACTTAAAGGTAACAAATAGCAAAATGGCAGAAGTATGTACTTCCTTATGTGTAGTTACTTTATGTAAATGGCTTAAATTTTCCAATGCAAAGGCAGATATTGGCAGAATGAATAAAAAACATGATCCAATTATATTCCATCTATAAGACACTCACTTTAGATCCAGGGACACAAATAGGTTGAAAGTAAAAGCATGGTAAAATATATTCCATGCAAATAGTAATCAAAAGAGAGTTGGTGTGGCTGTGCTAATATCAGACAAAATCGACTTTAGGACAAAAATTGTTACAGGTGACAGAGGCGTTATAGATTTATTAAAGAGTCAATCCATCAAGAAAATTAACAATTTAAAACATATACTCTCCAAATAACAGAACCCCAAAATATATGCCACAAAAACTGATGGAATTGAGGTGAGAAATAGACAATTCAACAGTAATAGTCGGAGACTTCAATACCCTACTTTCAATAATGTGTAGAACAGCCAGACAGAAGGTCAATAAGAAAATATAGGGCTTGAACAACACTATAAACCAACTAGACTTTACAGACATCTATGGGACACATCTGTGGAACACAACAACAGCAGAATACATTTTTTCTCAAGTGTACTTGGAACATTCTCCAGGAAAGACACATATTAGGCCACAAAACAAATTTTAATGAATTTTAAAATATTTAAATCATCTAAAATTTCTTCTCTGAGTACAATGAGATAAGACTAATAACTGAAGGAAAACTAGAAAATTCACAAATATGGAGAAATTAACACACTCAAGCAACTAATGGGTCAAAAAAGAAATTAGAAGTGAAACTAGAAAATAATTAGAAATGAATGAAAATGAAACATATTCAAACTTATGAGATGCAGAGAAAACAGTTGTAGGGGAGGAAAATTTTTCCTCTACCCTCCTAGGTTTCTTAAGCTAGCCTAATAATCAAATTGACATAAGGCAGCTTAACAGGAGAAAAATACACAAATGTAATTTTGTTTGTATAGAGGTCCCATGGGTGTGGGACCTAAGAAGTGACCAAAGCAGGGTTAATATACCTTCTTAGACGAAGAATCAATTATTTGTGAAGACCTGACAAAGCAGAGGGGTTTTTGCTTGGGGTAACAAATTAATGAAGAAATAATACAGTTTGTTTATACAGATTTCTCAGTTTTGAATTCCCTATCGCCAGTAATAAGAATGCCTTCCATCCTCTCAGCATAGAGAGGGTATCTTCCAATGGGAGACTGTTTCCTGCTTTCAGAGAAACAAAGGAGGGTCAGAATATTCTTCTTGTACTGGCTGTTTGTCAAGTAACTTCAGTACATAATAATCAATATGCCACCTTGGCATATTTGGGGGCAGCCTGCCCCAAGCCCCATCACAGTGCTCAAAGGAAAATTTATAGCTGTAAACACATACATGAAGACAGAAGAAAGATCCCAGACCAGTAATCTAACTCTAAACCTTAAAGAACTAGAAAAAGAAGAGTAAACTAAACCCAAAGTTGATACTGAATACAAGTTCGTGTGCCCAATGTACAATGAGGCCAAACAAAACAAAACGTTGAAGTTTGGAGCAGAGAAAGGTTTATTGCAGGACCAAGCAAAGATAACAGGTGACTTGTGCTTAAAAAAACCCCCAAACTCCCGGAAGTGTTTCAGCAAGGCATCTTTAAAGGCAAGGGGAGGGAGAGGTGTCCCAGGGTACGTGATCAGCTCGTGCATAATTCTCTGATTGGTTGACGGTGATCAATCCTTAAGCGCCAAAAGGTCTGGAGGCTGTGTCCTCCTCATCATCAAGTAGTTAATTTCTTCCATTTGGTGGTGGTTTTAGCATCTGAAAAACTAAGGAAATATGCATCAGATACTATTACCTAGGTACTTCAGAGAGGAGCTAAAGCAAAGGATATGGGGGAGGGTTCTGTCCCAGGAAGGCCCCATAGAGTCCTGCTCAGTTACAAAGCTAGCAGAAAAAAGGAAATAATGAAAATAAGAGCTGAATAAGTGAATTGGAGAATAGAAAGGCAAAAGAGAGAATCACTGGAACCAAAACTTGATTCTTTGAAAGGATCAACAAAATTGACAAAACTTTAGCTTGACTAAGAAAAAAAAGAAAAGACTCAAATTACTAAAATCAGAAATGAAAGTGAATATATCACTGTAAATCTTATAAAAAATTATAAGAGCATATCATAAACAATTATATATTAACAAATTAAATAACCTAGATGAAATGGATAAGTTCCTATAAACATGCAAATTATAAAAACTGCCTCAGGAAGAAATAGAAAATCTGAACAGACCTATAACAAGCAAGAAAAGCCTAGGATAAGGTACCCTCCCTGGTGAATTCACCATTCACTTAAAGAAGAATTCACAGCAATACTTCTCAAACTCTTCAAAAAATAAAAATAAATATGCTATATATTATATTTTATATTTTATATCTCAGTGTTACTGGGAGAAGAAAGAAAAAGAAAGATTAAAAAATAAATTCTAAGATTCCAAAAGCTAGTTTAAAATACTTCTAAACTTCATCAGAATGTTGAGCTCTAAAACTGACTTTAGTTATCGCTTACACAAAGTGAAAATACTCTGTAGTCATAAGATTTTGATTCCATTATAAGAATGATATTTATGTAATACCATTTTTCTGCATTGATTTTATATATTCTTGATTTTATATATTCTTGTTGTCAACCATTAATAAAATGGTTATAGTATAAAAAATAAATAAGTAAATATAAAAAGAAGAGCCAGGAACACTTCCTACTTTATTCTATGAGGCCAGAATTACTCTGCTATAAATGCCAGTAAAAATATCACAAGAAAAGGACACTTTACACTCATATCCCTTATGCATATAGATGCAAAAATCCTCAACAAAATACTAGCAAAAATGAATCCAGTAACATATTAAAAATATTCTACATCATAACTAAGTGGGATTTATACCAGGAATGCAAGAGTGGTTCAACATATGAAAATCACACTCATGGGATGAAGGGGAAAAACTACACGATCATCTTGATCTATACCAAAACAACTTTTAACAGAATTCATTACTACTTAATAATAAAAACACTCAACAAACTAGGAATAAAAAGGAACTTCCCCCAAAGGATAAAGGGCATTTATAAAAAAAACTCACAGTTAGCATTACTCTCAATGATTAAAGAGTGAAAGCTTTCCCCTTGAGATCAGAAACAAGACAAGGCTGCTTGCTTCACCACTTCTATTCAACATTGTACTGGACGTTCTAGCCAGTGCAATTAGGCAAGAAAAATAAATAAGACATTCAAATTGTAAAAGGAAGAAGTAAAGTTATCTCTATTTGCAGATACATAATGTTATATATAGAAAATCCCAAAGAATCCACAAAAAAGATTAGAACTAATAATTGAATTTATCAAAATTGCACATTACAAGATCAGCACATAAAAATCAGTTGTATTTCTATACAATTGCAATGAATCAAAATAAAATCAAGAAAACAATTTCATTACAATAGTGTCAAAAAGAATAAAATACTTAAGAATAAATTTGACTAAAGAAGTGGAAGAATTATACACTGAAAATGACAAAACATTGAAAAAGTTAAAGAAGACCTAAATGAATGGAATGAGAGACCTAAATGATTCATCCATGTTTATGAATCAAGGGGCTTAATATTGTTAAGATGACCATATTCCCCAAATTGATCTACAGATTTTACACAATCCCTATCAGAATTCCAGCTAGTTTCTTTGTAGAAATGACAAGCTGATTCTAAATTCGTATAGAACTGCAAGAGACCTAGAATAGTCAGAACAATCTAGAAAAAGAACAAAACTTTGAAGGACTCATACTTCCTGATTTCAGAACTTACTACAAAGCTACAATAATCAAAATAGTGTGGTACAGGCATAAAGAGAGATATATAGAACCATGGAATAGAATAGAGAGCCTAGGAATAATCCCTTGCATATATGTTCAAATGATTTTTGACACTGGTACCAAGGTCATTCAATGGGGAAAAGCATAGCCTTTTTCACAGAGTATATTGGGACACTGGATATCCACATTGAAAATAATGAAGTTGGACAGCTACCTCACATGATACACAAAATACATAAAAATCGATCAAAGACATAAATGTAAGGACTAAAACCATAAAAACCTTAGTAGAAAATAAAGGGGTAAATCTACATGATCTTATATTTGGCGATAGATTTTTAGATAAGTCCTTGTTTAACATGAGACTGAAATAGATATTTGTTTTAATAATCTGAAGTTGTTGGCTCTGCCCCAGCACTCACTGAAAGCTCACCAGAAGCCTCAGGGCAATGGAGCCAAGTGGGGCAGACCATAAAGTTAGCCTCTGTGGTCACATAGCAGGGAGAATGGGTCTGGAGAGGCACTCAAAAGGCATCCAGCCCAAAGACCAGGGGATCCCTTCTTTAGGCTTTTGCCCACGGTAGTCATGTCTTTCTGAGGGACAGGAATATAGCCTGAATTTGGGCTGGTGGCATGATCCTAAGGTCACTGGGTGTTCTCCCAGACTGATACCACCTCCTGAAGGAAACCTCTATGGTGCCTCATTTTTCTTTGTATCCTCTGAGCCCAGCCCATAGTAGATATAATAAAGATGTTGGTGTTGACCCCATGCATGTAGAAACACTTATTTCTGACCCGCTCATTTCACAGGATCATATTACATAATTTCCCTTTTCCTATTCCAACCCATACAAGACCCTCTGGGGTTAATGTATCTGAAGAATTAACTTGAAAAGGCTCTTTTCCCCATTGTCAAAATATTTTTGGCCAGAGTGTTATATGATTTGAACAATGTGCTACTCAAATATTTACTGTAAATGCTCTATCTTGAGTCTCCAGCTCTTACACTTCTTATTCTCCTCTAATTCCACAGAAGCCAGGACTGTTTAAAGGTCGATATTCCTTCAGTGAAAAACAACAGAAGCCACATAAATACCCTGAGTTCAGTCAGGATACAAAAATCTAAACTTTAACCGTGAAACTCTGTATCAGGTATTGCTTATTCTTTTCCCCAAATTTCCCCTGACTTAAACTTTTCTTGGGTAATCTGACTCTGCATAGGGGCTCAAAAATGAAATTGTGGGAGTGGTAAAATGCAGGGAATCACAGGTGTGTCTTCCTGACAGACATTTTAATAAATGAAAGTTGTGTGTTTTATGTCCCATTGTTATAGCTGCTGGACATTCCTGCTCCCATTGGTACTGCAATGAAGTGAGTGCGATGTTTGGTTTCCATTTCATCTGTAAGATGTGAGCCTCATATTGAAATATGTATTCTCTGTGCCTAATTTAGGCCCTGGCACATAGGAGGGTGCACATAGGAGGGCTTACTATTGTAATAGTAAGACTAATTGCTAAGTATACTTATTGCTTACTCTGAGCCATGCACTATGCTATGCACCATATATATACTATCTCATAATTTGTATAGCATAGTGCATTTATATGTACTATCTCAGTTAATTCCACAATAACTCCATGAGGTTGATAGTATTAATCCTCATTTTACTGATTTATAACAAATGTTTTGAGGTGTTAAGTGACTATCCCAAGTCAGCCTTTAAAATATATCTAGAATTTGATCACGTGTCACCACTTTGCTGTTCTTGCTGGTCCAAATCACCATCACTTCTCACCTAGTGTTCTCTAAATATAAATTAGGTCAAGGTGGCTTATAGTGTTGTTCAGATCTTTTATGTCTTCACAGAATTTTTTGTCTAGTTGTTCTATCAATTTCTGAGAAAGGAGTGTAAAATTTATAATGATACTTGTGAAATTGTCTATTTCTTACTTTAATTCTGATTTGTCATCAGGTATTTAGAGACTCTGTTATTAGGTACATACATATTCATTATTGTTTTGTCTTCCTTTTATTATATTTGAAATGCTCCTTTTTCTCTCCTAATATCTTTATCTTGAAGTACACTTTATTTGATATTAATAGACCTCCATACTATTTGTACGATAATATCTTTTTCATCCATTTAGTTTCAAACTATCTGTGTCTTTATATTTAAAATACATTTCTTCTAGACAGTATATTTTGTTTTTCTTTTTTTGTTTGTTTTTTTGTTTGTTTGTTTTGCAGTATGCGGGCCTCTCACTGTTGTGGCCTCTCCCGTTGCGGAGCACAGGCTCCAGACGCGCAGGGTCAGTGGCCATGGCTCACGGGCCCAGCCACTCCACGGCATGTGGGGTCTTCCCAGACTGGGGCACGAACCCATGTCCCCTGCATCGGCAGGCGGACCCTCAACCACTGCGCCACCAGGGAAGCCCTAGACAGTATATTTTGGATTTTTCTTTTTTATCCATTTTGACTGTCTCTGCCTTTTAATTTGAGTCTTTAATCTATTAACACCTAATGTAATTATTGATATGATTGGATTCAGGTCTACCATTTTACTGTTTGTTTCACTTTGACTTGTGTTTTCTGTTTCTGTCTTCCCTCTTTCTTACCTTCTTTTGGACTACTTGAATATATCTTAGAATTCCATTTAAATTTATCTACTGGCTTTTTAGCTATGCTTTTTTTGTTGTTTTTAGTGGCTTTTCTAGGAATTACAATTCATATCTATAGCTTATAACAGTCTGCTTTGAGTTAATATTGTACTACTTCACATAAAATAGGGAAATCTTGCAAGTGTATAGGTCCATTTACCATTCCCTCATGCTATAGTTGTCATGTGCATTACATCTACATATATTATAAGCCCTACACTACCATTTTATAATTTTTGCTTCAAGCAGTTATGTGAGTTTTAAAGAAATTAAGGGGAAAATAGTCTCATATTTATATACATAGTTACCATTTACAAGGGTCTTTCATTCCTTCCTGAAGATCTGAATTTCCATTTGGCTTTATTTCTCTTGAGACTGAAGAACTTACTTCAACATTATTTTTTGTACTGCAGATGTGGTGGGAATGAATCCTCCTAGCTTTCTTTTATCTGAAAATCTTATTTTACCTTCATTCATGAAAGATATTCTAACTGAATATAGAGTTCTGAGTTGACAGATTTTCCCTCTGGTACTTTAAAGATATTTTGCTGTCTTCTGGCCTGCATTATTTCTTATGAGAAAACAGCTGTCATTTACATCGTTGTTTCCCTGTATGCAATGTGTCATTTTTCTCTGATTGCTTTCAAATATTTTTCTTTCATTTTTATCAGCTTGACTATGATATTAATAGGAGGCTTTTTTCCAACTTATTTATCCTTTATAGGCTTCATTAAACTTCTTAAATTTGTAAATGTATGTCTTATGCTAAACTGGGGGGAATTTGGGCCATTTTTTCCCTCTCAATTAACTCTATCCTCTCCTTTCAGGTATCCAATCACATACATGTTAGAACTTTTGATATTGTCCTATAAGCCTCTGTTAAATAAAATATTTTTTTCTCTGTGTTCTTCATATTGGATAATTTCTGTTGATCTATTTTCAACTCCATTCCTTCTTTACTCTGCCATTCCATTCTATTCTTAAGCCCATCCTGTGAATTTTTTACTTTAGCTATTTCATTTTTCAGTTTGAGAATTTCCAGTTGGGCTTTTAAAAAAGTCTCTTTTCTTTTAAAATTTCCCATCTTTTCATTAATTGTGAGTATATTTTCCTGTATATCACCAAGCATAGTTTTAATATAAGCTTTGAAATAATTGTTGGCTAATTCCAACATCTGAGTCATCCTAGATTGTTTTCTATTGATATTTTTTCTTACAAATTTACCGTTTTCCCGATTCTTTGAATGTTGTGTAATTTTGATTCACATCCACAATATTGTGAATGCTCTTGAATCTGAATATTCCTCTGAAGAATATTGATTTTTAGAAACATACAGTTAACTTTTCCTCTACAATGGGTGTAGCTCAAATTTTAGCTGGGCTCTTTTGGCCTTACCAAAACACCTGCTTTGAGTCTTTCCTCAGTATGCATTTTCAAGGGTCAGGCAGAGATTTGGGCAAATTTTATACCCAGAATTTGGGACCTCCACTTTCTTGCTCTCTCTTTTTGGGGATTTCCTCTCTCACCTTCCAGTGAATGTGGTACCCTAAACTCAAACCCTGTTCTCTGATTTTTAAACCAGTAAGACTGTGATTTTCTAACAGAGCTTTATCTACCCCACATGGCTTTTAGCCATGCTAACAAAATGGAAACTTGACCTTTGCTCTCTTCTGCCAAGTATCTACCTATTTTGTTCACTATTTGTTCAGGTATTTGTTTTTATATTTTGTTCAGCATTGATAGTTGTTATCTACAAGTGGATTGGCTTGGTAATTGGCCTTATTAGGAGTGGTTCTTTTTTTTTTCCTTTGTTGTTTTTTGTTAATCTTTTATTGTAAAATAAAACACAGGTACAGAAAACCATCCAAAATAAATGTATGTTTAATGAATCATTATAAGGTGAATACCCTTGTAACCACCCCCCAGGTCAGGAAACAGAATCCTGTCATTCACCTCAGAAAACCCCTTCTATGTACCCCATTCTATCACAACCCTGTCTTTCCTCCCTCAGTTAAAAACTACACTGACCTTTATAGCAATCATTCTCTTGTATTTTTAGTTTAATCTTCCAAGTGTGACTCCTTAGACACCATAGTTTGGTCATATTTTAGAGTATAATCTATTGTTTTCCCCCTACTTTCTTTATTTTCTTTACAATTGATCTATTGGTGAATTCTGGATATTTAACCTGTAGTGTTTCTTCCCCTTTTCCCCCTTTGGCTATCACTCTTTTCTGCATTGTACAATTTACTAATTTACCTTGTTTTTTCCCTCATTCTCCTAATTATGAGTGCAAAGTTTTGTGTATGTTTTGTTCATTATTTTATCCTCAATACCTAGAACAGTGCCTGGCACAGAATAGGCACTCAATAAATATTTATTGAATGAATAAGTTAACAAGCATAATTTCCATAATTTTTCTCCTCACATTCTCCATATTGAATATTCAAAGATCTAAAAATTACTCTGGAAACATTGGTATCTCTGTATATTTCTTAAAGAAAATGCCCCTTCTCTAGAAAAAAATGACAAGTTGTATTAGCCTCTGTTCTTTTTACAAGTCAATGCATTCACTCAATCAACAAATATTTATTTAACAGCTCTGAAGTGGCAAGCACTAGTCAATACACAGATAACGCAGCAGCAAAGCAAAACAAAACAAAACAAAGCCCCTTACCCGGGGGAGCTTATATTCTAGTAAGATAAGAAAAATATAGCCAAATAAATAAATAGATATATGATATAATATCAGGTCGTGGCAAATGCTATGAAAAAAAAGCTGGATAAGAGCACAGAGTATGTCAGGGTCTGCTATTTTAGAAAGGGTGAGCAGGAAAGGCTTCTTTAGGTAAGTAACATTTGAACAAAGATTTGAATGAAATGAGGGGAAAACCTGCCTGTATATTTTGGAGAAGAGCTCCAGGCAGAGAGCACAGCAGATGTAGAGAGCCTGAAGCAAGAGCAGGGTTGCCCAAGGAAGAGTAATAAATGCAGTGTGGCTGAAGACCAGTGCATGACGAGAAAAGGGATAAGAGAGAAGATCAAGGAGGAGACAAGGGACCAGGTAATGTAGGGCTCTGTAAGCCATGAGTTTTATTTTATGCATGATGTGGATATATTGGAGGATATTCAGTAGTCAAATGACATTGTATGGCTTACACTTTTTCAAAAAAATTTCTTGCTGCTGTATACAGGAAAGACTTAAAGGGTTGACAAGAGTTTAAAAAAAAATAGTTCAACTGAGGACTATTGCAATAATCCAGGCAAGTGATGATGATGACTTAGACCAAGGTGTGGCAGTACTTTGATTTGGGGTATATTTTGAAGGTAGAAGCAGCAAGATTTTCTAAAAATTTCAGGTGAAATGTGAGAGAAAGTGGGGCATCAATGATAATTCCAAGATTTCGAGCTGCCCAAGAGGGAGAAGAGGTGTCATTTACTGAGATACAGAGGAATAAGTGGAAAGCAAGTTGGGGGTGGTGGTGTGGAGAGATAGAAGAGTTCATCTAGGGCTACTTAAATATAAGATATTTGCTAGACATATTCAAGTGGAGATGTAAGTATGCTGCTGGATATATAAGTTTGAGCTTTGGCAGATACATGGTTTTTTCGTTACTAAATGGAAAGCCATAGTACTTGATGAGGTTGCATAGGGTGGTGTCTTAGTCTCCTCAGGCTGCCATAGCAAAATACCATAGGCTTTCTGGCTTAAAAAACAGAAATTTATTTCTGGATGCTGAGAAGTCCAAGAACAAGGTTCTGTCAAGGTAGGTCTCATTCTGTGGGCTCTTCTTTTGACTTGTGACTTTCATCTTGCTGTGTGCTCACATGACCTCTGTGCATGCGTGGAGAGACAGAAAATGCAATTTCTCTGGTGTTTCTTCTTAGAAGGGCACTAATACTGACACACTATGGCGCTGTGACCTTATCTAACCCTAATTATCCCAAAGGCCTCATATCCAAATACCATCCCATTGGGGGATAGGGCTACAGCATATAATTTTGGGGAAATACAAAATTCAGTCCATAAACAGAGGAAATGTAGACTGAGAAGAGTAAAGATCTGAAGATTAAACCCTGAAGCATTCTAACTTAAATGTGGAAAGAGTCAGAGAATTGAGCAACTAAGACAAGAAGGAATCATGAATGAGGTAAGAAGAAATCCAGGAAACTGTGATGTCTTGAAAGCTAAATGGAGAAAGTGTTTCAAGTGTTGCAACTGTGTCAAACTCTGCTAAGAAGTTAAGAAGGGATAGTACTAAGCACTCCCCGTTGGTTTTGGCAATTTGGAGATAATGATTACCTTGGCAAGAGCTACTTTAATGGAAGGGTGGAGATGAAAGCCTTCAAGAGAGAACAACAGGATAAATGCAGAGATCATGAGAATAAATAACTCGTTTAAAGAGTTGCTGGAAAGAAGAGGTTATCTGGAGCATGGTGATCTGGATGTAAGGAAGTATATTTTAGGAGATATTGCAACAGTTTGTATGTTGATATGAATTAGAGAGTAGAGGGTAGAACATGATGATGCAGGTGAGAGAAGGGGTAATCACAATGTTATAGTCTCTGAGCAGGCTCAAGGATATGGGATCTAATGCACACATGGAGGAGTTAAACTTATATCCCTTATTAATTTTTTATAATGATATTTTTTTAAGATTTATTTATTAATTTTTGGCCGTGTTGGGTCTTAGCCGTGGCACATGGGATCTTCGCTGAGGCATGCGGGATCTTTTCTTGTGGTGTGTGGGCTCTTCGTTGTGGTGTGTGGGCTTCTCTCTAGTTGTGCGTGTAGGTTTTCTCTTCTCTAGCTGTGGCGCTCAGGCTCCCAGGCACGTGGTCTCTGTAGTTGTAGTGCACAGGTTCCAGAGTGCATGGGCTCTGTAGTTTGCAACACGCAGGCTCTAGTTGAGGCACACAAGCTCAATAGTTGTGGCATGTGGGCTTAGTTGCCCCATGGCACGTGGGATCTTAGTTCCCTGACCAGGGATCGAACCCACATCCCCTGCATTGCAAGGCAGATTCTTTACCACTGGACCACCAGAGAAGTCTCGTATCACTTATTTTTAAAAGGTAGTCAGAATATATGGCACAGATGAAAGTAGGCTGGCATATTTGGGTGTGGGAAGACATGAAAGTTGTCATCTACTTGCTTCCGAGGGAAAACGAAGAAAGGTCATAAACTGAGTGTGAGGAAGGTGGAGAAGCTGTTTAATGTTAGAACAGAACAGAATAGAATAGAATATGAGAAATGCTGAACAATCCTGAGGACCACTTGCATTTGGGGGTCTTACTTTTTAAGTGAGGTCTATCAGGAATGTATGTGTTTTTCTTGGGCTATGTACAGAAGCTTTGGTGTAAGTGCTGAGTGGGTGGAGAATTGGATTTTACCAGGGTTGGAATATGTTGGGTGAGAATGATGGAGGGAAGATAGGAGCAAAGGAATTGAGGATGTATGCAAAGATGTGATGAAAGTGACCGATCCTGGAATGTCAACTAGGTGAGAGGAAAATGAGAACATGATTGAATTGATAGGCAGTTCAAAGGTGCTAAGATCACTGAGCTGAAAGTGCTTGTGAAGTCAAAGACTTATGGACTAAGGATGAGCTGGAAAGAGAGGTGGTGGTGATCGGAAAGCAGTATGCTTGAAATAGAGATTTTGTTAATGGTACAATAATTGATATCAAGCATGGCTGTGGGAGTGAATAACTGCAGTGGATTGAAAGACAAGTTCACTGGAGGTGAAGAGGTCAAGGAGCTATGACTTGGATATTGCTTGTATTATCTTAATGAATATTTGAATCATCAATAGTGATGACAAGATGAATGGTGAAGAGAAAGACTATAAGCCAGGTAATCAAATCTTTACTGAAAGATCAACAGGATTATGATATATGACTGAAATAAGGAATGGGAAGATCAGTTGGTGGAATATTCTGATACATGTGCTTCAAAGTACTTAATAAGCATCAATTGCTTCTCTTCTCAGGCTTTTTGTTTCTTAATGAGAAAGTCTTTCTTTTTTTAACCATGATCTTAATTATCATTTTAGTTGAGTTTCTCTAGATCTCCATTAGCTCCATTATGCCTTTAAAAATTTAGTTGCTAGGACTTCTGGAATGGTATTGTGAAAACCCCCTCCACTCCCAGTAGAACAACTATAACTAGTGAAAATTACTAGTTTTAAAAAAAATTTTATTGAAGTGTAGTTGATTTACAATGTTGTGTTAATTTCTGCTATACATCAGAGTGATTCAGTTATATGTATATATTCTTTTTCATATTCTTTTCTATTATGGTTTATCACAGGATATTGAATATAGGTCCCTGTATTATATATTAATATATATAATAATTTGCATCTGCTAACCCCAAACTCCTAATCCTTCCCTCTCCCACCCCCACAACCACACATCTGTTCTCTATGTCTGTGAGTCTGCTTCTGTTTTGTAGATATGTTCATTTGTGTTGTATTTTAGATTCCACGTATAAGTGATATCATATGATATTTGTCTTTCTCTTTCTGATTTACTTCACTTAGTATTATAATCTCATGTTGCTGGAAATGGCATTATTTCATTCTGTTTTATGGCTGAGTAATATTCCATTATATATATATATATATCTCACATCTTTATCCATTCATCTGTTGATGGAAATGTAGGTTGTTTCCATGTCTTGGCTATTGTATTTATTTATTTATTTTAAATTTTATTTATTTATTTTTGGCTGCATTGGGTTTTCATTGCTGTGCGTGGGCTTTCTCTAGTTGTGGCAAGTGGGGGCTACTCTTCGTTGCAATGCTCGGGCTTTCCATTGTGGTGGCTTCTCTTGTTGTGGAGCACAGGCTCTAGGCACACAGGCTTCAGTAGTTGTGGCACGTGGGCTCAGTAGCTGTGGCTCGTGGGCTCTAGAGCGCAGGCTCAGTAGTTTTGGTGCACGGGCTTAGCTGCTCTGCAGCATGTGAGATCTTCCCGGACCAGTGCTTGAACCCGTGTCCCCTGCATTGGCAGGTGGATTCTTAACCACTGCACCACCAGGGAAGTCCTTGGCTATTGTAAATAGTGCTGCTATGAATATAGGGCTGCATGTACCTTTTCAAATAATTTTTTCTAGATATATGCCCAGGAGTGGGATAGCTGGATCATATGGCAACTCTATTTTTAGTTTTTTGAGGAACCTCCGTACTCTTTTCCGTAGTGGCTGCACCAATTTACATTCCCACCAACAGTGTAGGAGGGTTCCCTTTTCTCCACACCCTCTCCAGCATTTGTTATTTGTAGACTTTTTAATCATGGCCATTCTGATTGGTGTGAGGTGATACCTCATTGTAGTTTTGATTTGCATTTCTCCAATAGAAAATTACTATTTTTAAAAATAAAGTCTCTGGAAATTCTCCTAAGGGCACAGTGCAAATGAAGAAACATTTTTTCAAGGAAAATCTAGATCTTGATGAGAACAAGAGTCTGTGGAACTTGAGCCATGATCTGTCTGCTCCATCCTCCTCCCCACCCCACCTCACAGCTCAGCATAATGGAAGCTCACACCAGGTAGATATGGACAAGAAGACAGGGCTCCTTCTCCCTCCATTTCCCTGGGCTTTGGTATTTCCCTGGGAGGGGCAGGCTGACAGCACTCCTCATGCTTTCCAGCTTTGTGTTGCAGAGTCTAAATTCTAGGAGAGTGTGGCCAAGAAGTTGGGATCTCCTTTCCTCCATCTAGTCCCCACTAATAGGGCAGAATCTATACCCAAGGCATGGCAATCTGACAGTACTGAGGCCGTGAATATCCTCACCACAGCTCACTTGTAGGATCGAGGGTTTGAAACTTAGAGGGCAAACTGATAAGATCGGAAGCTGCCACCACTACCTAGCACTCTGCTCATAAAGCAGAAGTGTCACTCTAAGAGAAGTGGACCATTGTACCTGCCCCCCAGCTCTAGAGCAGAGGTGCAAAGATTTTTTCCAGAGGGAGAGGCAGGCCATAATAAGAGAATTCCAAAGCTCTCCTCAAGAGAACTGACTTTATCTGGAAGAGAGAATGAAGAAGCCTAAGGGCACTCTTGAAAACAATGACCATTTTGGTGGTAAACATTAAAAGAAAGACAGTAACTCCATGAAAACAACAACTAAACTATAGATCAAGTAGTCTACTAGAGAGAACCAGGAAAAGATATAGCTAACAATAGTCTTATTAGAGTTATAACAAGCCTCATAGAAGGGACTCAAAGACTACCACTGCTAAGAGGTCTGAATTTAACTGGATCAGACTGCAGAGCAACTTATGCCCCAGGGCATTACCAAAAACAGTGGAGAAATCAACTTGCAATTAATAAAGCCTAACAGCTGCGTGTAATACCAAATAAAGCAGGTAGCTTAACAGTGAAGACAGGAAAAGAGACAGAGAGGATCCTGCTAAAATCACTGTCATCATCATATGCACATGCCCAAGGCTGGGCCTTCTCAGGAGCAATATCAAAGATTTCATTAAAATAGTCCAGCTAAGTCATTAAAAAATAAAGAAGCAAACAACCATAACAACAAGCTCAGGGGAGGGAAGCAGTATACAGAACTGCTATAATATATTATCTAAAATTCCCAGTTTTCAACAACAAAAAATTTTGAGACATGCAAAGAAACAGGAAAGTGTGATATACAGGAAAAATAGCAGGCAACAGAAACTTTCTGTGAGAGTACTCAAATGGACTCAGCAGAAAAGCTATTAAATATATGTTCAAAGAACTAAAAGGAGCCATGCTTTAAAAGGTTAAAAATGTAAGATGATGGTGTCTCATCAAATAGAGAGTATCAATAAAGAGATAGAAATGATAAATTCATGGACGTTCTGGAGGTGAAGAGTACAATAACTGAAAGAAAAATTGACTAGAGGGACTCAGTAGTAGATTTGAACAGGCATAAAAAAGAACCAGTGAACTCAAAGATAAATTGATAGAGATTATGCCATCTGAAGAACAGAGAGAAAAAATGAGAAATGAACAGAGCCTCAGAGAAATGTGGGACACCATTAAGTGCACATACACCTCTCTAATGGGAGCACCATAAAGAGAGAAGAGAAAGGAGTAGAAAAAAATAATCAAAGTATTAATGGTTGAAAACTTCCCAAATTTCATGAAAAGCTTTAATTTACACATCCAAGAAGCTCAATAAATTCTAACTGGGATAAATAAAGATACACAATGTATCATAAATGTGGAAAGCCAAAGTAAAAAAAAAGTAAAAATTTTGAAAGCGTAAGAGAAAAACAATTGACCTTATGTAGCGGAATGCTGATTAGTTTGACAGCTGAAGTCTCATAAGAAACAATGACTGTTAGAAGGCAGTGGGATTACATTTTGAAAGTACTGAAAGAAAAATATTGCCTATCAGGATGTATGGTATAGATGACCTTATTTCCCAAGCACAAATAGAGACACAGACGTAGAGAACTAATGTATGGATACCAAGGAGGAATTGGGAGATAGGGATTGACACATATACACTATTGATACTATGTATAAAATAACTAATGAGAACGTACTGTATAGCACAGGGAACTCTACTTAATGCGCTGTGGTGTCCTAAATGGGAGGGAAATCCAAAAGGGAGGGGTTATATGTATATTATGGCTCATTCATTTTGCTGTACAGTAGAAGTTAACACAGCATTGTAAAGCAACTATACTCCAATAAAAATTAATTTTTTAAAAAAGGATGTATGTACAGCAAAACTATCAAAAGCGGACAGTTTTTCAAAGAAAATAAACAAGTGGCCAATAAACACATGAAAAGACTCAACATTATTATCCATTAGGAAATGCAAATCAAAGCCATCAGGTACCACTTCTTACACACTAGGATAGCTAAAATAAAAAAGAGACATAATGACAAATTTTGGAAGGGATGTGGAGAGTTGGAACCCTCAGATCCTGCTGGTAGGATTATAAAATGGTGCAACCACTTTGGAAAACAGTCTGGAAACTTCTCACAAGGTTAATCATAGAGTTACCATATGACCTAGGAAATCCGCTCCTGGGTATATAGTCAAGAGATGTGAAAGCATTATGTCCACTCAAAAACTTGTACCTGAATATTCATACGGACATTATTCATAATAGCAAAAAAAAAAGGGAAACAAGCTAAATGTCCATCAACTAATGAATGAATAAACAAAATGTGGTATATCTATATAATGGAATATTATTTAGCAATATAAAGGAATGAAGTACTGGTACATAGTATAACATGGATGAACCTTAAAAACATTATGTTAAGTGAAAGAAACAACACAAAAGACCATGTATAAGTGATATTTTGTGTGAATCCATCTATATGAAAGGTCCAGAATAGGCAACTCCATGGAGACAAAAAGTAGATTAGTGGTTGCCAGGGTCTGAGAAGAGATGAGGGAACGAATGGGGAGTGACTGCTAATGGGTACAGGATTTCACTTGGGATCATGAAAATGTTCTAAAATTGAGTGTAGTGATAGTCCCACAACTCTGTGAATATATTATAAACCACTGATTTTGTATACTTTTGAGTGAATTGTATGTATGTGGATCATATTTCAATAAAGCTGTTATTTTTTTTAAAAACATAGTGGTTAAAAATAACAGCAGCACTCAAAAAGTCTGATTTCTTAAGTTAACTGCCAATGCTGTATATCCTCTTTCATTCCTCTTGGTTTGGGTCCTGTGGGGATGACTTCTCAGCATCACTTGTCAACACATTCAAAGAACAGTGTGAGCTAAAACTAATTTCTGGCTACCTTTTCTTTCTTCCTTTCCTCCTTCCTTCCTGCCTGCCTGCCTTTCCTCCTTTCTTTCTTTCTTTCTTTCTTTCTCTCTCTCTCTCTCTCTCTCCCTCCCTCCCTCCCTCCCTCCCTTCCTTCCTTTCTTTTTTTTATTATTTATTTGGCTGCATCGGATCTTAATTGCAGCATGTGGGCTCTTCGTTGCAGCACACAGGCTTCTCTCTAGTTGTGGCATGCTGGTTCCAGAGTGTGCGGCTCAGTAGTTGCAGCACACAGGCTTAGTTGCTCCGTGACATATAGGATCCTAGTTCCCTGACCAGGGATCAAACCCACGTCCGCTGCACTGGAAGGCAGATTCTTAACCACTGGATCACCAGGGAAGTCCCTCTGTCTATCTTTTCTTCCCTCAAATTGTCAAACATTCTTCAGGCTCTCCAGAGGAAGTAGTAATTCTATGATAATCCTTAGTAACCATTAGTGTAATATTAAAATATTTACTTTAAATCCTTCAGTTGTGCCTCCTGGAAATTTAGACCACCTATTACAAGTCTCTTTTCAAGGGTTAACAAAGTCTCATAAAACACATGTAGGGCACCATATTTTACTACTTTTGAATGCTATTGTTAGTTATTTTAGAGAAACTGGAAGGAACATAAGACTGGATAACAAGGGACATGCTTCCTAAGCCAATCTCTGTTCCTTGCTAGAACATAGAGGAGCAGTCCCTCTTCATTTTATGTGCATTCTTCAAAATTGAGGCCTTTTTGATCATTTGTAGTTATAAAAGTTGTGAAGATTATAATGAAAATATATTGAAGGATACATGTGAAAGCAAGTGTCTGTCTATTCAATACTAGATTGAAACATCTATTTTTATGTGTGACCTACTAACCAAAAACAGAAGATCACCACTGGGGCTCCCTAAAGCCAAAGATCTGGGCAGAGTTGGCCCAGATGGCACTCTGTGGTGCCTGCCCTTCTCCTGGAGCCAATGTACCCAGGCACAGTGACCCTGCAAGGAGTGGCCAGCTGATGCTCCTCCTGAGAGAGAGGCTGAACTTTTCTTTTTTGAATTTTATTTATTTATTTATTTAATACAGCAGATTCTTAATAGTTATCTATTTTATACATAGTAGTGTATACATGTCAATTCCAATCTCCCAGTTCATCCCACCACGCCCACCTCCACCCCCGCTTTCCCCCCTTGGTGTCCATACATTTGTTCTCTACATTTGTGTCTCTATTTCTGCCTTGCAAACCAGTTCATCTGTACCATTTTTCTAGATTCTGCATATGTGCGTTAGCATATGGTATTTGTTTTTCTCTGACTTACTTCACTCTGTATGACAGTCTCTAGGTCCATCCACATCTGTACAAATGACCCAATTTCGTTCCTTTTTATGGTTGAGTAATTTTCCATTGTATATATGTACCACATCTTCTTTATCCATTTGTCTGTTGATAGACATTAGTTTGCTTCCATGACCTATTGTAAATAGTGCTGCAATGAACACTAGGATGCATGTGTCTTTTTGAATTATGGTTTTCTCTGGGTATATGCCTAACAGTGGAATTGCTGGGTCATATGGTAATTCTATTTTTAGTTTTGTAAGGAACCACCATGTTGTTCTCCACAGTGAATGTATCAATTAACATTCCCACCAAGAGTGTAAGAGTGTTCCCTTTTCTCTACACCCTCTCCAGCATTTGTTTGTAGATTTTCTGATGATGCCCATTCTAACCGGTGTGAAGTGATACCTTATTGTAGTTTTGATTTACATTTCTCTAATAGTTAGTGATGTTGAGCAGCTTTTCATGTGCCTCTTGGCCATCTGTATGTCTTCTTTGTAGAAATGTCTATTTAGGTCTTCTGCCCATTTTTTGATTGGATTGTTTGTTTTTTTAATATTGAGCTGCATGAGCTGTATATATTTTGGAGATTAATCCTTTGTCCGTTGATTCATTTGCAAATATTTTCTCCCATTCTGAGAGTTGTCTTTTCGTCTTTGTAGTTTCCTTTGCTGTGCAAAAGCTTTTAAGTTTCATTAGGTCCCATTTGTTTATTTTTGTTTTTATTTCCATTACTCTAGGAGGTGGGTCAAAAAAGACAAATTGGAAAAGAAGAAGTAAAACTGTCACTGTTTGCAAATGACACGATACTATACATAGAAAATCCTAAAGATGCCACCAGAAAACTCCTAGAGCTAATCAATGAATTTGGTAAAGTTGCAGGATACAAAATTAATGCACAGAAACCTCTTGCATTCCTATACACTAACAATGAAAGATCAGAAAGAGAAATTAAGGAAACAATCCCATTCACCACTGCAACAAAAAGAATTAAATACCTAGGAATAAACCTATCTAAGGAGGTAAAAGACCTGTACTCAGAAAACTATAAGACACTGATGAAAGAAATCAAAGATGACACAAACAGATGGAGAGATATACCATGTTCTTGGATTGGAAGAATCAATATTGTGAAAATGACTATACTACCCAAAGCAATCTATAGATTCAATGCAATTCCTATCAAATTACCAATGGCATTTTTTACAGAACTAGGACAAAAAAATCTTAAAATTTGTATGGAGACACAAAAGACCCCAAATAGCCAAAGCAGTCTTGAGGGAAAAAAATGGAGCTGGAGGAATCAGGCTCCCTGACTTCAGACTATACTACAAAGCTACAGTAATCAAGACAATATGGTACTAGCACAACAACAGAAATATAGATCAGTGGAACAGGATAGAAAGCCCAGAGATAAACCCACGCACCTATGGTCAAGTAATCTACAACAAAGGAGGCAAGGATATACAATGGAGAAAAGACAGTCTCTTCAATAAGTGATGCTGGGAAAACTGGACAGCTATATGTAAAAGAATGAAATTAGAACACTCCCTAACACCTTACACAAAAATAAAGTGAAAATGGATTAAAGGCCTAAATGTAGAGGGAAACATAGGAAGAACACTCTTTGAGCTTTTCTGATAGATAGTTAAAAAAAATTCTAATGCCTGCAGGCCCTGAGAAGGTAAGTAACTGTGATCATCCTCCAGCCCCAACCTTAGAAGCTAAAGACTCTGGCCAAAGCCGTTCCAGAAGACAAGCAAAAGATAGCACATTTTGGGGCCTCCCTCCCAGATATAGGAAACCTTGTCACATTTCTGCCTTCAAATATATGACGTAGGAGCAGGTCCCTTCTCCTCTGACCTTAGGTTTCCGCATCCAAAAATAAGATTGAAAGTGAGGATCTCCTCATCCAATACTAGTATCCTATAATTCTATTCAAGCCTAAACATCTTTAATCCTTAATATTTCTTCATGATGTCCCTGCAATGATCTTTTAGTAATTTTTATTTATCTTTTTGGATTTACTTCAAATACTTTTGGATTTACTTCAAATACTAGAGAGCCAGTGCTCCAAAGGGCTAAAGGGGCCTTATGTGAAAAGGCATATTTTCTCTGTTAACATCCATGACAACTCATACTAAATGACACGAAATGTGAAATTTCTATCCAGATAGGTCAAAAATAATTCATTCCGTTTTCCAAGTGACATTACGAAAATACCCACAGTAGGAGTAGCAGCCAGTTTTTCTCTGCAAGATTAACATCTAATTCCCATGCGTACATAAGAACATCATTTTTCTGAGTACAGGCCTATATTTATGATTTGAACTAGGTTGTTATGAAGTAAGAGTTTAAATTTTGTTTTGCATCATATTTCTTTCTGGAAAGCATCCTTTTTGGAAATCCCGCTTAATATTTCCTGTCAACAACTGACAGGAAATGTTTCCCCTCCATATCTGACTTCCTCTTATAGTCCATTTCTGTTGTATTTTGGTTGGTGAGATAAACTTGTCTGAAGTAAAAGTTTCTGGAATGTATTTATGCTCCTGTACCCAAACCATGCATAGGCAAGTGCTAAGAAAGGGATAGACAGGAAACTAAAATTTGTTGAGTGCCTACTAAGTGCCAGGTACATACATTGTATCATTTAATCTACATATGTCCCTATGAGGAATCCTGTCATCTCCATTTTACAGATAAGGAAACTGAGACATCTTTAAGTTAAGTTACTTGCCGAAGATAACACTGCTACTGGGTAGTAGACCCAGATTTAAACACAGGTCTGTCTGACTGCACTACACCTTGCTGATTCTAGTCACATGTTAACATCCCCACCAAAAGTTTAATATTAAGTCACCCAGTTATCAGTTAGTTCCAAGTTAGAAAAGCAGAATTGCTCCAGGCATTTCAAATAGAGGGAATAAAATCCAAAGAGGCCAAAATGGGCAAATGATGGTACCCAGAGCTCACAAGGGCTGTATTACTGAGGCTATGCTGTTGGGGCCCTTCTGTGGTTGCTGATACTGTTGAAACAACTGCTCAGCTTCTAGGAGCTGAGAATTTGCACTCTTACTGAGACTGAAAGAACTTGGAAGCCCACAGTTCCACTGATGCTACTGGACTCATTGCCAGAACTTCTGGAGCTTATGGTTGCCTGTTGCCACTGATAGATCCAAATGCAAAAAATGAAAAAGATGTCTTCTCTCTCTTTCCTAGTCTTTCTCTAGGACCTGCCTTTGGTGGAATCTCACTGGAAACTACCTGGCAAGGAAACCTAGAAAATCTAGTTTGCAGATGTCCAGCACCCTTCAGTATAGAGAATGTTGAAGGGTAGGAATGAACCTAAAAATCAGCTTTCCCAAGGAGTGATATCATAGCATTGATGTGATCATCCCCTTGGTTTTAGAGGCCTCTTTTCTCGTAAATTGTGTTTTGATTCAGTGCCATAACTGAGCAATTAGACATCCATCTCTTACGTACTTAAGCAGAAATGGGATTTGTTGGAAGGATATTGGGTAACTAACAGAATTGAATCCACCTGGAGAATCCAGTTTAGAAAAAAGTGGATCTGGGAAACAGAAACTGATGGGGGTAGGGTGAGGGTCAGGGCTCTGCAAGGCAATCCTGCTTAGAGGAATTCACTCTACCCATTTCTCATTTTTAAATCTCTATTGAAGATTCAAAGTTCAAGGAAAGATAATTAAGTTGGTCAGTCTTAGAAAGGATGGCAACTTCATTGGGGAAGGTAAGTTTCCCAAGTTAAACAGGGAGCTCTCACTCAAGGATATAGAAATGGTTCTTGGGTAGAAAATAAACCAAACAAACACAGAGACAAATAACACTAGCTACCCTTGCAGTTCTGATTACCAGGTATTTTCTCTAGTGTTCTCCCTCCATCCTGAGTCCACTGTAGAGTCCTCTGGGGTAATGGTATCCATTTCACCTCCCTGAGAATTGTAGTCCCATCTCTAAATGGAATTTTTTCCTTCGGAATTTTTGTCTGAATGCAAATAGAAGTCTTAATGAACTTTTACCTCCCTTTTTTGACCTGATGAATCTTTCTGCATATCCTTTTCATCCAGGACAGCTTCCCAAGTGACCCTCCCATCCTTATTGTCCCTTCCAATTTCCCTGAGAAATGAATAAAAAGTCATGACTTTCTCTTCCCGCTCTATCTACTCCTTCTTTCCTTTCTTCCTCTCAAGGAATGTTTTCTGGACCCACTCCATTCTTCTGTCTGGTTTAACCCACCATAATAAATATTATCATGACTGCCATTTATTGGGTACCTACTGTGTACCAGAGGCTTTATACATACTTTTTTCATTTTTGACACTGGAACCCAAATGAAATTCTCATTACACAGATAGAAAAATTAAGGCTCAGAGAGCTTAAGTGGCTGATCCAAAGTCACATATCTGCTTAGCAGTGAAGCTCATATTTGAGCCCAAGACAGCCTAACTCCAAAACTTGCGTTCTTTTCATAGAACTGTGGGGTTACGCTGCCTCTCATATAGGGACACAGGAGATGGAAGAGACAGCAGAAAGTCTGCTCAGGCATCTTGCCAGGTCTTTGTTTTGAAACAATATTTTAGGCAAAACAAAAGCATATTTCAATACAAACAGAACAAAAATCAGGAAATCCCCATCTTTGTCAGATTGATTTAATTTCGACCTTTCAGGATGAAGTGCACACAGTGACCTCTAAATTTCTGGATACTTAGGAATTTAGCCTTCTGCTTGGTTCAGCTTGCCAATAGAAAATGGAAAGAGAAAATTAAAAGGTTTCAAGAAATTACTCTGCAGTTTTACTCAGAGGCATGATGCCTTCTCCTTGAGAAAGGGGCTTAGTCAGGTTTGGTTTAGAGGTAGTTCCCTTTGCGGATTAGGAGAAATAATTTGTGAACCAAAAGAAATAATCATTTACACAACTGCTGTAAATGTACAGAACACATTATTCCAAGAAATATATTACCTGCAGTTGTGAAGACAGCTGCTTTCATTGAGGAACAACTTTGCCATTAACCATGTGCTTTAATCAGCATTCTGGATTCCTATCAGTTCTGAGGGACATGGAGTTCGGAGAAAGGGTGTTTACTTTTATGGAGTATCTACAGCGTTCCAAGCTCTGTCATAAGTGCTTTAATTTATCTCATTATATCATTTGATACAGAATGTTATGAACTAAGTGCTAGTATTATCCCTGTTTACAGGTAAAGAAAAACTCAAAGATTTAAACTCTAAATTCTGGCTATTCCTTTGCTCTTTGGACAGGCTCAAAATACAGGGAGGTCAAGATTTTGTGATTTCATGGAAAGGGAACAGAAGAGATGGCTTGATTGAGTCCATCATCCTCCAGCTCCCTGAGAGGAGGGAGCCAAGGCATAGTTTAGAGGTATAGGGGCAGGGAGGTCAACGTGGAGGCCAGAGGAGAGTAGGAATGATGGGGCTGACTCTAAATTTCGGCTCTCCATTATAATCTGCTATCTCTATTTTATTCAGTAAGTTTAAGAAGGGCTTTGATAGAGTCATAGAAAAATATATCATTAGAGAATTATCTAGAGAATCCCAAGAGGTCAACTTTAAGAATAGACCATTGTGGGCCTTAGTCTCAGACCAACTTTTCTTCTCACTCTCTGTATTCTCCCAGGGCCATTTTATCCATGTCCATAGCTACAGTTAACTTTTATAAATCAATGACTCTCAAATCTATGTCTCAATCCAGACCTCTCCCCTAAATTCCTTTTCACATATCCAACTCTCTTCTGCTCATCTGACTTGGATGACCCACAGACCTCAAACAGAAATATCTCCCTGCTGTTTCTTGTTTCACATTCCAGTGAATGGCAGCACTATCCACTCAGTTGCCCAAATAAGAAAACTAGGCAGCTTCCTTGGCTTTGCATTTTCCCTCACTGCTCTTCATCCACCCCACCCCAAGTCTAATCAATAGCCAAACCTATCAACTCTATCTTCCAAATATCTCTGGAATCCACATGCTTCTCTCTGTCAGGAGCTCAACTGAGCTAGAGAAACTGAGCTGTCAGGTGCTGGAGTAGCTGATTAATAATGAGCCAAAATGAAAGTAACAGTCAAGCCTTTAATCACTTAACTGCAATAGTATAAGGAAGAGGATAAAAGCAAACTAAGTGCCGACTCCTCCCATTTCATTTTCTGCCATGAAATGGTGAATGGGTGGGGTTGACTCACTGTTGAGGGAGCCTCAGACAAAAGGCTCCTACAATTTTATGAACTGTGGGGCCAAAGGAGAGGAAGAGGGAGAAGGGCGAGGAGTGGAAAAATACTGAGTACTGTGTCAGAGTGGGAAAAGCGTCTACTAGATTCCCTGATAAGGAGACCTCCAAATGGAGATGCCTGGACTAGGAATGCAGATGTATGTAAGAGTATGGCTGCAACCCCCTTTAGAGACTGAAGTGCATTGGCTCTGCACCAAGTCTAGTGTGGGAGGCAAGCTTTTCCCTATGAGGCCTGCCTGGGAAAGTCTTTGTAATTGCCTATTGTATGTAGGACCTGAAAAATCACAAATAGGATTTTGGCAAGGAGTTGGACTCCTCACTCCCTATCCCTAGTTCTGCAACCTTAGCCCAAGCCACTGTCCTCTCTTACCTCCAGAATAGCCTCCTCACTGGTCTTCTTGAAGCCAGTCTTGCCATCCTCCAATCTGTTTTCCATAAAGCTGCGAAAGGGATCTTTGTAAAATAGAAATGTGATCTAATCATTCCCATGTCAGTCAGGCTCTCGAAAGGAAATAGACTTTAATTGAGATGGTTCAAATGAAAAGTTTTGATAAAAGGCCTACTTACAGAGGTGTGAGCAGGATTAAGGAGACTAGAAACAGGAGAAGTCGTATCCATCTTTAAAGCCTGAAGGGGCAAGAAATAGTTACTCAGTGAGAGCTGGAGCCACAAAGACGCTACCTGGTAGGATCTGTGGTCCAGGAGAGATATACTCACTGTCAGAGATGTAGCACTGAAGCAGGAGGGCATAGACAACTCATTGGCTGAACCAAGCCAGAAGCCGGTAGGCAAAAGAAACTGGGTGATGGACCCTGTGGGGATCAGCTTGCCAGGGCAGGATCAAGGCAAAGAATGGATTTGCAGGTCAGGGAAATAGAGAAGAACCAACACAATTCCCCTGCTTAAATCTCACCAGTGTCTTCACATTGCATATAGGATAAAGTCCAAGATCTTTGATATGGTTCAAGATCCTTCCTGGTCTAGACTGGGCCTTCCCCACCAGTTTTATCACATACTTCACTCTCCTCCTGCTCTGTACTTCAGTCACATCAACTTTGGATCTTTCATATTTAGGCCTTTGTAAGGACTATTGTCTCTCCCAGAAATATTTTCTCCAAACATTCTACCTTTATTTTTTTTCTTCTAGTTTTATTGAAATATAATTGACAAACAACACTGTATAAGTTTAAGGTATACAGCATAATGATTTGACTTACATACATCAGGAAATGATTATCACAATAAGTTTAGTGAACATCCATCATCTCATAGAGATGCAAAATTAAAGGAAAATTTCTTTGTAATTAGAACTCAGGATTTACTCTCTTAACTTTCATATATAACATACAGCTGTATTAATTATATTTATCACGTTGTACATTACAATGAATCACTCTCATTTAATCTAGATACATTGAACTCACTTTTCCAATCTCAATTTAAATGTTAGTCCCTGCAAGAATTCTATTATTATGTAGCCCTAACTGGGTTTAGTGCTTTCTCATGGGTTCCCATATCCTACTTCCACATCAAAGCCTTCAGTGAACTGCCTGTCACTCCCACTGTACTGAAAGCTTTAGGGAGCACAGATTGTATCTATCATGTTCACTATTGTATCCTCAGTGTACCTGGTAGTGGTAACTACTTATTGAATGAATGAGCACTTATTAGATTTCATATACTTTTCATTCATTGCCTTTCCCATTTCTCATTGATTTCTTTTTATTTCTATTTTATGTAAAGCATTTATTAGGAGAGTCTGCTGGATTTTATCAATGCCCTTTCAGCAAGTGTTCATATGGTTTTTCTTCTTTAATTTGTTGTTGTAATGAATAATTGATTTTTAGACCATACATTTGCATTCCTAAACTTTACAGCATTTAGTAATAATACATAAAATTAATTTTATTAGATGTTAAATTTTGTTTGCTGATAATTTATTTAGAATTTTTATATCTAGGTTCATTAGTGAAAGTGGCCTGAAAGTTTTACTTTTTCCTGCTCTTTATCTGGTTTCAATAATAGGATTATGCTTGCTTTATAAAATAAATAAAGGAGCTTAAACTGCATCAGAATTACCTGTTATTTAAGCATTAGAGCACAGTTATGAAACATCGGATCCTTATTTTAATGGTTTTAATAATCACCTGTATTAGGTTCCTATTACTACTGTAACGAATTACCACAAATTTAGTAAAACAACACAAATTGATTCTCGTATAGTTCTGGAGGTCAGAAGTGCAAAATCAGCTTTACTGGGCTAAAGTCAGGGTGTCGTCAGGGCTGCACTTCCTCTGAGGGGTCTAGAGAAGAATCCATTTCCTTGTCTTTTTTAGCTTCTAGAGGCCACCTGCATTTCTTGGCTCCTGGTCTTTTCCTCCATTTTCAAAGCTAGCAGTGTAGCATCTTCAAATTTCTGCTTTCCTGGTCACATTACCTTCTTCTGTGGTCAAATCACCCTCTAACTCCGTCTTATAAAGACACTTTTAATTATTTTTAGGGCCAACCAGATAATACAGAATAATCACTCCTCGAAATCCTGAACTTACATCTGCAAAAATCTCTTTGCCACATAGGGTAATGTTCACAAATTCCAGGGATTAGAACCTGAATATATTTGGGGTCATTATTTATCCTACTAACGTTCCTATTATATATGGACCCTTGAGATTACATCATTTGAAGGAACCAGATAATGCTGGATAATTTCTTTATCTCCTAAACATAATCTGTAAAGTCCCTTGACCCTATAAAGCAACTCATTAACAGATTCAGGTATTAGTGCACAGACCTCTTTGGGGGAATCATTATTCAGGCTACCACATTACCTTTCAAATCTTTTCTATGAAAATTGGGCTTTTTATGTTTTATACTCCTTAGGTCAGTTCTAGCCATTTCTATTGTGGAAGGAAATCATCAATTTCCATCGAGTCTTAAAATTTGTTGCTGTAGATTTGCATAAAATATTTTCATAATTTTTAATCTTTTTATTTCTTTGATTGATATCCTTATTCATTTCTAATCTGGTGCAATTTTGGTTTTTTCTTTACTTTATTTTTTAATTTAAATTAATTTTTTTTACAAGTTTTAACATCCTTATTGAAGTATAATTGCTATACAATGTTGTGTTAGTTTCTGCTGTATAACAAAGTAAATCAGCTATATGTATACATATATTCCCATATCCCCTCCCTCTTGCGCCTCCCTCCCACACTCCCTATCCAATCCCTCTAGGTAGTCACAAAGCACCAAGCTGATCTCCCTGTGCTATGCAGCTGCTTCCCAATATCTACCTATTTTACATTTGATAGCATATATATGTCAGTGTTACTCTCTCACTTCTTCCCAGCCTACCCTTCCCCCCCTCCCCGTGTCCTCAAGTCCATTCTCTACATCTGCATCTTTATTCCTGTCCTGCCCCTAGGTTCATCAGTACCGTTTTTTTAGATTCCACATATGTGCATTAACATATGATATTTGTTTTTCTCTTTCTGACTTATTTCACTCTGTATGACAGACTCTAGGTCCATCCACCACATTACAGATAACTCAATTTCACTCCTTTTCACTGCTGAGTAATATTCCATTGTATATATGAGCGTGGGTTTATCTCTGGGCCTTCTATTCTGTTTCATTGATCTATATTCCTGTTTTTGTGCCAGTACCATACTGTCTTGATTACTGTAGCTTTGTACAATAGTCTGAAGTCAGGGATCCTGATTCCTCAAGCGCCATTTTTCTTTCTCAAGATTGCTTTGGCTATTTAGGGTCTTTTGTGTTTCCATACAGATGGTAAAAATGTTTTGTTCTAGTTCTGTGAAAAATGACACTGGTAGTTTATAAGGATTGCATTGAATCTGTAGATTGCTTTGGGTAGTATGCTCATTTTCACAATGTTGATTCTTCCAGTCCAAGAACATGGTATATCTCTCCATCTGTTTGTATGGCCTTTAATTTCTTTCATCAGTGTCTTATAATTTTCTGCATACAGGTCTTTTGTCTCCTTAGGTAGGTTTATTCCTAGGTATTTAATTCTTTTTGTTGCAGTGATAAATGGGAGTGTTTCCTTAATTTCTCTTTCAGATTTTTCATCATTAGTGTACAGGAATGCAAGAGTTTTCTGTGCATTAATTTTGTATTCTGCTACTTTACCAAATTCATTAATTAGCTCTAGTAGTTTTCTGGTAGCATCTTTAGGATTCTCTATGTATAGTATCATGTCATCTGCAAACAGTGACAGTTTTACTTTTTTCTTTTCCGATTTGGAATCCATTTATTTCTTTTTCTTTTGTGATTGCTGTGGCTAAAACTTCCAAAATTCTGTTGAATAATAGTAGTGAGAGTGGGCAACCTTGTTTTGTTCCTGATCTTAGAGGAAGTGGTTTCAGTTTTTCACCATTGAGAACGATGTTGGCTGTGGGTTTGTCATATATGGCCCTTATTATGTTGAGGCAGCTTCCCTCTATGCCTACTTTCTGGAGAGTTTTTGTAATAAATGGGTATTGAATTTTGTCAAAAGCTTTTTCTGCATCTATTGAGATTATCATACGGTTTTTATTCTTCAATTTGTTAATATGGTGTAGCACATTGATTGATTTGCGTATATTGAAGAATCCTTGCATTCCTGGGTAAACCCCACTTGATCATGATGTATGACACTTTTAATGTGCTGTTGGATTCTGTTTGTGAGTATTTTGTTGAGAATTTTTGCATGTATATTCATCAGTGATATGGGCCTGTAGTTTTCTTTCTTTGTGACATCTTTGTCTGGTTTTGGTATCAGGGTGATGGTGGCCTCGTAGAATGAGTTTGGGAGTGTTTCTTCCTCTGCTTTATTTTGGAAGAGTTTGAGAAGGATAAGTGTTAGCTCTTCTCTAAATGTTTGATAGAATAAACCTGTGAAGCCATCCGGTCCTGGGCTTTTGTTTGTTGGAAGATTTTTAATCACAGTTTCAATTTCAGTGCTTGTGATTTGTCTGTTCATATTTTCTATTTCTTCCTGGTCTAGTCTCAAAAGGTCGTGCTTTTCTAAGAATTTGTCCATTTCTTCCAGGTTGCCCATTTTACTGGCATATAGTTGCTTGTAGTAATCTCTCAAGATCCTTTGTATTTCTGCAGGGTCAGTTGTTACTTCTCCTTTTTCATTTCTAATTCTATTGATCTGAGTCTTTTTCCTTTTTTTCTTGATGAGTCTCGCTAATGGTTTATCAAGTTTTTTTATCTTCTCAAAGAACCGGCTTTAGTTTTATTGATCTTTGCTATCATTTCCTTCATTTCTTTTTCATTTATTTCTGGTCTGATCTTTATGATTTCTTTCCTTCTGCTAACTTTGGGGTTTTTTTTTTGTTCTTCTTTCTCTAATTGCCTTAGGTGTAAGGTTAGGTTGTTTATTTGAGATTTTTCTTGTTTCTTGAGGTAGGATTGTATTGGTATAAACTTCCCTCTTAGAACTGCTGTTGGTGCATCCCATAGGTTTTTGGCCATCGTGTTTTCATTGTCATTTGTTTCTAGGTATTTTCTGATTTCCTCTTTGATTTCTTCAGTGATCTCTTGGTTATTTAGTAGCGTATTGTTTAGCCTCCATGTGTTTGTATTTTTTACAGTTTTTTTTTTTTCCTGTAATTGATATCTAGTCTCACAGAGTTGTGGTCGGAAAAGGTACTTGATGCGATTTCAATTTTCCTAAATTTACCGAGGCTTCATTTGTGACCCAAGATATGATCTATCCTGGAGAATGTTCCATGAGCAATTGAGAAGAAAGTTTATTCTATTGTTTTTGGATGGAATGTCCTATAAATATTAGTTAAATCCATCTGGTGTAATGTGTCATTTAAAGCTTGTGTGTCCTTATATATTTTCATTTTGGATGATCTGTCCATTGGTGAAAGTGGGGTGTTAAAATCTCCTACTATGATTGTGTTACTGTTGATTTCCCCTTTTATGGCTGTTAGCATTTGCCGTATGTATTGAGGTGCTCCTATGTTGGGTGCATAAATATTTACAATTGTTATATCTTCTTCTTGGATTGATCCCTTGATCATTATGTAGTGTCCTTCTTTGTCTCTTGTAATAGTCTTTATTTTAAAGTCTATTTTGTCTGATATAAGACTTCCTACTCCAGCTTTCTTTTGATTTCCATTTGCATGGAATATCTTTTTCCATATCCTCACTTTCAGTCTGTATGTTTCCCTAGGTCTGAAGGGGGTCTTTGTAGATAGCATATATGCAGGTCTTGTTTTTGTATCCATTCAGCCAGTCTATGTCTTTTCGTTGGAGCATTTAATCCAGTTACATGTACGGTAGTTATTGGTATGTATGTTCCTATCACCATTTTCTGAATTGTTTTGGGTTTGATTTTGTAGGTCTTTTCCTTCCCTTGTGTTTCCTGCCTAGAGAAGTTCCTTTAGCATTTGTTGTACAGCTGCTTTGGTGGTGCTGGACTTCTCAGCTTTTGCTTGTCTGTAAAGGTTTTAATTTCTCTGTTGAATCTGAATGATATCCTTCCTGGGTAGAGTAATCTTGGTTCTAGGTTCTTCCCTTTCATCACTTTAAATATGTCCTGCCACTCCCTTCTGGCTTGCAGAGTTTCTGCTGAAGCATCAGCTGTTAACCTTATGAGGATTCCCTTGTATGTTATTTGTTGCTTTTCCTCTGCTGCTTTTAATATTTTTTCCTTGTATTAATTTTTGGTAGTTTGATTAATATGTGTCTTGGCTTGTTTCTCCTTGGATTTATCTTGTATGGGACTCTCTGTGCTTCCTGGACTTGACTGACTATTTCCTTTTCCATGTTAGGGGAGTTTTCAACTATAATCTCTTCAAATATTTTCTCAGACCCTTTCTTCTTCTCTTCTTCTTCTGGGACCCCTATAATTCAAATGTTGGTGCATTTAATGTTGTTCCAAAGGTCTCTGAGACTGTCCTCAATTCTTTTTATTCTTTTTCTGTATTCTGCTCTGCAGTAGTTATTTCCACTATTTTATCTTCCAGGTCACTTATCCGTTCTTCTGCCTCAGTTATTCTGCTATTGACTCCTTGTAGAGAATTTTTAATTTCATTTATTGTGTTCTTCATCATCGTTTGTTTGCTCTTTAGTTCTTCTAGGTCATTGTTAAACATTTCTTGTATTTTCTCCATTCTATTTCCAAGATTTTGGATCATCTTTACTAGCATTTCTCTGAATTCTTTTTCAGGTAGACTGCCTCTTTCCTCTTCATTTGTTTGGTCTGGTGGATTTTTACCTTGCTCCTTCACCTGCTGCATATTTCTCTGTCTTCTCATTTTGTTTAACTTACTGTGTTTGGGGTCTCCTTTTTGCAGGCTGCAGGTTCATAGTTTCCGTTGTTTTTGGTGTCTGCCCCCAGTGGGTGAGGTTGCTTCAGTGGCTGTTGTAGGCTTTCTGGTGTAAGGGCCTTGTGCCTGTGTTCTGGTGGGTGGGGCTGGATCTTGGCTTTCTGGTGGGCAGGGCCACGTCCAGTGGTGTGTTTTGGGGTGTCTGTGAACTTAGTATGATTTTAGGCAGCCTCTCTGCTAATGGGTGTGTTGTGTGCCTGTCTTACTAGTTGTTTGGCATGGGGCGTCTAGCATTAGAGCTTGCTGGCCGTTGGGTGGAGCTGGGTCTTAGCATTGATATGGAGATCCTTGGGAGAGCGCTCACCTATTGATATTGCATGGATTTGGAGGTCTCTGTGGTCCCATGTCCTGAACTTGGTTCTCCCACCTCAGAGGCTCAGACCTGACAACAGGCCAGAGTACCAAGACCCTGTCAGCCAGACAACTCAGAAGAAAAGGGAGAAGAAAAAAAGAAAATAAATAAAAATAAAAAGATAATAAATTTTTAAAATCTTTTAAAATTAGTAACATAAAAAAATAGTAATAATTTAAAATAAAAGAAGAGAGCAACCAAACCCGGAAACAAATCCACAAATGGTAACAAGCACTACAAACTAAACTAAGATAAACATAAATATCAGAAACAAATCAGTTGCAGACAGAAAACCCTAAGTCTACAGTGGCTCCTAAAGTCCACTGCCTCAGTTTTGGGATGATTCATTTTCTCTTCAGGTATTCCGCAGATGCAGGGTGCATCAAGTTGATTGTGGGGGTTTAATCCACTGTTCCTGAGGCTGCTGGGAGAAATTTCCCTTTCTCTTCTTTGTTCGCACAGCTCCTGGGGTTCAGCTTTGGTTTTGGCCCCACCTCTGCATGTAGGTCAGGCATCTGTTCCCCGCCCATACAGGAGGGGGTTAAAGCTGTGGCTGATTAGGGGGATCTGGCTCACTCAGTCTGGGAGGAGGGAGGGGTACAATAGTCATAATTGGAATATGGGGTGAGCCTGTGGCAGCAGAGGCCAGTGTGACATTGCAACAGCCTGAGGTGCACCATGTGTTCTCCCAGGAAAGTTGTCCCTGGATCACAGGACCCTGGCAGTGGCGGGCTGCACAGGCTCCTGGTGGTGGGGGGGTGTATGGATAGTGACCTGTGCTTGCACACAGGATTTTTGGTGGTAGCGGCAGCTGCCTTAGAGTTTCATGCCTGTCTCTGGGGTCCAAGCTGATAGCTGTGGTTCGCACCCATCTCTGGAGCTCCCTTAGGTGGTGCTCTGCCTACTGTGGGCACATGGGAAAGGAATCCCCTCTCCTCGTGCACCCCGAAACAATGGCCTCTTGCCTCTTTGGCACGTCCAGACTTTTTCCTGGACTCCCTCCCAGCTAGCTGTGGTGCACTAGCCCCCTTCAGGCTGTATTCATGCAGCCAACCCCAGTCTTCTCCCTGGGGTCTGACCTCCAAAGCCCGAACCTCAGCTCCCAGCCCCCACCCGCCCCAGCGGGTGAGCACACAAGCCTCTCGGGCTGGTGAGTGCTGGTCGGCACCTATCCTCTGTGCGGGAATCTCTCTGCTTTGCCCTCTGCACCCCTGTTGCTGCGCTCTCCTCCACGGCTCCAAAGCTTCCCCCCAACACACACTGCCCACCCGCCGTCTCCACCAGTGAAGGGGCCCTAGTGTGTGGAAACTTCCTCCTTCACAGCTCCTTCCCAGAGGTGCAGGTCCTGTCCCTATTCTCTTGTCTCTGTTTTTTCTTTTGCCCTACCCAGGTACATGGGGATTTTCTTGCCTTTGGGGAAGTCTGAGGTCTTCTGCCAGCGTTCAGTAGGTGTTCTGTAGGAGTTGTTCCACTTGTAGAAGTATTTTTGATGTATTTGTGGGGAGGGAGGTGATCTCCACGTCTTACTCCTCTGCCATCTTGAAGGTCCCCCCACTTTAACCATTTTAAAATGTACAATTAAGTAGCATTAATTACATTCACACTGTTGTCCAATCATTACCACTGTCTATTCCAAAACATTTTCATCATTCCAAACAGAAATTTTGTAACCCTTAAGCAATAACTCCCCATTTTCCCTGACCCCAAAATCTATGAATTTGCCTGCTCTAGATATTTCATATAAGTAGAACTACACAATATTTGCTCATTCTGGAAGAATGTCTATTCAAATCCCTTGCCCATTTTGTAATTATTTGCCTTTTATTATTGAGTCATAGGAATTCTTTTTATATTCTGGATTCAAGTCACTTTTCAGGTATACAATTTGCAAATATTTTCTCCCATTCCATAGGTTGTTGTTTTCATATTCTTTAAGTAAATACCCAGATCATGTGGTAGTTCTATTCTTAATTCTTTGAGGAATCTTTATATTGTTTTCCATAGTGGCTACACCAATTTACATTCCCACCAACAGTTTCTGAAGTTTCCCTTTCTCCACATCCTTGCCAACACTTATTATTTTTTGCCTTTTGGATAATAGTCACTCTAGCAGACATGAGGTGTTATCTCATTGTGGTTTTGATTTGCATTGCTCTGTTGATTAGTGATGTTGAGCATCTTTTCATGTGTTTGTGGCCATCTGTATGTCTCCTTTGGAAAAAATGTCTATTCAGCTACTCTGACAAATTATTTAGGTTTTTTTTTTTTAACTTTTGAGTTGTTTATATATTTTGATATTAACCCCATATTGGATATATGGTTTTCAAATATCTTTTCCCATTCAGTAGATTGTCTTTTCATTTTATTGATGGTTTCCTTTGCTGTGGAGAAGATTTTTTGATATAGTTTGTTCATTCTTTGTTTGTTTCCCTTGCCTGTGGAGACATATCCAGAAAGATATTGCTAAGAGTGATGTTGAAGAGCATACTGCCTGTGATTTATTCTAGGAGTTTTATGGTTTCAGATTTACATTCAAGTCTTTAATCCATTTTGAGTTAATTTTTGTGTTTGGTATGAGTTAGTGGTCTAGGTTCATTCTTTTGCATGTGGCTGTCCAGTTTCCCCAACATCATTTATTGAGGAAACTATCCTTTCTCTGTTGTATATTCTTTGCTCCTTTGTCATAAATGAAGGGTCCATGTATGTGTGGGTTTGTTTCTGGGCTCTCAGTTCTGTTACATTGATCTATGTATCTGTTTTACTGCCAACACATGCTGTTTTGATTACTATAGCTTGTAATATAGTTTGAAAGCAGGGATTGTGATACCTCCAGCTTTGTTATTTTTTCTGAGGATTGCTTTACCTATTTAGGGTCTTTTGTTGTTTCAGATAAATTTTAAAATTTAGAGTTCTATTTCTGTGAAAAATGACCTTTGGATATTGATAGGGAATCTGTAGATTGCTTTAGATAACATGGACATTTCAACAGTGTTAATTCTTCCAATATATAAGCATAGAATATCTCTCCATTTATTTGTGTTTCTTCAGTGTCTTGCAACAATTATAGTTTTTAGAGTTCAGTTCTTTCACCTCCTTGATTAAATTTATTTCTACATATTTTATTCTTTAAGTTGGGACTGTAAATGGGATTTTTAAATTAATTTCTCTTTCTTCTAGTTTGTTATTATATATAGAAATGCTTTTTGTACATTGATTTTGTGTGCTGCAACTTTACTGCATTTGTTTATTTTTTCTAATACTTTTTGGTAAAATCTTTAGGATTTTCTACATATAAAATTATGCCATCCATAAATAGTGATAATTTTACTTCTTCCTTTTCAATTTGGATGCCTTTTATTTATTTTTCTTGTCTAATGCTCTGCCTAGGACTTCCAGTACTATGTTGAATGAAAGTGGTGAGCATGGGCATCCTTGTCTTGTTCCTGATCTTAGACAAATAGCTTTCAGTTTTTCACCATTAAGTGTGATGTTAGCTGTGAGTTTGTCATATATGGCCTTTATTATGTTGAGGTATGTTCCTTCTATACTTATCTTACTGAGAGGTTTGTTTTTATTTGGTGTTGAATCTTGTAATATGCTTTTTCTACATCTATTGAAATGATCATGTGATTTTTATCCTTCATTTTGTTAATGTGATGTATCATTTCAATTGGTTTGTGGATATTGAACCATCTTTGCATCCCTGGAATAAATCCCACTTGATCATGGTATATGATTCTTTTAATGTATTGTATTCAGTGGACTAGTACTTTGCTGAGGATTTTTGCATCTATGTTCATCAGAGGTATTGGCCTGTGATTTTTTCTGTGTATGTTGTCTTTCTCAGGTTTTTGGTATCAGGGTAATTCTGGCCTTGTAGAATGAATTAGGAAGTGTTTGTTTCCTCCTCTTCAATTGTTTGGAAGATTTTTGAGGAGAATAGGTATTAAATCTTTGAATGTTTAGTAGAATTCACCTGTGAAGCCATCTGGTCCTGGACTTTTGTTTTTTGGGAGGTTTTTGATTACTGTTTCAATATCTTTATTATTGATTGGCCTATTCAGATTTTCTGTTTCTTCATGATTCAGTCTTGGAAGGTTGTATGATTCTAAGAATTTTTCCATTTCTTTTATGTTGCCTAATTTGTTGGCATGTAGCTGTTCATAATATTCTCTTATAATCTTTTGTATTATCTGAATGATAAGTTTGCTGGATATCTTGGCTGACCGTTTTTATCTTTCAATATTTTGAGAATGTCATTCCACCCGCTCTTGGCCTGTAAAGTTTCTGCTTAGTAATCTGCTGATAGGCTAATGGGGTTACTTTGTAGGTTACCATCCCTTTTTTCCCAGGGTGCCTGTAAAATTCTTTCTTTGTCATTGCCTTTTGATAGTTTTAATATACTGTGTCTTAGAGAAGATCTTTTTGTGTTGAGGTAATTAATTGTTCTCTTAGATTCATGTACTTATATATCCAGCTCCTTCTACAGGTTTGGGAAGTTCTCAGCTATTATTTCTTTAAATAAACTCTCTGCTCCCCTCTGCCTCTCTTCTCTTCTGAGATACCCATTACCCTAATGTTGCCTTTCCTAAAAGATTTGATAGCTCTTATAGAATTTTCTCATTTTTTGGATCTTAATTCTCTTTCCTCTTCTATCTGTATCATTTCTAGATTTATATCTTCAAGCTTGTTAATTCTCTCTTCCATATGGCCTGCTCTATTTCCAATTCTTTCTAATGCATTCTTCATCTCATTTATTGAGTTATTCAGCTTCAAAATTTCTGTTTGGTTCTTTTAGAGTTTCAATCTCTTTGGTAAAGTATTCCTTCTGTTCATTAATTTTATTATTAAGCCTACTGAACTGACTTTGTATTCTCTGTCAGTTTGAGACAATATTCTGTGACTTAAGTTTGTTCCGGGAGAATTGTCATTTTTTTTTGGTGATAGTGTTACTGTGGTTCTTCATGGTGCTTGATGAGTTGATCCTCTGCTGGCACGTTTGAAATAGCGAACACCTTTCTTCTTTTTTAGGTAAAACTTTTTTAAAAACTTGATTCTGAGGATTCAATAGGTTAGAAATTAGAGGCTTTTTTGTTTGCTAGTAGGTGGTGCTATAGCACAAGTTTTTGGTTTTTCTTAAGCTGCTTCTGGTTATATTTGTAAGCTGGCACTTTCTACCTGCAAGTGCCTCTGTCAGAGGTTTCTCCCAGTGCCCTCATTACGGCTACTTGTGCCTCTGGGGTTGTTGGCACCTTGCTGCTGCTAGTGTCACTGGCACTGCTGCCTGGAACACCAGGGCGGTGGCTGCTTCCACCAAATCTGGACCTCCTGAATTGCAGTTTCTTCCATTATTGGGGTGGGGGGTGCAGGAGGAGCCAGGGTCACAGAAGCCAATGCCCTGTCTAGTCTTGTCAGGTTTGTGCCCTCTGCCACTGTGGGCATGGGATTGTGGGGGCCAGAATTGTGGGTGCCTCTGCTGCTGGAGGGACAAGGTCACAGGCTCTGCTGCCACTGCTGCCCAGTTATCTGTGGCCATGGGCACTGCTGTGACTAGGAGGCCGAAGGCATGTCTGCCACCTTTCCTGCTGCTGCCAAGTTCTCTGGGGCTGTACGGGGGGTGGGTGGGGGCGGGGGTGATGAGCAGGACTGCAGGCACTGCCTCCACTGTTCCTCTATGTGTTCCAGCTCACCCACCTTCAGATGTGTATGGACCTTTCTGACATCATGGTGTGTTAGGCAGAGTCACCTTTGTTGAGTTGTAGATGTTTTACTGGTTGTAGATCGAAAGGGAGAGACAAAGAGAGCACCTCACTTCACCGTGATGCTGACATCACTCTCTCCCGGCTTTTTGCCTTTTATGCCAATGATTACATGTCTTTTAACAATATGTTAAATTATATATTTACATTTATATTTATTTTTTAAATTTTATTGAAGTATAGTTGATTTACAATGTTGTGTTAATTTCTGCTGTTCAGCAGAGTGATTCAGTTATACATATGTAACTTCTTTTTCATATTCTTTTCCATTATGGTTTAACACAGGATATTGAATATAGGTCCCTGTGCTATACAGTAGGACCTTGTTGTTTATCCATCCTACATATAATAGTTTGCATCCGCTAATCCCATACTCCCAATACTTCTCTCCCCCATCCCCCCTCCCCCTTGGCAACCACAAATCTATGTCTGTGAGTCATTTCTGTTTTGTAGATATGTTCATTTGTGTCATATTTTAGACTCCACATGTACGTGAAATCATATGATATTTGTCTTTCTCTTTCTGACTTACTTAGTATGATAATCTCTAGGTCTATCCATGTTGCTGCAAATGGCATTATTTCATTCTTTTTTATGGCTAATATTCCATTTTATATATATATATATATATACATACACACATACACCACACCTTCTTTATCCATTTATCTGTCGACATTTAGGTTGCTTCCATGTCTTGGCTATTGTAAATAGTGCTGCTATGAACATTGGGGTGCATGTATCTTTTCAAATTAAAATTATCTCCAGATATATGTCCAGGAGTGGGACTGCTGGATTATATGGCAACTCCATTTTTGGTGTTTTGAGGAAGCTCCATAGTGTTTTCCGTAGTGGCTGCACCAAGTTACATTCCTACCAACAGTGTCAGAGGGTTCCTTCTTCTCCACACCCTTACCAACATTTATTACTTGTAGACTTTTTAATGTCCATTCTGACCAGTGTGAGGTCGTACCTCATTGTAGTTTTGATTTGCATTTCTCTAATAATTAGTGATGATGAGCCTCTTTTCACATGCCCATCGGCCATCTGTATGTCTTCTTTGGAGAAACGTCTATCTAGGTCTTCTGCCCATTTTTCGAGTGGGTTGTTTGCTTTTTGTTATTGAATTGTATGAGCTGTTTGTATATTTTGGAAATTAAGCCCTTGCCATTCACACCATTTGGAAATATTTTCTCCCAGTCCATACGTTGTCTTTTCATTTTGTTTATGGTTTCTTTTGCAGTGCAAAAGCTTATAAGCTTGATTAGGTCCCATTTGTTTATTTTTGCTTTTATTTCTATTGCCTTGAGAGACTAACCTAAGAAAACATTGGTATGATTTATTGTCAGAGAATGTTACCTTCTCTTCTAAGAGTTTTATGGTGTCTTGTCTTATATTTAAGTCTTTAAGGCATTTTGAGTTTATTTTTTGTGTATGGTGTGAGGGTGTGTTCTAGCTTCATTGATTTGCATGCGGCTGTCCAACTTTCCCAACACCACTTACTGAGGAGACTGTCTTTTCCCCATGGTATATTATTGCCTCCTTTGTTGAAGATTAATTGTCCATGGGTGTGTGGGTTTATTTCTGGGCTCTCTATTCTGTTCCATTGATCTGTATGTCTGTTTTTGTGCCAATACCACACTGTTTTGATGACTGTAGCTTTGTAGTATTGTCTGAAGTCTGGTAGGGTTATGCCTCCTGCTTTATTCTTTTTCCTCAGGATTGGTTTGGCAATTCTGGATCTTTTATGGTTCCATATAAATTTTGGGATTATTTGTTCTAGTTCTGTAAAAAATGTCATGCGTAATTTGATAAGGATCACATTAAATCTGTAGATTACTTTGGGTAGTATGGCCATTTTAACACTATTAATTCTACCAATACAAGAGCATGGGATATCTTTCCATTTCTTTGAATCATCTTCAGTTTCCTTTATTAAAATTTTGTAGTTCTCAGCATTTAAGTCTTTCACCTCCTTGGCGAGGTTTATTTCCAAAGCTTTAATGAAATTTTATATTTACATTTATACTGTGTGCATATACCACAAATTTTATGTGTTGTTTTATTTTTTATTCTTTCTGCATCTCTGTGCCTGTCTCTATGTGGGTTCATTTTTCTTTTGCCTGAAGAACTCTCTTTAATATTTTCTTTAGCAGTGACAAATTCTCATCGTTTTTGTTTGTCTGAAAATATCTTTGTTGGACTTCCTTTTTGCAGAATATTTTCTCTAGACATAGAATGTTTAGACTGGCAATTTTTCTCTTTCAGTACACTAAAGATATCTTTCCATTGTGTTCTGACTTCTTTTTTGCTGAGATGTCATCTGTCAGTTTATTTCTTCTTTGGAAGAAATATGCCTTTTGTTTTCTTCACTGCCTGCTTTTAAGGTATTCTCTTGTGGTATTCATCATGCCTTTTTATTTTTCTATATTTATGATGCTCTGACATCTGGGTCCTTGCTGACCCTGGAGAGGCTGGCTGCACCTCCAAGGGCTAACCAGAACTTGGAGACAGTAAGTTATTTGCCTGGGAATTTGTTTCATATGTGAACCAACCAATCTAGAGCCCATACTCCAACCACCTCCTTTATTGGGCTCTCACAATACCAAGCCACTACCCCCAGGGCCATGTACTAGACAAGTAGAAACAGTCCCTACACCCCAGAGCCCACTGAAATTATTCAAACTAACCAGTCCTAACCTGCCCATTCCTTCCCACAGAAACCACAATAAAGATTCTTGCCCATGTTTTCCGCTCACTCCTTCTGCCTCCTGATTGACCCTGATGCTTCCCTGTGTGACTACATGTTTGGCCTGCCCCTCGTCTTTGGAGCTGTGAGTAACAAACTATCTTTTCAATGACAGTTGTCTCCTGATATGTTGGCCTCACCATACCTGAATAATAATAAAACATTTGGGTTTTAGTATTCCACAGTTTTTATATGACCTGCCTAGGTTTGATTTTTTAGGTATTTTATACTGCTTGGAAATCATGGGGCTTTTTGAAACTGTGTCATGATTTCTTTTGTCAATGTGATTGATTGTATAATTGTTCCCAATTATTTATTCTTTCATATATCTAAATGTTTTGCCAGGCAACTTTTCCTGTTAGAGAGATAGAGTATACTTACCTGTACTTTGACTTTGAGCTTGGCTCTATGACTTGCTTTGGCCAATGAGATGTTAGCAGACTTGACACAGGCAGAGACTAGAAATGTATTTGTGCAACTGGGCTTGCTTCTTTGCACTTCTGCCATTGTCATGAGAAAAAACGGGCTGGAACCTCACAGAACCAACCTACAGCTCAGAATTAGGCCCAGCAAGGTCCAGCTAGGCCCAGCTAAATAGACAGCATAGAAAGTCATTACTATCTGTTGAATGAATAAATGAGTGAAAAAAAGAATTTAGAGAGGCCAGTAAAGTCATAAGAAGATTCTGGGCATGTATCTGTTTTCTCTCTATTCCTGCCCATGAGTGAGTAATTACCGGCTAAGGGTGGGAGGTGGGAAACAATACGATGAATTATGAAAATCTATTTTCTTCTGTAGATTAACACAGCCTTAACATGACCAGCATTCTTGAGCGCATTATGAAAAGACTTGTCTTTATCTATCAAAGAGATGAAAGTTCATATTTGTTCCTGAATGATATACTGATTTAATAATTGGCAAGTGTAGCCACAAATTATGAAATCAGGAAACGACCTGCCTGCTAAAGGGTCACAATTTATGCACAGTTTAGGCAGGGTAGAGGAATGAGTGGTGGAGATTGTGGAAAGAAGGCTTTCTCCTGCCCTAAAAAATATGCCATAGTGCAAAAGGATTAAACAAACTCACTTGTTGAAAGGATTAAAAGTTCATATTAAGGATTAAAAGCCCATGTGCTAATGGGCTAACTGCCAAGGATAGTAGACAACTTAGAAAACAGAAAATACCCCACTCCCTTTATAGAACAGAGCCCCAACCTGAGATCCTTGATCCCTGAAGCCATGGAGGCTATACCTGGCATGCACAAGACAGGCCTCAAGTATCACTTTTCCTATTCCCCTTTCTACGTCCTTTCTCAACTGTACCAGGCAGCACTACAGTAACTAAGACACTTCCACTTGGTGGAAGAACTGACTATTTGTAAGAAGTTTTGGGGGTCTTGGGAGCATTCTTAATGAAGGGGGGAGGGTGATGGGGCAAGAGAACTATGGCAACAATGGGGTAGTGAAATTGAAAGAACCACAGAGTAACAGTGGGTAAAATGAACTTTTGAAGTCATCAGAGGCAACTCAAACCCTTGGACTACATTGTGTTTCTTAAGCAGCTGAGTTGAAAGTTTGCCAGGTTCTAACCCTGACCACAGCCCAGTTTATGAGAGGAAAGAGGCCTTTGATTAGGGACTTCATTCAGTACTTTGACTGAGTTGCCTAGAGCCTGTGGTTTTAAATGGAAAATAAGCAAATATGGAAGAAATTTTAGGGTCATTCAAACTACTACGATAATTGGACCTATCCCTTTATTTATTCTTTTTCTTTTCTTTTCTTTTTTTTTTTTTAACCAAGTACCAGGCATTGTGCTAACACTGGGGGTTAAAATTGAATAAGCTATAGGACCCAGGAACCAAAATCTAGTTTAAATTCAAAATAAGCAGACTGGGGGTGTGACACTTGTTCAAGAAAAAGTAGGTTCTCTGTGATTTACTAGTGGTAGATAATTAGCCAACTTACTAATCTTTCCATGCCTCAGTTGACCTATCTGGAAAATGGGCATAAAAATAATTACCTACCTCATAAGGTTGTTGCAGGAATCACATGACTTAATGCTTGTAAAACATTTAAAATGATGTCTGGGGCTTCCCTGGTGGCGCAGTGGTTGAGAGTCCACCTGCCGATGCAGGGGATGTGGGTTCGTGCCCCCGTCCGGGAAGATCCCACATGCCGCGGAGCGGCTGGGCCCGTGAGCCATGGCCGCTAAGCCTGCGCGTCCAGAGCCTGTGCTCCGCAACGGGAGAGGCCACAACAGTGAGAGGCCCGCGTACCGAAAAAAAAGAAAAAAAGATGTCTGACAGGCCCCAACCACTCAGCAAGTAGTTATTCCTTCTCTGAATCATCCAAGCCAGTTTCTTAAAGATTGATGCCTCAGTGGGTTTCACTGTTGGGTTTATTATACATATCACAAGTCATTGTACCACAAATTTGCATTACTAATGAGATCAAAGAGCTTTAACATTTCAGCAGCTTTTGTTGAAAACTTTGAAAGTGGCTGAGCCTCCTTTGTGACTCACTATAATGATCTTTTCCTTATTTTCTGACTATCTATATTATATATGTAATATTGTTCTTTAAACCCATCTTTTTTTTTACGTAAATAGATGAGGCCTAAACAATATTCATCAAACCATGAGTTTGATGTCCTAGAAGATTTTTTTTTAAATACTGAAATTTATGAAGATAAATGAATTAGCATAACTATTAAAATAAAAACATTCATCAGTGGAATCACCTAAAATCATCTCAATGTACTACAGCTTCTTAGAGTTTGTAGGTTCTTTAAGGGTTTTTTCTGATCTAAATAACTTTCTGATGTATTAATTCTTACTCTAAGAGCCCTGGCAAATGGCTGCTTGGTTTCTCTATTTAGGAGGTGGAAGGGGGAGAAAAGAGAATTGATTCAGGTAAGGCACACATGCTTCCTCTCTGAGAAGCCTTCTTGATTTTGAAGAGCTCTTTCAGTTAGGAGTTCTTGGCACTCTGCCAAAAACCTACTAGGCGTTTGTCAGTCCCAATCCCAAACTGTAGGAGTGAATCAATTGATTTAGCTTTGGTCTACCATGGCTAGGGAAGCAAGATCACAATTTGCTGGGAAAGTCATTGGCTTCTTCACTGGACAGGTAGTTCAGAAGTTATACCCTTTAACCACTATTCCCTCTACCCTGCAAATACGCCCAAGTCTTCTCTCAGCACAGAAGTCCTAGTTTATTGTATTATATGGTTTCAAATCCTCTCATCATCCTGAGGGTTAATTTTGGGGAAACTCGGGTTTGACAAAGAGCTCTTTATCAAAGTACTAAAGGTATATCCTGACAGCTGTACTTCAACAAAGAAGTCACTGTCCTTCCTATGGAAGCAATGTAGTTTTAGAGGAGGGTAATTCCAGACAGGCCATATTTCTTTCATGGTTCGTTGTTATAGTCCACTATAGCCTTAAGATTTGTTATTGCTCCCTAGTTACAATTGTCCATTTTTTATACCAGCAGTTGCCAACCCATGGAATGATACAGATTCAAGATAGTGCTCTCACTGGTCTAGGACAAAATGAGAGTAATGCAGGCAATGTAAGACATATATGAGTATAAGGTGGCCAACTATACCCTTTTGGGTAACCCTGACCTTTATTATGATATTATTCCATGCCTACTTGATTGGTAAAAGAAATATTTGCAACTCTTTGTCAGTCCTTCAAACCTTTTTCACAATGATAAAAGTTACAGTCCTGTGAAATCCAGGAATATGACAAATACATTTATTCAAGGGGCCACTACCAGTACGTATTTATTATTCTGACATCCAGGGAGAGTGCCAATGGGCCTCAAGATTTCTTCCTGTGTTGTGGAAGAGAATATGCACTGTGGTCTCACCTGCCTTAAGATCAGGACTCCTTGAAGATAAGGAGGACTTCATCCTTAGATAGAACTCTAAGGAAAGAAAAGTCAAAGGAACCTATTCATAGTCCTCTTCAAAGCAACTAGTTTTCTGGCATGGTAAAACCCTTGCCTTTTCCTTCCGCCCTAAAAGAAATCCTGGCCTAAATATAATTATTTTCTTTTGCTAATAGCTCCCTTGCCCCACCCTTCTTCCTATAAAATGTTCCATTTTGTACAACCCCTCAGAGAGCCCATGGGATGCTGCCTGATTCATGAATTGTTGAATAAAGCCAATTCCATTTTCAAATTTTTAAAAAAAAGCAATTAATTTTCCAGGAGAAAAAATTCTATCTTTTATCCCTAACCTCAGAGGAACCTGGGTCATACCAGCAATAACCAGTTCTGTGTCTTTCATAGATTCTATGTCTAACTTCACTAGCCAGGCCTGCTGATTATTCCTGACCACATCCAGTTTCATCCTTCCTCCTAGAAAGCCCAGTTTCTTTTTCTGTGAGCCAATTCCAACATCTACCATCTCTGATATCCACACCCTCCCCTATAAACACCTTTTCTTAGATTTGAACATCTTGACATTCCCAATTCATTGATTCATTAATCCTTTTAACATTCAGATATTATTCTGGGTGCTGGGGACACAGATGAATGGTCTTGGCTCTTGAAGAGTACCAATCTAGTGGGGAAACAAAGACAACACTAGATTATTATAAAGTGATCTTCAAACTAGGGTCAGTGATTCGAGCGTCCACTCTTGGCTCATAACAACCATTTATTTCAAGTCTGTGGGTCGGCAGAGTGGTTCTGCTGATCTTGGCAGTGCTTCTGTCACAGCTGGGACTCAGCTGTTGGGTGGTTGACTGGCCTTTGGCTGGTCTAAGATAACCTTGGCTGGGAAGAATGGCTCTGCTCCACATGTTTCATCCTGCAACAGGCTAGCTCCAGCATGTGCCCATGGTGAAAGCAGAGGAGCAAGAGAGAGAGCAGAAGTGTGTAAGGCCTTTGAGGCCTAGGCTTAGAACCAGTACAGACACTTCTGATGCTCAGATAAGTCACAGGCCAGCCCAGATTTAAGGAGTAAAAAGAAATAGATTCCACTTCTTGATGAGAGTGACTGCAAAGTCAAATTGCAAAGAGTTTAAGTACAGAGAAGGAAAACTGAGGCTGTTTTGTAACCAGTTTACCATAGCAGCCTCCCAGATCTTTAGAAAATGGTGCTCAAGCTTCCTTTCATTGCTATGACAGAAAGGAAGCTTGAGTGAAACTACACTAACATCAGCGATGAGGTGGCAGTCAGACATACTATAATGTATAGATCCAGTGACCCCAGAGAGGAGAGCAAAGCATTGTTACTGCTTGGTTGAGAACATGCAAAATATCCTTGAGGGCACCCTAAAAAAATTAGGAGTGCTAAGAAGGAAAGACAATAAACATGATGGTCAATCCACTAACTTCACCAAAAGACACTGAAAGAATGTTTTAAAATTTTTATGTAGCTTCTTTTTCCATTTGATATTTCTGCTTTTCTTCTTCCCTTCTCTTCCTGCCATCCTAACCCCCACACTGTCCTCCCCCCACCCCCCCATACATAAAATTTGAGTCTATTTCTTGATTTGGTTTCTAAAAACTCAAAGTATGAAAATGAAACAAAATGTTTAGGGAAAACAGCAAAATTGATAGAGTGAGGGACTTTCTCCTAGACCTTAGAAAAGGATTCCTCAGGGACAGAAGGAGAAAAAGAGAAGGAAGTGGATGAGAGTTGAAGGGCAGAGTATCTGGACAGCAAACAGCACACCTAGAACAAGAGGCCAAATAGAGGTAACAGAAAGATTCTTGAGGCTCCAAGTATGTCAGGGAAGCAGCAGGGCAAGCTGACCTCCTAGAGGGAGCCACACTGACTGGCGCAAGGGATAGTAATAAGTACTTGTTAAACATGTAGACTCTGCAGCCTGGGTTCCAATATCAGCTCTGCCATTTACCAGCCTGTGTGACCTTATGCAAATCATGTAGCTTCTATGTCCTTTGACTTTCTCATCTATAAAACAGGGATAAAGAGAGTACTACCTTGAAGGGTTGCTGTTTAAATTAAACAGTGTTTGCATAGTGTTTGGATAACTCCTGGCACATAATAAGCACTATGTAAAGATAAGCTGTTGTTATCACCATATTATGTCAGCACCAGTGTTTCTGGTCCAGCAGACTGTTTGGTTTCTAGATACCTCTGCAGCTATCAGGGAGGAAGAGACTGGAGACCCGACTGTGCCCACTCCATCCCCCATAGCTTTGCATTATGTAAGTGCCAGGAATTTAGATACAGCTCTGGAAAAAGGAGGTGAAAACTCCAAATCTGATAAAATTGTGTTTCTGCCACCTCAGTGAAATAAAAGACTCAAATAAAAACTAGGTTGAATGAGAGAAAAATAAAACAAGTTTTACTTCTTACACACCCACTTTTATGCACTGGGATTCATATGCACTCCATCTGTCTGACCTCAGACTAGACTGTGAGCACCTTGCATCCTGGGGTTATTTCTCTTTCATGTGCATAGTGTCTGGCACAGGAGGAGTATGCAGCGGACATCAAGTAAATGAAGCAATGTGGTTATTTGTTTTTTATTACTGAAGTTCATGTAACATAAAACTAAATAGTAAAATTAAAATTTTTTTAAAATTTTGGCAAAATACACATAACTGAAATTTACCACCATGACCATTTTTAAGTGTATAGTTCAGTGGCATTTAAGTAAATCTGTGCTGTTGTGCAACCACCACCTGTATCTAGTGCCCAAACATTTTCATCATTCCAAATGGAAACCCCATATCCATTAAGGAGCTACTTCCCATTCCCTATTCCCTCAGCCTCTGTCACCATCAGTCTTCTTTCTGTCTCTATGGATTTGCCTGTTCTGGATATTTCGTATAAATGGAATCATACAGTATATGACCCTTTATGTCTGGCTGCTTTCCCTTAGCATAATGCTTTCAAGGTACACCTGCATTGTAACATGTATCAGTACTTCATTCCTTTATATAGCTGAATAACATTCCACTGTGTGTCAGTACCACAATTTGTTTATCCATTCATCCATTGATGGACATTTGGGTTGTTTCCACCTTTCAGCTACACTGAATAGTGGTGCTATGAACAGTGTATACATATATTTGTTTAAGAAACTGTTTTCAATTCTTTAGCACTAGAATTGCTAAATCATATGATAATTCTATGGTTAATTTTTTGAGAAACTGCTAAGCTGTTTCCACAGCAGGAATGTGATTCTTGATGGAAGCCACAGCCTTATTAGGTTGACAGCTGGAGATCTTGGCTGTTTCCCAGTAAGTGCTGAAATTGCTGTTTGCTTTGTAGAAGAAGGCTTGGAATATGGTGCTTCTGTCTACCCTGTTCCCACTCTCTCCACCCTGCCCACCTGGAAATGATTCTTGGCTCTGCTCCCTTATTGTACATATCAATGTAAAGCTTGATCTGCCATAACCTTCTTCAAACTTAATGATTTTTAAATGTTTGGAACGTTTTCACTTAACACATCCGCAGGAAAAACAAATGTACCATTTAATGAATCAAACAACCCTTTAACCACCACCCATGAAAGGAAATACAACCTTGCCAGCCAACCCAGAAGCTCTCCATGAGAGCCTATTAAGTCCCCACTAAAAATAACCACTTTCCTAACTAACCTTTATGGTAATTGCTTTCTTACTTTTATTTCTAGCTTTATCATCCAAGTGTGCATCTCTGTCCTCTATATTTCCTATAATTGGTACTTGGATCTAAAGGACAATCTAAATCAAGTTTGATTTTTTTTTTGGAGTGGAGACTGCTTCACAGATGGCTTTGTGCAACAAGAGGCACATAATGGTTACTTTGAGTTGTTAATAGCCATTGATGCTGAATGCTTACATCCTTAATTCATTAGATATGCAACATGTTGTTTTCCAGTTCTGTCATTCCTTCTTCATTTATTTGTTGGAATATCGTGTCAAGAGAAACTTTTCCTCATCTGCTCTTTAGTTATCCAATCACATAGTCTGTATTGTAAAGGCAGGATAAATGCTCGATTTTTCTCTTTATTTGCCAATTTTCAAAATAAAGTTCTTTACCATCTTTCAAAGGTGAACAATTAAAACTAGTTTTTGCATGATTATGAATTCACAGTTCTAAACACATTCAATATGTTTCAGTACACTGCAGTTATTATCCTTACTGATGCTCAATTTGTCAGATTTAGTTCTGAACTGTTGATCAAGTAAAACTCAAGTGGTTCCTGAGTTATATCAGGGGCTGTGGACTGCAGGATTCACTTAGCTAAGTCTGGTGTGAGAGATTCTTAAAACAATTTTTTGTGCTTTTAGAATCTGCTGAGAGAGTGTGGACTCCTAGTTTAGCAAAAGCATTCTGGACTGCTGTACCTCTTTTTAAAGTGGGGGCAGCCAGGAGGGTGATTCCATGAATCCACTCACAAGTGTCATTCATGCTCCTGTCAACCTCCCTCCAGCATAGGCAGTATATGAGCTAGGCAGATTCCTGTGGCAAATTCCTCCAATTCAGAGGTAAAGGAAGAATGAAATTCTCTCATCATGCTCACCTGAGCAGGAACGTGTGTGGGTCTCATGTCTTGGGAGAACTTCTTGTAGTTCATTATTTTTCCAGCCCAACCAAGATCCTCGCATCTCCAAAACGCATGTCCCAGCTTAGCCAAACCCCTTTCCCCAGTTAAAGGAGAAATAAAGGGAGCAATTTGGGGGCTCATAAAGATAGAAAAAGTGAACCCCCCTGAGACCTTGGATTGTGGCATGTTCATTCAAAAGACACTATGCTGTGGTTAAGAAGATAAGTTAGATAAATAAGTCCAGTGGTTAAGACTCTGCACTTCCAATGCAGGGAACATGGGTTTGATACCTGGCTGGGGAGCTAAGATCCCATGTGCTGTGTGGCAAGGCCAAAGTATAAAAGAATAAAAAAAAATAAGTTAAAGTTGTAATATTGACTTTGTGAAGTTTTTAAGCTTCGATAACCTCAGAAGTATAAAGGCTAAAACCTGACAAAACTTAGTGTTTTTATAATTACTTAGTTTTGTACACTTTGAGTTATAACTTTAACATTTTTGTTTCAGTCATTATTTGCTAACTCGAATCAGAGGGACTGAAACAAAAAAAAATTAATTATTCAATTATTATGAAAAATTCACAAAACTAAATAAAGTTGAAACAAAATTGAAATAATCAAATTTTCAAAATGATGCTTTCGGGACTTATCTCTAGGGAGTAAGATTATAAGGGCACACACTTTTATTCACTTGTCTGCACGTTTAAAATCATTTTTAACAATCAGCATGGATTTTATTTACGGTAAAAATAGATTTACATTTTGAAAAAAAGCTTTAAAATGAGAAATAAACTTTTGATATAAAATGGTGAATTCTTTGTCTATAATGTACATATTACCTGGAATCTTCTGAGTATTTGAAATTTCTGTTAAGAATAATAAATTGTATTAACATTTTCAATCAAGAACACTATGGGCTACTGGAGGTGATTAGAAGTCAAGGGAGGGTTATTGTAAAATCAGAGAAACTAAAGGTATCATGGAATCCCTTTAGGAATTTGCAGCCTAATTAAAAAAAATAATGTAGTGGAAAGTTCATGTGTTTAGAAACATGCAAACATGGGTTTAAATCACTATTTGCCTACTTACTAGCTCTTTGATCTCAGGCAAGTCAATCTTTTAAGGCTTTCTCTCCTCATCTGTACAATAGAAATTTTTATCTTCTTTATAGAATTAGTATGTAAAGAAAACAGTACAGATAAAGCTTCAAGTACAGTGCATGATGAATTCTTGAAGTTTTCATTTGTTTGAAGATGTTTATTTTACTCTTTTTAATTATTATTATTTTTTTTTTTTTTTGCAGTACGCGGGCCTCTTGCTGTTGTGGCCTCTCCCGTTGTGGAGCACAGGCTCCGGATGCGCAGGCTCAGCGGCCATGGCTCACGGGCCCAGCCGCTCCGCGGCGTGTGGGATCTTCCCGGACCGGGGCACGAACCCGTGTCCCCTGCATTGGCAGGCGGACTCTCAACCACTGTGCCACCAGGGAAGCCCAACTCTTTTTAATTTTTTACCTTTTTTAAAACATTTTTTACTGTGGTAAAATATACATAATTTTAACCACTTTTAAGTGTACAATTCGGTAGCAACAAGTACATTCACAAAGTTGTGCATCCATCACCACTGTCCATTTACAGAACTTTTTCATCATCCCAAACAAAAGTTTTGTACCCATTAAACAATAACTGCTATTTTCCCCTCCCTCCAGCCCCTGATAACTTCTATTACACTCTCTGTCTCCATGAATTTGCCTGTTCTATGTACCTCATATAAGTGAAATCATGCAATATTTGTCTCATTTCATTTAGCATGTTTTCAAGGTTCATCCATGTTGTCACACGTGTCAGAATTTCATTTAAGGCTAAAAATATTTAATTGTATGTATATACCACATTTTGTTTAACACTTCATCTACTGATGGATATTTGGATTGTTTCCACTTTTGGCTATGGTGAATAATACTGCTGTGAACATTGGTGTGCAAGTATGTGTTTGAGTCTCTACTTTCAGTTTTGGGGGATATATACTAAAGAGTGAATTGCTGGATCATATGGTAATTCTATGTTGAACTTTTTGAGGAACGACTACATTGTTTTCCATGTTGAACTTTTTGAGGAACGACTACATTGTTTTCCAGAACAGCTGTACCATTTTACATTTCCAACAGCAATGTACCAAGGTTCCAATTTCTTAACATCTTTGCATCTTTGTCAGCCCTTGTTATTTCCTTTTTTTTTTTTTTTTTTTTTTTTGCATAATAGCCATCTCAATGGGTGTGAAGTGGTCTCTCACTGTGGTTTTGTTTTGCATTTTCCTAATGACTAGTGATGTTGAGCATTTTTTCAAGAGCTTATTAGTCATTTGCATATCTTTTCTGAAGAAATGCCTATTCAAGTTCCTTGCACATTTTTGAATTGGGTTTTTTTGTTGTTGAGTGTAGGAGTCCTTTATATATTCTGGAAATTATCCCTTATCAGATATGACTTGCAAATATTTTCTCTCATTCCGTGGGCTGTCTTTTCACTGTCTTGATAGTGTTCTTTCATGCACAAAAGTTGAGAATTTCAGCTTATGAAGTTCAACTTATCTATTTTTTTTCTTTAGTTGCCTTTGTTTTGGTGTCATATTCAAGTTATCACCAAATCCAGTCTGATGAAAACTTTTCTCTGTGTTTTCTTCTAAGTGTTTATAAAATTTTTAATTTTATATTGGGATTTACAATGTTGTATTAGTTTCAGGTGTACAGCAAAGTGATTCAGTTATACATATATATTCTTTTTTTTTTTAACATCTTTATTGGAGTATAATTGTTTTACAATGGTATGTTAGTTTCAGCTTCACAACAAAATGATTCAGTTATATATATACATATATTCCCATATCTCTTCCCGCTTGCGTCTCCCTCCCTCCCACCCTCCCTATCCCACCCCTCCAGGCGGTCACAAAGCACCGAGCTGATCTCCCTGTGCTATGCGGCTGCTTCCCACTAGCTAACTACCTTACTTTTGGTAGTGTATATATGTCCATGCCTCTTTATCGCTTTGTCACCGTTTACCCTTCCCCCTCCCCATAGCCTCAAGTCCATTCTCTAGTAAGTCTGTGTCTTTATTCCTGTTTCACCCCTAGGTTTCTCATGACATTTTTTTTTAAATTCCATATATATGTGTTAGCATACGGTATTTGTCTCTCTCTTTCTGACTTACTTCACTCTGTATGACAGACTCTAGGTCTATCCACCTCATTACAAATAGCTCAATTTCGTCTCTTTTTATGGCTGAGTAATATTCCATTGTATATATGTGCCACATCTTCTTTATCCATTCATCCGATGATGGACACTTAGGTTGTTTCCATCTCTGGGCTATTGTAAATAGAGCTGCAATGAACATTTTGGTACATGACTCTTTTTGAATTATGGTTTTCTCAGGGTATATGCCCAGTAGTGGGATTGCTGGGTCATATGGTAGTTCTATTTGTAGCTTTTTAAGGAACCTCCATACTGTTCTCCACAGTGGCTGTATCAATTTCCATTCCCACCAACAGTGCAAGAGGGTTCCCTTTTCTCCACACCCTCTCCAGCATTTATTGTTTCTAGATTTTTTGATGATGGCCATTCTGACTGGTGTGAGATGATATCTCATTGTAGTTTTGATTTGCATTTCTCTAATGATTAGTGATGTTGAGCATTCTTTCATGTGTTTGTTGGCACTCTGTATATCTTCTTTGGAGAAATGTCTATTTAGGTCTTCTGCACATTTTTGGATTGGGTTGTTTGTTTTTTTGTTATTGAGCTGCATGAGCTGCTTATAAATTTTGGAGATTAATCCTTTGTCCGTTGCTTCATTTGCAAATATTTTCTCCCATTCTGAGGGTTGTCTTTTGGTCTTCTTTATGGTTTCCTTTGCTGCGCAAAAGCTTTTAAGTTTCATTAGGTCCCATTTGTTTACTTTTGTTTTTATTTCCATTTCTCTAGGAGGTGGGTCAAAAAGGACCTTGCTGTGATTTATGTCATAGAGTGTTCTGCCTATGTTTTCCTCTAAGAGTTTGAAAGTTTCTGGCCTTACGTTTAGGTCTTTAATCCATTTTGAGCTTATTTTTGTGTATGGTGTTAGGGAGTGATCTAATCTCATACTTTTACATGTAGCTGTCCAGTTTTCTCAGCACCACTTATTGAATAGGCTGTCCTTTCTCCACTGTACATTCCTGCCTCCTTTGTCAAAGATAAGGTGACCATATGTGCGTGGGTTTATCTCTGGGCTTTCGATCCTGTTCCATTGATCTATCTTTCTGTTTTTGTGCCAGTACCATACCGTCTTGATAACTGTAGCTTTGTAGTATAGTCTGAAGTCTGGGAGCCTGATTCCTCCAGTTCCTTCTTTCGTTCTCAAGATTGCTTTGGCTATTCGGGGTCTTTTGTGTTTCCATACAAATTGCAAAATTTTTTGTTCTAGTTCTGTGAAAAATGCCAGTGGTAGTTTGATAGGGATTGCATTGAATCTATAGATTGCTTTGGGTAGTAGAGTCATTTTCACAACGTTGATTCTTCCAATCCAAGAACATGGTATATCTCTCCATCTATTTGTATCATCTTTAATTTCTTTCATCAGTGTCTTATAATTTTCTGCATACAGATCTTTTGTCTCCTTAGGTAGGTTTATTCCTAGATATTTTATTCTTTTTGTTGCAATGGTAAATGGGAGTGTTTTCTTGATTTCACTTTCAGATTTTTCATCATTAGTATATAGGAATGCCAGAGATTTCTGTGCATTAATTTTGTATCCTGCCACTTTACAAAATTCATTGATTAGCTCTAGTAGTTTTCTGGTAGCATCTTTAGGATTCTCTATGTATAGGATCATGTCATCTGCAAACAGTGACAGCTTTACTTCTTCTTTTCCGATTTGGATTCCTTTTATTTCCTTTTCTTCTCTGATTGCTGTGGCTAAAACTTCCAAAACTATGTTGAATAAGAGTGGTGAGAGTGGGCAACCTTGTCTTGTTCCTGATCTTAGTGGAAATGCTTTCAGTTTTTCACCATTGAGGATGATGTTTGCTGTGGGCTTGTCATATATGGCCTTTATTATGTTGAGGAAAGTTCCCCCTATGCCTACTTTCTGCAGGGTTTTTATCATAAATGGGTGTTGAATTTTGTTGAAAGCTTTCTCTGCATCTATTGAGATGATCATATGGTTTTTCTCCTTCAGTTTGTTAATATGGTTTATCACATTGATAGATTTGCGTATATTGAAGAATCCTTGCATTCCTGGAATAAACCCCACTTGATCATGGTGTATGATCCTTTTAATGTGCTGTTGGATTCTGTTTGCTAGTATTTTGTTGAGGATTTTTGCATCTATGTTCATCAGTGATATTGGCCTGTAGTTTTCTTTCTTTGTGACATCCTTGTCTGGTTTTGGTATCAGGGTGATGGTGGCCTCGTAGAAGGAGTTTGGGAGTGTTCCTCCCTCTGCTATATTTTGGAAGAGTTTGAGAAGGATAGGTGTTAGCTCTTCTCTAAATGTTTGATAGAATTCGCCTGTGAAGCCATCTGGTCCTGGGCTTTTGTTTGTTGGAAGATTTTTAATCACAGTTTCAATTTCAGTGCTTGTGATTGGTCTGTTCATATTTTCTATTTCTTCCTGATTCAGTCTTGGCAGGTTGTGCATTTCTAAGAATTTGTCCATTTCTTCCAGATTGTCCATTTTATTGGCATAGAGTTGCTTGTAGTAATCTCTCATGATCTCTTTTATTTCTGCAGTGTCAGTTGTTACCTCTCCTTTTTCATTTCTAATTCTATTGATTTGAGTCTTCTCCCTTTTTTTCTTGATGAGTCTGGCTAGTGGTTTATCTATTTTGTTTATCTTCTCAAAGAACCAGCTTTTAGTTTTATTGATCTTTGCTATTGTTTCCTTCATTTCTTTTTCATTTATTTCTGATCTGATTTTTATGATTTCTTTCCTTCTGCTAGCTTTGGGGTTTTTTTGTTCTTCTTTCTCTAATTGCTTTAGGTGCAAGGTTAGGTTGTTTATTCGAGATGTTTCCTGCTTCTTAAGGTGGGCTTGTATTGCTATAAACTTCCCCCTTAGAACTGCTTTTGCTGCATCCCACAGGTTTTGGGTCGTTGTGTCTCCATTGTCATTTGTTTCTAGGTATTTTTTGATTTCCTCTTTGATTTCTTCAGTGATCACTTCATTATTAAGTAGTGTATTGTTTAGCCTCCATGTGTTTGTATTTTTTACAGATCTTTTCCTGTAATTGATATCTAGTCTCATGGCGTTGTGGTCAGAAAAGATACTTGATACAATTTCAATTTTCTTAAATTTACCAAGGCTTGATTTGTGACCCAAGATATGATCTATCCTGGAGAATGTTCCATGAGCACTTGAGAAAAACGTGTATTCTGTTGTTTTTGGATGGAATGTCCTATAAATATCAATTAACTCCATCTCGTTTAATGTATCATTTAAAGCTTGTGTTTCCTTATTTATTTTCATTTTGGATGATCTGTCCATTGGTGAAAGTGGGGTGTTAAAGTCCCCTACTATGAATGTGTTACTGTCGATTTCCCCTTTTATGGTTGTCAGTATTTGCCTTATGTATTGAGGTGCACCTATGTTGGGTGCATAAATATTTACAATTGTTATATCTTCCTCTTGGATCGATCCCTTGATCATTATGTAGTGTCCTTCTTTGTCTCTTCTAATAGTCTTTGTTTTAAAGTCTATTTTGTCTGATATGAGAATTGCTACTCCAGCTTTCTTTTGGTTTCCATTTGCATGAAATACCTTTTTCCATCCCCTTACTTTCAGTCTGTATGTGTCTCTAGGTCTGAAGTGGGTCTCTTGTAGACAGCAAATATATGGGTCTTGTTTTTGTATCCATTCAGCCAGTCTGTGTCTTTTGGTGGGAGCATTTAGTCCATTTACATTTAAGGTAATTATCGATATGTGTGTTCCTATTCCCATTTTCTTAATTGTTTTGGGTTCGTTATTGTTGGTCCTTTCCTTCTTTTGTGTTTCTTGCCTAGAGAAGTTCCTTTAGCAGTTGTTGTAGAGCTGGTTTGGTGGTGCTGAACTCTCTCAGCTTTTGCTTGTCTGTAAAGGTTTTAATTTCTCCATCAAATCTGAATGAGATCCTTGCTGGGTAGAGTAATCTTGGTTGCAGGTTTTTCTCCTTCAACACTTTCAATATGTCCTGCCACTCCCTTCTGGCTTGCAGAGTTTCTGCTGAAAGATCAGCTGTTAACCTTATGGGGATTCCCTTGTGTGTTATTTGTTGTTTTTCCCTTGCTGCTTTTAATATGTTTTCTTTGTATTTAATTTTTGACAGTTTGATTAATATGTGTCTTGGCGTATTTCTCCTTGGATTTATCCTGTATGGGACTCTCTGTGCTTCCTGGACTTGATTAACTATTTCCTTTCCCATATTAGGGAAGTTTTCAACTATAATCTCTTCAAATATTTTCTCAGTCCCTTTCTTTTTCTCTTCTTCTTCTGGAACCCCTATAATTCGAATGTTGGTGCGTTTAATGTTGTCCCAGAGGTCTCTGAGACTGTCCTCAGTTCTTTTCATTCTTTTTTCTTTATTCTGCTCTGCAGTAGTTATTTCCACTATTTTATCTTCCAGGTCACTTATCCGTTCTTCTGCCTCAGTTATTCTGCTATTGATCCCATCTAAAGTACTTTTAATTTCATTTATTGTGTTGTTCATCGTTGCTTGTTTCATCTTTAGTTCTTCTAGGTCCTTGTTAACTGATTCTTGCAATTTGTCCGTTCTATTGTCCATTCTATCTCCAAGATTTCGGATCAACCTTACTATCATTATTCTGAATTCTTTTTCAGGTAGACTGCCTATTTCCTCTTCATTTGTTAGGTCTGGTGGGTTTTTATCTTGCTCCTTCATCTGCTGTGTGTTTTTCTGTCTTTTCATTTTGCTTATCTTACTGTGTTTGGGGTCTCCTTTTTTGCAGGCTGAAGGTTCGTAGTTCCTGTTGTTTTTTGTGTCTGTCCCCAGTGGCTAAGGTTGGTTCAGTGGGTTGTGTAGGCTTCCTGGTGGAGGGTACTAGTGCCTGTGTTCTGGTGGATGAGGCTGGATCTTGTCTTTCTGGTGGGCAGGTCCACGTCTGGTGGTGTGTTTTGAGGTGTCTGTAGACTTATTATGATTTTGGGCAGCCTCTCTGCTAATGGATGGGGTTGTGTTCCTGTCTTGCTAGTTGTTTGGCATAGGATGTCCAGCACTGTAGCTTGCTGGTCGTTGAGTGAAGCTGGGTGCTGGCATTGAGATGGAGATCTCTCGGAGATTTTTGCTGTTTGATATTATGTGCAGCTGGGAGGCCTCTTGTGGACCAGTGTCCTGAAGTTGGCTCTCCCACCTCAGAGGCACAGCACTGACTCCTGGCTGCAGCACCAAGAGCCTTTCATCCACAGGGCTCCTTAATTTGGGATGATTCGTTGTCTATTCAGGTATTCCACAGATGCAGGTTATATCAAGTTGATTGTGGAGCTTTAATCCGCTGCTTTTGAGGCTGCTGGGAGAGATTTCCCTTTCTCTTCTTTGTTCTCACAGTTCCCAGGGGCTCAGCTTTGGATTTGGCCCCGCCTGTGCGTGTAGGTCGCCGGAGGGCGTCTGTTCTTTGCTCAGACAGGACGGGGTTAAAGGAGCTGCTGATTCGGAGGCTCTGGCTCACCCAGGCCGGGGGGGTAGGGAGGGTCACGGAGTGCGGGACGGGCCTGCAGCGGCAGAGGCCGACGTGACGCTGCAGCCTGAGGCGCGCCGTGCGCTCTCCCGGGGGAGCCGTCCCTGGATCCCGGGACCCTGGCAATGGCGGGCTGCACAGGCTCCCCGGAAGGGCGTGTGGCTAGTGACCTGTGTTCGCACACAGGCTTCTTGGTGGCGGCAGCAGCGGCCCTAGCGTCTCATGTCCGTCTCTGGGCTCCGCACTCTTAGCCGCGGCTCGTGCCCGTCCCTGGAGCTCTCTCAAGCAGCGTTCTTAATCCCCTCTCCTCGTGCACCAGGAAACAAAGAGGGACGTAAAAGTCTCTTGCCTCTTCGGCAGGTCCAGACCCCTCCCCGGACTCTCTCCCGGCCAGCCGTGGCGCACCAACGCCCTGCAGGCTGTGTTCACGCTGCCAACCTCAGTCCTCTCCCGGCGCTCCGACAAAAGCCGGAGCCTCAGCTCCCAGTCCCGCCCGCCCCGGCGGGCGAGCAGACAAGCCTCTCGGCTGGTGAGTGCCGGTCGGCCCGATCCTCTGCGCTGGAATCTGTCCGCTTTGCCCTCCGCACCCCTGTTGCTGTGCTCTCCTCCGCGGCTCCCAAGCTCCCCCACTCCGCCTCCCGAAGTCTCCACCCGCGAAGGGGCTTCCTAGTGTGTGGACACTTTTCCTCCTTCACAGCTCTCTCCCGCTGGTGCAGGACCCGTCCGTATCCTTTTGTCTCTGTTTAGTTTTTTCTTTTGCCCTAACCAGGTACGTGGGGGGTTCCTTGCCTTTTGGGAGGTCTGAGGTCTTCTGCCAGCGTTCAGTAGGTGCTCCGTAGGAGTTGTTCCACGTGTAGATGTATTTCTGGTGTATCTGTGGAGAGGAAGGTGATCTCCGCGTCTTACTCTTCCGCCATCTTCCTATATATATATTCTTTTTCAGATTCTTTTCCCATTCAGGTTATTACAGAATGCTGAGTAGAGTTCCCTGTGCTATATAATAGGTCCTTATTGATAATCTATTTTATAGTAATGTGTATATGTTAATCCCAACCTCCTAATTTATCCCTCCCCCTCCCCTTTCCCCTTTGGTAACCATAAGTTTGTTTTCTAAGTCTGTGAGTCTGTTTCTGTTTTGTAATTAAGTTCATTTTTATCATTTTTTTAGATTCCACATATAAGTGATATAATATGATATTTGTCTTTCTCTGTTTGACTTACTTCACTTAGTATGATAATCTCTAGGTCCATCCATGTTGCTGCAAATGGCATTATTTCATTCTTTTTATGGCTGAGTACAATTCCATTGTGTATATGTACCATATCTTCTTTATCCATTCCTTTATCAGTGGGCATTTAGGCTGCTTCCATGTCTTGCCTATCGTAAATAGTGCCACTCTGAATATTGGGGTGCATGTATCTTTTTGAATTATGGTTTTCTCCAGATATATGCCCAGGTGTGAGATTGCTGGATCATATGGTAGCTCTATTTTTAGTTTTTTAAGGAATCTCTATATTGTTCTCAGTAGTGGCTGTACCAATTTATATTCCCACCAACAGTGCAGGAGGGTTCCCTTTTCTCCACACCCTCTCCAGCATTTATTGTTTGTAGACTTTTTGATGATGGCCATTCTGACTGGTGTAAGGTGATACCTTATTGTAGTTTTGACTTGCATTTCTCTAATAATTAGAGACGTTGAGCATTTTTTCATGTGCTTTTTGGCCATCTGTATGACTTCTTCAGAGAAATGTCTATTTAGATCTTCTGCCCATATTTTAATTGAGTTTTTTTTTTTTTTGTATATTGAGCTGCATGAACTGTTTCTATATTTTGGTGATTAACCCCTTGTTGGTCTCATTTGCAAACATTTTCTCCCATTCTGTGGGTTGTCTTTTCATTTTATTTATGGTTTCCTTTGCTGTGCAAAAGCTTTTAAGTTTAATTAGGTCCCATTTGTTTATTTTTCTTTTTATTTTAATTACCCTAAGAGGTGAATCCAAAAAGATATTTCAGCGATTTATGTCAAAGAGTGTTTTGCCTATATTTTCCTCTAAGAATTTTATAGTATCTGGTCTTACATTTAGGTCTTTAATCCATTTTGAGTTTATTTTTGCATATAGTGTTAAAAAATGTTCTAATTTCATTCTTTTACATGTAGGTGTCCAGTTTTCCCAGCATCGCTTATTGAAGAGACTATCTTTTCTCCATTGTATATTCTTGCCTCCTTTGTTGTAGATTAATTGACCATAGGTGTGTCGGTTTATTTCTGGGCTTTCTATCCTGTTCCAATGATCTTTATTCCTGTTTTTATTCCCATACCATACTGTTTTGGTTACTGTAGCTTTGTAGTATAGTCTGAAGTCAGGGAGCCTGATTCCTCCAGCTCCATTTTTCTTTACCCAGATTGCCTTGGCTATTTGAGGTCTTTTGTTTTTCCATACAAATTAAAAATATTTTTGTTCTAGTTCTGTGAAAAATACCATTGGTACTGAATTCATTAATGAGCTCTAATAGTTTTTGAGTAGCATCTTTAGGATCTTCTATGTATAATATGTCATCTGCAAACAGTGACAGTTTTACTTCTTCTTTTCCAATTCGGATTCCTTTTATTTATTTATTTATTTTTCCTCTGATGAACCATGGCTAGGATTTCCAAAACTATGTTGAATAAAAGTGGTGAGAGAGAGGGCTTCCCTGGTGGCTTGGTGGTTGAGAGTCCACCTGCCGATGCAGGGGACATGGGTTCGTGTCCTGGTCCAGGAAGAACCCACATGCCATGGAGCAGCTGGGCCCATGAGCCATGGCTGCTGAGCCTGCGTGTCCGGAGCCTGTGCTCCGCAATGGGAGAGGCCACAACAGTGAGAGGCCCGTGTACCACATTAAAAAAAGAAAAAAAAAGTGGTGAGAGTGGACATCCTTGTCTTGTTCCTGATCTTAAACAAAATGCTTTCAGCTTCTTACTGTGGAGAATGATATTAGCTGTGGGATTGTCATATGTTGACTTTATTATGTTGCGTTATGCTCCCTCTATGCCTACTTTCTGGAGTTTTTAATCATAAATGGATGTTGAATTTTGTCAAAAGCTTTTTCTGGTGGTTGAGAGTCCACCTGCTGTTGCAGGGGACATGGGTTTATGCCCCGGTCCGGGAGGATCCTACATGCTGCGGAGCAGCTGGGCCCATGAGCCATGGCCACTGAGCCTGCACATCTGGAGCCTGTGCTCTGCAATGGGAGAGGCCACAGCAGTGAGAGGCCCGTGTACTGCAAAAAAAAAAAAAAAAGCCTTTTCTGCATCTATTAAGATGATGATATGGTTTTTATTCTTCAATTTGTTATTGTGGTGTATCACACTGATTGATTCACAGATGTTGAAAAATCCTTGCATCCCTGGGATAAATCCCACTTGATCATGGTGTATGATCCTTTTAATGTATTACTGGATTTGGTTTGCTAGTATTTCATTTAGTATTCTTATGTCTATATTCATCAGTGATATTGGCTTGTAATTTTCTTTCTTTGTGGTATCTTTGTCTGGTTTTGGTATCAGTGTGATGTTGGCCTCATAGAATGAGTTTGGGAGTGTTCCTTCCTCTGAAATATTTTGGAATAGTTTCAGGAGGATAGGTGTTAACTCTTCTCTAAATGTTTGATAGAATTCACCTGTGAAGCCACTGGTCCTGGACTTTCGTTAGTTGGGATTTTTTAAATCACAGTTTCAATTTCAGTACTTGTGATTCATCTATTCAGATTTTGTATTTCTTTCTGGTTCAGTCTTGGGAGATTGTACCTTTCTAAGAATTTGTCCATTTTATTGTCACACAGTTTTTTTGTAGTAGTGTCTTATGATCCTTTGTATTTCTGTGGTGTCAGTTGTAACTTCTTTTTCATTTCTAATTTTATTGATTTGAGTCCTCTCCCTCTTTTTCTTGATGAGTCTGGCTAAAGGTTTATCAGTTTTGTTTATCTTCTCAAAGAACCATCTTTTAGTTTTATTGATCTTTGCTATTGTTTTCTTTGTTTCTATTTCATTTATTTCTGCACTGATCTTTATGATTTCTTTCCTTCTACTAACTTTGGCTTTCATTTGTTCTTCTTTCTCTAGCTGCTTTAGGGGTAGGTTTAGGTTGTTTATTTGAGATTTTTCTTGTTTCCTGAGGTATGCTTGTATTGCTATAATTCCCCTCTTCGAACTGCTTTTGCTGCATCCCATAGGATTTGAATTATTGTATTTGCATTTTCATTTGTCTCTAGGTATTTTTTGATTTCCTCTTTGATTTCTTCGGTGTGTCATTCGTTGTTTAGTAGCATATTGTTTAACTTCCATGTGTTTGTGTTTTTTGCAGTTTTGCTCTTGTAGTTTATTTCTAATCTCATAGCATTGTGGTTGGAAAAGTTTCTTGATATGATTTCAGTTTTCTTAAAGTTACTGAGGCTTGCTTTGTGGCCCAGCATCTGATCTATCCTGGAGAATATTCCATACACACTTGAGAAGAATGTGTATTCTGCTGCTTTTGGATGGAATGCTCTATAAATATCAATTAAGTCCATCTGGGCTAATGTGTCATTTAAGGCCTGTGTTTCCTTACTGATTTTCTTTCTGGATGATCTGTCCATTGATGTAAGTTGGGTTTCAAAGTCCCCTACTATTATTGTGTTACCGTCAATTTCTCCTTTTATGGCTGTTAGCATTCACCTTATATATTGAGGTGCTCCTATGTTGGGTGAATATATGTTTACAATTGTTATATTTTCTTCTTGGATTGATTCCTTGATCATTATGTATTGTCATTCTGTGTCTCTTGTAACAGCCTTTATTTTACCGTCTATCTCGTCTCATATGAGTATTGCTATTCCAGCTTTATTTTGATCTCTATTTGCATGGAATACATTTTTCCATCCCCTCACTTTCAGTTTGTATATGTCCTTAGATCTAAAGTGGGTTCTTGTAGACAGCATATATATGGGTCTTGTTTCTGTATTCATTGAGCCAGTCTATATCTTATAATGGGGTTTCATTCCCTTTCAAACTCCATGGGCTTCCTTGCGGTGTCCAGATAGAGAGGGAACAGGGCAAGGCTAGCAGACAGAGCCTGGGTCCCCTCTATCTCAGCCAGAATCACTACACTCCATTTTTTAAAAATTGATTTCATTGATAGCAATGATTTAGTTCGTGTCCTTTATCCTATCGAGAGATAAATTGAGCCCTGGAGTTTCTGACTCACCCAAGGTCCAGCTGCTTAGTTCTTGAGCGAGCACCAACCCTGTAGTACATGTATTAACTCCATTAATTTTCACAACAGCTCAATAAAGGTGCAGGTACTGTTATTAGCACACTCATTTTATATGTTCTTATTGCAATTTTGTTAATTGTTTTGCCTTTGTTTTTGAAGGTCTTTTTTTCCCTCCCTTCTTTTGTTCTCTTGTTATTTGATGACTAAATTTAATGCTATGTTTGGATTCCTTTTTCTTTTTGTATGTATATCTATTGTGGATTTTCAGCTTGCAGTTACCATGAGGTTTTGATATAGCAGTCTATATATGAACAAGATTTTAAGTTGCTGGTCTTTTAATTTCAAATGCATTTCCAATATCCTGCATTTCTACTCTCTTCTCAGTTGCTGGTTTTGGTATCATATTTGTGTGTGGATAATTTCCTACGTTTACTGTATGTTTGCCTTTACTAATGGGCTTTCCCATTCATAATTTTCTTGTTTCTAGTTGTGGGCTTTTCTTTTCCACCTAGAGAAATTCTTTAGCATTTGTTGTAAAACTGGTGTGTTGGTGCTGAATTCTCTTTGCTTTTGTTTGTCTATAAAGCTTTTGATTTCTCCATCAAATCTGAACAAGACTCTTGCTGGGTAGAGTATTCTTGGTTGTAGGTTTTTCCCTTTCATCACTTTAAATATATCATGCCACTCCCTTCTGGCCTGCAGAATTTCTGCTGAAAAATCAGCTGATAACCTTATGGGGATTCCCTAGTATGTTATTTGTTGGCTTTCCCTTGTTGCTTTTAATATTTTCTCTTTGTATTTAATTTTTGTCAGTTTGATTAATATGTGTCTTGGTATGATCCTCCTTGGGTTTATCCTGTCTGGGACTCTCTGTGCTTCCTGGACTTTGGTGACTGTTTCTTTTCCCATGTTAGGGAAGTTTTTAGCTATTATCTTTTCAAATATTTTCTCAGGCCCTTTCTCCCTTCTTCTTCTGGGACCCCTATAATGTGAATGTTGATGTATTTAATGTTGTCCCAGAGGTCTCTTAAACTGTCCTCATTTATTTTCATTTTTGCTTTATGTTCTGCAGCAGTGATTTCCACCATTCTGTCTTCCAGCTCACTTATCCATTCTTCTGCCTCATTTATTCTGCTATGTATTCCGTCTAATGTTTTTTTCATTTCAGTTATTGTATTGTTCATCTCTGTTTGTTTGTTCTTTAGTTCTTCTAGGTCTTTGTTAAATATTTCCTGTAACTTCTTAATCTGTGCCTCCATTCTTTTTCTGAGATCTTGGATCATCTTTACTATCATTACTCTGAATTCTCTTTTGGGTAGATTGCCTCTCTCCTCTTCACTTAGTTGTTCTTTTGGAACAACTTGTTCATTTATCTGAAACATATTCCTTTGTCATCTCATTTTGTCTAACTTTCTGTGATTGCGGTTTTTGTTCCGAGGCTGCAGGGTTGTAGTTCCTCTTGCTTCTGGTGTCTGCCCTCTGGTTGGTGAAGCTTGTCTAAGAGGCTTCTGCAAGCTTCCTGGTGGAAGGAACTGATGCCTGCACACTGGTGGGTAGAACTGGGTGTTGTTCCTCTGCTGGGCAGGGCCATTTCAGGGCAGGGTGTTTAGACGTGGCTGTGAGCTCAAGGTTTAGGCAGCCTGTCTGATGCTGGATGAGGCTGTTTTCCTGCCCTATTGGTTGTTTGCCCTGAGGTGTCCCAGCACTAGAGCCTACAGGCTGTCAGTTGGGGCCAGGTCTTGGTGCTGAAAAAGTGGCCTCCAGGAGAGCTCACACCAATGAGTACTCCCCGGTACCTCCACCACCAGTGTCCTTGTCCCTACAGTGAGCCACAGCTGCTCCCCACCTACCCAGCAGACCCTCCAAGACCAGCAGGTATGTTTGGCCCAGGCTTCTATGAAGTCACTGCTTTTTCCCTGGGACCCAGTGCACACGAGACCTTGTGTGCGCCCTCCAAGAGTGGCATTTGTGTTTCCCCCAGTCTTGTGGAGTTCCTGTGATCAAGCCCCACTGGCCTTCAAAGCCATATGCTCTGAGGGCTCCTCCTTTCAATGTCAGATATCCCAGCTGAGGAGCTGGACATGGGGCTCAGAACTCTCACTCCTGTGGGAGAAACTCTGCAATACATTTATTTTCCAGTTTGTGGGTCGCCCATCCAGCAGATATGGGATTTGTCTTTTTATCACGTATACACCCCTCCTACCATCTTGTTGTGGCTTCTTCTTTGTCTTTGGATGTAGAATATCAGTTTTTGTGGGTTCCAGTCTTTTTTGTCAATGGTTCTTCAGAGTTAGTTGTGATTCTGGTGTTTTTGTGAGAGGAGTTGAGCTCAAGTCCTTCTACTCTACCATCTTGTCTCCAACCTCCGAAAAATGTTCTAAGAAGTAAGAGTTTTATAGTTTTGCTCTTACATTTATGTATTTGATCCATTTTCAGTTAATTTTTATATATGGTGTAAGGGAAAGGTCCAAAACCATCTTTTATGATGGATATTTGTGCTGAATATAGAATTAGGGCTGAGCAACTTTTGTTTTTTTTTCTTTCAGTATCTTAAAGATTTCATTTCATTGTGTTTGGACAACACTGTTTTTTATATTGTTGTTCTTATGTATGTTAACGTATCTCTTTTCTCTGGTTACTTGTTTTTTAACTTTTCTTTTTTAGCGGTTTGACTATGGTATACATAGGAGTGTGTGTATGTGTGTGTGCGTGCGCACACGTGCATGCACACGCACACATATGCACCCTTATGTGTATTTTATCCTGCTTGGAGTTTGCTGAACTTCTCAGATTTGGATGTTGATGTTTTTGTTGAATTCCAAGTTTAAGATATTTGGCCATTATTTCTTAAAATATTTTGTCCGCCCCTTCTCTCTTTTCCTTCTAAGACTCTAACTACACACGTTAGATCATTTGATATTGTCCCACAGGTCCAAGAGATTATTTATTTTTCCTTTATCATATTTCTTCCTGTTCTTCAGATTGAATTTCTATCAATCTGTCTTCAAGTTCACTGACTCTTTCGTCTGCCATCTCCAGTTGTCTTGTTAGCACATCCAGTGATTTTTTTAAAAACATTATTGTACATTTTAGTTGTAGCATCTTCATTTATTTTTAATAATTTCACTTTCTCAGCCTAGAGTCCTATCCTTTCATTCATTAAGATAATATTTTCCCCTGAGGAGTTGCTTCCTCTCCTCTCTTAGTCACTAGGTTGGTCATAGGGTTAAATCTCAGTATAATTCAGTTGGGTTGACTGGGCCTGTAAGGGAGGAAAGAGACCATATACCAAATAAATTGCAAGAATCAGCTAGCATGTGTGAGCAGTTGTCAGGGTAATACCCTCAAAGTTTGATGTCGAGGATGCTGGATCAAGGGGCCTCAAATGTAAGAGGAGATAAGCAGAATTCTTTGACTTAGAAGCACTTTCTTGGAATATGAGATATAACACCTTGGCAAGGACCCCAGTGTATAGGACAAACTGTGTGACTCTAAGTCACCTTCTAAGGTGACTCTTAGAAGGTTGGAAAGAACGATGGCTACTGCTGAGTTTCCCAGAAGATAGCAGAGTAGGGAATAAAGAGGCTGAAGGAAGTAGCCATGCTGAAGTGATTATATTATGTGAAACCAAAGACTCTCAGATGATTATGTGCCAAAGAAGGGCCCAGAGTACATGTCATTTTTTCAAGCTATTAGGAACGCACTGGTCGAAAGGATATGCAGGATCATTAAGAAGTTCAGTGGCGGCTCTTTTCTGCTTACCCAGACTGTTGGTAGGAGATGCAGTCACAGAGCCGGGTTCACTAATATCATGGGGATGATGGGACCCATGAAGTAGTAAATTCCTGGTGGTAGTACTTGACTACTCAAAGCCAAAGTGTCACAATTTTCATAATGACCAGCAAAATCAGGTAGGCTGCCAAGAAAGCTTGATCTTCAGGGAGTTATTGAAATAATTATGGAGTTTGGTACCCCATAGGCAAAATATACAGGCAGCAATTTTGGCAGGTATTGTACAACCAAAACAAACAAAAAAAGGGAGAGGGGCAAGCATGGAGGACAAAGAAGCTGAGGACAAAGAAGCTGAGGGCAGACGCCCCAATAGCATTATGGCACCTTGCTCAGTTCCTACATATGAGCCAATTTTAGATCCAGAACCTATTGACTGGGTCCCTAGGAGGAAGGACCTTGAAACATGATAGCAAGTATATGCTATAATGATTTTTTCAGTTCTTCCTTATGACCATTTACTCGGGTGACTGTACACTGGAGAAAAAGGAGTGCCCAGTTCCTTTGACATAGGAGGAAAGAGCTATAATAGTAGGAAAAGCCAAGTAACCTGGACAAGATATGAAGTCAAACGCAGTATCACATCCTTATGGTGGAGGTGGGAGGGCAGTGCTGGTAGAAATTAGTGCCACTTTAAAGGCTTAAAGGACATAGCAGTAATGGTCCTTATCATATCTCCATTTAATTTATCAGCCTGTCCCCTGCAGAAACTGGCTAGATTCTGGAGGATGACTGTAGCTACTGCAAGCTCAACCAAGTAGTAGCCTAGTAGCAGCTGCTATGCCAGGCATGGTATCATTACTAGAGTGTATGGATAAGGCCTTCAGTAAATGGTATGCAACCAACAATTTTGTGAATGTATTCTTTTCTACTGCAATCAGGAACAGTCTGACCTGGCATAAAAACAGATCCCTAGACCATTGGAACAAAATAGAGAGTGCAGAAATAAACCTAAACATATATGGTCAACCAATTTTCGACAAGGGCACCAAGAACACACAACGGAAAAAGAATAGTCTCTTTTGTAAATGGTATTGGGAAAACTGGACAGCCACATGCAAAATAATGAAATTGGACCTATATCTTACACCATGCATAAAAATCAACTCAAAATGCATTGAAGACTTAAGCATAAGACCTGAAACCACAATACTCTTAGAAGCATAAACAAAACAACCAAAAAACCCAATTTAAAAATGGGCAAATGACCCGAATGGACATTTTTCTGAAGAAGACAACACATTTTGAAAAGGTGCTCAACATCATCATTAATATACAGGAAAATACAAATCAAAATTATAGTAACCTAACCTCACACCTGTTAGGATGGCTATTATTTTAAAAATTAAAAAATAACAAATATTGGTGAGGATTTGGAGAGAAGGAAACCCTTGTACACTGTTGGTGGGATTGTAAATTAGTCCAGCCTTATGGGAAACAATATATCAACTTCCCCCAGAATTAAAAATAGACTACCATATAATCCAGCAGTCCAACTTCTGGGTATATATTCAAAGAAAATGAAATCACTATCTTCAAAAGATATTTATACTGGCATGTCTGTTGCAGCATTATTCACAATAGACAAGACATGGAACAACCTAAGTGTCTGTCAGTGGATGAATGGATGTAGAAAATGTGGTGTGTGTACACACATGCGTGCATGCACCCACCCACCCACCCACCCACACACACACACACACACACACACACACACACACACACACAAGAGTTCAGGGTTTTGAGGGGCATGAGCCTCCCACCTCCTTTCATGGCCTTGCAATAAACCTTTCTCTGCTCCAAACTCCAACATTTCAGTTTGTTTGGCCTCACTGTGTGACCGGCACTAACAGAGAGAAATATTATGCAGTCATTAAAAAGAAGAAATGCTGTCACTTGCGGCAACGAAGATGAACCTAAAGGACATTATGCTAACTGAAATAAACCAAACATAGAAATACAAGTACTGCAAGATCTTGCTTATATGTGGAATCTAAAAAAATCTGAACTTACAGAAACAGAGAGTAGAATGGTGGTTATCAGGAGCTGAAGGATGGGGAAAATGGGGAGATGTTGCTCAAAGGTACAAACTTTCAGTTATAAAATGAGTAAGTCCTGGAAAGCTAATGTGGCATGGTTACTGTAGTTAAAATAATGTATTGTAAACTTGAAATTTGTTTTTTAAAAAGAGAGAAAGAAACAGTCTGAACTTTTTGTTATTTTTGTGACAATATCACATTGTTTTAATTATTATAGCTTTGTTGGTTTTTTGCAATATATGTAATTAAATATTCATTCCATTTCATATCTAAGAATATCTATCTCTCTAAGACTTTAAAACCATCTTTTTCATTTGTAACTTCTGTCTTGTGTATCTGTCTTGCTTAACAGTAAGAAACCTGAGAAATTAAATTATCTGCATGATTGCTTAAAGCAGGGCTTGTCAAACTTTTTTACCTAGCACACATAGAAAATGATAACATTTGCACAGCCACCTGGAGTAAGCAAAAAAGGCATCTCAAATCCAGACTGACCTGGGGGGTTTTGGCTCCCAAAGAAAGGAATGCAGAGAGATAAAGCAGATGGGTTTCAATTTAACATAGGAAGGTAAGAGTGGGTAGGCCTCATTGAGAAGGTGTCATTTAAGCAAATTCTTAAAGGAGATGAAGAGTTAGTCATGCAAGTATCTGGGGGAAGATTGTTCCAGTATGAGGAAACAGCTGGGACAAAGCCTCAAGGCTAGAGTGACACATTTGGCCTTTAGAAATAGCAAGAATTCCATTCTGAGCAAGGAAGAGTGTAGGGGAAGATGTTGTGGGTATAAAGAGGTAACTATGGCATGTTAGATAGGGCCTTAAAGCTCAAAGAAAGGACTTTACTTTTATTCAAAGAGAAATGGGGAGCCTCTACAGGCATTTAGCAGAGGAGTGGCATTATCTGAATAGACTGTAGGGGGACTAGGATCAAAGCAGGCATACCTGAGAAGAGACTATAGCAGTAATCCTAGTGACAGGTGATGTTGACTTAGACCAGATAAGAGCAATGGAAGTGGTGACAAATGTTTGAATTCTGGATATTATGAAGGCTTGGGCCAGTCGCTTAACATCGCTGAATATTAGTTGTAAATCAGTAAAATGAGGATAAATAGTATATACCTTGTAGAGTTATTATGGGATTAAAGGAGATAGTACATGTAAGGTGTTTAGTATGGCACATAGCTCAAAGTAAGCAACAGGGCATGGAAGCAAAAAGTCTTATTAAAAGAATTCAGAAAATATACACATTCATTTATGTACTACAAAAATACTAATTTAAATAAATATTTGTACTTTGAATACAAGTTCAAATTTGAACGGGTTATGGTTAAAGTTCCTTGGGGAAGCCACTTGGATAAAACTGAGACCATTGTACTTTTTTGAAGTACAAAATGCTTTGTTGTTGGCTAGAAATGCCCAACCACAATGACTGCAGGAAACTCCAGCCGCAACTCTTATTTATTAAAATGTCTTTTAAGGAGGACACACTTGTGAGTCTCTGCATTTTGCCACTCCCACAACTTCATCTTTCAGCATTTATGCAAAGTCAGATTACCCAACAAGAGCTTTCAAGTCAAGAGAAAACTGGACAGGAGAATTAATGATACCCGATTCAGAGTTTCCAGGTTAAACTTTAGATCTCTCTATCCTGACTTACCTCAAGACTTTTGGGTTCTATTGCAATTAGAAGACCAACCTTTCAATAATCCTGGTGTGTGTGTAATTGAAGAAGAATAAGGGCTACAGCCTTATGATGAAGCACTTACGGTAACTATTTGAGTAAGTACATTGTTTAAGTCATACCACATTCTGCGCAACATTTATTTATTTATTTATTTATTTATTTATTTATTTATTTATGGCTGCATTGGGTCTTCGTTGCTGCACGGGCTTTCTCTAGTTGCAGAGAGCGGGAGCTACTCTTCGTTGTGGTGCGCCGGCTTCTCATTGCGGTGCTTCTCTTATTGCGGAGCACGGGCTCTAGGCGCGCGGGCTTCAGTAGTTGTGGCACTTGGGCTCAATAGTTGTGGCTCGTGGGCTCTAGAGTGCAGGCTCAGTAGTTGTGGTGCACGGGCTTAGTGGCTCCATGGCATGTGGGATCTTCCCGGACCAGGGCTCAAACCCATGTCCCCTGCATTGGCAGGCAGATTCTTAACCACTGAGCCACCAGGGAAATCCTTGCTCAACAAACATTTTGACAAAGGGGGAAAACCTTTCAGGTTAATTTTTAAGAGATTATCCAGACTGTCTTGAGTAATATGATCTTCTGAAACTAGTGTGGCAGAGATAAATGGCTTTATGTACACTCAGCACCTTCATCTTTATTATGTCTCCATGAGCGGGTATTGGGCACAGAGGATACAAAGAAGAATGAGGCACCATTAGGAATTTCATCTAGGAGAGGGTGTCAGTCTGGGAAGATACCCAGTGACCCAAGGAGCATACTTCCAGCTCTGCCTCAGGCTAGACCCCTGGCCCTCAGACAGAAATATCTGCCCAGGGAAGATGCCTAGACAGAGATGGGGATCTCTGGCCTTTGAGCTGGATACCTTCTGTGTGCCTCTCTAGGCCCACTCTCCATCCCCCACAATCTGCTGGTGATTACAGAGGCTGACTTTATGGGCTGCCCCGCTCAGCAACTTTGCCCAGATTAGTATAACAAATATCTATTTCTGTCTCACGTGACACAAGGGCTGAGAGTTGTTGGCACATCTCTGTCTCTGTGGCTCAGCTGTGGGTGTGGGGACACTACAGGTCTGTGCCACATGTCTGTCTTAAAATCCAGGGTCCTTAGCCGAAGGATCAGTCACTCTTGGGACATACAGGAGAGCGAGGTCAGGGATTGTAGTTCCTGAGCTCCCTCCTTACCAAGTCTCTGCATGTTGATGGTTTCCCTGTGCTGAACCCTCAGCTGCCACCTGACAGTCCATTCCTAGAACTACACTTTCTGGGCCCAGCCCTCTCCTCCTTCATGACCCTTCTAGCACAAAAAGCAGCACCATGCTCGGTTCCCCGTCATACTGTGCTTGTAACTTTTGTAACTGATTCTTTCATTAGCCCTGCTTGGGTTCCCTGTTTGGAGTGCCATTGTTTTCCTGCTAGGACCTCTCCGACAGAGCTTTGTTACAATAATTAAAAACTGTACTGATGGGACTTCCCTGGTGGTGCAGTGGTGCCAACGCAGAAGACATGGGTTCAATCCCTGGTCCAGGAAGATCCCACATGCCATGGAACAACTAAGCCCGTGCACCACAACTCCTGAGCCTGTGCTCTAGAGCCCGTGAGCCACAACTACTGAGCCCGTGTGCCACAACTACTGAAGCCCGTGTGCCTAGAGCCCATGCTCCACAACAAGAGAAGCCACTGCAATAAGAAGCTCATGCACTGCAGCAAAGAGTAGCCCCCGCTCGCCACAACTAGAGAAAGCCCGTGCATAGCCAAAAATAAAGTTAATTAATTAATTAATTAATTAATTTTTAAAAACCTGCACTGATGGAGCTGTCCTCAGCAGGTAGATCAGGGCACAGGAGAGGTGTAGGTGCCCTGGGACAGCAGAAATTAAATCCCAAGCCAGAAGAAGTCCATCTGGCCAGCAGCCACACTGCAGCCTGTGGAGCCTGTTTTTCCCTTCTCTCTGGCTCCACTCCAGGAGCATAAGAAAAAGCTTGGCCTTTGAGAGCAGTAGTTCACAACCATGGGGTCTGGACATTGGTAAAGTTCAGAAGCATCTAGGTGGGTCCAATGTTCAGCCTAGTTTTCTGGAGAATGACTGGCAGGTAGTTTCCTGGGAGATGTAGGGATGAAAGAGGTGAAGGCACTAGTGTGCAAAGTAGTCTCTCTGTGGAACATCAGAGCCCTCAACCACTTCAGAGCCCTCAAACCATGTGTGAAGGGCATGTGGTGATTGGGACCTGGCATCTCTGAAGCACATCAGGCTAGAGTCTCATGCCAGCCCTGTTTGCTCTATAGAGACCCCTTCCTGCAGTTCTCTTGCTATCTGCTGCCCCAGCCCATGTTAGTCTGACAACCTAAGCTACTGGATTTGCCTTCACTCCCTCCCTTAGTTCACAGTTGCTCTCCTCCTTCCTACCCATCTTTCTTTTTTTTTTTTCATTTAACCAGAGTCTGTTTTTTTTTTCTTATTTGAGGTATAGTTGATGTATAATATTGTATAATTTTCAGGTGTACACCACAGTGATTCACAGTTTTTAAAGGTAATACTCCATTTATAGTCAAAATATTGGCTATATTCACTGTGCTGTACAGTATACAATTGGCTATATTCCCTGTGTTGTAGCTTATTTATTTTATACATAATAGTTTGTACCTCTTAATTCCCTACCTCTACCTTGCCCCTCGCCACTTTCCTCTCCCCACTGGTAACCACTATTTTGTTCTCTATATCTGTGAGTCTGTTTCTTTTTTAAAAAAATTTTATTGGAGTATAGCTGTTTTAAAATGTCATGTTGATTTCTGCTGTACAGCAAAGTGATTCAGCTATACATATATATATTCTTTTTCATTAGTTTATTGGATATTGAATATAATTTCCCTGTGCTATACAGTAGGACCTTATTTTTTATCCATCTGGCATACAATAGTTTGCATCTGCTAATCCCAAACTCCCAATACTTCTCTCCCCTACCCCTCTCCCCTTGACAACCACAAGTCTGTTCTCTATATCTGTGAGTCTGTTTCTGTTTCATAGAGATGTTCATTTGTGTCATATTTTAGGCTACACATATAAGTGATATATATGATATTTGTTTTTCTCTTTATAACTTATGTCACTTAGTATGATAATCTCTAGTCCATCCATGTTGCTGCAAATGACATTATTTCATTCTTTTTTATGGCTGAGTAATATTCCATTGTGTGTGTGTGTGTGTGTGTGTGTGTGTGTATAATAATAATATAATATATATATACACACACACATATATATACACCACATCTTTTTTTAATAAATTTATTTATTTATTATTTATTTTTGGCTGTGTTGGGTTTTTGTTGCTGCACATGGGCTTTCTCTAGTTGCGGCGAGTGGGGGCTACTCTTCCTTGCAGTATGCAGGCTTCTCATTGTGGTGGCTTCTCTTTGTTGCAGAGCATGGGCTGTAGGCCTGTGGGCTTCAGTAGTTGTGGCACGCAGGCTCAGTAGTTGTGGCTTTGGGGCTCTAGAGCACAAGCTTAGTAGTTGTGACTTACAGGCTTAGTTGTTCCATGGCATGTGGGATCTTCCTGGATCAGGGCTCAAACCCGTGTCCCCTTCATTGGCAGGCAGATTCTTAAACATCGCGCCACCAGGGAAGTCCCACCATATCTTCCTTAACCATTTATCTGTTGATAGACATTTAGGTTGTTTCCATGTCTTGGCTATTGTAAATAGTGCTGCTATGAACATTGGGTGCATGTATCTTTTCAAATTAAAGTTTTCTCCAGATATATGCCTAGGAGAGGGATTGCTGGATCATATGACAACTTTATTTTTAGTTTTTTGAGGAACCTCCATAGTGTTTTCCATAGTGGCTGCACAAATTTACATTCCTACCAATAGTGTAAGAGGATTCCCTTTTCTCCACACCCTTACCAACATTTATTACTTGTAGACTTTTTAATATTGGCCATTCTGACCAGTGTGAGGTGGTACCTCATAGTTTTGATTTGCATTTCTCTAATAATTAGCGATGATGAGCATCTTTTCACATGCCTATTGGCCATCTGTATGTCTTCTTTGGAGAAATGTCTATTTAGGTCTTCTGCCCATTTTTCGAGTGGGTTGTTTCTTTTTTTGTTATTGAATTGTATGAGCTGTTTGTATATTTTGGAAATTAAGCCCTTGTCAGTCTCACCATTTGGAAATATTTTCTCCCAGTCCATATGTTATCTTTTCATTTTGTTTATGGTTTCTTTTGCAGTGCAAAAGCTTATAAGCTTGATTAGGTCCTCTTTGTTTATTTTTGCTTATATTTCTATTGCCTTGGGAGACTAACCTACGAAAACATTGGTACAATTTATTGTCAGAGAATGTTACCTTCTCTTCTAGGAGTTTTATGGTGTCTTGTCTTATATTTAAGTCTTTAAGTCATTTTGAGTTTATTTTTGTGTATGGTGTGAGGGTATGTTCTAACTTCACTGATTTGCATGTTGCTGTCCAACTTTCCCAATGCCTCTTGCTGAAGAGACTGTCTTTTCCCCATTGTATATTCTTGCCTCATTTGTCAAAGATTAATTGACCATAGGTGTCTGGGTTTATTTCTAGGCTCTATTCTTTTCCATTGATCCACATGTCTTTTTGTGCCAATACTACGCTGTTTTGATGACTATAGCTTTGTAGTATTGTCTGAAGTCTGAGAGGGTTATGCCTCCTCAGAATTGGTTTGGCAATTCTGGATCTTTTATGGTTCCATATAAATTTTAGGATTATTCTAGTTCTGTGAAAAAATGGCATAGGTATTTTGATAGGGGTCACAATACATCTGTAGATTGCTTTGGGTAGTATGGCCATTTTAACAATATTCATTCTTCCAATCCAAGAGCATGAGATATCTTTCCATTTCTTTGAATCATCTTCAATTTCCTTTATTAAAGCTTTGTAGTTCTTAGCATAAATGTCTTTCACCTCCTTGATGAGGTTTATTACTAAGTATTTTATTGTTTTTTTATTCAATTTTAAAAGGACTTGTTTGTTTACATTCCTTTTCTGGTATTTCATTGTTGCTGTAAAGAAATGCAATCGATTTCTTTATGTTAATCTTGTATCCTGCTACCTTGCTGAATTCATTTATCAGTTCTAGTAGTTTTTGTGTGAAATCTTTAGGGTTTTCTATACACTGTATCATGTCATCTACATATAATGACAATTTTACCTCTTCCCTACCAATCTGAATACGTTTTATTTCTTTTTCTTGTCTGATTGCTGTGTCTAGGACTTCCAAAGTATGTTGAATAGAAGTGATGAGAGTGGGCGTACTTGTCTTGTTCCAAATTTTAGTGGGAAGGCTTTCAGCGTTTCACCATTGAGTATTATATTGGCTGTAGGTTTGTCATAAACAGCTTTTATTATGTTGAGATATGTTCTTTTTTTATCCACTTTCATAAGGATTTTTACCACAAATGGATGTTGAATTTTATCAAATGCTTTTTCTGCATCTATTGATATGATCATGTGGCTTTTGTCTTTTTTTTTGTAAATGTGGTGTATCACATTGCTTGATTTGCATATGTTGAACCATCCTTCTGACTGACCATGGGATGAATCTAACTTGGTCATTGTGTATGACCTTTTTTATATATTATTGGATTCGGTTTGCTAATATTTTGTTCAGAATTTTTGCAATATTTATCAAAGATATTGATCTATATATTTTTTTTCTGATAGTGTCTTTGGTTTTGGTATCAGGGTGATGGTGGCTTCATAGAATGTCTTTGGAAGTGTTCCTTCTTCTTCAGTCTTTTAGAAGAGTTTGAGAAGGATCAGTATAAGTTCTTCTTTGTATGTTTGGTAGAATTTGCCTGTGAAGCCATTTGGTCCTGGTCTTTTGTTTGTAGGAATTTTTTTTTTTTTTTTTTTTTACAGATTCTATTTCACTTCTAGGGATTGGTCTGCTCAAGTTATCTATTTCTTCTTCATTCAGTTTTGGTGGGCTATATGTTTCTAGAAAATTGTCCATTTCTTCTAAATAGGTTGTTGGATATGTTGACATATAATTGTTCATAGTATTCTCATACAGTTTTTTGTATTTCTGCTGTATCAGCTGTGATTTCTCCTCTTTCATTTCTTATTTTGTTTATTTGGGTCTTCTCTCTTTTCTTCTTAGTGAGCCTGGCCAGAGGTTTGTCAATTTGGTTTACCCTTTCAAAGAACCAACTCTTGATTTTATTGACTTTTGTCTATTGTTTTTAACCTCTTATTTATTTCCTCTCTGGTTTTTATTATTTCCTTCCTTCTGCTGACTTTAGGGGGTTTTTTGTTTTTCTTTTCCTGATTCTTTTAGGTAGTGGGTTAGGTTGTTTATTTGAGATTTTTCTTGTTTTCTGAAGAAGCCCTCTATGACTATGAGCTTCCCTCTAAGAACTGCTTTTGCTGCATCCCACAGACTTCTTATGGTTGTCTTTTCACTTTCATTTGCCTCAAGGTATTTTTAAATTTCTTCTCTGATTCCATCATTGACCCAATTGGTTTTTTAGTAGCGTGTTGTTTGGCCGGCATGTAATCATTTTTTTCTTATTTCTTTTACTGTGTTTGCTTTCTAGTTTTATGATGTTGTAGTCAGAAAAGAGGCTTGAAATTATTTCTATACTCTTAAATCTGTCAAGCCTTGTTTTGTGCCCTAGTATGGGGTCTATCCTAGAGAATGTTCCATGTGCACTTGAAAAGAATGTGTATTCTGTTTTTGGGGATGTAATGTCTTGAAATTATCAATTAAGTCTAACGGTTCTATTGTATCATTTAGGATCTCTGTTGCCTTATTGCTTTTCCATCTCAAAGCTCTGCTTCTTCACTTTACTTATATTTCTCTTATTCTATGAGTTTAGGAGAAACAGTTTTCTACTGTGGTCTTGGAGGGCTATTTTTATGTGGGAGTGTCCCTGCATAGCCTGCATGGGTTTAATATTTTTTGTGCAAGGGCTGTTTTTAGTGGGATGCCTGCTGGCTCTTTCCTCACTGTGTGCTGGCTGTTATCCCCTTGATAGGGGGCATGACTGGTGTTCTGGTGACTAGAGCCTGCACTGGATATTGAGTGGGGCCTCTTCTTTGCTCTGTGTTTGTCACTGCCCTGTCAGGGGCAAGGTCTGTGCCCTGGTTGTTGGGATAGAAGCCCCCAGATCTGTTTCTGTGCTGTAGTGTGAGGTAGGCAGGACTGGAGCACCCCAGCTGGGAGAGGAGCCACTGAGTATTCCTTCATCAGAGCTGTCCACCAGGGAGTGTGCTCTGTGGTGTCATCTGTTTGGGCTCACAAAATACACTGTTGTTGGCACTTCCCTCAACCTCGCCTCCACTGTGGGAATGCAGGCAATTAGCTCTAGTGACCCTTAGTCACTGTGTTCACAAAACCACCAGCACAGATCCTTAGGCGCCAGTCTACTGAAGTCAGGTACCAGGACTATAGTAGTCATACACCTGGACCCACTGTGGGAGCTATGGAAGCAGCCCAGATCCCGGACCTACCTCTGCATGCACATGCCCACAAAGCCCACAGCTGCTAAGGCTGGACCCATCCCAGCCATGGTAGCACCCATTGTCCTACTCCCAGAGCTCATAAAATTGGAGCGGAGAAAGCGCCCGCTATGGCAGGCCCCATACCTCCCTTCGCATATCCCTTAGCAATGGTGCTTTGCTTCTATGGCAGGCCTGGGCTTCTTCCACGTAAACCCCCCAGTTGTGGCCTGCACCACTCTCCAGCCCCTTCTGGCTGTCTCCATGCAGCCGACCCCAGTCCTCTCCCTGGTCTGTCCTCTGAAACTGGAGTTTCAGCACCCAGCCCCCACATATACCAGCAGGCGTGCATCTTGGACAGGGGATTGCAGCGAGGTAGTGCAGGTCCTATGTGCCAGTCTCTCTCTGTTCTGCTTGCTGCCAACCAGCTGCTGCACTCTCCTCTGAGCCTCTGAAGCTCCCTTCCTGTCCAGGCTGATCTCCCCACCTCTGAAGGGGGCTCCCAGGGTACGGGAACATTTCCTCTTTCACAGCTCCCTCCCGGGGTACAGGTCCTGTCCCAATTTCTTTTTTTCTTTCATCCTACCTGGTTATGTGATCTTTCTTGCACTTCTGCATATCTGATATCTTTTACCAGCATTCAGTAGGGTATTCTGTGAAAATTTTTCCACATGTATTTTTGAAGTATTTGTGGGAGGAGGTGAGTTCCACGTCCTTCTATTCCACCATCTTGATTCCTCCCTGTTTCTTTTTTGTTATATTCACTAGTTTGTTGTATTTTTTAGATTCCACATATAAGTGTTATCATACAGTATTTGTCTTTGTCTGTCTGACTTATTTCACTTAGCATAATATTCTCCAAGTCCACCCATGTTGTTGCAAATGGCAAAATTTCATTTTTTTTATGGCTGAGTAATATTCTACTGTGTGTGTGTGTGTGTGTGTGTGTGTGTGTGTGTGTGTGTGTGTGTATACCGCATCTTCTTTACCCATACATCTGTTGATGGGCATTTAGGTTGCTTCCATATGTTGGCAATTGTAGATAATGTGCTATGAACATTGGGGCATGTATCTTTTCGAATTACTGTTTTCATTATTTTTTCGGATAGATACCCAAGAGTGAAATTTCTGGGTCATATGGTAGTTCTACTTTTAGTTTTTTGAGAAAGCTCCATACTGTTTTCCACAGTGGCTGCACCAATTTACATTTCCACCAACAGTGTATGAGGATTCCCTTTTCTCCACATCCTCACCAATGTTGGTTATTTGTGGGGGTTTTTGATGCTGACAGGTGTGATGTGATATCTCTTTGTGGTTTTAATTTGCTTTTCTCTGATGATTAATAATCATTAGCATATTTTCACGTGCCTGTTGGCCATCTGTATGTCTTCTTTGGAAAAATGTCTATTCAGGTCTTCTGCCCATTTTTTAATCAGGTTGTTTGTTTTTTTGATGTTGAGTTTTATAAGCTGTTCATATATTTTGGATATTAACCCCTTATTGGTCATATCATTTGAAAATATTTTCTCCCATTCAGTAGTTTGTATTTTTATTTTGGCAATGGTTTCCTTTGCTGGGCAAAAGCTTTTAAATTTAATTAGGTCCCATTTGTTATTTTTGCTTTTATTTCCTTTGCTTAGGAGATGAAGCCAAAAGAGTATTGCTACAATTTATGTTAAAGAGGGTTCCACTTACATTTTTTTCTAGGAGTTTTATGGTTTCTGGTTTTACCCATCTTTCTTTTATATAGTAACTGGCCCCTTTGGCTGGTCTCAAGAACTTTCTGTTAATGATGCTAAAGTTATGTCCAATGGACCATGTCTGGTACCTTGCCTTCCCCCCACTCCCTCCTCCCTGGGTCTAGTTTTGGGGTACTGGACCCCTGGTTAGTGAGATTTGCTAGTTAAAAGATCCAAAGTGATTGGCCAGTGTTACAGATTGGGAAATTGGTGAAAGGGGCAAGATTGAGTGGTTGACTCTAAGAGGATAACTATTGTCTCCTGTACCCTTAACATGAGGATTATATGTAGTTGACCTTCATATAATAACAGTAACACTTTTCTGTAAATCTAAAACTTTTAAAAATAACGTTTTTTAACAACAACAACTACACCACAACTAATAATATTGAGTCCCACTTAGTTGAGCTCACCAGGTACTTACTATAGCCAAATTCGTCAGCTGATGAATATATGTTAAAATTAGGAATGAGAAAAGTTGCAGATATGTATTAACATAAAACACTAATAAATATTAAGAAAGCTAAGCCTTTGTGATTCATACCTATAGAATTCCTCTCCAGCCATTTTCTGGCAAAGAATCTTGAGCCCTGAGTGGCACACTCCAGGGATGCTTCTAAAAGAAGGAAACCATGGATCCCACCAGATAGCTTAGCACCTACTACAATAGAAGTTCCCAAAGAAAGGACTCCCTTTCCATACATGGTAAGCTGTTCTAAACCTGGCCAAGAAAAAACTAACTATCCAGTTCTTGGAAATAAGGAAATTTGCAGGCTTTTTGTAAATCATGACCTACGTTGGTGTAAGACTCACTCATGAATCAGGTTTTAATCACCAGTGAATAAAACTTTCTGTACTAGGAAAAATCTCATGTGGTCATGAGTGGGGACAGCCTGAGTGAGACATGCCTCTGCATGGGTGCATAGAATGAGCAAACAATCATAATGGGCAAGAGTAGAGTGGATCCCATGGTGAGGATAAAGTTGTGCAAAGCAACTTACCCAACAACAGGATATCTGGAAGAAAGGGACCACTGGCTATTGCAGAAGCTGTGCCCAAAGCCTGACTCCAGACTCTTGTATCTTCTCTCCCCTCATTTCTCACCATGCTCAGTCCAGCAACATTTCTAGGAAGAGCCCTACTTTGATGTAGCTTTGCATCTGTCTTCCCCCTTGGCTTATCTTAGAACATGCACTTTCTTTAATATGAGCCAGCATAGAGTGTTTTCCTAGATGATTGGTCAATTGGAGTGGCTCCACTTTTATATGTTTATATATCTAAGTTTGTTTAAGATTTTGTTTGAGAAAATGTTTCTGCCATGAAAGAAGTTTGAAAGCTGCTAAGCTAAATTAAGCCTGTCAAATGCATGGAGAGTAAAATTTCTGTCCTGCTGAGAAGTAATCTGAAATGTTGGATCCAACTATAGAAGAGATGAGGCATCTGCCTCCAAGTTTCTGCTACCTCTGAATTAGTAACTGAGATAGTTACCAGCAGAAGGTAAAGTCAAAAGGAGGGTAGCCATGAAGTGGTGAGAGTCAGGGTCTTGAGGTGAAGTAGTAACATGAGGAGTCATGGCCAGCCAAACAGCTTGCCAGTGAACCTGTCTTGTTTCATCTACTTTTCACCCAGCCAGCCCCACCACCCTACTGTATTGTTTAAAGCAAATCTCAGACATTATCTCAATTCATCTGTCAATACTTCATTATGCTTCTATAAAAGGTGAGGACTCTTTTTTCCTCCCCAGGTTTATTGAGTATAACTGACATATAATATTGTGTAAGTTTAAGATGTACATTGGATTATTTGATACATATATATTGTGAAAAGATCACCACCATAAAGTTCGTTAACACATCCATCACCTCATATAATTACCTTTTTTTTTTTTCTTGGTGGTCGTGGTAGTGGTGAGAGCATTTAAGGTCTACTCTCTTGGCAACTTTAAAGAATATAATAAAACATTGTTAACTATAGTCACCGTGCTCTACCTTAGATCCCTAGAACTTATTCATCTTGTAACTGGAAGTTTATACCCTTGGACCAATATCTCCACATTCCCCCCTGCCCCCCAGCCCTTGGCAACCACCATTCTACCCTGTTTCTATGAGTTCAACTTTTTTAGAGTCCACGTATATGTGATATCATATGGTATTTGTCTTTCTCTGAAGGACTCTTTTCTAAAACATAAAAGCACAATTCACATCTAAAAAATATTAATTCTTTAATATTATAAAATATCCAGTCATAGTTCAGATGTCCTGGTCTGTCTCAGAATTTTTTAACCTTTAGTTTGTTCACATCAGGATCCAAACATTTCTCATTATATCTCTTAAGTCTCTCTGGTTTTCTGCAGTTCACCTTCTCCTCTTTTTTCCCTTGCTATTTGTTTGTTAAAGCAACCAGATTAGAATATTTTGTTACTTATTTTTTTAATTAATTAATTAATTTTTGGCTGCATTGGTTCTTCGTTGCTGCGTGCAAGCTTTCTCTACTTGTGCCTAGTGGGGACTACTCTTTGTTGTGGTGCACGGGCTTCTCATCGCAGTGGCGTCTCTTGTTGCAGAGTATGGGCTCTAGGCACACTGGCTTCAGTAGTTGTGGCATGCGGGCTCAGTAGTTGTGGCTTGCAGGCTCTAGAGCTCAGGCTCCGTAGTTGTGGCACACAGGCTTAGTTGTTCTGTGGCATGTAGGATCTTCCCAGACCAGGGCTCAAACCTGTGTCCCCTGCAGTGGCAGGTGTATTCTTAACCACTGTGCCACTAGGGAAGTCCCTAGAAAATTTTTAAAATTTTAAAGTTTTCAACACAGCAAAAGAACATTCTGCCTATTTGAATCATTGTCTTCAGTCAGAAATGAATCAAAAGTTGCTAGTGGTTGTGGACATCATGTGAAAACCATACCAGTTTGATTAAACGCTTCTCGTATGCCAGACACAAGCAATCTGAAGTAAACCGTGTTTGGTCAGAATTATTTTAATTGAAGATATACATGGAAGCATCTAGTAATAAATGTGTTCTTAAATATCTACAGTTTTTTTACATTCTACACATAGAAAAATCTTTTTTTAAATGGACTTTAAAAACCAACAAGGACCTACTGTATAGCACAGGGAACTCTGTTCTATATTATGTAATAACCTAAATGGGAAAAGAATTTGAAAAAGAATAGATACATATACATGTATAACTGAATCACTTTGCTGTACACCTGAAACTACCACAACATTGTTAATCAACTATACTCCAATATAAAGTAAAAAGTTAAAAAAATTCTTTATGTAAAAAAAATTTATTGAAGTGTAGTTGATTTACAATGTTGTGTTAGTTTCTGCTGTACAGCAAAGTGACAGTTTTATATATATATATTCTTTTTCCATTATGGTTTATCACAGGATATTGAATATAGTTCCCTGTGCTGTACAGTAGGACTTTGTTGTTTATTTAGCCTATATATAATATATAGTTTGCATCTGCTAATCCCAAGCTCTTAATCCTTCCCTCCCCCAACCCCCCTTCCCCTTGGCAACCAGAAGTCTGTTCTCTATGTCTGTGGGTCTGTTTCTGTTTCATAGGTATGTTCATTTGTGTCATATTTTAGACTCCACATGTAAGTGATATAATATGGTATTTGTCTTTCTCTTTCTGACTTACTTCACTTAGTATGATAATCTCATGTTGCTGCAAATGGCATTATTTCATTCTTTTTAATGGCTGAGTAATATTCCATTGTGTGTGTGTGTGTGTGTGTGTGTGTGTGTGTGTGTGTACCACATCTTCTTTATTCATTCATCTGTCAATGGGCATTAGATTGTTTCCATGTCTTGGCTATTGTAAATAGTGCAGCTATGAACATAGGGGTGCATGTGCCTTTTCAAATAATAGTTTTGTCTGTATATATGCCCAGGAGTGGGATTGCTAGATCATATGGAAACTCTATTTTTAGTTTTTTGAGGAACTTCCATACTGTTTTCCATAGTGGATGCACCAATTTACATTCCCACCAACAGTGTAAGAGGGTTCCCTTTTCTCCACAACTCCCTCCAGCATTACTATTTGTAGACTTTTTAAAATTAATTTTTATTAGAGTATAGTTGCTTTACAATGTTTTGTTGGTATCTACTGTACAGCAAAATGAATCATCTATAAATATACATATATCCCCTCTTTTTTAGATTTCCTTCCCATTTAGGTCATCAGAGTGCATTCAGTAGAGATCCCTGTGCTATGCAGTATGTTCTCATTAGTTATTTATATTATACATAGTATCAATAGTGTATATGTGTCAATCCCCATATCCCAATTCCTCCCACCACCCCCCTTTCCCCCTTGGTATCCATACATTTGTTCTCTACGTCTGTGTCTCTTTTCTGCTTTGCAAATAAGATCATCTATACCAGTTTTCTAGATTCCACATATATGCATTAATAGACGATATTTGTTTTTCTCTTTCTGACTTATTCACTCTATGACACTCTGTAGGTCCATCCACAACTCTACAAATGACCCAATTTTGTTCCTTTTTATGGCTGAGTAATATTCCATTGTATATGTGTACCACACCTTCTTTATCCATTTCTCTGTTGATGGACATTTAGGTTACTTCCATGTCCTGGCTATTGTAAATAGTGCTGCTATGAACATTGGAGTGCATGTGTTTGTTTTTTTTTTTTTAACATCCTTATTGGAGTATAATTGCTTTACAATTGTGTGTTAGTTTCTGCTTTATAACAAAGTGAATCAGTTATACATATACACATGTTCCCATGTCTCTTCCCTCTTGGGTCTCCCTCCCTCCCACCCTCCCTATCCCACCCCTCTAGGTGGTCACAAACCACCGAGCTGATCTCCCTGTGCTATGCGGCTGCTTCCCACTAGCTATCTATTTTACATTTGGTAGTGTATATATGTCCATGCCACTCTCTCACTTTGTCACAGCTTACCCTTCCCCCTCCCCATAGCCTCAAGTCCATTCTCTAGTAGGTCTGTGTCTTTATTCCCGTTTTACTCCAGGTTCTTCATGACTTTTTTTTTCTTTTCTTTTTCTTAGATTCCATATATATGTGTTAGCATACAGTATTTGTTTTTCTCTTTCTGACTTACTTCACTCTGTATGACAGACTCTACATCCATCCACCTCACTACAAATAACTCAATTTAGTTTCTTTTTATGGCTGAGTAATATTCCATTGTATATATGTGCCACATCTTCTTTATCCAGTCATCTGTTAATGGACACTTAGGTTGCTTCCATGTCCTGGCTATTGTAAATAGAGCTGCAATGAACATTTTGGTACATGACTCTTTTTGAATTATGGTTTTCTCAGGGTATATGCCCAGTAGTGGGATTGCTGGGTCATATGGTAGTTCTATTTTTAGTTTTTTAAGGAACCTCCATACTGTTTTCCATAGTGGCTGTATCAATTTACATTCTCGCTAACAATGCATAAGGGTTCCCTTTTCTCCACACCCTCTCCAGCACTTATTGTTTGTAGATTTTTTGATGATGGCCATTCTGACTGGTGTGAGATGATACCTCATTGTAGTTTTGATTTGCTTTTCTCTAGTAATTAGCAGTGATAAGCATCTTTTCATGTGCCTATTGACCTTCTGCACACAGAAAAACCTTTAATACTATCAGTCCACTTATTCAATAATTCCTTCAACCACTTGACAATATGTAGTCATGGATTAGATTCTTTACTTATTGTAATATTCGTATGTGATCAGAAAATACTTGGTCAGAAGAGGACAGTGTCATGTGGACATCCAGGTGTGTGATTTGGGTAACAGGATGGATGGTGGAGCCTGCCCAAAATTAGGGAACCCAGGAGGAAGAGTTGGAGTCAGGCAGAGTTGGAGAAGAGATGATAAGTTGGCTTCTGAAGAAACAAGAAGTAACTGTTTCTGACTCTGTTCCTGCCCTTTCTCTGCCAGTGCTGTTGAATCCAAGTTTTCTGAGAACCATGGTGCTTCCTCCCTAAAGAAGGAGCTACAGCTTCCCTGGTGGCGCAGTGGTTGAGAGTCCGCCTGCCGATGCAGGGGACATGAGTTCGTGCCCCAGTCCGGGAAGATCCCACATGCCGCAGAGCGGCTGGGCCTGTGAGCCATGGCCGCTGAGTCTGCGTGTCCGGAGCCTGTGCTCCGCAACGGGAGAGGCCACAACAGTGGGAGGCCCGCGTACTGCAAAAAAAAAAAAAAAAGAAGGAGCTAGCTCACTGCAGATGAGCCAGTTCTTCTACCAGCCCTTGGGAAGAATGACCTCTACGTGGTTTAGCCATCAAGCAACCACCCAGTCAATCGAAGTTTGGGGCTACTCCTAGGGAGGAATCACCAGGAAGAAAGTGGATAGCAGAAGAGAGATGACCTTGTAAGCACTCTCCTCTGATGTGGCCCCAGGATCTGAGAAGGGACCCAAATATTTCAATTCCATCTGACATTAGATAGAGGCCCTGCCCTTTCCCCATATCTCCTTCCCTACTACTTCTAGACCCTAAACCCAGAGCAGTCTTAGTCTCCCCTTATTTGATGGAGAGTCTTAAACTCAGTGTATGGGGCCTGACCATGCTCAAAGTCTGCTTCATTTCTTCTACCAGGTAGTTTCAACATTTTCCTTATCCAAATTATACTTTTGAAAAATTTGGAGCTATCATATTAGCCCCAAAATAAAAAATGTGTAAGTAAAATATATGTAAAATATAGAACAATCTGTTATGAGGCTTTGAAATTAATGGTATTATACATGGGATAAGTTAAAGTAACTGGGTTAAGTGGAAAAGTAAGGACACAAAAATATATGCAACCTGAGTTATAGCTATGAGAAAATGTATCTGTAGAAAAGGAAAAAGGGAGCATGTTCTTTTGCTGGCATTCTTTCTTACCCTCTTGCTTCCACCTCTGATAAAGCCAGCTGGTATGCTGTGACAAGCTCTATAGAAAGGCCCATGTGGAAAGGAGTTTTTGTTATAGTAATCATGTGAAGTAGAATTTATCAGATTCCTGAGTTTGTAAGCGTAAACCTATAGAAAGCCTACAAGCAACCTGAAAGAAACTTGATGGGGGTTTCTTAAAATTTTCCTGCAGAAATACAGGGGGAAATGTATTATAGAGTTATTTCAGGAAAATTAATCAAAAAAATATGTTTTCTGGGAAAAAAGTAAAAATGAAGAGAAAAATAGCAGCAGTTTTACTAGGTGTGTGTGGGATTATGGATGGATATTTTTCCTTTAAAAATTGCTTTAATATCATCATAATTGAAAAATAGAAACAAAATAAAAACTAGTGTGTTGGAGTAAAAGAGAGAAAGCATGATCCTTAAATAATACTTGATGTAGGTGAAGAAAACGATAATACAAAAAGTGGAACATAAAAGAGTCATCCTTATTTATGAAGGAGGGAATGGTTAACTATGAAGCAATAGAATAGATGATTTCCAACTTATTTTAATATTTATTTTATTTACTTTTTAACTTTATCAGTTTTCTGATATTTTTAATAAACTGTGTGAAGTGTTTTAACCATTTAGCAAAGCAAAGATATATATATTACTGTGTTATATTGATCAAACTACAAACGTTGTTTGGAAAAGAGCTCCAAGCTAATGAAATCTCAAAGAGCTTTCATTGGCAATTATAATTCCAAAAACATTTTTACATATCTATTGTATTTCTTGGAAAACCACGGGAAGTAGCAGATTGACACATTCCCATGGAGTTTTGGAGCACTCTTGGAGGGGGATTTTTCTCTGTAGAGTCAGGTAGGTAGAGCTGGGCCCTAGCTGGACATAGCCAGAAAAACAGCCAGTGGCTAGGTGCTAGGAAGACTCAGAGTTGACAGGAATAATTTAAGCACATGTTATAGAAGTTTATACATGAATAGAGAGCACACAGAGTCCAGGACAAGGCAGGAACACCCTGTAAAACTGCCCAGAAGATGAATGCCAAAGAGAAATGATTTAATGGGGAATGACTGCAAATGAGTATGGGGTTTCTTTTTAGCACGATGAAAATGTTCTGGAATAAGATAGTGAAGGTTGCATAACTGTGAATACACATACACCCAAAAACCCCACTGAATTGTATACTTTAAAAGGTAAGTTTTAGGATATACGCATTATACCTCAATAAAGCTGTTATTTAAAACAAGAGAGCGAGAAATGATTATTTGGATGCCAAGTTTGGATAAAAACTCCCTTTTAAATTGAGGCAGCATCTTCAAAAGTACTCTATTGATTATTAAAAGTTAGACACAGTATCATCTTCCCAATGCCCAAACCTTCTCTCTACAAGACATCCCCACCCCACCATGTCACTATTAATGGATAATCCATGACTTCTAAGCTAATTTGCATCTCCCTATAGAGAACCAGCTTGTCTCAATTAGGTGGGCACAGCACTACATTTCTCTGGAGCTGAAATGATGAGATACCAATAAATTAGTTCAAATTTAAGAAGCGATACTGACATAAAAAATATTATTATAACTCATACCACACACAAAATTAAATATTAGGTTGGCTAGAAACTTCGTTGGGTTTTTCCGTAAGATGGCTCTAGTAGTGCTTAGTTGTCTTTAACTTCATTAAAAACAATTTTGTTAGATTATATTGTGACATCTGTCATATCAACATGCATTTTTATTATTAATGTTGCTTTTTGCGATACGCGGGCTTCTCACCGTTGTGGCCTCTCTCGTTGCGGAGCACAGGCTCCGGACGCGCAGGCTCAGCGGCCATGGCTCACGGGCCCAGCCGCTCAGCGGCATGTTGGATCCTCCCGGACTGGGGCACGAACCCGTGTCGCGTGCATCGGCAGGCGGACTCTCAACCACTGCGCCACCAGGGAAGCCCTCAACATGCATTTAAAAAAAAATCAAAATTGGTAAATTTTTCTGTAGCCATTTTAATATTGAAGATGGAAGGAAAAAAAGCAACATTTTCGGCATATTTAAACTTTATTATTTCAAGAAAGGTAAAAACGCAACTGAAACACAAAAAAAGATTTGTCTGGTGCATGAAGATGCTGTGACTGATCAAACGTGTCAAAAGTGGTTTGTGCAGTTTCGTGCTGAAGATTTCTCACTGGACAATGCTCCAGGGTCAGATAGACCAATTGAAGTTGACAGCAATCAAATCGAGACATTAATTGAGAACAATCAACTTTATACCACACGGGAGATAGCGGACATGCTCAAAATATCCAAATCAAGCACTGAAAATCACTTACACCAGCTTGTTTATGTTAGTCGCTTTGGTGTTTGGCTCCCACACAAGTTAAGTGATTAAAAACCTTCTTGACCATATTTCCACATGCAAGTCTCTACGTAAAGGCAACGAATACATTCCATTTTTAAAACAAATTGTAACAGGAGGTGAAAATTGGATACCGTATAATAAGCAGGAATGGAAGAGATCATGGGGCAAGGGAAATGAACCACCACCAACCACACCGAAGGCTGGTCTTCATCCAAAGAAGGTGATGTTTATATGGTGGGATTGGAAGGGAGTCCTCTATTATGAGCTCCTTCCGGAAAACCAAATGATTAATTCCAAATACTGCTCCCAATTAGACCAACTGAAAGCAGCACTGGACGAAAACCGTCCGGAATTAGTCAACAGAAAATGCATAATCTTCCCTCAGGACAACGCAAGACCGCATGTTTCTTTGATGACCAGGCAAAAACTGTTACAGCTTGTCTGGGAAGTTCTGATTCATCCGCCATATTCACTAGACATTGCACCTTTGGATTTCCATTTATTTCAGTCTTTACAAAATTCTCTTAATGGAAAAATTTTCAATTCCCTGGAAGACTGTAAAAGGCACCTGGAACAGTTCTTTGCTCAAAAAGATAAAACATTTGGGGAAGATGGAATTATGAAGTTGCCTGGAAAATGGCAGAAGGTAGTGGAACAAAAGAGTGAATACGGGGCTTCCCTGGTGGCGCAGTGGTTGGGAGTCCGCCTGCCGGTGCGGGGGACATGGGTTCGTGCCCCGGTCCGGGAGGGTCCCACATGCCGTGGGGGGGCTGGGCCCGTGGGCCACGACCGCTGGGCCTGTGCGTCCGGGGCCTGTGCTCCGTGGTGGAAGAAAAAAAAAAAGGGTGAATAAGCTGTTCAATAAAGTTCTTGGTAAAAATGAAAAATGTGTCCTTTATTATTACTTTAAAAACCAAGGAATTTTTTTGCCAACCCAATATTTCTTGGGTCTAGTAAAATACATAAATTTATTTAGATTTTATGCTTGAGAAAGTGTTTCAGCAGTTCTTTGGAGTTTTAGGGTCTCATGGAATTGCCATTTCGCCATCCTTTTTTTCAGAGAAAGCATGGCCTTTTTGGATACATTTTGGATGCACTTCTGTCTTTCCAGGATACATGCAAGTTTCAGTGTTACTAGATTAATTATCAGATTATTTTGATAATCACAGTCAACTATGACCACTGGTGTTTTCTTATCTCCAAGGAGGCTTCTTTACTCACTGCCTTCCTCTAATTTCATAGGGATCTGGTGACTACACTGTCAGGAAGCTAGTGACTATTTCTTAGGAGATGATAGATTTTAGTGCTTAATTTCAGGTCATTGTTTGGATAAGCTTCAGCCATTTTTAGTAGTTCTGACTCATGCTCCCAGTGGTCACAGTGATTGACCTGTTATGGTAGTTCCCAAACTCAGGTATCATGTGACTCCCCTTCCTCCACTTCAAGGTCAGTCCAGTGTCACAGAAGCCTTGGTAAGTAGAGAAGACTAATGGAGGATCTCATAGGTGATGCTTTCCTGGTCCTTGCACTTGCGATTGACTTCTTTACCTCCATGGAAGTCTTCTCCAGTGAAGTCTTATACATAACAAGACTACTTAAATAGAGCAAGACTTTACACAGACATCAAAAATATTTTATACAGGTATCAAAAATACTAATTCTGAAGACTTTAGATAGAGAGATCTTGAAATAGAAATTTCTCGGCTGAATGGGAAAATGATCATGAAGAAAGAATTACACAAGATCATTCACAATGTTAACAGACCCCTAAAAATGGACACAAATCTGTAAACAAAGAAGGTATGGGGAGTGGATATAGACCAGAGAGACATGGGTGAGAATTCTGGCTTCCCACTTATCTGGTTCTATGACTTTGAGGAAGTCATTAACCTCTCTATGCTTCAGTTCCCTTTTTCTGTGATTTGAGTATAATACCAGTTATCTTTGAAGATTAGACTAGTATCTGGCATTTAATAGGACTCAACAAATGGCAGATGGTAGTAACAGCAGTTTTTTTTTCTAGTTTTGAACTAAGAGTATTAATATTGAAAGAAGCTTTTGTATGTAGAGATAAACAATCCTGTGTTTTAGACTGTAGAACAGCCAGATGTCTAGCTGGACACTGCCATGGAAGAGTCTATAATAATGAATTATTTAAAAGATGTTTTAAGATTTTTACTAGAAGTTCATAATACAAAAAAATTGTTTTAAAGAAATAGTAGCATTATCTCTAGCTGGGGATTCATTGGCATTTTATAATGTTATTTGAAAAATAGAGCAAAACAACTTAAGGACTGCAATCCTCACCTGTAAGAACTAAAAAGAATTGTTTCTCTGAAAGCAATGCTAATTTCTTCCACTCAGGGGCAGCCTAATAATTTCTCCTTGGCCAGATGTTTTGAATATTGTACATCTGTTGGAACCTACAAAGATTTAAAGAGAGCTGTCAACATGTTGTGAACAATTAGTCCACTTCTTAGTCCATACCAGAAAAGTTTTTAAATTTAACTAAGGTTTTTGGTCTCTGATAGATATGATATCTGTTAAGACATAACTAGATATTTAAAAACACAAAACCTGAAAAGTGGTTTCCAGTATAATAATGCTTTTAATGAAGCAAAACTACTCCCAAAAAGAGTGAGAAAAAAATTTAATTCTAAATTGTGAAAGTGAAATTTGAAACCCAAAGAAATTTTTTTGTACAAAGTCTTTAGAATTCCAATGAAAAATTAGTGTCCTTAGAAAGATAAAAGCAGATGTGGCACTCAAAAAATAAGAACAGGATGTGGTTTAAAAACCTTAGAAAACCAGAAAGAACTCTTGAAAATGTAAAATAGGAAAGCCAAAATTTTAAAAATTCAATAAAAGAGTTATAAGATTCAGTTTATGAAAGAAAACAGAGGAAAAATGACTTTCAAGTTTCAGCTCTATCATGTATAGAGCTTAGAAGTTATCATTCCTGTCCCTACAAAAAGAAAAGCCTAGATAAACTGAAAATCAACAACTTTTCATGGACACATCAAAAAACTGAGGTCACAGGACAAACCACAACTCTGAAATCTGGAGAGACAAGTATATCCAGAGAGAAAAAGATGATATATGCTTACCTGAAGCAGAAGTTGCTGGAGCCATAAACTGGTAAAACACTTAACTGGTAATTTTGATGAATTTCTGGAGGCTATGTGGACTATTGGACTGGTGTGTAAGTGAGAAACTTTGGAGGCCACTACACTTTTGTGGCTTTTGCTTCCAGGAACCCCACCAGGTTCTCATAGTAAAGACCCAAGAAAGATTCTTTGTGGTTCTGGCAGGGAAAGATGAGGAATGACCGTTATAAAATATGCCCAGGATCTTCTCCATGACAAAGAACCACTCTCTAGGTGAAAGTACATTGTCAGAGCCTTATCACAGCTTGGAAAAGCATTCCTTCTATTTTATTCTCCTTTAGCTTTTCTGTCTCACCTAATATGGGGGAAAAAGCATACTCAACAGGCATAAGGTCTTCAATAAAATAGATTTGTAAAGCTGAAACAAGGGAAGGAAGTAGAAGGTAGGATGGAAAAGCTATATCACTGAAGCAACACTTGTAAAGGTCACAGCCTGAAGACATAGACCCACTAAAAGACTGAGATGTAATCAGAAGATGGTAGAATGTTCCCCCTCCCCTATGCCACACAGATGGGGCTGCACAATAACAACTATGGACCACAGCTGAAACAGATGCAAGATACAGATTTTCTGAGGAGGAGTACTGAGAGAAGCCCAAAGTCAACAGGTGAGACAAAGACACTGCAGGAATTTGAAGTCTCTGGCACCAATATCTACAGGAAATATTTAAAACAGTTGAATTTCTAACCAGTTTAGTATTAATCCTCTAAAGACAAGAAAAGACACAGTCTAAAGAGATGCAATCAGCAGAACCAGATTCAGATGTGACATAGATATTGGAATTATCAGACAGGGAATTTAAATAACTATGATTATTGTTAAGTGCTATAATGGAAAAGATAGACTACATGCAAGAACAGATGGAGAATATAAGCAGAGAGGTAGAAACTCTAATAAAGAATCAAAAGGAAGTTGTAGAAATAAGAAACATAGTAACAGAAATGAAGAATGTCTTTGATGGACTCATCAGTAGTCACAACATGACTGAAAAAAAATCAGTGAGCCTCAATATATGTCAGTAGAAACTTCCCAACCTGAAATGCAAAGAGAGAAAAAAAGAAAGACAAGAAAACCAGAACATAATATCCAAGAAATGTGGGACAATATCAAAAGGGGTACTAGGCATATAATTAGAGTACGAGTAGGAGAAGAAAGTGAGAAGAAACAGAAGAATATGTAAAATACTAATGATCAAGACTTTCCAAAATTAATGCCAGACAAGCCACAGATCCAAGGAGCTCAGAGAACACCAAGAAGGATAAATGAAACTAAACAACAACCCCAAACCCCCACATATATAATTGTGCATCATATTAAAACTATAAAAACTGGGCTTCCCTGGTGGTGCAGTGGTTAAGAATCTGCCTGCTAATGCAGGGGACACAAGTTTGAGCCCTTATCTGGGAAGATCCCACATGCCGTGGAGCAAATAAGCCTGTGTGCCACAAATACTGAGCCTATGCTCTAGAGCCAGTGAGCCACAGCTACTGAGCTCACGTGGCACAACTACTGAAGCCCATGTGCCTAGAGCCCATGCTCTGCCACGGAGAAGCCACAGCAATGAGAAGCCCATGCACCACAAGTAAAGAAAGCCCACGTGCAGCAACAAAGTCCCAAGGCAGCCAAAAATAAATAAATAAAATTTTTTTAAAACTACAAAAACCAAAAACAAAAAAGATAATCTGAAAATAATCTTTGCAAAAAAGAATACATTATCTCTAGAGCAACAAGGATAAGACTTAGAGTAGACTTCTTGTCAGAAACCATGCAAGCAAGAAGAAAGTGGAGTGAAATATTTAAAGTGTTGGGAAAAAACAAAACAAAAAAAACACCGACCTGGAATTCTATATCCAGTGAAATTACTCTCCAAAAGTAAGGGATTAAAAAAAGATTTTCTCAGATAAAATCAAAACAAAACAAAAAACCCACAACAACAGAGAATTAATCACCAGAATAAATATTAAAAGGAGTTGTGTAACTATCCCTCCCCTTCCCCCTTCCCCCTTGGTAACCATAAGTTCGTTCTCTTAAGTCTGTGAGTCTGTTTCTGTTTTGTAAATAAGTTCATTTGTATCATTTGTTTTAGATTCCACATATAAGCAATATCATATGATATTTCTCTTTCTCTGACTTACTTCACTCAGTATGATGATCTCTAGGTCCAACCATGTTGCTACAAATGGCATTATTTCATTCTTTTTAATGGCTGAGTAATATTCCATTGTATATATGAACCACAACTTCTTTATCCATTCCTCTGTCGATGGATAGTTAGGGAGTTTGGGATTGACATGTACACACTGCTGTATTTAAAATAAATAACCAGACGTCCCTGGTGGCACAGTGGTTAAGAATCCACCTGCCGAGACATGGGATATGTGTTCAAGCCCTGGTCTGGGAGGATCCCACATGCCATGGAGCAACTGAGCCCATGAGCCACAACTACTGAGCCCGTGTACCACAACTACTGCAACCCATGTGCCTAGAGCCTGTGCTCCACAACAAAGAGAAACCACCACAATTAGAAGCCCACACACCACAACAAAGAGTAGCCCCCACTCGCCGCAACTAGAGAAAGCTTGTGCACAGCAACAAAGACCCAATGCAGCCAGAAAAATAAATAAATAAAATTTAAAATATAATTAAATAAATAAGCAACAATGACCTACTGTATAAAAAAAATGAAGAGGGGACAAGAGAATGATATAGATGAGATGAGACTGGCCATGTGTTGATAATTCTTAAAGCTAATTGATGGATTCATGAGGATTTATTACACTACTCCTTCCACTTTTGTGTTTGAAATTTTCCATAATAAAGTCTAAAAAAATGAAATAAAATAAACTGTAGACATGCCAATCTCAAAGGAGCCCATACCACAAGCAATCAGTACTTCACATTCTTACTAATGGTGATTTTAGTGAAATAAAATCTAGCATATTGAATTGATATTGTTAATTTTTTAATTCTATTTTTATACTGTGTTTTGATTTTGAAATTGGTTTAGATTTTATAATGGTAAAAATGTAATGAGATTAAGAAATTTCTATATAGTGTTAAGTTTGTACATATGTAAGCAATATTATAATAAAATTATTTTGACTCAAAAAAAAAAAGAAGTTCTGTAGGCAGAAGAAAAATAATACAGCTCAGAAACCTGCCACATAAAAATAAGGAATAGAATCAGGGAATAAATAAAAGTGAAATAAAACTTTTATTTTTCTTAATCTTAATTAAGTAAATTTAAGATATAACTTTTTAAAGCAATAATAGTAACAAGGTAGTGGGTCATTATAGCATGTATATAAATGAAATGAATGACAGTAATATCACAAAGGATAAGAGGGAGGAATTAGAAGTACTCTGTTTTTTTGTTTGTTTGTTTTTATTTTTTTGCGGTACACGGGCCTCTCACTGTTGTGGCCTCTCCTGTTGCAGAGCACAGGCTCCAGATGCGCAGGCTCAGCGGCCATGGCTCACGGGCCCAGCCGCTCCACGACATGTGGGATCTTCCCGGATCGGGGCACGAACCCATTTGCCCTGCATCGGCAAGCGGACTCTCAACCACCACTGCGCCACCAGGGAAGCCCAGAAGTACTCTGTTTTAAGGTATCTGCCCACGTGAAGTGACATAGTGTTATCTGAAAGTGTCTTAGACTAGTTAAAAATGTACGTTTTAAATTTCACTACAGTTTTTAAACAGAATAATTGATTGGTTAATAGAGGAGATAAAATGGAGTCATATAAAATATTCAATTAAAACAAGAGAAGGCAAAAAAGATAGGAGAAAAGAAGAAAAAAAAACAAATGCAATGAATAGAATACAGTTAAAAACATGGTAGATATTAATACAACTATATAAATAATCACTTTAAATGTGAATGTTCTAAATATGCCAATTAAAAGACAGATTATCAGAGTGAAAAAAAGACCTAACTTTTTGTTGTTTACAAGAAACCAACTTTAGAAAATTCCAGAAAGCATCCTCTAACACTGGACATGGTCACTATAAAGACAGATGAGCGCAAAGGCTATCTGCCTGAAGACATCTTTAGTCTGGTGAGCAAGAAGGTCCTGGTCACTGTTGAAGAAGATTACACCATCATGGAGGAATCAGTAGAGAATCATGACAAAAAAAAAAAAAAAAAAAAATCAAGCCTTAAAATATCATTCCCTGAAGAAAAAAAACCCACTATAAAGGTGAAGACTTTATTAACTTAATAGTAAAGGGACAGCAGCACAAAAGAAACCTGGAGTATCTATACTAATACCAGACAAAAAAGACTTTGGAACAAGAAAGATTATCAAAGTTAAAGAAGGGCATTGCACAATGATAAAGGCAGTACATAATGATGAATTCTCTGAGAAAACATAACAATATTAGATATGTATACACCTAACAAGAAAGTGTCAAAATATATGACAAAAACTGATAGAACTTGAAGACAAACCCATTTTATTAGAACAGGGACTTCAATACCCTTCCATTAGTAATAAATAGATCAAGCAAGCAGAAAAGCAGTAAGGATATAGGAGAACAGTGCTATCAACTACATCTAATTGATATTTATAGAACACTCCTCCCAATGACAGCAGAATACACAGTCTTCTCAACCATGAACACTCACCATGATAGACAACATTCTGGGCTGTAAAACAAACTTTAACAGATGTAAAAAAATAGAAATCATACAAAGAATGTTCTCAGGCTTCCCTGGTGGCACAGTGGTTGAGAGTCTGCCTGCCGATGCAGGAGACACGGGTTCGTGCCCCGGTCTGGGAGGATCCCACATGCCACGGAGCAGCTGGGCCCATGAGCCATGGCTGCTGAGCCTGTGCATCCGGAGCCTGTGCTCCACAACGGGAGAGGCCACAACAGTGAGAGGCCTGTGTACCGCAAAAAAATAAAAAATAAAAAGAATGTTCTCATACCACAATGAAATAGTGATAAGTGATAGAAATAAGTAATAGAAAGATAGCTGGAAAATTCACAAATATATGGAAATTAAATAACGCATTTCTAAATAATCCATGGGTCAAATAACAGGTCTTAAGAGAAAATAAAAAATACTTTGAACTAAATGAAAATACAACTTTTCAAAATTTGTGAGATGCAGCAACAGCAGGGATTAGAGGGGAATTTAAATCATTAGATTCATATATTATTGATCAAAGGATAAAGATTTAATATCAGTTATTTAGCTTCCATCTTAGGAAACTGAAGAAAGAAGAACAATTGAAGCCTAAAGCAAACAGAAGAAAATATATAATAAAAATTAGATCAGATGTGAATGAAATTGTTAAAAGAAAAACAATGGAGAAAATCAATGAAGCCAAAAGCTTGTTCTCTGAAAACATCAATTAAATTGATGAAGCTCTCATCAATCTAACCAAGAAAAAGTGAGAGAAGGCACAAATTATCAATATCAGAAAAGAAAAAGGGGTCATTAGTACTAATGTCAACACATTATAAGATTAATAAAGGAACACTATGAACAACTCAATACTGACAAATTTGACAACTTATCTGAAATAGACCAGTTCCTTTAAAGACACAAACAAGGAAAACACAAGGAGAAATAGATAATATGAATATCTATGAAAGAAATTGAAACAACACACAAAAAAGCGAGAACTGAATCCAAACATAACACTAAAAATAGTCATCAAATCAGAAAAGAAGAGAGCAAAAGAAGAAGAAAGGAACAAAAAAGAACTAGAAAACAATTTTTAAAATGCAGTAAGTACATACCTATCAATAATTACTTTAAATGTAAATTGACTATACTCCAATCAAAAGACATGGAGTGGCTGAATGCCTAATAAAACAAGACCCACCTATATGCTGCCACAAGAGACTCACTTAAGAGCTAAAGACAGACACAGACTGAAAGTGAGGGAATGGAAAAGATATTCTATGAAAATGGAAACAAAAAGCTGAGGTAGCAATACTTGTATCAGACAAAATAGACTCTAAAACAAAGACTGTAACAAGAGACAAAGAAAGGCATAATATGACAATAAAGGGATCAATCCAAGAAGGAGATATAACAATTGTAAATATATATGCACCCAACATAGGAACACCTAAAAGCATACAGCATACTAACAAACACAAAGAGAGAAATTGACAGTAACACAATAATAGTAGGGGACTTTTATACCCCACTTACATCAATGGATGGATCATCCAGAAGACAGAAAATCAATAAGGAAACAATGGTCTTAAACAACACCTTATAATGGGTGAACTTAATAGATATATATTGAACATTCCATTCAAAAGCAGCAGAAAACACATTCTTTTCAAGTGCATATGGAACTTTCTCCACGATAGATCACAAGCTAGGCCACAAAACAAGTCTCAATAAATTTAAGATTGAAATCATGTCAAGCATCTTTTCTGACCACAATGGCATGAGACTAGAAATCAACTACAAGGAAAAAAACTGCAAAAAACCACAAATCTATGGAGGCTAAAAAATGTGCTAATAAAGAACAAATGTGTCACTGAAGACATAAAATATTAGCAAGCCAAATACAACAATACATTAAAAGGATCATACACCATGATCAAGTGAGATTTATCACAAGGATGCAAGGATGGTTCAATATCCACAAATCAATCAACATCATATACCACTTTGACAAACTGAAGGATAAAAGTCATATTATCATTTCAATAAACGCAGAAAAGTCTTTGGAAAAAATCAAGCATCGATTTATGATAAAAACTCTCAATGAAGTGGATATACAGGGAACATACCTCAACATAATAAAGGTCATATATGACAAACCTACAGCCAACATCATATTCAATTGTGAAAAACTGAAAGTATTTCCTCTAAGATCAGAAACAAGACAGGGATGCCCACACTCACCCCTTTTATTCAATATAGTATTGGAAGTCCTAGCAACAGCAATCAGACAAGAAAAAGAAATAAAGGCATCCAAACCAGAAAGGAAGAAGTAAAACTGTGATTGCAGGTGAATGATACTATATATAGAAAATCCTAAAGATGCCGCCAAAAAAAAAAAAATTAGAACTAATAAATGAATTCAGTAAATTGCAGTATACACAATAAATGTACAGAAATCTGTTTCATTTCTATACACTAACAACAAACTATCAGAAAGAGAAATTAAGAGAACAATCCTGTTTACAATTGCATCTAAAAGAATAGCTAGGAATAAATCTAATTAAAAAGGTAAAAGACCTGTACTTGCAAAATTATAAGACACGGATGAAAGAAATCAAAGATGACACAAACAGGGGCTTCCCTGGTGGTGCAGTGGTTAAGAATCCGCCTGCCAATGCAGGGGACACGGGTTTGAGCCGTGATCCGGGAAGATCCCACATGCCACGGAGCAACTAAGCCCATGCACCACAACTAGTGAGCCTGCACTCTAGAGCCTGCGTGCCACAACTACTGAGCCTGTGTCCCACAACTACTGAAGCCTGTGCACCTAGAGCCCATGCTCCGCAACAAGAGAGGCCACCGCAATGAGAAGCCCATGCACCACAACGAAGAGTAGCCCCTGCTTGCTGCAACTAAAAGAAAGCCCGCGCACAGCAACGAGGACCCAACACAGCCAAAAATAAATAGATAGATGGATAGATAAATAAATAAGTGTATTTTTTAAAAAAAAGATGACACAAACAAATGGAAAGATATAGGATGCTCATGGATTGGAAGGATTAATACTGTTAAAATGACCATACTACCTGAGGCAATCTGCAGAGTCAATGCAATCCTTATCAAAATAACAAGGACATTTTTCACAGAACTAGAGCAAAAAATTCTAAAATTTGTATAGAAACACAAAAGATCCCAAACAATCTTGAGAAAGAAAAATAAAGCTTGAGGTATCATGCTCCCTGACTTTATACTACAATGCTACAGTAGTCAAAACAGTATGGTACTGGCACAAAAACAGACACATGGATCAAGGAACAGAATAGAGAGTTCAGAAATGGACCCACTCTCATATGGGCAATTAATCTATGACAGAGAAGGTAAGAGTATACAATGGGGGAAAGACAGCCTCACTCATCAATAAATGGTGTTGAGAAAAGTGGAAAGCTACATTCAAAATAATCAAACTGGGCTACTTTCTCACAGATATACAAAAATAAACTCAAAATAGATTAAGACTTAAATATAAGACCTGAATCCATAAAACTCCTAGAAGAAAACCGAGGCAGTATGCTCTTTGACATCAGTCTTAATAATAATTTTTTTGGATCTGTTTCCTCAGGCAAGGGAAACAAAAGCCAAAATAAGCAAATGGGATGCCATCAAACTGAAAAGCTTTTGCACAGCAAAGGAAACTATCAACAAAATGAAAAGGCCACTTACTGAACAGGAGAAGATATTTGCAAATGATATATGTGATAAAGCATTCATATCCAAAATATACAAAGGACTCATACAACTCAACATCAAAAAAAAATCTGATTTTAAAACGGGCAGAGATTCTGAATAGGCATTTTTCCAAAGAAGAAAAACAGGTGGCCAAAAAACACATAAAAAGATGATCAGCGTCACTAATTATCGGGGAAATGCAAATCAAAACCACAATGAGATATAACCTCACTCCTGTCAGTATAGCTGTTATCAAAAAGACAACAAATAATAGGTGTTGGTGAGGATGTGGAGAAAAAGGAAGAACCCTTGTGTACTGTAGTAGGAATGTAAACTGGGGCATACTTTATGGAAAACAGTATAGAGATTTCTCAAAAAATTAAAAATAGAAGTACCATATGATCCATCAATTCCACTTCTGGGTAAATACCAAAGAAAACAAAAGCACTAATTCAAAAAGCTACGTGAACCCCTATGTTCATTGCATTATTTTCACAAGTCAAGATTTGGAAGCAACCTAAGTGTCCATCAATAGATGACTGGTTAAAGGAGATGTGGTATATATACACAACAGAATATTATTCAGCCATTAAAAATGAATAAAATCTTGCCATTTGCAAAAACATTAATGGACCTATAGGGTATTATTATGCTTAGCAAAATAAATCAAACAGAGGAAGACAAATATAATTTCACTTACATGTGGAATCTAAAAAAACCCCAAATGAATAAACATAACAAAGCAGAAACAGACTCATAGATACAGAGAACAAACATGTGATTGCCAGATGGAAGGAGGGTGGGGATATGAGTAAAATAGGTAAGAGAGATTAGGAAATACAAACTTCTAGTTATAAAAGAGATGAGTCAAAGGGATAAAATGTACAGCATGGGAAATATAGTCAGGGATATCATAATATCTTTGTATGGTGACAGATGGTAACTAGACTTATTGTGGTGATCATTTCATAATGTATAAAAATATTGAGTCACTATGTTGTACATCTGAAGCTAGTATAATATTGTAAGTCAATTATATATAAGTAAAAAATAATATGATTTGAAAGATACTAAAACAATCTTGAAAAAGAAGAACATGGTTGGAGGACCACTAATTCCAATCTCAAAACTTACAGCAAAGTTGTAGAAATCAAGATAGTATGGTACTTGCATAAGGATATACATATAGAAAAATGAAATAGATTTGAGAGTCCACAAATAAACCCATGTGTCTATAGTCAACTGATTTTCTACAAGAATGCCAAGATAATTCAATGGGGAAGAACAGTTTTTTCAACAGATGGTGTGGGGCACCTGGATATCCACATGTAAAAAAAATGAAATTAGCCCCTCACACCATATGCAAAATTTAACTAAAAATGGATCAAAGACCTAGGGGCTTCCCTGGTGGCGCAGTGGTTGAGAATCTGCCTGCTAATGCAGGGGACATGGGTTCGAGCCCTGGTCTGGGAGGATCCCACATGCCGCGGAGCAGCTGGGCCCATGAGCCACAGCTACTGAGCCTGCGCATCTGGAGCCTGTGCTCTGCAACAAGAGAGGCCACGATAGTGAGAGGCCCGCGCACCGCGATGAAGAGTGGCCCCCACTTGCCACAACTAGAGAAAGCCCTCACACAGAAACGAAGACGCAACACAGCAAAAATAAATTAATAGATTAATAAACTCCTACCCCCAACATCTTCTTTAAAAAAAAGGATCAAAGACCTAGATGAAAACTAAAACATAAAACTGTTACAACAAAACATAAGGGTAAATCTTTCTGATATTGGACTAGGCAATGGTTTCTTAGGTATGACGCCAAACGCACAAACGACAAAGAAAAAGTAAATAACTTGGACTTCATCAAAATTTAACACTTTTATGCTTCACACCATCAAAAAAGTAAAAAGACAATGTGTGGAATGGGAGATACTTTTACAAATCATTTATCTGATAAGGGACTAATATCCAGAATACATAAAGAACTCTTAACACTAAACAATAAAAAGACCAACAACACAATTTTTAAAATGGGCCAAACATTTAAATATACAGTAAGTCCTCTACATACAAACCTTCAAGTTGCGAACCTTCAAAGATGTGAATGTGCATTCCATCAACATCAGGCGCGAGTGAAATTGCAGCTTGCCCTCCATCTCCTATTGCTGACAATCCTTCAGCTCTACCATCTCCCACCTCCTCTCCCTTCTCCAGTCAGTAACTCTTCTTTCCTCTTCACTCGATTCCAGTCCCCGTATGCTAGCTGTGGTACTGTACTACTGTACTTTTCAAGGTACTGTACTGTAAGGTTAAAAATGTTTATTTTTTGTTTTTTCTATATATTATTTGTGTGAAAAGTATTATAAACGTATTAAAGTACAGTACTATATAGCCAACTGTGTCACTTGGGTACCTAAGCTAACTTTGTTGGACTTACAAACAAATTAGACTTATGAATGCGTTCTCAGAACAGAACTCATTCATATGTAGGGGACTTACTGTACATTTCTCCAAAGGAGATATACATATGTCCAATAAGTATATGAAAAGATACTCAACATCCCTAGCCATCAGGAAAATGAAAATCAAAGCCACGCTAAGATACCACTTCACATGCATTAGAATGGCTATATTTTTTTAAAAAAACAGAAAAAGAACAAGTGTTGGCAAGGATGTGGAGAAATTGGAACCTTCATACACGCTGGTGGAAGTGTAATATGGTGCAGCCACTTTGCAAAACAGTCTGACTGTTCTTGAAAAATTAAACATAGAGTTTCTATATGACCCAGCAATTCTGCTTCTAGGTATATAGCCAAGAGAAATGAAAATATATGTCCACACAAAAACTTGTACATGGATGTTCATAGCAATATTGATAATAATCAATGAATGGGAACACTGCAATGTTCCCATTGGAGAAATAAATGGAGAAATAAAATGTGGTTTATCCAAACAATGTAATATGATAATGTAAGAAAAATAGTTAAGTTCTGATACATGCTACAACATAGATGAACCTTGAAAAGATCACACTAAATGAAAAAAGCCAGTCACATATTATTTTATTCTATTTATATGAAATGTCCAGAATAGGCAAATCTCTGGAGACAGAAAGCATATGAATGGTTTCCCAGGAATGAGGGCTTTAGGGGTACATGCAGGGTGACTTCTAGGGAATGTCATTTCTTATTAGGGTGATGAAAATGTTCAGAATTGATTGTGGTGATGGTTGCACAATTCTGGTAGTAAACTAAAAACCTATGAATTGCATAATTTAAATGTATTACATAGTATGTGAATTACTGTTGTAAAAAATATTTAAAGGATAAGCAGAAGTTAGCTACATAAAGAATGAAAGAACAATGTGGGCAGAGGGTCTAAAGCAGGAAGGAATATGACTTACTAGAGCAATTTTTTTAAAAGGCCAGTGTAATGGGAGTACAAAAATAAGGATGAAAATACAGAGTAGGTAGAAGCTATATCTTGTAGAGTTTTGAAGACTTTGTTAAGGATTTAGGCTGAGATGTTAAATGTAAATATTTTTCTATTTTTCAATAACAGTGTGGCAAAGACTGCCAGTTACCTTCCTTTATAGTTAACCTTTCATCCTTAGTAAGAAAATCTCTGTTTTTAGCTGGGCATATCATTAAGCTTCTGTAGAAGCTAAATGCAACCATGTGGCTAAATTCTCATCAATCAGAATTAAGTTATATTTTTGTATGGTCAGTGCCCAAAGCCATGAGTGACACACAGTGGTGCTCCAAACATCTTTGTTGAATGAGTATGAGATTTCCATGAAGTCTGCTGAAATAGGATAGGAGGTACATCACTATCCCTTTCTGCAACCTCCTGAATCAAACACAGATGTGGTAACTGGAGTCTTAGCAACTATCTTGAACTAAGGATGAAGACCTCACAACACGCTCTATTGATGTCATGGTAGTGAACTGAGGAGTCCCGACAACTACATGGAACCATTCCATACTAGAGTGCCTGGCTCCCAATTTGTCTTTGGACATATTCTTAAAAAAGCACAACCTTCGGAGACTGAACCAGGAAGAAATAGAAAACATGAACAGACCAATCACAAGCAATGAAATTGAAACTGTGATTTAAAATCTTCCAACAAACAAAAGCCCAGGACCAGATGGCTTCACAGATGAATTCTATCAAACATTTAGAGAAGAGCTAACACCTATGCTTCTCAAACTCTTCCAAAATATAGCAGAGGGAAGAACACTCCCAAACTCATTCTACAAGGCCACATCACCCTGATACCAAAACCAGACAAAAATGTCATGAAAAAAGCAAACTACAGACCAATATCACTGATGAACACAGATGCAAAAATCCTCAACAAAATACTAGCAAACAGAATGCAACAGCACATTAAAAGAATCATGCACCATGATCAAGTGGGGTTTATCCCAGGAATGCAAGGATTCTTCAGTATACACAAATCAATAAATATGATACACCATATTAATAAACTGAAGGATAAAAACCATATGATAATCTCAATAGATGCAGAAAAAGCTTTCAACAAAATTCAACACCTATTTATGATAAAAACTCTCCAGAAAGTAGGCATAGAGGGAACTTACCTCAACATAATAAAGGCCATATATGACAAACCCACAGCCAATATCATTCTCAATGGTGAAAAACTGAAACCATTTCCTCTAAAATAAGGAAGAAGACAAGGTTGCCCACTCTCACCACTATTATTCAACATAATTTTGGAAGTTTTAGCCACAGTCAATCAGAGAAGGAAAAGAAATAAAAGGAATCCAAGTCAGAAAAGAAGAAGTAAAGCTGTCACTGTTTGCAGATGCCATGATACTATACATAGAGAATCCTAAAGATGCTACCAGAAAACTACTAGAGCTAATCAATGAATTTGGTAAAGTAGCAGGATACAAAATTAATGCACAGAAATCTCTTGCATTCCTATACACCAATGATGAAAAATCTGAAAGAGAAATTAAGGAAACAATCCCATTTACCATTGCAACAAAAAGAATAAAATACCTAGGAATAAACCTACCTGAGGAGACAAAAGACCTGTAGGCAGAAAACTATAAGACACTGATGAAAGAAATTAAAGGTGATACAAACAGATGGAGAGATATACCACGTTCTTGGATTGGAAGAATCAACATTGTGAAAATGAGCATACTACCCAAAGCAATCTACAAATTCAATGTAATCCCTATCAAACTACCAATGGCATTTTTCACAGAACTAGAACAAAAAATTTCACAATTTGTGTGGAAACACAAAAGACCCTGAATAGCCAAAGCAATCTTGAGAAAGAAAAACGGAGCTTGAGGAATCAGGATCCCTGACTTCAGACTATACTACAAAGCTACAGTAATCAAGACAGTATGGTACTGGCACAAAGACAGAAATATAGATCAATGGAACAGGATAGAAAGCCTAGAGGTAAACCCACACACATATGGTCATCTTATCTTTGATAAAGGGGACAAGAATATACAATGGAGAAAAAAGACAGCCTCTTCAATAAGTGGTGCTGGGAAAACTGGACAGCTACATGTAAAAGAATAAAATTAGAACACTTCCTAACACCATACACAAAAATAAACTCAAAATGGATTAAAGACATATATGTAAGGCCAGACACTATAAAACACTTAGAGGAAAACATAAGAAGTACACTGTTTGACATAAATCACAGCAAGATCCTTTTTGACCCACATCCTAGAGAAATGGAAATAAAAACAACAATAAACAAATGGGACCTAATGAAACTTAAAAGCTTTTGCACAACAAAGGAAACCCTAAACCAGATGAAAAGACAACCCTCAGAATGGGAGAAAATATTTGCAAACAAAGCAACTGACAAAGGGTTAATCTCCAAAATATACAAGCAGCTCATGCAGATCAATATCAAGAAAACAAACAACCCAGTCCAAAAACGGGCATACGGGCTTCCCTGGTGGCGCAGTGGTTGAGAGTCCACCTGCCGATGCAGGGGACACGGGTTTGTGCCCCGGTCCGGGAGAATCCCGCATGCTGTGGCACAGCTGGGCCCATGGGCCATGGCCGCTGGGCCTGCGCGTCCGGAGCCTGTGCTCCGCAGCGGGAGGGGCCACAGTGGTGAGAGGCTGCATACGCAAAAAAAATAAAAATAAAAAATAACGGGCAGAAGATCTAAATAGACATTTCTCCAAGGAAGATATACAGATGGCCAACAAACACATGAAAGGATGTTCAACATCACTAATCGTTAGAGAAATACAAATCAAAACCACAATGAGGTATCAACTCACACCAGTTAGAATGGGCATCATCAGAAAATCTACAAATAACAAATGCTGGACAGGGTGTGGAGAAAAGGGAACCCTCTTGCACTGTTGGTGGGAATGTAAATTGATACAGCCACTATGGAGAACAGTGTGGAGTTTCCTTAAAAAACTAAAAGTAGAATTACCATATGACCCAGCAATCCCACTACTGGGCATATACCTAGAGAAAACCATAATTCAGAAAGACACAAGCACTCCAATGTTTATTGCAGCACTATGTACAATAGCCAGGTCATGGAAGCCACCTAAATGCCCATCAACAGATGAATGGATAAAGAAGACGTGGTACGTATATACAATGGAATCTTACTCAGCCATAAAAAGGAACCAAACTGGACCATTTGTAGAGACGTGGATGAATCTAGGACTGTCATACAGAGTGAAGTAAGCCAGAAAGAGGAAAACAAATATCGTATGTTAACGTATATATGTGCAACCTAGTAAAATGGTACAGATGAACCAGTTTGCAGAGCAGAAATTTAGACACCGATGTAGAGAACACACATATGGACACCAAGGGAGGAAAGCGGCGGAGGGGTTGGGGGGGCGTGGTGGGATGAATTTGGAGATTGGGATTGACATGTATACACTAATATGTATAAAATGGATAACTAATAAGTACCTGCTGTATAAAAAAATAAATGAAATTCAAAAATTAAAAAAAAAAAAGGAAAAGAAACTGGGCTTCCCTGGTGGCGCAGTGGTTGAGAGTCCGCCTGCTGATGCAGGGGACACGGGTTCGTGCCCCGGTCTGGGAAGATCCCACATGCCGTGGAGCGTCTGGGCCCGTGAGCCATGGCCGCTGAGCCTGTGCGTCTGGAGCCTGTGCTCCGCAATGGGAGAGGCCACAACAGTGAGAGGCCCACATACTGCAAAAAAAAAGAAAGAAACTAACACAACATTGTAAATCAACTATACTCTAATATAAAATAAAAATTAAATTAAAAAAGAAGACGTGTTTTATATGTGTGTGTGTGTATACACACACACACACACACACACACACACAATGGAATATTACTCAGTTGTAAAAAACAGAATGAAATGTTGCCATTTACAACAACATGCGTGGACCCAGAGAATATAGTACTTAGTGTAGGAAGTCAGACAGAAAAAGACAAGTACTATATGTTACCACTTATATGTGTAATCTAAAAAATAAAACAAACAAATATATATAACAGAACAAATAGATTCACAGATATAGAGAACAAACTAGTTGTTCATTGGGGAGAGAAAGGGGGAGTGGCAAGATAGGGGTATGGGATTAACAGCTACAGACTACTATGTACAAAATAAAAAAGCAACAAGAATATATTGTACAGCACAGAAAAATATAGCCATTATTTTGTAGTAACTTTAAATGGAGGATAATCTATAGAAATACTGAATTACTATGTTGTTCACCTAAAACTAATATGATATTGTATATCAACTATACTGTAATTAAAAAATGAAAAGGAGATATTCATGGATACAAACACACTTTCATGTAACCTTTTCAAAAATATTAAATCCCGTAGACATACATTTGTAACAACCTGAGAAGATCCTCTTTTGTCAGTGGAGATAAAACAGATTTCTCAAAAGAAATATCTTTGAGTGGATCATTGATAATAAAAATAAACTAGTTAAGTCTTCTCTTTTTAAAGCCATGAAGAATTTACAAGGCTAATTGGAAGGACCAGCCTTCTTCCAGCCCCTTTTGCTGAAAAGAAGAGTCCCTCGTGTTTCCTAACAGTTCTTTGCTGACTCTTTTGCCAATCCCCTTACCCCCACTAAAAGAAAAAAAGGCCAGGATAGTTAAAGTCTCAAAAACTGATTTTAGATTTGCTAGAAAAATGTTGTGAAGTATTTTTCTTGCCAACAGAGTTTAATCTAAATGATGATTGAATAATATAAACTCAGTATCACACTTGACTCCAGTTTATTCACTTCCTTTGCCTTAAAACATTTTCTGCATTAGTATTCTTCCTTCATTTCCATTAATTTTGTGGCTTGTTGTGTGTTCTCACACTCCTGAATCCGGAGCCCTTTAGCATTATTACCCAGCCCTTTAGCATTATGTTATTTTATGTATATGCTAATTTTATTTTTTATGAAAAATTTCAAAAATATTCAAAAATAAATTGCATAAGGAACACCCATTTACCTATCACCCTGCTTTAACAGTTATCACATGCTCATCCCATTTCACCTATACAACCACCTACTTCCCACCACCACCTTCTCCCTCATATTCTTTTAAAGCAAATTGTTTCATCTGTAAGTATATTTTGCTTTTGCCGACGTAACCAGCTCTGTTATGTTTCTTCCTTGGGTTCTTCATGCAATTTCCATCAGACAGTTTTTAGTTCTTCTGCAGGAGTTGTATCTTCTACTTTGAACTTTCCATCTGCATGTAATGAATGATTGAATCTAGCTGGAATTCAATGCATGCCAAGTGCAATATCTACATACAAAAATCCAGAATGGAGCTAATGGGAAAAATAAAACTCGGACAACACAGCAAGAACAATAGTACCACATAGTGAGCCATCTGTGTGTTGAAGAGAACCTATAATATTGTGTAAAATAAATGTTTAGGGAATTGGTTAGCCAGTAGGTCCTTAAAACCTTGCATTTTTGTGTTACATACTATTTTAAAACAGTAAAACCCAACCACATTTTATATATTAAATCACGTAAATGTATTAGATCATCAATGTCTTAGTTAATGGATTTGCATTTTATCTGCTAGGAATTTGAAACTTTCTCTTAAGACTATTGTAACTTTCTGCAGCCACGTCACCCCTTGTTCCTCAAGCTTCTCTGAGGTAATTTGTATGCCTGTTCAAGAACCCTGCCTTAGTCTCCCTACGCTCAAAGCAATAGCACCACCGTGTGGTAAGATTAAAAGGTTTCCTCACACTAGCACATACAAATTTTTACAGCTGTTCTTAACGTGCTAAGTAACTCTTTAGCACTCTGGTGAAGCTTTGGATTCCTTCTCAGATTAATAGTTGTAAATCCATAAAATACAGTACATAGAATTACAAAGGGGACCACTTATATAAAAATACTGTTACAGCCAGGTATCCCCAGACTCCAGTCAATAAGCCATAATATGTTTATGTTACGTTTCCTTCAGAAGCAGCTCTTCTCTATTATTCTTGTAATTAAGGATTGTAATTCTAGTTGTGTTTGCAGGTAGGCCTTCAGGACTCGCATAATGATTTTTCCTTCATTTCTATGAATATTTATATGCTCTATAAGAAGGGACAGGATTAGAGTCTGAACAGTGAAAAAATGTTGGGTTTTGTATCCAGGTCCTCTAAATACCTGAAATTTAGATACTCTAAGAAAGGATGGATTTCACAGGGTGCTTCTGAAAGTGTGGTCTTGGAGCATAAGGGCTTACCCTGTGTGCCTTTATGGGACCTACAAAGTGGGGCAAACTGGACAGTTAATGCTCTGATACAGCTCTGCTGGGTGATTCCGCTCTGGAGGGCTCAGAACTAATTTCTTCCTCAGAGGGCTAATGGAGTAGCTCTATGTACCATTAGACGGCACTGTGAGGACTCTGTTGCCAGCCAGGTGAGGGGTGACTGTTGGTCAGTTTCTAGGAGGTTCAGAGCCAAATGCTAACATCACACAGGTACAAACTCATAATGGAATCACAGCACTTACTAATATCTTTCCTCTTATTTTTAGAAAAGACTGTGTGTATACATGTGTGTGTGCTTATTATGTATATTCATGTGTGATTAGAGAAAGGAAACTAACATTTTTTTGTTCGTTTCATTGAGTATTTTTTTAGTACCTGTTATGTTAGGCATTGTGCTACTACAGCAGGATTAAATTTTAGACCCCAAATAAGGGTATGTCAGAAAGATTACAGTTGTGTTTAATCAAATTGTTAGTTTCTACTCCAAATATATATATATATATATCTTTTTAATCAGGAGGAAAATAAATTTTTAAAATCTCTATGCCCCATATTGCTCAGTCATTATTGAGCCTCTCTCTGTATCAGACACCTGGAACCCCACTTCACATCCTCTAACCCTCAACTCCGATTCCAGCCATGGCTGTGGTAAACAGGTTCCTGCAGGCTTCCTCCCTCTTTGCACTGAAAGTGCCTCCCCTCAAGCCTGTGCCTAGTTTCCCTCACTTCCTGCCTCAGGGCTTCTCTGATTCCTTTTTGTGAGTGCTCGTAGGTGCCTGCTCAGCTCTCACATACATGCAAACCAGAGAGGTTAGTGTCCCAACTGATGGGAGGCAGGAGCAGAAGAATAAACAGTTCTCCCTCTTGTTCCTAGTCCTCTCTGGGGGGACAATTCTGATTTGAAACCATGCCAGTAACCAATTCAATAATGCAACCTTTTATTGACTTCCCCTCATTTCCTGTGCTGAACTCCTGTTCCATGAGATTACTTCTCAAATAAATTACCTACACCCCAGCCTTTGTCTCAAGCTGTGATCTCAAAGGACTACAGGCAAAGACACGCTCCCATCCAACTGAGTTATACAAAAGGTTCAATGGGTCTTATAAGAAAAAAATAAATGGAGAAACCACTCCGGGCTTTGGTCCACACTTTGGACCACCAACTAAGATGCTCATTACTCAAGCCCAAATAGTCCCTTGGAAGTATGCAAGTATGGGAGTGTGCTCCTTTGGGGCACAGTAATATTTACAAGTCTGGGAGCCAGGTATTAGCATATAGTTTCACATGTACTCCACACACCTGTGGAGATCCAACTTCCAGAAGAACAGTAGTTCCCCCATCCTCATGGAACATTCTTCATCCTTTCCCTAAATTGGGGGGAAATGTCCACTTCCTCTCTGTTCCATTTCATTCCTTGTAAGGATACCCACTCCCCTCCCACCCCACTCATACTTAAAACAATCTCCTTGATGAGTTTAAGCTTTCACGAAACATAGGAAAAACAACTTTGTCTTCAAACAACAGCTTTCTTCCTTATAATAACTCCCAAGGAAGAGATACACAAAGGACCTTCTTGGAAAATGAAGATGGGGAAAATATAGAGAAAAAAAATCCCACATGAATTAATATTGCAAAAAAAACTCTCCATTTATATTTTGTCTCATTTGGATGTCACAATGACCCAGTGAACTAAGTCTTATTATTCCCCATTGAAAATGAGCAAACTGTGGATTGAAGAAGTTCAGTAATTCTCCCCAAAGTCTCACACCTCCTAAGTGGTGAAACTCAAATTTGAATCTCTCTACCTTCCAGGTCCTTTCCATTATTAATGCTATGTAATCAGGATGGACAGTTTAATTTTGATTCTTGGCCTTCAATCCTCAATTTCTGTTTCCTTTATCAAGAAGAGTCTTGCTTATTGAATGTTCATTTGTCATTGGTATCTCCCATCTGTCTTGTTCTGTAGAATTAATCTTCACAGGAAAACTGCATTGACTAGAAATATTTCAAGAAATTAACTGGTGTTGCTTTAGCTTTATCTTGAGATACAAATATAAACAGGAAAGCACTTACATTCGGGGCCAGCCATGAAATTTCTGCAACTGTCACTCATCACAGATGCCAAAACAGAACCTGGAAACTTCCCCCACAAGCCGGAGGGAGATTCCCTATAAGCACAGTTTTCAGCAGCTGGAAAGTATAATTTTATGAGCCTTCCAGATCTTCTCTGAGTCTGAATGACTTTTAATGGACAGATGCAAGCAGTATGGTTAGTTGGAATCCTCCACCACAGCAGCAGTGGGACCAGATACCACTAATTCTAGAGTGCTGGCTCTGTTTTAAGCCTTGTGGGTTTTGCAGCAGCTGTGAGCTGTGCTGTGAGGAGCCAGATAGGACTTTTCCTGGCTCTGAAGCTTCAGGTCACTATATAATTGGCTCTAGATGATCTATATGGAAACATAGACATGCTCAGGAACTTAAAGCCTTTACCAGACCATCACATTCCCCATTTTTTATACAAGTAATGCAAGAATATATTGCTACAAAAGTTCAAACCATACAGAAATATATGGAGTAAAAAGTAAAAGTCCTTTCCCCCAACCTCAAAGGCATTCACCTCCTAGAAGTAACCACTGTAACAAATTGGTATATATACTATACATTTTCCTGCACATGTTTTATACACACATATAGGTGTTTTACAAAATGGAATTGAACCAATGACATTGAACCCTGCCTTTTTCACTTGACAGTATAATTGATGGATTGTTGCCACTGTGGATTCCTGGTTTCTAATTTCAACTGGAGAAAAGTTTTCAATTCTTTTTTTTTTTTCCTTTTCAATTCTTAAAGTTATCTTTGTTCAACTCCTTTATCCTGCACTCCTCACTCCCGTGGCTTCTCCAAAACCTTTGACTTTTTCCTCAAACACTCACTGCCTTACTTAAGGCCAATAGTCTCGCCAAGAAAATAGAGATCATCGTCTTTTAAAAAAGTCGTTCAGTTACTGCCTATCTACCACCTCAACTGCAAGCTTACCTCACATGCATTCTCTTTCAGGCTCTCCTCCTTTGCAATAGAAGTGTCCATTCTTTTCCTTAAGATCTATCCCCTCTACTTGTACTCTGAATGGTGTATATTCCCACACCAGGGGCATTTTGAAAGCCAAAAAGACTAACTTCCAGTCTTGTTCTGCCCTTTCTAGCTGTGTGACCTCAGACAAGTTACCTAAGTTCTCTGGGCCTAGGAAAGGTTCTGTTCCCATTGTCAATGAATGATTTATAATGACACTAATCTAAAGGGTTTTTTTATTGTCCTCTAAGAATACTCATTGTTCCAGCCATTATTCTATCTATTCATATAACATTTTCATTAATTTTATTGATACATTTTCTTCATTAAAAAAATGCATAGGTAAAGACCAAGTAAATGCCACAAACATAGAATGTTGCACTAAATCTCTATGTAAATCAACATCTTCAAAATAAGTTAGAAATCTAAGAAACTTTACAGGAAAACAAAAAGAACCCAAAGAACATAGAGCCACATTTTCTTATCAGTCTGTCACTTTATTGTTATTAAAACAATAACCAGGGCTTCCCTGGTGGTGCAGGGGTTGAGAGTCCGCCTGTCAGTGCAGGGGACACGGGTTCGTGCCCCGGTCTGGGAGGATCCCACATGCCACGGAGCGGCTGGGCCCGTGCGCCATGGCCGCTGAGGCTGCGCGTCCGGAGCCTGTGCTCCGCAGCGGGAGAGGCCACAACAGTGAGAGGCCCGCGCACCGCAAAAAAAAAAATAAATAAAACAATGACCAGGATGAATAATAGGAAACCTACTATAATGTGATTGACTACAATTTCTGTAAAAGCTTTCTGTTAAATGACTCCCAAAACTATAGCTTAGGAATTTGAAAAGGACCCTTAAGAGGGCTCACCTAGTCCAAAGCATAGAGTCGGTCTTTCCAACATTATTGCTACACTTATCATGGTAGGAAGAAAACTCCACATGCAATTCTGTCTAGATGATTCTGTTCTTAAAATAGGATTTAAATTCACTGAGGAAAGCTGTTGTCTTGGGTGCTCCTTTTTCAAAGGAAGATACTTTTTCTTGAGAAGTCTCTGGGAAAATGAACTTTTTTTTTTAACCCTTCTCTTATATTTAGGCTTGTTGTGTTGGCTAATCTCTAGGAGATTGTGTGGTAGGTTTCTGCTATCTGTGAGTTGTGGTAGCTTCATCAGCACTCTTAAGAATTCTCATCCAAGGTGCTGGTATCATTGATAGTAGAGTCCACTGTTTAATGAATGAGTTATCCAGAGATTCACCTGCCATGGGATCTCATGCAAAACTTGTCACCTGCTTTTGTGCATAGCATTCCTTTCACCATGCTGTTTCACCACTTTTCTGACAACCGATGTTATCGCTATTTGCCTTTAGGTTCAAGGTGCTTTCTTTCATGCCACATCTCTCCATAGATTCGGGTAGGAAGTTGTGATGCATGAGTCTGGATGTCCTGGAACCACACCTTAACTAATGTAGAGTAAAATCTGGGAGCAGTTCCCTCACCCCTGTCCAGGGTGTGTGCTGCTGCCATCATGTCCCAGCTGTGTGACCTTGGCCAAGACACAAACCCGTCAGGCTTCAGATGCCATATTTTCATAGCTGCAGCCTGAGGGGCAGGCCTGTAGTTAAACACACATCTACACATCTAAGGGCTGACTGTAATCCTCTCCAGAGACCCCAGAGGGCAGGTGCTATCTTCCTGCTCTCCCTCTGCCATGCTCCAGAGTACAGGACCCCAGATTTTGCAACTCAAGGTACATCTACTGTGAAAAACATGCACCTCATTTGTGTCTTCTTTTGGATAATGGAGGGGAAACTGCACACACGTCTGGCATAAGATTTTTGTGGCTGCCACCCAGGGGACACCTCGAGATTGCTTGGCTCATGGCCAGCAGAGCCTGTACTTTTGGGTCTCCTGGGACTGCAACAAACGGAGAGACAGTTCTTGGCTGGCCACCACCCCGAGGGCACAGAACAGAAAGAGTGGACAGATACACCACTGTCCCTCTGTGACAGAGGCCTACCTGCTTGTCCTGGAGCCTGGCATGAGGGGAAGAACCTCTGGCACACGTCTGGAGGCCCACTGAGATGCCCTCTGGGAAGGAAGTCTCTCCCAGAGTCTCCCTCACTCCAGGCACATAGAGCCATATTTTAATACACAGTATATGTAGTGTGTACATATAATATATCCTCTTTTTCTCACTGAAACATTTCAACACATCTTAAAATATCATGGCTTATTTAACAATTATTCTACCCATTGTTGGGTTATTTTCATTTTTTTAATACTCTTAACATACATCTATTGTGAAAAATATGCACCTCATTTTTGTCTTCTTTTGTATCATCCACTTAGGATCTATTGTTCAAAGTGGAATTTCTGCATCAAAGACTTTTTAACCACCATTCTAGATTCTCAGCTAATAATCAGGGGCCACCAGCAATAGATTTATTTTCCAACAATCCACCAGTGCTGTGTTGTTCCTGTAATTTATCTTAGTTATGTGGAGATGTGGTTGTGCCTTTAGTTTGCTTTGTTTTAATTACTACCCAAATTGAATATTTTTTCTCGTCAAGATTTATAGTCTATATTTCTTTGTTGATAAATCATCTGCTCTGGCCATTTATCAAGTAGGATATAAATCTTTTGTTTTTTGTTTTGCAGTACGTGGGCCTCTCACTGTTGTGGCCTCTCCCGTTGCGGAGCACAGGCTCCGGACGCGCAGGCTCAGCGGCCATGGCTCACGGGCCCAGCCGCTTCGCGGCATGTGGGATCTTCCCGGACCGGGGCACGAACCCGTGTCCCCTGCATCGGCAGGCGGACTCTCAACCACTGCGCCACCAGGGAAGCCCATCTTTTGTATTTTTTATTCTTTTATTTTTCAAATAATTTCACATTCTATAAATTATTCTAAAAGGATTTTATTGGTTTTGATCTTATATTTTTGTATAAATATATTTGCATGAATTAGCATGTTGAGGATAATAATATTTTCATGTTTTAAAATCTCTTTTTGGGAATTCCCTGGCAGTCCAGTGGTTAGGACGCCACACTTTCACTACCAAGGCCTAGGTTCAATCCCTGATCGGGCAACTAAGATCCCACAAGCTGCATGGCACAGCCAAAATAAAATAAAATTAAATTAAATTTAAAAGTCTCTTTTTTTGTTAAACTACCTTTCTAATCTTTGGTTTTATTAATTTTAGCTTTTTTCTCTTTTAAAATTAATTGAATCTATGAGTTCTTATCAAGATCTTGGCAGGAAACAGAAAACATATTTAGAAAGTGTTACTGAAGAGAGTGTGCTGAAAGGATTGTTTACAAAAATGTGGGCAAGGTTAAGAGAACATAACAAAACACAGGGTCTAGGAACGTTTATACACTTTTACCATATTTAGGCCTAAAGTGGATATGGGAGAGAATGAACCTACAGAGAGTTTGCAGCCTGGAAAAAAGGGCCTCCTTATAAGAATTGTATCAGTAGAATGCAGCCTGTACCAGGACTGCCTCAAGGTGGGGCGAGAACAGGGCAGAGAGATGGGGACTAAATACCCGATGCCACCTCTTCCCAGTCTCTTGCTAATGCCTCTCATAAGCCAATTCAACCAGAAGACAGAGAGCAAGGGAGCCTGAGTGATGCAGTCTGTAGATGTCAGCCTCCTGGGCTACAGAAAAGGGCAGAGAATGTAAGGAGGGAGGGGAGCAATGGAGAACAACCAGCACATAACTATACCCATGGTATCTCATATTTCTGCACATCTTGTGAGCAAAGACATTCTGGACTATATTATTAAGTATGCTTGTGTAGTGAATAGCCTTGGAAGACAGATATAATGTCTCCCTCTGGAGCAAAGGGCAAGCGTGATTACTATCCAGAATAAAAAGATAATGTCCCCCCCTGGAAAAAAAGCAGTCAGCTTTACTGTCCGTTATAAAAGATTTGTAATCTAAGCTCAGCGTTTCCCTCCTGTAACACAGTCCTTGATGTGTATAGCTGGCATCTATCCCTCTTTGCATCATGCTGTAGGAATTGCGAGTTGGGAACCAGTGAAAAATGCTGATACTCTGACTGCTGCTGTTGCCATGAGTAACAAATTATTTTTTGTCTCTGATGCAGAGTCTCATATCTTTTACTATCATCCATGAAACTATGGCAGGCTAACTTGTTAGCTTTGAAGTAGCGTAAAATCTCAGATTCTTCACAGCTCTTGACAATTCAAAAAAGAGAAGCCAAACAAAACATAACAAACCAACTGTATTTGTCATGATTGGAGGTGGCTATTACTCACCTCCCTACTCTGAAAATTGATAATTAATGAGAAAGAATTAAGCACTCCTTCACAGTTGCCAAATAGCCTCAGGTCATGAGGGAGAGCTCTTTATTACAGAAAAATGCCAGCTTACAAACATAGAAGAAATGATGGAATTAGAATAGTTTACCTTTTCCCCACTCCTGATGAAATATCTGATTTAGGCAAGGAGAGTTTGAAGGTTGTCAAAGTATTACCCCAAAGATAACTTATTTGTCTCAACGGGAAAAACAAAATGGAGAGATCAGGCAGTCACTACTTAAAGCTTAGTAACAATAACTGTAGGACAACCAAACATTATGTATACTTAATGAAATGCATATGAAGTACATAGCATCACTTATAAAGGATTATTGTCAAAAGTGCTTAACTTGAATCTAATTTAACCTTTATAGTTAATGACTTTTTACAAATGATATTTTTCCAATACTTAAAAAGTGATTGAAAGTTAGGCAAACTGTTCCACTTTGCCTGGGACTGTCCTGGAACTGAAACTCCTCATTCCAAGAAACCCCAGTCTTAGGCAGACCAGGATGATTGGTCACCCTAGCACAAGTTTAACCAATTAGACTCTTCATAATTCTAATATATCAGATTTTCATAAATCTTTTAAAAGTAGACACACAGTGATAAATTAGGCAAAATGTTATAATGGCTACAAAACAGATCAGTACACTAATAACAGTTTTACACTAACAAGAATTCTAATTCAATGGAAAAATAATTTATTCTTTATTATTTCATTATTATTATTACTTCTTCCTGACTGTACAACTTCTGAAACTTACTTAAAAAGTCAGGATTACCTCTCACACCAACAGAAAATGCAGATAATAATGTTTTGTCATCTTTCAAGATGATCTTCCCAAGTATACTACCCAGTGGGACAGGTCCTTTTTATAATTTATATTTTGCCTATTATACAAGAAACTGTACAAAATATTGTCTCTAATTAATCAGATATATTTTCATTCTTATAACCGTAATAGTAGTAGTAGTAGCAGTATAAAAGAGACACTCTTCTGAGTGTTTTATCTTTGTAAGATAATATGTTTAGTTTAATATGTCTGCTTTGTCTTTTTTATTAAAATTACAGCTAATATAGTTTATAATTAATTGTTTGGAGTAGTGGGGCCCAGGCTGATTCCTACTTTGGTTCTTTTCTCATTCTTCACCACTTCTGCCCTGGGCATTGTTTCTGCTGGGTTCTGTCTAACCCTGGGAGTTGGAGCCAAACATTCTAATTTTAGGAGAACAAAATGACATGAAATGTCTGGATGGTTGATATCCTCCATCATTATTATAACTTTCCTCTCAGTTATTTAATCTGTATTTAAAAAAATTTTTTAATCTATCTGTATCCTCATTTATTTGTTATGAAATTAAATCAGTTAATACCTGCAAGTACTAATGTACATATTTTCAACCATCTGGTAAAGAAGCGAGTTCAGTACTCACATAGTGAGTTTTCTGTTCTCTCCAATTCATGATGTTTTTATTCAACTTTTAATATTCTGAATTATTGCCATGCAATTCTTAAAGACGATAACAGTGTTTTACTACTGTGCTTCTCATATACTTGGATGTAAGGGGTAATATGCTGAGAAATCCATAAAACCACAGGTTAAACACGGCTGGTCCTCCTGGCATAAGCTAAGGAGTTCCAAAGTAGATTGTAAACTTCACGAAGGTAGGCATTCTGTTTTATTCACTATTGTATCCCCAGTGTCCCAGCACAGTGCCTGGAACATAGTAGGTACTCATTAAATATTTGTTGAATAAATGAAGGAAATGGAAAGCTTATAGAGAAAACAATTTCATATGAAAAAGCTTGAAAATATTAGCAACTGGAACATCATATTTACATTCAAATTTTAAGTTACAACATAAGCTGCTTCAGATTATAGCCCAAAGTGTCAGAAATTCCTTTCTCCTCAGCTATTTTTTGGAGGGGAGGGAGATGATCTGTGTGAAAAAGTTGAGGTATTATTCTAAATCAATAAGTTTACATTGAAAACAAATAAAGAAGAAATTTGTTTCTCATTTTTTCTGGTCCATTATTTAATTTTTAAATGCACAATGTGTATAGATTGCAAAAAGTTCCCAATTATACTCAAATTCACAAATATGTATGGACTTTAATTAGGTTAAAAATATCTTAAACTTACTAAAGTCTAGAGAGTACTTTCTAAAAATTACAGTGTTCAGTGATCTTTAGAATCACTGACTATAACTACTTGGGTTCAAGATTTATTGTAAAGCTATAGTAATCAATACAGTCAGTGCGGCATTGGAATAAGGATACACATATAGATTAATAGAACAGAATAGAAGGTTCAGAAATAAGACTACATGTATATGGTCAATTAATATTCAACAAAGATGGCAAATCAGTGGGCTAAAAGTGGAACAACTATAAACTCATATGCAAAAAGAAATGAACTTCTGCCCATGCCTCATACCATATACAAAAATCAACTTGAAATAGATCCTAGATCTAAATGTAAAATCTTTAAGCTTAAAACTATAAAACTTATGGAAGAAAACATTAGAGGAAATCTCTGTGAACCTGAGTTGGGTAAAGATTTCTTAAATAGGACATAAAAAGCAGAAACCTTAAAAATTTTTAAATGATAAATTGAACTTCAACAAAATTAATAACTTTTGATTTTTAAAAAGCATGGTTAAGAAAAAGAAAAGGAGAAAATATTTGAAAGCATACATCTGATAAGGGACTAGTATCCAGAATATTTAAAGAACTTTTGAAACTCAATAGCAAGAGGACAAAAAAATTAGATTTTTTGAAAAATGGGCAAAAGATTTGAACAAAGACCTCACAAAAGAAGATACACAAATGGCAAATAAACACATGAAAAGATAATCCACACTGTTAGTATTTAGAGAAATGCAAACTAAAATCACAATCAGATACCAAGACATGCTCACTGGAATGACTAAAACTTAAAAGACTGATAATCCCACATGCTGACAAGGATGTGGAGCTAATGGCACTTTCATATATTTCAGTCAGAATGCAAAATAGTACATCCACTTTGGAAAGCATTTGACAGTTTCTTATAAACGTACACTTACTATTTGACCAAGTCATTTCACTCCTAGTATTTGTCGAGAGACATGAAAACATATTTTCCCACAAAAACTTGTACTCATATATTCATGAGAGCTTTATTCATAATAGCCTAAAACTGGGAACAACCCAAATGTCCGTCGATTGGTGAATGCATAAGCAAATTGTGGTGTATTCATATGATGGAATAAAAAGGAACAAACATGCAACAGAGTGGACAAATGTCAGAAGCATTGTACAAAGTAAAAGCAGCCAGACACAAAAAGCTTCATACTGAATAATTCCATTTATATGAAATTCTAGAAGAGACAAAGCTATAGCAACAGAAATTGGATTAGTAGTTGCTTAGAGCCAGGGGTGCGGAAAGGAGATTGTCTACTGAGGGACCCAAAGGAACTTTTTGGGGTAATGAAAATATTCTATATATGATTGTGGTCATGGTTACTTGACTGTCAAAACTTACCTAATTAAACACTTATAATTGGTGAATTTTATTGCACATGAGTTATACCTTAATAAACCTGATTTAAGATAAAAATACTTTGCAGTTTTTGCATCACATAATGCCTGGTATATGAATGAGTCAAGTTCCAGGTGGGAAAATAGAAACCACACTAAGTACTTCAAGAGGAGATTTAAGAGATTGGTCACACAGGTGTGAGAGACCTGAAGGAGTGAATAAATAGCACTGAGGTAATCAAAAGATGGTAACTGAAGGAACTGCTACCATCCCTAAAGCTGAAGGAACAAAACAGAACTGGTCATATACCCTGAGAAAACCATAATTCAAAAAGAGTCATGTACCAAAATGTTCATTGCAGCTCTATTTACAATAGCCCAGAGATGGAAACAACCTAAGTGTCCATCATCGGATGAATGGATAAAGAAGATGTGGCACATATATACAATGGAATATTACTCAGCCATAAAAAGAGACGAAATTGAGCTATTTGTAATGAGGTGGATAGACCTAGAGTCTGTCATACAGAGTGAAGTAAGTCAGAAAGAGAGAGACAAATACCGTATGCTAACACATATATATGGAATTTAAAAAAAAAATGTCATGAAAAACCTAGGGGTGAAACAGGAATAAAGACACAGACGTACTAGAGAATGGACTTGAGGCTATGGGGAGGGGGAAGGGTAAACGGTGACAAAGCGATAAAGAGGCATGGACATATATACACTACCAAAAGTAAGGTAGTTAGCTAGTGGGAAGCAGCCGCATAGCACAGGGAGATCAGCTCGGTGCTTTGTGACCGCCTGGAGGGGTGGGATAGGGAGGGTGGGAGGGAGGGAGACGCAAGCGGGAAGAGATATGGGAATATATGTATATATATAACTGAATCATTTTGTTGTGAAGCTGAAACTAACATACCATTGTAAAGCAATTATACTCCAATAAAGATGTTAAAAAAAAAAAAAAACAGAACTGGTATCTTTGAGTTCAGAGCTATGGCTGAAACCTCTGAGGAAGGAGTGCCCCCAGGCTACTGTGGGTATATCTGCAGAGAGAAGAGATTGGGCTGCAAGAGGGAGGAAATTGATGTCACCAGGAGGAAGGGCCACTGCTAGGGCAATCCAGACAAGAAAAGGAAAAACAAGAAGGATCAATCTCTTTTCTGTCCCTTTTTTATCCTCCAATATCTAGCAGCTCCTATTGGTGGAAATTATCAGGGACCCAGCTGAAAAAGGAGAAATTTTGTTTCCAGAGCCTAACCTCAGAATCAGAGAACAAATTAGAGAAAGTATGAATGTGAAGCCGAAAGACAACATGTAAATGACACTTCTGGTTTATCCCACTTTTAAGAATATTAAGATTAATCAGGAACTTTAGGTGGTTTCATCCTTATCCCTCTATTAGTAAGTTCCCAATCAATGTTTCATTTAATGGTTTTAGCATCCATTGGTTACTGTTACCTACATTCATTATTTCATTTGGGGTTACAACACAGCAATTTTCTGATTTTAGCATTTTTGTGCTCCTTTTATCTGGAATTCTATCAAGAAGAAGTGGATAACTATTTGGTTATCCTGAAATACAGTTTGTACAGAAAAGGCAGGAAAAATCTTGATTATTCCTCTTTATCAATTTTCAGTTGGTGACTTAGCATCCTCCAAAGATGATCAATGCATTGGTGGCTTTTGTTAGTATTAGAAACTCAGAACTTTTGTTGATATATTTAAAGTTTTTTTAATCCATCGAAGGCGTTATTCTTTTTGATATTCATATTGTTCCATATTAGATCGGTAGGAGCCTTCATAGTAGTATTTTTTGTTTTCTGTATTTTTATTTATTCTGGATTATTCTTGAAAAAATGTCAAGTATGTCCAATTTAATTCTACCCCCTATGTCCAATTTAATTCTACCCCCCTCATTTGACTCTAAATCTCTCAGATCTTGGAAGAAATTTGCAACTTATTTTGCACTTTCTTCACTTAGTAAGCTGCTAATAAACACTCGAATTGTCTGCTGTTGAGTCACCTTATGGAAACATTCTTAAATGGCCTCTCAACAGTGCAAAGTATTTTAAAAGCCAATTTTAATTACAAATTTTCATAAAGTTGTTCAACTCTAACCAAGTCTTCAAGTCCAGTCTTGAAATCTTGGTTATTATGTGTGCTTCTTGGTGGGGGGGGGGAAGGGAAATAACAATGCAAAAGTTAAATGCAAGCTAGAGAGGAAGTACCTTAAGATTTTAAATCTGTGTATGTTTTTCTAAAATAAAAGAACATAAATATTTTTCCTAAAATGGATTCAGTTTAACTCTTACTGTTGTAACAATGACCATCACCATAGAGTGGGAGCAACTAGAGAACAAAAAGGATTTGGGGACTCACCTTCTTAGGGAAGCCTCTTTTTCCTCCAGAAAGAGTTAGCAGTCTTTTGGTCTGCATTAATTCTGTTCTTTATACATGTGTAGGTAAAGAAATAGGTAAATTGCAGCACCTCCAACAAGATGCCCAGGCCATTGGGGAGATTTCCTAGGCTTCTCCTTCCCCTCTATGTTGCTATTGATATGACTTCTTAAGACCTGCAATCCTTCCCCTCTTTTCTTTCCCTCCACCACTGCTGTGATTTAGACTTTCAGTGTAATTGAACTAGGTTATTGTCCTCCTAAATGCCTCCAGTCTTCACACTTCAGTTTTTGCATTGCCATCAAAGTAATCTTTCTTAAAATGGATTATTTCACAGCCTTGAGTAAAATCCTTAAAAGGCTCCTCTTTACCTTTGGGGGAAAAAAAAGCCAAATCTCTTAACATGGAATATAAGACTCTTCATGATCTGGCCTCTATATAACTCTTGTCTTCTTCTTTACTGCCTCCTATGTCATCCCCAAGACCCTTAAGTCCCATACCCAATGCTCCAGCAAAAAGTACTGACAGAACTCATCACACTAGGCTCTCAGACCTTTCTGCATTTGAACACAGCTCTTCCCTTTACTTAGAAACTTCTTCTATTTCTTCAAATAGTTAATAAAAATCCATCCATCAAAAGTCAGCCCTGAGTTTCCATTTCTCATCTAAAATTAGTATTATACCTATCTTACCAACCTTGCAAACCTGTATAATGGTCAAAATGACAGAATGGCAAGGTGCCAATACAAAAGTAAGATCTAATCATTGTTAGAGGAATGATCATTGTTTTTGATTGACACACTTGCTTGAATTAAAGAAACAATATTTAGCCTCAGGGGCATTTATTTCTTAGAATAATCTCAGCAGCTTCCTACTAAAAGAAAAACTGTAAAGGCATTTTACAGTTTGCAAAGAAAATCTTGAGTGACGTGACCAGGGATACAAAATCAGTTTAGAGACAAGACCAGAATTCTAGTCTCCTGATTACTAGCCCAGGTCACTTTTCATCATACTTTACTCAGTTGTCTTTCTCATTCTTTATTATAATCCACAGGCCAAGTGATTCCAACACACACCTGAGTCTGCACACCTAATAGTGGGGTAGTAATCATTGTCTTTATCTTTTATTGTACTTATTTGATGAACAGCTTTATTGAGGTATTATTCACATGCCATAGAATTCACCAATCTAAATTGTACAATTCAATAGTTTTGAGTATAATCACAGAGTTGTGCAACTATCACCACAATCAATTCTACAATATTTTCATCACCCAGAAAGAACCCCCCTGACAGCCGTCATTCTCTATCTCCCTTCCCCTTAGCCATTGCCAAACACTAATCTATTTTCTGTATGGATTTTCCTATTTAAGCCCTTTCATATAAAGGGAATCATACATGTGGCCTTTTGTGATCGTCTTCTTTCACTTAGCGGCTTTTCAAGGAGTACTCTCTGTTTTAAAATTATCAGTGTAACAATAGAGATAGTTTAGAAATAAAGAAAAGGCGAAAAAAAATCATCCATAATCCCATTCTAATACAATCAATATCATACTTTTCTTTCATTTTCTTTCTCCTCGGTAGGTACATTTTCATCTGATTGGAAAACTGTTGGAGAGCGACCCTCGCTCCCACCTTCCCAGAGCCCAGACCGAGGGCCAGGCAGGGGAGGAAGGAGCGCTCCCGCCCATCCCCGCCGGCGCCTCGTTGACGTCACTGCTTCGAGCCGCAGACCCCCGCCCTCCTGCTCCGTCGCGGTCGCTTTGACAGAACGCGATGGCGGCGTGCGGGTCTGCCGGAGTACCGGCGACCGTGTCGGGAAAGCAAGAGTTTTACCAGCTTCTGAAGAACCTCATCAATCCAAGCTGTATGGTGCGGAGACAAGCAGAGGAAATCTATGAAAATATCCCAGGTCTGTGTAAGACTACATTCCTCTTAGATGCCGTCAGAAATAGAAGAGCAGGTTATGAGGTGAGACAAATGGCTGCCGCCCTGCTACGACGGCTTTTGTCCTCTGGGTTTGAGGAAGTCTATCCAAATCTGCCTTCTGATGTTCAGAGGGACGTCAAGATTGAACTGATACTGGCTGTTAAGTTAGAAACCCATGCTAGTATGAGGAAAAAACTTTGTGATATTTTTGCAGTGCTGGCCAGGAATTTGATAGATGAGGATGGCACTAACCACTGGCCCGAAGGTCTGAAGTTCCTTGTTGATTCAATCTACTCTAAAAATGTGGTTCTGTGGGAAGTTGCACTTCACGTTTTCTGGCACTTTCCTGGGATTTTTGGGACCCAAGATCGGCACGATTTGGATATCATCAAACGGTTGTTGGACCAGTGTATTCAAGATCAAGAACATCCAGCAATCAGGACATTATCTGCTAGAGCTGCAGCTGCATTTGTACTTGCTAATGAGAATAATATTGCTCTTTTCAAAGACTTTGCAGACTTGCTTCCTGGAATCTTACAGGCTGTGAATGATTCATGCTACCAGGATGATGATTCAGTGCTAGAATCCCTTGTTGAGATTGCAGATACTGTACCTAAATATTTGGGTCCTTATTTAGAAGATACACTGCAATTGAGTCTAAAGTTATGTGGAGACTCTAGACTTAGTAATCTGCAACGCCAGCTGGCTCTTGAAGTAATAGTGACCTTGTCTGAAACTGCAACCCCAATGTTGAAAAAACATACAAATATTATTGCACAGGCAGTTCCTCATATATTGGCAATGATGGTCGATCTACAAGATGATGAGGACTGGGTAAATGCTGATGAAATGGAAGAAGATGATTTTGACAGCAATGCAGTTGCTGCTGAGAGTGCACTAGACAGACTGGCTTGTGGGCTCGGTGGAAAACTTGTTTTACCAATGACTAAGGAGCATATCATGCAGATGCTTCAGAGCCCTGACTGGAAATATCGACATGCTGGATTAATGGCCTTATCTGCTATTGGAGAAGGATGCCATCAGCAAATGGAATCAATTCTAGACGAAACAGTTAACTCTGTTTTGCTTTTTCTTCAGGATCCTCATCCAAGGGTGAGGGCTGCAGCCTGTACTACACTTGGACAGATGGCTACAGATTTTGCACCTAACTTCCAAAAGAAATTCCATGAAACGGTGATTGCAGCTCTGTTGCGTACCATGGAAAATCAAGGTAATCAGCGTGTGCAGTCACATGCAGCTTCTGCGCTTATTATTTTTATTGAAGACTGCCCCAAATCATTGCTAGTTCTATATTTGGATAGTATGGTGAGAAATCTACATTCCATCTTGGTGATTAAACTTCAAGAGTTGATTCGCAATGGAACTAAGTTGGCCTTGGAACAGCTTGTGACAGCCATTGCCTCAGTTGCAGATACAATAGAAGAAAAATTTGTTCCATACTATGATATATTTATGCCCTCACTAAAGCAGATTGTTGAGCTTGCTGTTCAAAAGGAACTCAAACTTCTGAAAGGAAAAACTATTGAATGCATTAGCCATGTTGGTCTTGCTGTTGGGAAGGAAAAATTTATGCAAGATGCATCAAATGTGATGCAACTGTTGTTAAAAACACAATCAGACTTAAATAATATGGAAGATGATGACCCTCAGACCTCTTACATCATTTCAGCGTGGGCCAGAATGTGTAAAATTCTTGGAAATGATTTTCAACAGTACCTTCCACTGGTTATTGAGCCTCTTATTAAGACTGCTTCAGCTAAACCTGACGTTGCTCTCTTAGACACACAAGATGTGGAGAATATGAGTGATGATGATGGATGGCAATTTGTAAATCTTGGAGACCAGCAGAGTTTTGGAATTAAGACTTCAGGGCTTGAAGCAAAAGCAACTGCTTGCCAGATGTTGGTTTATTATGCTAAGGAGTTAAGGGAAGGATTCGTGGAATACACAGAACAAGTTGTAAAACTGATGGTTCCTTTACTGAAATTTTATTTCCATGACAATGTTCGAGTGGCAGCAGCAGAGTCCATGCCTTTTCTCCTGGAATGTGCAAGAATTCATGGCCCAGAGTATCTTGCACAGATGTGGCATTTCATATGTGATCCTTTAATCAAGGCTATTGGGACCGAACCTGATACAGATGTACTCTCAGAAATAATGAATTCTTTTGCAAAGTCCATTGAAGTAATGGGAGATGGGTGCCTCAATGATGAACAGTTGGAAGAACTGGGAGAAATACTGAAAGCAAAACTTGAAGGGCACTTTAAAAACCAAGAACTGAGACAGGTTAAAAGACAGGAAGAAAACTATGACCAACAGGTTGAAATGTCTCTGCAAGATGAGGATGAATGTGATGTTTATATTCTGACCAAAGTATCAGATATTTTGCACTCATTATTTAGTACTTACAAGGAAAAGATTTTACCGTGGTTTGAACAGCTGCTTCCATTAATTGTAAATCTAATTTGTTCTAATAGGCCATGGCCAGACAGACAGTGGGGATTGTGCATATTTGATGATATCATAGAACACTGTAGTCCAACCTCATTTAAATATGTAGAATATTTTCGGTGGCCAATGCTACTAAATATGCGAGACAACAACCCTGAAGTCAGGCAAGCGGCTGCTTATGGCCTGGGTGTTATGGCACAGTTTGGTGGAGATGATTATCGTTCTTTATGTTCAGAAGCTGTTCCGCTGCTGGTAAAAGTTATTAAGTGTGCAAATTCCAAAACCAAAAAAAATGTCATTGCTACAGAGAACTGTATCTCAGCAGTAGGCAAGATTTTGAGGTTTAAGCCTAACTGTGTAAATGTAGATGAAGTTCTTCCACACTGGTTGTCATGGCTTCCATTGCATGAGGATAAAGAGGAAGCTATTCAGACTTTGAGTTTTCTCTGTGACTTAATTGAAAGTAACCACCCAGTTGTACTTGGTCCAAATAATTCCAATCTTCCAAAAATAATCAGTGTAATTGCAGAAGGAAAAATGAATGAGACTATTAACTATGAAGATCCTTGTGCCAAACGCCTAGCTAATGTCGTGCGTCAGGTACAGACTTCTGAAGAATTATGGTTGGAATGCATTTCCCAGCTTGATGATGAGCAGCAGGAAGCCTTACAGGAGTTGCTAAATTTTGCCTGAAGCACCTTAATATTACTTGAATATCATCCACCATAAAAGTAACTCTGAACAAGTTTTGTGCGTGGATTCCATTATGATTGAGAGAACTGTTCTCTTCCTGCTAAGCAGTTTATATGCCTTCCCCATGTTTCTCCAGGATTAGTCAGTGTTATAGCCTCTGTTTACCTTGCATGTTTTATCTCTTAAACACAGACCTTGGTGATAACCTGTGCTTCTGTTGTCTTAAAATGTTTGTCACCTTTCCTGTAGTTGATGTAAAGTATATAAATTGTTGCTATTTGTCTGAATTATTGATGCTGGGCAAGCAGTATACTTGGTGTCAAGATGTCATGCTGCCTACCACAAGATGCTAAGAGCTCACAAAGATGGGATAGGAGAACTTCCAGGACAAACATCTTTGGAATTGTGGGTGAAGAATATAGTGGCAGGCTTATTCCTCCTTGATAATACTCCTAGTTATCATAGTAATGGGAGGATGCTGAAATTGGAACAGAGATTTGAGATATTACAATGGATGTGGGAAGTTTTCTCCATAATACATATGAACGTTTTAATAATGTCCTCCTGAGACTGAGATATATTCATATTCTAGTTCCCAAAGTGTCCAGCTGAGAGTTAAAACTTTGAAGTCTTAGACCAGTCTCTTTTTTTTCAAGTTATCCAGGACTCTAAGGACCATGGTTACTGAAAAGCGCATCCTGGTACATCTAGCATTGGTAGCATGTAACATACTGTAACACAGTGTTTGACAAATAGTAAATAATATTTGTGGGAGTCAATCAGTGTTATGTATTTGAGCAGAATATTGCATTGTGTATGTATGCCATTTTTTCCTGCAAAGCAGTTCAACAAGAAGAGAAGCCCTGATTCAAAGTGGGGCTTAAATAGATTTCTATTTTGGAGAAGTTCTTAATAGATTATATAGTAGCATAAAAGAGAATTCTATTGTGATCATGAAAGGGAAGCAAAATTAATTTAATCTTTAAACGAGAAAAAGAAAACAGCTTTGAGAAGTTATTTAGCAGTAGGTATACATTGTAAGAAAACAGTTCTGTAAATCTAGGGTTAATTATATTAATTGCAATGTTGGTCTTTAATGTCAGGCTTTTTGTAGGGTAGAAAAAAACCTTTCTACTCAGCAAGATATTAATCCAAAATTTAAGAACAAATACATCTGTCAGGATTTCCTGGGGCTATTATGAGTACTGTCTATGTAACATATTTAGTAAATATTTAAGACTTAGTAAGTGCTTAATAAATGGTAGCTGTTATTGCTGTTGGTGTTTTTACTTCTGCTGTGTTCTTTTTTATGGTTTGGAATTCCTTTTACATTAGAATCTCTGTTTCACCTCCTACAAGTTCATGAGCAGGCCATCTAGGCCATTGTGGACAGATATGAAGTTGAGATTTTAGATATGCAATTCTTTTACATTCCCTACAATTATTTATTGTTAATGAGAGAAAAAAGAAAAGGACATTAGGTACAGTATAGTCACAATTTTAAGTTTATTTAAGATAAAATTTTAAAGTATAGATGAATAAATAGAAAAACCCCACTACAAAGTATTGATATTACTGTAATAGAGGTTTTCTCTGGATGGTGGGATGGAAAGGCAGTTTTTCTTCTTACTTATCTATATTCTAAAAGTTCAAGCACCTGATTCTATTTTCATACTAGCTAAGATCTCAGTCAATTTGGCCTCTCCATGACCTATAGCTGAGGTTTCTTCTACTCACCTGCACCTCTTTATCTTAATTAGTATCCCTTAATTAAGAAGCCCTTGGTAAACATTTCTAGCAATTCCCTACACTCTCGTACATGAGGAACTGGAAAATCTACCATATGACTTGGAATTAGGCACCTGGAGAATTTTGAAGTATGACAGACCTAGATTTGAATTTTGGCAAACTACTTTTTTAACCTAAACAATTCTCCATCTGTGAAATGGCCATAATACGTAGCTTATAGGATTGTGAGAATTAAAGGAGGTAACGAATATAGAGTGCTTAGTGGCACAGTGTTTGATAAATGCAAGCTAATATTATCCGAGAGTCGTGAAATAGGGTTGGTGGCTAAAGAGAAAGAGGTGATATTTGCTGGGGTGAGATGGGTGCAGATTCTTGGGCTTTGTCAAAGGAAATGAGGGACGTTCAGTCAGACAGTTTTGGCTGTCAGTCCCTGAAGTCAGACTGGTCTCTGCCTTTGTTCCTGAGCTGAGGTACATCTGTGGGCTCTATGGAGAGAGAATGCTGTAAATGCCTAATACACCACAAATGTCTGATGAGGTGAGAGGAGACCGTGAAAACTAGATGATGGGTGTGCTTGTTGGCGGTGGTAGTGTCAATACCCTAAAACCTCAAGTGTTCCCACTTAACTGTTTTACCTAAGGCTGCTGTCTAACTTAACTGGACCAAAAAAAGCTTTTAAGTTTGAATTTTATCAGTGCTTTAAAAGTCCATATTAATGGGAAGTAAACAATCATAATAGTCAGTATATCTCAATCATTTCATTATACAGCTTTCCCTTTTTTTTTGGCCTTCGCCGCGTGGCATGTGGGAATCTCAGTTTCTCGACCGGGGATGAACCCACGCCACCACCCACCCCCACTGCAGCGGAAGTGCGGAGTCTTAACCACTGGACCGCCAGGGAAGTCCCCACTTGCTTTCTAAAATTTTGATTTTTGTATTCAAGTAATTCCAGGTTTAAAGCAAGAGAGTTCTGTGTAAGGAGAAAAAGTAATATGTGCACCTTTAAAATAGAACGTGAGAAGATAGTAATAACTGCTTTAAGGACCCATTAGTTCCTTTCTCCTCACTTTAAGCAATATGAGAACTAATGGAATGATAAGTTCACTTTTTAGACATTCCCTAAACAGTAATTTTAAAATGTGTAGTGAGATTGTAAGGTCATGCTGCACAGCTTAGATTTGAAATATCTGAAGACTGTTTTCAGTCCCAAGGATTTTTAAAAATGAGGTCCCATTCCCTTCCTTTACTCTTAGCAGATGTCAAAAATCGAGAGGGTGGAAATGTTTTTCACTAACGGAAAACATGGGATTAATTTCCAAAACAGGAATTGATGTTAAGACCTGGGAACAGGAGTTTGAGAAATTCAAGTTCCACAAATCATCTCCTTTCCTTTTCCATGTGAACATGTTTCAGTTGGTCGAGTCCTTCAACCTCCTTTCTAGACTTCTCAAAATTCTAGTTTTATATTGAAAAACCGGCAGTCACAGGGGGAGGGAGTGTGCAAAGAGAAGTTTTTTACAAAAGGATAGGATTTACATTTTATGCCTTCTTACAATTCACTTTCCATCGACGAAGGTTATCTAGCAAGCTCCTTCAGGATTAATTTTAGCTTTTAGCGCTAATAGGGGTCTCACAAAAGAAATATCCTCTTGCAGCACCTGATTTAAAAACCCTTTCGGCCTCCCTCTCAGGAGGTGGCAAGCAAAGCTGCGCAGGCGCCTTGCTTCCCTCTTCACTCCGCCCCTTACAGTCGTCTACAAGCTGATGACATCATTGGTCTGTGCAACCTACCAGGCCTCAGGGCCTGAAGCTGAGACTAAGTCCTTGCTATCGCTTAGCGGGGCGGGACGTGAAGTCGGGCTGGTGGTGTTGTACTACGCATGCTCACCGTGGACGGCGACGGTGCCTCTTTCTTTGCGTCTTTCCACAGCTCGCCCCAACCTGGAGGGGGGGGGGCCTGAGTGCCCTCCCCCTTCTCTTCCCCCCGCCCAGCAGGGCTTCTAACTGACAGTTGTCGCCGGGCCCCGTCCGCGCGCCACCTCCTCCTGCCCGGGTCCCCCGCAGGTAGAGAGGGGCGGGAGGGGGTGTGAGGGAGAGGAGGAGGAGCCCGAGCCGCGGCTGCCCTGTGCTTCGGCCCCCTCCGGGGAGGCTAGAGGAAACCTCCCCTTCCCCCTCGCCCCCTCCCAGCCCTCAAGCCGGCCCGGGAGGGGGTGGGGCGCCGAGGCCGCGGAGGCCAAGCCGGGCCTGGCGGGTGAAGAGTAGCCGGGCGGGGCGCGGAGGGGTGAGGCAGGCAAGGGCCGCGCGCGCGCCGCCGCCGGGGGGAGGGGAGAGGAGGGCACCTAGGCTCTCCTCTTCTCTCCCCCCTCCTCCGCGCGCCATGTAACCCCGCCCCGCTGGCGGCGAGCTCGAGACCCCCGCGCGCACCGAGCCGAGCCGGCGGCAGAAGAGAGCGAGGCCCGATGCGGCTGGGGCTGCGCGGCGCAGCCGAGCCCTGAGGAAGCGGCCCGCGCTCACGCTTGCCCCGGCGCCTCGAGCGTCCGCTCCACACCGCCCAAGCTGGGCCTGCCGGGGGCATGAGCGTGCCCGGGACGCCGGGGGAGATGGAGCCGGCCGGGGAGGAGGAGCGGCCGCCACCGGCGGCCGAGGAAGAGGACGACGACGACGAGTTGGTGGCAGCGGCGGCCCCGGCCTCAGGGCCGGCCCGAGGAAGGAGTGCCTCTTCGAGGGAGGACGCGGACGACCAGGAGGAGGAGGAGGCGATGGTGGTCGGGGGCGGTGTCTGCAAGGAGCAGGAGCTGACCTACGAGCTGCAGCAGGGTTACCGCATCCTGGGCGAGTTTCTGCAGGAGAAGCACCGAGGCCTCACCTCCCCCTTCCTGCAGCCCTTGGGGGGCGTTGCCACTGGGGAGGAGGAGGCGGCCGAGGGGCCGCGCAGCGGGGGCCGGGGCAGTCGCGCCCTCCGGCAGCAGCCCGGGAAGGGCATGTGTCTGCTGAAGATGGAGGAGAAGTTCGCCAGCGGCCAATACGGGGGCATCACCGAGTTCGTGGCGGACTTCAGGTTGATGCTGGAGACGTGCTACCGCCTGCATGGAGTGGACCACTGGATCTCCAAACAGGGCCAGAAGCTGGAGATGATGCTGGAGCAGAAGTTGGCGCTTCTGTCTCGGTGAGTGAGCCCCGTCCCTGGCGGGACTGACGGGCTGACACAAACACACCCTCGCACGTGTCCGAGGATGGGTTGGGCCAGGGGCCGGGGGGCGTCGCTGATAGGTGCTGAGTCGGTGCTGGAGAACCCCGGGAGGAGGAGCAGCGCTGGGCGGGGGCCCGCAGGGGTGTGGTGGGTGTGGGCTGAGAGAACCCTACGCCCAGACGTGAAGAATCTGAGACGGAAGCCGAGTCCCGAGTGTCGAAGAGCAGGTAAAGTTTTTAGAAGTAAAGTGAAATGGAAGAATTACAGGAGTAGGGAGAGGAAAAGTTTAAGTGGGATGGAAGTTGGACCTGCAACTTTTAGACAGTTTTGGCAAGAAAATTTTAAACGTTTTTGGAATGAAATACCGTTAGAAAATTAATTCTGGCTCGTGTAAAAGGGTGATTTCAGACTGTTAAAATAATAACTTTACTGCTCAAGTCGGCCATCGGAGATTTTATAGCGTGTAATTAAATGGTTAACAATTACTGTGGCGTACTCCTGGTCTTTTTTCTCAGCTTCATCTGAGCAGACTGAATTTTTGCATCAACACAAAATTTTTAATACATTTCGGTATTGGTATCTATTCTACCAGAAGTCACAGGCAGTTCAGATGGCACGATGCTCTTGGTATACTCCACCCATATATCCAGAGTCAATTATTTTTCTTTCTTAAGAGGAAATAATATAGCACAGGAGGCTACTAAAATACACGTATTAATTTATAATTCTGTAATTGATAATGAGCCAAATTAATTTCTCTATCGGAAATTCTTCAGGAATAGAAAAATAATTGAATGTTGTTGGAAATCGTGGTTGAAGTGAACCAGTTGTTTGACTCTTTACTAGTGGAAGTGAACTTGAACAAGTCACTTTACCTTTTTGGCCTCAGTTTCTTCATCTGTAAAATGGGCATAATGACAGTACCTAATTAATAGGTTGCTGTAGGATTAAATGCATTAATAAATGTAAAGTCGAAAGTGCCAGTCCCATATAGTTAGCCCAAGATAAGTTTTAATCATTATAATACTAGTAGTGGTAGCTGAATAAGATGAATATTTTCATATCTGAAACTGGGAAGTGTACTAGTGCTTTTATCTAATAGCTCCTGAAAAGTTGTGTTAATTTTTTGGTCCTTGATTATAACTGTAATTTTAAAATAATCTAATCTGTCACTGGCTTCCCATATGCTGTTTTCGAGACTATCAGTGACTTCTTTCACTGAAAACAATGGTTAACATAGCGCTTGACTCATTAGGGCAGCTGTATTTAAACTAAGGAGCCTCTTCTTGAATCCATTCATAATGTAGGATTATTTGGTAATAGAATAATTCCCAAGTTTGTCTTGTATATTACTTTTAATATTTTATTTAGCGACATTATATTTATGTAGTGTGTTCGTTACCCTTGTCTCCACAGTGTTTTATAGTTATGACTCACATAAGAAACAGTCCTTTCACACGTCATTATTTTTAAGTAGTAAAATATCTTCCAAATTGATGTCACAAGATTTTGGACCTGGAAGAAACCATAGAGTTCTAGTCCAAGCATCTAGTTTTACAGACTGGAAACGGGTGTTTAGAATGAGGCTGGAGAATGGCTGCATCAAAGTGCTAAGAAGTTGCTTATAGGTTTGAATAAATTACAGGTGTTTTCAGAAACATTTTGTATATAGTGTTTCTTAAGCCCTGCAAAAGAGCAGGGAGACTGTTTCTCTTCACATAAAGGTAAATTTCTGAATGCTTTGAATCATTCCTAGTGACTAATGTTCAGAATACTGTATTCCCATATGATCTAATAGAATCCATACTTAGAACTTAAAACATTCTTTTGTTTATAAACATAATAATGTATTTCTGATGTTCTTAGTCCAAGAGAGAGAAAATTCTTGCAGTTTAGTAGCAAAAAGTAATGTGATGGTCTCAAAGAGATAATTAAAAATTTGACTTCCTCAATTTTTTGGTATTTGATGTATACAAACATTTTGTAAATAATAGATTTGACAAACCACACTTGTAGATGCTAGAAAATCATTTCTTTTTCTGTACTAGCCTACAGTCTGAGTCATTACTAAATAAATGCTTTGAGTGGGCACAACTTTCAGAAACCCATAGGTTATAACTGTTTTGTATGCAATTAGTAAATATAGATGCTCCAGAACAATATTCTATAGACTGGGCACATGAGTATGATTTTCAGCAAATAGGTGACTCAGATACCTTATTTATAAATAAGTGGTATATGGTATTTTAGTAATGAAAAACAGTCACTTAGATATTATCATTTGTTCTCTTTTGTCTTCTAGTATATGTTTGTAAGATATTGAATTAACCCTTATTTTGAAATTTACTGTAAGAATTTTACAGCTGCTCCATACACTACTGAGCCTTTTAGTGAGCAAGAAATCACATACATTAGATATAGAGGGTGCCACATTATCATTACAGAGCAACCCAATGACATTAGTACCTTGAGCACCTTGTATAACTTAAATCTCAGTTTCTTCATCTGTGCTATGAGAGTGTTGATTGTACAAATATGTATCTGCCAGAGCTAGACATTCAGAGCCCTGATATCAAAAGAGTAGTTCCCTACTCTTCAGTGGTGTATAGTTGAGTAGGGAAACAGATGCTTTTCAAAAGATGATGATTCTATAATGGAGTTAAAAGGTATAGAGACGTTTATACTTGAACTGATTCTTAAAGAAGTTGAAGATTGCTTCTGGATTTTTTTTGGAGGGTTTGAGAGGGGCATTCCAGAATGCTGAACTACAGTGAATGCAAGGCATGGAACAGCATAGTGTTTCTGGGTACTACAGGTACTTCGTCTGGCTACAGTATGGTCTCTCCAGGGTAGTGTCTGCTCTCTAGGAGGTATGCAGGATGACCAGCTGGGGAGAGGGAAGAAAATATCACAGCTTTAGTATATTCTATTTTTGTTTTATCCTGTTAAAATTTCTAAATTTTTTGGTCTGCTTTTTGTGGTGTTATAATAGGACTACATGTATATGATCTATAAAAGATTTATAATTTTATCATATTTAATATAAGTAATATATAGCAATATGTTTTATATATAATATTTGTGATAGAACTAGGACTAAGACTTAGCATACTTCGTCTCAGAGTTGTATTTTAGAAGGGATCTCATTCATGTATTTGGGGCAACTGAGAGAAATAACAATTAGCATTAGAAATAGGGAGAAAATCAGCTACTAAGTGGAAATGAATAGAAAATACTTAATAGTTGGGAAGTTATGTCTAATAAGAATTTTTGCCTCTTCTGAATTTTAAATTATATTTTTGAAAGCTTTTAAATTTTAAAATATTTTTGAAAGCTTTAAGAATATTGCTATGTAGTTTTAAAAGCTTGTAGTTATAGAAGAGGCATCAATGTGCCAGTGACCCCAGCAGTGCTGAACTTGAAATTTTAATTTTGGCCATTTAAAATAATATTTTGGTGAAAATAAGCTTGAATATTATATATCCTTGTTAAAATTATAGTTGATTTCTGAATTAAGTTGTTAAAAAGTGGTACATGTAATGAGCTGTTAAAAAAAAGTCTTTCTTAAAATACAGCTAAAGATTATTTAGTTTTGTAATTGCTTTTTAGTTGGGCATGAGCATACAAAAGCATCATCATGAAGCCTCAAAAATTTAAAAATAGAGGTTTCCAAGTACAAGCAGTAATTGAAATATAAATGGATTTTGTACACTGATTTTAATCTCCTCTTCAGTTAAATTTGAAATTTGTTGACGTGTTTATTCTCAATTAAGATCAAAATCCAGAAAGTAATTGGGAATTTTAACAAGGTGCTTCTTACTCCCTAGTAGTCCAACTCCCCCATCCCCCCTGGATTCTGTAATTCTGTCTTTTTAATGTAGATCTAAAAATTGGGGCCCTTTGGTAATAGAATCTGGATTTGCTTCTTGTGCAGAACTGTAGAATGTTAGAGCTTGATACTCCACGTAGTTCTATTTATTATAGTTGCCATTCTTCAAAAAGCAAAAAGTGCTATTTAAGAAGGTTCAGAAAATGTTTAAGTGCAGTGATGAAAGGATGAAGGATTTCAACTAACAAGACATTTATTGAGCACCTGCTTTGTTCTATGACTTAAGGGACAATTCCTGGCCCAAGAAGTTTAAAAAAGGGTACATACACAGTTATGGTAAAATGTAAAATGTGTTAAAACTGATTTTCAAACTTGTTCCATTGTCAGAACACCTGGAAGTCATGGGACTGCTTGCAGAATATCCTGAAATATTGATATATTTAGTTGTATGATTTTTTGCTAGGGGATACAAAAGGCTTAAAACAAATTATGGAAGGAAACCCTTAATTGACGAGATTCTATCTAGTACCTAAGGTTTTTCTCCCTACGAACAGGGAGAACATAATCACTTTTGGATTTTTGATGGTATATCTTGGTTTCGATGCAGTCAAAAATCTGTGTCTAACTTGGCCCTCCGTAGGCTGTCTGTATACTTGGTTCCTCCCTATCTGGGGTTCTGCATCCGCGGATTCAACCAGCTGAGGATCCTGTAGTGCTATAGTATTTACTATTGAAAAAGATCCGCGTATAAGTGGACTCACGCAGTTAAAACTCCTGTTGTTCAAGGATCAGCTGTATATTCTAAGTGTGCATACTCTGAGGACTACTGTGATAAGCTTTATTATAGAGTGTTAGGAGAGTGCAGAGGAGGGATCAACTACTCTGGGGAGGTGGGGAAGTTGGCATTGAAAAATATTTTATTAGATTTTATTCTAGAGGTCATAATTTTGGAAGGTGAGTAGACTATTGATAGGTGACGTTGAGGAGTTCATTAAACAATTATTTGACCTATGCTATGGTAAGTAGTATGTAAAGCCCTGTAGTTACAATGATAGACATGACTTTATCCCTTACTTCAAGGTGGTAGGTAAACAATTACATGTATGGAAGCAGGAGAGTACAGTGTATTCCAGAGGAATAGTTTATACCCAGTGGTTGGTTAGAGTGTAGGATGATGAGGTACTGTCATGGCAGATAAGTTTGGAAAGGTAAGCTGGGACTAATTATGGAGGACCTTGTTTGCTTGCTAAGGAATTTAGAATGTAGACAGTGTAGATTCATCACGGGTTTTAGCTAAGGGAGTGACATGATTTTACTAGTATTACTAGTATTTTGAGGTTTGAAGACTGAAATGGAAGGAGAGAGAATGGAGAAAGGAAACCAATTAAAAGGCTCTGGAGTTAATACCATCAAGAGATAATAAGAGATAATAAGAGATAATAAGCAGTAGAAACAAATAATAAATAAGGATACTTATTATATGCTGAAGTAAATTCAGCAAGTAGAAGTGGTATAATGGCAAGCTATTGGATGTGGGTGTGATGGAGAGGATGAGGGCCAAAATTTGAGCCCAGGTGATGGTGATGCCGAGGGAGTGTGAGAGGAGCATGCATTTGAAGATGTGCAGCTCAGAATTATTAGAAGGCGGAATATGGAGCTCAGCAGAGTGACTAGAGCTAGATTAGAGGTGTTTAATGAGGAATTAACCTGCAGAAGGATGATGGTTGAAGAAATGGGAGGGAATGAGATTGCCCAGGACAGAGTCTAGTAAAAAAAAACAAGGGGACCGGGCTTCCCTGGTGGCGCAGTGGTTGAGAGTCTGCCTGCCGATGCAGGGGACGCGGGTTCGTGCTCCGGTCCGGGAAGATCCCACATGCCGCGGAGTGGCTGGGCCCATGAGCCATGGCCACTGGTTCTGCGCGTCCGGAGCCTGTGCTCCGCAACGGGGGAGGCCACGACAACTTTGTGTAAGGATTGACTTATCTTAAATTTGGAAAGATTAGAAAAATATGATTGAAGTGTGTATAATGTGTATTAAAAACTGAAATACTTAATTGAGAAGAGGCAGTTAAAGAAGCTGAAAAGAGTTTATTCTGGAATAAATAAAAGGTGTTAGTTGGAATATAGTAAACTTACAGACTTTAGCATTTTAGGAGATTTTGTTCCATTTGAAAATAATAATTTGGAAATGATTTAGATCTAATACAGTAAAAATGCCCTAATAGATTGTAGTGTGTTTTGCCTTAAAGTTCGTTTCTCATTGTATTTGTGCCCTTGTATTTATTTTTATTTCTAAGAAAAAAATTAGAGCAGGGAAAAGAAATCATGTTTTTGGAGAGAAGATTAGGTCCTTTTCATATTTGTGTTTTAGTTTTCAAATCCTCTCTAGGCTCTCTCCACAGGATTAGAGAACAAATAATAGCTGTTTTCATTTCCAAGAAACTTCCATAATAATATGAATCTTTAAAATATATATTAAATTACTTGAAGTCGTTGTTCTTTTTTTTTTTTTTTTAATGGGAAACACTAATAAACCCCAGTGGTAGTATTATATATAACCAAGCCCTTTGCTATATCATCTTCCACCCAGGACCCGTGAGTGTTCCAAAATTAATCATGCTTAAAGGTCAGGATACGGGCTTCCCTGGTGGCGCAGTGGTTGAGAGTCCGCCTGCCGATGCAGGGGACATGGGTTCGTGCCCCGGTCCGGGAAGATCCCACATGCCGCGGAGCGGCTGGGCCCGTGAGCCATGGCCGCTGAGCCTGCGCGTTCGGAGCCTGCGCTCCGCAACGGGAGAGGCCACAACAGTGAGACGCCCGAGTACCGCAAAAAAAAAGTCAGGATATTAAGCATATACACTTTGCAAAAAGACTTAGGAAGACCAATGAAGTATTAATAGTGGTTATTGCTAAGTAGAAAGATCCTGGGTATTTTTCATTTTCTTCTTTTAATTTTCTGTATGTCCTAGATTTTCTATAATAAGCATATTACTTTTACAGTTAATAAAAGATTTTATTTAAAGGCAATTAGTATTTATAATTTTGAATAAGAATTGGGTTAAAAATACGTATCATCAGAGTTTTAAGGCAGTACAGTCATGTTAAATGTTGTAACTGGGTGGTACAGCTGTGGATGATTAATTTTCCCTTCCACTTTCTACTCTTTTTCTACAATGACCATGTGTTACTGTTGTTATTTTTTATAATACCATTCAAAACTTAAAATCTACAGATTCTGTAAGTGCAGTTTTAAAGGGTTGGAATAGCTAGTGCTAAGAACTCACCCCAAACTTTCATATTTAAAGCTTTTGAGTAGAGCCATCTGAATGTACCTTCAGACAAAAATAACTCTCTGATAGTTTCTTTTATATCTCTTCAAATGTTAGTACATCTGGGGATTTAGACCTTTTCATTTCTGTCTAGGCATCCCTCTAAAAGATAAAAAAAAAAAGATGAGAATACAGATTGAGATAAACCAGTTTAAGGTAAAACTATTTACCTCTTGCTATAATTTGTAAGTACTACTTTACTAATATTGCTCTTTTGTGGGAGTTTAAGCCTTCTAAATTAGAATCAGTGAAAAAACATTGCCAAGATATAATGCAGAAAGTGTTTGAGTTGCTATTTAGCAGACAAAGTGTTTTGTGGATCTTCTATTTCCAAAAGATAGCCCCATTTCTCTTTCAGATACATCTCATCTGCTAGATACCATTTCTTCAAATGGTAACATCCCAGTTTATAATAACTACAGTTTGGGTTTGCAAAAGCTTTAAAGGTAAACAGTTTTGTTCCAGTTTTACAATCTATACTAGCCTAATACATTGACTTTTATGATAATGGTGTGCATTCTCAGCTTTTTGAAGTTGAGATCAGAAAGAAAATCTCTCTTACAAAATGTGCATGCAGGTAGAATACTGGATTTTCCCTGTGGCATTTCATGCTTTATGTTTTTAAACTGCTTTTCAATTTCGATAGTAGATTGCCTAACAAATACAGTAAAGGATATAGTAAAGAATATAATTGCTAAATATACAATTCCTGGTGAATTCAGGGTCTATTCTCATGTTTGTTCTAAAAATAAGAACAAATCCATTTCATTTTGTGCTGAGAAGAAAAATCATCTCAAAAACTTATTACATAGAAACATTTTCCCTTAGAAATAGTTATAGATTGTTTCCATGTTAGCCCACAAGCCCAATTTTTAACATACGAATTACTAAAATTGGAAGATAAAAATATTAGAATATAAACAGTAAACAAAATTGAAAACATTTTTTTCTTTTTAATTTATTTTTTTTTTGGCTGCGTTGGGTCTTCGTTGCTGTGCGCAGGCTTTCTCTGGTAGGGGCGAGTGGGGGCTACCCTTTGTTGTGGGGCATGCGGGCTTCAGTAGTTGTGGCACACGGGCTCAGTAGTTGTGGCTTGCAGGCTCTAGAGCGCAGGCTCAGTAGTTGTGGTGCACGGGCTTAGTTTCTCTGCGGCATGTGGGATCTTCCCGGGCCAGGGCTTGAACCCGTGTCCCCTGCATTGGCAGGCAGATTCTTAACCACTGTGCCACCGGGAAGCCCCTGAAAACATTTTATATCTCTCTTGAATACTTGTGCTTGAGGAAAAGCAGGTTTAAATTTGGCTCTTTTCTCACAGATAAACTAGTTTCCTGGTTCCCTCCTTTCTTCTGTTGTTGCTGCCTTATCTACAAGGCTTTCCCTCTGTCTTAACCTTCTTTGTTTTCTTTCATAGCATTTATTTCAACCTCACATACAATATGATTTAATTATATATCTTTTTCTTCTCTTTCACTAGAATATAAAATCTATGAGGGCAGGGACTTTTTCTGCTTGGTTTGTTGTTTGACTTCTATAAATGTTGATTTAGAATTAAGTGGTTATAAGGTCTACAGGTCATTTTCAAAAGTGTTTGGGGCTTGTCTCTCAAAAGGTGTTTCCCAGATCACCAGCGTTAAGAATTGTGTTAAAGGCAGATTCCTTGGTCCCAGAATAGCATATTTAAATCCGTTAACTCAGAATCTCAGAGTGGGGATTAGGAAGCTACAGTTTTAATAAACTCCATAGATGATTTTTATGTACAATAAAGTTCTAGGAGTGATACTTCAGGATATAGTAACACTGTTTCATGATTGATTTCCCATCAGAATTAAAATTTTTTCTCTCATTGGAGTATTTTTTTTTATCACTGCTTTTATACTTGTCAACCTTTATTAGCATTGTATTTTGGGTTATAGAATGAAGGGAAGGTAGGAGAGAATTAAGAAGCAGATTCATATATTCATGTCTTCGTGTGGAATACAGCTTGAAGAAGTAAGTGGTAACAAGTGAGGGAAGTGTTGGGGGAGGGGTGAGGAGGCATGCTACTAAAGAATGGAAAGACCTTGGAAGTCATGTGTTTGTCATAGACTATTACACGGAGCAATCTCTATTTTAATTTAGAATTATGTTGAAGTATTCTATGAGTAATCCCTGTTACATAGGGCTAATGTGTTAAATAGTACCAAAATTTTAAAAAGCCTTAAGTTAAAGACCTAAGACTCTATTCCCGTCGCTTTTATTCATTTAAACCTATTTGTATGATCTTACATCATATATCAGCTGTGGATAATAATGCTATTCTTTGTGTTTCTCATTTGATTTTGGGGAGCAATGAAAGGAGATCCAAGGTTAGCTCTCATAGCATTGCTCTGCACTATATCAGGCAGAGTAATGTACTAATTGACCTCATAGTCTTTTGGTTGATTTTTAAATTTTGTGTTTCTCTTTTATAGTTCAGTATGAGTTCAAGCCTTTATAAAGTTTAAAGTTTTTAATTAGAGTTCTAAAACATCCCCTACTCCATACAGTATGCCAAAGTGTGTGTGGGAGTATGCTCAGGTGCCTACATTTTAGTTCTTCTAGGGAGAGGGTGCAGAAGTTTATTAGGTCAGCAGAGGAGTACAGAGCCAAAAAAAGCTTAAGAACCATAGTTTTAAACCACAGAATTAACAAACATCCAATAAATTATGATGATGTTTGGTTAGAGAAAATTCCAGTTAATTGAAGGAAAAATTAGGCCTTTAACAGAAATAACAGAATTTGAATAGTACCTGAAGATAAATATTCTTATGTTATGCCTATGTTTATTCTATTAGGTGTTCAAAGAGACTTTATTAAGTAATAGTTTTGCTCTGCATTAAATTAAGAGGAAAAATGTCCTGGAAATAGCCCCCTTGGTATTCTAGAACTCTGAAAGAATTAATATATGGCTTACTGTACTGAAGATGTCTTAACTTTGTGAGTAAAGTGAGTTTAATTCTGGTTTTGCCAGTGACACTTGTGTTGAACTAGACATTGGCTTTCTCTAGAATTTCATTTACAGTCATTGGCTGTTAACTTCATCAAATTCAGAGCAATTTCAAAACATCTGGAGTGCCTTCTTGTCTACTTGTCTGTTTCTTTTTTCTATGTCTAGTGAAATCCTAATTATTTTCTGAGGCTCAGCTTAGATTTTACTTCCTCTATGAAGCCTGATACAGAATTAATTGCTTTTTTCACTGTATTCCATGATTCTTTGTTTTGCATTTGGTTATAGCACTTAAAAAATTTATGGTAGTGATGTGTCTGTCTATCTATATTATGATGGTAGTTGTTTGGTAATTCTTGAACTAATGAAATAAATGAGCTAATAAAAATCAAATAAATATTCAGTTATATCAAGTCAGAATTGCTGCTTGTTTTTAAAAGACTCGGCAGTCATCTCCTCAGGAAAACTTTGCATATTTCTTCCCCCCTCTTCTTTTCAGCTTGGTTATATTCTTCTGTTCTTAACCCACTTTTTGTATTCGTATGATTTGTATTGAAGTTTTTGAATACCATGATATTGAAGTTATCTGTTTGCCTCACCAAAGTTTAAGATTTTCTTACGCATTTCTGTGTTTCTAGAAATAAGCTCTTCAAGTGCAGAGAACCTCAGTATGTATTAATTGGGTTGAATTCAGATACCATATCCTCTCTTAAGGGATGGGTACAGTATTTAAAAGCATAATAGCAGGTAGTGTATGGTTAATGTAGTAAGACAGGTACTGTTCCTTATATTAAACATATTTACAGTGCTTATTACTTGATAGGCAGTGTAGAGGTATTCGAGATGAAAACGGAAAGACAAGAGTTGATAAACGAAGTTGATGTAGAGGTCATTCCAGGCAACAAGAATAGCATATTCAAAAGTGCAAAGGCAAAAAAGTCACTGTATATAGCTAGGGAATGGTCAGTAGTTTAGTTTGGCTAGAGTGCTAGTTATATATAGAAAAGTAATGACAGCTGTGACTGGAAGGACCAGCTTATGGAGCCAGGTCATAGAGGGCCTAATATGCTGTGCTAATAAAGAATATGATATTCCATTTTAGTGACTTATTAAATTTCAAGCTTTCAAGCTAGAGAGTTACAAGGGACACATAGATGAGATGAATTAGAAGAGAAAACTAACGTCAGTTTGATTTTTCCCATCCCTTAATTTTCACCTTTCTTAATTTTAATTTTTTATTTTGCTTCTCTTAGCAGATTATGTAGAAATGTATCTGAAAATATATGTTTTTTTTAAATTTGTCATCCATTTTATACACATCAGTGTATACCTGTCAATCCCAATCTCCCAATTCAACACACCCCCACCCCCTGCCACTTTCCCCCCTTGGTGTCAATACGTTTGTTCTCTACTTCTGTGTCTCAATTTCTGCCCTGCAAACCGGTTCATCTGTACCATTTTTCTAGGTTCCACATATATGCGTTAATATATGATATTTAGTTTTCGCTTTCTGACTTACTTCACTCTGTATGACAGTCTCTGGGTCCATCCACATCCCTACAAATGACCCAATTGCATTCCTTTTTATGGCTGAGTAATATTCCATTGTATATATGTACCACATCTTCTTTATCCATTCGTCTGTCGAAGGGCATTTAGGTTGCTTCTGTGACCTGGCTATTGTAAATAGTGCTGCAATGAACACTGGGGTGCATGTGTCTTTTTGAATTTTGGTTTTCTCTGGGTATATGCCCAGTAGTGGGATTGCTGGGGCATATGGTAATTCTATTTCTGGTTTTTTAAGGAACCTCCATACTGTTTTCCATAGTGGCTGTATCAACTTACATTCCCACCAACAGTGCAGGAGGGTTCCCTTTTCTCCACACCCTCTCCATTATTTGTTGTTTGTAGATTTTCTGATGATGCCCATTCTAACTGGTGTGAGGTGATACCTCACTGTAGTTTTGATTTGCATTTCTCTAATAATTAGTGATGTTGAGCAGCTTTTCATGTGCTTCTTGGCCATCTGTATGTCTTCTTTGGAGAACTGTCTATTTAGATCTTCTGCCCATTTTTGGATCGGTTTGTTTATTTTTTTAATATTGAGCTGCATGAGCTGTTTATATATTTTGGAGATTAATCCTTTGTCCGTTGATTCGTTTGCAAATATTTTCTCCCATTCTGATGGGTGTCTTTTTGTCTTGTTTATGGTTTCCTTTGCTGTGCAAAAGCTTTTAAGTTTCATTAGGTCCCGTTTATTTTTGTTTTTATTTCCGTTACTCTAGGAGGTGGATTAAAAAAGATCTTGCTGTGGTTTATGTCAAAGAGTGCTCTTCCTATGTTTTCCTCTAAGAGTTTTATAGTGTCCGGTCTTACATTTAGGTCTCTAATCCATTTTGAGTTTATTTTTGTGTATGGTGTTAGGGAGTGTTCTAATTTCATTCTTTTACATGTAGCGGTCCAGTTTTCCCATCACCACTTATTGAAGAGACTGTCTTTTCTCCATTGTATATCCTTGCCTCCTTTGTCATAGATTAGTTGACCATTGGCGCGTGGGTTTATCTCTGGGCTTTCTATCCTGTTCCACTGATCTATATTTCTGTTTTTGTGCCAGTACCATATTGTCTTGATTACTATAGCTTTGTAGTATAGTCTCAAGTCAGGGAGTCTGATTCCTCCAGCTCCGCTTTTTTCCCTCAAGACTACTTTGGCTATTCGGGGTCTTTTGTGTCTCCATACAAATTTTAAGATCTTTTGTTCTAGTTCTGTGAAAAATGCCATTGGTAATTTGGTAGGGATTACCATGAATCTGTAGATTGCTTTGGGTAGTGTAGTCATTTTCACAATATTGATTCTTCCAATCCAAGAACATGGTATATCTCTCCATCTGTTGGTATCATCTTTAATTTCTTTCATCTGTGTCTTATAGTGTTCTGCATACAGGTCATTTGTCTCCCTAGGTAGGTTTATTCCTGGGTATTTTATTCTTTTTGTTGCAATGGTAAATGGCAGTGTTTCCTTAATTTCTCTTTTATATTTTTCATCATTAGTATATAGGAATGCAAGCGATTTCTGTGCATTAATTTTGTATCCTGCAGCTTTACCACATTCATTGATTAGCCCTAGTAGTTTTCTGGTGGCATCTTTAGGATTCTCTGTGTATAGTATCATGTCATCTGCAAACAGTGACAATTCTACTTCTTCTTTTCCAATTTGTATTCCTTTTTTTTCTTTTTCTTCTCTGATTGCCGTGGCTAGGACTTCCAAAGCTATGTTGAATAATAGTGGCGAGAGTGGACATCCTTGTCTTCTTCCTGATCTTAGAGGAAATGCTTTCAGTTTTTCAACACTGAGAATGATGTTTGCTGTGGGTTTGTCGTATATGACCTTTATTATGTTGAGGTTGGTTCCCTCTATGCCCACTTTCTGTAGAGTTTTTATCATAAATCGGTGTTGAATTTTGCCAAAAGCTTTGTCTGCATCTATTGAGATGATCGTATGTTTTTTTCTTCAATTTGTTAATATGGTTTATCACATTAATTGTTTTGCGTATATTGAAGAATCCTTGCATTCCTGGGATAAATCCCACTTGATCTTGGTGTATGATCCTTTTAATGTGTTGCTGGATTCTGTTTGCTAGTATTTTGTTGAGGACTTTTGCATCTATATTCATCAGTGATATTGGTCTGTAATTTTCTTTTTTTGTAGTATCTTTGTCTGGTTTTGGTATCAGGGTGATGGTAGCCTCATAGAATGAGTTTGCGAGTGTTCCTTCCTCTGCAATTTTTGGAAGAGTTTGAGAAAGATGGTTGTTAGCTCTTCTCTAAATGTTTGATAGGATTCACCTGTGAAGCCATCTGGTCCTGGACTTCTGTTTTTTGGAAGATTTTTTAATCGCAGTTTCAATTTCATTACTTGTGATTGGTCTGTTCATATTTTCTATTTCTTCCTGGTTCAGTCTTGGAAGGTTATACCTTTCTAAGAATTTGTCCATTTCTTCAAGGTTGTCCATTTTATTGGCATAGAGTTGCTTGTAGTGGTCTCTTAGGATGCTTTGTATTTGCAGTGTCTTTGTAACTTCTCCTTTTTCATTTCTAATTTTATTGATTTGAGTCCTCTCCCTCTTTTTCTTGATGAGTCTGGCTAATGGTTTATCAATTTTGTTTATCTTCTCAAAGAACCATCTTTTAGTTTTATTGATCTTGAAAAGCTAGAAAGAAGAGACAGACAGTATTTTCTTTTGCCAAATAATTTAGATAATACACTAGATTTAAATATGTAAATAAATAATTTAAGTTGGACTTCGTTTTGTTTCTTTAATTGGATAATTTCAGTCTTCTCACAGTTCTCAGAGGAAAAAAATTACGTTAAATACAGAATTTTACCAATTTAAGTTACTATATCTTCCAAGTTATTTTCTACAACTTTGTTTACCAGTAACCAAAAAAATGAATAGGACAAATATAATTAATAAATTGCAAATACATATTGATAATATCAGCTGGTTGTGTTTAATTTGACAGCTTGGTTTTTATAGACCCAAACCTGTATTTTTAACAGATAGATACTTATAAGAATATCATCTTAAAATAAACATCATAACATGCTAAATAAAAGATGGTAGAAACATTTTAATATATTAAATATGACATTATTTCATGGTGATCCACAGAACCATTTATATTCTCCAGTTTATCTGAATCCCTGATTATGATACAATTGCCAGTACATTAGTAAGTTCCTCTACTTACTAATTCCATGGTAGAGAATTTGGTTGGTAGTGAAATTGAAATCAAGTCTTTTTTTTAAGTTTTATGGCAAGTGTGTAAATGATAAGATAACTGAGATCTATTTTAATTTTTTATTAGCAGTTTAAGTCCTTTTTTACTAAGAGTTAACATTTATTCATTTCTTTCTATATGCTAAATACTCTGCTAAGCATTCTATTCAATACATGCTCTTTGAAGAAGATTTGAAAAAAATAGAAATATGTCAAAAAATAAAAATCACCTTTCCCATCAGATATCACTTGTTAGCCTTCTTTATCTCATCTGTATACATATGTATCATTTACTCTCATATACACACACAAATTCAATACAAAATTCGGATTTTCCACTTATAGTTTATATATTTTGCCATATATTCTGCTTATCACTTACTAGATTTGATTTTACTTGTTACTTGATTGTTGTGTGTGAATATTGTTACATGTAAAACTATACACGAACGGGAAAGCAACGGTAGGACCCTGTAGTGATGGTTTTGTTTTTTTTTGTTTGACCCTGTAGTTTTTTCTTGTAAGAAATTTATTTTTGCCATGTGGATTAGCTATCTAGTGCTTTGTTTGGCTACCAACAACAACAACAAAAAATGACAAGACTTTTTACAAAAAATTTGCCTAACTCATTAAGAAATAGGTTGAAGCCATCAGTCATGGCATGATGAGTTTGTGAGATTTATAGTAAGAATATACCTTAAAACTATTTTAAAATGTTTCCAGTCACACACGTTAGTTCCTAATGTTTTCGTTACTTTATAACTATCCTTCTCAACAATACTTATGATTAAGTTGCCAATTTAGAGCAGGGAGTAGAGATAGCCTGTTTTGGCTGCCTTATTAAATGCTATTGTATGTTACTCTGTTTGAAAGGCTTTATCTGTATTAACTTATTTAATCCCCACAACTCTTGAAGTAATTAATGATTTACATAACCTGTTTTACAAATGAAGAAATGAGACACAGAAAAATTAATTTGCCCAAACTAATTAGTGGCAGAAGCTGGATTTGAATCCAGACTGTTTGGCTCCAGAGCCCAGGTACTTAATCACAGTGTTTGTTGCTTATGAGCAAGAGTTGAAGGGATTGAGAGAAAGGAGCCTTCTACCTGAAAGAGAGGCTGGGGAGAATAGGATCATTAAAGATTTCAAGGTGGAGGGAGTATTTAGATACTTGTGGTGGTGGGATTGACAGTATGTATTTGCAGTATAAATTATTGAAAATAAGTATGCATATAAAGTATAACAACTGTGAAAATCTGAAGGAAATAGTGTAACTAATGTACATGGACTTTGCTTAGCAATCCAGTGATTAGTATTTGTCTTATTGGTAGTTTATTAATTTACAAAATAATGTGTACACATCTTAGTGGCAAAAAATTAAACAATACAAGAAGTATTACAATAAAAATGTCTGCTCTACATTTTTCTGGTCCCCTAGTAAAATAGGCTACGACTGTCACTAGTTTCTTGTATTCAACTGGGTGTCTCAGTTTTTTGTTTTGGGTTTTTTTTTTCTGTTTGTGTGAAGCTTTATTTTTTAATTGAGGTGTAAGTTGATTTACAATACTAGTTTCAGGTGTACAACATACTGATAAAAAATTTTTATAGATTATATTTCATTTAAAGCTATTATAAAATATTGGCTGTATTTCCTGTGTTGTACAATAGATCCTTGTAGCTTATTTATTGTATACATAGTAGTTTGTACCTGTTAATCCCCTGTCCCCACAGGTAAACATTAGTTTGTTTTCTATGTCTGTGGGTCTGTTTTTGTTTTGTTATATTCATTCATTTGTTTTATTTTTTAGATTTCATATATAAGTGATATCATACAGTAATTGTCTTTCTCTGTGTGACTTATTTCACTAAGCATAATACTCTCCAGGTCCCATCTTTGTTGTTGCAGATGATAAAATTTCATTCTTTTTTATGGCTGAGTAAGTATTCTGTTGTGTATATATGTACACCATATCTTTTTTATCCACTCATCTGTTGATGGACACTTAGGTTGCTTCCATATCTTGGCGATTATAAATAATGCTGCTATGAACATTGGGATGCATGTATCTTTCCAAATTAGTGTTTTCAGTTTCTTTGGATATATACCTAGGAGTGAAATTGCTGGATCATATGGTAGTTCTATTTTTAGTTTTTTGAGGAGCCTCCATACTGTATTCCATACTTGCACCAATTTACATTCCCACCAATGATGTACAAGGGTTCCCTTTGCTCCACATCCTCACCAACATTTGTTATTTGTGGCCTTTTTGATAATAGCCATTCTGACAGGTGTAAGATGATATCTCACTGTGATTTTGATTTCCATTTCTCTGATGATTAGCAATGTTGAGCATCTTTTCGTGTGCCTGTTGGCCATCTGTATGTATTATTTAGAAAAAAAGTGTATTCAGGTCTTCTGCCCATTTTTTAATTGGGTTGTTTGTTTTTTTGATATTGAGTTGTATGAGCAATTTACATATTTTGGATATTAACCCCTTATCAGTCATAATATTTATAAATATTTCCTCCCATTTAGTAGGTTGTCTTTTCCCTTTATTGGTGGTTTCCTTTGCTGTGCAAAAGCTGTTAAGTTTAGTTAGGTCCCTTTTTTTATGTTTTGCATTTGTTTCCTTTGCTTTAGGAAAGGAAATATTGGAAAGGAACTATTGCTATAGGAAAGGAAATATTAAAAAATTATTGCTATGAATTATGTCAAAGAGTGTTCTGCCCCTGTTTTCTTCTGGTAGTTTTATGGTTTTCCACCTTACATTTAGTTCTTTTATTTATTTATTTATTTATTTATTTATTTATTATTTGGCTGCATTGGGTCTTAGTTGCAGCATGTGGAATCTTTGTTGCCATGTGCAGGATCTTTGTTGTGCCACGTGGGATCTTTAGTTGCAGCATGCGGGATCTTTTTTTTTTTAGTTGCGGCATGTGGGATCTTTAGTTGCAGCAAGTGAACCCTTAGTTGCGGCATGTGGGATTTAGTTCCCTGACCAGGGATCAAACCCAGGCCCCCTGCTTTGGGAGAGCAGAGTCTTAGCCACTGGACCACTAGGGAGGTCCTACATTTAGTTCTTTAATACATTTTGAGTTTATTTTTGTATATGGTATAAGAAAATATTCTAATTTAATTATTTTACATGTAAGCTGTCCATTTTCTTCCAGGACCACTTATTGAAGAGACTGTCTTTTCCCCATTACATATTCTTACCTCCTTTGTCGTAGATTAATTAACCATAAGTGTGTGGGTTTATTTCTGGGCTCTCTATTCTGTTCCATTGATCTACGTGTCTGTTTTTGTGCTAGTACCATACTGTTTTGATTACTGTAGCTTTGTAATATAGTCTGAAGTCAGGGAGCCTGATACCTCCAGCTCTGTTCTTCTCTCTCAAGATTGCTTTGGCTTTCCAGTGTCTTTGCGTTTCCATACAATTTGTCAAATTATTTGTTCTAGTTCTGTGAAAAATGCCATTGGTATTTTGATAGGGATTGCATTGAATCTGTAGATTGCTTTGGGTAGTATGGTCATTTTAACAATATTAATTCTTCCAGTCCCTGAACATGAAATATCTTTCCATCTTTTTGTGTCATTTTCAGTTTTTTTCATTAGTGTCTTAAAGTTTTCCAAGTACAGGTCTTTTACCTCCTTAGATTTATTCCTAGGTGTTTTATTCTTTTTGATGTGATGCAAAATGGGATTGTTTATTTCTCTTTCCAATAGCTCATTGTTAGTGTATAGAAGCTCAACAGATTTCTGTATATTAATTTTGTATTCTGCATCTTTACTTAATTCATTGATGAACTTTAGTAGTTTTTGTTGGTGTCTTTGGGATTTTCTGTGTATAGTAGTATCATGTCATCTGCCACCAGTGACAGTTTTACTTATTTTTTTCCAATTTGGATTCCTTTTATTTCTTTTTATTTTTTGGTTACTGTGACAAGGATTTCCAATACTATGTTGAATAAAAGTTAGCCAATTCAAATTTTAACATGTTCAAAACTGAACTTTAGGTTTGTTGTTTTGTTTTCCTTTTCTAAGCCTGTTCTTACCTTCTGAGCAAATGACTCCACTGTCTGGGAAGTTGCTGTGGCCAAAAAACATGATTTTTTAATTGATTCTTCCTTTTCACTCATTTCTCTTGTTAAGCATATCAACCATTTCTGAGCTTTCTTCCTCTAAAGTATATTTTAAATTTTGCCCATTTCTTTTCACTGTCACCACTTAAGTACAAACTATTATCATCTCTTGCCTGAAATACTGCTATAGTTTCCTGACTTGTTTTTCCTGCTTCTGCTTTTTCCTCCTTGAGTCCATTTTCTACCTGGCAGCCATGGTGAACTTTAAAAAAAATGTACATTGAGAAGTCAGAACCCTGCATCAAGCACTTCATTGGCACTTAGGCTATAGTAAGGAGTTTGGCTTACTGTTCTTTATATACTTACCAAGCCATTTCTCACCTCAGGACCTTTATACTTCCTTTTTGTTTTATCTAGAACACTCTTATTCCCAGGGTTTTCTTTGGGTTTCTGTTTGCTTATTTTTGTTTGTTTGTTTTGGTCATGGCTGGCTCCTCCTCTCATTTTCCTCAGAGAAATTATTCTTGACTGTCCTTCACAGAACTTATAGTATATTATAGTTAAGACTTATGTGTATGTATTTCTTTACTCTTTTTTTGTGTGTCTTCTTACTAGCGTGTAAGCTCAGCAAGGAGGAATCTTGCCTGTAAGTGTTGATGCCAATACCTGTCTCAGTATCTATGTGTATTTAATATTGAATAAAGGAATAAATGAATGAATTAACAAATAAATGGATCTGTCTGGAATTTGTATTGGTCAAGGAGTGAGGTTGAAATCCAACTTTATTTTTCTCTCACATCTAGCTGCTTGTCACAGCATCACTTTTTTCCATTGCTTTGGTATACCATTTTTGTAATATATTAAAGTCCTGGTGTATTTGGGTCTACTTTTGAACTGTCTCCACTACTGTTAGTATGTCTAACTATTCAACTTCTGGTATTAAATTTATTACTGTGACTTTAAAATCCACTTTAATATCTGGTAGGATGAGTTCTCTGTCAAATGATTTTTTCTGAATTTTCCAGAAATGAAATTTTCATGTTTTTATTTTTACATAAGGTACTTTTAATACTTTTTAATAGTATAAAATAGTATTGTGGACTCAACATTTGCACCACCCATGTTTTGGTCACTTGGCCATAAGAAATATTTGGGAGATGGAGAGATCAGCCAAGATGGCAGAGTAGAAAGACCCTAAGCTCACCTCCTCTCATGAGCACACCAAAATCGTAACTATTCGCAGAACAACCATCAGTGAAAAAGACTGGAACCTACCAGAAAAGATCTTCTACTGCTAAAGACATAAAGAAGGAACCACAATGAGATGGAGTTGAATGATTATTGTCAAAGATAGAGATGTCTCCACGGAGGGAGAGATCTGACTTGGATTTTGAAGAAAGGAAGGGAGCTCACCAGATGATAAGGGGAAGAAAGAACAGAGAGACCGATGCAGAGGTGCAATACCAAGCAGCACATCTGGATAAGGAAATCATCTCCATCATTCCAGCATGGCTGGAAAATGCAAGAGAGCATCAAGTACCTGGAAGACAAAGACCACTGTCTTCTGAATCCCCAGTACCCAAAGCAGAGCCTGGCACCCAGAGGTGCTCAGTAAATGTTTGTGGAGTGAGTGAGTGATGGAATGACAGCAACGGGGCCAGATAGAGAGTCCTGTAACCCATGCTGGACCTTGCAAAACCCAGAGGGCAAGGTGATAATTTAATCAGAAGAAAGATATAATTCAGAAATGACTTCTTAAAATATTTGTTTTTAGTTATGTGACCCAGTGGAGGTGTTAGCTAACCCTGTGGTGGTAATAATGTTGCAAAATATATGTGTATCAAATCAACACATTGTACACATTAAACTTACACAATGGTTTATGTCAATTATATCTCAATAAAGGAGGGGAAAATAAAATATTCATTTTTAAATTAAAAACGTGAGAGAACAGCAGGAATTACTAGTTTGTGTGGAATAAGAATGACATTCTTCCCATTCTTGAAATGCACAATAAAGAAAGAGGTTGGTAGCATTGCTTATTTTCTGTGAACACCATAATGTCCACTTGTCACATCCTCCTAATTTCAGTTAAGTCTTCAGCTCTTGTTAGGTGCCTACATCTCTTTTTTATGACCTCTTATTTCAAGTAGGTAGAGGCAAGACTCGCCCCAGCTTTCCCATCTTTCCTCTTTGTGTCTGTGTCACATCTGAAAGTATCTTGAATTTACAGTGTCCTACTTTAAATCCTCGTCAGTACTTGGCAGATATTTAGAGGAGTTAGCCAAGAAAAGGAAGCCAAGCTATCTACCTGCCCACTTTGCAGACTTGTCACAGCTTTAGTATCTTCTAGGGAACATGAATGTAACCAGACTATATGAAAGATAAGGACCTAGGGAGCCCTCTGTTCTGCCTGTACTGAAAACTCATGACTGCTTCTATATGGTAAGGATTAGCTGTAGTGGTAGTAAAATGTTCAACAGAACAGCACTAACTTACTAAAAATGCTTATCAGAGTTGTTGAGGTTGGTAAGGCACTTCTCAAGTATCCTTCCTATGTAAATAAAAACTTTACATTTACCTTTGTCCCTTCCTTAAATTAGAAAGGCAAAATCAAGAAATGGAAATTTATTCTAAGCAGAATGTTTGGTTTTCAAAAAATTAGTTATGGTGGTCTTTGGTTGTTATTTAGGGGAATTATGTCACTTATTTGGTGCCACTTCAGGTATGAACAAAGACTTTGAAAGATTTTTTAACTGAAAGATTTTTTAACTTATAATTCTTTGTAATTATTCCCTTATTGTAATTATTCCCTTATTAGTTTTCCATATTAATGAATGCCTTCTTGCTTAATCCTTGGTTTTTACTTAGTACTTTTTCCATCTATCTGGAGAACTAAATAGTTTAGATCACTTGGTACTTAAAACTTTTCTCCTTTGGTTGTTATTGTGATGTTTCTTCTTCTTTTTTTTTTTTTTTTTGGCCACGCCACGTGGCTTGTGGGATCTTAGTTCCCTGACCAGGGATCGAACCTGGGCCCCTGCAGTGAAAGCGCTGAGTCCTAACCACTGGACCATCAGGGAATTCCCTTATAGTGCTGTTTCTTAACTTAAACTATTGTCTTTTGAGTGTTCCTCTTCTTTTGCTATGTTTTTCTTTATAATTATGGATGATCCCTAAAGTTATGCCTTTAGGTCATATCTCCCTATATTTATTCCTCTGTGGAGAGACTCTTTTTTATGACTTTCTAAGACTCTCAAATCGATATCTTGAGCCTTTCCTTTTGTTTTAGCTTCATATTTCTGTCCATAGAACTTTCCCAGCTGGTTGTGCAAGTGTTATATCAAAATGTTAAAAACTAAGTGTATTTCTAACCCAGGTCTCCTTCCCAATTTTCATATTTTTCTTTTCAACTTTAACATTTTTTTCAGTGGTGTCACCGTTGTTTCAACCCGAATATATGCAGACTGTCAGCATGTTCACTGCTGAATCCCTGTTGCTCAGTAAATATTTTGAATGAATGAATTTGAATAATATGAATGAATATTTTTCTTCTTAATTAGTATTTCTTTTCCACTCTTTCCTACCTATCTAAAACTGCTCTTTCTGCAAAGTCCAGTTTAAGGTCTTGATAAAAGAGTAATCAGATGGTATACAGAGGTTGAGTGAATAAGAAATGAAAAATATCACTTGAATTTCATAACTAGGAGGTCATTTGGGAAGAGGGATTTCAATAGAGTAGGTACAGGCAAATGACAGTTTGAGATGTGAATGAAAGGTGAAATGGACCAAGATTTAGATGTGGCTCTTCTCAAGGGGAATGGTTTGTTTTTAATAAAAACTTGGACATGTTTATATGCTAAAGGCAACTAGCAGGTAGAGGCTGAAGATCCAGGAGATAGTTAATGAAGTAAAAATTCTGAAAACCTACTGCAGGATTAGTTTTTGATAAGAGACACTTTTTTCACTGCAATTTAAAGTGCAGATACATTTTGTTTAGCTTCAGATAATTTTGTTTTTTGAGAATCAGGAAGTTAATCGAGCTCTTTCTTTAAAACTACCATTTTCTCTGTGAAATAAGTAATAAGCAAAGTCAACTGCTATATGATGATGGATAGTGAGGTGAAGTTTTTGAATAATGATGGCACTTGAAGTTGCTGTTATGGAGAACCGAAGAGGGAGTTGACTTCCTTCAAAGAAATAATCTTAGGCGAGCCCAGTTTAGGTTACAGTTAGACCATAAACTACAAGGTGGTGATTTTTTTCTCCTACAGTGCTTAGTAGTGGAGGTATAGGTGTGAAGGACCTTTTAGCTGAGATGCAAGAGAGAGATAGGGTGCCTGAGACAGAAAGATAAACTGGTCAAGGGAGATGAGATAGAAGAGGTTAGTCGTATATGATGGTTCCCAACTTAGTTATCTATATGAATAGCTGAAAGAGGCTGAATTATGTGAGAGCAAATAAAGGAACCAAACAAGGGACTGGAGGTCTGGATGAAGATGAGTTTAAAATGCAAGGGGAATAAGAGTAACAATTGGGAGAATAGAAAGTAAAGGAGATCAAGTAGGAAATAAGTTTAAAAATCTGTGATAAATGCTTTTTTTTTTTTTTTCCTTTGGTGTGGATGAAGACTTCTTTGTTCCAGAACTGTTAGAGGTATCATATATAAGCTGGAGATGAGAGGAGTGGTCTCCAAACTTTTATGATCTGGCTTCTCAAGCAGAAAAGGTTTTGAATATGTACCCCTATTGTATGCATATTTATTTATAAATCATATATAGGTTCTTCTGTACTATTATGCTTTATATATTATAAAACATTACATCACAATACATTAAACTAGATCCTGGAAATGAGAGATTAAGCATATTTTAAATTTTAAAAAATAATACTAATGTTATTTTTGGTGAGGGCATTTTGATACTTCATTAGTTTTGAAAATCTTGGTTTAATAATTGGCTGTAGCGTTATCTAAAAGGCTTGTTTTAAGTTGAGTTTATTTTGGTACTTGGTTTTAAAGACTGTTGTAGTTCAGAGCTCATAAACATACACAAATCCAGATGGAAAAAGTGCATGACAGGCTGGGCTGACTACATAATGATGCTTATCTATCAAACATGCAAAAGTTTTTGTTGAAATCCACCAAAAAAAGTTCTGCCTTTCCTAATTTCAGTTAGTTGCTCTTGAAAACTAGTACTAAGTTCCTGTTGTGCTGGATAATCTTCATTTGCACCTTCAAATCTATTCTCCACCCTTGTGCACTATGCTCTGTGCCCCAGGAAGCTGATCTCTAAGGACTGTTATCAACTGGTCTGCCTTGTTTTCTGGCTTCTGATTGGGTTCAGTCAGTTGGAGGCACTGACAGAGAGGTAGGGATATTTATTCTAACAGCTTCTTCTTTGCTGGGCTTCAGTAACTGCATCATCATCGTGTGGCCCTCTTCTACAATGACAGCTTCTTGGTTCTAGTAACTATTCCCTCCCCTTTCCCTTTTGAGCCTAGAGTGATAATAATGCTCTCTAGCTAGTCCACGAGTGCTTCACCATCCCTTCCTAGTTTCCCTTAACCTTACCTGCACATTTGTAAATGGTGTCTTCATTAAACATCACCTCCTTTTGAATATTATCTCTTTCTTGTCAGGACCCTGAGGGCTATATTGCATTTTAATATTTTTTTTAAGTAAATGGGTTTAAAAAGTGACTGAAACTCTTCATTTGGAACATTTTAAAGCACATTAGATGATTCTGTTTCCAACTTTTAAGTGGACAGATAAACTTTTTATAGGTGACACTTCTACATTGTTTTGGTAATGTAAAATCATGTAGCGGAAACCTTTCCAATCATCTTTTTATAGTAGAGGATCAGTCCAAATATTAACCTTAAGTAAAACTTAATATCAGTTTACTTCCCCCTTAATACTTATTTTAATAATTTTAAACAAAATTGCACCTCTGAATTCTGAAACTTGGAATGCATCAACACCACAGAAAAGACCTTTTCATGCTTTCTTTGTGAGGGAAAAAAAAAAGAAAAAGGGTAACTATAAAACTCAATGAATCAACCATAATTATTGCTTAGCTTTTGCTTACAGTTAGCAATCTGTTATTTTCAAACTACTGTCAGACTGATTTCATGGAATAATTTTCCTAATAGGAAGGAAAACTTGAATTTTGGGAAGGGGGAGTTATTTTAGTGTATTATTTGATTGCTGATTATCTGACAATTCTTATCTGGAGGTGAGACTTATTTTCATCTTATTTTATTGCCTTTTATTCTCTGATGTATGAAAACTCAAGTACTAGTTAGTAACAAATGTTTAATCAGTGTTCTTTTACTGTGGACAAAATAGATGAGTAGAATTTTTCAACTTTATGTGTGTAAATTTAAAATGAAAAATAAATGGTTTGGCTTGTATCCTTCCAAATACTATATCTATATACCACAGTTTGAGGCTCTGAAGGAACAAAACAAAGTGCTTATCCTCCTGGAGCTTTCATTCTGGTGAGGATATGGATAATTACCAAATAAATAGATAATTAATGTATGATAAGTAACATGAAGAAAAAGAAACAAGAGTAAAACAATAGAGAATGACAGGGAATCCTTTACAGGTTATGGTGATCAGGGAAGTCCTCTCAAATATGGTGATACTTGAATACAGATTTGAATGAAGTGATAGTGCCTGGCCATACAAATATCTGGGGGGAAAGTGCCTTACAGGAGAGAGATCAAGTGCAAAGCAGATGTTGGTGTGACTGAGAATAACAAGGAGACTTTTGTGGCCAGAACACAAAAAGCTAAGGTCAGAGTAATAGAAAATAAGGTCTGAAGAGGTAAATGAGGGCCATATCATACTAACTCTTGTGAGCCATCAGAACTTTGCATGGTATTTTAAGTATAACTGGAAGGCTTTGGAAGAGACAGAGCAGGGCAATGACAAAATCTGATTGGCTTTTTAAAAGGATTACCTGGGTTGCAGCTTGAAGGATAGACTGGAGGGAGATCAGAGTAGAAGTCAGGAGACGTGTCACAAAGAGATTGAAGTAAGCTAGGTGAGAGTTTGAACATGTACACAAGCACACACTACTGGATGCCATATGTATGTTTACATATACTTGTATATAATTCCTTTTGGGGTAAAAAATATATTTTACCCCAAAACAACTTCTTTACATTCAGCAGTGTAATGTGGACATCTTTTATAGTGAGTACATACAGATTTACCTGTTGCTTTTAATGGATGATGATATTGCATGTTGTGATGTACATGACTTTATTTAACCTGTCTCCTATTGAAGGACATTTGTTTCCAGGTTGTTCTTTTTGAATGACAAACAATACTTTGTGTGTGTGTGTGTGTGTGTGTGTGTGTGTGTTATTGCTCACAGTTGTGGATATATGTCTATAGGGTAAATTCCTAGAAGCATGATGGGTCAAAGGATATGTGCACATTAAATCTTAATGATTATTACCAAATTGACTTCCAAGAAGGCTGTGCCAATTTTACATACCCGCTAATGTTGCATGAGAATTTTTTTTCCTTAGACCCTTTCATCTTTATGTATTGATACAAGAGAAGCATCATCGTTTTCTTTGTATTTGGATTATGAATGATAAATATCAAAGCTTATAAATTCTTATTTCTGATGAGTAATAAAGGATATTAATTCCTCTTTGTTATGAGAAAATACTGTTTAAAAAAGTAGTTTATAACTTCACCATCTCTACTTATAAGACTGAAGTTAAAGGGTAAAATTTAGTTTCTGACTTGTTTACATGACAGTTTGTAAGCCATATGACTTAATATTTCCCTCAACTCTCCTTATCCCCAGTGCTCTACATACCGTGTAACCTCTGACATGTCATCACATTTCAGTGTAATATTGTCCATTAATGTTCTTTTCCATTAGTATCGATGAGGAAATAATTAAAATTACAGAACTAGTTAGTTCGCCAGTGTGAACACTATGCTAAAATGAACCCAGGTATACCCATTCAGTATCTGTTATTGCCAGTTTATTTTCCTTGGGCCCACGTTCCTTACTCCCAGCCAGTTAGCCACTATATAGATGTATGCTGTTGTGCTTAAAAGATCACAGCCTGAAACAGTATGGATAGATTAGCTCAAGTTCTTTAGCATTACTAGAAAACCAGTTTAAAAGTTTATGCCCTGCCTAAAGCTGAATTAGTTAAAATGTTATCTCATAATAAAGAAAACACATAATAGTGCCACAGTTCAGTAGAACCTTGCAGTCATACTATTCACGGGACCTAGATGGCCTGAGAGTAAGAATGTTATAAAGTTACTCTAACTTAGAGTAATAAACCACTGTAAATATAGTCCAAGATGGACAGGAGTTTGATTATATTTCGTCATAAAGGTTTATGTTTCGGTGAACCTTTAGCTTATTTTATATTACAGAAAACCTGTGCCTATAGGAAAGCAGTAAAATATGACTACAGGTTCAAATTTTAATTTACATAGATTCTTATCCAGCATATTGAATGCTTACTTTAAGATTGACTTGATTTTACCATTGTAGAAACAACATGTACAAAGCCTTCAGAGGCTCTGGGATGTTTTGCAGAGGTAGAACAGCAGATATTTTCCCTGGTGCTTTTTACGATTAACTCATATAGATTTACAATTAACTCATAAATTCAGGATTCAGTTTTTATTCTAGACTTAAAATTTTATAAGATTAATGTTTCTTTCTTCAGTGTAAATAGTTTTAATCCAAATTCGTTAAGACAATTTATGGATAATTAAGCAAACTGCTAAGAAAATTTTTCATCCTTATCTTTAAGCATTAGACTAGTATCTTAGTGTAATAATAAATATCATAGGGTAGGGAGACATTTATGGTGAGGTTGAAGAGGAAATCTAGATTCCTAGGTTCTTTTTATAGTTTAGTCAGAAGGTTTCTAAATTTACAATTATATATTGTAATGCTTACAACTTAAAATTATATATTGTAGTGCTTCATTTGTTTATAATTACTGCAAAGTGTTTGTATATTGTAAATTTTCTCTCCCAAAATGTTTTTGTGTGATTGTATATTTTTCCATAGTAATGATATAGTAGTATGAAATATATGAAGAGATGTAAAGATAAGCTACATTTAATTTTGCAAGCAATAAAATTTTTTCATTGAAGAGATCTTTAATTCTTAATTTTAGTGCTTCAATTTTATATTTTTTTAATGTAGGGAAGAGACTATCACTCAGACTGACTTCATGACATGAGTAAGGAAAATAAGAAATTATGTAGGGAGGATAAAAATCTGAAACATAGCTAAGCAAGGTTTAACTAAATTTTTATGTAGTTAGCAAAAAGGATTCATCTTAAGATGCTGGTTAAGGGGGTTTATTGCTTACCCAGAAGATTTGACCTGTGAATTGACTTATTCTTCTCCAAGGCACTTGAGAGAAAAGACAACGATAGCAGTTACATCTAGAGGCTATTATGGATTGGAGGATGAGAAGGGAACTGCATGTACTTCAACAAGGCGCCGGTCAACACCACGAAGTTTGGCAGGCTTGACAAGTGGAGTTTTTGAATCTGTAATGGTTCAAGTTTTGAGACAGGAAGAACAGCTGAGAGCAAAAGAAGAAAAAAGGTAAATGCTAAAAAAAAAAAAAAGTTGAGTTTCATGTTGTTCAAATTTTCAGGAACTACATTTTAAAGAGTAGTTGTATAACTTTTGTGTGCCCATATCAAATTTCTGGGCCCATTTTAATAGTGTTCCAAAATGCATTCTCACCTACGTATGAGTTAGTACTGAAATATCACAATGATATTTGTTTCAAAATAGAGTTTTAAAATTTAAACCAAATTACTTTGAAGCTATACAAAAATAATTTGTATGAAAGATTTCAGGGTGCTTTCTAGATTTCTGGAAGTAGTCTTAAATGAATTATAAATTTTAAATGAGAGGAATTTTATGTAGATTCATAGAGCTTTAGAATAGAATCACAGACCTTTACAGTTTAAAATTAGGAGAAACTCCAGAGACTGTGTAGTTCAAAATGACATATAGGTTCACTTCTGCCAGTCCTCCATTGGTATTAATTTCCTGGATAACTATGCTTACTCTGGATTCATCAGGAAAGAATGTTGTGCTCAATTAGTGTTACCTTCTAGGGTCTGGGAGCATAGAGATGGATGACACATCTGTAATTTTTTTTTAATAGCAAGAGACTAGGGCCCAGAGAGGTAAGTGATTACTGAAAAAAGACTGGTGATTTTTTTTTTTTTTTTTTTTTTTTTTTTTTTTGCTGTATGCGGGCCTCTCACTGTTGTGGCCTCTCCCGTTGCGGAGCACAGGCTCCGGACGCGCAGGCTCAGTGGCCATGGCTCACGGGCCTAGCCGCTCCGTGGCATGTGGGATCTTCCCAGACCGGGGCACGAACCCGTGTCCCCTGCATCGGCAGGCGGACTCTCAACCACTGCGCCACCAGGGAAGCCCCAGACTGGTGATTTTTATACTAAATCATATCTCAAACTATGTTAGGAGTGATTGCTGACCTAATAGGGAACTACTAATGCTACTCAAAGGCAATTTATAATATATTGTTGCTCCTCTTATAGTAATAAATTTAGCTTGCTTTGATATTTGTAGGATTAAAATTCAACCTTGAGACTTTCTACCACCATACTTTTTAATAGTAGTGGTTAATTGGGAACTCACTGTGAAATACTTTTTTTTTTTCTATAGAGCCTCATAGAACTACTTATGCTATAGGAAAGAGGGTTTTATGGAAGGGGATAAGGATTAATCTGACAGTAGTATGTAATACATTGGAATAGAGAGGACTTGAAGAAAAGCAAAGCTTGTAGGAAGAAGGCTGTAGTAGTCTAGACCTCCACTACTGGTAACCAGAAATAGGGAGAAGGTCAGATTGTTCTGGGAACAATCAACAGTACTTAGTACCTTCCTTGACATAGGGGGAACAAAGGAAGAGACAAAGAGGAGTCAGGAGGTAGTTGTAATAATAGCAATAAGAAGAAAATTAAAAAGAATGGTTAACATTTATTGAGCAGGACTATTTGCCAGGTTTAGCTCTGAGCACCTTGTATGTATGTATTCAGAGACATTAAGTAACTGGCCCAAAGCCAGGCAATTTTTGAGTGGTAAATTTAAGACTGGAACCCAGGCAGTTTGGTTATAAAGCTTGTGCTCCTAAGCAGCATGCTGTCCCTGTGACTTAAATATGATGGAATCAGCAAAGAAAATAAAAAAGCTTTGAGTCCATGGTGTGGAGAAAGATCAGTGAACTGCAGTTTTTAATAAGTTGTTTGAAGTGATGAGGGAAGCATTTAAGCAATTAAGTAGAAATGGCTAGTAAGAAACTAGAGATATGACTGAATCTTTTTCTTTTCTCCAATTTTACATATATTTATCTGTGTCCTGTGCTTAACATCAAATAAACATAGGTGAATAAGACATGGGAAAAAATCCTTCATTAAATGTCTAGTGACTATGATAATTTACTATGAATTAAACTTTCTCTTTGAGTACAGTGTTAACCTTTTCTTTTTTAATTAGAAATATTTTAAGCACGGAGCAACGAATAAATACAATTGTAATAAAGGCCTAGATGCCCACTACCCAGCAATTTTTAAACAAAATAAGCATAGTTTTAATCAAGATTTTCTGTATTTTTCTTCTGTCCTCAGGAGAAACCACTTTCCAGACTTTATCATTCCCATGTATTTTATTATTAAATTTAAAGAATTCTCTTATATATTCTGGATACAAGTCCTTTGCTAGCTATGTATATGCGTTGTGGATATTTTCTCCCAGTCTGTGGCCTGCCTTTTCATTTTCAGTGTTTTTTGAGGAAGAGAAAATTTCATGCTTTTGATGCAATTGTAAATCATTTTAAAATTCAGTTATATTTTGTTGCTAACATACAGAAATACATTTGATTTTTTTAAATTGATTTACAATGTTGTGATAGTTTCAGGTGTATACAGGTCTGTTTTTTAACATTCTTTTTTTTTAACATCTTTATTGGAGTATAATTGGTAACAATGGTGTGTTAGTTTCTGCTTTATAACAAAGTGAATCAGCTATACATATACATATATCCCCATATCTCTTGCATCTCCCTCCCTCCCACCCTCCCTATCCCACCTCTCTAAGTGGTCACAAGCACTGAGCTGATCTCCCTGTGCTATGCGGCTGCTTCCCACTAGCTAGCTGTTTTACATTTGGTAGTGTATATATGTCCATGCCACTCTTTCACTTTGTCTCAGCTTACCCTTCCCCCTCCCCATGTCCTCAAGTCCATTCTCTAGTAGGTCTGCGTCTTTATTCCCGTCCTGCCCCTAGGTTCTTCAGGACCATTTTTGTTTTTTAGATTCTATATATATTTGTTAGCATATGGTATTTGTTTTTCTCGTTTTGACTTACTTCACTCTGTATGACAGACTCTAAGTCCATCCACCTCACTACAAATAACTCAATTTCGTTTCTTTTTTATGGCTGAGTAATATTCCATTGTATATATGTGCCACATTTTATTTATCCGTTCATTTGTCGATGGACACTTAGGTTGCTTCCATGTCCTGGCTATTGTAAATACTGCTGCAATGAACATTGTGGTACATGACTCTTTTTGAATTATGGTTTTCTCAGGGTATATGCCCAGTAGTGGGATTGCTGGGTCATATGGTAGTTCTATTTTTAGTTTTTTAAGGAACCTCCATACTGTTTTCCATAGTGGCTGTATCAGTTTCCATTCCCACCAACAGTGCAAGAGGGTTCCCTTTTCTCCACACCCTCTCCAGCATTTATTGTTTGTAGAACTTTTGATGATGGCCATTCTGACTGGTGTGAGATGATACCTCATTGTAGTTTTGATTTGCATTTCTCTAATGATTAATGATGTTGAGCATTCTGTCATGTGTTTGTTGGCAATCTGTATGTCTTCTTTGGAGAAATGTCTATTTAGGTCTTCTGCCCATTTTTGGATTGGGTTCTTTGTTTTTTTGATACTGAGCTGCATGAGCTGCTTGTAAGTTTTGGAGATTAATCCTTTGTCAGTTGCTTCATTTGCAAATATTTTCTCCCATTCTGAGGGTTCTCTTTTGGTCTTGTTTATGGTTTCCTTTGCTGTGCAAAAGCTTTTAAGTTTCATTAGGTCCCATTTATTTATTTTTGTTTTTGTTTCCATTTCTCTAGGAGGTGGGTCAGAAAGGATCTTGCTGTGATTGATGTCATAGAGTGTTCTGCCTATGTTTTCCTCTAAGACTTTGATAGTGTCTGGCCTTACATTTAGGTCTTTAATCCATTTTGAGTTTATTTTTGTGTAGGGTGTTAGCAAGTGTTCTAATTTTATTCTTTTACATGTAGTTGCCCAGTTTTCCCAGCACCACTTATTGAAGAGGCTTTTCTCCATTGTATATTCTTGCCTCCTTTATCAAAAATAAGGTGACTGTATGTGCGTGGGTTTATCTCTGGGCTTTCTATCCTGTTCCTTTGATCTATATTTCTGTTTTTGTGCCAGTACCATACTGTCTTGATTACTGTAGCTTTGTCGAATAGTCTGAAGTCAGGGAGCCTGATTCCTCCAGCTCTGTTTTTCTTTCTCAAGATTGCTTTGGCTATTCAGGGTCTTTTGTGTTTCCACACAAATTGTGCAATTTTTTGTTCTAGTTCTGTGAAAAATGCCATTGGTAGTTTGATAGGGATTGCATTTAATCTGTAGATTGCTTTGGGTAGTATAGTCATTTTCACAATGTTGATTCTTCCAATCCAAGAACATGGTATATCTCTCCATTTATTTGTATCATCTTTACTTTCTTTCATCAGTGTCTTATAGTTTTCTGCATACAGGTCTTTTGCCTCCTTAGGTAGGTTTTTTCCTAGGTATTTTATTCTTTTTGTTGCAGTGGTAAATGAGAGTGTGCCCTTAATTTCACTTTTGGATTTTTCATCATTAGTGTATAGGAATGCCAGAGATTTCTGTGCATTAATTTTGTATCCTAGTACTTTACCAAATTCATTGATTAGCTCTAGTAGTTTTCTGGTAGCATCTTTAGGATTCTCTATGTATAGTATCATGTCATCTGCAGACAGTGACAGCTTTACTTCTTCTTTTCCGATTTGGATTCCTTTTATTTCTTTTTCTTCTCTGATTGCTGTAGCTAAAGCTTCCAAAACAATGTTGAATAATAGTGGTGAGAGTGGGCAGCCTTGTCTTGTTCCTGATCCTAGTAGAAATGGTTTCAGTTTTTCACCATTGAGGATGATGTTGGCTGTGGGTTTGTCATATATGACCTTTATTATGTTGAGGTAAATTCCTTCTGTGCCTACTTTCTGGAGGGTTTTTATCATAAATGGGTGTTGAATTTTGTCAAAAGCTTTTTCTGCATCTATTGAGATGATCATATGTTTTTCTTCCTCAGTTTGTTAATATGGTGTATCACATTGATTGATTTTTGCATGTTGAAGAATCCTTTATATAAATGTCAACTTTCTGTTTTCACTCAACATTATGTGTCTGAGATTTAACTGTGTTGAATTATTTCATTCTAGTTTATTTCACGTGCTAGTATATAATATTACATTATCTGACTGTGTTACAGTTTATCCATTTACCTGATAAGATGCACATTTTGGATTATTTCTAGTGTTTTGTTATTATGGAATGCTGCAGTAAACATTGATGTATGTGTCTTCTTTAAGGATGGAGACACAGATAGATGTGTGTGTATGTGTTCATTCTACTTTGTTTTTAATTTTATTTTTCTTCTTTATGTTTTGACTCACTCAACCCATTTTTCCCGCTTCCCACCCTCCTCCTCTGGCAACCACCCACCTGTTCTTTTTTTTTAAGATTCCACATATAAGAGAGATCATACAGTTTTATCATTCTGTGTCTGACTTTTTTCACGTAGTGTAATGGCCTCAAGGTCCATCCACATTGTCACAAATGGCAATATTTCCTTCTATTTTGTGGCTGACTAATACTCCATTGTGTATATATACCTCATTTTCTTTATCCATTCATCCATTAGATTGTTTTTATATCTTGGCTGTTGTATATAAGGTTGCAGTAAACATGGGAGTACATATTTTCAAGTTAGTATTTTTATTTTCTTCAGATAAATGCCCGGAAGTGGAATTGCTGGATTATATTGTAGTTCTATTTTTAATTTTTTGAGGAGCTGTCATACGGTTTTCCATAGTGGCTGCACCAGTTTACATTCCCAACAGTGCTCAAGGGTTCCCTTTTCTCCACATCCTCACCAGTACTTCTTATTTTTTGTCTTTCTGATAATGGTCATTCTGAAGGTGTGAGGTGGTATCTCATTGTGGTTCTAATTTGCATTTCCCTGATGATTAGTGATGTTGAGCATCTTTTCATATACCTGTAGGCCATCTGTGTGTCTTTGGAAAAATGTATATTCAGATCTGTCCATTTTTTAATCAAATTGTTGGTTTTTTGCTATTGGATTGTATCAGTTTTTTTATATATTTTGGATTTTAGCCTCTTACCAGATACATGATTTGCAAATATTTTCTCCCATTCAGTAGGTTGCCTTTTCATTTTGTTGATGGCTTCCTTTGCTGTACAGAGCTTTTAAGTATGATGCAGTCACACGAAGTTATTTTAGCTTTTGTTGCTTTTGCTTTTGTTGTCAGATTCCAAAAATCTTTACCAAGACCTATGTCAAGGAGTTTACTGCTTATCTTTTTCTTCTAGGAGCTTTATGGTATAAGGTCTTATGTTCAAGTCTTTGATCCATTTAAGTTAATTAATTGTTGTATATATTGTAGGAGAGCCATCAAATTTCATTCTTTTGCATGTAGCTGTCCAGTTTTCCCAACACCATTTATTGAAGAGATTGTCCTTTCCCCATTGTATATTCTTGGCTCCTTTGTCATAAATTAATTGACTGTATATGCATGGGTTTATTTGTGGGCTGTCTGTTCCTTTCCATCGATCTGTGTGTCTGTTTTTATGCCAGTACGCTACTGTTTTGATTACTGTGGATTTGTAGCATCATTTGAAGTCAGGGAGCAGGGTCCTTCCAGCTTTCTTTGGTCTTTCACCTCCTGGGTACTTCATTCTTTTTGATTCAATTGTATATTCATTCTGCTTTTAATCTTATGGTCATGGCAGATTCTTCAACGTTTTTTGGAGTGTTGCTACACTAATATATTCTTCTTAAAGTTGTTGTGAGGAGGTTATATTGATAAAGTAGTTACCATCATTACTGATAAAGTAGTTACCATCATTATTGGTTTTGTTTTTAAAAATTAATTATTTTTTAGGTGTGTTGGGTCTTTGTTGCTGTGCACGGGCTTTCTCTAGTTGCAGCAAGTGGGGGCTGCTCTTCATTGCCATGCGGGCTTCTCATTGCGGTGGCTTCTCTTGTTGCAGAGCACAGGCTCTAGGTGCGCGGGCTTCAGTAGTTGTAGCATGTGGGCTCAGTAGTTGTGGCTCATGGGCTTTAGAGCACAGGCTCAGTTGCTCTGTGGCACGTGGGATCTTCCCAGACTAGGGCTTGAGCCCATGTCCCCTGCGTTGGCAGGCAGATTCTTAACCACTGTGCCATCAGGGAAGCCCTCCCTCAGTCTTAAGTGCCATCATTGTCCAATATTTTAGTTCTTTCTGGTTCTTAACTGTCCAGCTGTTGCCACAGTTCAAGTTTTTATCCAAGAGTCTATCCTTTTCTCATGTTATACTTTCTTCATAAGTCATCTCATCCATTCCCATACCACCTATATACAGAAGACTCAGATATATGTCTCTTGCCCAAACTTCTCTAAGTTTGAGACCTAATTGCATATTTAACATGTCTCTGGATGTAGTATCTATCACTGACAGTATCATTGTCTCTCATCTATCAGGAAACAGGTGGCACATTCAAAATGAGAAAATTCAAGGAGGGTTTATTTCAAAAGAGATTGGATTATAGCTGAACATTAAGACATGAGGCTGTTAACCAGGGTGAGCAAGAGGGTGTAGTTACTGGTACCCATGAGAGGATTACAAACAAGAGGCTATTGAGATGATACCTTGTGTTGAAGGACACAACTCCCCCCCTTTTATTTAAGTCCATTTATAAAACTTTTATTCCACTTATATGAACTTAATACATGTGTTCTTAACAATTATGCTTGTATTGTTCATGAAAATTTAGCAAGACATTAAACAAGACAGCCATCAGCTCAGGTTATTTCCCTATTAACTATTTTTACAGCACATGCATGTTAGGTAAATACCAAAAACCTCACAGAGAGGAAGCCAAGGGAATAAAGTACTTTACCCTACTTTTCCCTACTTTCCTGTCTTTATCTGGTCCTTACCAGGGCTCCCTCAACTAAACCTAAGGAAAGCTAGTTTATGACGTTGCCTGCTGATACAGTTAAACTACACAGTGAAGGGTAGAGAATAGATCTGCAGGCAAACAAAAGATATTTGCTATAGATATCTTCTTCAAATTGATTACATCAAAAATTAATTATGAAAGCATAATGCTTACACCTAAAATTTGATCTCACTGTAGTGCTCCCTATCTTTATGAATGGCACCAGTATCTATTAGATTATTTAAATTAGAAACCTAGGATTCATCCAGGACATCTTCCTTTCCCTTATACACAAATCAAATTCATCCCCAAATGTTGACAGTTTTATTTCCTAATCTCTCTTGAATTTGCTACCCTCTATCTTCTCTGCCTTCATCCAGTTCCTTAATCTCTCACTTAGGCTACTATAATCTTTTCTTAATTGGTGAAACAGTTGTCCTCCTTCCATTCTGTTTTTCACATTAAAGCTAGAATGAACTTTTCCAAATGCAAATTTGATCATGCCACTTACCTTTTCCCATTACTTACACCTCCCCAAAACAAAGCAAGTCAAGTACACACACGAACTTTAATGGCTTAATATAGTTTATAAGACCCTGCTTTTACCTTTTGGCCTCACCCTATCTCTCTAATCTCATCATATGCCTTTTTTCCCCACATTTCTTGCTATCCTTGCCACACCTGCCTTCTTTTTCTGTCTTCAGTACCAAGAGAGCGTTAACTTTATGTGCATCCGAATTTAGAGTTTACATAAAAACACATGTAAAATGTATCAGGAATAGTGAGACTTTTTCTTTTAACCTTCGTTTTCTAAATTTTCTAAAATAAGCATGCTTTTCTTTTATAATTGAAAATATGACAAGTATTAAAATTTATAAAGTGCCCCATAACTAGTGAGATAGGCTGAGTCTTTTAAATGTCTTTTGAGCCTCTCACAAGATTTGTTTTAAGTCCTTAGAAGGAAAATGTGACATTTAGTCATCAACATGTGGTATGATACATGGGAGTGCTAAACAAAGCCTCCCTCTCTATGTACAATTAATTTATCATAATCTATCATGATAATTTTATCAATCTATCAATTCTATCGATCTAATATCCTCTCGAGAGCTAGTCAGAGACTAGCTGAGAATATAGCTACTGTAAAATTTGGTCTGGAAGGGGCTTTGAAAACATCATAAAGAAAGGTCAGATTGGAAGACAGGGAAGATTGCAAGGATCATATGATTACAGTAGTTGTGCTTAAGACCTGGGCGTAAGCTTCTCTCTTTTTTTGTTTTGTTTTTTGATTAAAACTTTTGGCATAAGAAGTGAGAAAGTAAAGTTTTCCTCCTGCTAATTAGCTTTAAACAACTTTTTATATCAGAAATTCAAGTTGGCAGCAAGCTGAATAATTCCAGTCCATAGTATAATATGGTAATACTTCAGTTAACTGATGGGCATCTGATAATTTTTAGGTGACCATCTGGACAGACATAAACCTAAGAGTAAACTATTTTAAAAAATCTTTTAAGTCCAACAGTTAGGTCTCTGATTTGTGATCTATTCCAATTAAAGGAAGGGAATCCCTACTCTATATTTTAATTTTTATACAGTAGGTAGTCTCCCTTTTTTGTACAGTATATGCCGTACAAACCATGGTTTCTTAAATCAGATTGCAAAAATCCAAAATCCTGGCATTCCTATACTACTATCTTTATTTACCTGGATGCATTGGAAACCAGTGCAAAGGAGATGGCAGATGATATGTGTTGAACAGAAAGGAATAAACATTGAGTAAGGCTTGGTAGTCTGGCTGTCTTCAGGTAAATGCTGTTAGGGCAGCAGCCTATCTTGAGGCCGATTAGTGTACAGAGGCACTGTTGATTTAGAAGACAGCAACAGTACAAGTCAAAGTTCTGGGAAAATTGAGTGAAAGGGCTGGTTAATGTGTAGTTGCTGGAGGGAACTCCCTGGCGGTCCGGTGGTTAGGACTCCACACTTCCACTGCAGGGGTTCCGGGTTCGATCCCTGATCAGGGAACTAAGATCATGCAATCTGCGTGGTGCAGCCAAAAAAAAAAAAAAAAAAAGTGTAGTTGCTGGAATAGTCTTTAAGCTACTCATGACCACTGCATTTTGTTTATAATGGTGACATTGAGCCATTAAGGAAAGATTAAATTATATTTTATATACTTTATTTATTAAGCAGGAACATATATAATACATTTTAGATAATATTTTAAAAATAAAATTGTTAAAATTGGAAGTTAGCTCTCCTTAAGTAAATTTCAGTTAATCTGGAATATGACATCATTAGGTAGCAGTTTCAATCATTAATGTCTACTCTAGCCATGTTAAAAATATTGGACCTCTTCACCATTCTTTTTTTGCAAAACTATTTGGATTACTAGAAATAGTGTGCATGCTTTTGTACTCATTTCACATGTTTGTCTAAACTTACTGGTATTTTATTGATTTGGAAATCATTGGAGTTAAAGTAAAAATGTTTTCTACATTTTTGTGAATTAAAAGCTGTGGGCCTTCCCTGGTGGCGCAGTGGTTGAGAGTCCGCCTGCCGATGCAGGGGACACGGATTCGTGCCCCGGTCCGGGAAGATCCCACATGCCGCGGAGTGGCTAGGCCCGTGTGCCATGGCCGCTGAGCCTGCGCGTCCGGAGCCTGTGCTCCGCAATGGGAGAGGCCACAACAGTGAGAGGCCCGCATACCGAAAAAAGAAGGAAAAAAAAAAAAAAGCTATGACTTATGATTAAGTGATTTATTTTCAAATTCTCTATAACACAAAATAACAATGACTTAATGAAGTAGACATTTGTCATTTGTGACCACCCAGCATTTTTGAAGAGCTGCCCAACATTTTGGTAATTTCCCATGTTGTAAGTCCTGACTTCCCAAAGCAGATGCCAGAAAATTTATATTCTCATACCCACTCATAGCTAAGGTAGAGGCCTGTGACCAGTCACGCTCTTCTCACTTGAAATTGCTTGGGACCAACATGAGGTGGCAGTCTTGGGCAGGGAAGTTAATCTTTTGGCAAAGGTGGTGGTAGGAGCTTCTAGTTGTTCTAGCTTCCTAGTATCAGAAATGCTAAGTAGTAGTGGAAGTCTAGTTTTTTCTGGAGAAGCTCTCAAAGTGTGGTTGGGATTCATATCTTCATATCTATTAAGTTTGGCTCTGTTACCCTTAACAGAGCTTAATTCCTTCTCTACTTTAGCTAGAAGAGATTCTGTTGTTGGTAGCTAAGTAAGAAGCTTGACTGAACACTTAATATGAATGGTTGGTTTTCCTAAAATATAATATTGTATATTGCTCATTTTAGAAAATGTAAATAAATGTCATGCTTTCCTTTTTCATGCTACCACTTTACATACTGTGTTGTATTGTTTTTTCAGTTAATGGATTATTTTGGATTACAACTTCTGTATATGTTTCTTACTAGATTGTAAACTCTTATTTAAGAGTGTGGTCCATGCTTTCACCTCTTTGTATTCTCACACATGGTAAGCATTCGATAAACTTTATAAAACTAGTAAAGTTAGGATACTTTAAAACATAATTTTCTTTTGTAAAGCTGTTCACTTGTTAGTGATGTTCTTACCAAGTTATACCTGACCAAAATAACCTTAGGCACAGCTTCTGTTCGTATTTTACACAGTAACAGGTAAACATTCTTGAAGCCAGTAAGGAGCAACCTCAAAAATGAGAACTTGTCCAGGAAAAAAAAAAATTGGGGAACACTTTTTTGTTGTTCATTTGGTGATGTTTACTTTTACTTCCAGTTTTATTGAGAAATGATTGATATACATCACTGTATAAGTTTAAGATGTACAGCATGATGGTTTGACTTACATATATTGTGAAATGATTACCACAGTAGATTTAATTATACTGACCATCTCATATAGATGTAATAAAAAGAAAAGAGGGACTTCCCTGGTGGCTCAGTGGTTAAGAATCCACTTGCCAATGCAGGGGACACGGGTTCGATCCCCGGTCCAGGAAGATCCCACATGCCGAGAAGCAACTAAGCCTGTGCGCCACAACTACTGAGCCCGCATGCCTAGAGCCCCTGATCCACAACCAGAGAAGCCACTGCAATGAGAAGCAAACACACCACAACGAAGAGTAGCCCCTGCTTGCTGCAACTAGAGAAAGCCCGTGCGCAGCAACGGAGACCCAATGCAGCCAAAAATAAATAAATAAAATAAATTTATTAAAAAAAAATTTCTCCTTGCAATGAGAACTATTAGGATCTACTTTCTTACTTTCCTATAACCGTTTTTTTTTTCATTAGTGAATGTGGATTTTATAACTATCCTCAGGCATTCATATAGCATTGCCCCAATACTGAAGGCTTAATTTTTCAAGCTAACATTTTAGAAACATGTAGCACTCTATCTGATTTTAGTACAGCACTTCAGAACAAATTTTTAAATTGAGAATAATTTTGAAAGCTCTTTTTTATTTGTCCTTGTGAGCAGAGTGTGGTTTTCTTCAGCATTTTGTAATACAGTGGGTTTTTTAATGTTTTAATTATATTTTAAGTGTTTGACTAAGTTTTTTTAAATTGGCAGATTATAGACGTTAACTCTAGAGCTCTTTGGCAAGCTCCCATTCTGTATATACCATACTGCTGAGGATTGGGACAGAGACTCACAGCTCTACGTCTAAAGGATTATTCTGTGTTACGCTGGCCTACACCAGACCAATCTTTGTTTCTCTTTCTGCTGCCTCTTCAGTACTCATGGTCTAAGGCTAGAATCCATCATTCTCCCTTGAAGGGTTTAGTTTATAGGGAACAGAAGAGTGAGTAGCAGCCCTTGAGTAACTCAGGCAATGTCCACATTTGGCAGCATCATACCCCAACTAAGTCATGGCCTTTCCAGGCACCTGAGCCAACACAATTTGTGAATTACTGCCTAATCTTCCAAGAGTAAGCCAGTTGGTGCTAACTTTGGCCCACCAATGACAAACTGTTTGTATTGCTGGCTCTTACGCTAATCACTGTGTAAGCCTAAGAAAGTTACCTTATCGCCCTTCTATGTCCTTAGTGTCCCCGTCTATAAATTGAATAAATAGTGTCTGAAATTGCCGTATCTCTAGCCTTTATTGGCCAAAGGTTGCTAGCACTGTTTTAGTCAAAACCAAGTCCATAAAAGTGTCTTGGTCTGCTCCAACTTCTCCTTTCATTTTCTTCCCTGAGCACTAGTTGTTACTCTTTCACCTCTACAGAAACAGAGCATGATTGATTGTGACAGGGTTGACCAAAATCAGTTTCTGTGCCAAGCATACTAAATGAATGCACTTTTTGTTGGTTGGTATTCTAACAGATAGTTTTCTATACCAAACTTTTAAACAAGCTCTGAGCTACATTTCATGAGAAATAACTTGAAAACCTTTTCTTTAGTTAACAACAGAATATTGAAGAAATGATTACCCTTCTCAGTATATATAAAGTGCAGAGAAACTCAATTTCATGGTAAACAATATCCATATATCTAACAGGTAAGAAATATAATATCCATAAATCTTTTTGGTATTGGCTCTTTAATATCTCCTGGCTAATATTCTTTTTGAAAAGTTGATTGAAGAATTTTTTTTTATTTCATTGGCTGTATAGTTCAAAAGTTACATAGTACTATTAAGGCTTCTAATTAAAGACAACAGCCTTACTTCAACTCATCTTCTATTTCATGACTCAGAAACATCTACCTTTAACTTTTTAGCCATTTTTTCTAGTAATTATTTACACATTTCTAAATACATGCTGATTGCTAGTTCCTGATTTTTCAGTTTGGCATTATCTGTTGACATCCATCTTTGGAAGATGAGATTTATTTCACTTAAAACTGTTTCCACTCACTTGGAAGTTATATGCTCTATTTCTCTTGTTAATTTTGATCTTTTCTGCCTCATCTGTCTTATATATGATTGATGAATAATTTAGCTCTATCTCATTTTTTACTCGCCGAACTAAACATTATTGTTACTGTTTTTTGTAATATAATGTTTATTTACCCACATGATTCACAGTTGATTTGTTTTTCAATTCTTTCATCTTAGAACTTCTTTCTGTGATCATTGTTTTCCTGAAGTATATACTACAGAAGTATTTTCTCTGTATCTTGAAATTTGGATAGTTTCTATTACTGTCTCCAAGTTCACCAATCTTTTCTTCTGCTATGTCTAATTTGCCATTAGTCCCATTCAGTATATTTTCATCTCAGACATTGTAGTTTTCATCTCTAAAAGTTCAATTTGGGTCTATTTTATATCTCCCATGTCTCTACTTAACTTTTTGACCATATATATTACAGTTTCAATAACTACTCTAATGGCCTTATTTGCTAATCCTAACATTTGTTTCATTTCTGGGTCAGTTTTGAGTGATTGATTTTTATCTTCTCATTATGGACCATGTGTTTCTGCTTTGTTGTATGCCTAGTATTTTGGTTTGGATGCCAAACATTGTGAGTTTTATCTTGGTGGGTGCCGGATATTTTTATATTTCTGTGAATCTCCTAGAGCTTTTTTTCTGGAATGCAGTTAATTACTTGGAAACAGTTTGGTCATTTTGGGTCTTTTATGATTTGTTACTTGGGTCCAGAACAGTGCTCAGTCTAGAGCTAATTATTCTCTACTACCAATGCAAGACCTTTCTGAGTATTCTATCCAACATCCCATGAATTATGAGTTTTTCCAGTGTGGCTTGTGGGAATAGACATTATATTTTCTAATCTTTTGGATGTTTTCCCCCACCTAGTTTTGGGTTGTTTCCTTACATGCATACACTAGTCAGTGCTCTGAATATTTGAGGGGGACTCTGTACATCTTTGCTGTTCTCACTTTATGCAGCTCTCTCTTCTTTAGTATTATGTCCTATAGACTTTAGCTGCCTTGGTGTCTCTGGATTCTTGACTTCTTCTCAACTCAGGGAGTCTGCTAGGCTCTACCTGGGTTCCCCCTCCTGCATCATGGCCTGAAAATTCTCTCAAAGCAGTAACTGCAACAGTTGTTGGGCTCATCTTCTCTATTTCCCGTCTCTCTGAGATCACTGTCCTTTGCTTGATGTTTAGATTCTTACAGACCATTGTTTTATCTATTTTGTCAGGATTTTTATGGTTGGTTCAGGTAGGAGAGTAAATGTGATTCCTTGTTACTTCAGGTGGAAGCAGAAGACACTTTAGAAGTTTTTACTTTACTTAGAATGAGTTCTGCTTTTTGTCTAAATGAAAATGACTTTAATTTATCCTCATCCGTGAATGATAGTTGTTTCTGGTTTATTTTGTTGCTATTGAGAAATCTCTCAATCTTTTTGTGATTGTTGTATATGTAAGCTGTCATTTTCCCCCCTGACTGCTTGTAAGACTTTTTTTTGTCTTTGATGTTTTATTATTTTTATTATGATATGCCCAAGTGTGGTTCTCTTAATTTACTTTCTTGGGCTTTTTGAATTGGGGATTTGTGTCCTTTATCATTTCTAGGAAATTCTCAGCCATTATCTCTTCAAATATTGCCATCATCACCACTCCCCTACCCCTCTTCTGTATTCTTATTTCTGGAGCTCCAACTGGGTGTTTGTTAGACTTTAATCTGTCCTCCCTCTTTTACTTCTTTAACATGCCTGTTTTATACTTTGTTTCATTAACTGAAATTTTCGAGATGAATTCTTGTGAAGGCTTTAGGACCCCGATTTTTCTATGTAGGGAAGTTTTTTTTCTTTTGGTTATTTTGGGGGTTTTTTTGGGCGGGGGGTTGCCACACTGCATGGCATGCGGAATCTTAGTTCTCTGCCCAGGGATCAAACCCGTGCCCGCTGCAGTGGAAGCTCAGAGTCTTAACCACTGGACCACCAGGGAAGTCGCATATGTGGGAAAGATTTTGAAGTGTGTAGTTTCTTTAATAGATAACAGGATTATTCAGATCTTTGTTCTTCTTATGTCACTTTTGTTAGTTTGTGTTTTTCAAAAAACTTACCTGTTTCATTTAAATTGTCTCTTGGCATAAAGTTTCTTATAATATCTTTATATCATCTGTATCTGTAGAATCTCCAGGATGTGCCCATTTTCATTTCTGGTATTGGTTTTGTGTATGTGTATGTTTGTTTTCTTCATCAGTATTGCCAAGGGTTTATTAATTTTAATAATGTTTCCAAAGAACCAACTTTCGAATTTAATGATTTTTCTATTGTATATTTGTTTTATATTTCATTGATTTCTGCTCTTTATTTCCTTCTTTCAGCTTTGGGGCTTTGATTTGCTGTTCTTTTCTAGTTTTTTTTCTTTTAATGAACACGTATGTTTGATTTTCAACTTTCCTTCTTTTCTAAATATACATTCTTAACTATAAATGTCCCTCAAAGTACTGCTATAGTTACATACACCCCACCACTTTTAATTATTATATATTTTCCTTCCATATTTCCATCTCTACTCATTTGCATGTTTAAAGTCTGTTATTTTCGTACCTACCCTAGAAACTTTCATATGCATAATTAACTTATTAAAGCCTAATCAATATTTTTACCATTTTCCTGATTAATACAAGGACCTTGGAACACTTTTAACTGTAATCATTTCTCACCCAGCTTATTTGTTATTGTTGTAATGTATTTTAATTCTATCTTGTCTTCTTTTTAAACTCCACAAAACATTTTTATCATTATTTTATGCCCTGTCTATATAGATAGAGCTATATAGATATAGATAGAGCTATATATTACCACTTTTTTGCTCTTTTCCCATCTCTGATCATCAGTTAAGGATCATTGACCTTTATTCCATTTGAAGTAAATCCTTTAGCATTTCCTTTGGATGAGGTTCTGTTCATCACAAATATGGAGTTTTTGTTTGAAAATATCTTTATGTTTGTCTTCATTTTTGAAAGATATTTTTGCTGTGAATGGATATTTACATTGATAGTATTTTTAATATTAATTAATTAATTAATTAATATTTGGCTGCATTGAGTATTCATTTCTGCAGATGGGCTTTCTCTAGTTGTGGCAAGAGGAGGCTACTCTTCGTTGTGGTGTGTGGGCTTCTCACTACAGTAGCTTGTCTTTGTTGTGGAGAACGGGCTCTAGGCACGCGGGCTTTAGTAGTTGTGGCATGCGGGCTCAGTAGTTGTGGTGCACAGGCTTAGTTGATCCGTGACATGTGTGATCTTCCCGGAACAGGACTCGAACCCACGTCCCCTGCATTGGCAGGCAGATTCCTAACCACTGCACCACCAGGGAAGTCCCGATAGTTTTTTTTTTTAAGTACATTAAAGATATTCCATTGTCTGCTGGCTTCCATTATTTCTGTTGAGATAACTGTAAATCTTTTTTTTCTTTTAATTTCTGTATTTTTCATATTTAGAAGTTTTCTTTAGTTCTTTTTCAAAACTGCTTTGCATTTTAAAATAATCTTTTTCTTTGCCCTTGTTTTCAGTTTCTTTTCACTAGACGTATTTTGCACCTCCTAAATTACCTATGTCTATAGATTTTGGGGGGGTCGTACTTTTTTTCCTATCCCTCAACAGTAACTTATTTCCTTTTATATTTTGGGGTTTTTTTGACTGTGAACTCATTTCTTGTTACTGAATCAGTGTGGGAGTTCCTTAAGATCTAGTTATAAGGTTCATTGCCTCAGAGAATTGATTTTTTTCTGTTCAAGTACCTGACAACAATTTTGACATGAGACCATGTTAAACTTTTTGAGCACCCAGGAAATGTGAATGTGGTCAGTAAATCCACATGAGTCAGCTTACAGTTACAAATTCTTTAAAGAGATTTTATTTTTTCTCCATCCAACACTCCTATTGTGAAGACAGTTTTCCTTTCAGTCCCTTAGTTGGGGCCAGGAGAAGGGACTGTTGTTGCTAGTACACCCTTCTGCTAATTTTGTGGGCTTTTGGAGTCCCAGCTTTGTGCTGGGGAAGCCAGATTCTATCATCCCACAACCACCCCCATTCAGTAAAAAGCTAAAACTCCCCAAAACTATAAGCACTTTTGAAAAAAAAATGAATTTTACCAAAAATCTCTAGTACTGTTTAGATATTTAAATGTAATTAATATACATAAATGCCAAATCACAAATGATAGTTTCTTCATTAGCTTTTTTAATGAACCAGAACTACTTGATTAATTTGTTGTATCTGTAATAATAAGGTAGTTATAGTGTGACCTCTTAGCCAGAAATATAAAAGTAAGTTTCTTCTATAAAATGAAAGTCCTGATATTGCTAAAATAGTATTCTTACTATGTATTTGTTTTAACAGATTACAATATGATAGTACAGAAAAATAGCCAGTGTCAGACACTGTGCCTCGACTTTCATTCAGAGTCCGTGAATTAGTCACATCTTTATGTTTTTATACATCTTTTCTAGAGTAAGAGCTCTCACTCTTGAAAATTCAAGAGAAAGAAGTTATTATATTTTCTTCCCCTTGTTGGTGCATTTTAATTTCTCTCCCCAAACCTTATATGCTTTTATTTCTTTAAATACAGCTTTATTGAAATATAATTCACATACCATAGAGTTTACCTATTTAAATATAAAATCCAGCTGTTTTTAGTACATTCACAGAGTTGTGCAACCATCACTGCAGTCAATTTTAGAACGTTTCATCACACCAAAAATAAAGACTAATGGGACTTGCCTGGTGGTCCAGTGATTAAGACTCCATGCTCCCAAAGCAGAGGGCCTGGGTTTGATCCCTGGTCAGGGAACTAGATTCCACGTGCTGCAACTAAGAGTTCATATGCCAAAACTAAGATCCAGCGCAGCCTTAAAAAAAAAAAAAAAAAGACTGTGAAGTCACTTCCCATTTCCCCCACCTCCCCAGTCCTTGGAAACCTCTAATCTACTTTCCATCTCTATTCATTTCTGGACATTTTATGTAAATGGTATTATATAATATGTGGTCTTATGGGTGACTTTTTTTACTTAGTATCATGTTTCAAGGTTCATCCATGTTGTAACATGTATAAGCACTTCATTTTTTTTAATTGCCAAATAATATTCCATTGTACAGATATACCACTTTCTTTTTTTTTTTTTTTTTTGGTAGTTTGTCAAATGCTTTTTTTTCTTTAAACATCTTTATTGGAGTATAATTACTTTACAATGGTGTGTTAGTTTCTGCTGTATAACAAAGTGAATCATTTATACATATCCATATGTCCCCATATCTCTTCCCTCTTGCATCTCCCTCCCTATCCCACCCCTCCAGGTGGTCACAGAGCACCGAGCTGATCTCCCTGTGCTTATGCGGCTGCTTCCCACTAGCTATCTATTTTACATTTGGTAGTGTATATATGTCCATGCCACTCTCTCACTTCGTCCCAGCTTACCCTTCCCACTCCCCGTATCCTCAAGTGCATTCTCTAGTAAGTCTGTGTCTTTATTCCCGTCTTGCCCTTAGGTTCTTCATGACCTTTTTTTTTTTTTCAGATTCCATATGTATGTGTTAGCATGCAGTAGTTGTTTTTCTCTTTCTGACTTACTTCACTCTGTATGACAGACTCTAGGTCCAACCACCTCACTACAAATAACTCAATTTCGTTTTTTTTATGGCTGAGTAATATTCCATTGTATATATGTGCCACATCTTCTTATCCATTCATCTGTGGATGGACACTTAGGTTGCTTCCATGTCCTGGCTATTGTAAATAGAGCTGCAATGAACATTGTGATACATGACTCTTTTTGAATTCTGGTTTTCTTAGGGTATATGCCCAGTAGTGGGATTGCTGAGTCATATGGTAGTTCTATTTTTAGTTTCTTAAGGAACCTCCATATTGTTCTCCATAGTGGCTGTATCAATTTCCATTCCCACCAACAGTGCAAGAGGGTTCCCTTTTCTCCACACCCTCTCCAGCATTTATTGTTTGTAGAATTTTTGATGATGGCCATTCTGACTGGTGTGAGATGATACCTCATTGTAGTTTTGATTTGCATTACTCTAATGATTAATGATGTTGAGCATGCTTTCATGTGTTTGTTGGCAATCTGTATATCTTCTTTGGAGAAATGCCTATTTAGGTTTTCTGCCCATTATTAGATTCGGTTGTTTGTTTTTTTGATATTGAGCTGCATGAGCTGCTTGTAAGTTTGGGAGATTAATACTTTGTCAGTTGCTTCATTGGCAAATATTTTCTCCCATTCTGTGGGTTGTCTTTTGGTCTTGTTTATGGTTTCCTTTGCTGTGCAAAAGCTTTTAAGTTTCATTAGGTCCCATTTGTTTCTTGCTTTTATTTCCATTTCTCTAGGAGGTGGGTCAGAAAGGATCTTGCTGTGATTTATGTCATAGAGTGTTCTGCCTATGTTTTCCTCTAAGACTTTGATAGTGTCTGGCCTTACATTTAGGTCTTTAATCCATTTTGAGTTCATTTTTGTGTATGGTGTTAGGGAGTGTTCTAATTTTATTCTTTTACATGTAGCTGTCCAGTTTCCCCAGCACCACTTATTGAAGAGGCTGTCTTTTCTCCATTGTATATTCTTGCCTCCTTTATCAAAGATGAGGTGACCATATATGCATGGGTTTCTCTCTGGGCTTTCTATCCTGTTCCTTTGATCTATATTTCTGTTTTTGTGCCTGTACCATACTGTCTTGATTACTGTAGCTTTGTAGTATAGCCTGAAGTCAGGGAGCCTGATTCCTCCAGGCCCATTTTTCTTTCTCAAGATTGCTTTGGCTATTTGGGGTCTTTTGTGTTTCCATACAAATTGTGAAATTTTTTGTTCTAGTTCTGTGAAAAATGCCATTGGTAGTTTGATAGGGATTGCATTGAATCTGTAGATTGCTTTGGGTAGTATAGTCATTTTCACAATGTTGATTCTTCCAATCCAAGAACATGGTATATCTCTCCATCTGTTTGTATGGTCTTTAATTTCTTTCATCAGTGTCTTATAATTTTCTGCATACAGGTCTTTTGTCTCCTTAGGTAGGTTTATTCCTAGGTATTTTATTCTTTTTGTTGCACTGGTAAATGGGAGTGTTTTCTTAATTACACTTTCAGATTTTTCATCATTAGTGTATAGGAATGCCAGAGATTTCTGTGCATTAATTTTGTATCCTGCTACTTTACCAAATTCATTGATTAGCTCTAGTAGTTTTCTGGTAGCATCTTTAGGATTCTCTATGTATAGTATCATGTCATCTGCAGACAGTGACAGCTTTACTTCTTCTTTTCCGATTTGGATTCCTTTTATTTCTTTTTCTTCTTTAGCTGTGGCTAAAACTTCCAAAACTATGTTGAATAAGAGTGGTGAGAGTGGGCAACCTTGTCTTTTTCCTGATCTTAGTAGAAATGGTTTCAGTTTTTTACCATTGAGGACGATGTTGGCTGTGGGTTTGTCATATATGGCCTTTATTATGTTGAGGAAAGTTCCTTCTGTGCCTACTTTCTGGAGGGTTTTTATCATAAATGGGTGTAGAATTTTGTTGAAAGCTTTCTCTGCATCTATTGAGATGATCATATGGTTTTTCTTCTTCAATTTGTTAATATGGTGTATCACATTGATTGATTTGCATATATTGAAGAATCTTTGCATTCCTGGGATAAACCCCACTTGATCATGGTGTATGATCCTTTTAATGTGCTGTTGGATTCTGTTTGCTAATATTTTGTTGAGGATTTTTGCATCTGTTCATCAGTGATATTGGCCTATAGTTTTCTTCCTTTGTGACATCTTTGTCTGGTTTTGGTATCAGGGTGATGGTGGCCTCATAGAATGAGTTTGGGAGTGTTCCCCTCTCTGCTATATTTTGGAAGAGTTTGAGAAGGATAGGTGTTAGCTCTTCTCGAAATGTTTGATAGAATTCACCTGTGAAGCCATCTGGTCCTGGGCTTTTGTTTGTTGGAAGATTTTTAATCACAGTTTCAATTTCAGTGCTTGTGATTGGTCTGTTCATATTTTCTATTTCTTCCTGGTTCTGTCTCTGAAGGTTGTGCATTTCTAAGAATTTGTCCATTTTTTCCAGGTTGTCCATTTTATTGGCATATGGTTGCTTGTAATAATCTCTCATGATCCTTTGTATTTCTGCAGTGTCAGTTGTTACTTCTCCTTTTTCATTTCTAATTTTATTGATTTGAGTCTTTTCCCTTTTGGTTTCTCCCAAAACTAATTGATAAATTGGTTTATCAATTTTGTTTATCTTCTCAAAGAACCAGCTTTTAGTTTTATTGATCTTTGCTATCATTTCCTTAATTTCTTTTTCATTTATTTCTGATCTGATCTTTATGATTTCTTTCTATTTATCCATTCAGCAGTTGATGGATATACAAATACCAAATACATTTGGTAGTTTTACTCTTTGACTATTATGAGTAATGCTACTATGAACATTAATATACAAGTTTTTGTGTGGACATATATTTTCATTTCTCTTGGACATATACCTAGGAGTAGGTTTGCTGCGTCATATGTTTAACCTTCTGAGGACCTGCTAGACTGCCTTTGAAAGTAGCTATATCCTTTATAGTGTATGAAGTTTCCAGTTTCTCCATAGTTTTACCAATAGCTGTTAGTATCTCTCTTACAATAATCATCTCAAGATCATTATCTTAAGAGAGATACCAATTCATGTATTGGTATCGTACTGTGGTTTTGATTTACATTTCTCTAACGGATAATGATGTTGAGCATCTTTTCATCGGCTTATTATTCATTTGTACGTCTTCTTTGGAGAAATATTTACTTTGTCCATTTTTAGTTCGGTTATTTTATCCTTTTATTATTGAGTTATAAGTGTTCTTTTATTTTCCAGATACAGATCTCTCATTAGATACGTGATTTGCAAAAATGTTCTCCCATTCCATGGTTGTCTTTTCACTTGATGATGTCCTTTAAAAGCACAAACGTTTTTAGTTTTGATGGTGACCACTTTATTTTTTCTTTTGTTGCTGTGCTTTTGGTGCCATATATAAAAACACTTTGCCCAATGCAAGATCACGGAGACTTCTTTTTATCTAATTTAATTTTTTTAATTAAGAAAATTTAAAGCAGTGCCCGTAAAGAACTTTTTAAGGGGAAGAAAGCACTTATAATCTCATCAACATAGGATTCACGTATTTTTGGAATACTGTCATCTCCTTGTTCAGTATTTGCATATTTTCATTATTGCTATTGTTTGTTAAGTACTATATTGTGTTCTGATGTTTTTTGTGTTTATGCATAATATTCATAATTTTAATTTTAAGGCTATATAATATATCCAGCTTATTTCCCAGTTATGTAATACAACTTCTTTATATTTTTATTTTCCTTATACAGAACTCCAGTTAACACTGACAAACACGTAACTTTTTGCTTCTATTGAATTATCTTCTTAGAATAACTTTTTAGGAATGGAATTATCAGGTCAAAGGATGTAAACATGTTTACAGCTCTTACATGACATCATATTACTTCTAGAAAACACTAAACTGTGCTTTTGTGTAGTAAACATTTTAAAAATGTTTTTCATTTAGTTTGAAGTTGATACACATTGTGAGTTGAACAGTTTTGCCTTGAGTAGCAATGTTAGTGATAATCCTCCATCAGTAAAACTCAGGATCAAGTTATATGTGTATTTCTTCATCTGAAAAAAAAAAATCACAATAGTACATCTAATGGGACACTTTGTACTGATAGTGAAAACTAGAACAGCCAATTGCCTTGTTGACTGAAGATAAATATGACATACTTAAAATTTAGTATTTTATGGTATTCTCTACTTTAAGTAATAATAATATAATTTGTTAAATTTTCTTTAGGCTTCGGGAGCAGGAAAGAAAAGAAGCAGAAGAAGCTAGTCAAAAGGAAGTAGAAGAATGGGAAAGAAAACTTCTAGCTCAAGCAGCTCCAACTTGTATGGAGACCATGTGGGAAATTCCAGCAATCGGGCATTTCCTTTGTTTAGCCCAGCAAATTCTAAATTTGCCAGAAATAGTCTTTTACGAATTGGAACGCTGTCTTCTGATGCCTCAGTGTAACGCTTTTCTATCTAAAATAATGACTTCTCTATTAAGTCCTCCCCATCGCAGACCTACCTTACATCGAAGACCTACTTTGCCTTATAGAACCTGGGAAGCAGCACTGAGACAGAAAGTACAGCAGTGGTACACGGCTGTAGGGCAGACTGAAAATCCCAATAACTGTGCTGAAAAACTTGGGTTGTGTCCTCAGTTTTTTAAAGTTCTTGGAGAAGTTAATCCATTGGAAGAAAAACTTTTTCATGAACTACCTTTCTACCAAAAAGTGTGGTTACTTAAGGGTCTTTGTGACTTTGTGTATGAAACACAGAAGGAAGTTCAAGATGCTGTACTTGGACAGCCTATTCATGAATGCAGGGAAGTTATCCTTGGTTACGATTATTTGGAGAATGCTTATGTACATTTCCCACAGTTCTGTGGTGCAGATGTACGGATTTATAAACAGAGACCTTTTCAAGCCCCAGAATTTCCAGTTCCACCCATTAAAATACAAAGAGTACCTCGGATTAAACTGGAGAAATTGAAGTGTGACTATGTTAGTGCAAGTAATGGAGAACATAGGTGTAGTAGAGAAGGCCTGCCCTCTGCCTTCAGGAAAGAGCAGGAAATTAGTTTTGATCCAACTTGCTGCCCTGCTAAAATGAACTTGGATAATCATGACATTTCTGTTGAAATGGAAGTGAAATCCAACTGTGAAATTAGAATTCGTAGGCCCTGTGAAATGAAAATAACTGATTGCTGTAAAGAAAATTTAGAGAAACCAGGGAGCCCAGGGGAAGTTACTGGCTTTGGAGAGCCTCTCAGTCCAGGTGAAATAAGGTTTATAGAAAATCAGGAAAAATATGGTGAAGCTTCCAGAGTAAAGCCTGAACCCAGTCCATTAAAAGAAAATGCTCTGAAATCTTGCCAAATACATGTAAATGGAAGTCACAGTGATCATCCAGAAATTAACTGCCACAAAGTTGTAAGGGATATTCTATTAGAACAGTCACTGCAGAGCCACAAGAAACTCAAAGTAACTAAAATGAGGGCAAAAAAGAAGAAAAAGAAAAAAAAGAAATTGAAAGATGTTTTGAATGAAAACTTACAAAGAAAGCGCGAAGGTCTTCATTCCCTTGCATTCAAGTCTTACAAACCTGAGATCCAGAATAAGTTACTGATCATCAAAAAGAAAGCAAAACACAAGAAGCACAAATCTGGTAAGCTAACACAAAATGAGTGAGAATTACATTTTAGCATATATCAAGTAGTGCTTTCAATTAGGCATCATGGAAGGCTCTGACTGACAAAATGAAATAACGTGTGTGTGTGTGTGTGTGTGTGTGTGTGTGTGTGTGTGTGTGTATGTATGTATGTTTAAAGGTCAAGTTTTATATTAGTCCCCATAATTAAAACCCAGAGCAGAAGAGGTTTTATATATAATACTAACAACAACAAAATACTGATGTAATACATTTGAATTTAATTCTCAGTTGAGAATCTTTGGGCATTATGTTTTTACATTCTCTGGACCAATTTCTCCATAAGTGATGCTTCCCATCATTTTTAAGAAGTGTTTTTTTCCCCAGGCTAAGGGCAGTACAGTGCAATGGAAGAAGCACTGATATCAAGAGGTATCATTCCCAGAGCTAAAGTGTATAGCAACTAGCTTCTTAAACCAAGTCAAGTTAGATTATTTTTCTGGGTCTTAGTTTTTTCCCACATTATATATTTTTCAACTTCCTGAAAAATTATTTTAGTATATATTTTCATATCCAGAAAAAAATGTGAACTATAAGGGAAAAATTACATCAACTAATAAGATATGAAGCTTTTTTTTTTACAGGATTTGTAAGTTTGTCTTACACCAGATTTAAGTACTCACTATATTTGCCACAATCCTGTTTGAACAATAACAACAAAAAATCCGATGAATAAAGTCTTCAGTGGTTGTTTGCTCTCTTTTTATAATTACTCAGGTGCTTTTGCTTTTCCTGTTGTTTGCCATTTAATCAATTTATGTCTCAGTTACTAAGAGCATAGATGAGATAAAAGCACATGATCAACTTCATTTATTAACACTAATAAAAAGTTGTTGGATTGGGAAAAACTTGAATAGTTTACTAAAATGAGTTGTGATTTATTGTCATTATTTATGGATTTCAGTTTTTTATTCCTTCCCTCAGTAACAAAGGTAATGAAGATTAGACAGTAATTTGATGAGTTGGCAGATGAGGGAGTGAACTTTGTTTAGCTGATATAGTTGCTTTTATACTTTAGTTATTTAAATCATTAAATACAGTTAAATGTATTTTAAAATGCATATGTAATATATAATTGATAAAGAAGTAGTACAAATTTTACCATCAAGAACAGGCTTGGGCTTCCCTGGTGGCGCAGTGGTTGAGAGTCCACCTGCTGATGCAGGGGACACGGGTCCGTGTGCCGGTCTGGGAAGATCCCACATGCCGCAGATCGACTAGGCCCATGAGCCATGGCCGCTGAGCCTGCGCGTCCGGAGCCTGTGCTCCGCAACAGGAGAGGCCACAACAGTGAGCGGCCCGCATACTGCAAAAAAAAAAAAAAAAACTTAATTTGTTGAACTAAAAATTGCAAAGTGGTCCACATTGACCCAGATGATAAAAAGCTACAGTTTTTTTAAAGTGACTCTCAACAATAAATCCTTTAAATTTTATAAGCAATCCATTAGGCTATATAAATTTAGTTTTACTGATTTGGCAAGTTCTCTTTGAAATGTTAGCCTCTAATATATTAAATAATATTTTAAAATTTAAAAACTGTTTTCAATTCCAAAGCATGTAGTATTGTTTTATTAATACCATTATCACCTAAAAGCTTTTAAGTGTTCATTTATGACCTACTATTCATGTGTTGAAAAGTAATTATGGCTTATGATGATTTATAAAATAAAATAGATATTGATGTAGCTCCTATACAGATTATACCAGTAGCAGAATAAAAATATTAACTCCTAAGGATTGAATTAAAAGGAGTTTGTATTGTAAGCAAATAAAGTGTTGCTTCATTTTTAAAATGGAAGTTCAGAGTGTTTGTAGATCAGAGAAAAAATTTGTGGGAGTTGCATGTCTAGTTCTAGACAAGTGGGTGAATAAAACTCAGAAGCAAATTCAGTGAGTACGGTTCATGCTCTCTGAGGCTGTTTGTTGGGAAGAGAAGGCTTATAGGAATGAAGTAGAAGAAAATAATGGCACTCACCTATACACTTTCTCATTTTATCTTCAGGGCAAATTTTGGAAAGTCAGTTTTCAGTGGCACAAATACTAGGATCTGGCTAATACAGTTTCCTTCTCCCTTGTTAGTACTGAGTAAGCATAGGCCAATTCTTTAGTTTCTTCACTAAACTTCTTACTGGCATAACAGTACTACGTAAAATGATATAACAACAACAAAACATCTGTTTTACGTCTTTCTGTACACTTGTCTATCTGAGGCTTTGCCCTGAGGTTTTTTTATTAGGTATATGACATTGTGGCCTTTTATAGTTAGGGGCATACCCTAATCCAGTGTTTCCTTTCTTACTCCTTTTAAAAGTGAGCTTCATGGTCACAGGTTTGGGAAATATTCCTCTTACAGATTCACATTGTGCATTAGTACAGGTCCACAGTGCATCTTACAAAACTCTTGTACCAGATGTGTTTTGGAATTCAGAAATCTTCAGATTTTAGAAGGGTATTATGATATATATAATGTTTATTAAATAACATCCCCAGTGAGCTTAGGGCAGCCCGTGTAATCAAATGTATAATTTCTACAGAAAAATATGAAATAGACAAACTAAATGAGATGAAGACTACAAAGAACCTCATAACAGTTTATGTCACGTTTTGCTATCATATAAATTATTTTTAAAACTTCAGTTTTCAGAACCTTTTGGACTGTAGAATTGTACATAAGTGATTCTGGGCCAGTATATTAAGGACTTCAGAAAATCTTGAAGAAAACTGTTTAGTTTTGTTTAACCCAGTATTTTTCAAGTTTACTTGAATACAGAGCTTTTTTCAAGGAATAGTATTCTGTGGAATGTGCTTTGGGATAAAGCTGTGTCACCCATGGCTGATTTATGAACCTTTACTTAGGGTGGACTAAATGTAGTTAATCGAGATTTACCTAGTTAACCTGGTCCAATTTATGTTCATTACACAGGCCCTAAATTTTGGTGGAATCTCCAGATTTAGTAAAGCTTATTGTGATGGCAGATGATTTTTAGTAGAAGGCACAAAGATAAATTGGTTGAAAATGATTTGATAATTTTAGTGTGCTGTGAGGCACTTTTGCAATCCATAAGCATTTTAATCTGTTTTTCAGAATTGGACTCTTCTTCCTGCTTTGTAAATTTTGAATTTATTTTCATTTATTTAAGCCTGCTCCTTACTCTTGGAAGCATTGTAGAATAGAAAAACATTGGCATTTTCCCAAATATGCATACTTATAGCACTAGATACTTCTCCTTCATAATATTTATAAAATTTATTCTTAATAGTTGAATTTCTAGGTTGTTTTGATGATTGTCTCCCTCTGTTCTATAACATTCTTGAGGACAGAAGGATTATTTCTGGTTTTGCATCCCTAGCACTTAGCACAGTGACTAACTCATTGTGTAAGAATCTATTGAATGAATAAATGAACACACATAATGCGGTTCTCCCAGGTATAACTAAGATTTATCCCTTAATATGTATCTTTCACATTCTTTTAATGCATTTATATTTTTTAATAGGATTATACTATACATACCATTTTACAATCTGCTTTTTTCCCACATGACAGTATACCATGAACATCTTTGTGCAATAAATAGATCTCTATAGCATCATTTTAAATGGCTGTGTAGGATTCTGTTATGTGTATTGTGTAGTCCATTTAACCAACCTCCTTACTGGACATTTTGGTTGTTTTGGGTAATGCACTATTATAGATTGTGTAGAGCAGGTAGAGTTGAGTGAAATGAGTGAGAAATCTTAAAATGAGAGGACTTTTTATAAAACCTGAAAAAAACAAACAAAAATGATTCAAGATACATTAATTATTACAAAAAAGCTTGTGGTATTTTAAGTTATTTATTTCAACCAGTTTGGTTTGGAGGGGTTTTCTCTCCTTACATGGTCGTTATTTTCAACCAAATCATTTTGTGTGAGCTCCTCTAAACCAATTAAAATAAATAAGACAAGTGGTGTTAGTTTCTTATAGGTGAAGAAACTAAGGTTCAAAAATAGTAAATAGCCTCATTTAATAATTGTTAAGTATATGGTAAAGACCATACAAAGGTCAAAGAGAGGCTAAATCCATGTGTGCTATAGTAAGATTTAATAGAAGATGAAGGACTTTGAAGAATAATGCGGATTGGGTAGATGAAAAATGGTTAATAATGTGAGCACAGCCATGGAGGCGTAATTAAGCCAAGTGTCGGTGAAAAAATAAGCATAATTAGAGAAAAACTTAAGGAAAAAGTTGAAAAGTTGAGGGTTTAAAAGGTGTTTGAATGATGGAAATATGCCATTTTGAGGTGATATCTTTCTGGGTATGTGGTGCTATTTTAGATAATTGAATCAGGAATACAGTGCAGGGAAATGAGCTTGAAATAAAATATATCAAATGTGTGAAAGTAATGAGCTGCTTTATAGGGAATGACTGAGAAAGTAATGTAATCTACAATATTTGATTATATCCAGGCCCTTATCTGTGAAACAGTTGTGTAATTCTGTGTTAATATTACTATAGAACCTAACTATGTTTGTCTTTATGGGAAAAATTCTTAGAGGACCAACTCAAGATGCCAAGGTACAAGACTGAAAGAATCGACTATACTCCATGTCCTTTTATTTTAATGCCTTCTACTTCCCCCACCCCTCCAAAAACCTAATACTCGTATGATGATTACTGCATGCCAGGCACTATTCTAAGCCTTTATATATATTGTCTCATTTAATCCTCATAAAAACTCATAAGTAGATGCTACTATTCCCCCCATTATATAGATTTTATAGATTTTTAAAAACTGAGGCACAGAGAGGTTTATTAACGTATCCAAGGTCACACAGCTAGTAAGTGAATGGCAGGATTAAGAGAAGGAATGTTGCAGGGTAATTAGGATGCCATTAAAGAGCTATAAAAAGAAACTGGCAGTGTTTATAAAAATGAAGGGATAGAAGATAACTCCAGGAAGAGGAAATTCTAAATCCAGATAAGGAATGATTATATAACTGTTCTATCACACTGACAGAAGAAAATAACATTTTGAGAGAGATGTTGCAGTAAATAGCAGAATTTGACAACTAATTCAGTATTCTGAGTTAAAGGGGAAAAAAAGAAATAGGTATTCAGGAGTTACCGAATTATTTTATAGTGTTAAAAAAATGCCAGTATGATGAGAAATCTGCTCATAGGCAAGGAGAATAGAAGGAAAATCAGCTGTTTTATTAAAGTCAATGGCTTACTTAGAACATTCCAGAAACTTATATTAGCCAAGATATGGACACTTAGTAAATTAAAGCCATATTTAGACTGTTTCTGTGACTTCACCGTCTAGCTAGGCACTTGCCAGAATCACTTATAATACAAATGCTCTTGGGTTTTTACTTTTAACAGTGATTAATGTCTTAGTATCCATTCACATTAATATTCCTAAAATGAAAGTACTGAGAGAGTAGTGTATGTGTTAGAATAATTTTTAAACATGGGAAGGCCGAATCTAGGAGTATTGAAGTGGAAGCCTGAATAGTCCAAGGAGCCAAGGAGTGAATACAGGCAGGAAAACCAGGTGAAGGTAAAGATGAAGAATAAGAGACTAAGGATAGAGTTGGATTGGGAATGATAGTCACCTTAATTTTTCTGGTAAGTGTATCTCCATGTTCTAGAATACTACAATTTTATGCCTAAGTTATAGTGTGAAATATATTTTTAGTTATATTTTTCTCTCAAGTTGGGCTTCCTTCTAGAGCTGATCTAAGCGTAATTTTAAAAAGCTTCATTAGGCTGTGCTTGTATCAATTACTAGGCCATATTTAGTTTCCTTATCCATTTCTAGGTACATGTTGACACTCACTTTTTGCCCATGTTTGTGTTTTAGGCTCAGGAATTGTGTTGAAATTCTTTGTATGTTTTAAATTGACTTCTGACAGTTATATTTTATGGGACTAGGTGACTTAGGGCAGTGGAGGTAAAAGCCGTGGGTATGATCAAGTAAGTGGTAGAGGAATGGAAGCCCACTAGGGGGCAGTATGTAACTTGCCCTCTGTATTATCTGGCCCTGGAGCAAAAGCAGGTTATAAAACAAAGGCTGTGTGGTTTTACAGTATCCCATGCTTCATTTTAAAAGTAATATTTAATAAAAAGTAACAGTTGATTTTTATTGAAGAATACAGGAAAATTTGTATTCAAATTGTTTTGTGGAGGACATAGTCTCAATGTATTAAGTAATAGTGAATATGCAAATCTTATAACCCTAATCAAAAGGAATGCTCTGAAATCAATCAGATGCAGATTACATCCCTGTAGAATGTCTGAAAACAATGCAGTATTTTACCATAAAAAGAGCACAGCTTTGAAGTGAGACCCATCTAGTACAAATATATGCTCCAGTGCATATTAGCTGTAAGTTCTCCATCAATTTATTTACCTGTTTATAGCCTGTTTCTTTCTCTGTGAAAAATGAGGTAATACCTACCTTGCTGTATTTTTTCAAGGTTTAATGGAATAGCAAGCAAATGCATAGCACCTAGCATGGTGCCTGGCACACGGTAGGAATCGATAGATGGTAACTATGATTTTTGAGAGGTTAGAATTACATAATGGAAAGAGCTTGGACTTTGGTGTTAGAGTCCCTGGCTCTGGGGCTTACTTATTACAGTGTAACACTTAAGTAAGTTAAGTAACTTTTTTGATCTTCATTTATCCCTTATTAAAATGGGGATGTTGCCTACCTTGGAGGGTGGTTTTCAGAATTAACTGAGGTAATTTATATATCACCTTACTAAGTGTCTGACACATAGTAGGCTATCAATAAATGTTATTTTCCTTACTACCGTTCCTAGGTCATGTTGTGAAACTCTTTGGTAAATTGTGTAAATTATTTAAATTGTCTGTCAGCGTTTTCCTCATTATAAAATGGACTCAGATTGACCCTAAGAATTGTAAACAATTACCTGCCTCCCTTTTTCTATCCCCAAACTGATAAAATTTCTGATGAAGTATAGGATTCTTATATTTAAGGATCATTTCTCTTGTGTGCTAAATGCTGTACATGCAAAATGAATAATAGGATTTCTGTTGTCAGTAATTTCCAATCTAGTAAGGAAGAGAAATATATAAACAGATAATTATAATACTGTATGATAAGTGTTACATTAATTGATATGTGTACGAAGTCGAGTGGTAGCACATAGGACATAAGAGCAAGAAGAACTAAAATGAAGGACTAAGTTAATAAAAGAATTTGAAGAAGGTTAAAAGATAATAAACATTTTGTTTAAACCTTTACCACAACTTAGCTAAGGCACGTGAGAACAACAGCTAACATTTATTGGTGATTTACCATGTGCCTAGCAGTAGTCTAAGCTCTTAACATGTTTTAACTTGTTTAATTCTCACAACATAGGTGATATTGTTATCCCTATTTTAGAGATGATGAAACTTCACAAGGAAATAAAATAATTTGCTCAAGGTCTTGCAGCTAGTAGGTGGTTAGAACTGATATTCCAACCCAGGTAGTTTAGTTCCAAAACTCAAGCTTAAAACTACTGCACAGTACTACTTCTAGTTACTTAATAACATTTAAGTATCTTAATGACATGATGAAAGGAGATGCCTAGTAACCACCTCAGCTGCTTAATTTACTTAATTTACAGTCAAACAGAGTGACTGTTAGAGTTAACTGAGAATTTAGTACCTTAGTGCCTCTGTGGCAACAATGTGAAATTAATTGGGACTATCAAGAGTGACCTCTGTTGTGCTTATAAAGAAATAAATACAAAATCAAATTATTTTTTAAAAAGCTAGTTAGAGGAGTGCTGAGGGGGTGGGGAATAGGAATGAGGAAGGATTTCATTTCCTTCAAATTGCTGTCTTAGGTCAGCAAGCAGTTAAATCTTTTCCCATGAACTTTCAAGAATAATAAAGGTAGCATATAGAGGAAAGGCATTTTGGTGTTCAGATTTATCAGTCCCCTTGAGAGGTACCTATTGCATCCAGTTTAGAAATCAGTAACTAGCTATATTATAGAGATACCAAGAATTTAATCACTTCTTGAATATTGCTAAAGCAGCCACCCACCCACTTGTTTTTGTATGAGTTTAGTTCTAGTGTAGGTACTGTGTGAGCACATAAGCACATAACAGTGATAAGAAATATACATTAGTTTTTTTTTAATTAATTTATTTTTGGCTGTGTTGTGTCTTTATTGCTGCACGTGGGCTTTTTCTAGTTGCGGCAAGCAGGCGCTACTCTTCATTGTGGTGCGCGGGCTTCTCATTGCAATGGCTTCTCTTCTTGCAGAGCACGGGCTATAGGTGCGTGGGCTTCAGTAGTTGTGGCTCGCAGGCTTAGTTGCTCCGCGGCATGTGGGATCTTCGTGGACCAGGGCTCGAACCCATGTCCCCTGCATTGGCAGGTGTATTCTTAACCACTGCACCACCAGGGAAGTCCCTACATTAGGTTTTTAAATTTAATTGTTACCTAGTGGAACAAAACACTAAAACCCATGTGAATCTCAGCCACTGAAAATTTGCAGTAGTTAAGTATGGTATACTTGCATTTTATTGAGTCAAAGTTAGAAATGACCCAAATTACAATTCTGTGATATGATTGAAAGAGGAATACAGAAGAAAATACAATTACATTGTAAACTGGAATTGCGCTTATGAGTTGAATGAAATGTTGCAATAAAAACTGTTTTCATGCAAGATCACATCTATGCAGGAAAACATTTAGAAAAGAACAATAGGGGTTATGTAGTATAGCAAAGTTGCTTTCGGTACTTAGTCATTTTCTCTTTTAAAAAAAAGTAAGTTTTAAGATGATTTTAGCCTACAAATTATTGTGAACTAAAATTAACTTTTAAGTATTTCTAATTAATTTTTTATTCCCTACATAGATTGTAAACTCTTGGAGGACAGGGTTTCCATTTTATAATTTTTTGTTGTCCCCATAAAGTGTACTGTATCTCATGTTTGTTGATTAAGTAACAATTTATTAATTGATTTTGCTGATTGCAAATGGGGGGAAAAGCATTTACTTGACTATGTTCCTTACTAGAAAATAGAGGCTATATGTATGTACATATTTCTTTTGTCTGGTTAAATACATATTTTAGATTATATGTACTTTATGCTATGAAATAGATTTGTTTAAGAATGTGGATTTATTTTTCCTAGTGATTTCTGATTGCACAAATGACTAGGTGCACTTTAAAGGGAGATGTTTACCTTGTTTTAAAACTGGTTATTGAATACTGCCAACGGCAGTCCATTAGGTGAGTGCAGAACTAAAGGGATAGAAGGAAAACCCTGTTTCTTAAGCTACTGAGAGGATTTTCACATTAGGTTGAATAAAGACCATAGTCTTCAGAGTATAGTTGTATGCAAGTTCCTGACTACAGAAGTCATTGTTAAAGGTAAGGTTTTTTCTTATGTAACCTCATTTTAAGTTGTGAATTAGATTTTAACTAAGCAATAGTAATGTGACTTTTTTGCCAAATCTTATTGTATTAAATTCTGGTACTGTGCAACACATTGGAGATTATAGTAGTTTGGTTCTTATAGAAAGAAAACACCATTTGTTAATATGTCTGTTACAGGTAGTTATAGTTTAATGTTTGCTTTTGCTGGGGCTTGTTTTGATTCATCATTTTTATTTGACTCACTAGAAGCCATCTGTTAGTTATAATTTAACTTTCAAGGTTCTATGTAATTTGGGTTTTGTTAATGAAGTGCTATAAACAGCATTATGAAGCTTTTCTCTTTTAATCTTGAAAGGAAAAAAATCCATATCTAAAAAAGCAATCACAAAGAAGAGGAAAACTGTCACAAAGTCACCTACTGTACCAGAATTTCAGGTAAATGTTTCAATTTTGTCTCAATACTTATTAGTTTAATTTTTTGTTTCAGTGTTTATATTGTTCCTCAAGAGATTGGCTAAATTCCGCCATAACACACAATACTTTTAATGAGATGTTTCCAACTATGACTTTTTCCCTGCAAGTGTAGATATAGCTAAAATTTAATCTGCTAGTATTTCAAAAATTTTTACCTCTCTTTTTGTCTCTTGATAGTCAAAAGTCTCTGTGGTTTTCTGTACGCTATACTGTTTTGTAGAAGTAATTTAATAGAAATATATATATATATATGTATCAAGTAAATGTGTAGATGAAAGTCTTCCAAGAACTAACTATAATTTGTACATGGTAGCATTGTGTAGGTAATCCATTTTATTTTCATTTATTTGGGCACTATAGAAATAGCAGACTTATTAACTTAAAAAACAAAACTTTTAACACAGCTATATATGAACTTCAGAGAGAATATTAAGTAAACGTTAATTGAATGGTTTTTTAAACATTTCTGCAAAAAGAAAAAAGTACTTGTATGTACTGCTATCTGATTATGTGAAGAGTTTTCTGTTTGTAGTTGATACTAGAATAAGCAGAGAAGTTCACCCTAGTTAAATAATACTTTTATTTTCTACTTTATGAAAGATGAGTTTCTACAACAAATGACTATTTCTTTAAAATTTTTCTTTGTATTAGCGTGTCCAATCTATTTCTGGTTTAGATTATAAAATTAACACTTAATTGCCAAAAAAAAAAAGTGATGTTAAAATGAATTTCTGTGAGTCTCAAAACTAAAGAAGAAAGTAAAGGAGTAATAACTATGAAAATATTGATAATATGTAATGTGAGTTTTACAGTTACCTGTATCCAAAAATGTAGACACATCTTTTTTTCAGTAAAAATTCTATTTTGGAAGTGTTTTTTATGGAAGCTACTAATTGGTAAAATTTAATACTTTTAAATGAACAGTAAAAGAAAATAGACATATTTTTCTTTTAGTATTTTAGAGTATTTTTAATGACATCCTTAGGATGAATTACAACCATTTCTACAAAATCCTTTTATATAAAGTAACCTTGGTTCCAGCATATTCAGTTAAAAACAAAAAAGTGTATTCACTGTTTACTTAGAGGCTTTTCTACCATTGCTTGTGTGTGTTATTTAATGCTATAATAGTATATTGTCATTCATTCTTCCACTGATTTCATGCTAGCCTTTGCTATTTCTCCCACTCATTTTTTCCTTAATCCCTCAAAGTATTCATCCTGGCAGTATGGATCTCAGAACAGATCTGGTCCACTGTTGATATTCCCCTTCATTCCTGTATTAATGGATGGATTTTTATATGTAATAAGTGGCACAGACAGCATAGACAGCATAGACAGTTTTTGTTTTGTTTTTTTTAATTGCAGGTGGTATTCATTAGTGAGGCATGAAATCAGCTTAGTGGATTGCATGACCAGCATTTCTTTTTTAAGCTAACAAAATTAAAATAGAAATTTTAAGAGTTTCAAATATAATAAGGGTAATATTGTTTCATAAAACTTTGGTTTCCATTGTGTGTGTTTACTGACATGCAGTGTAAATGTATTTTTGACCATGGGTTGGGGGCAAAAAAGTATGAAAAACACTGTCGTAAATGATGTTTTTAGTTAGTTACCGACCATTTGCTTACCACTCAGAAACTTAAGGTCAAAAGTACATGTTTTGCTAGATTGAACTGTTTAAAATAAAGTGCTCTTCCTGGTTCTTAAGGTGTCCTAGAAAGAAGGCAGGGTTGCGGGTGAGAGAGGGGTGTGTGTGTGTGTGTGTGTGTGTGTGTGGCTAGGGTTGGGAAATAGACTTATGAGAACAGTTGTTCTTATGCCTGGTTTACAATTTAAATACCATGGTATTACTGAGAAAGAAAATTGACAGCTATTTCCCAGGAAATAGGTCATTTGCTTCAACTAAGCAAAGAATAGGACATAGTATTAGTCACTAGTAAACTTTATTGTTACATGCAAAACTTATAGTTTTGCCTCTCATAATAATTCTATGTAGTTTGTTTCTTTAATTATTTGAAAGACTCCTACATATAAGAAGACTGGTTATTATATAACAAAGAACTGAATTTATTTCCTTCTCAAAAGCTCTAGCAGTATGACATTTAGCACCTCAGAAACATATCCAGGAATTAAATTGTGTGAAATTTTGATTTTTGTAGTTGTTGTATTTAAGTTCTGGTGAATTAAAAAAGTGAATCCTGTTTTGACCTCAGCTACTTTTTAATTTGATAGTGGTTGTTGACTTTTTTAAAACTAGATCAAACCTATAAGCCTGTTTGCTTCAGGAAGAATCCGTGTTTATTTATATACACAACTAAAATATCTATACCTCAGTGTGAAAAAATAATCATCCCACCCCTATTTAAAGTATACACTGTAAGCAGTCAAAGACCTATTGTATTTATATTTGTGTATATATTATAATGGGACTACCCATATCTGTACCAGTTTTTCCTAGCAGTTATATCAGTGGTTCTCAAACTTTAAATAGTATAAAAATAATCTGATACTTTTATTAAAAATGAAAAATCCTGGGTTTCATCCTCTAAGGGTCCATCCTTGATTCAGTGGGTCTAGGTGGATGTCAGTAATCTGGATAGTGCTTAAGCATATGGATTCTGGAACCAGGCTACTTAGGTTCGAATGCCATCTTAGCCCTAACTTGATAACCTTAGGTAAGTTACTTAACTGCTCAAAGCTTCCAATTCCTCATCTGTACAATGGAATAATAATAGTTCCCACTCCTAGGATTGTTGTGAGGATTAAATGATAGAACTTACTGTTTTATTATCTTATTTATTTTTTCAAATAAGCATGCCAGATGCTTTAGACGAAAAGTACTGTGTTTATGAGGAGGAAAATCAATCAATTAAGAGCATCTATTACTGACCTTTACCACTTTTTCCAGGAACTTAAGACCTTGAAATAAATCTCAGATTTGGTCATATTTTATAAATCATGAAATTTCATCATTAAGCATAAAAGTATTTCAAAAGTGAAAAACTGGGTAATATTATTTGCATCATTATATTAGAGGGAAAACTTATGCTGAGCCCTCCCTACTCTAGTGTTATGTCGGGTTATACATTTGGCATATAGGGGAACTTGTCATGTTTTTCTACTTAGCAATAATTGTAAAAAGTTAGGAAATATTTTTATTTTTAGTCTTTAGCATGTTGGTGATAAAAACTTTTATGTCAAATTTAACAGTTACTGATTACTCTGTTAAACTGACTAAATTATTTTTTGTTTTTCTGTGTTAGTTTTTTTTTTTTTTTTTTTTGCGGTACGCGGGCCTCTCACTGTTGTGGCCTCTCCCGTTGCGGAGCACAGGCTCCGGACGCGCAGGCTCAGCGGCCATGGCTCACGGGCCCAGCCGCTCCGCGGCATGTGGGATCTTCCTGGACCGGGGCACGAACTCACGTCCCCTGCATCGGCAGGCGGACTCTCAACCACTGCGCCACCAGGGAAGCCCTCTGTGTTAGTTTTATAATGTAAGACTTTTATATTGAAAAGTGAATATTGATTTTCTTAATAAAGTTCATTTTTACCCAGGAGCCTTTTAATTTGTTTAATATTTGAGAGAGAAATTTAATATATGAATTCTCTTTTTGTACACAGTTATAACAGTCATACAAAGTGTTCTTTATATATATATATATATATTTTTTAGCATCTTTATTGGAGTATAATTGCTTTACAATGGTGTGTTAGTTTTTGCTTTATATCAAAGTGAATCAGCTATACATACACATATATCCCCATATCTCCTCCCTCTTGCGTCTCCCTCCCACCCTCCCTATCCCACCCCTGGAGGTGGTCAAAAAACACTGAGCTGATCTCCCTGTGCTATGTGGCTGCTTCCCACTAGCTATCTATTTTACATTTGATAGTGTGTATATGTCCATGCCACTCTCTCACTTCTTCCCAGCTTACCCTTCCCACTCCCCATGTCCTCAAGTCCATTCTCTACTTCTGTGACTTTATTCCTGTCCTGGCCCTAGGTTCTTCAGAACCATTTTTTTTTTTTTTTTTTTTTTGTTGCGGTATGCGGGCCTCTCACTGTTGTGGCCTCTCCCGTTGCGGAGCACAGGCTCCGGACGCGCAGGCTCAGCGGCCATGGCTCACGGGCCCAACCGCTCCGCAGCATGTGGAATCCTACCGGACGGGACACGAACCCGCGTCCCCTACATCGGCAGGCGGACTCCCAACCACTGTGCCACCAGGGAAGCCCAGAACCATTTTTTTCTTTCAGATTCCATATATATGTGTTAGCATACAGTATTTGTTTTTCTCTTTCTGCCTTAGTTCACTCTGTATGACAGACTCTAGGTCCATCCACCTCATTACAAATAACTCAATTTCGTTTCCTTTTATGGCTGAGTAGTATTCCATTGTATGTATGTGCCACATCTTCTTTATCCATTCATCTGTGGATGGACACTTAGGTTGCTTTCGTGTCCTGGCTGTTGTAAATAGAGCTTCAGTGAACATTGGGGTACATGAATGACTCTTTTTGAATTATGGTTTCCAGGGTATATGCCCAGTAGTGGGATTGCTGGGTCATATGGTAATTCTATTTTTAGATTTTTTAAGGAACCTCCATACTGTTCTCCGTAGTGACTGTATCAATTTACATCCCCACCAACAGTGCAAGACGGTTCCCTTTACTCCAGACCCTCTCCAGCAGTTGTTTGTAGATTTTTTGGTGATGGCCATTCTGATTGGTGTGAGGTGATACCTCATTGTAGTTTTGATTTGCACTTCTCTAATGATTAGTGATGTTGAGCATCCTTTCATATGTTTGTTGGCAATCTGTATATCTTCTTTGGAGAAATGTCTGTTTAGGTCTTCTGCCCATTTTTGGATTGGGTTGTTTGTTTTTTGATATTAAGCTGCATGAGCTGCTTGTATATTTTGGAGATTAATCCTTTGTCAGTTGCATCATTTGCAAATATTTTCAACCATTCTCCGGGTTGTCTTTTTGTCTTGACATGTTTCCCTTTGCTGTGCAAAAGCTTTTAATTTTCATTAGGTCCCATTTGTTTCTTGTTTTTATTTCTATTTCCCTAGGAGGTGGGTCAGAAAGGATCTTGCTGTGATTTATGTCATAGAGTGTTCTGCCTATGTTTTCCTCTAAGAGTTTTATAATGTCTGGCCTTACCTTTAGGTCTTAAATCCATTTTGAGTTCATTTTTGTGTATGGTGTTAGGGTGTGTTCTAATTTCATTCTTTTACATGTAGCTGTCTGGTTTTCCCAGCACCACTTATTGAGGAGGCTGTCTTTTCTCCATTGTATATTCTTGCCTCCTTTATCAAAAATAAGGTGACCATATGGGTGTGGGTTTGTCATATATGGCCTTTATTATGTTGAGATAGGTTCCCTCTTTGCCTACTTTCTGGAGGGTTTTTATCATAAATGGGTGTAGAATTTTGTCGAAAGCTTTCTCTGCATCTATTGAGATGATCATGTGGTTTTTCTCCTTCAGTTTGTTAATATGGTTTATCACATTGATTTGCGTATATTGAAGAATCCTTGCATTCCTGGGATAAACCCCACTTGATCATGGTGTATGATCCTTTTAATGTGCTGTTGGATTCTGTTTGCTAGTATTTTGTTGAGGATTTTTGCATCTGTGTTCATCAGTGATATTGGCCTGTAGTTTTCTGTCTTTGTGACATCTTTGTCTGGTTTTGGTATCAGGGTGATGGTGGCCTTGTAGAATGAGTTTGGGAGTGTTCCTCCCTCTGCTATATTTTGGAAGAATTTGAGAAGGATAGGTGTTAGCTCTTCACTAAATGTTTGATAGAATTCGCCTGTGAAGCCATCTGGTCCTGGGCTTTTGTTTGTTGGAAGACTTTTAATCACAGTCTCAATTTCAGTGCTTGTGACTGGTCTGTTTATATTTTCCGTTTCTTCCTGGTTCAGTCTCAGAAGGTTGTGCTTTTCTAAGAATTTGTCCATTTCTTCCAGGTTGTCCATTTTATTGGCATAGAGTTGCTTGTAGTAATCTCTCATGATCCTCTGTATTTCTTCAGTGTCAGTTGTTACTTCTCCTTTTTCATTTCTAATCCTATTCACTTGAGTCTTCTCCCTTTTTTTCTTGATGAGTCTGGCTAATGGTTTATCAATTTTGTTTATCTTCTCAAAGAACCAGCTTTTAGTTTTATTGATCTTTGCTATCATTTCCTTCATTTCTTTTTCATTTATTTCTGATCTGATCTTTACGGTTTCTTTCCTTCTGCTAACTTCGGGGTTTTTTTGTTCTTCTTTCTCTAATTGCTTTAGGTGGAAGGTTAGGTTGTTTATTTGATATTTTTCTTGTTTCTTGAGGTAGGATTGTATTGCTATAAACTTCCCTCTTAGGACTGCTTTTGCTGCATCCCATAGGTTTTGGGTCGTCGTGTTTTCATTGTCATTTGTTTCTAGGTATTTTATGATTTCCTCAGTGATCTCTTGGTTATTTAGTAGTGTATTTAGCCTCCATGTGTTTGTATTTTTTACAGATTTTTACCTGTAATTGATATCTAGTCTCATAGCGTTGTGGTCAGAAAAGATACTCGATACGATTTCAATTTTCTTAAAATTAGCAAGACTTGATTTGTGACCCAAGATATGATCTATCCTGGAGAATGTTCCATGAGCAGTTGAAAAGAAAGTGTAATCTGCTCTTTTTGGATGGAATGTCCTATAGATATCAATTAAGTCCATCTTGTTTAATGTATTGTTAAAGCTTGTGATTTCCTTATTTATTTTCATTTTGGATGATCTGTCCATTGGTGAAAGTGGGGTGTTAAAGTCCCCTGCTATGATTGTGTTACTGTCAGTTTCCTCGTTTATGGCTGTTAGCATTTGCCTTATGTTTTGAGGTGCGCCTATGTTGGGGGCATAAATATTTACAATTATTATATCTTCTTCTTGGATTGATCCCTTGATCATTCTGTAATGTCCTTCTTTGTCTCTTGTAATAGTCTTTATTTTACAGTCTGTTTTGTTTTATATGAGGCTTGCTACTCCAGCTTTCTTTTGATTTCCATTTGCATGGAATATCTTTTACATCCCCTCACTTTTAGTCTGTATGTGTCCCTAGGTCTGAAGTGGGTCTCTTGTAGACAGCATATATATGGGTCTTGTTTTTGTATCCATTCAGCCAGTCTATGTCTGTTGGTGGGAGATTAATCTATTTACATTTAAAGTAGTTATCAATATGTTTGTTCCTATTACCATTTTCTTAATTGTTTTGGGTTTGTTATCATAGGTCTCTTCCTTCTCTTGTGTTTCCTGCCTAGAGAAGTTCCTTTAGCATTTGTTGTAAAGCTGGTTTGGTGACACTGAATTCTATTAGCTTTTGCTTGTCTGTAAAAGTTTTAATTTCTCCATCAAATCTGAATGAGATCCTTGCTGGGTAGAGTAATCTTGGTTGTAGGTTTTTCCCTTTCATCACTTTAAATATGTCCTGCCGCTTGCTCTGGCTTGCAGAGTTTCTGCTGGAAGATCTGCTGGTAACCTCATGGGGATTCCCTTGTATACTAATCATTGCTTTTCCCTTGCTGCTTTTAATATTTTTTCTTTGTATTTAATTTTTGATAGTTTGATTCATACGTGTCTTGGCGTGTTTCTCCTTTCATTCATCCTGTATGTGACTCTCTGCGCTTCATGGACTTTATTGACTCCTTCCTTTCCCATACTGGGGGACTTTTCCACTATAATCTCTTCAAATATTTTCTCAGTCCCTTTCTTTTTCTCTTCTTCTGGGACCCCTATCATTCGAATATTTGTGCGTTTAATGTTGTCCCAGAGGTCTCTGAGACTGTCCTCAGTTGTTTCATTCTTTTTTCTTTATTCTGCTCTGTGGTAGTTATTTCCACTATTTTATCTTCCAGTCACTTATCTGTTCTTCTGCCTCAGTTATTCTGCTATTGATTCCTTCTAGAGAATTCTTAATTTCATTTATTGTGTTGTTCATCATTATTTGTTTGCTCTTTAGTTCTTCTGGGTCCTTGTTAAATGTTTCTTGTATTTTCTCCATTCTATTTCCTAGATTTTGGATCATCTTTACTCTCATTATTCTGAATTCTTTTTCAGGTAGACTGCCTATTTCTTCTTCATTTGTTTGGTCAGGTGGGTTTTTACCTTGATGCTTCATCTGCTGTGTGTTTCTCTGTCTTCTCATTTTGCTTATCTTACTGTGTTTGGGGTCTCCTTTTCGCAGGCTGCAGCTTCGTGGTTCCCGTTGTTTTTGGTGTCTGCCCCCTGTGGCTAAGGTTGGTTCAGTGGGTTATGTCGGCTTTGTGGTGGAGGGGACTAGTGCCTGTGTTCTGGTGGATGAGGCTGGATCTTGTCTTTCTGGTGGGCAGGACCACATCTGGTGGTGTGTTTTGGGGTATCTGTGACCTTATTATGATTTTAGGCAGCCTCTCTGCTAATGGGTGGGGTTGTGTTCCTGTCTTGCTAGTTGTTTGGCATAGGGTGTTCAGCACTGTAGCTTGCTGGTTGTTGAGTGGAGGTAGGTCTTATCATTGAGATGGAGATCTCTGGAAGCACTTTTGCCATTTGATATTACGTGGAGCTGGGAGGTCTCTGGTAGACCACTGTCCTGAACTCGGCCCTCCCACCTCAGAGGCACAGGCCTGACACCTGGCTGGAGCACCAAGACCCTGTCAGCCACACGGCTCAGAAGAAAAAGGAGAAAAAGGAAAAGAAAGAAAGAAAAATAATAATAAAGTAAAGTTATTAAAATTTTAAAAAATTATTAAAAATTAAAAAGTCATACAAAAAAGAGAGAGCAACCAAACCAATAAACAAATCCACCAATGATAACAAGTGCTAAAAACTATACTAAAAAAAAAAAGGACAGAGAGAACCCTAGGACAAATGGTAAAAGCAAAGCTATACAGAGAAAATCACACAAAAGCATACACATACACACTCACAAAAAGAGACAAAGGATAAAAAATATATATATCTTTTGGGAAGTCTGAGGTCTTCTGCCAGCGTTTAGTAGGTGTTCTATAGGATTTGTTCCATATGTAGATGTATTTCTGATGTATCTAGGGGGAGGAAGGTGATCTCCACGTCTTACTCCTCTGCCATCTTGAAGGTCCCAGAAAGTATTCTTAAAGCTTAGTTTGTCAAGTCTCAATAAGATAAGTCTTTAAAATAATTTAAAAGCCTTAGTTACCGTGACTCTGCTTTTTGTTGGTAATCAAAATCTTTCATGTCATGTGTACTTGTTCCTATTCCATATATGTGACTTATTCGAAAGGCTCCTTTGCAAAGGAAATCCAGAATCCAGCTGTTGACTAAGACTTACATAGTAGTATTATTTTTAAACATAAGCATAAACTCACTGATCCAACATACCTCTGAAAAAACTCTATTTTTCCGTTTAACCAATGGAGAAACTAAGGGATATGAAATAAAGTACTATCTTCAATGTGACAAATTGGGACCAAAAGTAAAATTAGAGTTTAACTGCTTCACTGAGTTAAGGACCTTTTGATTGTATTGTTATTTTGAATTGCTACCTTTTTTCTTTAAAAGTATTTTTCTTTACACATCCTTATCCTTCTCATTTGTTCTTCATTCATGTGAAATGTATCCTAATAAAATGAGTATTTTCAACTTCAGCTTTTTGTTTCACTTTTAACATCATGGGGTTTTACTTTCCCCTTAAAATTTTCTCCATTTTTATATATAGTACATTGAGAGAAACATCAGGTTTTAATCATATAGTGGTATAAAATGTTTTAACTTGTTAATCAGACTTACTTGTCATGTCACACATGATATCTTCATTTGCAAGTTTTGAAGTAGTCAGTATTGCTGATATGATGATCATAGAAGTGAGAAGGAATTTTCCTGTCATCATAGTCTTAACAGATGTCAATATAATTTTATTTTAAATATAATATAGATTTTGAATTTACACCATGCATTTATTGTTTTACTTATAATTTTTTAAATAAATTATTGGAGTGTTTCATTAGAGTGGTAGTAAATGTGATCCATTTTATTTGGACCTATTCATTTTGACTGCATTGTTTTCCTTTTGCTTTTTAATGTAATTTACTATATTCTTTTACTTTTGTATGCTACCTTATTTGTGTCCTTTTTGGAATCAATAAAGTAAATACCTGTCAAACCTATTGAGTTTATACCCAAAGGGCATAATATCTAGCTTGAAGTAGTGATAAAATAAGAAATAATTTACTTTGTAATTTTTCTGAGATGTGGTCATGGAGTTCTTTCAATCTCTATAGGACCTCCCCTCCCTCACTGTATACACACACTTCTGCTTCTTGAGTTGGAGAGAGGGCCTTTTAATATTTACCATTTAATAGAAGTGAAAGCTTAGGTATAAATTAATTCTTAAAACTATAATACATGTTCAATTATTGTTAGTTTTTTTGTTTTATTTTGTTTAGAGGGAACCCTTAAAGAATATGATCTAGTAGGAGGAGGAGTCCTAGGTTCCATGGTTTTCTCTCTGAGTGTGTCATCTTAGGTTACTTTATCTCTGTTAATTTTAACTAGCTTGTATATGAATTGGAGATACACCTTTTTTTGCCAGGGTTTGGACCAAATCACATTTTGGGGGCGGTTCCTTTCAGCTCTAATAAGATTTATGATTTTGTGACTCTCTCATGGGTTGCATCAAGTGAAAGGTTAATTTGAGGGAGAGTGTGACATCCTTGAAAAGGTTCTTCCTGGGGGATAAAGCTCTTCGTCTAACCTCTGCAGTATGACTGAAAACCTTCTCCTATGAGTGTTGGCAGTGTGACCCAGCTGTAATTCAAGCTGCTATGGAGCTTTCCTTTTTACCCCTGGAGGCACCGAGCCTTAGATATTTTTTTCAAATGTAAGGTAATGAGAAGGAGGTCTTAATAAGCTGTTTTGCTTTGTTCAAATAATGCATCTGTTCTCCTTATTGAGGTGAACATTTCTTATTGGATTGATTCTATTTTTAAAAGCACCATTTGAAAATGAATTGAGTTTAAAGGCCACACATATACCTTACTTTGTAGAGAGAAGGAATAGAGTGTATATATGACAGAATTGGCATAAATCAAATTATTTTTCCCTTGATATCAGTAATAAAATTAGAATTATGTTCCCATACAAGAATTTTCTAATATCTTGACTGTATATTTTGGGTATATATATTAGGTATTACGTATATATGTAGAGAGAGGTATATATTAGTATATAAAGAGTATAAATTGTCATGTAGATATTAAGTTATTTTAAGATAACTTCAAAGTAAATGTTGCTAAAAATATTTTGACCCTCAAATTCAGCAAAATTTATGTTTGAGTCATGTCATTTAAGAAACATTTGTCTTACCATTGTGCATTTAATTCACTATTCCATCCCCTATTTGGAAATTAATCTTTTTGAATTTTCATACTCATTTAGCTCCATACTACTAGCATGTTTCCATAGCCATGCAGATTTGTAATTCATAATCATTTAGTACATTATTGCTTAAAAATGTGATCTTCAGACCATACCTGGGAACTTGTTAGAAATGCAGAATCCTGTGTCCTGCTTCAGACCTACTAAATCAAAAACCTCCTTTTAACAAGATTCCCAGATGATCCTTATGCACGTTAAAGTTTGAGAAGCACTGATGTAGTACAGCTTACTTATAGCTCTTAGGCTGTGGAAATCATTCCTGATTTGACTTCACAACTGTGGTATCTGTTCCCTTAAACGGAATGTAAATATTTGCTTGCTAATTAAAAGATCTTAAATTTTTTAGGATGTGGTCAGGTGTAGGGGTATATGTTTTCATTGTTACCGTAAGTTTCTACAACGTACATGCAAAATGTACCCTTACTCCATGTGTAATGAGACAGCTGAGATGCAAGTGAAAACTCCTCTGAGCTTTGCCATATGTGCAAATGAGAAATCCATGGTGTGCTATTGACTAATACATCAAGTTCAGTGAAAAGGGTGTAACCATCTACAAGCTCTGTGGCAAATTTGACATGGTAGTCATAATAGCAGATTATACAATGAAAAGTTTAGTTCCCATTGAGTACTTTCTAGAAACCTGGTGTAGGGCCAGCATGGTTCTGAGGTTTTAGTGATATAACAGAAGTTGAAGACATTATCTAGTTCTAGAGGCACTTAGATAATTAGCTAGTGCACTGCTTAACCATCAGCATTTCTTCCATAATTCTAGATTTGGCAGATGGAAATGTGTAGTGTGTAATAAATATCAGCTGCACTGTCCTACTACATCATCTCATACTGTTTTCTATTCTGAAATTATTTAATTTGGGTTACTTAAATACATATTTTACCTGCTTTGTCAGTTCTGTGAGTTTGAAATTATGTAGATGTTTCTAATAATTGTTAATACTAAGTATAATTTATATTATCTGTGATAACTTTTTCTTTGTCTATTACGTTGAACCATGTTGCCATTTTTGTAGATCAAAGGCATATCAGCGATTTCATATGGTTCAACTTAATGATAAAGAAAGTGTCGGTGCTCCTAGTCTCTCATTTTTGTCACACGGTCATGAGGAATGATGTTGTAACCTACTTTTGCTTTTGTTGTTTTTGTTTGTTTTCTTTTAAAAGAAAATATACCTTTTAGGAAAACAACACCCTTACAAGAAATTAATGAATGTAAGAAACATGGGACTGATAAAAATTTAATGATGAATTAGTAGCTTTATAAGTATAGTGGGTTTATTTTTCATTATCACACAGTATAAACATTACAAGATTTTCATTAATCTAAAACTTTTCCTCTATATGTGGTTGCAGTTATCTTTTAGAAATCTTCTATTTCTTTTTCACAACAGATTTTTTAAAATATAAGCTTAAATTATTTTAGAAAAAAAAGTAAAATGTATCAAATTGGAAAAATTCAGTATAATTATACAAGAACTAAAATGTAGTTACTAATATTTTTGTTATTGCTGCTGACACTTCACTGTTTAAATCTTTAGTAATTAAGTCAAACTAGTTTGATTATTAATAACTAAAGACCAAGTGTTTTGGCCATTTGCCAGCATTACCAAGGTGAAATTAAATGAGCCACATAATTATGAAAGGAAATAGATGCTATCTCTGGAGATGGTCTTATTAAGGACTACTAAGAAGATCATATTAAGAATGTATACATAATTTCATTAACTTCTTTGAATATATTCATATAGTTGAAGTCCCTCTTTATTAGCAATCCCAACAGCAGTAATGCAATTTGTTAAATTGTATAGTTAGCAACCAAAGCAAAGGTAAAATGATAGTTCTCCAGGGGTGCATTTATTCACCTGCTAGGAGACTGCTTGATGAAGCATTTCTTAAAGGTGATTCAGTAACCTGTGAAATCTAGGGTGAGTTTCCAGATCTTTGTCATTCTGGGCTGAAAGTTAAGAATGTTAAAAAAAAAAAAAAAGTATCTGGATTATAAAGCAAACTGAAAGGTGGGGATGTGGAGTGAAAGCCTGAAGTTCATACATCATAACAAGTAAATACCTTTTAAAATATAAACTGCGGAGCTTTCTTTGCATTTTGCTGTTACAAAGACAAATAATTGTGAATTCAGTGTGTGTTAAAACAAATTCTGTTACCACATTTTGGGTGTTTTATATTATGTGTTATCAAGCTGTGTTTTTGTGTTTTATTTTAGCTTATTTGCACTAATCTTGATGAACTCAGGGAATTAATCACAAAAATCGAGAATGAACTCAAAGATCTGGAAAACAGTAGAAAAAAATCGGTAGGTGTTGATCCAAAAGTTCTATCTATTATTGTCAGCATTAAAATTTATTCCTGCTTCTTCCTAAAGCCTTTTTAAATCTTGTTGTCCTGAGTTACATAAAAATTTGCAATGAAAAATAGAAACATTGTTTCCTTTATTTCTCCTATGTGGTCTAGTTTTCATTTTTAATACACAAAAATGGTGCTGGGGCAAGTAAATTAATTTTGTTTGCCTGGTTTATATCAGGTATAGTTTTAGATATTTCCCAGTATACTGGTTGGTTGTTTTCTGACTGGTAGTTTTTTGGGTAGTGCTTACCTTATTATATATTATAATAATATAATTATTCTTAATTATAATTATATGTTTTTAATGGAAGTTTATTGCTTAGTAACATAAAATTTCAATTAGCTCTGACATAAATAACGTATGTAAATTGTTTAATCTTGCCCCAGATGTTTTTGATACATGCTTAACAATATGTCTTTTTTAAGAACCTTTATCAGCTGAAGGTCTTTTTTTAACTTTCACTATACTAAATTCACAATTAATCTTTACCTTCACTTTTTATTGTTCTTGAGAGACTAGAGTATAAGGGGCATTATTTTTATTCACTCAACACTTGGTAAAACAATTATTTATGAAATCAGTAATACCCATTTAACTGACATTTATAATTGTGTTATAGATTTGAAACACAATTACATACCAATAAATAAATGGAGAAGGCTTTAAGCATTGAAAAAAATCAATCACCATTAAAAAAAAATCCCTTTGTTTTATGCCTTAGGAACATCATGAAACCACTTTTAGGTCTTTGCTCAGAACCTGTTAATCTAGAATGATGTATGATAATAAGGTTAGTGATACAGCAAGCTTCATTCATATCAGCAGATTTGTTAAAGTCATTTTATATGCTGTTCAGAAAGAACATATTGGTAGCATTCTGAAGGAAGGAAATTAAAGTACCATAAAAGTACAACCTTCTGAGGTCGTTTAATACAGAGGTAAAACAGCCTTAAGCATTTTGGAAGTCACTCATATGATACCCCTGAGAGTATAGCTATAATCTAAGAGATGGGATAATGTTCATACTGATAGCCATCAATTAAGAAGAAAACATGTTCAATACACATTGTGTACAATATATAATCTGAGAATGCAGAAAACTGTATATTTTACAATTATTTCCATTAAAAATGGTTTGAATCCTTATTAGACTGTGAGGGGTTTTTTGTTTTGTTTTGAGTATATCAGCAATCTCTTCATATGGAATGAACCCCAAGTGTTGTTTTAAAACTTATCTCTGTGATGTATTTCTCAAACTATATTAAAATATTTTTTCCTCAGCCAAAAGTGTTTTTTTAATATATTTTATATGTATGCTTATAAAGGACTGATTCTGTTCTTTAATAGGAAAGAATAGTCTTAATCAGGGTTTTATTTATAGTTTTTTTGCAGAAGCCATTTAGTCCATACTTCATGACTCTAAACAGAATTCTGTTAATTAAATTTGCTAATTGGTTTTTATTAGCTGCAGTTAGACAATAACATATGCATTTTAATTTGTTCCCATATTATGAATTAGGGTTTTCTTCTTAATGGATAGTTTTAAGCATAATTGGCTTATATACTTATTTATAGTATGTATTGTAAGAGAAAAAGACTTTTGCAGGCATCCTTGAGTTTTCCTGTAAAGCCATCCACCCCCCTTCCATTGGTGGTATGAGGTATAAACATATTGCCTTCCTTCACAGGAACAAGTACAAGAGTAAAAGAAAACATAAATTACAAATATTTGACTCTATAGTCCTTGGGGACATGTTTATCAGAAAATTTTAGGTTATGTATGGGTTTTAACTGATTAGATTTTATGTCTCTAAATTTTTAACTTGTCCATGACCCTTGATATTTGCATATTAGTTTTAAAATATGTTTTCTGCTCTTCAAGAAATAGAAATTCTTGGAACTGAACTTAGTGGGGATAATGTTATTGAGATTACCAGTATACAGGATACTTTCCCCTTAAATTACCTGACTAAACAACTGTTTTCATGAACAACTTATCTCAATCAATGAAATGGCCACACAGCATAAAGGAAATAATAGTAGAAGTTTGCATCTCAGTGCCATTCCTTATTTTTTTTTACAAAAGCTGATACTGAGTGTGATAAATGTTATTGTAATAGTTCACTTTATTGAATTTTTATGTTAGTATTGGAGAATACCAGTTTATTTGTCTGTCATCACTTGGGAATAAGGGGTTCCACTTAATTGCATTTTCTAGGAAGCTGAAACCTAAACCTTCAGTACTAAAATTCTTCCTTTAATCATTTAATGAAAAAATTTCCCTGCCTCCTTTATACTGAACATAATTTAACACTTTTTTGATGACTCAGGGATCATTATGAATATCCATAATTGTACTGATACCCTAAAAATCTATTGATCTCAGTTACTCTAAACATTCACCAATAGGCCTTTAGATTATGTATTTTGAAGGTTTTTGTCTGCTTGTTTTTTTGCTTTTGTTCTGTCTCTTCATTGTCAGCCTGTCATTTCTTATGTGTGTCCATGTACTCGCCCTAGCTGATATACTGTCGGTTACAAAGCAAGTATCCGTATTATTAGAATTAGGCTCATAGTAAGGACCTGAGGAATTTTATTAATGAAATATATGAACTTGGCAATAGTGATAGCCATTTTGCTTATTCCTTGCTTGGTGAGCTTCCTTCACTATTGCCAGACAAATGAAATATTAATATTGATCTTCATGAGAGGATATCACTGTAAAAAATAGTGTTTAGAGTCAAAACAATTCTTTTGGGTGGGCCAAAAAGTGCCTTCTGTTTTTTAAGTAAAAATAAGACACATTTTTCATTTTCACCAAGAACTTTATTGAACAGCGTATTCACCCTTTTGTTCCACTACCTTCTGCCATTTTTTAGGCAAGTTCATAGTTCCTGAAATACTTTTTATCTTTTTGAGCAAAGAACTGTTCCAGGTGCCTTTTATAGTCTCCCGGGGAATTGAAATTTTTTCCATTAATAGAATTTCTTAAAGACCGAAATAAATGTAAATCTAAAGGTGCAATATCTGGTGAATACGGCAGATGAATTAGAACTTCCCAGCCAAGCTGTAACAGTTTTGCCTGGTCATCAAAGAAACATGCAGTGCTGCGTTATCCTGATGGAAGATTATGCGTTTTCTGTTGACTAATTCTGGATGCTTTTCAGCGAGTGCTGCTTTCACTTGGTGTAATTGGGAGCAGTACTTGTTGGAGTTAATTGTTTGGCTTTCCAGAATGAGTTCATAATAGAGGACTCCCTTCCAGTCCCACTTATATACACAACATCACCTTCTTTGGATGACGACCGGCCTTTGGTGTGGTTGGCGGTCGTTCATTTTGCTTGCCCCACGATCTCTTCCATTCCACTTTATTGTACAGTATCCACTTTTCATCGCAGGTCACAATTTGTTTTAAAAACAGAACGTTTTCTTTACATTTCAGTAGAGAATCGCATGTAGAAATATGGTCAAGAAGGTTTTTTGCTTAACTTATGTGGAACCCAAACATCAAAACAATTCGCATAACCAAGCTGATGCAAATGATTTTCAACGCTTGATTTGGATATTTTAAGTATGTCAGCAATTTCCTGCGTGGTATAATGTTGATTGTTCTCAATTATTGTTTCAATTTGATCACTATCAACTTCAACTGGTCTACCTTACTATGGAGCATCGTCCAGTGAGAAATCTCCAGCACGAAACTTTGCAAACCACTTTTGACACGTTTGATCAGTCAGAGCACCTTCTCCATACGCTGCACAAATCTTTTTGTGCATTTCAGTTGCATTTTTACCTTTCTCGAAATAATAAAGCATAATATGCTGAAAATGTTGCTTTTTTCTTCCGTCTTCAATAGTAAAATGGCTGTCTTGGGCTTCCCTGGTGGCGCAGTGGTTGAGAGTCCGCCTGCCGATGCAGGGGACACGGGTTCATGACCCGGTCCGGGAAGATCCCACATGCCGCGGAGCAGCTGGGCCCGTGAGCCATGGCCGCTGAGCCTGCGTGTCCGGAGCCTGTGCTCCTCAACGGGAGAGGCCACAACAGAGGCCCGCGTGCCGAAAAAAAAAAAAAAAAGTCTGTCTTTTTTAAATCCACACTGATATGACAGCCGTCACATATAATCTAACAAAATTGTTTCAAATGAAGTTAAAGACAGCTAAGTGCCACTAGAGCCATATTACGGAAAAAATCAAAGGAACCTTTTGGCCCACCCAATATTATTCAGCAGCAGCTTTCAGATCTACGATGGCTTCAGTAACAAGGAAGGACATATTCCATATAAACATTTGGTTGTCACAAATGCTCTTACTAAAGATAGAAATTACATATGTGATAGAGGATTTAATGTGGATTCGTTTAAAAACCTGGCTGCTTTTGGGAGCTCCTCTGCAGGGCCTTTCTAGATAGTTTTTCCTACCAAAGCAACAAGGAAGAATTACTCCATTTCCTCATCCAGGTCAACATTCCATTAAAAAAGCTTTCTTAATCTCTTAGAGGTTTTGCCATTGAGCTACTCATTGTACTGGAAGATTTACAATCTTTTAAAATCTAGATTGTTTACTTATTCTTGCAAGACAACTAATTCTACTTACGATTTATAATGTGAGGAGAGAAAAAATGATTTAATTTTCTGAGTTTGCTTTAGTTCACTTGATCCCATTACTTCATTTAAAGGCTTATTCAAAGAGAACTCAGCGTCCTTTACGTCCTCCAGTGCTATACCAGACATCTGACTGATATAAATAGAAGTATGTAGTTTGACAAAATCCTTTCATTTTGTCTATCTCATTATTATTTAGATCATAGGATTTTTTTAGTGCCCTAAAGGAGAAATCATGACATTTTATTGGTTTTTTTTTTTGTGGTTTTAGTCAAGAGAGAAAAATTGCATTTTGCTTAATTATTTGGAAAGTAGTCTTTTTAATTTAGGAAATTTATTAGTTTTCCAGAGAGAGCTAAGATATTGATAAATTTGCTTGATCCTATTGTATTTGAAATTTATTAGACATTTTTGCTGTGTAAATAATCAAACTTGGTAGATTTTTGTCAGGCTAATACAGAACTGGTTATATTTCTGAATTTCTCATGTGACCCTTTTTTTCTTACATTTCCTTAATTTCCATATGTTTTATATCATAATTTAGATCTTCAAAGAGGTTTCAGTCTTTTTGATAATGAAAAATCAGTATAGAGATAAGGAAAAGGGAACATTTGGCAAAAAAAAAGTTATAAGAAAAGAAAGCTTTTCTGGATTATGAAATGATAAATGATAGTCTTATCAATATAGATAAACTAAAATTTTAAATATAATACCCTGTCTTTCTAATACACCTTTTAGCAGTTAAGCACCTCCACACTGAGCAAGTTTTAAGACAGACTTCAAATATTTCTGTATTTCATATTCAGTATGTAAGAAAAGCTATAAAATTGCCTGGACTCTTTGATCCTATTATCCTAATTGATATTTAACTTTCATTTTCCCTCATTTTTCACCCTACTCCCCTACCCCTCAAAAAAGTAATTTACACAATAGTGTGTTCAGCAGACTGTCTCTAATAGTAGAAATTTGGGAAAAGCCCATATGTCCAACAGTAGGGAGATGACTAACCAAGCAATAATATTAACACAGTGGTATATCATATGGCTAGTAAAATAAAATATTTGTAGATCATTGTTACTACATGGAAGTATTCATGAAATGTTAAATTTTTTAAACATCCAAAAAATATATGCATAATTATTATAGTATGTCAAAAGGCATGTTTTTAAGCATGTTTAAGAGAATTAGAAAGGAATTTCAAGTCATGAATAAAATTAATCTCTTATGTTTTAAAATAATTAAAATTCATAATACAATAATAGCATTTAATCTTGCCTAACCAAAGGCTGTGCATTAGCTAGATCAAACATTAGAGAAATCAGAAGCTTAGATCAGAGGTAGTGACACCCTAGTTTTTGGCCACAGAGTTTTGTAAAAGCCGGTGGTTATCAGTGAGTAATGATTCTGCCCACCCCACCCCTGCCTATCGCTGCTATGAGACTTTGGGAATGTCTGAAGACATTTTTGATTCACATAGTTGAAGAGGTGGTACTGGCACTTAATGGATAGAGGCCAGCCGTGCTGCTAAAAATATTCTACATTGTAATGATCCTACGGTGCACCTGACAGCCCCGCACAGCAAATAGTTACTGCCCTCAGATGTCAGTTGTGCAGAGATTGCAGAACCCTGGCATATGCCTGTTTTTGCTCAGGGCCCTAGTGTCTCATAAGTTGCTGCTGCCAGCTTATTATGGGGAGAAAACAAGTTGATGTTTTGACACTTAAGTAGAAATCAATGAAATCATATGCCAGATTCCATGATTGAGACCATTTTATCATATCGTATATTTCTAATTAAGACTTATATTTGATGGAACTTGTGAATGTCAGTATTAACCTTTACCCTTTATGATTCTCAGATAGTTAAAAGAATTCTTGACCTTAGCTTCAGATCCATCTCAGCTGTCTGCAATCCATTATGATTTATGGCCTCTTTTCAGTATGGTCACCGTTTACCTTTTACCTTCATTATAGGAAATGAAGTTATAACTTGGTTGTATATGTATTTTCTTTGTTCATTTTTTAAAATATGATGGAAAACATTCTTAAAAAGTGAAGATATAGTAAGAAATAATACACAGGTAAATGGTAAAATATAGTCAAATTATGTATAAAACTTCACTTATGAATTTATATGAACCCCTAAATCATAGTTGCATATAGTAAAAGCTTGATATAAGGCAAAGAAATTATTATACATTAATCTTATTTTCTAACACCTGTAACAAAGAAATTTTACTCTATTATAGTGTAGGATTTTGGGATTTTTCCCTCTTCTCTCCATATCCCATTTGCTCAGTGAGGCATCAAATCAAAATTATTTTATAGCCATCTATTTAGAGTAAAAAGTCTATTTTACTACAGTATAAGGAACTTTAGATACATTCAGAATCCTGAATATGCCCTTATTAACTTAATAACTTTAGTTGTAGATATGGTTGCATCAATATCTAAATTGTCCTTAAATTAGTTTTGTTTAAGTTTTTGGCAATTACATCATTGTGTATCTTGTTTTCTTATTCTAGATCTTTTGATATGGTTAACAAAACTGAAAACTAGCTCATCTGTGGGGGGAAAAACACTCTGTCTTTAAATTGTCATAGTTAAAGCTTTCAAAAAATTAAAATAACCTTTCGGAAACCTTGTACAACAAATAAAATAAATAAGTTTCTTTACCTGTCATATTCTAGTCTTATTCATTAGGCAAATACTTCCTCACTGTTTTCTGTGTACTATTCATAATACCAAGGAACTTGGTTGAAATTCAGAGACTAAAACAAAGTCCTCATCCTCAAGGAATTCACTTTAGAGCTTAAGCTTTTTATCGCCAATCCTGGGGATAAATTTTTAATTTTAATCAGGATTGGTTGCGCTAACTCCTGTCCTTTTATAAAAGACTTAATCTTTTATTTTCAAGCCATTTTTTTAATTCAGAGATCACCAGACACTCTAGACACTTGCTTTACTTCCCTTATTGACATGTTAATATATTATCTGGGAGTGGGACTTTATGGATTTTACGAAGAATCAAATATTAACTGACTGTTCAAAATAATAGTAAGAAAAGAGAACTAGATGACAGGAAACGTGAACCAGAACAATAGCTGTCTGGTAAGACAAAACTTCAATTGACTGTAGTCACTGAATTATCTGAAAATGCATTATCCTAATTTATTTACGGTAAGTCTTGCTTTGGGGCATTCTTTTTGACATTTAATAACTACTCTGCTCAACTAAGAACTGGATTTTAACTCTTGTTAATAGTGCTCACTGTTTCAACTTACTGCAATGTGGCATAGTCTGTATCCCATCAGGGAAACTTTCTTAAAAACAATATTTGAACACCTCTTTTCTTCTAATAAAAGTTCCAATTAAAAGGGAAAACTGTTGTTTCGTATTTTTACATCAGCCAGAGAATTCATATTGCGTGTTCCCAGCATGGAGTGAGCTTCAAGGAAGAATTGAACTAGGTGACAGCTCCTTCTATAATTAGAACTTCATAGTGTGGCTTTTATTATTTGCCTTAAACTCTTTTGAATTAAATATCACACACACTTATTCAAATGTAAGTAACAATCTAAATGCCAAATATTTTTCAAAGCCCCAAGTAAATTTGTATTATTTTCTATTTAATACTCTACTGCCTTTCAGTGGTAAGAGTTCTGGAAAATTGAATTTAAATCCGTGAGGTGCTTAAGACCAGAAAATGAGCTTCACATCATTCTCTTTTTTATATTACAGAAGATATCAAAATCTTTGGAAAGCCCCTAAAATTTAAAGATAGGGTAGTTTAACCTTTTGTGAACTAGGGAAAAATACCATCCAAAAAATAGAGAAGATTGAACAGTAACAGAACTTTCCTACCATCTTACCAGACTCTGTAAAAAAGGTAAAAATGGGGCTTCCCTGGTGGCTCAGTGGTTGAGAGTCTGCCTGCCGATGCAGGGCACATGGGTTCGTGTTCCGGTCTGGGAGGATCCCACGTGCCGCGGAGCGGCAGGGCCCGTGAGCCATGGCCACTGAGCCTGCGCGTCTGGAGCCTGTGCTCCGCAGCGGGAGAGGCCACAACAGTGAGAGGCCCGCGTACCGCAAAAAAAAAAAAAAAAAAAAGGTAAAAATGGAAGGAAAATCAATCCCAAATCTACCAGAGAATAAAAAGGAATCTAAATAGAAGGCCCAGAGTCCACATCTGGATCTCTAGCACTTTAAAGTAGAAAAAAATCCTTGCATGGAACTAGTTTCTTTTAATGAAGATATGATGCTAACTAGTTGTAGCAGGTGCTTTTAATTAGGACAAGGCCATTTAAGGCAGATTTAGTGGCAGTAGCATGAAATGCTAATAGACAATTGAGAAAAAAACCTACAAAAGCAGATTTTAGGAGTCCAAAACTATTAGTAATCAATAACCACTTAATATAGGAACATAGGTTATAGCCCTGTAAACCCTGCAGTCACTGCCTTAAAATATGAAACAATAACTTGTTCAAAATGATGATCCGAGTCATCAAGAGTTAAATTATATTCATTGTATACTCAGAAAATCTGGAAGACATATTTTAGGAACGTTTCTATCAATTTTTTAAAATCTTTTGCAGCTAAGTAGAAAATCTCTGTAAGCTAAGAAATTTACTTCTATAGTTTGAATACTTATTGTGGGCCTGCTCTCTGCTATGCATTGTGATGGAGCCTGAGAAAGTAAAAATAAGTAGGATACTGACTCTGCTTTTAAGATACTCCCAGTCTTAATTTCACTTACATGGACCTTTTTATGCTCTGATGATACCATATGTAACATTACTTAGTGATTTAGATTTTGCAGTGAATTGCTTGAGAACCCACCTTTCTGATATCAGGTATAGATTTGATAAAATTTTATTAACTTCTTTGTTACCACCTATTTACTAAAAAGAATCAAATTCAGATACTTACCCAATAGTTAATTTCTAGTTCAGGATTTTTTCTTCTTTGTGAATGAAAATGGTTACATACCATCAGTTACATACATATTGTTAGATTTTCTTCCCCAGTAATAGTAACTATCTCACTGGGAATGTGATCTGTCCATCCTCTCTACAAAGTCAAATGACCCTGAAACTTCCAATATTATCACTTGTAGTGATATGCAGTTGTTTGCAGTTGTTTGTCTTCATGCTTTCTAGTTAAATGCTAATTTAGAAATATAATGGAAATTATAGTTAGAACTATAGTTCTAATTAGCATTAGAAATGCTAATTTAGAAATATAATGGAAATGTTGTACATGCTGTGCAATGTAGGATATCTTTAGAATAAAGTACAAATGCTTTCCTTTTCTATTGAATTAGTCTTAAGAGAAAATGGGTGAGAGTACCTAAAGAGAAAATACTAGTATATGATAGGATAGTTCATATTAGAACCTCTGGCAGTGTGAAAATACTCTTTAACTTTTTCCATATTAATATGCAAACATTTCACTGTACTGTCTAACTAGTACTTTTTCAAGGGACTGTATACCAACAAGGTGAATGCAGTGTTTTACCCCCAAAACTGTGAATATGCAGGAATATACTTATATAGTAGTAATTTCTTTAGGTGAGCAGTAAGAAAAAAAAAAGTAAATACTTACTACCTTTTCACTTAATATTACTTAGACTAAGGAGAATGCCAAATAATTAGATTATTAACATGCTTAAGTATAGTTAATTTGATTTGTGCTGTGTTTTTATACATTTGCATTTAAATTATTTGTAACCTACCTTTGGATATTGCTAGTGATTTTAAATGAGACATCTTTGCAGACAAATCGATTTGGCTTTTCTAAAAGTTATTTGAATTTTATTTGAAAAGCATGATGTATTATTATCTAATCCCTTTCCACCATGTGATTTATGTCTGTGACAAGAACCAAGCCTATAACAAAAAATATTTTGTCATATGATCCCTGTTTCTGTGCTGTAACAACATATTTGTAAGTAAAAGCATGTAGCAAAAGAGCATTGATGCCTTTTTCATATATATTATATTTTGTACATAAAAATTATCTTTTTTATCATCTTCACAATAATACCCTTTCAATTTAAAAAAGAATTCTTTGTATATTTATATGTGATGTTAATCTTTTCTTCAAATAACTGTTGATACCTATTTTGTTTAGATATAATGTTATAAGAAAATCTATATAAGTAACAGAATGATTTGTGTAAACAAACTACTTTCACCTAAGTTTAATATTCAAAGCATCTGAACTTATTAAAATGTGCAAAAGATCCATGGTAATGAGACATTTAATAAACCTGGAATTTATTTGTTTTCCTCTTTTCTTCCTTCTAGATGTTCAGTGTCCCCAGCATCAGTAGATTGCCAACTCCCTCTCCTTGCAGCACCCCAGCCAGCACTATGCTGGTGCTGTCATACCCGATTACTGCAGCAGAATGGAGTTTTTCTTTAGTTGTAAGGTAAGTTTCCCTCCCCACTCATTTCACACACATAGACTCAGCTTTTCATTTTACAATATTGTGTAGTTTTGTAAGTTTTTTAGAAGTTTCTTTTCTCTTATGGTTCCTTAGGTTATTAACCTATCACATTCAAAAACTTATAAAACTGCATAATATAATAAAGGACTTACCTTGTGGCCATAGACAAGCTCCTTATTGTAGTAATCCCTATGAGGTTATAAAACCTTAGTGTTTGACAGTGGGGCATCTCATGGAAAGGGAGCTGGCAATCTGCAGCTGCTGTGGACATTGGCTGAGAAAGTATTGAAAGGTAAGCCTCAAATTTAGACCATATTGTATACCTTTGGTTCCGTGGTGTATGTTTGAATTCATACTTTATTTTATGTTACATTTCATAGTAAATTTATAAAAGAAAAATACATTACTCTCTTCAAAGTGACCTTCAGTAAATGTTTGAATTATTAAGTTCACATAACACATTGGGATTATTTTAGAAAAAAATTTTTGTCTGTGAAAATAGTGAGAATTCTAATACTAAAAATTGTGAGAATTCTAATACTAAAAAATGTTCATTTATCCCCATATTCACATACCTGTTTATAAAGAAAAGTCAGCACTAAATTTATATATGTAAAGCGTATTAAATGTATTTTTTATTAGAGAAACAATTAGAACACTGTTCTATAAATAACCATTTACTTAATCTTTCTATCTACTTTCTTTGATTCTGTATTGATCAGTGCAGATAAAAACTGTAAGAGCCTTTCTGATTTTCATTATATCCGTATTCTCTCTTATGTGTTTGAAGATGGGGAACTTGCTGTTTTCCTTGTTTTTTTAATTCACTTTTAAACTTAAGGTCACCATAGTTTTAAGTACTACTGTAATTAAACAAATGAAACAAAGTAAATTTTAGAGATTTTAATGTTTGCATTACAGAGATACCTACATGTAAATATAGGAACTTACACAGTACAGTCTCTTTCTTCTTTAGGAATTGTCTGTGTGTAGCCCATGAGAGATGGCATTGTGTAGTAGAAGGAAAGTGGATTTTAGCATTCGGGAGATCTAGAATTCTAAAGTCTTCTTCCACCTACAAGTAATTCTCTGTTTACTTTAGACACTTTCCTTCTGTAAAATTATGTCCTCTGAGTTCCCTTTTAGCTTTAATAATTTCATCCTAGAAGAAACATGATAGTTTTTCCTTTATCTGTGTATATAAATAAAGTTGATCAGTCAGGAAAGCTATTGCTAATGATCTGATTTAAAGTTCAGGAAATATTTTGTTTGATTTTAAATAGATTTTTATATTAGATCCAAGTTAAGGCAAATTATTACCATTTGACTAACTTCATTTAAAAATTCATAACTTCTCTACATTAGTTCCATTGTATACTGTGACACTCTGAGACCAGCACTAGGTAGAAAGGGACGTATTATTTTCTTTCCATTTGGATTGTATTGACCAAAGAAATAATAAATGAGAGAACCAGTATGAGTTTCTCTTTTACTGTCAAGTAATTAAAGTACCTTACTACCTCAAACACCAGTCCTGGAGCAGTGATTCTGAACTTTTTTAAACCTATGCCCCCTTTTGATAGATGACACACATACCCCATGGCAGGTACAGGGATACCCTTTGTTGAGGTCATCGTATCCTTTATATGTATCTTCTAGTCAAAACATTTTATCAGCCTTTACTTTATATAATTTGTGTTATGAAAATAATAAAATTTTTGTTTGTTTTTCAAATACAGAATGATTAGATAGGCATTTTCAAATATAAATGAGATACCATACCATCACTACCCCAAGTTGAGAATATGCAGTATAAAGAAGGGGAAGAAGGCCAAAAAACATACATAAAGTTGAAGGCCTTAGACATTTACAAACAGGTCAGTGGGTAAAACAGAGTTATATGGAAGTTAGGACTCTATTCTCTGATTGATTTATATGACCCCTCCTGTTCAGTAGTATATTTTCTGGGCATTGGATTAAGTAAAATTTAGTAACCAAAATAAAATCAAAAGGTAAAATTTTCCTAATATTTTTAAAACTCTTTCCTATAAAAATTAATGTTGTAATTTAGTAGAGACACAAACAGAGTTGATAAATGGCTTTAAGTAGTATCCAGTTACACAGTCTCCCCTTCCCGTGCTTCATCTACCTAGTCCTAAAAGTCCCATAACACTGACAGTTCTGTAATCCCTACCCCATCACCACCACACTAATCCACACAGCCACCGTACTGCCCAGGTTAAGTCTGCATCTGTAATTCTTCCCCATATATCTCCCAGTTAATAAGGAATTCAGCATGCCTGGCGCCCCCTAATCCTTTAATGCTTTTCCAGTCAGTTATACCATGAAGAGAATACTCTCCCCACCTTCATTCCTTACCTCTTTCTGCTCTCTTTAGCTTAGGAAAAGTTTATTTCCACTGTCACCATTTCATTTTTGAGCCAAATAGAAGTTTATATGTAGAAAAAAATAATGTTGTTGATATGCCTTGTTAAAGGGAAAAATCTCCATCTACTATTTTCTATTTTTTATTGAAACAAAATCTTACCTCATTCTGAAAAGGATTTAGGGTAGCTGTTACCTGCCTTTTCATCTTCCTCAAATAGCTTTCCATAGATGGAAGTTATTTCTTGCTCAGTTTTATTATTTATAATCTAATAGTTTTGTTTTCATGGGTTAGAATATGCACTTTATACTATCTCATAACATTTCTTTGAGAAAAATAAACTTTTGAGGTATAACTCATTGTTAGTTGGGTCCTTTTAGAATGCTTTTGACAAGATGGAAAGTCTCTTCAGGTTAGTATATTATATGAAATAAAAGTTACTTTTCTTGAAATTTTTTCACAATACTATAATTTGTTATGCCACTGAGAAGACGCAAAAATTAGTCAGTGAGCCTAGGTTCCATATTCATTATGAGCACATGCACATATAATCTCACCTTTTCCTACTCTTCTAATGAACAATTTCCCTTCTGAAGTATAAAAACCTCAGTTAGAAATGTTTATTTTTATGTGCATAAACGTTGTGTTGGTTTAAAGCACAAAATTTTCAGGAGTAGGAAATGCACTGTTATTGATCACTTAGTTTTGTATGTGTCTAAAATTTGCATGACAAAAGGAAAAGTTTTAGATATATGTGAAGTTGGGGAATTTATGCACAGATTTTAGAATATGCTTTGCTCTAGGGAGTGGTTATTTTTCTGCCTTAATGTTTTACCTATATGCAAATTGACTCAGAGTTCCTGTGGGGTGAAATCTAATTTTATGCAGGTTAAATATGATCTGTAACATATATAGTTGTGTGCCTTTTGTTATAAAAGAAATAAAATGAGTGGACTATATGGTATGTAAATTATATCTCAAAGCTGTTACCAAGTAAAAAAGAAATACAACTTGGTTATATAACAGTAAGGGACTATAGTGATGGTGGTGGTGGTGATGTGGATAGCTGGTGTTCACTAACATTGTGGAGAAGGGGAGGTTGGCTACCTAAAGTTATGCCTTCTGTAATCTTACTGTCCCTATGGTATTCAAATAATTTTATGGGTGCTGATGAAATGTATCTTTACTAGAGGTTTTATAACCTGTGTCAGATTGAATTTATGTAATACAGTTTTTAAGAGGCAGTGATGTAATTAGTTCTAAAGAACTTGGACTTCACCAACAGGCAGATCTGGGTTCAAGTCAGAGAACCTTAAACAAGTCATTTAATCTCTCTGAGCCTTAGTTTCATCATTTGTTAAGTAAGACTAAAAATGCACACACTTTAGAGGGCTTTTATAACTGCTAGTATACGTGAACTCTCATGTTCACTCGATCTCTCTCTCCCTCCCTTCCTCCCTCCTTCTCTGTCTGTCTCTCTCTCTGTCTCTTTCTCTCCAAGTATGAATGAAATACTTAGGATAATACTTAGCAAATGGAGGGCATGTCAGAAATTAACCGTTAGTATAGCATGATAGTACTGAAAATGGTGACCAGTTGTTTACTTTTCTGTGCTGGAAACATTTTTAAATAAAATAATTGTAAAATTTCCTAAGGAAGTTTGTTAGGATGGCTTTTGAATAGGATAACAATTCAGGCTTTCTCTCTTTTTTCCCCCACTGTTTTGGAAAAATTACAGAAACTTTACAGAAGTGAGCAATGTCATTTACATAGTTATATAAATGTTTGTATCTTTACATGTGTTTTAGTGATTTATAAAAGTGTTTATAATTGACCCAATTAAAAACTTAAAAAAAAATTTTTATCTCTTGGTTTAATTAAATGGGTTTTAGATTTCTCCTGTAGAATTGAGAATCTTTAAAGTATATCGAAGAAGATTTATTATAGGATATTTTCCTCCTTGCTGCAACCTTCTGAAGAAGAGATATGTACTTATTTGATGGGTATTGGCATTTTGTTTTGTATTTTACTCAGAAAATAAGTCTTGGCGTTTACTTTTGGATTCAGTCTAAGGAATTTACTTTTAAAATTGTGTTTTTTAGGGCAAATGGTATCATCGGAGGCAAGCTGTAAAAGAATTGCATAGTACATTGATACGTCTTTTAAATGAATTGCTGCCATGGGAACCAAAGTTAATGAAAGCTTTTCAAAGGAACAGGTAAATCAAGCTTTATTATCTTTTTTAAGGCTCTTACTTTATGATTATGGAAGGTATCCTGGTATCATTTAGTATAGTTTTCCACTGATTTGTAATTCAGATAGTTTTGAGTACCTACTGTGTACAAGGTACCTCCTAAGCCCTAACAAAGTACTATTACCTTTTTTTTTTTTTTTTTTTTTTTGCGGTACACGGGCCTCTCACTGTTGTGGCCTCTCCCATTGCGGAGCACAGGCTCCAGACGCGCAGGCTCAGCGGCCATGGCTCACGGGCCCAGCTGCTCTGTGGCATGTGGGATCTTCCCCGACCGGGGCACGAACCCGTGTCCCCTGCATCGGCAGGCAGACTCTCAACCACTGCACCACCAGGGAGGCCCGACAAAGTACTATTGATTAAACAAAACTCTATACTGTGTGGTTTTTTTCTCCCCCAGTTTTTTTTTTCATTGTGGTAAAATGCACAAATAAAATTTACCATCTTCACTAGTTTTAAGTGTACTGTTCAGTAATATTAAATACATTCATGATGTTGTGTCACTGTTACCCCATCCATCTCCAGAACTTCATCTTGTGAAACTGAAACGCTATACCTGTTAAACGATAACTCCCTATTCCCCCCTTCCCCCCATCCCGTGGCAACCACCATTCTACTTTCTGTATCTATGATTTTGACTAAGTACCTCATATAGTACAAAATATTTGTCTTTTTGTGACTGGCTTTATTTCACTTGGCATAATGTTCACAGGGTTCATCCATATTGCAGCATATGTCAGAAGTTACTTCCTTTTAAAGGCTGAATAATATTGCATTTTATGCATATACCACATTGTGCTTATCCATTCATCTGTAATGGGCATTTGGGAGGCTTTTCATGTTTTAGCTATTATGAATAATGCTGCTATGAACATGGGTGTACAAATATCCAAGACCCTGCTTTCAAATTTTGGGGTGTATACCTAGAAGAGGAATATGGTAATTCTATTTTTAATTTTTTGAGGAACTACTATACTGTTTTCTACAGTGACCGTATAATGTTACATTCCCACCAACAGTTACAAGAGTTCCAGCTTCTCCACATCCTCACCATTTGCTATTGTATTTTTTTTAATTGCCATCCTAATGAATATGAGGTGGTATATCATTGTAGTTTGGATTTGCATTTCCCTAATGATTAGTGAGATTGAGTGTTTTTTCATGTGCTTATGGCAATTTATATATCTTTGGAGAAATGTTTAGAGATTTTTTTGATTATTGATTCAATTTCCTTACTAGTTATAAATCTATTCAGACAGACAAACTCAAATGTCAGGTGGTGATAAGTGCTGGGAAGAAAAATGAAGCAGATTAAGGGGAATAAATGCTTAGTTTGGATGGGATAATAATGATTGGTCATTTACCAGGGTGTTGGAGAACGCTTCCCTGATGAGTTGATGTTTGAAAAGAGACCTGAAGGAAATAGGGGAGAGAGCCAAGTGGATATCTAAGAGAAAAGAAGATGTAGAAGCCCTAAGGTTAAAAGCATGATTGACATTTATAGGAAATGCAAAGGGGGAAGAATAACCAGAGCCGAGTGAGTGAGGAGGAAAGTGGTAAGAGTCAAGAGTCAGAGAAGTATAGGGAAAGGTAGCCTACGTGTTTAAGGATTTTGGCTTTTACTCTGAGATGAGAAGCCATTGAAGAGCTTTAAACAGAGGAAGTACATGATCTGACTTATGTTTTAAAGCACTCGCTCTGCCTGTTCTGTTGAGATAGTGTAGTGTGGGATGATGATAAAGGCAGGGAAGTCAGTTACACTATAGTAGTGGTCCAGGCAAAAAATGATAGTGGCTTGGACCATGATAGTAGCAATGCAGACGGCAGGGAGTGCTTGGATTCTGGATAGATCTTGAAAGTAGGACTGGTGGAATTTCCTTAAGGCTTGCATATGGAGTGTCAGAAAAAATGAGGAGAAAAAGATGGTGCCTAGTATTTTTTATCTAAACAACTGGAATAATGCAATTGCCATTAGCTGAGATAGGGGAAACAAAGAAGTAGTTTTAGGGAGGGGGCGGATTCAGGAGTTTGGATTTCAACATGTTAAGTTTGATATGCCTTTCAGATGTCTAATTGGAGTTACTGAGTAGGCAGTTTAGCATATTAGTCCCAGTTAAAGGGAGTAAGCCAGGCTGGAGGTATAAATTTGGGGGTTGTCAGGATATAGATTATATTTAAGCTGTGAGATGGTAGAAATCACCTAGTATATGAGCATAGATAAGAGAGACTGAACCCTGGGACATTCCAACAGTTAGAGGTGATGGAAATGGCAGGACTCAGCAGAAATGACTGAGAAGGAGTATTCAGCAAGGCAGGAGCATAACCAAGAGTGGTGTCTTAGAAACCAGGTAAAGAAGATGTTTTAAAAAGGAGGCTGCTCATGATGGATTGAGGAAGATGAGGACGAGAATTCATTGTTAAATTTGGCAATATCATTGATGACCTTGAGGAGCTGTGTTGATAGAGATGTGGGTAAAAGTCTAAGGAGTCTGTTCAAGAGAATTAGGGGTGAGGAACTGGAGTTTTTCTATAAAAGTAGAGCAGAGAAATAGGGCAGTACCTGGAAGGACAAGTTGGAGTCAAGTTGGGTCATTTGTTTTTATTAATGGGAGAAATAACATGTTTGTATACTGGTAGAAATGATTGAATAGAGAGGCAAAAATGAACTCAGACAATGGAAGGGATGTTTGGTTGAGTGAGATTCTTGACTAGGTGAGAGAAGATGCATAAGTTGGAAGGGTTAGCTTAGACAGGAAGATGGAGAATATGAGTACAGATGAAGGTCTTAAGTTGCAGATGGGGTGTGAGCATATGAGAGTTCTTGTCTGATTGCTTCCATTTTCCCTGAAATAAGGAGCAAAGTCATTAGCTGAGTTGAGAAGAAGACTGAGAAGGGAGGAACTTTATACTACCCCCATATAGATATTACTAAAATGAAATTAATTTTACAGTTATCCTTTGATAACCCACTCTAGTATCTTATAGCCCTCATCTGCTCTATAAAACCCTTAAGCAAAAAAAAAAAAACCTTCAGCAATAATTGAAAGATAAATTGAGAGTAATTATTAACTAACATTTGTTGAATATTTGTGTGCCACACAAACTACGAAGTAAGTGCTATTATTATCCTCATTATACAAATAAGTAAACTGAAGCTTAGAAAGTTTAAGGAACTTGCCCAAAGTCTTACAACTGTTGAGTGACAGAGGTGAGATTTAAATTCCAATATGCACACATAGGAATTTTTTTTTTTTTGATGTGGACCATTTTCAAAGTCTTTATTTAATTTGTTACAACATTGCTTCTGTTTTATGTTTTGACCTTTTGGCCACGAGGCATGTGGGATCCTAGCTCCCTGACCAGGGATCGAACCCACACCCCCTGCATTGGAAGGCGAAGTCCTAACCACTGGACCGCCAGGGAAGTCCCACACAGATAGGAATTTGTAGCAGAAGTAAATTGGAGAATGTATGTTCAGATTTTTTTTAAAAAAACAAAAATAAACAAAGGGTAAAAGTAAAATAGAGAAACTCAGTTGAAAGCAAATGAATAGTAAAGGATCTCTAAAATATCATGTAATCATTTGGAAATGTTTCTATCTCTCTTAGTGTTATAGAAACATAGGTATTATGTTTTTATGTGAAAAGGATCTCTGAAAGATCACTTTTCAGCTTTGTTTCCCTATGCTTAATTTAAAAAAATAATTTCTAGTGAGACCCAAAGGTTCAGGATTAAATGATGGATTGTTTTTGTTTGTCACTCTTTGTATAACAGTCAAAAATAATACACACTGTTTCTTAGAACTTTTTGATTAACTCTTTTAAATGACCTTTTAAACTATATTATAATCAGCAGTTTTAAGACTATCTCAAATCTATTTCTATCAGTGCAGCTAGAAAAAAAATTACCTTTTTCGCATTTAATAGGTCTAACAGCAGCCTTTAGAAAGACAAATAGGTATATGTTCGAACACTTTATTCTGAAATTGCACATATATTTTTTTAAGTTTCTTATGCCTACACCCTGTGTTTTGTCTTCTTGAACAATAGTCATTGGCATCTTAGACACACTTGGTTAAAACATAGGTTTAGTGACTTAATTGAAAATACTAAAATATAGCTTAAAATGTTAGAAGGTACTTTAGCTTCCAAGAGTTCAATACGTATGTATTGTTTGTTGTGTCGAATATTTTTCTTCAGGAGTCGCCTAAAAAAAGACTATGATGATTTCAGAAGACAGCCTGATCATGATAAATTTACTGGAGAACTGTGGACTGCTGAAGAAGGTGAAGGAGATCCTGGAAAAGAATCTCCAAAAGTAGAACTCAGTAGCAAGTCTATAGACACCACAGAACCTCTAGATATCCTGGAGAAGGATCATTTTGATTCAGGTAGGCATTAAAACTTTCTTTAAAACAACACTAAAAGCACAAAGAGAAATTTTAGTATCTTTTGTGGAGATAAAGGATAATCTGGTTAATGAAGTTCATTGATTGGGAAAATCTGTTATGTTTGAAGGTGTACTAATGTCTTATTAAAGGTTCTTTGGAGTCATTATTACTGTTCTAGGAGTTTCTGGAGTCAGTGCCCGACTCCAAACTGTAGGCATGTTATTTCTCATTACAGACCACACATCATTGATATGCGTCTCTTTGAAATAGGTTTAGCCTCTTCTTTTTATTATTATTAATTTTGAAGCACTATTTCTGATGTTTGCTTTAAATGGAACTTGTCAAGTCCCTGATAATTGTGAAGATTTTTTTTTTTTTATGAGGAATGATCAAGGTTGATGGCCTAATAAGACCAGAGTGGACACCTCATTCTTATAAGGAGGCTGGATTAGATGATCTGTAATTCATTTCAACTTATCAGATTATTTTATTCTATAAATCTAGTTAAATAACTTTCTTTAGTTATCTAAGAGGTATAAAAATTTTTGGTTAGAAATGTATTAACCTATTGTTTTCCATGTCTGGTGAATTGAAAAAGAGTAACTTCTCATCAACCCAGTTTGATCAGATATGAACATAAATTTTTTACTGTAGGAATAATTAAACACCAGAAAAAGCTGGACATTTTTTATTCCGTAGAGTCTCTCTCTAAAAATAGAAAATATGGAGAACCATCTCTCTTTGATACGAAGGTTTCCCTATCTAGAAGGAGAGCACTAGACTAGATTCCTTTCCAAATCTAAATCCTAAGTCCTAATTGCTGGCTTGAGTATCTCTTTAAAAGATGTAAACTTTCCTTTTACACTTGTATTGGCAGCAGAATTTGATCAAAAATAATTTCCTTATTAATAATACATTGTTCTTGGGAATGGTTACAATGTCAGGATTAACATGTTAAAGCTCACCTTACCTTAATTTCCATCAGTGGTACTGAGACTTTTGAATCGCCCTACAGGTTTCTTAATAAATTGCTTGTTCAAAGATTGACTTTCTTTTTTATAATTGGTCTTACCATTGCTATTCAGTTGCTGTTTTATATAAACAAAATGCTTGTTTTATAATTTTCAGATGATATGAAATTGTCAGAAATAGATTTACCTATGGCCAGAAGCAAGTTGCTGAAAAAAGAATTGCCTTCTAAAGATGTACCTAAGACACTGCCTAAAACACTTAAACGGCAGTCCAAACAAACTAATTATCTGGATGATAGCACAAAAGAGCTTTCCCCAAGGAAGAAAACAAAGTTAAGCACAAATGAGACAACAGTTGAGACTGTAGAAGGTGATATGCAAATTGACTGTTTGAATGAATCAAAGCATACAGAGCCACTGTTTCCAGAGTCGTTTGCCTCATTGGATTCAACACCAGTGTCTACTCTCCAGAAAGGGACCAAACCTATTCAGGCCTTGCTTGCAAAGAATATTGGGAACAAAGTGACCTTAACAAATCAACTGCCCCCTTCCACAGGTAGAAGTGCTCCTGCTGTGGAAAAGCCAGTTATATCTCCTCCAGAAGCAAGCCCCATAAAGCCAGCATTGACCTGCCACACCAGTACAAAAGGTCCTTTACAGATGGTGTACAAAATGCCCTGTGGCCAGTGGTTGCCCATAGATCTTCATAACAGCTCTGTAAAGATTCAGATGCAACCTATGCTGGATCCTAAAACAGGAGAAAAAATCATGCAGCAGGTTCTCATTCTGCCTAAGAATTTTGTAATTCAGCACAAGGAAGGGAAAGCAGTTGCAAAAGAAATACCACCACTTCAACAAAAAGGTACAGAACGACGTGGTTCATCTTTCCCACAGACAGCAAATGTAAACTCTTCTTTAGCATCAGTTCTTGTCAACCCAACAGGAACTGTTTCTACCCAACTACCTAATACAGCTTTCAACAAGACAGTTACACCTTTGTCAAATGTGAGTAATGCTAGACCACAGCCTTTGACACCTGTAACCTCCATAAGTAATTTATTAACACCACCAGTTAAGACTAGCCAGAGTGAGGCAGGAAAAGTCAAGAATGCAGTTTCAGCAGCCGCATTCCCCCAGCCCATTGCTTCACCCACCATTTCCTCAACAGTTCAGCCTCAGTTATCAGCAACAACACTAAATGGATCTACAAATCCCGGTAGTTCCCTCAACTGTTTTGCACAACAAACTGCTGATTCTTCTGAAGCAAAGCAAGAACTGAAAACTGTATGCATAAGAGATTCACAGTCAATTCTTGTTAGGACACGAGGTGGGAACACTGGAATTGTAAAAGTACAGACCAATCCAGATCAAAATTCATCCAATAGTTTATCTTCAAGTTCAGTTTTTACTTTTGCTCCTCAGCTTCAGGCATTTCTAGTTCCAAAATCAGCAACTTCATCATCCTCTGCTTTTTCGCCAGTAGCTGGAACAACTGCTACATCTAGTCTCCCACCTTTTGGCCAAGCACCTACTTCTGTTTCCATTCCAGCTGGCTTTAATCCATCCACGGGGAAAAATCTTAAATTTACATTAAGCCAACCTTCCTGCAGTAGTAATTTGGGGCACATGATAGATAAAACTTCACACATGCCCTCCTCTCCCTTAAAGTCTTCTGTTTCTTCTAGCACTCTCCTACCATCAACAGCAAATAGTTCAGTAAGCGTAATTAGCATATCAACAGGAAATTTTGGACAAACCAGTGCAAATGTTATTCATACACCAGCTAAACAGCAACAAGTAGATTATGTCACAAAAAGTTACCCTGTTACAAGATCAGAAGCAACAGCAGCAACAAATGAAGATATGGTCAGTGGGACTCCAGTTCAGAAACTTATGCTGGTGTCAGCTCCATCTATTCTTTCTTCTGGCAGTGGAACTGCAATTAATGTGGCACCTGCACCAACATCTGCAGGTGTTTCTGCCCAGAAATTAGTTTTTATTAATGCTGCAATTCCCAGTGGCACTTCAACCCCAACTATTGTGGCAGAACCATTAAAACAAACTCTTCCTCCTCCCTTGAGTAAAACATATGTTAAGGCTCCAGAGCAGCCCCAGATAGTACTAATTCCATCTACAGTGGGAGCACCAATAAAAATAAATTCGTCACCAACTGTGTCTCAGATAAAAGATGTGAAAATTGGGCTAAACATAGGCCAAGCAATTGTAAATACTTCAGGCAGTGTGCCAGCTATACCATCAATTAACCTATTGCAAAATGTAACCCCAAAAGGAGAAGAAAAAAGTACCAAGGGCTATGTTTTGCCGCTGTCAACAATTGGTAATTCAATTCCAGTAAGCTCAAATTTTGTGAGTCAAAATATTACTCCTGTTAATGAATCAGTGGTTTCTGCTTCAAGAACAGTAAACATGTTTTCAGTAACAGGAGCAAATGTATCTTTGGGTTCTCTTTCAGTGACCTCAACCTCTGCCTCAGTTGGGACACGACCTCCTGTTTTAGTCAGTGGAAATGATACCTCTTCAAGAATTATGCCTATTTTGTCAAATAGACTTTGCACGTCAAATCTCGGAAACACTGTGGCTATATCAACTGTGAAAACAGGACATCTTGCATCATCTGTTCTGATTTCAAATACACAACCAACAGTGTCTCCTAAATGTCTGACATCAGCTTTGCAAATCCCTGTTACAGTTGCCTTGCCTACATCTGTGACTGTATCCCCTAAAATAATCAACACAGTTCCACAAGCCGCAACAGTACCAGGAGCCACACGTTCTGTATCTCTTTCTAAAAGACAATCTCGGACTTCCGTCCAGTTTCAGTCACCAGGGGTTTCAACTACAGTGCCAACAAGTATAAACACAAATAAACCTCAAACTGAATTTCCATCCCTTTCACCGAATCCAGGTAAAATAATTAACATTTCCAATTTTGCTTCTCTGCCAAACCAGCAACTGTCCCCTGCTTTCGTAAAATCAACCCCCAGTTACAGTTCTGCTCCAGCTGGCACTGCCGTTCACACTGGTGCAGCACCATCAAATGTAACTAGTGTGGCAGGGGGCCAGTTCAGTGAGCCTTGTATTCAGCAAAAAATAGTCATCAATACCAGTACGCCTTTGGCACCTGGCACACAAATCATGATTAACGGAACCCGCTTTATTGTTCCACCACAAGGTCTTGGAGCTGGCAGCCATGTTCTCCTTATATCCACTAATCCAAAATACGGACCTCCCTTAGTTCTTAACAGTGGCCAAGGCATTCAGCCTGCACCGGTAGATAACCTGGCCCAGAAGATCACGCTAGCATCAAATAATTCTTTAAGTGGGCAACCTGTGAAACATTCTCTAAGAAGCTCTACAAAAATTGTAAACTCTCTTGGGAATGCAAGTTCTCTACCCACAGTACATGCAGCACCACAGATCATAAACCCAGCTGCTGAAGTTTCTGTACCACCTCCTGCACCAACAGTGTCATTGACTTCAGTAATTAAGTCTCCTCCAGCTACTCTTTTGGCTAAGACATCTTTGGTTTCTGCCATTTGCTCTAGTAATCCTTCACTGCCGAGTAGCACTTCAGTATTTCATTTGGATACATCAGTCAAAAAATTGTTGGTCAGCCCAGAAGGAGCCATTTTGAATACCATAAATACTCCATCATCTAAGGTTTCTTCACTCTCTTCATCACTCTCTCAAATTGTTGTATCTGCCAGTCGAAATCCTGCCTCTGTCTTCCCTGCTTTTCAGTCATCTGGCTTAGAGAAGCCTGACACAGCTGCATCTTGAATTTAGACTAAACGAGCCAGTTTTTAAATAATGGGGCATTGTTTTGACTCCCATAAAAATTTTAACTTTATTATACTGTTGAAAACATACATAGTTTGTGTGTGTGTGTATGTGTGTTTTAATGTATCTTTTCATTAGCTTGCAACAAGGCTTTGTTTTTCTTGGGGAGGGAAAAATCTGTTCCATTTCACTCATTGATATGAGTATGTTTTCAAAGGTTATTTGTTTAAAATAGACAGGACTTACCTGTCTATATAACATGAATTGAACAAAGTCAAATTTGACTAGTTTGGAGTAAGCTAGGCTTTTGCACACTTGCATTGACATGTTTCTTCTTGAATTTGGACTGTTGCGGCGTGGCTCTACAATATGGTATTCTGTGTCTTTAGTGGAATCTTATTTTTGTTTCTGTAAGAAAAAAAATATATATATATATATTTATGCATTGTGAAAATGCAGTCCATTGTGTAAAATTGTACATATTCCTAAATCCTTAACAACCTCTACTAAACTATATGTACAAAGAACTATGCTGTCTTATTTATGTTTTGTTTACATAATGTATAGTTTTTTAAGTATTTTAGTAATTTTGGACCAGTGAACTGTTAGCATCAATGCAGAAGAATCTGCATGTAATAAACTGAGTTGCTGTATTTCCTTGTTTGAATACCATTTTTAAAGTGCGTTCTTGTTCCATTGAAAGACTACATGATAGAAGATGAGGACAGATCTTTACAAAAAGGAATTTAGGCTAGGAAATTTGAATTAATAATAGCATTTGTACAAGACTTTAGAATTTATAAACTTTACTTCCACATATCTCATTTGACTTTCACAGTACTCTTGAGAGCTTAAATGATGTGCCCTAGGTCACTCAGCTAGTTGGTGGTATAGCCAGTATTTGAACCTAATGCTTAAAATCATTTCTGCATAACTTTACATTACTTCTGCTTTAAAATTTCACTCTAGATTTCATTGTTTTAACTTTTTTCTCTTAATCCACCACCAGATTCTACATTGATCAAAATAAGTAATCTTAAAGGCCAGTGTGTTTGGTCTGTGTTTATACATCCCAAATATGTTTTTTTAACTTTTTATTTTTAAATAATTTTAGATTTACAGGAAGTTGCAATGATAGTACAGAGAGGCTTGGGGTACCCTTCACCTAGTTTCCCCCAATACATTTATTTTTACATTGAGGGGTTGGTTCATAGTTGACTGATTTTCCAAAATGATATTTAAAAACGTGAATTTTTTTTGTTTGTTTAGAATGACAAATGAATGTGAACACTTTCAATTATTTATAAGTACTCTCTTTTTGTGTGTATTTTTCAATTACAGAGCAGTTACTTAAATTCCATTGTAAAGCAATGTTTATATGGACCAGCTTATTCTTGGGGTTCAACTTTATGGTATTTCAGAATTTGCCTCATTTTAAATAAAAGGTAGATTTTATACTTACTTGATGTTTATATCCATTATCTTTTTTGGGATACTGATTGTAAACTCATCCACATCCCATTTATAATGATACTATTAAACCTGATCACATGGAGTTGTAGTCTAGGGTTGAAGAGTAGGCCTAAAGACTTCTTTTGAAACTACATTGAAATTTATTAGTTGAAGAGGGCAGTGAGGGTATTCCTGGAAAGTTGCTAAAGGCTCTCAAAAGCCTAGATTTATACTCTAAGACAGTACCTTTGCTGATCATGTCTATGCTTCACTCTGTAGTCACCTTCCCCCTTTCCTTGTCAGTTTAGAAACCTTGGATTTCAGGGGGAAGTGGGTGATGTTTGAAGTACATTGCATTGTACATACACGGTGCACAATAAATGAATGTATTTACCTACTCAACTTTTTAAAACAAAACAACCTAAAACTATTCATCTTTTGTCTGAAAACAATTCTCTACACCACTTCCAGAAACGAATTTACCGAATTACTTATGACACACTTTATTCCCAGTGAAGGCCCCTCACTTATTAACCACTAATTCTTTTCTGACTCCTAAATCAGAATCCTAATATGACTTTCAAAGCTCTGTGTGATCTGGTGAACCTTAAAGTCCCTGCTCCCCGTTTAGGCTTTTAGAGCCTAAAAGGCTCTTCAGTCTGTTCCTGCTTACCTCTCCAGCTTCATTTCAATTGACTCTCCCCCTTGCTTTCTGTACTCTAGCTTTCTTTTAGTTCCTAGAAAGTTCAAGACCTCAAGGTCTTCCTAGATGTTCCCTTTAACTTAATGTTTCATTTCAGGTTCTCATTACATATTACATAACTCCCGCTCCTTACCCCAGCCAGCATCATGCTATTGCAGTCACTCAGAGATTGAGGTCATAGTGTGAGAAATGCATAGTACTCCTTCACAACTGTAATAAAATGATCTGTATGCAATTATTTAATGCCTGTCATTTTTTAGAAGAGAGAGACCTTGTCAGTCATCTTCATCATTGTCACCCTAGCAACTGGCACATAGTAGATATTCAATATGTATTTGTTGAATGAGTGAGGAATCTAGTTAGCTTCTTATATTATTTAAGGTCTAGTTTACTTTTAAAAAAAATAATGCCCCATTTTTACTAGAAATTTGACTAAATTAATGGATTATATAATCAAAAAGTCAAATTCCTTTTCCTTTGCCTCCAGTTTGGAAGGTCATGTGGATTTCTGGGATCTTGGCCAGAGAGTACAAAGTCAAATTCCTCAGTTCTTTGTGTTCAGTGTTTTTAAGTATTCTTAAAGGTCATCTATTAAAGCATTCGTGTAAAGGAAGAAAAGTCACCACAATGCTACCTGAAAGACTTCATGGTCCTGGAAGGGTGTTTCTACCCTTAGTATAGAATTAGTAGGCCATTTGGTTGTCAGTATTCAATATCATTTTAAATGCTAAGATAAAACATGCTGAAATAACATACCTCCTTCTCATGTGTTAACTCTTTTCTCTCATTCCCTATGATTTTTCCTACCAAAAAAACTTTCCTTTGTGATTTTATATATATATATATATATATATATATATATATATATATAAAATACTAAGTGGCTGCTTAGATTCCTGCTTTCATTCCAAGATTCCAATTTTATTGATATATTTAATAAGTAATTGACATCAATAGTTTTATGATCAAAGCAGCGATGACTATAATATACACTAAGATAAATGGAAATGTTTGTTTGGTCTACTATATCATTAACTTAGAATGAATTTAGAAATACTTAATATTAAAAGCTTGAGAAAATGGCAGGATCTGAAAGTGATCTAAGAAATTTGATGGGGAGTTTAGTTATTCAAAGTTATACTGTACTGTAACATAAAGATGATACATAACTCACTTTAAGTTCTTTCCAGAGGTTGTATTGCCAACACCTGAACCCGGAGCCTCATTGTCACTATAATGCTGTCATCTGCCCCAGGTATTTTTCTTCATTTGTTCAAAAAGCACTTACTATGCACACCATGGTGCTTGATGCTTGCTTGTTTATTAACAAGAAAGCTGAAGGGCATGGCATGGTTCAGGTTCTTATAGTTTAACTTGGAGACAAACTGTGAAAAAAATCTACAGTTTTTTGGTTCTGCAGAACCAAAACTGTGTGTTCTTCTGTATGTAATCTTTAATACCATTCTTAATGCAGTTATCAACATGAACTCAAAAGCATAATTATCAACATAAAATCAGAGAGTTGTATAAATTCATTCTACACATTTATTGAGAACCATATAGTACAAAAGATGTTGTAGGAACAGCATAGATAAGTAAGATCCCTTCCCGGTCCTCAACAAAAAATCAAAAGAATATAACAAGCTAAAAGTAAATGTCAGAGGAATAAAGAACTAAGAGTTTAGTAGGGAGGTGCCAGAGGTTTCAAACACAAGGTGGCGTTTGTGACGGGACAAAGTATGTTTAGAACCAAGCCTGCAGAGACTCAGTCTCACAATATCACAAGGAAGTTAACAATACTCTATTGTATATTTGAAAGTTGCTAAGAGAGTAGATCTTAAAAGTTCTCATCACAAGAAGAAAAAATTGTAACTCTGTGTGGTGAATGTTAACTTATTGTGGTTATATGTCAATTGTACCTCAAGTTCTTAAAAAAGAGAAGCACAAGGAACATATAAGGAACAGAGCAACTGGGTTTGAATAGAATATTACGGGTTAAGAGGACTGGAAGCAAAAGTGACATTCACATGTAAGGTGAAGATTATTAAAGTACCACCTAGGACTACCATTCAGGATTGCTATGAGAATTAGATAAGATAATGCCTGCCACATAGTAAATGTTAATAAGATTACTCGGTGAGTTGAGCAGGTGGTGTGAAGACCTGTCACCTGGCAGTAATGGTAGCAACAGAGAGGTTAAGGGGGGAAAAAAGATGGACACTATTTAGATTGGAAAGGATAGAGAAAGGGGATTTTTAAAGGAAAAGCTTTTTGACTATAAAATTTAGAAACATTTAAGCAACAAAATATCATGAACAAAGTGTTATCTCCCCTAAATTAATCTATGAGTTTAGTGCTAAACTAATGAAAATACTAATAGGTTCATTTGGGGGTGATGTTTTTTTCAATTTTGTTTGGGGTTTTGTTTTTGGTGGGGTTCTTGTTTTGGGGTTTTTTTGTTTTGTTTTTTAAAAAAAGAATTTATTTGCAACTGCAAAGGGGAAAGATGGTTCTCATAGCAATCTTTTAGCACCTGGAATGTTGGAACATTCTGTTGGTTCATCCACTATGAGCATATCGGTGGAAAACCATATGAAAATACAAACTTCTGAAGAAGTATCAGTTTTTTTTTAATTTTACTTTATTTTTTTGTACAGCAGTTTCTTACTAGTCATCCATTTTATACATATTAGTGTATACATGTCTATCCCAATCTCCCAATTCATCCCACCCCCCTCCCCCCACCCCGCTTTACCCCCTTGGTGTCCATACATTTGTTCTCTACATCTGTGTCTCTATTTCTGCCCTGCAAACCAGTTCATCTGTACCATTTTTCTAGGTTCCACGTATATGCGTTAATATATGATATTTGTTTTTCTCTTTCTGACCGACTTCACTCTGTATGACAGTCTCTGGGTCCATCCACATCTCTACAAATGACCCAATTGCGTTCCTTTTTATGGCTGAGTAATATTCCATTGTATATATGTACCACATCTTTATCCATTCGTCTGTCAATGGACATTTAGGTGGCTTCCATGACCTGACTATTGTAAATAGTGCTGCAATGAACATTGGGGTGCATGTGTCTTTTTGAATTATGGTTTTCTCTGGGTGTATGCCCAGTAGTGGGATTGCTGGGGCATATAGTAATTCTATTTAGGTTTTTTAAGGAACATCCATAGTGTTGTCCACAGTGGCTGTATCAATTTACATTCGGTGGGGTTCTTGTTTTATATCACTTTTTAAATCAAAATTTATTGAGATAAGTAGTTTTTTTTTTTACAGATTTCTTCTGACAGTTCATAGCGTATATAAATGGTCTTTATTGATTTAAATGTCTCTCCCTGATCATATAAAAATTCAATTATGGGTTAAATAATAGTGGACCATTTAGTTCAACCTAAATACAGTACATATATGGATCTAATTCTAGAGTCTAATGGTCTGATATCCGTAAGAATTTTATTATAACCATCTAGATTTGCAAAACACTATCTTAGGAATTACAGTTCTATCAAACTTCAATTTGAGCAAATGTAGCATCCATTAAGTAAAAGCAGTTAATCTGAAAAGAGATTTATTTAAATTATTTTTAAAGAGAGAAAACACAGATGTCCTGCTATGGATGTTTAGGAGTTGGCTGCTGTAAACCTGAATCAGACCTGCAGGTGATGCTCATGCCTGAGCCCTCACAGCTGAAACCTCTCCCTTCCTTTGGGACCTGATGATTCAGGGAGTCTCCTGATACTCTCCCACCTCTGACCAGGGCTGCATGTGGAACAGTGGGGGCAACTTGGGAAAAGCTGGAATTTAAACTGCTTCAGCCAATTTTTGTCTGTTTTGATTATTTTCTTAGCTCAGTGAACTTGCACTCAGCCAAGCTGCCGAACAACTTTCTTGAGCTTTTTTCTCATGGGAGACAATCCAGCTTTGATAAAAGGAAGTGCTTCTTTCCAACTCTTTCTCAAGGCCATCCCTTCTAGGGGTCATGTTTCTGATGTATATGACTAATATTTTTGTGCACTTTGGGACATTTCTTCTCGATTTATATGCAGTAAATTCTCTCCTTGATTGATTTTGATTTTATGCAAATTTGCATCACACTTTTTTTGTTTTTTGGTTTTTTTTTTAAGAATACCTTTTCTCTCTCCTAATTTTATTTATTTATTTATTTGTTGGCCACATGAGGCCAATATCTGGATGTTTGAACGGGGGGTACCATAGCAGGTCTATGTCAGGGGGAGGCAGCCATAGTTAGAAGCTTGGGCACGGGGTATTGGCGCCTGAGCAGGGAAAGGTGTGTTCCGGTTAGGGAGCTGGTGGTGGTCCACAGCAAGACTTCGAGGTCTGAATAAGGACTGGAGGGCATCTGTTGAGGGGGGTGGGACGGCATGAAAGATAGATGGTGAAATGCTTACATACAAAGGTGATTCATGCAGTAAATTGGTAATCTGAGATTAACAGAAGCCACTTTCTCACTATGGGGAGAAATTGATTTAAAAATATGAAAAGAGATCAGAATGAAAAAAGTTAGAATGAACCCTTTGTAGCTGATTTAAGATTGGAGTTATCAGTGTGAACTCATGATTTTCAATATATAGAGAAATAAGTAATGAGGTAAATGTGCTCACTTTGTAATTGGGTTTTCTTTTTATTGTTGAGTTGTAAGAGTTACTTATATATACCACATACAATTCCCTTATCAGTTATATCACTTGCAGATATTTTCTCCCAGTGCTGTGTGTCTTCTCCTTCTTGATTTGTCCTTCATTTGAAGCACAGCGCTTTTAATTTTGATGAATTCCAATTTACCAACATTACTTATGGTTTTGCATCATAACTAAGAAACCATTACCAAATCTAACGTTGCAAAGATTTACTCTTTTGTTTTCTCCTAAGAGAAACAAGGAGAAATCTTAACTAAGGAGTAGTCTTAACTCCTATACTTAGCTCTATGATTTTTTTTTTGAGCTAATTTTTGTAATGGTGTGAGATAGGGATCCAACTTTATTCTTTTGTCAAAAAAAATTTTTTTTACATTCCCACTAACACTTTTATTACAGGAGGATTGGTTATAGCAGGGTGAAGGGGTGATTCAGTGACACACAATAGTAAATAAATAAGCAGCTGTGGTTGGTCTTGGGGGGGCACAGGTTCTTCTATAAGAAGGGGAGGATTGAGGCTCAGACAGGGCCCTGTCATGAGGACAGATGCTGGCCAAATCCTAATGAACTTTTCTTTTTCAGAATTTATTTGTTTGAAAACGGGAGGGAGAGGGCTTATTTTAAGTGTTAAGACTGGACAGAATCAGGAAGGGCAGTGGGGGAGGGTCTTTTAGTATTTTGTGGAATGACATTTTTTTTCAGTGTGTGTAATGTCTCTTTATTCAGTGTTTTTTCTCCTCTGTGCAATCTTGTCTTTTGGTGAAAATGATGCAGTTACGCCACACTGGCGTTTCCAATGACACAAGGTGATTTTAGGTGGTTTACTGACTTGGCATTAAACAACAGTGAGTCACAGAGTGAGCAAGTCATTTCTTTCTCTTGCAAGCCTTCTAATTAGGTCAAAAGATTTTCTCTGATTCTTGCTAATCTCCCTCTTTAATAACGAGGGCACGTTTCAAGTTGACAGCATTCTGTGACCATCAGTATCTTCCTAGGTTTCAATAAAAGTAATTTGCTTTCATTATCTTCATTTTTTATAATCATCCTCTACTTACGAAAAATGATACTGATTTTCCATTTAGGATGGCGATATAAGTTAAGCCAAAAAAATTTTTCAGTGAAAAGAAAAACAGACAGATGTTATGTAGATGTCACACAGATAAATTGCAATATTTTTATACAAATAATGACACCATTCCAGAATTTCTGGTCCCTTATGATTTCTTCTGCATGTGCTTTTGAGAGGGATTTGGGAGCTCAAAGGAGCTAAATTGCCTTTGCAATATTTAAGACAAGACATCAACCAAGCTACAGTAGCTTTTACTTGTTTCCAAGTCCTTACACCACCTTCTGGCTTAACAGAAAGTTCTTGTCATTAATTATCATAGCATTGATCCTTGAAGTGAAATGTGATTAGAACTGCACGATATGTATTGCTGAAGATACAGGATCTCTGCAGTATATTATTGTAGCATCATGGAATTTTAGAAGACAAAGAGACATTACTGACACTTTCCTGATCAGGTGAATCTGACTATAATTTGGTAGGTCATTTAGCTCTTGGTCTTAAACCTGTAAAGGTATCCTTTGTGAGTGCTCTGCAGCACAGACTCACCTGCAACAGTCCTGTTAGAGTTCATGTAGGTCAAGAGGCTGCGTCTTCAAAAATCAGAATAGCAGTTTGTTAGTTACTAGCCATATTTCAACTTAAAAAGAAATCAGATGATCCCAGAACACACACTTGAAAGATCTCCCTCAGAAAATAATACTGTAGATTTATTATTACTGGCACAGAGAGTATCATCCATTACCATGTTTATTGACGAAGCTTTTCCCATTTTAATATTTCTCATCATTTCCTCAATCAGTATTGCTAGTTGCCCTATAAGGAATTTAACAGCCAGCTTAATAGTAGAGATGATGTACACTGTTTCTACAGCATTCTGAAGCAGAACATTACATGTCCACATCAAATTCAACAAAAAGTGTGAGGGAAATCATTTCAGCATCTCTCAGGGGCCTCCTGGCTCTCACGGAGAGTAAGGTGGTGGTGACTGTTCTGTGGAGAGTTTCTCATAGGCAGATGGAGCGTTGGGAACCTGTAAGGGTGAGAAAGGAGAGCACGGGCTTGGCAGCAGTACATACGGTTCTGGAAGAGGGATTAAGTCAAAATAGTTAGCATGATGTTTATACTTTTGCTCTGGATTGAAACTTGTTTAACTGTCCACAGCTAATTTCCACCCAATGAGGTAATCGTTATTAGGTTACACAAGTATATATGTTGAAGCATTGTTGGGGGAAACAATGGCAGAGAAGAAAAAGGGCTAAGTGGCTTCCCAAAAATTTCAGAAACTTATTTATACCTGGATTATCCTTGTCAGTAGAAGCCCCAAACCTAACTAATGAATTCTTGAATCCTGTTAAACAGACACTGATCGCACTGCATCTTTACCACAAGCATAAATCCCTATAGTCGTGTCTAAAGGCCACTGCTACTATCAACAGAGCACAAATGTGTCAGCCTTCATTTAATGCTCACAACAACCCTGGGAGTATTTTCAAGGTTTTCATGTTACAGGTCGGGAAACTGAGGCACAAGGAGGTTAAGTCACTTGCCGAAGATCACACAACTGGTAAGTCATGGAGTAACTTGGCTCTGGAGTCAGTGCTCTCAAAAACTATGATGTACTACATCTATACCAGCACTGTCCAATAGAAATAGAGTGCACCACATATGTGATTTTAAAATTTCTAGTAGCTACAATTTAAAAAATTAAGAGAAACAGGTAAAATTGATCTCACTAATATATTTTATTTAACCCCACCTACCAAAATATTATCACTTTGACATGTAGTCAATAAAAAAATCATTAATGAATTATACTCTTTTCCTCATACTAAGTTTTTGAAATCTGGTATGTATTCCAGCACATCTTAATTCAAACAACTCTGTTTCAAGTGTTCAATAGCCACATGTGACTAGTGGTTACCCTATTGGACAGTGCAACTCTATACAGTTAATAGTAGGTACTTTTTTTTCTCCGTTAGATAATATCTATGTTCAGGACAAAGGCAATTATACTAAAAACATAAGACAAAAGGATATTGTAACCAGAACCAAATTCTTCCTGTAGATCTTACATGTGGGGTCTCATTATTGACCCTGGAAAATCTGGGTATGAGAGGACACAATTTAAGAAAATCTCTATGATTCCCTTGTTTTTAATCTTACTATTTATTTTTTATTATGGTAAAATATACATAACAAAAATTTACCATTTTAACCACTTTTTAAAGTCCGTAGCATTAAGCACATTCACATTGCCCTTGCTTTCTAAATGGGAATAATTTTATTCATTTAAGTTGAAACCAGCCATACACAAAAACATCAAGATGCAGGATCTCAACCTACCACAGGTTCACAATTGTTCTCTTGAAAAGGCAGTTTGGCGTCCTGGTGACCAAGCCCCTCACATGAACATCTTCCTGTTAAGGTACTTTGAGTACCAGCATGAATGCTTTTGTCCTGAAATGTGAATTCATGAAGGTAAGTGGGTGAGGAAAAAATAATTGAGTCCATTAAAGAAAAGAGGAAGAAGCCAAAGTTTTAAGAATGGGTTTTAATCTTGGTTCTGCCACTTACTCTCTGTGTATCCTCAGGCTAGTCACTTTATCTCTCTGAATTCCAGTGTTTTCATCTGTAATATGAAGATAATATCGCCTACATCTCAAAATTGTTGTGGGAATTAACTAAAGGTGAAGCACCTAGTACAGTGCCTGACACCCACTAGTTAATGAATATTTTTGAAAGGAAGGAAAAAAAGAGTGAATCTAAAAAATGGCTCTCAGAGAATGGTTACAAGTGGAAGAGATCAGAGCTAGTGAAGCAGGAGCTGGTATCACAGTAAGGACAAGCATATGAGCAACTTGATAGCAGGGACACTGTCTATTTCTGCCTTCCCCATAATGACAGCAAAATATCTGAAACAGTACGAATGCCTGTGTTGTGATAGAAATGCTGTGGCTGTAGCACTGAGCTTCCAAGTCACATCACAACAATGATGGCAAGTCAGTCAAAGGCTGTCGTGCACCTTGAGTTATTGGGGGAGGGGTGGGTAAAAGCTTAGTTCGGTGGTTTGCATAGGTTCAGGGGGTAATGCCTTCCCTCCCTAGAATAGAATGACAACCATTTATGCAAGGCAGAGACACATACCAAAATGGGGACTGCAGGAGCGGTCCATCCTAGTGAGGGGGAGTATTTCATTACTGACATTGTTTAAAATTGCTAGCACATTGTGATCATAAAAAGCAGACTAACTTTTAGTTGCTTTTACTGTTAAATTCTCCACAGCAGTGGTTCTCAAACTTTAGAATGCATCAGCGTCACCTGGAGGGTTTGTTAAATACAGATTCCTGGGCTCACACCCAGAATTTCTTACATAGTATGTCTAGGGTGAAGGCCCACGAATTTGTATTTCTGACAAGTTCCCTGGGTGATGTGGATCCTGCTGGTCCAGGGCCACACAGAGAACCACTGCTCTCCAGACAATGCAATTTCTTATCGCCTGTGCCTGGGGTGACTCAGCTAGGCTCAGACACTTAGAGGGAGGAGGAGGTCAAGTGGGGACCATAGGAAAGGAGGGAGTGTATATCCCATCTAAAGGGACAGACCACTGCATAGCTGCCAGTTTTGCCAGATCTTTTGATTTTTAAAAAAAAAGAAACTAGAAATTAAGATTTTTATGTAAACTGTTACTTTTAAATGCTCGCACCTAATTCATCTTTTGAAGATACAGACCCAAACATATCTGAACCCAGTCCACCAGTAGGGCATGAGCAGCTCTCTGTGGTCCTGGCTGAGGGGGGCTGGAACAGGGAGGCTGTGCAGGTGTTCAGTGCCTCTGCAGGCTTGTCTTCAGACCATGGCTGATTATTGGGGTTACTGGGTTGGAAGAGAAGGGCATCAAGGCAGGTCTCCCAGGGAGGAGAAGTGTTTGGAACATCAATTGGATGAGGCCACACATGGTTGGAGGTGATACCTACACAGTGTGCAGACTGTAAAGAAGTAATTTTCCTAAACTCTAGTCTGAAATCATTATTGACACTACCCCTTGGAAAGATATAAGCACAAGAACCCCAATTTTGACATGAGGGCCCAGGGAGGTTCTGCTCCCCTCCACCACTCCCAGCAATATATCTCAGGTAAGGTGTTTAATGCATTCTCTCCCTTTACCTCAATTATTGCTTTTATTCTTCTTCTTTTTTTTTTTTAATCCTCACCTGCCATAGGATAGGAGCGTGGGCCACTTCCCCAGTTCACTGCCAATTCTCTGTATTTGATCAAACTTCAGTGTGTGTGTTAAAACATAGGTTCCCGGGTCCCACCACCAGAGATGGTCCCAGAATCTGCGTTTTAGCAAGAACCCTAGGTGATTCAAGTGCAAAGGCCCCTGACCATACATTGAGAGACATGGCACCGCAAGACATGAGTGTAAACTGAGCTATCAGCAGAGCCTTTAAATTCTTCCCCAAGAATTAAAAGTATTATGTCCTAAACTTCCCAAGTGAAAGAGTAAAACTGATAAATATGAAAGCCAACTTCCACTCCCTTACAAATCATTTTCCTCTGAGACACATTGCTGCAAAAAGCAGTCTTTCTTTTCAGAAGATGTTTTTCAGATCTAAGGGGAATTGTTAGCCAAAGGGGAAATTTTAGGAGACCTTAATTCCAACCAACCTTTCTACCATTCTGTGGTCAGTGTAAGTGGGAGAATAAACATATTTCAAAGCCTAATGAAGGTTGCTACATGTGGAGTGATTCAGGTACCCAAAACTTGCGTTTTTCATCACTTATGTTCTTCTGCTTTATAATGAAAATAGAATCACCAAGGAGAGCCAGGGAGATGAGTATGTAATTAAATGCAGTACTTAATGCACTATTTTACATAATTTTGCCTAAACTTCTTAGACTGCTGGTCCCCGACATGGCTTTTCAGGAGATATGAAAGTCTCAAAACAATATTTTAATATTAATTAAAAAAATAAATGACAGCATTTTTAAACATTAGGGAACAAGGGAATTTAAACACAGTTCTATCTCATAAAAATTCCAAAAACTCTGCAAATCACTGGTCTAGGCCTGGAGGAATGGAGGGTGGCAGGTTGAACTTGAACTACACCAGGCAAAATGCTCAGTGTCTGAGCTCACGACACTAAGACTGTTACTCTTCAAGTGAACACATTTAAGATGAGAGTGTTGAAGCAGAAAGGAAAAAGAAAAACAAAACACATTGCCTTTTTGTCCGGGTAGCATCAAGCTAGCAATCGTGGACAGTTAGGAAATGGGTACCAACATACTGAGTTTGTAGAGGTTTTACTCCTTGAAAGACTAAATCATTTTTCTTTTACTATGCAGACATAGGGCTTCCCTGGTGCCACAGTGGTTAAGAGTCTGCCTGCCAATACAGGGGACACAGGTTCGAGCCCTGGTCCGGGAAGATCCCACATGCCACGGAGCAGCTAAGCCTGTGCGCCACAGCTACTGAGCCTGCTCTCTAGAGCCTGCCAGCCACAATTACTGAGCCCGCGAGACACAACTACTGAAGCCCGCGCTCCTAGAGCCTGTGCTCCGCAACAAGAGAGGCCACCACAATGAGAAGCCCGCTCACCGCAACAAGAGTAGCCCCCGCTCGCCGCAACTGGAGAAAGCTCACGCGCAAGCAACGAAGACCCAACGCAGCCAAAAGTAAATAAATAAAATAAATAATAAATTTATTTTAAAAAACTTTTAAAATATGCAAACATAGAATGAAATTTTTTAAATTATAGAAGAAAACATATTAAATAAAAACTGATACACATCATGTTATATCATCTGTGTCTAGGTGTATAATAGAGTAAATGAGGCTCAGAGAAATGAAAATCTAACACCACCAAGCAAGTCAATGGCAGACAATGAGACCAACTCCTTATGCCATACGATTGGGTGAGTGCTGTGTGCCAGGCACCGTGCTAGGCACTGGAGTTACAAAGATGAATAAGAAATATTCTCTGTCCCAGCTCATAAACGAGAGAAAGAGAAGGGGTGAAGAAGCAAAAAGTAAATAAATTACAAGGCAATGTCATAACACAGTGCTAGAGGTACACATGGAGTGTGTGGCAGAGAGCAAAGAGTTTTATCCCTAACCTCCTAACCCAAGGCTTTGCTACAGAACTTGGTCTGGAGTCTTATTCAGGCTCAGAAACTTCTCCTTCCCATAACTGTCACCACACTGGAGGGCTGCTGCTTGGTGGCTGTATCCCCCCAAGGTCACCCTGTCTTCCATGGTTGGTATCTGGGACGCTATGGCAAGATGGGCATTAGGGAAAGGGACACATGTGACTGCCCAGGCTTCCTGGCAAGGAGGAGAAGAACTTGAAGCTACAGCTCTCCCCTTTCCTTTCTTCTCCTCAGACTGCCACAGGCTCCAACCCTCCACCCAGGCCGGTCCTCCCCTCCATCACAGAACCTCTTTCTCTGCATGAAGTGCTTGCTGAATGAGGACTGGAACTTTCCAACATCTTTTGTAAATATAAATTTTTTTCCATTACTTATCAACCTCAGAAGCTTTCAGATCTGCAATAACAAGGCAGAGAGGGAGAGAGAGAGAAAGAAAGAGAGAGAGCAAGTTGCAACTCTCCTTCCATCCCATTTCTCACAGTGGAGAATGCTTAAGTTCCAAAGTGCTACCTGGCTTTGAAGCAAGGTTTCTGAAACCTGTCGTCTTTGCAGTTTAGAGACTCTGTTGATGTTTCTCATGTGTGGAAGATCCTGCTACCCCAAGGCTGGACCGTGTCATTTGTTAACTTCCTGCTCGTATGGGTAAAGGAGGAAAAATCCTATTAAAACCACATTGGCCATCAGTGGAGGAAGGAATCTGTTAAAAACCTGGTGGTCTTTTGTGCTGCTGAGGGGTGGATGGTTTCCTCACTGCACTGATGGCTGGACGGGTCCTGGGTATGATGGGTTGCTTGCTAACAGAGTTAGAAGAACTTGGAATTCCCAGGCAACCTGGGAGGAAAGGGGTGAAGAGGCAAGGTGAGAGGAGCGGGCCTCTAAGTGGAGTAACAGAGCCAGTGGGAATCCCCAGAAGGATTGGTAAGATCTGGAGTGTCTCAAATGCTGCTGTTCACTGTGCAAGAGAACCACGAACCCTTCTCCTGTGCCCCACAAACCATTAGTGTTCAGCTACACACACAGATAGGCACTCGAGTTTCCTGTGAGTGGAACCAAAAATATGGACCAAGTTCCTGATTGGTGTTCACACGTGGGCAGAGGCAAAGGAAGAGTTACAAGAAGTACAATGTAGAGGAAGACTCATTGGAACCAGGAATCAGAGCTAGAGGTGATCATGAGAATGTCCCCCCACTCCCCAGAAATTCAGAGAAAGAAGGAGAAAGGAGGTCCTTGATCTGGAGGGACACAGCAGTGGGAACTTTACCACCTTCAAGCTTCTGTATCCACTTCGTCTTCTACAGTACCAGCAGGTGATGAGCAGTAAAATTCCCAGGATCACTGTCAGGATGCCAATCCCTGCAGCCCTGGCCCGAGAGATAGACAGATACATCTTGGTACAGAAACCTTGTTCCAGATTATAATGAAATGTACATCAATGTGTTCTCTTCACAGGGGCTTTGCAGTCAGAGCAGTCCCCAAGGAGTGTCCCACTCCACACCACACCAAGCACCCACCAGGCCTCCAGCACTCGTACCCAGGGACGGGACCATCTCTGGAAACCTCTCAGGTGTGTGCCCACAGCAGCAGTGCTAACTGGCCTGGGCCCCAGCACCCAAGTTCCAGGTGCAACAGGTACAGTAGCAACTGACCCTTATGTGGACAACATATTTAATGAGACAACATATTTATCTTTTCTTTTCATTAGGGCTAGTTTAAAACATTCTCCCCAACTCTCAGTCCACAAAAAAGAAGTGGAAAGGAACATTGACTTAATGTCTGCTGTAAGCTGGGCACCATGATAACCATTCTACATGCATTAGATTATCGAATTCTCACAACAACCCCGCCAAGCACTGGGGCAAGCACCCCACTATAGGCCCGCAACAATCCACTGGGGTGGGTAGAATGTTCATTTCACATCTGACATCCTCAAGATTTTAGGCTGGTAAAATGCCCAAGGTTGTACCACCAGAGAGCGGCAGAACCAGCATTCCCAGCAACTGGCCCGAGGTACCCAGCCAGTGCCCTTCCTGCTGCATCGCCCCTTCCTGAAATGAAGCTGTCACGGGGACATTCAGTGGGCTCTCGTGACTGGAGGCAGCTGCTTCAACTCCCAGCATGCCTGTGCTCTAATTCCACCCCCTAGGTCTGTGGTCACCCCCTTGGACATCTTGACACACATAGACCTCTGTTCCAGCTCTTTTATTTTTTTTTTCAATTTATTTATTTTTTGCTGCGTCAGGTCTTCATTTTGGTGCGCGGGCTTCTCACTGAGGTGGCCTCTCTTGTTGCAGAGCACGGGCTCTAGGCACGCAAGCTTCAGTAGTTGTGGCTCGTGGGCTCTAGAGCGCAGGTTCAGTAGTTGTGGCGCATGGGCTTAGTTGCTCCGCGGCATGTCGGATCTTCCCAGACCAGGGCTCGAACCCATGTGTCCTGCACTGGCAGGCGGACTCTTAACCACTGCGCCACCAGGGAAGCCTTCTGTTCCAGCTCTTCGTGCACAGTTACATTGCACTCACACATGCCTAGTGAGAGCCGAGAACACTGGGATGTGCCAGACACAACACAAGAACCCACTGCCCAGCCAGGCAGGGCTCCTGAGATGTCACCCAGATACCTTCTGCAGTGGAGTTGCCTGAGATGCATGTTAAAGTGCAGATCCTGGGGCTTCCCTGGTGGCGCAGTGGTTGGGAGTCTGCCTGCCGATGCAAGGGGCGTGGGTTTGTGCCCCGGTCCGGGAAGATCCCGCGTGCCGCGGAGCGGCTGGGCCCGCGGGCGGCGGCCGCTGGGCCTGCGCGTCCCGAGCCTGTGCTCCGCGGCGGGAGGGGCCACAGTGGTGAGAGGCCCGCGTACCGCAAAAAATAAAATAAAATAAAGTGCAGATCCTGGGCCCCCCACCCCCAGACCTACTGAGTCAGCCTCTTGGGTAGCAGTGCCTAGGAAGCTGCATTTTCACAAGCTCTATAGGCGGCTTATGCCCCCTCAACTGAGAACCTCTCTTGACGGTGGTTTCACAGAGTCTGTTGAGTCATCATACAAGAGCTGAAAGATATCCTACCTAATACCATGTGCAAGAGTATATTTTTGCTCTTGGGACATTTTTTCAGAAGATCTCCCCACCTCCACTCCCAGTTGACCATGCAGGGATGTTAGAGAATCCCACTAGGGTCTTCTGAGGAAATGCTCCAGGCTGAACTCCTCCTCGGTGCCTTTGATGGGTTCTTCATGTCTCTTGCCCCTGCTAGGTCATTCTGGTAAAGCTATTCAACAGTTCTTTCCCGAGAGAGCAGGTTTGCAGAAAGTTCTGAGCAGACCACTTAAGAGATGGTCCACATAAAAACCAGGTTCCTCGTTTGTCCTGTTGGAGTCTCCACTCGGGGTTGGGGGGGGCCCTGCCACTATCCCCCGACCTTGCCCACTCTCATCCATGCAGACTGTGTCCTACAGCCTGTGTTCCCATCACAGCACATACACTTGCCGAAATTACTCCCATGCCTAACTCTCCCACTAGGTTGTAAGATTTTTTCAAAGGCAAGAATAGCATCTTGGGCTGGTATACAATGCTTAGCACTTAGAAATGTCTAATCATGTAAATACTTATTTTAAGTTAATTCATAATACGAAACACCTTTCTTTAGGATAAAGTATTGATGCAAAGGTTATGACCCTGAATCACCTTGGAGTCAGTCAGCAGGTGGAGTCACACACATCTACCCTTCATCCTCACTTGCCCTTTGGCAACTTGCCTTTGTTCTGTCTGCAAACCACATCCGGAAGCCTGAGTGGAGTAGACAGGCAAGGCTTGAGGAAAGAGGCATCTTGCTCCCAGACAGATGTTTTTCAGCCTGAGAACCTACAATGAATGCCTCATAGCCAAGAATGCAGACAAAAATGGCAAGATCCAGCTTTTTACCTTTCCTACCTCCTTGCCTCCTTGGCCTCAGAGAAGCTTGAGGTCCCTTGTAGGATCACAGGGTCTCCTCACCTCATTGCCAGGGTCTTTACTTTCTGGAGGAATAGACACTAGAGAGTTTTACAGACAGGCATGTGCTGGGGGAAGCCAGCAGGCTGTGTAAGCAAAAGACAAACTGGAAACCCCGCTGCGTCTGGTTTTGAACTTACTCTTCAGCTGTGATGTAGGAATGGCCGTGCCCCTTCTTGGGGGAACCATAGATGTAGTGAGCCTCTTTTCTTGGCATCTTGTGGGGTCAGACCTCGGGTCACCTAACAGCAGGGGCACACAAGTGTCATTTCACGCATCCAGCATGTTCTTACATCTCATAAACACCCACAAAGACATTCTTGCTAGGTGACCAGGAATGACAGCCGAACCCTCTGGTTTCTCCCTGTGAGAGGATTTGCACCTCCTTCTTTCACTAATATCAAGTGGAAATCGCTCAGGTTCAAAGAAAGAACCACAAACAAAAGGAAAATACTTTCAAACTGAGTTATAATTTGGGGGGGGGGGGGAAGTAACCTTTAATTTGACTCTATACCATAAACTTGTAGGGAAACAAACAAGAAGCATTTTTATTCCTTACTTTCCCTGGTCCAAGACTGTGGTTAATAAGAGGAGTTATTTCTCTCCAAAGGTATTATTTTATATTGATCATTGGACAAATAGAAGGCTATGATGACATAATGTGTGTGTGGCCTAGCACAGCATCCTCCAAGCCCATTTTCCAAAAAATGAAATTGCCCCAAAATACAAAATTTTAAACTATGATACAAACAAATAGAAAAAAATCTCATGAACTTCAGTGGTCATGATTAGAGCGTGCTTGCTAAAAATCAACAATGGTTTCTCTTCTCTCCTTGCTAGTGTGCTTTTTTCTTCCCTCTTATTGTTCTCATGAATCCCAAAGGTCTGGTCCCCATAGAGTTGTATTAATGAGCCTGTTTAAAACAGCTGAAGAGAAGTGGGAGCGAGGAGCAGAGAGTTTACCCCACGAACCCATTCCTTGGGGCATTTCATGTGTAATTTTCCCTTCCCAGTTGTAAAGAAGAAATCACACTTGAACTCACTGATCATCTCAGGTGAATAATGTAGGGGTGAACTCTGTGCTCAAAATGATAGACACAAAACTTAATTAATTTTGCATTAAGTTGTTTTTGTAAATCTATACCTCCAGCTTTGAGCCTTGGCAAACAGTGTGGGCTCATCAAATGCACCTCATCCCACCTGAGCCAAGAAAATTGGTTCTTCAAGGGAGCGGACACAGCTGTTCATGAGCCAGCTGCAGCCTGAACAACTGCTTCTCCTGCTTCTCTGCTTTGCTTCCTGGCAGCCTAGAGGGAGGACCTAGGAGGAGACTCTGTGAACCTTCAGAAGTCGGAGAATTATAAATGTTGAGGAGGAATTCTGCTGACAGCCGGGAGTCATGGAGGCTGGAGGATCACACCAGAATCTCCCAACCCTGTTCTGTTCTGAAAGAATGGGTGAGATGGCAATGCTCTTACCTGCCTGGATGGGATCCACTCCGTCTGCTGGCTGGCCCTGTGTGTGAAGATTGCTTCTCTGGCTCTTAATCTTTTTAATTTTTTTTCCTGGTCTTGAGTCCCATGTTAGTCACGAGTTTGGATTTCTGACGGAGTCATTTGTGATTGCTTAATTGGCGTGAAAGAAACCGATTTCATTCCTCTCCTCAAAAAGTCACAGCTCACTGTGGCCTCTGTTTTCCCCAATCCCAGGGTTTCATCTTAGGGAAGCCATTAATTTTAAATGCCAATCCCTTCTCTGTAGGGTTGCCAGATAAAATATAGGATTCCTAGTTACATTTGAATTTCAGATAAACAATGAATAATTTTTTAGTATAACTGTGTCCGGGCAATATTTTTTAATGTAAATATGTCCCACTTATTGCATGGGATGTATTTTTACTAAAAAAAAAAATTTGTTATTTATCTGAAATTCAAGTATAACTGGGGGGCTTCCCTGGTGGCGCAGTGGTTGAGAGTCCGCCTGCCGATGCAGGGGACACGGGTTCATGCCCCGGTCCAGGAAGATCCCACATGCCGTGGAGCGGCTGGGCCCGTGAGCCATGGCCCCTGGGCCTGCGCGTCTGGAGCCTGTGCTCCGCAAGGGGAGAGGCCACAACAGTGAGAGGCCCATGTACCGCAAAAAAATAAAAAATAAAAAATAAAAAAATATATAAATATATATAAATATAAATATAAATATAAATATATATATATATAAAACTGGGCACCCTATACCTTCCCTCATCTCTACCTCAAAGGATTGGTGAGACTTTGGGCTCAGACCTGGAGGTCATCTAGGACCATGACCTCCTGATCAAGAAGAGGAAATAGAGGATCCCTAAATCTTCCTGAGCTGAGCTCCCAGATTTTTTGTGATGCCCTCAGAGATGACTGTCCCCTGGGAAGTGTGGGTTTCTTGCATTTGCAAGGAGCAGACAAAATTTCCTCTTTGAAGGTAGTATATGACCTACCTAGAATTTTATTAAAACCAGGGCAGATTCAACCTGACATTATAGCCTACTCCAAGAGTCAAATGGTTACAGCCCAGAAGCATTTCAGTGGGACAGAATTATCTTTGCTCACCAGCTCTCTGTAACCATTGTGGAAAAGCAAAAACCAAACAAAACACCCACCAGAATAAAGGAATGTGAGAGTTCTCACCAGCTGAGGACTTAGATTAAATGACCACTAAAGTCCCCTTCCCCATAATATTCAAGAGCCCCCTCCTTCCTGATCCTCTGGCTTTCCAGTTTCCACTGGACTGTTCTGTGTGAGGGCATTATCAACCTACTGGATAATCATCAGTGGAAATGGCAAGGGGGATATAAAACAGGGTGGAGGAGGTTGATGTTTATTAGGTGAGATCCTTATCCTCTTCTTTCTGAAAAGGAGAGAGAAAATGCAAACAGATCTGAATGACAAGAAGGAGTCCTTCATAAAAAGATGGGGGGACAGCATTTCAAATAGAGAGAAGAACCAGTGCAAAGGCCCTGGGGCAGAGTAATGGGGCATGACTTGGTCTGGATTCCCAGAACTGAGGCTGATTCAGGAGATCTTGTAAGAAAATCAGGAAGGATACAAATCTTTGGTGTTGAGGGATTTGGGGAGAGTAACTTCAACCTGAACCTCAGGATTACACCTGATAACTCCCAGGAAGGCCTAGCGGTGGGTGCTAGTCTAGAAAGAAGGATGCAGTTCTGATCCAAGAGGCCGAAGGTTTGTGCTAAGCTGGACTCTACTAACTAACATGGCCCCCTGGATGATTGGCAGCAGGACCAGAGAAGAGGGAGGTACTGACCTGGATCTCAGGGCAAGGGGAGGTCTCGCTCAAGTCCCAGGTCTCACTCAAGTCCCCTGGTGATGTGAGCTAGTTCCAGGTCCCTGAGTGTGCCTGGACACTGCTCCAGGGTGGAAACCACAAGGCAGCTGGCATCGCCTTCCCCAGAGGGGCCTACAGGACCAGGCCCAGCACACTGGGGACACTGTGACCGGTCTGGTCACTTCCTTTCCAGCTAATCTGCTTTTTGGAGCTCAGCGAGGGAGCCCTGATCAGATCTTACAAAGGCAACTCTTTAGGTCTTTGAGTGGTTTGCAGCCTCTGAGGCGCCCAGTCCTGTTAGGGTGAATCACCCAAGATGAGCTGGGGTGGCTTTTTTCAAATAACAGTTCCCAGGGAACCTCAGCCTGAAAACCCTACACATCCTGTTTCCTGGAAGTGCCCCCAGAAGTTCCCATTGACTAAGGCTCCTAGTCACTGTCCTTGGACTGGCCTAGGCCTCAGGCTCTGCCTCAGAGCCAGCCCAAGCCAGGCCCCACCTGCCCTCACCCTGCACACTTCCTTCCTAGTGACTTCCCTATCTTCCCCGGCAGTGTAACACCCAGCCACCCAGCCACCAGGCTCACAGTCGGGGCTCTAGAGTCCGAACTGCCTGCACCTCCTCTATTCAATCTGTGTGACCTTGGGTAAATCATAAACCTCTTAGAACCTCACTGCATGCATCTAAAAAAGTAGAGCTAATAATAGTATCTACTTCCTAGATTAGTTGTGAGAGTAAAAGGAGATAATTACCACCTGCTTGGCACAGTGTCTAAACTTGCTCTTGCTCAACAGAGTAAGTTTAGCAACAATGTTATTACAAGGCTGCCCCACCCACTACCCCTCTGGCCCAGTTCAAACCTGCTTTGAGTTTGGATGTGGCGCTGCCCCTTCCTGTGCCCCAGTCCCAGGGTTAGAGCTTGGACCAGGTGACACCTTACTGGCCACTGCCCGGTTCTCTGCTGCCACCTGGTGGGCCTTGGCCCCCCTTGCACTACAGGCCCACCTGATAAGCCACTGGGACTGATTGCAGAGATGCCTCTTTGATCTTTTCAAAACCCTCCTGCTCACACTGCTCAGGAGCCAGAATCCTCTTTACTCATCTTCCTTGGGGATTAGAACCTTCTTCAGTGCCCCACAAGACTGTGAGCTTTTGCCCTCTTACACACACCTCAACAGAACATGCTAGAATGTTATAAAAGGCAGTGCTGTAAAGGGGGGTTGATGCTGCTGCCCTTTTGTAGGAGAAGCTGAACAAAGAGAACTTGCTTTTCAGAAAGTGGAGAAGGCAGGTAGACATCTCTGCAGTTATTGAGGCAGGCTGCAGACAGCCCTACACCCAGTGGGGTCCTGAACCCAGTTTGAATGGCCTTGAATCCCAGCTCCCATTACTACCTGTGTGACCTTGGGCAAGTTTCTTTACCTCTCTGAGCTTCAGCAACCTCATCTACAATATAGGAATAAATAATTATTACAAAATTGCTGTGAGATTTAAATGAGATTAAATATGTAAAATTATCCAGTGCAGTGCCTTGGAAGTTACTAAAGCTTGATCTCCTGTGAAGGTGCAAACAGCTGTGACACTGCGGGATAGCAAGGTAAGCTATGAACTAATAGTGATCAGCTGTGGCCTGTTGACTGCTTAGTGCTAATGAGCTGACAAGTTATTGCCTGTGAAGTAAAGAGACGGTCAGATGGAGAAGTTCTGAAGGTGGAGGGGCAGTGCCGAGGTCCAGACGGGAGCAGAATGAAAGTGTGTCTACGCGGGGGGCCTAACAGGGAAGCCCCAGCTGCCTGGGGGGCTGCTGGAGGATAGCAGGAGCCCCCTCCTCCCTCAGGCACCCGAGAGCAAGAGTCGGATTCTGCCAGCCTCAGGCTGGACTCTCAGGAAGGCGTCAGGAGGACTCCTTTGGTTCCCCCCTCCAACAGGTAAGCTAGCGTCAGCGCTGATGCGTGCACAGAAGCTGGCTCAAGTATGAGAACAATGGCCCAGTTTCTAAGGGTGCAAAGGTGGGCAGAAAAGACCACTAATAAATCAGAAATGGGATTTAATAACCCCACGGCCACTTCTGACCAGTCACTACCAAGAAGGATAGAATTGCAGGGCTGGATTAGAATGACCTTTGGAGTGGAAAGCTATTGAGGTCAACCTCAATGCCCACCACGATGTCAGATCATATGGGCGCCACCCCAGATTCCTGCCCAGGGAGTAGCAGGGGTATGGGTTCTTCTTGGGGACAGGAGGTACATGAGAGGTTTCTTAGAGGAAGATGAGCTTCCTCTGAGTCTGGAAAGGTACGCAGGAGGTCACCAGGCATGAGATGGGGAGCGGACATTCCATGCAGAGGACAAGTAAATATTTACTAGTCACAACTTGGGGGGAGGGTGGGAAGGTGACATCCACATGGAGGGAGGGCTCAGAGACATGGAACGGCCTGGCAGGTTTGGGGAACTGCTTGTCCTGTACGGCTGGAGTTCAAAGTACAGAAAAGGAGTTCAGACCTGAGGTTCTGAATCTCAGAGCACGTGAACACCATGCTGGGGCTTTTGGGCTTAGTTTGCAGGCTGTGTTGCGTCACAGAAAGTTTTTAAGCAGGGGAGAAACTGAGGCTGACCAGACTTGGGGTCAATCTGTTTTCCAGTGTCATGAAAACATCTACCACCCAGGTGGCTGTGAGGATTATGTATGCCATTGTGTGTGAAAACAGTTTGTAAACTAAATCATATCGACATGAAATCTAGAAGCAGCAGTCTGTCCTTAAATGTCAGGACAATGTATTGGTGACATGGAGGGATGAATAGGAGAAAGCCTGGGCTTTGGATTCTGGTTCTGAGTCAAATGCTGGCTTCAGCATGGACTGGCTGTGGTCTTCCGCTATGCAAGGCTCTCAGCACCAGTCTGGTCATCTTCAGAATGGGAACACAGTATCTGTCTCTCAGGGGGGCTGTTAGGTGAGGGCTCACGTGCCTGGTGTGCAGTGAACACTTACATCAGTCAGGGTTCCTGTATTGCTGGCAACAGAAACTCAACTCTGGCTACTTAAGGATATAAGGAAATTAATGGGAGGTTATAAAAGTGTCCCACAGAATTAAAAAGGAAAAACTGAGCAAACCAGGCCTTAAGAAGGAACAGAATTGAGCAGTTTTGTGGACACAGGTAGAAGGAATTAATTAATGAATGGCCCTTCAGGTTGTTGCCATCAGGAAGAAATCAGCTCTAACTATGTTCATCCTTGTTTGCCTAGGAGATTTAGATTCATTGGAGAATCTTGCTTGGGTCTCATACCAAATCCTTGTCTAGGCGTGGAGTGATCTTGGGGGCGGGAGTGTTTCACACCGCATCAAGGCTGAATGAAACAGGGAAGGAGAAATGTTCAGAGGGAGTCTGGTTTTTTGTTACGAAAATAAGAAGGAAGGGATGCAAGAGAGACAAAGATAGACCTCTACAGCATTTGGCAAATGGTGGCTGTCGAGTTATACAGGGCTCCTCAAGTGAGGATTTATCCCTGAGAAGTCTCCCTAAGTCTTTGCTGTTTCCTAACAAGCACTGTGAGAGAAAGTCCTGCAGGAGACTGTGGAAGGCTGCCAGGTGCTCCCTGTTTGCACTTCCATCCTACCCCTTACTACGTGATGTTGACGTATCTGTTCATCTCTGATGTATCCATGGGTTCCTGAGCTTCCAGGCGGTAAGGTTCACATTACCTCTGTATCTCCATTGCCTGGCACAGAGTCTTTTTCCAGACTTTCTTCTATGGCCACCATATCTACAATCCCATGAGAAATTCTGGCTTCTAAGGGCTGACATTTTGATGTTCCCATAGATTTTGTATTTTGGGGGCAGTGACCATTTATAACAGGCTTTGGGCTGTTTCAGTAAGAGAGGGTCATTTGGCTCTCCCATAAGCCCTACTCAGCTCTGTCTTCCTGCTGTTCCCCCAAAATGCCTGGAAATAACCCACAGACCTTAAACAGATAAAAACACCAACTGTCTCCATGCAAAGGGAGTGTTTTCTGTATGTGAAGCAAAAAGAACAAATTCAGTGGGGAGTTAGGCAGTTTCATCCGTCTGGAGTGAGATCTTGGGATTTTAAGAATAATGTTGGGGGAAAAAGGGAAGAGGTGGAACTTGAAATTGCCCAAGGTCAGAGCTACGCTGTATAATTTCTTTCTTACCAAGTCTGTGGAGACGATGGAGGGATATGTTGTCTATGTCAGACTTTTTAAGAGTTAAAGAACTCAACTCCAATTTACTTTGTAAAAGAAGTTTCTACATAGCATTTTGATTTTGTTTCTTATGTTAAAAATAAGATGGTTGACTTGAGTTATCTGAAGGGGAGATCCCAGATGTGGACTTTTTTTAGGATAATAGTCATGGACTGGATAAATCCATCATCTCTGACATTCTGCTGGTAAACAAGCTGAAACTTAGACTGACCTTGTGAGTCAAATCATTTGTTTGCCTTATCTCTGCGCTTCCTTCCTGTGAGTTATCCCTGAGCTTATTCAATTGGTCCAACCCAGTGTCCATTTGTCAGTTAGTTTAGGGGAGCTTCATGGGCCCAAGCTTGACACCTCATTTTAAAGAGGCAGTGGTAGTCCCCAAGACCAATGTGGGACCAGCATCAGGTGCTGCTGGCTTTCAAGCTTACGGTTGAATTTGATCAACAGAATGGCAGATTTCCTTTTGCCAATTACTGTGCATACAGGTTTGTGCAGCCCTTTGGGGATCAAAAGAAGGCAGCTCAGCCAGGGTCTGAAGGAGACCACATCGGGCTGTGGTGGGATCAGGCTGTTGGTGTGTTTCTTGATGTTTCTTTGTATTTTTCTAGAGGTATTCAGTAAAATTTTTGTAATACTTCAGCCAGTATCAGCTCTACCAGGAGTAACCAAAGAGTTTTAACGGAGCCCTGGAAGTCATGAGCGGCAAAAGTAGTAAATTGAGAGGACCCCAAAGGGAAAGAAAAAACACCCAGAGGCAGGCACTCAGGGCCCAACCAGCTCTCTCTGCCCAGAGTTTCCTTCTAGGTCTAAATTCAGGAGTTTTAGTTTTCCCAGAGTATGTTACTGGGCTAATACGGTGGGAAAGCACTGATCTAAACAAACTTAAACAGATGTCTTTTGTTTAACTACAACTCTTCTGACATCCTTAATATGCTAATGCACATTATGAATCTTCAAGGGAAGGCAATTGCTAGCAGAGTTTCTCGAACCATCTTGTGTGGAGTCAGATCTCGCTGGCCCTGGTGCTCCAAGAACACCCTTTGGGCTGTATCACCACGAAGGGTCATTATAGGTCCAGCTTCTCATGTGATTGGCCTTTTCCTTCAAGTATTTAACAAAGAGCCTATAATGAGTCCCTTTCCGCAAAGAATTCAGCCCATAAATATATATTAAATGTATTGTATTCTTATTGTGTGCCAGAAAGTGAATGAAGTGAGTAACGTGGATTATCTCATTTTCTCCTGAAGCCCCACACAGCACTGTCAGGTGGGTGTTATTATTACCACCACTTAACAGAGGAGACTGAGGCCCAGGAAGTTTGGGTAACTTACTTAAGGTCACTAGTTGGTAATTGGCAGAGTGGAGATAGCCAAACCCCCATGCTTAAACATGGAGATTCCCCCAGAGGAAAACTGCCCACGAATTAAACACAGTCCGGCATAGGACAGCTATAAGACCGGCTCCCCTTCCCCAGAGTCAGTTATTTACTTAGAACATGTGTCCAGGAACTCTCCATGTGGATTATTCCTTGACCTTCTCAAGGGCAGAGACTGTGTCTCATTCACCTTTGCATTATCAGCTGCTGGCCCAAAGCAAGGGCTCACAACTATTTCTTTTTTTTTTAATTGACGTGTAGTTGATGTATACAGCTATTTCTTGAATAAATGAATAAAATAATGAATGAAGAGATGGCTTTACAACTGATTCTGATGATAAGTGTTTCCTAACAGAAACACTGCCCAAATTCTTTCACCTAGTCAGTAAATATTTCTTGAGCACCTACAATATGCCAAGGACTGAACTCAGTAGTCACCAAAAATTTTTGAGTTGCTTTTCCCCTTTCTGAACCTCTTATGTCATGTGAGAGCTATATGACACGTGAGGAGTATGCCCTTCTCATACTATGCGTGGACAACATGAGGTATACACCCCTTTCCTGTATGAATTCCTTGATAGTATAAATCACATTGTTTGCTTGGGGAGAGGGGTACTGTGCTAGTGGTTAAGAGTTGGAAGGATAATGCCTCAAATGTAAGAATTTCATAGACAATTAACATTCAAAGGCTGGGAAACACAGAAGGTATTTAATAAATGCTTATTAGAGAAATGCATGCAGACATGCAGGGTTGAGTCCCATTCTGGGCCCCAAAGCCAGAGAGGGAGTGATCACCTATAAGCAGCTTGTCAAGGTCACTACCTGCTGGATAACCTTCCCGGGGGCCCATGGTGTGGCCATTTTGTGCTCTTCAGGGGGCACTGACTAAAATGTGGAATGCTAACACTAGAATCTACCTCACCCCAAGAGCTTCTGCTTGGGCCTTCCCCATGAGGGACAAATGAATACAGTGCTAAAATAGAAGCCAGGGGTTCAAGTCTCATCTTTGCTATTTATTAGCCATGGGACCTTGGATAAGTTACCTGACCTTTCTTAGTCTCAGTTTGCTCAATGGTAAGGTGGGCACAATCATTCTTTTTTAGGATCATTCTTATTTGTTTAGCTTCTTCCAGATTACAAAGAGAGACCCATAGGCAGCCTCAGGTGAGGTGGAGAAGCATAGTGTTAGGAAGGACAGGACTTTTCCAAGGCTGAGCTGGCACTGCTTCATGGAGGCTGGGGAGAGCCCCATTTTCATTAAGGAGGTGACTGTGGCTATAGTGACTCGTCAGCAAAAGTACCCACCACTCCTTCTGATACTTCTTATTACCTCCTCATCACTCTTGCAGTCCTTACCTGACGGATCTGATGGGGCTGGTTGGTCATTGTCCAGAATGGAGCATCCCCATTGGGCGATGTCTTCACAGCAGGCCACCTCATGTCCAGAGCTCTCTTTGGCTCAGGAAGGGTTCCCTGGTCTTGCCAGTTAGAGTCATGGCCCTTGAGGAACAGCAAGGACGCAGTTTGGCTCCAGCGTCTATCAGTTTCCTAATGCTGCTCTAAGAGAATAACACAAGCTGGGGGGCTTAAACAACAGAAATGTATGGTTCCACAGTTCTGGAGGCTACAAGTCTGAAGTCAAAGGATCAGAGGGCCATTCTCCCTCTGAACCCTGAAGGGGAGGACACTTCCTTGCTTCTTCCAACTTCTGGTTTTGCTGGCCATCCTTGGCACTGCCCAACTTGTAGATGCATCACTCCCATCTCTGCCTCACTGTCACCTGTCTTCTCTGTGTCTCTCTCTTCATATGGTGTTGTGCCCTCTCTTTGTGTCCGTGTCTTTTTTTTTTTTTTTTTTTTGGCGATACACAGGCCTCTCACTGTTGTGGCCTCTCCCGCTGCGGAGCACAGGCTCCAGACGCGCAGGCTCAGCGGCGCATGGCTCACGGGCCCAGCCGCTCCGCGGCATGTGGGATCTTCCCAGACCGGGGCACGAACCCGTGTCCCCTGCATTGGCAGGCGGACTCTCAACCACTGTGCCACCAGGGAAGCCCTGTGTCCGTGTCTTCTTATAGGGACACCAGTCAGATTAAAGGCTCACCCTACACCGATAGGACCCCATCTTAACTATATCTACAACAACCCTATTTCCAAGTGAGGTCACATACTAGGAGTTAGGACTTCAATGTATCTTTGGGGGGACACAATTCAACCCATAACAGAGAGTTCCACAGACTGCCCAGCATCTACCCAGCAGGGTCATGGTGAGGGTTACATGAGATGATATACATATAGCATCTACCATGATGTCACATAAAATATAATCATTTCCCCATGGTTCAGATGTTCTCACACTGTACAGCAGCAACAGGCCCTGGGGATGGGTTAGAAAAACATATTCTCAGGCCCCACTCCAGACATCCTGGATCAGAAACTCTTGAGTGGGGCCCAGCAATCCATGTTCTAACAGCTCCTCCAGGTGTTTCTAACACAAGCCAGAGTTTGAGAACCGCTGGCTCCATTCAGTTCTCTGGCCTGGGCAGAAGTACTGGCTGGTGGAGAAAAGCCCAGCTGGTGAGCCCACACACAGCTTCCCAGGAAGGCCATCTGAGCACCCCCAGGCCTGGGCCTGCTATTCCTTAGAGGCCAGGGATGTCCTTTTGGCCACCCCTCCCTGGCCTTGGGCCAGCCCATTCCACCCTGGCCTCTTGACACCCTCACATGTTGGGCCACATCTGGTCTGCTGCGATCATGCCTTTCTGGGAACATTCTCTACCCACAATCTGGGGATAGTAGCTCTAAGGACAGCGGCAACCCCACCCTTCCACCAGACATAAGCCTGCTCCTCTCTTTCACTGCCATCTGCACCCTCCACAGAAAGAGTGGGCTGGTGTGAATGATCTGAAGGTGATGAATGGTCTCTTCTGAGAGCAGAGGCAGAGACACAGAGGGAAGAGATGACCCACCCAGGTCACACAAAGGTCTGTGGTGGAGCCAGACCCAACTCAAAAGTCCTTTCCCCTGCTGTTGCAAACTCCATCCCTGGCATTGGGTTAGCTGGTCCTGTCTCTTCTTGAGGCAAATACCTAAACCATCATATTGGTTCTGAACTAAGCAGCCCTGACCAAACAGAGGGAGACTGGGTTTTGGCACCAGAGTCCCTGGCAGGAAGTACCCAGCCTGCCTTTGTCTCTGCAAACGTGTTCAGCACTGAGGGAGGGCAGGTGTGTGGGTCTCCAGAAGGTTAACCCGGCAGGCCTTTCCCGTTTCCCAGTTTCCCGTGCCTCTGCCTCATATGGTGACCTGTGTCCTCTTGCTCCATTTCAGTTCTCCTGAGCATAGAACTTTGAAATTCAAATCTCTAGCCTGGGGATCTCTCTGTTTTGGCTAACAAGGCACAAAAACAGGGAGGAAAGCCATGACTCGTATACTCTTCCTCCCTCTCCTACCCCAGGCTGCTTCAAGCTAGAGGTGCAGGCAAAGCCAACATGGTGGCAAGCTCAGGCAGGTGGCTGGGTCTGCAGCTCCTGGTCCATAGCTCTGATGCGGAGCCATCTTGGGGGTGTCTGAAACCTTCATCATCCCCAATTCTCACGGCATCTCTGGTGGCCCCTGGCTCATTGCCTCAGTGATGTTGCTGCTTCCTGTGGCCAGAGGCCTCCCTCAGGTGGCCTCCTGGCTTTTTTCTTTCCTCTGGTCTTCAGCAACTCTGCCACCTGGAAAGCTAAGCGTCCAGCTGCTAGCTGGACAGGATGTCATCTTGTAGGCAGGTTTGGGTCTTCTCTTTCCCCTCCCCCCACCCAGGAGAGCTCAGGCAGAAGAAAGCACCCCTCATCCAGGTCTGGGCCAAGTCACTGTGCCCCAGGTCTCCTGCTCCCTGGGAGACTTCCTCAGAGTCATCATCCTTCAAGGCAAGATACTCAGTTAAAAGCATAAGACCTGGGGATCACGTGCACACACCTGTGTGTGTGTGTGTGTGTGTGTGTGTGTGTGTGTGTGTGTGTGTTTTACTTCAGGAATGTGAAATTTTACCTTCATTTATTCCTTTTCTAACATTCTTCCTTTCCTAGAGCTGAATTTCTTCCCTGTACCATTTCCTTCTCTCTGAAGAACTTCTTTTAACATTTCTTATAAGGTAGTTCTCTTGGCAGCAAATTCAATTTTTGTTTGCCTGAGAAAATCTTTATTTCTCCTTCACCTTTGAAAATTAATTTCACAGGATACAGACTTCTAAGTTGGTGGTTTTCTTCCTCTCAACACTTTAAATATTTCACTCCACTCTCTTTTGTGTGCATGGTTTCCGAGGAGACGTTGGATATAATTTTTATCTTGACTGCTCTATAGGTAAGATGTTTTGCCCCTCTGGCTTCTTTAGAGATTTTTCCTTTATCTCTTATTTTCTGTAGTTTGAATATGATATGCCAGGTGTAGCTTTTGTTGGCATTTATCCTGCTTGGTGTTCTCTGAGCTGCCTGTATCTGTGGTTTGGTGTCTGACATTAATTTGAGGAAATTCCCTGTCGTTATTTCTTCAAATATTTCTCCTATTTCTTTCTCTCTTTCTTCTCCTTCTGGTGATATTTTTTAAAATAAAAATCAGAGATCTTTTTCCTTTAAACTTTTGCACTGATGAGCTTACTCTGTGTCCAGCACAGAAAAGATTGTTGGGCTTATAAGCACCATTTCAGCTTCCTCTGCCCACGCATGGATAGCCTCACCACTGGGCCTTTGCCTGTATGAATGCAGTTTGGACATCAGATGGGACATGGTTAATCTTATCTCCAAATCCAACCCCTGGCCTGTGGGAAACCAGCCTCTCCCCAAATTTCAGTGCCCTCCCAGGCTTTACTTCTTCATGCTTCTGCCCCGTACACTTGTGTCCACGTCTGGTGCCCTGCTTCTTCCCTGTATCAGTTCAGGAACAAGCTTAAGCACCTTCTGTGCTTTGCACCAAAAAAATCCACTCAAGCCACCCTAGCTAATGAGATACATGCTGAGATGTTTAGAAGTGTACTGATGTCTGCAACTTACTTTGAAACGCGTCAAAAAATAAGATGGATTGATGTGGTTAGAGGATGCATAGATGAGTAGATATGGAATAAATGTAGTAAGATGTTAGTTGGAAAATCCAGGTAGTGCGTATACGACTGGTTGTTGTTTAATTTTTTTCAACTTCTCTCTATATATGAAAATTTTCACAATAACATCTTTGAGGAAAAATCCACTACACCCAGCGTTTTTTGATTTTTGTAACTTGAATGAAGAGGGAAGGGGTTGAAGGAAAGGCATCATAGACATTCAGCCTCTGGCAACTTGCTCATTCTGCCCCCTCACTCCCAGCAAAACCAACAGAATTCTGCCCCTCTTCCAAGCAGGGCAGTTCCACCCACCCCTTAAAGCCCTCTGGAGCCTCACTCTCCAGCTGTAGTAGGGCCACTAGAGAAGCAATGCTTTGCCTGAAAGGTATCTGCAAACATCTTATTTGTCTCCTGTGAAGAACCATCAAGCCCCCATAAAGCCACCTCAGCCCTGAAGTTAACCAGGGCCCCTGGCTTCTCCTAAATCTTGCCTCTGCTTCTCTCTAGCACAGGAGCATGAGAATTTACATTTTTCTCATTTTCATGGAACTGTTGGACTTTGGGGGAAGTCTAAGAAACCATAGGACCTGTAACTCTAACCATCTCTTGTATCTCAGTGGGATCGATATTACATTCCTGTGGCTGCTCTAACAAATTACCACAGACTCAGTGGCTTAAAACAACAGAAACCTATTCTCTCACAGGTCTGGAGGCTGAAAGTCCAGAATCCATTTTGGGTCAAGGTCAAGGTGTTGGCAGGTCCACCCTCCCTCTTGGAGGCTCTAGGGGAGAATCTTTTTCTTGCTACTTCCAGCCTTGGGTGGCTGCTGGTTTTCCTTGGCTTGTAGCTTCATCACTCTCATGTCTACGTCTGTGGTCACACAGCCTTCTGTCTTCTATCTGGAGTCAAATCTCCCTTTGCCCCCTTCTTATAAGGATATTTATGATAGCATTTAGGGCCTTCCTAGGTAATCCAGGATAATCTACCCGTCTCAAGTCCCTTAATTTAATCGCATCTACAAACACACTTTTTTTCCATATAAGGTAACATTCAGAGATTCCAGAGATTAGGACCAGGGTATCTTTGGGGGTCACAAGACTGTATACATTTAAATACATTATATTCTGACCTATGAGGCAAGTATCATTATCCCTACTTTAAAGATAAGAAAACTGACATTCAGAGAGGTCATTATCAAAGGTCACATAGTTAGCAAAGAAGTAGAGCATTACACTGAACTCAGTCTTGTGACCTCGAATTTAGCAGCCTTACCTGATACAGGATGCATTTGGGCCAAAAGCCACTAACAAAGGACAATCATTAACAAATACCATAATCAGAGCTGTGTTTACACTTGTGTATTTACCATTGGTCTGTAGTGAAATCTCCTTCAAGCTTGACTTCTCCTCACTAAGAGCTGGAAGTACTGAAATTGCAAAGTATTTGCACACAGGTTTTCCTGGCTCTATTGGGCTTGACTTACTTGATCATTCTCCACGTGTATTAAAATATTTGGACACAAGCAATACAAAACTTAAATTCTTCCTTAAATGCATATTTACCTTTTACCAGAGCTCTGGTTTGGGGATGAGGAGACCCAGACCTCATTTTTGACTGATTATTCTGCCTGTGTAACCACAGACAAGCCACTTCTAGCCCTTCCCTCCTCTGTAAGGTGGGTAGATTTGGTGGAGAGGGTTGGAATAGATGGTCTCCAAGGGTCCTTGCAGCTCTATCACGCTTTGATCCAATTGTGCAACTATGAACAGGGCATGGTGTGCCAGCTAGTACCAGTCTGTGTGTACTGGCGTGTGCCCTTCACATGCCCTGTGGCCCACTGCCATCACACCATGTTTGCTTAGGGAAGTCGTGGCAGGCAGCGCTCCCAATGAGGCATCCATCCACATTTGTCCAGTCTTCCAAAAATGGATCCCAAGCCCTGAAAAAAGCAGAAAGTCTACACCCAAACACTAATGCCTGTGCTCAGGACAGGAACTTCAGTGTGAGAAAAAAGCACAGCCAAACAAGTTTCCCAAAGAAACCTTTCTGAATTCTATACCATTTGAAAATAGTCCCCTAGCAATTTATCTTAAAAAAAAAAAAAAAAAAAAAAAAAACATAGGAAAATGGTATAGGAACTTTGCACAGAAGGAACCAACACAATATTTTATCAGGTGGCATTGTATGACAGTGATTATTATATGTGATGGATTGGTTCTAAGGAAAACTCTACCCTGTGCAGACATTGAGTGCTAATTGTAGTTGATTGAGATGGTGCTGTGTACAGGATTGACAAGAGCTCCTCCTGGGTTGGACTCTGCTGGCTTCCAGACAGGGTGTGAACTGGTGCAATTTTCAGGATGGTAATTTGGCAATATGTCTCGAAAGCCCTAAAAATGTGCTTCCCTTTTTGTTTGTCATGAAGAAGTGGACAGCTGTTTGGCCAGGACTCCTGGCCTACACATCCTCAGGCTTCTGCTGCCATAGGTACAGGAGGGAGATGTACTCTGGGGACACTCCACACCAGGGCTTGGCATTTGCTGCTAGTGTTTGGTCCCAGACCCCTGCATGGACCCTCCAGTCCTGCTAAGCTGGGCTGGAGCTTATGGGAGCCAGAGTGCTAATTTTACCTTTGAGCTAACACTTACCCTGTAACTGACTGCCTTCACCTTTGTCTCCAAGGCCCACCTCCTAATCTTGGTCCTAGAGGACTCACCACCTTAGAGCAGGAAAAAAAAAAAAAAAGGGGGAAAGAAAACACAAAAGAAAGAGAATCTTCCTCCCTAAAGCCTTGAGCAAAACTGGCTAAAGATAACCCACTTCTAGACTCTTCCAGGGCCCGGCCCAGGTCCCAGTGGGAGGCAGTGCCAAGTCCATCATGTCATCGCAACTTGAAAAAAGAGACCCCGAAGGCCATTACCCTTCCCTCTCTCCATGGCATAGCAACCCCTTCTTCTGAGAAGCCCGTATTTGGGAGTTTTCATGTTCTTATAGAGCCTACCCTCCTGGCTTGGTTGGTTGGTCTGGAGTAGGTACCTGATAAGGAAAGTGCTGACATACTTGACTTCCTGGTTCCTGTTTCCTGTGAGGTTCAGCTGTGTCCCTGCCCTTCCCACAATTTGGTTACACGCCCTTCTTTTGATTACCTGAGTTGCTCCAGTATTCTTCCAATTGACTACCTTTTTGCTAAAAGTAATTTCAGATGCATTTCTAATATAGCAGACCAGGAGCCTACAGAACAGAGGCCCCAAAAGTAGAGCCTAAATGGAGCAGTCCCCACATGGACACCAAAGTGTCCCATCTGTCATCACTGAGAGCTTTGCCTTTTAGCACCAAGTCCTGATAAGGATTTTGCCTGGATATATGTCAGCTGTCCCTCTCCTGCTCTACCTTCCTAAGGGGCCCTGCAAGGGAAGCTTTGCATTCTCCCTAATAGTAGGAGAATGCGGAACCTTAGTGAGTCCCTGTCTAGGATTTTAACCTCAGGACATTATCAGGGATATACACACATATTTAACTGTAAAAGGCTTAAGGCTGCATTGCTCATAGCTGTAAAAAAAAAAAAAAAAAAAGGAAAAATTGGAAATAGCGTAAATGTCTAATAATGGTTAAAAGAATTATGGTCCAGGGCTTCCCTGGTGGCGCAGTGGTTGGGAGTCCGCCTGCCGATGCAGGGGACACGGGTTTGTGCCCCGGTCCGGGAGGATCCCACATGCCGCGGAGCGGCTGGGCCCGTGAGCCATGGCCGCTGAGCCTGCGCATTTGGAGCCCGTGCCCCGCAGTGGGAGAGGCCACAGCAGTGAGAGGCCCGCGTACAGCAAAAAAAAAAAAAAAAAAAAAGAATTATGGTCCAGCCATCTACTAGGATGCTTTGCAGCTATTAAAAATGATATTTTGAAGAACATACCTAATGACATGCAAAAGTGCTCATAATATGTGAAAATCAGGATATAAAATTCAATATACTTTATAATCTCAATTATATCAAATTACATACTACTATGGATACATAATCAAACGCCAAAAAGAACCACACAAAATGCCATTAACTGCTTTTTCCAGTAATGTGTACATTCTTCACTCTTTTCATGTATAGGCTTAATATTTTTATTTTGCTGATGATATATCTTAGGTGTATCTATGTTGATAATGCATTTATATAGTGTGAGTTAGGGTGTTATATTTAAACTCTTTTTACAGCATTTAGCATAGCTTTCAGTTACTTAAAAAATAACTTTCAGGATGGTTATGATGATGATGACAACTTCAAAACTGTACTGCAAATACTGAGTAATTTCATCACAAATATAATTTTCTTTCAAAAAATAAATAAAAGAACAAAAAAAAAGCACCACACAAAAATGATAATTTTATTTCTTCATTATGTTTTCTCTGTTTTCTAAATTGTTTATGATGAGCATGTTTTACTTTTTAATTATGGTATTATACTTTAACATATTATTTTGGTTTTCCCTATAGAAAAACCAGATTTTTCTCTCTGGTGTTTGCTCTAAGCCTTTACCAGACAGCGACATGGCCAGCAGGAACTGTGAGGCCCCATTTTTTGCCATACGATTCCCTCCAGGACGCCGTTGGGGTCACCTGTGTCCCTGGAATGCGATGCCTGCCTGGCTGAGGGGCCTGCCACTCCACCCCCAGGGCAGGATTGTTTCTTTAGTGGCTGGTAGCTTTTAGAATCAAACTTGTAACCAGCCTTTCACATGAGCTTATTTGCAGTCCCAAAACTACCCCAGGTAATTTGGCTGATACTACCTGCCTTATTCCACCTCTTGTTCAACCAAGGTAGGGAGCCTACAGATTCCTGGGTCCCACAAAGGTGACAGCAATTGAGGAGCTCATGTCTGAGATCCAGGACAGACTTTTGCTCGAAGCCACAAGTGTGTGTTTATACAAGGAACACAAAGGACCCAGGGTCAACGAGTGAAGTTTCCTGGCCTCCCTATGCTGTCTGACTAAGTGAACTTGGACAAGCCTCTGTTTGAAGCTCTTTGCCACCTGTCCACGGGCACAAACCATGATGCAGGGGAAACACACAATCTCGGACACCTTTCCTGACCCAAACTGTTCTGTTCGTTTCATAGAGTGCGACTAATAGTGAGAGTGAACCCTTGCCATGTACCAGACGCAATTCTAAATGCTTCATACATATTAACTCATTTCATCTTGAAAACAACCCTGAAATGTACATTCGGTTATCATCATTTTCATTGTCATCATCATCACCACCATTATCATCTGTTTTTAGTAGATGAAAAGCTGAGGCACAGTGAGGCCAAGTGCACACAGCCAGGGCATGGAGGGACAGGGATTCAAACTCCGCTGAACTGGCCATCAAATCTGGGCCATTAACTTCCTTCTCTTCTGCCTCTCTGTGATGTGAATTCTGTTCATCCTATTTTCTGCCTTCGTTCCAAACCTGGCCAGAGGTGGTCAGTCAAACACAGCGACTCACCAGCAAAACAGCAAAGTGGATGAATCCCACCCTCCCTGTCCTTCAGCTGTCCCAGGGACCCCTGCCCCACCCTTCTCCTTCCTCTTCAACTATGCAAGGATGGCAGAAGCCTGCCCCCTGCAGCCCAGACTCCCTAAGATAAGTTGATGGGTGGAGGGGTTCCCACCCACTTGGGCCCCCTATTCTGAAGTGAGAAAGCACTACTTTCCTGGTTTGGGGAAAAAAAAGAAATACAACACCCATCACTTAATGAACACACTCTGCACATACACACATATATATATAAATTAACTCATTTTGTCTTCAAAACAACCCATTCTTTTTACTAGTCCCATTTTACAGATGAGGGTTGGGGAGATTGTATACCTTTGCCTACAGGCCCACATTTAGAAAAGAAAGAGGAAATACCCCAGGAATACATGCACATGTCCTCTCTGCCTCTTTTCACCCTCTCTTCCCTCATTTGGTCATCTCATCTCCTGACTCTCATCATCAGTCTAATTTGTGGGGAAAAAAACTTTAATAACATTATTAATTCAAATCAAGTATTTGGGGTATATTGCTGGACTATAAGTCACTAAAAATGATGTAGATGTGTATTTGTTAACACACACAAAAAAATGCCCATACTGTATTGTTAAGTGAAAGATGTAAATTATAGAATAGAATAATCCCATTTTTGTTATAAAAAAACATATATAGGGCTTCCCTGGTGGTGCAGTGGTTGAGAGTCCACCTGCCGATGCAGGGGACACAGATTCATGCCCCGGTCCGGGAGGATCCCACATGCTGTGGAGCAGCTGGGCCCGTGAGCCATGGCCGCTGAGCCTGCACGTCTGGAGCCTGTGCTCCGCAACGGGAGAGGCCACAACAGTGAGAGGCCTGTGTACCGCAAAAAAACAAAAAACAAACAAACAAACAACAACATATATATATATGGAAAGATATAACTAATGTGCTAAGTTTTGATGAATGAGTATGGCTTCTGTGATAAGAAAATTATATTTTAAAATTATTTTTTGAAGGCTCCAAGAATCTCTGCTTGGCTTCCAAACGCACGCATGCCCTTGACCTTCCCCTGGTCCTTACAGAATGTGCCAACAGTGAGACTTGTTGGCATGCAGCTGCACCCAGCCAGGGCGGGGAACACGTGCCAGCCCCGAAGAAGGTCATCTGGGCACCGCCCCTCCAGCTCAGCATACCCTCATTATTATCACTGCTGGTGGAGCAGGCTTTGCCCCATGATTCTTATCACTTTCATTTTTTTCTTTTTTTTTTTTTTACCTCATTAAAACAACAGTAGTCTTGGTGTAAGGAGTGGAAATGGGAAATTGACTTTTCAATGGTTTGGTCATAAAAAAGTGGTGGTGATGGAAAGGCAATCCTTGGAATTTTCCAGGTCCCAGTTTATGGCCCAGTGTATTTTTAAGTGATTGGATGACATTTGCAGAAACTCCTGCTATGAAATACTGCTTTTAAACTCCCCTGCAGCTGCCCAGTCTCAGAAATGGGACATTTCTAACATTATATGTCTAATGGGAGCTTTAAACTGACACTAGTGTAAAACAGCATTGTCTTGGTCCTCTCCCTGTGGAGACTGGATTTCCCACGCCCATAATTATGGGATACTACTGCTATTTCCATTGCCCCAGGAGCTGGGTTTTCAAACTCATAGGAGGAATTGTCTCAGAAAAGTCTTTCTCTGAATCCATGTGCTACAGGAAACAGACATTTTAGTCTCCTTCTCTTCTTTCAGTCTTTTCCTCTGGTGCACCAACCTCTCCTCCATTAACTCGCCCACATTCAAGGGAGACTCTCAGGTTCTGGCTTTCCTATTACATTTCATTGGATTGTCACACACTGTCTTGGTTGGAGTTCCTGGGACAAATCCCTTCGCAGGGCCCAAGAGCCATCCCATGACCCCAACAAGTACATACCCCTTTAAAACAAGAACTTGCTTTGGTGGTCAGCCCATGCTCTGAAAGACTGAAAGCTGTAGGCCTTCAGGGTTGAGGTAGGTAATAACCCTTGACTGTAAGACAGGAGTTTTGGTTTAGCCACCAATGAATGCTGTATGTGAAATGAAAAGGGTGATTGTCTTTTAACGCTGTTTTTAAAGGATTTTTTTTTCCTTCTCTGCCTCTTAGGAGGTGGAATTTTATTTTATTTTATTTTTTTGTTGAAGTATAGTTGATTTACAATGTTGTGTTAATTACTGCTGGGTAATTCAGTTATACATATATACATATCCTTTTTTTAATCTTCTTTTCCATTTTGGTTTATCATAGGATACTGAATATAGTTCTCTGTGTTATACAATAGGATCTTGTTATTTATCCATTCTATATATAAAAGCATAACATCTGCTGACCCTAACCTCCCACTCCATGCCTCCCCCAACCCCCTCCCCCTTGGCAACCACCAGTCTGTTCTCTATGTCCATGATTCTGTTTCTGTTTCATAGATAGGTTCATTTGTGTCATATTTAAGATCCCACATATAAGTGATATCATACGGTATTTGTCTTTTTCTGACTTACTTTGCTTAGTATGATAATCTCTAGTTGCATTCATGTTGCTGCAAATGTCGTTATTTCATTCTTTTTTATAGCTGAGTAGTATTCCATTATATATATATACCACATCTTCTTGATCCATTCATCTGTCGATGGACATTCAGGTTGTTTCCATGTCTTGGCTATTGTGAATAGTGTTGCTATGAATATAGGGGTGCATGTATCTTTTTGAGTTATAGCTTTGTCCAGATATATGCACAGGAGTGGGATTGCTTGATCATATGGTAGTTCTATTTTTAGTTTGAGGAACCTCCATACTGTTTTCCACAGTGGTTACACCACCTTATATTCCCACCAGTGGTGTAGGAGGGTTCCCTTTTCTCCACACCCTCTCCAGCATTTATTATTTGTAGACTTTTTAATGATGGCCATTCTGACCAGTGTGAGGTGATACCTCATTGTAGTTTTGATTTGCATTTCTCTAATAATTAGTGATGTTGAGCATCTTTTCATGTGCCTATTGTTCATCTGTATTTCTTAAAGGATTGTTTTTTTTAAGGTGGTTGGCTTGTGTCTAGATAGGCAGTCCCTAAACCTCTGGCCACTTTTAGTAACAGGAAGAACTACACTCAACTGGTCACACAAAAAAAGAGGGGCCAGGAGCCATCTCCACAGGTGGCCTAGGAAAAGGGGATGAGCAGTGTCCCACCCCGATGCTGCTGTTGCACCTACCGAGGTCCTTGGACGCTCATCCTTTCTCCAGGGTCAACTCTCGTGAGCTCTGTCTGCACTGGGGAGAGAACATACCATTGACTCCCTACACTGGCTCAGTACTTTCCTCCACCTTTTCTTGCCAGGTCTCCAGAGGCCCCCCCTTGTGGGTCTGAGTCTCCAGTTAACTGTCCACTCCTTAGGGGGAAATGAACCTGCATTTAACGCCATCTCTGGAACCAGACAAATGGGTCTTTAATCAAGACTGACACACATGGCTCCTGCTTCCTCCTCCCTAAGTGCTTCAAAAAGAAGTTAAAGCAAATTATGAAAACTCAGTCATGTACCCTGAGTACAAAGAGGCTAGAATATGTTTCCCTAAATCTTCCCTTTTTACTCAAGTCCAGCACAGCCTCAGGCCAATAACAACATCTTGGGATGATACTTCGAGTTCGCAACTTGCCCTCACCCCACCGTAGTTCATATTTCCTTGGATTTTACACACACACACACACACACACACACACACACACACACACACACACACACCCTCTAGGCTATTGTGTGTTCATTGTCTTAGAAAATGCAGAAACATCCGGACAGCACACCTTCTTATCAAGCTCCCCACTTTCCCGTAGACTAGAAGATTCCCTGACCTAAAATGGGGTCAGAACGACAGAAGGGAAGTGATAAAGTTGGTGGGTTCCAGATGGGGCCCTGGCCTCTGCTTCCCTGGCGAGACCTCAGAGAGGGTACCACTCCAGAGGTGGCTCAGACAGGAAGGGCCTTTGATGACTTCCCAAGGTCACAAGAAAGCAGGATGACCCCTGTGCCCCCAGCTGGCAGACTTGGAGCAGAAATATCCTCTAACTGAAGGTTCCAGGAGGGCAAGAACTCAAACATCTCAGCAGGGTTTGGCAAAGACAAGTCACAGGGCCTTGACAGAGCTCCCATTTAATGAGATTTCTTTCCGGTACTCCTGGGAATTAGGCACTTGACACAGAAATTGAATTGAGAAACAGAAAAATAAAGCAAATGACATGTCTTGCTTCCCGAGTCTGGGCTGACACACCCTGCACCACTCTATCTAGTGTTCTCTCAGGAAAGCAGGTTGTCCCAGTGTCACAGACAGGGAGCTGAAGAAAGAATGGAATGGGATGGAGAACAAGTTCAGGGTTGTCCAGGTTTCTCACAAGCATGATTTGGGGACGTCCTCCTCCTGTTGCTCTCAGCAAGCAAGACTTGTGCTTTGGAATCACTATCTCAGGGAGGATGGTCTTCTCTTGCCCTCACTTAACACCTTAGAGTGCCAGACTTAGCATGACAGACTTAGAGCCCCGCATCCTCTCTCCCTCCCCGGGGGCAGAGGCTGTTGTTCCTGTATAATAACTGGGGGTCTGAACACTGGAAGACACCTTGACTTTTGGGCCTTGCTTGTGGCTATTTGCTCCTTGGTATTTGTAACCACGTTTGCATGCATCCACATCCACACATAAGTACAGAAAGCAATCACCAGTGACATCGTCTTAGATGTTCAAAGTGTCCATATTGAGAGAATTTTGAAAGAACATGTGGATCAAAGGTGTAGGAATTGTCCTGGCAACCTTTCATGGCCACTAGAGGGAGGACATGTGACATGTCACTAGTTAAAATCAGCAAATGGCTCTCAGCTTCACTCACTCACTCATTTATTCTGTTTGTGCCCAGGGTTGGCCAGACATTGGAGACATAAAAATGAATAGAACACTCCCTGTGCTCACTGGCAGTAAACTTCACACCTAAAATACTGACAGTCGCATTTATCACATGTGTAAGTGCTGTCTTTATAAACTTAATGTAAGCTTATTTGGTGCCTAAGAAAGTTTTATTAGGGTTCTTTTAATCATGGTATTGACATCGGTGTCTAAGGCCATGTGTGACAAATACATATTTGGTCTTTTTTCCCTGGTTCCTGGCACATCCCTCCTAAAAACCCTTGGAATCTCCAGAGCAATAAGAGTCTTTTGTATGCTAATGAGATGGTTGGTGGCTGGGGGCCCCTAAATAGCTTCAGGATGGAGACTGGTCTCCAGAAAGACCAAGGCATGATTAGAGTATTGGAACTTTCACCCCACCCCCAACTACTGGCATGGGGAGAGGGGCTGGAGATTGAGTTAACCACCAATGGGCAATAATTTAATCAATCATGACTATGTAATGAAAGCTCCGTAAAACCCGTCAATGATGGGGTTTGGAGAGCTTCTGTGTTGGTAAATACACCAAGGTGCTGGGAGGGGGACGCTCTTAGAGAGGCATGGAAGCTCCACCCCCTTTCCCCATAGCTTGCCCCATGCATCTTTTCCATTTGTCTGTTCCTGAGTTGTATCCTTTATTTTATTTTTTTATGATTTTCTTTTTTAATTTCTTTTATTTTTTATTGTTTTATTTTTGGCTGTGTTGGGTCTTCGTTGCTGAGTGCGGGCTTTCTCTAGTTGCGGCAAGCGGGGGCTACTCTTCGTTGTGTTGCGCGGGCTTCTCATTTTGGTGGCTTCTCTTGTGGAGTACGGGCCATAGGCCCGCAGTCTTCAGTAGTTGCAGCACAGGGGCTCAGTAGTTGTGGCACGCATGCTCAGTAGTTGTGGCTCGCCAGCTTTAGAACGCAGGCTCAGTAGTCGTGGCGCACGGGCTTAGTTGCTCCGCGGCATGTGGGATCTTCCTGGACCAGGGCTCGAACCCGTGTCCCCTGCATTGACAGGTGGATTCTTAACCACTGCGCCACTAGGGAAGTCCCTGTATCCTTTATTTTAAAAATCAGTAATGTACGTAAAGTGTTTTCCTGACTTGTATAAGCCATTCTAGTGAATTACCAAACCTGAAGAGGGGGTCATGAGAATCTCAGTATTTTTTTTTAAGGTTTATTATTTATTTATTTATTTATTTATGGCTGTGTTGAGTCTTAGTTGCGGCAGGTGGGATCTTTGTTGAGGCACGCAGGAACTTTCGTTGTGGTGCACGGGCTTCTCTCTCGTTGTGGTGCACAGGCTGCAGGGCACGTGAGCTCTGTAGTTCGCAGCACCCCGGCTCTAGTTGAGGCACGCAAGCTCAGTAGTTGTGGCTCACAGGCTTAGTTCCCCCACTGCATGTGGGATCTTAGTTCCCTGACCAGGGATTGAACCCGTGTCCCCTGCATTGTAAGGTGGATTCTTTACCACTGGACCACCATGGAAGTCCCCATTATCTCAGTTTAGAGCCAGTCAGTCAGAAGTACAGGTAGTAACCTGGGGCTTGTGACTAGTATCTGAAGTGGAGGCAGTGTTGTGGGGCTGAGCCCTTAACCTGTGGGGCCTCTGCTAATTCTGGGTAGTTAGTGTCAGAGTTGAATTGAATTGTTGGACACCCATTTGGTGTTCAGGGAACTGCATAATTGGTCGCTCTTGGGATAAACACCACACCTTTGGTTAGAAGTATTGGGAGTAAAAACAGCTCACCATGTTTAAATTTAGCTGAATCAGAATGTTTATGATCAACTTGAATGGCTACAAATGTAGCTATGTAGCCTGGCTCAGTGCCTGATAACCAGTAGTCACTCAATAAATTATAGTACCTCTCTGTACTGAGCATCAACTTTGTGTCAGGCTAAGAGAATTAACAAAATTCTTCATTAAATAAGAAACAACAGGGCTTCCCTGGTGGCGCAGTGGTTAGGAATCCGCCTGCCAATGCAGGGGACACGGGTTCGAGCCCTGGTCCGGGAAGATCCCACATACCATGGAGCAACAAAGCCCATGCGCCACAACTACTGAGCCTGCGCTCTGGAGCCCACGAGCTACAGCTACTGAGCCCGCGTGCCACAATTACTGAAGCCCACACACCTAGAGCCCGTGCTCTGCAACAAGAGAAGACACCACAATGAGAAGCCTGTGCACCGCAATGAAGAGTAGCCCCCACTTGCCGCAACTAGAGGAAGCCCGCGCGCAGCAACAAAGACACAACACAGCCAAAAATAAAAACAAATAAATAATTAATTAAAATAAATAATTAAAAAGAAAGAACATAAGGCTTAGAAATAGTTATGGTAAGTTGGGATAGCAAATACTAAGCACGTGTGCCTCCATTTACCTCATTCCCCCTCCCATGGCAGACATTGCTAATCGATTATAGGTCTCTTTCCCATTGAGTCTGAAGATGGCCTCAGAATCCTTCTCTCAGTCAAAGATATAACCCATTTGCCACTCCCATTCCTAGGCTAGGAGAAAGAGACTAGGAGCCTAGAGGTTCTTCCTTATTTTGTCTCAAGGTAAGGATGCATGACATTTTTTTATATATATATAAATTTATTTATTGTATTATTTTGTTTTACCTTTTTTTGGCTGCATTGGGTCTTTGTTGCTGCCCGCAGGCTTTTCTCTGGTTGTGGCGAGTGGGGGGCTACTCTTCCTTGCTTTGTGTAGGCTTCTCATTGTGGTGATTTCTCTTGTTGCAGAGCATGGGCTCTAGGCACGCGGGCTTCAGTAGTTGTGGCATGTGGGCTCAGTAGTTGTGGCTCGCGGGCTCTGGAGCGCAGGCTCAGTAGTTGTGGCACACGGGCTCAGTTGCTCTGCGGCATGTGGGATCTTCCCGGACCAGGGCTGAAACCTGTGTCCCCTGCATTGGCAGGCGGATTCTTAACCACTGCACCACTAGGGAAACCCCAGGATGCATGACTTTGAGATAAGTCATTAAATTCCTCTGAGCATGTGTTTACTCATCTGTAGAATGGAGACTATAGCTTCCCCTAACTACCCTATACAGCACTTAGGAGATTTAAATGGTAAGAGGGGTGGGAAAGTGCCTGAAAGGTTAAAAGAGCAAGGTACTCCCAAGGGGACAGCAAGAGCTCCCAGAATTCACAAAAACAAAAATAGCATCTTTGCCAGGTGACAAAGCTCCATTAAGAGCTCAGTTCCTATTTAGAACAGAGAAGATACTGTTTCAAAAGGACTTCCTTCTTACTAACACAGAGAAGGAAAGGAGAAGAGGAAGCAAAATGGAAAAGGAACAAGGAAAAAGGACACAACTTGGAGGCAGAGGCTTAGATTCAGGTCTCCGTTCTGTCTCCTTCAGGGCATGGAGTTGGAATACATTACTAAGCTTCTCTGGGCCTCACATTCCTCACTCATTAAATGGGGAAAGTTACCTTCCAATAACCCTGAGCTCCCTCTCAGGGTTATTGGAAGTATGAAGTGAGTCCATGTCTGTGAGAGGGCCTAGCTCAGCAACAGGCACACAGGAGGGACTTGGTGAACTCCCTGCCTTGGTGAGTAGAAGGAACCACAGCTTGGAGCCAGCCGAGTGCCACAAGGGTAGAAAATGTTAGGTTTTACTTTGTTCCCATTCATCTATCCATTCACCTTCCCTCCCTCCCTCCCTCCCTCCCTCCCTCCCTTCCTCCCTTCCTTCCTTCCTTTCTTCCTTCCTTCCTCCCTCCTTCTACTGAGTGCACCCACTTGAAGCTGAGCAGAGCGAATCCGTGTAATGTTGTTGAATGTTTCTCTGATCTCAGGGTCACCATAGGGGTGAAGAAGGCCCTTTTGCATGACGTGATTTGAACATTTCCCCAGTATCCCAACTGCCCCACAATTTTACCCCTTTTAAGTTTTTGAGTCTCCCTTTAGGGAACTTTGCTTACGACTCTGACTTTTGAGCTCCAGAGAGACGATGGGCCTCCCTGGGCAATTCAAGGAGGCTCGGGCTAGAAGAATGAGCGCCATCAAGTGCTGCCATGTGGGCACTGTGTGTGGCCAGCACAGAGGACGAGTCCGTGCTTTTAGGAAGTTATCACGGTCCGCCTCATCCTTTCAGGGCCAGTGCAGTGTGACCTTGCCTTACTGTGAGCTCCTGCAGTGCTTTATCTCTTCCTCTCATCGGCACTTCTCAGCATTTGGAGACACAATGTAATCACATTTGTGCACAGACATGGCTTCACCTCTCGCCTTTCTTAACTTCCCCTGCTCTGGGCTCCTGGTGCTGACTCAGAGTCCTTCAAGCCACTCTTTCCTGCCTCTAGAAATCTCTCCCTGACTATTCCACAGTCATTCTTTCTTCCCTAATTGGATCTGCCCTAATTCCCCTGACGAGTAGAGGCTCCTCTATTCCACTTAGCATCCCAGAGCAGGGTCCTTCACTCAGTTGTCTTTCCTCTTCTCTGGTCTATAAGTTCTGCCAGGGCAGGGATGTTTCTTGGGTCCTGCTATATCCTGGGCACCTAAAACAGGGTTTAGAATGTAGGGGGTGCTCAAATAGCTCAATGGGAACTGTATCTTTTATTTATTTACCTACCTATTTATAGTTGATTTACAATATTGTGTTAGTTCCAGGTGGAAAACTGTATCTTCTAACTTTTTCAACCTTCTCCTATACAGATGAGAGTGCATAGCCTAGTGCTAGGTGCTCAATAAATGCTTGATGAATGAATGAGTGAATGAATGAATGAATGGGTTGTAAAATAACCATAACCCCTAGGGTCTCAGCCAAGTCTATAAATAATAAGGGGTGATGCACTGAATATTTTCTAGATCCTTCCCAGATCTACTCTCTACCTTGTCCCATCCTTTTCAGTATCCTTGAAAGTTGACCTTTATAAGACTGTATCAACCGGTCCTTGTGCCCTCTGGTTGGGTTCAGTCAGTTGGAGGCACCAATAGATTAGAGGGAGGGAGAAGAGTGAAGTGTAGGTAGAGTTGATCCTCCTTATCTGCAGATTCTGCAGCTGCAAATTTGCCTACTTGCTAAAATCTATTTGGAACCCCCAAATCAATGCTCGCGGTGCTTTTGTGGTCGTTCATAGACACGCACAGAGAGGTAAAAAATTTCTGTTGCCTGATGTGCACATTCCCAGCTGAGATCAGACAAGGTAACTGCTCTGCCTTCTTATTTCAGTTCTCATACTGTGAACAATCGTCCCTTTTACCGTCCATTGAGCACCATGTTTTTGCACGTTTGTGTTTTTTGCTGGTGACTTCACTGTTTAAAATGGCCCCAAGCTTAGAGCTGAAGTGCTATGTAGTGTTCCTTATGGAAAAAATATGTGTGTTACATAAGCTGAGTTCAGGTGCTCTTGACTATGAGTCCAAAGTTAATGAATCAACAATATGTATTAAATAATGTGTCTTTAAAAGAAACACACGTGAAGCAAGGATATGTATTGATCGGTTGATGAAGATGTTGTGGCCAGAGATTGCAGGACCCTAACTCTGGATCGCCTCAGGAGCAATGGGTCAGCACTCACTAATTCAGAGTCAGCTGCAGCTTCATAGAGCATAACTGCCTTGAATAATGAGAATCAACTGTATTTATTCCCCAGGAAGCTTCCTACCTCCTGGGTTGACATGAGGTTGATTCCATCCATCTGTCAAAAGCCACAGCTCCCATCAGGGCAGCTTCTTTGGAGTTATAGTTATTGTCTTAGAATTCTGGTAGCAGCTCCCTCTCCTTGTCCCTTTAGGTGCCTGGGGTGGAAACAGGTCCCCACTGAAGCTAGCCCCGGGGTGCTTCACCGACCGTTGCTGATTTCCCTGCATCCTGCCCACACCTTTGTAAATAATCCCGGTAGTAAACTCCCTTCATCTCCCATTTAAATGTGCTATCAGTTTCCTGCCAGAATCCTAACCAGTACTGACAGTTTATGGAAAATCCCAGCTGTTTTCTTTTTGGAACCTAGATACCCACGTGACCGTGGCCCCCTCTCCTCCCTCCAGTTCAGAGTGGATCTTCACCCACAGCAGTTCCTCTTTCTCCATGTCAGCCTGACTGGAGAGTCCTAACTCTGGGGCTGTGCTCTTCAGTGTGGTCCCCTGACCAGCATCCCTTGGGAGCTTGTTAGAAATGCAAATTGCTGGGCCTCCTAGACCTGCTGGATAGAATTGGGGCAGGGCCCTGGAATCTGCAATTTAATAAGGCTTCCAGATGATTCTAACGCACACTCAAGTTTGAGAACGTGGCTTTCCAAGGCTTCCCAACCCTTGTTTCTCAAGGCTGAAGCACATTTAAGAACACACACAAGCTGGGGTGCAGAATCATTTGAACCCCATGTGGTGGCTGTTTCTTAATGGGCAGAGCATGATTCCTAACAGGACAAGTATAACAATCCTGGGAGCTCAGCCCTGAAACCTCAGGCAACTCTGAGTGCAGCCACAGGGCAAGAGGGAAGACAAGTGATGTGGTGAAGGGGCCCAGGATGAGCTATGCCAAGGATGCCATTTTGGCGTATTGATTATTTTGAGCTGAAGGCAACTGAGAAACAGCAAATGCAAGAAGAGCTCTGTCCTCCCCCCTTCATAAAGCAGGGTATAAATTTCCCTCTTGAAGGTGGCAGTAATTTACCTCACCTCTTGTCCTAGGATGGGGAGAGTGACCCTTATCATTGCAGATGGAGGGCTGGCACCAAGTTGCGTCTGCATAAACAGACCTTACTAATATAACCCTTATCTTCTACCTTCTAGTAGTTTCCCCCATGCATTTCCTAGTCCCTTTCACATAGTTTATTGCCCCCAGAAGCCCGAACCCCCTTTCCTTTGTCTAGTCACTTCTCCACTATTTATCACTTTGTTAAAATGGTATATAACTCTAACTGCTTCTTTGAGTTTTCACCTCTTTTCTGTGAAGCCCCTGTGCACATAAAATTTGTTTGCCTTTTCTTCTGTCAGTTTAATTCGCAGGTCTCAGTGACTAAACTGAGAATAGTGAAGAAGGTCCCCCCCTCCCCGCCTGCTACAGTGGAAAGACCTGACATGTGGCATGTCATTGAAAAAGGAAAATTTTTCATCCCACTTATAAAAACATGTCTCTGTGGTGAATGGAATCTCTTCTGTTGCTGTTATTAACTTTTCTATAATCTCCCTTATTTCAAAATGCAGATTTGAGGCAACTTATTAAGATATACATAATACAAATCTAAAAAAAAGTAGATATCATTGGAGTTTGTAAATTGTTCATTTAAAACGTTCTTAAAATGGTTGGCTTCTTTGCTGGTATGATAGCAACAAAATGTTCCAGTGTTTGAGCATATGAAAGACTCTGATAGTCACCTCTGCTAGAAGTAACAGCATCTAAAGTAAAGACTTAAGAAAAACTTGGTGACATCAAAATTATCCTTCAGGTGCTGCATTCTCTCTATTGTTCTTGGTTATTAAAAAAGAAAGCATACTTGTCACCGAAATTTAGTTAACATCTTACAACTGATTATGTATGTCACTTAGATAAATGCAATTGCTGTAAATGTCAATATGATCTGGGATTTAGTTTTTATTTGAAATGGGAGCTTTTTTTGTATACAAGGTCATTAAAAACCAAAAAGTGTTTCTGTAAAGAAATGAGTTTTTTTTTTAGACAATAACAAAAATGCCTTGCTGACTCACTATGAAATCAAAATATCCCTAATTTGTTACTAGACTACTTCAAGCCTTTTGTAAAGGAAATATTCCTTTGCAAATTATTTTAGATGTAGTGTTATAACTTTTTCTTAATTTTTTGTTTTAAAATAAATGTTGGGGTGTGCGTGTGTGTGTGTGTGTGTGTGTGTGTGTGTGTGTGTGTGTGAAGGTTCAAAGGCATTCTTTCATTTTCTTTCTTTTTTTCACATTCTTTTTTAAATGACTCATAGACATAATACTTAGTATCCCAACTGCCAGGCCTTCATATTGTAACTCCTGCTGCCACTGATGTAACAAGTGGCCTGATTATGAATAAGAATGAAAGTGTTAAAAGGTTTGATCACAAAAGAAAGTTTTAAAAAACCCTTATGAATTGGCTCTGAGCAGATTGACTCTCACCCTTGGTGAGTATCACTGTGTGCAAGGTTCTCACCTGAGCCTCTCTCCCCACCCACATCTGTAAGTTACCTGTGCAGGTGCTTCCTTTCTCAGTCTTATTTGCATGGTCTTTTATTTTTCTCTCTCTGACCTAAGAGGAAGAAAAATGTATTGATGATAACTCTTTAAATAGTGTAATTTATTCACTTACAGCATGTCAAAATAAATTGAGAACGTTTGTCCAAAAAAAAAAAAAAAGGGAAACGCAGAAACAAGTGATGAAAAAACCAAGGAAGGAAAATAAGAAGTGGCCCAGGGCTGAGAGTATACACAATGCATGCCACATGTGCTGTATAGTTGCTGAAAGTGAGCTTCCAATTTGGCTCTGAGGTTCAGAGTAGAACGAAGGAAAGAACAAATCAATTATAAGATTCACGGTATCCACAAAATGGAAACACTCCAGAGGCTCTGCTTGATACCAGCAAAAAGGGAACACTGGGGGAATCTTTGGGGAAAGGCCATTAGGGGAGGACCTCAGGGTTCGGGCAGTTCTTTCCTCACTGATTTGGGGATGAGGTTGCTGATCCAAAACCCCGGTGTTCTCAGGGGATTCCACCTCGTTCCTCATTCCTTGACTTGTCTAGTTTCTCTAAGCCGTGTACTTCCTTCTGGGACCCTGCAAGCTAGGACACAGCCAGAAGGATAGGGTTGATTTACCTGAGGAGTTACCCTGACTTTGGGGTGAAGCATTTGTTATCACTGCTCACAGGGCTGTGGGTTTCAAACTCTGCACGTTAGAATAATTTGGGCAACTTTCCAAAATTAGCTAATTGCCTGGGCACCACTTAGACGAACTGAATATAGATCTCTAGGATTGGGCCCAGGAATTCATATAGATTTTAAATGTTCCAGCTCATTTTTATGTACAACCAGCTGAGTAGAGACCCGCTGACAACTGGGTCTACTTGGAGGTCTACAAACCTGAGTATGTATCAGTCACCTAGGGAGGTTGTTAAACATTAAAATACCCCAGCCACATTCTGTCTCCTAGTCCACCCAGCTTCTGACACAGAAGGCCAGGGAATTCTGTATTTTTAACAAGAACCCTAGGTAATTCTGAGGCAGCCCATCCACAGATTCACACCAGTCCATGAAGTTTAAAGGGGGAAAGACTTGGGATCTAGTCTGCTCTGACAACAGCAGGCTATGTGACCTTGGACCTATTATTAAGCACTCTAGTTTTGCTCCTCATTGGTAAAATGTTTATAGAAATAATCTGCTATACCTGCATCTCCCAAGCTCCACCAAGTCAGGGACTGAGACCTATTAATTTTTGTGTCCCCCCAACCTAGATCAATGCCTGGCACAGAGTAAACACTCAACTAAATTGAAGATGTGCTCCTATTTGGGAAAGCAGATTTTAAAAGGATTAAGTATGTCTGTGGCCACCAGGTATGCATTTTTATTGGGTGTGTGTGTGTATGGGGGGCAGGGTATGTGTACAGAGGGCTAGATTGAAATCCACAAGCCCACGATGGAAATCTGGGTCTCTGGGTTCATTCATTTAAGCCTGTATGTGTGAGTTTGGGACATGGGTGGAGGGGTGCCCTTTGGCCTGGTTTCGCCTATCTTATGTCAGAATTTGGGTGGATTTAGATGTAATACAACAGGCAGATGGAAGTTTGCCGCTGCTGGCATAGGCACTTCTGCAAGAACTGAGCTTGCCAAAGATATGCTATAATTGAATGATTTATTTTTGTGATACATGTAGGTCTGAAATAAACCTGTTATAACAGCATGGGTTTTATTGGCCAAGTATAACAGGACAATTTATTGAAGTATGAACATTTCTTGGTGATTTAAGAGAGTGTCTACAGGGCTTCCCTGGTGGCGCAGTGGTTGGGAGTCCGCCTGCCAATGCAGGGGACACGGGTTTGTGCCCCGGTCCGGGAAGATCCCACATGTCGAGGAGTGGCTAGGCCCGTGAGCCATGACCGCTGGGCCTGTGCGTCAGGAGCCTGTGCTCTGCAACAGGAGAGGCCGCGACAGTGAGAGGCCTGCGTACCGAAAAAAAAAAAAAAAAAAAGAGAGTGTCTACAAATACCATCCTCTGAACAGTGCCCAAATTTTGATCTTATTTATGTGAAATACCCAATTAGTGTACCAAAACTGCACCAAGCGCCAAGTCAGGGGAGTGGGCAGAGCAAAAGACTGGGGCCAGGGACCAGTCTGGGCTCTAGTCCTGACCCAGGACTCACTGTGTACCTTGGGCAAGTTAGCTCTCATCCCTGGGACTAACTTCCTCATCTGTACAATGAAGAGGTTGGATGATTATCTTGAGGGCCCCTTTTGTCCCCCACAGGCTGTGACTATCTGATTGCAAGACTGCAGCTCGGAAAGGCTTCCCCGTTCATTCTCTCTACTCAGTCAGAGTCACTCCATCTGATCAGAGTAAACCAAGTGGGTCTCTCCTTCCCTTTTCTGGCATTCAACCTGCACTCAAACTGACACCCCTGTAACCCAGTCCACACTACTCACTCTTTTGGAAAGGTGATACTCAAGAAGTCTACCAATAATTTCCAATGCAAATAAACTTTAGAGTCGTTATTTCTTTAATAATCCCTATTAAACCAGAATTCTATCTACAAACAACCACCTTCAAACAATAAAGGGCTTATTTGGGTGTGGAGATGGGGAGAGGCCATCTCATTCTGTGGTTAAGAGTTAAGGCTCTGAGCATTAAAAAATAATTACAGTTCCCTAAATCCACATGGAAAACCAGAAATGTCTAATAGCAACGTATATATGACTCATTGACAAAACCAGACTTTTCTTTCCACTATTCCTCCTATCGGTACAAGCAGATATTGTTTCTGTTTTTTGTTTTCAGATATTGTTTTATTGTGCTTCACTTTATTGCACTTCACAGAGAGTTCATTTTTCACAAATTGAAGGTTGCGGCAACCCTGTGTCGAGCAAGTCTTTTGGTACCATTTTTCCAAAGCATTTGCTTATTTCGTGTCTCTGTGTCACATTTGGTAATTCTTGGAGTATTTTAAACTTATTCATCATTATTATTATATTTGTTATGGTGATCTGTGATTGGTGACCTGTGATGTTACTGTTGCAAAAAGATGACCACTCGCTGAAGGCTCAGATGATTTTTAGCAATAAAGTATTTTTAAGCTAATGTATATACGTTGTTCTTTTATACATAATGCTATTGTACACTTAATGGATGACAGTATAGTGTAAACCTAACTTCTTTACGCACTGGCAAACAAAAGAATTCGTGTGACTCACTTTATTGCAATAGTTGTTTTATAAATGTTTATTTATTTGGCTGCACCGGTTCTTAGCTGCGGCATGCGGGATCTTTGTTGCGGCATGTGGGATCTTTTAGTTGCGGCATACAGACTCTTAGTTGCAGCATGTGGGATCTACTTCCCTGACCAGGGATCAAACCCGGGCCCCCGGCATTGAGAGCGGGGAGTCTTAGCCACTGGACCACCAGGGAAGTCCTGAAATATTTGTTTTATTGTGGTGGTTTGGAACTGAACCTGCAATATCTCCAAGATATGCCTGCATGTGTATTAGTTTCCTATTGCTGCTATAAGAAATTACTCCAAGTTTCGTGGCTTAAAACAACCCAGATATGTTACCTTACAGTTCTGGAGGTCAAAAGTCCAAAATGGGTCAGCTGAGCTGTGTTCCTTCTGGAGGTTCTAGGGCAGAATCCACATCCTTGCCTTTTCTAGCTCCAAGAGGCTGTCTGCGTTCCTTGGCTTGTGGCTCTGTATCATTCCAACCTGTGCTCTGTCTTCACTTCTTCTCTGACTCTCTCACCTCCCACTTTTCCTTATAAGAACCCTTGTGTTTATACTGGGCCCATCCAGATAATCTCCCATCTCAAGGTCCTTAATTTAAGCAATCTGCAAAGTCCCTTTTGCCAAATAAGGCAATATATTCACAGGTTCTGTGATTAGGGTGTGGACATAGTTGGGGCTGGGGGAGGGGTGGGCTCTTATTTTGCCTAACCTGCAGATTTACCTTCAGATCCCACCGTGGCCACTTACTGTTCATGTGACTTTTGTTTTTTGTTTTATAAATTTATTTATTTTTGGCTGTGTTGGATCTTCATTGCTGTGCGCGGGCTTTCTCTAGTTGTGGCGAGCGGGCGCTACTCTTTGTTGCAGTGTGCGGGCTTCTCATTGTGGTGGCTTCTCTTGTTGCGGAGCACGGGCTGTAGGCACGCGGGCTTCAGTAGTTGTGGAACGTGGGCTCAGTAGTTGTGACTCGTGGGCTCTAGCGTGCAGGCTCAGTAGTTGTGGCACACGGGCTTAGTTGCTCCGCGGCATGTGGGATCTTCCCTGACCAGGGATCAAACCCGTTTCCCCTGCATTGGCAGGCAGATTCTTAACCACTGCGCCACCAAGGAAGCCCCGTGACTTTTGTTAAATTGTATCCTTTCTCTGAGCTTCAGTTTCCTCATCAATAAAAGTGGGTTAATAACAAATCTACTTCATAGGGTTTTTGTTTTGTTTTAATTGGTTGGTTTTTTGAGGATTAAATAAGGTAAAGCTTGTTAAGCACATGGCATACTGCCTGCCTGCTACGTGTTATAAGAGAAGGAAAAAAATTAGGGCTTTAGTTTAAAAATCAATCTGGAGCTTGTCTACCGTCATCTACATCTTGGTATCATGTGTAATTAGTGATGATATTCAGGATGATGACTCAGATGCTGCAAAATCCTAATCTTCAAAAACTTTAAGTAATTGTTTGGGATATTCTGCTAATTAAGGTAGTGAATTGGAGAGTACTGTTTTAGAGAAATTTTTAATTGTAAGAATTGGGAGGGAAACTCCATATTTCCTAGATATAATGGTAAGTTAAACAGAAAATTCCATTTGCCAGTCTCTTCCCCTCTCTCCTGGATATTCATGGTCCCTGAGGCCTGCCTGGGGGTACCTTGCCTTGGTGCTGAGGGAATGCAGTAGGAAATGTACCGAGTCTGCTGTGAGGGGCACCATCACACTGTCTGGAAAAATGGAAGGAAAATGAGCTCTGTTTTCAGGAGAAGGCATCTGTAATGTATCTTTGTAGCCTATCCATTTGGAGTTTCTTAAAGAAAGGGCCTCTAGTTCCACGTCCAACAGGAAAATCAACTATTCTGCCCACGAGTGTAAATGTGAGACAGCCCCAACTAGAAAAGAAGAGTTTCGGTCAACACAAACACTTCCTTCATCTTTTCAGATGGGAATAATCATCCAATGAAACAAGTGAGGTGATTGATGTTGAACCAGAGGGATAGCAAAGGCCCGGGACACAGACCAATTAACATCTAGTCGCAAAGGCTTTGAAGGATGATGAAACAGATAGAAGTTCCTCCTTTCCACCCAGTGCTCTGAGAAATGCAGTTAGATTTGGCTATTAATCATATGTGGGTGAAACTTTGCGATGGTGTCAGCATAATCACAGATTACATTTGCAAAGTACTTTGGCCTCTGTAAAGAGTTTCCTCATATTTTTTTCATGTAATCCTCAGGGCAACCCTGGGAATTGGCCAACGTAGGTTTTATTATCCCTGCTTTTACAGATGTGGAAACTGAGGCACCAAGGGATGAAATGACTTCTCTAAGGGCAAACAGCAGAGTAGTGGCAGAGCCAGAATTTGAACCCAGATTGATCAGCCACTGGTAGTCTCGTTTTCCTCTTGGCTGCCTCACTGTAAGACTGTCCATCTGTTGCCTTCATGGTGAAGTGATTGCAGACTGCTTTGTCTGCTCTCTCCTGCCTCTGCCCCTCACCTCACCTTTATGCTGTCCCTAGTTCCCAAAATACTCTACCATTTTGCTTCTAAAAGTGTGGTAAAGTAGCAGCACTGGGCAGTATCAGGGAGCCTGCTAGAAACACGGAATCTTGGCCACCCTAGACCTCCAGACTCAGATCCTAGGTGTCTCCTAGGCACAGTCAAGTTCAAGAAGCCCTACTGTGCCGCATCTGCACCCAGGCCTACCTGGTATTCCAGAATGGCTCCTCCTTTTCCCTTTTTCCTGAGCCAAGCACCACGAGGGTTTTAACAGTGTAATTTCACTAATTTCCTCTTTCCTTCTGGAACTTTCCCCGTACCAGTTGATGGCTTTATGGCCTCAAAAGAACTCCTTAGGCCCGTTCATTCCCCATATTTTTTTCTGTTAAGCCCTTCCACCTTGGAGTCCTGGCTCACTCTAGCAAGAAGTTCACTCAAGAAAGTTTTCTCATAAAATGCCCAAAGAGCCCTCAGCATGGTGTGCTCTCCTGAGAGGCGAGCGCTGACCCCATTGTTTGCTTTAAGAGAGACCAAGATAAGGCCTGGACCCCACCAACCTCTCTTGGGTAATCAAAGAGAACTAATCTGATTTTTTTCTTCCCTCTTCTGTAGCAGAAACAACAGACACTTGGCAGCAAAGGAAGGGGAAAGATATGAGGGGGGCGTGTAATTAAGCCACAGGCCGGGAAGAGCACAGATAATCAGTCAATTGGGAATTGGTTTTGTGAGACAGAAAACAGAGAAGATAAATAACTTGAACAAACTGTTCTCTCACTCTAATGCTTTCTCTCTCCTCCCCGCTCCTCCACAGTTTAAGAAACTTTTTTTTTTTTTAAGAGCACAGATAATTGTCAAATCCCCTCAGGGTCACAGGTCAGGGACATTACAGGTTTAAAAATAAACAATGATTTTTTTTTTTTTTAAGCCAACACAGAAGGAGCGCTGAAGGTTGCCTGATGGAAACAGAAACAAGTAAAATACCAAGATATAGGTTTTAGGCTCAGCAAGTGAAGTTTTAAAAGATTCAAAGGCCTGATGCTGTTCCCAGGGAGAGGCCTGGACAGCGTGGAGGGGGCCATTTTTTCCTGTTCGTGTCAGCAGGAAACCCAGCTAAGCCACCAGTGAGGCCAGGGAACATCTTACACTCTGGAGAAAACCAGAAGGCTGACATGCTCAAACCAATTGTAATTTATGGGTAAACCAGTTGGAAAGAATGTGGTATTTGTTGATTTTTCTCTCTACAACCAGGACGGTGTCTCTGGAAGGAAGAACTGGGGTTGACGTAACCAGAAAGCATGAGTGTCAACTGGAAGTCTATGGTTTCCTGCAAGGCTGATAAACCTGAAAAACCCAGGGGAAAGGAGGGGTGCAGGTAGTTTGCCTGGGTTTCTTCGAGAGGAGCGCCTTTCCGTCTGACCCAAGTAGATTTTTGTCAGGTTTCGGCAAGGTGGACTGCAGAGGTTTCTCTTTAGTTCTTACAAAAGTTGAATTTAATCTCTCCTGCTGGGTCACTGTGGCTCCTTGGCCACTTATGTCTGAGCCTGGGAGGAAAGAGCTCAAAGGTGCAGGAAGGAAGTCCCAGGATTTAGGATGCCAGTGTTTTCCAGGACAAGGTATCTAATTTTAAGAAGAAAGTGTTTTTCTTAACATCAGAACCAATTTGTAGGTTTGACTGAGTCTCAACTCCTGGAAATGCCCTCCTAGTTCACAGAGGATTACACTTCAAATTAAGAGTCGGTGCTCCTGGTATTGGCCCCCGTGTGGAGGAACACTCCGTGTTCCCCACAGTCATGGGCTTTATCCTAGGCCCACTCGCTCTCTGCTTTTCCCTTCCTTCCTCCCCACGGGACACACAGGGAGGGTAAATAACAGCTGCATAGTCACAGCTTGGTCCAGAATCTAAGAGGGCTGTAACTACATGTCAGTTTCATGCTCCAGTATGTTCAAAGCAAAATAAAGATGGGGTGTCGGGGGAAGAGGAATAGAAGGGGGATGCATTTGACAAGACTCCCCTGTCACCTAAAAAGAAAGGAAAGAGCCCTGGCTATACTGGCTATATCTGACCCACCCTAGCCCTGTAAACTTTACCCTAAATCGAGAGCTAAGAATTCTGTTTATAATCTGATTGTCACTCAGGGAAATATTTTATCTTTAGCAAGTGTGTCCTTGAAGGTGAGGGCTCAGAAGTTCCATACTGGCAGCTGGAGGGCAGGATCCAGTTTGCAGACCTGTTTTGTTTGGCATGTACAATGATCTCTTTTTAAAATTAGTTCTCAACATTAACAGAGCAGAAGGTTTCACATATATACCTGAATTTCTGTCATTTCTTGAAAAACTAGAAGACCTGGCTATGCTGAGCCCCAAATTCCACAGAGCAATAGTTACAGATTCAGGTGGGGCTTGAGGTCACAGTTCACCCCAGTTCCTACCACCCCCTACAACTGTAATCTGAACTGTTTTATTCTTACCTTATCTGCCCATATCAGAAAATGGTAGGTGAATGCTCTTTTCTGTCACCCCAAATAAGTCAAAGCCACCTTGTGGACACAATAGCACAGTTCTCTTGGATTTTTATCTCTGAATCTCTCAACTTGGGCTCCCGATCTTGCAGGAGTTCCTTAAAGATTAGCCTTACCTCTGGCTAGCCCTTTATGTTAAGTGAAATTAGAACCATGGAGGAATCTGGGAGGAAATGATTTTAAAAACTTGAGGCCATGAATTAAGCTCCTTCCTTTGCCTTCTCTAAAGAATCAGCGTTTCTGTCACAGATCTGTTCATTGATTTTCTCAGGGAAAAAAACCCAAGACACCTTGGAGCAGAAATCCTAATTTGAGTTGCTCGGAAATAAGAAGCTATTGAAACCCACGGACTTCATTATTATCATCACAATTTATAACAATAGATCTGGAGTCACAAATCATTTTACTGTAACTGAACTTGGGCAGGCACCTGTCTCTGGAGCTAAGAATTCTTTTTAAATTCCACTTACTATCTAGTCAGCAGTGTGTAATTTATAGTGAATAAAACTTTAAATTATTGTTATTGAGGTAAAATTCACATAATATAAAGTGTGCAATTTAGTGGCACTTAGTACATTCACAATATTGTGCAAGATGCCACCTCTATCAAGTTCCAAAACATTTTCATCAGCCCAAAAGGCAATCTTGTACCCATAAAGCAGTTGATTCCATTCCCCCCTTCCGTTATCCCTGGTAATCACCAACCTGTGTTCTGTCTGTATGAGTTCACCTATTCTGGATATTTTATATGAACAGAATCAGACAGTATGCCATCTTTTGTGTCTGGCTTCTTTCATGTAGCATAATGTTTTGTCTGTTCATCAACATTGTAGCGTGTATCAGCACTTCATTTCTTTTTGTGACTGAATAATATTGTGAATAAGTTTTTATTATTTAAAAAAAGAAAGTACCTATTCTTTTTTTTGTTTGTTTTTTTGTTTTTGTTTTGTTTTGTTGCGGTACACGGGCCTCTCACCGCTGTGGCCTTTCCCGTTGCGGAGCACAGGCTCCGGACGCACAGGCTCAGCGGCCATGGCTCACGGGCCCAGCCGCTCCGTGGCATGTGGGATCCTCCCGGACCGGGGCATGAACCCGTGTCCCCTGCATCGGCAGGCAGACTCTCAACCACTGCGCCACCAGGGAAGCCCCAGTACCTATTCTTGATACTTCTGGTTTTTTGCTCATTAACCTCTTATGTACCAAGGGAGGCCAAGACTTGAGATAAGAGAAGAAAACAGGTTTTTCACAAACCCTCTCACCAACAAGGTAGGAATAAAGAGGAATGTACTTGTAAGGATGTGAATGCGTGTATTTCAAGGGGTTGGAGAGAGCAGAGCAGTTGCCGTTCCAGTAAAGATAGAAGCCAAGTTTCCCTCAGGCTAAGGTTGCAAACTGCCTTTCACAATTTTAAGTTGCTGTAAAGGGGTCTGTCCGAGTTCTCTGATTTCCTTTCACTCACATAGCCACCTGCAAAAAAGTGATTGGAGAATTTGGAAACTGAGTCAGAGACACAGAGATGTTATCTCTTCATCTTCCGAATGTCCTACAGATAAGGTTCAAACCACAGAATAGGAGCAACAGCTGTCACACCTTGAGCTCTTGCCAGGTCTTCCGGTCTAGGCCCTCAAAACAGCCCTATTAGCCCTACTTCTCAGTTGGAGAAGCTGAGGCACTGTAAGGTTAAGTAATTCACTGGAGGTCACACAGCATGTTGGTGGTAGAGAGTCCAGATGGAAGCAGTTTGAGTGCAGAACCCATGCTCTTAACCAGTGCACCTTCCGCCTCTGGCATCCCTATTTTCTAACGAGATGTGGCAAAGTGCTGCACTGTTCTTCTGGCCATTGGGGGTGGGGTGGGCACGGCAGGTTGGAAGAAGGTGGCAGCAGCAATGCTGACTCAATCTTCCTAAAGGTGAGGGAGGGACCATCTGGCCCAGGCTCCACTCACAGTCGGCCCGTGTGCCATCTTGGGCTTGTGGACCACAGACAGAAGGCCCTTGACTGCATCGTGGTTTACCATTTTGGCGTACGTAGGAATCACAATTTCCAGGGCCTTGCCTGCAGACAGTCAGATGCAGTAGGTGCGTAGGACACAGGAAAACTATTTTTTAGCAGGTCTCCAAGTGATTCTCATGCCATGTGGTCCTCAGACCACACTGTGAGAGATATTTGTTACTCTCATCCAAGATCCATTGTTGTCCCTTTTCTCCTTTGGGTGTCTTGGAGAAGCACAGTTGCAGAGGCTATTTTCAACCAGTAAGGTCCTGATGAAGGTCACAGGCTCACAGGGCAAGTGAACCAGGCCCAGCACAGAGCCCGCGAGAGGGGTTCAGGCAGCTGCAGGAGGAGGTAGCTGCTTAGAGATGGGGTCTCTGGGTGTGCTCTCTTAGATGCGCTGAGCCCTGGCAACACTCATGCTCATTATTATTTTTTAATTAATTATTTTTGCCCGCATTGGGTCTTCTTTGCTGCGCATGGGCTTTCTCTAGGTGTGATGAGCGGGGGCTACTCTTCGTTGTGGTGTGTGGGCTTCTCATTGTGGTGGCTTCTCTTGCTGTGGAGCACAGGCTCTAGGTGCACAGGCTTCAGTAGTTGTGGCATGAGGGCTCAGTAGTTGTGGTACATGGGCTCAGTAGTTATAGCTCATGGGCTCTAGAGCTCAGGCTCAGTAGTTGTGGCACATGGGCTTAGTTGCTCCGTGGCATGTGGGATCTTCCCGGACCAGGGCTCGAACCCATGTCCCCTGCATTGGCAGGTGGGTTCTTAACCACTGCACCACCAGGGAAGTCCATGCTCATTAATTTTTGGGTTGTCTAAAACAACTGAGCTTCAGCATGGAGTCAGCTTTTCCCACCCCCAAACTGCTGAGTCACCCACCTCTGTCCCTGCTCACCTGCCCCTGCAGCCCCGGAAGGAAGGCAAATAAAACCCTGGGCACGTGGCCCTCAAGTACCAATAAATCCCTGGAGACTTCTGGCTTCCTGGGTTCTTTTCCTCTAATACAAAGAATGTACTATGGATGGAGGGAAGAGAAAATGCAAAATCGAAAGCCATTTAAAAGTCTAAGCACCAGTTCTTCTCTAGTGTCACAGACTGAATTTAAAGAATGAGAATTAAGTGAAAATTCTCTCCAAAAAATTTTTTTATTGGTTCAGCTATTCATTAATTGCTGAGTCTTTACCCTAAAACTTTTAGTCTAGAAATGTACTTGAGCTCAGGTCAGAGATGAGGTTTTGACATTGCATTCCCCTGTTGGATCATATCCATGCTGGAATCAATTTAAAAACTGCCTTCCTAAGGATTAAAATCTGGCAGATATTAAGCGTCTTCCTAGACACAGGGTTGAGGAGCCTGACCTCACAGCCTGAGGCTCTTTAAAGAGAACACTGAGATCATGGTAAGAAAGGTGGGAGAGAAATGAATAAAGAAGAGAAAAATCACCCACAGAGAACCACTGTCATTGCATCAATGTATTTCCTGCCACATATTTAATATTCAGAAGTATATGCTTTGCTCAATTTTGTATATTTTTTCCTTCCTCTTAATATTTACAACATGAGCATTTCTCCCATATTATTGAATAGACTTCGGTAATGTTGTATTTAATACTACATGGTGTCCCATACTCCGGATGTACTGTAATTTATTTGACCTTGATTTTTATATGCTGAAGTCATTTCCACATGTTTGATTTTTATAGATGAACATTCTTTTGCATTTTTCTTTTTTTTTTTAAATTTTATCATATCAACATATTCTGACATGTGAAAATACTACATCAAAAATTGCAGATTCTTTTAAGGCTCCTGGTACATCTTGCCAAATTGCTTTCCAGAAAGGCATTCAGATATATATTCTATCTGCATCATGTAAGTGCTTATCAATTAAACTTTTGCCAGCGTGCATATTATAATTAAAAACACAACACAGAGACCTTTTTCAATGTGATAAGTTTAAAATGGCCTACATTTTCACATGTATTCCTTTGATACAAAGGGTGAATGGTTTATGTATTTTTCTAATGAGGCATTGATATTTTTCTTGCTGATGTTAATATATATATTAAGTTAAATATAACTATTTATAATAAATTATATAATATAAAATAATATATAATAAAATATAAATATGTACATTAAATTTATCTATCAAGACAGAATGAGAGACAGAGTATAATTAGTCTCCTGTTTTAAAAATTTGTTGAAAATAATGTTTCAAATTTGTCATTTGACTTCATTTTTTTGGTGATTGTTTTTGACATACAGAAGTTTTAAATTTTGTGTGTTCAACATGTGATTTTCCACTTTATGATTTCCTCTACTTCCTTTTTGATTAAAGTGTCCTTGGCCATTTCGAATCTTAATTATTATAATTATTTAATTATGTTTACCTTATTTTTTAATCAGTTAAAAATTATTTAATCAGTTAAAAAAATAATTAAATGATATTTAATTCTGATTTCTACTTGATTGGGGGGTGTAATATGGCATAAGTTTCCAATTTTATTTTTTCCCTCAAAAGAGCCAATTTTGTCACCCCATTTGTTTCCAAAAGGCCTTTTATAAAATTTATTTTTTTGTTGAATTATAACATTGTGTTAATTACTGCTGTACAGCAAAGTGACTCAGTTATACATATATACATTCTTTTTCACATTCTTTTCCATTATAGTTTATCAAAGGATATTGAATATACTTCCCTGTGCTATACGGTAGGACCTTGGTGTTTATCCATTCTTATATATGCCAGTTTGCATCTTCTAATCCCAAACTCCCACTCCTACCCTCTACCACCCCTGTCCCCCTTGGCAACCACCAGCCTATTCTCTATGTCCCTGGTTTTGTTTCTGTTTGATAGATAGGTTCATTGTGTCATATATTAGATTCCACATGTAAGTATATCATATGGTACTTGTCTTGCTCTTTCTGACTTACTTTGCTTAGTATGATAATCTCTAGTTGCATCCATGTTGCTGCAAATGGCATTATTTCATTCTTTTTTTACGACTAAGTAGTATTCCATTGTATATATGTACCACATCTTCTTTATCCATTCATCTGTTGATGGACATTTAGGTTGTTTCCATGTATTGGCTCTTGTGAATAGTGCTGCTATGAACACAGGGGTGCATGTATCTTTTTGAGTTATAGTTTTGTCCAGATATATGCCCAGGAGTGGGATTGCTTGATCATATGGTAATTCTATTTTTAGTTTTCTGAGGAACCTCCATACTGTTTTCCACAGTGACTGCACCAACTTACATTCCCACCAACAGTGTAAGAGTGCTCCCTTTTCTCCACACCCTCTCTAACATTTGTTATTTGTAGACTTTTTTAATGATGGCCATTCTGACCAGTGTGAGGTGGTACCTCATTGTAGTTTTGATTTGCATTTCTCTAATTAGTGATGTTAAGCATATTTTCATGTGCCTACTGTCCATCTGTATATCTTCTTTGGAGAAATGTCTCTTTAGGTTTTCTGCCCATTCAGAAGGACTTTTTAGCCAGATATGGGTTCTTCCAAAATCAGAGAATCTCCTTTCCAGTTGGCCATGGAAAAGGGTTATCGGACATGGTAACTTCAGCTGGTAATGAAACTGGACTGGTTTTCTACCTCCTATGTGGCCACCAGCAACAGGATACTAAAGGAGTAGGAGGGACCAGCCTGGAGTTGGAAGGGGCGGTAAGAGTGGTGCACCGTCACCCTCTCCCTAGGCTCCAAGGACAGCTCAGCTCATGGGCGTAGAAAAGCTCTGAACAAAAGGAGGATTTACAGATCTGGCCTCTATGCCCTTTATTTATTTAGAAAGCACTGTCTCTTTTATTTTACTTTTTTTTTTTAAGATTTATTTATTATTATTTTAGGCTGCATCAGGTCTTAGTTGCGGCACATGGGATCTTCGTTGACGCACGTGGGATCTTTTATCGTTGTGGTGCACGGGCTTCTCTCTAGTTGTGGCCTGCAGGTTTTCTCTTGTCTAGTTGTGGCATGTAGGCTCCAGGGTGCGTGGGCTCTGTAGTTGTGGCGCGCGGGTTCCAGAGCATGAGGGCTCTGTAGTTTGCGGCACACGGGCTCTAGTTGAGGCGTGCGAGCTCAGTAGTTGTGGTATGCAGGCTTTAGTTACCCTGCGGCATGTGGGATCTTAGTTCCCCAATAAGGGATCGAACCCTCATCCCCTGCATTGTAAGGCAGATTCTTTACCACTGAACCACCAGGGAAGTCCCTCTGTTTCCTTTAGAAAGCCCTTTTCCACCGGCACTGTCAGCTCCCAGACTGCCTGGCTTATTGCAGGTGCTTACTGTAGCTGACCATTGTTACCAGCTCCCAAATATTCCATTGCAGAGCTCCATAATTAGGAAGACCAGTTGTCTACCGGCACCCTGAGGCCCTTGCTTAACACTGAAGGGACCTAAACCTGCCCTCTGCCCCCCGAAAAAACAAAACCCAAAACCAAAAAACTAATGGTGTCCCCTGAACCTGAGCATGAGCTCCATCCCTGGCCCTCTAAACAGAGTCGGCCCATCCTCATACCACCTCAGTGAGTACATTAAACCCTGTTGCTGTAGGCAACAGGACCTGTCTACAATATTTATCCAAGATCTTTTTTGCCTTTGGAATCATTGTTCTTGATTTCTCGATCTTTGATTCACTCTGCCTGTCAAGTTTTGACATCTTCTCTGTCTTTTGCAACCGGTTTGCATTCTCTCTCTCTCTCTCTCTCTTTTTTTTTTTGGCCGTGCCACACGCGGCCTGGAGGATCTTAGTTACCTGACCAGGGATCAAACCTGGGCCCTTGGCAGTGAGAGCGAGGATCCCTAATCACTGGACCACCAGGGAATTCCCTGGATTCTCTTCTCACCTCTTGGCTTGGCACCTCCCTTGATTTTAATGTCAGTCTCAGAGAACTTTCACCAAGTGCGCCAGTAGCCCCTCTTCCAAGGAAGGAGGCACGTAGGCCGTGGGATGACCTCTGTGGAAGACAGAGTCTGGCAATTTACCTGAATCCTGACAGCTTGCATGCCTTTCCATTCACCTTGGCCGGGTTACTAGGAAATACTGGAGAGATGGCAAAACAGGGACTTGGGACTCTCAATGCCTGTCAAGTTGGTTTAACTCTCACTTTGTCATAAAGGGACACATAAGAAAAACACAATTATCTGCCAAGCCAGATGAATTGAGTCAACCCCACTGATCAATAGCTCACCAGATGGGGCAGCCGAAGACTCTCACATCCCATTCCGTCCTCATCAGCAATTTGATATGTAGGAACTAGAATGTGTGTTTCAATTGACTGTGGTCTACTTCCCAGCAATTAAAACTACAGATAAATGACCTCAAATACTTCAAAGGCCAGAAATTAGCAAAGTCTTTTATTAGCCTCTGTCATCTAGGTATGGTCATTGTGCTGCTCTGCCTGGCACTGAGACACTGAGTGATCTCATAAAACATAACCTAGAGCATAACATTTTCCTGCTCAAAACCACTCCAGAGTCCTTGCTGTGACCCAGGAGGCCCTCCTTGCACTGGCCCCTGCCCACTTCTCTGATCATCTCTATCACTACTCCCTACCCCCATGCTCAGTCTGCTTTAGCCACATGCCCTGCTCAGTGTTGCTTCAGAACACCCCAGTTCATTTCCCTCTGCTGGGAACATTCTTTCCCCAGGCTTTCATGGCCCTATTCCTAACTTCATGCAGAGAGAGAGAGAGATCAAATGTCATCTCCTCAGAGAGGTCTTCTTTGATCACCTTACTTAAAAGAGCAGCCTCGGTCACTCTCAATTCCCTGCTTTATTTTTCTCCATAACAGTTTATCTGACATTTTATTCACACAGAAACACACACACACACACGCACGCACGCACTTTCATTTATTGTCTCCCCACTAGAATGTAAGCTCTGTGAAGGCAGAAACACTGATTTGTTCATCTAGATGTTTACCCACCTTGATCAGCATCTGACACAGAGTAGACAGCCAACAACTGGTAGCTTAAAAATATTCAAATGTGAATAGCATAGGTTATATAAGTCTAGAGAAAGACTGCCTTCCAAGACCCCAACTATAATAGCTCAACTTTCACCACCTAGGACTCTATGATTGTATCATGATAGGAAACTGGCTTTTAACCCATTCTGCCAAGGATTGTATAAGAAGGAAAATTCTGGAAAATAGTATTTAATGAGATTTATGTATGAGGATCTTTCACATGGATTAGCTGATTAATCCTCACTGAAGTTCTTTAAGGCAGCCGTTATCTCCATTATCACAGATAAGGACATTTACACTGAAACTTTACCTTGCATAATGCCATGTGTATTAAAGGTACATGATTCAGGAACTCAGATCTTTTTGACTCCAACGATCAGGCTTTTTTTCTTTTTCTTTTTTCCAGTCTTTTTTCTACTATGGTACACTGCCTCCCATGGAATATTGTCAGAGATGCTTAACATACATTATCTATTCAGAAAAAGAGAGCCCAGATGACTTAACCAGTAACACAGCTCCTGAGAAGTGTAACTCATCCCTAGGTTTTCTGACACCCACCCAGCCTAGCAAGTCACAGCATAAAATAAGTAAAGTGTAAAAGACCATGAGACATTTGTGCCCTACCCCTAGGAACTAGAGACCTCCACAACTTGTTATGCTGCAGTGGACAGAGTCATTTCTGAGGTTTTACCTTCCAAAGATGGTGGAGGTGCTGAATTTTTGGAAAGAGACAAGACAGTAAGACAGCTGGTTCTTATAAAAAGACAATATATATTCATTTGCTCATTTAATAAATATGTATTGAGTGGTGACCACGGGCTAAGCACAGAACTAAGCACTGAGGACATAGTAATGAATAAATAAGATAGACATTGTCGTTGGTCTCATGGATCTTAACGACTAAAAAGGATCTTACTGCGCTAAAATTATGCTGCTGCCATAAAACTGTTATGATTTCATTCACTCACACAATCAAGAAATATTTATTGATTACATACTACATGTTGTGGTAAGAGAAGGAAATAAAATGGTGAGCAAAACCAGACATGATTCCTGCCTTCATGGAGCTTACAGTCTAATGAGGAAGATGTTAAATAATTACACACATACAAGGTGCTATGAGATCCTACAATTAGGGGAAACTGACTTCATCAGATTAGGAGATTCTTGCTTGAGGAAGTTCCACTTAAGCTGAGACTTGAATGATAAACAGGAGTTAAAACTAGGCAATGAGGGGAGGGAAGAACATTCCAGACAACTCAGTGTATAAGATCCTGCTGTAGGGCTTCCCTGGTGGCGCAGTGGTTGGGAGTCCGCCTGCCGATGCGGGGGGCGCGGGTTCGTGCCCCGGTCCGGGAGGATCCCGCGTGCCGCGGAGCGGCTGGGCCCGTGAGCCGTGGCCGCTGGGCCTGCGCGTCCGGAGCCTGTGCTCCAAAACGGGAGGGGCCGCGGCGGTGAGAGGCCCACGTACCGCAAAAAAAAAAAAAAAGATCCTGCTGTAGAAGGAAGGATGGTGAGCAGGAAGGACTTTGAAAGAGGTCACTGTGACTAGAGAGTTGGAAATAAGGAGTGCCCTGGTCTCAGGTGGGCCTGAGCAGTAGGCAGGGGCAGACCGGTCAGGTAGTGCACATTCCCAGTTGGTCTCTAGGTTAATAGACAGGGTACCGCAGCAATTCCATGCTGGAGACACAGAGATTTGAGGCAGAGAGGCTCATTGCATCAGCAGGAAGAAGACTAGATGCTCACTAGGGTCTACACTAAAACCAAGGCTCTGCTTCTTCCCACCCAGGGCGACATGGAGGGAGGAATGTCTTTTCTGAATCTTCCTTTCCAGAGTGCCATATTCAATATGCTCTTTTGGGAGCCCACTGAATTAGATTTAAGTTCTTCACCTGTTACCTGTAAGTTCTTCAGCTATTAAGAGGACATAAAAATACTTTCTTTTCAGGATTCTTATGAGAATCAAATGAGTGTATAAAAGCACTTAGCACAGTGTTTGGCTTATGGAGGGTATTCAAGAAATAACAACTATTATTTTTCTTAGTCTGTTAAATGGAGACAATGGTTACCTCACATGGTTATGAAGACCTGTGATTAGATCACTGTACGTGGAAGCATGAGGCTAGGCCTCCTCTGCGCAGTCGTGTTGCTAATATGAAGAGCCAGGCGCCTACTTTTTCCAGAGCGTATTCTAATGCTCCTTGCGAAAGCTGGGCCATTGCCTTCTTCATGATGTGTAAATGATGAACCTCGTGCATTCTTTTTTTTTTAATTTATTTATTCATTTATTTTTGGCTGCTTTGGGTCTTCATTGCTGCGCGTTGGCTTTCTATAGTTGCAGCGAGCCGGGGGCTACTCGTTGCTCTGCAGCATGTGGGATCTTCCCGGACCAGGGCTCGAACCCGTGTCCCCTGAATTGGCAGGCAGATTCTCAACCACCGCGCCACCAGGGAAGCCGCCTCAGGGAAGCCGCCTCAGGGAAGCCGCCTCAGGGAAGCCCCCTCGTGCATTCTTTTAAAAACAATCTCTCTTTTCTCACGTTTCTAGGTTTATGCTTATCTTTCCATTTATTAATCTCTGTCCCCACACCAGGCAGGGAAGCCCTGAAATAAGAAGGTACGTCTATCACACCCAGCCGGGTGTTGGCCCTGCCGCGGAGCCCGCCAGCAATCTGCCCGAAGAACCTGGGTCACGGCGCGGCGGGACCGGCCAATCAGAAGAAGTTTGGCCCTCTGCAGTTTCCGTCCGCTCACTAGGAGGCGCTGCGGCCGCCGCGGCGGCTCCCGGGACTATCGCGGGCCGGGGCGGTTGGACTGGCGGCTGACGCTCGTGGCCATGGAGTGGGGTTCGGAGTCGGGAGCTGTGAGGCGGTACCGCATCGGAGGGGAGCGCCGGGACGGCCCGGCGGCCGCGCCGCAACTGGAGAGGGAGGCCCTGGCGCAGGAGCCCCCGGCGGACGCGTGCGGCGGCGGCGGCGCGAGGACGCGGAAGCGGAGCGGGGAGGGGAGCGGCGGCGCGAGCCGGGGCGCGGGGACCGGACTGTCTGAGGCGCGCGCCGCGCTGGGGCTGGCGCTTTACCTGCTCGCGCTGCGGGCGCTCGTGCAGCTCTCGCTGCAGCAGCTCGTGGTGCGTCGGGCCGCTGTTGGGCACCGCGGAGAGTTCGACGCACGCCAAGCCAGGTACCGCCGCCTCCGCCGGGCCCGGGCGTCCCTTTTCGGTGCGGGATGCCGCACCTGTGTGCACCTGACCCTGCGAGGCCTCCTGGGCTCGCCGCCCCCGCCCGGCTGCACGTGGGGTGGGGTTGCCTGGCGCGTCCCCCTTCTGGAGCCCCAATTTGCGGGACGCTGGGGTCGCGCGGCCCCCTATTAAGCTCGTGGTACACGTGCGGGTGGCCAGGGTGATTGCGCCGGCTTTTCCATCCCTTTTTTGCCTCACCTGCAGATGGTTTGGTTATTAGTAATCGCCCATCTTTCGGAGCAACTTACGCTTTTTACTAGCTCTCCTACTTTGCAAGTGAGATGGAAGGCTGTGAGGTTTGTGGACCCAGTTCGGTTTTCTGGGAAGGGTCCGAAGGGGCTAATGCAGTGGTCTAAATCTTTGAGGGTCACAGGTCTCAAACCTGAGAGCTATGGAGGCTCTCCCTGGAAGACGGCACATTCAAAATTTTACTATTTCAGAACTTCTCAGTTTCCTGGAGTTTGTCCTTGGGTCCTTGGTGTGTGAGGTTTGGCTTTTTCTTTAAAAAAAAAAAACACAAGAGACCTTTACGTATACTAGGAAATGTGAATTAAGTCAAAGGTATTGTGACCTAAATGTGTCAAAGCTCATAAAATCATAAGCTAGCAGACTTTTCAACAGCCTTGGTGTTTTAGAAAACTTCGAAGTACAAAGTGCTGGAAGCTTATTTTCTTAAAGGCTTTCTGAAACACGCCTCCCCACCCCCTGTTTTCCTCACTTGGAATGCAGTGAAAAGACAAAAAATTTTTTTGTTTGTTTTAGGGGTAGAGTTGGTTTTGGCCTGAATTGAAGTTACTTGGCCTTGTGTGCACAATGGGAGGGCTGAGTCCATTCTTCAAAAGTTTTTCTTTGCTTATTTAACCTCTTGACTTAATTGTCTTTGCTCTTGGTTTCTGCTACTTAGAATCAGTAACCCAGCATCAGTAACCCTCCAGAGTGTGACACAATGAAATTGTATTCTGTTCTGTCTAGCCATCAGCAGTTATACGTTTTGAATAAAATCCCTCGTCTTTGTATTGATTCGATATGGGGGTTGGGAGAAGTTGGGAGTGGAGTGAGTGTAGAAAACTGAAGGGATGAACTCATGGAAGGCCAAATAAAATGATGGAACTTTGCAAGTGATTTTCACATGTTACCTGAAATACTAAAGGCAGCCTCTTTTATGTGAGAAGTCAGAGAACTTGTTCTTTGGAAAGGGGAAGTGTGGAGGAAGAGTTGCTCTGTGCGAAGTGTTAGTCTTAAGCCTAGGACGCCTTGTCATCATGATTCTTCTGGTTGCTTCCAGGGATTATCTTGAACACATAACATCCATTGGCCCCAGGACTACAGGAAGTCCAGAAAATGAAATTCTGACAGTGCGTTACCTTTTGGAACAGATTAAACTGATTGAAGTTCAGAGCAACAGCCTTCACAGAATTTCAGTAGATGTACAACGGCCCACAGGCTCCTTTAGCATTGACTTTTTGGGAGGGTTTACAAGCTACTATGACAACATCACCAACGTTGTGGTAAAGCTGGAACCCAGAGATGGAGCCCAGCATGCTGTCCTGGCCAACTGTCATTTTGACTCAGTGGCAAACTCACCAGGTTTGTGCCTGTTTTTTAGTCATTTTGAAATCCTCACAACAAGGAAGCTTGTTAACTCCAAGCTGCTTGAGCAACTGTGGGCACTATTTTCTTAGACAAATCTTCTTTTCATTGCGATGGAAGATAGGATGATTAGAATAATTATCATTTAGTTTAAGGTCTACCTTTTAGTATTCTCTCAAGTGCTTTGTTTACTTAATTTTTAAACATTAGTGCCAGCAGCCCAGCGACAGGGCATCGAGTATTTCTGGCAGACTGAAATAGCCTTATCAGTGTTACCAGTGTGTGTTCTTCAGTCATGGAGTTAGGTCCTGCCACTTCAAGTGTTTGCTCAGCTAGGTGTCGTGCTAGGCTTTGGGGTTGTGGGATGAAGGAACTGTACTGGCCTTCAAGGGACACATGGTTTGGAGGCTCACTCTCCTAGCAGTTTCTGTCGACCTATAATGTGAGAATGTTGGTCCATTGGGGATGCCATACTGGTAGAGTACCTCATTAATCCATAAATCTTGCCCTGAAAATACTTCGGCAGAATAGAGTACTTGATGTTTAGGACAGTGCCTGACCAGTAAATATTTGTTGAATTCAGTATCTCCTAAATTGAACTTCAATTTTTTAGAGTAAGATTCCTCAGAAAAAGGTTTTCAGTAGCTAGAAATTGTAAATAGGGAAGAATAGAAAATAATAGCAATTTGCAATGAGATGGCATCTAGTTCAATCCCCTCATTTGACACAGGAGTACTCTTAGCTGATCACCACTGATCTGAGACAGGGCCAGGACCTGGGTTTCCTGGCTAGTCAGTTCTTTTAGCTATATTTGAAAGGAAGGAGAGTATTAGGATGTAATTAATGTTCCCTTTGGCAAACTACTTAACTTCTTTCCTCAGTTTCTAATCTGAAAAATGGCGATATAACAGTACTTTCCTAATGGCATTGCTTAGAGGATTAAATGCGGATTAAATACGAGTAAAGTAGTAGAATAGCAACTGGCATGAAAAATCCTTTTTTGCAATTAGTAGTTATTTAATATTAAGTACTTGCGGATTGCTTAAACTTAAACCAGCCCCAATATGAACATCTAGAGTTATACAAACTATAAATTAAAATTTGCGTGCTTGATAAAATTATTCATACTAGGATATCTTTAATTAGGAATCTTGCCAATTGCATTTAGAATGTAACATGCTTTTTCAAAAATTAGTATACACTCATCTGTTTTATAAAGTCAGAAATACCTTTGTGTGTACTGGGGAAATTAGTGGTCTTGTATGTCCATTTCATAGCGGTAATAAAATAAGCATCACCCTGTGCCCACTATTTTGATGCTTAAAATCTAGGAAGGGACAAATTAACATCATGGTTATTTAAGAGCATTATATAAGAAAGACATCTATACAAGTATCAGAAACAAACAGTACCAAATGTTAGAAATCATATATATGAAGTCCAGTAATGAAAGGATGGCATTTTGTGGGTTACTGGAACCCATTTTTTTTTTTTTTTTTTTTTTCCCCCCTGGTACGCGGGCCTCTCACTGTTGTGACCTCTCCTGTTGCGGAGCACAGGCTCTGGATGTGCAGGCTCAGCGGCCATGGCTCATGGGCCCAGCCTCTCCGCGGCATGTGGGATCTTCCTGGACTGGGGCACGAACCCATGTCCCCTGCATCGGCAGGTGGACTCTCAACCACTGCGCCACCAGGGAAGCCCCTGGAACCCATTTTTAACTAAAATTTTGTAAGGATACCTATGCCAACAATCTCAGGGAAATTTCTGTCATTAATAAATTGTTAAAAATAGTTTTAAAAACGTTCATAAAATAGATTGTCACCTAAATTATTTTAGTGGATGAACAAACTGAAACATGGTTATTTTTTAAGGGTACTTCTCAGCAAGGTATCTGGAACTTAGGAACTGATACCAATTAGGAGTAATGTTACCCACAGAAAAAGGCCTTAAATATCTTCTTGGGTTTGCTGCATGGTTCCAGGTTGTTACTCTGGGGCTGGCTTCAGTTTCAGGGTTAATTCTAAATGGAAAGGGATGTTGGTTAAGCATCCAGCCCTTATAGATACTGTCCTCTAACTTTCCTTCACTTTCTTAAAGATGTCTAACCCTTCTCTAGGTTTATTCTCAGACACCAGAACCATTAAAATAAAGGAAGATAAAAGGACAGTTTAACTTTTAATCAACTCTATAGAGATATATATCTTTAAATTTCCATTTCTCTTCCTTTGAATAAAGAAAAATTTTACTGCTTTTTATTTTAAAGTAAGTCACAGTCTCAAAGTTAAAAATCATTTGTTTCCTTTGGTTTTTGAAAGGTGGCACTTTTTACTGATAGCTACATTATACTTCCTCCTTGATAGTACTTAGGTAATTATTACTTTGTTTCACTTCGATTAAAATACAATCCAGTAATCACTACTGAGACAAGTATAGCTAATAAGTAGTTTCCTCTCAAGTAGGAATGGGGTCTGGAATTTAACAGCACCAAAACAAGCATTTTAGCTGGCTGCAGAGCCTTCCTTAAGTTTGCAAAGAGAAGGAAAAGCTAACACTGAATGCCTACCACAGGCTAGGCACTGTGCATTACCTTGTAATCCTCACAACACAACTGTGAAATATAGATGTTATTAATCTGCTCTCTAGACCAGGAAATAGTAAAGGGGCAGAGCTAGAATTTACATCCAAGTCTTTTCTTACTCTAAAACCCACACTATTCTCTGTAGCACCCTGCCTCCCACGTGTAAACCCAGAAATGCTGTTGCCTGGGTTGTTACTGTGCCTATTTACTTTGATTATTCTTTGAACTTTTTATTATGGAAAATTTCAAATATATACAGAAAGAGAATTGTTTAATGAACCTGAGTGTACCAGTCACCCAGCTTCAACAGTTCAATCTTGCTTCTTCTCTACTGCCCTACCCCCCACCCCGACCTTGACTATTTTAAAGCAGATCTCAGCTATATCAGTTCCTCTGTAAGTATTTTGGGCTGTATTGTTGAAAGATAAGGACTCTTTTTTTTTTTTTGACATGCTCATAACACCATGAAAAACTTAACAATAATTCCTTAATATCATCAAATATCCAGTCAGTTCCTTAATGACTTCTTATGGTACTTTAAAGAAAAGTCTTGGCCCTAAAATCATCTTTATAATCACCTTTAATTAATATATAAAGTTTCTGAATTAAGAGGTTAAGTGATTTGATGAGGTTCTCTGCTTTATCAGTGCTGGGACCAAAGATTACTACTCAGGTCATTAGTCTCCTTTCCTGTATCTTATTAGATTGGGTGTCCTCTTTGTACTTTTTCATCACATGATCCCCTTGGAGAAACTTTAAAAAATGCTACACTATCCATACTGACCCCTCTTAAGATTTTTAGCAGGAAAACTAGCAGGAAGGGAGTGGGTGGCAGTTGGAGATGACATAGGAAACCGTGAACACCAGAAGTGAGGATACTACAGAGGACGTGGAATAAGGATGAAGAATTTTAAAAATTGCTTTGGGCGATGAGAATGCCAGTTTTCAATATTGCCTTAGGTTCCTTCTGGTTGATTATTCAACAGGTATTAATTGAGCAACTATTGCGGGGCCAGGCACAGTTCCAGATACTGAGAGTAAATCAGCAAGCAAACCAAAGATTCCCGTTCTCCTGGAGTTTACTGCTGGTGGGTGTAGTTATCACCAGATGATGACAGAGCTATTCTACTTGCAGCTATTGTGATGCTTCCTTGATGAGAAAACTCTGTTTCTTGCCATAATGGTTCATACTGTAAAGGTTTTAAAATCTGAGAAGCAAATCTGTTTTTCTGATTTAAAGGTGCCAGTGATGATGCAGTTAGCTGTTCAGTGATGCTGGAAGTCCTTCGTGTCTTGTCAACATCTTCAGAAGCCTTACATCATGCTGTCATATTTCTCTTTAATGGTGCTGAGGAAAATGTCTTGCAAGTGAGATTTTACTGTTTTAAAGACTAGGCTTGAGTAATAATGGTAATGAGAATAATAATAATAACAATAGCTAACATCTATGCATTTTGATTATTCATTCGAGTAGTATCATAAAATGACATGCAAAAGAGATACTGTACTGGGCTGTACTTTAAAAAAATCTACAGCCACTTATGTATACATGTTTAATATTTGAAAACTCAACTTAGATCGTCTTGTCAGTGTTTTTTTCATAAAAGGGCTCTGTGATGGCATAATTTTTCACCTCAGGTTTTCTAGAGTTTCAGAGATGTTTTGAGGCAGGCACACGGCATGAATGCCCAACCACAGGGATAGCGCCTTCCCTTCTATTGTTTTGCACAGGCTCACACTTACTAAAGATGTTGTTTGGCTCCACTCATGGAAATCAGGCTGCCTTCTGTGAAGAGTGACTTTCTGCTGAGCAAACTGCACATGGCCATTAGGCAGAGAGAGACACACAGATAGATGTCTTTAGATCCTGCCTTTGAAAAATATGATTGTTTTTTTTTTATTCTTCCCCTCATCAACATAGACGTCCTTAAAAAAAGCAAAATAAAGACTTTAATAGTATAAGATTGTTTAACTGATATCTGTTTTCTTTCCTTCTCATTCAGGCCAGTCATGGTTTTATTACCCAGCACCCGTGGGCCAGCTTGATTCGTGCATTTATTAACCTGGAGGCCGCGGGTGTAGGAGGGAAAGAACTTGTATTCCAAACAGGTGTGTGAGGCTGTACGTTGTATATTTTAATGCTATTTTTGTTTTTTATAAAATGGAAGTTTTTTGAATGTAAATAATCTAATGAAATGAACATTCTTTTAAAATCATGAGACAGTTTTAGCTTGTCTTTTTGAAGTTTTTAACAAAATAATATTAATGTTAATGTCATAAAAATCCAGTAATATGAATCAGAGTTCAAAGCTCAGATTTGTTTGGTTAGGGCATACTAAAATCTGATGTTGGTCGGTTCATGCCATTTTCCTGCTCTATTAGAAATTTGGGTAATGTATTTTAGCCAGAGATGTAGCATTTGCTAGAAGCTTAATAATGAGGAGTATTTTGAGGTATTAGGTGGGCTAGGGGAAGTGAGGAAGGTGATATGGGAACTTGTTTTTTATTTTTTAGCACCCTTCACAGACATGATATTGCTTAAGTTATAGAGATATGCTAAGTATGTCTTCATAACCTAAACAGTACCACATTTTAATATTCTCCATCCAACTTACTTTAGACTTTTACCACTCAAAATGAATGTGTATTTTAACTTCACCCAAACCTATGAGCATCTCAAGGTTATGAGGTCAGAAGCAAGGTTCTCCCTTCTTTTCACCTCAAACCTTTCTGTTTACTCTTCATCTGAATAATGAAAAGAAGCTGGTACCTAATATCTATAGGGGTCGGTGAATGCAACACTATTATCCATTTTCCTCTAATTCTTGGATGTCCGTCAGGGTAAGAGGAACACTTGATATAACAACCACCAGATCAAAAAGCAGCAAGAGAACATTCTGTAAGCAAAGAGGACACTGTGTCTTTCTTTTCTCTGGTGAAAATACTAGGGCTGCACATGGGCAGGAGTGTGTCTTTGTATATTTTCCCTACTGGAAGCGTACTATAATTTAAGTACCTTCACATCCATACTTTTTAATTTGTTATCACTGGACCCTGCCCCTGTACTTCTAGGACCCAAAGAAGAACCAGTCTAAGGTTTAGTGTGTGCCTTTCCTGAATTTTTCTGTGCATATTTATTAATGCATACATATTCTGTGTGTATATATTAATATATCTTTCGTACATATAATCCAGAGAGGTTAAAACACATTTACCTAACTCCTGGGTATACATTCAAAAACAAAAACAGACAGAGACATTAATTTGAATAGTTACATGCACTGCAATGTTCCTAGCAGCATTATTTACAATTGCCAAGATATGGAAGCAACCTAAGTGTCCATCGACAGGTGAATGGATAGTGTGTGTGTGTACACAATGGAACACTCCTCAGCCATGAAAAAGAATGAAATTTTGCCATTTGCAGCAATGTGAATGGACTTGGAGGGCATTATGCTAAGTGAAATCAGTCAGAGAAAGACAAATACTGTATATCACTTATATGTGGAATCTAAAAAATACAACAGACTAGTAAATATAACAAAAAAGAGGCAGACTCACAGATATAGAGCACAAACTAGTGGTTACCAGGGAGGAGGGGAGGGGCACTATAGGGGTAGGGGAGTAGGAGGTACAAACTATTGGGTGTAAGACAGGCTCAAGGATGTGTTGTGCAACATGGGGAATATAGCCAATATTTTGTAATAACTTTAAATGGAAAGTAACCTTTAAAAATTGCGTTTAAAAAAAAATACTTACCTAGGGTTAGCAAGGGCTAGACCCAAGTCATTTCATTTATTTATTTACATTTATTGAGTACTCATTTATGCTAGGTCTAATTTACAGTCCCTGCTATTTTTACTAAATGCGGACAGTTAGACATAAAAATTCTACAGTTTACATTTTAGATATAATTGCATTATTTGGAAGGATATAAACAAACTGTTAATAACAGTCACTACTGGATGGTGGGCATTGCTGTCAGAGCTGTGGTGGGTGTGACTAGAGTGGAGGATGGGGCAAAATGTGAAAAGCCAATTTGAACTCTCCACTGCTTCATAAACTTACAATCAGAATTGCCATTACAGCTTTACTGATACTCTTTATAGTTTTCTGTATTGTTTAAATTTTTTGCATTTCATATGATTACTTTAATAATAAAAACAGACTTGTTACTACTTAGCAATATATATACAATTTAAATGTTTTACTCATTCTAAAATCCTCGTATTTCAAAATTAAGTTTTTTCTAGAGGGGCATCCTACAAATATTTGTAAAGAATGTTTCTCCCCTTTCTTTGAGTCTTTGTATGCTGTTTTCCCTCTAGGTTTTGGTAGCTTATTCTTGTGGCTAAACTGTATACCTGAAAGCTTTCTGGGCACTTTCTGACAGTCTAATACCTTTCCCAGTATTTCTCTCACTTCCAGATGCCCTTCCTACAAAAAACTAGCTTTCTTGTGGGGATTGCTTTCAGAAAGCTAGTTAGTGTTGCTTCCATGTCTGAAGAGGGAGGATGAGGCCTCCTGGGTCTGGAGTCCTGGGGAGCTCTGCCAGACCACCCTGTCCTCAGCTTCTGCAACAGGCGCTTTTATCCTACACAGTAGCGCTTGTCCTGCCCTGGGAACGTTTCCGTTAAAACAGTTTGTCCTCTCTAGTGCTCCATTGTCACTTCAGAGAGACATTCGTTTGGGGAGTTTTTAGTGACTAGAATAATCATTACTACCTAATTTTTTTAAAAATTTGTTTTATTTATTTATTTTCGGCTGCATTGGGTCTTCGTTGCTGCGCATGGGCTTTCTCTAGGTGCCGTGACTGGGGGCTACTCTTCATTGTGGTGCACGGGCTTCTCATCGCGGTGGCTTCTCTTGTTGCGGAGCGCGGGTTCTAGGCACGCGGGTTTCAGTAGTTGTGGCACACGGGCTCAGTAGTTGTGGCACACGGGCTCAGTAGTTGTGGCTCGCGGGCTCTAGAGCGCAGGCTCAGTAGCTGTGGCGCACGGGCTTAGTTGCTCCGTGGCATGTGGGATCTTCCCGGACCTGGGCTCGAACCTGTGTCCCCTGCATTGGCAGGCAGATTCTCAACCACTGCGCCACTAGGGAAGCCCCTTAGAGTATTTTTTGAGGTTCATCCATGTTGTAGCATGTATCGGTACTTCATTCTTTTTCTTTTTTTTTTTCCCACCACGCGGCTTGCGGGATCTTAGTTCCCTCCAGGAACTGAACCCGAGCCCTTGGCAGTGGAAGCGCAGAGTCCTGATCACTGAACTGCCAGGGATTCCCAAGTACTTCATTCTTTTTTATGGCTAGATTATATTACATTGTATGGATATCCTGCATTTCATTGATCCATTCATCAGCTGATGGACATCTGGATTGTTTCCACTTTTAGGCTATTATGAATAATGCCACTATGAGCATTTGTGTGTAAGTCTTTGTGTGGACATATAGTTTAATTTCTTTTGGGTGGATTCCTAAGAATGGAATTCCTGGGTCATATGGTAAATTTATGTTTTAACTTTTTAAGAAACTGCTAAACCAAATAAGTTTTATTTTAGAAGAAATGTAAATTCAGATAACAGTAAGAATTTTTTTAATACTAGATTTTCAAAAAGTAAGTAGAATGATAATGCCCAGTTCTGATGAATACAGAGGAACAGGCATTTTCAAACACTATTGGTGGAAGTATAGATTGGTGCAGTTTTGGGGCAGTTTGGCCATATGTATCACTTTAAAAAATGTACAGACCCTTCTGTCCAGCAGGTCCACTTGCAGGAATTTATCCTGTAGAAATAGTTGCACATAGACGCATAGGTCTAAGTACTGCATAATCTTCTCAGCTTTTTTTTAATAAGAATGAAAAACTGAAAACACCTTCCACGTCCATGCATAAGGGACTGGTTATATTAGTGTTGAGTTAATAAACATCTTACTTGGCTTCCATAATAATATTCTCTGCTCTCAGTCTCCTTTTTTAGTTCCTCCTTTTTTTGTTTATTCTGGGCATTGATGCTCCCAACTAAAGTTAGAAGAAAGCAGAGCAGAGGGAATGATGCTGTGTGTGAGTTGGTTCTGGACTTCCAGGGAACTTTGACTTTTCATTGTTGACATTGCGATCTGCCTCCCCTCAATATCACACATGCTCATGCCCTTTGCTTTAAGAAAGATGGGATGCATTCTTGAAGAAGAAATGGGTACACAGGAAACTGGAAGCATCATGGGATTTAGATGATGGCAGGAGAAAGACTGTAAGGTGAAAATGTTTCTGTGTGTGCCTCCCACCTTCCTCTGTGAGATAATTAAGATAAGAGCTTTCTGGGGGAGGCAGGATAGGTGGTGATTAAGAGCACAGCCTCTGTGTTCTGCTGACCCAAGTTCCAATCTCAGCTGTAGCATTGCAACCTTGGAGCTCCATGCTTCAGCTCCTCATCAGTAAAACTGGGATAATATAGGATTAATAACCAGTGCGTAGAATCCTCAAGTCTGTAATTTCTTGTTTAAGAGCTGCCTTTGCCCTGTTTATATCACAGAGAGTATCTTACTTAGTAGTTCATCTGCCTTCCCCATCCCAGTCTCCCCAGTCTTCCCTTTTTCACCAACACTTGACCTGTCTGTGACCTGTAGGCCTCAGTGGACAATCAGTGAGAGGATGGAGTAGGGATGAAGCACTACTGTGCAGCAGTGTGATCTGAAAGGGGTCAAAGGCCAGGTCGTGGCTATTCAAAACCCTTTCCTACTGATGGAGCTTACATTTTTCTCAAATATTTTTTATGGTACAATGCATAAAGTGAACTTAAACTTGATGATATCCTTAGGTGTCTTTATTTCATCTTTTATTATAAACTAAGAAAAGTACACAGCTCTGAGAGTGCTCAGCTTAATGAATTTTTACAGACTAAGTCATGTAACTAGAACCCAGCTCAAGATTGAGAGTATTGTGAGTACTCCAGAAGCCTGAAGCCTCCTCTGTGTCCCTTCTCAGTCTTCTTTCCCCAAGATTACCCCATTCTAACTTATGCCTTGATAGATTTAATCTTGCTTGTGTTTGAACTTTCTGTAAATTGACTCACACGCTATGTTTTCTTTTGTGTATGGCCTTTTTTTTACTCAATATTATGTCTGTAAGATTCCTCTATGTTGTGTTTAGTTCATTCTTTTTCATTGCTGAATAATATTCCATTGACAAGGATATCCATTCTACTAGTGATGTTAGGTTGCTTCTAGGCTTTGGCTCTTATGATTGGTTTTAGGAACATTCTTATGAGTGTCTTTAGCACACATGTTTGTGTATGCACGTTTCTGAGTGGAACTACTGAGTCATAAGGTGTGTGTAATTTCAACTTTGGTAGATAACTTTTGGTAGATGTATGCCATACTTGGATGCAAAAATCCTAAATAAAATATTATTAACACTGGTCCTGAATCCAGCAATATATGTGTAGTTATGTGTATGTGTATATGTGTACATATATATACATACAAAAAAGATAATGCTTTCCAACCAAGTTGAGCTTATTTCAGGAATACAAGATTTTTTAAGTTTCAGGTGTACAACATAGTGACTCAATGTGTATATATTACAAAATGATCATCAGTAAGTCTAGTTAACACTCATCACCATAAAGTTGCAAATTTTTTTTCTTATGCTGAGAACTTTTAAGACCTGTTCTCTTAGCAACTTTCAAGTATACAAGACAGTATTATTAACTTAATCACCATGCTGTACATACACTACATCCTCATGACTTATTTATTTTATAACTGGAAGTTTGTACTTTTTGACCACCTTCACCCATTTCACCCATCTCCCAACCTCCCCATCTCTGGCAACCACCAGCCTGTTCTCTGTATCTATGAAGTCCTCTTTTTTTTTTTTTTTGGTCAAGATTCCACATATAAGTGAGATTGTATGGTATTTTTCTATCTCTGTCTGGCTTATTTCACTTAGGATAGGCTGAATAATATTCCATTGTGTGCGTGTGTGTATACACACACACACAAACATTTTCTTTATCCGTTCATCCATTGATGACACGGTTGCTTCCATGTCTTGGCTATTGTAAATAATGCTGCAGTGAACATGGGGGTGCAGATATCTTTCTGAGTTAGATTTTTTTTGGATAAATACCTACAAGTGGAATCATACAGTAGGTCTATTTTTAAATTTTTTGAGGAACATCAGTACTGTTTTTCATAGTGGCTGCACCAATTTACTTTCCCACCAAATTCACAAGGGTTGCCTTTTTTCCACGTCCTCACCAACACTTACACTTCTTGTCTTTTTGGTAATAGCCATTCTGACAGGTATGAGATGATATCTCACTGTGGTTTTGATTTGCATATCCCTGATGATTAGTGATGTTGAGCACCTTTCAGGGACCTCTTGGCCATCTGTTTGTCGTCTTTGGAAAAAATGTCTATTCAGGTTGTCTGTCCATGTTTCAATCAGATTGTTTGGGGGGTTTTTTGCTCTTGATTTGTATGAATTCTTTATATTTTAGATATTAACCCCTTATCAGAAATGTGATTTGAAAATATTTTCTCTCATTCAGTACACTGCCTTTTTTATTTTGTTGATGGTTTCCTTTGCTGCGCAGAGGCTTTTTAGTTTGAAGTAGTCCCATTTGTTTGTTTTTTGCTTTTGTTGCCTTTGCTTTTGGTGTCAAAACCAAAGAATCATCACCAGGACCAGTGTCAAGGAGCTTACTGCCTATGGTTTCTCCTTGGAATTATATGATTTCAGTCTTTTAAAGTTTATTTATTTATTTATTCTGGCCACATGGCTTGCGGGATCTTAGTTCCCCAACCAGGGATCGAACCCGCCACCCCTGCATTGGAAGCTCGGAGTCTTAACTACTGGACCGCCAGGGAAGTCCCTGATTTCAGTCTTATATGTTCAAGTCTTCAACTCATTTTGAGTTAATTTTTGTGTATGGTGTAAGATAGTGGTCCCTTTCCATTATTTTGCTTGTGGCAGTTCAGTTTTCCCAATATCATTTATTTGAAAAGACTGTCCCTCACCAATTGTGTATTCTTGGCTCTTTTGTTGTAAATTAGTTGACCATATATATGTGAGTTTACTTCTGAACTCTATTCTGTTCCATTGATCTGTTTCTTTTTTTATGCCAGTATTATACTGTTTTCATTACTAGCGCTTTGTAATATAGTTTGCAATCAGGAAGTGTGATGTCTCTAGCTTTGTTCTTCTTGCTTAAAGTCGCTTTGGCTATTTGGGGTCTTTTGTGGTTTCATACAAATTTTAGGATTGTTTGTTCTATTTCTGTGAAAAATGCCATTGGAATTTTGGTAGGGATTGCATTGAATCTCTAGATGCTTTGTGTGGCACGGACATTTTAACAATATTAATTTTTCCAGTCTGTGAGCACACAGTTTCTTCCATTTATTTGTGTTATCTTCAATTTCTTTCATCAGTGTCTTAAAGTTTTCAGTGTACATTTCTTTCACCTCCTTAGTTAAATTTATTCCTTGGTATTTTATGCTTTTTGATGCAATTGGATATGGGATTATTTTCTTAATTTCTCTTTCTGATAGTTCATTATTAGTGTATAGAAATGCAAATGATTTTGTGGAATGATTTTACATCCTGCAGTTTTACTAATGGTAAATGAAGATGGCTTAATATTTGAGTCACTCCATGTAGTTCACCACATTATCAGAGTAAGGGAGAAAAACCATCTCAATTGATAATCTCAGCATAATCATCTCAGTAGATAAAGAGCAAGGATATGTTCCTTCAATAACAGTACATTTATCACACTCAAAAAGTGTGACATTAATATAAAACTGTTAGGGCTTCCCTGGTGGCGCAGTGGTTGAGAGTCCACCTGCCGATGCAGGGGATACGGGTTCGTGCCCTGGTCCGGGAAGATCCCACATGCCGCGCAGCGGCTGGGCCCGTGAGCCATGGCCGCTGAGCCTGCGCGTCCAGAGCCTGTGCTCTGCAATGGGAGAGGCCACAACAGCGAGAGGCCCGCGTACTGCAAAAAAAAAAAAACCCAAAAAAACAAACTGTTAGTGAATAAACAGTACATATTCAGATTTCTATTGTTCTGATAACATCCTTTGTTTTGTTTTTTAGTCTGAGTTCCAATCCAGGATCAAATGTCAGATGTATTTTGATACATCACAGTCATTATATAACACGCACATAAAAAATATCAGTGTGAACTTAATTATTATAAAGTGAATACCCTTCTAACCCCCACGTGTGAAAGAGGATAGACTTTTTTTTTTTTTTGCGGTATGCGGGCCTCTCCCTGTTGTGGCCTCTCCCGTTGCAGAGCACAGGCTCCGGACGTGCAGGCTCAGCGGCCATGGCTCACGGGCCCAGCCGCTCCACGGCATGTGGCATCTTCCCGGACCGGGGCACGAACCCGTGTCCCCTGCATCGGCAGGAGGACTCTCAACCACTGCGCCACCAGGGGAGCCCGAGGATAGACTCTTGCTACACCCTCCCAGAAGTTTTCCACCTGCCCCTTCACAAATACAACTCCCTCCCTCTCATCTAAAGTTAGCCATTATTCTAATTTTTATGATCATTACTTTCTTTCCTTTATAGTTTAGCTTTACCTGTTTTTCAATGTGGTTTTAATATTTTAATCATAAAACTTTATTAATATCTAATTGTAATAGTAATAATATTTTAATATTTTAACATGATATGGTTTGATAATCTTCCCCACCATCATTTTTCTTTTTCCTTTTACATTTGTGTTCTTCTCAGTGCATCACATCAGAAGCATGTAATGTGTGTCTGATTACTGACGGTGTTAACCTTCTATCACTTGATTATATTTGCCAGGTTTTTGTACTTTGTAAAGTTACACCTTTGTAATAAATAGTTTGAAGCTGTGTAGATATCCTGTTTCTTGTGAAACTTTGATCCTAGTTTTAGCAGTCATTGATGATTCTTGCCCCAAAGCATTTTTACTATAATGTTAGCCAGATGCTGTTTTCTGGGTCTGTCATTCCGTCTGTAGTTAATAGTTGGAGTTCGCTAGAAGGAAGGCTTTCTCTTCTCTCTTGTGTGTATTTATTTCAGTGTTTCATGTATGTTTTATTTTATGGATTTTATATTCTGTTATAATCATTTTGATGCATGAATTGTTCCAGTTTAGGCCAGTGGCAGCCCCTTCAGCTGGTGCCTGTCTCTTTGACATGTCTCTGACATGTTTGTTTGAGCACCTTCTTACTTTCTGGCACAAGATGATCCCACTTATCAGTATTTTCCTGGGCTCAGATCTGGAATTGGGCATGTCTCTAGGGAGAACTGGTTCTTTTAGTGGATAATTGTATTCAGAAGCAAAGATCTTGGTGCTGAGTAGGTTTTTTTAAAAATATTTATCCTATTTGGGGTTTGTAGGGCTTTTTGAATTCATAGCTTGGTATTTAAGTTTTGGGAAATTATTGGCCTTTACCTCTTTAAACATTGCTTCTACTCCATTCTTTCTCCTCTTCCTCTGAGATTCCAGTTACTCATGTTAGACCTTTTCACTGTATCCCATATGTATTATAAGCATTTCTATGTTTTCCATCCCTGTTTCCTTCTGTGCTTTAATTCTCTGGATCTATATTTTTTTCTTCGGTTGTGTTTAACTTTGTATTAAACTATATATGTATTAAAATTCTTAACATCAATTATTATGCTTTTCGGTTCTAGGGTTTCCATTTGACTATGTCTCTCACTCTCTCTTTGTTAATAGGTTGTAGTTGTCTAGTGAAATTCTTGCTATCATCTGTGTTTTTGAATAATTAATAGTATTTATTTTAAAATCCATGCCTGGTAACTCCAGTCTCTGGGTCACTTGGGTGTCTGGTTCTGTAGTGTTTCTCCACCCCTTCCCTCCCCCACCGTTTATGGTTATTTTTTTCTGTAGGAAAGCAAATTGATTATCTGTTTATAAAGTTATAAAAATGTTAATATTCTTAGATTTCCTGAAATACAGTTACTTGATCTGTCTACAGCAGACAACTTTTTGGTAAATTTAGTTGTAATATACAACCCTTGAATCTCAGTGGATTACAATAGCAAAGGCTTATTTGTTGCTTGCATTACATTCTGGTTCCTGAGTAACTGCAGCTACATCCCATGGTTATTATGTTGCACGTGTCTTATTCATTCTGAGACCTAGGCTGAAGGAGAAGCCCTCATCAGGGATGTTTTAATCTCAGGGCCAAAGTTAATGGGAGAGATGGACCATGTGATGGTTCTTCAGAGTCTTGTCAGTTGAAGTTCATTTCTCTCCCATTCACAATCAATTGACTGAAGCAATTTATGTATGTGCTACTTCCCCAGGGAGGCATTATAAGTTATATGGGAGGGAGGAGTGAATAATTGGGAACAGTAATACAATTTATCTTGCTATCCTAAAGAAAAAACTCCCACATTTGAAGAAAGCTGTATGTACATGAAGATGTTAATGCAGAATTATTAACAATGATAAAAATTTATAGTAGTAAGGAACTTTATGATATATTCAGTGATTATGCAGTTCTTAAAATGATCATTGTAATATCTAGCAACATAGGAAAATGCATTTAGTACACTGTTAAGTGAAAGAGCAATGTAGAGAGTATATATACCCTATCAGTACAGCTATGTACACACAGTCATACATTTGTAAGAAAATAGAAAAATGATGATAGTTATCTTAGTGGTTTTTCATTTTTAAACTTAAAGTTTTTATAGTGCTGTTATTTTTTATTATTTTTTTTTTGGCGGTATGCGGGCCTCTTACTGTTGTGGCGTCTCCCATTGCGGAGCACAGGCTCCGGACACACGGGCTCAGCGGCCATGGCTCACGGCCCAGCCACTCCATGGCATGTGGGATCTTCCCGGACCGGGGCCCGAATCCGTGTTCCCTGCATCGGCAGGCAGACTCTCAGCCACTGCGCCACCAGGGAAGCCCTAGTGCTGTTATTTTATAATTGAAAGCAATTTTGTTTTCTTAAAGGTTATTTTTCATTCTAAAAAGTCATACACTTTTATCAAAGAAATGTTGGAAAATACAGAAAATAGGATTAAAAAAAACAAACTCTTGACCTATCTCCCCAAATCACCACAGTAACTATTTCAGGTGTGTTTAAAAAATTACTATATTAAAAATATTTACCAGATTAACCTTGTATTATGTTGTCATGTTTCATTTCAGGTCCTGAAAATCCTTGGTTGGTCCAAGCTTATGTTTCAGCAGCTAAACACCCTTTTGCTTCCGTGGTGGCTCAGGAGGTTTTCCAGAGTGGAATCATTCCTTCAGATACTGACTTTCGTATCTACAGGGATTTTGGGAACATTCCAGGTATTCTGTCAGTCGTTACGGGCTTTTTTGTGACAATGATTAATCAAAAACAAGTTTTACATTTTGGAAGTTTGTGAGTGAGCAGCATTTTCTGAGAGCAAATTCTCTATGTGAAAACTGCATATTTTGACTTACTGAAAGAGAGACCCTGATAGTTTCTTTTTCTTTTAAACTCCAGTCTAAGTTAAATGCTTCCCTTTTCTAGAACATGTCATCTTGGCCCACAGTGTGACAGAACAGGGGAGAACTGGTTAGCACTTCATTCCCCAAAGATGGTAATAGATCCTTCAGGGGTCTTTTTCATTGTTATCTTGCTGTGCCAACTGCCCTGGGGGCTTGTACAGCTTATTTGAAGTTAAAATTTGGGTCTGGCCTGGCAAGGATGTCGATGGCAAAGTTTTGATGACCTCCCGTGCTCAATATTCCTACCCCTTGCTGTGTGAATTGTAATGCCCCAGTCATTATGTATTGAATTATGTACCATAACTATTGGTTCTGTGAGAATTTGGAAGAGAATTTACATCATGCATTCATGAATGTGACAAAGCAATCATGTCACTGCTTTGATGTTTTGTCTTTCAGGAATTTAATACATTAAACAAATGGGCCTAAAGTAAGGTTAATCTTTAAAATGACTTTTTTTTTTTTCTGTATGTCTTAGGAATAGACTTAGCTTTTATTGAGAATGGATACATTTATCACACCAAGTATGACACAGCGGACAGAATTCTAACAGATTCCATTCAGCGAGCAGGTTGGTATTCTAATTTAGACTTTTTTTTGCAGTACACGGGCCTCTCACTGTTGTGGCTTCTCCCGTTGTAGAGCACAGGCTCCGGACGCGCAGGCTCAGTGGCCATGGCTCACGGGCCTAGCCGCTCTGCGGCATATGGGATCTTCCCGAACTGGGGCACGAACCCGCGTCCCCTGCATCGGCAGGCGGACTCTCAACCACTGTGCCACCAGGGAAGCCCCTAATTTAGACTTTTGATATTAAGATGGAATACAATGGATGACCTGTAAACCTATAAATATTCTGTGTCTTGTGCATTAGAGAGGCAGTGTATGGTGTAAATGAGGTGGGGCTTTGGAGTTAGATGAGGCTTTGAATTTTAGCCTTGAAATCTAGTTTAGCAGTTAAGAACATAAGACTATTCATTATGAGGAATTTGAAAGGGTGTTGACCCAGGGTTATGGTCGGATTGCTGAGTGATGAGCCTGTAGCCAAAATGGAAGCTATACGTTGCAAGTGGCACAAGCACATCTTTGGGCAACTTGCCGAGGTCTGGAAAAGTTACATTGATCCAAGGTTGAGTGGTGAGGGCCAGTGAGTGGGTTATAGGACAGGTGTCAGGACAAGGGGCAAGGGAGTTAAAGTGTTTTCCAGAGAGATCCATAGTAGTCAGGGGAGGTGAGTCTGTTGCTGAGCCTTAAAAAGAGTTGGTGGGATTTGGCACAGTGGAAAAGAGAGGATGTCCCAAGTAAGAGCACAGCACGAGTAGGGTGTGTTTGTGTATGAGGGGCTGTTGGTGAGTAGATTGTCAGAGAATGGAGGTTGCATTTTCAGAAATAGAGGGAAATGAGGTATAAGTGTATAGGGTAGAGAAAATTGTAGAAAGCTTTAAAAATCAGCAAGAAGACGCTGTAGGAATAAGGACTCATTAAAGGCCTGAGTACACGAATGAATGATGGTTTAAAATGCTGTCAGTCTGGTGATGCAGTGTGGAGTGGATGGTGGAGACGGGGAGAGAGCCAAGAGTCAGGGCTGTTCCAACAGTAATTTTCGTGTGGAATAGTAAGGGACATAGACTGGGGTGTTGACCAAAGATAGAAATGAAAGCAAGGGGATAGAAAATTAGGTATATTTTGAATGTAAATTCAACAGAACTTGACAGATTAGATAAAAGGGGCAGCAAGGGGCAGCATCAGGCCTAGCTGGCTGTGGGAAAGATGATGCCATTGACCATTATGGGAACACGGGAAGGAGGCCCCCATCCAGAGCAGTCATGAAGAGGGGAAGGGGACTGAAGTCTGTCAGATGTAAGACGGAGGGTGTCTGAACTGACCAGATGAAAATATAGATACACTGTTAGAGCTCATGACAGAACTGGATTTCTGGGTTTGGAAATTAAAGGCATAGAGAAAACCACAGAAGTATGGAGAATGGAAATGGTTTTTGGAAGAGGGAAGCAAAGGTAGAGGACTAAACTTGAGCTTTGAGGAAGACACATTCTAAGGTGTGACAGAGGAGCCAATGAAAGAAATCCCGCAGTAAGACAGAGGTGGTGTCTTCAGTGGAAAGAGAAAGTCAATGGGATGAGCAGCAGGAAGGAATGCCAATCATTCATGTCCTCTTGTAATTCTTCATTATTAAGTTCAAACTCGTTTAGTCATTGATTGATATAACAGATATTTGTGACGGCATCTGATGTGCCAGATTCTGCCTGATAATGGCTCTCCCGGCTCTCCAGTTTCATTGTTGAATACTCTCTCTACTCATTCCGGACTTTTTTTCCACCCTGTATTTGGAACTTGCCCTCCTCAGAGCCTTCATCTACACAGATGAACAGTCTCAGCCTGGACAGTCTCTCCCCCGATGTAGCTCCTGTCCATCCTTTAGCTGTAAATTTCACTTCCTCGAGTGCTTCCCTGACTTCTCAAACTCCACTCCATTAGTCTCCCGTGATATGTTTTTAGGGGACTCTCTCCTTCTTATTTCTTTTTTTAATTGGGATATCATTGAAATTCCTTATTCTTAACACACGTGTAATAACTTGTTTGGTGTTTGTGAGCTTCATGAGTTTCTTGGTTCCCCACTGAATTTTTGGTATCTAGAGCGGTGTCTGCTACATTAAGTATATATTAAATGAAGAAGGACTAAGAAACAGCCACTGGATTTGTCAACAGCGAGGGTAGAACTGATCAGGGAGTAGCTGTAATAAATAGAAGAGAAAGGATGAAGACCAGGTCACTGAGCTTTGAAGTGGAGAGGAAACAAGAGTAGGGGGCATGGACCTTATCTGAGATATTTAGTAAGAAAAGTGGGGGAGAGCAGTAGGATGGTAGAAAGCTATTTCTGTTCACAGTCTTTCTAGGTATTTTTTTACTCTTAACAGTGGATGGTTTATTCAACTTTGTTACCTTTCTTTTCTTTCTTTCTTTTTTTTTTTTTACTGATAGGTGACAATATTTTAGCAGTTCTTAAATATCTAGCTACATCTGATATGTTGGCTTCTTCTTCTAAGTATCAACATGGAAACATGGTCTTCTTTGATGTGCTTGGCCTGTTTGTCATTGCCTACCCCTCTCGTGTTGGCTTGATAATTAACTACATGGTGGTAATGGCTGTTGTTTTATACCTGGGAAAGAAATTATTGCAGCCCCAACATAAGAGTAAGTATTTTCCTTTAAAACTACTGTACTGGCACGGGTATGGAATTTGCCTGAAGTTTTTTAGTCACTTTGCTTATATCTTTCCAAGAAGTTAAAAATCTTAAGAAAAATAATATTTGATTTATACTGTTGTAAGAAATTTGTAAATGAGTATCAGGTTGATATGCTCATTATACTTTTAGTCATGGTGAAGCAGGCAATTTTTACGTACTTATGCACTTCATAGAAGTACCACAAAAGCTTGTGGAAAATGGTTTGTAAAGATTGACTTTTAGTGAAGAGTCCCATTAAAAAGTCTTGTCCACACTACAGACCAATAGCACACTGTTCTGGAATATAAATGAGCGTCTTCTGGTTAAATTGGTCTCCTTCTACTATGTTTTGTACTCTAAGTTGGTGTGTGCTGTTATCCGATAAAATATTTAGCAGCAATTTAAATACTCATTTATCACTGGTTATTTTCTCATGCTACTTCTATTCCTGTGTTAGCTTCTTTTAGTAAGATTTTACATGGAACTTTGCCTTCCATTTCTGCTGTTATTTCAATACACAAAGCATCCCAAAGGTGATGAAGATTAAGACGACCCACTTTTCTAGCCAGGAATATATCTGAACTGCTCCTGAAGACTTATCTCTTTGAGTCGTTTGTACGCACGGACTCTGAGTAGATGTCAATACTTGAATCTTATTCACTGATACTTTCCCTGTGTAGTGTTTAACAAACCTTACCCCTAGGAAATTTCAGTATTTTCAATTACAATGGTGAATTTTATTTTAATGTTTGCTCCTTTAATTCTACTAACTGGTTATGAAATTGATTTGATAAAGACGGTGATCTCTACTTTTTGTTTTCTTTCAATTAGCTGCTACCTACACAAAGGACTTCTTCTGTGGACTTGGCATCACTCTGATAAGCTGGTTTACTAGCTTGGTTACAGTTCTCATTATAGCAGTGTTCGTCTCTCTTATTGGACAGTCTCTCGCATGGTATAACCACTTCTACGTCTCCGTTTGTCTGTATGGAACTGCAGCTGTTGCCAAAATAATATTCATACATACCCTCGCAAAAAGATTTCATTATGTGGTAAGTGTTGGGCATATTTATTGATTTCTTTTTGCTGCCTTCTAGGATTGAAGACAAACTCAGGTGGGTGTTCCTTGTGATTGGCCTTCTGAGCTATCACAGATTGTTTGGCATGGCTATAGATAATTGACTCCCAGATCTGTGTTGACTTTCTGGAAGGCTTCTCAATCTGCAGGTAGCAGACTTCAAATGAGGTTATAAAGCTGCAAACAGTTTGCGGTGTTGGTGACAGCAAGGTGTGTTAGCATAGCCTTTTGCCTCTCCTGAGTCTGCGGTTTTTGTAACCATGCTCTTTAATCTACCAGCCTTCCTTGGGATCACCCAATTATTTATATTTGAATAGCTCTGTTTTCCACTGGACTGTAAGCTCCTTGAGGGCATGGATTGTTTTGTTCATTGTCCCCTGTGCTTAGGCCGTGTCTGAAACAGCACTAACACACAGTAAGTGTTTGCTGTGTGAATGAACGTTGCGCTTAAAACTGCGCTTAAAGTTTTCAGTTTCCTTCACTTTTTTTTTTTAACTTTTATGTTGTTGATGCAGATTCTGTCAGCATGCCTCTGTGGTCTGGGGGTTATACTGACATATTGCTAAGGAGAATAAGGGGAGGTACATAGGGTTCCAAAATGATTTATGCTGACTTAGAGAATATAGCCATATTGTTGTGGTTTCAACTGTATACCATTGTATTTTGTTTGGTAAAAACAAAATTAGGTATTAGGGTTATGAGATAATAGGACTAAAAATAAATTACAGTGAGAGAGCAAGCAGTGGTTTCTGATTTTCTAAGAGAGTTAAAGGGAAAATCTTTCTTAGTTCCGTCATTTTCAAGACGGCCAGTGTACACCTGTTTTTTCGGTTTGTACTGCTGGGGATTAGAATGGAGACATGGAAGACTATAATACAGCATCCTTTCACAAGGATGTCTTTGGTACCTGAACCTTGGTCTCAGTTTCAGTTCATGTTGGGATATGATCTGAGGAGCCCTTCTGTGTTTCGGGCCCTACTGAAGAAAGGTTCTTTGAGGTTAGCCATCTGTTTATGGTTGAGCCAATGCTTGTATCTTAGTGGCTTCTGTCTCCAAAAGAATGATACCATGGGGCTCAATTTCACATGCTTATTCTTAGTGCAATGGTATGTAATTAGTCAGAGCGTGGCTGACTGTCATTGATACGGCATTGGGGTGCAGTAGAGGGTAAGACAGAAATGCTTAGTAAAGTTCTACTTTGACTGATTTCAGTTGTCTGATTACAAAACTTCGGGCTGAAGGCACAATGTAAAGAATAGTGTGTTTTATTTTCATTTCACAAATGGTCTTTGAGTATCTAGTGGGCTTCCATGCTAAGGTCTGGTACAGAGATTCAGGACATAGTCTTTTTCTTTAAGGAGCTCACAGTTTCATTTGGGGATGAAATGATGGAGAAACCACAGGGGTTTCAGTACATTGGGACGAAGTGAAGTAGAGTGATATATTAACAGTGCTGTAGGAATATAGGGCCAGGAGAGATGAATTCTGTTTGTGGAAGTCAGGAAGGCTTCATGAAGGAGGTGGTGACATTTGAACTGGGTTTCTGAAGCCTGAGTAGAAGTGTGCCAGATAGAGAACAGGTTGATGGGCAAAGGTGGGAATGTACAAGATGCATTTGGCTCACAGTCAGTAAAAAGTTCAGTGTGGTGAAGATGAGGTTGATAAGATAATAACTGAGAAAGCAGGCCAGGGTGAAGTTGGAGCATGACCCTAAAAACCAGTGGGGCCACAATTTAAAATTTCTAAGCAGGATATTGAGTGTGAGAATTTGTATTTAGTAGGAACACACTGGTAACAGTGTACAGAATGGATTGGAAGGGGTAGAGGGATAATAGAGACGGGGAGAGGGGAACTAGATTTGAGGGATGTTTGGACTTGGGTACAATGTGGGAACAATGTAAAACATTTTCAGTTATTACAGTCTTCATTGTTGAGATCTTTGTTTTTAAATATCTGAGTGGAATTTGGCTTCAAATTGAATCCTAAGGATTATTTCATTCTTTTTAAAGACCATGACTCCTGATTAACAGTGTTGAACATCTAATTATTTAACGATGATAGCCTGTCTTTCATTGTCCAAAGGAGGTTTGTCAAGTGAACTTTAACTTGTTTTGAAAACATGTGACAAACTCTTTTGAGCTCTTGAATTAGGGACCCTTATAACAAACATGCCCTGGACTATACAGAAATGAGAAGGCAGAGGAGAGAGAAAAGCTTAAATATATCTATTTCCGTTTTGGTATTTCTGCACTAAAATTATAACTTTCATGTTTACATTAATAGAATCGCTGGTGCAGACGTTAAAATGTATTAAGTTCATATGGCAACTTTCTTCTGAAGAACTCAAGGTGCTGCACAGGAATCCTCAGACTTCAGAGCTCAAAAAATGTAGATCAAATTTTATAACGTGAAACCACCAGGAATCCAGGATGGGGGCAAAGTTGTGCTACAAGACCAGTTGGAGATAGAAAAGACTCAGGAATCGAGCAAAAACCCCCCATGGCTGTGTGCTCTAAAGGTCCTGCAGTTCTCAAGCTGTGCTGTTGGTGGCGCTGCAGCCGCCTTCACATAGGTCATTTCTCCAGTTTGCTTGACATTCCTTGTAAGTTGCATGAATAAAAGAGCTTACAGAGGTGAATGTTTTTAGGAGAGTCCTTTCTTCTATTTTAGAACATTTCCAAAGGTCTTTCAGCCCGGTGGAGGGAGAGCACAGATTATATACAAGTAATGATGTTTTTACCCCCATCTTGTTAAATTCCCCTTTCCTGTGCAGTAATTTATTACTTTATGATAGGAGGTAGCTTTGTCAGTGTTTACTTTAAAGTTTAAAGGATAGACCCTGCTCCAAACAAAATATAGCTTTTTGGAGCAGTGGAAGTTACACTACAATAGAAGATCTTTATGAATGGCCCATGAATGAGACGACCTGTATATTTTCTTTCTTTCAGAATGCCAGTGACCAGTATCTGGGAGAAGTATTTTTTGACGTCTCTCTGTTTGTGCACTGTGGGTTCCTTACAGCTCTCACTTACCAAGGGCTCTGCTCGGCATTTATTAGCGCTGTCTGGGTGGCATTCCCGTTGCTCACAAAGCTTTGCGTGCACAAGGACTTTAAGCGGCATGGTAGGGTATTTTTGGTTGTGATACAAATGGGAAATACCTTAAAATACATAAGATAAGGCTTCCAGGAACTATTTCCATATTTGATCCTTTTGGGTAGGCTTTCTAAATTGTTGCTGTTTGTTTTTTTTTTAACTTTCAGATCACACAGATTTTTATCTTACACCTTATACCTACCCCATCATTCTCATGTAAATGAGCACATGCTAATATATTACATACTTTGTTTTCTTATTTGTATTCTACCCTAAGTCAAAGTGTTTTATCTCACTAAGATAACATGTACCAAAAGGGCAAGAGTCAGAGCTAACCTAATTTCTGTTAGGTGCGAAGGTATACCAGGACTATGAAAAGCTGTTATCTCACTGGAGAATTTCAGAGATGTGTTTTCTTTCTCTTTTTCTGTAGGTGCCGGAGGAAAATTTATTGCCTTTTACCTTTTGGGGATGTTTATTCCTTATCTTTATGCATTGTACCTCATCTGGGCCGTATTTGAGATGTTTACCCCTATCCTTGGGAGGAGTGGTTCGGAAATTCCACCTGATGTCGTGCTGGCTTCTATTTTGGCTGGTTGTACAATGATTCTCTCATCCTATTTTGTAAGGAAAAAAAAATTTTTTTAAATTTCCTTCTTCATTTTATATATAAATACATGATGAGTTTTGCCATGCTAGATCCTGTGAAATAGTGTTGATTCTACTATTAAGCAAAAGAAATGGTGAATGACTCTGCATATTGTGGGTTCGGTATGGGCATAAAATGTAGAAGGGGGGGTGGTTGTTATTTTTGCTTCCTCATCCTCCCAAATCCTCTGATTATACTTCTTTTCAAATAGCTTTCAAACTACCTGAATTTGAATGTGTGGAACGAATACCAAGTGAGAAGTGGTAGAGATTGCTTGGTGGTGAATTTTTAGAGTGTGTTTTGAACTTACTAATTAGAGGCAAATGTTAATAAATACATGGTAGTTTCATTGGTGCTGTTAGAGCTAGTGAAGGAAGACTAATTCTGATGAGGAGTTTTCCCTTGTCGTTTACCTGCCTTGGTGCTGGCGCAGCCAAGGTCACTGATGAGTCTGTGTCCTTGAGTGACATACACTTACAACACCCAAACACGCCTTCCTTTACCAAGTAATGAATACATGTTACAGGCCTTGTCATTTTACTGTATCAGTGTTCTGCCCTCACTGGGCGAGTCCTACCTGTGCCATCCCTGCTTCTCCTCCCTGGGACTCTCCGGAGGGAAGAAAAGACATGATGTAGAGTTGACAACCAGACTGCCCTCTGTTAGAGCAAGCTCCAGGCAGAGTGCTGCCCTTGGCGTGGTGTCGGCACTCTCCAGGACTCAGGCCTGGCTGCTCTGTTTTGTGGCTCTTTTCATTGCAGTCCCTAAGAGTAAGAAGTATTTATTGAATACCTGTAGGTACACTCTGAGATTTGAGGCTAGGGTACCAAATAGAAAAAGTAGCTATGACTATTATAGCTCTTTCCTTCATGGAGAGAATAGTGAGCTTTTTCACACTGATATAGTAAAGGGCATCTCATGTGGGGACTAGGGTCTAGGGACAGCAGATACAAGTACCACGTGCGTCGTCAGTGCTGTCCATGCAAGTCCCTTAAATGGCAAATAAACAGCTGCATGTGTGACTGCGTATACAGCCCTGTAGAGTAATTCTTATGCACGCTATTGTTTGAGATCAGCTGTACTAGTTCTGAAAGAAATCTGAGCATTGCAGCCATCTTACTTTTAATATTATGATTTAGTCCTTACTGGTATTTGCAGGGATAGATGGAAAATTCTAAAATGTTCTTTGTTGCCTTCAGGGTTTACTTCTTTTGGTTTTAATATTAAGGCTTTAAATCCTCTGTATATCTTAATAGATGGTTTGCTGTTGTGAGGACTAAAGGAGATGTAGTTTCATCACATGTAGATTAGGTTGTAATCTAGAGTCAGCTGAGTTATGAACTGGACCCCCCCCCCCGCCCCTGCAGTGTATTTAAATCACAGTCAATGAATGAAAGCTACTGATGCTCATAAAAGATGATCAGAATGTGGGGCATTTCAGTTCTGTTCCATAGGGAAGGGGACAAAATGAACCCTGAAAACTTCACTGTGGAAATTGAAAATGACCCCAAAAGCATGGAAATCTTGGAAACCATAAGCAAGCAGATTAAAGTTTATTACCTTCTAAATTACTTTTGGAGAGTGGCTCTTGGAATACTTTAATGTTCATTATAATGTGAAATAACTCTGCTGCCCTTTGATGCTGTGGGTTATCATTCTCTTCGCTATTTTCTTACTTATGTGTAGCTGTGTTACAGATAGTGGCTTTTTACTAGAGTGAGACTTTTCTCCTTGGGTAATGGAGAATTGAACCACAATGCACACTTCAGAGAGCCTGTCTTTTAGTCCTTGGGGATTTATTAAATATATTTGCTAGGAAGCAATTAAATTGCTGTCAAATGATCGGTTAACAGGTTTCCTGGGGTTCCCCTGTGCTGGGGCCATCTTGGTTGTACTGATTAAATGAGACTGCTGGTAGGAGCGGGATCAGGAGGAGATTCTCAGAGAGAAACAGAGAAAGAGCCAGCGCACACGGGACACTTCATAGTCCCTTTTCATGCTTCTCTTCATTTTATTTCACACCCATTTCGGAACCTAGAGTGGTATCAGATGTAACATTTAAGACAAAAGACAGTAAAATGTGATACAGTGGGATCCAAACACACTGTCACTAGGCCGTTCTCTTCTTCCTTCTCTCCCACTCTCTGATCACCTTCTCATTTATCACCATTACCAAAGCTCTTCCAGAAGGTGGGTGGAAGAGGCAGAAGATGAGCCTCATGACCTGGAGAAGAGAAAAATATGGATGTGGAAACTGTAGCTTAACCTGAAGTTGTAGGACAACTTTGGGTAGCAACAGGGTTGAGAATGGCAGGAACCACAGCATTATGACAGGGAGGTTTTATTTGGACCCAAACGACTCTGTATACCTAAACTTAACCAGTCTCCCAGTGGAGGCGAAACTTATTACTTGGCAGGATATTTGACCCTGTTCTAAGGAGCCACATTTTAAATATTGTGACTGTCAGGAGAAAGAGGGACGGACAGGGTAACAAATTGTGTTTTGCTGACTCACTGCCATAAATCCTTGGGTACTCTCTTATTTCTGTCCTTCAGTGTAAAAACATTAAGATCTTTGACTTAAGACCAGTACTGTTTTGCTGGAGATTACCCTGGCGGGCATATCGTTACACTGTAGATATAAAATCTCTTAGTTTCATATAGTAGAGTATATGGTAGGTTATGAATATCTGCTTAATTTTTCATTTTCATCTCAGTAAAAATATTTTCACATTTATGTTCTTCACTTTTCTACTTATTGACCCTGGAGGGTGGGCAATAAGGGGGAGAAGGCAAAAGGGGGAGCAGGGACTAGGTCATTGTTTCTCAAAGTGGCTCCTTCAGAACCCCTAAGGGATCTGTGGACATATTCTATAATCATGTGTCCCCTGCAATTTTTAATTCAGTGACTTTATTACAATTAAAAAATATAAACATATTTAGGACTTCCTGGATGCCCATCTTGAGACAGAGCCACTTGCTTTTCCTGCCCAAGTTCAGATTTGTTATTTTGATTGTGTTGGCCTTGGTTAACTCTGCAGTGACAAGGGCAGAATTACCTTTTTTCCCCTGGTTTCAATTTTCATAGTTTTTTTGGTTTTTTTCCAAGTGAACTATAAGTTGATTTACAATATTGTGTGAGTCTCAGGTGCAGAATTACTTTTATTGCAGTTTTTCCTTATGTGCAGGTCCACAGGCAGAGTCTTGTAGGTGTATCTAAAAGATGAATCCAGCACATAGGCACATTATGAAAGCATTATTAGAACTTGAGTTTTGTTGAAATAGGCCTGCTTACTTGCTTAAAAGCTTACCTCTGGTTCTTTAATAAAAGCCTGATGTCATGATGTTTGGTACGGTTAAATAGTGTCTGCTGTGCAGTTAACTTACAGGGTTTGATAGAATTGGAAATAAAATAAGTTCACGGTTTGACTGATGGTGGATGTACATCCTCTAGTAGTCTCTTGGCTGAGCAGAGACACTGTCTCAGTTGCCTTTTTCCCTCTTACTGTCTGGCTGCCTGTCAAGAGAGGCACCATCATGCAGATGGGGGCGTCTCTCATTTATTTAGGCTCTGGCTTGTGATGGAAATCCCTTACAATTAGTGCTTTGTGTACTGGGAGTTGGGAGTATGGTAGCACATGCTGATACATGTCCTTTATTATCTGTCTGACAACACCTGTTACAATGTCAAGTCAGTAAAGCCACCTTTCTGCCAATGGTAATTTTTCTATTTTTGTGTTTTGTGTTTTAGATTAACTTCATCTACCTTGCCAAAAGCACAAAAAGAACTATGCTAACTTTAACTTTGGTATGTGCAATTGCATTCCTCCTTGTTTGCAGTGGAACTTTTTTCCCATACAGCTCCAACCCTGCCAGTCCAAAGCCAAAGAGAGTGTTTCTTCAGGTAAGAGCGATCTTGCGTGAGCTATTTGAGATCCTGGAGAGGAAAGGCTTATGGTGTTTTGAGCTTACTAGTCAACAGTGAAGCTCGAAACACATAAGTGACTTTTCTACTGTTGACCTGTTAGTTGGTACCTCGACTATTTTGTGTAAGGCAGTGAGGAAAAGACCATCAAGAGGCATTCTTATCAGCTAGAAACACTTCTCCTAAGAGCCTGAATCAGAAATGTCTGCTTGTTGTTCTTATTACTGTTCAAATTACAAAAATGTACCTACTTGGAAAAACGAGAGCAAATATGTATCATGGAATAATGAGCTGTCAGAAGTACAGATTGTAAAACTGTTTGTGGGCTGAGTAAAAATATGACCTCCTGTCAACTGGCAAAATGAAACAGATTCTTTAAAATGCGGTAAGACTGATCTTAGGTAATGTTCAAGGTAATGTGATAGTGAAAATATAATAACTTAGATATTAATAAAATGAGATTTAGAACTTTCTTAGATTTCAGGTTTTTCTGCAAACTTTTTAGAGCTGGTGTAAAACAGGAAAAAGAATTTAAGTCCCCTTATTTCCAGTCTTCCTGTCTGTTAGAGGGAATGGAGTGGCCAAACAGAAAAGCCAACAGTCATAACCTAGATAATTATTCAAGGACTTGAGTAAGTAGTAATAATATATTTGAACTTAAATATGAGAGAGGAGATTTTGAGAAAGAGCCAACTATTCCTTGTTTTTGTTTCCAGTCCTGTAGGACACAGTGATACATTTTATGTGACAAATTTTACAGTCACATCAGTAGTCATTAGGAAAAGCTAGATTTTTATTTTTAAAAACTCCTGTTCTGATTTGTTTTGGGGTTCTCTTCTTCCCCAGTGCCAGAAGGTGACAAACTTTTCCTATAAAGGGCCATAAAATAAATACTTTAGGCTCTGCCAGCCATGTGGTCTCTGTTGCAGCTACTCTGTTTCTACAGAGTGAAAGGAGCCATAGACGACACCTGCAGATGAATGTGGCCATGTTTTAATAAAGCTTTATTTATAAAAATGGCAGCAGGCCATTTGGCCTGTGGGCTGTGGTTTACCCCTGCCCTTTGCAATCCTTTTTCTTTTCCTATTTGATATTCTTCAGGCTGGTTTCCGTTGTTAATAGAGCTATTCCAGATGGAGCATGGTGCCTTTTCAGAGAATTCTGTTAGGCACAGTGGTGAGCTGTGATTCCTATTTTTCTCTGCACATCAATTAGCATGTAACACCCCGAAAGGGAAATGTGTGTGTATTTCTTTTAGAATGTATTTAAGTCCTTTTAGGACTTTTAAGAGTTCTAGTTTTCATGTCTTTTATATCTGAAATAGTAGGTTTTCAGAAACTTTTTATATGAAATTTAAATTTAGAAACATATTTGTAAGAAATAATAAAGTAATCATGTGAGTATCTATTGAGTTTAAAAGAGCATTAGCTGTATCTTAGAAAACCTCAGTATTCCCTTCTTGATCCCAACTCTTTTGCTCCTCTCTCTCTTATTACCACCCCCAAAGTACTCACTATCTTAAAGGTTGGAGTTAATCATTATTTTACCACATATGTATTAATCGCTAAACAACAACATATAGTTTTGCCTGCTTTTGAGCTTCTTACAGGTAAGGCCATACCATATACTCTTTGGTGGCTTACTTCTTATTGCCCAACAGCATGTCAGAGTCTTCCAGGTTGATCTGTGTCACTGTAGTTCGTTATTTTTCATTGCCGAATAGACTTCTGTCATAGGAGGATGCCCCAATTTATTTGCCCATTCCACTGTTAATGGACATTTGGGTTGTTTCCAGTTTTTGCTAATATGGACAATGCTGAACCAACACTTTTGTACCTTGCAAGAGTTTCTCTAAGGTCCATATTCAGCAGTGGAGTTGCTGACTTGAAGGGTTATGCGCATGTTAACTTTATTAGGTAATCTAAGCAGTCTCCTAAAGTGATTGTGCCAGCGGTGGGTTCCTGTTGCTCAGTAGCCTCATCATTTCTTGGTATTGTCACGTAGTCATTTTTGTTAATCTGGGGTGGGGATGTGGGTGAAGGAGTTCAAACAGTAGTTTCCTCATTAGTCTTGTTCTTTTCAGCATATGACTAGAACATTTCATGACTTGGATGGAAACGTAGTTAAACGAGACTCTGGAATATGGATCAACGGGTTTGATTATACCGGAATGTCTCACATAACACCTCACATTCCCGAGATCAACGATACCATCCGAGCTCACTGTGAGGAGAACGCACCCCTATGTGGTTTCCCTTGGTATCTTCCAGTGCACTTTCTCATCAGGTTGGTTCATTACTTTTCTGCTTTTAGTTGGGGGTTAGTTTGTTCTCAAGTCCTATCACTGTATCAGTACTTTATTATTTTAACTGGTTAACATAGAAGTTGAGTACTGTTTATACTATTTTTCTTTTTAATATAACTACAGAAGTTGTATTTCTTTGTGGGATAAAGCACTCAGAAGTTTTTTATTCTCCCCCAAATTTTGCTTTTTCAAATTAGGAAGTCTTTCCTCTAGAAAGCTGAATAGTTAGAAAGTGTAGCCCTCTTAACTGGTCTAACAGATAGCAAGCAGCTAAGCATCAATTTCAAATTGTTTTATTTCTGGGGAGTTTTTATGGTTTGGCTGTGAAGGAATGGATGAGAAGAAATAGGATGGGTAGTGGAATCAAGATCACCTAGGATCCTTGTTCTTAACTTTGGGAAGGTTTTATTACACAATAACCTGGGCTTCAGAGAAACTGACATTGTTTATCATATTCATCAGTTTATGTGTTTATTATATATTCTGAGCACTTCCATGAATTATAGTTCAAAATCAACTAATAAAGCAACCTGAATATTGAAGTTACCTTTCCAAATAGGAAAAACTGGTATCTTCCTGCCCCAGAAGTTTCTCCAAAAGAACCTGCTCATTTCAGACTTGTATCCAAAGAACAGACACCCTGGGATTCTGTAAAGCTGACCTTTGAAGCAACAGGTAAGTCATATGGTAGTTTTTTCTTCTCTCTTGTCATTTCTTAAAAATTTTAATACGCGTGTATATTTTTTCCTCAAATGTATAATAGTGACCAGCAATTTAGGAAGAACTTGGTGTTTTTAAAAGCAATTGAAGCTGGTTATGATTTTTAAAAGAAAATTTAATAGACTTTATTTTCTAGAGTAGTTTTAAGTTTACAGAAAAATTGACCAGAAAGTACAGAGATTTCCCTATTGTCCTCTCTACCCCCCAGCTTCCCTTATTATTATCCCTTTTGCATTAAGTGTGGTACATTTCTTTTAATTGATGAGCCCTACATTGATACATTATTATTAACTAAAGTCCTTAGTTTACATTAGACTTAGTTCACTCCTTGTGTTGTTTAGTTCTATGGGTTTTGACAGATGCATATTGTCATGTATCTACCATTACAGTATCATACAGAGTAGATTCACTGCCCTGAAATCCCCTGTCTCCACTTATTCACCCCTCTCTCCTCCCTCCCTCTGGCAACCACTGATCTTTGTACTGTCTCCATTGTTTTGCCTTTTCCAGAATACCATATAGCTGGAATTACACTTTGTAGCTTTTTCGGATTGGCTTCTTTTGTTTAGTAATTTCCACTTAAGGTGCCTTTATGTCTTTTAGTGGCGTGATAGCTCATTTCTTTTTATTGCTGTGAATGTACCACAGTTTGTTTATCTTCTGATCTACTGAGGAACATCTTGGTTGCTTCCAGGTTTTGGCAGTTATGAATAAAGCTTCTGTACACATCTGTGTGCAGCCTTTTGTGTAGAATAGGTTTTCAACTCATTTGGATAAATATCTAGGAGTGCAATTGCTGGACTGTATAGTAAGCATATATTTACCTTCGTAAGAAACTGCCGAAGTGTCTTCCAAAGGCAGTATGAATTCCCACCAGCAATGAATGTGTTCCTGTTGCTCTACATTCTCACCAGCATTTGGTGCTGTCAGCCTTTTGGATTTTAGCCATTCTTCTTTTTTTTAAAATTTTTAAATTTTATTTATTTTTCTATACAGCAGGTTCTTATTAGTCATCCATTTTATATACATGTCAGTCCCAATCTCCCAATTCATCACACCCCCACCCCCTTGCGGCTTTCCCCCCTTGGTGTCCATACATTAATTCTCTACATCTGTGTCTCAATTTCTGCCCTGCAAACCGGTTCATCTGTACCATTTTTCTAGGTTCCACATATATGCGTTAATATACGATATTTGTTTCTCTTTCTGACTTACTTCACTCTGTATGACAGTCTCTAGATCCATCCACGTCTCTACAAATAACCCAATTTCGTTCCTTTTTATGGCTGAGTAATACTCCATGGTATATATGTTCCACATCTTCTTTATCCATTCGTCTGTCCATGGCCATTTAGGTTGCTTCCATGACCTGGCTATTGTAAATAGTGCTGAAATGAACATTGGGGTGCATGTGTCTTTTTGAATTATGGTTTTATTTGGATATATGCCCAGTAGTGGGATTGCTGGGTCATATGGTAAATCTATTTTTAGTTTTTTAAGGAACCTCCATACTGTTCTCCATAGTGGCTGTATCAAGTTTACATTCCCACCACCAACAGTGCAAGAGGGTTCCTTTTCTCTACACCCTCTCCAGCATTTATTGTTTGTAGATTTTCTGATGATGCCCATTCTAACTGGTGTGAGGTGATACCTCATTGTAGTTTTGATTTGCATGTCTCTAATAATAAGTGATGTTGAGCAGCTTTTCATGTGCTTCTTGGCCATCTGTATGTCTTCTTTGGAGAAATGTCTATTTAGGTCATTTGCCCATTTTTGGATTGGGTTGTTTGTTTTTTTAATATTGAGCTTCATGAGCTGTTTATATATGTTGGAGATTAATCCTTTGTATGTTGATTCGTTTGCAAATATTTTCTCCTATTCTGAGGGTTGTCTTTTCCTCTTGTTTGTAGTTTCCTTCGCTTTGCAAAAGCTTTGAAGTTTCATTAGGTCCCATTTGTTTATTTTTGTTTTTATTTCCATTACTCTAGGAGGTGGATCAAAAAAGATCTTGCTGTGATTTATGTCAAAGAGTGTTCTTCCTACGTTTTCCTCTAAGAGTTTTATAGTGTGTCTGGTCTCACATTTAGGTCTCTAATCCATTTTGGGTTTATTTTTGTGTATGGTGTTAGGAAGTGTTCTAATTTCATTCTTTTACATGTAGCTGTCCAGTTTTCCCAGCACCACTTGTTGAAGAGACTGTCTTTTCTCCATTGTATATCCTTGCCTCCTTTGTCATAGAGTAGTTGACCATAGGTGCGTGGGTTTATCTCTGGGCTTTCTATGCTGTTCCATTGATCTGTATTTCTGTTTTTGTGCCAGTACCATATTGTCTTCATTACTGTAGCTTTGTAGTATAGTCTGAAGTCACGGAGTCTGATTCCTCCAGCTCCGTTTTATTCCCTCAAGACTGCTTTGGTTTCTCGGGGTCTTTTGTGTCTCCATACAAATTTTAAGATTATTTGTTCTAGTTCTGTAAAAAATGCCATTGGTAATTTGATGGAGGTTGCATTGAATCTAAAAATTACTTTGGGTCGTATAGTCATTTTCATAATATTGATTCTTCCAATCCAAGAACACGGTATATCTCTCCATCTGTTGGTATCATCTTTAATTTCTTTCATCAGTGTCTTATAGTTTTCTGCACACAGGTCTTTTGTCTCCCTACATAGGTTTATTCCTAGGTATTATATTCTTTTTGTTGAAATGGTAAATGGGAGTGTTTCCTTAATTTCTCTTTCAGATTTTTCATCATTAGTACATTGGAATGCCAGAGATTTCTGTGCATTAATTTTGTATCCTGCAGTTTTACCAAATTCATTGATTAGCTCTAGCAGTTTTCTGGTGGCATCTTTAGGATTCTCTATGTATGTATCATGTCATCTGCAAACAATGACAGTTTTACTTCTTTTCCAATTTTTATTCCTTTTATTTCTTTTTCTTCTCTAATTGTTGTGGCTAGGACTTCCAAAACTATGTTGAATAATAGTTGTGAGAGTGGACATCCTTGTCTTCTTCCTGTTCAGTTTTTCACCATTGAGAATGATGTTTGTTGTGGGTTTGTCATATATGGCCTTTATATTGAGGTAGGTTCTATCTTTGCCCACTTTCTGGAGAGTTTTTATCATAAATGGGTGTTGAATTTTGTCAAAAGCTTTCTCTGCATCTATTGAGATGATCATATGGTTTTTCTTCTTCAGTTTGTTAATATGGTGTATCACATTGACTGATTTGCATATACTGAAGAATCCTTGCATCCCTGGGATAAATCCCACTTGATCATGGTGTATGATCCTTTTAATGTGTTGTTGATTCTGTTTGCTAGTATTTTGTTGAGGATTTTTGCATTTATATTCATCAGTGATAGTGGTCTGTAATTATCTTTTTTTGTAGTATCTTTGTCTGATTTTGGCATCAGGGTGATGGTGACCTCATAGAATGAGTTTGGGAGTGTTCCTTTCTCTGCAATTTTTTGGAAGAGTTTGAGAAGGATGGGTGTTAGCTCTTCTCTCAATTTTTGATAGAATTCACCTGTGAAGCCATCTGGTCCTGGACTTTTGTTTGTTGGAAGATTTTTAATCACAGTTTCAATTTCATTACTTGTGACTGATCTGTTCATATTTTCCATTTCTTCCTGGTTCAGTCTTGGAAGGTTATACCTTTCCAAGAATTTGTCCATTTCTTCAAGGTTGTCCATTTTATTGGCATAGAGTTGCTTGTAGTAGTCTCTTAGGATGCTTTGTATTTCTGCGGTGTCTGATGTAACTTCTCCTTTTTCATTTCTAATTTTATTGATTTGAGTCGTCTCCCTCTTTTTCTTGATGAGTCTGGCTAATGGTTTATCAATTTTGTTTATCTTCTCAAAGAACCAGCTTTTATTTCTATTGATCTTTGCTACTGTTTTGTTTCTATTTCATTTATTTCTGCTCTGATCTTTATGATTTCTTTCCTTCTACAAACTTTGGGTTTTGTTTGTTCTTCTTTCTCTAGTTCCTTTGGGTATAAGGTTACATTGTTTATTTGAGATTTTTGTTGTTTCTTGAGGTAGGCTTGTATTGCTATAAACTTCCGTCTTAGAACTGCTTTTGCTGCATCCCATAGGTTTTGGATCATTGTGTTTTCATTGTCATTTGTCTCTAAGTATTTTTCAATTTCCTCTTTGATTTCTTCAGTGATATCTTGGTTATTTAGTAACATATTGTTTAGCCTCCATGTGTTTGTGGTTTTTACATGTTTTTCCCTGTAATTGATTTCTAATCTCATAGCATTGTTGTCAGAAAAGATGCTTGAAATGATTTCAATTTCCTTAAATTTACTTAGGCTTGATTTGGCACCCAAGATGTGATCTATCCTGGAGAATATTCTGTGCGCACTGTAGAAGAAAGTGTGATCTGCTGCTTTTGGATGGAATGTCCTATAAATATCAATTAAATCTTTCTGGTCTGTTCTGTCATTTAAAGCTTGTGCTTCCTTATTAATTCTCTGTTTGGATGATCTGTCCATTGGTGTAAGTGAGGTGTTAAAAGTCCCCCACTATTATTGTGTTACTGTTGATTTCCTGTTTTAGAGCTGTTAGCAGTTGCCTTATGTATTGAGGTGCTCCTATGTTGGGTGCATAGATATTTATAATTGTTATATCTTCTTCTTGGATTGTTCCCTTGATCATTTTGTAGTGTCCTTCCTTGCCTCTTATAACATTATTTTAAAGTCTGTTTTATCTGATATGAGTATTGCTACTCCAGCTTTCTTTTGATTTCCATTTGCATGGAATATCTTTTTCCATCCCCTCACTTTCAGTCTGTATATGTCCCTAGGTCTGAAGTAGGTCTCTTGTAGACAGCATCTATATGGGTCTTGTTTTTGTATACATTCAGCAAGCCTGTGTCTTTTGGTTGGAGCATTTAATCCATTCATGTTTAAGGTAATTATCGATATGTATGTTCTTATTACCATTTTCTTAATTGTTTTGGGTTTGTTTTTGTAGGTCCTTTTCTTCCCTTGTGTTTCCCACTTAGATAAGTTCCTTTAACATTTGTTGTAGACCTGATTAGGTGGTGCTGAATTCTCTTAGCTTTTGGTTGTCTGTAAAGCTTTTGATTTCTCCATCAAATCTGAATGAGATCCTTGCTAGGTAGAGTAATCTTGATTGTAGGTTCTCTCCTTTCATCACTTTAAATATGTCATGCCACTCCCTTCTGGCTTGTAGAGCTTCTGCTGAGAAATCAGGTGTTAACATTATGGGAGTTCCCTTGTATGTTATTTGTTGTTTTTCCCTTGCTGCTTTCAATAATTTTCTTTGTCTTTAATTTTTGCCAGTTTGATTACTATGTGTCTCGCCATGTTTCTCCTTGGGTTTATCCTGTATGGGACTCTCTGCACTTCGCGGACTTGGGTGGCTATTTCCTTTCCCGTGTTAGGGAAGTTTTCAACTATAATCTCTTCAGATATTTTCTTGGGTCATTTCTCTCTCTGTTCTCCTTCTGGGACCCCTATAATGCGAATATTGTTGCGTTTAATGTTGTCCCAGAGGTTTCTTAGGCTGTCTTTATTTATTTTCATTCTTTATTCTGTTCCACAGCAGTGAATTCCACCATTCTGTCTTCCAGGTCACTTATCCGTTCTTCTCAGTTATTCTGCCATTGATTCCTTCTAGTGTAGTTTTCATTTCAGTTATTGTATTGTTCATCTCTGTTTGTTTGTTCTTTAATTCTTCTAGATCTTTGTTAAACATTTCTTGCATCTTCTCGGTCTTTGCCTCCATTCTTTTTCTGAGGTCCTGGATCATCTTCACTATCATTATTCTGAATTCTTTTTCTGGAAGGTTGCCTATGTCCACTTCATTTAGTTGTTTTTCTGGGGTTTTATCTTGTTCCTTCATCTGGTACGTAGTCCTCTGCCTTTTCATCTTGTGTATCTTTCTGTGAATGTGGTTTTTGTTCCACAGGCTACAGAATTGTAGTTCTTCTTGCTTCTGCTGTCTGCCCTCTGGTGGATGAAGCTGTCTAAGAGGCTTGTGCAAGTTTCCTGATGGGAGGGACTGGTGGTGGGCAGAGCTGACTGTTGCTGTGGTGGGCAGAGCTCAGTAAAACTTTAATCCGTTGACTGCTGATGGGTGGGGCTGGGTTCCCTCCCTGTTGGTTGTTTGGCCTGAGGTGACCCAACACTGGAGCGTACCTGGGCTCTTTGGTGGGGCTAATGGTGGACTCTCGGAGGGCTCACACAAAGGAGTACTTCCCAGAACTTCCGCTGCCAGTGTCCTTGTGCTCACAGTGAGACACAGCCACCCCCCGCCTCTGCAGGAGACCCTCCAACACTAGCAGGTAGGTCTGGTTCAGTCTCCCGTGGGGGTCACTGCTCCTTCCCCTGGGTCCCGATGCGTATACTGCTTTGTGTGTGCCCTCCAAGAGTGGAGTCTCTGTTTCCCCCAGTCCTGTCGAAGTCCTGCAGTCAAATCTCGCTAGCCTTCAAAGTCTGATTCTCTAGGAATTCCTCCTCCTGTTGCCGGACCCCCAAGTTGGGAAGCCTTACGTGGGACTCAGAACCTTCACTCCAATGGGTGGACTTCTGTGGTATAATTGTTCTCCAGTTTGTGAGTCACCCACCCAGCAGTTATGGGATTTGATTTTATTGTGATTGTGCCCCTCCTACCGTCTCACTGTGGCTTCTCCTTTGTCTTTGGATGTGGGGTGTCCTTTTTGGTGAGTTCCAGTGTCCTCCTGTCGATGACTGTTCAGCAGTTAGCCGTGACCCCGGTGCTCTCACAAGAGGGAGTGAGAACATGTCCTTCTACTCCACCATCTTGAACCAATCTTGGATTTTAGCCATTCTTATATTTACGTAGTGGTATCTTATTACTTTTTCAATTTGCAATTCCCTAATGACATATGATGTTGAGCAGCTTTTCATACTTATTTGCCATCTGTATAACTTCTTTGGTAAGGTGTCTATTTGGATCTTTTTGTCTGTTAATTTTGTTTTCTTATTGTTGAGATTTAAGAGATTTTTGTATATATGGGTATAAGTCCTTTATCATGTAAGTGTTTTGCAAATATTTTCTCCCAGTTTGGCTTGTATTTTCATATCTGAACAGTGTTTTTCATAGAGCATTAAGTGTTTTAATTTATTGAAGTCCAACTTAATCACTTTTGTTTTATGGAACATGCTTTTGGTGGTGTGTCTAAAAATCATTGCCAAACCCAGGGTGTCTAGATTTTCTCTGATGTTACCTTCTAGAAGTTTTAAAATTCTGCCTTTTACACTTAGGTGTGTGATATATTTTGAATTAATTTTTGTGAAAGGTATAAGTTCTGTGTCTAGATTCATGTTTTTGCATGTGGATTTCCAGTTGTTCCAGTACCATTTGTTGAAGACTATCCTGTCTCCACTGAGTTGCCTTTCTTTGTCAAAGATCAGTTGACTATATTTGCGTGGGGCTATTTCTGGACTCTATATTTTGTTCTACTCATCTATTTCTCTATTCTTTTCCCATTACTGCGCTGTCTTCATCTCTTTAGCTTTATAGTATTTCTTGAAGTTGGGTATATCAGTCTTCCAACTTTCTCTTCAGTATACTGATTATTGCTTGTCTTTTGTCTTTCTATATATCAGTTTGTCAATACCCACAAAATTACTTTTTGGGATTTTGATTGGAATTGCATTGAACCTGTGGATCAAGTTTGGGAAAATGACATCTATTGACTCTTCCTATCCATGACATGGAATGCCTCTCCATTTATTTGTATCTTATTTGATTTTTTTTTTTGGTAGTTTCACAGTTTTGCTCACATAGATCTTGTACATACTTTGTGAGATTTATACCTAAGTATGTCGTTTTTGAGGTGCTAATGTAAATAGTATTGTTCATTGCTGGTATATAGGAAAGCAACTAACTTTTGTATGTTAATCTTGTATCCTGCAACCTTGCTATAATTGTTTATTAGTTCCAGGATTTTTTTGGTTGATTCTTCTGGATTTTCTACATAGATGATCATGTCTTTCGCAAACAAAGACAGTTTTATTTCTTCCTTCCCAATCTTTATACTTTTTATTTCCTTTTCTTATCTCATGGCAATTAGCTAGGACTTCCAGTATGGTTTTAAAAATGAGTGGTAAGAGGGATAATCCTTGCCTTGTTCCTGATCTTAATGGGAAAGCTTTCTTACCAACTGAGTATAATGTTAGCTGTAGGTTTTCTGTAGATGTTCGTCAGATCAGGCTGAGGCAGTTCCCATCTATTTTTAGTTTGCTAAGAGTTTTATTCTGAATGAATGTTGGATTATGTCAAATACTTTTCTGTCTTTTGATATGATCATGTGGTTTTTCTTCTTTAGCATGTTGATGTCATGCATTACATTACTTGATTTTCAAATGTTGAACCAATCTCACATACCTGGAATAAATTCTACTTGGTCATAGTGTATAATTCTTCTTATATGTTGTTGGATTTGATTTTCTAATATTACGTTGAGGATTTTTACGTCTGTGTTCATGAAGGAGTCCTAATCTTTTTTAAGTTTTTTTTTGTTTTGTTTTTATTTTTTAAATTTTATTTATTTTTGGCTGTGTTGGCTCTTCATTTCTGTGCGAGGGCTTTCTCTAATTGCGGCAAGTGGGGGCCACTCCTCATCGTGGTGCGCGGGCCCTCTCACTATCGCGGCCTCTCCCATTGCGGAGCACAGGCTCCAGACGCGCAGGCTCAGTAATTGTGACTCACGGGGCTAGTTGCTCCGCGGCATGTGGGATCTTCCCAGACCGGGGCTCGAACCTGTGTCCTCTGCCTTGGCAGGCGGATTCTTAACCACCACGCCACCAGGGAAGCCCGAGTCCTAATCTTTAAGTTTTCCTGTAATGTCTTTGTGTGGTTTTGGTGTTAGAGTAATGCTGGCCTCACAGAATTAGTTAGAAAGTGTTCCTTCTGCTTCTGTCTTCTGGAGGAGATTGTAGAGAGTTGGTATAATTTCTTCCTTAAATGTTTGGTAGCATGCACTAGCGAACCCATCTGGGCCTGGTTCTTTCTGTTTTGGAAAGTCATTAATTATTGATTCAATTTTGTTTAATAAATAAAGGACTATTTCAGATTGTCTGTTTCTTCTTGTGTGTATATTGGCAAATTGTGTCTTTCAAAGAATTGGTCTGTTTCATCTGGGTTATCAAATTTTGGGGCCTACAGTGTTCATAATATTCTTTTATTATCCTTTTACTGCACGTGGGATCTGTAGTGATGTCACCTCTTTCATTTCTGAGATTAGTAATCTGTGTCTTCTCTCTTTTTTTCTTAGCTTGGCTAGAGGTTTATCAATTTTATTGATCTTTTCAAAGAACCAGTTTTTGGTTCTATTGATTTCCTCTCTTGACTTCCTATTTCAATTTCATTAATTTCTGCCCTATTTTTAAGTATTTCTTTTTTTCTGCTTAGTTTGGATTTAAATACTCTTCTTTTTCTAGCTTATTAAAGTGGAGGCTTAGATTATTGACTTTAGATCATCTTTTTTAATGTATGCATTCAATGCTACATTTTCCCCCCTAAGCTCTATTTTGGCTGCATCTCACAAATTTACAATTTTAGTTCAATTTATTTAAAAATTTCTCTTGAGGCTTCTTTGACTCATTTGTTATTTAGAAGCATGTTCTTTAATCTTCAAATATTTTGGATTTTCCAGCTGGTTTTCAATATTTATTTCTACAATTTCATTGTGGTCTGAGAGCATACTTTATATGATTTCTATTCTAAATTTGTTGAGGTATGTTTTATGGTGCAGGATATGGTCTCTCTTGGTGAATGTTCCATGTGAGCTTGAAAAGAATGTGTATTCTGGTGTTGGATGAAGTTCTATGAATGTTTTTGATGGTGGTGTTTTAGTTCAGCTATATATCCTCACTGATTTTCTGCCTGCTGGATTTGTCAGTTACTGTAAAAGGTTGTTGAAGTCTCCAACTATAATGGTGAATTTGTCTTTTTCTCTTTCCATTTTGTCAGTTTTTGCCTCACCTATTTTGGTCTGCTTTTTAGGCACATAGCAATTATACTTGTTTGATTAAACTGATATATTAGCATTTTGATTATACTTGTTAAAAATTATTTTAAGTGGTTTAGAGCTTTCAATAAGTTCACTTTCAAGTAACACTGTACTGCTTCATGGGTAGTACAGATGCTTTATAATGTAATATTCCCAATTCTTCCCTCCCTGGGATTCTGTAAAGTTGACCTTTGAAGCAATGGGTAAGTCAGACAACATTTTTTTTTTCTCTTTCTCTTTCACTTCTTCAACTTTATAATATGTTGCATGTGAGCTTTTTTCCCCTCAGATTTATTATCGTGACCAGCAACTTGAGAGCTTATAGTGTTTCTAAAAACAAACTGAGGCAGATAATAATTTTTAAGGAGCCTTACTGAAAAACTTTTAGTGTCAGATATTAGTTGTCAGGTAGATCCAAAACAGCATTTGGCCTGGCATTAGTAGACAGTGTGACTTTATTTACCTTTCTTGGTATATTTACTATGTTTAAAACTAGTAGTTAGCTCCTTGAGCTACTCAACTGGTGTTCTGGCTTCTAAGTCTTGTCTCTCATATTATTTTTCAAAAATACATTTGATCACGTCACTTCCCTACTTAAAGAACTATTAACGATTTCCTGTTGCCGCAGAATACATCCAAATTCTTTGGCAAAGCATGTGTGGTCTTCGGGAGTTTGGCCCAGGTACCCATTTAAACTTTTTTCAGCACTTCCCTTGGTGCATTCCTTAGCTACATCCAACTGCTCCTTTCTGTCCAGTCAAACACACACACACTCCTGGTGAGAGAGAGATTTTCTTGCTACTACCTCCCACCCAAACTCTGTGTTTCTCCCCTAGGCAAAATGCCAAGATTACTCTGACCTTTCTCTCCCATCTTCTCCAACAGACTAAGCAACTGCTACCCTTTTTCTTTCCTTTGTACATATCTTGATTGTAGCGCTGACCTCCTTGTATCATGATTATTTAGTCAAGGGAGGCAGACATGGTGGGTTCTTATCCTTCTATTCTTGGTGCCCAGTGAAATCACTGACACATAATGGGCACTCAAATGTGTTGAGTTAAATTAAATTAGTCAGCTTTTTTCTTTTTAAGATGGTACCCAGATATATGAACAAACACCATACTAGATGTTTCCAGTGAAGGTATTTTGTGGATAGGATTGACATTTAATTTAGATCAGTAAATTCTGAGTACAGATTGTTCCCCATAATGTGGTGGGCTTCATCCAATCAGTTGAAGGCCTTAAAAAAAAGACTCTCCTCCTCCAAGGAGGGGGGGTCTTGCCAGCACAGCCTAGGAATTCAAATTCGGCTCGTCCCTGAGTCTCCAGCCTGCCAGCCCCTACTGCAGATTTTGGATTTGCCAGCCTCTACAATTACATGAGCCAGTTCTATAATTCTCTTTCTCTTTCTCTACACATCCTATTCTGTTTCTCTAGAGAACCCTAATACAGGAAGTTCATTTTTAAAAGTTCCTGCTACTGTTCACTCTGTACTTTAATTACTGAGTTTAAAAAAAAAGGTTGAGGTACTTCCCTGGTGGTGCAGTGGTTACGAATCCACCTGCCAGTGCAGGGGACATGGGTTTGAGCCCTGGTCCAGGAAGAGCCCACATGCTGCGGAGCATCTAAGCCTGTGAGCCACAAGTACTGAGCCGTGTGCCACAACTACTGAAGCCCGCACACCTAGAGCCCATGCTCTGCAACGAGAAGCCACCACAATGAGAAGCCCACACATTGCAAAGAATAGCCCCTGCTCACCACAAATAGAGAAAGCCCATGCTCAACAACAAAGACCTGATGCAGCCAAAAATAAATTGAAAAAAAAAAAAAAAAAAAGTTGATAGAAAGTTGCCCAGGATTTTATGAGTGAAAGGTATCTTCATACGTAACTTTCCCCCTTGTTTATTTTTATTCATTCATATATATATGTACATACATATATATATGTATATTTTTAAGGCCTAATTTACATACATTGACACATCCAGATCTTGTACAGTTCCTTTAGTTTTGATAAAAGCATACATATACCCATGTAACCACTATCAAAACACAAATCATTTCCATCACCCCAGAAAGTTCCCTTACACTAAAGTCTCCCTGCCCTGGAGAAGCAACTTTCTGATTCCTACATTGACAGATTCGATTTGCCTGCTCATTCTTGAACTTCATATACATGGAATCATCCAGTATGTAATATTCTGTGTCTGGTCATTAAGCATAATGTGTTTGAGATTGAGCTGTGTTGTTTTTGAGTATCAGTATTTTGTTCCTATTCATTGCTGAGTAGTATTCAGTGCATGACTATACCACAGCTTATCATTCTCTTGTTGACGGACACCTGGGCAGTTTCCAGTTTGGGGCTAATATGAATAAAACTATTATGAACATTCTTGTACAAAGCTTTTTGGGAATATGTCTTCCACTTCTCTTCTTGGATAAATATCTAGGAGTGGAATTGTTTGGTTCATAGGACAGACTTACATTTAACTTTTTTAAATTGTTTTTTTCAGTTTTTCACTCCCACCAGTAGTATACGAGAGTTCCAGTTACTCCACATTCTCACCAGAATTTACTGTTTTTTTCCATTTTATCATTTCTTGTGGGTGTTTAGTAGTAGTACCTCTTGCATTCCTCTGATAATTAAGATGTGGAACACTTTTATAAGTGTTTACTGGCCATTCACCTGTTTTCTCATGTCTTTTTCCCTTTTAAAACTGAGCTTGTTGTCTTATAGGACATACATTCATACATTCTAGATAAAATCCTTTATCAGATAACTGGTGTTATCAAGATTTCTTGCCCATTCATTTTCTTAATGATGTCTTCTGATGTGAAGAAGTTTTAAATTTTTATGAAGTCCATTTTATCAGGTTTTTCTTTCAGGATTAATGCTTTATGTATCTTCCAAAAAAAGCTTGCCTACCCAGAGATCATGAATTTAGACTTTTCCTTTTAGAAACTTTATAGCCTTAAGCTTTTATGTTTAGGCCTAGGATGCACCTTGAGTTAATTTCTGTATATGGTGTGAGGTAGAGGTCAAGGTCCTTTTTCCTTTATAGATATCCAGTTGTTCTAGCATCATCTGTTGAAAAGACTTTGCTCACAGAATTGCTTTGGTGCCGTTGTCAAAATTATTTGACTGTGTATGGTACTGGCACAAAAACAGAAATATAGATGAATGGTACAGGATAGAAAGCCCAGAGATAAACCCATGCACATATGGGCACCTAATTTATGACAAAGGAGGCAAGAGCATACAATGGAGAAAAGACAGCCTCTTCAATAAGTGGTGCTGGGAAAACTGGACAGCTACATGCAAAAGAATGAAATTAGATCACTCCCTAACACCATACACAAAATTATTTGACTGTATATACCTCAGCTTTGCCCACTTTTTACTGAAATTTCTCTTCTACAAGTAGTTTGTTTGGTTTTTGTATTTTCATTCAGTTTAACACAGCAGGGACTTGAAAATCTTGTAAGTGAGGGAAGCTGGAGGACACAAGATGGTAGTAGTGAAATAATATTTGGTAGTTAACCAGTGGGATGAAGCACTTATGGGAAGGAAGTGCCTTAGCTGACACTTCTGAAGGTGAATACTTCCGTTTTCTAGGCTTTAAAATTTTAATTAGAAATAAATTTATTTTGCACTAATTGGTTTTCTTGTTCATGCCAGTAATTTTTTATTTTATTTAAATGCCAGCCTATAAAAAGGAAGCACAGAAAAATTCAAACCTTTCTCTATCCTTTATGCACCATTTGGAGAATTCCAATAAAATTCAGGTTCCTGGCAGGCAGGTTGTACACCTACTGCCCTGTGTTTTGTGATTACAAATGACAAGAAATCATTTTGTAAAAAAATTATTTTTTGACTGTACGTGTGCAGGTCTGTTTGTGCATCAGTTACCACACTTTTAATTACAGAAGCTTTATAATTTAATGATTGGGAGAGTTAAGATCCTTTGTAGTTTTTGTTTTTTAGTATCTTCCTTGCCATTTTTTGCATGCTTATTTTTCCATAATTTTAGTATTTAGAATTTTAGTATCATCTAATATAAAACATATTGCTAATTGGTATTTAGGGGAGTATCATAATAAATTTATAAATTAAGGAGACCCTGACATACAATGTTGAATCACCCTATCCTGAACCTGGAAATGTCTTTGCATTTGTTCGATCAGTTCTACTTTCATGTCTTTCAGGAGTGCTATAAAGGTTTTGTTGCTACTATCATTATGTCCTCAAACTGGCTATATTTTTTATGTATGAAGGCAGTTGACGTCTGTATGTCAATTTTGTATCTTGCTACCTTTCTGAATCTTGTTTTAGTTAACCACTGATACTAGGGTTCTCCAGGTATACCAGGAATTGCCAACATTTAAAGGGCCAGATAGTAAATATTTTAGGCTTTGCCATATGTTTCCATGATAGATTCTTGTTTGTTAACCACTCTTTAAAAACGTAAAAACCATGCTTAGCCTGAGAGCCATACAAATACAGACCTCAGGTGTATAGTTTGTTTACTACTGCATATCATCTGCAGATAATTTTTCTTTACCAACTCTTATGCCTCTAATTGATTTCTGTCTAAATAGCTAACATTTCTAGCATAGGATAGAACTGTTGTGGAGATGGTGAGCATCCTTGCCTTGTTCTTGATATTAGAACCAAGGTCTCTAGTGTTTTCCTATTATATAAGATATTGACGTTAGGACTAAGGTATATATTTTTTAATCATGTTAAACAAGCATTCATCACTTGTCATTCCTTGAATTTTTTTTAGGGAATGTATTTTAGATTTTAATTTTGTGAAAAGCTTTTTTAGCATCTACAAAACTGATGATGGGATTTTTCTTCCTTGGGTCTTTTAAGTAAATGGTGTATCTTACCAGGTCACACATAGGCTATTATTTTCTTAATGTGATATTGGATTTGTTTGCAAATATATTATTTAGAAATGCCACATCAGTGTTCATGAGTGATATTGGTTTGTGTTGTTTGGGGTTTTTTTTGGGGGGGGGTGGGTTGGTACTGTCCTTATCAGATTTAGGTATATATCATAAATGTATTGAATGTTATACATCATAAAAACAGTTGGTTTTCATTTTCTTGCAACAGTTTATGGTGCATTAGAACTATTTTGTTGAAAAGTTGGCTTGAATTCCTTTCTAAACTCACCTGGGCCTGGTGCTTTTCCTTAGGGTAGTTTCTTAATTTTTCTAGGGAAATTGGTTTGCTTTAGCTTTATCTGTTTATTATCTCTGCTCTAGCTTTATTATCTCTTATCAGTTTTGATAATCTGTATTTTCCTAGCAGAATAGCCATTTCATGTGGGTTTTCAAACTTACAGAGGGCGGCAGAGTGGTTATGTGTGATTTTTTAAACAACTTCTGCTTATTTTTCTTATTTCTCTTTGTGTATATACTTGTTTTCTCTGCTCCACTCTCCTTTCCCTCCGTCTCTTTTCCAATCAGGTTACTTAGTGGTTGTCTTGTTAATTTAAAAAAATAACAGATTTTTGATTATTAGGTCTGTTTCTTCTATTCTCTATTTCATTGATTTCTAGTTTTTCCTTTCTTGTCTTTTTAAAAACTCTGTCCACTTGCCTGAAATAACCTTCGTTTTTTACGCTTTCTGAATCTCTTTAAGTATGTTACAGTATGTGATTAGGTCTAGCTTTGTAAGCTAAGTTAAACTTTTTTTTCTTTTAGCAGCCGGGTTAGGTCTTTTCACATTTATTTTTACTGTATAATACTTTTGGTCTCAAAAATATTTATAATTACGTGTGTTTTATCTGCTATATTCCTTTTTCTATGATGTGCTGTCTTGCTCTTGAAAAAGGTAGTTTCTGGCATATAATGTTTGTATTTTTGTTTTGATTGCCTGTTATTTAACCTTTTACTATCTGTGTGTCAGTGTTTAATTGTATTCTTTAACTCTATTAGCTTATACCACAGTTTATCTGCTTTGCCCTTTCCCTCTGTGTTTGTTACATGCAACATTTGCCCATTAGCCTTCCACCCTCACCTCAATATTTGTTTGTCTTAATAATGTATGTGGATATATTAAAATCCTGTCAGTTCTTTTGCTATAGTTTTTGCAGTTATCTCTTGGGTTAGATGAAGCTTATTCTCTAGATTTCTGAAGAAGAGCTCACGAGTGGTAAGGTTCTTCCATGTTTAAATGACCAGACCAAGATGTAAACAGAGGTTTTCTCATTATAAATTCTGTGCCTTTTCTGCCGCACCTCATTACTTACCTTTGTTGATACACACTGAACGTCCAACCTGGCACCTTTTTTAGGTTTGTACTGAGTGTCTTAAAAGTGATATAAAGCATTGAACTTCGTAGTCTGCTTTGGGTGGTGGGTTTCTTTTCTTGTTGCTTTTTCAAAGATTGTTTTAACTATTCTTCCTTCCTCTTATCGTACAGGACCAAGCCATATGTCATTCTATGTCCGAACCCACAAAGGGTCTACACTTTCTCAGTGGTCTCTTGGCAATGGCACCCCAGTCACGAGTAAAGGAGGGGACTACTTTGTATTTTATTCCCATGGACTCCAGGCCTCTGCATGGCAGTTCTGGATAGAAGTACAGGTGGGAACTTCCCAGTATTGCTGATATTACTGATCAGGTTTCCAGGTGGTATTTGGCAAGAATCTTGGGATCAGTCAGTGTTCTTGCCTTCCTAGCACTAGAGAAGTAACTAATTTTCTCCTCCAGGTCTCGGAAGAACAGCCTGAAGGAGCGGTCACTGTGGCCATTGCTGCCCACTATCTTTCTGGGGAAGACAAGAGATCCTCCCAGCTGGATGCTCTGAAAGAGAAGTTCCCAGATTGGACATTTCCCTCTGCCTGGGTGTGCACCTACCATCTCTTTGTGTTTTAGTCTTGTGGATGAGCTCTAAGTACATGCCCACGGTTTCTCCTGGTGTTTCATGGATGTTTGTATGTAAGTCAATGAATTAATGAGCATATGTTCAAAGAGCTTTGTGGTCTAACACTCTTCAGGGCCCAGCACTGTCTGTAATGGTTATGCTGTGGGGTAGTGTGCATGGCCCTTCTGACACTTGAAAATACCAGTTTTCTGGCACTTAAGCACATGTGGGTACTGCCACTTACCTACATAGGTCATTTTGTATGACCTTAAGGACGAAAGCCAACAAACCACTTTAATAGTTGTCCCCTTAGGATCATGAAAGATGCAGAAGGTACTGTAAGTCCACTGTTAATGAGACAAATGACATTTCCAGTTAAAGCCCAAGAGCATTTTTTTTGTCATTGGATGGTAGGTTAAACATCATTCACAGGAGTAATGATTCCCCTTGAGGCCTAACTCTGTAGGTCATTAGAAGGTAACTGCGGTAAAGACTGGGGAAGCACCATTGGGCTTTTGAGGCCCCAGCCTGTGCCGAGAGCTCTGCTTCTGCATGCAGCCTTTAGTGTGCTTTGCACCTCTGAAGCCCCGGTCCTCTGATGTGGAAACCTGTGTGAGTTGGGGACTCCTGTCCTTCTGACAAGTGGTCACTGAGCTCCATCATTGTAATGTTTTTCTGAGGTTGCTTTTTCAATGCCTGTTTCCCTCTGAAACATATATTTTCCTCCTCTCCACACCTCACCATTGTGAGAAGAGTATTTGTCTGCTTTCCCTCTGAGTTGCACAGGCCCTTTTGGTTTAGAATATTGTTCATGCAAGTATATGATGTTAACTTCCTTCTTCAGAGCACTAGTTGCCATGGTGGCTATTCTGGGGTGGGAGGAGAGTGGGGTCGGGAGTGGCTGGGCGTTTTATATTTATTCTCACTTTTTAGGAGTCTTCTGTTATCCAAGGTTAATCCTTTAGGGCATAATTTTATTGATGCACTGGGTCCTTATTTTTGTCTGTTTTCCAGCCAGTTGAACAGATTAGTCTCTCACTAACTTACTGTGTTCAGCAGAGCTGGCTTTCCTGAGACTTGAGGCTGTGGCTTGTACTGGAATGTCCTTCTGTAACTGTCCTTAGAGTTGTCGGTGTTCAGATCCTGCATGATGGCAGCTCTAGGACTTAGAGGTACTTTTCATGTTGAGGAAGATGGCTGTTGGCTTCCTGGCTCCAGCAGTGGAAGAGTTTGATTAGAGCAGTGGTAAATTCTGCTAGCTTTCTTTTCTCCATTAAAAATGTAAAAAGACAATTTTTGCATTTAGCAAGCCTAGGCCAAAAAAAACATGTTAAAGAAAAGCCAGAGTAAAACAAAAAAAGTGGCACTCGGATCTGCCTGAACAGAAGGAGCATACATAGTAAGTGTGCGCTGTGGAAGAAAATACTTCTTGAAGCTGCTTGTGGGATGTATACAGTGTGCTTTCTGAATCATGCTCCTCATATACTGCCTGCCTCATTTGTGACTCCTTAAAAACTGACCGAGCCCACACAGACAGCAGGGTTGCAGCCAGAGCTGAATGGTAACATGCTGTCACATGCGTGGACACTGGAACCATTGCTTTTCCTGGACTTTGTAGGAACCATATAGAGTTGATCCTTGAACAACCTGGGGATATGGAGTACTGACCACTGTGCAGTTGAAAATTTGCATATTACTTTACAGTCATACCTCTGTATCCAAGGTTCTACAGCCATGGATTCAACCAACCACGGATCATGTAGTACTGTAATACCCGTTTATAATCTGCGTATAATTGGACCTGCACCGTTCAAACCCATGTTGTTCAAGGGTCAGCTGTATCACTAGTCTTGGGTGCTTCACATGTCAGGCAGTACACATAAGGTTTGCAGTGTTTATAGCTTTTATAGACTCATCAATTGTGGAGAAAAAAACATCTAAACAAATTTCAAAATACAGGCATATTTTCTGTTCCTGTGGTTAATATGAAATAGATTAATGGAAATTATTTATAGGAAAAAGAAAAGCAAAATCACAAGTGTTGAAGAAGGACATTACGTGAGAAACCAATAGTTCCCTGTTGTTACTCCATTTCAGTAATAATCATGGTTTTCTTTTTGCCTTTGAGTTATTTTCCTATGCGAACAATTCTCTCTTGTTTTGGTTTTCTTTGGCATTATAAAGCTCTGATTATCGTACAAATGCTCACTAGTCTCATGGCATGCTTAATATTCTGGGGGACTATTTTAATGCCAAAAGTGGTTAAGTAATTATACACAATATCATGGCTCTGTTAAGAACACCGTCAGATCAGCAATCTCTGAGATTAAAGAACTTGTTAGTTTCTTGAGTATCTGATTTGAATGACTCATTTCTAAAAGGGTCTTTTCAAATTCTAATGCATTTCCTACAGAATTTAAAATGTACAGTACTGCACATTCAGGGAAAGTGTGAAGGGTTGCGATTTTGAAGAAATCCTTAAAATTTACATTGTGTCTGACCTAAGATTGTTGCATGAAGTTTTTCTGTTTCCACACTTTAGCAGATGTAAATAAGCACTATAGAGTCCTAAAATGTCACCACTGAGGGAGCCACTACTTACGAAGCCAGACTGCTGACTCAGGAAGCTATAGAAAAAAATGATTATGTCTTTTTCTTTCAACTTGTTTGCTAAGATTAAGTATTGCCTTACACTTTAACTGAAATAAACTTTTTAACATACAAGTTAGTATCTTTAACAGAGAAATGGATCTTTATTTTGTTTTCCTGTGTCCCCCATATTTGAAGGGTATAGAGCCTTTTAAAAAGACCTAGATGGCTCATGTGGTATCATTGATATTTTAATGGGTCATGTGAGCAAAGAACTCAACATGGCTTCAACTGGAATCCATTTTACTGTGGAATGAAATTGTGCATCTGAATTTCACAGAAATCAATGGCCTATCAATCAATCATTTGGTAAATATTGAGCTACAGCATACTTAGCAGTTTTAGCATTGCCACTGGCAAAGAAAATCACTGAAGGGCTAATAAATGATATTCTTTCATTCTTTAAGTGATTGATAGGGATAGGAGGGAGGGAAGAAAATATGGTCTTTCAGCCAGAGAGTAACCCACTGCACATTCCAATCTTCACACAAGGAAGGGTCACCACCAGTCCCCAAACAGTGTACCACTTGTGAGCGCCCAGAGCTCTGTGCAAGTTACTTCCTTTCCTAAGTGAATTCCCTCCGAATAACTTCTATTCTTAAATACACCTTGCCTTCTTTTAGGGCCAGTAAAGCCAAAATGCATCTATGCCTCTTTACCTCTGTTTTTGTTCGAAAAAACATCTTGGGCATTTTTGAAGTGCATCAGTACTTTTTTTGATACCACTACTTCCTGATTTGATTGATTGGTAAAAAATACAATAAGCATGTTGATAATTTTTCTCCAAGTTTGGCCGTACACCATGACCAAATAGATGTATACCAGGAATGGAATGTTGGTTTAACACCTCAAAAAACCAATGTCACATACCAGGTTATTAGAATAAAGGACTACAGTATAATCTCAACAGATGCAAAACTCAACAGCTAAAACATCCTAATTTATGAAAGACTCAATACTTACTTACTCCCTAACGTCAGAAGGACAAGCGTATCTACTATTGCCACTTGAATACTGTATTGGAGGCTCTGGCCCGGGCTTTAATCGCAGACGACATGATCTTCCATACAGAAAATCCTAAAGAGTCCACACAAAAAACTATATTGGGTCAGCCAAAAAGTTCCTTTGGATTTTTCCTTAAGATCATACGAAAAACCTGAACAAACTTTTTGGCCAACCCAATAGTAAATGAATTCAGCAGTGCTGTAGGATCCAATTACAGCATAGTATTTTTATAAAGAACAATCCAAAGATAATTCTATTTGCAATAGCATCAAGAAGAATAAAATACTAATAAGCTTAACAAAAGTACCTATAAAACACTACTGAAAGAAACTGAAGACATGAATAACTGGAAAAACAACCCATGTTCATGGACTGGAAGGCATATTATCAAGACAGCAATATTCTCCAAATTCATCTGAATACAATCCTTATCAAAATCCTAGCTGCCTTATGTGTGTGTGCGGGTGTGCACGGAAATTGACAAGCTGGCTGTAAAATTTCAAATGGAAATGCACAGGACCCAGAAGAGCCAAAATGGTCCTGAAAAAAACAAACTTATGACTTACTTACACATTCAAAATCTCCTACTAAATAGCAACAGTAATCAAGACAATCTGGTACCAGCATTAAGGAAAGACCCCAGAGATCAACGTAATACAACTGACAGTTTCAGAAATAAACCCATACATTTATAGTCAATTGATTTTCGACAATAGGAAAAAAATCTTTTCTGTGTATGGTACTGGAACTGAACATTCACACACGAAAGAACAAAGTTATAGACCTCTTACTTCATACCATATATAAAAATTAACTCAATGGATCAAAGACCTAAATGCAGGTGCTAAAATATAAAACTCTCATTAGAAAACACAGGCATAAATCTTCATAACCTAGGATTTAGGCAATGGTTTCTTGGATATGACACCCAAAAGCTCAAGCAACCAAAGAAAAAGCTGGACTTCACCAAAATGAAAAACTTCTTTGCCTCAAAAGACAGTATCATGAAAGTGAAAAGCCCTCAGAATGAGAAAATATTTGCAAATCGTATCTCTGGTAAGTCTAGTATCCAGAATATATAAAGACCTCTTGCAAACCAACAATAAAATAAACGACCCATTTGTGAAATGCGCAAAGGATGTGAATACATATTTTTCTCCTGAGATATGAAAAGACATTAGCCATCAGCGAAATGTAAATCTAAACCATAAGATACCACTTCATACATAACTTAGATGGCTATAACCAAAAATACAGACAATAACATGTGCTGATAGTAGAAACCAGAACCCTCCTCCACTGCTAGTGGAAATGTTAAAAAAAAAAAAAAAAGGCACAGGCACTTGGTAATACAATTAGGCATTGCCTCAAAAAAATTAACCAGTTATATGACACAGCATTTCCACTGCTAGAGAGAACTGAAAACATATGTCCACACAGAAACTTGTACATCAATGTTCATTATTAATGGTCAAAAAGTGGAAACCACCCAAATGTCCCTCAACTGATGAATGGATAAACATGTAGTATATATATCCATAAAATGGATTATTCAGCCTTAAGAAGGAATAAACTACTAATATACAAAGTTGAAAACCTCATGCTAAGTGAAAGCCAGACAGAAAACGCCACATATAAGTCCATTTAGATGAAATGTCCAGAACAGGCAAATTCAGAGACAGAAAGCAGATTTAGGAAAATAGGAAAAAGTCAAAATTCCACCTATTATTTTAGTCACACGTATTAGAGATGACTAGTTTCCTCTGGTATGTGTACTTTTATATCATTTTTTCATTATATTTTGAGTATTTTCCATGTCATCAATATGGACCGTCTGTTCCAATTGCCTATTTATTGCCAGGCATCTAGGATGCTGCCAACTCTTGATGCTCCTATTCTAAATAATTCTGCATACACATTTTAAATCTAAATTTCTAGTTATTTCATAAGGAAAATTCTAAGAGATAGAATTATATAATGAAAAGAATATTTTTATGACTTTCAATACATATACTTTTTGCTGTTAACTTGAGATGATGAATAAACAAAAGTTCACGTAATGGTTTTATTGCCCTTTACCAAGTAAAAAAATACACATTACAGAAGTAGCAGCAACTTTAATTACAAGCAAAGGTTGACTCTACCCCCAAATGACTTCCTGTTTTGGTATCAGCAAATAATTTAAACTTCAAATAGTTATATTGAATATTTAAATTCACTGGTTAAAATTATGGCTTAAACAGTCGATATGTGATCCAAACAAGGCAAAATTAAAATATGAATTAAAAAAATTAATGTAACACATTACCAAAGAGAAATTTTCTATAAAGTTGCCAATTTTTTTGCCTTGGGGCCACCTATATCTCTTAGTTGAAAAACAAGTAGTTTATACAAGAAAAGTTTCGTTCATGGCATTAACCACAGGAATACAGTTAACTTATTGGTGCCCTGCTTTTAAGAGTGCAGGATGAACCCAGCAGCACATTAGGATACCTGAAAAAGATCATAGCTGTTTACAATGGTAAGTCATTTTTATTGACTAAATACACCAAACACAAAAGTAATGCTAGTTCTTCTCCTAATGGACTAGGACAGGAGAAGAAATTCTTCAGTTTACTTTCCTGCTGGGCTGCATGTACTCACATGGGAAACATTTTCTATCTTAAAATTCAGAGAAAGGTGGTTAAAACAAAGGCTTAAATAAACATAGCACCAGAAGGACCAGGTACCAGTAATCACATATTCCACCCATTCAGGAGTTTTTGTATGTGAAATTATTGCACTTGTAATGTGAAAAGTAAGTGATAGTAAATTACCAAACTCAATAATTTAAAACCGTTTGATGAGTTATGAACAAAGCATTTTCAAAATGGTTTTGGGTTTCCCTTCAGAGGAAACCTGGCTAGGACAACTAAAGCTAGCCATTTACTTTAAAAAGCAAGGATAGAGGACCAAGTTTTATTTCTAAACTGTAATTGCACTATGAGAAGAGAGGCTGTTTTACATAGTGGTATGAATTTGGTCCACATCAAATACATTGTTATTATAAAAATAAGTTCATTTTTGTAAAAAATAACATTGCATTCCTTTGTTCAAATTGCACAGTACAAACAAGCTATCTAAATTAATACTGTTATAAGGTAATTGATGTACATACAGTGGATATGTGTTCAGTCTAAAGCAATTGAGTATGCAGTCATGTTTTCATAATGTATGAAAACTAAAGTTTGTTATTTCTAGAAATACATAAAATATTTAAAAAGTTACAATGAAGAATGCATTCTTTACATACTAATTTTTAGTAGCTGTGATAATACAGGATTCAGCAGTCTATTTACATAAAAGTCCATTTTTATTCAATTTATAAAAGCAATAAATAAGAAACTACATTAATTTGCACAAAACCTGTTTCATTTCATGATCAGTGTGACCATTTCTGTTACCTTATGACCAAGCCAATAAACCTGTCTTCCTCTATGAAGACTGCTTATATTTGGAAAGAAGAGCAAGCCCTGTCTTTGTTCCAAGAGTGAGTATCTATAGCCATGCAGAATCCAGCATAAAACCTTACAAATTATAGTACAAGCCCTAAAAATATGAACAGTGCCTTTGAGTATACTTACACAAGAGTACTCACAAAAAGATAACAGTTCTTTGATACAAAATAGTTTAGTGGTATCTAATAGCATAATTGATAAAAACTCCTCAGACCTCAGCCCACGCTGACCTAGCAGGAACCAAGCTTGCTAAAAAGCAGGCACACTGACTCACAGGTTAAATAGCTTCCATCAATTCAGCACTGGGATTTAACAGGCTAGAAGAGGAGCATGTCTCCTTCACACAGGCACCTCTTATGCTAGGGCAGGCATCTATTCAGAGGCCCAGTTAGGGAGGCCAGTGCTCTTGATCCACGGGGGCATACAGGTAGCTCAAGTACTTGATGAGCTATAGCAAGCACCTTAGCATTTGTTTTTAAAAAGCAGTCTGAACACACGCTGAACCAGAAAACATAGGAAGCTGTAAGTAGTGAAAAGTGTTTTGCTCATCTGGGGCAAAACAATCCCTGTGGTTTAAGAGCTACCAACCTTTAAGAATAAAACCAAAATATTCTCGTGTACATCTGTACAATATTCTTTATTACTTCCACTGCAGCTTAAAAAATTTTTTTTATGAAAGATGATTTTTTTTGATATCACATTTTTATGGACTCAAAGAGATTTCTTAGAGGAGAAAGAGTTAGTTAAAATTTAGTAATACCTTACCAGAGTCTCAGAGCTGAGTTCTCTCCCTGGTTAAATCATCCAGCTAGGTCACAGTGTCCTCAGCTGCATGCTGCTGCTAATTAATACTGCCCGTGGTGACGGCACCCAATGTTGTTAGGACACAGAACAGTCGTAAGTCCCATCCTGGAAAGGTTCCTCCTCCTCTGCTCGCATTGTGTCCTCCTCTTTCCGGCTGACCAGACTGCTACCTCCAACCTCGCCCTGGGGGATGCTCCCGTGGCTGGAGGAGCTCCTGTTCTCCTCTGCCCGGGGGGTTGTCTGTTCAGGAGTCTTACCCACAGTTACTGGCTGGAAGGCTTCAGGCTGGACCTGCTCTTCTGTTATCTCACTGAGCTTCTGCAGTTGTGGCTTAATGATGTTTAAAAATGGCTTATATCCAGGACTAAGTAGAAGAAAACGGAAATTAGCTCTCCTCTGCCACATTCAAAAGGCTCCATAGCATGTTATGGATGAATTCCTACTAAGCACTGATATAGTAAGGTCAATGAGATTGTGGGCGAGGGGAGGAGGCACAGAAGGGTCGGGAGGAAAGGCTTTTTAGGTGCCAAGGCCACCATTGAGGGAGCAGCACGTAATGTAAGTGTGAGCACAAAGAGCAAAGACTGATATTCTTTATCCAGTATTACGATTAAAAATCGTATTCTATAATCTAAGCACCGATAGGATTTTAGACTTGAAAAACAGGACCTTCAGAGAACATTTAACATGAATGAATCTACCAATTAAGGAAAACTAGACCCAAGTAAGGGAAATCCCAAATCCACACATAACTGGTGACAAAGGGGTAGAATCCCAGGCTCTTTTAACTTCATTCACTACTCTTAATTTGGGCTTGTTAGTAATTGCCATGGAATGTTAAATTCACACAGACCTTAAATTTTTATCTTCTCAAGCAGATGTTTTTAGGTTATTACCTTCTACTTGACAGAACTAAAAATCTCAAGTTCCACCCTAGATCTAAGATCATTTGTACTGCATCAGTCTTGAGTCAGTGACATGTATTCACTGACCAACACTATCTCAATGGATATTACTCATCTAAACTGGTATAAAATGGTAACTAAAGAAACTAGCCTTTAAAATGAATATACAAAAGGAGTTTTTATCTCTAACAACCTAAAAAATCTCCAAATAAATGAACCAGAACTAAGCCTTAATGTGAAAGGACAGGATTCACCAAAGGACCGTGAAGATAACAAACCTAATGAAACTAGCACTTACCAATCTGTAGAGGCCCATCTGTCCACAGCATGCAGCCCTGTCTTTATGTTCTGTAACATCTCTCCATCTACCTCTGAAGATTGTATAATAACCAAAATCTGGTTGATTACTGAGGATTCTCTGAGAATCAGGCCTATAACAACACACCAGTCCAGACATCCTGCCTCCATGAAGATGTGCAGCAAATACCTACATATATAAGCAGAAACACAAATGACTGATGCTAAAAATGATCTACAGATGTACATAAGGGCAGTCATTATCGGGAAAGTAGCCTCTGTACCCAATTTGCCCAGATTTCCTGAGTAGGCATTCTATGCTTTCAAAATGCTGAGAAACTCACCGAAGCTGAACCTGGGATTTGTGAGGTCCTTTACTTGCCAACTCCATAGAGATGTGCTCTAGGTCTGACTGAGTTAAACTGAGTGTGGAGAAATTTTCATCCACCATTGTCCAGTCTCCATCCACCATGGAGCTACTTTCAGTCAAGTCTGTGGCTGAACCAATACTGCATTCATCACCTGATGAAGAATTGCCAAAAGTTACAAACTAGCTTCATGTAGAAAATATGTTTTCCTTTCATTATAAATGTTAACTGTCTCTCAGATGTTGATTTCTCTTCAGGATTTTGAGACCAAAACATTAAATCCACTACTAAAACTCCCATGTTACATTAATAATAATAGATATAAAAAAAATTATTAGGAGGTAACCAGGCCTTATGTGCCTTCATACTACCTAAAAAGTAGTCTTGCCCACCTCTGAAAAAAAAAAACCCTAGCAATAATTTGTCTTTTTTTTTTTTTTGGGGGGGGGCGGCGGTTGGGGGCATGCTTCGCAGCTTGTGGGATTTTAGTTCCCTGACCAGGGGTTAAACCTGGGCCCCCTTCGCAGTGAGAGTACAGAGTCCTAACCACTGGACCGCCAGGGAATTCTCGATCACGTTTTTAGATTCAATTACCAATTTACAATACAGAGGAAACTGTCTAAACCATGAAGATGCAATAACCTAAAATCCACATCATGAGAAAATCCACAGAATCAAGTTTATTCAATGAATAAACTGCAAGTGGAAAAAAAAGAGAAATGGGGAGGGGGAACAATCACTAAAAAGAAAATTAAAAAACATAATCACAGTGTGTGAATCTTATTTGGATCTTGATTCAAACCATAAAAAATTATGACATTATAAAACAGTTGGAATTTGAATATTTACTGGATATTTGATGGTATTAAGGAATTACTATTAAATTTTTAAAGAGATGTTAATGGTGTAATTATCATTATCTTCAAGAAGAGTCTTCAGAAATATATACTGAAATGTTCACAGATAAAATATATCATGTCTCGGATTTAGTTCAATAATACAGGAAGGGGAAAGTGGATAAAACAAATTTGTTCCTGACTTGGTAATAACTGGAGTGGGGGCTGGGGGAAGGGTGTCCATTATACTATTATTTCTCCTTTTTAAATATGTTTGAAGTGACCTCTTTAGAAAGTTTTCTAAAAAAAAAGCAATGATGCCACCTCACGTCCATTAGGATGCTGCTATCAACAAAACCAGCAAGTGTTGGTGAGGATGTGGCAAACCTGGAATCCTTGCCAATGTTGGTAGGAATGTAAAATGGTGCAGCTGCTATGGGAAAAAAATTGAAAATAGAATTACCATGTGATCTGCCAATCCTACTTCTGGGTATATACCCAAAAGAACTGGAAGTAGGGTCTCGAAGAGAACTCCCATGTTCACTGTACTCCCACATTCATTACAGCATAACTCACAATTAACCAAAAGGTGGAAGCAATGCAAATGTCCCCTGATGGATGGATAAAATGTGTTATAAACACATAATGGAATATTATTCAGCCTTAAAAAGAAAGGAAATTTCCATGCATGTTACAATAGGGATGAACTTTGAGAACATTATGCTAAGTGAAAGAAGCCAGACACAAAAAGACAAATACAGAGACAGAAAATAGAATGGTAGTTGCTAGGAGTTGGGGGAGAGAGGGATGGGGAGCTATTGTTCAGAGTACAGAGTTTTGGTTTTGCAAGATGAAAAGAATTAAGAGTTCTGCAGGTTGGTTGCACAACAATAAAAATGTAGTTAATACCACTGAACTGTACACTTAAAAATGGTTAAGATAGTAAATTTTACATGTATTCTACCAAAATTTAAAAAGAAAGTCATGGCAGCTATATGCCTCTCCACATAGCAGAAGCTCCGGTAACAGTGATGACACTGAAAATCAAACATCAGGTGAATGCCTGGCCATTAAAAAACTCCAGAAAATCAGACCAATTGCTACTTAAGTTCTTATATAAACCTAAACAACATAAATCACTTTAAAACTTCTTCAACCTGTAATGTAACCATTACTATAATTGCAGAAGCTGACACACATTTTTTGATAAAGGGTCAGACAGTAATATTTTAGGCTTTGAAGGCTAAGCGGCAAAATTAAGGATATCATGCAGGAATTTATAAGAGAAAAAATTTTTTCCATAAATTTGTATCAGTGAAATAAAAAAATAGAAGATAACTGGGTACAATTTTATGATACGGGTCTACCTATGAGAAGAATGGAATTCTTTACACACGGATAACATTTTGCTTACTTGAGGTTCAAAGTTAGTGTTTCTGTATCATCAAAGTTGATTACAAAGGTTCATTTATTAGTGCTGAGCTGCAATGAGAATTTACCTATTTCATTTATCTAAAATAAACATGGCAAAGTATAGTCAAGGCCAATATGGCCTTGTTCTAGTAACTATCCACCTCTCCAGCAGATACAAATGGCTAATCCTCAAGGACATATCTTGAAAGAAAAGAGTGAAGCTCTCTCTCTGAAGTGCTATAGCATATAAACTTTCCTCCACAGGAACTGAAGAGGAGCTAGGGTTTAAAATGATATCTACCTTTATTAGATAAAGGTGAAAGGAAGGCATCTTGCATCTGTGGTCCATGGGATGAGGCTGTGTCTATTTCATGATGCGTGGGGCCAATGTTGCCAAGCCAGCTCCGACTTCGTTGGACATTAGAGATGCCAGCGTCTATCTCAAGGTTCAAAAAAGGGTCAGCTGACTGGGATGTTAACAGCTGCTCTCCCACTGCAAGGTAGATCCAAAAACAAAGAAAAAAATGGGAGTTAAAGGTGCACACACTGCCATTTCCAATTCAGTTCTTTCAGCTTCTCTTCCCTCACCAACCCCAAATACTAAAAGTTCAGAGCTAATTACTGTCCCTACACTGCATCATCCATCCACTGAACCAGGGATGTGGGACTGTAACAGAATGGACTGACTATATAACGCCACCCAGCAGTCATCTTATATCATCATGTATCTTACTAGAACTAGGCAAAACTTCATTCTGTTCATCTTTAAATGATTTTCCTTGGTTTTAACATGACATGAAGTTTCCAAATGCCATAATAAAGGTTTTTGTTTGAATTTTCGTAAGTGATAATAATTACAACAGTCTTCTTTAAAAGACCTGAACTAAAAAACTTTTTTCTTTTATCAAAATACAGTTTCACTTTGTCCTCTCCTAATTTAGAAGATGGCCCAAGCTCTCAAGATGCATTTTTACCATTTCTCTGGAATGAGTCCTGTCAGATAAGTCACAATTTAGCTTATTTTGAGGTCTGTGATTAATAACTCCTTCCTACAAAAAACAAATGTGGGAGCTTCTATGTTCAGTCAATGCTCAACCTGCTGATCATCTGATACAACAACTGGTTGGATTCATAAATTAGACTTAAAGGTCATAAGACCTAGAGACATATGTTCTACTTTATTTACATCCTGAGTCAAATGGTGGATGTTCCAAGTGATGCACAAAAAGTTAGCTTTTATCTGTTCTGACCTTGGAATGAAAAGACTTCCTTGAATATCAACTAACAGCAAAATGTCTACATATTTGGAGCAAAATACAATCCTCCCTGTACAAGGAACACAAAGCCTACATTACCTGTTCGGTATTTTCCATTTTTGAAAGGAGAACTGAGAGAAGAAGCTGGGATGATGGGAAGTGGCCACAGGAAATCTTTGTGGAGTCTCTTCAGGGCTAACACAAAGTTGTCTACTCGGGCAGCTCGGGTACGTTCCTTGCATAGCCAACTAATTAGTTCAAAGCCCAGCTGGGCTGCAAAGCAGCCGAGATCCTTTAGCCGAACTTCTTCTAAGAGACGCCGGGCATGTCTCCAGAGCATCATATCAATATACATGTTCTCAGCACAGTCACTGTCTTTGCTCCATCTGTAAGTGGGAATACAAGAAAGCTACAGAACAATCTTCACTGGAGGACTTCAAATACTTTTATGAAGTAACACTGAAAACGCTGACAAGGAGGTAAGACATCTAAGATCTAATTCTGATTGAAGCTAAAGTATTAGGGCTTCTCCATGTGATACCACAATCTATTAAACAATACCTCGATCATAGTAGCCTCTTAAAACATATTTGTATAATGAAAATATAGAATAGGAAAGAACAGGAAACTAAGTCAAACCAGGAAGAGGATGGTAGCTGGATAAAGGAAAGAAAGGGAGCAAAAAAATGCTGTATTTGGAAAGACCAATGAAAAGAGGGAAGATCAGATCAAAGGAACTAACGAGAGAGAAGCACAGTGAAATGGAGTCTCTTAATGTGAGTTTTACAGACACATCAAAACGGATTTTTAAAAATTAACTGCTAAATATAGTCTATTGTCCTTTATTCACATGAACTGACATGGTATAACTGGTCTGGTCACTGGGTGACAGGGTGCTTTCAGCAAGAGGCAGTATTGGAGCAGGACTGCCTAGATTCAGATCTTGGCTCTGCCACACATTAGTTGTACAAACATAAAGCAAATTTATTTTTCTGGGCCTCTGTTTTTCACCTGTGTAATGTGGAACAGTATCTACCCAGATGGAGCTGTTGTAAGGACTGAAAGACCTACACATGGAAATGCTTAGAACCATGCCTAGCACATAGTGAGTGCTTAGTATATATTAGCCAGCACTTTTAAATTCAGGGGCATGGCTGAGAAGCTACTGTTTGCCTGGCAATTGTTTACAATCCTCCATGGTTGCATTTAACTTGTTTATAGTCCATGACTGTGTGTGTTTGTGTGTGTGTGTGTGCACACTGGGAATGGGGCTGTATTAATGGCTGTGATAAGAAAAAGCAGTAAAACATCACAATAAAAAATGTTCAATAAGCTCTCACTATGTGTCAGGCACTGTAGTAAGAATACACACAGAACCAAATAACACAGGAAGGAATACAAGGACCTCACAAAACGGAGGAAATTCTATTTTATAATGTTCAGTATGAGTTCATAGTTACCTCTCAGGAGAAATAACCCATCTACGTGTAATGTAGGTTTCAGGCTCCAGGATACACTTCTTTTTGGCTTCCACTGTTTAATGACTTCTCCACTCAAAAGAGTCACAGGAGAGTCAAGTACATGAGAACTAAATTTTACTTTTTGTCAAGAGGTATAGTTGGAAAGAAAGGTAAAACTGCTGACTGTAAGAAGGCTTTTGTTTTGTTTTGTTTTGTTTTTTTTGCGGTACGCGGGCCTCTCACTGTCGTGGCCTCTCCCGTTGCGGAGCACAGGCTCCGGACGTGCAGGCTCAGCGGCCACGGCTCACGGGCCTAGCCGCTCCACGGCATGTGGGATCTTCCTGGACCGGGGCACGAACCCGTGTCCCCTGCATCGGCAGGCGGACTCTCAACCACTGCGCCACCAGGGAAGCCCTGTAAGAAGGCTTTTGAATTATCTGCAGATTTATCTGTCTTCCTTTTTATTCTGGTCCTCTATTATCAGAGGTAATTTAAAGTTAGTGGCATTCAGCATGGGCAAACCGAGATCTACTCCAGTACAAAGGGCAGAAACTGTACAAAGAATAAAGAAGTGAACTTTGGAGAAGGAAAAAAGGGAAGCCTTTTGGGAATGTAAAAAGGAATTGCAATTGGATCAAATAGTTGTTTTCCCAAGATGCAATTCTACAAATACCCTGAAATGCAATGTGTCGCAGAATGCCCTAAAACCAGTAACAGCTCTTCATTCTTTTACCTTTTTCCAGAAGGGCCAGACGGCATACTTAGTGTTTTCTGTAAGCTGAATTTACTAGCAGGTACATTTTCAGCTGACTGGGATAAACTGATGCTTCGATTCCTGAAGAACTCAAATCCACCACTTGAACTGGGTTCCTATGATTACACACCGTACAGTTAGAGGAAGATGCCACGTGGGTGTAATGGCCTAGAGAAGCTGTGCAATTCTGCAACTAACCTGAGCTGTAGGCGTGGATGGAGGTGTCTCAGATTCTCCAGAGCCAATGGCTTTAAGAAATCGAATCATGTGTCGACACAGGTCCCACTTGCTTTGTTCCAGGGCTGTGTTGAACAGAAGGGTGGCATGCTGCCTACTTACTGCTGGTACTTCCATGTTCTAGAAAAACAACCAAGGAAGACAAGAATTCCTTTTATACTACAAATGACTTGGGAAGATATAAGCAATTCTTTATCTCCACGGTTCCCTAAACCCAGAGAAGTAATGCAGCTACAACAATGGGAATAGTTTAACAGTAAAATTAAAAGAAGCATTAAAAAGTACCATACAAGGAAAAGTGAGGCAAATACTCTGCTGGTGTAATATAATTTATGATTTCTTGAACTCCCATTATTGCCAGATATCTTACATAAACCTTACATATTCTTTCATTTCTCCTAGTGACTCTCAAAATATGTATTTCATTCTCATTTTACAGATGAGAAAACTGAGTTAAATAACTGTTAAAGATCAACGGAAAAGAATATAAATTTGTCTCCCTGACTCCAAAAAAGCTCAGGTCTATTTCCTGCGACAGAGAGTTTTCTGAAAATGTGACTAAAAAAAATCTTTGCTTTAGGCAATAGTATGTAGTCTTGCTACACAAAGAGCATTCTCTGTAATTTTTTCACAAATTTAAACTTGCTGCTTGCCTTGGCCTTCATGGAAAGGTGCCTAACAGGCAAGTTCAACTGTAATTATTATCTGTCAATCCACAGCAACTTAGGAATTCAGATCAAGTTTCTAATTCCATTGCTTGGGAGATCACTGAAAGTCTAAGGAGTGACCTAAAACAAAACACAGCTGCATTTATTGTTTGCTTTTATGACTGTGTGGCCTTTTAAGAATACCCAAGGAATCACAGAATCTCGGGGCCACTTAGCTTCTGCCTGAATATCCCCTCTGGTTTCAATCAGTTGCCATGAAGCAAATAAACTGACAGGAAAACTGCTTCAGGCAGAATTTCAAACAAGGTCTATGGTTAGCTTCTTTAATCAATGAAAACAACTCTGCAGTAATTTTAAAGAACTTTTAAATGTAACCTATCAAATTCCCATCAGACTAATAGGAAAGCAAACTATCAAGCCCTTTTGTCAAATGTATAATGAAACAAATTTTCAGGAGTCTCAAAGAACCCATTATTTTGAGAAAAATTGTGTAATTACTGCGGCAGGTTTGGGTCTTCCCTGCGTGCTATGGGGAGCCTAACGTAAGGTACTCTGTTGTAACCCACATTCTAATCAGAGTCCCCTCAGCAATTCCACACTATAAGGAAAGAGATTATTGTGGAGAGCTCAGACAAACCCACTGATATTCAAAATAATTCTTTATTATTATGTTTCTTACATATTTCAATAATCTTATGTAATATGTGCATATCATTATATGTACTATGATATATAATATGTATATACATATATGTATACATACACTTCTTCAGTATTATTCAAAATAATACTGTAAACTCATTAATTTGTTTTAGGCCTATTTATGGACAAACAGGATTAAAAAAACACAACCCTGCAATGTTACTTTATGATAGTAAAGAAATTTTCTGCCATCATATGGTAAGATTGAGTTCTTCAAAAGGAAAGATAAAAACTGAACAGAGGAGGAGAGGGGGAAGATGGCGAAGAATAAGACACAGAGCTCACCTTCCTCCCCACAGATACATCAGAAATACATCTACACGTGGAACAACTCCTACAGAACACCTACTGAACGCTGGCAGAAGACCTCAGACCTCCCAAAAGGCAAGAAACTCCCCCACGTACCTGGGTAGGGCAAAAGAAAAAAGAAAAAACAGAGGCAAAAGAATAGGGACAGGACCTGCACCAGTGGGAGGGAGCTGTGAAGGAGGAAAGGTTTCCACACACTAGGAAGCCCCTTCACGGGTGGAGACTGCGGGTGGCAAAGTGGGAAGCTTTGGAGCCACGGAGGAGAGCACAGCAACAGGGGTGTGGAGGGCAAAGTGGAGCGATTCCCGCACAGAGGATCGGTGCCGACCGGCACTCACCAGCCTGAGAGGATTGTCTGCTCACCCGCCAGGACGGGCGGGGCTGTGAGCTGAGGCTCGGGCTTCGGAGGTCGGATCCCAGGGAGAGGACTGGGGTTGGCAGCGTGAACACAGCCTGAAGGGGGCTAGTGCGCCACGGCTAGCCGGGAGGGAGTCCGGGAAAAAGTCTGGGGCTGCCAAAGAGGAAAAAGATTTTTTCTTCCCTCTGTTTCCTGGTGTGCGAGGAGAGGGGATTAAGAGCGCTGCTTAAAGGAGCTCCAGAGACGGGCGCGAGCCGCGGCTATCAGCCCAGACCGCAGAGATGGGCATGAGACACTAAGGCAGCTGCTGCCGCCACCAAGAAGCCCGTGTGTGAGCACAGGTCACTCTCCACGCCCCCTTCCGGGGAGCCTGTGCAGCCCGCCACTGCCAGGGTCCCGGGATACAGGGAAAACTCCCCCGGGAGAACGCACAGCGCGCCTCAGGCTGGTGCAACGTCACGCCGACCTTTGCCACCGCAGGTTCGCCCTGCACTCTGTGCCCCTCCCTCCCCCCCTCCTCCGGCCTGAGTGAGCCAGAGCCCCCGAAGCAGCTGCTCCTTTAACCCCGTCCTGTCTGAGCGAAGAACAGACGCCCTCCGGTGACCAACACGCAGAGGCGGGTCCAAATCCAAAGTTGAGCCCCGGGAGCTGTGCGAACAAAGAAGAGAAAGGGAAATCTCTCCCAGCAGCTTCAGGGGCAGCAGATTAAATCTCCACAGTCAACGTGATGTACCCTGCATCGGTGGAATACCTGAATAGACAACGAATCATCCCAAATTGAGGAGGTGGACTTTGAGAGCAAGATATATTATTTTTTCCCCTTCTCCTCTTTTTGTGAGTGTGTATGTGTATGCTTCTGTGTGAGATTTTGTCTGTATAGCTTGGCTTTCACCATTTGTCCTAGGGTTCTGTCTGCCCGTTTTTTTTGTTTTCTACTTAAAAAAATTATTTTTCTTAATAATTATTTTTTATTTTAATAACATTTATTTTATCTCACTTTATTTTATTTTATCCTCTTTCTTTCTTTCTTTCTACTTTTTCTCCCTTTTATTCTGAGCTGTGTGGATGAAAGGCTCTTGGTGCTGCAGCCAGGAGTCAGTGCTGTGCCTCTGAGGTGGGAGAGCCAACTTCATGACACTGGTCCACAAGAGACCTCCCAGCTCCATGTAACATCAAACGGCGAAAATCTCCCAGAAATCTCCATCTCAACCCCAACACCCAGCTTCACTCAACGACCAGCAAGCTACAGTGCTGGACACCCTATGCCAAACAACTAGCAAGACAGGAACACAACCCCACCCATTAGCAGAGAGGCTGCCTAAAATCATAATAAGGCCACAGACACCCCAAAACACACCACCAGATGTGGACCTGCCCACCAGAAAGACAAGATCCAGCCTCATCCACCAGAACACAGGCACTAGTCCCCTCCACCAGGAAACCTACACAACCCACTGAACCAACTTTAGCCACTGGGGACAGACACCAAAAACAATGGGAACTACGAACCTGCAGCCTGCAAAAAGATCCTAAACACACTAAGATAAGCAAACTGAGAAGACAGAAAAACACAGAGCAGATGAAGGAGCAAGATAAAAACCCACCAGACCTAACAAATGAAGAGGAAACAGGCAGTCTACCTGAAAAAGACTTCAGAATAATGATAGTAAAGATGATCCAAAATCTTGGAAAGAGAATAGAGAAAATGCAAGAAACATTCAACAACGACCTCGAAGAACTAAAGAGGAAACAAGCAACGATGAACAACACAATAAATGAAATTAAAAATGCTCTAGAAGGGATCAATAGCAGAATAACTGAGGCACAAGAATGGATAAGTGACATGGAAGATAAAACAGTGGAAATAACTACTGCAGAGCAGAATAAAGAAAAAAGAATGAAAAGAAATGAGGACAGTCTCAGAGACCTCTGGGACAACATTAAATGAACCAACATTCGAATTATAGGGGTCCCAGAAGAAGAGAAAAAGGGACTGAGAAAATATTTGAAGAGATTATAGTTGAAAACTACCCTAATATGGGAAAGGAAATTGTTAATCAAGTCCGGGAAGCACAGAGAGTCCCATACAGGATAAATCCAAGGAGAAACATGCCAAGACACATATTAATCAAACTGTCAAAAATTAAATACAAAGAAAACATATTAAAAGCAGCAAGGGAAAAACAACAAATAACACACAAGGGAATCCCCATAAGGTTAACAGCTGATCTTTCAGCAGAAACTCTGCAAGCAAGAAGGGACTGTCAGGACATATTTAAAGCGATGAAGGAGAAAAACCTACAACCAAGATTACTCTACCCAGCAAGGATCTCATTCAGATTTGATGGAGAAATTAAAACCTTTACAGACAAGCAAAAGCTAGGGAGTTCAGCACCACCAAACCAGCTTTACAACAAATGCTAAAGGAACTTCTCTAGGCAAGAAACACAAGAGAAGGAAAAGACCTACAATAACAAACCCAAAACAATTAAGAAAATGGGAATAGGAACATACATATCGATAATTACCTTAAATGTAAATGGATTAAATGCTCCCACCAACAGACACAGACTGGCTGAATGCATACAAAAACAAGACCCATATATATGCTGTCTACAAGAGACCCACTTCAGACGTAGGGACACATACAGACTGAAAAGTGAGGGGATGGAAAAAGATATTCCATGCAAGTGGAAACCAAAAGAAAGCTGGAGTAGCAATTCTCATATCAGACAAAATAGACTTGAAAATAAAGACTATTGCAAGAGACAAATAAGGACACTACATAATGACCAAGAGATCGATCCAAGAAGAAGATATAACAATTGTAAATGTTTATGCACCCAACATAGGAGCACCTCAATACATAAGGCAAATACTAACAGCCATAAAAGGGGAAATCGACAGTAACACATTCATAGTACGGGACTTTAACACCCCACTTTCACCAATGGACAGATCATCCAAAATGAAAATAAATAAGGAAACACAAGCTTTAAATGATACATTAAACAAGATGGACTTAATTGATATTTATAGGACATTCCATCCAAAAACAACAGAATACACATTTTTCTCAAGTGCTCATGGAACATTCTCCAGGATAGATCATATCTTGGGGCACAAATCAAGCCTTGGTAAATTTAAGAAAATTGAAATTGTATCAAGTACCTTTTCCAACCACAACGCCATGAGACTAGATATCAATTACAGGAAAAGATCTGTAAAAAATACAAACACATGGAGGCTAAATAATACACTACTTAAGAACGAAGTGATCACTGAAGAAATCAAAGAGGAAATCAAAAAATACCTAGAAACAAATGACAACGGAGACACGACGACCCAAAACCTATGGGATGCAGCAAAAGCAGTCCTAAGAGGGAAGTTTATAGCAATACAATCCTACCTTAAGAAACAGGAAACATCTCAAATAAACAACCTAACCTTGCACCTAAAGCAATTAGAGAAAGAAGAACAAAAAAACCCCAAAGTTGGGCTTCCCTCTTGGTGCAGTGGTTGGGAGTCTGCCTGCTGACGCAGGGGACACAGGTTCATGCCCCAGTCCGGGAAGATCCCACATGCCACGGAGCGGCTGGGCCCTTGAGCCATGGCCACTGAGCCTGTGCATTCGGAGCCTGTCCTCCGCAGCGGGAGAGGCCACAGCAGTGACAGGCCCGCATACCGGAAAAAAAAAAAAAGAACAGAAAACATGACTGTAATAGTTCTTTAAACACAATCACAGTGCCAACACAGGACATTTGCCTTCCTTTTCCTCTAGGTTTACGCTCAACAATTCTTATACCTTTGTAAGAAGAGAATTGTTACCTGTAAAATAATAAGGTACGAGGCAGCAGTATCCAAATCCTGAGCCATCAAACATTCCTCAAACAAGTCCTTGGGGTTTCCAACGGCTGCAAAAAGGTAATTCCACAGGGCATATTCAGTCTTCCTGGCACAATGAACAACTGTCTGCAGGAAGAGTGGGAACTCGGTGATAAATTTTGCCACAGTGGGAAGCAGAGGGTCGGGAATGGGCTCCCGTGAGGTAGCTTCTTCTTCCAGCACTTCATGGAGCATGAGCTCCAGCACGTGAGGAAAGTAAGGTAACGCGGCACAGGACTGGGCTAAGAGCAAGGCTTGTTCCCCAAGGTTCCTCACCAGCAGCTGACGTAGAATGTGGTGGAGGTAGATCTGAGAGGTTCTCTCCACAACACAGAAAGGGAAGAGCACCTCTAGCTGTTCCCTAGCACTGTTCCGAGTATACAAGGAATCATACAGTACAGTGTCATTGACAGCACCAAGGACTAATGCATCTTCAAACAGAACAGCCAGGGGGTAGATATTTATGTGGAAAGGCAGCATGATCCGCTGGGACAAGAAGGAATGGGGCTTACGGTGATCCCTAGGGAAGAGAGGGAGCCAGACTTTCATCCCTGAACCTCCACAGCTCAGCCAGAGGGCCTCCAAAAGGTGACGCTTTTGTTTATTTGCTCGACACGTGGTCCAGACATTTTCAACAGACTGGGCTAGTACAACAGGAGGACAGAATGGCAGCTGGAGAACGAGAGACAGAAATCAGTTTTTCCCCTATTAAATTTGCAGATTCCTAAGTTTTCCTAGGTACTAGTTTCCCAAATCTTTCAAAATGACAGTATAAATTTTGGGGAAAATTAGGGGAATTTATTTAGAGTCAGAGTTAATAACAGTACCCTGACTTTCAAAGTATGTGTATTTAAATCTAAAAAAACCCCAAAAGAACACCCCCCCACCCCAAGGAACTTCACCAATTTATCCTGTTTTCCCATTAGAATTTGTAAATAATAATGCCTAAGCAGTAACATCCGGCATACAGAGCATTTTATTATCATTTTAGGATCTCATCTTCCACTCTTCACAAACAGTCTTGTACCCAGAGGCTTAAGACTTATTTTATGTACTTACTCACTTTCCAAATCACAAGATAATACTCTCCTCTTAAATTCTTTTATTCCTTCATCCTCCTCCCATACATTCTTAACGTTTTAAATGACTTGCACTTTACTCACAAGTTTCCTTTGGTTAGTGTTACTGTCCTTCTCCCGGATCTGAGGGCCTGATCTGTCCCTCTGCATCATGATGAGCTGTCCTGCAAGATTTAGCATAATGCTCTCTGCATCACGAGCCTGAAAGAAAAATAAATTGTATTTATAAAAATTAATAGGTATGTTTTCAGCATTTCCCCCGCCAATGCATAAGGTTTACAGTTTAAGCAAACAACAATATTGAGTGTGTACTATGTACAGTCATTCTGCTAGGCTCTGTGGAAGTACAACGAGCTGTCTGGCTAGGGTAGAACAAGCTTAACACAATGTAATTAATGAACAATGCAAGTGAACATAAAATTGAGGGCAGAGCTGAATTATCCTGGAAAAACTAAAAGACCTTCAGAAGTTCATAAAAATGAGACATCGCTTCAGTGACCTGGCCGGCACAGCTAGACAGGGCTTAAAGGATGAGGTGGGACTTGAAAGGTGAGGTTAACCTACACGGGTGGGAGAAAAAGCGTTGGTACTTTAGTTGAAGAATGCAATATAAATGACACAGAGGTAGGATAAAATAGTTCTACTGGGAAAGTGAGAACAATCTGGCTAAATTAGGGATGTTATGAGAAAAAATGCTGATGGTAACAGACCTTCAAAGAGGGCTTGGAAAGTCAGGTAAAAATATAGCAGGAAAAAAGCCACCATGTATGGTCCTTGAATAAGGGAGTTATTAAAAATTCTGAGTTATTCAGGATGGATTACTGAGGAGAGGAAGATATCATGGGTGGTGACTTCAAGAATGAAGGAAATAGTCTGCCTTTTTATTAAGGAAAATTTCAATCAAACCCCAAAGTAGAGAACCTAGTATAATGATTTTCACTGAACCCTATCACCCAGCTTTAAGTTTCAGGAGCACTGTTTTAAAATGAATCTCAGACATCAAGTCATTTTCACTTGTAAAGAGGAAAAAGCATTTTGATTAAAACAAAACAAAACAAAAACTTACTTATATTCTAGACATGAAGGGTAGGAAAAGAAAGCTGAATCAAAGATGATTTCAGGGAACTGAATCTTGGCGAGATGCTAGAGAAGTTGCAGTTGTCACTGATACAAGTTAGGAGGAGAAAATAGTTTAGGGAAGGGAAACTGAAGAGTTTCCTTCTATTGCCCATTTTAAATTAGAAAGAATCTTAAGACTTTCAAGTAAAAACGTTGTGAGAGATGACTTAACTGGAGATGAATACCAGAATCATAACCATAAAGGCAAACCTGGTAAGCTGAAGGAAACAGATGAGTTTTCTGAGGCAAAGTATATGGGAGGCAAAAGAGCAGAGGGCCACTGTCTAAGCTTTTGAAGGCAAGAAGAGAAATCAAGCATGATGTCACAGACCAGAGAAGGAAAGAGTTTTAAGAAGGAAAGGATGATTATTCAGAAGACATGGATTATGTCCCAGCTTTGACTCTTGCTGGCTGGATGAATTTAAGCTGCCGATATCATTTAGGGTTTGGTAAAGAAAACAACGTCACCCTATGTATTCTACTTGCAAAAAATATTCAGATACATGAAATGCTCTTTTGCACTGCTCTAAGACACAAGGGATTGTGTATAAAGAAATGGCAAAAGGGTACAGAATACTCACAGGCTTTGTTATTCTTTTTTGCTTTAGATCATATCCAGGTAGGTAGTAAGCATGATATGAACTGCTGTTAATTTACAAAGTAGGAATTTAAAAAATAACCCTACAAAATCTCCAAGCAACTGTCACAAAACTCAAGAATTTTATTTGGAAAGAAATCTTCATTTCCCCACTTAGCACATAATGACATGAAAACTAAAAATTGAACATCTGTCCTAACACACGAGAAAAAGCAAATAACTTGGAGGTAAGAGAAGGAAAAATGGAATTTAAAAGCTATGTGGGAATTATAAGCGCTAGAGAGTAGAGGAAAATGAATATGCAATGCCAAGAATCAAACAATATGACTGCTTGGGGACTGGCATAGGGACAAACTCCTCAAACACTTCAAAAGACCTAAAAAGCATTTACTGAAGTTCACTAAAATCTGATTAATGTTCATAATGACCACTTTTAAGTTTTAAGATGGTAAATTCACCACTACATTTTATACTACTTCATTTTTTAAAAAAGCAAAATTCTTTTTTTTCCTTCAGCTCTACATGCAGTCAACATTTTCTACTGATAATATTACAATACGTAAGAACCGGTGACCACGACAGCCCTCTCAGGCAACTTTAATGAACTTTTCAGAAACTGACTGTAACATACAAGCAGGGACTACATGTATCCTCAAAATCCTATATTTGAAGGAACCCAACATACCATCTCTTACCCTGAAAAATCCCTGGTAGATAATTTTCATTGGAAGCTTCAGAGACAAGGTGCTCACCTCTCTCCTGAGTGAAGGCCACCTTACTGTTGAACAGTTCTTACTGCTAGTTTTTTGTTGTTAAATCAAGACTTGCTTTGCTTTAAATCTTGGTCTTCCCTCCGTGCAAGATGTAATCAGTCTATTTCCTATTGTATTTCAACTTACTTCTTAATGTGCTCTTTACCAAGTTAAGTATCTCCTCTTTGTAAAGGGCCCTCTTAAAATGGGGCACCCAGTATTACTGATGCCACTGATTGCCTAATAGTAGTATCTAGGATATACAAGGAGTCCTTTTTTTTCTAATATGACAACTTCAAACATGATCAAAAGTATGTAAAATGTACAACAAACAGAGCCCCCTTATTCCCATCATCCAGATTCACAACTATCAAGGTTTGCTCCACCTATCCCTCTTTTCTTTTTACTTATTTTGCCAAAGCATTTTAAAAGATACCATGCCATTTTACCCCTATACATTTAATAGGCATCTCTAAAATATATGGATATTTGCTTATATAATCACAACGCCAATATCACATCTAAATGTAATAAAACTTACAACTATTCCTTAGTTCACATTTAAATACTGCAAATTGTTTCAACAGTGTCTTTTTATATATAGCCTATTTGAATCAAGATACAAATGAACTTACGCATGCATTTTGTTGTTATAGCTCGAAAGTCTTATTTAGAAGAATCTTTTCTTTTTTCCCCCACATTATTGACCTGCAGCTTTCCTATAAAATATTATTAAACTAAACCTCTTTCTCTGTATTTTCTGTGAATAGAAGATGACTCTAGAAGCTTGATTCAGATCAGGCTCAATGTTTTTGCTAGTAATTCTTCACGTGAACTTCAGGTTGCTTCACCCCAGGAAGCATGCCACATCTGGTTCTCCCACTTTTAGTGATGCTAAAATTGATTAATAAGGCTTGGGCATGACAACTTGATACCTTCATTGTAAACTTCCCATCAACCTTTCATTGGTTTCATCCAATGATCACTGCCTGAATCACTCATTTCTTCACGGGCTGCAAAATCGTGATTCTTAAATTCTTACATTCCTTCCATATCTTTTAGCTAGAGTTCTTCTGTAAAAGATAACTTCCCCTTATCAACTAGGACTATCTTGTTACATGAAATAGAGTTTGCAGAGAAAAATGGGACCTGTATTTTACAGGCACTCAGTGGAAGTGCCTTAATAGGAAGTAAAAGACAGACTGGGCAGACAGGGATGACAAATAAATCCGCACAGAACTTTCCTTTGAAAATGGGTTCCACATTGACATGAAGTTTGGAAACCAGTGGTATAATGGAAGGCGGCTTGGAATAGAAAGTTATAATACCTGGGTCCTGGTGACACTGCTACCTACACAGCTACTTTAACCAGAAGCTATGGGATTATCCCTTCTCTTTGTTCATAATTAACTAATCATGGAGTCCTCTATATGTCATATTCCTTCCACTTCTTTCCATCTTCTTTTCCCTACCCAAGTTTGGGCCACAGACACCATTCACCTAGATCATTACAATGGCCTTTCAGCTGCTCTCCCTACATCCAGTTGTGTCCCACTCTGTTTCATTTTCCTCCTTTGTAATGTTTTCTCTAACATTATAAAGCTTAGATCTAATAACATCCAGCTTAAAACACTTTAGACTTTCAGACAAACTCCAAAGTCCGTATTATCAATAAGACTCTCATCCTCTAATACTCTATGTTCCAGTCACTCTGAAATTACTTCCAATTCCCTGAAGGTGTCATGTTCTCTCTTATCTATGGGCCTTTGAATACCGTTCCCTCTGCCTGAAATTCCCCTTCTTTACTTAGATAACTGCCACTTGTTCTTCAGGTTTCAATTTAAATGATCTAGAAATCTTCTGTGATTGCTTAGACTACTCCAGGTTTTTGTTATACACAGTAAGCCATATTACTTTTTGGTATACACATCACAATTGTAATTAATTATGTATGTAATTATTTCTTTATAGTATGAGCAGAAACCATGTTTGTTTAGTTTGCCACTGTAACCCAGCAGCTTCATGCAAGGCAAATTCTAGACATTTAGTATGTATTTGCTGAACAATTAATAGTTCCTAAAATCAAATTAAAACACAAAAAACTGAAATGAAAACTCTAAAGAACTCTGATAATAGAATGGTACCTGCTGTGGCATTTTCAAGGTGATTCCATTCTCTGTACTCACTGATGTCAGAGTGACAGATACTACCAGGAAAGGGTGGGGAATGTAGCGTGACATGGAGACTTCCTGAAGAACTTGAATACCAGCAGTATTTGGACTGCAAAAAAGAGAAAGAAACCCATACACCTCAACAACAATGCTAATGAGGTTTTTTCCTTTTCCACTACTAATAGTATGAGATTTTATGTTTATGGGCCCAAATGCCTTCTACCTATCATTTTCTCCTCCCCAAGTATCCTTTAAACAGCAGACCAACAAGGTTGTGGCACCCAAGAACACATCTGGAAATGAGGGAGGGAAAAAAAGGCAGTAAGATGTAGAAAGGAAGAAATAAACTGGGAAGAAGCTATAGGAATAGCTTAGTCAGTTGAGAAATAGTTGGTTGAGAAAGACATGCGTTCCGAGGCTAGTAGATTTGTTAATTTTTATTTTTATATTACTCCTCAATTATAAGCTACTTCAGCAAATATGCACTTCATAGCTGTTTAAAAAAAGAAACAAAAACTATTTGAGAACAAAATAAAACTCAAGAAGAATGGTCTAAATGCCGCAAGCCAGCCAGATGCCAAGAATATAGGCAACACGCAGCTCCAACAGGTCTGACAGTTTTTCCTTTCCCAGACTACAGCCATCTAGCTCAGTTAAAATATTAATGAGTCTTCTAAGGTCATGCTTCCTAAGGCCTTAAAGCTGTAAACTCCTACAAATTTCCCCAAGTTTCTAGAACACCAGGATAGTTAGTAACCACTTGTTTTCAAGATTGTGAAAAAAAAATTAGTATTTAAAGCTTTACCCCATCCCGAACTGGATTTTTCTCAAATGAGTCCAGTAAGATTAGCTGAAGAACTTGGTACAGGCTCTTTAATTATTTTGGTAGCTAAAAAATAACTACTATATGAATATCACTAATTAAAATTCCTTGCTTTTTTAACTCCTAAAACAAAGGAAACTAAATATAAAATCAGAATAACTGTTTTGAGAAATAAAAACTACAGAGGAAACATGATAAATAGGAGCAAAAAGTGACCTGTCATACGTTATATACTTACCCATCAGATTTCCTTTCAATACTGTAAAGGCATATTGAACAGTCTGCTCTAAATACTATTACCATGTCCCGGAAGACACTAAGCAGTAATGTTTCTGCTTGTGTTTTGGTGACATGAGCAAAAGCATTGTCCAGATTTGACGTTCTCAAGTATACTCTGAGCTATAGAAAACAAAAATAAAGAAAACTGTAAAAACAAGATACCTACCATGGATGACTAAATACCTTAGACATGCTGTTTTATTATCTACTGACTTTTTCAAGTAAGAGGAGTTAAAGACTAATCTGAGCATTAATAAAAAATGGATGTTTATATTTTGACAGGGTAGGCTCATTCTACAAATAACTAAAAGATGAAGTGATCAAAACTGTGATGTACTCTTACGAGATACTCCTTTTAGACCTGCGCATTTAGACCTGATACAGGGAGATCAGTAGTTTCTCAAAAAATAAATATAGAAATAAGTAAGTTAATAAATCTCTAAGGACAGCTATCTTTATAAACTTCTCAACTTTTAACTATTTTTTATTATTTACAAACTTTATAGAGAATGTCTAATGGCTAAAATCCTTAGAAAAAGTTATCACAGAAATCCTGATTATCCTTTTAAATTTTTAAGTAACCTGAAATGAAAATCCCATTTGTTAAAAATGCCAAATTCTTGATTAAAAAGTAAAACGTTTTGTTCATTTTCAATAGGTTATTTTTATATAAAAACCAAACTGTGCTTAATATCTTTAAAATGTAAAAATCTTGTTATTTCTGAGAAAACAAAAACATACCTCCTCTTGATGATCACTTATGTTATAGCATGCAAGGACAATAAAATCATTCCACCAGGCTAAGCCACCTGTCACAATCATATTTTGCTCCTTAAAAGAAAATATAAAAAACATATTTACATTTATTCCTGCCAGTAACAGACTTGTAAAATATTCCTAATCAGACAATGAAAGCTCTAATTATTTCTGCTCTACTCTCTTCCCGCCCCCCTCAACAATAAGTATTACTCTAGGGCCTTTATTAATAATGATTCACATCCTACTTTGAAAGAAATAAATATTTCTGTAAGACATAAAATACATCATTCAAAATAACTGGGTACCATGTAGCATCATTATTCCACATTCAACAGACCTTGGTTTAAATTCTGGGTTTATCATTTATCAGCTGCTTGACTCTGAATCCTAGTTTCTCTTTTATAAAATGGTGAGTAACAATAGTGCTCTCATTGGGTTGTTATGAAGAACAATGAGATAACATATGTGGAAGTGCCTGGTACACGGTAGGCACCTATTAAATGTTAACTTCCTTCTTTTCCTCCTATTTGATTCTTGCAAAATCCAACTGCATATGTTTGTATGCTACCCAAATATTTATGTCATACACAGACAAGCAGGAAATGATCTCAAATTTTGTGGAGATTTATTCCGATCATATCTGATGAACTCTACCTGGAATGTAAGAGTAAATCCTCAAGTTACAGGATTATAGTGTCTGATCTTAACAAGAATTAGAAACAAACCAACTATCTCAATACAAAATCTTTTATCAAATATCAAGTACTTCATCAGAACTGACCCTTAGTATAATCCAGTGTCACTTTTTAATATTTGATTTTACTTTTTAATAAGTAAACAGTGGTTTACTTTATACTTATTTCATATTGTAGTTCTCTCATACTTTGAGAAATAGGTTTTTAATTTCAAAAAGACTAACCTGGGTAATGTTTCCAAAAAGCTTCCATTTTTTGGTGAGTAAAGAGTAATGTGCAAAACCAAACTTGCCAACCACAGCAATATTCTGTCCAAGCTTATCAATAGCTGAAAACTGATTAAAAAAAAAAAATTAAGAGCGCTTCCTTGAGTTTTTTAATTAGGCGTAAAGAGCTGAGGATTATGTCAGGCAAGCAGACTATTAATAAACATTTGCTAAGAGAATTAAATGTACAATGCTAAATTCAAAAATCTTAACATTTATACATGTTACATTTGACCAAATTATAGTTACACTAACAATGTACAAGGAAGCAAGTACTGAAATTTTACTTTTATCAGTGCACCCACTGAAAGGCTCAATTCCCAGAATACCTCTTGCAGCAAATGCTATCCAATGAAAGTTAACACCAACAAAGTAACAAATAACTCACCCGTATAGGCCAATTGCTCTCTAGATAGGTGCTGGAAATCTATAGAAAATAACACATCAGTTTGGTAAGACTTCTGAAATATATTTTAAAGTAAAGCAAGTAAAAGCATTAACATCATGAGATTAATTTTATTGTAATGTTTAACGTGCTCCCAAATAGGGCTTCCCTGGTGGCGCAGTGGTTAAGAATCTGCCTGCCAATGCAGGGGACACAGGTTTGAGCCCTGGTCTGGGAAGATCCCACATGCCGCGGAACAACTAAGCCTGTGCGCCACAACTACTGAACCTGTGCTCTAGAGCCTGCGAGCCACAACTACTGAGCCCACGTGCTGCAATTACTGAAGACCGCGCGCCTAGGGCCCGTGCTCCACAACAAGAGAAGTCACCGCAATGAGAAGCCTGTGTACCGCAACAAAGAGTAGCCCCCACTCACTGCAACTAGAGAAAGCCCGCAAGCAGCAACGAAGACCCAACACAGCCAAAAATAAAATAAATTGTTTTTTAAAAAGTGCTCCCAAATAATGAGTATTACACTAGCAGCCAATATTTCACAACTCCTGTCTTAACCATTTCATTATATGTTTCTAGACATCAGGCTTTCCTCTTTTTTCTCTACACTGTTTTTATTTGATTTAAATTAAATATTGAACACTCAATAAATACAGAATGACAAAAGATATTTAGAGAAGCATCTACTAAGGCAGCCAAGAATTGTGTAGATGGAACAGTTTGGGTCCGCTGATATGAACCATCCCAAAAAACCCTTATCTAATAAAATCAGAGCCTCAGCAAGAGTTTTGTTTATGTTTTTTTAGTAGAACTCTCTTTTATTATTTTTACATTTTCTAATAAAAAAGCAATGCATGCTTATAAAATTTAAACAGTATAAAAGTACACAAAATACAAAGTGAAATTCTTCTGTTATATCATTGCTATCTCTAAACAAACAGCCATATATATATAAAAGTGTGTATAAGCTACTGCTTTTTACTGGGGCGTTCAACTTATTCACCTACAAGTACTTTTAATATATTACAGATATTAACTCTTTATCTGCAATATAAGCAATAAATATATCTTTCCATGTCGTCTGTCTTACATCTTTGTACACAGTGTCTTTGTGTCACTCTGAGAATTTTAAACTTAAAAAATCCTCTGTGAGGTATCAATGTAGCTTAAGTCTAGCTTTACTGAGACTGTGATCTATTAGCCTGCTGAGTAAATAGTTTTCATGAGCACATGGTGAATGCAATGTGAAAATTAACAGAACAACAGAATAAAGGAAAAATCTTCTGTTCCTGGAATAAGAGAACCTTCAATTTAATTTAGTTTCCGTTTACTCAAAGAAAAATGATTACGTATTTAAAAAGAGAAAGTCAAATTAAAAAGCCAAGTAAATGCAATCAAATCCAATAAGATTCTTTGTGTAATGTGAAGACAAAGCAAAAATCAAGTGAAAACATCTGTATTAACCTTGATAAAATTTATTTATAAAACTATTTTTGTTAGACTTCACTTATTATCCAGTAAGTCAACCTAAAATCTAAGTAAATTAACAGCTTTTGGTACATTAGGAAGTTCTTAACCCCAGTGCTGGTTTGTGGAAGCCTACCTTACAGAATTAAAAATAACTGTGTCAGGATAGATACGCTTGAAGAATGCTTAACTTGTATCTTAACAGATATGCTGTACTATTCAGGCCAACCAGTAAAATTTACTATGATGGGTGGAATTAGTTCAGAATAATGATAATCTGAGGTAATGATCAGGTGGCGAAGTAAAATTTGAAAGTAGTTTTGTAGGACACTGTAAGTGAAATTCTTTTTTTGGATGAAGAAAATAAAAATAGTCACTTGAAGAAGGATGTTCCTGGAGCACAACTGAGCTAGCCATCCATGACACTAAACACCCCACCCCCGACTTTCCCCAAACCTTAGTGTTTCATAAGTATTTGTGAGATGTGTGGGCAGGTAAAGTGGGAAGTGAGATCTCACTGCCAAAGTGGACTCCAACATGAAGAGTTTCTAATCATGGGAACCAAGGTTAACTTATCATACGATCACATTCTGATGACTATCTCTAGGAGAAAACAAATTCTTTTACCCTCCAAAAGTATATGAGATGCCACAAATGGTTTACTTTCAAAACTTAAAATGAAGCTTTATTTCTCATATGGTTTTGTGTCTTGAAGATGCTATGAAATAAGAACAAAAACTTGGTTTTGCCCCAGGAGATGTATATGTTACCTGAACTTTGAGTTCCACTCCTAATACTGAGAACAGGAAATGGCAGAAGTAAGAAAAGAGGTGGCTAATGAATAATGAAGAAACTCAGGTTAGGAATGCATAGTCAGGGCACAAAAGTCATGTCATACCACTGGGAAACTCAGTGCTAAGGTACAGAATCTCTACTCTGAACATCTTAGGATTTTTCAGTCTCTTGGAGAACCTAAATCTACCTTTTTTCCCTTGAAGTCATTCTGCTAAAACCATGTCTCCTACCTAGCCTACTTTCTTCTGTAACTGGTGAGACTGTGAGGGCCATCACCCTAGGAGATATGATCTGTGCCAAATACCCAGAACATTTGATACACGTTGTAGGAATGAGAGCAAATCATTTATAAATGAAATAGCCTTTACAATCCTCTTTGTTGACCTCTCTAACATAGTGCCTGATACATTACCCTGCTTCCGACAAGTATGTATTTGTGTTATTTTTGTTAAAGGAGAAAACATGGTTAACACAGAATCTTCTGACCAGGAAACTAACGAGTGTAAGGTAGAAGGCTTAAACAAACAAAAAAAATCCAGTAGTCTAGATGAGGAACAGACAGAGCAGAATTAGTTGGAGCTCATGTGATGAACTCTAAGCTGTACAAGAAGCATACAAAGTATAAACCACACAAACAAAGCCATTGTGATGGAGGATGCGGGCACTTATCCTAGACAAGAGCATATGTTGAAGGGGGAATTAAACAGGCACCCACATTTCTTCAGGGAATACTTACTAATGGCTAAAATGTCTGGAAGTTAAAAGCATTAACATTATATGGACACTGTAAACCACACTACCAAACGAACACCACCACAATGCTGCACTGACTCTTGTGGCTGGAGTGCCAGCAAACAAAGCATAGGGCAACTCCAAGTAAAAAGAATGTCAAATAGGCACATTCTCAGTTTTAGATCAAGGTCAGCAGTATATTATATGCTTCAACATTTAGTACCTAGGTTTTAAAACAGGTTTGATTATTACTTTAATTTATATCATGGTAAGGATAGAGTCTGCCACTATTCTGCTGTGTGACCTTGGGCAAGTCACCTAACTTCCCTGAGCCTCAATTTCCTCATGTATAAAACCTAGTTGGACTACATGATTGCTAAGGTCCTTCCAGCTCTAAAAATTCTATGAGTCCATTATAACTTAATTTGGGGGGAGTACAACTCTAGCATTATTTTTATTAGTTTTAAGGAAACTGAAAAAATTACGTAAAGCTAGACTTAAACAAGTTTATCTTTCTAAATATTTTAGATACCTAAAGAACAGGATGACAGAAGAATCTTGCTAGTATCTACTTTGCCTGAAGTTGTAAAATCAGTGTTATATGCTTCTAATATGGGATACTTTATAGATGGCTATGAATCACAGAATCACTGAATTTTTGAGCTGGAAGGAAATTCAATTTTTGTTATTGCCTGATGGATTTTTGAGTTCCAGACCTACCTTCTTTGATCCTCTGCTCTACTTGGCTCTCTGGCAACACAGACCTGGCTAGGCAGAACTGGCATTGATGCTAGGTCAGTGTAGAATGAATAGTTCAAAGTATGGGGAAATGAAAATAGCAGAGAAATGGCTATAGGAGAGAAGGGAGCAGTGGAAAATTTTAGTCAAGGAAGTAGCTGATGCAGTTTTATTTAATAACTGTTACTAATTATAAAATGGTATGCACATTGTTTTGATTTTATGAATTTCTTAATGTAAGTTAAATACATTTTCTTTTAGTGTATACCACATGTCAATGTAGGAGATATTCCTCCTTCAATTTTTCACACAATGACCATTCTTATGTCTCTCATTATCTCCTCTCAAAGTCAACCGAAAATAACATGGGAGCTGAAGTAAGCTAGTAAGGTAAAAGTACAGAATGTAGAAGTAAGACAAAGAATTGTGGAAATAGAAAATGACTAAAAGAAACTAATCCAAGAGTAGGCTCTGATGTACCTAAGACACTCTGGCATGAAAAGTGGGAAGAAAACACTCAGGACTTTGAAATGTGTGTGAAAGTTTCTTTCAAGAAACTTCAATTTACTGATTTACCCAAATTAATTTTATTTGGTATCGAAACTCAGAATTAATTTCTATATTAAATGTCAATGTATCAGAATTACTAAAAGAAACTGCTAATTTAATAATAATCTGGTACAAGATTGAGTAATAATAAAATTATTAACACTAAGGTTCTAGACTAATCAGAAGTCTGCAATTTGGGTCCAAAGTCAGGCAATTAACCTCAATGTGTCCCCATTAGGACTACAAGGTCAGCTGCACAAGGTACTAATCAATATTGTCACTTTTCATTAAATTACTACACTTTAGCCTATGCAAATCCAGAGCTAAATTTATACCAAAAATAGGCTGGAAGTAAAATAAACAGTCTTGCACAATAAGAGGACAAAGCATAAACTTCTAGTTTTTTTTAACTATTCACTTACTAATGGACTTAAAGTAGGTGGGCATACAATCTACATCAGGTGGAAAGAAAGGAGAAGACAAGAGGACAAGAGCACAGAACAGCAGAAGAGAGACATGACAGTCAAGAAGTTTACAAAGTTTCTCAGTTTTCTAAAGCAACAAATGAAATACTTAAATATGTGCTTCAGGGTGCTATCTTACCAAGGACTAAGTCCACAGTCAACAGCATCTGAAGACTTACCTGCACTACATGCCAATGCCGATGACCAAGTAAAGTGCTTAAACTCTGAGACTCTAAACTGCCATCTGCAAACGGGCTCTTTTCCTGACTGGGCTTATGATCAGAGTGTGCCGAAGTACTCCTGGGATTCTGGGTTTGTGAGGCCTCTCCACAGTTCAAGTACAATCGATCTTCCCCCTGAAGCAACACTTGCTCTTGGTTACTCTAGATGAGGGAAAAAGGAAGCAGAGGGGAGGGAAGCAAATAAAAACAAGTTAGTATAAGGTAGGGGAAAGTAAGTAATACATTAATTCACTTTTATTGTTGGAAATGTACCACACATCTCAATGCTGATTTTCCTCACAGAGGACAAGACTACCTAATAATCTCACACACTGTTATATTTAACAGACAACATTTTAATGATTACTTCCCAGTGTAAATAAAATCTTTGTTAAAGTCTGTTTTATCATACAGATTCCAAAACATGCCCAGGGCAGTGCTATGAGAGATTTTCCACCTGAAAACTGAATAAGACTATTCAATGTCTACAGTTTACAAACTAGTTTCATATAAGATACCTCATGAATGGTAGTAAGAAAACATGTCTGGTCAAACTGTTTGTGTGTATACGCTCATCCGTGTGCCCACGTGGTAAGAAGAGGGAGTGGATTACGAACAGGGATAACTGGATACAGGAGGATCTTTTAAATCATGGGGAGGAGGAAGAGTAGCCTACATCTGTGGTCCTGGTTCAGAACAATTCAATAATTGCTTGGTGACAGCCTGGTTAGTACCAAGGAGTGTACCAGGTTCTGAGGATGTTTAGACAAAAATATAGTTTCAACTCTCTGTGATTATGCCCTGGTTTTTAATTAAAGGCGAGTGTTTTCAAATGTGGGCAGATTATTCACTCACTCTTTAAATTAGATCAGCACTCCAGCCACTCACCTTCCCATTGTAGTCCAAATGTTGTCTTGATATAAAACTCGGAGTGCTTTTAAATTATTTATTTGGGATGTGCAAGCAGAGGAGAAATCCTCTACTCTTGTTTTTCTTATTATTCAGCTATAGTAATGAGGTCTGAGATCCAGGGTATTTTCATTCTTCCTCAATGTGTTATAAATTTTAATTAGAAATTGGTTGCACCAAATATTTAAAAACCCATTGGTGGTAGATACTAAGATATGCACCCCTATCATATAACATATCACTGTTACTATATATCAACAATATATCATATTAATATCTTATTTCAGACTGATAAAACATGAGTTTATGTTATAATTTGGGGCAGTGTTTCCCAAAGCAGGATTCTAGGCTTATTTTCTTCTAGGCATTCCTTAAAAATTCATAGTTAAATAAGCTTGGGAAACAATGCTTTTTATATACCAACTCCTGGACTTTCATGATGCACATCAGCATATTAAAGACTTGAGTCCTATGTTAAAGAAATCTCTACAGCTTTGTTTAACTCCTTTATTTCACACTTAAGAGACAACAGAAATTCTTCTTGTCCTACGTAATTGCTCTTGATATTTCTCACAAGTAGTGCCTGGTGGAACATACTTTGAGAAATGCTATTCAGACAAAGACTAAATTTTACTCAGGTTACTCAAATGAATCTGTAAACACTGCTTTTCCTCAAATTGCTTGTGATCCTATTAAAAAAAGAAAAAAAAAAGCATGGGACTCCCCCGGCGGTCCAGTGGTTAAGACTCCACGCTCCCACTGCAGGGGGCGCAGGTTCAATTCCTAGTTGGGGAACTAAGATCCTGCATGCCACAAGGCCAAAAAAAAGCAAAACCTGCTCAGAAATAAAATTGTCATAAGGAAGAGTCATATTCAAATATGAAAGCCACTAAAAAAAACTAACGGAGTTTTAATTAAATAAACTTACCATACAAGGGTTTACGGTGAGTGCACTCTTGAGAAACTGAAACAGTAGAATGCTAGGCTGTTTAACTATGCTCTTGGAGTCAGACTCATTTTCAGTATTTTGAGAACCAAATCCACTGATTACCCATAGGTGATAGCCTTCGGCACCCCAGCTCTTGGAGAGAGGAGGGGGAAAGAAGAAGGGAGTCAGGGAAAGAAAATCAAAGCAATAAAAAGTTTGTTATTTTTTCCCGGTTTGAAATATTCAAATTCTGAAATAACCAACAACAGCATTATTAATGACTTCTGAAGGCTGGAGAAACCATGACAAACAACACAGACAAGAATTATACCTACATCTACTACATCTTAGATCTCCAGTAGAAACCATCACTGCTCTCCACTTAGAAGAGTGAAAACACTACACACCAATCTTAGCTCCAAAACCTAAGAAATGCCTACTGCTCTCTGTAACTTCACCATTAATTTAACTGCCTCTCAAATACAAAGAAATTCCTTACAGAGAGAAGACCCATGTTACATAGCTGAAGCTTTACAAAGAAGCACCCAAACAGATGCAGTTTTGTACAGAACAAAGAACACTGGATTGGAGGCTATGAGACTAGGGTTTTGCACTCCAGCTTGGCTACCATTTTGTTGTACAACCTTGGCCAAGCTGTTTGGTTTCTTGGGGTATAAGTTTCTTCCTCTGTAAAATGAGAGGGTTCAAATAAATTCTCCAGGCCCAGTTCATTTCAATATTCTATTAACGAGATTCCATGAGAGTTAAAAAAAAAAAATTTTTTTTAACATTAGTAATTCCCAATCTGCAAGGCCAAGAAAATACTAATGCGGGGAGAAGAGGTCCATGAATTGTTCCAAAATTTCAGAAGTTGAATAGAACTTTTGCTTTCCCATGAAAAGTTTTGGTTGCATAAGTTAACTAAAATGCTTAGATTCTTAGCTGTGATTAAAATATTAACTTAGTGAGGCAGGTAACACTGGTTGCTGCATGGCATTCATAAGCACTGATTGGCAGTCAGAGAAATGGTGTTTGAAAACTTATTTTAAAATATGGAGGTGAGGAGAGCCATCAAATGGGATCCTTGGTGGTGAAAGGTTGGGAACCCCTACTGAAGGCAACCATGGTGGTCTTAATTCTTCGAGAAACCCATGATCAGAAAATGCCTTCCTCTGTGGAGCAGCAGAGAAAGGTAGTGATAAGCCTCACAGCCACTAATTCCTCAAAGATGGTACACAGAGGGCTATAGAAAGAAAATGTTTGTATGTAAAGACAGGGGTTACACCTCACTGCTTTCTACAGAAACTCTTGAAAATTGATAGTAAAAATATTGTTACAACAGGGACTACAATTCTTTTGACATACATCTATGGAAAAAATTTTAAATATGCTCAAATAACGTACAAGCACATGTCTTCCAGGAAGAAGACCCAATGAGCATTTCACATTATGTTAAAAGAAAGGAGGCCATGGGAAGTGGGTGCTATTGAGTCCCATAAGAAATGTAGGTATGCTTTGGAAAAACAAAGGCCTGATTTCAACAGTTAGTATGTTCACAGAGATGACAGGGCTTGCTGGACACATCTAAACAAAACCAAAATCAAATACTGAAAACTGGGCAGCCTCCTGATTTTTAAAGATAATACTTTTATCAAAGCAAGAACTGTATAAGAGTCTGCTGAGACTAGAATAGCTTTGTAATTTTATCAGATCAACATGAGAGAAGAAGAAAAAACCAAGTTTTTCACACTGTATCAATATTTTATAGAAAGAACTTACCATAGAGTTGATCTTAAGGGGATCTTTTTTGGTACCATCAGACCTATAACTGAAACACAATAGAAACTTAATTAAGAAGAGTCTTCTAATTGCATGTAATATTTAGCTTTAATTTTAAAAAACTGATTTTGTTCCTTAGAATGAGAAATACACAATACTGTATGAAATATGAGACTCCTGGTTAATACACCTAGGTATATCACTGAGATACAGTCTTCCGGTTACTAAATAACTTAACAGGGTCATGCAGTTTGGGAAGGTGTGTTCATTATATCAGGACTGAAGTTCAGGGTAGTATATGAAGTGGACAGAGATATTAACCCAGTTCTATCAACCCACTGAGTTAACCTACATTAACCCAATGAGATAATGTAATTTTTCATTTCCTACTAGTTATTTATGTATATAGCTTACCACTCTTATTAGATAATAAGCTACTTGAGGGGCTTCCCTGGTGGCGCAGTGGTTGGGGGTCCGCCTGCCGATGCAGGGGACATGGGTTCGTGCCCTGGTCCGGGAAGATCCCGCATGCCGCGGAGCGGCTGGGCCCGTGAGCCATGGCCGCTGAGCCTGCGCGTCCGGAGCCTGTGCTCCGCAACGGGAGAGGCCACAGCGGTGAGAGCCCCGCGTGCCGCAAAAAAAAAAAAAAAAAAAAAAAAATAAGCTACTTGAAGGCAGATTCATGTCTGATTTAGCTTTGAATCTAACATGTTATCATATACACAATAGGGGTTCAATAAATAAATGCACTTTCACTGAATGGTCAGTTTTAAGAGGATGGAAAGAGGATGGATGTATGAGGAAACAATACATTCTGAATACATTAATTCTGAACCTTACAAATTGTTTTGGGTTCAGAGTCAAGGCAAAATGGTAGCTGTATAACAAAGTTTCTGTGTATGTGTATTGTCTTGGAGAAAATGGAGTTATTTCATCTAAAATTTCTTTATTGACTCACGCAAAATCTCCTCCAAGTGTACAAATCAGCTGAGCTCCAAATACACTCCATAAAGAAAGGCCTCCATATTCCCAGGTCACTATTACAACACTATTGTCAGGAGACCATCTGACCAATTTAACAGCTCCTGTTTTGTTCCAAATGTCTGTTAAGAAATTGTGAGAAGAGTTAAAAATAAATGATTACTTCATAAATACTTAGTATTTTTTACAGCCTATACCTTCAAGTTGAAACAAGCAGAAAGGCATGCCTGCTTCAAATAATGAGATGAATTCTGTTCGTTTAGGGCTATTTAAAATCAGTATGGTCATTAGCCTTGACCCGATCTAAACAGAACAAAGTCAGTACCCAAGTGATTTATATGAACCAAAAACCGTTTCTGGCCACTATTAGCTTAAATAACTATAACTGTGTAGTCTTAAAAAGGCTTTGGATTTGGGCAAATCAGTTTCTGTAAGATGGGAATAATATATCCCTTGAATGATTCAACACTGAATGTCAAACTACTCTGCAAAGTATGAGGGTGTTTTAAAATGTAAAATAATATTTTACCATGATCTCCATGTTCCATCAGCAATATCAAAGAGATCCAAGTTAAAATAAATCAAAGCTTAACCTTACATTAGGATTAAGTAGGTAAACTCCAGCCTCAGTACCATAGGCGCTTATATCTTCTTTTAACTAATAATAGTTCTTCATATGTAATTATTAAAGGAGAAAATTTCATTGTGTAGTAAAATCCAAGTTTCTTTACTGCAGAGTTAAATGAAACATAGCAGCATTTCCCATCAGCAATTCAAAAGATCTATAGCTTTCACCTCTTTAAAATTAAAATTCTTTACATCTGCAGTATTAATAAATTTTTGTTATAAGTACCTTTGCCACAAAGGGCTTGTATACAGATTTTAGCCTACAGAAGACAGCCTTTGTTAATAGAGTAAGTAAAACTTTTTTCCTCTGCCTATGTTTGAATCCTCACATTAGCATTTCCCACCATAATTCAGATATATGAATAACTGTATTATTTATGTATATAAAAAATAGTATGGAAACACAAAAGACCCCGAATAGCCAAAGCAATCTTGAGAAAGAAAAACAGATCTGGAGGAATCAGGTTCTCTGACTTCAAACTATATTACAAAGCTAGAGTAATCAAGACAGTATGGTACTGGCACAAAAACAGAAATATAGATCAATGGTACAGGATAGAAAGCCCAGAGATAAACCCATGCACATACTGTCACCTAATTTATGACAAAGGCGGCAAGAACATACAATGGAGAAAAGACAGCCTCTTCAATAAGTGGTGCCAGGAAAACTGGACAGCTACATGCAAAAGAATGGAATTAGAACACTACCTTAACACCATACACAAAAATAAACTCAAAATGGATTAAAGACCTAAATGTAAGACCAGACACTATAAAACTCTTAGAGGAAAACACAGGAAAAATACTCTTTGACATAAACCACAACAAGATCTTTTTTGACCCACCTCCTAGGGTAATGAAAATAAAAACAAAAATAAATAAATGAGACCTAATGAAACTTCAAAGCTTTTGCACACCAAAGGAAACCATAAACCAGATGAAAAGACAACCCTCAGACTGGGAGAAAATATTTGCAAACCAAGCAACTGACAAAGGATTAATCTTCAAAATATATAAGCAGCTCATGCAGATCAATATCAAAAAAACAAACAACCCAATCCAAAAAAGGGCAGAAGCTCTAAATAGACATTTCTCCGAAGAAGATATACAGATGGCCAACAAACACATGAAAGGATGCTCAACATCACTAATCGTTAGAGAAATGCAAATCAAAACCACAATGAGGTATCACCTCACACCTGTCAGAATGGCCAACATCAAAATATCTACAAACAAATGCTGGAGAGGGTGTGGAGAAAAGGGAACCCTTTCGCACTGTTGGTGGGATGTAAATTGATACAGCCACTATGGAGAACACTATGGAGGTTCCTTAAAAAATTGAAAACAGAACTACTATATGACCCAGCAATCCCACTATTGGGCATATACCCTGAGAAAATCATAATTCAAAAGGACACATGCACCCCAATGTTCACTGCAGTACTATTTACAATAGCCAGGATATGGAAACAACCTAAATGTCTAATGACAGATGAATGGATAAAGAAGATGTGGTAGATACATACAATGGCATATTACTCAGCCATAAAAGGGAACGAAATTGGATCATTTGTAGAGATGTGGATGGACCTAGAGTCTGTCAAACAGAGTGAAGTAAACCAGAGAGAGAAAAACAAATATCGTATATTAATGCATATATGTGGAATCTAGAAAAATGGTACAGATGAACCTATTTGCAGGGCAGGAATAGAGACAGAGACGTAGAGAACGGACATGTGCACACAGCAGGGGGTAGGGAGGGTGGGACAAATTGGGAGATTACGTTTGACATAAATACACTACCATGTGTAAAACAGATAGCTAGTGGGAACCTGCTGTATAGCACAGGGAGCTCAGCTCAGTGCTCTGTGACAACCAAGATGGGTGGGATGGGGGGGTGAGAGAGAGGACCAAGGTGGGGGGGATGTATGTATACATATAGCTGATTGATTTCATTGTACAGGAGAAACTAACACAACATTGTAAAGCAATTATACTGCAATAAAAAAAATTCTTATTAAAATAGAAAAAAAAATGCCCAATAAAGCCATATCAAATGACGAAACTAAAACAAAACAAATAACCAAATAAATAAATGGTAACATGCATAAGAAACCTCGTATCTTATTAGTATACTTTACACATTTAAGAGCGAAATTTAAAACCAAACCAAGAAGAAACATACAAACTCAAATCAAAGCTTACAGAATGGTTATAAACAGTATTCCTATTAATCCCAAGTAAACATATATATACATATGTACATAATATGCATATCTATTTTCCAAGTATTATGAACACATTAAAATCTAGTTGTAGAGATATACAATAAAATGTTAATGACAGTTAACCTAATCTTCAAGTGGCAGGAATATGGAAAATTTATCTAGCTGGTAACCTACCATAAACATAGATTGTGATAACCTGCATAATGAGAAAAATGTAAAACGTAATCCAAAGACTTTCTGTTACAGAGCTGAACTCTGAAGAAAGAAAGGAGAAAACTGAAAGTGAGTTTGGTTAGTGTTTGAATTAAGGCAGCCCAGGGGGCGGAGGTGTGAAGAGTGGGGAGTGGTGAGGTGAAAAAGGTTAGAAATATAGGGACAGAAGGTTGGAATGGGACCCAGCAATGACTAGGGAGTTGGGGTCTCACATCCTATACAAAGACAAGAAAGGGGTTTCAGGCTGGCGTGAGTCTGGGAATCAGAATGGAAGCCGCTGTATCACGTAAGGACTCCTGCAGTGCTGCCACCTGTAAAAATCAGCCAGTGGAGCCAGAAAAATACACAGAAGCTTGTCTGTGTTCAAGATGCAGGACAGCACAAGTCTCCTGACATTTTAAGCAGTTTTTATAGTCTAAAGTTATGTAACTCAAGAAGGCAGCACTCTCCCATAAGAAAAACTGCAAGAGTGAGAGTTAGCAGATAACCAAAGGGAGAATTGGCATTCCAAGAACATGAGAAAAGGAAACAATCTAAAAAATTCAATACAGTGCTGTCAATCAATCAACAGAAGCAATGAGGAGAACTTCCTGAAATGATGATAAATGTTGTATATTTGCTTGGTCTAACAGACAGTCACTAGCTACATGTGGCTATTCAACATTTAGGTGTGACTATGAAACTGAGAAAAGTTTTAATTTTCTTTAATGTCAGTTAGTTTCATTTAAACAGCCACATGTGGCTGGTAACTACTGTACTGCACATCACAACATTAGTATGGATAGAAAATTAAACAGATAAAAGGGTTAGAAAACACAATCAAAATACACAACACCCTATTCTTGTCAGTTGCAGCAAAAAGTGTCCTTAGAAAAAAATACATGCAAGCCTTTAAAGGCTATGCAGTAAGAATGATAAAAACTTAAGGAGCAAATTTCTGTTTCTGGCAGTATAGCGAAATGACACCTTGAATGACTCTCCACACTGAAACAACTAAAATGTTAAACAGAATACTTAAACACACCAAAATATCCAAAAATACTGGGAGGTAAGTGAGTGTACCAAGTGCTCTTGCCCTGAATTTTTCTGCCAAACCCTAGAGACCTGACTTTTACATCTGACGACTCACAGCATGTGAGGAACAGGAGATAAAGCTCAGAGCTTGGCCAAGGCAGGGAATCTAATAGAAGATACCCACGTAAAGCTGGGACTACAAAGATTCCATGAACAAGGGAGAATGAGAAATAAACTCTACCACATGGAAGGTGAAAAAATAGCAAGAACACTTCCCTGTTTTTGTCCATGGTATTGAATGGAAAATAAAGAAGTTCCCCTGAGAATCTGCAACCAGAAACCAGTCCTCAGTCTGATCTGTAATTTGTGTAACTTGTATGATTCAAAAAAATCTCAAACAGAGAATATAATGCAAAGGGTTCCAGACTGATGTAGTTTTCCCAGGTGATTGGAAGAAACAAACAGAAATCTTCTCTGGAAGAACTCAAATTCAATCTAGCTTTTTTGCTTTCCTGATCAAAAAGCATATAGATGCTTTCTTTCCTCCTTTCCTCTTGACTCAAATGCAGCAGTAATGCTTGGAGCTCAGAAGCTACCCTGTGATCATGACAGAAAGGCCAAATGAGTGCCAACAGCAGCTTACCTTTGGATTTCTTGCTATTACAGAAAATAAATCCTATTTGTCTAAGCAATAGTAAGTTGGGTTTTCTGTTAGTTTCATTCAAAAACATTTCCAATGATACAGACTTTAGACTTACATCTGTGGACAGGATTCAATCAACAGTCACTAAGGGGGTTCAGAAAGAGATTTTCTGGTTTGTTTACTGCTGTGCAACCAGCATTTAGAACAGTGTCTGGCCTACAGTATGTACTCAATAATTACTCATTGAATGAACAAATGGAATTGGAAGGCATAAAATAACAGAGGCGATGAAATCAGGCAAGAGTCTAAAGCAAAACCCAGACAAGGAATATAGGGGCTAAAACTAAGTGAGGACAGAGAAAACTAAATGAAGAGATATCCCAGGAGCCTCTAGTGACACAGAAATCCTTGGGTCAGAGAGAACATTGTTACATATTTTAACAATATTTGGCCTTTGGCCTCCATCATTTAATTTAAAACCTCCATCATTTAATTTAAAACGAAATTGGATCATTTGCAGAGATGTGGATGGACCTAGAGTCTGTCATACAGAGTGAAGTAAACCAGAGAGAGAAAAACAAATATCGTATATTAATGCATATATGTGGAATCTAGAAAAATGGTACAGATGAACCTATTTGCAGGGCAGGAATAGAGACAGAGACTCTATTACCTTTAATTAAGAAGAAAAAAAAAAAAGAAGAGGACTCACCAGGATATTGTTTTGCTGTTAACTCTAGTTTATGAGATAGTAGCATGGCTCCAGTGGTGTTATCTATTGTATAAACCTGTACAGAACCACTGTAAAAATCAAAAAGACTTTTAGTGTAAAGAGACAAATACAAATATAAAAAAACATGACTACAGGAAATATTATGTTCTGCTGATAGGAGTGTAAACTAGAACAAAACCATTTTGTAAATAATTTGCAGTCATCTCTTAAATTTAAACAAATGCATATTCTGTAATCTAGCAATTTCACCTACAGATATAACCCAGAAATATCCTTGTCTTTGAGACATGTATAATGTTCATTATAGTACTGGGAATAAGTGCAAAGAAATGGAAATAATCTACATGTCCAGCAATAAGACAAAGGAAAGAGAAACTGTGGTATATTTATATAGTAGTATACCATATAGCACTGAAAATGAATTTTTGTCATGTGCATTAAAATGTACAGCATATCTATCTACCCACCCATCTATCTATATATCTACATAAATAGTATAATTCTGTTTCTATACTGTGAAAAACATTCAAAACATAGTTAAATACATTTGTGGTAAAAATACAACAAGGACCTAATGTACACAGATTCCAGATTAGTAACTGCCCTGGTGGAGAAAGGGGAATATTAAAGAAGAGAGACAAACGGGGGCTACATCAGTGCAGTACTGGAAACGTTCAGAAATCTTCATTTTGTTATTTTTTACCTTATATTATCTTTTGTATGTATACACATGATACATACTCTTATGTATATGGTAAGTATCATTATTCCATTAAAAAATCTTTACAAGGGTCAAACTTACAAAGGGCCAGAAACCAAAACAAAGAATCTGTATATTACATCTAAGCTATATTTCAAAATTGAATTATAATAATCACAAAAAATATCATTTCTGCTTACAGAGTCATTCTCAGATCGAAAATTTAACATAAATGTTGTTTTAAAAATAATTTAAATCCAAGGCTGCTTTTGCACACATCAGGATGATACTAGCTTATGACTGCCAGAATGTTCTGACCCTTATCTGTACTCCTTCAAGGTAGGAGAAGTTAGATGATCTCCTCACAGCAGCTTTGATCAGTTTCCAGTTTCCAGTTTCCAGCCCCACTCTTCTCAAGGATCAGGATGGGGACTAAATAAAATACCTGCAATAACAGGCCACTTGAAGTTATCCCACAGCTCACTGATGCTCTGTTTCTAAATTCTTTTTTTCTCTCTGTGTTTCATTTTGCATCATTTCTCTTGCTGTGTTCTTCAAGCTTATTAATCTTTTCTTCTGTAATGTTTGATTTGGGTCTTTTGTCTTCCATGTTTCAGTTCAATACTCAAAAGAAACCCTCTACAGCTCTCTGGAGTTCTCTCTTTGTGCCACTCTCTCCTCTGATGTCTGGCCTGTGAGCCCCAGCTGCTTTGGTCTCCCAGACTCTCATTTCCTTTCCACACACTCAACCCAGGGAATCTGCCAGGCCCTGTCTCTCTATCCTTGTGCTGGAGATTCTCTCAAAGTAATTGAAGCTGGGGCAGTTGAAGAGTTTTCTTATTTAGTTTCTCATCTTTCAGGGATCACTATCCTTTGTTGCCTGATGTCCTATGTCTTGAATTCAAAACACTTGTTTCATAGTTTTGTCCATTTTCTTGGCTATTTTAGGTGGGAGAGAAAAATCTGATCTGTTACTCTAACTTAGAAGCCAAATGCCTGGAACAGATATCTATCCAGACTACCTGCCCAATTAGATACCTTGCTAAAAGACAGCACTAAGTGGCTAGCAGGTATTTACTTATTTTTGCTTTGCATCTAACAACTGTCAAGTGCTAACTCTGGGTTGCTGAACTCTAACAAGTCAGTGAGGAGTCCAGATATTTCTAATATAAGAAGTAGGTGCTATGTCAATAGTTACAAAAGACTGACAATTAACGTTTTAAGTATTTATAGTGCCTATATTAAATTATTTTTCTTTCCATTTCTCATAAGCCCACCATAAAAGAAAAATATATTTCATTAAAAAGACACTACTTACTAATCTCAAAGCAAAAAACATCTCTCTATAATAGAGATATATATGGCTATTACCACCGTAAGTAATCAAATTTAGCATCATCAATACTGAGACCACTCAATGTTATTGCTGCATGATGCCATAGGAAGTACAAAACACCTATGACAAAAATGTTTAACCAGAATCTAATCAAACCTTTAAATATAAGGGGAAGAATTAGGCTGTAAACTGTCATCCTAAAAGAAAGCTGGTTTCTTATAGAACTCTAATGAGGTGTTCAAGTCAATTAATCCTGGTAAGTGCTGGCAGATCAGGGCTAGAAGCCACTAGGTCAGTTATGTCACATAGCTATAATCACAAAACTTTCACCCCAACCCATGATCATGCCATAAGAAGGGCTGATCCTCTCCCAACTCATGAAAACTGAGGTAACTAAAAGGCTGAAGGCCAAGATTCCACCTTCATTATCCTGGAAGAAGGGCTAGAATCCTGGCTTCTAAAATCTGGCCTTGCTAGACCCCTGGGTGCTAGTCCTAAATGTAGGTGATGTAGAACTGCACACCTACCACTGTTCCCGTCTCTGTCAGTTTCCTCTAAATGCTGATGTGAGCTTCCTACTCATTTGACTATACTGGCTCAATAAGAACCACCTTCAAGATTCAAACAGGTGTTACAGAAACTAATTAAATGCCAATATGAGAAAACGATGAGACACATTTAGAATGTAGGATATTCTGTAAACAACTGACCTAGACTCAAAAAAAAGTTAATGTCATAAAAATAAGAAAGAAGATACAAGGATTTTTATAGGCAAAAGGTAACTAAAGAGAAATAATAACCAAATATAATTCATGAATTTTGAATGATTCTGATTAAAACAAAAGAGATGAAGGAAATTTGGTGACAACTGGGTTAGTATGAATATGAATTCAATATTAGATCTTATTGGGGATTTATCATTAATTTTCCCAAGTGTTTGACTAAAGATGATGCATTTATGTAAGAGAATGTCTCCTTTTTTGGAAACCAAGAAATAATGTAAATGTCCTTTAACAGGAAATCAGACAAAGTATGATATATTCATACACCAAAACACTACTTATAAATCAATCCCAAATAAATGATTTCAGTTACTGGCAAATAAGCTGGATGAATTCACAACGTTGACTGAAAGAATCAAGACACAAAACATAGAATATGATTCTATTCATATAAAGTTCAAAATTAGGTAAAACTAAATTACGCTTTTTAGGAATGCATACTTGAGTGGTAAAACTGTAAAAAAAAATGGAAATGATTATCATGAAAGACAAAATTGGTTACCTTTAAGTGTTAAGGGGGGGATGGGAGTCATGATTAGGAAGTGGCAGGAGTAAAACTTATATTGGCTGGCAACGTTCTATTTCTTGACTGAGTTGTGAAAAGATGGATGTTTGTATTATAATTATTTGTAAAACTGTGAATATCTGGATTATGCATCTTCCTGTTTGTTTTTATTTTACAATATGAAAGTTAAAAAGGATATTATAAACTCTATGCCAATAAGTTTGACAGTGTATATGAAAGAAACCAATTCCTAGAAAAACACAACCTGCCAAAATGACTAAGAGACAAAAAATCTAAATGTTCTTCAGTCTATTTTAAAACTGAATTGAATTAGTAATCAAGAAAATTCTAGGCTCAGGTGGCTTCACTGACAAATTCAGCCACACATTCAAAGATGAACAAAGAAGGGAAAGAGAGAAATCCTTCCTCAACTTGTCTTATGAGACAAGCATAACCTTGGTTAACCAGGAGAGAGAAAAAAAAAAAAACTATAGCAAACTGTACTCATGAACATAGATTTAAAAATTCTAAACAAAATGTGACCAAATCAAATCCATAATGATGAAGAAAAATACGCTTTCCTTTTCTCCTTACACTAAGTTAAATTTACTTTCTACATTTATCTCCTCAGTGAGAAGCAATGTGTTGAGGATAAGAATTTCCTACTTCACAAACAGATTATTGACAGTATAATGAAGGCAGTGATTTATAACACTATCAGTGTATTACTTATACTGATAGAAATACTTTGATACTTACCTTGATGTAGCTGGAAACAATATTAGATGTTATGTTCTACAGAACCACTAAGTCACATTTTGAGGTCAAAATGGAATTTTATATTTAACAAAGAGTTTTGAAGACTAAAAAGCACTATACACGTTTTAAGGCATTACTCTCAGCATCTGATATAATCTTTTTATTTGAGCTAAAACATAAAGCTCAAAAAAGTCAGGTATATTTGTTATTTTCTAATGTATCCCAAGTGCTTAGAATTGTGCCTGGCACATGGTAGACACAAATATATTTGTTGAATGAATAATTTGTATTCAATTTTACTTCTAAAACCTGAATTATTTGAATTAAAGCAAGAAATTGATTTTATGTATAAGCTTTTAATTTGCTTGTTAACTAAGGCACACCCACTAATTCAAAGGCAAGTCAACACTGATGTCTTAAAAAGAAAGGACTGTTTCCAAAAAAGGAAAACATTCTTCCTGATCTTCTTTTAAACAATAAAGAACCTAAATTTTAACTGATTTAATCTTCTCAACTTGTGACTCAATTTCCTACCACTGAAAAAAAGCTCACTTTTACAAACTTAAACACCCAATCTCCAAAATCTGCCCTTTAGATTTGTTTGCTTCAATCTATTAAAATGCTTTTAAATTTTATATTAAGGCTGATTCATAAATTATGAAAGGCACAATAAAGTTCATAAGTGTGTTAAGAATATCTTACGGTTTAAAAAAAACCCATTATTTTTGGCAGTAAGTCTTAAAATACAGACATCTGTATCAATTACCTCGCACAACCAAACGCCATCAGTCGATACTTGTTATTTACTGCTACACAAGTTCCATCAACAACATCTTGTGGCCAAACTCCATGAAGCTGCTAAAATTAAGAAAAATAGTTAAGATTTAAAGCATGTTCCCCAAATATACTTTTATCAATAAAATTCTCCTTCAATGAACACAGTTTTATAAGGCTTTATATGGTTCTTTATATGGTTTGATCTGGATAGGAAAACATCCCATCAGAACTACCATCTGGATTTTCTCCCTTAAAAACCTCAATTTCATTAACTGGTTCAATACATATTCCCAAATGAGCTCAGTCCAGTGCTAATCTATTCATAAAACACTAAAAAATGGATATCTGACCTGTAAATTCAAATTAAATGAAGACAACTTTCCTATTAAAATGTAAACCTCTTAATGGTAGAAACTGCATCTAATTTGCTCACTATTATTATTCTTGTCACCTAGCATATAGTGTTGAACTTTTCTGATCAATCGAAAATGGTCGATTTTATTTCATCTATCCTTTGGAAGTGATTAATGATTTGTCAATTGCTGACTATTCTCTATTACTCCTTTGCTTTATAGTACAGTGGTTAGTAGCATGGTATCTGGCAGCCTGACATAACATCTCAGATCTACCCGACTTGCTAAAATGATTATTTGACCTTTCCAAGCTTCAGTTTTCTTATCTGTAAATTACCTCTTAGAGTGTTTTGAAAATTAAATGAGAACTTACATACAAGTAACCCACTTAATACAATGCCTGGAATTCAACAAGTTAAGCTTCAATAAATGAATGACATTATTATTAAGCTTTATATGCTACTTAATTCTGAATACAGACACAGAATAGATTCAGCTCTCTTGTCTGTTTTTATTTGTCAAATCAAGGGCATCCTAGATCATAAATTTCTAAGGCAAAGGTCATCATGACTGTTTAGTAAGCACAAAAAATCAGCACACTACAATACAGCACTTTATTTCTGGATTATCACGATAGTAAAATTAGATGATCCAATATAATTAAACTGTTTGAAATATAATACTATAGATTTTATTTAATTCCTAACTATAGAATCTACTATCTAAATATGGAATATTTGCTTTTTTGTAGGAATTTTATTCTTCAATTTTAATAATAAAACTAGACATTATTTTAGTTAACAAAAATGGCAAAGACAGCATTGAGCATTATTTCTTTGGACTGCTGCCTAGACTGAAATTCGTCTATTCATCCCTGTAACAAAAATTTTCCAGGTGCCTACTATTCACCAGGTACTGCTCTAGGTGCCAAGGATACTGCAGATATTCAAACATACCAAAATCCCTAGCTATATCCCTGCTTTACGTTTGTTAAGAGACTTACAAGTTTAAAAAACTGTACAGTATCACGTGGGAGGTTAGTAAATGTTACAGAAAAAAATAATAAAACAATTAAGGAGAAGAGAGTATATGGGTGAAGATGTAATATTAAAAGGTCTGCCCTATGAAGGTGCCTCTTGAGGAAAGTACTTTCGGAGATACAGCAGTAGAAAGGCCCTGTCACAGTAGCATTTCTGGCATGTTCAAAGAACATCAAAGAGGCCTGTGCAGATGGAGTGGAGTGGAATGGGGGAAGGAGAAGGAATAAATGAGGTAACAGATGAAATAGGGGGCCAGATTTATAGGGCTTTGAAAGTCACCATAAGAACTTTGGCTTTTTCTCCAATTCATATATGGGGAGTCATTTGGAGTGTCTTTAGTTTTTTTTAACCCTTTCTATTATGAATTATAATACATTAGAGAAAAATACAAAAGCAAAAATGTACATCACAATAATATCACAAAGTAAACACTTGTGAAATTACCACTCAGGCTAGGAATTACCAGTACCCACAAGTCCCCCAACAGTGTCACTCCTGATCAATATTATCCTCACCTCTACCACAAAAGAAACAATATCCAGACCTACATAGTAATCACTTCCTTCTTTTCCTTTAAACCATTAACACTTAAACATGCGTCCACACAGAACTGATTCAGAGCTGCCTATGTTTTTTGTTTTCCTTCAATTTTATATAAAATAGAATCAGAGCATGTACTCTTTTGTGTCTAGCCGCTTCCACTAAACATGTTTGTGAGATTCATCCATGTTGTTGCATACAGCCTTGTTTGTTCATGCTCATTGTCATGTCAAACACTGGGCTTTTAGCTCACTGGGCCTCTGGCCTCCCCTAACCAGTCTTGTTAGCTCTTTACAGTCTTTTTAGCTCTCCAAAGCCGTTAAGCACATTCAAAAAATATTTTTTCTCCAGCTCTTTTAGCTGTCCTCAGCAGGTTTTGTCCTAAATATCTTGTCCTACTGAAGGGTTCTGAGCAGAGGAGTGGCATAATCTGACATATTTTAATACATTTGCTAACTGTATTGAACAGTGCCAAACAGGGGACTTCCTTGGCAGTCCAGTGGTTAAGACTCCACGCTTCCACTGCAGGGGGCGTGGATTTGATCCCTGGTCAGGGAACTAAGATCCCGCATCACCGCTCGGCAGAGCCAAAAAAAAAAAAAACAAGGCAGTGCCAAACAGGATTTTTATAAAGCACTTAAATAATGTCTGATATAAATACGGCATTAGTGTATTTCCCAATTACCAGTAATAGATATGTATTGTTTTCTTGTAATTTATATTTTCTACTTATAACTTATTTAATAATGTTTCGTCTACTTTTCATTATTTTAAATCCTTAATTTACTAGAAAACTTTCTTTAACCAAATACTAATACAAGCTGATATTCAGAAATCAGTCACTCACTTTCCAGCTCTAATATTTTTGTTTTCAGTAAAAACATTTAAATCCCAAACATATGTCAACAAAATGAAGAGGCAATCTACTGAATGGGAGAAAATATTTGCAAATCATATATGTGAGAAAAGATTGTATCCAAAATATATTAAAAACTCACACATTTAATAGCAAAAAAATTCTGATTAAAAAATGGGCAGATGATCTGCATAGACATTTCTCCAAAGAACACACAGGGAGAGCCAAAAACTACCTGACAAGATGCTCAGCATCACTAACACCAGGGAAATGCAAATCAAAACCACAATGAGGTATCACCTCGTACCTGTCAGAATGGCTATTATCAAAAAGACAAGAAATAGTAAGTGTTGGGAGGATGTGGAGAAAAGGGAACCCTTGTGCACTGTTGATGGGAATGTAAATTGGTATGCCACTAGAGAAAACAGTATGGAACTTCCTCAAAAAAAAAAAAAAAAAAAAAAAAAAAGTAAAGTTAGAACAACCGTATAATCCAGCAATTCCACTTCTGGGTATTTATCCAAAAAAAAAAAAAAAAATAGAAGAAGAAGAAGAAAACACTAACTTAAAAAGATAACTGTACTCCCATGATCAATGCAGCATTATTTACAATAGCCAAATATGGAAACATCTAAGGGCCCACTGATGGATGAATGGATAAAGAAAATTTGGTACACACACACAGGAATATACAGGTGACCCTTACAACATGGGGGTTAGGGGCATCTACCCCCGGCATATACAACTTTACAGTTGTCCCTCCATATCCTTGGTTCCGCATCTGTGGATTCAATCAATCGCAGATCGTAGAGTACTGTGGCATGTATTTACTGAAAAAAACCCAGGTGTAGGTGGACCTGCACAGTTCAAACCTATGTTGTTCAAGGGTCAACTATATTATTTAGCCATAAAGAAGAATGAAATCTTGCCTTTTGCAACAGCATGGATGGACCTTGAGGGCATTATGCTGAGTGAAATAAATCAGACAGAAAGCTGATACCATATAGAAAAATATGCCCTTGAAAACTTAAAATCCTTTCCATTAAACACACTGAACATGAATATTTAGCTTCTCTGACTCTTAAAACCCCAACTTTTATAACAGAAAAGATTTTTTTCAAAATGCATATGTTGGCAAGGACAAAGAATGGGAGAGGAGGTGGTCTCAGAAAATTCTGGACGCTGGGAAGCAAGTGGATGAGTAGAATCCTTAACCAGCAGTAATGATGTTGAAAAACAGCCACACTTACATTGTAAGGTACACAAAAGGCCTTGGAATTTAAATGTCTCTCAAAAGCTGAACTAAAAGCAGTAGGATTGGTTTAAAGCCTGTTTAATCAGTAGCTGGCACTGCCTACCTCCCAGTCTGAGCAGCTAAGAAATATCCCACCTCCACTCCAATAGAAAACTGGAGTTTTTCTTTAGAGAAAAACAAAAAAATCTCAGTGGTCTCTAGACCACACCAAAAATAGGGATACATGGGAGTTTACATCCTGAATTTGGACCCTCTAGTCTAACTCTTCCATAACTCAAATCCCAAAATACTGGGCCAGCCAGGTACATATTCTCTGAGAAAGACTGCAGGACTCTTCTCCAACAGACACTGGATATGGAGTGGGGAGGAAAAGAAATAACCCAGTTAGCTCACCCTATGATGAAGATCACAGTCAACCAAACCCACCAAAGCCCACACAGCCTTCAGTGAATCCAAATTCTTATTTTGGGTCTCTGTCACAGCAACCAAATTCATATATTAATGAATCAAATATTAATTAACCATTAACTCTGAAAGGATCTAAAAATAAAGGAATATAGGAAATCCACAGGATGATAATGATGGACAGCCTAAAAATGCAACTGTGTTAAATAGGTATGTATAGTAAGCAATCGTCCAGAAGGCTCCAAGAGAAATTTATTCAAGATGAAACGGATACTAACATAATCAAAATCACAATAACTATATTGGGAAGATGGGAAGAACTTACAGACAGGGTGGGGGAACAGGGAAGTGGGAAGTACATGGTCATTTTCCACAATGGGAAGTCAATGAACACAGCCTAAAAACTAAAAATTACAGGAAATACTCAGAGTAGTGGAGATAAATAGCAAAATCACCAGTGAAGGAATAAAAAGTAGTTGCCTCTGAGAATGAAAACGGCATGAAGAGAACAAGCAGGAGGAAAGGAACTATCATTTTTCATTAACATGTCAATAGAATTGTCTACTTACACTATTTATATGTATAGTTTTGATTAAAAAAATCTTAAATAAGGAAAATAGGGGAGGGGTTTAATAAAGACTAAAATTAATAAATGCAAAATTAAAAAATAAACATTCCAAGTAAATAAGTCATACCTCTGCAGTAAATCTACTTGACACTGGTGTGATAAATCCAACTTTACCATCATTAAACACAACAGCAAACCCATCAAGTGTGGCACAGTATTCCATGTCTCTAATGTGCACATCTTCAAAGCCCAGGAATGAACCTGCTGATGAAAAAAAAAGTACATGAAATATGAATATAAATATAGTAAATTAACTCTCTTGTATTTTTGCTTGCAAACCATATAAGGACAGTTAAAAGGGCAAACATAATGACCTAACAACACTAAACAACTGAACTACTCTTTCCTACTCTCTCTCTCTCTCTCTCTCTCTCTCTCACACACACACACCCTCCTCCCTTGCATAATTAATTCCAAAGTAGATAAACCAATGTTCATCCATAAGAAATATCTAACTAGTTTATATAAAATATTAAACATCTGGTTCTGTCTCATGAAAAAAGTGTAACTACCTCTAGATGACTGGAGATCTACTGAAAAGGGTACTGTACAAAGATTAATAGCTTTCCTCCCATTTGTCATTCCTTCCCAGTGAATAAGATGAAGAAGTCCATCAGAAGTAGCAACCAGGAGATCTTCCAGCACAGACTGCAAACTGTAGAGAAGTAAGCAATTTAGAATCAATTTCCTTTTAAGAAAAGCATATTGGGTAAGCAATGAATATGAGTATAACTGCTCTGGAGAATATTCATGCAAAGATCATAAAACCACTTAACAAAACTGCCATTTATCTACAATTTAGCTATATATCAGCTTTATCAATGTATAATTCAATCTAGAATCAGAAATTCTGAAAAAAATGAAAGACCACGCGTTGCTGTAGTCACAAACCTGATGAATTATGTTTAAAAACTAGACGTACTGAAACAGCAAATTAGAAGATGGAAGGATAAGTGACAGCTGACAAGAAAGGAAAGAGACAGAGAAACCATGAAAAGAACTAATGACAGAATGACAATCCAGAGACATGGAGTGTAGAGGTAACAATCCTCTAACCCTATCCAACAGAATTTTCACCAGTAATGGAAATGTTCTGTATCTGTACTATCCAACACAGTAGCCATTAGCCACATGTGGTGATTATACACTTGTAACATGGCTAGTGTGACAGAAGACCTAAATTTTTAATTCTGTTTATTTTATCTGTAATTTACATTTAAATCACTTCATTTGACTAATGGCTACTGTAGTGGAGAGCATAGTTCTAGACCACAGTATTTCTAGGGTATCAAAGAATCTCACATTGTGCATCCATTCAACAAACATTTAATTAAGCCTGAGCTCTGTGACAGGCACTATGCTGGGCTGGAGATTCAGAGGTGAATAAAATACAGTTTATGCCTGCAGAAGACCTCTCAGCTAACTAAGTAGTGAAAAGTAATTATGTAGTATGATCTCAGCACTTATTGATACTTGCAAAGAGATTTAACAATTACAACTGCAGGGCAATAAATGCCTGACTTGTTTACTCCTATAATGCCAAGTCCCTAGGGCAATGTTAGTTACATATGGCACCAAATGTTTGTGGGAGGAAGGTCAAGAGGGAAGGGGAATCCAAAAGTGAGGCTACAAAGATAATGGCAGAGAGAAAGAAAGAGAACCAGTGGAAAATGGTATCAAGAAAGCCAAGGGAATAAGATGGACTTAAGAAAGAGTACTCAAAAGAGTATCAAATGCTGTAAAAAAAGAAAATTTAAGTGTAAGAAAGAATGAAAAATGTAATGTCTATTTATATACTCTATTATGTACTGTTAAATTTCCTTTCATACTTTAGAAGTTAAGAGTCTATTTCAGAAATATTTTAATCCATAGTGGTGAAAAGAACGTTTTTAATGTTTTCTTTAACTTTTAATTCTTTGGAAAGTTAAGTTCAATGACTTATTCCACCATATATTTCAGATGATGAAGAATTTACTGTACTTTCTTCCCAACTATAAAAATATTAAAAAAGATAAGAATAACATGTCCCCTTACTGAGCTCCATCTCTTGAACTTCAGAGCATTTGCAGTCAACTACAATTCCCAGTTTAATGAAAGTTCACCTTTTAAAATTATATTCTTTTATTTCAAATTTATATTTTAGTGGTAAAATTTATGTGTAGCATGTGGTGGCTAGAATATAAAAACTTTGTTTTAGACCTGATATAAGAGAGGCAATTTAGTGGAGGAGTCACTGGTTTACCAGTGGTTTTCATTCAGCAGGAGTCAGCCTCGGTTTTTTCAAACCACATTCTCCCTCTCCCCAGCTTGTATCTCCCTGGAAGAATCACTGCATATGACGATTAGGAACAAGATCAAGGTTACCCTCCAGTAATTTAATTGCCTTCTAGGCAAAACTCAACACTTCTCTGACAAAGTTAACAGAATTCAGAATCTCTACATCATCATCATCCACAGTACTGTGATTAAAAATGACCAGATGTCTGAATAAACAGGAAAATGTGACCCAGAGTCGAGAAAAATCCATCAATGTAAACAGACTCATAAACAATCCTGACGTTGGAATTAACAAATACTGTGACAAAAATGATAAACAATCTATAAAAAGGATAGATTCTCCCCGTTTAATTGAAAGTAAACAAACTTTCAATTAAAGGCTGATATCAGATGTTAAAGTACTGAATATTTCCATGAAGTTTAGTAAATAGGCCTTGTTTCAAGTCACCCAAGGGTCTCTCCCCACGGATTCCCATTCTCACAAAGACTTAAGAACTAAAGGATTAATTCTTGCCACCTGGGGGATGTTAGGACCCTGTACCAATAATTTATATCCTATGTCTTCATATGTTGTACTGACTTTTATTGAAAATCACCCCTACGTGTAAGTACACACAAAATACACATGAAGATACTCTAAGTTATGCCCTTAGAGAGGCATAACTATGCCTCTAGTTATGGCATAGTTATGCCCTCTACAATCACTGACTTCTATGGGCTTTATTAACAGCTATGTGGTATACCACAGGTGTTTGTTATTGCCGTTGTTTAATTTAGGATCTTAGAAGTAGAATAATAGGATTTGGGGAGGAGAATAATAGGATTTTGGAATCTGATTAATCAAATATTCTTAATATAAAATGAATAATTCACAATTACCGATTCTCAAATATGTAAATATGTTTAATACCTAATTAACATTAAATACTATATATACTACATGGGTCTTTCTAAGTGCCTGGGAAGAAGGAAGATAATAAACTGTAGCATTTATTAGTATTAGTTAGAAATAGACTAAGAGTTTTAATTATAAATTATATCAGTTCTTTTTAAAAAATTTTTAATTAATTAATTAATTAATTTTTGGTTGTGCCAGGTCTTAGTTGCAGCCGGCGGGCTCCTTAGTTGTGGCATGAGAACTCCTAGTTGCGGCATGCACGTGGGACCTAGTTCCCTGACCAGGGATCAAACTGCATCCTCCGCATTGGGAGGCAAATTCTTAACCACTGCACCACCAGGAAGTCCCAGTACTTTTAAACTTTCTACATATTCTCTACCCTCAATTAATAACAAGGTGTAGATGCTTAACATTAATCCAATTCTTTCTTCAATCAAAAATTAAAAGATGGCAGACTCTTGCAATCTTATGCCTATAAGCAACAGCATAATCATTGTCCCTAACTTTATTTGACTAATTTTTGGTAGTAGGAGGGAAAACAGTTGGTTTAAAGGCCAAGTTTCATGCCCCCTCACTCAATTCAAAAGTATATAGGAATTCTCCAATCAAATTTCCAGGAGGTACATGTTACAGGTGCTAATAATAACACTGCTCTGAAATGCGATCATTTTACTGAAGTTCTGAGAGAAAATGAGAGATTTCCAATCATCTAAATTAGTAGATTAAAAACTAGCACCTGACAAGTTAAACTTGTACAAGACAGCAGGAATTCTTTTTTTTAAGGCTCTTTTTCTATCCTATATCCATGAACCACACAGTTTTTGCCACCAGGTGGAGATAGAAAGCCATGCTTGTACAGTTCCATCCAGCTTGGAACCCAGACATTCAAAATTCCTTACACAAGTTACACTCTTGAAAAGGATCTCTATTCTGAAATAAAATCTGAGATAAAGAGTAACCTGAACTCAATCTCCTGTAGCCCTGATCACATTTAAACAAATAAAAACAACAACAAAAAGGCATTCTTTTTCTCTGAGGAGACTTAAAGTAAAAAAAAGATAGATTAAACAAGGCAATAGCCAGCCACTTGTATACAATTCTATTTAACATGTTCTAGTATCTGTACTGTATTCTAACAAGAGAAATGATGAAGGAAGCCTTTAGTTAGAACTGTGAATCAGAAGAATTTAAGAAACATATGTATTACATTCATATAGTTTAATATATTCACGTATTGTATCCGTATTGTGTAGGTCAACACTTAATAAGACTACATAGTAAAAAGTCTTTTTTCCAAAACTGTCCCCCCTAGCCACTCAGTTCTCATGCCCAGTTTCTTACGTATTCTTCCAGAACAACACATAAACTACCACCACCAGCTCGCTTTAAAATAAAATAGTAGCATTTTTATGTACAGTATACCTCACTTTTCTTAACCCAACAACGTATTTGGGGAGTTTTTTCAAGAAAAAGTGCCCTCGGGCTTCCATGTTGGCCCAGTGGTTGAGAGTCAGCCTGTCAGTGCAAGGGACGGGTTCGTGCCCGGTCCGGGAAGATCCCACATGGGGCGGAGCGGCTAGGCCCATGAGCCATGGCCGCTGAGCCTGCGCGTCCGGAGCCTGTGCTCCGCAATGGGGGAGGCCACAACAGTGAGAGGCCCGCGTACCGCAAAAAAAAAAGAAAAGAGAAAGTGCCCTCAATGTTTTTACAAATGCATATGAGTATCTTTTTAAGTAACATGTACTATGTTATACCATTCAAACAATTCTAGATCTTATCAAAAAATATAAATTTCTAAATAAAATTACAGTTGGTATACCCAAATTGTGGGCTTTATTACAGTAATTTAAGTATAATAATGTACCATTTGTAAAATTTTACATTTTTATAAGGGCTAATCAAGAATTTTTAGGACTAAAAAAAATGATCCTCAATGAAAAGAAATAAAATCAACTTTCTTACTGCTCATGCGATTAACAAACTACACTGTATATTGTCATCACAAAATGCTAAATTTAACCAAAGTACTGTACCTCATGATGGGTGCCTGCAAATCCAATATTTTCCTCATCTCTAAATTTAATGCTGGAGCACACTGTTCTTCCTTAAAATGGGGTGTCCCCTTCACTTGTGGACTTCCTCTAAAAAAAAAAAGCAAATACACAGGATTAAAGAGAAAGATACTGAATTCTCCTCCACTCTGTGACTAATAGCCAATCAAATAAAGTAACACAATCAAACGTAAAAATCAGGTGTTCATCCTTTAGATTCTCAAATGAAAAACATACTTAAATTCCACTATAGCAGACATATCTATTTATCAATTAGAAATAAATGTGTCTGACCAGTGTAACTTATATTGGGGGGAGTGGGAATGGAGGGAGAAGAGAGAGAGGAGCAAAGAATCTTAGGGAAAAAAACAGTAAAGATAGAAGTTAATTCTCAAGGGAACCAACAGGCATTTAAAATGACTGACAGCCCTTTCTGAGTTGAGCAACTACGAAACTTATATACCATTCTATTATACAGTGCATGTCCGAAGTGATCAAATCGTCACTTCATCTTCCCTTGCTCCACACCTCATTCTTGATTCCTATCCTTTAGGTATGTATCAGACTTAAGGTCAGATTCAGGGATGCAATTAGGAGATGTTTTACATTAAGTGGCAAAATGGGTAAATTCGAAAACTCCTTGGCACTAAATGGCTGCACTAGAGTGGCTAGGTCAATGCCAACATAATTGAGCTGTCACATACAAGCCCTCAAAAGGACTATAAAGCTGTTTTGGAATCTTTATATCCATATGGCATTGGACCATTCTTTCTCAATGCCTGTGCTAGAATTTAACAGCTATCTGTCTCTTCTCTTACTATCAGCTATCACTTACTTTAGGCAACAATTAGCCTGCCTACATCATCTTTCCTTCTCATCACCTACAATCCTAGAAACCAATTTGTCAATACTATTAAAACTAAGTGCAAAGAATCTAACAAGTTAAGGTTCCTAGCTTTGTGAAAATTATCTGGATGCTCAGAAAATTATTTAGATGCTTATTAGTTTTAGATTACTTTCCATACAGAAACCTGGTGGTGCTTTATTACTATCCTGCTCTGCTACTGCCATGACCTGGAATATTTGATTCCTTCTACGTGCCTGAATGGCTAAATTGGCTAATTTTTAACCAAACATGTTCATGTTCAATTAGTATGTTTGATATGACAGCCCTTAAAAGGACATCATGAGTTATTAGTTTACAGGAGTCATATCTGAATTGCTAACCACACAAGACACTGTGATGAATTTTCTGAGATGTTCTCCATGTACATCTAGTTTTAAAGTTATTATTCAAAGTAATACATACACATAAATAGTCAAACAGTGCTAGAAGGCTTATGACAAACAAAAATAACTACTGAAGTAGTCTTCTTTCAGTGAGGAGGCAACCAGCTTGAATTCTTTGAGCTGTTATCTTCTTCTATTTACCTGCGTATTTTTTAAACCATGTGTTTACACTGCTTTAACATCATTAATTTTAGACATTAGCTTTTTATTCTCATTTACCCATTTTTTCCCATCCTCCTAACATAATTATACCAAACTGTTTTCATTATGATGATTACATAAATATTTTTCACTTCTGGGTCAAATAGTGTTCAGTAATCTTTCCTTAAATAACTTGGTAATTTTCCACATGCTTTCATTTGCTTGGTTTTCTTCTTCTTGTTTTTTTTTTTTTTTTGCAGTACACAGGCCTCTCACTGTTGTGGCCTCTCGCGTTGCGGAGCACAGGCTCCGGACGCGCAGGCTCAGCGGCCATGGCTCACAGGCCTAGCCACTCCGCGGCATGTGGGATCTTCCCGGACCGGGGCACGAACCCACGTCCCCTGCATCGGCAGGCGGACTCTCAACCACTGCGCCACCAGGGAAGCCCTGCTTGGTTTTCTTTAAACTTATACCTAAGTCATCTCATACTCCTTAATAGGTCTGACAAAACAATTCTCAAAACAATCTTCTATGTGGTCAAACCTGCTATATAGCTTATGATTTCCATTTCACCCCCGCCCTTGGAGGCATCCCTCTTTATGCCCATTGCCCTACTAAGTCTAATGCACAGCTATCAACATGATATTTACTTTGTCATCATCCTTATGATTTCTTTGCTTCTTTCCTATGTTGAACTCTTTATTTTATAGATCCTGTATCTTCCTCGGTTCACATATTCTTGGGGCTTTCTGGAAAGGTGCATGAGAAGTAAACTTAGAACTCTCAAGTCTGAAATGTCTCTATTTTATTATGACACTTGAATGAATGTCCCTTCAAAAAAGACGATGATAAAGTTGTCTGAAGACATTTCTTCTGCCACTGTTCTATATCCTGGAGGGTCTGTCAAATGTTTTTTTTAATGCTTTTATTGAATTTTTAATTTCTGCTATCATACTTTTCATTCCAGGAACTTTCTCACACCCACCTCCCCTTTTTTCTTATAGCATCAATTTTTTTTTAATTAGGCAATACCTGTTTAAGGTGGTTAATTTTCATTTCACCAAAGTGTTTTTGTTCCCTATATTGCCTATTTCCTCTGAGTTTCCTTTTTTCTGTTGTGTGTCTCTATTTTACGTTAGAAACTTTCCTAAGATGGATAACATCTTTCTTCATGTTCAAGAGGTTAATGAGAAAAAACTAATTATAAGTTCTATGTGTTCAAGTTGGGTTGTCAACTGGTGGACCTCAGGGTAGGCATTTTTGTTTGAGGTCTTCCAATATGAGAGGCTGTTGGGTCATTCATCGGGAGTGATTTACTTTCCCTAGGAAGAATCCCTCAATCAAGTACAGAAGCCAGAAGTCTGGAGCCAAGCAGGGGAAGAAAGCTTGACATCCTACTGTTCAGTACAACAACTTTCACTTAATCCCCATCTTTAGTTTAGCATCTCATCCTTGCCCTACTCTGTGTCTGGAATCCCTCTGGTTTAATCAGACATCCTGTCTCCTGTGAGGTGAGAACATAGAAATCCTATTCCTTATTCAGATTTTTCAAACAATCCCCATTTATGGCCCCTGGTTCATTCCTATATTCTGTGGTACTAGTACCTGAGCCATTCTAGGGTTTTGCAGATCAAACATTCTAGGGTTCTAGGGTTTTGCTTTTCATCAATATCATATATGTAACGTTAGGCTCTCAGGTTTGATATTCTTCCTAAGTCATTTATTTTTTCTCATCCAATTTTTAGGTCATGGGTTAGAGATACCTCCAGCTCTCATTAAAGATGAAAACAGTATTTCAACTTTTTGTTCTGTTGGTGATTTTCAAGAAAAAGGTGGAAACCTCATTACCCATCTTGAAACTGGAAACTATTTTCCTTTATATAAATACTACCATTTATTAGAGCTAAAAGTATTATGATAAGAATTTTATAGCAAATTTAAGTAAATCCTGACTTCGCAATGACTTCCATTATAAAATTAGGAGATAAACTTCACAGTATAATTTCCACCCCTTCCTCCAAACATACTAAAATGCAGTAAACTGTTAAAAATTACATTAACAAAAAAATCTAACTTTCTGATCAAAAATATTATTACTCATAGTTCAACAGTAATTTGAGAGTATTGCATCAGATTTTTGGAAGGGAGAGCCAAACTATGAAGAGCACTGAATGCCAGGAGGAAAAAAAGCAATAAATTGAGCAGTTACCAAGTATGAGTGTACAAAACGTTCTGCACACATTATGTCAACTGATTGATTACAATCCTTTGAGTCAGGCGTTATTATCTGTATTTTTCCAGAAAAGAAACTGAAGCTTCAGTTTATTATTAAGAATTTTGTTTATGGTCACAGAGCTAGTAAGGTGAAGGAGTTAAACTGAAAACTAGTAGAGTTAAAGAGACTAATAATAACCTTTGTGTACACAAAGAAATATTACAATGAATGCTAAAGAATGGACTGGTGATAGAGTGGGGAGGGAGTAGTGTGTAAATTAATTAGGAGACTGTTAATAAGAGTACACAAAGGCATCTACTAGCAGTGGCAGTAGAAATGTCTTTTCAGACAATTTTATCATAATCTTTTCTGAAGGGATATGATAAAAGCATATTGAGAATTATAGTTCCCGGTCATTAACAGAGACTTCTCAGAAACAGACACATACAATCACATTGTATGCATACCTGGTTGTCATTCAAGCTATTGAAACATAATATATTCTTCATTCTGGGGTACAGAGAGAACTGTGCTTTCCTCACCACTTAAAATTAGGTATGGCCATGTGACTTACTTTGGCCTATAAAACACAAGGGAAAGTGACTTGGGTCATTTCTGGGCAGAGACTTTAAAGAGCCAACACTTGGTACACAATGCTCTGCTTTTATCCTCTACCGCAGGGACTTAGCCTATGCTGACTTACACAGTACAGCTGTCCCTTGGTGTGTGCAGGGGACTGTTTTCAGGACCCACCATGCATACCAAAATCCGCTGATGCTCAAGTCCCCCAGTCAGTCCTCTTTATCTGTGGTTCTGCGTTCACAGATTCTACCAACCGTGCATCATGTTGTACTATTTGCGTTTACTAAAAAAAAAAAACGTGCATAAGCAGAGCTGCACAGTTCAAACCCATGTTGTTCAAGGGTCAACTGTATACCACATCAAATAACTGAGAGTTGTTAGACTGTGGTCCAGTAAAACCCAACAAATTAATAGTTTGTGATTATTATTCATGAGTGATTTTATTAACTATGTAGTCTGAGGAGCAGGAAGAAAAAACAATGAAGAAAAATGAACACAGCTTAAGAGACTGTGGGATACCACCATACATACCAACATAAATATAATGGGAGTCCCAAAGGCAAGGCAAGAGGAAGAGGCAGGAAGAATATTTGAAGAAATAATGGTTGAAAATGTCCCAAATCTAACAGAAACATCAATCTAACCATCCAAGAAGCTTAGCAAACTCCCAAGAAGGATAAATTCAAAAAGATCCATACAAGATACATCGTATTCAAACTACTGAAAGACAAAGAGAACCTCGAAAGCAACAAGAGAAGTGACGCATCATATACAAGGGATCCTCAATAACATTAGCAGCCAGTTTCTCATCAGAAACCATGGAGGACAGGGGCAGTGGGATGACAATGCAAATGCTGGAAGACAAAAAAAAGCTAACTAAGAATTCTTTAACTAGAAAAACTATCCTTCAAAAAAAAGGAGAAATTAAGAGATTTTCAGATAAACAAAAGTTGAGGGATTTTGTCACAAGCAGATCTGAACTACAAGAAACACTAAAGGGAGTCCTTCAGGCTGAAATGAGAGATCACTATACAGTAATCCAGAGCCATATGAAAAAAATAAAGAACATCAGTAAAGGTAACTACATAGGTGAATATAAAGCCAGCAATATTGTATTTTTGATTTGGAAATCCACCTTTTTAACTATATGATTTTAAAGACTAATGAATGAAAAGATAATTCTAAATCTACATTATGGGCACACAATGTATAATGATGTAATAATGTGTGACAATAAGAACATAAAAGGGGAAGGATGAAGATGTAGAGGAATATAGTTTCGTTACTGAAACCAAGTTGTTATTAATTCAATCTAGGTTGTTGTAAGTGTAAGATACTACGTAATCCCAAAATAACCACTAAAGAAACCTGAAATATACAAAGAAAAGGAAATGAAAAAGGAATCAAAATTAAACACAAAAGAAGACAGTAATGAAGGAACTGAGGAACAAAAAAGATACGACACACAGAGAACAAATAGCAAAATGGCAGAAGTTCTTCCTTATCAACAATTATTTTAAATGTAAATAGATTAAACACTTCAATTAAAAGACACATTGTCAGAATAGATTAAAAAAACATATGATTCCATTTCTAAGTTTTCTATAAGAAACTCAATTTAGATCAAAAGAAACAAATAAGTTGAAAGTGAAAGGATGAAAAATGATACTCCATGCAAATTGTATAACTAAGAGCTTAGTGGTTACAGTAATATTTGACAAAATACTTTAAATCAAAAATTGTTAAAAGAGATAAAGGACATTATATATTGATGAAAGTGTCAATCCAGCAAGAAGATATAACAATTATAAACAGATAACACATGTAACAACAGAGCCCCAAAACACATGAAGCAAATACTGAAGCAACTGAAGGGAGAAAAAGTTCTAAAGTAACAACTAGACAACAGTTCTAAAGTAACGAATGGACAATACCGCACTTTCAATAATGCATAGAACAACTACACAGAAGATTAGTAAGGAAACAGAGAATCTGAACATTACAAACCACTCAGACCTAAGATGTATACCAAACTCTACCCAGTAACAGCAGAATACACATTCCTTCGCAAATGTACATGAAACATTCTCTAGGATAGAACATGTAAGGCCACCAAAATGCCTCAATAAATTTAAAAAGATTGAAATTATCTTCTCTGACCACAATGAAATGAAACTAGATAGCAATCACAGAAGGAAAACTAGAAAATTCACAAATATGTGGAAATTAAACAACACCTCTGAGACAGCCAATAGGTCAAAGAAAAGACCAAAAGGAAAATTAGAAAATACTTTGAGACTAATGAAAATGAAAACACAACACCATAGGAGGCAGTGAATGCAGTGATCAGAGGAAAATTTACAGCTAAAATGCTTGCACCAAAAAAGAAGAAAAATCTCAAATCCATAACCTAACTTTCCACCTTAAAAGGATCTAGAAAAAGAGCAAACTTAACTCAAAACTAGCAGAAGGAAGGATATAATGAAGACTGGAGCGGATATGAACAAAAAACAGAGAATGGGAAAACAATAGAGAAAATCAAGCAAAGCAAAGGTAGTTCTTTGAAAACAACAACAAAATTGAAAAACCTAAGGAAAAAAGAAAGGAAGACTCAACTCACTAAAATCAGAAATGAAAGGGGGGACATTACTACTGACCTTAGAGAAACAAATGGATTATAAGAGAATCCATATATTTAGTGAACTTGAATTTCCTTCTTTCCTGAACACACACAAATTGTCTTAAATATCCAGTGGAAGCAGATTATGTTTAATAATTCAAAAGGCAACCTAGACAACAACAACTGCAACTTACTAAGAACGTACTAACTCATTGTTCTCATTCTATAGATGCACAAAAACACAGAAAGTAACTGAACAAGCAGCTTTTCCAAAGTTATTGCCTATAAAATGTAGAGCCCAGACTGAAACCCACGTGGCTCTAATTTCAAATGCTCTTCAAATTCTCTTCTCCACATCTCTAAACTGCTGTATATTTATCAGAGGTAGTAATATTAAGTCCAATATCGTAAGAAAGTAGGGAAAATGAAATTAAGCCAGTTTAAGAGTTTTGCTTTACTGATGTATTTTTCATGAATTAAAAGCAGTTTCCAGGCTTCCCTGGGGGTGCCAGTGGTTAAAAATCCACCTGCCAACAGAGGGAGCACGGGTTCAAGCCCTGGTCTGGGAAGATCCCGTATGCTGCACAGCAACTAAGCCTGTGCGCCACAATTACTGAGCCTGCGCTCTAGAGCCCGAGAGCCATGACTACTGAGCCCGCATGCCACAACTACTGAAGCCCACTCGCCTAGAGCCCATGCTCTGCAACAAGAGAAGACACCACAATGAGAAGCCCGTGCACTGCAACAAAGAGTAGTAGCCCCCGCTCGCCGTTAAGTAGAGAAAGCCACGCACAGCAATGAAGACCCAACACAGCCAAAAATAAAAATAAATTTATTTTTTAAATAAAGTTTCCTAGCTTTCCATTCTAATGAATGCAATGCACAGCCCCCAAAGGGCAATGAAAAATGAAATGAGGGGTAGGTCAACTACTAGTCAAACTTCCCATAGCCTTGAGGAGGGAGCAGTTTCCCACTAAATTGATAAAAATAAAAAGCAAACTACAGTACTCAAAAACGTATCATAAAAATTACAAAGAAGTCTTAAAAGAGAAAAAAATGGGCTTCCCTGGTGGCGCAGTGGTTGAAAGTCCGCCTGCCGATGCAGGGGACACAGGTTCGCGCCCCAGTCTGGGAAGATCCCACATGCCGCGGAGCGGCTAGGCCCGTGAGCCATGGGCGCTGAGCCTGCGCGTCCGGAGCCTGGGCTCCGCAATGGGAGAGGCCACAACAGTGAGAGGCTCGCGTACCGCAAAAAAAAAAAAAAAAAAGAGAGAAAAAACTGCCTTTAATATATATGTCAAGTATGCTTTGGAGGGCTAAACAAGATGATACAGAAAACTGTCACTATGCAATTAAATTCAACAGGCATTGATTTCAACAAAGTCTAGTGTGCAGGACATCTCAAATACTTTAAGTGCCAGCTAAAGAAAACAGTAACATAGCAGATAACCTGATGGATTTGGTGGTGCTGGGGGTGGGGTGGGCAGCAAACAACCCAGGGACATCGGATAGGAATTTCAGAAGTACAGCTAACTATACAGTGTTTTTCCTAGCAACATTACTTACCCTAAGGCCTATCTTTCCTTCCAAGTATAGCTCAAATCTCCTTATCTACAAACCTTTCCCTGACAACTCAAGAATTTTCCCCTGAAATGCTACTAACACCTTTAGGGATGTTCATTCACTTGGCATTTGCCATTGCATATTGCCATTAATTTTAAATATGTCTCTCTTCATTAGCATCTTATACCTTTTCAGCAACAGAATAGCTAGTGCCTTACAAATGATAGCAAAGCATACAATAAGTGTTTGATGATGATGGAAAAAAATCTCATTCCAGATTTTCACATTTTTTTTCCAGTTTCTTGAGGTGTAATTGACATAGAACACTGTATGAGTTTAAGGTGCACAACAAAATGATTTGCAATATGTATACACTGTAAAATGATTACCACAATAAGATTAGTTAACCTCCAACACCTCACAGTTACAATTTTTTTCCCCTTGTGATAAGAACTTTCAAGATCTACTCTCTTACAACTCAGGTTATCAAATTTTAAAATGATTCTGGAATGTATTAGGCTTGATCCAGGAAGTTCTGGCAATCCTAGGTGAATTCTGGACCAAAAGGCTTTGGTTCTCCAACCATAGTTCTGGAAAGGCTCAGGATGGTTTCTTTCATCAAACTCCGTACCTCCTGTTTCATCATTTTCAGTTAACCTAATTGTTACCAGAATATCAATAATGAAAGTATTTGGGCATGAAATAAAATGATGATATCTTGAATGTGCTAAAACATACTCAGTGAAAAAAGACTGAAAATTGTTCAAGCTGACTGATGGACACATAGGTGGTCATCAGTCACGTTATTATTATACTAACAGCAAACTGGTGCCAAATTAGCCCTCCAGAAACAATAAAAAAAATAACTGGTCAAAATATATAAAACAACCATATTCAGACACTGCATAACAGGCAGAACAGGACTATAATCCTGAGTGAAGGGAGACAAACAAGGTTTTCTGATAGAAGTCACTTTCTAGACTACCATGTATGGTGGGAAGACACAAGCATAATATGGCAGTCTTGTTAAGCTGAGGAGAAAAAGATTAAAGTTCAGGGAAGCAGAAGCAGCTATTTGTGGAACAGAGTACAAGACAGGTGAGAGATACAGAGAAAGAGCTCTAGAAACCTAGAGCTTAAGGGATTCCCCTTAAGTCTTGCTGAATACTAAGCTATGCATATATATGGTGAAACCCCACAAGGTCAGCCAAAGAATAACTACCAGAGTTTTAAGCTGTACCGTTCATATAGGGCTGAGAGACATTCCAGTTCTGACCACATAAAAGAGACCTCATTAAAGACTCAGGACATTAGCAGAGAGCTCAGAAGCGCTAAGCTAGTCTACAGTAAAGGTTGAACCTACCCTAAAAATACATAAACAAGCTTCAAAAGGATCAAGAAGCTCTCCAACTTAACTGCCATCCAAAACAAAACTCAACATTCTTTAAAGCAAAAGAATGAAAATCAGACATTTGATATCTAATACAATGCCCATGATCCAACCTAAAATCACTAGACATGTGATATGCCCCAGCAACTCAACTCTTAGGTATTTATTTACTCAAAAGATATAAAGCTAACTGGAGAGTGAAATGAGACTGGAATCTGAAAAAGCAGACAAGGTTCCCAATTTCACTTTTTACTTTTTGTATGTCTCTCATTATCTGTGTGCTTTTTAATACAATTTTTAAAGGTTACACTCTATTTACAGTTGTTACAAAATATTGGATACATCCCCTGTGTTGTACAATACATCCTTGCAGCCTATCTTACACTCAATAGTTTGTATCTACTACTCTCTCACCCCTGTATTGCCTCTCCCCTCAATGGTAACCACTAGCTTGTTCTCTGTATCTGTGAGTCTACTTCTCTTTTGTTATATTCACTCGTTTGTTATATTTTTTAGATTCCACATAGAAGTGATATACAGTATTTGTCTTTCTCTGTCTGGCTTATTTCACTTAGCATAATGCCCTCCAAGTCCATCCGTGGTGCTGCAAATGGCAAAATTTCATTCCTTTTTATGGCTGAGTAGTATTCCATTGTATATATATATACACCACTTCTTCTTTATCCTTTCATCTGTTGATAGACACTTAGATTGCTTCCATATCTTGACAATTGCAAATAATGCTGCTAGGAATACTGGGGTGCATGTGTCTGTTCAAATTAGTGTTTTTAGGGTTTTTTTGACATATACCCAGGAGTAGAATTGCTAAGTCATATGGTAGTTCTATTTTTAGTCTTTTAACTAAAAATATGGTTTTCCACAGTGACTCCACTGATTTACAGTCACACCAACAGTGCACGAGACTTCCCTTTTCTCCACATCCTTGACGAGACTTGTTATTCATGTTCTTTTTTAGGATGGCCATTCTGACAGGCGTGAGGTGATATCTCATTGTGGTTCTGATTTGCATTTCCCTGATAATTAGCAATGTTGAGCCTCTTTACATGTGCCCATTGACCATCTGCATTTCCTCTTCAGAAAAATGTCTATTCAGATCTTCTGCCCGTTTTTTAATTGGGTTGTTTGTTTTACTGATGTTGAGTTATATGAGCTGTTAATGTATGTTGAATATTAATCCCTTATCAGTCATATTGCTTGCAAATATTTTCTCCCATTCAGTAGGTTGTCTTTTTGTTTTGTCAATGGTTTCCCTTGCTGTGCAGAAAGCTTTTATTTTTTTTAACATCCTTATTGGAGTATAATTGCTTTACAATGGTGTGTTAGTTTCTGCTTTATAACAAAGTGAATCAGATATACATAAACATATATCCCCATATCTCCTCCCTCTTGCATCTCCCTCCCGCCCTCCCTATCCCACCTGTCTAGGTGGTCACAAAGTACTGAGCTGATCTCCCTGTGCTATGTGGCTGCTTCCCACTAGCTATCTATTTTACATTTGGTAGTATATATATGTCCATGTCACTCTCTCACTTCGTCCCAGCTTACCCTTCTCCCTCCCCATGTCCTCAAGTCCATTCTTTACGTCTACGTCTTTACTCCTGCACCTTGCTGTGCAGAAGCTTTTAGGTTTAATTAGGTCCCATTTGTTTATTTTTGCTTTTGTTTCCTTTGCTTTAGGAAACGGATCCAAAAAAATATTGCTGTGATTTATGTCAGAGTGTTCTGCCTACGTTTTCCTCTAGGACTTTTATAGTATACAGTCTTACATTTAGGTCTTTGATCCATTTTGAGTTTATTTTTATATATGGTGTTGGAGAATGTTCTAATTTCATTCTTTAACATGCAGCTGTCCAGCTTACCCAGCACCACTTACTGAATAGAATGTCTTTTCTCCATTGTATATTCTTGCCTCCTTTGTCAGGTTAATTGAGTATAAGTGTGTGGATTTATTTCTGGGCTCTCTATCCTGTTCCATTGATCTATGTGTCTGTTTTTGTGCCAGTACCATACTGTTTTGATTACTGTAGCTTTGTAGTATAGTCTGAAGACAGGGAATGTGATTCTTCCAGCTTTGTTCTTCCTTCTCTAGATTGTTTTAGCTATTTGGAGTCTTCTGCGTTTCCATACAAATTTTAAAATTATTTGTTCTGCTTTTGTGGAAAATGCCATTGGTATTCTGATAGGGATTGAACTGAATCTGTAGATTGCCTTGGGTAGTATGGTCATTTTAACAATATTGATTATTCCAATCCAGGAACATGGTATATCTTTCCATCTGAGTCATCTTCGATTTCTTTCATCAGTATCTTACAGTTTTCTGACTACAGGTCTTTTGCCTCCTTAGGTAGGTTTATTTCTAGGTATTTTGTTCATTTTGATGTGACAGTAAATCAGATTGTTTCCTTAATTTCTCTGATAGTTCATTGTTAGCGTATAGAAATGCAACAGATTTCTGTATATTACTTTTCTGTCCTGCAACCTTACCGAACTCACTGATGAGCTCTGGTAGTCTTCTGGTGGCATCTTTAGGATTTTCTACGTATAGCATCATATCACCTGCCAACAGTGACAGCTCTACTTCTTTTCCAATTTGCATTCCTTTTATTTCTTTTTCTTCTCTGATTGACGTGGCTAGGACTTCCAATACTATGTTGAATAAAAGTGGCAATTGTGGGCACCCTTGTCTTGTTCCTGGTCTTAGAGGAAATGCTTTCAGCTTTTTCACCGGTGAGGATGATATTAGCTGTTGGTTTGTAATATAGGTCCCAAATCAATAAAATCAGGAATGAAAAAGGAGAAGTTACAACCAACACCACAAAAATACAAAGGATAATAAGAGACTACTACAAACAACTATATGCCAATAAAATGGACAACCTAGAAAAAATGGCCAAATTCTTAGAAAGGTGTAATCACTCAAGACTGAATCAAGAAGAAATAGAAAATATGAACAGACCAATCACCAGTACTGAAACTGAATCAGTAATTTAAAAACTCCCCAAAAATGAAATTCCAGGACCAGATGGCTTCACAGGTGAATTCTACCAAACATTTAGAGAAGAGTTAACACCTATCCTTCTGAAACTATTCCAAAAAATTGCAGAGGAAGGAACACTTCCAAACGCACTCTATGAGGCCACCATCGCCCTGATACCAAAACCAGACAAAGACATCACACGAAAGGAAAATTACAGGCCAATATCATTGATGAACACAGATGCAAAAATCCTCAACAAAATACTAGCAAACCAAATCCAACAATACATTAAAAGGATCATACAACATGATCAAGTGGGATTTATTCCACAGATGCAAGGATTTTTCAATATCCACAAATCAATCAATGTGATACATCACATTAATGAACTGAAGAATAAAAACCACAGATCATGTCAATAGATACAGAAAAAGCTTTTGATAAAATTCAACATCCATTTATAATAAAAACTCTCCAGAAAGCAGGCACAGCAGGAACATACCTCAACATAGTACTTGTTTGTTTTTATAAGAATAAATTCATGGACTACCAGTGTAAATTTTTTTAAGTGCCATGGGATTATACATGAGGGATCAGCTATTTCTTGGGTACAAGGGAAGATAGGAGAGTTGAGGTCAAGCTTTATAAACATTTGACCTGAGCTTGAAAACGAAGTGAGATAGCTTTCTTACATAAAAAAAGATAGCGGTGAAGGCATACTAAGTAAAGCAAATAGCAAATGAACAGAATTAAAATACATAGGAAGTGTGGGTTCAGTGTGCTAGAGATAGGGGAAAAGTAAGTTCTAAATGCCAAGCCAGATCTCTTGGACTTTATTTTGTGGGGACTGGAGAGCAACAGAAGTTTATGAGATAAGGAATTAATACCCTGAATATATATAGAACTCCTAAAACTCAACAGCAAAAAACCAAAACAACCTGATTCAAAAAGGGGCAGAGGACTCAAAACAGACATTTCTCCAATGATACACAATCGGCCAATAAGCACATTAGAAGAGTACCTAACATCACTAATCATTAGGGAAATACAAATCAAAACTAAAGTGAGATACCACCTCACACCTACAAGTTACTATAAAAATACATATATAACAATAAGTGTTGGCAAAAATGTAGAGAAATTAGAGTCCTTGTGCACTAAGTACAGAATATGGTACAGCCCCTGAGGATAATAGTATGGCAGTTCCTCAAAAAAATTAAAAAGAGAATTACCGTAACATACAGCAATTCTACTTTGGGGTATATACCCAAAGGAACTGAAATCAGGGTCTCAAAGAGACATTTGAATACCCATGTTCATAGCAGCATTATTCACAATAGAATGTGGTATATACATACAGTGGAATATTATTCAACCTTTAAAAGGAAGGAAAGTCTAACATATGCTACAAAATGAATGAAACTTGAGGACATTATGCTAAGTGAAATAAGTCAGTCACAAAAGATAAATACCATATGGTTTCACTTATATGAAGTACAGTTAAACCTTGAACAACCTGTGGGTTAGGGATGCAGACCTCCATGCACTTGAAAATCTGTGCATAACTTTACAGTTGGCCCTCCATATATGTGGCTCTGTATCCTTGGATTCAACCAACCAAGAATCCTGCAGTACATATTTACTGAAAAAAATCCATGTATAAGTGGACCTGCACAGTTCAAACCTGTGTTGTTAAAGGGCCAACTATATAACTATACTTTAAAACATTATGATGATAAATGTTACATTGTGTATTTTACCACAATAAAAAAATCAGAAATAAAAAAATTTACTGATATGATCTTTCTGAAATAATATTCCAGGAAGTACTGATGTATAATGCTAGCTTTTTTTGTATCTTTAGATCCAGGTGTTAATTATTTAGAACAAAGTAAATCCAGACTTTAAAAAAAAGTTTCTGAGACAAGAATCACATCATCAAGTTTCTGCTCTGAAGAATAAATCTGGTTATCAGTGCAAAGAATGGATTTCAGTATGGAGGAGAAAGAGACTAGAGGACAAGAATGAGTTAGTAAACAAGCTTTTCAATAGGCAAGGAGAGGCCATGAATGCCCTTAATATGACAAGTGAGAGTAAAATACATACTAGCAAATTTTAGAGGCACTAGAGAGTTGTAATCAATCAATACAATCTGATTACCAAACAAAGAAGAGAAATGAAGAAATAAAGATTCCAAGGTTTTCAACATCACACACTGTATAAAAGATCATGGTAATGGCAATAAATTTTAGAAAAGCAATAACATGTTTGGCTTGGTAGAGAGGAAATGAGTTAGGTTTACACATGATTAGTTTGAGGCTGCCTAGAGACACCTAAATAGATTTGTTCCAGAAAGGTGGGCCAGAAGCTTAAGAAAGTGGTACTATATTACAGAAACGTCTGAACCTCATCCATATATACTGGATAATTAAAGCCAGTAAGAGCATGTAGAATACAAGAGAACGCATAACAAAATCCTGGGCAACAGTAAAGCATTATTTTAGGTACTCTACAGAGTAATTTAAGGTGTTGATTTAAACCTAATGACAGGGCTTCCCTGGTGGCGCAGTGGTTGAGAGTCCGCCTGCCTATGAAGGGGACACGGGTTCGTGCCCCAGTCCGGGAAGATCCCACATGCCGCGGAGCAGCTGGGCCCGTGAGCCATGGCTGCTGAGCCTGTGCGTCCGGAGCCTGTGCTCCGCAACGGGAGAGGCCACAACACTGAGAGGCCCGCGTACCGCAAAAAACAAACAAACAAACAAAAACAACCTAATGACATCTTCATGAAGTGGATATTAAATCCATTCTTCAGATTTGTAAAATAAAACTCAAAAAAAGTAAGCAACACGATTAATCCTGAAATCTAAGAAAAGCCACTGAAAAACTGTAGAAAAATGGCCAGTTAATTTTATGTTAGAAAAATTCATTTAGGGGTAAACCACAAAAGATTAATTAATAAGATATTACAATAATCCAGGAGAAAAATGACAGAACCCAAGCTAAAGTAGTGTTGCTGAGAATTAGGAAGAAGGCAAAGACATGAGGGATACAAGGTAGAATATACTGGACTTGATATAGACTGGCTATTGGAGTTATTAAGTCGTAAGAATAAATAAGCTCAAATGATGGTGCCATTTACAAAAAAAAGAGAATAAACTGTAGGCTTTCCCAGGATTAGGTTATTTTAAAAGCAGAATGTAATTTTTCTTTTTATATTTAATAAAAAATTTCTCCCTTCTGATTTTTTCACTGTAAGTTATTAGATAAGACCTAGGATTTAGTCACAGTAATTTCTTCTTATTAACTTTCTTACCTTCTAAATCTCACCAATCCAGAATGCTCTGGCCATGGGTGTATGTTTTGTTTCCTCATCTCATTGAGAACTTTTAAAACATCATCTTCTCAGTAAAGACCCTGACCACTCTATTTCAAGTTGTTTCCCCACTTCCCATTCCCTTTCCCGGCTTTATTTTTCTCCATAGAATGTATCACCTAATTTGTAATGTATTTTACTTATTTATCATCATCTATTACAAGAATGCAGGCTGTATGAGTAGAGTTTCTTGTTGTTGTTGTTTTTCTTCTTTTTTCTTTTTCCTCTGCTGCATCCCAGTATCTAAAACGGTCCTGGAGCCTGACAAAATTTAATACTTAAATGGACAGATGGATGACAACAATTTTTCAGAAGAGTTTTCTGAAAGAGGTAAGTACTCTTTATCACCAGGCATTTTATATCATTTTTCTTAAAAAGAAAAAAAAAGCTTTTTATTTACATTATCACAAAATCAGACAGCTTTGAGTCCGATAAGAACAATGCACAGGGCTCTTTGAATCAGGCAGATTTCTTAACAATTCTGTGATTCTTTGAATTCAGGTGCCAGTCTTAGAAGTGTGGCCAACAGGGAGTGGTTTTCACTGTCCAGAATTTATAGAATAACGTTGCTAATTAATCTTATTAGTAAATGCTCATGCAATTATAATGTAAGCTAATGGATACATAAAAGACACAAATTTGAACAGCTAAAGGTTACACATGTACTGTTACAGAATACATACATATTGAAATCAAATTACACATGCAACGTTTTGAGAAGATCAAAGGGAATCAAAAATGTTAGGATAACTAACACACTTTGTCAAGTTCAAAAACTGAACTTAGACCAAGATATATTGTTAGAAATAACTTTCTAAATCTATAGAAGCTTAAGGGGAAAAAAGCAGTTAAAGTTTATTCTCCAGAAAACTAACACTCAAAACTTACTAGCAAAAAGAAAAAAACAAATGTTGAGGGGAATCTTTCACATCTGTAAGTAATTCAAACCTCTTTTATTCTCTTTGATGTAACTGAGTAAATGTTTATATCCCCTTACTTGCAGGTTTCTCCTGCAAGAAGCTTTATTTTATTGAAGTATAATTGACTTACAATGTTATGCTAGTTTCAGGTGTACAGCAGCGATTCAGTTGTATATATAATATATATGTGTATATATATATGTATCATATATATGTTATTTATCAGATTTTTTTCTCTTATAGGTTATTGTAACATATTGAGTATAGTTCCCAAGAAGCAGGATTTTTGAAAAGGCAAGTTGTGTTGAAGTTAGAAATTGCTAACTTCAACTAATTATTCTCTTCTTGCTTCCCACCTAGCACTAATTCATAACAGATGGTAAAAATATTGGCCTTGGGGAGGGAGTGGGACGTCTGAATTTTGATAGTTGTTTTGGAGTGATTTTTTTCAGTGAAGAAGATAATATCTTCATCTTTAATAGTTGATAATTAAATATACTGAATTTTAGTACAGTAACTTTTCTTTTTAAAAGACCACTAACCTCAATAAGGCTGGTCTCAATAAGGTGGAAAGATAGAAAGAATAAGGAGAAAAAAATCTCTGCTCTCAAAGTAGTATACATAATGATGAAATGTTTGTTGAAATTATTTTCATTATGAAATTAAATATGATTTGCAGTTTCAAGATATACCAAACTCATACTTAAAAATAAACACATGAACATATTCTAAAGCTTAACACAAATTATTTCTGATTTATCCCTGACAGAGTTTCCTTCATTAATTGCACTGTAAGTTACAAGACATGAAAGAAAAAGCCATCAAGATGACCCCTTCAATGGATAAGTCCATCCATTGGCCTGTGTAACCAATATGAAGGAATATTTTAATATAGAATGGAATTTATAAAGATGCAAAGGATGAAAGAAATGGAAAATTCATTAATCAAACAATAAATGACCTAAATGACCTTTGAGGCATAAAGAGTCATTTAATATAAGACTGTAACCATTGCTGAAGCCTGACTCCCACCATCAACAGGAAGGATGTTGGAAACAACACTATGTGGAAACTCTGAAAGATTATGGGGGCATCTGACCTGTTCTAAGATGAAGCACTATGGGAAAAGAGGCAGTCTGAGGTTAAGATGCTGTCACATAATACAAGGAAGTTGAGATACTATAGAAAAACTCATGGGAGGAACTTATAAGATTTAGAGAAGAGAAGCAAGAGACAATAGCGTTTCTAAAACTGTGAAGAGGATGACTAACCACTGGCCTCAATTATGCTGTCTCTATTCTTCAGGACTACTATAAACCACTCCAGATCATTTATCCATTTTTGGTTCCCTAACTCCCCAAATAAAACCCAAAGTAGTAGATGGCTAGATGGACACACGGGGTTGAAGTGTAGTATTGGTGGTTAATTTAAATACACAGATTTTGAAGCTACAACACTTAAGTTTAGATCCTGACTGTGTCACTTACTAGTGTATGACTATGGGTGAGTTACTTGGCCATCTCTGTGCTGCAGTTTGTATAGTTACTGTACATAACTACCTCATCAGGTTGCTACAGGGATTAAGTTAGTTTGAAAAAGTGCTTAGAATAGTGTCTTGAATTGCATAAGTGTTTACAATGGCACAGATGATGATGATACACTCTCAAAACTAAATTTTTTTAGTTTTTAAAAATTTTTATACAATTTACTTTCCATTTACAGTTATTACAAAATATTGGCTACATTGTATATTGTATAATACATCCTTGAGCTTATCTTACACCCAATAAAAACTAAATTTAAAAAAAAACTCTCCTCAAATCAGGTTTTAAAAACCTAAACTCACATAACCCTCCAAACAACTGAAGAAAATATTTTTATTCCCATTTTATAAACAGGTTCTACAGAAAAACTAAGAAACTTACTAGACTAAAAAGCCGAACTAGAAAGTAGTCTAGCAAACAAATGCATAATAGGCTGATTCTAATCTGCTCTGCGAAACTGTTTCCATATAAGAGATTTTGTTTGATTTTATGTAACAGTTACTAGAAGTTAAACTCTGAAAAAAGTATATTATCAAGTTAAAAACAAAAAATATATATAATATATACAATTTATGTAATGTATAAAATCACTTTATATATATAATCACTTAAAACATTAGAAATAAAGTAAAAATTTGATGAGGGAAAAAATATATTAATAATAATAGCAGCTGTCCATTATTAATTTTTCCACAAGCTAGGCACTTACCTAAACATTTAATATGCATGGTCTCATTTAATCCTATAAAATAATTACTACTGTTATCTCATTCTACAGATGAGGAAACTCAGGTTTTTAGAGGTATTTTAACTTGATAGGAGACATACAGTTGAAAAGCAGCAGAACTGACATTCAATTCCAGGTCTATCTGACACCAAAGCCTATATCCCCCCTTAATTTCTATTTATGCTGCTCTAAGGCAATACACATTTTATTGAGCCCACATATTGAAACTCAAACTCTTCAACACAGTGGAAGAACATCCAAGTTTAAAAACAAAACAAAACAATAATGCTCTTTACTTAGTTCTTTAGCTTAACATATACAGTCAAACACAGCATAGCTCATGCATTGTTGGGACTACTACTTAGTTAAGCAGTGTCCCCTGGAGTCTTAGAATTAAAAGGTAAGAAACTTTTTAAAACCTCTGGAAAACAAAAAGTGAGTCTCAAAATACTACTCCAAAACACTCTAAATATATGTAAATCATGTTGGCAAATGGAAGAAAATTGTATTTTTCACTGTTTCAAGAGATGTTATTTCCCTCCCCTGCCCACCTATAATAGTCCCCTGCCCACCTATAATAGTATAAAAAATAATCAAGTTAAGTACAGGTGATTCTGTTTATTGCTTTTTATTTACAGGAGAGTGTCTAAATTGAGAATTAAAATGGAGATAGTTCCTCTCATGAGACTGCTTTTATCTATTTATCTTTTGAAATCTTTCAGAGTATGTCTAAATTGAGAATTAAAATGGATGACATCTCCTCTTATGAGATTGCTTTTACGTATTTATCTTTTGAAATCTTTGTGTTTCTTAGCAATTTATATGACCCCTTCATATAAAAAACAGTAAGCCTTGGTCTTGTTTACTGCAAAATTTTCCCCCAGTTTGTTATCTGCCCTTTTAATGTTGGTCTTTTTTTTTTCTGTTAATTTTCAGAAATTTAAACTTTCATATAATGTAATCTATTTTCCCTTTAATTACTTATATAACTAATAACCTCTGTCTTCTATCATCTAGAAATGTGATAAATAATTCATTTATATTTTCATCCAGTTTTAATGGCTTGATCGTTTTTTAAAAAGGTGAAATACTTGAAAATTACATTACATGTTCTTTTATTTCAAAAGGTCTTTCAATAAAATGTTCTCTTGTTTCACAAGTAAGGAAAATAACAAAAAAGGAAAAAAAAACAATGCAAAACATACAGAACACAGATTAAAGATCAAAAGTCCAAGTTCCCTCAAATTCTAATCAAGAGGTAACCCACTGTTTGGGGTACATATTTTTTCTATGCATACACTAAAATGTACAGGAAAAAGTACGTATAGCTTACTGACACTTCACCTCTTCCCCTCATGATCTTAGCTCATACATCCCCAATAAAGACTAAAGGATGCTAGATCTGGAGTATTTTAATAGTAATTCTGGAGATAGTACATCCATCCAAGATTTTCAGACTTATTTAATTATAGAATTCTTTATTCAAGTGACAGCAGTTCAAAGACCTGGTAATCTTTAAAACAGTGTTTTGGAAATGCTGGCTTAGCACTTGAGACAACCCCAAACTGTAATGTTTTGTGAATACAAAGTATGCAAATCAAATATTTAAAAAATGAAAGACAACAAACTTACTTGGGATACACTGGTTCATAAAGGTACTTGTCCCCTCTTGTAGATGTTATATGAAAAAACAAGATGTAGCCATTTGCCGTCTGAAAGATAAATTTTATTTACCATGAATTAAAGGGTAAGGCTATGACTGTAATCTTAATTTTATATATTGTTACTTTGAAAACACTTCAAGAACCCCCTTTTGAAGAGCTACAGCTTAATTATGCAAATAAAAAAATCACTTTGCTTCAATATAATCCATCTTGTTTAAAGTAACTCATGAAAGGGATTTACAGATTTCAAAATATTTCATAGGTAATTGAAATCAATAGTTCATAACATGCTGTAGACATTAATATTCTAAAATAACTTTATTATTCAATAATAGATGATTATTTTGCAAAATATACAGAACGTTTTAAACTCTGGAATAATACGGCAAATAATTTTTCTGAGTTTTTAAAGCAATTATGTCACCAAATAGTAAGTATGATGAAATTCTTGACTCTACTCAAAGTTTATATAGTGTAACTTCAGAATAACATATTTTATACATTTCAAAATCAATCAATTAGCCTCTGATTTACTACAAAATATATCAAGACAGAAGTAAAAACAGAGCAAACCTCCAACTTAAAAAATTTGAACATCAGCTAATTTTTCTAAGTTAATAAAATGTTTTAAAAATATAAACTGTATTAAGTGAAGTCAGTCAGAAAGAGAAAGACAAATACCATATGATATCACTTATATATGTAATCTAAAATATGACACAAATGAACTTATCTACAAAACAGAAACAGACTCAGAGACATAGAGAACAGACTTGTGGCTGCCGGGGGATGGGGGGGTGGGGGGGATGGATTGTGAGTTTGGGATTAGCAGATGCAAACATGATATGCATAGAATGGATGAACAACAAGGTCCTACCGTACAGCACAGGGAAATATAGTCAATATCTTGTGATAAACCATAATGGAAAAGAATATTAAAAAACGTATGTATATGTATAAGAATCACTTTTCTGTACAGCAGAAATTAACACACATTGTAAATCAACTATATTTCAATTAAAATATATATATAAATTATATTAAAACAAACAGTGCCATCATATGATCATGGCACATATCTGACTTGTAAAGCTCAAACAACCATTTTACATTTATATAAATACAATATTTAGCTTTTTCTAACCAAACATTTTCAGGCATTAACAGAGTGAAGTGGCAATGTTTTACCCAAACTTCTTTATATTCACACTGAATTCTTATCATTTTAGAGGCAGGAGGGCTTTTACCCAAAGTAGAACTAAAGAAACTGAAAAAATTATTCAAAGTTTCAAGTTTCTTTCCAGTACTGGTTTTCTGTTTTTCACATAAAGGAATGCCAGAGGAAATACTCAATTTCTTCAGCAAAGCCAGGTGTTTTGTTTCTAAGCTATAAACTTTAATATTTTAATGTATTCCAAAACTCTAATTCAACATATTGGGATACAAAAGAAAAAAGGTTAAAATCCTTCAGAAAAGATCATCATTCTAATTACTCATGTGCAATTTTTTATTCTTCTAATGTGAAAACTATGGGATCAAAAAGAAAATGGATTCAAATCAAACCATATTGAAAGTTTCAGACATCATGACCCCTATATAGATTAGTGACTGTTTAAAATGTGTAAACTCTACTGTTACAGGGGCTAGAAAAGTAAAATAATACGGTCTAGTACTTAGATGAATAACATACAACCACTGTCTGAATATCAGTCACTCAAGGTCAAAAGTTCAACATTTCAGAATATCAAATGCTAATAATGTACTCAGAATTTTAACAAGTGCTTAGAAGACTATAATGCCAGGAAAAACACAGCATCACTTTGCACCAGCATTTAGAAATTTTATATAGACAGTATACTAGATCAAATTACAAATAATGGCTTGATTTACTATTTTGGTATTCTGTATCAATGATCTTTACCAAGTTTCTATGGCTTTGCATGTATATTAAATGCTATTTATTTCCAGATCTCAATGACATTCATCAGTGATAATTTCATGAACAGTCCTGCCTTTGAACAACTTAAAAAGTTTTGGTAGCAAAAACATGATCATCCTTAAAAAGTAGCATCTTTGTGTATCTATACCAAAACTGTTTTTATGCAGTGTTATGATGGCCCTTCTCTTCCTATCCCTAAAATACTGCAAAAAAGTATATAACTACTGCTTACTCTGTAGGCAACAATACCAATACCTTCTTAGAGTATACATCCATAAACACACGCACACACCCCAAAACTAACTTTTCTAAGTTAATGAAAAGACAAAATAAAGAACTTCGAAGTTCTCTTTCCTGTTATCCCTATCTTAACAATATTTTTTTCTTTCTCCAAGGTATATTACTGGATTATGTGCCTTTAATTACAGAGGCCCAACAATCTGTAGGCAACTTATATGACAAGTCTTTATGTCCCCTTCTTTTGTCTATCCATGAATTAGGGCCATAAGGTCATAAGGATAAAGGTATTGAGAGGATAAAAGAAAATCACTACTTAAATAGAGGCTGGAAGAGACAGCCTTGTCTCTACTAATGCTACTTAGAAGAACTAGAAACAATAATGTAAAAGGATATTAATAATGCAACAAATTATCAGTCAGAGAGGTATGAATATTAAAGTTTCACATCATTTATTTCAATTGTAAATCTAGTAACAGAGCTTTTAAAAAACCAGGCAAACTACCTCACCTAATTTCACATTTTAAAAAGAAGAGATTGAATTCTACAGGTGGTGGTGGTAGTTGATACGGTTATCATTATTATTATTAACTGCCTGTTTCTATTCTGCTTTGTTTGGGCATTTGGGAAGTTTTCACTTGCCACCCCAAATTAAATGTATTTTTAAATTATTTTATGACTGATGCATGACATATATATTACAAATAGTAAACTTCTGTAAACAGGAGTAATTTAAATCTAACCGTGTCATGAGACAAATCAACTGCTATATATAACTAATGCTTAACCTGTAGGCAGCATCCCAATACTTTCCTCTACCAACCCAAATACTTTTTTGTACATGAATTCACCAGATAGTTTAGAATTCCAAGTCATAGTGCATTTCTTCCTCAGCATATACCATTTTTACCATAAAGAATAGGACAGATTTATGCATCTGGCTCCAATGACTTGAATAACGGCATCACAGAGATTTCTGTAATAACTTAAGAGAGAAGGATTCGATGATTTAGAGATGTATCTTCTATGCCAACATACTGTCATATCAGGTTTCAAATAAGGCTGATAACAGACTAGCATTTTTTAATTCTTTACACTGGTTTATAAATGATGCTCTCTGTTTTTAGCTTTATTTTTTTGTTATACATGTTCAAGTATATAAAATTACTCACCCCAAAGCATAATAAGATAATGATCTAACACTTTTGTATACTCTTTCAGACTTTGTACATTCATACCTATGAATATAGTTAAATGAAAAATAACAAAAATGGTTATAAATAACATATTCTCTCAAAGATAGGTGAAGAATATCTTTTGATACAAATAGTCATCAAAAATTATTATATTATTACTAGTTCTATCACATTGTTTTATATCAAAATACTTAAAAAAAAAAACACTTCTGCTTCCAACGAAGATGGATTAAGCTGAAGTCAATTTGTGCTTCCATCTGAAACAAACAACCAAAAACCAAACAAAATATATGAAACGATGGTTTTCAAAACACTGACAAGCAATGAAGGCTAGTGATCTCTGACACATGGAAAACAACTCAGGTGAGTTCTATGATTGTTCCAGCTTACTCTCTTGAGTTTCCAGGTCACAGCACTGAGAAGGGGAATAGAGACAGAGCCTGGCAGACTCCCTGAGTTGAGAAGACGATGTTGAGAGTCCAGGAAGAACAAGGCACTAACAAAATTTATATGACAGAGTACCAGAGTCAAGAGAGCTGCATGGAGAAAGAATCAAAGAGCACCAATAAGCACATGCATGTGAGGATACTACCAAGGCAGAAGAGAAACCAAAAGGATTAGTAAAGGGAACAGTGCATGGTGCTCCAACAGTCCAGAAAACAGTCCCTGTCCCACCAGCAAGACTGAGGAAACTCATAACGCACAGGGCATTGATTAGAATGCTCAGGAAGGTAGTCCTCAGGTATGGCTGTGGTAAATTGACTTTTTTTTTTGTTTTTTGGGGGTTTTTTTGTGTTTTTTGGGGGGGTACGCAGGCCTCTCACTGTTGTGGCCTCTCCCGTTGTGGAGCACAGGCTCCGGACACGCAGGCTCAGCGGCCATGGCTCACGGGCCCAGCCGCTCCGCGGCATGTGGGATCTTCCCGGACCGGGGCACGAACCCGTGTCCCCTGCATCAGCAGGCGGACTCTCAACCACTGTGCCACCAGGGAAGCCCTAAACTGACTTTTTAAACAAGAATAATAGCAATCTATGTTGGGGTCTTACCATATATAAAAATAAAACATGTATAATATATGTTCCTTCACCCCAACAGAATTAAACTAGAAATTGATGACATAAGATTTCTGGAGAACTCTCAAATATTTGGAAACTAAATAATATGCTTGTAGGGCTTCCCTGGTGGCACAGTGGTTGAGAGTCCGCCTGCCGATGCAGGGGACATGGGTTTGTGCCCCGGTCCGGGAAGATCCCACATGCCGCGGAGCGGCTGGGCCCGTGAGCCATGGCCGCTGAGCCTGCGCGTCCGGAGCCTGTGCTCCGCAACGGGAGAGGCCACAACAGTGAGAGCCCCGCATACCGAAAAAAAATAATAATAATAATATGCTTGTAAATACTTCATGAATAAAAGAAGAAATCAAGACAGAAATTTAGAAAAATACAGGATACTAAAATTTGTGGGGTGTTATTACAGCAGTACTTAAGGGAAATTTTATAGCTTCAAATACCTGTATTAGAAAAAAAGAAAAATGCCAAATCGGTGACCTTGGGTTCTACTTTAAACAAGAAACAGATGAGCAAATGAAACCCAAAATAAACAAATTAAAAAAAAAAAGAGGAAATAATACAGATCAGCATAGAAATCAGTGAAGTAGAAAACAAAAATAAAATCAATGAAATTAAAATCTGTTTTTTTTTTTAAAGACCATTAAAATCGATATACTTCTAGTCATACTGTCCAGGAAAAAAAGAAAGAGAATAACCACTATCAGAAATGAGAGAGGAGACATCACTACATATTCTACAGATATTAAAATAACAAGGGAGTACTGTGAATAACTTTATGACAGTAAATTTCCCGCTTGGATGAAATGGATGGGTTCCTTTAAAGACACAAACTATTAAATCGTACTGAAAAGAAAGAGGTACCCTACATAGGCTTATATCTACTAAAGAAATTGAAATTTCAATTAAAATCCTTTCCACAAAGCAGAACAAAACTCTAGGCCCACATGCTATCACTGGTGAATTCTATCAAATACTTAGAAAAGAGATATCAATTCAACACAAACTCTTCTAGAAAACCAACAAAGAGGGAACACTTTTGATCACATTTTATGAGGCCAGCATTACCCTCATACTAAAAGAAGACAAAGACATTATGAGGAAAAGAAACTACCAGCCAATATCGCTTATTAACACAGATGTAAAATTTATAAACAGTTTTAGCAAATTAAATCTAACAATGTATTAATACATCATAAGTAAATGGGGTTTATCCAGGAATGCAGGGTTGGTTTAACATTCAAGAATCTATAAATGTAAGTTACCATATTAACAAACTAAAAAAGAAAAATAGTATGATAGTCTCAATAAATGCAGGAAAGACATTAGAAAAAATCCAATATAACATTACTAATTAAAAATTTTCAGCAAATTAATGAGAGGGTTAATTTCCACAACTTGATAAAGGGGATTTACAAAATATCTATAACATGATTCTTCTTCTTTTTTTAATATTTATTTATTTATTTATCTTTGGCTGCACTGGGTCTCTGTTGCTGTGCATGGGCTTTCTCCAGTTGCGGCGAGCGGGGGCTTCTCTTCATTGCGGTGTGCAGGCTTCTCATTGCGGTGGCTTCTCTTGTTGAGGAGCACAGGTTCTAGGCACGCGGGCTTCAGTAGTTGTGGCACGCGGGCTCAGTCGCTGTAGCTTGTGGGCTCCAGAGCACAGGTTCAGTAGTTGTGGCACACGGGCTCAGTTGCTCTGCAGCATGTGGGATCTTCCCGGGCCAGGGCTTGAACCTGTGCTCCCTGCATTGGCAGGTGGATTCTTAACCACTGCGCCACCAGGAAAGCCCCTATAACATGATTCTTAATGGTAAAAGACTAAATGCTTTCCTCCTATTCAAAATTGTACTGGACAATCTAACCAATAAAATCAGGCAAGAAAAAGAAATAAAAGGATCCAGATTGGAAAGAAAAAACGTAAAACTGTTTTTTGACGTCACTGTCTATACAGAAAATCTGGCGGAATCTACAAAAACAGTACTAGAATAACTGAGTTTAGCATGGTTGCAAGATACAAGATCAATAGAAAAATCAACTGCATTTCTATATACTATCAGTGAACAATCAGCAAATTAAAATACTGTTTTCAAAAACATCAAAAAATATAAAATACTTTGGGATAAACCTGGCAAAAGATGTGAAATACTTGTACACTGATAACAAAACATTGACAAAGTTAAAAATATCTAAATAAAGGAAGAGATATATGTTGTTCATAGGTCAGAAGATTCAATACTGCTAAGATGACAACTCCCCCCAAATGGATCCACATATCCAATGCAATGCCAGTCAAAATCTCAGCAGGTATTTTCATAGAAACCGACAAGCTGATGCTAAAATTCATACAGAAACAAAAGGTCCTAAAACACTGAAAACAACTTTGAAAACAAAGTTGAAAAAGTAACACACTGTGATTTCAAAAATTATTACAAAGCTAGAGTAATCAAAAGTAATACTGTATTAACACAGACAAATATATCATGGAACTGAATAGAGAACACAGACAAAACCCCACATACATGTGGACAACAGATTTATGACACAGATGCAAAAGAAATGCAATATAGAAAGGATAACCTTTTCAACAAACGGTGCTGGAACAACTGAATATCAATATGCAAATAATTAACTTAGATCCATATCCTGCACCATATATAAAAATTAACTCAACATATATCAGAGACCTAAATATAAAACCTAAATCATAAGACTTCTAGAAGAAAGCATAGGAAGAAGATAAGAGCCATTAAAAAATAAACTAATGAACCAGACATCATCAAAATTAAGTACTTCACGCATTCAAAAAATAGTGTTAAGAGAATGAAAAGACAAGTAACATACTAGGAGAAATTCTTCGTAAAGCATATGTGTAATAAAGGACTTGAATCCAAAATACACTAAGAACTCTAGAAACTCAACAATAAGAAAGCAAAGAACCCAATAAATAAAATGGGCGAATGATCTGAAAAGACACTTTACCACAGAAAACACACATGGCAAATAAACAAATGAAAAGATGTTCAACATCATTAGTTATTAGAGAAATGTAAATTAAAACTATAATGGGATACCACCACACAGCCATTAGAATAGCTAAAATTAAAAAGGCACACCTTAGGTTGGCAAAGAGGAATGAGAACTCTTGTACCCTGCTGGTAGGAATGTAAAATGGTACAACTGCTTCGTAAAAAGTTTAGCGTGTCCTTAAAAAGTTAAACATAAGGGACCTACCTTACGATCTAGCTGTTCCATTCATGGCTATTTACCCAAGATAAAAGGAAATATATGCCCATATAAAGATTTGTACATGAATGTTCATAGCACTTTTATTTAAAATAGCCCAAAACTATAAACAACTCAAATGCCCATCAACAGATAAATGGATAAACCAACTGTGTTATATTCAATAAGATACTCAGCATTAACTACTGATCCATGACAACATGCATGAATCTCAAAATTATGCTGAGTAAAAGAAATTAGAAAAATGTCATAGCACATACTGTATGATTCCATTTGTTTAAAACTCTAGTAATCTGTAGTGACAGAAAGCAAATCAGTAATTGGTTTTAGAGGGAGGTGAATCATGGCAGGATGGAGGAATTACAAAAGGGTACAAGGAAACCTGTGATGGATCTGTTCACTATCTTGACTGTAGTTATGGTTTCAAAATTTATCTAATTGTACATTTCAAACATGTGCAATTTATTGTATATCAACAGTACTTCAATAAAGCTATTTAGAAAAGAGGAATGGAAGTGATGGTTCGACTTAGAAACTTCTGCTTCTTGAAAAGCTTCTACCATCACAAGAAAGGCCTTATCTAGCCTACTGGAAAATAAGAGGTCACAAAGAAACCAGAACAGACAGCTACAGTCAACTACCAGATATGTAACTAAGGGGCTATCCAGCATCAGTGGAGCTGTCAAATGACTGTAGCCACATCAGTACTAGAGGTGAGATCAGGAGAACCATTTGACCAAACCCAGTGCAAATCACAGAATGAGAGTAAACAAATGGCTGTTTTGAGCCACCATTTTGAAGATAATGGTTAACTGTGAAAAATAACAACCCTAACAAAAATAGTATAATTTAAGGAAGTATAAATAGTATGATTTAAAGACACCAAGTTATGGAGACAAGAGCAAAATTCAAAGAGATCCAGGAGAATAGCAGAGTAATCACTTCCAAAACAGTGTCTGGTCACACCAAGATGGGAAAAAAAAAGAAAAAAAAAAAAGAGAGATGAATGGGTACTATTTAGAACACTGTACTCCTCTACAATTTGCTGTATTCCACTCTCTTATAATACTTTGCTTTCAGCTGTTATTTGGTGACTCAATACATTAACATGCTGGGAACGGGAAAAAAAATCACAATGAAACAACAGGAATTCTAAATTAAACTGATGTCTTTCCCTTATTTATAAATAAATTATATTCTAATTCATGTCACAGTAACTCATGTTGTGGCAAAACAATCTACATTTCCATTTAGCTGGGTGTGAAAGAGAATATTAAGAGTAGCAATGAGAAATAGAGTTGGAATGGCAGGTAGAGGCCAGAGCACAAGATGCTCTGAATACCAGGCTAAGAAGTTTGGAACACATTTTGAATGCAATGGGAAGCCACCAAAAGGTTTAAAGTAAGAATAATATAAGTGGGACTTCCTTGGTGGTCCAGTGGCTAAGACTCCAAGCTCCCAGTGCAGAGGGCCCGGGTTCGATCCCTGGTCAGGGAACTAGATTCCACATGCCGCAACTAAGAGTTCGCATGCCTCAACTAAAGACCCCGCATGCTGCAACTAAAGATCCCACATGCTGCAACCAAGATCCCGCGTGCCACAACTAAGACCCGGCACAGCCAAATAAATAAATAAATATTTTAAAAAATAAAAGCTGTGATTCAGAAATAGCTATGCATAATTTAGATGCATTTCAAGTAGACAAAAAAATGTAACTGAAAGTTTTGAGTTCTAGGCAATCTACAAAAGATACTAAAAGCCTGTGCTAAGGCAATGACAACGAGAATAAAGAGAAGAGGATGGCAGTAAACTAGAGACAGGACTTAGCAAAATACTGGTGATTGGATGGGAACACAGAACCAAGGGACTCCAGGTTTTTTCCTATTATAAGCAAAGCCTCAATAAAAATACTTACGCATATGCCTAAATATGCTGGTGCTACTATTTGCCAGACACAGTCCTAGAAATGAGACAGTACTTCAAATTCATTTTAATGTTCCTTGCGCATGGATATAGATCAATTGTCTAAAACTGAGGAAAACTGTAAGGATATTTATGGTCTGGTAACATGTCTACAAAAATGATATTCTACTTCTGATGCTCAGAGAATGCACACTCCCAAAAGCTATGGGCCAATTCTTAAAATGGTAAAGGATTTTCTTTCTCACACCCCATTAAAAAACAGTGTCAGTGAGATTTCTTTCTAAGGTACAAGTTGATAAGGAGGTGACTGTGGTTCTGTTGATGATACAGTACTAGAATTTTTAATACTGACATGTCAGAGCATACAATGACTATACCTGGGGATCAGGGGGAAGGCCATAAGAAAATTAAATGGGGATGACTGCTTTGGCTTTGACTTAATGTGCAGAGAGTGATGATGTATTGCTCTATAGGTCATACAACTGTATATCCTTCTCACACAGTCGATCAATGATTTTTTTTGTAGAAGCAAATTTCAAAGCGTCTCCTAGATTCAGCTTTATTCCATAATAGCTAGTAAGATCAAACAACCATGCTAACAGAGAAAGGCAGCAAGGCAAAATTATTAAGACTTTCAAATTCTAGAACCAGCCTTCATGGGTTAGAATTCCATTATCAGTGATGTGATCTTAGGCACATAGTATTTATGTAATCTGGGGCAGGTGCTTTAACCTGTCTACCATAGTTAGCTCTACTATATGGTGGAAGCAATAAAATTACCTACCTTTAGAGGAGTGTTTGTTTTATGTATTCAGGTGTTCCCATATGGGTGCATACATGTTAACATATGCTATCCTCTTCTTATATTAATCCTTTTATCATTGTATAGTGTCCTTTTCTGTCTTTCTTTATGGCCTTTGCTTTGAAGTCTATTTTGTCTGATACGAGTATTGCTACCCCCACTTTCCTGTCATGTCGATTTGCATGAAGTATCTTTTTCCATCCCCTCATTTTCAGTCTATGTGTTCCTTTTACCCTAAAGTGGGTCTCTTGTAGGCAGCATGCTATAGGTTCTTGTTTTGTTATCCAGTCTGCCACTCTGTCTTTTGATCAGAGCATTTAGTCCATTGACATTTAAAGTAATTACTGATAAGTAGATATGTCTTTATTGCCATTTTAAACCTTGTTTTCCAGTTGATTTTGTATTTGTCTTTTGTTCCTTTCTTCTTTTTGTTTTCCTTTTGTGGGTTGACAGTTTTCTTTCGTATTATCCTTGAGTTCTTTTCTTTTTATTTTTTGTAATCTATTGTGTGTTTTTGATTCGTGGTTACCCTGATTTTCAAATATGTTAACCCATTACTATATCTCCTTGCTTTAGACAGGTAGTCATATAAGTTCAAACACATTCTAAAAGATCTATATTTTCTTACTCCCCTCCCCTACATTTTGTGACTCTGATGTCCTATTTTACATCTTCATGTTATCCTCTTGCTGTTCATTGTAATTATAATCACTTTCACAAAATTTTTTGATTTTTTAAAAAATCTATGTACTGGCTTCCTTAGGTGATCAAACAATCCCTTTACGTACTTGCCTTTCCTATTGTGATTTCTCTTTCTTATAGAGTCTTGCTTCTTTTCTATTTAGAAAAGACCTTTCAATATTTCTTTTAGGATAGGTTTAGTATTGCTGTATTCTTTTAGTTTTTGCTTGTCTGGGAAATTCTTTATCTCCCCTTCTACTCTAAATGATAATTTTGCTGGGTACAGTATCCTAGGTTGCAGATTTTTCCCTTTCATGACTTTGAATATATCTTGCCACTCCCTTCCGGCTTGCAAAGTTTCTGTAGAGAAATCAGCTGATAGCCGTATGGGGGTTCCCTTGTAACTGACTGACTGTTTTTCTCTTGATGCCTTAAGAATCCTCTCTTCATCTTTAAATTCTGACATTTTAATTATAACACGTCTCAGTGTAGGTCTGTTTTAGTTCATTTTGTTTGCAACCCTCTGTGCTTCCTGTACCTAGATATGTTTCCTTCTTTAGATTTGGGAAGTTTTCAGCCATAATTTCTTCAAATACACTTTCAATCCTCTTTTTCTTCTCCTGGGATCTCTATTATGCGTAGATTGGAAGGCTTAACATTACCCCATAGATCTCGTATGCTGCTTTCAATTTTTTTTTTCTCTTGTCTTTCTGTCTGCTGTTCTGATTGGGTGATTTCTGTTATTCTATCATCCAGATCACTTATTCATTCTTCTGCCTTATTTAGTCCACTGTTCATTGCCTTTAGCTCAGTTTTTATCTTGGCAATTGAACTGTCTAATTTTGACTGGCTCCTCTTTATAGTTTCTAGTTCCTTGCTACAGTGATCTGCATTTCTATCAATAATCTTTCTTAATTTCTTTAGCATTTTTATTACCTCCTTTTTGAACTCAGTGTTTGGTAGAATGGAGAGGTTTCTTTCATTTTGTGTTCTTTCAGGGGATTTCTCTTGTTCTTTTAATTGGGAGTAGTTCCTCCAATTTTTCACTTTACTCATATTTCTCTCTCTGAATTTAGGAGAAACAGTTATCTACTGTGGTCTTAAAGGGCTGTTTTTTATTTGGGAGCATCCCTGTGTAGCCTGTGTGAGTCCAGTGTTTTTGGTGCAAGGCCTGTATTTGGTATGGATGCCTGCCATGTTCTGGCCGTTATCCCCCTGACAGACGGGTTGTGTTGTGGTGACCAGAGCTTGCACTGGATGTTGGGCGGGGCCTCTTCTTTGCTCTGTGGTTGTCACAGCCCTGTTGGGAGCAGGGTCTGCTCCCCAATTGTTGGAGTAGAAGCCCCCAGATCCAGTTCTAAGCTACAGTGTGAGGTAGGCAGGACTGGAAAGCTCTCACTAGGAAAGGGGCCTCTGTGTATTTTTCTCCAGCAGCTGTCCACCAGGACGTGCAACTCCGTGATATCACCTGCCACCCGGTGTGTGCGCCCACAAAGTACAATATTGCTGGCACTGCCTTCAAACCAGCCTCCGCTACAGGAGCATCAATAAACAACAGACTCATACATTTCTCAGGGATGTGCATGCTCACAACGCCACTGGTGCGAAAACCCACCAAAGTCACTCCTGCACCCACTATCGGAGTGCTGGTAATCTGCTCAGATTTCAGCCCTGCCTTTGCACGTGCACACCCACTCTGGTGGCGCTTGCACGCTCCCAAAACTTGCTGGTGCACATTTCTAAAGTCCGCAGTGGCTGCAGCCATGCCCCGCTGGGAGCATGCTGACAATGAGGCTGCCATGGTGGGCCCACACCCTTCCCTTCGTGTGTTGACAATGGGGCTCCTATGGCAGACCTGCGCTCCGTGCCAGTTGCATCCCAGACCACACTTCAGGCCCTTCAGGCTATCTCTGCACAGCCAAACCAAGTCCCCTCACCAGGTCTGTCCACTGAAGCCCGAGTTTCAGCATCCAGCCCCTGCACATACCGGCAGGCCTGCATGTCGGGCTGGAAAGTGCACCAATGTGCAAGGACCGTCTATGCTGGTCTCCCTCTACCCTACCTGGCTATAAGCTGGCTCCTGTATTCGTCTCTGAAGCTCCCTATCTGTCCCAGTGGACCTCCCAGCTGGTGAAGGAGGTTCCCAGGGTGAGGAAACCTTTCTTCTTTCACAGGTCCCTCCCAGGGGTCCAGGTCCTGTCCTGATTCCTTTTTATTTCCCCTTTCATCCTAACCAGTTACGTGGGCATCTTTCTTGCAGCTTTGGTTGTATTAGATCTTCTGCCAGCTTTCAGTGTGTATTCTGTGAGAACTACTCCACTTGTAGATGTATTATTGTATGTATCTGTGGGAGGACGTGAGCTCCACGTCCTTCTATGCTGCCATCTTGACAGCTTGTCCCTTCTCGATAAAATCATTACTGAAAGGTAAGAGACTTGGAAGACAAATTCAGGAGCTCTGCAAATAATGAATTAAAGAAAGAAAACAGGTATGCTAACACATATATATGGAATTTAAGAAAAAAAATTTCATGAAGAACCTAGGGGTAATATAGGAATAAAGACACAGACTTACTAGAGAATGGACTTGAGGATATGGGGAAGGGGAAGGGTAAGCTGTGACAAAGCAAGAGAGAGGCATGGACATATATACACTACCAAACGTAAGGTAGATAGCTAGTGGGAAGCAGCCGCATAGCACAGGGAGATCAGTTCGGTGCTTTGTGACCGCCTGGAGGGGTGGGATAGGGAGGGTGGGAGGGAAGGAGACGCAAGAGGGAAGAGATATGGGAACATATGTATAACTGATTCACTTTGTTATAAAGCAGAAACTAACACACCATTGTAAAGCAATTATACTCCAATAAAAAAAAAAAGGGAAGAAAACAAGACAAACCTTGTTCTATTCTTCTCTTATTTAGGAAAAAGAGAAAAAAAAATCCCTAGCTGCAGAAACAGACTGAAGTCTTCAGATTGAAACGCCTAAGACTCAGGTTTAATTTGGGTGGATTGGCCCGGGGTGGGAAGGAGGGAGGCAGGCAGAGGGAGACAATTTAATGGAAAAAAAAAAAGATACAATCTTGTAAGTAAAAATAACTTAATTTCAATCACAAAGAGAAAAATCTTTCATAGAAAAAGAATAGGTTGCCTGAAAAGGGAAAAGACTCAGATTAACACTAGACTTCTCACTAATAACCCTAGAAACCAGAGGGCACTAGAACATTACCTCATGGCTAGGAAAAAAAAAAAAAAGAATCTCAATCTAAGAATCCTGTACCTAGACAGGATATCCTTCACCATGCTTAAAGAACAGTACGTTCAGATATTATTTAATATATGAATGCCCACTGTGTGCAGAAAATGCTCTTGGCATTGAAGCTATAGTGAAAATAACAAGCAAAAAGATATGGAACTAATATTCTGGGTTTGAAAAATGGACAGGGACTTCCCTGGTGGCACAGTGGATAAAACTCCGCACTCCCAATGCAGGGGGTCTGGGTTCGATCCCTGGTCAGGGAACTAAATCCCACACGCATGCCGCAAGTAACGGTTCACATGCCACAACTAAGGAGCCTGTGTGCCACAACTAAGGAGCCCGCGAGCCACAACTAAGACCCGGTGCAACCAAATAAATTAAAGAAAAAAAGAAAAATGGACAAACACAGGCAACCTACAGAAGAGGAACTGCAAAGGGCCAATAAATATAGGAAAAGATGCCAAACCTCACTAGCAATAGAAATTAAACAAATGGAAATTAAAATGACAAGACCATTTTTCACCAATCCAATGCAGGCACAATGTAGGTAAACAGGAATCTTAAGAACACATAGGAGTGACTCTGGAAACTGACACAATTTTATGAAAAAATGATTTGGCAATACTCATTAAAAAGAATATACATACACACTTTGACCCAGCAATCCTACATAGGGAAAAGTGCCCTAAAGAAATAAATGCGCCAATACAAAAGGGTATATGTATAACGATGTTTACTGTAGCACTGTTTATAGTTGCCAAAGGTCCATTAGAAGAATAGCAAAGAGTATAAGAAACTTCCACACTATGGAATATTATACAAATACTAAAACTAATAAGTTAGAGTGTATGTATTAATCTAGAAGGGTAGTCATAATATACTAAGTGAAAAAAATCAAATTGCAGAGTAATGTGTAAATTAAGATGTTAATTTTGTGTGAAAATAATGAAAATTTCCATATTTATCTATTTAAATCTACTCATCTGTAAGTTAGAATCCTATGCAAACATTCAAAATCAAGTTACAGAAAAATGTTGAAGTGAGACATTGTTCATGATATAACATGTCAAAAAAGCTGTACAGTAGCTTTCTATAAAGAAAAAAATATGTTTTCAATAATGCTCTACCTATGAAAACTCACAGATTTATCAAATGTGCTCCTCATGAACAGGTGACATTAACAGTCACTTATAGTAATATCACTTTGGATTTAAAAACAAACAGACTTCAATAGCCTTTCAAATTCTATGTACTATTAAATATAAGTGTATCTGCAAACAACCGTTAAAAAGGTATAGGAACATAAGTAAAAATTAATGATTATCTGTGAGTAGTGAAGTTATTTATTTTTTCTTGTTTATCTCTACAATTCTCAGATTTTCTTCATCGAACATTTATCCCCCTTATTAAAAACTAAAACTTTTAAAAATCCAATTCTCAAAACTATAAAACTCCTAAAAGATAACATAACAGAAAATCTACATGACCTCGGTTTGGTGATGACTTTTAGATACAACACCAAAGGCACAATCGATGAAATAAACTGGTAAGCCTGACATCATTAAAATTACAAACGTCTGCTCTGCAAAAAATCTGTCAAAAGAATGAAAAGAGAAGCCACAGGTTGGCAGAAAATATTTGCAAAAGACATATCTGATAAAGGACTGTTACCCAAAATAACAAAAAACTCTTAAAATTCAAAAATAAGAAAACAAACAACCCAACTAAAAAATGGGCCAAAGACCTTAACATGCACCTCACCAAAGATATATGGATGGCAAATAAGCATATGAAAAGATATTCCAGAGCATATGTCGTGAGAAAAATGCAAACTAAAACAAGGAGATACCACTATACACCTATTAGAATGATCATAATCCAAAACACTAACAACACTGTCAAAGATGTGGAGTAACAGGAACTCTCATTCATTGCTGATGGGAATACAAAATGGTACAGCCACTCTGGAAGACAGTTTGGCAGTTTCTTACAAAACTAAACATAGTTTTACCATACAACCCAGCAAGCGCACCTCAGCGCATGAAAGGAGTTGAAAACATGTCCATACAAAAACCTGCACATAGATGTTTATACCAGCTTTATTCATAACTGCTAAAATTTGGAAGCAACCAAGATGTCCTTCAGTAGGTGAATGTGTAAACTGTAATACATCCCATGATTTAATATTCATGCTAAAAAGTAATGAGCTATCAAGTCATGAAAAGACATGGAAGAACGTTAAATGCATACTACTAAGTGAAAGAAGCTAATCTGAAAAGGCTACATACTGTATGATTCCAATTATACGACATTCTAGAAAAAGCAAAACTATGAAGACAATAAAACAGATCAGTGGCTGCCAGGGGTTATGGGATATGAAGGGATAAATAGGTAAAGCACAGAGGCTTTGAGGGGCAGTGAAACTACTCTTTATATACTATAATCATGGATACATGTCATTATAAATTCATCCAAACCCACACAATGTACAACACCAAAAGTGCACCGTAATGCAAACTATGGGCTCTGGGTGATAATGATGGTGAATGTAGATTCACCAATTGTAACAAATGTATCACTCTAGTGGAGGATAATGGGGGGAGGCTATGCATGTGTTGGGGCAGGGAGTAATGCAAGAAATCTCTATAGCTTCCTCTCAATTTTGCTGTTAACTTAAAATTGCTCTAAAAAAGTCTATTTTTCATAAAGTCCATTTATGAACTTATAATTCATATAAGCTAAACCATAAATTCATGTTTTAAATTATACAAACAGAGATGAATTAACTTAAATCACTTGAATCAGGTCAGCATTTACTTAGCCTATTTAACATAAACCAGACTACAACAGCTAAATTTATGTTCATCATGACATCTCCAGTTGTATGGAGATGTATCTTCTAGAAAAAGACTATAAGCAATAACCAGGTAAAATAAAAACTGGACTTTCAGTAGCCAAAAAGAGTAAATTGTTTGTTATCTTCTCTTACATATGTATTTTACCCACCCCCAACTTGAGAACAGAAATAATTCCTAACTTCTTTGTTTTCTTAATATTTAGTATATGCAAAGGTTAATAAATTATTGTGAAATTGTTTCTGTAGAGGCTGTTTCTAGTTATCTGGTAACTGGCTCTGGGGTAATTAGGAGTGGGGAATAGTGGCCCTAGGTAAAGAGCTCCATAAAGGATGTGGTTGAGGGTACAGGCTGTGAAGTGTTTGGTTTGCACATGAAAGGAACATTAGCAGGTAATCCTTTACTATCTCTAGAAATTGGCTAGCCCTGAGAGGGGCAGTCTCTCCAGGGCCAGCGTCAAAGCATCAAAATACAGAAAAACAACAACACAAGATTACAGAGAGAAAACAAATTTTCATAAATTTTACTGTTACAAAATTCTAAATATAATAGTGATGAAAATTTAGTACAATTTTTCTTTGTAATATATATCCACTAAAGAGAATGAAATTCTTTTTGTGGGGATAATATTTTTTGCTTAATTGAGGTTTAAAGTTAATGTTCCCCTGCCAACATAATACTCAATGGGGAGAAGCTGAAAGCCTTCCTGCTAAAATCTAGAACAAGACAAGGATGCCCACTATCACCACTTCTATTCAACATAATATTGGAAGTCCTAGCCAAAGCAATCAGACAAGAAAAGGAAATAAAAGGTATCCAAATTGGAAGGGAAGAGGTAAAATTGTCATAATACACAGATGACAAGATACTATATATTGAAAACCCTAAAAACTCCACACAAAAACTACTAGAACTGATAAACGAATTCAGCAACGTAGCAGGATACAAGATTAACATACAGAAATCAGTTGCACCTCTTTACCCTACCAATGAAATATCAGAAAGTTAAAAAAAAAAAGATCTCTTTAAAACTGCATCCAAAAACTGAAATAAAATACTTAGGAATAAAACTGACCAAGGAGGTTAAAGACTTATATGCTGAGAATTATAAAACACTGATAAAGGAAACTGAAGGTAACTCAAAGAAATGGAAAGACATTTCATGCTTTTGGACTGAAAAAATTAATATTGTTAAAATGGCCATACTACTCAAAGCATCTACAGATTTAAGGCAATCCCTAGCATAAAATTACCCATGACCTTTTTCACAGAACTAGAACAAATAATCCTAAAATTTATATGGAACCATAAAAGACCCAGAAGTGTCAAAGCAATCCTGAGGAAAAAGAACATAGCAGGAGGCATAACTCTCCCAGACTTCAGAAAATGCTACAAAGCTACAGTAATCAAAACAGCATGGCATGGTACTGGCACAAAAACAGACACATGCATAAATGGAACAGAGAGCCCAGAAATAAACCCACACTCAGTCAATCTTTGACAAAGGAGGCAAGAAGTCGTCTCTTCTTCTTCTACTTCTTGCTGAAGAAGTCTCTTCAGCAAGTAGTGCTGGGAAAGCTGGACAGCTGCATGTAAATCAGTGAAGTTAGAACACACTCTCACGCCACACACAAAAACAAACTCTAAGTGGCTTAAAGACTTAAATATAAGACAGGACACCATAAAACTCCTAGAAGAGAACATAGGTGAAACATTCTCTGACACAAACTGTAGCAGTGTTTTCTTAGGTCAGTCTCCTAAGGCAATAGAAATAAAAACAAAAATTAAAAAATGGGACCTATTCAGACTTATAAGCTTTGGCACAGCAAAGGAAACCATGAACAAAATGAAAAGAAAACCTATGGAATGGGAGAAAATATTTGCAAATGATGTGACCAACAAGGGCTTAATTTCCAAAATATACAAACAGCTCATACAACTCAATAACAAAAAATCAAACAACCCAATCAAAAAATGGGCAGAAGACCTAAACAGACATTTCTCCAAAGAAGACATACAGATGGCCAACAGGCACATGAAAAGATGCTCCACATCGCTAATGATCAGAGAAATGCAAATCAAAACTACAGTGAGGGGCTTCCCTGGTGGCGCAGTGGTTGAGAGTCCGCCTGCCGATGAAGGGGACATGGGTTCGTGCCCCGGTCCGGGAAGATCCCACATGCCACGGAGCGGCTAGGCCCATGAGCCGTGGCCGCTGAGCCTGTGCGTCCGGATCCTGTGCTCCACAACGGGAGAGGCCACAACAGTGAGAGGCCCGCGTACAGCAAAAAAAAAAAAAAAAAAAAAACTACAGTGAGGTATCACCTCACACTGGCAGAATGGCCGTTATCAAAAAGTCTACAAATATTAAATGCCAAAGAGGGTATGGAGAAAAGGGAACTCTCCTATACTGTTGGTGGAAATGTAAACTGGTGCAGCCACTATGGAAAACAGAGTTTACCATATGATCCAGCAAGCCCACTCCTGAGCATATGGTCTGGAAAAAAGGAAAAGTCTAATTTGAAAAGATACATACACCCCAATGTTCAGAGCAGCACTATTTACAATCACCAAGACATGGAAGCAACCTAAGTGTCCGTCAACAGATGAATGGATAAAGATGTTGTGTATATATATACGAAATACTACTCAGCCATAAAAAAGAATGAAATAATGCCCATTTGCAGCAACATGGATGGACCTAGAGATAATCATACTAAGTGAAGTAGGCAGACAGAAAGAGACAAATACCACATTATATCACTTACATGTGGAATCTGAAATATGATACAAATGAACTTATGTATAAAACAGAAACAGAGTCACAGACACAGAAAACAAACTTATGGTTACCAAACGGGGATGGGGGTGGAGGAGGGATAAATTAGGAGCTTGGAATTAGCCAATACAAATTACTATATATATAAAAAAAAAAACCAAGGTCCTACTGCACAGCACAGGAAACTATATTCAATATCTTGTAACAAACCATAATGGAAAATGATATGAAAAATAAATAAATAAATATAAACATATATGTACATAACTGAATCACTTTGCTGTACACCAGAAACACAACATTGCAAACCAACTATATTTCAATTAAAAATAAAGTTAGTGTTCCCACGATCAAAATCAATTGCAAAGTTTCCTCTTAATGCTAGTCTGTAATGTGATTTTACATATTTATATGTGAAAATGTGTTTTCAAACCAGTACTGCCAAATACTGATATCAACCCATGAGCATATGATTGTAATTGAATACATTCATCACTTGGTAGGCAATTATAAAGTCTACCAGATTTCTTCTATGTTTGCCTATTAACATGTCATTACATTGTAATCACTTCCAACTGAAGGTTAGGTGGAAGCACTCCTCATTTGCACAATTAATGGATTATGAATATGGAAATTTCTTTTGCAACTGCATCAAGATCCAAAAAATACTACTTGAACTGTGGTTTGACCTTAGAAAAAATACCTATTGCTAATTTTTCTTGGAAATAGACATCTTCTTGTTAACTTTTGACAGCCTGACTTTACTTGTAATTCAAACATTAGCTGTCATCAAAATGGCTTAACCACATATAAGTTTCACATACAAGCGCTGTTTTGCTTTATAGTTTTAAATTCATTAGGAAACATTATCAAGTCTGCAGCAAAGCTATTTTCCAAAGCCATTCAATGTCCCACAGGTGATTAAGAGTGGTTCCTCAAGTTCAAAAAATTTCAACCTCACACATGAGCTCAAAAAATTCACAATAAATGTTTACCACTAACTGCTAAGCCATCAAAAGACTGTGGTCTTGGGCAAGTCAGGATATTCAGCTTCTATTTCTGACGAAAACTTAAAATAACCATCAGTTTTAAATGTTTACATATTCATAAGCTTTGTAAATCTGTCCAACTGAAGCCTTTTTCTGCTCCATGTTTTTACCACCATCAATCAAGACACCTTAGTGGATTCTACTTCAGGTTGTATTGAATTAGTGTTTTCTCAACTTTGAAAATTTTTTTCACCTGAAGTTGTCCCACACATGCTATTCATGGGGAGTAATTCTTAGTCATTTCACATTCTGTCTTGATATTCAAATAAACTGAGCAGTATTAACATTTGTCAATTCATCATAAGAACCAAGCAAACTTACTTTGATTGCACCTTCATTTTAATTTTTTATTTTTGTGAAAAAAATCTGATGTGATGAGATAATCCATTTTAAATTTTCTGATTTTTCCTGACTACTAATTTCAGTGAGCTGGGAATACTGTGATGAGTACGTAGCTGGGTAATTTCAACTTATACTGTATTCTTCTGGCATCACTATAGTGTCATTCCATAATAAACACAATATTTTGCCATCTAATTCGGTAATAAAATAATACACATGTGCTTTAAAAGCATGAAATTCAAAATCTATTTTTCTCTTTTTATTCCTTTGACATGATCAGTATACACTAGTAATAAAAATAATATGACATGTCACAATATAGCAATATGCGTGGCACTTGAAACAATGAATTTATAAATGCTTTATTATAATTTATACTGCACTGAGCAGAAGAGTGAAGAGATAAAGCACCATGTATGGGCACTGTCAGGATTACTCAACTCAGCTGTTGTCCCTTGAAAGCGGCCAGACAACATGCAAAGAAATCAGCATTTTAATACTCAAAAACAACATTATTGATGGATAATAAAATTTAAATTTCATATAATTTTCACCTGTCAAAAATACTATTCCTCTTTGATTTTTTCCAATAATTTAAAAACATAAAACTATTCTTAGTTCATGGTCCACACACAACAGGAAGCAGAGTAAATTTGGCACATGGTTGGTAGTCTGCAAACCCTTGCTGCAGGAAGTGAGGAACTACTCAATATTTTTTATTTTATGGAGCCACTTTCAGATGATTAACCCAGTCAGCATTATATAGCATGAACAGGAAAAGGACCGAAAGCAGAGAGATATCAGTGTAGTACTTGACAGTAAATGGAATCTAAGTACCTAATTCTAAAGTCCTTCTCTCCAATATACACTATCTGTGTAACTTTGGATAAAACTTACTTTCTCAAACCCTCAACACACTAATCTACTACGAAGGACAACTGTATCTACTTCGAAGTGTCAAGCTTAGAAGACATGATACACCTAATGCGGTTATAATAATAGTTACATGGAAGGTGCTCTCAATAAATGTATTATTGCTAATTCGAATTAGGTGATGATGACAGCCCAAGAGCTGACAATAAAAAGGTAAAATTAACCAGACCTAAGCACATTAATGGAATAGAGGAGAAATGCAGAAATAAACCCAAATGGATATGAGAATGTAGTATGACATAAACACAAAGTTTATCATTTTTATGAGACATCTTTGGGAACAGAGGGCAGGATTTATAATATAAATTTGGGAATACCATGTAAATACAGATGAAAGCTTAAAAAATCTAGATTAGACTTCAAGGACAAAACAGTAAAGTGAGAGGAATAAAAAGAAAAGGATATAGGCACCGTTTAGGGATGGGAGGAAGTAGAAGAATCAAGAAAAACGATATAGTAGGAGTAACCTGAATAGAAGAATCGGTACAGCAATTCCTATCACAGATGGTAAATACTAATGGGTGTGAAAAAGTGAAAGGATCTCATCTAAGAGAATTAAATTTAAATGCGATGTAATGATTTCATAAGAAAACAGCATTAAAGTTGAAAAATGTACTTACTGACACAGCTATCATGGTACTATCTGGCCTCCATTCAGCTTGCGTGTAGGATCCAAACTGAGAAGATGATTTTGCAGGTTCCTTGTAGGTTATGATTAATACACTAGGCTGGAAGAAAACAGTTTTATTTTATTAATATCTCATAAAAAGTAAAAGATATCATCAAGTACACTGACAGTATTTTAATAATTCTAGAAGTATAACAAAAGATAACATAATCCAATATTAAATGAGTTTAAACAGTCCAAGCAAATCAACTAAAAAGAACCATAAAGACAAACAATCTGAATAAGCCTATATCCATTAAAGAAATTGAATTGATAATTAATAATCTTCAAAAACAGAAAGGACCAGACCCAGATGGGTTCACTGGTGGATTCTACCAAACATTTAAGGAAGCAATTATACAAATTTTCTACAATCTCTTCCACAAGATAAAAGCAGAGAATACTAACTCCTTCTATGAGGCCAGTATTACCCTAATACTAAAACCAGAAAAGACATTATTAGAAAATAAAATGACAAACCAAGAGCTCTCATGCACATAGATGCAAAAATTCTGAACACAATATTAGCAAATCAAATCCAACAATGTATAAAAAGAATCATATACTATAATCAAGTGGGATTTACTATAGATCTGCAGGACTGGTTCAACATTTGAAAATTAATATAATCCACCATCATATCAACAGACTAAAGGAAAAAAAATCACATGATCTTATAAATAGATGCAGAGAAAGAATTTGACAAAATCCAACACCCATTCATGACAAAAACTCTCAGCAAACTAGAAACAGAGGGGAACTTCTTCAACCTGACAAAGAACATCTACAAAAACCTATAGCTAACAACATACTCACTGGAAGAAACTAGCTTTCCTGATAAGATCAGGAACAAAGTAAGGATACTCCCTCTTACCCTTCCTTTTCAAAATCATACTGGGAGAACACAAGAAAAGGAAATGAAAGATATACAGATGGAGAAGAAAGAAATACAACTTATTCTTAGATGACATGACTGCCCATATAGAAAATCAGAAAGAATGAACAACAACAATAACAAAAAAACTTGTGGAAATAATAAGTGACTATGGCAAGGTTGCAGGATACAATGTTATTATATACAAGTCAACTGCTTTCCTATATACTAGCAATGAACAAGTGGAATTTTCAACAAAAAATATTTAGATATAAATTCAAAATATGTGTAGGATCTATGTGAGGAAAACTACAAAGTTTCAATGAACAAAATAAAATAAAAAATAAATGGAGAGATATCCCAAATTCATGGATTAAAAAGCCCAGTATTCTCAAGATGTTCAGTTCTTCCCAATTTGATCTACAGATTCAATACAATCCCAATCAAAATCACAGCAAGTTATTTTATAGATATTGACAAACTGGTTCTAAGGTTTACATGGAGAGGCAAAAGACCGAGAACGACCAACACAATATTGAAGGAAACGAACTAAGTTGAAAGACTGACACCACCCAACTTCAAGACTTACTATAAAGATACAGTCATGAAGAGAGTGTGGTATTGGCAAAAGAATAGAAAACAGATCAATGAAAGAATAGCCCAGAAACAGACACACATAAATACAGTCAACTGACCTTTGACAAAGAAGCAAAGGCAACACAATGGAGAACAGATAGTTTTCAACAAATGATGCTGGAACAACTGGACATCCAGTTTCTGGCACTACAAGAAGCTCCACAAGGTCATCTGGTACTCTGTCTGTCCTTGCCCTAAAATCAGCCATTTTTTCAGGGATTCCTGACCCTTTTATTAGAGATAGTATTTAGAAAAGAAGACCTGAAAACAAGATGCTTACTGTTAGTGGGGTGTCATTACTTGTAGGTCCTCTCAGCAAACACAGTAGGAAGTATATGAACCTATATAACCCACATATACACACGTATCTCTACATATTTCTTTCAATATATGCATATATTTATAAACAAAAATATATGTGACTATAATCAAGCACAATGTGGTTCTTTCTAGCCTTCTCCCTTACTTATTTGGAACTTTCTTCTGACAGCGAGAACCTGGCTATCATTTCATACAACTAATTTAGTTCTTTGTTCAACCTTACCATATGTATATAGTATTTTGCAATTGCTAACTATACCCCTATAAAAAAACAAATTTACCAAATACAATACAGTTTTTTTGGATAACTTCTACTTTAGCCTTAGAATAACGAGTTACAATGCCATTTTCCAAAGTTACATAGGTCATCCCCTTAGAAGTTTTTTTAATCTCTGAAAGTGAAATACAAAAGTTTCTAAGAAGCTAACAAAGCTCCAAACACATTAAAACTGCTAGGCATTAGTTGTCTGTACTTCAAATATCAATTAAACATTAAAAACAAATACCCTGGGGGCAGTGACATTAGCAAAATGTCAGAGTAAAAAGTCCTAGATTCTCTTCTCCACCACCCCCCCCACGACAATTTGCAGACAAATCCCCTTTTGTGAGAAATACAGAAATGAATTGAAAAGCACCTGAATGCTGGATGAATGAGAGATCACACTCATCAAAGCTGGTAGGGAAATTCAGGACACCTTCTCACCAGAATTCCTACCACCAACATAGTGCCATACAATCAGGATGAAACCCTCCAACTCCCAGCTAATCCCTACAAAGGAAAAGGGGTGGTCTGTGTGTCAGATGCCCCAACCTTTCCACAGGGATCCTCAGAGGACAGGCTTCTAACTTGTCAGTCTTGAAGCACTGTCAGAACCGGCATAATCTAGCTACCTGGGGGAGAACAGAGACAACAGCATGGACTGGTAGTCACCAATAGCTCCTCTCCACAGCTTAGCACAGAGTTAGCAGAGAAAATAATTCTAGCTCTCAGCTTTTCCCTGGGAAAAAAAGAGTTGATCCACACGTCCAAAAGCCCGGTTTCTATGGGGCCTATTCAAAGGAATGGGTTCTGACTTACCTGCCTCAGAGTGCTGACAGGATCTGGAAAAATCTAGCTGCCTGGGGGCTAGTAAGCACAGAGACAGAGGTTTGGGCAGGCAGTTGCCATAGCCCCTCTCCCTGGCTAAGTATAGAGCAAGTGGATAAAAAACCCAACCCCAACTTCTCCCTGGGGAGCTAAAGATTAGCCCACAATTCCAATGCCCCAACTTTTCTGGGGGCTGCCCAAAAAAGGGGTGGTGGTGGGGTCTGTCTTGCCTTCCACTGGGCAATAATGAGACCTGGCATAATTTAGCCACCAGATGCTAATGAGAATAGAGACCGAGGTTTGGGCTGCCAGTTCCCAAAGCTCCTCCCCTCAGCTCAGCACAGAGCAAGTGGATGAAAAAACGTAGCCCTCAGCTTCTCCCAAGGGAGGGAAAGAATTGGCTAAACCATCAAATGATCCAACTTTTTTAGAGGCTGCCTGAGAAATGGCTTCAGTCTCACTTGTTTTGATGCTGTGAGGGGATGTAGAATAACCTAGACACCAGGCGGCTGCAAAGAATAAAGTAAGCATGCTGAACTAGAATATAGTTTTGAGATGCCACCAGAATCTCTGGCTGGGCTGACTGGTAGGGATCTTCTTCTGTATGAGGCCAATCCATAAAGACTGGAGAGGTGGCTGCTTTGCCTAATGCACAAACACCAAAAAAGAGGGTCAAGGAAGACGAAGAAACAGGCAAATATGTTCCAAAGGACACAAGATAAATCTATAGAAAGAGATCCTAATGGGGCTTCCCTGGTGGCACAGTGGTTAAGAATCCGCCTGCCAATGAAGGGGACACAGGTTCGAGCCCTGGTCCGGGAAGATCCCACATGCCGCAGAACTAAGCCTGTGCTCCACAACTACTGAGCCTGCACTCTGGAGCCCGAGAGCCACAACTACTGAGCCCACATGCCACAACTGCTGAAGCCCATGTGCCTAGAGCCTGTGCTCCGCAACAAGAGAAGCCACTGCAATGAGAAGCCTGCGCACCACAACAAAGAGTAGCCCCTGCTCACCGCAACTAGAGAAAGCTCGCACACAGCAACAAAAACCCAATGCAGCCAAAAATAAAATAAATTAATTTTTAAAAAAAAAGAAAGAGACCCTAATGAAATAGAGATATATGATTTACTAGACAGATAATTCAAAATAACCATCATAAAGATGTTCACTGAGATCAGGAGAACGATGCATGAACAAAGTAAGAATTTCAACAAAGACAAAATACTAAATAAATAATTATTAAATAAACATACATAAATAGGGGCTTCCCTGGTGGCGCAGTGGTTGGGAATCTGCCTGCCAATGCAGGGGACACAGGTTCGAGCCCTGGTCCAGGGGGATCTCCCATGCCACGGAGCAGCTGGGCCCATGCGCTACAGCTGCTGAGCCTGTGCTCTAGAGCCCACAAGCCACAACTACTGAGGCCGCATGCGACAACTACTGAGGCCTGCGTGCCTAGAGCCCGTGCTCTGCAGTGGGAGAAGTCACCACAGTGAGAGGCCTGTGCACTGCAGCAAGGAGTGGCCCCCGCTCGCCACAACTGGAGAGGGCCCGTGTGCAGCAGCAAAGACCCAACACAGCCAAAAGTAAAATAAATAAAATGAATTAAAAATATATATATAAACATATTTTATATACATATTATATATATATAATTTATTATATATAAATATAAAACTACCAAACAGAAATCACAAAGTTAAAGAATGTAATAACTGAAATAAAAACTCACTAGAGGGATTCCAGAGAAGACTAGATCAGGCAGAAAGAAAAAAGGTCTAAGAAAAGTCATCAGGAATCATTCAATAACAAAAAGAAAAAAAAAATGAAAAAAAGAGTAAAAAAACAACCTAAGGAACTTGTGAGATACCAACAAGCAGATCAATGTATGCTCAGGAGAAAGAGAAATGACCAGAAAACTTTTTCAAAGAAATAATGGCTGAAAACTTCCCAAATCTGGGGAAGGAAATGGATGCCCTGATACAAAAAGCCCAAAGAACCCCAAAGAGGAACTCAAAGAAATCCCCAATGAGACAAATTAAATTGTCAAAAGTCAAACCAAAGAGAGAATTTTGAAAGCAGAAGAAAAAGGCAACTTGCCATGTACAAGGGAACCCCCATAGAACTATAAGCAAATTTCTCAGCAGAAACCTTGCAGGCCAGAAAGGAGTGGGATGATATATTCTAAGTGCTAAAAGAAAAAAGCCACCAACCAAGAATACTATAACTGGCAACTTATCCTTCAAAAAAGAAGGAAAATTAAAAACTTTCCCAAACAAACAAAACCTGACGGAGTTCATCACCACTAGACCTACTCACCAGAAATGCTAAAGGTTAAAATTCTTCAGGTTAAAATGAAAGGTCACAGAACAGCAACACTGTAGCATAAAAAAAAGTATAAAACCGACTGGTACAGGTAAATATATAGACAAATACAGAATACTATAATGATAAGTAAATTCCTTTTAATCCTAGTATAAAAGTTAAAAGACGAAAGTATCAAAATAACCTAATAAATACAGTAATAGATGTATAATATCTATTAATTAATTAATTCACCTATTTAGAGACCTATATGTAAAACCTGATCCATCAAAGTTCAGGAATATAGAAAATCTTTTGTGGTCCTGGGTTAGGCAAAGAGTTCTTAGATAAGACACAGTATTTATTTCATGGCTCACAAAATAAATATTATTAAAACTGACAGACTGGTCCTTATAAAAATCAAATATTTCTGTTCAAAAAACACTACTAAAAAGAATAAAAGACATGCTACAAACTGGAAAAAAATATCTGCAAATCACGTATCTGCATCAATGACTTGTATCCAAAACAAATGAAGAATTCTTAAAATGCAGTAAATAAATATATATACAATCCAATTTTTAAAATAGGCAAAAATTTAAATAAAATAATTACAGCATTGTATTTAACACGTAAATACAAAAACATACTGATATAAGTAACTGAATAAATGAAAGCAAAGGGACAGCTCTTTCTTACATAGAATTCCAATTAATAAATAGAGAAAGAAGAAGGATGTAGAGAATCATCATTAGATAAACACCACATAATTAGCTGCAGACAAGATCCAGTGATGGACATAAAATCAGTGAGCAAGTTTCAGGAAAAATAAGATATGCACAATATCTTCCCCCAGTTCCTTTTTAAAAAAGAAAGTTTATAGTAGAGAAACCTGGCAGACACCAAGTGATCAAGGTAAAGGTCACCAATAGTAAGATATATGAACATCATGAACTCCTTGATATAATACTGAGTAGGACATTTTTGTGATAATTTCTGCCAAAAACACATAAGCGCATTCCATTCATGAGAAAAATCAAATAAACCCAAGCTGATAGATTCTATAAATGAACTGATCAGTATTCTTCAAAAGGATCAAGGTCATAAAAGACAAGGAAAATTGAACAACTATTACTGAATGGAAAAGACTAAGAAATAACAACTACATCAGTAGAAAAATTAGGGAAAATTTCAATGAGATCTGTACTTTAATAATACTGTACCAATGTTAATTTCCTCTTTATAATTATGCTAAGTGAAAGACACAAAAGAACAACCAATAAACAAGTACATACTGCCTGATTTCATTCATATAAACTTCTAGAAAATGAAAACTAATCTACAGTGAGAGAAAGTAAGCAGATGAGTGCCCAGAGATGGAGGGCAGTGGGAAGCCACTACGAAGAGACAGGAGGAAACAACTGGGAGTAATGGATATGTTCATTATCATGATTATAGTGATGGTTTAATGGGTGCATACACATCAAACTTAATCAAATTTACACTGTAAACATGTACAATTTATGTGTATGTCAATTATATTTATATTTATGTCAAGTATATCCTAAAAAAGTTTAAAAAGTTAAAAACAAGTTATCTTAGATGGTCTTTTGAAGAACTAATTAAAGGGGAAAAAAACATACTTACAGAGGCCTACTCAGAATCTGTTGCAAAAACCTAAAAGAGAAACCTGAACTATGACAGAAGGTAGGAGGGACAGAAAGAAGACAAAAACAACAAAAACTGATTGTAATTTGTTTCACAACTACAATACATACATGCAAGATACAAGTTAGAGTAAATTGCATCTTTATTTTTGATGATTTAGGGATCTCTTATCTATTTGAAAGGTTGTTTTTTAATGTTAATGACAAAGGAGACAACGTTAACCCATCAAAAAAGGGGCTTTTAAAAAGGTTTCTATTGTTATAATCAGCAATGATGATAATTTGCCAACTGGATTAATAAAGGTAAAAGAGCCAATCAGGGTGACAATATTTAATCACTAATTTAAAATCATAGTATGTTTTAGTATTTACTTATTTCTAACTATTTCAATATTTATATATCTTATAAACTTTTCATTTCTCGAAATGAATGACTTCCCTAATTTGGGAGTCAGAAAGCGTATCAAACCTGATATTGTTATTCTGCTTGTATCCATATCAAAAGAATAATGTACAATAACGTGGGCTTATGAAACTGCTACATTTTTATGTAAAGCAGACAACCAGCAGTCTTCAGTCCCACCTCTCTTCTAGTAACTTACATTTTGCATAAATGTTAATAAGTACTACTTTGACTCCATAAATAGCAGAAATCAACGTGTTTAAAGGCCCCCAATTAATTGTTGACGCTATTAAAAAAAAATACTTTCTACGAGGCAATTTTACTCCTTACAAAACTACCTCTGTGTCTAAATGTATGTATAACTAAAGAAGTCTATCAGATATTTCCTTGTAACTTGTAACATGGTAACAAAGATTCAAGTAGGCATGAATTTTTCTGCATAAAAAGTACTTTCTGGTACTGGGGGTTAGGACTTCAGTATATCTTTTGGTGGGAGACATGATTCAACCCATAACATTCTCTCTGTAATGCTCTATAATAATTGAGAAGTGGGGCACTAAGAGTAAATAAAAACATCCTATGACTGTATGTCTCACTGTGTATGTCTACTAAGGCTGTACAAACTTTCTGCAACAAGAGAAATGCATTATCCAATACAGTATATACTACTCACATGTGACTACTGAGCACTTGAAATGTGGCTAGTTTAAGGAAATGATTTTATTTTACTGAATTCTTAATAAACTAAAAATTTTAATAATATGTGACCGGTGCTTTCCAAGCTGGATATAATGAAGTAGGTTCTGTAGAACTGGTGATTGTTCATTTAAAGGGCTGAAGACCAATTCAGTTACAAAAATCCTGTGTTAACACTGAACAGGTTTCTTTACCACAGAGCTTTACCAAATCTTTAGTGGGCTGATGTACACTGTAAATCTTCAATAGATACAGTACGTATATTTCCCAAGTTTACTTGATTAAACAACTCGTCTTTCCCTAGATTACCACACAGTATCAAGAGTTCTGTATACCAGCCTCCAGGAAATTCTATTCTACACTTTTCAAGTAAGTTATATGTGTATATTATGTCTGATAAACTAAATGTCATCAACTTTTAAAGTCTACTTTTTACTTTTTATAGTGTCTAATTTACTGTGCTTTAGTGTATTCAGAGTTGTGCAATCATCACCCCTATATAATTTCAGAGCATTTTTTAAATCACTCCAATACGACACTCTGTATCTATTAGTAGTCATTCTCCATTCCCCCCCGCCCCCACCCCCAGCTCCTAGCAACCAATAATCTACTTTCTGACTCTATGGATTTGCGTATTCTGGAGATTTCATATAAAGGGAATCATATGACACATGGCCTTTCACTTAGCATAATCTTTTAAGGTTCATCCATGTTGTAGTATGTATCAATACTTCATTCCTGTTATGACTGAATAATATTCCCTTGTATCGATATACAACATTGTGTTTATCCATTCATCTGTTGATGGATGTTTGGGTTGTTTCCACCTTTTGGCTATTGTGAAAAATGCTGCTATGAACGTTCATGCACAAGTTTCTGTTGCAACACCTGTTATCAATTCTTTTGGCTATATACCTAGGAATGGAATTGCTGGGTCATATGATAACTCTGTGTTTAACTTTTTGAGGAACTGTCAAACTGTTTTCCACAGTGACTGCACTATTTTATTATACATTCCCACCAGCAGTTCATGAGAGTTCTAATTTTTTCACCTCCTTGCCAACACTTGCTACTGTCTTTTTAATGGTAGCCATTCTAGTGAGTGTGGTAGTATCTTACGGTTTATTTACATTTCCCTAATGAATAAATCACGTTGAGCATCTTTTCATGTGGCTATCTTACATCGTCTCTGGAGAAATACCTATTCAAATCCATTGCCTATTTTTTTAACTGGGATCACCAACTTTCAAAGAGGTACTGTTCCAATATCTGTCTTTTTAAGTTGATTACTGGGGTTCTTTTGTTCATATAGGAAAATTCACTATAAATGGTGATTAGATTCCCTGACCAGCTCAAGAAGGTCTCCTAAGCCCACATATACTAACAGGGAATATAATACAGTGATTAATAATACAAGCTCTGAAGTCTGAATGCAAGGTTCAAATACTTGCTCTGCCATTTAATAGCTTTGTGAGCTTGAACAAACTAATTTCTCCTATGCTTCAGTTTCTGCATCTTTAAAATAAATCTAACAATAGACCCTACCTCACTGGTAGGTTCTGCAAAAATTGAATAAATAAATAACAGCACTTGGCAGAGTGCTTAGAGCTCAGCAAGTGCTGTAGATATTATTTGTTGCTGTTTTATTATTTTAATGTCCCAGGATCACATTATTAAAAATACTACAGAACAAAACTCCCAACTGCTTCCTTGAGATAATGTATTTGAAATTCCTACTTAAGACACCAGTAACATATTGCTTTCTGCTACAGCTTAAGCAATGACAAGATCAGCCCAACTCTCTGGCAGTATAGGGCTTGGACCACCAGATACCTGAATGGGGAGAAGAACCAGGCTGACCAGAAGTAGACACAGGGAACTTTCTGGAGTGATGAAAATATTCTGAATCCTGATTGGAATAGTCATTACATTAGTATATACGCCTGTCAATATCCACTTAAGAACAACACATCACTGTACATTAAAAAACAAAAGTCTAAAAGTAAATAAATAAATAAGCCATCATTTAAGTATACTGAATACTATTTACAAACACAGGAAACATTACTAATATGTTTAAGATGATTTTCAAAAAAGGTTTTCTGGTTAATTGCTGACAGTCCATTAGGTATTATTTTCAGAGTACACAGGTCACTTCTATCAGTAACATGCACTTTCTTCTACTGATACCATGTCAGTAGTGATAAGTAATTAACTCCATGCTTCAAACATTCCTCGAATTCCAAAGTGCAATTTTCCTTAAGGGTAGCAGCTAATGACTGTGACTGATGACTCAAGCTCAACACCAATACTCATGGCATTAAACTGAGATGATCACCTTCATGTACAGGAAAAGGACAGCCAATAAACTTTGGTTATTTTCTGTCTTTCCTTTACAAAATGAGTAATACTTGAGAAATACCTGATTCCCACTTTCAAGCTCCTGAAACCAGACTGTTTACCTCCTACCATGTTACTATTCTTTAGCCTGTGCAATATTACCTCAATTAACAAGTACTCTTGAATGGAAACACTTTTAAAATTAATTTCATGAATACAAAAATCACGCATAAAGTATTCACACTAGATATGCTTAACTTTAATCTAATCAAACCTTTAAACGTAACTTTCAGTTTACAAGAAATATAGCGGATTCAAGGAAAACATTAACAACTAAGCAAATCCAGAGTGTGAGGGTGATCTTTCAAGAAAAGTGACCTAATCTATTAAAAACAAAATAAATCTACATATTGAATAACTGAAAGTAAGAGAAGGAAGGAAGACTATCCTAGGTTAAGCGATAACAATTTCTAAGATACAACAATCCAATGGAATGTGTGATCCTTGAGTAGATCTGTTTTAAAATAAGAAAAAGGCTATGCAAGTAATTTGGGGAATACTGGGGAAATTTTCAAGTCAAACTCCATAACAGATTACGGAATTATTAATTTTCATATTATGGCTATGTATATTTAAGTCACTTTTAGAAGATGAACACCAAGTAGTTAGGTATTAGTGTAGTGTCTTGATGTCTCCAACTTCACGCACAGACATATACATATATACACCCAAGCAAATAAATGAGAAAGAAAATGTTGACAATTGCTGATTCTAGGTGGTGAGTATCCAGGTGTTCTGTATGTTTTAAAACTTTTATAAAACTTTATAAAGAAAATAAGGAGTTGGTTGTATTCTTAAATTGGGAAACAATACTTAAATCTCATGAATTAAGGAAACCACACTAGTCCCTCTAAAGAAGCACCAGTTTAGTCCTATGTGTATACACAATTGGACATAATTAGAGGTGGAAATTTCTAGAAACAAACTGTACAGAGCTGAAGGTATGCAATCTGTATAATTTATCTCCATTTCCTAGCATATAGTTAAGAGCAAACTGTGGGTCACAGACAAACATACCTCAACAGCACACCATGATATCAACAACAGAGACTCTAGAAGTCTTATGTACTATTTGACTTAAGAGTCTTCACTATTACATACTACTTACATGCCAGATAAAGAAAAAACAAATAACAGAACTTCAGAAAGAGTTTAGAAAAAATAATTAACTAAGATTTATAAGTTGGACTTAAAGAAGTAGAATCAGTTATCTGGAAAATAGACTTAGGGAGACTACCTAATTCCCCTATTCCAGAAAAATAGTAAACATTTTAAAATACACTAAACAATATAGTTTTCTGGTTTGAAATATACATCCATGTTTTAAGACTTTTCTTCTTCCTATACGCCATCTTTCCAGCTGAGTTTCATAATCTTCCTTTAGTTCAACCTCAGAATTGGTGGAACCCAGGCTTACGAAAAGGCCTAAAATGGAAAGAAATCCATTCTACTTCACAGTATCATTTCATTTAAACAGAATATACCAAAAGATTATTAGACACCGTGCTTGAAATTTAGTGGGCATTTATTAAACAATCTTTAAGTCTGAACAGAACTATTTGAATATGGTTTTACTTGAGTTGTTGCTAAGATATCTTTCAAACAGATTGTCTCAACTGTTATTGTTCTTACTTTATAGGAGAAGCAGCACGGGACAATCCCCACGAAATCAGCTTTGGCATTAAGCGTGGGTTTGAATCTCAGCTCTGCCATTTATTAAATAATTTCCTCTAGGCCACACAATTACTTTATTTGAGCCTCAGTCTCCCTATCTGGAAAACAGAACTAAGACCAATCTCCCAAAATTACTGTAAGGATTTCATGAAATAATATACATAATAAACTTAAATAGAGACTGACATACAATATGCACTCAATACTTGTTAGTTTATATTTGTTCTCTTTTAGGTTTTTAGTTTTAAGGTCAGTGGATATATATTTCATGTGACTGACAGCGAAAAAAAATTAACAAAAATTCTATCACTCTTCTGCTTCAAAAACAAGTGATACTGACGATGGCAGCAGAGTTGATGGTAGTGGATCTGGTTTTTAAAGAAAGTGATAACAATAATGGTAATGTAAGACAAATGAGACCCCAAAGCTACTGAATACTGTACTGTAAATAACCAAGCTTCAAACATATTCTCTTCCTACCACTTCTCTCTCTCTCACACACACACACACACACACACACACACACACACACAAACACACACTCAAAACAGCTCAGTCTTGCTTTAAGAAGAAAGCAGAAATTACATCAACAATTACATGTGCTTAAAGAGAAAAATTAAGGAATTATTTCTTCTAATGACTGAGAATTATGACACAAAGAGCCAATTTGCTCAGTTTTACCCCATTAAGACTTAGGGAAACAGTGGGCTGACTGTAAAGTTATACGCAGATTTTTGACCACACAGAGGGTCAGGGCCCATAACCCCTGTGTTATTCAAGGGTCAACTGTACTGTATTTGAAAAGTGATGGCATACAAATTAAGAACATTTTATGCATGGGAAACTTCTGAACCTCAGATAAGAACAGTGGCAATAAATGATGTTCTTGCCAGGACTGTTCCCATCCCCTCACAAAACTCTGGTAGGCAGTAGTGCCACCAGGGTAGGGCTGTTGGTGAAAAACCAGCAGCTTTGCTGCTGCCTTGACATGGAGCAGAGTGCAATACAGCCTGCAGCACTGTTAAAGTGGCAAATTCTTAGAGAACAAACAGAAAAAGCTAACAGTGTTGTTAGCCAGAGTTTGCAGACCTGCTTTGGGCAAGCAGCACATCCCTCAACCAGCAAGAAATTTAACAGGAAAATCCTGGAAACCAGAGAGTCAAAGAGGGAACAGATAAGCTTGCCACATATCCTTGGTTCAACGGGAGGCAGACTTATAAAAGGGAAAAACGCTGAAGCACCCAAGCTCTCCACTCATCCCTGTCTGTCAGGGAGGCTGTGTACATGCAAAGCTAAGGGCACTTGAAAGGCCAAGCTCCCCACACATCACTAGCTCACTGGGAAGCTGTTTGCAAGGAAGTTCCAGAAAGGCCTGGCAGGAAGTAAAAGCTGGGGCAGACATTAAAACGTCCTGAACTTTGCCTGTACTCCCAAACCCACACATCATCCCACAATCAACAGAGAACAGATGCCTTACTGGCTCAAGATGTTTGAACATCTAAACACTATGCAGATATGGAGGCAACCCCTAGAAAGCCATTGTAAAAATAAAAATAAGAAAAAATAAGCAGAGACATTAGTCAGTAGCTGCACATTGCAGGGGAGATCAATTTTGCAGATTAAGTCCAGGAAACTTACTAAAAAACAATACTAAAACAAGTATCAGCAACAATGACCCTCAGGAAACAAACAAAACAAAAAACAAAAAAAAACAAACTCTAGAGTTATTATAATAAATTATCCAAAATGTCCAATCATCAACAAAAAAAGTTTGAAGATATACAATGAGTGACCCAGACTGAAGGAAGAAGAAACTACCTGTGAGCGGGCCCAGAATGGCAGGCAAATAATTCAAATCAGTCATGAAAAACATATTAAAAGAATAAAGGAAAGTATGTTTAAATAATGAAAAAAAAATATGATGACACCTAAACAAGTGGGGAATCTCGAAAAAGAAGTAAAATCAATAAAGCAGAACCAATTCTAGAAATTCTACAGTTTAGAAGTATTGGGTCGGCCAAAAAGTTCACACAGGTTTTTCCATAACATCTTATGGAAAAATCCGAACAAACTTTTTGGCCGACCCAATACAATAACTGAAATGAAAACATTATACAGACTCAGCGGCAGATTTGAGATGGCAGATCAAAAAACATGAAAACACTTCAATAAAATTAAGTAATATAAAAAACAGAAAAGAAAGACTGAAGTGAAGAGAGCCTCAGAGACCCCTAAGACATCAAGTGCACTAACGCACGTATAATGGGAAGTTCCAGGAGATAGTACATGGGATAAAAAAAATATTTGAATAAATAATGACTGCAAATGTCCCAAGTTTTATGATAGACATTAAGCCCCAGATTCAGAATGCTTGACAAAATCCCAGTGGGATAAACACATGCACACATACATCATACACAAAACTACTTAAACTCAACAAAAAGAAAATGTTAAAAGAATATAGGTAAAACAAGTGATCGCACACAAGACAACAAAAATACAATTAATGGCTCACTTCTTGTCAGAAACAATGGAAACCAAAAAGACACTGAAAGGACATATTTAAATGCTGAAACAGAAAAACTGTCAACCATGAATTCTATATCCAGCAAAACTATCTTTTGGAACTACAGACAAAGACATTCCCAGATAAACAGAGATTAAAATATTTGTTCTTACTGAACCTGCCTTATGAGAAATACTAAAAGAAATCCCTCAGGAAAAAAGGAAAGGACATCAAAAGGTATGCAGAAAAGAGTTAACTGGCTTAAGACTGCTGTACTAAAAAACAAACAAAAAAACCCCGCCTGCCTGCAAGGTTGGTCCTGAGCTGGCATCTGGGAACTTGGATTTTGGGAGGGTTCCCACCATTCCAAAACTAATTAGAGTGCTGACTGTATCTAAACTGTTTATACAAATCAAACAGCTTATGCTGAAACACCTGTTTTCTTTCAGAGAATGTGAAATTCAGTATGTGCTAGGCAGAAAGCCCCCAGTAAAAACCTTGGGGACTAGGTCTATAACAAGCTTCCCTGGTATTCAACATTGTACAAATGTTGTCACAATTTAATGGAGAAAATAAGCACATCCTATATGACTGCACTGAAAGAGGACTATTTGAAGCTGGCAGCTGGTTCCTCCAGATTTTGCCCACTAAACTTTTTCCCTTTGGCAAATTTGCTTTGTATCCTTTTGTTGTAATAAATCACAGTCATGAATGTGACTATATGCTGTGTACTGTGAGTCTTCCTAGCAAATCACTGAACCGGGGGTAATTTAGGGGACTACTGAGAAAGATGGTAACTCAAATCCAAAGGAAGAAACAAAGAGCACAAGATATGGTAAATGGATAAAGGTAAAAGACTGAATAAATGTATTTTTATCTTTCCTCCTTCTAATTTCTCTAAAATATATCAGCCTTTATAAGACAATAACTTAAAAACAAAATACACTGCACTATTGGGCTTATAACATGCAACATACATGACAATAATACCTCAAAGAAAGCACCTGAGAACAGAACCAGACCAAAAAAATCAAAAAGAGAATTTGAACAACACTACAGACTAATTTGACTTAAAAGAAATACACAGATCACTCCATACAACAGAAAAACACACATTTTTGTCAAATGCACATGGAATATTCTCCAAGACAGATTATAGCTTAGGCTACAAAACAAGTCTTAATAAACTTTAAAAGACTGAAACAATCCAAAGTATTTTTTCTGATCACAGTGGAATGAAAGTGAAGATCAACAGCAAAAGGAAAAACAAAAAACTCACAAACGTGGAAATTAACCCACTCTTAAACAATCCATGGAAAAGAAAAAATCACAAAGGAAATCAGAAAATATCCTGAGACAAATGAAAATGAAAACACAACACACTACAACACATGGGATGCAACAAAAGCAGTGCAAAGCGGGAAACTTACAACTAATGCTTACATTAAAAGAAAAAGATCTCAAACCAACTTTACTTTACATCTTATGGAAATACACGAAGAATGAATTAACCCAAACCTAGAAGAATGAAATAATAAAGATTAGAGCAGACAGAAATAAAGTGAAAAAGAGCAAAATAGAGAAAAATCAAAGAAACCAGGAGTTGGTTCTTCTAAAAGATCAACAAAACTGATAAACCCTTAGGTAGACTGACTAAGGAAAAAAAGACTCAATTAACTAAACTCAGAAGTGAAAGGGGAAACATTACTACTGATTTTACAAAAATAAAAATGATTATAAGAGAGTACTCTGAACAACTGTATCCTGACCAATCAGAAAACTGAGATAAAACGGACAAATTCCACAACTGAATGTTGAAGAAATAGAAAATCTGAATACATGTATAAGATTAAATCAGTAATCAAAGAAAGAAAAGTCCATACGGTTTCACTAGTGAATTTTATCAAACAATTGAAATAAACACCAATTCTCCTCAAACTCTTTAAAAAAACTGAAACAGGACCACTTAGTAACTCATCCTATGAGCCCAGCATTACCCTGATACTAAAGCCAGACAAAGACTCACAAGAAAAGAAAACTACAGGTCAATATCCCTGAAGAATACATATGCAAAAATCCTCAACAAGATACTAGCGAACCAAATTTAACAGCAGTATGAAAAGAATTATAAACCAGTGAGATTTATTCCTGGAATGCAAGGATGGTTCAACACAAGAAAAATCAATGTAGTACACCACATTAACAGAATGAAAGAAAAACACCACATGACCATCTCAGTAAAAAAGCATTTGACAAAACTCAACACCCTTTCATAACAAGAACATTCAACAAATTAGGAATAGAGGGAACTACCTCAATGTAGTAAAACCAATACATAAAAAAATTAGTCAACATCATACTTGATGGTAAAAAACTGAAAACATTTTCCCTAAGGTGAGGAATAAGACAAGGATGTTCACTTTCACTACTTCCCTTCAAAACAGTACTGTAAGTCCTGGCCAGGGCAATTAGCAAGAATATGAAATAAAAGGCATCTAAACTAGAAGAGAAATAGAATTATCTCTGTTCTCTGAAAACATGATCTTTTATGTAGAAAACCCTATAGATTCCACATAAAACTGTTAGAATTGATTAAGCAGTTAGCACAGTTGCAGGATGCAATATCAACACACAAAAATCAATTCCATTTTTATGTAATGAACATCTAAAAATAAAATTAAGAAAATCACTCCATTTATAGTGGAAAATAAAAAGAATATACAGAAAATAAATAAGTAAATATAGAAAAGAATAAAATACTTAGAGTTAAGCTTAACCAAGGAAGTGAGAGACATGTATGCTGAAATCTAGAAAATGTTGCTGAAATAAAGAAGATGCATATAAATAAAAAGACACCTCATGGGCTTCCCTGGTGGTGCAGTGGCTGAGAGCCCACCTGCTAGTTCAGGGGACGTGGGTTCGTGCCCCGGTCTGGGAGGATCCCGTATGCTGCGGAGCGGCTGGGCCCGTGAGCCATGGCCGCTGGGCCTGCGCGTCTGGAGCCTGTGCTCCGCAACAGGAGAGACCACAGCAGTGAAAGGCCCGTGTACCGCAAAAAAAAAAAAAAAAAGACAGACACCTCATGCTCATGGGGTAAAAACTAATGCTAAGATGTCAGTACTACCCAAACCACCAATGTACAGATTCAATGCAGGCCCTATCAAAATCACAACACCAGTTTTTTGCAAAAATATGAAAATTCATCCTAAAATATGGAATCTCAAGGGACCCCAAATAGCCAAAACTTGAAAAAAAAGGAAGTTGAAGGTGTCACACTTTCTGATTTCAAAACTTACTACAAAGCTATGGTAATCAAAATAGTACCACACTGGCATAAAGACTGACATACCCAACAACAGAATACAACAGAGCCCAGGAATAAACCCTCATATATTATGGCTAAATGATTTTCAACAAGGGTGCCAAAACCATTCAATGGGGGAAAAGGACAGTGTTTAACAAACTGCACCAGGGGGCTTCCCTGGTGGCGCAGTGGTTGAGGGTCCGCCTGCCGGTCCAGGGGATGCGGGTTCGTGCCCCGGTCCGGGAGGATCCCACGTGCCGCGGAGCGGCTGGGCCCGTGAGCCATGGCCGCTGGGCCTGCGCGTCCGGAGCCTGTGCTCCGCAGCGGGAGAGGCCACAACAGTGAGAGGCCCGCGTACCACAAAAAAAAAAAAAAAAATAACCAAACAGCACCAGGAAACATGAAAACCCACATGGAAAAAAATTAAATTTGATCCTTATCTCACACCACATACAAAAATCAACTCAAAATGGATCACATTCCTACATATAAGCTAAAACTATAAAATTCTTAGAAGAAAAACAAAAGGTGGGGCTTCCCTAGTGGCACAGTGGTTAAGAATCCGTCTGCCAAAGTACGGGACACGGGTTCGAGCCCTGTTCCAGGAAGATCTCACATGCCACGGAACAACTATACCCACGTGCCATAATTACTGAAGCCCACACGCCTACAGCCCATGCTCCGCAACAAGAGAAGCCACTGCAATGAGAAGCCCGCGCACCACAATGAAGAGTAACCCCCACTCTCCACAACTACAGAAAGCCCACGTGTAGCAATGAAGACCCAACACAGCCTAAAATAATATAAATTTATCAAAGGAAAAAAAGGGCAAAAACTTCATGACTTTGGATTTGCAATGATTTCTTGCATATGACACCAAAAGCACAGGCAACAAAAGAAAAATTAGTTAAGTTGGACTTCATCAAAAGTAAAAGCTTTTGGACATCAAAGGGCACTATCAACAGAGTACAATGGCAACCCACATGATAGGAGAAAATATTTGCAAATCATATATATGATAAGAAATTGATATTCAGAATACAGTTGACCCTTGCAATGCAGGAATTGACCATCTGTCAAAAATCTGAGTATAACTTAACAGTTGGCCCTCCATAACTGCAGCTCCACATCTGAGAATTCAAGCAACCACATAGAATGTAGTACTATAGTATCTACTACTGAAAAACGTTCACGTGTAAGTGGATCCATGCAGGTCAAACCCGTGACGTTCAAGGGTCAACTGTACATACAGAACTCCTACAGGTCAACAACAAAAAGAAAAATGACCCTATTTTAAAATGGGCAAAGAATTGGAACAGATGTTTCTCCAAAAAAGATACATGAACCGCCAATAAATACATTAAAAGGTACTCAACATCACTTGTCATTAGAGATGCAAATCAAAACCACACTGAGGAGGACAGAGTCAAGACAGCATACTAGGAGAATGCAGGATTTGTGTCTCCTCACAACTAGGGCACCCACCAGGCACTGGTGGGGGACCACGGACACCTAAGGAGACGGGAGGAACCCCCAGCGACTGGGTAGGACGTGGGGTGTTGGGGGGGGAGTGAAGGGGGAGAAGAAGTGGAGGCAAGACAGGACTGGCACCCCTGAGAGGTGGCTGGGGGAGGGGAAGAGTTCCCATGCCCAAAGGGGGAAAAGGGGAACCACTGGGGACAGCGGATCAAAAGGGAGTGTGGCCAGGTTTCCCCTGCTCACATGGGCCCCCAGGAACCTGCTGAGATCCCAGGACAGATCCTCTGCCCACCTAGGTCCCCTCCAGCCATGCGGGTCCTGAGGGTGTGGGAGGGAGGGAAGTGGAGCAAAAACAAAGGCCAGACCTCCGGAACCAGCACCCCTGAGGGGTAGCTGAGGGAGGGGAGGGGAGGAGTTCCTACACCCAGAGGGACCCAACCACTGTAAGGGGTCCAGCGGCGATGGGGGAGACCCTGGGGGAGATGGTGGGGGAGGGGCACGAAGGAACAGAAGGGAACACGGCCAGTGCTTTCCTGTCCACTTAGGCACTGGGGAGCCTGTTAGACTCCCAGGCCTAATCCTCTGCCCTCAGAGCCTCCCCCCTGTTGTGCAGAACACAAACCCCGCCACTATACCCCCACCCAGGGCCCTACCTCTACACTCAGAGACCCCCTCCAACGCGATGGGCCTAAACCCCACCCACGCACCCTCACTCAGGGCCCTACTTCTAAACACTGGAACTCCACACTCCAGAGGCCCTTCTTTCGTGGAAGGCTGCCTCTTCCCTTCCACACAGGTCCTAAGCAGAGGCCCCGCCCCACACTCAAACATCATCCCCCACCCGCCTAGGTCCCACCCCATGCTAAACCCCTCCCCTGCCTAAGTTCCACCCCTGCCTAAACTCTGCTCCTACAGCCAAGGCATTTTTTTTTTCCTTTTTCTTCCTTTAGATTGGGGTTCTGTTTTACCTTTTTGGTTCACTGTTGTTGATTCTTTTATATTCTTATTTTTCCTAATAAATCTTTCATTTTTCTAATTTCATTTTATTCTTTATACTTTGTTATTATTCTTTCCTTTTGGCTTCTCCCACCCCCCATTTTTTTTTCCATTCTTTTTCCTGTTGCAGCTTTATTTTAGCTAATTGCAATTGTTTCGATTATAGTTTAATTTTTCCTAATATATTTTTTATCTTTCTAATTTTATTTTCTTTTTTATTCTTTGATATCATACTGCTCCTTTCTTTTTTTTTAAACACCATGCCACAAAGCTTGTGGGACCTTGGTTCCCAGGCCAGAGGTTGGGCCCAAGCTCCTGTGGGGGGAGCTCCAAGTCCAAAACACTGGACTAACAGAGAACCTCAGACCCCAAGGAATATCAATCGGAGTGAGGCCTCCCAGAGGTACTCATCTCAGCACCAAGGCTCTATACAACTGCCTGCAAACTCCACTGCTGGACGTTTCAGACCAAACAACCGGTAAGACAGGAATACAGTACCACCCATCAAAAACAAGAAAAATGAAACAACAAAAAAATATGTTACAGATGAAGGAGCACAGTAAAAACCTGTAAGACCAAATAAATGAAGACAAGATAGGGAACCTACCTGAAAAAGAATTCAGAGTAATGATAGTAAAGATGACCCAAAATCTCAAAGCAAAATGAAGAAACATTTAACAAGGATCTAGAAGAACTAAAGAGCAAACAAACAGTGATGAACAACACAATTACTGAAATTAAAAATACTCTAGAAAGAATCAATAGCAGAATAACTGAGACAGAAGAACGGGTAAGTGACCTAGAAGATAAAATGGTGGAAATAACTGGCAGGGAGAATAAAGAAAAAAGAATGAAAAGAATTGAGGACAGTCTCAGAGACCTCTGGGATATTAAACGCATGAACATTCGAATTATAGGGGTCCCGGAAGAAAAAAGAGAAAAAGAAAGGGTCTGAGAAAATGTATGAAGAAATTATAGTTTAAAACTTCCCTAAGATGGGAAAGGAAAGAGTCAATGAAATCCAGGAAGCGCAGAGAATCCCATAAAGGATAAACCCAAAGACAAACACGCCAAGACATATATCAAACTATCAAAAATTAAATACAAAGAAAAAATATTAAAAACTGCAAGGGAAACGCAACAAATAACATACAAGGGAATCCCCATAAGGTCAACAGCTGACCTTTCAGCAGAAACTCTGCAAGCTAGAAGGAAGTGGCAGGACATATTTAAAGTGATAAAAAGAAAAAACTTACAACCAAGATTACCCAGCAAGGATCTCATTCACATTGGACAGAGCAATGAAAACCTTTACTTACAAGCAAAAGCTAAGAGAATTCAGCACCACCAAACCAGCTTTACAACAAACGCTAAAGAAACTTCTCTAGGCAAAACACACAACAAAAGGAAAAGACCTACGATAACAAACTCAAAACAATTAAGAAAATGGTAATAGGAACATACATATCGATAATTTCCTTAAATGTAAATGGATTAATTACTCCAACCAAAAGGCACAGACCAGCTGAATGGATACAAAAACAAGACCCATATATATGCTGTCTACAGGAGACCCACTTCAGACCTAGGGACACATACAGACTGAAAGTGAGGGGATGGAAAAAGGTATTCCATGCAAATGGAAATCAAAAGAAAGATGGAGTAGCAATTCTCATATCAGACAAAATAGACTTTAAAATAAAGACTATCACAAGACACAAAGAATGACACTACAGAATGATTAAGGAATCAATCCAAGAAGAAGATATAACAATTGTAAATATTTATGCACCCAACACAGGAGCTCCTCAATACATAACACAAATACTGACAGCCATAAGAGAGGAAATCAACAGCAACACAATAATAATAGGGGACCTTGGGCTTCCCTGGTGGTGCAGTGGTTGAGAATCCGCCTGCCAATGCAGGGGATGTGGGTTCGTGCCCTGGTCCGGGAAGATCCCACATGCCACGGAGCAGCTGGGCCCATGAGGCATGGCCGCTGAGCCTGCGCGTCCGGAGCCTGTGCTCTGCAACGGCAGAGGCCACAACAGTGAGAGGCCCACGTACCACAAAAAAAAAATAATAATAATAATAATAGGGGACTTTAACACCTCACTTTCACCAACAGACAGATGATCCAAAATGAAAATAAATAAGGACACAGAAGCTTTAAATGATACATTAGACTACATGGACTCAACTGATATTTATAGGACATTCCATCCCAAAACAACAGTATACACTTCTCAAATACTCATGGGACATTCTCCAGGATAGATCAGATCCTGGGTCACAAATTAAGCTTTTGTAAATTTAAGAAAATGGAAATTGTATCAAGTATCTTTGCCAACCACAATGCTATGAGGCTAGATATCAATCCCAGGAAAAACAACTATAAAAAATACAAACACATGGAGACTAAACAATACACTACTAAATAACCAAGAGATCACTGAAAAAAACCAAAGAGGAAATCAAAAAAATAGCTAGAAATAAATGACAATGAAAACACGATGACCCAAAGCCTATGGGATGCAGCAAAAGCGTTTCTAAGAGGGAAGTTTGTTTTTTGTTTTTTGTTTTGCGGTACGTGGGCCTCTCACTGTTGTGGCCTCTCCCGTTGCAGAGCACAGGCTCCGGACGCGCAGGCTCAGCAGCCATGCTCACGGGCCCAGCCACTCCGTGGCATGTGGGATCTTCCCGGACCGGGGCACGAATCCGTGTCCCCTGCAACGGCAGGCGGACTCTCAACCACTGCGCCACCAGGGAAGCCCTAAGAGGGAAGTTTATAGCAATACAATCCTACCTCAAGAAACAAGAAAAATCTCAAATGAACAACCTAACCTTACACCTAAAGCAATTAGAGAAAGAAGAACAAAAAAACCCCCGAAGTTAGCACAAAGAAAGAAATCATAAAGATCAGATCAGAAATAAATGAAAAAGAACTGAAGGAAACGACCGCAAAGATCAATAAAACCAAAAGCTGGTTCTTTGAGAATATATACAAAATTGACAAACCAATAGCCAGACTCATGAAGAAAAAAGGGAGAAGACTCAAACCAACAGAATTAGAAATGAAAAAGGAGACGTAACAACTGACACTGCAGAAATACAAAGAATCATGAGATTACTACAAGCAACTATATGCCAATAAAATGGGCAACCTGGTAGAAATGGACAAATTCTTAGAAATGCACAACTTCCTGAGACTGAACGAGGAACAAAGAGCAAATATGAACAGACCAATCACAAGCACTGCAATTGAAACTGTGATTTAAAATATTCCAACAAAAAAAAGCCCAGGACCAGACAGCTTCACAGGCGAATTCTATCAAACATTTAGAAAAGAGCTAACACCTATCCTTCTTAAACTCTTCCAAAATACAGCAGAGGGAAGAACACTCCCAAACTCATTCTACGAGGCCACCATCACCCTGATACCAAAACCAGACAAAGATGTCACAAAAAGAGAAAACTACAGGCCGGTATCACTGATGAACAGAGATGCAAAAACCCTCAACAAAATACTAGCAAACAGAATCCAACAGCACATTAAAAGGATCATACACCATGATCAAGTGGGGTTTATCCCAGGAATGCAAGGATTCTTCAATATACACAAATGAATGTGATACACCATATTAACAAATTGAAGGAGAAAAACCATATGATCATCTCAATAGCTTCAGAAAAAGCTTTTGACAAAATTCAACACCCATTTATGATAAAAGCTCTCCAGAAAGTAGGCGTAGAGGGAACCTACCTCAACATAATAAAGGCCATATATGACAAAACCACAGCCAACATCCTTCTCAATGGTGAAAAACTGAAACCATTTCCTGTGAGATCAGGAACAAGACAAGGTTGCCTACTCTCACCACTATTATTCAACATAGTTTTGGAAGTTTTAGCCACAGCAATCAGAGAAGAAAAAGAAATTTTAAAAATCCAATAAAATCGGAAAGGAAGTAAAACAGTCACTGCTTGCAGATTACATGATACTACAGAGAATCCTAAAGATGCTACCAGAAAACTACTAGAGCTAATCAATGGATTTGGTAGAGTAGCAGGATACAAAATTAATGCACAGAAATCTCTTGCATTCCTATACACTAACGATGAAAAATTTGAAAGAGAAATTAAGGAAACACTCCCATTCACCACCACAACAGAAAAAATAAAATACTTAGAAATAAACCTACCTAAGGAAACAAAAAACCTGTATGCAGAAAACTATCACACTGATGAAAGACATTAAAGACAATAAAAACAGATGGATAGATATACCATGTTCTTGGATTGGAAAAATCAACATTGGGAAAATGACTATACTACCCAAAGCAATCTACAGATTCAATGCAATCCCTATCAAACTACCACTGGCATTTTTCACAGAACTAGAACAAAATATTTAACAATTTGTATGAAAACACAAAAGACCCCAAACAGCCAAAGCAGTCTTGAGGGAAGAAAAACGGAGCTGGAGGAATCAGGCTTCCCAACTTCAGACTATAGTACAAACCTACAGTAATCAAGACAGTATGGTACTGACACAAAAACACAAATATAGATCAATGGAACAGGTTAGAAAGCCCCAAAGATAAACCCACACACATATGGTCACCTTTGATAAAGGAGGCAAGAGTATACAATGAAGAAAAGACAGCCTCTTCAATAAGTGGTGCTGGGAAAACTGGACAGCTACATGTAAAAGAATGAAACTAGAACTCTTCCCAACACCATATACAAAAATAACCTCAAAATGGATTAAAGACCTAAATGTAAGGCCAGACACTATAAAACTCTTAGAGGAAAACATAGGCAGAACACTCTATGACATCAATCACAGGAAGATCCTTTTTGACCCACCTCCTAGAGAAATGGAAATAAAAACAAAAATAAACAAATGGGACCTAATGAAACTTAAAAGCTTTTGCACAGCAAAGGAAACCATAAACAAGACGAAAATACAACCCTCAGAATGGGAGAGAATATTTGCAAACGAAGCAACTGACAAAGGATTAATCTCCAAAATTTACAAGCAGCTCAGTATCAAAAAAACAAACAACCCAATCCAAAAATGGGCAGAAGACCTAAATAGACATTTCTCCAAAGAAGATATACAAATTGCCAAGAAACACATGAAAAGATGCTCAAAATCACTAATCATTAGAGAAATGTGAATCAAAACTACAATGAGGTATCACCTCACACAGGTCAGAATGGCCATCATGAAAAAATCTACAAACAATAAATGCTCGAGAGGATGTGGAGAAAAGGGAAACCTCTTGCACTGTTGGTGGGAATGTAAACTGATACAGCCACTATGGAGAACAGTATGGAGGTTCCTTAAAAAACTAAAAATAGAACTACCATACAACCTAGCAATCCCACTACTGGGCATATACCCTGAGAAAACCATAATTCAAAAAGAGGCATGTACTACAATGTTCATAGCAGCACTGTTTACAATAACCAAAACTTGGAAGCAACCTAAGTGTCCACTGACAGATGAACGGATAAAGAAGATGTGGCGCATATATACGATGGAATATTACTCAGCCATAAAAAGAAATGAAATTGAGTTATTTGTAGTGAGGTGGATGGATCGAGAGTCTGTCATACAGAGTGAAGTAAATCAGAAAGAGAAAACCAAATACTGTATGCTAACACATATATATGGAATCAAAAAAAAAAAAAAAGGTCCTGATGAACCTAGGCGCTGGACAGGAGTAAAGACAAAGATATGGAGAATGGACTTGAGTACACGGGGAGGGGGAAGGGTAAGCTGGGACGAAGTGAGAGAGTAACACTGACATATATACACTACCAAATGTAAAACAGATAGCTAGAGGGAAGCAGCTGCTTGGAACAGGGAGATCAGGTGGGTGCCTTGCAACCACTTAGAGGACTGGGATAAGGAGGGTGGGATGGAGATGCAAGAGGGAGGGGATATGGGCATATACGTATGCATATAGCTGATTCACTTAGTTATACAGCAGAAACACAACACTGTAAAGCAATTATACTCCAATAAAGATGTTAAAAAAAAAACACCACGAGATACCACTTTGCACGTTTCAGGATGGCTATAATCAAAAAACAAACAAAAAAAAGAAAGTGTTGGCACAGATGTGGGAAAATCGAAATCCCTGTACATTGCTGATGGGAATGTAAAATGGTGCAGCTACTGTGAAAAACAGTACAGCAATCAAAAAAAAAGCAATTTCTCAAAATATTAAACACAGAACTACCATATGATCCAGCGACTCCACTTTGGGGTATATATGCAAAAGAATCAAAAGTAGGGACACAAACAGATATTTGCACACTAATGTTCACAGCAGGACCATTCACAGTAAGTGAAAGCAACCCAAAGAGTGGATGCAACCCAAGTGTCCACGAACATATGAATGGATAAACAAACTATAATATACACCTACAATGAAATATTATTCAGCCTTAAAAAGCAAATTTTGGTACATGCTATAACATGGAAGAACCCTGAAGACATTCTAAGTGAATTAAGTCTATCACTTAAGATCAAATATTGTGTTTCCACACTAGTGGAAATTCATAAGGAAAGAAAGTAAAGTAGTGGTTGTCAGGGGCTGGGAGGAGGGGAAATGGGGAGTTACTGTTTACCAGGAAGGGAGTTTCAATATGCGAAGATGAAAAAAGTTCTGAAAATGGATGGTGGTGATGGCTGCACAAATGTGAACGCACTTAACGTCACAAAACTGTATATTTAAAAATTATTAAAACGGTAAATTTTATGTGCATTTCATCACTTTAAAAACATAAAAGTAAAAAGAAGGGATGAAAAATTTGCTATATTTTACTGGAATTAATTCAGTATTAACTTGAAGTATACTGTAATAAGATTCATTTTTTAATTGCTAGAGCAACCATTAATAATATAACTCAGAAAATATGATTAAGAAATCAAAGCAATTAAAGGAATAACGGGTAAACAAAAAACATGTGAGGTGTAGAAAAGCAATAGCAAAATAGGTAATGTAAATCCAACCACATCAGTAATCACATTATATGTGAACGGACTGAACAGTCCAATCAAAATGCAGGAATTATCAGACTGGATTTTTGAAACAATAGCAAAAAAGCAAGATCTAAGTATGTGATACCTATACAAGACACCGTTCAGACTGAAGGACATAAGCAGTTTGAAAGTAAAAGGGTGGAAAAAGATATGTCACACAAGTGGTAATATTAAGAGAACTGTAGTGGCAATGTTAAGGCAAAACAAAATACACTTCAAGAAAGGGAACATTAGTAGAGAGAAGGAATTTCATAATGATAAATCAGTTAATACAAAGGGAAGATAAAACAATTATAAATGTATACAAATCTAACAACACAGCCCAAAAACACATGAAGCAAAAACTGACAGAACTCAAAGAAGAAACCGGCAATTCAACAACAGAGCTGGAGCCTTCAATCTTCACTTTCAATAACTGACAGAACTAGACTTAACATTAGCAAGGCTACAGAACACTTAACAACCATGTCAACCAATTTAACCTAATATTTAGAGAACACTCTGCCAACAGCAGAACACATTCTTTACAAGTGCACACTGAACATTCACTTACACAAACCATATGTTAACCCATAAAACAAGTCTTAATAACCTTAAAAGAATAAAATCACCCAAAATATATATTCCCCAACCACAATGGAATTACGTTAGAAATCATAACAGAAAGAATTTGGGAAATCCTCAAATATTTAGAAATTAAACCACAACACTTCTAAATAATCCATGATTCACAGAAATTGGTTAAATTTTTAAAACTGAACTAAATGAAAACAAAATTGGAACGTATCAAAGTTATGGTGGGGCAGGCGATGAATGGGCAGAACACAGAATTTTTAGGGAGGGAAAAATACTCTGTATGATATTACAACGATGGATATGTCATCAGACATCTGTCCAACCAAAATGAACACACATACCAAGAGTAAACTCTTAGGTAAACTATGAACTTTGGGTAAGCACGATGTGTCATTGTAGGTTTATCCTTGGTTTAAAAAAAAATGTACCATTCTGATGACTGATGTTGATAATGGGGGAGGCTGTGCATGTGTAAAGATGGGGGATATGGGAAATCTATGTACCTTCCTCTCAATTTTACTGTAAACCTGAAACTGCTCAAAAACAAGAAAAAAGTTATGGAATACAGCTAATACAGTACTTAGAAGAAAACTTAGAGCTTAAAATGCCTATTTTAAAAAAAGAAATGCCTCTAATTAATAACCTGTTTTCAACCTAGCAAAATTTACTTTACGTGTGTGTGTGTGTGTGTGTGTGTGTGGTACGCGGGCCTCTCACTGTTATGGCCTCTCCCGTTGCGGAGCACAGGCTCCGGACGCGCAGGCTCAGTGGCCATGGCTCACGGGCCTAGCCGCTCTGCGGCATGTGGGATCTTCCCGGTCCGGGGCACGAACACGTGTCCCCTGCATCGGCAGGCGGACTCTCAACCACTGCACCACCAGGGAAGCCCTACTTTACTTTTAATTTGCTTTATACAATTAAACCCAAAGCAAGCTGAAGAAAATAATTTTTTAAGAAAATTCAATGCAGAAATCAATAAAATAGAAAACAAAATTAATAGACTAAGATCAGTAAATCCAAACGCTGGTTCTCTGTAAAGATCTAAAAAATTGATAAAATTTTAGCTAGACTGATGTGGGGAGTCCCTTGTGATTCCGTATCAATTTTAGAGTGATTTTCGTATTTCTTCAAAAAAACACTGTTGGGATTGCACTGAATCTGTAGACTGCTTTGTGTACTACTGGCATCTTAACAATATTGTTTTCCAACCCGCAAAGATGAGATGTCTTTCCACTTATTTCCATCTTCTTTCTTTCAGCAATGTTTTGTAGTTGTTAGACTATGTCTTTCGCCTCCTTAGTTAAGTTTAATCCTAAGTATTTTACTCTTTTTTTCCCCAACAACCATTTTTTAAATTAACCATTTTTAGTTAATTGACAATGTTGTGTTAGCTTCAGGTATACAGAAAAGTGACTCAGTTACATCAGATACACACACACACTTTTTTTTCAGATTCTTTTCCATTATAGGTTATTACAAGACATTGAATATAGTTCCCTTTGCTACAGAGTAGATCCTTGTTTTTTATCTACTTTATACATAGTAGTGTGTATATGTTAACCTCAAACTCCCCCCACAGCCTGTATTTTATTCTTTTTGATGTTACTGTAAATGGAACTTTTTTCTTAATTTCATTTCTGGATGCTCATAGTTTTTGTATAAAAATGCAACCGAATTTTGCGTCTTGATTTTATGTCCTGTAATTTTGCTGAATTTATTAGTTCTAACTACAAAAAAAACTAGTGAAGTAAACAAGCTTTGGCAAGGTTGCAGAACAATATACAAAAATCAATTTTATATCTATATACCAGTAACAATCTGAAAATGAAATTACATTCAAAACAGCATCATAAAAGATAAATAAGATACTTAGAAATAAGTTTAACAAAAGTGAGAGACCTGTACACTGAAAACGAAAAAATACTGTCAACAGAAACTTTGGTTTTGTTTATTTTATACTGAAGTATAGCCGATTAACAACAGAAACTTTTTACAGTCTAAATAAAAGGAGAAACACTCATGTTTATGTGTGTCTGATTTAGTGCCATTTCCTGAAAATACCAGCAAGGTTTTTTTTTTTTTTTCTTTTTTCTTTTTGGTAGAAATTGACAAGATGATCTTAAAAATTGATATAGAAATGCAAAGGATCTAGAATAGCAAAATAATTTTGAAATCAAAAAGTAGGAGTTTCACCACCTTGCCATAAAAGCTATAGTGTGATGTCTGCCTGATGATAGACATATTGATTAACAGAACAGAATAGAAAATACAGAAATAAACCCTTACATTTATGGTCAACTGATTTTTGACAAAGGTGCCAATGCAATTCAATAGTGAAAAGAGTCTTTCCAACAAATAATGCTAAAACAACTGGATCTATATGTAAAAAACAAACCGAACTTAGACCTTTACCTCAAACCATGCATAAAAATCAACTCAAAACATGTGACAGACCTATGTATAAGAGTTCAGATGATAAAACTTACAAAAGAAAATACAGAACATGTCTGTGACCTTGGACCAGCCAAAGGTTCCTTAGATAAGACCCAAAAAGCATGATTCATAAAAGAAAGAAATGATAATCCAGACTTCATCAAAACTAAACTTTTGTTCTTCAAAAGGTCACATTAAGAAACTGAAAAGACAAACCAAAGACTGATAAAATATATGCAAGTCATATATCTGATAAAGAATTTGTATCTAGAATATATAAAGAACTCTTACAACTCAATGAGACAAACACTCCAATTTTAAAAAAAAAGGGGGCAAAGGTTTGAATAGATATTTCACCAAATAAGGTACACAAATGGCTAATAAGCACATGAAAAGATGTTAAACATGTTTAGTCATTAGGAATATACAAATTAAAGCTACAATCAGATACCACTAAAAACCCACTAAATGGTTATAATAAAGAAGATTGACAGAAGCTTGACAACAACAAGTGTTAACAGGATGTGGAGAAACAGAAACCTTCATACACTGCTGGTGCGGATGCAAAATGTGACAGCTACTTTGAACATTTTGGCAGTTTCCTAAAAAGCTAAAAACAAACTTACCATACTACCTAGCACTTCCATTCTTAGGTATCTCCCCAAGAGAAATGATAATATATAATCTCACACACAAAAAAGTATACACAGATGTCTACAGTAGCATTATTCATAATGGTCCGAAATTAGAAACAATCGAAATACCCATCAACTGGTGAATGGACTAAAAAAAATATATGGTATATCCATATAATGGAATAATATTCAGCAATAAAAAGGAGTACCGCCAAATCCAAAGGGACAAAAAGCCAGCCAATGATTTCCTGGGGCCGGAGTGGGAGCAGAGGTTGACTGCAAATGGGCATAATACTTTTGAGGTTGCTATCAATGTTCTAAAACTAGACTGTAATGATGACTTCACAATGCTATTAATTTACTAAAAATCACTATACACTTACAATAGATGTATTTTATACACCTCAATAAAGCTGTTTGAAAATTAAACCACAGCAAATTCTACTGTATATTTACAATAATATCCAAAATTTCGTATGAAAATTTAGGTATGATTTATGATTGAAATAAGGCAATCACTTGGGGAGACAGGTTTGTGATAGCAACTCAAAGCAAAGCAATTATAATGAACTTAAAAGAAAAGTAAGATACCTTGATTTCAAACAATTGATGTTTGCTGGTCAGTTTTTTAAAAAAACAAGAAAATTAAGCAATTGTCTCACTCTGTAGCAAGTCTGAATTCTAGAACATTTCTAAATGCTTAAATTGTAAATTTATCTTTTCTAACCTGAAACTGCATAATAAATGCTTTATTTAGCAGTAAACAGAATGCTTTAAGGCAATATTTTCTATACTATTTTAGGTAACATATAAACTCTGTATTAAATATTTAATCATATGTGAGAAAATAATTTTTTTCAATTCTTCAATCCTTTTGATTTAGGTACAGAGGAAATCTGCATGAGGGGCTAGTTTACTTCTAAATACCTCTCATGTAATCTGCAAACTGCCCTTTTAAAGAAAAAGGTAACAGCCTTTGGCAGGAAACTAGATTTTCATAACATTCTTTTCATTGTATTCCCTCATGCAGTAACCCTCTATTCATACAAGTGGTGATAGTTTTCCATTTGTAATAAAGATATAAATTTATTTTGAAAGAGAACTTCAAGTCTAAAAGTTAGACTGGATAGGTACTATGAGGACAGAGCAAAAATCATGAGTGAGGTATGTTAAGAACCTAAATTCAGGAAACTTTGATTCCCATGTTGTAAAGCACACAGTCCGCAGTAAACTCAGAATGAATGTTCATGAGTAAAATGGATCACTTCGATAATTCACAAGCACCTGAAGATAAGCAAAATGTCTTTAACGTTCTTATTCTGCTTCTTTTGTGTGTGTGACCTTCTTTTTCCATAGATCACATCAATATAAACACATACTAGGAACCAGGATTTCAACTAGCTGTAATACTACACAGTAGTTTAAGTTTTGGCAAACAGCAGATTATCTAATAATTAAAGAAGGACCCTTTATCACGTACCACTTTTTCCCACAGCTTTAATGAGATATGACTGACATATAACACTGTATAAGATGTACATGTTGATTTGATACACTTATATATTGCAAAATGATTACCACCATAGTCTTAGCTAACACTTGCATCATGTCACATAATTACCATTTCTTTTTTGTCGTGAACACATTGAAAATCTACTCTCATCTAAGCAACTTTCAAGTATATAATACAGTATTATCAACTATAATCACCATGCTGTACATGAATTTACTCATCTTACAGCTGGAAGTCTATGCTCTTGGACCAACATCTCCCTTTTTCCACCCTTCCCAGCCCCTCGTATCCACCATTCTAGAATGTTTCTATGCATTCAGCTTTTTCAGATTCCATATATGTAAATGATATCATACATGAATTGTCTCTGACTTATTCCACTTAGCATAATGCCCTCAAGGTCCTGCCATGTCGCCGCAAATGGTTTAAGATGTCCTTCCTTCTCATGGCTGAATAATATTCCACTGTGTATATGTACCACATCTCCTTTATCCATTCATGCATTGACAGATACTTAGGTTACTTCCACATCTTGGCTATTGTGAATAACATGTACCACTTTTCTAATATAATTTGGACTGTGTGTAATAAAAAAGTATTTAATTCACCTTCACTTATATAACCCTCCCTAATCAAATTTTTCTGATTTTAAGTTGTAATTTAGTATTACCACATTTTTTAAGTTACATGTCAACATTTAAAAATCTTCCAATTATTAAAACTTGAAAAAATTCTGTGCTACGCATAGGACAGATACCCTAAATTCATTAATTTATTTTAAATACTTATTAAGCATGTGCTTTGTGCAAAGTGTTATGGATAATACAAAATAAGATCACTTCTAAAATAACACAATGTTGTAACTCAATTACACTTCAATTAAATAAATAAATAAGACCACTTCTGCACTCCAGAAACTTACAATCTAGTTGGAGAAATAAAGCATGTGTGCAAAACTACAGTACAAACAGTAGTTCATCAAAAAAACGAACACTTCTAATTACAGTAAATAAAGAATGACTCAGAGCAGGATTTCAACAGTAGCTAAAGTTTGAATAATATTCTGATAGGCAGAGATGGGGCAAGAGAGCATTCCAAGTGGGGAGTGTCTCTGTTATCAAACTAAGGAGTTTGAACTTCATTCTTTAACCAACAGTGAACCCTAAATGACTTCCAACCAGTGAGTTTATAAGGAAGGCTCTTTGGAGGCATTAACAGAATAGGGTTTAAAAGGTGAGAAATGGGAGAGCTGGAAAAATACAGGTACCATCCAAATTAAGTTACTTTCCTAAGGTCACACATTTAACCATACACCTGATTCTTTGAACGTCTATCTCATTGTTTTCCATTATTAGTATACAGCAACAAGAGGATAAGTTTCTATTCAGGGTTACTCAAAGACAATTTATTTCATAAGGCCAGTAATTATTTATCTATTTCAGCTTTTTATTAGTAGTGATAACTCACAAAATTTTCATTTATATTAACACACTAATATCTTTGGATAGAATGTTTTTTTCATACAATGTGCCTCTTAATCCCTTTCATATACTGCCTATTTATACTACCTTTTTCACAGGAGGTGTTCATGTATTTGAAATAATCAATGACCTGAAAACTGAGATAAGACTAATTTAGAATTAGAGCATTCTAAGGTATCATTTTGTGGTTCACATATGTAGACTTTTTGTACTCACAGTTAAGCAGTATATTAAAGGAATAATTCTAGGCTCTCTGATACAATACAAAACACAATTCATCTCACACAACACACATGTTAATCATAAATCATAATGTGCCTTAAACAGCAGCTTCATCCTCAAAGCTGAAACTAGTCCTTTTACAATACCCTTGGCAGAAATACATCAGCAACTGCTCCATCAAGTAAGTCCCACCTCTAGCATCCCAATCTAACATACATACCAAACCTTTTTTGGGTTCCAAAATATATGGATGATCCCTGTTGTAAGCTCAAGTAGTTTTTAAAACTCCTAAGTAGAATCACAAAGTAGAGAAAGCAATTTACATCAACATGTTACAATGAAAACAAGTCACATCCTCACACTAAAAATGAAATCAAAAAGCAAAGTGAGTATCTACAGAAACTCTTTTGTTTATTAACACATCTGAAAAGCACTATACTACATTTCTCAAACTTGGAGTCAGGAAAGAATTTTGAAGAGATACGATTCTATAACACTGGGATTCCAAATAGCTACTTAGAGTTTATAATAGTAGCTATAAGAGGCATTGATACATATAAGCTCACTAGAAGACCAATAAAATGTACCCAAGTTATCCTTAGAGATTTTATTTTAATGTTTCCATTGTCTCATGTCTAATCAACATTTTCCAGACAGCAATTCTTTTAGACATTAAAAAACAAAAAACAGCTAGACTATCAAATGCGCGATCCTCCCACAAGGCTAGTTTTTTTCTTTTTAAAAATGCATTCCTCCTAAGTGAGTTTAACTTACTAAGAGAGCCCTAACAAAATTTCAAGTAAGCCAATCGTGTTATATCCTCTCATCTCTTTGAGCATGTTTCTCCCTGTCTCCAAATGCCCTCAAGCTGCTTTTAAGACCTCAAACTCCATAAAACCCTTCTTCAGATCTTCAAAATTCACTTTATTCTGTAAAATTACTTGCATATACAATGTCTCCAAAATCAAAGCTTTCATGTTCTCACGCAAACATTTTAAACCAATTCACTCTAAATTATATAGAAATAACTGATAGCTACTCAATTTAGCTAGAGGTGTTTTCACTTCTAAAAGAAGTCTGTTGACCTAAATTATGTAAGTTAAAATAAATTTAAGTTTAGAAATTAAAAAATCAAAATAGAAACTGGGGTCTGGCACCTGTTCCCCCATTCACCCAGTTATAGACCTTAAATTCACCTGGTCCAATACTTGATCTTTAAAGTGACAGTGATGCCAGAGATCAAAGTTAACCATTCGTAAACCTACAGTACCATGGAGCCTCCTCTAAGGTTTTCCTGCATCTCATTTCACATACTTCTGAGCCCACAGATTCTGTACAAACTAACTTTTTGCACAGTGGATCTTAATGGTAGTGTCCCCAGCACTTCTGTAGGAAGTAGCTATCTGTGTGCACGGTAGGAATCTGAAGGAAAGAAGTATGAGTAGTTTTACATTCCAGGACTGCCTTTGATTTACTTCGTATCTAAGTCCAAAAGCAAAAAAAAACTGATATTCTTAATAGTCACAATATCCCTGTCAAGGTGCATTTTTGTTTCTTCTACAGAGGAATAGTAGCCTACAGGCTTCTGGTCTCTTCCTCCTACAAATTAAGTTTAGTTCCGCCTAAAATTAAGTCAGGTCTGCCCTTTATAGAGATAAGGAAAGTTAAATTTTAGGCTTTACGAACAATTTGTTAAATTAGAGTGAAATTATGTACTAAATTCAGAAGGCAATTTAAAATTCAAGTTCTAATTATTTTTTTCTTTATATGCTTTAAGTATAATAGTTATATACAACCAAATAAAATATTATTCAATTGGCATACACGCTGTAAATGAATTAGTATCTCATTTAAGAACCAAATGATATGCAATACATATATTCAAAAAATGCCATCAAGCACCAGACAGAAGAGTCACACTGTTGTTTTATAACAGCCTATTTTGTTCTGATATATAAAAATTAAATCAGCTAAAACTTAACGGCAAATAGTCTGATTTAAACACTAACTATGATAGTCATATAAAAGAGATACCAGAAATATCTAAATCTCATCATCACTTTTACCAGGGCTGTGTGTGAGGGTAGTCAAGGGCCTCACAGGCATTCAAATGGTCAGATACACAGATGTGACAGTTTTAGCTAATTTAACTAAAGCCAGTATTTCACACAGATCTAACAAAGCTAAGGTGACGACCTATTTCCACTTGGTAAAATTAGCTTTGAAAAGAGAACGACTTTACTCTGACATCGATTAGTACGGCCTTCGGGGGGGGCATTTTTATACTCTATTTTGTTGCTTTTATAAACAGAACCGTTACGGAAAATAAGGAGTATCCTATCCACCACTTATTTTTGAAGTTATCTACTCTGTAATTAGATACAAGAAATAAAAAAGCAAGATTCACAGAAAGCAAAAACAGAACACCGGTTCACGCTCTTCCCAAATCTTATTACTTCCAGGTGTGAATACCAGGAGCAGCGCGAACAGATTTGAGCTCTACTTCCGCTCCTACTAACCCCCTAGAATTCTCTACAGAAGAGTCCAAGAGCAGCAGAAAAAAGAACTGGCCTGAAAGTGAAAAGGAGATGTTGGGGTGAGGCGAGGAGTTGGATTATCAAAACTTTAGTAAAAAAATAACTCTGGTTGTAGTTGCCAGAAATAAGTTATCACAGCATGTAAAGTCTGACACTGGGTAAAGCCCAACAGGCTTTCCCTAACTTCAAAACAATGGCCTTTAGGGCAAGAAAGGGCTAGGAACAAAACAGCGGCCAGATTCCTAACTGTGGAAAGTTTAAACAAATTTGTTCCTCAGCGAATGGGGGAAAGGAGAGGAGGGAAAGTCTGGGCTCTGCCGACGGAGCGCTTGGGGTCCGCACTGTGCGCGGCAGTCGGTCCAACGCAGGGAGGCGCTGGGATTTGGGGCAGCAGCGACGACATCCACCCTGGAGCCCTGGCCGGAGGACGTGTTAGGACCCGGGGGTTCGTGTGGCCGAGTAGGTGGAACAAGGACGCCGACGGCGAAGACGAGTGGGTCCGGCGCGAAGGGGCAGGGGTCCCAGACTCTGGGGGGAAGTTGGGGGCGAGACGGTGCCGGGACGCCGGGGAGGGAGAGGCGAGAGACGGCGGGCGGCTCTACTTACTCGGCTGTACCAGATGCTGAGGCGGGCCGGGGCCAGCACGGCGAAGAAAGTCCTCTGGGGGTCGGACTGAACGTGGAAAGGCGCCTCGGCCGGGCTCCCCAAAGGGCAGAGCAGCCTCTTGGGCCAGCCGCTCAGGAAATACATGGTCCGCGCGGAGCCGCCGACGCCGCGGCGCCCGGCGGCCCCCGGCCCCGTCCGTCACACTCAGCGGCCCGGGGCCGGACGCCCGTCTCCCACACCGCCACCGGCCGAGTCGGCGGCGGCGGGGGTGGCAGCTCAGGGCATTTGCCCGTTGGCCGGGCCGGGCCGGGCCGACGCGAAGCTAAGCGACTAAGGCACCCCGGCGCAGACGGGGCCCAGTGTAGGGTAGGGAGGGGGAGAGCGAGTCGGGGCCGGGAGGGGGCGGGAGGAGCTGGAGGAGCTGGAAAAGCTGGGAAGGCCCGCCCCGGCCCCGCCCCTTCCTCGGGCCGCCCTGGCGTCACCACGCCGCGCCGCGTGTGTCTGGCCAGGGAGGGCTGCTGAGCACGCGCGCGTACTGGAGACTTCTCCCCTCCCCCTCCCTCTGCTTTCTGAAGCTTCGCCTTGGGCTTCACTTCAACACGCATGCGCCTTGCCCCCCCCCCCCGCCCCTTGCTCCTTTGCACCTCCCACTTGCAATGTAGAGCGTGTAGTCTGGGCTGGAAGGCGGGACTACCGCCTGAGACTCGGCGACAAGTGGGCCGAGCCAGCGAGACGCAGCTACAAGGCGACTACGAGCTGGAGCCGCCCGTTGCCTGGCCTAGCCAAATTTGACTTCCCTCGCGGATTGGTGCGGCCTCTGATGGAGGCGGTCCCGGAGCTGCATCGCCGAGCGGGGGTGGGGGTGGGGGAAATTGCAGAGGAGGACGAGTCACGTGACGCTCCGTGCTCTAGTTCCGGTCCTGGCTTCTGGGCCGTGATCTCTGTGCTGGGTTGTCGTGTCCCTCGCCCAGTGAGCCTTTCTTGTGTGACAAGGTCTGCGGTGAAACCTGCTGGTGAACTTCCTGCCCTCATGGAGTTTACACCCTAGAGGAGCCCTTTATTTCAATTCGTAAATAAACCACCATGGAAGTGCCTGAATCCTGTTCTCTGTCCTTCAGGAATTCTAAATGTAGTGTATATTTTTGAATTCAGTTTGCATTTTTCTGTCCCTTTACCAACCATAATGTTAAACAAGGCGAGGCTTTCTCTTTTGCACTCTCAGTAGGGTATAGGATTTAATTTTAGAGCTGGAACAGACTTTAGAGATTCTGTAGTTCAATGTTTAACTTTTTGGACCCAGGGATCACCTTAACAATGAGGGTTTTCTTAAGTGTTGACTCTACCTCTGAATAGGATGGCAGGAGTGGCGAGGGAATGCGGAGTAGGGGAAGGGGGGGGGTCTGGATTAAAAGACTTGCTTCTCATTATCTACTTTTTTGTACCGTCTGAATTTTTCCACGTGTTTCTATTACTTTTTCAATTAAAGGATTTTTAAGTTAGCCCAGGTTTTAAAAAAAAAGTTAGCTCACATGAAAAAGTAGCAAGATAAACAGCAAAAGAGGAAACAAAGTAACTTAATCCGTATCAGATGTCGTATTGTAGCTGGTATTCATAACAAAATATGTAACTTTCCATAATTTTCCTAAACATTCAGTGCATTCCCCAGAAGGCGATCAAAGAACCCAGGATTCCTCAAATCAAAGTTGAAATTGCCTCACCGCTCACCAGCCTCTTGTGGTCAGACCGTGTCTCCTTCCTGGTGTTTTTTTCTGACAAACAGCAAAGCAGCCTGGAACGTAGTAAGAATAGTAAACTCAAAGTATTTGTCAAAGGAAACTTTGGATGAAACCGTGATCCAGCTGAACTGTACCATTAGACAAATAAAGAGGCCCAGAGTGGTTTCTTGACTTGCCAATATAAAATTGTAGAAGAATAACAGTGGCATCATACTGTCATCTAACATTCTCAGATTCAGTTATGCACTTGGCAGAAAGAGAGAGGAAATTAAAATAAGTTACAGGGCACCAATTCCACTGGCAAAATTTCCTGAGAGTGTATTCGTCCCAGCTCTCCTTCAGAGGTTCTCTGTTCTCACGTGCTTCCTAAATGTTAGCATTTAACTGCACTCAAGCACATTTTAAGGAACTTCTAAGTAATTTTCATTGCTCTCAGTTTTAACTTTACTTGCTGGCTTTAGAATCTAATTTCCCTGCCACATTCCTTTGTAGTATTTAAGGTTTGCAGAATATTTTCAAATGCATGACTTGATTTTGTTCCACAGTAAATCTTCAAGGTAGGTAATACTGGTGTGATGTTATTCTCACTTTCTTAATGAGGAAACAGGACCAGAGTGGTGAACATGCCTAAAGTCACATGGCCTGAAGAAAACTGGCCTTCCTTCTACAGACCTAGTGATCTTTGGATTGAACTGAACTGTCGTAGCTGCTCCAGGCAGTGACACCCTGTAGGCCTTTCGCCCTGTGGGGGGAAAAGTGAAATATCTGACTCTCCACAATCCCTTACTTAAGAGTTCCCCCATTATGATAGAAACCTTATGAACTGGACTTTCCAGCTTTCAAATATCAGTGTAATGTTACTCTAAATACACTAGCAATTCCTGTGCCCTGAATGTTCCTTCTCTTCCTTTCCCTACACCACCACCGTCACTCTCAAGTCAAACTTAATGAACTCTATTCTAAGACTCAGGTGTAAGTGAACATTAATAGGTATGTGTTTTCATGTATCAAATTAACAGGTTTTTTTAATTAGAAAAAATATTCGTACACAGAAACAGAGGTACATTTATAAACGGTTGGTGGAAGTATAATTTGGTGCAGTTTTTCTAAGGAGTAGTTGGCATTACATTTAAGAAAGAGAGATCGTAAAGATATGCACACCTTTGGCCCCAACTATTTCTTTTCCTATGATTATTTTCTAAGAAATGAACACCAATATGTACAGAGTTTAGCTTTAAGAATGTACCCCACAAAGGTGTAGCTAAGAGCAAGTAATCCAAATGTCCCCCAAAAGACATTAATTATAGTCCTTCCTTACAATGGAATATCTTGCAAAAATAAAAAATTATGTTGGGGAAGAATATGTAATCATATAGAAGTATATTCACTATTATGAAGTAATGAAAGCAGGAAAAAGGCAGTATCCCATGTTCATGAAAAAAAAAAGTATAAAAAGGCCTAGAGAAAAAAAAGGAAGAAAATGCACTAAAATTCTGGTATTTACCCTGACTATGGTGCTTTTTATGTTCTTTTGGGGGCTTTTCTGTATTTTCCAAATTGTCTATAACGAACACATGTTACTTCTGTAATGAAAAACAATTACGTAAAACAAAGTTAAATTGCTCATGACTGATAATGACCCACTTGCCTGCTTTAAGTGGGGCCTGCAGTGCTGGCAAATCAGGGTGGAATGTAGTAACGTGGAGCTTCAGGCACTGTCCCAAGACTGGTGAGAGGAGGATTAGGAGGAAAAGCACCCTGAGTCATCAGACTGAAAGTAGGCTCTTTGCCCTTCGGACATTCACAGACTTCTTATAACAGTACACAGTTGGACTGGAATTTGATCCTTCACACACCGCTCCCAATATGGGGGGAGCTCTATAATAACCTATCACAGTATTCACCGAAAGTGATACTGCTTTAGTTTTTGACTGTTTAATATGCTTTTTTAAAAAATACTTATTTATTTTTGTCTGCGTTGGGTCTTAGTTGATGGCACGTGGGATCTTTCCTACGGCACGCAGGCTTCTCTCTAGTTGTGGCACAAGGGGGTGGGCACCGGGCTCCAAAGTGCGTGGGTTCTCTAGTTATGGCATGCAGGCTCAGTAGTTGCAGCTCTCGGGCTTAGTTGCTCCACGGCATGTGGGATCTTAGTTGCCTAACCAGGGATCGAACCCGCATCTCCTGCATTGGAAGGCGGATTCTTAACCACTGGACCACCAGGGAAGTCCCTAATATGCCTTTAACATTCAACTTTATGACACTTCTGTTATGTGCAACTGATGTATTTGCTTCTGGGATAGATTCTTGATTATTATTCATCCCCTCCTGAAGATTGATAATATCTCAGCTGAAATGATACAATGTCTGTGTTTTGCTTCAAGGTAATCCGGGGGTGAGTGGAGAAGGTGGAAATATATATGAAACAAGGTTGACCGTGAGTTGATAATCTAGGAAGCTAAATGATGGGAACTTGGGAACTCATCTTGTTATTCCATATGGTTGAAATTTCCACTAAAAAAGTATAAACATTTAAATTTTAAACAAATCAGGAACTCCATCATGTGTGATTAACCAGTCTACCTTGTCCACAATCCTCATGGTAAATAGTGTTAAATTTTACTTAGAATCATTTAATTAACCATAAAGGCAGAATGGCTTATTATTAATAAGCCTTAATTGATGCAAATGAGACTCAAGGCTGGCACTTGAACACAAACTAGAAAATAAAGTGAGGAAGTCTGCTGTTCCTAATAAAGCAAAATGGGAAAAGAGTCACTATTCTTTCCCTTCACTTTGCTCTTTTTAGAAATTTTTAAAAAATCGTTGGAAACAGACCTGATTCCATTCAAATAGCAAACAATAACAATCGTTATGTTTGACCATGTCTCATCCAGTTTTCCAGTATAAAAAATGCCAACCTGAATTTTCTGTGTGTATTCTTTATTAAAATAGCAAGAGGAGTTCGAATGAGAAATTGTTTAACCCCATAATGTGAGACAACAGAGTTCACCATAATTCTAATGACACCTCCCTTTCTTCATTCCCCCCTTCTTCCTCCATCTCTTCCTCCTTCTTTTCCCTCTATATTCAGAGAAATTTCCCTTCATTAATTTGGAGAAAAATTCATATTCATTGCATTATCTTTTTTATTGCCTGTATTTACCAGTAAGCTTAGAGTCATGTTTAGTGCCCAGGTGTAACAAACCATTCTGGTATATAATAGTTTTGTCTTCTGCGCTATTCTCATCCATTAGTCTTAGGTTTTCCACTAGGTTTAATCTGACAACTTTGAGAATTACAAATCCCAAGTGAGTACAATTCTAGAAACTTAACAGTTTACATGAAAAATTTTTATCAAACCAAACCTTAATATTAACTGTATAACTTATGTTTTGTAACAGTTCAAAATGTTATAAAAGGGCAACACTCTTTTTTTATTACCTTTTTTAATGGTTTAGCTGTTGTGTTGTGGTAAACATATAACATAAAATTTACCATCTTAACTATTTTTAAGTGAACAGTTCAGTAGCCTAAGTATATTCACCCTATTGTGAAACAGATCAACAGAAATTTTTCATTTTGCAAAACTGAAACTCTATATCTATTAAACAATAACTTCTCTCTTCCCCTGCCTCCCAGCCCCTGATAACCACCATTCTACTTCCTGTTTCTGTGAGTTTGACTAGTTTAGTTTCCACCTCATGAAAGTGGAATCATACAATGTTTGTCTTTTTTGTGACTGGCTTATTTCACTTAGCGTAATGTCCTCAAGGTTCATCCATGTTGTAGACTGTGATAGTATTTCCTTCCTTTTTAAGGCTGAATAATATCCCATTGTATATATATAACACACTTTGTTTATGCATTCATCCATTGATGGACACTTGGGTTGCTTCCACATTTTGGCTACTGTGAATAAAGCTGCTGAGAATTTTGGTGTACAAACATCTGTTCAAGTCCCTGCTTTCAATTCCTTTGGAAATGTACCCAGAAGTGGGATGATTAGATCATATGGCAGTTCTATTTTTAATTTTTTGAGGAACATCCAATACTGTTTTTCATAGAGGTTGCATCATTTTGCAATCCCAGCAACAGTGCACAAGGGTTCCAATTTCTCCACATTCTCACCAACACTTGCTATTTTCTGGGTTTTTTTTAATAGTAGCCAACTTCATGGATGTGAGACGATATCTCACTTTGGGTTTTGATTTGAATTTCTCTGATGATTAGTGATGTTGAACAGCTTTTTATATACTTGTTGGACATTTGTATATCATCTTTGAAGAAATGTTATTATTACCTTTGATACAATGTCACATCAGCAGGTCTGCACAGAAAGACAAAACTCAAGAGCAAATCTTTGAGCTTAAGTTTTGGAGGATGTCTTTTAGGTTCTCCATCAAGTTTGAATGTGGTTAATCCTTACATTCAGAGAATTGCAGGAGTCTTACAAGTATGACATCTTAGTCAGAATGGGCCTTAAATAGTATCCAGTCCAATCTCTAGACCTGATAAGAATATAAATGGATTTCATAGAGTAAGTTTACATATATTTAAAACATAGAAATAATTTATAAAACCACTAAAGAATTAATATAAACGAACATATCTATGAAACAACACTCAATACACTTGATTGTAAGTACCTGAGAGATACAGAAAAGTGGCTACATATTTAAAAAAAAAAACAAAACTAAAGGGACAGCCATCAAAATATTTGCAGCAGTCATCTCTAGAAAATATAATTACGAATGGTTTTTCTTTTCTTTTTCATTCTCGGCACTTTCTGGGTTTTTTTTTCTTTTATAATCAGAAAAATAGTAAGTGCTATTTTTTAATATGTTAATTTGTTATTGAGGAGATCAGTTTTCCCAAAGTGTGGTCCACTCATCACTGCATCAGAATTGTCTGGAGATACAATTTAAAATGCAGATATCTACAAACTATCATGTATAAAATAAGCTACAGGGAATATAGCTGATATTTTATAATAACTATAAATGGAGTATAACCTTTAAAAATAGTGAATCCCTATATTATACACCTCAACATATAATATTGTATATCAACTATACTTCAGTTAAACAAAGAAAAATTAAAAAGAGAATCTGCCACACACACAAAAATAAAATGTCGATTCCTTGGCCAAGTCCCAGGCTTCTTGAATCAGAATTCCTTGATGGTGTGGCCCAATAATTAGCATTTTAAACAAATACCCTCATGATTCTCATGCATATTAATAAGGTTGATAAAGAGTTGATTAGAAGTTAAAAAGCTAAAGTGCCTCTTGTTTGTACTCTATATGTGGGCTAGAATTTCTGCACTGAATCTCCAATTCTCCTGTCAGTATGCAAACAAGTCAGAATCCAGGTGCACTGGATTCCTAGGAAGTGTGGGCATGAACCCTCTTCCAGCAAATCCGAATTTTCTTGATTTCCTGATGAAAGAGTTATCCAAAGGGTGTAACAACTCTGCTGTAGAGACCAGATGAGACCAAGTTGTTGAAGTGACCTTAGGTCATTCAATAGCAATCATCATGAGTGAGCTGAGCCCATGCTTATGGACTACCTGGCCCGTGCTCATCATATTTGTTTTGCCCTCCTAGCCCTCTGAGCTACACTTAACTGTTCCTCATCTGTAGAGTGGAAATGATAATAACTATCTTATCAGATTCTTTTTTTTTCATAATGCTGGAAACCAAGAGCTCAGAGTAATCTGTGCCCTTAGCAGTATATTTTGGATTAGACACAAAGAACTTCCTAATGATTAATGCTATTACACGAATAATAATAATAGTAATGATAATAATAACAACAGCAACTAGTATTTATTCAGCCCTCATTTTGTGCAAATACTGCTCTAAACACTTAATTTTTATTGTCCTAACAATCATATGAGGTAGCTATTATTATCCTTATTTTACAGGTGAAGAACCTGAGGCTTAGAAAGACTCAAGGTTCACAGAGTTAAGAAGTGGTGGAGTCAAAACTTGAACCCAGAACCCAAACACTTAACAACTTCAATACTGTCTCTTTCTACAAACTCATTTTCTCACCAACTAAATATACATATTTTATGTCAGCCTGACTTATTAACTATTTTTTTAATTCCTAAGAATATTTTTTATTAATCCTTCATGCAGAAAAATTGCTAAGAAAATGAATGAAATTGCCATTTTCACATTCACCTAGCAAATAACATCATTTGTATCTTCAGCAAAAATGAAAACGATAATTTATCCAAAAGGTCATGTGAATTCTTAAAAATTAGCAGTGGACAGAAGAGAGGGAAGAAGAAATCACATCACTCAGGTAGGATGTTGAAGGCTATAAAGTGAATCAAGGAATTAGTCTTTTAAAAATTGGATAATAGTTTAACAACATTAACCCACCCACATCGTTCAATACATGATTCACCAAAGGAAGACTCTCCCCTTACCCAAGTAACTTCCTAAAAATGCCCATTGGAATGCACTGCAGGCTCTTTCCTCTGAAGGTCCTTAGGATTTGATTGTGTTCCTGTCGTGTGCTGCACTGCCTGTGGCTTCCCGATAGAGAGGAATCTTCTGTAGGACCCTGCGAAAGGGAGCATATTGTTCCAATTTCTCCCCTCAACCTGCACTTACCCAACCCCAGGCAAGCACATTGTTCTCAGAGGTTGTCTCAGAATTCCTCTGCAGTAAATACAAAAAATTGACAAAGATGGCAACAGCTCTCTCCAGGTTTTTACCTTGACCAGGTGGAAGGAAACACATGGGTTTATATCAGCCAAGTGTGTGGATTAGAAAAGGAACTTGGCCATTGCCTGCATATACTTTGTTATTAAGCCCACATCCTTCCATGATCACAGAAATAAAAAACAGTTTACCTGTTAATGTCTGTTAAAAAGTAGAAAGAGTTATCCAGCTCTGTAACCCAGATCTCTGGTGAAAAGTCTGTCTAAAATGGGGCAAGCTCCAAGACTCAAGGAATGGGGAAATGGGTGCTGAGATCCTCTAAAGCTTATCCCTAAATATGCTATTATTGCTCATACAGTTCCCTCTTGTGGCTAAAGTAGTCACTAGAAAAAAAAACTACTCAGTTTTGTATCATCCTCTCTTACTCTACAGATTTTATAACAACTATGGGCATTTCTAAGTTTGTTCACCTTGAAAGCACTAATAACAATACCCCCAAGCAAAAGGTCCGAAACAAACTTATTCAGACCATATAACTACCATACAATAAATTTTAAAGATGTCAAAGCTCAGTTAATGCAGACATGAAGTTGAGTATATGAAATCAAAGACAGTCAAGGAATTAAAATGTGTGAACACGATAGTTAACACTTTACAATGCTATTAACCTTAACCAAGCAAGAGTTTCCCAAAGCCCATGTTAGTCCCTGAAAACATATTAGACACCACTGGAAGTCCAGTTAATCAGCAAAAGGCCATAGAGTCACAAGTTGGTGAAAGAGTTTGTCACATTGAAACACAGTACGTAACATTATTATATTCAGGCCATGGGTAAGCTATAAATCCTCCAAAATTATGTATGTAATTTTTATCTTTCATTTACTTATGACTGCTTCCTCAATGTTCTATTGAGAACATGTTTGCATGTATACCTGTTTCACTATTCCACTTATTAATGCATGCATTTCCTGGGTTCTCTTCTTATTAAAACTTTAGACAAATATAAATTTAAAAGGAATGGAGCAAAAGAGACTTCTGAAAAAAGGTCCACCAACAAAGCAGTAAAAGAACCATCTACTGGGCTTCCCTGGTGGCACAGTGGTTGAGAGTCCGCCTGCCGCTGCAGGGGACACGGGTTCGTGCCCCGGTCCGGGAAGATCCCACATGCCACGGAGCGGCTGGGCCCGTGAGCCATGGCCGCGGAGCCTGCACGTCTGGAGCCTGTGCTCCGCAAAGGGAGAGGCCACAACAGTGAGAGGCCCGCGTACCGCAAAAAAAAAAAAAAAAAAAAGAACCATCTAGTGTGTCAATATTCAACAATCCTTCAAAACCTTTCTCTCCTGTCGCCCAAAGACACTGTTACCTTCAAGAACAGGGAACCATCTATGAGGCTGCTTCCTAAAGAAGCAATCCCGTGCTCTCCTTCCAGCAATGCGGCACCTCCTCCACCTGGGTTCTCCTTCTTTTGTAGACCCACCTTTCCTTTACCCTTTGTCTTCGTTTTGTTCCCCCAGAAGCCAACAAGAATACATATGCCAATAGTTTATTTGGGTGTTGGTAACAGGAAATGCCAGCAGGGGAAATAAGCAAGGGAGGGAAGACAGCCAATAATGGGAGTGTTTTCAAGCACATTAGCAGTATGGGTAACAAGTGCTTAGTCCCTCTGGGGAATTTTGGGAACCAGTGTAGAACCCATGCCTCTGAGTTATTGCACCTGAGAAGCAAGGGAGCTGGAGATTTATGCACCAACTCTTACCAACCATTAGTTAAGGGCTGCTCCTGGGAGGCATTAAATCTCCGCACACCCAGCCTCCACGCTCACGGTTGGATCTCTAGCCACTAGAGAAAGCCATGGAAAGGTGGGGCAGTTGCTGGCAGGTGGTAAGGCCCCAGGGAGACATGGTGCACCAATAGCCCCTGCTACACTAGTGTCTGAGATTCCAACCTAGTACTACACGGAGACCCATTATCAAAAGTCAGGGCTCACTGAATAGTGAAGAAGGTCAAAAGCTCTGGAGACAGACTGATTGGTTTCAAAATCTGGGTTCTTAACCTCACTAAGCTTCAAAAATCCACGAAGGATTGTTGTGGGGACTAAATAATGTAATTCATGTAAAAGTACCCAGTATTGTGACTGGCACATGGTACATACTCCCCAAAACGCTAGTGATTAATATTATTCTTAACACTGGATCCCCTTAAACCAGACCAGACCTAAAAATGTTCTGCTTGACCAGTTTGCCCAGCAGGAACCCAAAAATTCCAGTCTTGCTATTGGCACAGCATTTATGCTGGTGTCAGTGAACAGAACTGGCAAAACCTCTGTGTTTCAATCCAACTAGTCTTGAAGACCTGGCCAGATGGAGCCCTGAATTCTCATCAGAGTGGGAGAGGGTTATCTGAAGCTGAGTGGGGCTCAATAGATCCCACAAAATAGATCTCCCAAGGAAGGCATAGGTTCCAGGACAGGACATGGTCCAACTCACCCTCTCCACATTATTTTTCTACCCAGCCACTCAGACAGTCTTTAATTTTTTTTTAATGTTTATGAGAAAAAGTAGAGGAGGAAAGAACTAGTACTTATCCTTCTTCCTAACAAGTTCCAACACAAAAATATAACTGCCCTTTCAATAAGCAAGTATTTTTGGAATTCCTTAGTTCAAATGAAATTACATGGTTCACATGCCCAAGGCATATTTTTCCAACTGTTTTTCCTCCCAGTCAGTGAAGACCAGACTTTTGGAAAAACTCAAACTTTCATTAAAGTTCAGCCATGCAGGATATAAAAGCTGGGTGGGTCCTACTTAGATTTTTCTTTGTGGCTAAATATCTCTACCTGATAGCAAGAACAGATTTTAGGAAGAGATACAGAGGGCATGGAGAGTGAGGTCACATAAAGACGAAAACAAAAGGAAACTTTGAGAAGAAAACATATATTTTCCAAAAAACACCAAAATTTTCAATTCTTTAGTGTCTGAAAAATATAGCAAATTTGTTTCAGTACAATGCTGTGTTTTTCTAAATCGCTCATTGATAATAAAGACTGTAATTGAAATTCCAGTTTTGAAAATGTTTAGCCACTAATATTTACAGACGCTTGATAAAAAATATTGCCCTCTTTAATTAAAGGAAACACATATCCTCCAAAGTCGACACTCGAAAGAGAATCTCCACATGGAAAGGAATAGCTGGATCTTATATCTTCTCCTTGGCCTGGGTGGAGGGCACTTTTCCCTCCTTTAACATTGGCCTAAGCCAGGGCAGTAGACTGGTTTGGTTTCAAAAGCATTTTCTAATAAACTTCCTGTACCCTAATCTCTGTCTGAGTCTGCTTCCCTGGGAACCCAATTCATGGCAGGTACCCACAGCCCAGGTGCAAATATCTAGACACCTTAACTCCTCAAGTCTAGACCCAAAGGAGTATAGGAAGAGAAAGTCAAAGCAGCCTCTTATTGCCTGTATGTAGAACTGTCTCATGCTCAGGTGATCGGTGGTTTTAGTGATCGATTACTCCCTTGCAGGAGGAAGTTTGCCCGTCTCTCTCTTTTGAGGTCTCTGAATAATAACCATATCAAAATATAACTTAATAAGTACCATATTTATAAAAATGTGGGTTGTGGGGACATTTTGTTGTAAACTGTCTTAGAAATAGAGTAAAAATAAATTAGCAAAAAAAGAATAGAGAAAGAGACTTAGAAATGAAAGAAGTACTTATATATCTCACTTTGTAAAAAAAAAATACATTCCTGAAAAAATGGACTATGAATCACATTTTGGTGAATTAAATTATGTTTTAAAGTCAGTAGCAGAACTCACCATGTAGAGATTTTTGTGACGAATAGTTTTGCAGAGAAAAAATTGCAAATTTAAATCACCAGCTTCCAATTTGTTATTTTATGAAACTAGATTTTCACTCACTGAAATGATTTAAAGTATTTGTTACTCCAAATCTAAAGCCACAGCAAAACATCGAATGTAAAATTGCATTCAACTCTAATTAACTGCTCTTGATCCAATGTTTTTAGATAGAGAGGGAGAAAAAGTCACTTCAAGTTATATATTGTGATATTGTTCTTAAGATTAGCCAAATTCTTTCCCAGTACTGCAACTTTATTGTATTATTATTGCTCAAAATAAATGCATTGGCGAAGACTTATCATTCTCTCCCTTAAATAATTTTAATTCTAATGCTATTTTTTTTGTTGTTTTTTTTTAAAATTAATTAATTAATTTATTTTTGGCTGCGTTGGGTCTTCACTGCTGCACGCGGGCTTTCTCTAGTTGTGGCGAGCAGGGCACGTGGGATCTTTCCGGACCAGGGATCGAATCCGTGTTTCCTGTGTTGGCAGGCAGATTCTTAACCACTGCACTACCAGGGAAGTCCCTAATGCTATGTTTTGGTAATGGGCTTAAACTTCATTCTGGAAGTCTTTAAGAACAGAGAAATGAAGGTTGGGAACTTACTTATCCTCTTCTGCCAAAGAGTGTTTTTTTTTCCCCCTAGATTAGTAGTTGCAGAGTAACCATGGATAATTTGGTACCAGATTTGGATAGAGGATTGAAAACTTGTCCTTACCTCAAAGTCAGCAATTCACATTTAAATAAAATGCACATTTGGATGCAGTGCTCAAATTTAGATAAGATTACGTTAAAGAGATTCAGGAGGAAATAAGTCCTAAGATGACGTGTATTTACAGTGGAATGAGGAACTTCCTTTGGAGACTAATAAGTATCAATAGATCTGTTATTGCAAAGCTACCTAAACCTGCTTATATGGTATCATGAGAGGCAACAGGCACAAGTACACGCGTCAGGAATGTCTTTTGGAGAGGAGGAATAGCATGTACTCAGATCCAAAATATACTGACATGAGCTCTCTTGAGAAGAGTTTCAGATGCATAAGGATATTTCTTAAAAATAGGCTTCTAGGTTAGGAGTCACTTCATTTCTCTGGGCCTCTTAGACTTATGTGAAAAGACAAGAGACATTTTGTGCCCAGTACAGAAGTGGCAGTGAAGGGATGACCCTAGTTCCTTGCACTGAGGATGTCCCTGCAGACCTATAGCTCACCCAACTCCTTTCAAATTGTCTGCTCAGCTTTTCTAACTCTTGGGTAAGGTGTGTGTTTAACCCCACGGTGAATGGCACCAGGGATTTGGGAGTGGGGAGAGACTAGTGCAGATTCCAGTCCATCCTTGTGGGTTCCAGTGTGTCCTTGCTTCCCCCACTTCACATCCTGACTTCCTGTCCTGCGCACTTTAGCTCTAGCATCAGACACAGGAACAGCAGCCTCACATAGATGGTACAACCAGCTTCCGTAATTGCATACAGTTAACTCCCTATAATAAATCCTTTATTGTGTTCATTTCTCACAGAGGTTCTGCTTCTCTGAACAAATCCTGACTGATACATTTGGGTTGAAAAAAATTTTTTTTTTTTACTATTATAAAAATGCCACTATGAACATTCATGTTTGTGTTTTCTGGTATACTTGTGCAAGAATTCCTCTATAATAGATACCTAAGAGTACATATTTCTGGATTGTAGGGTATTCAAATATTCAACCTATAAGCTAGTACTGAATTTTATTCTTGAGTAGTTGTGCCAGTTTATACTCACACCGGCATTGTTCAAGAGCTCCTTTTGATCCAAGTCTTTGCAATTACTTAGTAGAGTTATACTTCTTAATTTTAACCCACCTGTAGAGTATAATATGGTTTCTTATTGAAATCTTAATTAACATTAAGATTAATGTTTAATCTTAATATGATTACTAATGAAGGTGGAGAATCTTTGTATATTTCTATTCTCCACATTTTCTCTTCTGTAAAACAACTATTCATGTCTTTTACTCATTTTTCTTTTTTTTCTTTTAACATCTTTATTGGAGTATAATCGCTTTACAGTGGTGTGTTAGTTTCTGCTTTATAACAAAGTGAATCAGCGATATGTATACATATGTCCCCATATCTCCTCCCCCTTGCATCTCCCTCCCACCCTCCCTATCCCACCCATCTAGGTGGTCACAAAGTACTGAGCTGATCTCCCTGTGCTATGTGGCTGCTTCCCACTAGCTATCTATTTTACATTTGGTAGTGTATAGAAGTCCATGCCACTCTCTCACTAAGTCCTAGCTTACCCTTCACACACACACACCCCACCCCGTGTCCTCAAGTCTGTTCTCTATGTCTGCGTCTTTGGTTCTTCAGAAACTTTTTTTTTTTTTTAGATTCCATATATATGTGTTAGCATATGGTGTTTATCTTTTTTTTTTTTACTCATTTTTGTATGGCACTGTTTGATGTTTAATTATTGATATACAGAAAGAGTTCTTTATACATTCTGGAAACAAATCCTTTAGGGTAATTATGCTGTGGTGTGCTGGAGCTGGCTTATACAGTCTCACAAGAGTGATTTTGTGCTTCTCTTCCAAACTGTGTGTAATGACACCATGTTGATAGCTTGAAATAAGCCATGGTGGGATTATTTCCTCCATGGTAATCATCAAACCCTACAAATCATGGCTTTTTCCCTTGGAAAGCTAGTTTTAAAACATTTACAAGCACAGCACTAGTTATATATGTTGCAAATATCTACTCTTGGTTTGTGGCTTGTCTGCAAATTCTTTTGTGAGGTCTTTTGAAGAACAGAAATCCCTAATTTTAGTAGAGTCAAGTTTGTCAATCTTTTCAGTTTTCAGTTTTGGATAAGATTTTGTGTGTGTTTTGTTTAAGAAATTCTTCTCTACCCCAAAGATATAAAGATACTATTCTATATTTTCCTCTTAGATGTTTAAAAATATCAGCTTTCCCATCCTAGTCTTTAAAACACCTAGAATTGATTTCCAATATACCTGTGGGGTAGGAATCTGATTTTGCTTCTTTCCCTGTATTTCCCCAGCACCACTTATTGACTAATTCTCCCTTTCCACGGTACGTACAATACCACTTCTCTTACATATTATGTCCACAAATATGTGGATCTGTTTCTGGAATCTCCACTATTCCATTAATCCAATTGTCTGTTGCAGCATCAGTCAGTACCACACTCTTTTCATTCTTATAACTTTATAATTAAAATCTAGAAACCTGGTAGGGCAAGTCCTCCTACCTAATTGTCCTCCTACCTAATTATCCTCCAAAAGAGTCTTAGTTACATATTGAAATTTGTTTATCTGTCCAAATTTTAGAATCAGCTTATCAGTTTTTTTTTTTGGTCGGGGGGGAGGAATCCCATTGGGATTTGGAATTAGATTATATTGAATCTATAGATCAAATTGGGAGAACTGGCAAATTTACAATAGAGTCTTCCTATTGAACATCTTCCACCATGTATTCTGTGATAGGTCCTCCCTGATGTTCATCAAATAGAGTTTTGGAATTTATTCCATATAGACCTTATACAACTTTCATTAGGTAGCTTATATATTTTTTATTGTTATGGTAAACTGCATTGTTTTTCAAAATTGTATTTTCTAACACTTTGTTGCCAGTGCTTACAAATATATTTGATTTTGTGTATTGGTCTTCTATTCAGCCATGTTGCTGAGCTCTGCTATTATTACTAATCATTTGCCTGTAGATTCATTGGAATGTAGACGACTATATGTTTATGAAAAAAGACCATTCCAATACTTCTACCAGGTACTGCTTCTCCTGTCTTTGTGGTTTGTTATTTCTTTTTCTTGTCTTACTGCATTTGTTAGGAAATCCAGTATAATGCTGAATAGAAGTAAATGGACTTCTTTATCTTGTTCCTGAATTTTTAGGGTCTGCTTCTCAGTTTTTCATCATTAGGAATATTGTTTGCTGCATATTTTGGATGATCATATGTTCTTTCCCCTTTAATCTGTTAATGTAGTGAATTATATTTGTTTATTTTCTAATGTTTAACTACCCTTGCATTTCTGGATAAACCCAAATTGTTTACGACATTTTATCTTTTTAAAATGAACTCTTGGGTTTTTAAAAATTAGCATTTTATTTGGGGTGATATGCTGGACAAAGGGATGATTCATGTTCCAGGTGGGATGGGAGGGTGCTACAAGGTTTCATCACACTATTCAGAAGGGTGCATAATTTAAAACTTATCAATTGTTTATTTCTGGATTTTTCCATTTAATATTTTCAGACTGTGGTTGACTACAGGTAATTGAAAGCATGGAAAGCGAAACCATGGATAAGAGGGTACTACTGTATCAGACTTTTTAAAAATTTTTAAATAATTAAAAAAAATTTTTTTTTGGCCACACAGCACAGCATGTGGGATCTTAGTTCCCCCACCAGGGATCAAACCCGCACACCTCTGTCCCCTTCCCACCGCCCCCCCCCCCCAGATTGGAAGCGTGGAGTCTTAATCACTGGACCACCAGGGAAGTCCTGTATTAGACTTTTTGATTATTGTCAATTTGATAAGAGAAAAGAATACTCTATAAATGTGTTAGTTTTCTATTAAGGAAAAAAAGTATCATAGAAGTTATTTAAAAAATCTTCAGGGATTCAAAAGAGGAAGAAACATCTGTTTGGGAATGAGAGGCAGGGGAATTCTTGTAGGAGGTAGCCCTTAAGCAGGGTCAGGAATAATAGGTAAAACTATGGCAGTCGAGATGCAGGCGGCGGGAGCAGGGGGGCAGGAGCAAAATATTCAAGGCCTGAGCAGTGTAGAGGATGTAGCATGAGCAAGGCATGGAGAGTGGAAAATTGTCTTACAAGTGACGTAATTTGTCTAAAGTGAAAGGAGCACATTCTGAGTAGTGAGGGAAATACACCTCACAGGCAGTATTGAATCATTAAATCAGGGACTCCCAGCCCTGGCGGCCCATGACACACACTGGTGATCTTGAAAAAAAAAAGAATTAATGCCTGAGTGCCACCTCAGGACAATTAAATTGGAATCTCCAGTAGGAGCTTCCTAAAACTCCCCAAAGGATATTTTCTATAGCCAGGGTTGAGAATTGCTGCGTTAAGGACATATGAACAGAGGAGTGATAAGCTCAAAAGTGGGCTATGGAAGATTTACTATCTTAGATCACATGCTGTTTACCTCTAAGTGTATTTAATAGTTTGAAATATGGGGGGGAAAATCTTAACTATTTAGTTCAAAATTGAATTTAAGTCAAGGTTCACTATCTCTTTAAAAGAAAAAACAACAAATGTTCTGTGTCTCAAAATAATTATTTTCTACTTTTAGGGGACAAGATCATTCGCCACGTGGGTATAATTCCCAATGAAAACTGCTTACACACACCAGTGATTTGGAGCAGAGAGCATGTCTGCCCCGGAATTCCTCCTGAATGAGTCTGTGCTCTGAACTCAGTGAAGCATTGCTTTGACGCTAGGTGGAGCCATGGATTGTGATTAGATGAAAAAGTCACACGTCAAAGAAATAGGTAGAATTTGGAGAGGGGGAGAGACTTTGCAACCATTTGCTCTAGTCCCTCATATTACGTTTAATTTTTAATTTATTTTTTGTGTGTGCAAAATTTATTACTTTTCAAATAAATTATAGATTCACATAGTTCTAAATGTACAAGATAAAGGCTATGCATGCAGTTTCTGTGGTGGATAGTCTCTGCTCTCCAGATCCACTGCCACCTGCCTTGGGCCCCAAGAGGCTCTTCTCTAAGGGTACACTTACAGTGTCCTCTGCCCTCAGGCTTCTGGTAGGGTTTTCCCTGGGGCAGTACTGGCAAGAGATCAGAGGGCAGGAGAAGAATGGGGTCAGGGTCTTTATTTAAACCCCAGCTCCTTCCCTGCTGGGCTGTGGGTTCATCTGGGGAAGGCTGTGTCTGCTGTCCAGTGGCTCCTTCTACACCTACAGTTCTCTCTCTGGGTTCAGGAAACCACTTATTCCCCTTGTCCCATAGGGCCCAGGCATGGTAATGCGGGCCCAGACTCCGCTCTGTAGCCCAACGGTGGACACATCACAATCCTTTGCTGGGTGCTTACCCCTGTCCACACTGTTGCAAATCATCCTTTCAATAAACTCCCTTTAATTACGCTTTTGAGTGTGCCGTGTACTCCTGCTGGTACCCTAACTGGTACAGGCTTCCTCCTCACATCTCTGTTCCCCATCTGCCCAGTTCTCCTGAAGCAACCAGTTCTATAGGGTTCCTGTATGTATGCACATACAAGCTTAAAAGAATGTATATATATTCCTATCATTCTTATTTACTCAAATTGTAGCATACTCTATACCCAGTTCTATAACAATATATCCTAGAAATCACTCTAAACAGCATATAGAGCTCTACCTCACTCTTTTATGGCTGCATTATATTCCATTTTATAGGCGTACAATCCTTTTTATAGCCAGTCTCCTCTCAATAGACATTTAGGTTGTTTACAGTTATCTGCTATTACAAATGCTGCTATAAGGAATAACATTTTACATGGGTCATTTCTCCTTATTTTGTCCATGAGGAAAATGAAACTGAAAGAGATTAAGTACATTGTCTAAGGTTAATTCCTGGCAGAGCCCGTGTCATCATGGTCATCAGTTTATAGGGTGAAACTGCAGTGACCTGCACAATGGGCTCTGAATCTTGCTAGGGTCCCCCCCACAAAATTTACTGCACATTTCCACTCTTTGAAATTTCCACCCTTATACAAGAATGGACTCCAGAGCCACAGCACCAGGGTATGTTTCCTGCTTCCTTACTAGTAGGCTGTGCGACCTTGGACAAGTCACTTAGCCTCTCGGTGTCTCAGTTTCTCATCTCTAAAATGATTCCTACCTCATGGTGTTGCTGAGAGCATGAAGTGCTTGGTATAGTGCCTGGCATATACTAAGAGCCACATAAGCACTGGCTCTTACTAGTGGTGTTATTATCATTCTTTTGGTTTGAGGCAATGCTCCCAGTACAAGGTGAGAGGGATAACTCATTGTGTCTCATCAATAGTTTATCTTCTAAACTGAGATTATCTGAGATTATCAGATCACTTCTTAAAAGCAGACATAGATGAAGAAAGATAGGTAAAGAATAGGGAACTTGGGGCCTGAAATGGGTCTTAAAAGAGAAGGGACTTTCTAAAGATAACTTTGCCCACCTCACAAGTTGATTTTGGTTTTCCTGTTCACAGGTACTTAAAGCAGTGAGACCCACACAGGTTTATCTGCCTACTGGACATCCTCCCCAAACACCTTACAGTTTCCAAACTAGACTCACTGTTCACAAGCCCTCCACCAACCTCCAATCTTACCAACAAAACCAACCCAGTCTTCCACAGTCTCACAGCACATTTAGGTGAGTCAATTTAAAAAATCTCAGAATCATCTATGACTGCTGTATTTCACATATTTCATGGCAAATTTGTTATCAAACCCTGTAAATTATTTCTTCTTAATAGTTTTCAACTTCATTCCCACCCCTTCCTCTCTATGTTCTCTGAGACTACCTTAAATCAGGCTCTTGTTATTTCAGTGGGCCGCTGTAATCAGCCTTCTCCCTCTCTCCTTCCCTTCTCTCCCTCCCTTCCCTGGTCCCTGCCTTTCTTCCCTCTGAAAATATGTATTGAATGACCATTATTTACCAGGCCTTGAGCTGGCAGAGGGGATGCATAAGTGAACAAGACAGAAGGATCCTAAATCTCTCTCCAACTTTAACCTAATCCTAATCCTTAATTCATGAAATTTATAGTCTGGAGAGAGAGTCAGACATTAAACATACACAAATAATTTGTTCACGATGACAGGGATCTTGCTTTCCATTCTAGGAGGTCAGGGCTTCCGAGTCTCAGGGATGCATTATAACCCTTGCTTTAGAAAGCCTCTGGGATGGTAAGAACTGGAGTTTTGCAGGAGGAGGGGAAAGGAAGTGGCTTGACCCTTAGGAGAAGGGAGAATGCATGAGACTGGCATGGATAAGGAACTGCGAGGAAGAGATTTGCAGTAGGCTCTATAAAGAGCTGGGGATCTGATTGCAATTTTGCACATTACTCCACAGAGGATGAGACCTCTGGTGGGGGAAGCTTGGATGGATGCCTGTGGTAGCCTGCCCTGAGCACTTTGGCCCCAAGAGCAGTGGCAAGAATCCCTTACAGCAGACCTGTGATCAAAATAGAGAAACACTGTGGGAGCATCTCTGTATCCTGCCAAGGGCAAAAGACCCAACAGATGCTAAAGGACCAGCCAGCAATGGATAGTGAGAGGCACAGTAGCTAAGAGACCAAAGACCAGACACTTCCCCATCTTCACGCCAATATGTAAGCCCTAGGGCCTAGAATGACCCATTTTGGGGATTGGGGGTAGTAATTGCAATTTCCTCTGTGTAAGGCAATAAAATTCTGACTTTGTGTCATGAGCCTTATGCTATGAGCCATTTCTAGAAGGCCAGAGAGGCTGATTAATTTCTATTCTTTTCTTTTTTTTTTAAAAGAAAATAATCCAAAAAGGTAACATATTTTTAAATCACAAATTAGTTGTGTTATCATGAGTACGCCAGGAGTCCCCTATGGGTCTCAGTTCCCTTATCTGTAAAATGTGGGGAATGATGTTGAACTTTAGTTCTACCCTCCCAAGGTTTTATGTTGTCTCATCTAAAGAATGGAATTGTTAATACGATAACTTGAGGGTTTCTTTCTTGGCTTTAATCATGTTGGTTGCACTCCCAGCTGAGAAAATGAAAGCTGATGAGGTTTATCTGCGTCACCAACTAGCAACGTTTTTATAATTCCTGCTCATTTCCCTTAAACTCTTCCTGTAGATGAAACCTGCAGTTAGCAGTAAAGCTGAGGTGAGAAGTTGCTGCCTTTTTTTGGGAGCAGATGACCTGTCTTTATTTGAGGCAGGTCATGTGAAACTGATACCCAGGAGACCTTCTCACCTGTAGCTGGCAGCAGCAGATGGAAGGGGAAGGAAATGCCTCAATTTAAGAGACTTTTCATGCTAAATGAACAAGAAAACTCATCTTCCTCTCCTCCAGTAGCACAGACAGAGTTAGTCTCCATTAAGCCTCTTCAGATTGGGAGTGAACAGGCTTCACGGGCAAATAGCCAGCTCCTCCCGTGGACCTTGGGAAAGGGGGTTGTTAGAGAATGCAGCTTTATTGAACTTGGCGTTCCGTTACTCAAGTGGGTATAATGTTGGAGGAGGGTGGCTAGAAGGAGTCAATGTAATTTTTCAACTGGGGGGAGTAGACTGCTAGTTGAGACAATCAAGTATAGGGATTAGAGGTGTGGACTCTGAGACAGACGGCCAGGTTCCCATCACAGCTTTGCCACCTAACAGCTCTTTGACTCTGGGCAAATCGCTTTCTGTTCCTCATATGTAAAATGGGAATAATAATAGTATCTAGCTCAAAGGATGTATGTGAGGATTTTATTATGAAGCTTAAATGAGTTAGTAGTAGTTGTAAAACACAAAGAATATTTCCTGACACACGGTAAGATCTTTGTGACTGTTATTGTTGCAGTTATTTTATATGCCAAGCCACACATAATGACCCAAACGCTTTTGGTGCTTAAAACAAAGTTTGAAGCTTACAGCTTCAGGACTCAGCTTGAAAGCAATTCCATATCATTGAGTAAGAAATTTAGCAGCCTACTATGTGGTATCCAAAGGAGTCAGATCACTTCAGATTTCTTCTGAGAACTGGGTAAAGGAGCTAAGAAAAAAGAGCTATATAAGAAGTAAAAATATACACTACCACATGTGAAATAGCTAGTGGGAACCTGTGATATAGCACAGGAATCTCAGCTCGGTGCTCTGTGATAGCCTGGATGGGTGGGATCGGGGGGGTGGGAGGGAGGTCCAAGAGGAGGGGATATATGTATACATATAGCTGATTCACTTCGTTGTACAGCAGAAACTAACACAACATTGTAAAGCAATTATACTCTAGTTAAAGAAAAAGAAGTAAAAAATGTTATGGACACAGAAGAAATGTCTTGTAATATCTTAAGTGACATTCTAAGTAATAAAGTTTCCAGAGTTAATCTTTTTCAGAAGGATACATCTGAATTGCTTGATAAATAACATTCTGGGACTTCTCTAACTTTCCTGAATGTTTTCTTTTTGTGTGCCAGCCAGTATCTGAGAAGGTGCTTTTAGCTTTTCTCCGAGATGCAGAAACAGCAAACAAGGATGTCAAAACCTTTCCTGTTTGGTTTTAAAAAAAAAAAAAGCCATGTGACAGATCAGGAAATCTGCACTCGCATCCATTGAAAGAAGTGATCAATATTCACATATTTTCTTAATTTTTGAATTTGACATTAAGATTTCCAGATTATTTTACTTGCACAATTCCACTGATTCTCAGAGTGTAGGAACATAGCCTGCATTTGCTTCATTAAGTGAACGTATGAACACAGTTTTCATGTGTTGATTTTCTCTATGGCTTGAAAAGCTACAGTAAGCTTTTGGTAAGGTTGTGCTAGTTGGTGGCAATTGGAGGGATGCTTTTTTGGGGGCGGGGGTGACTTCTCTTATGCTTTAAAATTTTTTCTAAAATGAGAATGCATTTTTTAAGAATTAAAAGCCTTTTAAAAATGAGTATTTGCTATTTGGCCTATTTTCTTATGAAAAAAAATAAATTAACTAGCTTCCCTTTCTTCTAGAACTGACCCAGGGAATAAGGGCATGAAGTCAGCACTTTTTATTGCTCTAAAAAGAGGAATCTTTGCAATTACCCAATTCTTGACTCCAGCATAGTCCATGGGTCCTGGGCAGTTATCAGTGGTAAGTCTCATGATGGTGATGTGTCAGAAAGACCTCATCTCTATTCTTTTTGGTAATGACTCCTTATCACCCTGATCACAAATGCTGGTCCCTTAGATGAAAAGATAAGGCCCCCAATGCTCTCAAATGCCTCCCAATTGTTTGCTGGAGATCTGGGATTAAATTTTGTTAAGAGGTAAATGGAAGTCTGGTGATCTTAGCCTACTTTGTGTGTGTGTGTGTGTGTGTGTGTGTGTTTAAATGAGGTTTTGTTTTGAATAACATTTTATCCTGAAGTCATGTGGTAGCATACAGTATTCAAGATTCTCAGTTCCCCTTACTGCAGAACCACAGCTGTAACTTCGGAAATTGGCCTTAATGAGAATAAGATGATGTAAGAAGGCAAAGCCCAGGTTGGGTTTTTGCAGCGTATCAGGACGTTTCTCAGAGGAATCTCCTTCTCAGTGCTGAGGTGAAATTCTGGCTATTTCGGCTGAGGATGATTAGCACTTTGTGCTTGCTTAGTTTATCGTCAGTGACAGCTGTAAACTCCCTGCAAATTCAGCACCTACTTCATTTCACGGAGTATCACACACTCTCAGGAAGATAAAAGGTGTCTAAGCGTTGGTCCCAACTTCTGGGAGCTTACAGTCTTGTCAGAGAGACTCTCTTGGGAAACACCTGAGGAACTCATGCAAAGAAGATCAAACGAACCCATTTTAAAGATTTGTATCAAGACGCTTATTCATCTGGGCTGTGCCTTTCTCAACAAAGCCCAGGCCCTTAGCAGTTGTGGGATCCTCATTTTCACAATCCAACACATTCTCTGTTGTGTTTCTGACTTCATCCCTTCTATGTGAGTACATGGTTTTGTCATCACCTCTTCTTGTTCTCAGGACCTTTTTGCTGATTTTAGTAGCCTCTAAATCTTATGACCAAATAATATCCTCAGAATCTCCCTCGTCCTCCCCTAGATCTGAAAAGACATGACAATTTAGTATTGATTCTGGGCAGCCTATGTCTTTGCTGGTACTGATGAGTCTTCTAAAGGTGCTGACTGTAGCCTTTACATCTTTTCACTAATACCTATTATAATCCTTTTAGTAAAATGGGGTTTTGGAGGGGCTTCCCTGGTGGCGCAGTGGTTGAGAGTCCGCCTGCCGATGCAGGGGACATGGGTTTGTGCCCCGGTCCGGGAGGATCCCACATGCTGCGGAGCGGCTGGGCCCGTGAGCCATGGCCGCTGAGCCTGCACTTCCGGAGCCTGCGCGTCCGGAGCCTGTGCTCCGCAACGGGAGAGGCCACAAGAGTGAGAGGCCCGTGTACCGCAAAAAAAAAAAAAAAAAAAAAAATGGGGTTTTGGAGACCTTGCCTTTTTAGCAGCACATTAGCAAATCCCAGACTTCTTGCTTACAATTCAGTTAATTTACCTTTAGAATTGAATGAAATTATTGTCTGTGCATTGCTTTCAGTAGCTCATTTCTTTTTCTCATCATTTATCCATTCAACAAACATTTCATTGAACACTGAATAGTGACAGGCACTATGCTAGCAGATAAAAACATAAAGATGAATGAGACTTGATTCCTTCCTCAAGGACCCCACATCTGGTAGAAAAGACAGAAAATCAGCCCATATGGTGCCACGTGTGAAATAGAAGAGGTCATCCCTCCCTCTTGGTGGAGGCAGCTCTGCACCAGGGCTCCACCAATGGGCAAGTGGAGAACAGGATGGATTTCAAGCCCCTCTTGCCGCCTTGACCAGGGGCCCTTGTCCCTGGACTCAACCTGAGCAACCCTATGCAACAGCCCTGGACGTGGAGACAGCATGTTATAGTACAGTGTGATGAGCACAGAGGAGAGAGGGCATGGCCATCTGGTAGGATGGGGAGGCGGGAGAATTTTCATAGAAGAGCTTACATGTGAGCTGAGACACGGAGAAGCTCATCCAGTGAAGGGGGGTGAAGGGCAGAGGGAAGATGTACAAAGCCACGCAGCTTTGAAGAGCATGGCGCGCCTGAGGCTCTGCAAGTCGTTGATGAGGGCACAGTGCCGAGTGGGGTGATGAGTGTGGGAGAGATTTGGCAAGAACTGAAGCCGGATGACACTGTAGTAATTGTCTAGGTCCTTGTTACTCAAAGTTCTAGACTCCTCTGCAGGGCAGCTTTGGCATTACCAGGCAACTTTTAGAAGTGCAGAATCTTGGGCCCCACCAAGACCTACTGAATCTGAACCTGCATGGTAATAAGCTTAATATTTAATAAGGTGGTTCATGTGCACATTAAAGTCTGAATAACAGTGGTTTAGGTGAGAGCTGATGAGAACTAAGGGTTTGCTTCGAAGGCATATTCTCTAGATATTAACAAACATGGTGTTTTCCTTATGTTTTCACAAATCTACCATCAGTAGATCTACCTTCAGGGTGTCTCAGTGACAGTACCTATAATTCAGAGTTAAGGAAAACAGAGGCCCAAGGAAGTTAACCTCATAACCACCAGCAAATTAAAACAGAAGGAAGGGAAGGCAGATCCTTCCCTTTCCTCTCTTATTCCTTACTATCCAGGTGTGCTTATCTTAAGCCTCTGCTTGGGAGGTGTGGAACTCATGGTCTAGCAGTCACTAAGGTTGGAAAGGTGAAATGATGGAGAAGCCTTCAGCCTGGAGGTGGTGCCTGAGCATCATCCTGGAGCAACTGGGAAAAACAAAAACAACTGTAAAAAAGAGCCCAGGAAGAAAGGCAGGTGAAAGTCATCTATGAAGCACTGCTTTACCTCTTCTCTTCTGCTTCTTTCCTTTCGCCTATTTATTTATTCAACCATTCAATTACTTAGTGTATACATTGAGCACCTATTGTTTGTCAGGCATTGATAACTGCATTTTCCTGGTAACTGCAGGGCTTTCTACACACTTTCAGATCTCTTGAAAGATCCCAAGAGACCCCTTCCCCAATCCTCTTAAAGCCACTCTTCCCTGTGCTAGATCTTCTTCCTCTCCAGCCCCAGGTGGTTCATCAGGACAGTAGGAACAGTTGAAGCTGGAAGGCTCTGGGGTTTCTGTTCTCTGCTCAACCCTCTGCCTGTGGCTTTCCTGGTTCTTTTTCTCCAAGAGGAACCCTAAGGGGGGAAAAAATCCAGGTTCAAGTGGGGCTTCAGCATCTGTGGAAGACCATTATTGGACTTGACTGAGTGAGGGACTGGCTCTGGTTTTGGTAAGCCACTGAGGTCAGAGCTGGGGTATATCCCTATGAGCCATTGACTGATTTCCCCTCAAAAGAAGGGTAGGTTGAAGAGTTTGAGGTGCACAGAAGGGACCTTTGGGGTAGGGGAAGCAAAAGAGAAATAACACTTCTTCCCCAAACTCTTTCTGGGAATTCATCATAGAAACCCCATAAGGTAATAGTGTCATCATTCTGTGATAGAAAACCATGTTCCCACAAAACAGGGATGACAAAGGAAAGGTAAAGGGGGTGGTATGGTGGTGTCTGGTTTGGTTTTTACAACAGATTCCACAATAAGACTGTAAGACCAGTTTAGATGCTTTCCGTGAGTAAGTGGCTTTGCTTATGTGTTTTCTCTATGTGTGGGTGCAGGTTCAGAAGAGGAGAAAAACAGGGGAAGAAACATGCAAACATCGAGATTCTACCCTTGTGCTGCCAGAGGCAACTTTAATCTCTGAGATGATAAAGATAACAGTCTTACTCAGAGTTATACAGCAATCACCGGCAAGAAAATATAATCTAGACCTCCTAATGCCTCTCATTTCCTTCAGAAAGTCTACAGGAACTTAAGACTGCTTTAAGCAGCCCCATGGGTTGCTTGAGTTAAAAAAAAAGGCAAAAAGAGAAAGAAGAAAGAAGTAATTTGCAATTATTTGATACACGGAGACCGTGTTGAGGTTCAAATGGTTAGGTTTTTCTTAGAAGTAACCCATGGTAAGGCTGTTGTAGCTGAAAGTGAAAGTATCAGTGCTGTCAAAGTGTGATCCGTGCATCTGTGCCCACCCACCAACTGTTACTGGTCTGTGAAGGCTTGTGTGGTCAGTGCTTTATAAGAGGGCTATGAATGATCAAACTGTAGACCACAGATGTGCCTTTATATGTCAACATGATTTTGCATGAATGAGGGATATTTTTTTAAGCTTAAATTTTGGGGCCAGATGTATAAAACAACTTGTGTTTTAAACAACAGATTTGTATTAACGTTCTAGGCAACTGTTTGATTCCCCAGGACAGATAGATATGGCCTCTTTACTCCTATCACCCAAGAAAACTTAGTCGACTTTGTCATGATCTGTCTGAAACTGCCTTTCACCACTTCTTTTTCCTCTGTGACAGTTTTCTAAGTGGAGAGGAAGAGTCTGAACCTGGCCCTTCTGCATCTCAGGTTTCAGTTACAACTGGAGGTCAATGTCCACTGATGGGCAATTACTTACATTTGCTTGGAAGCAGAAAGCATTTCTCCCAATGCATTTTTCTTTTTAATTATGTTTCGTCCCCAAATACATTTTCCTTTGTGGTTGGTGTAAAGAACTTTGTAGTTACATAAACCTGTACTTGGACCCCAGAACTCTTACCTACTTGTTGGTTGTGTTACTTTGGACATAGGACTCTCAGCTTCCGTTTCTCATCAGAAAAAGGGGATAATCTTACCTATCTTGCCAAATTGTTGTAAGGGTTAAATGACACAGTTTATGCAGAACAGCACATGCAGTGTTTAGCATAGCAGATTTCCATAAGTGTTAATTGCTTCTTTGCTTTCACTTGGGCAACAGGGCCCAAGAGGGAGCTTGGGAGAAGCACGGATGGTAGGTAAGAAAGAATAAGAGAGGAATAAAAGGAAATAGCTTTGGATGAGCAATCTCTAGTCCACATGCTCAGGACATTTGTACCCCAGCATGTGAAGTAACTTGCATGTTTCATGTTATGTGAGTTAGTGGAGAGTGAGTTGCTCTGGCTTGATGTTCTTGGAAACTGTGCCCAGTGGCTTGCTGTCATGGGAATGTGTCCAGTTGCTTTGTGAGGATCATTCAAGCTGCCCACAAGGACCAATGTATAACAGTGGTGTCCTGCCTTCAAAGAATCACACCTCTCATTAATGTCCAAATACCTGAGCTTCACCTCTCACGTGACTGCAAGAAAGCCAGTCCCTGACTTCTCCTCCCCCAACACTTCTGGGAATTCCCAAAGAATGCTTATTTCAGTCAACCACCTGGAACCCCAAGCATAGCCCATCTCATAATCCTCCACAACAGAGAACAGACTGCAACATTTAATATAACTTTACTGAAGGAGAAAGAAAAAGACAATGCATAAAAAGAAATATCAGACTGGGCTCTCCACAACATCTCCTCCCCTCATCTCAAAGGAAGGGTATCTCTCCCTCAGTGCCTTTCCTGCTGCCATGTGGGAGGGATCAAGTTTCCTACAGACAAGAGTCCATTAACCATGACTCCTCTTCCCAGACCCCAAGGAAATGCAGGTTCAGGGCTGCAATTCTACTCACAGTAAAGGCAACCTTTTTGCATAATCAGTGCCTTTTATGTACAGTACCTTTTGTAATATATGTAGCAAGTGCTCAATAAATATTTGTTGAGTGAATAAAGGAATGAATGGTCTCAACCTTCCTGTTCCAGATCAGGAACTGGTTTTACATTTATGTGATTAAAAAAATTATTAATCTTTTTACCCTGAAATAATCAATCTCAAATGCAAATTTAAAATCTTCCTTCTAGAACAACTAAAAAAAAAATCTGCTAGCTTTGAAATAGCATCTTCTCCCCATTTCTGCACCCATCTTTCTCTTTATAGCAATTAACATTTAATGAAATATTTACCCTGAAGTCTAAGCTGCTATACCTCATTACAGAGGGCATTTACTGTTAAGAGTGTATTTCCTGCAAATCCCAGGATTTTCATTTCTGCATGATGGCTGGCTGAGCAGACTCTGTTATCTCCCAATACAGCTTTTAAGACAAATTACTTATACTAGTAGCTAATCATTCATTAAGCACTGGCTCTATGGCTATATACTAACTGTGATAGGAACTTCAGTGTATTTTTTTTTTAATGTTTATTTATTTATTTATTTGGCTGCACCGGGTCTTAGTTGCGGCATGCGGGATCTTCGTTGCGGCATGCGGGGTCTTTAGTTGTGGCATGAGAACTCTTAGTTGCAGCATGTGGGATCTAGTTCCCTGACCAGGGATCGAACCTGGGTCCCCTGCATTGGGAGTGCAGAGTCTTAGCCACTGGACCACCAGGGAAGTCCCTAGTTTATTATCTTGAATCCCTTCAATAATGCTGCCAGTTAAGATTCATTATTTTATATATGAGGAAACTAAGGCTGAGAGAGAGTGAACTGCCTCTGATGATGTAGCTGGTTAGTGGCAGAGCTGCCTTCAACTCAGGCCTCTACTTGTGAGCCTCAAGGCTGGTTGTAAATATAGACATGTAGACTCAACTAGGTAACTTTATGAAATTACATCCCATTTCCCACTTCTCTACAGTATTCTGCCATGTACCCCTAATGGTTGTGAATGTCTGCACAAGTCAGCTGCTGTTACTAATGGAGAGTGTTGAATTATCCTTCAGTGTTTTGAGATTAAAAGTCTGAGAACCACCACAGCACGCTATTTCTCTCATCTGCCTTCTTCTGTCTCAGGCTCCAAAAGAAAGTTTCTGAGAATTCTAGCTCTTCGCCCTTACCAGTATTGCCCAGGGTGACTCCTACTTAATTCTGTAAATGACCTCCAGAAAACATAAAACCTTGCAGCAAAAATTCATGGCCCCAACACTTGGCTGAGAGGTTGTGTTTGACTTCCTTCCAGTCCTTATAGAATTACTTTTCCCTCCCTTGGTTTGGTGCCCCCCATTGGCCAAACCAGCAGGTTCTGGCCACTGCCCTTAGTGACTAAAGGGGTTGGCATCATCACCAGGGTAAAGGCCCTTCATGGGCTGCTCCACCCACACATATCCACGCTGCTTTCCCCATTTTAATCATCTTGTGACATCTTTTCTTTTTGCATACGTTATCACCTGTGTAAAAGGTTCGAAAGGGGGTTTCTGTGACCTGCAAGCCCCTTGAGGACAGGGATGATGTTCTACTACCTCTGTATCCCTAGTGCCTAGTACAGTGCTTACACTAAATCAGTGGTAAAATAAATGAAAGGCCCATGTGACAACTGCAACTCTGGACAGGCTCCTCAACTTGGTACCTAGCTAAGTGTCCAGCACCCAGGGACACTGAGTTTGGTTTCACAGACAGAGAGACACAGATAGATGGCTAGTTAGACAGATGGGTAGATAGATAGATAGGCTGAGAGATAGGTAGATCAAATGAAATACCATATGCAAAAGCAAGTTGTAAATGTTCTTGTTATACCATTTGCCCTCATTCAAGGCTGATTTTCAGCAGATACTCACAGGTATGGTTGCATGATTGTAGTGGATAGAACTGAATAGAAAATAGCCACTGCCTCAAGCACCCTGAGTGCCCCAGCACCACCCTGGCCATGTCCCAGGACTCCTTGCTCCTCCAGGACCCCCCTGATATTCCCACAATCTAACAACTACAGAAGTAACTCCTGGCTCAGCAAGGAGCTTCCAGGATGTTTTCCAGCATTTGGACCAGTATCCATTCTGATCAGCCAGGGCCACTGCTGAGCAAGTTGGTGGTTTTTTAATATCATCCCTGCCCCCATGACTTAGCTACTCCCTACCCATCATGGAAAATCCTCCAGGCCCTGTGCATTCCTCATCACCGCCCCCCACCCCGGTCTCTTGTTCTTCTCCCTCCCATGGGAGCTCTGAATTCCTACACCCACTCTGAATTCCTTTGTCTTATGATCTGTTCCACTCATTACAGAGTGAAGTACGTCAGAAAGAGAAAAACAAATATCATATAATATTGCTTATATGTGGAATCTAGAAAAATGGTATAGATGAACTTATCTGCAAAGCAGAAATAGACACAGATGTAGAGAACAAACTTATGGATATCAAGGGGGGAGTCGGGGTGGGATGAATTGGGAGATTGGAATTGACATATATACACTACTATGTATAAAATAGATAACTAATGAGAACTTGCTGTATAGCACAGGGAACTCTACTCAGTGCTCTGTGGTGACCTAAATGGGAAGGAAATCTAAAAAAGAGGGGATATATGTATACACATAGCTGATTCACTTTGCCGTACAGCAGAAACTAATACAACATTGTAAAGCAAACTATACTCCAATAAAATTTTTTTAAAAATTAAAAAGACAATTTTACGTGGCCTTGTTTTTTACATAACTTTTCCTGTGTGTGATGTATTCCTCCCACTTCCTATAAATTCCCCAGGGTGAAGCATACCTAATATAGACTTTGTATCTCTCACAACATCTCATACAATGCTGACTGGGGTTCAAACTTCCAAGACAGAATCTGATAGATCCTGGGGATTAAACCTTAATGCTCAGCAGCTCAGAAAGGGAGGAGATGCTTTCCGGGTAGTCCGATGAATTCCCCATCTCACCGATGAACACTCAGAAAAGTAGGGCCTCTGTCAGCCTGGGTTTGCACTTTTCATTTTGACTCTGGGGGATATAGCTGGAGACTGTCAGCCTGGCATTTTTCCTAACAGCTTTCAAATGTCACATTTTAACATCTAGTACTCACTGTTCTTTCCTTCTCTTCATTTTTAGAACACTCAGAAAAGTTTTTGTGTTTTTGGGAAGACCCCTCTTGCTCCCCACCCCTGAATTTTCTGTTTTTAGGAGAGTGGTTCTTGAGGACTACTCCCCGGAGCATTATTTGGAAAGGACGTGAGCAGCCCGTCCTGTCACATGTGTGTCATGTGCTCTGTCACAGCCCAGTCATGCATTGTGTGCAGAGGCCCATGTGACATTCAATGAAGCAGGCGGTATGGTGGCAACCCCAGAACCTGCTCAAACTTTCACTTAGTAAACTTTCCTTTTAGTTTCTCTTTAGAGTCTCTTTAAAACACAGGTGAAAGCATGTACCAGAAAGAGGAAAAACACGAGTAGCGCATATAAGAATTTTTCCCAAAATACCGTTATACTTGGTATTTGTGCCACATTTTGATTTTCAATAAACACTGAATTTCTAAAATTTCAAAATATTAAAAAATCTTTTGAATTTAATTTAAATTTAATAATTAAAAAATTAAGTTTAAAGATTATTTTTTAGGTTAAAATTGTTAAATATGTTTTTCAAAACCTTTCAAACACAGGAAGAATATAATGAAAATAAAAATTGCCCATATACTCATCACATCAACAGAGCAGGTTACTGTTATCACCATACTAATTTTACAGTGAAGAAAGCAAAGGTGAGGAAGGAAGAAAAAGAAGGAAGGAACATGAGCTTTTAGATTTTCTTCTCAAACCTTTAAAAATAAAAAAGGATTCTGTGGAAATTAACCCACAGAATTTTTGAAAGGAATGACAGATATACTGTATTCCTAATAACACTTATACTGCCAGGAATACCACTGCTGTTTCTGAACATCACAGTGTTTCAATGATCAATAAGCTTTACAGAGCTCTGGATTCCATATCACAGAGGACATATAGATATATATCGATATATATTGATATCGATCTATATATGAAATGTTTCATGAAATTGTGTGTCATCCATGTGCAGGGGCCATGCTAACCTTCTCTGAATCTTTCCAATTTTAGCATATGTGCTGCTGAAGTGAGCACTTAAAATATTTTACAAAAGTACTATACATTACCAAAAAATCTTGTAAAATAGAGAAAAGGGGGAAATTACACCAAACCCTAGCTCTTTAACAAAACCCTATTAATACTTTAGTATACTTCTTTCCAGCCTTTTGTATCATTCTCACTTTTAAAATTTTATTTATTTACTTTTTTGTTTGTTTGTTTGGACTTAACATTGTAATAGAAAGGAACCAGTTATTATAAGACCACCCACACCATTGCTCCACTCTGATTTTTTTCTCTCTCTCTCCATATATATTTTATATTAATGTTTGCTTATTATCTTCAGGTGTCTAGGGCTTTTATAGCATGTTGGATAAGGAGAAATGGCTTTGATATCAGTTAGCTTAGGTTTGAATATCTGCTGTATGAACTCTGTGAACTAGGGAAAATTACTAAGCAACTTTGTCTCAATTTTCTTCTGTCGCTGAGGATAGCACTCTACCTACTCTTCAGGTTCTGTCAGCACGAAAAGAGATAATGTGTATAAAATGAGCAACATAGTGACAGGCTCATGGTAAGTGCTCACTGTATAGAAACTATTTTTCTACTTAAAATTATATCATATGGGCTTCCCTGGTGGTGCAGTGGTTGAGAGTCCGCCTGCCGACGCAGAGGACACGGGTTCGTGCCCTGGTCCGGAAAGATCCCACGTGCCGCGGAGCGGCTAGGCCTGTAAGCCATGGCCGCTGAGCCTGCGCGTCCAGAGCCTGTGCTCCGCAACGGGAGAGGCCACAACAGTGAGAGGTCCGCGTACCAAAAAAAATATATATATATAATTATTTCATATTCCTATATAATCTTTATAACTGTCATTTTTATGACTAGATTACTATTTAGTCTGTAATGCAAATACCAATCACTATGACTAATTCACTTCTGTTTTGTTTGACAGATTAGTTCCAGTTTGGGGCCATAGATAACACTGTAATGTACTTTTTCATATAATACCTATTTCACTTTAGTCTATGGATTTCCTTTAAGAAGATCCTTGGAATGGTATTTTTGGGTAAAAGTATGAATCTTGACATGATTCTTGCTATATATCCAAGCACTTTTTTTTTTGAGTTCATTTTTTTAAAACTTAAGAGTAATCTAAGCAAGTATAGAATTTTGTATGTTTCTTTTTTCTTTCAGTGTTATGGCAAAGCTTTAAAAAAATATATATATTTATATTTACAATGAACCTCTCCACGTCTATAACTTTTTCTATATTTTTTGGCTATTTTCTCAGATTAGAGTAGATTTACATACTGTAGAATTCCTCGAACAAATGGTATGACAAACTGTAAGACCTCTGTTCTATAGACAAATAACCTTTCAAAAACATTTGTACTGATTTATATGACCACTAACAACTTATGAGACTATGAATTTAACGTGTTCTGGAGCATTATGCGTTATAAATTTAAAAAGCTTTTGCCAATGTAATGATTTAAAAGGCCCACTTAAGTTTTGCTTTGATTTAAATTTTAAATGACCTGTAAGTTTGAGCCTTTCATTTTTTGAATTTTAAAGCAAGGAGAACTGAGACACTGGCATGTTGCCTGATTTGACCAGCAGCCTGATTATATTCCACTTCAATCTGCACAACACAAAATTTCAGGCATTAGTTGCTTCCTCTGTATTTCTTGCAGCTGTTCTGCTTTAAAATGGAATTCTATTTTTATAGAACAAACAGAAATGAGCAGAAAACATGCTGCTGTCTTTGAGTTTCTTCTCCTAAGTGGAGCCTGCTTTTGAGAATACACAGTTATAGACAAGATGCAGCTGATGACCAGCATAAGCATCCTTACAGAAAAAAATTTCTTATTGGCATCACCAAGGTCTTACCTTAAAGGTCCAGAAAACTGATTTTGTCAGGACACTCAGAATCAGACTAAAAAACTGGATCATGCTAACCAAATTCCTAGGACTTTTCTATAATAAGAAATACTACTAATGTGCAGATCAGAAATTGCTTCAGAACATTCTATTCCCATACAGAATCTATATGAAAAGTCAAATTATAATCAGTTTGCTCAGTAACCAGAGAATCAGGATGGGGTAGGAAGGGGGGACGGTGGCTGGGATGATTTTAATGGCTGATGTCATCAAGCTATGTGAATCGGATGCATCCATCACCACTGGAGGGATAGACCAGACAGGTGGTAGCAATGCATGTGCTGGAGGGACGGGGACCTCTTTCCGCTGGATGTGCTTGGGATTCACCATCACACTTTTCCACATTGGCCTCTCTTTCCTAGATTCCATGCATTTGCCTTCAATTCAATTCCACAGTATTTGTCAAGTATCTTCTATGTGCCAATTATTGTATTGGGTTCTGGGACTACATAAATGAATAAAAATCCAGTTCCTGTTCCTAGGTACAATGCAGGCTTTTGGAGAAAACCAAACACATATGTAATTACAAAATACCACACGATGAGAGCTTGACTGTGTTACAGGTCTAGGACCATGGCTGGCTTGCAGAATCTTTAAGATCTTGCTCTGCTACGTGACATGAGCAATTTGTTTAATTTCACTGGGCTTTAGTTTGCTTGCAGGTAAAATAGAGACATTAATTGTCTCTATTTCATTGAATTGTGAAGTTTAAATGAGGTGATACGTGTAAAGCAAATAGAACAATGTCTGGCACATGGCTTGAAAGTTATCTATAATGATAAACAATTAACCTCATGATGGCCAGATCTGAAGCTCCTGGATGAAGAGGAGAATTGGACCCCTTAAGAAAGGACTGTGCAACAATGTCGCAAATAATTGGCATAGATCCTCCTCCAAGCCATCCCCAAAGGAATGTAAAGTCATTTACTAAGGGGTCTGTGCACTGGGGGAAATGGAAATACCCAAACTTTTCAGGAATTCCAAAACACTGCTCTGAAATGACACTAATTCTTAGGAATCCCAAATACCACTGTGGTCCAGTGGTCAAAATAGGGGTTTAGAGTGATCAGGTGATAAGTGGAGTTTGGGCCCAGTTCCAGTTCATCATGGATCTGTAAGCCATGCAGCCATTAAAAATAATTAGGAAGACTAGTCAGCCACATAGCTGTGAACTTATACACAGCGACAAATTTGAAAAAAAGGACAGAAAATGACATGCTAACAACAATAGCCAAAATTATGTACATGTCTGGACAAAGAGCAAATGCCAACAACAAAAATGAAAATACTTGTGCTTGGATGATGAGATCATAGGTGATTTTTGTTTGTTTGATCTTTCTCAATTCCTCAAACTCTCCCAAATGCTATTTTTGCTTTCTTTGTAGAAGGTACTTTTTCAAAAAAAGACTTAGAACTCATCTAGCTCTTTTGTTTTGAGGATTGCCATAATATACTTTTCAGCCAATCATAGTAAGGTCATAATAAGTAAGAATGTTAAGTGCAGCCATTTTCTCTAATATTATAATGAGTCTCAGAGCCAATCATGCATGAGGCATCTATCACATAAAAGATGCTGCAGGAATGACAAAATCTCACTCTCTCCTTGTCCTCCAGGAGCTTATAGTCTAAGGGGAAGATATAAAATGTGCTCAAATCCTCATGATTCAAAACTGAAAAAGATAACTGCTTTAGAGAGGGACAAAGAAAACACTGCTCTGCCCAGAGTAAAGAGAGCTCATATTCAACTGGAGAAAAACAGAAAATATTCACTGGCAGAGCTGGCATCTGACGGACAGATAGGGTTTTGCAAGGGAGAATTGAGGTCCCAGAAAGGAGATGTTCCAGGTGAAGGGGACAGCACAAGGCATACTGGAGAACTGGTGAGCCCTCTGACTTAGCTGGAGAATTCGGCACGTACAGAAGAGCCTGGGGACAAAAAACCCCTTGGCTGGAAATCCTTGGAGCATAACTCACTTCTCCCTTAGGGCTAGGATTCAGGAGAAATATCCTGCAGACAGATTAGCTTAATAGTGTCACGACACTGCCTGTTTGGCAAGAAATAGTGGCTGGTACATCAGGGATTACCAATGATACTTGTTATTTAACAGGTATTTACCATGTGCTGTATAAGCTAAGTGCCTGATAAAGGAAGATGTTAACAACCTTTCTTATATTACAGCTGGCCCCTCATATCCACAGCTTCCACATCTAGGAAGTCAACCAACTGAGGACTGAAAATATTAGAAAAAAAATTGAAGGAAGTTCCAAAAAGCATAACTTGAATTTGCCATGTACCAGCAACTATTACATAGCATTTACTTTGTATTTACAGCTATTCACTTAAGCATTTACATTCATTGGGTATTATAAGTAATCTGGAGATGATTTAAAATATGTGGGAGGATGTGCATAGGTTATACAAAAATACAGCACTATTTTATATAAGGGACTTGAACATCCACAGACTTGGTATCTGAGGGGGTCCTGGAGCCAACCCCCTGCAGATACCAAGGGACGACTGTATTCATCTTTTAGATAAGGAAACGGATGGTTAGAGAGATCAAATGATACATGCAAAGTTGTATGATTCATATATAGTTGAGTCGGAGTTGGAATCTCTCATGTCAGAGCCTCTTCTCCACCCACCCTCCTGTAGTGCCTCTTTGGAAAAAGTAAGAGTGAAATTAATCCTAGGCCAGCAAAAAAAGACCACATGGTGTATGTAACCAGTAAAATCCCACCTTAAAGTCCCATCGGGTAGGAAATCAGGACACATGGTGGGGTATAATGAATATGGTTTCACTGCCCTAGCTCTATCCCTTCCAAACTAAACAGGCAGCCTTAACCAAATTTCTTCTCTGTGCCTCAGTTTCCTTATCTTTAAAATGGAGACATAAATAGTGCCTTTTTCAGAGGGTTTTGAGAGAACGCATTCCAATGACATGTATAGAACGCTAAACAATATCGGGCATGTAGTAAGTACTTGGTAAATGTTAGACATTATGACTGTAGGCTGTAGTGTAGAACGTTCCTCCTGCTAGGACACAATGCCTAATGGTCTTCTTCCCCAAAGAACGCTGAATTTTGGGGTATTGGAGGTAGGCAGCCCTGTCCCTATTTGGTATTTTAGAAAATAGCCCCAATCTAGGACTAAAGATGGTGGTATTTTGACAGAAATCATTATGCCACCGGGTTCCTAATAGAGTTAAATATTACCACCCAAGGATGCAGCATGCCAGCCACACATCTGTGGGGAGGTGGGGCCCAGGATGGAGAGACTTGCTTCTTCAGGGAGAAGGCCTTGCCTGCCTGCTCTGATCTCTGCAGCCTTAGGAGGTGCTGCTTCTCCAGCAGGGACCCCAGACCAAACCATGGGACCCTGCCCTTCTGAAGAGGGCATCCGAGTGTGCCTCAAAGGCTATTAAACCTATGGGAGCCAACTGGCCTGACGGAACATTAAACCTACTGACCTGGATGGGCCCTGAGGAAATCACTTAGCCAAAAGTAGGACATCAGAACACGCTGAAGAATAAACAATTGAGTTTTATTCTTCAACGGCATTCTTTGATGTCTATAGAAGAAACTGAGATGTTATATTATTTGTGTGTTACTCACTTTCACACCCCTTCATTCCCATAAACCTAAAATTAGTCTGTACACCAGTTAAAGAGTTTGCTTCAGGCCCACTCATCCATCTGTTATGCTTGATAACGTTTACATTTGGATAGTTTAGGGGTCAATTAATGTCCTGAGCTTTGTGGTCCCAGCACAAAGACCAAATTTAACGTGATTAGCCCGATGTCACCATGTCCAGTTACCCTCCTCCTTGACACACCCATAATGGGATCTCACAGGATTTCTAGTGCTGACATCAAAGGCCTCAGCTTGTGAGTATCACCATATCACAGACCTAGAAACTGAGCCACTGAAAGGTTAAGTTTAAAGTCATATAGAGGGCTAGGAAAGGAGACTTAGTCTGGAGCTTTGATCATCATGGCTACTCATCTGAAATCTTTGCAGAAGTAGCATATTAGCATGCCAAAATTTAAAATGTGTATCATTGGCTTCTGAGGTTAAGGAGACAGAATTTTTTGAAGGAAGGATGTAATTTAAAAAAAAAAAGCACCATTCAATATGGTGCCATTACAGGTTTAAACCAATGCTTTGTGATTCAGACCTCACAATAATACTTAATGGCTTTTTTCCACAATTTGTAGTTGACCACTCTGTGTACTTAAATGCTTAAATACTTCATTAGAACAACTCAGATGCTTTCAAGATTCCTGTAAGTCATAAAACATGTCAATTATGGCTTGACTTTGTATAAAGCCCTGTCTGTGAGCTCGCAGTCTCAATAGGCTTGTCCAGTAACCAGAGGAAACTACAGATAAAAGTATCTCTACTGGCAATCTGTCCACTTCTGTAACTGGAAATTTCCACTGGTCTCTGCTTCTGGAAATCACTTTGGAAACTTAGGGGGAAATAATTCCTTTTGTTTCCCGTCCGGAAGCAACAAAGAGCCTGAGGACACTCACTGGGGTCCAGCATCCGGTGTGGTCTTTTTCTAAACTGCAGTAGTGTGTGATTGGAGCCACGGGCTGCAGGAGTGAGAGCCCGGATCAGTGGAGGGGTGGCTGCCTGACTTCTGTAAGTACACCTTGGCAGGTGCTGCCTAGTCTTGCTGCAGTCTCCAGATTAAAGTGCTGGCTCACACAAAGGCATTTGAAAAGTGCACACAACAAGCTCTGCAGGCCAAGGGATTCTTGTTCAGAGTCTAGAAGTTTCTTGAGGATGTCCCATCAGGTCACTCCAGCTCATCAGGCCACAGATTCAAATCTGGGGAGAAAAGTCCACAAATAGGAAAATCGTTTTTCTGACTAGAAAATACATAACCTCTCAAAATCAGATTGGAGTGAGAAAACTGGAGTTAGAAAAAAACGCTCAAAAGGCAGCATGGCTTAAATCTTTCTTTCCACCCCCTCGATCATTGCCCTAGTCCAAATCTTCAGCCTTTCTCTCCAGACCTGTGGCAAGAGGCTTCTCTCCTCCGTACTCTGGCCTGTAGTCAGCTCAGCAATACTGGAGCAAAGTTCTTGGGGCTTCCCTATTCAGACCTTTTAGAATTCCGATTGTGCCAGATATTCCTGTTTGTTCATGTAGATGCTCTCTCCACCCTGCTCTGTCCTGTTCATACCCCAGGATTGCATCACTGGCCTTTCTTCCCTCTGGTTTCCATTCCCTCAGTTCAGGGGAGAAAGGAGATTGCATCGGTGATAGGAGGGTGAGGTTGGAGTATCTCTTCCTCAGCCACCTTCTGGACAGTTTGCAGGTCAGTTTTATTCCTCCGTTAAAGCCCACAGCTCCAGGGGGCAGCCCTTTCCTGTTGCTGTTTTCACCAGTGTTCTGGTAACTGCTCCCTCCCCTTTCCCCTTCAGGCTGAGGCTCAGTCACTGGTCCCTGCTCTTTTAGTCTCAGGATGCCTAATATCCCTCACTGGTTTCCCCTCATCCTGCTCATGTCTTTGTAAAGAGTAAAAACTTGTAAACTTGCTTCAGTTACCCCTCTGTATGTGCCCTCTGTCTCCTGCTGAGACCTGACCAAGGCACCCACGCCTGGTGAGTAAAATATAATCTCCTTTGCCCAGAATTCATGACTCACGATATGGCCCCCAACAATCTTTCCCCTTATCCCATACCTGGCTCTTGCCAAATGAGGATCACATGCCTTCTCCTTCAGATGCCTCACGTCTTCCGGTTTCTCTGCCTTCCCTCCCGTGTCCCCTCTATCTAGAATAGTCTGCTATTTCGGTTTCTGCCTGGCTCAAATGTCACCTCCTCCATGAAACTTTTCCTCCTCCCTGATTATCCCCAGCCCAAAGTGATATTCTTCCCCCCATCTCTGAACTTTTGTGCATTATGTGTACCTCTTGTAAGCCATAGAGAACCATAAAAAACACAGAGACTTCTCACACCAGTAAAAATCTATGAGCACTGGTGAGTGAGGCCATTCCTGATGCCCCCAGCCCCTTCTCCCTCCCTGGGACAGCTGTGCTCTGTGTGGAAAGGAAGCATGATGTGGGGTGGGCATTTCTGGGGATTCTGTGGCCAGATAAATAAGATGGGCTTCAGAATAAAGTGATCATAGAAGATCACTTCTATTACATGATTTTCCAAATATGTTCCAAGAAGCACGAGGTACCTTGGAAGTCTTTGCAGGGACCTATGGAAGGGTCTTTATATCCTCTATCCCAATTCTGCCACTGTTTTAATCTACTTTTGTAAGATAATAGAAAATATATATATTGGTCTCGGCCCCCAATTCCTGGCACAGAGTTCCTAAAACCTTTGTAATTTCCTAAGTGGTAAGAGCACTAAGAGCATCTTTTCTTCTAATATTTGGTCCTGGTTCCTGATACAGACCTCCTAAATCCCTTGGACTTTCCTGGGTGGTAGCAGTGTCTTTTGGTCTAGTGAGGTGACTCTTGGTGGGCTGCTGGATGGGTGCTGGTCACCAGAAAGACCAAGCCATAATTAGAAGTTTGGAATTTTCAGCGCCACCCCCTATTCTGCAGAGAGGGGAGAGGGGCTAAAAACGGAGTTAATGATTCATCATGCCATTAAAAATCCCCAAAGGAAGGGCTTTGAAGAGTTTCTGGATTGGTGAACATGTGGAGGGGCTGGGCGAGTGGCACATGGAGAGAGCATGGAAGCCGTGTGTGCCCCTTCCCAAGCACTTTGCCCTACACATTTCTTCCGCCTGGATGTTCATCTGTATGCATTATCATATCCTTTTGTAATGAACTGGTAAACCTAAGTATACTATTTTCCTGAGCTCTGTGAATGGCTCTAGCAAATTAGTTGAACCCAAGGAGAAGGGCATGAGAATCTCAGATTTATAGCTGATTGGTCAGAAGTACAGGTGACAACCTGAATTCATGATTGGCATCTGAAGTAGGGTGGGAGCAGTCTTGTGGGACTGAGCCCTTAACCTGTGGGATCTCATGCTATCGCCAGGTAGATAGTGTTAGAATTGAGTTAAATTGTAGGACACTCACATCGCCAGGTAGATAGTGTTAGAATTGAGTTAAATTGTAGGACACTCACCTGGTGAGGCAGAGAATTGCTTGGTGTGGGGAAAACCTCCACACATCTGGTGTCAGATGTGTTTGAGTGTGATAGTAGTGTGAGAGTAAAGGAGGAACATAGGAAGACGACTCACACTTTTCCTACTCATTATATATAGGTTTTCTTTCTAATATCTCCTTTTTAAAGGCTTATAAAAAAAGATTGGGAACCACTGGAGTAGGAAGGGGGAAAGGAGACACATCCATGGTGCCATGATGGAATGCCAAGGTTGTGGTCAGTTCTCAGGTGGAAGTTCTTAGGGGGAAGACAAGAGACTCAAGTAAAAAAACAAAATAAAACAAAATGTAGAGATTGGATCAATTACTAGGGAATATATAGAAAGCTGGCCTCTTTTATTTTAATTTTAACCTAAACTATGGCAATGAGAACAGGGTTTTGAGTACCTCATCTCCAATACTTCATTGTAAGACTCTTGGATGACTCATGTGCTTAATTCATCCTTATAATTCTCACATGGCCTACCTGACACAGAGTCTTTCAAATAGCAGACACAGTACATGTTTTAGAGCGAATGAATGAATAAATAGTGTTATACTGGGGATCACAAGATCTTTTATTTATTTATTTTTTGTCATTACTTCATCAAGAAAGTCACTTAACATCCCTTAGCCCCAGTCTCACCATCTCTAAAGTGGAGAAGTCAGGCTACATGGTCTGGAAGCTCTAAGAAAGCATGGTTTGATGACTAGAATAACTCTTTTTTTTTTTTTAAAGGAAGCATGATACATATCTATGGTATCAGAATCCACTCCTCAAGTTATACTGCTTGACAGCTTGGTTGCCTGCATAATAGCAAGAAGCCATGGGCCTGAACAGCATCACGTGAGTAAAGTTAGCTGCAAGAAGAACTTCCACAAATGGAAAGGGCAAGAGCAAGTCCCAAGACTTCATCTCCCGAGGTGATGCTGAGTAAGAATGTGAGGGCCCAGGATGGCTCCTGGAAAGCCTGGAACCTAACACTGTCCCCACAGGGGTAGTTTTGGGGGTGAGGCAGAGTTGGGGTGACAGAGAATGCGTGTGGGAGAGTGACAGCCCCGAACTGGCTGGGCCTAAGCACTTCCCGGTGGGCTCTGTCTTCAGACTTCATGAAGCTGAGGTAAGAGTGGGGGTGGCCTTAGGTCTCTTAGTACAGGAAAAGTACATCGAGGTGGGAGGAGGTGCAAAGCCTGGAAGAGCCTCTAGGTCAGGGGTCAGCAAACGTCTTCTGTAAAGGGCCAGATTATAAAAAATTTAAACTTTATGGGCTATACGGTCTCTGTTGCAATTATTCAACTCTGCCATCAGAAGCAGAGGAAGGGGTGTGAAATTTGGGGGAGGGTGACAATATGAAAACAATGAGCATGGTTAAGTTTCAATAAAAATTCAATAAAAATTTTGTTTATAAAAACAAGAGGGTATTTGACCCCTGGCTGTAGTTTACCTACCTTTTTTTTTGTTGATACAACAAAAAGATAGGTAAACTAGGTAAAGAGGTAGGATAGTAGAGTGTTAACTGTGGTTGATTCTCATTAATAGATGCCTACTAAAAGTACTACAGATGTTCTAGAAATCATGATAAGTTATTCTCTTTTGAGCTGGAAAACTCAACTAAAACAAGATGTTTTATTAGTGAGCCAAATTTGGTCCATATCAGTCACCTTCTTTAAATTTATCACAGAATAAACTAAAAGAAGTACTGACAAATGGACAATAAAACAAACACCAAATACCCAATACTTTCATTAACAGTAATATCTCACTTCATTGCATTGACTAAGTAGACATAAAATATGTACACTTGGAAGCGGCCAGAAAATAATGCTGTGACCATGTGCTTAAGAGTAGTACAGACTGTGTGTACAATGCAGAGGGAAAAAGAAAGATGGGTGAGTTGGGGGAGAGAGTCTTACAGATTAAGAAAGGGAGTACAGTGTAGTGTATAGGCGTGGGCTCTGGACTGGGATACATGGGTCCATTTACTGGACCTTGTATTTACTAGCCATATGGCCTTGCACAAGTATCTCCTCATCTCTAAGATTGGAGATGGCGGGGGGAAGTATATACCTCATAGGGCTACCGTGAGGATTAAATGTTAGTACCTCTAAAGTGTTTAGAACAGTGGTCTGGCATTATAACAATAATAATGCTAATTATTATTCTATATTAAGATAGATCCTGCAAGAAGTTTGAATTTGGGTCAGCAAGAAGGAATGGGGAGGGCATTCCAGGCAGAAGATACAACATGAGCAAAGGCACAGAGGTAGGAATGAGCTTGGCATGGGAACAGGAGAGGGAGAAGGATGCCCTGAAAAGCCATGCAAAGGAGTTTAGATCTAGTCTAGAGACAGGAGACTGGCATGATGATGAAAACAGTGTAGGGGGAATCGGACCTCACAGAGTATGCCAGCTCCACTCAAGGGGACTTTCCAAAGCTATCTGTACATTTTAAAATGTCTCACTGGGAGTTGGTAAGGAAACAAGATATTAGATAAGTCAAATCTATTTCATGTAATCTCTTCATTTTACTGAGAAGTAATTTCCAAAAACTGTAGTTTGATTTTATCAAGTAACATTTGACTACAAGTTTGTTTTTCTTTCCCCCTCTAGATCTACTCAGATATTCTTTATTTCAAAATACATAAAGTGGCAGAGTCTGATGCCACAGATGTTCTTTTGTTGCTGAAAGGTTGAGAGGCAGTGAGCTGAGAAAAAACTCCTGCTGAAATATACAAAAAACCCTAAATAGTCTGCATGAAAATCTGGGGTGACAGCTACATGGATGAGCAGGTATTAGACAGAGCCCTGGTCATTTGGACAACTCCAATGACCAGAAAATAGATGGCCACATACTTCTATTTTTAAAGGCTCTGAGAGGTCTGATAACTTGACTTATTCCAGGCAAAATGTTCCCCTCAACTCCTGATGCCATGATGGTTAATTTTATATGTCAATTTGCCTAGACTAATGTGCCCAGTTTGGTGAAATGTTAGTCTACATGTTGCTGTGAAGGTGTTTTGTAGATGTGATTAACATTTACCGTCAACTGACTTCTTTTATTTTTTAAGATTTTTTTGATGTAGACCAATTTTTTTTTTTTTTTTTTTTTTTTTTGCGATACGCGGGCCTCTCACTGTTGTGGCCTCTCCCGTTGCAGAGCACAGGCTCCGGACATGCAGGCTCAGTGGCCACGGCTCACGGGCCCAGCCGCTCCGTGGCATGTGGGATCTTCCCGGACCGGGGCACGAACCCACGTCCCCTGCATCGGCAGGCGGACTCTCAACCACTGTGCCACCAGGGAACCCCTGATGTGGACCATTTTTAAGGTCTTTATTGAATTTGTTGCAATATTGCTTCTGTTTTTATGTTTTGGGTTTTTTGGCCCTAAGGCATGTGGGACCTTAGCTCCCTGGGATCAAACCCACACCCCCTGCATTGGAAGACAAAGTCTTTAACCACTTGGACCGCCAGGGAAGTCCCTACCGTCCACTGACTTTAAATAAAGCAGATTACCTTCCATAATGTGGATGAGCCTCATTCAAACAGTTGAAGACCTTGAGAGCAACAACTGAGGTTTCTCAGAGAAGAAGGAATTCTGCCTCAATACTGTAATGTAGAAATCCTACCTGAGTCCCCAGCCTGCTGGCCTGACCTATAGATCTGGGACTCAACATTGCACCTTCAGCTTTTACCTGCGTTCCCAGCCTGCCAGCCTGCCCTACAGATTTCATACTTTTTGGTCTCCTAGCGGTTCTGTGTTCTGTTTCTCTGGAGAAGCCTGAAGTACCCCTCACCCCCAACAACACGTACCAAGTTTTCTTGGCTGTCCAAACACTGGGCCCCAGACCTAGCCTCTTCCTATTTCTCAAATCAGTATCTCCATGTCTGGCTCCCTCTTCTTCCCAGGGGATATTATCCAAAGCATTAAATCCATTCTAAATAAAGAGTTAATAACTGATGAACAACTTTTTAGGGAGGAAATTAAAAAGCATCTACTGAAAATCTAACACATTGGTATTTGTCTTGACAAAACCATAAAACATTATGCTAAGTAAAAATGAGTAATTTGTTCCTTTAATACTTCATCACTAGTGATCATCAGTCAAGTTCTACATTTTATGCAGCTCTAAACATGATTACAAAGACTTGGATCAATCTGAAAATAACTCTGAATGCAACTAAAACATGTAGAACACAAAATAATGTCATGTATGTATGTACATGACAAAGATGAATGGAAATACAGATAAATGCATAATTTTTTTTTAATATATTGTCAAGGACCATGACTTTTCCCACCCCACACCCAAGGCAGACATTATTCATTCATCAATCACCACACTTTCCATCTAGAAATAGTCTCCCAAACCATCCTTATCTCTACTCTAGGCATTCCCTGCACCTGACATGAGGCCTGTTTGCCCTTCTGGATCTGGTCCAACTTTCTCAATTTACAGTTGACAAAACTGAAGCACAGAGAGGGGGCAGATCTTACCTAAGGTTGTGTAGCTAGCTCACAGAAAAACTTAAATCTAAATGTCTTGAATTTTAATTGTGACCTCTTTTTTTATAAAAATAAATATTTCAGGCATAAAATATAGAGAATAATGTAACGAACATCTGTATAACCACTACCCAGTTTGAGGTTAAATTTGATGTTTATCACTTCCATACTATTTTTGTACTTTTATATCACATGACTGTTTCCCATAAACACTACTTAGGGGTTGTTTGCATGTGTTTTTTTTTGTTTGTTTGTTTGTTTTTTTGCGGTACGCGGGCCTCTCACTGCTGTGGCCTCTCCCGTTGCAGAGCACAGGCTCCGGACGCACAGGCTCAGCGGCCATGGCTCACGGGCCCAGCCGCTCCACAGAATGCGGGATCTTCCTGGACTGGGGCACGAACCCGTGTCCCCTGCATTGGCAGGCGGACTCTCAACCACTGCGCCACCAGGGAAGCCCTATTTGCATGTTTTTAAACTCTCTGTCATTGGTAATATGCTTCTCAGGTTGAGAAGCATATTACCTCTCCAAATTATATTGTTCAGATTTATTCATCTCAAAAATACATCTAGTTTTGGTGCTTTCATTTTAATTACTGTCTAGTCTTCCTATTCATCTTTTCTCCTATTGATTCATATTTGATTATTTCTAATTTGTTGCTATTATAAGTAATAGTACCGTGTACATTCCTATGTGTGTCTTCTATGATGTATATCTAAGTGGTCCTGACTTATTTACACTGTACCACATATTCTCAGGTAAGTGCCAAGGAGGGGTGAGGGAGAAAGAGGAGAAGCATCACTCTCTCACCTCCCTGACTCTCCCTTCCTCCAGGTTAAAAGGTAGAGACTGTGACTATATATAATTGTGGAGGGGCGGGGGGCCAGGCAGGGGGAGGAGGGAATTAGTCCCATTTCTTTAACTTGATTTTTGATCAAGATAGTTACTCTATTTTGAATTTCAGACACCATTAAAAGAGGGTTTGAAATTTTTCTGTTTATAAGGAGCTGTACTGGTTAAAAATGACTGTGATACACTGTTAATCCAAAGAAGTCACTTCATAACAGTGCAACATGCAGACCATGTGGCAGGCCATAGGATAGACATTTAGGTTGGCAGCAAGCCTTTGAGTGTTCAGTTCTCCAAATAGGTGTTTCTGCCTTCATTACTCAGATCCTAGGCTCTTTCCTGACAATATTTTCTCTCTATGAAAGAGCTTGAAAGCTGGTCATTGACAGGCTCAATTAGCCTACGGGCACATTTTATTTAGTTTGTTTGGTATTTGAAATACTTTCAGCCAGCATTTAGTAATTAGGTTGTTTTTATATAAAAATATGGATTTCCATCTTCTCAGGCAATGTTAGGCTAGTGCTAAATTGACATGGAATATACTCTCCAATTTGTTGAAATCCCTCCCCCACTCCCTATCAGGTTATACTAGACAGTGTTTACTCATTTCATCTCCTTCCTGGCCCTAGTAGGCACCTGAGTTTATTACCTCTGTGCTCAGGACTTCCACTATGCTTTCTTCCTTATGCTGAGCCATTGAAGGAGTCGCTTATACACTCTGACCTCGTGAAATTCAGACAAATTTTGGGCCTCTCTCATGGAAACTCACATGTAGGCCAAGCAGATCAATTTATAGGAATATAGGATTTTTGTTTCTCAAGAAATGAATGTTTCTATCAGGCCTGCCAGTGTTGATCTGAAAGTTTTCTGAGTCAAGAAAATCTTGTTGCTGATTCAGAAAAGCTCAGGGTAACAGTCCGGCCTAAGCTGCAATTCCTTCCTGGTGCTGTGCCCAGGGATGCGTATACAGTCACAGGATGTAGTTTCAAGAATCGCTTTCAGGGAAGTGGTGGAGACAGGGAGGGTGCAGGAGCCTCTTTTCATTTCATTCTTTTAAGTTTCATTTTGTGCTTCTAAGCTGCCATGTCTGATGCATAAGCCAGACACAGACCCTGGTATCTGAAGGTTTTCTAGGGTTATTTTCACAATTGGTCCCTCTGGAATTTTGGGGATATATTCAACAGAATTTGAAAATGAACAGTTCTGAATATTCTGACTAGCCGATACATAGTTATTTAGAAATTTCTATGAATTGCCTATCATTATTTTGGTGACTCATAAACTTGTGTGTCACACCATGTGATCCCTAGATTTCAGGGAAAGGCAGCTTTCCCAAGAAAGCCAGAAATACCCATTTTACAATGAGACCCAGGCCTTTTGGTCCCCAACACACCACTTCCCCAGGGTCTAAGCTTTTCATCCAATGAGCCTGAATGATTTCAGCAATCCTACTTCTCCTAACCTCCAGATCACATCCTCTCTCTTCCACAAAGTCCAGCTCCATGCCTGTCAACCTCATGACATACTTCTACATCCCCAGCAATGCCCCTGACATACAGCCCCCAACAGTGTACTTAACAACTGTTGCAAAAACATCAGCTGTTGATTGTGCCACAGTTGAATATCTTCTCCTTACTGTTAAATTTAACCATGCATCTAATTTTGTGAGCCCAGATGTCCTGTGCCTTATTTTCTAGGGGTGCTTAGGAATACAGACAGACGAAAGGCTACAGAGTTGTTCTGTGGCTATACAAGACACCATCTTGTTCTCCAAGAAAGGTATGGAACAACACAGGGTTGCAAGAAAAACGGGCTAAAAATGCCACTTAACAGGAAGATTCTGCACGAGCCTAAACTATTCAGTTGCCCTTGGTGCATTAATAGAGGTTATTTCTTAATTCACGCTGGGAGAGGAAAGGGGGTGAAAAAGAAAAGAAAAATCATGATTACTTACAGCTCTGTCCACTTCCCTCCTTACCGTGGTGACATATCTTTTTGTTGTGCCTGAAAAAGAAAAAATCCAGGGATGGGTTAAGATTAACGAGGAAATAGTTCTGTTTATAGGCTAAACAATGGCAGAACAAAAAGTAACTTCAAATAAATCCACATATAGAAGTCCAAATGTCCACCGTGGTTTGAGACCTCAGGCTGAATACGACGAAAAACCATACTCTTAGGAGAAAATTGTGAAGAAAGAAGGCCCCCACTTACTTCCTATTCTGTTGTCTGCCTCTGGCCCCCAGGTACTCAGAGGCTGAGGGGCTGCTAATTTGGGTATTCAGCCCAGGAAATGTCTCCGAAATTATCTCTCCCTGTTCTGCTTTAGTCCTGAATACCACTTCCTTCCTGTCTTCCCTAAACAGAGCAGATGGTCTGATCAATTAATTTACTCTAAGGTATAAATGACATACTTGTTCAAAGTAATTCCTGGGGCAGAAGCACAAGTTCACATGATGGGACGCTGCTGACCACTGTTTCCCTGGTTTCATCTCTTTCTCAACCGCTGATTTCACATGTTCCCTCCCACTCTGATTTTCTTCCAGGGCTTGATGCCCATGTCCTACAGTTGCCTGGGCTCCTGAACTCAATCCATCCCTAATTCTGCTTTTGCTCTGTACATCAGATTCTTTGTAACTCCCTCATAACCATCCTGACCTTGGCCTGGACTTAGAGGGCTTCTATCCCACACGGCAATCTCCTCCAAGAGTGTTTGTATTTGAAAGGAGCCCAATGGTTAGCCTATAGAAATTGCCCTTGAATGTTGGAGATTGAGTGAAGGTCTCTAATGCCTGAGGTCAGTGCTGCCATTCTCTGTGGTTCTCATGCAAGCATTAGCCAGCATATTTGGCCTTTGGTTTAAATCCCTGCAAAGTCCTGGCTCAGTCTTTTAGGGCAGTGCCACTCAAAATGTGGTCCATGGGCTGGTACCAGTGGGTGAACTGATTGTTAACAGTCTATGATGAGATAGATATAAAAATCAAGTATAAACATTTAGAAACTTTTATAGAAATTCTTTTAATATGTTTTGTTTTTTAATGATCATATTTGTTGAAATATATATTTATTGAAATATCATATTATATTGAATCCAGTAGAAATTGGAAATACTGCTCTATCCCACAGAGTAGCTACTAGCCACATGTGGCTATTGAACACCTACAATATGAGAGCACTTAAAATATGACCAGGGACTTGAATTTTTATTTAATTTAAATAACGACATATGGCTACATTGTACAGAGCAGGTTAGCATACATATCTGCACATGGGAGGTTAAATGTCTAAAATTTTGTTTAACGTCTATATATGCCAGGTAATGTTTTAGACACTGGACATATACTGATGAATAAGAGAAACACAGTCCCTGAACTCAGGAAATTTAAAGATTAGCAGATGAAGCAGAACTTGACATTGTTTTTGTAATAGAAGGCCAACTTCTTTTCTGGAACCCAGCAAGTCACCCTGCAGCCGTAAACTATTGAATGGTTCCTCTTAAGTGGAGATGGTAAACAGAACCCTGTATGGACTGTCAACAGCCTCCCTATACACCTTGGTGTGCAGAGCTGGTTGCTGAGACATAGGTGGGTAAATCTATTTAGGAGCCAAAGAGCCTTCTGGGTGGACCTGTTTATTTTACTCTGATAGATTTAGAAGTTTGGGACAGCAATGTCGCCAAGAGGAACTCAAGATAAGGCAGTTAGGACTGATGTCGCAGGCTCAATGCAAAGGCTGAGCACAGAAGAGGCTGGCTGGGCACAGCTGCTGTTAAGGCAGGAAGCCCCTTCTGCCACACCAGCCCATGAGAATCTTGCTTTAGGAGCAATGGCAGAACGTGTGAAGGGAGCCAGAAGAGTTGCCATCCTACATCACTCTGGTCTGTGTGGGGATCTGGACTGGCAAGGGTACCTTTGTGTGGTGGACAGAGATACCCAGAGGGAACAGAGATGTTGCACGGCAGTAGAAACAGCTGCAGCTCAAAACCAGTGCCCTCTGGTGAACTGACCTAGCTCCCCAGTAGCCTTCCTGCCTGTTTTGAAGCAGCACTGACCCTGGGGGCTAAGCAAGCCTTCTGACAGTCTGTGGGAGGTGGGGAAGTACATACTGTAAGAGGGAGACACTGGACTTCTTGCTGAGGTAGGCAGGTGGGTACTTGAGGATTTGGAAAATTAAAAGGGATGCAATTCCATTTATAGCCCAAGCTATTAAAACAGGCCATAAGTATGTAATGTGTGCTGAGTGCACTGAAATGAGAAGTAGGTGCTATGGAAATATCTAACAAGGGGATTTGAAGTAATGGGTGTCGTGGGGAGTAGAGTCAGGGGTGGGAGTAGAATCAGGGAAGGCTTGATGAAGTGACAGCTTAGCTAAGATTCAAAGGATGACTCCAACTCAGGTGGACAAAGAAAAGAAAGTATTTTAGAAACAGTGAATATTATATGAGAAAACTCAGAATTGCAAGAATGAGATACCTCTGTGGACCAGACAATTCTGTATGGCTAGAGCTTGGAAAACGAGGGTACAAAGCCGAGATGTGAGTCATAGGACCAGGGATTTGTTGGGACTTCACCCATCGAGCAGTGAGAAGCCATGGAAGAGGTGTGAGCAGAGAAGACATGGTAGATTTGAGAATTTAAATGCCTGTTCTAGCTAAATTGAAAATAGACCACATTGGAGGCAGGAGTGGGTGGAGGGAGACAAGTAGGAGGGTTCTGCCCTAGTCCAGGTTGAACCACAGTCGTGGCAGTGAGGTTGGATCAATAAGCTGGAAAATGTTGTTCTCATATTGCTTCCTGCATCAGATGGGAAAAACACCTCAAAGAAGTTGAGTGATCCGTACAAGATCATAGAACCAATATGTGGGAGCACCAGGTCCAGACCTAGCTTCTGTCACTGGTTTGAAGCTCTATCCAGAGTACCAGAACTTCTCAAGCTTCTTCTGTGACATGAGTTTGTCTACATGGCAGATGCATTTCCACACGTGTATCTGTTTACTCCCTTGCAAGAAAGCAGATCCCAAAGCACAAGAGTTAGAGAGGGGGGTTATTACATAGGCAACGGTGATTTCACTCTGGTTCATTAAAAACAGAAAAGGAATCATTTGAAAATGTATTCACTTACCTCTTATTAGTAACACATCTCTCCCACTCCAGTTGGTGCCTGAGACTTGCACCCAGCTTGAAGCTACTGATAGCTTCACTTACTCTTGAGATTGGGATGGGGGATGAGGGGAGGATTTCTTTTTTCTGCTCTATCTTTAAGGAATGTTGCTCCATTTCATTTTCCCAAAGAGAGTAGGGACAGAAGACTCTGCTGCTCATTTCTGAGGTGACTAATGGGCTCTCAGGTCCCAGGTCTGGGACCTTGGTTATAAAGTTGTTTGTGAGAGGTACGTATGAGGGAGGTAATGAAAGAATGCAGAAGGTAAGATTTTGATGAGCTGCATCTGTCATGACTCTCTGAGGTCATAGATTTGCAGAAGTGATTCTGTTTAGTCAAAATTCTTTGGGGCAAGACCCTGTAATTCCTCCTTTATGGTGAATTGCCCTTCCCCTCCACTTCTATCCCCCCTCTCTCTCTCTCCCCACCCCATTTTTCCTCCTTTCCTCCCTCCCTTCTTCCCTTCTTCCTTCCTCCCCAACCCCCCTCTTTCTTTTAACAATAGTTCTTGGATGCTGGATTCCATAGTAGAGGGTTTTGTGGTTAATACCCAAGCTAATGCACACATAGGTCAAAGGAAAAATTATGACCATATTTCACGGCAGATGAGACTATAGAAGTTAGACTGTAGACGTACGATAACAATCACCTAAAAGCCCCCCAATTCTCAAATAGCGACCATTCCAAATTCCTACTGAATTACTCCCAGATGCATTTTCCTTTGCTATAGGCCATGTTTAGATCTTGGGAGGAGCTCACTGGGTGCTGACAAAGGAATAGTTTTAGAAAGCACCAGATAGGCCTGCAGGTATTCTGGCATGGGCTCAAAGGCCACAGGCATCCTCTGTCCCAGCTGTCACAATAGAATAGGAATGGGTTGGTAAGCATGTGACAGGGTGAGGAGGGAGCTGCTGAAAGACCTCAGAGTACCACCAATCATGTGCTTTCCCTACCCCCAGATGGCCTCATACTTTTTTCCTTTCCTTACCCAACCAGAAGATTCAGATTCTTGTGGGAAGGAGGAGGGCTCAGCCCAGCTCAGACCCAGAATGGAGAAAGGAGGAATGAGAACTAAAGGAATCCTCATAAAGGATCCTGGCATCTTCCCACGAGTGAACTCTGACCACATACTCATCTGTATTGCGAAAATAACACTGATCTCACGAGGCTAATGACATTTTCTTGGCTCAAAGATCACAGCAAACAATTTCGGCCACAGGAACAAAACATTCCTTTAAAAATATTCAGTGTAAAGATTCCAGCTCACTGAAGACTGGAGCCATTTTTTTTCCGGGGGAAAAATCATCAGGAAAAGCCCAAAGCAATTCATAAGCCCTGCGTGGACTGAATTTGAAGCTGGGCAGCTGTAGGCCAGTGAGGCCAAGCAGAGCCTCACACTGCAGATACCCAGTCCACTCAGTTACCATGAATGAAACTCACTTACCTTTTCCAGAATAAAACTTTTGGCAGAGCCGTTTTCTTAGGACTATCATTGTGGCTATGAACATTAAAGCAATGATGAAGGAGAGGATGAAAATATGAAGCAGTGAAGATGGACGGATCTCGGGGGATTCCAGATCACCTGGAGGAAAGAAAAGCACCAGAATCCCATTACATGTTAGCTTAGAGGTAAACCAACAAGTTGGCCAAATGACTGGGTTATAACCAACATGGCCAACTTGCACTGAGCATTTACTCCATGCCAGGTACTGTCCTATGAATGCTGTATGTATATGAATGCTGTATATATATGAATGCTGTATGTATATGAATGTTGTATGTATTCGCTCTTTTACTCCTCACAACCATCCTATGAGACAGGCTTTACTATGACCCTCATTTTACTGATGAAGGAAGTGAGGCACAGAGGCCTTTCCCAAAGTTATACAGTAAGTGACATAGCTGAGATATAATCCAGGCTGCCTGGTTCCAGATCCCATGCTTTTCATCATTCTGATACACCTATCATATTATGTCTTCCTTCCTTCTTTCTTTCTTCTTTTTCTTTCATTCCTTTCTTTCTTTCTTCCTTCCTTCCTTCTTTCTTTCTCCCTTCCTCCCTTCTTTCCTTCCTTCCTTCCTTTTTTCTTCTTTCTTTCCCTTCTTTCTCTCTCTCTCTCCTTCTCTCCTCCTTCATCATCTCTCTTTTCCCAGTAGGATAGTCCCTCAGCCCGAATATGTCTCCTCACTCCACTGGTAAGCACTCATGGTGCTTAGAATTTTTACCATCAGTTATTCAATCTCCAGGATTAACAGGATCCTTTTGAAAAAACTAGAATATCATACCTTAGCATGAATCACTACAACTAGCCCTTTTCCTTGTCTCAGCTAATCAAGGTCTGACAGTGAGGAAAAGATGAACTAGTAGAGAGGTGGATGAGAAGAGTAATTTTGGAGGTTGGGGGAAAGACTTGTAAAGGAGAGCTCTGGTTAGAATGAGGGCCCCAGACTGACAAAGGGCAGGCCTGGAGGGGCGTCCACTGTAGGGAGATGGAAGGGTATCCAGGGTAAACTGTGCCCTTTCCAAAAGGCTGAATTTTGCCTCATGGAGTAACTCATAAAGAATAAACATAACAGGGAATTCCCTGGAGGCCCAGTGGTTAGGAGTGTGCGCTCTCACTGCTGAGGGCCCCAGGTTCAATCCCTGGTTGGGGAGCTAAAATCCCACAAGCTGTGCGGCGTGGCCAAAAGAGAAAAAAGAACATAACAGCCTGGTCCAGGAAAAACCTGGCAAAACTGCTCATGAGGAAGGGCTCAGTCCTGCCAACTGCCCTCCCCCTCCCCTATCATAGGGCTGTCTGAGAATCACAGACAGTTTTAGCTGAGGAGGGATCAGATATCATTTGATGTGAGGCCTTCGTTTTACAGTTGAGGAAGTAAGGCTCTGAGATGCTAAATTATCTATAAGGTCATCACTGCTAAGTAAGTGACGAAGCCAGGATTGCAAACCTAGATCTGTCTGATCCAAAGCTCAGGCCCCACAGATATTTGTCTCTATCCTAAGTTTGTGGTGAACATTAAGAAAAATAAAAAGCATTACGAAGTCTGGTTCATCTACACATTGGATAATCCATATATAAAAATTTTAATTGAGGTATAATTGTCATATAACATCATATTAGTTTTAGGTATACAACATAATGATTTGATATTTGTATATACTGTGACTGATCACCACAATACGTCTAGTTAACCTCCCTTACCATACATAACCCATAGTAATTAATATCTTCTAGGAAATGCTGATTAAGCACTTGCTACATGTAGCACCATAAGTCAAAGAGTTCTCACTGTCCCCACAACAGGAGAGGCCCCTACTTCAGTGCCTTTATGCAAACCCTTGTCCTGGGCAGGTTCCCTCATAGTTCCTTCCACACACAAACTCTACTTATTCCTGAAGACTTTCTAACATTGAACATCCAACAGGACATCAGTCTGCTTAGATTGTAAGTATCTGAAGTGCAAAGATTTTCTCTAAGTCATCTCTGAATCCCCTATAGAGCCAGGTGCCAGCTACATGAAAGGTGTCAATAAGGATCTGTTGGGCTGAATTGACCATCTGTCTATCTAGTCTACCTTGCCCAATCTTCCTTGTCTTTAGTTACCTTGTGGCAGACTGCTGCTTATCCCTTAAATCCATTCTCCATTTCTTCTCTAGTATTAGCTAGGGATTAGGTGGACACATGCCTTCTCTGAGACTACATTTCTAAGCCTCCCCTGCAGTTAGGTGTGGCCAGCCACGTGAACTAAGTTCAGGACTAGAGAATGGGTCTTTTGAGTCTTGGCCTTCAAACACTGAATGTGTCTCTTTTCCTTTCTGAAGGCTGAAACATGAATGTGGCAGTGACCCAGCTTTGACAATTCAGCAGGGGTAACATCCTGGAGAGTGCCAGAGCAACAAGATGGAAAGAACCTGGATTATTGAATAACTTTATGGAATATAGTGACTTACCTGCTCTGAACCACCTTCTATCTCTGACTGTGACATCAGAGAGAAATATACTCCTGCTTTATTTGAGTCACTGTATTTTGAGGTTACTTAGCCTACATCCTAATACATCTTCTTTTAGATTGTTTTATAGTAATTGCATGCTACTTAACAATGATGTCATGATGCAATGGGAAAAACATTGGATTTATCCTATCTACAGCCTCATGCACTCATAAGGAAGTCATGCCTCTCACTAAAGGTACCATACTTTTTTTCCTGTTTCATCCTTTCTGACTGCTAAGGACTTTACAAACATATTTCATTTAATCCTCACAATAACCCTATTAGATATCTACCATTATTTACCCTCATTCTACAAATGAGAGGCTGAGTTCTAGGGTGGCACAGTCATACGTTCATGTTCTCAGAGCTAGTAGGTAGCAGAGAGAGGATTTGAAATTCAAGTCCATCTGACTTCAGAGCCCATGCTCCTGACCACTGCCAGAGAGTCACTTCCAAGTCTCCTGGGAGAACTTCTCTGCCAGCCCTACAAGGGTCTTGTTATAATTATTTCCTGTGTTCCAATCTCATTATATTTCCTAATGAAAATGCAACACTGCCTTAGTGGAAGGAACCCTGTTTCAAAGGGAAAATGGTCTCATTGCTCCTTCATTTCTGATTGAAAATTAGGATGTTCAGTCATCTATTCTAGAGCCACTGGAGCAGCTCCCACCCCAGACTCTCACTGCTATATTTGTTTTATTCATTGACTTCTGGAGAAGCATGTTGTGGGTCACAGAAGTCAGCTGTGAGCTGCTCAACTTATGAGAATGAGTAGAAAGGGGACAGTCATAAGACAATTTAAAAATGCCTTTGTGAAACAGAAGCAAGAATGCCTTTGTGGGAGAATGTGTGACTTTGGTTATTTTGTTGCTATTTTGTTGGTGTTTGTATCACAAACTAGGGGATCATTTGACTGCTCTGATCTGGCTGTCCACACAGACTAGCAGCTGGGATGATGGGACTGGGGTCATCCAAGACTAAGTCTCCAACCCATTAATCTGACATTTATTGAGCACTATATGGGCAGAGCACTGAGGTTTTGCTTTAGTTTGGACATAAAGAAGACTCATGTGAACAATTAAAATACATGGAAAATAAAATACCAATGAAAGAGAAAAGACAAGTACAGTCACAGGCAAACAAAGAAATGGTACAGGCAATAGGTTTTAGGACACAAGATGAAGGAAAGATGCCTTGTACCCTGGAGTTACCTGAGCTGCCATGGAGAACTGGTGAAGAGGGCGAATAATGATATTTTATGTGGAAGAAACTACTGAGCAGAGAAGTCATGGTGATTGGAGAGGTACAAGAGGTTCAGAGAGTACAGGGAAAGGAAGGGGAGCTGCCTGGAGCAGAGGATCCATGTCAGGGGATAGGATGAATATAGAGCTGGGAAGGATTCTCAACATATCTCTAGAGACTGGTTGAAAATCTCTGACTACACAAAGATTCCTCCATTCCCCTGCCAGCCGCATTCATGAGTGGTATCCTAGGAGCTCCCAACCTCTGATGCAGACCCCACAGGTCTCTCCCACGATTGTTGACTATTCCAGCAGCTCTGTTGGCTCCCTTGGAGAGAAGAGCCAGCTTACTTCATTCCTAACTTCTCACCACCCCAAGGCTTCCAGAAGAATGGTTAGTCTGCTCTTCCACCTCTCTACCATGAAGAAAAAAAATACTGATGTACTCAGTGATGTGAAGTCTAGATTCCAGTTATTTCCAAATTCATCTTACCCAGGCCCCTGTTTCCCAGCAAAGCTCCTTATATGTGTCATTCTAGAAAACCACATTTCATCCAAAGTATTGGCCAAAAATTAACCAGGCAGAAAATTCCACATAACAAAGGAGAGTTTACTAAACAATTCTTGGAAAAAAATAATTCCCCTGGGATTGTAATATATAAGACTCTAGACCTCTGGTACGAATTAGTTATAGCTCAATTTTTATAAGGTGACAAGTCTGGTGGTCTTAGCTGTGATTTAAAAAAGAGGTAGAGAATATTGAAAGGTCCAAACTTGCCTAATTCACTATTTTCACTCAGAGTTGGCCCTAAAAATGGTAAGTTGCTAAATCCTTAGCATGAATCCTCTCCTTACTTCCTCACTTCATCATAATCACTTAGTTAGAAAGAAGCTGGGCTAACTTTAGCGCTGAAATTGGGTAGCCAAGTGTGGATAGCTGGGGAAGCGGGGAATTGGGGGTTTGAAGATGACAACGGAGATGGCTGCCTCTGAAAACTATATCAGGGAGGATTCTTTTCTTGTAAAAAAGAGAAATGCTAGGAAATTAATGATGAGATGGGCATTGAGTCACTTGAAAGTTCTCAGTCTGGTCTGTGGATTGATGCCAATCCATGATAAAATTTAATTTGAGACAGGGCAGGTATCTCTGGTGCCCCAACTCATATTCTGCCTGTCTTACCCCTGATTTCAGCTATGGCTGAATGTGGCTGAATGATGGATGGCTCTGTGCAGGTTCTAACTCACTTCCCCCAGACAGTCTTGCCTCAACCATGTGCTACTTTATGCCAGGGCTCCCCCAATGCTGAGGGTTGGTCCCTTTCATCATTACTTCCAGTGACCCATTTGTAGAATTTTTGCTTCTCATCTCTACAAATTTAGGCTCCACTTAAAGGTCCAGCTTCCTAGTGGCAAGTGCTTCTCCCAAAGGATGCTGTACCAAGGGATATGTTCTATTGCATCTAGATAATGCCTAGTCAGCTTGAGCTCTACCCACTGTCAGATCAGCAGGCAAAGAAAAGAATCATTGCACTGGTAGAGTAATCAATCTTGATTACCAGGAAGAACTCAAATGCTGCTACATAATGGAGGCAAGGAAGACTATGTCTGGAACTCAGGGATCCACTGATTCTCTGAGTCTTGTTACTTCCATACCCAGTAATAACAATGAAAAGGCAATTGCTACAACTTCAGTCTGCTAAGGGCAAGGTGACTACGGGCTCATGTCTCTCAGGGTTGAAAGTCTGAGTCACCCCCAACCCCTATTTCTCTTCATCTTCCAGGCAAACAAACTATTCCATCTGAAATGCTGAGCGAGGGAAATCTAGAATGTATGGTGGATGAGAGAAATGACAAACATCACTTACGGCTTGGGATCAGTTGCAGCAGCAGAAGCTGTAACTTGTTCCATGAACTCTCGTATGTGCATCTTGTGCAGAGATTGTAGCTACTTCCCTGCCTGAAGCCTCGGAGACAGTGGACTTAATGTAGGGCATGAATGGAGGGATTTGAGCAGCACAAGGGATAGACTGTTGTAGTCCTGCCTCATTTCCTCTCAGCTTCACCCCTGATTTCAGCCACAGACTGGGTAGAATTCAGGGTGGGCCTTGACTCACTTCATGGTCAGTGATTCACCTCAAGTGGATACATTGCTTTCTGCCCTGGAATGACTTTGATGCTATAGATGGTATGGGGAGCTCACTCAGCCCACATGCATGCATAGCTCACAGTAGAAGGCAGTTAACGCTCCTGGGGACAACTGTTAACCACTGGGGGTAAAAGCAGATTGATTAGTCCTTCCACCTGAAGCCCTTTGAGTAAACATCTTAGGAGATGATCTATGCACTTCTCAGGTGGTCCTTGAGTACTTAAGCTTCTATTGTCCACACCAACAACTTTGGTAATGCACCCTTCTATTTGCTTTTCTTTCTTTCCTGTCTTGATTTCCTAAACCTCTCACTTCTGCTCCCTGGGGTCATCACCTAAATACCTGCATGCCGCACAAGTCCTTATCATAGGCTCTGTTTTATCTAACTAAGGTAAAGGGCAAATAGTGAAATATAATGACAACATAGCAAATCTTCTATAAAGTCAAATTTATCATAACTAGGGGCTGTTCTTTACTTGGAGATTATATCCTTTATTGGTATGATAGCAGAATAATGACTCACCTCAAACATGTCCATGTTCTGAAACCTGTGAATGAGTTATCCTACACAGCAGAAAGATTTTGCAGATGTGATTATATTAAGGACCTTGAAATGTGAAAATTATCCTAAATTATCAGGTTGAGGTATGTATTGCGGGGAGGCATCTAATGTAATCACAGGGTCCTTAAAAGGTGGAAAAGGTGGCTCTTAAAAGGCAAGAGAGTTAAAGAAAGAGATGTGATGACAGAGGCAGAGATCTGAGTAATGCAATTGCTGGTGTTGAAGGCTGTAGGAAAGGTCCACGAGCCAAGGAATACAGGTGGCCTCCAGAAGGCAGAAAAATCAGGAAAATGAATTCTCAGAGCCTGTGCAATCCTGTCAACACCTTGATTTGAGACCAGTGAAGCCGTTTTCAGATTTCTGACCTCAAAAAGAGTGAGGTTAAGCCCATGATGTTTGTGGAACAATAGGAAACTTATGTCTCTGGTGATAAAATGACCTGTCTCTTATGAAATGATTATGATACTAGATGTTAACTCTCTTATTTGGCAAATGAATGTTCTTGGCAGATAAAAGAATTGTCCGACTACCAAAATTGTCAGAAATTTTGCTGGTGCACGGAATTCTAAAGTATGGGATTCAGCATAGCCAGTGAAGCCTCTAAATGATTATTTTAAGAGGTCAGTTTTCCTGGAAAACCCTAAAACCACTTGGCTGGCAGCAAAGTCAGCAAAGTAACATTCATACTGCTGACTCGTAGTACTGTGCCTGAATCACAATGATGAGCCTTTATGCTGGGTGTTTTCAGTTTCCTCTCTGGATCCATTCTCTCCACTCCAACACTCAGTTCTGAGCTCTGAGAGGTTGACTTTATGAACATGTCAGTGGAATTCCACCTGGGCTCTGCTAATGGGAAGCACCAGCAGGAGACTGGAGGGTGGGAGGAGAACGAGGTTGTGGTATCCATTCATCAGCTTCTGCTCTTTGGGGTTGATGCAGGTGGCAGCATCCCTGTACCGGAGGCCACAGCTCCCTCCTCCAGGTTCCAGTAGCCTCTCCAGGGTGGTAATTGCTCCCCGACCTTTGAAGCCCCAGGTGTCCTGCACTACCTTTAGTACTTTCTCTAAATCCTAATCCCACCTTCATAAATAGTCCCTTTATTACACTGTCCTCAGATTACTCATTCTGAATGTGTCATCCATTTCTTGCCTGAACCCTGACTGGTAAGCTAGGCAGCTCTTACCTTGGTCAATGATGGCCGAAGTGAGTTCCTTCATATTGGCATTCCAGAACACACAGCTGAAATTCCTGCCAGGGTGTGGCTTTAGGCGCAAAACACTAGTGACCTGGTAGAGGCCTTCAGAGGTCTTGGTGTGGCTGGTGTTGGTGGGAACACTGGTATTTGGCCAGGACACTTCTGCCAGGGGATAGCCTACAGCCTGGCAGGTGAGCTCTACCTCATCTGTCCCTGGGACCTTAAGGTTGCGAGTGTTTATTTTCTTGTAGGAAGCTGGATAAGAGAAGAAGAAAAAGAAATAAGTCTCTCTTTTCTGATTCCCGTAGATCTCTGTACTCAATGCCACGTGAAGTAAAATTATCATTATCAATATTAAGTACTAATAGTTTTAACTTGTTAAACATTTCCTATGTCCCAGATATCATGCTATTTTACATACATCGAATTATTTAATTTTTACAATACATCAAAACAGCATTGTTAATATACCCAACTTTTGTTGAAGGTAATTGAGGCTAGAGAGGTCGAGATTTCACTCAGAGGCACAGGGCTTTTAACTGGTGGAGCCAATTTATGAACACTCGAGGTTTGATTCCAAATCTCAATGGTGCTTTACGCTACCACAATCTGTGGCATCCTGTATTAATGTAAATTATCTTACAATTGGGGATTGGAGAAAAGAGAGGCTGGGTAAACTAAATCACTAGAGAACCCCCATATCTCACTTTATTTAGTACTTTTTCTAACATCTTCAGGAGAAAATTTCTTTCCATGTCCTCTTTTCCTCTGTCCTCTTTAAGATTAGGAGGAGAAAAAATAAGGACCTAGAGATCTGTTGGAGGTCAGATCCATTGCCATCTTGGTCCCAGATGGTTCCATCTGGGTTTGTTTTTTCGTTTTTTTAACACCTTTATTGGAATATAATTGCTTTACATTGCTGTGTTAGTTTCTGCTGTATAACAAAGTGAATCAGCTCTACCTATACTTACACCCCATATCCCCTCCTTCTTGCATCTCCCTCCCACCCTCCCTATGCCACCCCTCTAGGTGGACAAAAAGCACCTAGCTGGTCTCCCTGTGCTATGTGGCTTCTTCCCCCTAGCTATCTATTTTACATTTGGTAGTGGCTATATGTCAATGCCACTCTCTCACTTCGTCCCAGCTTACCCTTTCCCCTCCCCGTGTCCTCAAGTCCATTCTCTACATCTGTGTCTTTAGTCCTGTCCTGTCCCTAGGTTCTTCAGAACAATTTTTTCTTTAGATTCCATATATATGTGCTAGCGTACGGTATTTGTCTTTCTCTTTTTGACTTACTTCACCCTGTATGGCAGATTCTAGGTCCATCCACCTCACTACAAATAATTCAATTTCGTTTCCTATTATGGCTGAGTAATATTCCATTGTATATATGTGCCACATCTTCTTTACCCATTCATCTGTTGATGGACACTTAGGTTGCTTCCATGTCCTGGCTATTGGAAATAGTGCTGCAATGAATGTTGTGGTACATGACACGTTTTGAGTTATGGTTTTCTCAGGGTATATGCCCAGTAGTGGGATTGCTGGGTCATATGGTAGTTCTATTTTTAGTTTTTTAAGGAACCTCCATACTGTTCTCCATAGTGCCTGTACCAATTTACATTACCACCAACAGTGCAAGAGGGTTCCCTTTTCTCCACATCCTCTCCAGCATTTATTGTTTCTGGATTTTTTGATGATGGCCATTCTGACTGGTGTGAGGTGATACCTCATTGTAGTTTTGATTTCTCTAATGATTAGTGATGTTGAGCATTCTTTCATGGGTTTGTGGCAATCTGTATATCTTCTTTAGAGAAATGTCTATTTAGGTCTTCTGCCCATTTTTGGATTGGGTTGTTTGTTTATTTGATATTGAGCTGCATGAGCTGCTTGTATATTTTGGAGATTGATCCTTTGTCAGTTACTTCGTTTGCAAATATTCTCTCCCATTCTGAGGATTGTCTTTTCATCTGGTTTATGGTTTCCTTTTCTGTGCAAAAGCTTTTAAGTTTCCTTAGGTCCCATTTGTTTCTTTTTGTTTTTATTTCCATTTCTCTAGGAGGTGGGTCAAAAAAGGATCTTGCTGTGATTTATGTCAAATAGTGTTCTTCCTATGTTTTCCTCTAGGAGTTTTATAGTGTCTGGCCTTACATTTAGGTCTTTAATCCATTTTGAGCTTATTTTTGTGTATGGTGTTAGGGAGTGTTCTAATTTCATTCTTTTACATATAGCTGTCCAGTTTTCCCAGCACAACTTATTGAAGAGGCTGTCTTTTCTCCATTGTACATCCTTGCCTCCTTTGTCATAGATTAGTTGACCCTAGGTGCATGGGTTTATCTCTGGGTTTTCTATCCTGTTTTTTGATCTATATTTCTGTTTTTGTGCCAGTACCATACTGTCTTGATTACTGTAGGTTTGTAGTATAGTCTGAAGTTAGGGAGCCTGATTCCTCCAGCTCCATTTTTCTTTCTCAAGATTGCTTTTGCTTTTTGGGGTCTTTTGTGTTTCCATACAAATTGTGAAATATTTGTTCTAGTTCTGTGAAAAATGCCAGTGGTAGTTTGATAGGGATTGCACTGAATCTGTAGATTGCTTTGGGTAGTATAGTCATTTTCACAATGCTGATTCTTCCAATCCAAGAACACGCTATATTGTTCCATCTGTTTGTATCACCTTTAATTTCTTTAATCAGTGTCTTACAGTTTTCTGCTTACAGGTCTTTTGTCTCCTTAGGTAGATTTATTCCTAGGTATTTTATTCATTTTGTTGCAATGGTAAATGGGAGTGTTTCCTTAATTTCTCTTTCAGATTTTCCATCATTAGTGTACAGGAATGCAAGAGATTTCTGTTCATTAATTTTGTATCCTGCTACTTTACCAAATTCATTGATTAGCTCTAGTAGTTTTCTGGTAGCATCTTTAGGATTCTCTATGTATACTATCATGTCATCTGCAAACAGTGACTTTTTTACTTCTTCTTTTCTGATTTGGATTCTTTTTATTTCTTTTTCTTCTCTGATTGCTGTGGTTAAAACTTCCAAAACTATGTTGAATAATAGTGGTGAGAGTGGACAACCTTGTCTTGTTCCTGATCTTAGAGGAAATGGTTTCAGTTTTTCACCATTGAGAACTATGTTGGCTGTGGGTTTGTCATATATGGCCTTTATTATGTTGAGGTAGGTTCCCTCTATGCCTACTTTCTGGAGAGTTTTTATCTTAAATGGGTGTTGAATTTTGTCAAAAGCTTTTTCTGCATCAATTGAGATGATCATATGATTTTTATCCTTCAATTTGTAAATATGGTGTATCACAATGATTGATTTATGTATATTGAAGAATCCTTGCATTCCTGGGATAAACCCCACTTGATCATGGTGTATGATCCTTTTAATGTGCTGTTGCATTCTGTTTGCTAGTATTTTGTTGAGTATTTTTGCATCTATGTTCATCAGTGATGCTGTCCTGTAGTTTTTTTTGTGTGTGTGACATCTTTGTCTGGTTTTGGTATCAGGGTGATTGTGGCCTTGTAGAATGAGTTTGGGAGTGTTCCTCCCTCTACTATAGTTTGGAAGAGTTTGAGAAGGATACGTGTTAGCTCTTCTCTAAATGTTTGATAGAATTCGCCTGTGAAGCTGTCTGGTCCTGGGCTTTTGTTTGTTGGAAGATTTTTAATCACAGTTTCAATTGCAGTGCTTGTGATGGGTCTGTTAATATTTTCTATTTCTTCCTGATTCAGTCTCGGAAGGTTGTGCTTTTCCAAGAACTTGTTCATTTCTTCCAGGTTGTCCATTTTATTGGCATAGAGTTGCTTGTAGAAATCTCTCATGATCTTTTGTATTTCTGCAGTGTCAGTTGTTACTTCTCCTTTTTCATTTCTAATTCTGTTGATTTGAGTCTTCTCCCTTTTTTTCTTGATGATTCTGGCTAATGGTTTATCAACTTTGTTTATCTTCTCAAAGAACTACCTTTTAGTTTTATTGATTTTTGCTATCATTTTCATCATTTCTTTTTCATTTATTTCTGATCTGATCTTTATGATTTCTTTCCTTCTGCTAACTTTGAGGTTTCTTGTTCTTCTTTCTCTAATTGCTTTAGGTGTAGGGTTAGGTTGTTTATTTGAGATGTTTCTTGTTTCTTGAAGTAAGATTGTATTGCTATAATCTTCCCTCTTAGAACTGTTTTTGCTGCATCCCAGGTTTTGGGTCGTCGTGTTTTCATTGTCATTTGTTTCTAGGTATTTTTTGATTTCCTCTTTGATTTCTTCAGTGATCTCTTGGTTATTTAGTAGTGTATTGTTTAGCCTCCATGTGTTTGTATTTTTTACAGATCTTTATCTGTAATTGATATCTAGTCTCATAGCATTGTGGTCAGAAAAGATACTTGATACAATTTCAATTTTCTTAAATGTACCAAGGCTTGATTTGTGCCTCAAGATATGATCTATCCTGGAGAATGTTCCAGGAGCACTTGAGAAGATAGTGCATTCTGTTTTTTTTGGATGGAATGTCCTATAAATATCTATTAAGTCCATGTTGTTTAATGTATCATTTAAAGTTTGTGTTTCATTATTTATTTTCATTTTGATTGATCTGTCCATTGGTGAAAGTGGGGTGCCAAAATCCCCTATTATTATTATGTTACTGTCAATTTACCCCTTTATGGTTGTGAGCATTTTCCTTATGTACTGAGGTGCTCCTATGTTGCGTGCATAAATATTTACAATTGTTATATCTTCTTCCTGGATTGATCCCTTGATAATTCTCTAGTGTCCTTCTTTGTCTCTTGTAATAGTCTTTATTTGAAAGACTATTTTGTCTGATATGAGAATTGCTACACCAGCTTTCTTTTGATTTCCACTTTCATGGAATATCTTTTTCCATCCCCTCACTTTCAATCTGTATGTGTACCTAGGTCTGAAGTGGGTCTCTTGTAGACAGCATATATACAGGTCTTGTTTTTGTAACCATTCAGCCAGTCTATGTCTTTTGGTTGGTGCATTTAATCCATTTACATTTAAGGTAGTTATCAATATGTATGTTCCTATTACCATTTTCTTAATTGTTTTGGGTTTGTTATTGTAGGTCTTTTCCTTCTCTTGTGTTTCTTGCCTAGAGAAGTTCCTTTAGCATTTGTTGTAAAGCAGGTTTGGTGGTGCTGAATTTTCTTATCTTTTGCTTGTCTGTAAAGGTTTTAATTTCTCCATCGAATTTGAATGAGATCCTTGCTGGGTAGAGTAATCTTGGTTGTAGGTTTTTTCTTTTCATCACTTTAAATATGTCCTGCCACTCCCTTTAGGCTTGCAGAGTTTCTGCTGAAAGATTAGCTGTTAATCTTATGGGGATTCCCTTGGATGTTATTTGTTGCTTTTCCCTTGCTACTTTCAATATTTTTTCTTTGTATTTAATTTTTGATCGTTTGAGTAATATGTGTCTTGGCGTGTTTCTCCTTGGATTTATCCTGTATGGGACTCTCTGAACTTCCTGGACTTGACTGACTATTTCCCCTCCCATGTTAGGGAAGTTTTCAACTGTAATCTCTTCACATATTTTCTCAGACCCTTTCTTTTATTCTTTTTCTCCTGGGATCCCTATAATTTGAATGTTGGTGCATTTACTGTGTCCCGGATGTCTCTGAGACTGTCCTCAATTCTTTTCATTCCTTTTTCTTTATTTTGCTCTGCAGTAGTTATTTCCACTCTTCTATCTTCCAGGTCACTTATCCATTCTTCTGCCTCAGTTATTCTGCTTTTGATTCCTTCTAGAGAGTTGTTTTATTTTTTAATATATTTATTTATTTATTTGGTTGCACCAGGTTCCAGTTGCGGCAGGCAGGCTCCTTAGTCGTGGCATGAGAACTCTTAGTTGCAGCATGCATGTGGGATCTAGTTCCCTGACCAGGGATCGAACGCAGGCACCCTGCATTGGGAGCATAGAGTCTCATCCACTGCGTCACCAGGGAAGTCCCTCTAGAGAGTTTTTAATTTCATTTATTGTGCTGTTCATCATTGTTTGTTTACTCTTTAGTTCTTCTAGGTCCTTGTTAAACGTTTATTTTATTTTCTCCATTCTATTTCCAAGATTTTGGATCATCTTTACTGTCATTCCTCTGAATTCTTTTTCCGGTAAACTGCCTATTTCCTCTTCATTTGTTTGGTCAGGTGGGTTTTTACCTTGCTCCTTCATCTGCTGCATATTTCTCTGTCTTCTCATTTTGCTTAACTTACTGTGTTTGGGGTCTCCTTTTTGCAGGCTGCAAGTTCATAGTTCCCGTTGTTTTTGGTGTCTGCCCCCAGTGGGTAAGGTTGGTTCAGTGGGTTGTGTAGGCTTCCCGGTGGAGGGGACTGGTGCCTGTGTTCTGGTGGATGAGGCTGGATCCTGTCTTTCTGGTGGGCAGGACCACATCTGGTGGTGTGTTTTGGGGTGTCTGTGAACTTATTATGATTTTAGGCAGCCTCTCTGCTAATGGGTGGGGTTGTGTCCCTGTCTTGCTAGTTGTTTGGCTTGTGGTGTCCAGCACTGGAGCTTGCTGGTCGTTGAGTGGAGCTGGGTCTTAGCATTGAGATGGAGATCTCTGGGAAAGCTCTCGCTGATTGATATTACACGGGGCTGGGAGGTCTCTGGTGGTCCAATGTCCTGAACTCGGCTCTCCCACCTCAGAGGCTCTAGCCTAACAGTCGGTAGGAGCACCAAGACCCTGTCAGCCACACGGCCAGTTACATGGGGAGTTTCTTGCCTTTTGGCAAGTCTGAGGTCTTCTGCCAGCATTCAGTAGGTGTTCTATAGGAGTTGTTCCACATGTAGATGTATTTTAGATATATTTTTTGGGAGAAGGTGATCTTCACATGTTACTCCTCCACCATCTCGAAGGTCCTCTGGGTTTGGTTTTTTTGTTTTTGTTTGTAGCTTCCTTTCTTATCTCTGGACACTTTAACTTAAAGATATATGTCATTCCTGCTAAAGATGGGGGTTGATGGCTTTTGAGCAAAGACCTGGAACACCTCTGGCAACACTTTGAAGATGAATGAGTTAATACATGTAAGTGCTCAGAAAAGGGCAGGAACACAGTAAGCACTTGATAAATGCTATTATTATTTTTAAAGACTTAGATTCTGCCTATAAATAGTCAAGAACTGAGTATATTTATACTTCTCCCTAACACACACACACACACACACACACACACACACACACACACACACACCCTTCTGTGCAGTGGATGCTGAATGAATTGATCAGATATGTCTCCCTGCCCTCTAGAAAACTGAGCTCTAAAATAGACACAAGTGACATTGAGAGCACCAGGAAGACACAAGGACAAATTGCCCAGTTATCTTAGATGATAGCTAAAAATAAATATTAACCACGTACGCAGATACCAGGGAGTGTAAAAAGTAACCTGCTGATTTTTGGTGAAAGGAAGAGGGAGTGAGCACTAGCTCTCATCAGGTAGGAAATACTTCTTTAAGAAAGAATTTCAATACAATCTTTGAAGTAAAGATGTATATATGGCACGGATATGATGAAACATTTTTTTGTTAAATTTTTGGGAGGAGTATAAATGAGCACAAACTGTGAAAAGTGATTTTATATTAAAATAATGCTAATAGCCATGTGGAAAATATCAAATATGTATGATTTACTAAGTGTTTTCTAGGTGCTGAGCTCATGCCCTGTGCTTTTACATTCTGTGGAGGTGAAAGGAAGATTCATTTCCCTCTCTACAATTTTTGCTTTTTGAGAACCTCCCTTGTGCGTCTCTGTGTTATGAGTTGCTAATTTGATTAGTTACAGCCAAAGTCACTCACTGAGTCACGGGTCACTGGAGAGCAAGGTGACTGTGTCTTGAAGGGCTGCTTATAACCTGTGGCCTTCTCTTGAAGTTCTTTCCATGCCATTAAGAGTAGTTGCCCTGGCCTGCTGGCCTGCCTGCCTCAAAAATCTCTCACATCTTCCCCCACCCACAGTATTACAGCTTCTGCTTGTGACTGGGTGGGTGGGGCAGATTTTCTTATCTATGAGTTTGGATGGATAACTTCAGGGACTGATGTGCAAACCTGGACTCAGTTTAAGACAAGGGAGCAAGAAACAAGAATTCCCTATTCTGAGTCATGTTCTCCAGTGCAAATTATCAGAGAATCTCCAAAGTGGGGAGAGGGGAAAGGGAAAGATTATGTGCTCATCCAGTTGTTAATTTAAAAAAATGGAGTTCATTTCCATTTGGCTACTGATTCCTCTGGGTACAGCTCACTTAGTCAAGAACTTAAAGAGGAGCAGGGGTGAGTAGCTCTAACTACTGACTCCATCCTCTTAATATACCTTATCTTGCTTAAACCACCCAAGGACCTTAGGAGGTAGGAAAATTTCATATTCCAGTAATAAATAAGGAAACAGCTGGAATATGGGGTGGTTGGGGAGCTTTGAACTCATGTCCTTCATGGGTACAGTATTCTGAATTCTGCACTGGGATCATCACAAGAGGATGATTCTCTATGTAATCACAAAAGTCTAGGGATGAAGCAACATACATGAGAAGAGAGATATGTTTCCCAGGGGGACTTCAAAGTACCCAGAAGTAGAAGAAGATAAGAAGAATTAGGTTCTGAAGCAGCCTACTGAAGGTCTTGAAGTAGTTAGACTCATTAGTCTCCTTGGAGCCAATTTTGGTCTATCTCTAGCAATCCATCAGTATCTGAAGCATGCATTTTGAGTACTCACTTTATCTAATTTTATGTTATTTTATCTACACTTATTGTCCCTTCATTTGATATCCTCTTATAATCATTTAATCCTATTCTGTTGTAGATTATTTCTGTAAGCTCTGGGGCTTTGGAGGGGCATAGAGTAGAATAAATGGATTCATAGGAGTAGTGTGTTACAGGTGAGGGCTTGGCCTGCTCCAGCAAGGTAGCTCAGGACAAGATGCTGGTCTTGGTTGCTGAGTTGGTAGGTGATTTCAGAGGTAGGAGGGCCATGAATCAGGATCTGGGCTGAGGTTTTGACTTGGGATATATAAATAAGGGAAGAGATGGGAAAGATGTTCAACTAAAAGAATCGGCGAGAAACAATGCGACTGACAGGGACTGATTTCCAAAATATACAAACAGCTCATAGAGCTCAATATCAAAGAAACAAACAGCCCAATCAAAAAGTGGGCAGAAGACCTAAATAGACATTTTTCCAAAGAAGACATACAGATGGCCAACAGGCACATGAAAATACACTCAACATCGCTAATTATTAGAGAAATGCAAATCAAAACTATAATGAGATTATCACCTCACACCAGTCAGAATGGCCATCATCAAAAAGTCTGTAAATAATAAATGCTGAAGAGGGTGTGGAGAAAAGGGAACCCTCCTACACTGCTGGCATGAATGTAAATTGGTACAGCCACTATGGAGAACAGTATGGGGGTTCCTTAAAAAACTAAAAATAGAGTTACCATATGATCCTGCAATCCCACTCCTGGACATATATCCAGAAAAGATGAAAACTCTAATTTGAAAAGATACATGCACCCCAATGTTCAGAGCAGCACTATTTACAATACCCAAGACATGGAAGCAACGTAAATGTCCACTGACAGATGAATTGGTAAAGAAGATTCCATTGTATGGTACATACATACAATGGAATATAACTCAGCCATTAAAAAGAATGAAATAATACCATTTGCAGCAACATGGATGGACCTAGAGATTATCATACTAAGTGAAGTAAGTCAGACAGAGAAAGACAAATATGTGGAATCCAAAAAACTGATACAAATGAACATATTTACAAAACAGAAACAGACTCATAGACATAGAAAACAAACTTATGGTTACCAAAGGGGAACGGTGGAGAGGGATAACTTAGGAGTCTGGGATTAACAGATACACACTACCGTATATAAAACAGATGAACAACAAAGATATACTGTTTAGCACAGGGAACTATATTCAATATCTTGTAATAACCTATAATGGAAAAGAATATGAAAAAGAACACATATATATATATCTGAAACACTTTGTTGTACACACTAACACAACATTGTAAATCAACTATACTTCAGTTTGAAAAATAAAATTTTTAAAAAAGAATGAGCAAGGTTTGGGGGAGGGACAGGAGCACACACCCTACATTTATGTAATATTAAAGATGTCTCCACAGCCTCTTTCTTATTAGGGAAATGGCTGAAAAGACATCATTATCAGCAATACACAGTGGGGAAGCTGGACTGAGGGTGACATTCTTAGGAAAAGATGAGTAAATTTTGGAATTTCAGAGGTGGAAGTGATCTTAAAATTTGATTAGCCCAACTTCCTGCTCAACGAGAAGTATCTTTTCCAGCAGCTTTGCTAGATAACTATCTTGATGAATGTTTCACATGCACTTGGAAACAATGTGTATTCTGCAGTTGTTGGGTATAAATTTTATATATGTCAATTAGATCAAGATGGCTAATTGTGTTGTTCTACTCTTCTATTTTCTTTTTTGTGTGTTCTACCAGTTATAACAGAGATGAGTTGAAATCTCCAAATATAATTATGGATTTGTTTATTTCTCCTTTTATGTCTGTCAATTTTTGTTTTATATATTTTGAAGCTATATGGTTAGATGTATACACGTTTAGGATTGTTACATTTTCCTGTTGAACTGATTTTTTCTATCATTATGAAATGCCCCTTTTTATCTTTAATAATACTTTTCTTCTTGATATTAGTAACCTGCTAGATAACTAATTTTTGGTTAAACACATCTGTGAATGGAAACTCTTACTTCCAGAAGCAGTCATTGCCACAATTAGACAATAAGAAAGTTAAACTTTCATTGGGAGGATCATCCTTACGCCAAGTCAAATTTTGCCTCATGGTAGCTTCAACCCATTGGTACTTGCCTCGTTTAGCAAAACAACATATGGTAAGCATAGTAGTTAAGAACGTGGGCTTCAGAGTCGGAAAGGTTTGACTAGGCTTAAGCCAAGTGGTGGTTACGTGACCTGTCAAGCCTCAGTTTTCTCATTTGTAAAATAGGTATGATAATACTTATCCTTAACAGGGGTGTGAGGATGATTAAATGAGTTAGGTACCTAGAACTTATTAAATAGTCAGTTAGTACTGTCAATTATTATTATCTCTTTTATGTGACAAAACCCTTCAGATATCTGAAGATCACTGGCAAGACCCCGTATAGTCTTTCCACCTCTTAGGTAAAACATGCCTACTTCCTTCAACCATATCTCACAGGACATAATTTTCAGCCCCAGTTCCAGATAGCACTCTTCGGATACACTTTGTTTTTGCCAGTGTAACATGACCTATATTCCAGATATTATCTAAGCAGCACAAAGTGTAGCGTGACTAATTATTTCCTATGTGCTGAGTACACTTCAGGCCCAACACAGGGTTTTAAAGCAGCCTAAGGTCATAAGATCGATTTTGTTGAGTGATCTACTGCCCAGCTAGGTTGGCTATAACAGACGCCTTATCACTTGGAGATGGTCTCCAGGTTGACCCAAGACCTTTGTTGCCCCTTAGTCAACAACGACTACTTGTTCAGTCGGTTATAGATCCAGTCAACTACACTATTATCCATCCCATGTTTTACCATTTTATGCACAAGGTGTGTGCTGTGTGGGTCCTGGGCCTGTTTGCCCTTAGATCAATCCCTCAGTTTCTGCTCTATACGGCGGGAAGGCTGACTCCTGCAGGCTGTGTATCCCAGGCTCGTGACAGCCAACAGCAGGCATTTGGGAAGATGTGAGAGTTAGCAGGAGGAAGGAGAATGAGTGTTTCTCCCCCATACTCTATGCTATAAGGCCTCTCCAGCAGCAGCCACAGCTCTTCCCTGGCTCCAGATACCACTGGACAGGCCCACTTGGGTTCCACCCCTGGGCCCATTAACCCTGCCTTCCCCCTGTTCCTCCAACCCAGCAGTGTGGTAGCAGCTTCCTGCTTTTGCTAACTGGTGATTTGCCTCCCTAGTCCCCATTTGGCTTCTCAGTCTGTTCCATCAAAAGAATTACTATTTTCTGGTTTCAATTTCCATTGGTTTAAATGGTTTCTGTTATCCCAGTTGTCTCTATAATTCAAATGTTACTGGCAACTCTAGCATTTCTGAAATAAAGATAAGCTTTATTATCTTTACTATATGTTTTACTACTATATTATCTTTACTACTGCACATAGTATCATCTGCTTTATCATCATAATGACCCTAACTAAGGTGAAAAAATGTAGTTTTACATGCATTAATCTTAGAGAATCCTGACAGGTTTCTAGTAGTCACTGAAAGAAATCTTTTAGGATGGCTCTCAATTGGTCTGTTAAATGGCCTGGGGAGGAACATTAGGTTAAACAGTTTGTAATTCCCAGGAGCTTTCTTCCCTTCAAAATTCAGGATATTGTTTTCTTAACTCAGGGTTTCCTTATTCCCTTCAGTTTCCCCAAGGGAGAAAAGACACTGAGAGCAGATTTAGCCCCATTAGTAAGTTTTTTTAGCAAATGCTTTCTCTGGGCCTAGAGGCTAAATGTACAGACATCATTTCACTACCGAGTTGCTTCTCTCCGGCTGTTCTCCTCCCTATGCCCTCTGCCATCTGACTTCCCCTTTTAGGGTGAAGGCCATTTCTCTTGCGGAAACAGAAACTATGCTGCCACCTTCCTCCACTTGTTGAAGTTGTACTCTATCTATCTTGGGCCTTTTTGTTGATTTAAAGTACGTCTATAAGCCTCAGCCTGCTCACGCCTTCAGGCTGGTTTGGCCCTTCTGTTCTTAGTACCTGCTCTGTGTCTATCTGGGATCCTTGCTCAGGCCAGTTCTCAACCTGTGGGCTCAATCCCTGGCTTCTCAGGGCCTCTGTACCCTTTTTTTCAGTCGTGCTCCCCGGCCTTCTTCCGACAGATTTCTAATTGCCTTGGGGTTGCAACCTGGCCTTTGAAAAACTGCAGCCTTCTGTTATTGTCTCTTCTAGACTCTCTAGCCATGCTACCTAGCAATTTTTTCCCTGTCCTTATGAAATCAATTCTCTTTTCACTATATTTAATATGAACTGTTGCCCAGACAACAAATAAAATGCTATAAACCTATTTTCAAGGTGTATGCCAAAACTTAGGCATTTTAAGGACAAAGCACATCCTTCCTCTAGTCTTGTTCTATGTAAACGCACCCTAACTGGAGTCCTAGATCTCCCCTGCTTCCTTCAGACACCCCTCATCTGGGTAGAATATCCTTATGTGCTGGTCTTCAATCTTTTTTTGTTTGTTTGTTTGCATTTCTCCTAAAACAATCGTGATGCAGTGTGCTCCTTCTCACACATTTATTAAGTTCATTCTTAGAATATATCATAGGTTTCTATATTGGAAAAATATACGATGTTTAGACCGTTATAAACACATATTTTTAGTAAGGCAATTATTTCACTCTTTACAAATGCATCCAATGTCACCTAGAAATCAAAGAAGGTGTCTTTCATACACACCACCATCCATTGAAAAATACATATAAAAATTCTTCTCTAATGGTCAGAACTTTACATTGTTTCTTTTTATTCCTCGAATATCAGTTCCCATTCCACTTCTGCAGAATTTTATTCTAATGCAACATGTTTGAACACTCTTTTGGTGATTATCCTTTTGTTTCTTTGCAACAACAAAACATGTATAGCTATTGAAATTAAATTTTTTTTCTTGTGACCATGAGGCTTTAAGTGTTCAAAGTTTTCTTCTGCATTGAAATCTAATTTCCATTATTATCAGTACATGTAAAATCGAAACATAAAATATTATGAATATTGATAATTATTAAACATAAAAAAGTTTACTGGAAATGTATCTTTTAATGGGATGGATGGGGCTCTCTTTTTCAATCTGTTCATGAATCTGAGGATGCATATGACTTATGGTTGGAATGAGACAAGGTTCAGTATCAATTCTATTTCTATTTTTCATTTTTTGTAGCTATAAGGGCTAAGGAATCTTGCTCATATGAATAAATAGGTGGGAATGGAAGAAGTTCGGTTATAGTAATATCATTTCATTCTTTGAAAGCCTTATGATTTATATGACAAAAAATTACTTTATTTTTTTATTATCAGCTGTTAACTCTATTAGGGCCTCCTTCAATTTTGTTGAAAACAGAATTTGATACCTCCTGGTTTGCAGAAGGATTTGTTAGTCATTACAATTTGGTATGGTATCAATATTTCCAATCATTCTTTTGTTTATCACTATGGAGGATTTTATACCTCAGGGCAATGCACTGTATTCATGATGGGTGAAAGGGAGGCTTTTTATGAAGTGGGTAAAGCAAAAATAAAAGAGGAAGCGTTTTAGGAGAACCCCAAGAGCCTTGCCTGGAAGGCATATTCTCAGGCACACTCAATTTGGGGAACAAGTACTAGGGGAAGATGAAGATCTAGAAACTAATTTCCTAAAACCGCCTATGCTATGCATCTCATAGAAAGTCTTTGTGATCCCATATACTCTAGCTGGAAGATCATTAAGGGTTTAAGGAATTAATTAACTAATTAATTAATTAAGGTTTGAGGAATAAATCTGTTCCTCACCTGATTCATCCCTGGTCTAGATGAGGAAGCAGGCAGAGTGCCCTCCCATGGATGAGGGACATCCCTCAGCCCGAGCGAGAAAGAGGGGGACTGGTACCAAATTGCCCAAAGACCCTAGGTGCATTATAACACTCAAATAGAGATCAACAAACATGGGGCAGTGATTTAGGGGTGCAGATACTCAAGTACACTAGGGGATTGTGAGGATGTAGAGCCCTCTTTCTTCCAGTTGACTGAACTCAGACTAACTTCAATGCTCTGAAGTTCCTCCCAGTTGATGCCTGTTTGTAGGAAATGCAATAAAGATAGAAGGCAGTTACATCCAGCTAAGGGCTTTCCTGATGACTCACTATTAGTTGAGAAGTAAGAGGGCACCATCCCTGCAGTAATTGAGGGTCTTTGATCCAAACCTCTGGGCACTCACCGTATGCCAAGCACCATACTCAGCTCTTTATGTTCATTATCTCTTTTAATTTTTACAATAATCCTATGTGGTAGATGCTACTATTGCTATTCTTTTACAAATAAGAAAAATGCTAGATTAAGAGAGGTGAAATACCCTGCCCAAGGTCAGGTGAAAACAACCTTCAACCTCGTGTCTAATTATTCTAGTTTGTCCTTCTTTATACCAGATCATAAAGTCACCCCACTGCTGTCAAGGTCAATGGTCTTTAGGTACCAAAATCCACAGACCCTCCAGAAGACAGAACATATCCTCTGAGTGTAATGTGTGGAATAGGGAGGGGACAGAGAAAAACTGGCATAGTTTAACTCAGACCAGTCAGCGAAGGCTGAAAAACATAAGCCAATGAACAGAGCCAAATCTATTCTTCTACAGTTGTTATATGTCTTTCCTCAAATGACCTTTCCCAGAACAAACAAGAACTTGAAGATTCTCTTCAGATTTAGGTTCTTGGCTCGTGTTGTGGTGGAGAGAGCCCTCAACCCAGAGGAATGGGGACAGCTATTGATTCACTGGCTCCCTCAAGCTACCCATTTCAATTCTCTGGACTTCAGCTGTTTCATGTGCAATAGATTAGGCTGGGACTAGAGTAGTTTCCAAACTTTTTAGACTATGACCCAGAGTGAGAAAAAAATTATCACACCATGAGCCAAGATGCACACACACGCGTGTGCGCACGCACACACACACACACACACCCCTCTGAAATAATTTGTGTTTCACAAAACAACACTAATCCCTACTATGTGATGCCCTGATATATTCTATTCTATTCATTCGGTTCATTCATTTTATTGGTAAAAAACACCCATCTGGTTGCTACTCATTAAACTGATTTTTTAATCTGTTAATGAGTGGCAAATCATGGTTTAAAAAACTCTGGACTCTGAAAGAGTAGTTTAATATCAAGTCAGTATTGTTCCTGTGAATTAGGCAAAACTTAACTTTGGTACTCTCCCACCTTTCAGGGACTCATTTTCCTGGCTTCCTCTAGACCAGTTTTATTCCCTCTACCCCTATTTACCCTAACCTCCACTGCTTTATACTCAGATATCAAAAAATATTTCTGAGCAGGTGCTTTTGTTTTCTCTGAGGTATCTCTGTCTCTTTATAGCCATCCTCCTAGTTTTGGTTTGAGCTTGTTACTTGCAGCTAATGCAGGTCCTGTGTTGGAGAGATGCCTCCATGTATTCTAGTCCCTGAAACTACTCACCTTTGACTTTCAGAGTCAGGTACTTGTAGTCCCAGGCGATCCCATAGATGATCAGGCAGCGGTACTGCCCTGCATCTCTCACTTGGACTTGGGGGATGTGGAACAAGGCCTTCCCCAGGGGCAGCTGCTCCTCCAGCAAAATGGCTCTTTCACTGAGCAAGGTTGTATCATTTTCCACCTTTTGCAAACTGGCTTTTAAATCTCCGAGTTCCACATGACCTCCGGTGTCAAAATCACACTCCAAGGTCACATTGCCACCGTAGTCTACCGTGTACATTTCCTTTGGGACCGTCACTGTGAATAAAGCTGAACAGAAAATAAGACATTCTCAGATTGTCTGCCTTCACATTTCAGTTCTGTACAGAGTGGGACCTGAGGAGACCTATCCCACCCCCATTTCCCAAGAGATACCTGTCATTATCTGGGCATTTGTGAAGGTTCCTTTCTCTCCTTTGCCCCCATCCATTCTGGGAAAGAGTAGAATTCTTGATCTGCTCTGAGGTAGTTCTCACCTCTCAACACTCCTCACCTGTGCAGCTGACTGCCTTCCTACCCCCTATTATCCAGGCTCATTTTCTTCATATGGGTCAAATTACATCATTATCTGCCAAATTCTACCTCCTCTCACCAGTGATAGTAATAATAACTACCACCCATTGAGTTCTTACTAGGTGTTAGGCCTCTGCTAACACATGATCTCTTTTAGTCCCCCCAGGAAGCCAGTGACGTAGAGCTATCTTCTTTTTAGAAAATGAAACTGAGACACAGAAAGGTTAAGCAACTTGCCTAATATTGCACAGCCAGGATCAGACCCAGGTATTGTTAAGTTCAAGCGCTCTTAACCATCATATCATACAAGTCTACTGTAGAAGCGTCTTTTCTGTCAATAAGAGGAAAGAATGGAACTAATACTTAGTGTATACCTACTATGTGCCAGCCACTGTTCTAGGCTCTTTATAACTATATCATTGGGACTTCCCTTGTGGTCCAGTGGTTAAGACTCCACGTTCCCAAGGCAGGGGGCCTGGGTTCGACCCTGCATGTCTCAACTAAGATCCCGCATGCAGCAACGAAGATCCCGAGTGCCGCAACTAAGACCCGGAGCAGCTAAATAAATAAATGTTTTTTAAAAAACCTATGTCATTTAATACTGAAAATACAAGCATGAAACATGTATTATCATTACTGTTTTATAGTTGAGGAAACTGGGTCAAAGAGGTTTGCTCCAGGATGTACAGTTAGTAAAGTTAAAATTCTGAGCTAGTCCGATGGTTGACTTCAAAATCTGTAGTCTTTGAAACAGTATTTCCCAAAACGTGAGGCACATACTTCTAGAAGTATGCAAAATGATTTTAGATACGGCAGAATCAAGGCCCAAAGGGAGTTGGATTATTCGGAGAGGAATTTATTCCCTCTTCAATTCTATTCCAATCCTTCAAATTACATATAATTTGCAACTAGACTCTCACGTCTCTAACAATGGTTATTTTTCTTTTTATTTTATTTTATTTATTTATTTTTGGCTGCTTTGGGTCTTCGTTGCTGTGCGTGGGCTTTCTCTAGTTGTGGCGAGCAGGTGCTACTCTTCGATGCGGTGCATGGGCTGCTCACTGTGGTGGCATCTCTAGTTGCAGAGCATGGGCTCTAGGTGCGTGGGCTTCAGTAGTTGTGGCTCGCAGGCTCTAGAGCGCAGGCTCAGTAGTTGTGGCACACGGGCTTAGTTGCTCCGCAGCATGTGTGATCTTCCCAGGCCAGGGCTCAAACCAGTGTCCCCTGCCTTGTCAGGTGGATTCTTAACCACTGCGCCACCAGGGAAGCCCTATTTTCCCTTTTAATAAAACAAGAAGCTCTCAGGCAGATATTATTATCTGGGTAGAATTTAATAGCACCACTTTACTTTCATTGCATTTATTTTTGCTCATATCCTCTATTTACCTGTACCAGTGATACTGGTTTTCCATTTACCACAAGGGTAGATTGTTTTGTTCAAAAAATAAAAGCTCAGTTGATTTAGATAATTCTATAAAAACAATAGCACAAAGAGTAGTCAAACATGGCAAAACTAATGAAAGTAGTGTATGCATGAATAAATTGTGATAAATTGTACAAAATTATGCTGCTTCCATTATTAATGAGTGGTTAGTCATTAAGACTGAGTGTAAGATCTCGAAGTAGCTTCTGAATTGTGACAGAAGATTAGATCAAATTATGTTCAGTAGAGCTTACTTCATTAATCCATTCATTTAATCAGTCAAAACATCCACTTATATCTGGGGATGGCTTCTAAGAATATGCTATTTGAGTGGTTGTTTCCACATAAAACGTGGTATGGAAAGAGCTTGGGATTTAGTGACAGATGAACCTGGGTTCAAATTTTGACTATATCAGGATTATGAGCCCTTTGATCTTGATCATGCCATTTAAACTCTATGAGTCTCAGCCTCTTTATCTGTAAAGGTCGAAGATAACATCTACCTGTCAGCATTGTGGGGAAAACTAGACAAAATGGCACATATGAAGTGCCTTATTTTGGCAGGTAGTCAGCAAACTTTCTTTTGTACAATGTTTTAATTCTTGAGAAAGTGGTATTCGGACCACCCTGGATAACAGATTTCACAGTATAAATAGTTCGGGGGTTTTCTGTTGCTTGAGTGATTCACATCATAATTCTCTTCTGACTGGAGTTTTTCCTCCTACCATCCTGCAAATCTTTGAAGGCAGTGACCAGGTTGAATTTGCTTTGGCGTCTCCAGTGCCTAACACATACTAAATTCCAGTTAAGGGTTTAACATAAAATGACAAAAACGGGGAGAGGGAGAAACAAAAGGATGAGCCTCCCCATATTCACTTTTGCTTTCCTCTCATCAAACAGCAACTTGCCCCAAATTGCACAAACTGACATTCTTTTTTTTTTTTTTTGCGGTACGCGGGCCTCTCACTGTTGTGGCCTCTCTCGTTGCGGAGCACAGGCTCCGGACGCGCAGGCTCAGCGGCCATGGCTCCCGGGCCCAGCCGCTCCGCGGCATGTGGGATCTTCCCGGACCGGGGCACAAACCCGTGTGCCCTGCACTGGCAGGCACACTCTCAACCACTGTGCCACCAGGGAAGCCCCAAACTGGCATTCTTAATCACCATACAGCACAGGTTAGAGTGTAGTGCACACACTTGAGTTTTTATCAAAAATTAATGACGAGCTTATATATTGCCTCCAACCCCTGTTTTAACCACAACTAGAACATTAGCGTGCCTTTCTGACAGAGATCTATGATACAAAAAGGAGTTCACAGCTGCCTGGTATTCTTTTGTGCAGGATGGGGGTGGGGGCAGGCTACAATGTGAGTTCTTCTGTGTAAAACAATGCCAATTCAGCATTTGCTTGGCCAGGTTGAGAAGACTCTGGGACGATACATGTGAGAAAAGATGCCATGCTTCTGAATTTCCCGCATGATTCCATTTTGTGGAATTCCCTGAACACTTGTAATAACTCTCACTGGTGTCTCCGTAATAGGATACTCTTTAAAGTAGATTCCTTTATGATTAGAATCATCTCCAAATACTTGAGTTATTAAGTCCCCTTATAATTAAAACAGAGCTGCCTGATACCAAATCCACTCTACCCTGGAGAATAATATTTATTTATTCATTATCTAATATGTATTAACCATATTCTATGCACCAGGTTCAGGAATTTACACTACTTTTACTCTCCTCATGGTACTTCCTTCTCTTATTTTATTACACATGATGTAACAAGAAACAGGGAAGAGAAATGGGGCTTGCAGGGAAGGTTAATTGCTGAGCCTGAGATTTAACAAGAATCAGAGGACTTTGGGTATAGTCTCTATTGAATTTATTTAGTAGATTTATTTACCACACTTATACTTTCTTCTCATGAGAGAAGGAACGCCTCTAACTTCCTCTGGAACTCCCCATAGCATTCAGCAGAACTTCCCTCTTCACTGTCTGGGCCTTTGAAAAAAAAAATCCATTTTCTGCTTGCTTTTCCCCTCTGCCTTGTGCAGCGTGTGTGTGTATATACAGAGGCTGGAAGCATAAAGTATGCTACCTCTCAGGCAGGTGACATTTTCCATCTAATGTTCACAAGAGGAAAGAGCAATTGGCAAAGATGAATCACATATCTGAGTCGCTCAGAATAACTAGAAGATTAATTGTTAGTTGGTCTATTTTGCCCCAACTAAAGCTTGTAAGACATGCAAAGCTTTGAGCTTGATTACTCGATACAAAATGACAAGTTTAGGAAATGCAATACTAAAATATTCTTACTTATTATAAACTACAGAGGAAATCAAAACACTCTTGCAAGCAATTCTGTGAAGAGGTTTTTCTCAAGCTTGGCTGCACATTAGAATCACTAATGAGAGGGCCTCAACCTTGCATCATAAGAATCACCTGGGAAGCTTTTAAAACACACTAATGCTCAAACCCCACTTTGGATCCTCTAAAATTAAATTCTAATTATTTTGTGAGGCCAGCATCAATTAAAAAAAAAAATTCCCTAGGAGTTTCTAAGGTGCAGGGAGCATTGAGAAACCATTGGCTGGACAAATAAAACACCTGCACTTGCAAACATTTTTTACCATCCTGCCATCCAAAGTGTTGTCCTCAGTTTTCCCTGGGAGCTAGTTAGGAATGCAGAATCTCAGCCCATGCCCTGGACCTAGAGAAGCAGAATCTGCATTTTAACAAGGTTGGGGTGATTCACATGCACATTGACATCTGAGAAACAGAGTTATAACACTGGTTTGCATTTGGACTGTGACTGGGAAGTAGAGTGAAAGATAACATTTATTAAACTCAATGAAGCAGACACTGGGCTAAACTGTACATCACCATTTCATGTTCCCAAAACTCTGCAAGGTAGGAGTCACTACCCTCATTTTACAGATGGGGAAACTGAGGCTTAAAGAAATGATACAACCTGCCCAAAGTAAAAAAGTGGGAGCTCATGGAGTTGGAATTCAAATTCATATCTCTGTGTGTTGAAAGCTTGTACTTCTAACAGATAGGACTATATATCTACTGGCATGTGTATACTACATACATGAATGAAATAGATATACTTTCCAGCTTTATAATAAGGAAAAGACATTTGTTTTCTATTTCATATGTCACATGGTTATTAAATTAAACTCCAACCTAGCATTGAACTCCTGATGTCATCAGACAAAGGAGAAAACTGGAAAGTTTCCACAACTGAAAATTAAGCCAGTAAAACATTCATTTGGTCATCTTGACTAAATTAAAGGGCAAAGGACTTGGCCAGAGCATGAAAAATTAATAAATGCACGTTCTTTAGACAGATTAAAATAGCTGGCTTGAGTAATGCTGGAGCCTTTCTGAAAGTTCTTGGGGGAAGTTCGCCTTTTATTTGCAGTCGGGGCACCGATGGAGTCAGACCTGTCACATCTCCAGGAAACACAAAACAATTTATTTGCATTACCTACCAAGATAGCTTCCTCTTTAAGCTAATTTTATACCTTTTTTCCCCATTAACAACAGAAGCTTAAGTGTTTACAGACTTCTTAAGGTATTTTGAAAGGTGAGGATGGGTGTAGGCAGTGAGGGGAGGGGGGACTGCTTTACACAGCCAGCCTTCAGAAAGCTCTAGTTCCTGGTTTAGAATAGATGCTGCTCTGATCACTTGACGCATGCACTCCTCTTAGCAGGAATGCTGCATGAGACATCTTGTCTATTAGAAATCCCTTCCCCAACCTGATCCTTCTACTTTCTATACCTCAGGGGTCAGCAGATATAGTTTTGGAGGTCAGCTATAGGCTAAGTGGAGTGACCCAGGGTGTGGTCCCTGCCCTAGAGTGACCTCAAGCATCACCCTGGTCATGGGCTTCCTGGATTTTATTCTTCTCTGGTGGATGAAGAAAGAAGGAGACATCAATGAAAGACATAAGACTGGGGTTACTTTTTCCTTCAAGACATGACAAAGTACAAAAATAAATATTTCCCCTTAAATGTGTCTGGGTAACAAGATGTCCTTAGGTTTTGAAATGAAAATATAAGGAAAAAATTGAACTACAACACTACAGTAATAAAAGAGTGAGTGATATAAGTGAAAGAATATATACATAGATCAATAGAACAGAAGGGCCAGAAAAAGACCCACACAAATATGGACAATTGATTTTTTACAAAGGTGCAAAGGCAATCAATGGAGAAAGGATAGTCTTTTCAGTAAATGAACAAATGGGGCTGGAGCAACCGGATGTCCACGTGCAAAAAAAAAAAAAAAAAAAAGCCCCAACCTATACTTCACACTATACTAAAATCAACTCAAGATGGATGGTCAACCTAAATGTAAAATGTACAACTATAAAGTATTTAGAAGAAAACATAGAAGAAAATCTTTCAGGTCTTGGGTTAGGGAAAGAGTTCTTAGATATGACAATCCATCAAAGAAAAAATTTGATAAATTAGGTATCTCCAAAATTAAAATCTTTCCTCTGCAAAAGACACTGTTAAGAGAATGAGAGGGACTTCCCTGGTGATCCAGTGGTAAAGAACCCATCTTCCAATGCAGGGGACGAGGGTTCGATCCCTGGTTGGGAAACTAAGATCCCACATGCCTCGGGGCAACTAAGCCTGCGCACCACAACTACTGAGCTCGCGTGCCTCAATGAAAGAGCCTGCATGCTGCCAACTACAGAGCCCACGCGCCCTAGAGCCCGCATACCACAGCTAGAGAGAAGCCCACTCCCCGCAACAAAAGATCCCACATGACTCAACAAAGATCCTGCTGCCACAACTAAGACCCAACACAGCCAAAAAAAAAAAGAGAATGAGAAGATGAGCTACAGACTGGGAGAAAATATTTGTATATCACATATCTGATAAAGAATTTGTATCCAGAATATATAAAGAACTCTCAAAACTGAACAATAAGAAAATAACCCAATTAAAAACAGTCAAATGATTTGATATGCCCTTCACCTAAGAAGATATATGAATGGGCAATAGGCACATGAAAATATGTTTATCCTCACTAGGTACTGGGGAAACACAAATTAAACCACAGTGAGAAACTTCTACACACCTACTAGAATGAGTTAAAAAAGAAAAATAACAATGTCAATACCAAGGGCTGTCAAGGATGTGGAACAATTGGAACTCTCATACTTTGCTGGAGGGAATGCAAAAACAGTACAGATTCTAAGAACGGTTTGATGGTTTCTTATAAAGTTAAATATGTACTTACCATATGACTCAGTAATCCCACTCATAGGTATTCACCTAAGTGAAATGAAAACCTATGCTTCCACAAAAACCTATATACAAATGTTTATAGCAACTTTACTTATAATTGCCAAAAATAGGAAACAACCCAAAAGTCCCTCAAGTGGGAAATGAATAAACAAAATGTGGTGTGTACCTACAGAGTAATACTACTCAACAACAAAAAGGAATGAACTATTGATTCATATAACAACATGGATAAATTTCAAATGCGTTATGCTAAGCGAAAGAAGCCAGACAAAAAGAATATCTAATAAGTGATCCCATTTATATGACATTCTGGAAAAGTTACAATGACAGGATAGAGAATAGATCGGTGAGTACCTGGGCTTAAAAGTTGGAGGAGGGTTTTTGTTTGGTGATGGAACTGCTCGGGATCTTGATTGTGGTGGTGGCTATATGACTATGCGTTTGTCAAAACTCATAGATGCTTTTATAAAAAAGAGTAAAATTTTACTTTATGTCAATTTAAAAATAAATATTTAAAAAGTGAAATGAAAATATTTTCCAATAGCTTTTCACTTCAATCTTTAAATTATTTTATAGATAAAATGGTAGAGCATCCACAGAGCACTCAAGTAAGGAAAGAGTTAATTTTGCCTGTCTCTAAAAATCCCAGCAGGGCAGGGTCTCTTAGAAAGGAAATATCAAGTGTTCCTTTAGCTGCCACTGCAAGGGCAGGCCTGGAGTAAGCAGAATATTGGGGTGTTCTCCAAGGATGGCCCCAAGTCAGTGTCTCTAATGCCAGACCAGGCTGAGCAGCCCAAGGGAGGGGGAGAAACGTGACTGGGATCACCTGGAATAGAGGGAAAAGCTCTTCAAAAAGTTATCAGTGCCAAAGAAGCCATTCTTTCTCAATGAAAGGCAGAATGTTGGATGACTTCCCATGGGATCAGGGCTGTTATCATAGAGGACCTAACCCGCTTTGTCCACCTCTGTCCTCCTCTGTTACCTAAATGGTGTTCACCCACTATAATGCACTCATGGTCCTGACCGCATATGTGAATAGTCTAAACTACCTTCCCCAGGAAAGCAAAACTCTGAAACTGCTTTCCTCCTTGCTACCCACACCCTCCAGTAGAATATCTTTCTCCAAAATCCAAAGGCATAGCTTTAAGGTTCATTATTCATTTAGGTGCAAGGAAGACTCTGAGTTTCCAATTCAAGTAATCCACATTAATGTGTGAATGACCCATGGCTGCTACTGTTGCTTTTTTTTTTTTTTTTTTTTCCAGTACGCGGGCCTCCCACCGTCGCGGCCCCTCCCGCTGCGGAGCACAGGCTCCGGACGACGCGCAGGCTCAGCGCCCATGGCTCACGGGCCCAGCCGCTCCGCAGCACGTGGGATCCTCCCGAATCGGGGCACGAACCCGTGTCCCCTGCATCGGCAGGCGGACTCCCAACCACTGAGCCACCAGGGAAGCCCTACTGTTGGTTTTTAAAAGAGGAGGTGTCCCCCTGACCTTTGTCTCCTCACTGTCCCTGACAGAAGAAAAAAGGACAGCTTCTTGGCAGCTCACCTTTCAGGACACTCAACCCATGCCCTCTTGTGTCAGTTCAGAGGTGCATGGCCTGAATGGTCCTGTCTTCTTGTTACTACCTTTATTGGAAAGTGGGGATAGATGGATTCTTAGTCCCTGTTTCTGTAAGACAGGGACATGGGTATGCACATGCCACCCTGGGCACCATTCTTTTGGCTGTGCTTATAATAGCTGGTAATCACACTTCCTCTCAAAGAAAGCCTTCAGCTCAAGGACTACATTCTCATCCTTGGCTTCAGCTAGGGGTCATCACCTGTTCCTCTTTCTCAGGCTCCTCCCTTGGACCTTTCTTACCTGCTGTCTGATGAAGCGGCATTCCCAGGCTCATAATTAGCAGGAGAAGGAACATTTTCTGTACCGGATCTGAAACAGACAATTGAAAGTCTCAGGGCCTTCTGCAGTTTTTCTGGGTCTCATGATTTGGTCATTTGCTCACTTCTGAAAACAGAACAGGGAAATGACTGGTAAACAAATCTTTTGGGGAGGCAGTGGACCATGGTGGAGTAGAGCTGGGAAAAGAAGTTAAAGGGTGACTGCCTAAAGGAGAGGAGAGATGGGGTAAGAAGAAGCGAGGCACCCTTTATCGATCCAAGTTAGAAGCTCATATGAACCAGTGCTCATGAGTTACCCACACAGCTGGTTATCTGTACCTTTCTGTTTCTTCCATAGTTTCAGTGTAGGCCCTTGAAAACCAGTCTTGTTCATCAGATGAATAATGTACATCATCTTTTCCAGCTGGACTGGAACTCTGTGAGTTGGACACTCAGTGCTCAATAGAACAGAGCTGGATTCTCAATAAATACTTGCTAGTTGACTGAGCAGGTAAAGTTGTCAAGCTCTTTAAAGTGCTGTGATCCAGTGTGCCCATCACTTGAACTACCTGTTACTAAGAGGTGCAGACAGGGATTGCAGAGAACTGCAAACCCATTTGAGTGGGTGCCAAACCTTAGTCCTGCTTCACCTTTCGTGCTTCCACTTTTGCTCACAAACTTTCCCACCCAAGGACTTCTCACGGTTGAAGGCAAAAGGGACAGGGTATACCACTGTCAGCTTTTTTTGTCCTCAAAGCGGCTTTCAAAATTTTATTAGCCATGCGCCACCAGGGAAGCCATACATCTAAATCAGGTAAAAGCAGAGCTGCTCTGAGTACAATGGAAAGCCAGTGGAGGATTTGGATCAGGAGAATGACACGATCTCATTTACATTTTTAAAAGAGGATTCAGTTTTGGTGTAGACAATAGACTATTGTTGTGAAGGAGAGTGGGATGGGCAAGATTGGAGGCAGAAAGATCAGTAAGAAATGTTTTCACAGAGATGATAATAGTTTGGACCAGAGTGGTGGGGCTAGTGGAGGTGAGAAGGGGTCTGTTGAAGGTTTTTTATATTTACACATTTTAAAAATGTATTAAAATTTTAAAATTGGTTCCTTAAATTTATTAAAACTTTTAATATCTTTATTGGAGTATAATTGACATACAATATAGGATTATGTGTGTGTGTGTATACATATATATTTAAGACACAGATGATTTAGTGGTATGATTCAGTGGTTTTTAGTATATTCTACAGAACTGTGCAACCCATACCACTGTCTAATTTTGGATCATTTTCATCACTGCAAAAAGGAACCCAATACCCATTAGCAGAACCTCCCCAATTCTTCTTCCCTCTCCCACCAGTCCCTGGCATTCACTCATCTCCGTTCTGTTTCTATCAATTTGCTTATTCTGGATATTTTATATAAATGGAATCATACAATATGTGGTCTTTTGTGTATAGCTTCTTTCACTGAGCATATTATTTTCAAGACTCATCTGTACTGTAACACATTACCAATACTTCGTTCCTTTCTATGACTGAATAATATTCCATTGTATTAACACATCACATCTTTCTTATCCATTCATCAGTTGATGGACATTTGTTTCCACTTGTTGGCTATTATGAGTAATGCTATTATGACATTCATGTACAAGTTTCTGTGTAGACATGTTTCCAAATCACTTGATTATATATGTAGGAGTGGAATTGATCAGTTAAATGGTAACTCTATATTTAACTTTTTGATAAACTGCCAAACTGTTTATCAAATATATGATTTGTAATTAATTTCTCCTATTCTGTGATTGTCTTTTCAGTTTCTTGGTAGTGTTCTTTGAAGCACAAATGTTTTAATTGTAAAGTACAAATTAATTTAATTTTGATGAAGGCCAGTTTATCTGTTTTCTCTTCTAATTGCTTGTGCTTTAGGTGTCATCTCTAAGAAAATATTGCTTAATCCAAGGTCACAAAGATTTACGTCTATGTTTTCTTTTGAGAATTTTATAGCTTTAGTTCTTATATTTAGGTCTTTGATCCAGTTTGAGTTAATTTTTGTGTACGGTGTGAGGTAAGGCTCCAGATTCATTGATTTGCACATGGACATCCAGTTGACTCTGCATAGTTTGTTTAAAGGAGTATTCTTTCTCCATTGAATTGTCATAGCACCCTCACCAAAAATCAATTGACATTAAATGTATGGGCTTAGTTCTGGAATCTCAATTCTATTCCATTGAACTATATGTCTATCCTATGTCAGTATCACAGACTGTTGATTACACGGAAGCTTTGTGGTAAGTTTCGAAATCAGGAAATGTGAATCTTCTAACTTTTCTTTTTTTTAAGACTTTGTGTGTGTGTGTGTGTGTGTGTGTGTGTGTGTGTGTTTGTGTGTGTGTGTGTGTGGCTATTCTTGCTCCCTTGCATTTCCATGTGAATTTTAGGATCAGCTTGTCTATTTCCACACAAAAGCAGCAGCTGGAATTTTGAAAGGGATTGTACTGAATCTGTAGATCCATTGGGGAATATAACCATCTTTATAATTTTAAGTCTTTTAATCCATGAATGGGGCATGTCTTTCCATTTATTTAAGTCTTCTATATTCTCAAGAAGATTTGATGGGAATTGCTGACAGGATGGAAATGTAGTTTGACAAAAGTAAAGAAATCCAGGAAAATTTCTAGGTTCGGAGTTTGAGTCACTAGGGCAATGGAGATACTATTTATTAAAAAGGAGAAGACTAAGAATGAAGCAGATTAGGGAGCAGAAATCAAAAATTGTATTTGGAATATGTTTGGTTTGAGATGTCTATTAGACACTCAAGTAAAGATGTTTAGTAGGTGGTTGGACAACTGGTGATCCAAAGTTTGGGGCAGAGATATAAATTTGGGAGTCATCAATGCATAAGTGTTACTTAAAGCCATGGTGCTGCATAGTACCACCTAAAGAGAGATAGAGAAGAGAAGGTGTCAAAGGACTGAGATATGGGGCATTCCAACACTTAGGGGTCTTTGAGAGGGAAGGTACTAGCAAAGAAGATTGAGAGAAGGGATATAAAGGTAAATTAACCATCTCTTTTATTTTCTGTATTCTGATGCTTTGACATCTGGAATCTTGCTGACTTTAGAGGGACTGCCCCCTCAGGATTAGCCAATTCCTAGAGACAGTAAACAACTGTCCCCTGAGTGTGCCTTTCATATGCAAACCAACCAGTCCAGAGCCCTACCTCCAATCACCTTTTTATTGGGCTCTCACTCTCTGGGTCACTATCTATCTGCCCTAATCACCCTAGGGTCAGTTACCAGATACCCCTATGCCCCCAAAGTCTGCTGAAATTATACAAACTAGCCCCATTCCTTCCTGTGGAACCCACAGTAGAGGCTCCTGCGTACTTTTCTCCCTCACCCTCTGCCTCCTGTGTGATCCTGGTATTTGCCTGTATGGCGCACTATGGTGTGGCATGCCCCTTTCTCTTGGGATCTGTGAGTATAACGAACTATTTTTTCAAAGGCAGTCACCTCCTGATCTGTTGGCCTCACCATGCCTAAATAATAGATATAATAATAAATAAAATAATAGTAATAAATAATAATAAAACCTAGAGTTTAAAACATAGTGCTGGAAGGAGGGAGTGATCAGTTGAGCCAAATGTTTCTGAGAACAGGATTTAGCAGAGTATGAAGGTCATGGATGACCCTGATAAACACAGTATCAGTAGATCTGGTACAGATAAAAATAGGAAATAAGGAAGTGGAGACAACAGAATATAGGCAACTTGTTAGAGAATAGTGCTATAAAAGGGCGCAGAGATATGAGGCAGTAGCTACAAGCGAATGCAAGGTCCACAGTGGGCTGTATTCTTGTTTTTAGTTTAGGGAGGGAAATATTACAGCAGATAACAACTAGGAACAGAATCTAGTGCTTTCTACCAGGAAATGCTCAAGACACACCTTAGCTAGACTTGAAAACCCTCTTCCTTACTGAAACTACAAATATATCTAGAAAATATACCATTTTAAGCTGCACCTACAGTCTAGCACTTGCCTAGCATTTTTTTTTCCTAGAGTACAAAAGGATAGCATGTAACATGCAGTTCTGGCAACAGAAAGGACTCCTGGTTCACGCATCACTCGTTTTAACTTCCCCTTCTTCCCTGCTCATCGAAGGGGACTTTCCTTGCACACTGTCTCCTTGAGTCAACTGAGAGACAGACACTGTCGTAAAGGTACTTTCCAACTAGCAGGCTTCTTTCTCCTAGGGATAAAGTGCCCCATGGAATGGTTAAGAGCTCAGGTTCTAACGTCAGACACATCTGAGTTCAGATTCTGAGTCTACAAAGTATTAGCCTCTAAGAACTTAGACAGTTTATGAAAACGTTTTGTGTCCCATTTCCCTAAAGTGCCAATAATAATAACTCCTACTTCAAGCCGGAATCCTGGGGGTGTCATCTTAAATCTACACATCGCTTATCTTGCACATTCAGTCCAGCCCCCAGTCCTATTAATTCTACTTCCTGGATACACCATAGCAGAGCCTCCTCACTGCCATTTTTACCGCCTAGTCTTGTTTCCTTCTGCTCCATCCTTCTCTTGTCGTCACAAACCTTGACGTCATCCTTGGCTCCTGTCTTCTATCACCAGCATCTGATTCATTAACACATCCTATAGGCCCTTCTTTCAAATATATCTAGAATCTGACCATGTCTCACTGCTTCCATATCAACCTAAGCCATTATCGTGTCTTGTGGCTATTCTAACCTTGCCTTCCTACAGTTGACTCTCAACACAGGAGCCAGAGTGATTCTTTAAAAATGTAAGTCAAAGCAGGTCTGCTCAAAACCTTTTGATGGCTCAGTATTTCACTGAGAATAAACTCCTAAGTCTCTCCAATAACCAGGTAATAGGGGCCTCTGTCTTGAGTCACCCTGCCATGCTTTAGATGAGTGCACTGTAGCCATGCCCCTCCCTGCAGTGTGGCTGTTTGCTGGGTTGAGAGGTGTCATCTGGACCTCTGGACCTCCCCCTACTACCCATTATAATCTAGGTCCTTGGGATGCTGGAATTCACTGCCCAAATGGCCCTAAGCCCACTTCCAGGCCTGTGTAGTGTCTTCACCAAATCCATCCCTTCAAGTGTGGATTCTGCTGCCAGTGTGCCTGTCCCTACACCTGGATGCTTTTTTCGCTCTTTCTGGTGAGTCTGCCTTATGCAAAAAACTGCAACAGCACCACTCCTCCAGCATTCCCAATTCTCCTTGTCGTCTTTCTTTTCCAAAACTTTCATTACCATCTAACTTACCATATAGTGTACTTGTTTATTATATTATTACCTGTCATCTTCCATTAGAATATAATCACTCAAAGGACAGGGATCGTTGTCTGTTTATTTACTACTATGCCTTCAGCCCCAGAACAGAGTCTGGCAATAAGTAGGTACTTGGTTAATACTTGTTGGATGAACTATCTCTTTACCTAGCAGGGAGAACAATCTCTTGAATACTGAATAATCAAATCTGACCATGTCACTCCTGCTTAAAAGACTTCAACAACTCCCACTATTTACAAGGTGAAGTTCTCCTTTAGTGTGGCCTACAAAACCTTTCCTGATCTGGCACCTCCTGCCTTGGCCACAGAGAAACACATGTGCTTTCCATGACTAGGACCTCACAGGTGCTTTGAGAAGTCTAATCTCTCATCTAATCTCATCTTATTTTTTCTAATCTTATTTTTCTTCTATCTCAATTTCTTCATGAGCTTAAAAAATTGTATTGCATCATAAATAACTCCTTAAGTGGCCTTACATTTCATGCATTCAACAGAAGTGGATAAGTCTTTCCTAACTGTCTTAGTCTATTTCTTCTGCCTCAATTGTATCTGCTACTCACCTCTAGTGTAAGTACTTAACTCATTACTGGTATGCTGATTTATTACACTTCTGTTTTCTAGGCTAGAATAGGAGCTCTTTGTACAGTCATCCCTTGGTATCTGCAGGATATTGGTTCCAGGATCCTCTGTGGATACCAAAATCCACAGATGCTCAAGTCCCTCATGTAAAATGGCATAATATAGTCGGCCGTATATGTAGGGTTGCAGAACCCTTTAGATACGGAGAGCGGACTGCACTTGATTAGGTCCTTATAACTGTGTGCTGAATGGACAAGTGAATGAGTGCTTGCATGCATGACAATTTAGCATCATACTCAGGAATCTGAGATCACTGGCTCCCACTTGACTCCACTCTATCGGAGAAACAGAAACCTTAATTTGGTTGTTTATTTTTGCCACAAATAAGAACTTTCCATCGAATGGAGCCACTCACAACACAATGGGCCACTAATGGGGTGGGGAGGCATCATCCCTGGTATTGTTTAAGCAAAAGGTGCATGTTGAAGCAAGAGTTTCCACAAGAGGTGGAAGGTGATCCCTTTTTAACAGCAAGATTATTTACAAGATTATCTCCCAGAAGAATGTTTCCACAGGTATCTCAAGCCCCTCACCAACCTCTCTCAAAAGACTAGGCTATCCGGATAAGACCTCTACCCTCTGGGTTCTTTAGGAGAACCACGTTTTCTGAAAGAGCAGGTTCTTGAAGGCGTTAATGTTGGGGAAGTATGAACTCTTTCATACTCAGACAGGCAAGGCCTGAAAGAATTTACTTAGAGAACTTACGGAGTGCATTGCCAAAATTAATTAACTCAATGCATCATTTAAAGAGTATCCATGTGTAAGGCACTCCTTTGGCCAAATGAGCATTGTGATGACTCTTCTCCACGATACAATGAACATGTTCAAACAACCACATCTCTCTCTAGCCTCCCCTTTTAAAATTCACCTTTGTTTTGGATATAAATATCTTATTGTCTATGCCTAGTCAGCTGTTCATTTTCATCTTAATTGTATATTCCTTATGTACATGTTTGGTTTTGCTAGCTTTTCCATCAAGCAGAGGGTGCTCATTGTAGCTATCTTTATATCAGTCAGGCTGGGCTCTAATGAATACTTTGGAATGTGAATGGAAAAAAGTAGTTTTTAATCAAATGATCAGTTTAGCTGAATTTCTTAATTTCTGGATAATTCTTAATGAAGTTATGGGTAATTCTTGATAATTCTGCCTATGAACATGTCGTAGTATTGCAGTTGAGGGCAAGTCATTATCTAAAATGGAACAGAATGGCATAGGATAAGCTTCAAGAACTTTTTCTGGTGGCTCCAGGAGTCAAGAAGGGCCCCCTCAGTAAGGAGATAATCAAGCTTGAGAGTGAGAAGAAGCAAAAGCTACTCTTTTTAGATTTGTGCAAAGTCCTGCTCAAATTGCTGCCCCCTTGGCTCTCACCCAGGCCACTAGAAAAGCTGCTTCTCTGGTGGTGTGGTGGAAGCAGCAGTTCTGAGCTAGGCATCAGGAGACAGGAGTTCCAGTCTTTGCTCTATCCCTGCTGCCTTAGGAACTCACTCTCCACTCTCTACAAAAGAAGGTGTGAACTAGGTGACTTCCAAGGTCCCTTCCACGTACCATCTATGCAACTAACAACCAATCTCTACCATTTTGTTTCGCCATGTTAGGTAATACTCAAGTGTGTAACATATCAAGATTTTTGATGAACCGTGAACATTTTAATATTTTTGATATTAAAGTGTGATTTCATTTCTAACTACCACAAGTATTATTGGCCTATCACTAACAGTTGATCACTAGTGTTTAAGATAAAGTTAAGATATGTAAGAATGGCCTTATTCCAGCTGAAGTCTTTTATTCCTCCCCTCTAAAAGGCATTTAACAAAGTGAGTTAACATGATATCATGGAGATAAGTAAAAAACTTCAACTTATAAATGTGTATATATATGAATGTGTACATAGACATAAAGTTAAACTTTTGATAATTTAGGCACTTTGTTATTAGGAACATAAAGTAATGTGGGGAGTTGCATAACCTTTGTTGCCTAGGTTGTGGCAGAGCTAGTGACCAGTAATGCAAAGTTTGGTTGGTCAGTTGTGTCCTCATCTAGGGAGACGTGGACCTGGAGAAATCTTCAAGAGTTTATGGATACCGTCAAGTGGAAGGTTCCTGCTTCAGTGGACATTCTCCTCCCTCCCCCTCCTCTTCTTCTTCCTCCTTCTGCTCCTTCTGCTCCTTCTGCTTCTTCTGCTTCTCCTTTTGCTTCTGCTGCTGCTGCTTCTCTTTTTCCTCTGTTTCTCTATCCTGCTCAAGAAGATTAAGCTCCCCAAGGGCAGAAATTTCTGTCTGTTTTTGTTCCTTATTATATCTCTGGCACCCCAAACAGCTCCTAATACATGGTGGGTCCTCATTAATATTCACTGAATGATTAGATCATGCTCCTGTGGTCCAAGAGCCATAAATGGTCCTTCTAACATGGTGAGATTGCGAGGGGTGGAAATCGGAAATCATCGAGTTCTCTAATATCTGAAGCTCTTGACCACACCACAGTCAATAAACAGAAATGACTGTGGACAAGGTACGTGAAAAATACTTGGTAAATGGCAAAGCGTTCTTTACATTCATTGTCATTATTACTTAGGATGGTGACTGATGATCTTTGGTCTAAAATTCCCATGAATTCCTAATATGGCCACTCCTTTCACTAACCCACGAAGGTTTCGCCTGGTAAAATCTAGCTAGTCTTTAAGACTCACTCAGCACCACCTCTTTCACGACTACTCCCCTGTACCTCCTAAGTAAATGTTCACAGAACTGTTGTACCTTTCAGAGTACTTCTTGTCTATCTTGTATTTAATAGGTTACGTCTAACTTTCTGCTTAGTAGATGTTTAGATCTTATTCTGCTTATTTCTCCATAAAAGATACTAACAGCAATTTATTCAATTGTATTAAGAAGTCGTATCTTTCCAGAAAAATCAAGAAAATTTCTGTAAATTCTGAGGAGAAGTTTGTAAGCAGAAAATGTAAGCAGGAAAACTTTTCCAAGCAAAATTTGCAAGAGAACCAAAAATTACTATAGGTGCTAGAAGGTTCACTTTCTGGTTGCTTCAGGCCCAGTTTCTTGCCATTTCACCTATCTACTGAAAGCTATTTGTGAATTTATAGATGAAATGAAATTTATGGTGCTGAAATTATGTACAGAGGTTTTAATTCTTTCTTTCTTTTATTCAAGACATTTACTCTATATTTTCTGTGTGGCAAGCTCTGGTATGCAGAGGTAAATAAGACAGAAACAAAGCTTTCAGAATTCTCTGGTCTCTAGAACAACCAAGGCACAGGTACTTTATGGAAATATCTCAAGAATCCTAGCAAATAATTTCTTTGTGTAATAATAACCAGCATAAAGGATCATGCTTGTATAACACTTTATTCTCTGCTGAACATTGCCAGTCTTAACTCATTTTGCTTCTCCCTCTTCCCAAGTGTCTAGCACAGCCCTGGATATCTGTGAAGACCTAGATAAACACACAACAAACTGAACTGAAATACCTGACTTAATAACTGTTTTTGAAGCCAAGTGTCTAAAGCAAGAATTGTAAGTAGCAATGTTTTAAAATAATTTGGATCTGAGTGCCTTTGGCAAGTAATGCAGAGTTTGCCCCAGGCCGTGCTACTCCCTATTGTATGATCACACATTTTACTGTCTACCAGTTCCTACAGGCATTTGAGATTTTAGGGAATCTTAACAACAGTGGCTCTGTTTTTAGAGGTGGATCAGAAATCTTTCAGTATTCAATATCTAAACCATCTAGACATAGGTAGACAATCTGTAGCCTTCAATTTAACTTAAATTCAAATTGAATCTCAACTTTTTAGTCAATAAACACTGAGCTGCCATTTTTTGCAAGTCTTTGCATTAGACTGTGGAGAATCTATAGAAGGATTCATCTAAGAAAGGATTCCTGCCCTTAAAGACATTATAACATAGTCAGAAGTTTAAAACTCATACACATGAAAAATACTAAGAAGTGGTGTAAAATATTTTGCATGACGATGCAAAAACCCTGGAAGCTGACTGGAAGAAGGGAGACTTCTCGGATGGGATTTGAAATGAGTCTTTGAAGCACTGGTAGAAATTGGAGAGTTGGAACAACTCTTGAGGGCACTGCAGATGAGTCAGGAGCAAAGTTTTAGAGGTGCAAACACACAGGGCATGTTAAGGAAGACAATGAACAGCATAACCTGGCTGGAAATAAGTTTGGGACAAGAATATTGAGAGCTTAGTGCCAGGTAGAGCTGCCAATAAAAAACAGTGACAGTCACTCAAAAACTGAGTGACAATAACAAAGAAGTTTGAAAAGATTAAATCTGAGTTTGTTTTTTTCAGTATGTAATAGAGGGAGAGTGGAATTGGAGGCCAGCTACTTGATTAGGGGGTCACAGTGTTCATCCAGATGTTTGGTAAAGCATCTGATTTAGGATCAGAAGAGGGAAGAAAGGGAGAGGAAGGAGAAACTTCCTGTCAATAAGATAATTGACAGGACAACTGACAAAACAATTGACAAGTGATTAGTCACATGGGAAAGAAACAGAAGCAACAAGTTGACTGTGGTTTTGAGGTCAGACTATCAAAACAATATTGATGTCATTGGGTGGGGGTGGGGGGGAGGAAATATAAGATCAAGAGCTGATTTTTTTTTTTTTTTGCGGTACGCGGGCCTCTCACTGTTGTGGCCTCTCCTGTTGCGGAGCACAGGCTCCAGGCACGCAGGCTCCAGGCGCGCAGGCTCAGCAGCCATGGCTCATGGGCCAGCTGCTCCACGGCATGTGGGATATTCCCGGACCGGGGCACGAACCCGTGTCCCCTGCATCGGCAGGCGGACTCTCAATCACTGCGCCACCAGGGAAGCCCAAGAGCTGATTTTTAAAGGGAAGATGATGAGCTAGGTTTGAGTCATGAAGTAATGCAAGGCAGTCAAGAAAAATGTAGGTCTGGAGTGTGGAACACAATTTGGGACTAGAGATAAAGATAAAGAAGTTATTTGTAATAAAATGTTAGTTGACTTTGGGGAATGAATTAACTCTCTGAGGGGGAGAGTATAAAAAGAGAGGTTAGAAAGAAAAGATCTGAACTCTGAGGAATGCCCCAGAATTTGGAGAGTGGGAGTAAGAGATCAGAGACAAAAGCAGAGAAGAAATGATCCTAAGAGTGAAAAGCTTCCCCATCACAATATCTCAGAGCCGAGGGAGGAAATCCCAAGAAGCAGAAGTGGTTGACAATAGAGAGGTCGGGAGACTAGGAACTGGGAATCAGCCCCAGGGTTATTAGGGAGGGCTGGAGGGTATTGAGGTGATTGGGGCTGGATAACCTTTCAGATTCCTTTATCTATCCTGGAATTCTGTTAGTCGATTTGAAGATTAGGGGAACACAACATGAGAGAGCCCCACAGCAGTAGAGCAGTGTGGGACATGAGGAGGTCAGGCTGCAGTTGCCTCATTACAGGGTAACCCAAGTATGCTACAGTTAAGTCATGTGGTATATTTGAACGTTGCCATGTGGAATAAAAATTACACACGACAACCTATGGATCACTGTCCGATGCATCTTAAAGAAAGTCAGCTCTGAAGCATGATCCCTAATACTGTCCCTGAGAAATCTGCATCACCTCCATCAGCCCCAATGTCCGCTGTATATTATGCAAATATCCCACATCTGGTGATTCACCAGCCACTTCATCAAATCAATTAATTCAACAACTCAACAAGCACCCAATGAGCACCCATGCATATTGTGAGGCACTGTGAGGGGTACTTGGGATTCAGAGATCCTAAAAGGTGTGGTCTTTGCCTATGAGGAGCTACAGTTTAATGGAAAGGCTCACAGAAGAAATCTGAGAAGACACCTTGAAGAGTGGGAAAGGAACATCCTGCTGATGGTGAGAGTTCAGGTAATAAAGGCAAATAGACCAGTTCCAAGTGGCAAGAGATAAGATTTCATCTATTCATAGAATCTTAGGCTTCAAAGGGAGCTTAAAAAACATCCAGATCAATTGGCATTTGACTCCTGCTACAACTGTCTGATTACTGCTCACGCTGAATATTCTTACTGTACATTTTTGTCAATGTATGTTAATCACTCCCTTCCACAGAACCACAGAACTTCAGGGTCACAAGACCTTATTTGTAGGTAATTTCATTCAAGTTTCACCTCCTCACTTCAACCCTTTCTCACATAAATCCATCGTCATCACTTTTCTACTATGTGCACCTGGATAGTGACCAATAAATAGCAATAGTTGCAGTTTTCCTTCATTTTGCTAAACATTCTTTCATCATTTTATGTAGAATATTAAGCATTTAGTAGGCCCAAATCACGCTTTTGTTAAATAATGGTTGCCTATATTATAAGTTAATGTAATTATAGTTTTTTTTTTTTTTTTTAACAGCTTACACTTGAATATAGCTTGTAAACACAGGCTAGGCTAGCCTGGAATGTTGACTGCCTGCCAAAGGGATAATCACAAACACGTGTTAGATGTAAAAATCCAAATTTTTAAGTTCCATTAACCCTTCAAAATTCTAAGCAGAGAGACAACTTTAGGAGTAAATTTTTTTTGGTGCAGATTTATTTTGTGCAGAAAACAAAATAACCCACCTCATAAAACTGCTCAAGAAGAATAATAAGCATAGGACCAGCAAGAGAAATCCTACTATTTTGAGGACAGGAGGAAATTAGCTTGTTTGTGTACCTGAGCACAATTTCTGAGGCAGTTTCCCCTGCCTCCAATGGTGTGGAGAGAAAATGTGCCCATGCTTACCCAACTATGGCATGCTCATCATGGTCTACAACACCAACTCAAAGTATGAGAAAATCTCAACCCACTCGATACTCACATCAGGCCTTGGCACGGCTCCTCAGGCAAAGACGCAAAAGAAAATAAAACAACAAACAGTTGCTCTTTGTCAGATTCCCTCATAGAAGCCAACAAAACAAACAGCCAAAACAAAAACAAAACCTAGGTTGCTGCTGAGACCAATGCAACAAGTAGTAGCTCCAACCCAGGGTTCTTTTTAGCTGGCAGAGGGACGCACGAGGATGGATGACAGAAAACTGTGGGGATAAGGTACACTGAGCAAGACAAGAAAAGATATCATCCCCATCCAACTCAGGCTTTCTCTTAATATGAGTACAATTCAAACCAAAACTGATGCTAAGGAACTGACTGAAGCCCAACCTACTGGCAAGTTTTGGTTTTACTTTCAGTGGCACGTCTCTGCATGCAAGTACCCATTGACCTGTGTGTGCATATTTATTTATTTATGTATTTATTTATGTATTTACTTGTTTTAGGTTGTTTCCATGTCTGGCTATCGTAAATAGTGCTGCAATGAACACTGGGGTGCATGTGTCTTTTTTTTTCTTTTATTATTGGTTAAAAAAATTTTTTTTAACATCTTTATTGGAGTATAATTGCTTCACAAAGGTGTGTTAGTTTTTGCTTTATAACAAACTGAATCAGCTGTACATATACATATATCCTCATATCCCCTCCCTCTTGCGGCTCCCTCCCACCCTCCCTATCCCACCCCTCTAGGTGGTCACAAAGCACTGAGCTGATCTCCCTGTGCTATGTGGCTGCTTCCCACTAGCTATCTATTTTACGTTTGGTAGTGTATATATGTCCCTGTCTCTCTCTAGCTTTGTCACAGCTTACCCTTCCCCCTCCCCATATCCTCAAGTCCATTCTCTAGTAGGTCTGTGTCTTTATTCCTGTCTTACCCCTAGGTTCTTCATGACTTTTTTTTTTTCTTAGATTCCATGTATACGTGTTAGCATACGGTATTTGTTTTTCTCTTTCTGACTTACTTCACTCTGTATGACAGACTCTAGGTCCATCCACCTCACTACAAATAACTCAATTTCATTTCTTTTTATGGCTGAGTAATATTCCATTGTATATATGTGCCACGTCTTCTTTATCCATTCATCAGTCGATGGACACTTAGGTTGCTTCCATATCCTGGCTATTGTAAATAGAGCTGCAGTGAACATTGTAGTACATGACTCTCATTGAATTATGGTTTTCTCAGGGTGTATACCCAGCAGTGGCATTGCTGGGTCATATGGTAGTTCTATTTTTAGTTTTTTAGGGAACCTCCATACTGTTCTCCATAGTGGCTATATCAATTTACATTCCCACCAACAGTGCAAGACGGTTCCCTTTTCTCCACACCCTCTCCAGCGTTTATTGTTTGTAGATTTTTTGATGATGGCCATTCTGACTAACGTGAGGGGATACCTCATGGTAATTTTGATTTGCATTTCTCTAATGATTAGTGATGTTGAGCATCCTTTCATGTGTTTGTTGGCAATCTGTATATCTTCTTTGGAGAAATGTCTATTTAGGTCTTCAGCCCATTTTTGGATTGGGTTGTTTGTTTTTTTGAGATTGAGCTGCATGAGCTGCTTGTAAATTTTGGAGATCAATCTTTTTCAGTTGCTTCATTGGCAAATATTTTCTCCAATTTGTTTTGTTTATGGTTTCCTTTGCCGTGCAAAAGCTTTTAAGTTTCATTAGGTCCCATTTGTTTATTTTTATTTTTATTTCCATTCCTCTAGGAGGTGGGTCAAAAAGGATTTTGCTGTGATTTATGTCACAGAGTGTTCTGCCTATGTTCTCCACTAAGAGTTTGATAGTTTCTGGCCTTACATGTGGGTCTTCAATCCATTTTGAGTTTATCTTTGTGTATGGTGTTAGGGAGTGTTCTAATTTCATTAGTTTACATGTAGCTGTCCAGTGTTCCCAGAACCACTTATTAAAGAGTCTGTCTTTTCTCCATTGTATATTCTTGCCTCCTTTATCAAAAATAAGGTGACCATATGTGAGTGGATTTATCTCTGGGCTTTCTATCCTGTTCCATTGATCTATATTTATGTTTTTGTACCAGTACCATACTGTCTTGATTACTGTAGCTTCTTTGTAGTATAGTCTGAAGTCAGGGAGCCTGATTCCTCCAGCTCCGTTTCTCTTTCTCAAGATTGCTTTGGCTATTCGGGGTCTTTTGTGTTTCCATACAAATTGTGAAATTTTCTGTTCTAGTTCTGTGAAAAATGCCATTGGTAGTTTGATAGGGATTGCACTGAATCTGTAGATTGCTTTGGGTAGTAGAGTCATTTTCACAATGTTGATTCTTCCAATCCAAGAACATGGTATATCTTTCCATCTGTTTGTATCACCTTTAATTTCTTTCATCAGTGTCTTATAGGTTTCTGCATACAGGTCTTTTATCTCCTTGGGTAAGTTTATTCCTAGGTATTTTATTCTTTATGTGGCAATGGTAAATGGGAGTGTTTCCTTAATTTCTCTTTCAGATTTTTCATCATTAGTGTATAGGAATGCAAGAGATTTCTGTGCATTAATTCTGTATCCTGCTACTTTACCAAATTCATTGATTAGTTCTAGTAGTTTTCTGGCAACATCCTTGGGATTCTCTTTGTATAGTATCATGTCATCTGCAAAGAGTGAAAGCTTTACTTCTTCTTTACCGATTTGGATTCCATTTATTTTTTTTCTTCTCTGATTGATGTGGCTAAAACTTCCCCAACTATGTTGAATAATAGTGGTGAGAGTGGAGAACCTTGTCTTGTTCCTGATCTCAGAAGAAATGGTTTCAGTTTTTCACCATTGAGAAGGATGTTGGCTGTGGGTATGTCATATATGGCCTTTATTATGTTGAGGAAAGTTCCCTCTATGCCTACTTTCTGCAGGGTTTTTATCATAAAAGGGTGTTGAATTTTGTCAAAAGCTTTCTCTGCATCTATTGAGATGATCATATGGTTTTTCTCCTTCAATTTGTTAATATGGTTTATCACATTGATTGATTTGCGTATATTGAAGAATCCTTGCATTCTTGGAATAAACCCCACTTGATCATGGTGTATGATCCTTTTAACGTGCTGTTGGATTCTGCTTGCTAGTATTTTGTTGAGAATTTTTGCGTCTATGTTCATCAGTGATATTGGCCTGTAGTTTTCTTTCTTTGTGACATCCTTGTCTGGTTTTGGTATCAAGGTGATGGTGGCCTTGTAGAATGAATTTGGGAGTGTTCCTCTCTCTGCTATATTTTGGAAGAGTTTGAGAAGGATAGGTGTTAGCTCGTCTCTAAATGTTTGATAGAATTCACCTGTGAAGCCATCTGGTCCTGGGCTTTTGTTTGTTGGAAGATTTTTAATCACAGTCTCAATTTCAATGCTTTGATTGGTCTGTTTATATTTTCTATTTCTTCCTGATTCAGTCTCAGAAGGTTGTGCATTTCTAAGAATTTGTTCATTTCTTCCATGTTGTCCATTTTATTGGCATAGAGTTGCTTGTAGTAATCTCTCATGATCCTTTGTATTTCTGCAGTGTCAGTTGTTACTTCTCCTTTTTCATTTCTAATTCTTTTGATTTGAGTCTTCTCCCTTTTTTTCTTGATGAGTCTGGCTAATGGTTTATCAATTTTGTTTATCTTCTCAAAGAACCAGCTTTTAGTTTTATTGATCTTTGCTATTGTTTCCTTCATTGCTTTTTCATTTATTTCTGATCTGAAATTTATGATTTCTTTCCTTCTGCCAACTTTGGGGTTTTCTTGTTCTTCTTTCTCTAATTGCTTTAGGTATAAGGTTAGGTTGTTTATTTGAGATGTTTCTTGTTTCTTGAGGTAGGACTGTATTGCTATAAACTTCCCTCTTAGAACTGCTTTTGCTGCATCCCATAGGTTTTGGGTCATCGTGTTTTCATTGTCATTTGTTTCTAGGTATTTTTTGATTTCCTCTTTGATTTCTTCAGTGATCTCTTGGTTATTTAGTAGTGTATTGTTTAGCCTCCATGTGGTTGTAGTTTTTACAGATTTTTTCCTGTAATTGATATCTAGTCTCATACCGTTGTGGTCAGAAAAGATACTTGATATGATTTCAATTTTCTTAAATTTACCAAGGCTTGATTTGTGACTCAAGATATGATCTATCCTGGAGAGCACTTGAGAAGAAAGTGTACTCTGTTGTTTTTGGATGGAATGTCCTATAAGTATCTTAAGTCCATGTTGTTTATTGTATCATTTAAGCTTATGTTTCATTATTTATTTTCATTTTGGTTGATCTGTCCGTTGGCGAAAGTGGGGTGTTAAAGTCCCTTACTATGATTGTGGTACTGTCAATTTCCCTTTTTATGGCTGTTAGCATTTGCCTTATATATTGAGGTGCTCCTATGTTGGGTCCATAAATATTTCCAATTGTTATATCTTCTTCTTGGACTGATCCCTTGATCATTGTGTAGTGTTCTTCTTTGTCTCTTGTAATAGTCTTTATTTTAAAGTCTATTTTGTCTGATATGAGAATTGCTACTCCATCTTTCTTTTGATTTCCATTTATATGGAATATCTTTTTCCATCCCCTCACTTTCAGGCTGCATGTGTACCTAGGTATGAAGTGGGTCTCTTGTAGACAGCATATATATGGGTCTTGTTTTTGTATCCATTCAGGCAGTCTATGTCTTTTGGTGGAAGCATTTAATCCATTTACATTTAAGGTAGTTATCAATATGTATGTTCCTATCACCATTTTCTTAATTGTTTTGGGTTTGTTATTGTACGTCTTTTCCTTCTCTTTTTCTTTGTATTTAATTTTTGATAGCTTGATTTATACGTGTTTTGGCATGTTTCTCCTTATATTTATCCTGTATGGGACTCTGCATTTCCTGGACTTGATTGAAAAAATATGGAACGCTTCACAAATTTGCATGTCATCCTTGTGCAGGGGCCAGGCTGATCTTCTCTGTATCGTTCCAGTTTTAGTATACGTGCTGCCAAAGTAAGCACACATGTGCACATTTAGGAGTAGGAGAAGGGAAGGGAAAGAAGAATACCAGCATGTTCTAGCTACGTACCAAGAACTTTACACAGGTATCATTATTTGTTTTCTGGGGCTGCCATAACAATTCAGCACAAACTGGGTGGCTTAAAACAGTAGACACTGTACTTACAGTTCTCTCCCAATTCTGGAGACGAGAAGTCTGAGATCAAGGTGTCACATGGCCATACTCCTGCTGAAGGCTCCAGGAAAGAATGCTTCCTTGTCTATTCCTAGCTTCCGGGGGCTCCTTTCAATCCTTGGCATATCTTGGCTGCAGCAGGTCATTCCAATCTCTGCCTTCATCTTTTCATGATCTTATTCGTTGTGCATATCATTGCATGTCTTTCCTCTTCTTATTAGGACACCAGCCATTGGGTTAGTGCCCACCCTATTCCAGTATGACCTCATCTTAACTAATTACATCTGCAAACACAATACTTCCTAATAAGGTCATATTTGGAGGCTCCAGGTGGACATGGAATTTGGAGGAAACATTATGCAAGCTGCTACAGTACTTCATTTCATTCTTGGAGCAACTTGTGGTCTAGATACTGTTAGACCCATTTTACATATGAGGAAACAGTTGACATCGAGAAGCCTTTCTTCATTTGCATGGTTGTACTTGAACTAAGCCCTCTGCGGCCCCATTACACCACGAGGCTTTTCAATATTTTCAATAGTGAGACTCAAACCTGATGGCAAGAAAAGGCCAACTTGCATGCAGTCCTGATTATCAATCCAATTCCAACCTCCTCATTTCTCTTGGGCTCATAAGAGTGGGGTCAGAAGAGACAGGGTAGGTTTTCTAAGCCATATTTCTCTAATGTGTTCTAGTCCTCTTAACATGCCTTGCCTCTAAATCCTCCCCCAACCTAATTGTTTTTATTCTGAAAAAGCAGCATTCTCGTTTCCTCCTTCTCATTCTTTTTACTTTATACCTTAAAGAAGAAGGGGTGAAATTTGTAGTAGCTACAAATGGGAGTGGCTGCCTAGGCCCCAAGAATGGGGCTGTGTGGGGAACTGCTTCTCCACCCATAACTCCAGGCATGTGGTTTCAATAAGCGTTGCCTGCTCTTACTTGACCTCCCTTCCTCAGCTACCGTGATTGGCTGAGGAATGGGCATATGTCCTCTGCAAGACTCTAAGAGCTTAGTGTCTATAGGGTCCATACACCACCGACCAGAGCTCCTGCTCCTCTTTAGAAGGGAGATACACTTGCCCATTGTTTCCCTTCCTCCACCTCATCTGGGCTCCCTCCTGTCTCAGTCTACGTCTCTCCACCCTTCCCTCTGGGCAGCTCAGTTTTTCCTCCACACCTAGGCTTGGGAAAACAGACTCATCTCAGCACAAAGGAAAGCCCTGGGGTTTTCACAACAGGGCCCAAATAAAACTCAAACTAATATCTCAGTACATTTTCCTGCCTCATAAATCTATATGCCTCAAAAAAATACTGGAGCAGTAGATACCAAGGTGTTAACAGGGGCGTTTCTGGGTGGAGGACTTGCACAGGTTTTTTTACTTTCTCCTTTTCCCCTTCTATTTTATTTTCTAAATAACTTGCCATGGACACACATTGCTTTTTAAACAGAAATAATTTTTTAAAAATCAGTAATGGAGAGTATAGTTAAATTGCTAAACAACAGCAACAAGAAAACATTTTTAGAACTTGGCATAGTTGCACTGATACTTAGTAATGGGAAATTGGAATTTAGGTCATAAATATTGCATAATAATGATCTCACTAGTGTGCACAATCAGTCTACAAAGCTCTTTTCATTTTCTAGAAGGGAAGGTTGAGGTGAAGAGAGATTACGTGGCTTAACCAAGGACTGATCACCTTGTGAGTGCAGGGCAGGGTTCATTTCTGGTTTTTCCTCCCAAATATTTTCCTCCAAAAGTAATGCGATACAATGCAATGTGATATGATGCGATGCATTATAAATATGTGAGGGAGATTAAGAGGTACAAACTTCCAGCTGCAAAATAAATGAGTCCCAGACATAAAATGTACAGTATGGGGAATATAGTCAATAATTATGAAATATCTTTGTGCAGCGACAGATGGTAACTAGACCTTATCATGGTGATTATTTTAAAATGTATAGAACTATTGAGTGGGTCCTTCGTGGTTTTCTGGTGACATGGTTGGTGTGCCATGGCACTGGTGAGGCTGGCAGCAAGGTGGCAGACAGGGAATTTTGGGACACGTGGTGAAGGAGCTTCACAGGTAGGATTCAAGAATAAGAATGTGAAACAGATGATATTGCAATCTAACCATCTGCAAGCCTTCATGGGGAGTGTTCTTGAGGGACAAGTCTGCATTTTGAAACGAAAGATTCAGCAAAATTACAAGAAATTACTATGGAAGGTAAAAAAGGCTCAAACCACACAGGAGTCCCAATTCACAGATTGGTACCCTGATCATCTGAAACATCTCTATTTAGATGAAGAGGAAAGACTCAAGAATCAACTTAGAAAAGTTGACCAGTCTTTGTTAGAACAAGTTGACTGGCCTTTGTCAGAAGAACAAGTTAATCAGCCTTTGTCAGAAGAGCAATGTAACATTGACCAGGCATTGTCTGAAGAACACTGTAGCAATGAACAACCTCAGCCAGAAATAATGTAGCATAAGAGTAAACTTCATTACTATGCCAAAGAAAAATAAAAGAAAACATCAAATCAAAAAGCACAGGAAGGGGACTTCCCTGGTGGCACGGTGGTTAGGAAACTGCCTGCCAATGCAGGGGACACGGGTTTGATCCCTGGTCAGGGAACTAAGATCCCACATGCTGCAGAGTGGCTAAGCCCACGCACCACAACTACCGAGTCTGCGCTCTGGAGCCCGTGAGCCACAGATGCTGAGCCCGCATGTCACAACTACTGAAGCCTGCATGCCTAGAGCCCGTGCTCCACAACGAGAGGGGCCACTGCAATGAGAAGCCCGCACACCACAACGAAGAGTGGCCCTCGCTTGCCGGAACTGGGGAAAGCCCGCATGCTGCAATGAAGACCCAATGCAGCCAAAAATAAATAAATAAAATAAATAAATTTATTTTAAAAATATTTTTAAAAAAGCACAGGAAGAATATGAACAGGTACAAGCTAAGTGTGTTGCTAAGAAACAAGAATTTGAGAGTAGAAAACAAGAGAGAGAAGAAGCTCAAAGTCTCTACAATAAGAAGAAAAAGTGTTCAAAATATTGAGCAAAAAGACTATAAAAGGCCAACCAAACTTGAATTTACAAATGGAGTAGCTTCTTAAAAAAATACAAGAACAAAATTAAGTCAGACATGTTATCCTTAATCAAGGGTTAAAATATCTGCTGTTTACTGAGTTCTCTGTATACGTACTAAACCTCCTAACAATTAACTAAATTTATCGGCAGAAACTGGGCTGCTAAGCTATACTAAATTTAAAATGTCCAAATATTTTTGTTTTTGTAAGATAAAATTTTCTATGTATGTTCTACATAATATTCTTGTTTTAAAAATTTATTTGCGGGGCTTCCCTGGTGGCGCAGTGGTTGAGAGTCCGCCTGCCGATGCAGGGGACATGGGTTCGTGCCCCAGTCTGGGAAGATCCCACATGCCGCGGAGCAGCTGGCCCCTGAGCCATGGCCGCTGAGCCTGCGTGTCCGGAGCCTGTGCTCCGCAAAGGGAGAGGCCACAACAGTGAGAGGCCCGTGTACGGCAAAAAAAAAAAAAAAAAAAAAAATTTATTGGCATCTGAAGGAAGGTTGGCCTGGAGAACTGAAAGAACCTCCTATTTGAGTGACAGGTTCAAGCATATAATACTTTTGCACCATATGAAATTCAGATGAAATAAAATGTTAAAAAAAATGGAGTTACTATGTTGTATACGAGGAACTAACATAGTGTTGTAGATCAATTAACCTTCAAAAGCAAACAAACTCATAGAAAAAAAAGATCAGCTTTATGGTTACCAGAGTTAGGGGTGGGTGGAGGGGGAATTGGATGAAGGCAGTCAAAATGTACAAGCTTTCAGTTATAAGGTAAATAAGTACCAGGGATGTAACGTACAACATGATAAACATAATGAGCAGTGCTGTATGTTACATATGAAAGTTGTTAACAGGGTAAATCCTAAGAAAGGGAAAATTTTTTTAAATTTCTTTAATTTTGTATTTATATGAGAGATAAATAATCACTAACTTACTGTGGTCATCATTTCATGATGTATGTAAGTCAAATCATGATGCTGTACACCTTAAACTTATCCAGTGTGGTATGTTAATTATGTCTCAATAAAACTGGAAGTAAAAAAAAATGCTCACATAAAGTACCTAGAACAGTGTTTGCCACATAGCAGGTGCTAAATCAGTGTTAGCTATTTCAGGTCCAAAAAAAAAGTCCAGTGTTTCCCACTCTGCTAGGCCTTACAGGGAAGAAAAAAAAGAACACAGCCTAAGTGTGAGAAAGAAATGAACCCAGGGTTTTTGGGACATGGGCAAAGAGGAAGAGCTCAGGAAGGGGTGAGAACTACAAGAAGCCAGCAATTTACCTAGAACCAGCCTTAGCAACCCTCCTAAAGTCAGGAACAAACTCTTGATACGAGTTTACCTGGAATGTGACAAAAAGGAATGATGGCTAGCCCCCTGTCTTGAAAATGGGGATAGGGGATTCAGAGGTGGGGAGAAAGTCAGGGCAGAGGGGATCAGATAGAGGAGGGAGGAGTCCACATGTGGGCCACCCTGAACACTGGCTTTCCTTGAGTTGTGGTCAACCCAGGGGCTGGAGGTTGGTCTCTTGCCATCATACCAGAAGTCACATACTTGGCTTGGAATCCCATGTGGTCTCCACCTGCCAAAGAAGGCCTTTGCTCAAAGTGTGGGAAGGGAAAGTGTGGATGGATATTCTGGCCAGAGCAACTGAGGTGGCTGTTTTTAGAAGGAAGGAGGTCCAGGTTTGGCTCACTTTCTGAAAGGCACTCATATAAAAGAGAGTTTTATGGTTTGATGTAAACTGATGATTAAGTACTTTTCCTGCCCTAGCAACCCCCATGTTACTGAATGGAGAAGAAATAACTGGGGAGATGGCTCCTTGTTGAGAAAAAAGTTACTAAAGTCACAAAGGTCAAGTTTCATTAAGGTCAAATTCCTCAGGTAAATCTCCCAAGTGCAGGAGTGGGGGCAGGAAATGAGGGTGGAGAAGAGAGGGGTATGGGAGAAGTTGAACTGCTCCACTGGCCTTTAACAATGAAAAATAAAAGAGAGGGATTCAAGACAAGGAGGAGGTTCTGGAAGGCCTGGAAGGAATGTGTCCTGTCCTCTTCTTCTCTCATTCTTGGGGAGAAGAAGGAGATGCGGGACACACATCCTTGACATTTGAGAGTGCCCTTATGTAGAGATTAATACCTGCTTCTTGCCTGAAATTTCTGAAGGGAGAGGTTCACTGGAGTTTAGGGGGGTGAGGGTGTGAAGGGCTGTAGGGCTGTTTTCAGGGATGAAGAAAATTCAGGCACCCCTCATTCCAGGACCCTGAGCCTTTAGTGACCTCTGAACACCCCAAAAGTTATTGTGGTTTCAGGCGACACAGAGGGAGGGAAATCAGGGGCACAGGAGTCCTGGGCCCTTATCAGGACCACTGACATTAGACTGACCAGGGTGAGCCTGGGAATATTTCCCTCCCCCACTCCAAGATAACAGAGCCACAGTTTAGCCTGTTCTGGGAGAAGGGGGGGATATTTGAAAAGCACATATGATTGGAATTTCAAGTGGGACTGGATTCTAGCAGTTCCCCCAAAAGTTAAACATAGATTTACTGTATGACCCAGCATTCTACTCCTAGGTATATACCCAAGAGGATGAAAATATATGTCTACACAAGATGTATACATGACGTGTGGACACCAAGGGGTGAAAGTGGCGGGGGGCAGGTGGTGGTGGGATGAATTGGGAGATTGACATATATATACTAATATGTATAAAACAAATAACTAATAAGAACATGCTGTATAAAAAAATAAATAAAATTAAATTAAAAAAAAAAAGATGTATACATGAATGTTCATAGCAGCATTGTTCATAATAGCCAAAAAGTGGAAAGAACTCAACTGTCCAGCAACTGGTATATGTACAAATAAACTGTGTTATATCCATACAATGCAGTATAATTCAGCTTAAAAAAGGAATGAAGTACTGATACATGCCACAATATGGATGGACCTGGGAAACATCATGCTAAATAGAAGAAGCACATATTGTAAAATTCCATTAAATGAAATGTCCATAATAGACAAAGCCATAGGAACAGAAAATAATGAGTGGTTGCCTAGAACTAGGGGTATGGTGGGGAGGTAGATGGATGGCTGATAAAGGGTGTGGGGTTTCATTTCCAGATGATGAAAATGTTTTTAAGTTGGTTGTAGTGATTGTTGCACAACTCCGTACATATACAAAAAAAACACTGAATGGTACACTTTAAATAGGTGAATTGTACGGTATGTAAATTATATTTTAAAAAGCTGTTAGAAAACATGGGGCTGGATTGAGTCGTAATAAATGATCTGCAAATTATGAAACTGGACTGAGATGTGATGGAGGTCACTCTACCCAATGGGCTAGGAGGTTTGACAGGATACTGTTGGCAATAGTTACTAGAAAACAGTTGCTAGCATCTTCAACCATGTAGCCCAGATAAGCTATTCAGAGAGAACCTACGAAAGAAGCAGATGAGAAAGAGGGACAGCCCTAACTAGAATCTTGGTCCTTGTTTCAGGCCCTTTCACAGTCTGGGTTGTGGTCCCAGCGTCAGGTTTGGCCAGATACCTGTGTGGAATTATGATTTTTGCTCAAGTGGGTCTCTGCTACATCAGACAGTTCTAAGAACACAAAGGATCAAAAATGCCTGAGATTTACCTACTGCTGCATGCCGACTAGGCCTGACCTCGTTTTTAGGGTGGTTGGGAGGAGAAGGACAAGGTAGACCTACAGAACCAAATAATCTACATGTGTTCTAAATTTTCTCCTTTTTCCTCGTCCTGACTCATCTCTGGGAGGAGAGAGGGAGGCAAAACTGTTGAACCCAGATCTAGGATTGCTGTAAGATGAACCTGGTGTGATCCCTGCAACTCAGGCTGAAGGGTCCCCAGAGTCCCAAAATTTTAGGAACTCTGCGCCAGAAATGGAGACAAAAGACCAAATATGTATTTCTCATTATATATCACAATATCACACAGCCATTTCACCCAGGGACTTCCTAACCAGGGCTGATCAAGACTACAATATGTTCCCAGGACTAAATGGAGGAGGGAATCTATCACCTGAAGCCTGAACCTGGGGAAGCAGATGCAGTGCTTGGACCAAGTGGAGGGGACACCTGAATTCATTGTCACGTAAAGGAAGTCTGAGGTTCACAAACTGGTCTTTGGTTTCAATTCTGTTCGGGAAAAAAAAAAAAGTGAAATGATGATTTATCTCTTCAAATTCAGTCAGGGGCAGGAGGAGACTGCTGACTCATGTTTTGGGGTCAGATCAGTGATTCCCAAACCTGGCTGCACAGCAGAATCCCCTGGGGAACTTCAAAAAAATACAGATGCCTGGGCACTACTCCAGACCTCCTGATTCAAAATCTCCAGGGCTGGGGTCCAAAAATCTGTATTTTATGAAATTTTGATCAGGTGGTTCTGAATTAACCTGCCTGTCCTAATTGGTTACTCAGCATTAGGGAATCCCTAGGTTTGATGACGTTGGTCACAACAATATTTGTGAAGAAAAGTAAGTAAAAGGGAGAAAAAGAAGGTGAGAACCCAGAGACAAACAGGGGCTATTTAAATATCTGGCTTACATAAAAAGAAATGAAATTGAGTTATTTGTAGTGAGGTGGATGGATCTAGAGACTGTCATACAGAGTGAAGTAAGTCAGAAAGAGAAAAACAAATACCGTATGCTAACACATATATATGGAATCTAAAAAAAATGGTTCTGATGAACCTAGGGGCAGGACAGGAATAAAGACACAGACGTAGAGAATGGACTTGAGGACATGGGGAGGGGGAAGGGTAAGCTGGGACGAAGTGAGAGAGTGGCATGGACATATATACACTACCAAACGTAAAACAGATAGCTAGTGGGAAGCAGCCACATAGCACAGGGAGATCAGCTCAGTGCTTTGTGTCCACATAGAGGGGTGGGATAGGGAGGGTGGGAGGGAGGGAGATGCAAGAGGGAGGAGATATGGGAATATATGTTTATTCATAACTGAGCAATTATACTCCAATAAATATGTTAAATAAATAAATAATAAATAAATAAATTTGGCTTGTCTGTCTGTGCCTCTGATTTTCTTTTGCTAAGAAGAGCTGATATTGTGAGCCTCAGGTTACCAGTGGGGAGAAAAGTGGAAGCACTCAGACATGAGTTTATCTCTCCTAAGGGGCCAGAATCAGTGGCAGGTTGGCTTTTAGAAACCACAGTAACTGGTTAGAGGGGTGGCACTGTGTGGAAAGTGGAGAGCAGTTGACACAGGGGGCTGAAAAGTTGGATCAGGATCCACTCCTCACCAGCTGTGTGAGTTGACTGCTCTGAGCATTGGTGGTAAAATGCCTGAACCAAGAGAAGGAGTTCTGTTAATGATATTTTGTAATTTACATAGAATACCCAGAATTTCTTGCATTAGGTGATTAAAGTGAAATAGGGCCTGCTGGTCCCTTTTGCTTAAGTGGCATGTTAAAAATTAGTGACTTCTTTACTTAATGACCATTCTTACTCTGAACTTGGTGTCAGATGAGGTGGAAAGCAGAAAACAAAAAATAAAGAAATTAATATGCAAGCACTTCTTTCCCTAACTATTACTCTGGAATCTTAAGACCACATGGCTGTAATTTTCAAATATTCAGTCCACAAAGAATGCTTATTAATTGAACAATGTTATGTTCCAGGCACCAGGGATGCAGAGGTACCCAAGACATTGTTTCTGCCTCAAGGGGTTCATGTCCAGTGGGGAAGAAGACAAATGAGCAGAATTCTCGTAGAGGGTGATAAATGCAGGCACAGAGAGTGTGCAGCTGTCTTCCAGCCTCTCTGACAACTTGTCCACCGGGGGAATCCCTCTCAGCCTGAGATGGGATGTTGGTGGTGACAGTGGGGGGGCAGTATAAGTGCCACAACAGAAGTAGCTCCTAGGCTGGTACACAGTATAGAGGGGAGACTAATTAATTCTAGGCTGGATGGCTTAAGAAGGCTTCCTTGTTTTACAAAAGAGAAAGATGAAGCTTAGAGGGGTTCAGTAAACAAATAGACAGTGGGAGGCTGAAGAGCCTTCAGAAACAGCAGGGGAAAGAGGACAGAGTCCTGCTCTCATCACCTTCCCGCTCCTTCTCAGACCTCAGCACCCTCACTCTTTCCTGCAGAGAAGGAGCGGGTGAGCCATACTCAGAGTAGCACAGGGGTCATGACCAGAGACCTCTGCCCAAATCTCTGTTACATCGTGTACTAGTGTGAGACCGTGAACAAATGACTTTCTCTCTTGGATTCTGTTTCATCTTTTAAGAAATAAGGATAATAAAAGACCTGCCTCATAGGATTGTTATATAGATTAAATGATCTGAGACAGGGAAAGTGCTTAGAACAGGGCTTGCTGGCACGTAGTAAGTGCTCAGTAAACGTTAATTATATTATTCTTATGCTGTTACCTGGTTGGTGTGGCCAATCCAAGCTCAACCTAAAACCTAGCTCATTTTTCCCCCTCACAAAATGTAAAAAGCTTAGTTTTTATATTGCAAAATGATACATTGTATCATTGTATCATTGTATCATTGTAAAGTATTTTTTTAATGGAAAAAAAAGTAAAGATACCTACCTACCTAACCCCAGAGATAACTGCTTTTATATTTTGGTAAACATAATTCTCTATAGCTCTCTGGACACGTCTATATGAATGCAACTTTAGTAAGTGGCATTGTATCAGGATGCTATTCAGTGAATGGCTATTATTACTCATCAAAGATATTGTACCTTTCCATGTCAATAATTATAGATCCCATAATTATTTGTAAAAACTGGTAAGTATTTCATTGTATGGTTATACCATAATTTATTTATGCCATCCCCTAGTGTTGGTCAGTTAGGTTATTTCTAATATTGTTGATATTGCACAACAGTGGCACCACTGAATGACCCTACACAGTCAGCTGTGGGCCCTTGTCTGATTATTTCCTGGGACAACTTGCTGTAAGTGGAGTCTCTGGATCAAAGGGTATTAAACTGAAGACATGTGTCTCAGTAAAGTAACTCATATTGCGAGAAAAGAGACTGGCTAGTCAGCTGGCTTGACAGGGTGGCTTTTGCAGCAACTTGTTGTGGGAGGACAATTAGGCTAATGGTCAGTTTGTGGGAGAGCAAATATGTGGAGGCAGTCCCCGCCCTCGGGTTTCAAACATGTTCCTACGCTAGCAGGTAATTTTTCAGGCCTGAGAAGGAATTCTGTGGGAGAATTTACTGACCTCTTTGTTAGAGCACCAGTGCTGTAGAATTTCTCTGAATATCTGGCTTTTCTAGGAAATCAGTTAGGGAAGTTCAACTGGCTGATAATCTCACTTAACTTTTAAGGAACCTTTTAAGGGTATAACGTCCAAGGGTATTTTGTGCCAATCAGGCTTGGGGAAGATTTTTCCTAGCCCCAAACTTTCCTCATCGCTTGGCCAATGATCCTGAGCATTTTCCTTAGCAAATGAAGCTGAGATGCGAGGCAACAAACAAGAGCGGTGGCCATGAGACTCAGTGCCTTCTACTGACCAGAGAGTAATGAAAGATGAAGAGAGGGTGGAAAGGAGATGGACACAGGCTGAACTGCATCAAGGGTGGGCCAGGTCAGACTCTTACAGGTGGAGGAAGGTGAGGAAAATGTCTGGCCCTCCACCCTAAACCAGGGATCTCCCATTCTACCCATTTTATTCCAGTCTCCCTTCCTGACCACTTCAGACACTGTCCTAGCATGGACATTCCAACACACAGGCTTGGTGTGGGTGAGGAGTGATCAGGAGGAATTAGTGGAGCGTGCGGTCTGCTATGACTTTTAGTAATTCCTAACTGAAGTGGAACGCAGTAACACAGGCTAACATTCACAGAAGCCTAAGTATTGCCAGGGCAGTTCCAAAAACTTTATGTGTATTAACCCATTTAACTCTCACAGCAACCCCAGGAGGTAGGTACTCTCGTGGATCCCATTTTATAAATAGGGAAACTGAGGGCCAGAGGAGGTAAACAATTTGCTGAAGGTCACACATCAGGTAAATGGGAGAATTGAGGTTTAACTTTCATGTCTAATTCCGGGGTTCCTTTATTTACTATTGCTTCTCTTCATTATTGTACGAATGGGTATCTATGATTCTATCTTCAACCAGACACTCCCAAAATAATCAGAAAAAATATACATATGTACACATACATACATATCAGGGGTAACCTTAGAGAAGCTAATGGGAGTTCTTGAGCCTGTTGGTCAAAGTGAAACCTCTTTAGATTAATCAAAGGCTAATAAATAAAAGAAGATTCGACGGAGCCCCTCCAGGCCTGGGATTGGGAAAGAAAACACTGTCTTTAGTGGCAGATCCCTGGGGATTCTAGCTGGAGGATGTATGACATTATCTGACAGCCACATGCTTTGCATTAAAAGTAGGAGAAATGTGAGCATCTTTGCTTTTACTCTTTGTCAACTCTAGTTTCTTTACTTTTCCCTCCTTGTTCCTTTTGTCCCTTCCTCATAGGCTGCAGCTGCTTTGTATCCAACACACACACACTATTCATTTCTCACTCGTGCACATGCATATATAGATTATACAGTTATACATCTATATATCCATATCTATGTATATATACATATATATTTCATACACACACAATTTGTCTCCACAAATTGTTAATTTTCTAAAAATGTTATTAAGTCATCAGGTTTAGGAAATGTTTTACTCCATGTACTGTATTTATAAGGTCATGAAATTATGACCTCACTGCTCAAGAAAACAGGACAATAGTTGGGTCAAATGAGGTACCCAAGATAGCCAGATGCCCAGTCAGAGGCCTGAGCCATTATATGATACTGAGAATGAAGAGACAGAGATGCTGGGAGAAGTGATCAAAAAGTGGCCAGAATCAGCAAGCCATCAAGCAGTGGATGGGAAGGAAGGACACTGGGCTGGCTGGGAGGTCTGGCCTCAAGAGGGAGAGCTCTGCATTTCCATTATGGGTACAGCAGCCAGGATTTTTGCTCCCCATCCACACCCACACTGGGCAGTGAACACCTAGTAGGAGATTTTAAGGATAGTCATGCTACTTTAACTTGACACAGGCTCACTTGCATAAGACATTTGTTATGTCTTCTTTTCGATAGATGTGCATGTGTGTCAAATGTATGTGTATATAACTACTGATTTCCAGTAACTTCCTGAATTTCAAACCAGACCATTCTCATAACTATCCTGACTTTGAGGAAGTAGTCTCCTGTCTTACTTCACTCTTTCTATGTTCACCCCTGCTTCCCCAGTTGTAACTACTCTCTTCATAGCTACCAAACTTGAGGTTTCCCTGACTGTCCATAGACTTTCCAAGTGTTGTCCTTTCACATAATCCTAGAAAAATATCAGAAAAACTTTATTCCAAGCATCATGACCAACATTCATAAATTGTTCTTAGTAGCAATTTGGGTTTTTCTGGATCCACTTTCTCTAAAAGTCCCAACTACCTTCACAACTGGAACTTAATTAATCCACCCAGAAACACCAATCTTCTTGAGAAACAATAAGAAGCAGTATTTGTTCTTCCTGAGCACTATAATGAAATTGTTTTTGGAACAAAGAGAGATCTATATCCTAGGATTCTAGGATGATGTGGGATATCCAGAAAGGATTTAAGGCTCTTCACAAGGGTCTATAACATACAAAAAAAGGAGCAAAAATAAAAAGTGGGCTAAGAAAGGGAGGGAAATAAGAATAGACCCCAAACAACAGAGTCTCCTTTTCTCCCTAAGCACACGCCAGGAACACACACTCCCTGCCACATTGCGCAGGCTTTCCATGGCTGAGATACCATCAGCTTATGACACCTGTCACCTAACGGTTCCCCTTGCTTCCATGCCCCTTTAATGCTTCCTCCAACTGCAGCAAAACTGATTTCATAACACAAGCTGGATCAATGATCCCCCTGCTTAAAACTTTCAACAACTTCTCACTACACTTAGAATGGAATCCAACTCTTCACCACGGCCCTTAGGTTTCCATCTCATCTTATGCCCTACTCTCCAGCCATTTATTTCACAACAGGAACTTTTTACCTCTTAATCTCCCTCACCTATTTCTCTCCTCCCCTGCCCCTTTGGCAACCACTTGTTTGTTCTCTGTATCTATGACTCTTTTGTCAGTAAAGCTTTATTGGAACGTAGCCACACTCACTCATTTACCTATTATGTATGGCTGCTTTTGACTAAAATGGGAGAGTTGAGTAGTTGCAACCACATGGCCCACAAAGCCTGAAATATTTATTTTATGGCCCTTTATAGAAAAAAATTTGTCCAGCCTTTTATAAGGGACTAGAGAGAAGGAAGGATAAAGACATAGGGTGTTAGAACACACCCTCACACCATACACAAAAAGAAACCTAAAATGGCTTGAAGACTTAAATATAAGACATGACACCATAAAGAGAACACCTAGAAGAGAACATAGGCAAAACATTCTCTGACATAAATCTTACCAATGTTTTCTTAGGTCAGTCTCCCAAGGCAATGGAAATAAAGGCAAAAATAAACAAATGGGACCTAATCAAGCTTATAAGCTTTTGCACAGCAAAGGAAACCATAAACAAAACAAAAAGACAACCTACAGACTGGGAGAAAACATTTGCCAATGATGCGACCTACAAGGGCTTAAGTTCCAAAATATACAGACAGCACATACAATTCAATAATAATAATAAAAAAAAACAATTGATAAATGGGCAGACCTAAATAGACATTTCTCCAAAGAAGACATACAGATGGTCAAGAGACACATGAAAAGATGCTCCACATTGCTAATTATCAGAGAAATGCAAATCAAAACTACAGTGAGGTACCAACTCACACAGGTTAGAATGGCCATCATTTAAAAAGTCTATGAATAATAAATGTTGGAGAGAGTGTGGAGAAAAGGGAACTCTCTTACACTGTAGGTGGGAATATAAATTGGTACAGCCACTATGGAAAACAGTATGCAGATTCCTCAAAAAACTAAAAATAGAGTTGCCATATGATCCAGCAATCCCACTCCTGGGCATATACCCAGACAAAACTGTAATTTGAAAAGGTACAAGCACACCTATGTTCATAGCAGCACTATTAACAATAGCCAAGACATGGAAACAACCTAAATATCCATTGACAGATGAATGGATCAAGAAGATGTGGTATATATAATATATACAATGGACTATTACTCAGCTATAAAAAAGAACGAAATAATGCCATTTGCAGCAACATGGATGGACCTAGAGATTATCATACTAAGTGAAGTAAGTCAGAAAGAGAAAGACAAATACCATATGATATTATTTATATGTGGAATCTAAAATATGACAAAAATGAACATATCTACAAAACAGAAACAGACTCACAGACATAGAGAACAGGCTTGTGGTTGCCAAGGGGGAGGCGGGTTGTGGGGGGATGGATTGGGAGTTTGGGATTAGCAGATGCAAACTAGTATATATAGGCTGGATAAACGACAAGGTCCTACTGTATAGCAGAGGGAACTACATTCAGTATCCTGTGATAAACCATAATGGAAAAGAATATATATATGTATATGTATACATATATGTATATGTATATATGTATGTATAACTGAATCACTTTGCTGTATAGCAGAAATTAATACAACATTGTAAATCAACTATACTTCAATAAAATTTGAAAAAAAAAGAGAAAAAAACAGGCATAGGGTAGAGGCTGATTGTGGGGATCTTGAATGAGGAGGCCAAGGTGTTTGGACTTTATCCTTCAGTTAGAGGGGAGACACCTGGGCCCCCTGACCAAGAACGTCTGTCTATGGTGACAGAAGTGTGTTTAAAAAGGATTGTACTGGCTTCATTATAAATGTTGAGAACATGGGGGCTAAAAACAAAAGGCAGGGAGCACAGGAGGTGGCTGCAATTATTCAAAGTAAGGCAGACACTGTTGGTTATCTACCATCATTCAAACCTCATCTTCCATGGTAAAAAGACCCTGATTTTGTTCAGGTATCTTTCCTCATGTGATGCAGAAAAAGGTGATCTCATCCCTGGCTACTGGGTAACTCCTTGCCAGCAACTGGGGGGTAGGCATGTGACCTGGTCTGGCTGATGAGACATGAGGTGTGATAGGAACCTAGAACTGCCACAGCTGCCTTGATACAAGCTTGGGTATAAAGCCAACCCACCAGCATGGTGGGGCCAAGGAAATTGCAGAGAAACAGAGACAGAGCCTTTCCATCTGCATATTTCTTGTTACATGAGATAATGATCTTTTTTATTTCAGCCAATATGAACATCCTGATATAAAGGCCAAGAGAGGATAGTAACAGCGAATTCACAAGAGAAGTAATTGGAACAAGAGATTCTGTGAAAGGGAATTAGGTCAATACTGAAGCTGAGCCATGAGGAAGAGGGAGGAGTGAACTGATGGTCCTGAGGTTTAGCTCTGGTGAGTGGGAACTTGATAAACCATTAACAGAAATGGGAAACCACTGGACATGGCCCACAGTCTCTGTTTTAGTCAAGTCATCGCCCTGCAAGTGAGCCAGTGAGTCCCACAGACATCTCAACAGGAGATCTGCTTTGCATGTTGCTATGTGACTCTACTCCAAACCTGTGAATATGAGATAAAGTTTATTTGATCCTACAATATTGCAGCTGTGGGCAAACGTTCTCAGAAGCCACAGTAATACACAATATTCATTTTTATTATAGATTTTAAAATTATAGTAGAAAGAACATATTTTGTAGTGGTTATTAGGTTGGAATAAAATCATTTCTTTGTAGAATTCAAATAACCATGTTGTTTTAGGGTGAGTGGAAAATATTTTTCTAAAATCAAAAACCACTGAATTTATAGTAGAAAACATTTTCATTGAAGCCCATAGATAAGTGTAATTTAATTTCTTTTTTATTTAAAAAATATATTTAAATCCCTTATTAGTCTACTTTTGAAATAATGCACAAAGAAGAGAAGATATCCAATAAGTAAAATAAATGATAAGAGTATACCTTTATACTTCTGGAGAAACAAACACATTCAGAGAGAAAGATAGAGACTGAATACAGACTTAGGGTGAAAGTGGGAAGGGTAAACGGGGGAGAAAGAGATGGGGGTGTCTTTTGCACAGCATGGATACACATAGGATGGAAGTCTCAGTGGGTGCAAATGCATGGCTAGGGCTGCAGATGAAAAAATCACAAGCTCAAGTATTGTCCTAGCCCCAAGAGGCAAAATTCAAACTCATTAATACAGCTTTAACATTAATACAGCTTTAACAAAATTAATACAGCTTTAACAAAATTAATACAGCTTTAACAAAATTTTCTAGATGTAGAAACAAAGGAGCTGATCAACATAATAGAACAGAATCCAGAGGCAGAAAGAGAGAGAGAGAGAGAGAGATAACTAGAGAGACATAGATATAGATACAGTCACTTGGTTTATGATAAAGGTGAGACTGCAGTACAGGGAGAGAAAGTATGGTCTTTTCAATAAATGGTGTAGGGACAATTGGATATTCATATGAAAATAATGTACTTTGACCCCTACCTCACATGATATGCAAAAAAATTAATTCCAAAAGAATTGCAGATCTAAATATGAAAGACAAAACAAAGAAATTTTGGAAGAAAACATGAAGGGAGTCTTCATGACCTGAGCGCAGGCAAAGTTTGCTTAAATGGGACACAAAAGTAGAAAAATAGAGGAAAGAATGTAGAATTTAGTTTACCATTGTAACTACTAAATTACGTATTAGATACCAAAGATTATAAAGAATGCTAACAAATGGCTAATAAATATAAAAAGATTCTCTGATTCAATAACGTTGCCAGGAGCGTGGCGAGATGAGAAAAGAGACATAGCTAAAGACTGCTTAAAACAAAAAGAAAGTCAAAACTACAGTAGAAGTGACTCTTCTAGGGAAGGATACAAAAAATATAATCAACTCTGAGGCTTTAAAACTGAGATGTTGAAATATCAGTCCATTTCTTGTCATGGAATCAAAACTCAAGAGGAATTTGAATCAAAGGATAGTGTTGATATGTTACATCAGAAGAACAGAGCGAAGACAGTAGCCATGCCAGAATAGGCAGAGTCTGTAGCAAAATCCCCTGGGAATTATGTCTGGTAGGAGAATAGAGATTAAAAACCCGTAGTCTGCTCCCAGAGGACAACGCAGGAGTCTTTAGCAGCTGAGGACAAAAAAAGCCCTAGTACCATGCAGTAAAGAGAGTATTTGGTGGTACATGAAGGCATGTGATCTTACGAGGAGTTGCAATGACAATTTTCAAAAGTGGCTGTTTTCCATGCTGTTATAGTTCCCTGAAAAGTCAAATGGACCCCTACTCAAAATTTGGTTCACATTGAGACTGATGCCACACCCATTAAAAGGATATGAAAAAGTTTATTACTTACATAATTGAGGCCCCTGGCGAGAACAAGGCAGACTCTCAAGCAGGTCTGAAATGGCTTTAAAAGGCAAAGAAAGGCGATTAGCCTGGGTTTTTATCATCTTTATGGGGTAGGGCTGGAGTGGTGGTTCATGTGCAAGAAGAGGCTTGCATGGTTTGAATCTCTCACCTGTGCCAAAGGAGGGCAACCCAGGTCTCCTTATCAGCTTGATCAGATGTGGGGCACCAGAGGAAGAGGGAGAGGTGAGGCTCAAAGCTGTCAACAGTCAGACATCAAAAAAATGGAGTCAGACTCCTCATTACACATACCAATGCCCCCAGTACGATTATCATCATTAAAATTTCTCATATATAGGGAGGGTGGGAGGGAGGGAGACGCAAGAGGGAAGACATATGGGTACATATGTATATGTATAACTGATTCACTTTGTTATAAAGCAGAAACTAACACACCATTGTAAAGCAATTATACCCCAATAAAGATGTTAAAAAAATTTCTCATATATTAAAATTGAAAACACATATAAAGAATAGACAAACTATATCATAATTCTATCCCATAAGGACATCATAGCTAACAACTTAGCAGGTGGCTCTGTATCCACAATTCTCAAAATTGGCTGCATATTGGAATCATCTTAGAAGCATTAAAATATTATTGATACTTTTATCTCACCTCCAGAAAGTCTGACTGAATTGGTCTGAATTAAGTATTGGTAATTGGATTTTTATAATCTAAAAAAGAAGTACTAGCCATAAAGGAAAACAATTGATAAACTGCACTATGTAAAATTAATAACTCTTGTTCATCCAAAGGACCCACTAAGAGAGGGTATAGACAGACCAGAGTGGAAGGAGGTATATTCAATTCATATATCTGACAAAGGCCTTATATCTAGAATGTGTTAAGAATTCCTACAAAATCAGTAAGATAGAACACCTAATAGAAAAGTGGACAAAACCCTTGAAAAGACATTTCATAGGAGTTTATTGCCAAATGACCAATAGACATACAAAAAGGAGCTCAATTCCATTAGTCATCAGGGAAAGGCAAATTAAAACCATAATGTAATACCTCTACGGATCTACCAGCATGCTTAAAATAAAAGAAGCAGAAAGTACCAAATGTTGCTGAGAATGTGGAACAACTGAAATTCACATACACTGATGTTAGGAATGCAAATTGGTACATTTTCCAGCAATTTCTACACTATGCCCCAGAAATTCCACTCTTATGTATATACCAGTGATTCAGCAATTGTACCATTAGGTATATACTGAACAGAAATGAATTTAAAGATTCATTGGAAGACCCATACTAGAATATCTATAGTTGTGCTAGTCAGATTAGCCCCCATTGCCTAGAAAAACAAAAATACACAGGCTAACAAACCTCTGACTGCTTCGGAGTTGTTCAACCCAGGCAGGTATCACTGTACTATACTCCTCCAACAGTATTAAACTTTGAAACCTCAGTTAACATGACTCAGTCAATTATTCAGGTGTAGCCTAGTGTAGAGTTTAGGAGCATGAGCTCTGAAGCCAAACTCTTCGCATCCTGGGGCCTTAACTTTCTAGCAGCGTGACTCTGGCTAAGTTACTTAAACTTTCTCTTCCTCAATTTCTTCATCTGTTACCAGGAGAAGATAATAGTAGTATTTTCCTCATAGGGTTTTTAGGAAGACTAAATAAATACACATGAAGCCCTCACAACATTGCCCAGCATGCAGTAAATACTAAAAAAAAAAAAAACCCTTAATACTATTCATTAACTCTCTTCCATGTGTTTTCTAGCACTGTGATTACACACTAGAACACATGGAACTACAAAAATACTGTATTTGGATTAGAGTCATTGTGGCACCAAAATATATGAATTAACTTGCAAAGGTTTGATAAAATATAACTCGAATGGTAGAGAGTGTAAAGGTTGAGTTCAAAGTGCTTTAATTATTTTCTGGTGATTCAATGGTTTGTGTTATTATTTATAACAATGTTATTTGTGTCTTTCAGTTTGTTTTGTTTTTGGAAGAGGAGGGCCTATGCCCATAACTAATGACAGTATGTTTCACTCTTCATGTTTTTAAGGCAGCTTGGATATCTGGATCATCTCTGTATTCTCCATAATGCCTAGTGGATACAGTAGGCACTCAACCAATGTTCAATAAAGAGGATACATTATCATTTACCGTGTGTTCATTTCTGTGTAGTTAGAAACCAAGCTGGGTCATTATTTTGTTATGTTTTCAGTTTGACTGAAGAATAGACAAATATTTAACTTGAGGTGTAAAAAGAGGAATTGCTTTCCACTACAAAGCTGTTTGTTCTGAAACTAGCAAAGAACAAAGCATCTTTCTTTAAAAACAAACAAAACATGGTTTATCCAAATAAACATTTCCTAAATTTCCCCTAAATAAGTTTTAAGTTATCTTATGTAAGTAACTTCTGCTTTATAATAGCTCAAAATTTACCAACACGAGGGGCCCAGATGAATCAAAAAGGAATGCCAGAATTTTAAATGTGCAAATTGAAAAGAAAAAGGAATTCTAGTTAATTTTGACATTATGAAAGATAAAAAATTATAAAGTCTATCAATTTAGACTTTAACTTGGCACAATTTTAATTCAGTTATTTTAACTTTTAAGATAGAAAAATTAAACACTTTAGCTTTCAATTATTTATTTTTAAAAATAAATAAAATTTTAATAGTAAATACTTTTAATTTAAAAAAAAATTTTTAAGTCATCCATAACAATAACAGTCTGGCTGGATTCATAGCTCTTGGAAAATAGTTTAATAAACCATTTCTTGGCATCAGTAATATCAATACACAAATTGATTGCAGGCTTTTAGAGCACCAGGCATTGTGCTAAGCATTCTAGATACGCTGCCTCATTTAATCTTCACTCCATTTTAGTCGCAAGGAAACAGGCTCGGTGAAGTTAAATAACATAGCCATGGTCATAGTGTTAAGAAGACTGGAACTTGGGTCTGAAGGATTCCAGGTGTTTAAAAGCACTCTCACTCTTCCCAAATGTACATACATTTCTCAAAACAGCTAATTGTTTTTTCTCCTTTCTTTCATAGTCACTTGAAATGAAGCAACTTGAGAAGAGCTGGTGGTAAGTATAAACAGGTGTTTGTTGTTTTTGTCTTTTGTGGGGTTTTGCATTTTTTCTCCTAGATACCTGAATCATTTAAATCAAGTTTTTAAGTCTCCAAACACCTTCAGTGTCCTAGAAAGAGACCATTTTATTCTTGCTAAGTCATCTGTATCCAGAAAGGAAGAGAGATGGTTGACAGATGAAGGCTGCTCTCAGTCATTTGCTGTTACTAATATTAGTTTTTTCATTACTCAGTCCTGACGCAGCATTTTCTTTAATTCTCACAGCAAAAACAGTTCTTCTAATCAGTTTCAGATATGTAAGTTTTGTTGTCTATTGAGTAACTCCTCTATGATCTCTCTTTTTCATTTTTCACCACTGCAGAGCACTGAGGCGAAAACAGCTTTCTGTGTCTTGTCAAAGGCTGGATGTTTGATCTTAGGGCAGACAGCCAAACTTCCTCATGGTGAAGCCAAGATAATGAAAGGGAAAGCCTATGGTTTGGGGATTTTGATAGTCACCAATAGCCCCCAAAATGCTGACCAAACTTTTCTTTGTGGTTATGCAGAAACTTCACGTGTGCTAAACTCAGTTCTCTGACTGGATAAATTATAAGTTGGGATCATTCTTGCAAGCTTTCCCAAGGTTCAAATATTTTAGTTAGTTCATATCTGTGGAAGCATATTTCATGTCTATGGCACTATAAACAATGGGTTGATTTGGCCTATTCATTCTTTTTTTTGTTAATATTTATTTGGTTGCACTGGGTGGGATCCTTAGTTGTGACTTGTGGGCTCCTTAGTTGAGGCATGTGGGCTCCTTAGTTGCGGCTCGCTGGCTCCTTAGTTGCGGCTTGTAGCCTTCTTAGCTGTGGCATGCAGGCTCCTCAGTTGTGGCATGCGAACTCTTAGTTGCAGCATGCATGTGGGATCTAGTTCCCAGACCAGGGATCAAACCCGGGCCTCCTGCACTGGGAGCATGGAGTCTCAACCACTGTGCCACCAGGGAAGCCCCTGGCCTATTCGTTCTTTCATAACAGTTTCCTTTATTATCATGAGGATCCAAACCCATAGCTGCTTAATCAGAGCTCATAAATAAATTGATCATGCTTTCACATACTAGAGGCTGTTCTGGGAGTGAGACCAGTGAAAAACAGGGAAAAATTAAATGAAAGAAAATAATTCAATACAGCTGGGCTCAAGTCCAGATTGAAATCCAGCGGTGGCTGAATTCAGTTGTTCAAACTCCCTCACCTCTGATGTTTGTATTTGGCCTTATACATTAATGAGAGTTATCATTTCCTTAAAAGTACATGGAAGTTCCTGGAAGGCAAATAATTGAGCTCAGATTTTTTAAAATTATAATTTGTTTATTTGGAATAGGTAATAATATGATTCAAAAGTCAAAACCAATAAAATTCTCCCACTATAAACCTAATATGCCACCCCAAAGGCAACCAGTTTTAACAGTTTCAGATGCATCTTTTCAGATATATATTTTTTGCATATACAAGGAAATATGTATCTAATTTTTTCCTTTCAAAAGTGCAAAATTTGTATCTGAAAGGATGCATAGTGTACATAATATACAAAATAAGTGTACACAGTATACATACTACTTATTGTGAAAGTAAATGCTCATAGTATATGTGTTGTTGTATACCTAATTAATATAATTACAAAGTGTAGCATATTGTACTCTATCTTGGAGATCTGTTTCATGTCAGTACAGAAAAGAACTTCCTTATTTTTTTTTTTCTTCCTTATTTTTTGATGTGGCTGTCTAATACAGTATTCTGTTGTTTGGATGTGCCACCACATTTATTTAACCAGTTCCCTATTGACGGACATTTGGGTTGTTTCCAGTGTTTTGCTATTATAAATAAAGTTGCAATAAATACCCTTATGCATATGCCATTTTGCACATATGAGAATACAGCTGTAGGGTAAATTTCTGCAAGTAGAATTTCTGGGTCATTTATAACTTGATAGATATTGCCAAATTATCCTTTTCAGGGTTGTATCAAGTAAATGTAAGGGATCACAGATTTTCTTCGATTGTTAAATTTAACCTGTATGAAAAGAAAAGAAACTGCTTTCCACACTGCTATTATCTGAATGTTTGTGCCCCACCTCCCAATTCACATGTTGAAATTCTAACCCCCAAAGATGAGGTTATTAGGATGATGGAGCCATTGGGAGGTGCTTAGGTTATGAGGGTAGAGCTCTCATGAATGGGATTAGTGTTTTTATGAAAGAGACCCCACAGAGATCCCTTGCCCCTTCCACTATGTGAAGACACAGCGAGAAAGTTCCAGCTGTGAACCAGGAAGAGGGTCTTGGCTGGAACACAACCACGCTGGCACCTTGATCTTGGACTTCCCAGTCTCCAGAAAGATGAGAAATAAATTCTGTTTATAAGCTACCAATCTGTGGTATTTTGTTATAGCAGCCCAAATGGACAAAGACACAAAACAACAGAGGTAGGCATCTTCTCCACTCTCCAGCGTCCAAGTTGAATCTGGCTTCCTTGGTGAAGGCTTTCTAACCCTTACTATTTCCTCCCTCCTCTATTTCACAGCATTTGCTGTCCTCTCTTCTCACTGTCTTGAGACATTTTTAAAATGTCTCATCTTTTCTAACACTTGATTTATTACTTAATTCTTCCTAAATTTATATATCATTTCCTCAGTTAGACTGTAAGCTCCATGATAGCATGAGCCACACTAAATATCTTTGACTCCCCTACAATGCCCTGTAAATGCCTGGCATGTAGAAGATGTCCAATGAGTTACCTGACCCACTGAGATGTTTGTAATGGAACTGTGGGAAATGGGAGTGGAATTTCAGGGAATAAAGTGGTACTTTCTAGGTTTCAGCTTTGGCATGGGCTTGGGGAGGAAAATCGACCCTCAGGCAACAAAGAGGGAGAGAAGAGGTGGAGGGACATACACAGAGAAAAATCAGATTAATATGTTGAGGTATGACACAATCCTGCCATAAAATCTTAATCTGGTAAACCACTTATTTCTTGAGAATTTTCCTGCCCCAAAATGTAGGCTCTGGAACACTGTCCTAACACAGTTCTGCCACATTGCAGACATCCCCAGGGGTCTCAAAGTGTGAATGTGAGAGTGTGTGATTCTTTGGCTGGTCTCCAGCCTAGAGATTATTGCAAGTTTGGAGACAGGGTGGATCTTCACCTCCCTTTACCTCCCCTTCAACCAGGATGCTGCTGCCTATTTCCTCAGGCCTATCCTTGAAGTGGGTAGCTCTTCTTAACATTTTTGACCTCCCATCCCCCTCTGGATCATCCCCTGGTTTGCCACATGGACTGAAAAGCTCTGATGAGGAATTAAATCCTGGGGTCATGGATGAGATTTCACTCCACACTCGAGGCTGCTGCCCATCTCCCCAGCTTGACTCTCTCCTTGGTGAGATTGTATTAGCCACTTTCATTTTCTACAAAAAGAGATCTCCTAGAGAGGTCACATTGACTGGAAGGGGGAGGTTGGGGATCTGTTTACTGATAATATTTCCTTGAATGGAAATGCATATTCAGAACTCCTGCCCCCCAAGTTGCATCTTTATACTATAATATCTGCAGGCAGATCATAAATTGGTAGAAAATGGAGTCAAAATACGATAGCTTCACAACAATAAGAAACTGAGAAGTGTATATCTTAGCCAGTGTTCCACAACTTACTCTCCATTCAAAATTAATGCCATAGTCTTATATATATAACATTTAAATGGCCATTTTATATTTTTCTGTTGAGGGAAAATATTTAAGTAAATAATCAGCAAGAATTATAATAAAAACTCTATTTAAAAAAAAAAAAACCTTCCTGGGACTTCCCTGGTGGCACAGTGGATAAGACTTCACGCTCCCAGTGCAGGGGGCCCGGGTTCAATCCCTGGTCAGGGAACTAGATCCCACATTCATGCCACAACTGAGGAGCTCTGGAGCCGCAACTAAGGAGATCCATGTGCCACAACTAAGGAGCCCACAAGCTGCAACTAAAGAGCCTGCCTGCCGCAACTAAGACCTGGTGCAGACAAATAAATAAATAAATAAAAGCTTCCCATAATATCACTGTAATTATGCAATTACTTATTTTCGCCTTTTTAATGCTCTGGTTCTCGTTAACTTTCTGGATTTGGTAGCTCTCCAGGTAAACATGATGCACTTTTTTGGTACACTTTATCACCAGCCCATGACATTAAATGAGATAATATGTGTAATCCCAGTGCCTGACATAGAGTACATGCTCAATAAATGGTAATTATTATAATTATTAATGATAAAACCCCACCACTAACAATTGCTTCAGTTTAGTCAAACTTTAACCTCTTTTAAAATATAAATAATTCTGGAAATATTTAAATTATATAGGGGTAATTTGATTTGTAGTATTAATTCCCTTGAAACTTTGTGGGCCTGGAGTAGGAAAAAAGTACGAAAATGGCATGTATCTACCTTCACAAATTTGGTCAGGGATATCTACAGTGAAAAACCTAATTTTGAATTCTAAGTTTTAAAATAGTAATAATCTATAATTTTCTAAAATATTTAGATAAAAATATATTTGGTCCACTTATGGCAGATAGTCACATGCTTGTAAAAGGGATTGGAGTAAAAGCTTAATGACAGCTTATGGTACATTTTCAAGCTAACTTTCCTACAGTATGGACCCTTCCAGTGTCACAAAAGTCCATCCAGAACCATGACCACCAAAGCCAGCCAGGAAGATTGATCAGAAAGGTGAAATATACTGATGCCAACCATGCATTTTTATTGCTTTCATTGCCCAGCAGTGGCATAAACATTATATCATCATCATTTCTACAAAGATACTGATACTCTTTCTTTAGAACCATCTAGAATCTGACATATTCTTAGAAATAGTCATCATTATCTTTTGAGAGTGTCTGGTTTAGAGAAATGATCAAAAGTCTCTTTAAAGTAAGCCTGATGACTAAGTAATTAAATTAGTTGACATTAAATCTTCTTACTGTCCCACCCTGAACCAGGCCTTAATCCTCAACTTGACTTCAATCTAGGTTTCTCACTTCCTTTTCAGAACCGCATGATTGAAATACATCCAGCTTCGTATGCATGGGCTTGCATATCCATATCTACTGATCTGAGAAGAGTACTCTCGTAAAGGAAAGCCCCTTCATTTCCCTATAGTTCTCTTGAAGACCACTCCTCTCCCATCTCCCTTCCCTCAGATCTTCAACTTGGACAACACAATTTTGACTCTTTTCTTGGTATTGTCCTAAAGGAAGCTATCAAGTGAGAAAGGATGAAAATTTTCAATGCATTCTTTAAAAAATTCTTTTGATATTTTTTCATCACACAGGATGCAAGAGTATGCTGTGTAAACATAGAAGCTATGAAAAAAAGAACTAGGAAGGTAGCCTAAGATGTTACAAGTAACTGTCTCCATCGGGATGTTGAACTGGGAATGGTCTTATAAAACATATAGAAAACAAGAAAATAGATATGTGGGTGCACTGAAGAACAAAATAAATAAGAATATTTTATTAAATTAATGCAGGTGTAAACAGTGACAATCCACTGCAGAACTAGATATCATCTCTGCCTGTATCATTTACAATGAAACACAAGACAAAGGGATAAAGTGCCTTACAATTCCCATACCACAAGAAGGCATTAAGATTTAGGAATGGAGTAAATAGACTTTACGTCTTGCTGAACCAGAATCCTCACTTGTACTTCACACAAACAAAGGATACTGTCACTCAAACAAAGGATACTGTCACTCAAACAAGGGATATTGTGCAAATGAACATGTACAAAAAGATAACAGGAAAAGTTCTATTGGAGATTCTGTTTCTTCAGCCTTGACATGTGGCAAAGCAAAGACGGTCTTCCTTGTCAGTGATCCAGGTAAATGGCCAAGAGGGAAGAAATACTCTGGGACCTCCTGAGAGGGCATCTGAACTTTTGGAAAGCAATGTATTAGGAGGTCTGTGTAGTGGTGAGAACTGGTGGGACTCAAGGGTTCAGGCACAGCTCACAGGCATCACAGGCCTTTTCTGGCACAGATGAAGGTCTAGGGTCGAGGTACTTGACTGGAATTTCCAAAAAGAACATGTAATCTTGCAAGTGCAACATTGAATTCAAGTTTCTTTTTTTTTTTTTTTTGCAGTACGCAGGCCTCTCACTGTTGTGGCTTCTCTCGTTGTGGAGCATAGGCTCTGGACGCACAGGCTCAGCGGCCATGGCTCACGGGCCCAGCCGCTCCGCAGCATGTGGGATCTTCCCGGACCGGGGCATGAACCCGCGTCCCCTGCATCGGCAGGCGGACTCTCAACCACTGCGCCACCAGGGAAGCCCCAAATTCAAGTTTATACTCAAGAGAAAACAGAAAAAAAACAAGTTCCAGACATGATTCTGTCATACAGACTTAGCAATAAAGTCATCCTTTAGAGCCAGGTTGACCCCATGTACCCTGGAAAATCCATTTTGAGAAACACATTCTCTCTTTGAGAAACACAAAATAAACCAAATCCAAACACAGTCATAGAGCAAGTACTCGACAAATGCTGGTTGTCTAAATGTAGATGTAGTAACTCTTTAGTATGTACTACATCATATGAAAGATACTAAGAGACTATGGAAAAGATGACCTAGAACAAACAAGAAATAGTACCCAGCCACTGGGAACTTCAAATTTGTTCTGTCTACTACATAAGAAATAGTATATTAAATAAAAATAGCAAAGGGCACAGAAGACGCATAATGCATTACTACTTATGTGAAAAAGAGCAAAAACTAAAAATATATACACATTTTACAAACATTTCCATATATGTTCATAGAATATCTTTAGAAGACAAATAAACAAAAGACAAGTGTTGTTGCTTCTGGAAAGGGAAACTAGATGAGTAGGAGGATGGAATAGAGACTTTTTAATGTCTCCTACTGCACTTTTTGAATTTTGAATCATAAAAAAGTATGAATTCAAAATTCAATTGCATTTAAATAAAAAAGAAAACTGCTAGACAATACTAGGCACTATATAAATAAACATCAAATTGCATGGCAAAGGCAAACAAATCAGGGGTAAATATAGTCATAGAAAAGGAATTCAAGAGCTGTTTTCCACAGTTTTAAAAAATCTCACATCTCATAAACTAAAATTGCTTTGATTATTAAAATGTTTAAGTATTTTCAACTGTCCAGGAACACACTGGCTGGCTACCCAGAGCGTCCCCTCCTTCAGCAGCATTTCTAGACTTTCCTCCTCATACAAGCATTCTCCTCGAACACCGTATACTATGATAATGCACCATGTTGTAGCAATACATTTTCTTACTGCTGTCCCCATGATACTATGAGCTCCTCGAGGGGAAGTGCTTTATCTTGCTCACATCTGTATACTCTGCCTGGCACAGTGATTAACATGGTAGGGCGCTTCCTAAATGTTCACTGAATGAATGAATTTCTTAAAGTAAAACAGAGCTGTAAATTGTATTCTAAAAGGACAGTGGGTAAAAAAATTTTTTAATTAAAAAAATATTAAAAAGAATGTGTATATGTGTATAACTGAGTTACTTTGCTGTACAGCAAAGATCGGCACAATATTGTAAATCAACTACACCTTAATTAAAAGAAAGAAATAAAAGGACAGTGGGTGACAGTCTCGGATATCTGAGGTCTGCTGTTTATTGTCTTGGGCACGTTATTTTATCTTTGCTGCCTCAGCTGTGAAATGGGTAGAATAGTGCTTGCTACAACACAGCTGCTACAGGAATGAAATGAGATTATGTGTACACATAGTTGTAAAGCTGATACTTAAACGTAACATATTTTGGTAATGTATCTTACTTTGAGGTCTGAGAATAAGATTATCCAGGTCAGTCAAAGTATCAATGGGTTAAATAAGGTAATATCCTATACAAACCAATGGTTTGTTCTCTATGGTTCCTATGTACTGATAGTTATAGAGGATATCAAGCAACTTACAAATACTATATTTTGCTGGACACACGCAAGTCATCAAGCAGTAAGTTTGGTCTGGTGACATAATTTTAACTTCTAATACAGCATATCTTCAAAAGAAATCACTCACAACCACACTCACATGACAAGACCCCACAGACTTAAAATAAATAAAAATAACTCATACTTAAGTACTGTTGCAACACTGGGACTCTCAATTACCCAGAAGACAAATCAACACTGAGTGAAGGCAAAGGGCACTTCTGCAGGAACTGACCATTAAATCAGGGAATCTCAACCTGTTTTCCTAGGATGAGTGATGGATAATTTGCATGGAGATTTATCATTCAGAAGTGTCCTTTCTCCTTTTCATATGCATTGATGAGTCTCCCAGTCATTTTGAAGTACCAAGGTTTCCTTCCAGGCTAAGGCTACCTTTTTTACTCCTTCTTCCTTTGTTCTCTTCTTCTTTCCCAGCTTCCATTTTCAGAGCTTGGGCCTTTTAAGTTCTACATCATCTGCAGCCCACTGGCCCATTGCATGCCTCTGGTCATGCCTAGACCTGACGAACTCAAACCACAGGCTGAGAATCCCTGCTTTAAGATCAGAAGTTTCAACGTCGGATTACGTCTCCTCAAATTGTGTATCTGGAGAGTGAAAATGAGAAACATAAGTTATATTTGCTAGATGATATAATAAACTTGCAATAAGAGAAAGAAGCATATTATATTTATGTCCAATTCCCCTTACATGATAAAGTGTAACCAACCATCCTGGTTTGCCAGGAACTGTCCTGGTTGTGAAACTGAAAGACCCATGTTCTGAGAAAACCCTTAGTCCTGGGCAAACTGGGATGGTTTGTCACCCTAGGATGCTCCAAACAACACTCATTAATTAGCTTTACAACACAAATGAGTGCTATGGACTATATAACGAAACATGCCTGAGCTTGTCCAAGGTAATTAGACTACTTTAAACTTGGGCTCATTGTGAAGTGTGGTTTCTAATTACATTAATAAGAATTAGAAACCTTAATATAACTTTCCTCTTAGTTCAATCATCTGGGTGAGGTCTTTGTGGACTTCTACAAATGTAGACATTTGTTGTGGAATGGATTTAAGTGAACAGGTTAAGAGTAAGGTTCTATAGTCAGGCTAGTGGGCCCCAACGCCTTATTTTTGCCAGATTTGTGTTCTTGGGTAATTTATATTATCTTCTTGACGCTCTGTTTTCTCTACTATAAAATGGGAATAATCCTAGTATTATCCTAGGATAATAAATAAATAAATTCTCTTTGATTTTGTGGAGGGAGGAGATTGAAGTACTGCACATGAAGCAGTACACACAGTGCCTGATACACGTTTTATCTATCTATCTATCTATCTATCTATCTACCCATCCATCCATCCATCTATCTATCACCCATCCACATAAATCACTTCGGTTCCCTGTTGCAGGGAGATGTTAGGATGCAGAGCAATAGAAACCTAACAGAGAGAAGCTGCCTCCTTCCCCCACCTCCGCAAAGAGCCATCCCTCTACTCTCCTTTGCCATCCCTAAATCTCAGACTGTGGGAATAGTTCTTATATCAGAGTTGTGAGGCAAAGAGGAGCTGGCAGTTCCAACAGTCAGCATTCTGTAAAATGAGGGGAGATTATGGCTGATAGCCTTCTCCTTGTTCTTTAACTTTTTGTTTACTTTTCCTTCAACTTCCGATCCCTGCTAATATTCTTACCATTTTGCTGCTTTGAGTTCATATCTCGGGTGCCACATTTTTCCATATCCATCACTTCCACTTGAAAAAAAAATTATTTTTATTTCCATATAACACAACTCTACATCCCACACAGTGACTCAAGTTTAAATCCCAGGTTCCTATGAAACATTTTTAATCCCTTAGGAAATCTGGTAGACTTCCATATTCCAGGAGTCCCAACCCCTGAGGTTAATTCAACAGTTTAATTAATTCAAAATTTTCTAGATTTTATTCAGGAGTATATACTTATATTTTCCATTCTTCCCCCAGAGATGTACCATATTCTGAGATACTTTATTATACGCTGGTTATCTAGTCGTTTCTAATGCCAACTAATTATTTTTCACATGGAAATGCAAGTTGGCCACAGCCACTTCCTTGGACAAATCAAAGCCATCTCAGGTCTTCCTATCACTGAAACTTGATCCTTATACTCTGGCTGTCTCAGTTCTGTTAAGTACTTGTTCATTAGAAGAAGCTGACCTCCACTCCCTCAATTACACCACTTTCCCAGATCCACCCACCTCTTAAGGGGTTGTAGGGAATTTCTCAACGACTATTGGAATTCCCTTCCATTTTCCACTTCCCTATTTGTCATCAGATAACTCTATACACAGATCATCATCAGATCCTTTGGTGTACTTCTCAAAGTACTGGGGAAATGTTCGCTCTGAATCATCTTAAAATGAAAGGAAATTATTTGAATAGCCACGTTTCCCTGAATTTTAATTGCCCCCTTGGGTAAATAGAGAAATACACACATCAAAATTATTTTAAAATCTATATAACACCCTCAGCCAGAAATCTTGCAAACTACTCTATGGTAAAAGTATCACTGCTCTCCATAAAGAACTATTTTTATTATTTAAAGGTCCCAGAAACCAGCTCAATATAACAGTGCAACTAATGCTTGACAAATTGAACTGAAACCAACAGGCATTTAGCTTTTTCTCTTCTGTAAGTCTGTGGTTATTTGCATGACGGAAAGAAATTGTTTAACACTTGGTCTTCTTCAACCTCCATACACAACCTTTCTCTCACGATCTTCACCCAGCAATCCTGTACAGCTTCACTATAATTGCTATCAAACAGTGGAGTGTCTTTGTGCTACCTTGCAGAGGCAAGTCAGGTTTGCTTGCAGCCATGATCCAATTCTCACCCCCTTGGAAAGGTTACTACAAGTGTTCACTGCCGCCCTTCAATGAAAGTGATACTGCAGAACAGTAACTAAAAACCTACTTTGCATAACTGAAAGTTGGCCCTGGAAGGGAAAGCTAATAGGAAACCATTTGATAAATCACTGTTTCCTGCTGGGGGCACCTCTAGCGTTTTGGGTAGAAAAGCTCCCTGTTACATGGGACTGTTCTGCAGATTACAGGAGATTTAGCATCCCTGGCTCTGCCCACTAAGTGCCATTGTGACAACAGTAGCACTCTCATACACTTCTCCTCAACCCCAATGCAGACTATTACAATAAAGGAAATACCATCTCTTTTTAGATAGAAGATGATTGTCAGGGTTACACTAAGGAACAACAGGAGAGCTCCCAGAATCACCAAGTGAGTCCTCTTTTTTGCTGGATCTGGATATGGTTCTGAAAAACAAAACAAAATAAAAAGAAACTAAAGATAAAATCTTCTTTGGAAGGGCAAGAGAATAATCATCTTTGAAGCTTAATTTAGGATAGTATGAGGTTAATTTTCTTAAATACCATAAGTTCCTTTCCAGTGAGTGGCTGGAATGGTGAGATACCTCAGATATGAAAATGGGAGCAGCATGGAAAAGTGGAAGCAGCCCAAGTTTTGGAAAGATGAACCTGGGGTTAAGTTCTGCTGCCACTCACTAGTTTTGAGATCTCCAGTAAGTCCTTTAACCAGCCTAAAAAATGGAAATGCTAATGAAATTTTTGTGAGGCTAATGTTTATAAAGTGCTTTTCACAGGGAGTGGCAACTCAATATTATATGGTAGCCTTGATTATTTCACTTCCTGCATTCCTTAATATAAAAGGTAGCAGCCTACTGCACATGGCAAAGATGGAACATGAAGGCCAACTGGCATTGTCAAAGAGCTCCTGCTTCCCCATATCTGTGGCCATGATTGGGACCATTGTTTGCTATCCTTTCTTTCTCCACAGTTTGAACATCTTGGGACATCTAATCATTGGCACCTCTCACCAACCTGTCTCCAGTTCCATGCAGGAAGAAAAGGGGTCTTATGGCACATGATGCTCAGAGACTGCTAACTCCCACCTCCCACCATTAGCCATGATCCATGACTACCTAGTTCAAGCTTTAAAGCTGTAGTCAGCTTTTCTCTAGTAGCTTGCAGTTTACAGAGCCTGTTAATAACTTTATGAATTAGGTGTGCCATTTTTTATTTTTTACATCCCCAGGTTACAGATGAGGAAACAGATTCTGAGCAGTTAGGTGAGTTAACCCTAGGTCTTCCCACAAGTAAGTTATCATAAAATAGCTTTTAAATGACAGGAACCTATTATACTAATGCAGCTCCTACCAAAGTGATTCACACCCCAGTAAGAGCATCTCTTTAATTTTCTAAACTTCTTTTGTTCTTTTTGTTCATAGGACCACCCTGGATTATTTTTTCCTATTGTTTACCTTTTCTATTCAATTTTTTATTTGTTTTCTCTGAAGTACCTAAGCTTTACTTTCAACATCTAGTGGGGGAGAGAGTGGTGAGAAGTGCCTCTGAGAAGCAGACAATATAAACCTCTGGGTTTATATTGGGTTGGCCAAAAAGTTCACTCGCTTTTAAGTAAAAATAAAAGACACATTTTTCATTTTCACGAAGAACTTCATTGAACAACGGATTCACTAACCGAACGAACTTTTTGGCCAAACCAATATTAACATCATGCTCTCAAGCTCGCCTTCTCTAAAGGTCTGAGCCTCTCACTAGACTGTATCCTGCCTTACCCACTTCTATAGGAGAGTGAGATAAAAATAAAATAGTTGATTCTGCGCAAACAAGAGTCTCAAATTATTTTCATACACCGTAGCTCATGTATTCCTATGATGGTATTGCCCAATAGGTTATAACTATATAAGAAAAGTGAAACACACAGAAGTCAAGTTGCTTGCCCAGGGACACACAGCCTTATATCTTACGCACTAAGCAGACTACCTTGGAGGAGGCAGATGGGGAGGAAGGATCTCTCCCGTTTGGAATAAGATAGGAAAGTACATTCCATTTGCTTCCTGCCACAGAAACCCTGGAAAGAAGGAAACAGCTCTGATGTGCTCAGATTTGGATTCCTGAAACTTGGTCTGAGTTGAGTCTTCCTCTCAGGTGCTGCCCTAGATCCCCCAGCCACAAGAGCATGTCCTACATAAAATGAGATTGCCTGTTTTATTATCTACTTCCTGGAGAGTGTTAACTGAGTTCCCAATGCCTGGTACGTACCACATATTCAATAAATATTTGCTGAATGTTTATTAAGTTGCAATATGACTTGGACGAATGGAGGTGAGGAAGTAGGATGCATTTTGTAAATACAGTGTTATTCATTCATTCAACAAACAATGAAAGCTTACAATGAGCAGGCATCAGGCTAGGTACCAAGGGACAGTACTAGGCACATTTTAATTGAGACATTCATAATATTACCTGGGATGACCAATTCAGCTGTACTGTTTTCCTCATGACCTAATCTCCGAAAAATGCAGTAGAAAATCTCGTTAGCTGTTGTGTTGATTCTTAGTGTGCTGGTCACATTGAAAAGCTTCTCCTCCCTCTTGGAACTGGTAATGGTGGTTTTGCCACTCAGGACTCGGTGGTCACTGCTTGTCCAGATGACTTCAGCCTCAGGGTAACCCTCAGCCTGACACATTAGTTCATGTTCAGAGGTGACTGGATCCACAGAAATTGTTTGGTTGATTTTGCGGTATGAAGCTAGGTCATGAGCAAAAAGAAGGCATGGCTTTCACTTAGCACAGAACTAGACATGTGGCTTGGTCTTGTCTACCTTAGAAAGAATACCAGTCCAGGCTGTTCTCAGAGAAATAAGCTTAATTTTCAGATGTTTCAGCAGTGGGGAATGCCTGGTAGTTCTGCCTCAACTCTTCCACTCATACTTGGGCCAAGTTTGGGCTTAAAGGAACAACTACCTTGCTATAAAAAACATATTGCTATTTTTATTGAGCTCAAAGTATTGATAAATGTATAGATTAATTAAAAGAGAATTGTCATCTTTAAACCAGTAGTCTTTCTATCTAAATATAAAATATGTTTGTCCATTTACTCAAGTCTTTATATGTTTCGCAGTAAAGTTTTACAGTTTTTACAAAGGGCCAAATTCTTAAATTTATTATCTCTTTGTTGATGTAAAGCTGTCCTTATAAACATGAACATCTCCAGCTGGTCAGTACTGTTTTCTTAAACTTTATTTAATAAACAGAAAATCTCATTTTGATGGGCCATTCACTTTTCCAATTTTAGGTAAATGATAAGAAATTAGGTATGAAAATAGTATAACGTCATTGTAAAAGTGGATACGTGTTCCCTGCATGATAATTTTTAAAGTTTAAATGCATTTTAAAAAATTTTACAATAGTTTTAGATTTACAGAAAAGTTGCAAAGATAGTACAGAGTGCCCACATACCTCTCCCGTTTCCTCTATTGTTACCATCTTACATTACCATGGTACTTTCATCCTAACTAAGGAACCAACATTAGCACAGTACTATTAACTAAACTTTATACTTTGTTCCATTTCACTAGTTTTCCCTAATGTCCTTTTTCTGTTCTAGGAGCTCATCTAGAATACCATATTATGATACTTATTTTTTAAACTTTTTATGCTGGTTATTTTAATAAATCATTTAATTATACTCAAGGAAGAAACTTTGATTAAATTTTAGATCGTAAGTTTGGGACCCTTTTAGGATTAAATGTACTAAATATTCTAGTAGATTATTTAGTGCATTTACAATGCCTAAGAACTTTTTCATGTTTATTCATGATAAGTATGTTAACATGTTATTATTCTGTTGGCACAATTTTTATTTTACTCCTAATATTTTAGTGTAACCACTAATGGTCCACCTAGAGCCTTAATTCTCCATTCCTTTACTAAAGACACAACAATGGCTTTGTGATATGATATATTCACAGAGCTTTAATACAATACAGCCAGGATCAAACAAAACTGAAATAATGATATTATGTTCAATGAAAACATTGGAAATCAACATAATTACAATTTCAAAACATATAAATAATGGTTCTCATGAGTACATGAATCCTCAACCTTTATCTATTATATTTAAGCATTCTTTTAAAAAGGAATCCACTGATTATACCTCATGAAATAATATTACCATAACAGGTTCTAATTCATATAGCACATAGCTTGATTTTTGGACAATTAAAATTCCAAGCCTAAAATCAGAGTGAATAGTAAACTTTAAGGGTAAAATGTTTGCTTTTTTACCCTTTGATTATTATTTTTAATGGAATAAGAATAAAGAAGAATGTTGTTTCATGCCTGGGCATATGTATAAATGTACTGTACCGTTAACGGCCCAACAAATTAGCGGATTCATTCTACTCACTGATTAAATACCCATTTTATTAGTCTCTCAAGTGGAGCACATGTATTTGGGTTTAATAAGAAAATATTAGAACCTCCACTTATATGTATTTTTATCAAAACAATTAAGAAATAATCTAAGCTTAATGAGATTTACTGATTGACACTGGGCCTCACTTTGTCTTAAAGGAATAGGGGAGTTTTATAACACCTAAGGGAGGACAGTGACTTGTTTGGGATTATTACAGATATTCAGGTTCTCTCATATAATTTCTTTTTAAATATTTATTTATTTAGCTGTGTCGGGTCTTAGTTGTGGCATGCGGGATCTAGTTCCCTGACCAGGGATCAAACCTGGGCCCCCTGCGTTGAGAGTGCAGAGTCTTAGCCAGTGGACCACTAGGGAAGTCTCTCTCATCTAATTTTAACTAAACTAACCTGCTTACAAAATGAACAACTAATTAAAAGGTTTCCCACAAAGAAACTGAGGACTGGATATATTACCAATAAATCAAGCAAAAACCAAAAGGAAATGGCAAGAGTGATACTTCTTACCATGACTTTATGAAGTAAAACAACAAGTACCTAATTGGATCTGACAAGGCATTGGTTAAAAAAACCTTAAGATTGTCAAGACCATCCATTTTTGTTAATGCGAAATTTCACCTAAGATATATTATGCCTTGAAATATTAGCTAACTATAGTGAAGCATCATAATTAGTAAGACTGAAAATATTGTTTATTAAATTTTCATTTCATATTTTTAAAATTTCTATTTTTGTACATTTATAGAATGTGCAATGTATTATGTTGAACCATATGAAATTGGTGATATTCAATTTCTTTTGCCTTTAAAAAATGTCAATTTCTGATGATATAACATATATTAGCACAAGTACATTCTTTATAAACACACACATACATATATTAGTTTAACATGCTTTACTAATGGGGTAGGTAATCGAAAACATTTGCAGACTCCTGGTTTACTAGATCTAGCGTACACATGTTCTAATGCAACTATTACATCCGGACAACGAAAAGCTAACAGTAGTTTTGAAGTCAATATACAACTCAGGGCTTCCCTGGTGGCACAGTGGTTGAGAGTCCGCCTGCCAATGCAGGGGACACGGGTTCGTGCCCCAGTCCGGGAAGATCCCACACGCCATGGAGCGGCTGGGCCCGTGAGCCATGGCCGCTGAGCCTATGCGTCCGGAGCCTGTGCTCCGCAATGGGAGAGGCCACAACAGTGAGAGGCCCGCGTACCGCAAAAAAAAAAAAATACAACTCAATACACACTTTGGAGGTACAAATACAGGAAATAAACCTGGTTGTTAAGGGCACAGACTTCAGAGACAGATTGCTTGAGTTTAGAACCTGGCTTCATCACTTAATAGTTTAATGAACTTGGCAAATTACTTAATTTCTTTGGACCTCAGTTTGCTCAGCCATGAAATGAGAAGAATACCACCACATATCACTGACTCTTAAGATGTCACCTACTGAAAGACACACTCAGATTTCAGAGATAGTAAAATGTGAAAAACATGCATCTTAGACATGATAAAGCTCCTACTCCATAGAGTCGCTTGAGGATTAAATGAGATAATATAGGCAAAGTGCTTAGGATAGGCCCTGGCACATAAGTACTATATAAGTGTTAATTACTACTGCTTTTACTGCTAGAGCTGCTCTTCCTCTTCTTACTACTAGCAAAGTGCACTCATGTGGTATTCTTTAGAAAGTACTGACAGTTCCTGATGAACAGTCTTGGAAATAAATTTTCATGTATCCAAACCTGTTCGTGTTTCAAATTTTTTAGGCTTATCCTATTTGAGGAAATATGCCATTCATTCATTCATTCAACATATATATTTTTGTGGGTTCTTATCATCCTACTACTCCTATATGCCAAGTCCTAGGGATACAGTAATAAATAAAATAGATGAAATCTCTGCCTTTGTGGACTATATATTCTAGAAGAAGGAGAGAGATAATAAACAAAATATGTAGGTACATTTATATGATATGTTACATGATATATTAGATGGGGATTTAATGCTACAGGGAAAACTTAAACAGGGCTGGTTGGTGAATTTGGAGGAGAGATGGGGTTGGTGAAGAATGATAGCAGTTAATCCTTGGTCCATATGAACAAATTGGCTTTATCAGGGTAACTATACATACTCTGTTCTTTCAATGCCTCATCCCATTTAAGTTCTTGAAAGTAGAAATGGGCACTTCATTTTCCCTGCTATTAGATTCAGTGTTTAAGGAAAAATAACATTTTCAACTGAAAGTCAGATGCCTGAGAGTCTGGTATTTAAACAAACATGAAAGGTGCAATAACACCAAAGGGATAATAATTGAGTTAATCTAAAGCTAAACTCTTTCAAATTTCAGTTTTGAAATGCTTCACCTTTAAAATCCCATGGTGAGTAAACTCCCTATGGGGAAGCTGTGTTACCACATGTTTGCAGTGATGGGAAGCGAAGCCCGACAGCGTTACTGTGAAATCGTTTGCATATGGAGGTGACTCAGGAGTTCTACTTCCCTGAGTTGTAAAGCTCATGCAAGCTGGCCACACTTCTTTGGTGACACTGCCTCAGTGCAATTGAAGCTTGGTAGCTGACTTGCTTTCAGTGCAGCTCAACTTGACCTCCAAGACCACTATGTGCAAATGACAACTAGATGGAGTGGGACTAGGATGCCAAATTAGTAATTTATAGTACAAAATGGAATGGTCAGACAAATCACATCCTCAAATCTGGTTGGTCATCTGCTTTGCTCCATCAAGGACCCCTCCTTGGAAAAACCATCAGTGCCAAGAGATTTCCCATTGTGTCAAACCACAGCAAAGGAAATCACAAATCCACAAGGGACATTACAGAGCCCAGATAACCTGGAAGAACACCCTTCTTCACTACAGGGACAGCTTTTCCACTCTCTGCATACTCTCTAAGACTGATGAGAGACTCTTCTTCTGGAAGCAGAGACATATACTCTATACTTCCTTCTAACCGACTGCCAGGCTTATGCTCTTCCTCCCTACCCTAGATCCAGCAATGCTGGCTGTTCATGGAGCTAAGTCTTGATAATTTCTTTAATGCCTTGAAACATAGTATGCCTGATATTTGCTGATGGACTGAAGAAAAGTTAAAAATCCCAACTTGGGATCCCATCAGCTTGCTTTCATGAATATCTGTTATGGAGAAGCATATGGTAAGATACAATTAAATTAAATCTACCTCACAAGACAAGTGACATTTTGACAACAGTAGCATTAATTGAGCCAGAATTAGAGACCCAGCAATGTACCATAAAACAGATGCATTTCTCCTAATTCCTATATAATTTTGATTTTGACTTTATAATGATTAGTTACCCCTTTATGATAAGTGTAAACTTTTTCTATTTATATTCCTGACATTCAGATTGATGGTACTTAGGTCAGGAATAGAAACACCAAGGGATGATGATTTAATTCTAGTCACATATTAAAAGGTCACCATGTAAACAAAAGAAGCAAGCAGATAATCTCAAAACTATGACTAGAGATGGCAGATTTCAGCTCAATATCAGAAAGTAATTACAATAGGCTATAGAAGGAAGGTCCAAATGACAGGGGTATCATTGTAGGAAGTATGTGAGTAGAAGATCCTTTCAGGGGATTGCTGTTCTTTGGGTGTTTGGATTAGCTGCTCTTGCCTGGGATCCTTTCAGCTCTCAATTTTATGAATCTTAACAGTGAAAGCAGAGGTGGTCAGCTAAGGTGTTTTCCTTTACTGAGCTAGAAGCAATCCAAAACTTTGAATCCAGGTGACCTGATGTCATATTTATAGGTCAGTACCCAGGAATTTGACACAGTTCCTCTTCAATACTCCAAGATAAAAATGGTACAGATTTTTAAGATGAATTTATGCCTAGTGAGCATAGTTTATACTGTCTCTGAGGAAGAATAGTTTATTCAATACTTGACATGATTATTTTTTGCCTTCATAGATTGACTTCAAGTCTTTTTGAATGTGAACCTTACAATGGGGTTTGTCATTAATATATTTATTTGGATTTGACATAGAGAGGTTCAAAGAAAAAATGCTGGCAGACCTCATAAAATTAAGAAATAAGTATTGAATTTAAAAATTCTTGGAGGGACACACAAATAGTGACTATTATCCTTGCATGCCATGGAAGATAGTGGTGAAGGGAGGAGAGACACTTTTGTGGTTCATTTATTCTCTTCCACAGTTTCCGAATTATTTGCAAGAAAAAAATTATATATATTTATATATATTACTTTTATAATAATAAAAAAGTGAAGATTAGGAATTTATTTACTTTTTTATTTATTTTTTTTAATTTTTTTTTTTGCGGTACGTGGGCCTTTCATGCCGTGGCCTCTCCTGTTGTGGAGCACAGGCTCCGGACGCGCAGGCTCAGCGGCCATGGCTCATGGGCCCAGCCGCTCCGCGGCATGCGGGATCCTCCCAGACCGGGGCACGAACCCGTGCCCCCTGAATCGGCAGGCGGACTCCCAACCACTGCAGCACCAGGGAAGCCCTAGGAATTTATTTTTAGGAAAACTGAACATGTTGTGAAACATGACTGCCACATTTGGCTCTGGATCTCCAGGGACTATCAAACAGGATGTGCTCAAGCAACGCTCATTGGATGAGTATGTGAATGAATGAATGAACAGACTGCTGCTGTGGAAAGTGAGGCTGGACTTCCAAGATTGAAAAGTTCTCAACACTGAGATATGGTTTTAATAAAGGCTGTGTCTATCTGTAATAGGTCTTACCATTGACTTTCAAAGTAATCCGCTTGTAGTCGGCACCGCCATAGCTGATCAAGCAGCAGTAAATTCCTGCATCCTGCAATTTCACATCTGTTATCTGAAGTGCGGCCTTCCCCAAGGGGAGCTGGTTCTTCAACAGCAGGGCCCTCTGGTTGTAGCTACTGTGTTGAACATTCAGGTCTTCCTCCCCATTCACAAACTGAATAATTTTCTTATCCTCCATTTCCCAGTAAACAACTAATGCCAACAGGTTTAATTGTTTGTCTACTGGAAATCTGCATTCCAATGTCACATTGCTGCCATATTCTACCACATACAGGTCCTTGGGAACTGTGATAGTAAATGCTGAAAAGAAAGATGACCAATCTTTAGAAGACGGAAAATTCCTCAAAAAATTTATAGAATGAATGCAGGGTTTATAAAAGCTTTATCTGATCACTTATGTGATAATTACATTTAAGGACTTACTTCCCTGAAATACATATTTTATCCAGTGAGCTTGAGACATGTTTTACGATGTATATCTCACTCCTGAGTTAAAATAACAAAATTAGCTAAACAAGCTGTAGTCCCAAAATTCATAAACATACACTACTGTAGAAATATTACATGGTAATGGGGTGCTTATAACAAGGGATACTTTGTTTCATGTGGACATCCCCAGAATGTCCTTTGACTGGACACTCATTGCTTTTTACATAGTCTAAATCATAGATTCCAATAGTCCTCTCTACATACTGCCTGAAACTCTTAATCAGTTGTCTGGCCAGAGGTAGATGAGTACAGAGATTTAGGGAGGGTCTCAGGCTGATGCCAGTACTGTGTTACCCTGACACTGCATGTACACTATAATTCTTCCTTAGAATATACTCACTGGGAAAAGCAGGTCATAGAGCAAGGTGGATAGAATGATCCTGCTTGTTTAAAACAAGCATATAAAAGTATACACATAGGCCATTTCCTCAGATATTTTAAGTAATTACCCTTGGGAAATGGATAATGGATAATGAGTAATGGATAAATGGATATGGGTTAATTTTGTTTCTTTAGATGTGTCCATACTCCCTATATCTTTGTCCATTGAAATAGGTCTATGAAATATGTTTATGAATTATAATGAAAGAAAAATAGAATGTCTTCTCTACAAAAATTATATCTATTTTATTATTTCAGTTTTTATCTTATAGTTAAAATATTTAAATTATAGAACCTAATGAAAGGATTTGGTGTCTTACCTTTCAGCAAACAACAGTAAGCCATGAATGTAAAGATACTGTATATCCTCATCTTTCTGGAATGACCTAATTATGGAAAACACAAAAAGAAAACTGCTTTACTCAATAATTGAATATCCAGACATTATGGGACTTGGCAGTTTTAATTGAAATTGTCTTTTGATAACCAGACAATGACTGATTTGTAATTGCTGAAATACAGCAGGGAATTTAGAAGTTCAATACCTTCACTTAATATCCCACAGCCACATAAAGCTAAATGAAAAAAAAAAAGGTACTATGATGAGAATTCTAATTACAAGGCCTGTAAAAAAACTTGTACACTCAAAAGAAACCAAGAAGAAAATATTGCACCAAAATCCTCTCAATTACTTTTTGTTTTTTTCCTGCAGTGTAACATATCTAGAAATCCAAGCCTGCCCTATACAAAATTTCAAAGCAAGGAGAATCTAACTTCCATTATCTCCTACCTTTCAATGCCTCTTCCCCCCACTAGCAGCTTTCATCCTACCCTTTAACTATTCAAGCCTTCCACATTATTATCCCAACCATGCCAGTTCTCCCTCAGGTTCCATCCTTCTAAAATCTCCTCTTTCGTCCTTTGCTTATCCCAAATTATAAATTCCATTCCCTCAATAAACTGATTCCACTAGTAGCAGGGGGAGTGAGAAGGAGAAACAGTTGGATTCAACCACTTCACATTAAGATGTGACTCACTCACAGCCCTCTTTCAGGGGTATCTGCCTAGATTCTACACTTCATTGTGTCATCCTGCTTGAAATTCTACCAATTCTTTGATTCAGCAAACATTGATTGAGTAGTTTTTCTGTGCTAGGCACTAATTTAGGCATTAGGGATACAGCAGTGAACAGGAAAGAAAAGTCACTCTCCTCTAGGAGCATATATTCCAGTAGAGGAGTAAATAAAGATTTGTTCTATAGTTCAGCAAATCTGTTTATTTATTAATGTATTTTCTCTCTCATGTAATACATACATTTACATTTTGAGAAGAAAGCCAGCTTTCTGCCTTAGGGTCTCTTCGACCTTTGTATACATACAAAAACTCACAATTGATCAATTAATCAATGTTACACATATGTAAGGCAGAAGATTTATGTCATGCATATATAAATAGCTCCTAAAAATCAATAAGAAAAGTACACACAACCCAAGAGGAAAATGAGCCAAAGGTTCTAATATACAGTTCAGAGAATAAGAAATACAAATGACATCTAAACATAGGAAACGATGCTCAATTTTACCAATAAAGAAAAAAATAATAGTTTAAGATATGAGACACCATTTTTCACTTATTAGCTTGATCAAAATTATAAAGTTTCCTAATATTTAGCATTTCTGAGGATATGAACAAATGGGTTTCCTTACCCACTAATGGTAGGAATGTGAAGTTGTATAACCTTTTTTGGAAGGGCAATTTGGTAATCTCCATTAAAATCTTAAATGTATATGTCATATTAGCTTTCACTTCCTCTCTGAGAAATATATCTTACAAAAACAAAAACACATGCATGTAACAATAGACGCCAAAGGATTAGCATTGCTAATACCAGCCCCAAACTGGGAAAACCCTAGATAGCCTAAATGGTTAAATAAATTTTGGTATGTCCATATAATGTAATACCATTAAGGAAAGAATACATGTAGATGTATTGACTTTGTAAAGATGTAGAAAGTAAGTTGCAGAACAGTATATGTAGCAGAAATCCACTTTTGTTTAAAAAAGAAATAATCTGTGTGTGTATATTTAGACATGGAAATTTACAGAAAAATCCATACCAAGATGCTGACAGTAATTATATCTAGGAACGAAATTAAAGGAAGAATAGTCAGGTATTTATCTCTTTATAGTTTTCGAAAGGAAGAAAGGATGGGAGAAAAAGAAGAAAAGGGAGATGAGATTGTGAATGACTTCTTTGGTGTTTTCCTGTGTCCAGATTTTCAAACCAATGAATATGTTTTATTTTTATTAGAAAAAAATAAAAACAAAATTTAATGAACCATTTCATCTTGCCAAGCGGCAGAGAGTTTGGCAGATGGAGTAGTATAATGGAAAGAACCCCAGAACCCCAAACATCAGAGTTGAGCTAGAATAATGGCATGTGTTTATTTTTCTGTTTTTTCTTCATTATTAAAATAATATTACCACATTATGGCAAATAAGAAAACAAGGGGAAAGTAACCCACTATTCCATCACTTAACCCAGGGAGCATCTGGTAATGCCTGGAAACATTTTTAGTTGTCAAAATAGGGTGGAGAGAGGGTTGCTACTATCTAGTGAGTAGAGGCCAGGGATGCTGCTAAACCTCCTACAATGCACAGGACAGCCCCCACAGCAAAGAACTATCTGTCCCAAAATGTCAACAGTGCCAAGGCTGAGAAACCTTGCAACCACTGTGAGCATTTCGGTATATATTTTTGTTCCAGTCTTTTCCCCATGAAGCTTTTAAGAACAATTATACACATAACACCCATTTTTTCATTGAATATTTTGACAAATAATTTCCATTTTACTGCATGATATTTGTAAGTATCTTGTTTAGTGGTCCCGTAATGTTTAGTTTCCCTGTTGTTAGGTAAGGATTGTTTCCAGTTTTAAAAATATAAGTATTTGTGTATTCAGCAAATATTTGTTAAGTGTCTACTGTGTACCAGGTCCCAGGCTAGGCCCTGAGGACAGATTTTCCTCAAGCGGAACTGTTGATCAAGGACAAAGAACATTTTCCTGGTTCTTGATACATGTGGATAATTGGTGCCAGTTACATTGGGTCTTCACTTAGCACTTGGTTTTGTTTAAAATATATATTTTTTCTAATTTAATTACAAAGTACAACTTGAAGTTTGTTGATTGTTTTAGTTCTTTTATGAATTATATGATCATTTTTTGGCCTGTTTATCTTACTGGTTTCTTATCAACCTGTATGAATCCTTCATGTTCATATAGATATACACATACAAAAATGGTAAAATAAAAAATATCATCATCATCCTCTTGCTAGTGTTAGGTACATAATTCTTATTTCACTCCTTTCTGTCTGCCCTGTACATTGGAAACAGGGATGGCAGCCAGGACTGTGAGAACACAAAGGTTGCTGAAATGAGGCTGCAGCAGCTATCTGCCTATCCTTTACTTGGGCCAGAGTTGATTATACCACAATTATAAAATACTAATGTGATATAATAAACACAAATACATTTATTGGGCAGAAGAAAACTTAAGATGCCCCTAACTCCAAGTAAAGAACTGAATAAAACAGAGGGGCATTAAATCCACTCATGGATTTCAACTAACTTTTCCAATGTTTATGGCATACCCTGGTGGAGTTCCTACCCCTTAACGAATTTAGTTGAAAATTTTAGAGGTAATAAAAGTTTACTGGAAGGTGATGGATTAGATCTGATATTTACCTAATTCCTCATTACAGCTCCTCTTCCAAGGCTCCATTCCCTTGGAGTGCAGTTGTTGTTAGTGGAGGGAAGATAGGTAGATAGATAGATAGATAGATAGGGACCATGTAAACAGACATGGTCTTTGACCTCTAAACTCCACATTAGGGCAGTTGGTCTGAGAACACTGACATCTTCTTCAGGGAAGAAACTCTGACAGTATATCTGAATTCCCAGACAAGAACTGAGATATTTAAAGAGCAAGGAAAACGTGAACTAGGGAAGAAGCGATGGTTCATTCAGGATGGGGAAGCAGGTTTGTTCCTAGGGGAACCCAGTGTAACACTATGGAGCTGATACTACTTCTCTAGCTTGCTAAGGTAGGATGGGTAGGACGAAAAGACAGGGAAAAGAACTCAAGCTTTCTTTCTCAAAAGTATAAGCAAGGAGTGTCTTGATATCTGTTAGTTCAGGGTTTCCTTTGATTGTTACCTGATGTATATGTACTATGATTTGATTTTTAAAAATTCCTAGAGTTTGAAAATGTGTCTCCAAGTAAGCTGAAAACCTACCCAATTAACAGATCGAGTTGATCTATTTAAACCTCTATGAAATACAAAACTCTATTAAACTCGACTAAACCCTGTGTCCTTTCTCCTTCCCCTCAGTCACACTGAGATATTCTTGTACATTTCCCAGGTGTCACTTCAATTCCCAATAGTATTTCTGTGGCTTCCTTTAAGACCACACTCTAACTATTGTCCTGTAACCTCTGCCTACTGTACTTAACTGAAAAAAAGGCTATTTTTTTCTTTAGAGTATCACAGTTCTTAAAAACTGCTGGGCAACTGTCAATGTGAACTGACACAACCTTTCTGGAAGGAAATTTTCAATTTGTGTCAAAAGGCTGTTAAAACATTCAGACTTTGATTAAGTAGTTATACTTGTAATAGTTAATCCGAAAGAAATAATCAACAATGTCCCAGATATTTATATGCAATGATGTTCAGTGAATGGCTAAAATAGTGAACCACTGTAAATAATCTTTATGTCCAGCATGGGGGATTAATTTTGTTTGGTTATCCAGCACCATGGAATGTAGCCATTAAAAAAAATCACATTTTTAGACAGCAATTTAATCCATAGAAAATCAGCCACATTAGGTGCACAAAACAAGGTGGAACAATGATACGTGAAGACTCCCTGTGTTTTAAGACAAATCCAAACTGAACTTTGACATAGGCTAAGCTCAATGTGGCTAAGAAATGTTTAACATTTTTTTCCTTAGGCTCCTCTCTTCCACCTTCAGGACTCCTTTAGTCCTCAAAGCAGATAGAGCAAAGAACTCGGGCTCGGGTATCCTGGCTCTTACAGCAGGAAGGGACCTTAAGAGATGCTGCAGGTGTGATGACTTACACAGATCAGACTGCTAGTGAGCAGCTAAAGGTGGACTGGGACCCGGGTGTCCCGACCTCTAACCCAGGAATTTCCCTCTAGACCCGGTTACCCACCTCAGGACCACATTCGTGAACGCGCAGGAACATATATGTACTTACAGGATAAGCAAAACTGAATCCCCCTAGCTAAAGGCTAAACTTGTTACTTGTTCCAATTAACCTTAATCGGCTCTACTGCACCCAAACCATCACGCTTTCCCTTTCCCTTCTCCTCTCTCCATCCCAAAGAAAGGGTCTGTTGACGTTCCGTTTTAAAGTGCCCAGCGAGATGGCCAAAGATGCTGGCCAGTGAGCGAGAACGCTCCCTACCTGCGGGCGGGAGACTCTCGGCTGGCGGGGAGGCTTCGGCACTGCGCCCGGGACTGCGAGGACCACCCGCGGCGGCCCGCAGCTAAAGAGCTAGCGTGGATGAGTTCTCCGCCCACCCCTGACAGACAGTCCCGCCCCCGGGTCAGCACCCCACGCCCCCGACTGGATTTTCTTACGCTGCCGCTAAACTTGTAATCTGGAAAACAAGCGGATTTTTCATTTTTGGAATAAAAGGTTAGATAAGTGAAACCAAAAGTGAAACTTAAGTCCGGCTTCCCGTAAATCAGCTTTTCAAAAGGAAAGCTTCAAAGATTAAAACAAATCAATATCTGATGTTTTAAACAATGTTTAAAAACAAACCAACGTCCGAAATCATCGCAAAGATTTCAGACGTTGGTTTTACCTTCAGAATTCACACTCTAAATTCTGCCATGCGGTTTCCCCTCTTTCTGATAAAAGCTTTTACAAGATAACGGATCATCCTGATAACTTGCTATAAATCTACAACATAAAGAAAGTAAAACGACAGGCCCATATGGCTTTGGTTTTTATTCTAGAAAGTAGGTGTGTGTGATAGGAAACATATTTTTAAAACGTGGACTTTGTCACGTCCTCAAATTTCCTCGACCTAGTGAAACTATCATTGCTTTGTCATTAAAATAACTTCCCATCAGGACTTAAACCTTTTAAGAATGCTCTGGATCCCTGCTATCCTGCCGTCCTTGAGATCCACGTTGGGGTAGCACAGGTGAGGGTTAAGAAAATCCTCTGGTAACTCCGGATCAATGGTTGAGCCCAAGCTGAAACCACGTCACTCATACTGAGGCGGCGGCAGAATTGTGTCAAGCATTCCCCACTACTGAACTTCTAGATGCGGCTCTCTTGCTCTTTCGTTCTCTCGCTCTCTAGCGCAGTCTCGCTCTCCCTCTCTTCTTTCTTTTTAATTTTAAATTGATATATTGGACTCTTCATTGTTTGCTTTTCCTGTTTATTCATCTCAACTGCAATTCAAATTACTGCATAAGGAATGAATATTGAGCTGTCTGTTGTCTTGGATACGGCATTTGCTTCCCAAGTAAGAATTTTCACATTCTTAGAATATCACATATTTTTATTTATTTTTATTTTTTATTTTTGATGTTGGGGGTAGGAGTTTATTAATTTATTTATTTTTGCTGTGTTGGGTCTTCGTTTCTGTGCGAGGGCTTTCTCTAGTTGTGGCAAGCGGGGGCCACTCTTCATAGAGGTGCGCGGGCCTCTCACTATCGCGGCCTCTCTTGTTGCGGGGCATAGGCTCCAGACGCGCAGGCTCAGAGTTGTGGCTCACGGGCCTAGTTGCTCCGCGGCATGCAGGATCCTCCCAGACCAGGGCTCGAACCCGTGTCCCCTGCATTAGCAGGCAGACTCCCAACCACTGCGCCACCAGGGAAGCCCACATATTTTTATTTTTTAACTTGGAAAAATACAGAAGATACTGCCTTTACAATCTGGTGGGGAGTGTGAAATTCTCTTTAGCCTCAATAAAATTGTAATAGACTTGGAGATTAGCTCAAATCTCTTTTTGAGGCCACATGGTGAAATAGAGCCGCGTTTTCTCAACTTTATTACCTGTGATATTTTCTATTTAACCAGTTTCATGTTTCTAAAAATGACACTCAAGACCCAGGACATAGATTTCAAGACCTGCTAGTGGGGTCATGACCATCACGTGGGGAAAAGCTGGCTCTAGCGCCACCTACCACTAACTAGCTGAGTTTTCCTGAGCAAGTAATTTACTGAGTAGGCAGGAATAAGTGATATCCTCTTAGATGGTCTCTATGATGCATGAATAATTTTTAAAACTGGGGGCGGTGGGGGGGGATGTTTAATTGCTTGTTTATTTGTTTTACCAAAGCAATGTTCAAGGTCTACATAATGATCAGCAGGCAAGGCAGGAGGTGAACGGAATTTGCCTTTCTCTGAAGTTGTTGATGGGAATGGAAGGTATTTACTCAGCTTTCTCCTCAGTGATTTACATATTACTAATCTGAGGATTTGTGATTTTGTTCATCTCACCCACCTGTTTCCATTCATTTTCCTATACTGTTTATCAAGTTTCTTAATGAAGCCATTCATTTTCCTATACTGTTTATCAAGTTTCTTAATGTTTTTATATCGTCTGGAGACAGAAAAACAGGATGTGTTTAGAAAAAAAGAGATTTTATCACTTCAAAAAAGTATATGAAAATCTAACAGCCAGGGGGGCATCAGTCCCAAAACCTTGTTCGTGTTTTGTGATTTGGGTGAAGTGGATGGAGGAGTGCTGAGATATGGGACGAGCAGTGGGAAGCCAGAGCTATAGAACTAGACACCTGATCATCTCCAGTATCGCCATGTCCCATTCACACCCCTCTTAATCTGTTCATTTTTAGAGGTTAAAAACTCATCATTGCTGATGTGCTATTTCTCAGAGTGTTTCTGAGGGTCACTTGCATCACAGTTGACTTGGGATAGGTGTTTAAATACAGATTCCCCGTCTCTGCCACAGACCTGTTAAATCCAGTTCTCCTGGGGGTGGTCCTGGGAGTCTACATTTCGAAACCATCCCCACATGAGTCATGTGCACACTGAAGTTTTTTAAATTGATGATATAATGTTTAAGGGAAAAAACTGAACGAAGAGTTCTTTGCAAGTACAGTTATAACTCTCCTTCCTCCAACTAATTTGGTTTAATTGGTATCAACACCATTCTTCACTCTACCTCTGCCTGTTCTACTTTCACTTTTGCCCCTAAAACAAGAGAGATGATCTTTGTTTGTCCTGACCTTAGAGAGAGAGATTCCAGGCTCTTACAAGTGGGTCTGAAGTGATACTAGCAATTTCCTGGTGAAGGAGCAATTTCCAGTATACTTTCTTGATCATCAAGAACAGGACATAATAAAGATACTTAAACAAACAAAAAGATATTAACAAACTGCTTTGTTTTCATTGAATATGTAGAAATGCATTTTATTATTATATATAAAGACAACATCCAGATTTTCCCCCATGTTCTAGTTTTGATTGTGTAGGGTTGTAAACCACTGCCGTATGTTATGCCCATTTCTCTCTCTCTGTCCCCATCCACCAACTCTCACCTTCTGTTGCCTCCACCTTTGCCATCCACCCCCATAGACTGGTGCCAAACAGATTTCATGGAGCAGAACACTTTGCTCTGGTTATACAATACAACTGTTTAAAATACAGGAGCAATTAACATGTGTGGATGGCCAAGTGGTAGCAGCTTTCATCACTTGACACCCATGCTCAGATGCTTCTCTTAACAAGGGCTGTATTTGTCTCTTATTTCCTGTCCTGAGCTGGAGGAGAGCTGGTCAGGTGAAGAGCTCTTGGCTACAAAGGGCAGCTCCCACACTGTGGGTTCTTTAAAACAAAGATGAGGCCTCCAGCAATGTCCCTTGTCCTCAAGGAATTCATAAACCCAGACATAGATAATTATGACCCAGGTAAATGCTGTGGGAAGTTGGGAACACTCTATGGTAAATAATTTAATTCCAAGGAATCTCAATAAATGAACTGAAGACTGCTAAAAATAGAATTTACAATTGGGAGATACCCTTTCAGAGAATACTGGGAAATATTTTATAGATTTAATATCTTAGAACTAAGTAACCTAAGTGAATGTTGTACAAATGAAACAGTTCCCTTGTGAGTCATTTTACTTGGTTCGAGAACATGATTTAGTTCAAACGTGTCTGTAGAATTGCCTCCAGGAGTATTATTTTATACTCATTCTTGGTTTTAAACTAAGAACAATATGACTTCTAAGAGTCTAAAAGTCTTCAGAATCTCTACTTGAAAGGGAAAAACTGATTTTTGTTTTCTGGTATAAGTAGTTATTCAAAGGCCAATTATAGTCACATCCAGGTTACTGGATCTAGAACCTAATTAATCTGCCATTCATGATAATAGATTCATCATAAAAGAATGAGATATAGTTTTTTCTTTTCCCCACCCTATCCTGAAAGGACAGCAAGGCCTTTCTGTTTCTGGAGAGAGAGAGAGAGAGAGAGAGAGAGAGAGAGAGAGAGATTCCAAACATAAACTAATAAATTTCAGATACTGGAGAGTCCTATTAGAAACAAAAAAGAAAGAAAAAGAGGTGGGACAATATGATAGAATACGTAGATGTGAGGCTCCTTTAGTGTGGTGGCGAGGGAAGTCTTCTCTAAGAGGCGATATTTGAGAAACAAATTATGAAGACAAACATGAAATGATTTGCAGGAAGAACATTCCTGGTAGAGGGGTCAACAGATGCAAAAACCAAGGCTTTTGCAACAGATGCAAAAACTTGGCAAGTTTTAGGGATTGAACAAATGTCATTGTGGCTGGAGTACAGAGTGAAAGAAGGGGTGGTGATCAGATCAGATCATGGTTTTGAGGACCAACGGAAGAGGGCTGGATTCTAATTGCAATGGAAAGCTGCTGGATAATTTAAAGCAGTAGGGTTACCTGATTGGTGCTCCAAAAACATCACTCTAGCTGTGGTCTGAAGCATGGAGTATAGAGGGGCTAGCATGGAAGCTGGGAGTCCTTTAGGAGCTATTGCTGTAGAGTACATTCAAAATATAATTTGGAAGCAGAACTAACAAAACTTGTTGAAGGATATTAGTACTAATAGAGAAAAGGGAATCAAGGATGATAGATACGATGTAATACGCTATTTCAGGGTAGGATACTACAGCCAGAATTACAGGCTTTCACAATATTTTAAACTTAGAGCTCACAATGTGAGCTCTTTAAGGATATCTAAAAATGAAACACAAACTCTCCCATTAAATTATCACTGGAAACTGGTTGTAACCCATCAAGAGACTCATAACTTATTAAGAAGAAATTATTGATACAATCCTTTGTAGAAAGGGAAAGTTGGTGGCAGTATGCTGGAAGTGGTCCAAGGCCTTGGTCCTGCTTATGGGATTTAATCAGGGTACAACATGACTGGTCTAGGTCATTTGCTATCATAAGCTGAAGAAATTCACTGGGAACACTGTGCCAGAGATGAGAGGAAAAGGCTCTGAGTTATGGTTAGAGCATTCCTTTGACAAGTATGCAGAGGGAAAGCCTCAGAGGCTGAGAAATGCCATCAGCTAAGGCAATAGCATTAAGGTGTGTGTTTGTGTGTACTCTAGGCATGAATTGGTTTACTTCTTACAGAATATGGCAAAGTGGAGAGTAAGGGGAAAGCATAGGTTTCATCCGCGCTTGTGCATGAACAAGCCAAGTAGAAACATGAATTATAGACTAGAGTAATAGACATTTTACAACCCCAAGCAAAGGCCCCCGACCCAGAATCTCTTGCTAATTTTGTGTTAATCAGAGCTGACATAGCAAAAGAGAAGACCATAGCAGCATTTTAAGAGTAAGATAGGATAGTGACACACTGACCTCAAACACTGAGGTAGACTTGGAAAGTCAGAAGCAACATAGGCATACTTCTACCTCTTGAAGTCCAACTCTCTCAAGGCAAGGCCCCAGGGGGTGAAGATAAGCAGTTTCCCCAAACCCAGTGAGGCCTGGCCTAGGTGTGAATTGGACAAGGTGGTTCTAGTTTGCAGCTGATATATTGTAGGGTTGATATCAAGCAAAATCATGGGGTATCCATTATTCTGTATGTCACAGACTCCAACAGTTATGAAGATAACCCTCATTTGCTTGGTTTTGATAAAGGGGATAATTAATGCCTGCTGTAACCACAAAAAAATTAACCCAGTGAACTCATCATTTTTCGTGTGTTCTTGGAGATCCTAAGAGGAAGATGGGGAGTTGGCATGGGGAAGAATAAAGTCTAACATTGACATGCTTGTTCCCATGTTTGCTTAGAAGAGGTTTAATGGACACTGTCGAGAAAAAGAATGAAGAATGAACTCTGGGTATGGTTTTTTGATGTCCCTGGATGGCCCAAACAGATGTTGTGTCCCTCTTGTGAAGAGCTGCAAAAGAGAGAATATATAATAAGGTAGATAATTTTATTCATCAGAGTTCAGGGACTGTTTTCAACTTAAATTGAAATGCTACCTGGGATTCCAGGTAGGAGACCAGGCTGAATTTCTCAGAGGTGCAGGAGGCTGAGAGTCACCGGCTAGGAACAGGGTTATGTGAATGGCATGGGCTGTAGGTGAAGGAACTTATCAGGGGTTTAGTCTAGTGATATGGAAACCTCATGGTTGAGAAGAAGGAAAAATATAAGCAGCTACTGTAAGTGGAAAAAATATTTGGAAAGAGAGAAATATCTAGGGAAGATTTTAGGCGTTTCCTGTTAAATATGCTGTGCAGATCATTTGCAGGGACTGCTTAAGAAAGCTTATGTATTATTCTTAAGTGCTTCAGCTGTCAGTTGATGTTTTCTTAGATTGCTGTTACATGCTTGTACTGAACCATGTGAAGCTTCAGTTTTATTTAGGTTACACTCTGAAATACAATCGCCCACTGCTCAAAAAAGCTTTCCTTGACTTGGCTGCCTCCTTAAATTACTATCATTTCTGATTACTCCATTTCAATGGCAAACCTCAACAAACTATATCATCACTTTTTCAACTATCAAGTTAACAAAACAAAATGCAATAATTATAATAAAGATTATAAATATAGCATTTTTATAAAATATATAGCATTTTTTGTCAGACACCATGTCTTGATGATTTACCTACATTAGCTAGTTTACATTTTACAACAATTCTATGAAGAAGATACTATTATCGCCCCTATTTTATTTTTTAATTTATTTATTTATTTATTTACGGCTGCGTTGGGTCTTCATTGCTGCATGTGGGTTTTCTCTAGTTGCGGCGAGCGGGGGCTACTCTTTGTTGTGGTGTGTGGGCTTCTCATTGCGGTGGCTTCTCTTGTTGAGGAGCACGGGCTCTAGGCACATGGGCTTCAGTAATTCTGGCGTGTGAGCCCAGTAGTTGTGGCTCGCGGGCTCTAGAGTGCAGGCTCAGTAGTTGTGGTGCTTGGGCTTCGTTGCCCCAAGGCATGTGGGATCTTCCCAGACCACGGATCAAACCCGTGTCCCCGCATTGGCAGGAGGATTCTTAACCACTGCACCACCAGGGAAGTCCCTATCACCCCTATTTTAGACATGGGGATACCAAGGCACAAAACTGAAGTAACGTGTCTGAGCTTATATAACTAGGAAGTGGTACAGCTGAGATTCAAACCCAGGTACTGTGGCTTTAGTGTCTATGCCCTTAACCACCATATAAGTGCATCCTTGTTCACTGCTGGTGGCATCATGTATTTGTTCAACCTCAAAAAATTAAACATAGAGTTACCATTTAACCCAGCTAATTCTACTCCTATGTATATAACCAAGATAATTGAAAACATAGGTACAAAAAGTTGTACATGAATGTACATAGCAGCACTATTCATAATAGCAAAAAAGTAGGAACAATCCAAATGTTCATCAGTTTTGAATGGATAAACAAAATGTGGTATATCTATACAATGAAATATTACTCAGTCATTAAAAGGAATGAAGTACTGACACATGTTACAACTTGGATGAACCCTGAAAACCTTATGCTACGTGAAAGAAGCCATATACAAAAGGCCATATGTTGTATGATTCTATTTATATAAAATGTCTAGAATACGCAAATCTATCGAGACAGAAAGCAGACTAACAGTTGCCAGGGGCTGGTGGGGGAAGGGGGACAATGGGGAGTGGCTGCTAAAGGGTATGGGGTTTCTTTTTGGGGTGATGAAAATGTTATGGAATTAGGTAGGGGTGATAGTTGAACAACATTTTGAATATACTAAAAGCCACTAAACTGTACTCTTTTAAAGGGAAAATTTTATGATATGTGAATTATATCTCAATATAAAATTTTCTAGGTAGGGAGAAAACAAGATTTGAGTCCACTGCTGCCATTATATTACAGTGCCATATGGTGTCACTTGAGGAATGGACAAAGTCCAGAGAAGGCTGTCCAAAGCTCAGTGATGCTCTGCTGGTTCAGATTGCGCCCAGGCTACAGTATGCCCCATGAATGAAGTCTAAAGTTAAAATTCAGACTGTGTTCCAGAGTATGCGCAACACAATTCCAGAATAGCTTAATACTGAAGACTTCTATCATTATCCCCACACATGCTCTTCTTCATAGACTGAAGTTCTTGGCTAAACCTGTTTCCCATTTTAATGAAGAAATTCACATTCCTTTCAAAAGCATCCCTTTAAAAGGGAATACCTCTAAGCACATCTTGAACTTTCAAAAACTTTTAAAAAATTTATTACTCTATAAACTTTTATTTATTATTCTAAATATTCTTTTTTAAATTCTGGGGCTTCCCTGGTGGTCCAGTGGCTAAGAATCCATGCTCACAATGCAGGGGGCCCAAGTTCCATCCCTGATCAGGGAACTAGATCCCACATGCCACAACAAAGATCATGCATGCCGTCACTAAGACCTGATGCAGCCAAATAAATAAACAAATAAATATTTTTTAAATTAAAAAAATAAATTCTCATTGGAGTATAGTTGATCTACAGTTTTGTGCCAGCTTCAGGTACACAGCAAAGTGAGTCAGCTACACACATACACATATCCACTCTTCCTTAGATTCCCCTCCCATATAGGCCACCAAAGAGCACTGAATAGAGTTCCTTGTGCCACCCAGTAGGTCCTCATCAGTTATCCATTCCATAGTAATGTGTACACGTCAATCCCAATCCCCCAATTAAAAACTTTGTTTTCTTAAAAAACTACTTTATGGATATACAGGGAAATATTGAGTAATTTTACTGTCGAGAGGTAGGGGACTTTAAATGAGTTGAGAACTTTATGGATTTTACATCAATTCTTTCTATAATATGTATACTATTTAATCCAGTATTTCCAATCAAAATATTAAAAAGCTATACATATATGAGGCGATCATCATGATGTTATTTTTTTTAGGGTCTGGGAAGCCATCTAATTCTTTTTTAAAAATTTTTTATTTTATATTGGAGCATAGTTGATTAACAATGATGCTACTGACAGTAGCAAAAAAAAATCAGAAATATCCAATGATGGAAATTGTATACATACTTGCTGAAAATCTTACATATGTTAAATGGTATATATGAATTCCATTTAACAACATGAAAATCCTTATGCTATAATGCAAAATGATTTTTAAAAGTACCTATTTGTATGTGTGTATAAAGCATATATACATACATTCACAAATTCATACAATTAGAAATAATAAACACACCAGTTAGTTATATGTCATTTGATATTGAAATAATTTTCCTTTAATCTTCTCACCCCACAGTCTATAAAATGTGTTCAATATCTATACCAAGATTTCTCTCAATTCCCAGAGTAGATATTCTCATAGTCACTTTTTTCACTTATATTTTAAAATACATACAAGAGTATTTATAATGTATGTGTATAAAGTGTATCCATTGGGTTTCCATCAGGAATCAGAATTCTACTCAGTTGGTCTGACTAAAGAGATCTTAGATGCTAATTAAAGGAGTGGGGGTAGGGTTAAGAGAACCATCTAGCTCCCAACCACCAAGTTGGGGTGAAGAACCATCAGGTTGAGAGTATAACAGCAGCGGGAAACCCATAGCATCTCTAGGCTGAAGAGCAAGGGAGGAGAGCATTTCCAGAGCTCTGTGAGCTGGAGCCACAGAGGAGGGGCCACGGGTCAAGAGCTGAAGTTGTGGAGAGACACAACCACTGCCAGATCCTCAAACAGAGAAAGAATGGATAAAATATACCCTACCTCTCTTTTCTCCTGCCTCCTGTCTCCTGTGGATGCCTCCAAAGTCCCAACCCAAATGGAAGCCAGCTGAGAAGAGCCCAGGTGCTGTTTTCCAAAGAGGTCAGCTGCTGGGGTATAGAATAGGGCAAGGAAGGGGGGAGAATGGATATGAGGGGAGGCAAATAGAAGACCGGGATAGTCTACCTGTTTTGCCACCCAGTATTTATTCTTTCCCTTTGCTCAGATGGAGAGAAACGCATCCCCTAAACATGAGAATCACAGAGTCCTACCAAGTACTATATTGCTTTGAGGTGACGGCAATACTCTGACCTAGAAACTAAATTATAATGTTTGTCTCCATCAGTATTCTTCATCCAAGGAAACAGGGAAAGGGAGGGCAGGGAAGAAATAATCAATTAACGTTTTATATACAGAGCTACAGTAGTCCCTGCCTCTATAGCTTGTTGCTAGGCTAAAATTGATAATCATAATTTCCTACTTCATTCACTTTTGTTTCCCTTGCTCTATACAGTATCTTAGTAGATTAGGATTTTTTACCTGGTATGGTGATACAACACTTTAATTCCTGTATGGTCTGAAATTTAAGTGCTCCTGACTTTATCAGGTTACTGTAGTTATCTAATGATCATTATTATTGCACATGGGAGTATTAACATATGCTCAGTGAATCTTTGGGAGTCATGCACATTTCCCCTTGCCCTCATTGTATAGCTGCAACCCAATTTCCTCTTGGTAATTAGGATCAGTTATTCCAATTCCATCATGATGAGGAACCAAACTGATCGGGGGCAGTTTCAGCTTCCAATTCAATGGAGCTATGGCTGGGTCCTCTAGTGGAAACATTTCTTCCTTTTGAACTAGTACTTCAAAGTATGATAAACCCAAGGTTGTAGAAATGGTGTGCTGGATATTTTCATTTGTCCGGAACCTCTACAGACTGTATGGACCTGGCTCCCCTATCTTCTGGCTTTCTTGTGGATCCAGCCAATGGAAGATTTCAGCAGGATTTCCGAGCATGGAAGGACAGAAGGATGTATCTTTCTTTTCCACCCTATCCCCACTTGGAGCTGAGGTGCTAGCAGTGGCTACAACTATAGGATCTTACCCTCCTAGGCCAAAGGTCAGCATCGACTGCTTTCCTCTCCTGAACAACATAGCTCCTGTTGGTAGCCCTCTTATACAGCCACAGCTATGGCTCTCGCCTGGTTTTAGTAACTGCTCCCTTACCTTTGTCCCTTCAGACCTAGAGTTAGTAACAGGATCCCACTGTTGCTGGTTACTACTGTTTATTTAATGCTAACTGTGTGCCAGACATGGTGCTAAGTGCCTGAATATATTATCTCATTTAGTCTTCACAATCCAGTAAATTAGATGGCTTTAGTCCTATTGTAGAGATGATAAAAGTAAGTTTTGGAGAGGATGAAGAGTGACAGTGATGGAGCTGGAAATCAAATCAAATATAGGTGTGCTTATGCTAGAGTCCAAGCACTCAAATGCTATCATACCAATTGTTATCCCCTCTTAAAGAGTCAAAGTTCCATGTGGCTTTGCTTCTATGGTGCCCCAGTCACTCTGGCAACAGGTCGGTGTGGTGTTCGCTCACATACAGAGCCTGGGGAAGGTTAGATCCCTTCTCCACAGGTGTGATGGTCAGCCAGGGCTAAGGGCAGTGACCTTCCTCATTGACCTTCCTCAAGGCCAGAGCCTGGTGAAGTCCATGGTATTCTTCCAAGCCATTTAATAACAAAGAACAGAATGCCAACAGTTCCTCAAGTATTCTCTCAATGAAGCTGGGTGAGAGGCTTGACTTACTCAAGATAGAAATTACTAGTGGGGTGAGAAGAAATGAATCTCTCAGAACAGAAGGGGAGAAAGATAGCTCTGTCAAAAAAAAAAAAGAAATTTGATTTGGTAACTCTGGTCAAGTCTGCTCTTTTTCGTTTCCTGTCTTAATCTTTTTGCCACTTTAATGGTGGCAGCTCAACAGATGGAGTAGGCTGAGGCTCTAACAAATTAAATAAACTATGTCTGTGCTGAGATTCAAATGGGAAAAAAAGTCCACGCTCAACATAAACCTATTCTATAAGAAGAAAAGCCCTTACATATGTTTATAACTGTGGATTATGCTTAAGTGACAACCGCTCACGAGACACATTCTCTTCTAGAAACAGAGCCTACAAGTGGTGGTTGACATCGTATGTGAACAACTGTGAGACGGCTCATTAAGCTCTATGGAGGTTTTAGCTCTGCGAGGGAGCATGGATTGCTCAGGCTCCTCGTGGGTAACTGACAAACCTCACTGAGGACTTTAAGTGAGATTTCCATTATGCTTCTTCTGCCTCCCCTCAAAATTTGAGTCGCTGGGTTTTGAATTTGCCTTTTTAACCTGCCCCTTCCAGGCGCCAGGCGGGAAAGAAAACACCAGGCCTCCCCGGTCAGGCAAGCGGGCCCTTTAAGGAAGACGAGACCTGCGCTGATAGGCTGAGGCTCGGAATCCCTGCCATGGCTAGCCAATCCCAAAGCTCTGCGGGGCGAGACCCGGTCCGTGCGGCGGTCTCGGACTCCGGCCTGGAGGCCTCTGCTTTGATCAGTGTCCCCGCACTTCCACTGCCCACTGCTCAGTGAGTGAGCGCCGGCCGTGCGTGCCAGGCCGGCCGCAGGCTGCTGGGGAGGGCGGGTCCGCGGGGCTGCGTCTGCGTCTGCCGGCGCCGAGCTCAGGGCCTTGGGCTTGCCGGGCCGCGCTGGGTGCCCTCTCCTTGTGAGTGCCCTTGGCTTTCCCGCTCCTAGTATCGCCAACCTCGTTTCGGAGGAACCGCTTCTAGTGCTAAAGACTCCAGACCTCTCCCATACCATTGTAATTAAGTTGGGGGAAGTAGGCAGAGCGTTATCAACGGAAATCAGCATACCACTGCAGGAATTCCCAAGTTACTGTGATTGGGTCCAGGATGAGCGGGTGGAGTTATAAATTACAGAAAACCTACCTGAAGCTGTGAGTTCTCGGCTGGAATTTGCAGGGGAAATGGGCTAGTTGGAATGGAACCCAAAGACTTACTGAAAATGATTGTAATTATGCAACCAGTCAGAAATGTAGGTAGTTAATGTGTCATTCGATCAGGAAATGAGTCAGCGCAGAAACTTGGATGACAGAGGTTATGGGTCATGGAATTATCCTTTTCTTTTCTTTTTAAAGTAAAATCAAATCCTGGTTCCTAGATGCAACCTGAGAAGGGCTGCCTGGAACTTGCGGTCCCAACACTTCTTCCTCAGAAATACCCATGCCTGTTGTAATCTGTAGCACAGTTGAGGCAGGGTTGGAGCATTAAAGAGTCCTTTCTAAGGTCTCAGGAGTAACTGAAGGAAAAACGAAGGCAGAAAGGACCCAAATCAGCATTCTTAGCCCTCTGACACACGCTGGTATCAAAGTTTTAAGTAGCAAGGCGTTTGTCACCAATGACAAAGTGTTAGCATTTTTGAAAGACTCACCTTATACAATTTGGTGAATTCAAAGTTACTCCTATTGCAAGGTCACTCCTGTTTATTTTCTGATATATATTTTGTGAGTGGGAGAGTGAAAGCTGAGAATATTGTGGATACCCTAAGGAACCTCCCAGACTTTGGAAAATGGCTTTCTTAGGGTGGGAAAAGAAGGAGAAGAAGGTTGAAAATACCGAATTCCAGGGCACAGTTCACAAGGTGTGGTGCACTCATTTTCAGGTGTGGTCTCCTTTGGGAACCAAGGGAAAGCTCTTCTTCCTGCTTGGCTTCTACCTTTAACCCGTGGGAATATCCCCTGATACATCGAAACTACAATCCAGACCCAAGAGAGCAAGGACAAGAAAAAGGTAAGCCTAAGTCCTAACTTTCCACATGGTTTCTCTTCCCTGGATCACTGACACGAGGATTGTCACTCCGCTTCAGGGGAGAGTCCACCCCCTTATAAATAGGAGCACTCTAAGGGACATAACTCTGACAAACAGGGTGTGTGTGTGTGTGTGTGTGTGTGTGTGTGTGTGTGTGTAAATGGGATTAGAGGACAGCTGTTTTCTTTATAAATGTTTGCTGCATATGTAAAAATTCAATGATCTACTCCTACACGCAAAAGAAAAATAAGGAATGGCAACTGCCTGAGCTACACTTTCTCTTGTGTCACTCATGCTTTCTGCACATTTGTGGGAAAGAGACACCTTGGTGACTGCCAAAATGGATAATATATTGCTTCTGCCTTCAGGCAAGTTCTGCTCTGCTGTTGGAGACAATGGACTTGGGGCTGTCAAATCTGGAGACAGCAGAGAACTTCTGCTAGATCTGCCCACCCTTACTGGGTGACTCTGCCTCTGGTCACTCACAGGATGGAGGAGGGCAGCGGCTGAGGGGTGGGGTGGGTAGGGAAATCTCATGACCTCCCAGGCCTGTTCAGGACTCTGCCTCTCCTCCTCTGGCTCAGCCTCCTGTGCCTAGCATTGAAGCTGACTCTGGCTCAGAGACCCCTATAAATCCAGGGTGCATCTCTGGCCAAAATACAGGGAAGCCAGTGAAGTCTGGCTTGTAGTATACACTCACTTGGAGCCCCATTAGCAGGGATAACCCATTGCGTCTGGCATGAAATATCCTCCCTCTCCCATCATCTTCTCACCAGTTAGCTAGATCCCAAGATTTTCTGCTGAGGCTATGGAAAATAGGAACTCTGTCTGAGCTTCCCACAGAATATTGTGAATTCTGGGCAGAAAGCATTAGGAATGGCCACTCTGACCTGATGTTCACAAAGTGCTCAACAGCCTACCAAAGAGAATCAGCAACATCGCTGAAGCGGGTAGAGTAGTCATAACTTCCCTGAGTTCTGCAGTCTTCTGAAGGTAGAATCAACAACTAACTGAGGTCTTCTGTACCTACCCAATTGACTTAAGAACAAAAATTGGAGTTCTGGACCATCTAGAATTGCCAGCCCACTTAAGAAATTCTTAAGTAAGATAAATAAGATAGATGATAACCATGTATTCATTTAAAATTTGTGTTTCCCAGAACATTTAAGTATCCTTAGGTTTTCCCCCTTTTGAGAACTTCAGTAGTAGCTTAAGAAGAAAAAAGTGAGGCTAGAGGAGGATGGCCAAGGGATGTTAGCAGTGGGTGGATGGAAAGAGCAAGTGGGTAGGAGAGGGGTAGGGATTATAGGAAGAGTATTGATATAGTAACCTTGAGATACCTAAAACGTCCTAAAATACAAATGCAAGGAGCACAGAGAAATCGGTGTTCAAGTTGTACAGTGCATCTTCTAAATCACTCCTCAAAAGCAAAGGTTCTGTCATCCAGCTGTACAGAAGGTAAGAGGGTGGATGGTATTCACCCTGCCCCTCCTAAAAATGAGAGCGTTTTTTTTTTTGTTTGTTTGTTTTTAAGTGCTCAGTTCTTCAAGATATACAGTGGGAAGAAAAATCAGGAAACATGAAACTATAGAGCAGGAAAAGATTTTGGAAATCATCCAGTTCAATCAGCTGTTCTTATGTAAGTAAATGATGGCCAGACTGGTTAAGTTTGTCCAAGATCAGACAGCTAGTTAGGAGCAAAGACTAGTGTCCATACTGTGTTCCCAGGTCAGAAAATTTTTTTTTTTTACTTTGTCTTAAGCTCATGGTAGCCTGAAAACAGAGCATATGAGGATGCATGTAGAATATATTGTTTTAAACTTTGCTTTTTTACATTTTAGGTCAAGATGGGGTTTATATTTTCAAAATCTATGAATGAGAACATGAAAAGCCAGCAGGAGTTCATGCTTATGAATGCCCGACTTCAGGTACATTTTTATTTTTTTAATTTAAAAAAAAATTTTTATTTATTTTTGGCAGCATTGGGCCTTTGTTGCTGCACGTGGGCTTTCTCTAGTTGCAGAGAGCGGGGGCTAGTCTTCACTGCAGAGCATGGGCTCTAGGAACATGGGCTTCAGTAGCTGTGGCATGTGGGCTCAGTAGTTGTGGTTCACGGGCTCTAGAGTGCAGGCTCAGTAGCTGTGGCACGTGGGTTTAGTTGCTCCGTGGCATGTGGGATATTCCCAGACCAGGGCTTGTACCTGAGTTCCCTGCATTGGCAGGGGGTTTCTTAACCACCGAGGGAAGTCCTTCAGATACATTTTTAGATAATTAAGCTTTTATGTTGTTACGGTGGTTAAAGTTTCTGTCACATGTGCTCCAGCACTATGTTCTCCTTAACCTCCCAAAAGGTAAAATGCCCTCGGTGCTCTACCCTCAAAGCCAAGATGAAGTAGTCTACTAATTATCTGGTGAATGGGCTTGTTTAAATCTCTAATCTAGATATCTAATGTAAAAATTTCCATACTGCAGGAAGAGATAACTGCTTAGAGTGTATGGTAGAATAATGCCCCTCCCCACCCTGCCAAAAAGACATCTGCATCCTAATCCCTGTGAATATGTTACCTTACATGGCAAAAGGGATTTTACAATGTGATTAAGCTGAGGAGTTTGAATTGGGGGAGACCCTGGATTATCCTGGTTTATCTGGATGGGCCTAGTGTAATCATAAGGGTCCTTATAAGGGAAAGAGGGAGGCAAGAGGGTCAGAGTCAGAGAGAGAGAGAGATTTGAAGATGCTATGCTGATTGATGACTTTGAAGATGGAATAAAAGGGCCATGAGCCAAAAGATTCAGGCAACCTCTAGAAACTGGAAAAGGGAAGGATACAGATTCTCCCCTAGAGCCTCCAGAGGGAATGCAGTCCCTCCAGTCCATTCTGGACTTCTGTCCTTCAGAACTGTAAGGTAATCAATTTGTGTTGTTTTAAGCCACTAAGTTTGATAACTTGCTATAGCAGCAATAGGAAATTTTAATACAGTGTGAACATTCGACATTGGATTTATACAATGGCTGGATAAAAAGATCAAAGCAAAGTAGAAGATTGTCTAAATGCCTAATATAGGTTATCAAAAGGTATTTTAAAATGTTGTACATCAATCAAGTATTAAAAGTTTGACTGAAATTATTTTCCTAAGACGTCTAACAAAGATCTCTAGGCCTCTGTGGTTCATTATGGCCCTGGGAATAGACGGTCCTATTGTGAGACATATAGTGAGTGGTTAAAAGTGAGGACAGGCAGCCTGGGTTTGAATCCTAGTTCCACCTCCTGACTAACTGTGTGGCTTCTGCTTCAGTCTCCTAACCTATAAACTGGAGGTTATAGTATCCCCCTCAGAGGGTTGCTATGAGGAGTAAAGATGACGGTATATAGAGAATGTGTAGAACAACGCGTCAGGTCTTTCGAACAATGTCTCTCACTCTATAAGCATTAGTTGTTGCTGTTATTATTGCTTCTAAAGAGTGATAAGACTGTCTTGTGCAGGATAAAGATCTCTTTGGGGGGAATGGAACTGTTGAAAGAATAGGCAATTGAATTGTTTAACAGAAGAAAGTGACCTAGAGGAGACCAAACATTAGGTTTATGAACCAGCAAAGTATGTCACATACTCAGAGAGTCCTTGTCCAAGACCCCTGGAAACTACAGGGCTTTTACTTTTACGTCAGAAGTCAGGGTCTGTGAAGGGTTTGGAATTTTACCCTACTTGCAAGCTAAGAGATTAGCTTATTACTATCCCATGGATGCTGGCAGAACACAGGAGACACCTACAGCAGACGGAGGAGTTTATTACTCACAGCACAGCAAGAGCATAAGCATGAGGTTCGTGTCAATTCCCCATGCCTCTCAAGTCTCACAGAGGTGACAAAGATGGGTTCACATGGGTGCTGTACACTCAGTGGGTTGTGGCACCCTTGAACTTTGGGAATCTGCTGCTTTTCTAGTTAATGAGGAGCTGGTGGAGTTGAGGTGGGGAGAACTTTAACCCCTTCCTGAAGGTTGTTCCCTGCAAACATAACCTCAAGAAATGGCCTGAATAAGCAGCAGTGTGGGCCTTGCATTCTTGGCTTACCCAGAATGTGGGGGTACCTTCAGGGACCGTGGCAGACTGCCCCCTCAGTGCAGTTGACCAGAGCTTTGAGAACAGCCTTGACTTCTGCCCACTGATCCAAGCGACCATTATAGCTGGTGCTGAGGGTCAAACTGGCCGGAACACTATCAGCGCCATTAGTTTTCAGCTTAGCTGAACCAAAGGTGAACCAGGCCCAGGCATTTAGGACAGTCTCTGTGAACCCAAGGGCCTTTTGAGCCAGTAGCTTTGCTTCAGGTGGCAGAGTCAGGGATAAAGTTTTCACCAAAGGGTAGCTACTACTCCTTTATGCAAAACTGAGATGACATCAGGGCCAGGCTAGGCACATCTTCAAATACATTATTTTCATTTGACCAGCAAATGGGTGCTTTCCTTGTAGTTGTCATCTCCTAGTTGACCCACCCTTCAAAAATGGGGATGTCAGGCCTGAGTCATAAATTCTCCAGGGGTAAGGTGTTCATTTTTAACAGGAGCTCAGTAATAGGCCAATAACTGCCTCCCCATTTTGAAAGGGGTCTGTTATGGGTTTGTGTCCCATCCCCCCGCTCCAAATTCATATTGTTAAAGTCCAAACCCCCACTACCTCAGAATGTGACCTTATTTGGAGATAGAGTCTCTACAGAGGTAATCAAGTTAAAATGAGGTCATTAGGATGGGCTCTAATCCAATACGACTTGTGTCCTTATAAAATTTGGACACAGAGACGTGCATACAGGGAGAAGGCCGTGTGAATATGAAGACACCATCTACAAACCAGGAAGAGAGTCCTGAAACAGAGCCTTCCTTCACAGCCCTCACAAACAACCAACCCTGCTGACACCCTAACTTTGGACTTCCAGCCTCCAAAACTGAGACAATATATTTCTGTTGCTTAAGCCACCCAGTTTGTGGTACTTTGTTATGGCAGCCCCAGAAAACTAATACAGGATGTATCTGGTGCCTGTGTCCAGCGTGTGGCGCTGCTGTACTGGGCAATGGCCTCTGGAGATGGCTGTGATTTTCTCTTTTTCGCCTGGGATTCTATATTGTTTCTATTGGACCACTTGGAAGGGGTCAGAGAACCCCTGAATGGGAGAATGTCCTCTCATCACTATGAATGTTTACAATAAAAGCAAGCAACATAGAATACATTATATATTTATATTCAGGGGACACAACTGCAGTACGTTGAATCAGCTGAATGTTCTTTAACTTCCCTTTCTCACTGCAAACTGCTCAAACCCTATCAGTTGAATTTTGCTCTGTGGGAACACAGATCAAAGATATTAACATAGGTACTTCAGGAGTTATCATGATAGTTTCAGGAGATTAGGCTGTTTCCCAGCTGGGGGAGATAGAGAATACAAATGTGTGTTTGCCCTTTGGTTTCTCATCCCAGAATTGGTATTACTTCCTCCACTGGGCTCCCCTGGCTTCTGGAGAGCACTGGGGCTCAGGGGCATCATTGTTTTAGCCAACACTGGTGCCACTGCTCTGCCCTGTATCCTCAGCACTTTGGGCCACCCTGGCACTTAGCACATCCTCCCTGCACTGGACCAAGTAGACATGGGTGCCCACATCCAACAAAGCTATAAACATTGAGTTCCTCCTCTCCCCTCCCTGAAATTCCCTGGCACACTCAGCCTTCTTCCCTAAAGCAGCTCAAGTTGGAGGAGTAGAGGAGGGAAAGAGCAGCTCGGTGCCAGTCAGCAAGGGTTTGAATTTACTCTGTTTCAAAGGGCCTCCCGTCGCTGGACTCAACAAACAAATTTCTAACGTATTTAGCCTATGCAAAGTTCTATATCTTCATTGCTAACACCATTATTTCAGCTTTGGGTAACCCTTGACCCATCAGCCATAGCCACATTGCATGACTTTTGGCTGGGGTGTGGGGCTTGCTGTCCCATTGATGTCATGAAAACATCCTTTCCTTCTCCCACTCCAGAGGAGAATGTGCCACAACCAAAGCACCATCTGGGAGTCTTGTTTGGACCCTATTGTTTCTCAGCCTCATTTAACACATAAGATAGTGAGAGATCTTCACTCTATCCTCTTACTTTCACCACCACCTATGCAAGAGCATTTACTTCCAGATCTCAGGGAGCCTTCTGATATCCTCTAACCTGACCAACAAGGGCCCTCTTCCAGAACGCCATCTCTATCAGCATCTTATCCTTGTCACCCAAACTGGCAGGCCGCATGAAGGGTCTGGGATTTTACCCTACTTGCAAATTAACAAGTTAGCCTGTTACTGTTTCACAGATGCTGGCAGAAGATTTTGTTACTCACAGCACAACAGGGAGCATAAGCATGGTGTTGCTGCCAGTTTTCTATGCACTCCAAGTCCCGTGGAGGTGATGGAGGTGGGCCTAGTTGTATGCTTAGGTGGATGCCTGGGTTTGTGACATGGGTGAGGAACAGTGAGCTTATAGAATTTATCACCTTTGTCATGAATGGTGAGCAAGGCTGCTCTTTGACTGGGAAGAGATGTTACTTCATCCCTCAAAGTTGCTTACTGCAAACACAACCCTGACAAATGGCCTGGGCAAAGAGTAGTCAGGGCCTGCATCCTTGGCCTACTCAGCAAGAATGCTTAGGCCCCATGGCAGATTGATTCTTCCAACACATGTGTTGGTTAAGATGATTAGTTTTTCCTTGTTGAGCAGGATATATTTTATTAATTATCTTTTAATTTCAAGGAAGGATGACAAAAAGAATATAGATCAATACAGTTGAAGCAGCCTTCCAACCCTAAAGCTGCTTGAGTTCTCATCCTAACTGGGGCAGCCAAGGGAGAAACATACTCATCTGTAGCAGTTTTGGAAGATTGGGTTGGTCCTTGAATGTTCCTCATTTAAAGAAACTAAACATCTAGCATCATTTTAAGGCTTAGGGCTATTCTCCTTTATATATATAAGAAATATCATGAAATATCTTATATATACAAGAGAATATATTTATAAATTATGAAGCATAATAAAATGAACACCAATGAACCCATCACTAAATTGAAGAATTATATTATCACAATACCCCTGAAGCTACATATGGGTTCCTCCCTATCTGCTGAATGAACCCAAACAGCTAAAGTTGGGCTGGAATGTCCCAGAGTTCCTAGAACTAAGCAGGACTCTGAAAATGGAAGGAATGGGCCACTGGGGTGGGAGATGGCATGTCAGTTCTTCAAAGGGGAGGTTTAAAAAACCCCCGTTGAAACACCAGGCCTACTAATATCTCTAGCCTGTGATGTCTTTTGGCTTTTTTCCTATTTGATGGCACTTCAATTAAAAAGGATAAATAGAAGAAATAAAGCAAAACATTTATTAAAAAGAAGCCTAATAACTATAATCCTTTTCCCAGTGTTTTTTTTTAAGCTCTACTTCTTTTTTTTGGTAAAAAAAGATAAATCATAACTTGATAATTCCATATTATTGGTGCTTATCTTGCAGAATAAAGGACCAGAATTAGAGATTCAGCTACATCTTATACCAGGTTCCCGCCTCTGGCTGTATATTCGATTCAGAGGGGCTTTTGAATGTACAGGTCCCACCCCAGACCAATCAGATCTCTTCATGGCCAGACACGTAGTTGCTTTAAGCTCTCCAGGGGACTATAATGCACAGCCTGGGTTGAGAACCTTTGCCCTTTCCTTTTGCTACATAATTGTAATTGGTGATTGGCAGTGATTTAATATAGCACACATTGGAGATAAACCCAAATAAGTTTTCAATTTAGGTAAGTTAATCATGAAATTAAATCAATCACTGGAGTCTGGTTAATAAAAATTTATAAAAGGCTTCAAATCAAAATGGTTTCTTTTTTATTAACAAGTTGGTTCCAGATGAGCTAGAGGGGATTCATACTACTCAGTATAATAATGTTTTCAGATCATCAGCAAAAGTCAGTTTCTCACTGCTCTGTCTAGCCTCTGTTACTGACGATGGTGGATGGATGGCTGTATTCATTAAGCCAAGTATCAATCAGGTAAAAATGAATACTTCCTTAAAAATACCACTAGATGGCACACCTAAACCAATTTTATATGACCTCAGTGGCCAGAAAAGCATTTTGATGTTATAAAATAGGATAGAAACTGGAAGTATAAAGCAGAAAAAATGAGGGAAGATTCCATGGGTTTTTGCTGTGCTGTAGTGCTTTGTAGGAAAAGCAGTCATGGTCCATGTATAAGATTAGTAGGGCAGTTTATTCATTGTTCACTATGAGCAGGCAACAAACTAAAGACTTAAAAAAATACATGAGGGACTTCCCTAGTGGTGCAGTGGTTGAGAATCAGCCTGCCAATGCAGGGGACACGGGTTCGAGCCCTGGTCTGGGAAGATCCCACATGCCACGGAGCAACTAAGCCCGTGCGCCACAACTACTGAGCCTGTGTTCTGGAGCCCACAAGCCACAACTACTGAGCCTACATGCCACAACTGCTGAAGCCCGCACGCCTGGAGCCGGTGCTGTGCAACAAGAGAAGCCACCACAATGAGAGGCCCACACACCACAACGAAGAGCGCCCCCCGCTCGCCGCAATTAGAGAAACAGCGAGCCTTTGACCTGTAAGTCTACGTAGTGTTTGGTGTTAAGAAAATAGGGTATAGTTATAAACCAAAAATACAGTTATTTAATGTATATGAAATAATGTGCTACATGCTAAGCAGGATTCAGACGTGTATAAGGTGCGGGCTCTATATTCAAGGAACTTCTCATCTTATTTGGTGGGAAGAAGGTGAGGTATGCTGCAAATAACCAGATGTTTGTGGTATGAATGTGACAGGTAGAATAATGACCCCCTAAAGATGTCCACACCCTAATCCCTGAAACCTGTGAATATATTACCTTATATGGCAAACAGACTTTGCAGATGTGACTGAGGGAACAGGCCTTGAGATGAGAAAATTATCCTTGATTATCAATGTGAACCCAATCTAAACACACGAATTCTTAAAGTAGAGAGTTAAAGACAAAAGAGTCAGAGAGATGTGATGTTGCTGGCTTTGAAGATGGAGGAAGGCACCCCCAACCAAGGAATGCAGGTGGCCTCTAGAAGCTGGAAAATGCTAGGAAACAGATTTTCCCCTAGACTCTCCAGAAAGGAACACAGCCCTGCAGACATCTTGATTTTAGCCCATTCAGACCTATGTTGGACATCCAATGTCCAGAAGTACAAGATAATAATCTGTGTTGTTTTAAGCCACTAAGATGGTAGTAATTTTTCTGTACAGCTATATATGTTAGGGTTATTTTTACAACATAAAATATAGTGTAGACTCAATAAATGCTTTTTCAAATATTTAAAAAGTAAAACAGCAAATAATAGCAAATAACTTATGAGAACTTGAAATTGCTTAAACCCCTATAACTCCCAACATCTATAATTCTTGTGCCCTCCCATCTGTTTTTTTGAGGTGAAAGCTGTACCAACATCTTAGAATAAAAAGGGCTTGATGTTCTGAGGAAAGCAAGAAAGTACAGTGTTTGCTTTGTATAGAGTCTTGTGGCGACAAGGAACCCAAAATGTAGAGTAGGTAGTGAAGAGGAGAGGAAAGCAGCCAACTCCATCTATAGCAAAAAGATGACCAAGTGGGAGTTGGCTCAAGAACTAGAAGTGTCAGCAGACTTAACTAGGAAGTGCCTTGGAAAAAAAGGCAGCATGATCAACACAAGTTCACCTACAGTGGGAGCTACAAGGAAGGCTACAACAGCTTAATTCTTGTGCCTGGATTCATAACTGTCTTCAACTTACCCCTCTGAAACTCATTTCTGCCCATGTCCCCATCCTGGTTACCTGCTCTTAGCCTCCCTCTTCTGAGATTCTTTTTTTTTTAATTGTGGTAAAATACACATAATATAAAATTCACGTTTTTAAAGTGTGCAATTCAGTGATATTTAGTACATTTACAGTGTTGTGCAACCATCACCACTATTTAATTCCATAGCACTTCCGTCATCCCAAAAGGAAACCCCATACCCATACCCATTAAGCAATCACTCCTCATCCCCCCTCCTCTCAGACCCTGGCAACCACTAATCTGCTTTCTGTCTGTATGGATTTGCCTGTTCTGGACATTTCATGCAAATGGAATTATACAATATGTGGTCTTCTGTGTCTGGCTTATTTCAATTAGCATAATCTTTCCAAAGTCCATCTGTGTTGTAGAATGAATCAGTATTTCATTCCCATTCATAGGTAAATAACATTCCATTGTATTAATATACAACATTTTCTTTATCCATTCATCGGTTTAAGGACATTAAGATTGTTTCCACTTTGGGCTATTTCCCACTTTGGGAATAGTGCTGCTATGGGAATTCTTGTACAGGTTTTTGTTTGAACTCTTGCTTTTCAATTCTTTTTGAGTATATATACCTAGGAGTAGAATTGCTGGATCATATGATAATTTTATGTTTAATCTATTCAGGAACCACTAAATGTTTCCCACAGTGGCTTTACCATTTTACATTCCTACAACAATGTATGAGGGTTACCATTTCTCCAACATTCTCACCAATACATGTTATTTTCAGTTTTTGTTTGTTTGTTTTTAAATTCTAGCCATTCTAAGTGGGTTTACAGTGGTATCTTATTGTAGTTTTGATTTGAATTTCCATAATGACTAATAATAACATTAAACATTTTTCATGTGCTTTTTGGCCATTTGCATATCTTCTTTGGAGAAACATCTCTTCTAGTCCTTTGCTCATTTATAAATTGGGTTGTTTGTCTTTTCCTTGTTGAGTTGTAAGAGTTCCTTATATATTTTGGATACTAGATCCTTATCAGATATAAGATTTGCAAATATTTTCTCCCATTCTGTGAGTTGTCTTTTTACTCTCTTGACAGTGTCCTTTGATGCATGCGACTTTTTAATTTCTATGAAGTCAAATTTATTTTTTCTTTTGTTGCTTGTACTTTTGGTATCATATCTGAGAAAGTGTTGCCAAATCCAAGATCATTAAGATTGTACCTACGTTTTATTCTAAGAGTTTTATGGTTTCAGCTTTTATATTTAAGTTTTTGATCCACTTTGAGTTCATTTTTGTATATGAAGTGAAGTAAGGGTCCATTTTCATTTTTTTGAATGTGAATACCCAGTTATCTCAGTACGATGTTCATTCTTTATGAACATGAAGTTAGACATTGCACAGTAAAGATTAGGAATCACATAGTAAGTCTGTTACTGACGCAGATGAAGAAGCTGTTCACCTGGGTCCAGGCCCTCTGAAATGAGCATCTTGACTTGTTAGTGGCCTTCAAGTGCCTGAACTTCAAGATGGTAGTAACCTGCTAGTGTCTTTCTTTACCAAAGTTGGAACGAATGGAAATAAGTTAATTTAACGATATTATGAAGGATTGGGTCTAAATGCAAAGAATATACTTAATGAATTTCCTGACTTTTAAAGAGACTTCTAAAAATGTTAAGTCTGTTTAAGTGTGGGACAAGATATTAATATGTCTGGAATCACTTAGAAGAGTTAATAAAAACACTAAGATTTCCTGTATATTGTCTATGTTGAGAAATGGTAGGAAATGAAAGTAAAATAATTAATAAAAGTCATTGGTAATAGGTCAAACCCCCAAGTTGATCCTTTGCTGCCTAGTCCTTCCATGCTGACAAGTTGGTCCAGGACCCTTCCCACACTTAATTCTCCAAGGGGGACATTGGTTTTAAGTTTGTTCACAAACTTAAATGAGATCAATAAATCCAGTTATAGATGATCAGAAAGCTTTTCCTTTTAGTTTCCTCCCTCAGCTACAATTCTATTTTCATAAATATAATCAGAGTCAATTTTAATTTATTTCTAGTTCTTCATTGCTTGAGCAAGCAGGGGATGGAGGGTTACTTTACTTATTCATTAACTTGAGCGTTTACTGAATGCCTAGTATATAAGATTTTGGGCCCAAAACTATTAATTAAAAAATGATCCTATGGTTTTAATAATTATCTTCACTTCCCTCTATAAATCTTCATAATATGTACATAATGTGTACACATATACACACTCACTTCATCTTATTTTGAAAAGAATGTAAAGTAGGCTTGCTGTTAAAATCTTTAGACTTCTCATATGTGTCTTGTTTCTACTTCATTTTCTTCCTTAAGATAACTGACGATATAGGGCAGCAGGGGGAAAAGGATTTTAGAGAGAAAAAGAGCCCCATAAACATCCTTAATATACAATTAATAAAAGGGAACAAGCTTAAGTGTCATTATTCTTGAATAAATTTACTAAAATGCAGAATAATAGTGAATCCAGATTTTAAGAAATGTTTTAGTTTGAAATAATTTTATATTTGCAGAAAAGTTGCTAAACTAGTAGAGAGTTCACATATACCCTTTGTTTAGCTCTCTTTAATATTAACAATTTACAAAATTATAGTAATGATCAAAACCAGGAAATTAACATCAGTACAATACTGTTAACTAAATTACTGATCTTTCTGAAGTTTCACCAGTTTTTCTCCTAATATTCCTTTTTTGTTCCAGGGATCCAAGATCTCACATTGCATTAAACTGTTGTTTCTTCTTAGTCTCCTTTGGTCTGTGACAGTTCCTCATTCTTTCCTTGGCTTTCATAAGTACTTTTAATAAGTACTGGTTATTTAGTATAATTTCTCTCACTTTGGGTTTTTCCAGTATTTTCTCATGACTAGATTGAGGTTGTGCATTTTTTACATATTATTCTTAAACCACAGGATGCTGTTATGTCTCTCTCATTACATCATACCAGAGGATACTGTTGGTATAACTTATTACTAGTGATGTTAACCTTGGTCACTTGGTTAAGGTGGTGTACACCAGGTTTCCCTACTGTAAAGTTACTATTTCTTATTGATAAATATCTTTGAGGAGTTACATTGAGACTGTTAATATCTTGCTTCTCGTTAAACTTTTAACCACTGATTTTAGCATCCATTGGTGGGATCTTATATGGAACAATTATTACTGTGGTAATTTTTGCCTAATGGTAATTTTTGTATTTCCTTCATTCCATTTATATTTGTTCATTGGAATAGCTGTACCTTCTCCATGTATTTATTTATTCATTTATTTATATCAATATGGACACATGGACCTACTATTCTGTGGGTTATAATTTAGTACCATCATTATTTATTTTATGGCCTAAGTTGTTTTGGCTATTGGGAATTCCTTCCAGTTGGTTCCCTATGTCCCTTTGACGTATCCCATCCTTTTTTGCTCATTTTCTGTATCATAAGTTAGTTCATATATATTGCCCAGGCCTGGAATTAATCACTCATTCAAGGAGTCCTAGTTTTTTAATTAGAGAATGATATTTAGAAATCAAGATCTGGGCTCTAAGGGTGCTTATTGCTGTGGCCACTGTTCCTAGATCCTTTCAGCAAAGACATGTACTTATATACTAACCCATGTATATACACAGACTTATACATAGAAGTATTTCATACTATAAACCATGAGTTCATACTGATACCTCTAATTCCAATGCATTATAATGTTTCATTCTGGCCTTTCCTTTTTCTTTATTTTTAAGTTCTTTCTCAGACAATGAAAAGCCTGGCTCTCATTTTCTACAATATATTCACTTCAATCCTAGTAGAAACAAGAAACAGTTACAGGATTGCCAATATATACTAACCAGCATACATTATTTGTATGTTCTTTTCCCTTTTACACTATCAATTCAAAATACTGTTTTCCTATAAATTAGGGTAGTTCTTCCTGGGCTACTTCAGGGTGGTAATTTCATTTAAAATACAGTTATACTTTGTATTCTCTCCACATCCTGTTTGAGTTTAGTTACAGGGTAGGGGAGTATATGAAACAAAACTATGTTCTAATCATTAAAGCTATACAAAAAGATACACTCCAAGAAGCATCCCTCCCTCCTCATCCTTGCTAACCTATTGCTATTCTTCTTTTTATATACCCTTTCCCATGCTGTCTCTGTGTCTGATCTCTCTAGTCTTCGGTTTATCATTCCTGCATATCTTTTGTACCATAAACAGATACACGTTTATTTTCTTATGTCCCCTTCTTTCTTACATGAAGGGTAGTGTACCATTGTACCCTTTTGTACCTTGCTTTTTTCATTTAACTGTATATCTTGGAAATCATTCCAATCAGTTCATAGAGCTCTTCCTCATTTTTTAACAGTTACATAATGCTCCATTGTGTGAATATATCATTTATTCAAATGGTGTATGGGCACTGTATTAGTTTCCTATTGCTATGACAAATTATCACAACACAAAATAATTATCTTACAGTTCTGGAAGCCAGAAGTTTGAAATGGGTCTCACTGGAAGAAAGTCAAGCTGTCAGCAGGGCTGCATTCCTTCTGGAGGATCTAGGGCAGAATCCCTCTCCTTGCCTTTTCCAGTTACTCGAGGCTGTCTGAATTTCTTGGCTCATGTCTCTTTCCTCACTCTTTAAGCCAGAAGTGTAGCATCTTCATCTCTCTCTGACTCTCTTGCCTCTATCTTTCACTTATGAGGACCCTTGCGATTACATTGGGCCCACCTGGATAATCCAGGCTAATCTCTGCATCTCAAATTCCTGAACTAATCATATCTGCATAGTCCCTTTTGCCATGTAATGTAATATATTCATGGGTTCTGGGGATTAGGACATGGACTTCTCTTGGGGGGAGGCATTATTCTGCCTACCACAGGAACTTAGGTTATTTCCAATATTTTGCTGTTACAAATAGTCCTTCAGTGAATGACCTTGTGCTTTTACATTTTTGTGCTGTTTGAGGTATACCTTCAGGGTAGAATTCTAGAAGTGGGATTGTTAGGTCAACGGCACGTGCCTTGTAGTTTTGTTAGGTATTGCCACATTTCCCTTCAGAAAGGTTGTACCAATTTGAGAGTGCCTGTTTTCCCAAAGTCTCCCCAGCAGAATATGTACTTGCTTTTTAATTTTTGCCAATCTGATAGGCAAGAAATGGAATCTCAGTCTTGATTTAATTTGCATTTCTTTAATTATGAGTAAACTTGAACATTTTCTCACATGTTTGAGGGCCATTTATATACCTTGTTTTTGTGAATTGTCTGTTTATTGGGTTTTTGTCCCTTGTCTCAACTTTTAAGAGTTCTTTATACATTGGAGGTATTGATCTCTTGCCTGTAGAATATATTGCAAATATTTTCTTGCAGGTTATCATTTGTCTTTGACTTCGTTTATGATGGTTTTCTTTTTTTGCCATGAAAAAATTTAAAAATTTTTATGTATTCAAATGAACAATCCTTTATTGCCTCTGCATTTTAAGTCTTTATTTTGAAAGCCTTTTCCTGTACTAAAGTTAAAGAGGCAGTCACCCATGTTTCCCTACAGTACTTGTATAGCTTCATTCTTTTTCCTTTGCATTTAGATCCCTCATCCATGTGGAGTTTGTTCCATACATGGTGGGAGATACGATTTTAATTTCATCTTTTCCCAAATGGCTACCTAGTGGTACCTGCGACATTTATTAAAATCTCCATCTTTACTCTCAGTGATTTGAGATGTCACCTTTAATAACCTTCTATATGTACTTAGATCTGTCTCTGGACATGCTGTTCCACAGGCCTACTTGTCTATTCGTGTACCAGTACCACAGTATTGTAATTAAAGGTGCTTTATAATATGTTTTGATGCCTGGTTAAGCTAGTATGCCCTTGTAGTTTATCTTTTCAATGTTATTACATGCTTGCTTTTTCATAGAAACTTTAGTGTCAACTTGTCCAACTCTTTAAAACAGTTTGTCAATGTTTAAAATTGGGATTGCATGCTTTTATAAATTTATTTAGGAAGAACTGTTAAGTAATCCTATCCAAGAACAAGGAATGTTTTTCCATTTGTTTGAGTCTATTTTTATGTCTTCCAGGAGTTTATAAATGAATTACAGACTAAACAAAGTGTTTTTGGTTAAAAAAGGAAAAAATTTAAGTTAAAATTTCCTGTAAATGATCATACAGATATTCTTACAGTTGGATTCCTTACCTGTTTGGTAAGGGACTATGTTACCAGTGCACGTGAGGGAGGGACATTCTTATTCTGAAATGTGTGAGACTGAAGACTAGAAAGAGAGAGAATGGCAGAACCTCCAGGCAGGTTGGGATGGCACAATGGGAAATCTAGAAAGAAAAACTGGGCCCCGGACTGTTGCCTGCTGGATGTAAGGCCAGGCTATGGCTGCTAAGGACTGTGGAATTAATCTTCTTGCAATGAGATGTTCACAGGCATTGGAGACAGAAATATCTAGGGCCAACCCTGGCTCCATCACTTACTAGTTGTCTAACCTTGGATAAATGACATAGGCTCTCTGAGCCTCAGCTTCATCACTAAAATGGGGAGAAGGATACCCAAGCACTACTAACTTGTATGGCAAAGGAGATGCTCAATAAATGTTCCCGTATGTCCAATTTTTCTACTTTCCTTTCTCTTATTTACTCATAGTCTCTACTTCATTCTTTCTGGCATCTCTAATTTCATTCTCCATTTTTCATTCTTTATCATTTTTTAATCTTTCCCCATCTCTTCAATTCTGTGGTCAGGCATATGCTTTTCTAGTTCTCTTTCTCCTCTGTCTTGCAGGATGTTTAGCACTTTAAAAAATCAATTCTGGTAATGAGAAAAGGGAACTAATTAGCCTTTTAGCCCCACATACTCTCATAGGCATTCCTGATCCCACTAAGTATGCTCAGCCTTGAGACACTAAGAGACCTTAGCAAGTGTCCCCTCCAGCGCCATGGCAGAACCTAAGTCATTCCAAAAGATCCCTGTGACCTGGTCCAGAGGACATGGATGTACTCCTGTGTGCCCACCTTGGTACAAAAAGGAATCACTTCTTGTTCATTTCTTTTGCACATATGATATTTCAGGGTTTTTATGCTTTTTTCCCCCAGGAAATTTCTGAACAAAAAAGAATCCCAGTTTAAAGTGAGTTCACTAAATACCAATTTAGTTGTGATGTATGTGAAATATTGCAAAGGAAACAGCACAGATTTAGATAGGTACTGAGTAGACATTGTCCTGAAGAACCAGAGTAATTGGGGAGAAACTAGCTTCTCTCTCTTAAGAGCCATTTATTTAAATTTGACTGACTATAATAGCAATTTAAAGTATAATTGCTTCTATTATAATCATTGAATAAAAGTATTTCTTGGGCTTCCCTGGTGGCGCAGTGGTTGAGAGTCCGCCTGCCGATGCAGGGGACACGGGTTCATGCCCCGGTCTGGGAAGATCCTACATGCCGCGGAGCGGCTAGGCCCGTGAGCCATGGCCGCTGAGCCTGCGCATCCGGAGCCTGTGCTTCGCAACGGGAGAGGCCACAACAGTGAGAGGCCCGCGTACCGCAAAAAAAAAAAAAAAAAAAAAAGTATTTCTTATATCTAATTTTTCTTGTCAAGAGATCTGATACCTATTCTAATACTTAGCATTTACTTTACAACTAATATTGATTTGTATATGACCATATTATCTATAAAAAAATTAAAAAGTGGTTTGCAATTTGTTGCCCATCTTTATTAATACTTTCTAAGACTTTTGGATCTGATCTAAAACAGAACTCTGAAAACATTCTTTCACACAGAATCACATCATTATTTCATATAAATCAGGTCACCACTTTGTTGGTTATTCTCTGTTCGACACCCCTTACCCTGCCCCCACCTAGATCCATTCTCTGCCCTTGTCTACCCTGCACTGGGGGGTCTGACCCTTGGCCTTGCATCTCCCAGACTCCCTTCCCCTCTGGCTTCTGGTTGGACCATTCATTGGGAGGCACCAGCAGGAGCCTGGAGGGTGGGAAGGCAGTGAGTTCTGGAGGTGGTTCTGAAACAATTTTTACAGCCCTTCCTACACTTAAACTTCTTATTGCATAAGTTATTCTTCATGTCTTTGATGGACATCTGTTAATTTTCATGTTTGAACTTATAGTAATGTCTATTGTACAGACTGGAAAATAGAACACTAAACTTCTGTACTTGAAAATGACAGCCTTTAAAGCTCATATCAATCACACACACACACACACACACACACACACACACACACACACACGGAGGTACAGTCAACTCCAGCAGCAGCAAATTTTCCTTCCTTTCGAAAATAAAGTTTTTAAATCAAAACATTACTTTAAAACTCTAATCCAATTTTATGATCTCTCTAACTTGGTTTCTGGGGTTTTTAAAGATAAACTCTCCCAATACCCAACTTCTACATTTGTCCAGAAACTTAGGCATTTGCAAAGCAATGCCTCAGAATGTTTCTAGAAAAATTTGCTAGAATTACATTAACTTTGCTGCCTAGCATTGTAATTGACATGTTGTCATTTCTGTTTGGTTCTCATTAATGTTTATGTAAAGAATAGAACTCCAAAGAGACTATTCTGATACTGCTTTATTAATTCAATGCTTATTGAACACTGACCACATGCCAGGCCGTGTGCTAGTCAATGAGGATATAAAGATGCAAAGACAAAGTTGAGTAATTGTATTATGTTCTGAAATGGTTCATATTATTTCAGAGTGCTTTTCTTGGAAGAAGAAATGGTTGGGTCATTTTCAGGAAAGAAAAATTTTGTGTTCTCTTTGAATCTATTCGGTAAATTAACGATAGTTTTAGGTTTGGGGTTAGGTTCAGCTTGGGTATATTTACTGATGAAAAATTAGAAATGTGTAGGCTATTATATTTTAGATTTATTACATTAATGGTAATATATAATTTAGACTTTGAAATTTTGTTATGTATGAGCACATTCACTTGATTTTTAAACCACTGTACATGGCTCAGACACTGAATTATATAGCATGAAATATTTATTTTCAGTTATGCACCCAAAAAGAAAAATATTATTTTGAAGCCATGTTTGTTTTGAGGAAAAATTGAACATGAAGACTTCAAACCTTAAAAAAAATTATATTAGAATAGGTGATTATCAGTGTTTTTCCTCTCTTGAAAAATCTTTCTGTGATTATATGTATCCTTATAATATACACAAACAAGTAAACAGGGAGAGCTGCAGTTGTTGACCTTGTACCTTAGCATTAGCAACTGCCAGTCTACCCACAAGGCTTCTGGTAAAAGGTTTTTTGCACATATCATAATAAAAATCAATTCCACCATAAAAGCTGATTGGGAATGTATATTTTAATAGAATATTTTGCTCATGTTTTTAGTATTTAAATATTTGCATATTTAAAACCTTTAGGAACTTGAAAGCAAAGGAAACTCAATTAGGTTAGATTTTTTTTTTTTAATGTGTTAAAATTGATATAAGTAACACTCTGTTGGTGTGCCTCTTTAATAAGTATGTCAATTAGAACTTTCATTTGCAATATAACTCATTTTCAAGAACCGGAAACCCAAAATGCACACCTCTGAAAAAAAGGGAAAAAAAAATCTGCCCATGTGACAGATAAAAGGGAAGAGACAGGCTTCCAAATTATAATGCAATCACACAGGAGGACAAAAATTTCTTGAAGTTGTGAATAGAGATTATTATACAAAGGAATGTGCCCTGTTCTAAAGATGTTCTTAAATTTGAACTTTTCTTTTCACCTTCTCTTATGTTATTTTCTGCTGTATGAGTTCATACTTTTTTTTCCCCTAATGATCACTGCCCTTATTTTCTAAAATTGCTCCATGTTTCTGTGAAGTTATCTACAGAGAGATGGTTAGCACCACTAACCAGGCTTTCAGTGACTTCTGGTTTAGGTAATTGACTGGGTAGCTTTCTTGCCAGTTATTACAGAAACTAATATCATGCCGCAGAGTAATGATCACACAGTCAGGGAAAATTCTTTTTTCAGTTACATGCTTCTGTAGCTTACATAAGTACGGAAAAAACCTGAAAGAACTTTTTGGCCAACCCACTAATTTAACCTGAATCTTAATACAAGTCTGTCCACTTAATGTGTGTGTGCAGGCACTTAAGTACTGTTATTTCTTGAGTACTTCTCATGCAAATTGATAAGAAAGAAGCCCTCCTCCCAACTTTTGTATACAGCAACTATTTGAAGATAATCTTTCACAAAGTTTTCTTTTAGCAAAATCTTTTCACAGCTAGGAAAATCTAAGTGTGATGTTTTGAGTATAATGTTTTGTTGTAATAATAGTTTGCTAATAAAATAATTAGTGAATTAAAACATGTCTGAATCTGTCATTGCTGCAGCCTTGCAGAATGGGCAGAATGGGAGGGCCTCTGCCCCGATCTCTCTACCCACTAAGCAATCACCACCTTCACATAGGTGTCTGTTGCAGCCAGCAACACCTCAGGTTGCTGTTTGGAAATAGTTCAACTTTAGGCTCTATCTCAGGCAAAAAGAGAGTTGATGAAAAACAGATGTGTTTAAATTGGTGCTAGAGGGAACTGATGGTATATTTTGTCTACAGCATCCAATATTTGGCTTTTTCTAAATGAAAAGTTACTTTTAAAAAACCTTTCATGAAAGAGAAGTTACATTGAGAAGTTTCATACAGTTATATTACTTCCAATTCTTTCCCCCTTGTTCTTTATTTCCTTACATCTTGACCATTTGTTTTGCTTTTTTTCTCAGTGACTATGTTGTCCCCTCTACTTTCTGTCTCCTCATCCCACATTGATCAGTAAGTGATAAAGGCTGCATGTTCTTACTTCCCAAGAATTTCAAAAACCTCAGTCATTATATCAAAAAGTCTAGACCATTAAGCCTTTGAAAAGTTCACTTAACCAAGTAAATTATAACTAATGTGTTCACAGTTCCTTAGGAATGTGTTCATATATATGAAACTTGGTGTTAATAATAAAACTAGCAACACTATTTGGAATACTGAGCTAGGGAGATGGTCATTCTACAGATTTACTAATTGAAGGAGAATGAATTTCTATAAAATATAAGATTCTTTCCTTCCCAAATCATCAGATGTCTAAGTACAGTTATCACAATTCAGTTTTTTTTTATGGTCATTTCCATGAAGGCACAGGTTTGTATTTGATTAGCCTTTTTGTTATTACCAATCATATAAATCTTTAAAACAGAAATATATTATCTTTGGAAACTACCCAGGAAGAACTAGTTTTACTTTAAATCAACAAATGGTTAAATATTATTAGAAGGAAATTACTTGATTCCTTGAGTTTGCTGGTCTTTATTATCAGCTTATTAAAGCAATAAAAACCTGAATATAAACTACAAACTAGTAACAGAATATCTGGAACCAAAAGAAAATAATAGATAAGAAAAAAAAGAAAATTGTTAGTTCTGTTAATTGACAGTTCCCTTTGAGAAAGCACATATTATCTGTTGCTAAGTAAAAAAGATTAATGTTGAAAGACCATATTAAATTATAGAAGAAACTGCTTTGAGGGGTATGGTTATGAAAAAACAGTTATACCTATTTACACATGCCTTAGTGAGATTTTTACAGCAACATTATTTAACTGCTAGAGCCAATTTTTAAAAAATCTATACCTTTCACAGTAACTATGCTAACAATCAACAGGAGGTATAAGGTATACACAGAAGCCTTAAAATTTGTTTCATATTATTATGAGATGTTCCTTGTTCAAACCAGCTATTTCTTATTACTGAGTAGATGATAGGAGAAAAATAAAGAATACTATTCATCACCCCCTGCCCCAACTTCCACCAATCAAGAGAGAAGTGAAAATGGCAGGATGAAGTCTCTTTACTATAACATTGCAAATTATTTTACTTTTTAAAATTAATTATTTTATTTTATTTATTTTTGGCTGCATTGGGTCTTCGTTGCTGCACGCGGGCTTTTCTCTAGTTACGGTGAGCGGGGGCTACTCTTCATTGTGGTGCACAGGCTTATCGCTGTGGCTTCTCTTGTTGTGGAGCATGGGCTCTAGGCACATGAGCTTCAGTAGTTGTGGCACGTGGGCTCAGTAGTTGTGGCTTGTGGGCCCTAGAGCACAGGCTCAGTAGTTGTGGTGCTTGGGCTTAGTTGCTCTGCGGCATGTGGGATCTTCCCAGACCAGGGCTTGAACCCGTGTCTCCTGCATTGGCAGGCAGATTCTTAACCACTGAACCACGGGGGAAGCCCGCAAATTATTTTTTAAATCCATGAATTATTTTAATAAAGAAACATTGATAAAACTAATAGCTAATTTTTACTGAGTGCTTACTAAATGCCAGCCACTATTTTGAGCATTTTATGTATTCTCTTATTTTATTTCATGATAACCTAATAAGGAGATCAATTATTATTCCCATTTTATAGATGAGGAAACTGAAGCCCAGAGAGGTTAAGTAGCTTGCCTGAAGTCACACAGTCAGTATATAGTGTATATAGTAAGATTCAAACCAGGGAGTCTGACTACAGCATTTGCACTTTTACATAACAATACTTGTCTCTTTCTGCTTCAAGTAGTTTTTCACAAAACATATACAAAAGCCCAGGGTAAATACCTAATATGAGAAGGTGAGTTAACCTTAAAACAGTTTGGCTTATGAATATCTATGTAGTAATTGCACAGTAATGATACAGGAAGTGTGAGCAGGAATTTTAAGATAAAATTTAGCATAAGCCGTGGAAATAAGAAATACACTCTCCTGGGGCTTACTGTCAATGAAAATTAATTTATTTGAGCATATCAACCCTAAGCAATTAATCTGAATTATGATATCATCTTTATTGTAAGCATCTATAACAACTTGGCAAGTGTCACTTAATTTATTCTAAGAGTTCCTCTCTGGAGCAGTCCTGAGGAAAGCAGATTATATAACAGTTATTGCCATGTCTAAAACAGAAATGGGAAAAAACCAAAGGCAAGGAAAAATCAGGAGATTTATTCCACAGTGTTCAGCCTGCTTAAGTCTCATTTTGATTAAACCCCAGTTCCCCAGCATTGTTGTTCTAAGACATTTGCTGCCTTTCCCCCTCTGGATATCATAGTACCAATGTCATAAATCTAAGAAATGCGTTCAGTGCTGTCCAGGCCAGGCCAACTTCTCACCTCTGAGCATCCTTGCAGCTAAGGAGGTTGGCCTAGGACTGCCCACTTGAGGAGAACATGCCCACACCCTTCAGCATGTTAGCAGTGGGTAAGGGGGAAGTGTATCCAAATTACCTGTGAGGCTTTCCAACCAACCCTTCTTTCCCCAAATTTTATACTGAACCTAGTAAGTCACCAGCTTCAGGGTGTCTTGGCTAGCTAAAAGATTGAGGACAGCTGAGAAGGACAAAGCACAAAAATCAATGCACATACCAGAACACCTATGCGGCTGCCTGCTTTGTTGCATGGTTCGACAGCTTAGGGCCAACCTTACCCTTGCTTCAAGGCCACAGACCCTGCCTTTGACTCTGGAGGACAATCTCAGAAATGTGTGCCACTGATCACAGGATGATGCACAGAAGGCAGAGCTCAATCAACACCAGTTTCTCACTGCTTCTGACCAAAGCTCTAAGAACTGGTCAATGCGAATCACCTTTGTGCCCAACAGCACATCCTTTGTTTCCTACATGTGACAAACTACTTCTGTGGAATTTTCTAATAGAAAACTAAAGTATACTACCCTCATGAGAAATACTATGATAATCTAGATAAAATTAGTATTGCAGTAGGTTATGACTTCCTTCTTTTATCTTAACCTTTCCCCCCAGACAATGTTTTAAGACATCTTGGCTATTTTCTTTTCTACGATGAGTAAACAAATGTCATCAATTGCGATTGCTTCAAAGAAAGTAATCTTATTTTGATTTAGCACAAATCAAAATCATATTGCTTCATCCAGAGTTTACGCAAATCAATGATTTTAGATAAAGTTAATGATGCTTTACGCACACACAAACATTTAACCATCTGAGACAAATTTAAGGTCTTTTGTGGCCAACATCAGCTCAGCAAATTATTTTTCTGGCTATTAGGATATGCTATATATCCTTCAATTGCTGTTCCTAGAAAATCTTGCTACTTTGGTATTTAGGGTAGAGAGACTTAGTAGTGTAAAAGAACAAATGTCCCTTTGTTACAATTTTTCTGACAGTTGAGCATTACGTTAGTCAATAGATTTTTTAAGTCATTTTATATTTGGAAGACATTTAAAAATTCCTCCCTGAAAATATTCCCACTTAACATGAGATGTGGAAGGCAGCAGAGATGTAGATCTGACTGGCTATCATCATCCTTTGTTTCCTACACGCTGGGCTGCCTTTTTACAAATATTATCTCTAAGTCTCACAATAACCTTGCAAGGGAGGTATTACTGGTTGCATTTTACAGGTTGAGGAAACTGCGGTGTAGAGTTCCATGCTTGAGATCAGATAACTAGTAACCGAAGGAGGCTGATAATCTGGTCTCTCTGGCTCCAGAGCCACAGACCCCAACTTGATTTGGTGAATCATGTAATGCCACAGAGAATAAACATTGTAGAGTAAAGGTGAGAATGATGTAATAGTATTCACATTGTGCCCTTGGACCCTGTGGGGATACAGCCCAGGCAAGAAGGGTCTCCAGGCTCCACAGCCTGCTTCTTTGACCCTCTCTGCCTGACACCACTCTGTTTGGCCTCTCCTGTGATTTTTCAGATTCTGAAATTGGTCCAACATCAGGCTGCCTTAATTCTGTCAACATGTTCAGGTCTACCCCTGGCAATCCACGGTTTTACAGGATAATTTTACTTGGAGAAAGGCAAGCAAAATATAAACAAGGACTTAACTAGGTACGAGTGGGCAACTGCTGGGATTCTAAACAAAAACACTCCCCTAGCCTGAGTCAAATGAAGGATTTCGAAACCTTCTAGACAGCTTGCATTGGGTCCCCTGATTCCACTGGGTTTTGACAATGAATATCTGACCCAAAAGATTCCTTCTTAGTGCTACTGGCCACACTACAACAGCTTTCCTGGTCGTTTACATTTCAAACCCCTGAAAACTTCACCCTTGCTCCTTTCTCCTCCTTGATATTTCTCCTTGGCATTTCAGTTTTCCAGATGTACATTCTGGCTGGGAGTTCCCATGGGCTCTGTCCCTCAGGGAAGGTCAGTCCTACTTACTGTGAAGCTAGTTTCTCCACTTCATCTTCATAATGGCTTTGGATCACCTAGGAGAACACCATCTTATCCTGGAGTATGTGCCAGGATATCTTCGCTCCAAAAGCCAGAAGCAAACTCCCATCACCTTCTATTTTCTCCCTGGGCTCACCTCGAGTCACCCACTAATTTTCTATCTTTTTCAGAGAGCTTCCAGAGAGCAGCTCAAAGCAGAGATGATGGGCACATCTAGGACTAAGCAATCAGAGTTCTTCTTGATCAGTTTACCCTCTCTGCCCACCTCTCCGGGTTCTCTTTGATGACTCATGACTCAGGTGTTGTCAGAGGAAATTGAAAGTCTTCCTGAAGTCTTTTTTTTTTTTTTTTTTTTTTGCGGTACGCGGGCCTCTCACTGCTGTGGCCTCTCCCGTTGTGAAGCACAGGCTCCAGACACGCAGGCTCAGCGGCCATGGCTCACGGGCCCAGCCACTCCGCGGCATGTGGGATCTTCCCGGACTGGGGCACGAACCCATGTCCCTTGCATCGGCAGGCAGACTCTCAACCACTGCGCCACCAGGGAAGCCCTTCCTGAAGTCTTTTGATCACCCCCTCAAAGCACATGTCATTTTAAACAGAATGAGAAAGAAAACTATCCCACTGACAGCTAGGAGCTGACCTGGCACTATCAGCTAGTCCATGGTGTTCTCCTGTGGAACATAAGTAGTTTCACAGATCACCACCATCAGGCAAGACCACTCTGTAATTATGTCAGGAAACAGACAAAGATATGAACATTGTCCAAACTGCAGAATGGCCAAGTATGCCCCCACCCTGACTAATATGAGTGCTACTGCATCTTTACTATTTACCACTTAGATCTGCTTGGTTCCTCTCACCTTCTCGATAAGAAGACTTAAGATCTCCAATCATGGAATTACTCCCACTTCCTGGCAGCACCCCATCCAAATGATCTTTGAACCTCCGCCAAATCACTTGACATAAGTCCAGATGGTATAAATCTTTTTCTAATACCTTCTCACTGAGACTCCCCACAGTTCCCCATAGTATGTGTCTTCTTTACTGCAACAAGTCCATGAATCCTACTTTTTTTGACTATAGGTATGTTCCTGGTATTCTTTAGCTGGAGGACATTGATATCACTATGATAATGTGATAAATGTCTACTGTTTATTTAGCACTTACTTTGTGCCAAGGTCTGTTCTAAGCTTTTTGTATATATTAATACCTGTAATCCTTGTTACACATCATGGAATGGGCATGATAATTAGTCCCATCTTGTTGATGAGGAAACTGAAGCACGGGGAGTTTGAATACGTGGTAGTCCTGTTTCCCTGAAGCAGGATATTCCCTCATGAGTTTGGGCAGTCTTTAAACTACAGAACAGGCCAAGAAAACACTTCATTTCTCTATGATCTGTAGGACCGAGGTGACTGAAGGCTAGGCTAGTTCCCTAGGGCTGTTCCAAATGGGGAGAAGATCCTTTCCACTTGCCCATCTTAAGCCAAAACCTCAAGGGCCAAGGGGAAAGAGTAGAAGCGTGAGCTCATTTCTGAAGAACTTTTATTTTCTTCACTGCAAAACATGATCTCCTGCCAAGAACAATGATTTGATATATATAGGTTTTAATGTATATTCTCCATGATATTCTCCATATAGCCTATGATATTTGAACACTTAACTATGTGACAGGCATAGTTTCAGATGTTTACTAGTCAACATAATTAATATCTCAGTCCTCATCACACTCAATTTCTCAGCAACTCTTGACACAATTGACCATTGATGACTCCCTCCTTGAAACACATTCTTCAGTTCCTTTCTGGGAAAACACACCTCTTAGTTCTCTTCCTACTTCCCTGACCACACCACCTCAGTCCCCTTTGCCTCCTCTTCTCCCTGACTCCTGCATATTTCTGGAGTGGCCCTGGCTCAGATCACACTTGTCTTCTCTTCTCCATCTATACTCACTTCCTAGGGGAGCTCATCTAGTCTCATAATTTCAAATACCACGTATATAACTGATGACTTCAAATTTCTATTGCTAGCCGAGACTTTGGCTGTAACTACAGACTGCTGACTTGACATATCCATCTGGATATCCACAAACATCTCAAACTAACATATGCAAACCACAATTCCTCATTCTCACCCATTCTGACCCCATTCTTATCCATCAAATCTGCTCATCATCCTGCAGGCTTCTCCATCTCCATAAGTGGCACCAACATGCTGTGGTCAGGCTACAAACCTGGGATCGCCTCTTACTCTTCCCTTTTTCTCACATCCCTTTATCAAGTCCATCAGAAAATGATTTTCAGCTCTAAATTCTAAACATATCCAGAATCCAACCACTTACCACCTTCACTGCTGTCACTCTACTCCATACCCCGCTTTTGCTTGGATTAGTGCTACAGCCTCCCAGCTGCTTTTGCAGTTTTTACACTTGCTCCCCTACAACTTCTTATTTTCTTGAAGTATATCATAGACACAGGGAAGTGCACAAATCTTGTGTGCAGAGCTCAGTGAATTTCTACATATGTTTATACCCATATAATTACCATCCAGATCAATATATAGAATATTTCCAGCCCAGGAAGCTTCCTCCTGCCTCTCCCACTGCTAAAAGCAACCACTATCCAGACCTCTGCCGCCATTAATTAGTTTTGCCTTTTTAATGCTTCATATATATGGGATCATACAGTATGTACTCTTTTTCATTTTTTTTTAAATTCATGTCTGTAAGATTTATCCACATTGTTAGTTGTAGCAGTAATTCATTCTTCTTCCATGCTTTGTAGTATTCCATTATATGAATATACCATAATTTATGTATTCATCCTACTGTTGATGGATATTTAGATTGATTCCAGTTTGGGTCTATTATGAATATTGCTGCTTTGAGTGGTAAACATATGTGCTCATGTCTCTTGGGTACATCATATTCTTCAAAGTCAGACTGATCCGTTAAAATGTCATATCACACAGCTTCTTGCTCAAAGCCCTCCAGCAGCTTCCCATCTTCCTCACAGTTTTTACTGAAGTTCCAGCAAAGGCCTACAAGACTTGTTGTCAAATATGGTCCACTTTTTAAAAGCATCAGCACTGGAGCTTGTTAGAAATACAGAACCATGTGTCCCTCCTTGTCCTACTGAATCAGAATCTGCTTTTAATATATCCCCCAGGTGATTCACATGCATGTCTGAGAAGCACTGCCCTTGGTGATCTAGCCCTTTGCCATCACCTCTCTGACCTCATCATCTACCACTGTCCCCCTTGCTCATTCCTCTGTGGCTACACCGGTTACTTTGCTGTTCCTTAGATACCCCAGACATGCTTATCATTGAGAGGTTGTGTGAGCAGGACCTGGTCAGCAGTTTCTTCTCCTGACCCAGTTGTCGGCTTACTATGTGACCTTAATTTCACAGTATGGTAGCTAACTTCTTTTTACCCATAAAGAATGAACCCAGAGTATAATTATAGGTGAAGGACATGGGAAGACTAAGATTAAGCAGTGGTGATGGGGGAAAGGGAAGAAACAGATGTCAGGAAAAAAAAAACATATATATGGGGATATATGTATAGCTGATTCACTTTGTTATAAAGCAGAAAGTAACACACTATTGTAAAGCAATTATACTCCAATAAAGATGTTTAAAAAAAGGCAAAAAAAATACATATATAGCCATTCATGTATATATACATACATACACACACACACATATATATATATATATATATATATATATTAGGCTGAAAGATTTTTCCACATCAGAATATATAGCTGCATAGGAATAATGATGATGATGATAAGAAGAACAGAAAAAACAACTAGTTTTTATTAAGTATTGACTCAGCCTGAAAGTGGAATTGCTAGATCAAGGGGTAGGTGCATTTAAAATAGATGTTTCCAAATTCAACCATAGGGTTGTATTATTTCTACATGCTATTCTCCTTAATAATGTAGTCCTCAAGACAACCCCATGAGGTAGTTACTATTATTTTCTATATTTTACAGATGAAGAAACTGAGGTACAGAGAGATTAAGTGACATGCCCAAGGACACAGTGTTAATAAGTGATGGCATCAGACTCAAATGCAGGCAGTCTGATTGCAAGGCCCACACTCTTAACCCCTTCACTGTGCCTCTCTTGTGTAACCATCACTACCATCCAACTCTAAGAACATTTTCATCTTTCCCAACTGAAACTCTGTATGCATCAAACACTAACTCTCCACTCCCCTCTCTCCCCAACCCCTGGCATGCATCATTCTACTTTCTGTCTGTATGAATTTGACTCCTATAGGTACCTCATATTAGTAGAATTATATAATATTTGTTATTTCACGATCTGCTTATTTCAACGGGCACAATGTCCTTGAGTTTCTTCCATGTTGGAGCATGTGTTAGAATTTTCTTCCTTTTTAAAGCTGAATAATATTCCATGTATATGTCACATTTTGTTTATTCATTCACCTGTTGGTGGCCATTTGAGTTGCTTCTACTTTTTGGGTATTGGGAATAATACTGCAATGAATATGGGTGTATAAGTGTCTACTCGAGTCCCTGCTTCCATTGCTTTTGGGTATACACCCAGAAGTGGAATTACTGGATCATATGGTAATTCTGTAATTTTTTTTTAAGGAATTGCCATGTCATTTTCCATAGCAGCTGCACCACTGTACATTCCCACCAGCAACGTACAAGGGTTCCAGTTTTTCCATATCTTTGCCCCGGGCCAATACTTGTTATTTTCTGTTGTTGTTGTTCATAATAGCCATCCTAATAGGTGTGAATTTTTTTATTTTTCGTGTATGAAATCTGTTAATCTTTTCCTTCATGTTTCCTGTTTTTCTTGGAAAGGTCTTTGACTTCCTAAGGTTATACAAGCAGTCTCCAAATTTTCCTTATAATATATTTATCACTTCATTTGGTACATTCAGGGCTTTGATTCACCTGGAACTAATTTTCTATTTGATTTAAGATAGGGAGTACTAACTGTCTTCTTCCAGACTGAAGAGTCAATGATGCAAGTGTCATTCCTGATAGTTCGTGCCTTTCCCTTTCTACCACTCTGACTTTCCTGTGGCTCCCCTGCCCCCCAACCCAGGGCCAATACTGAGCCACTATTGTTTTTAATACTTTCTATCTTCGCTTGCTTATCAATGCTATCAAATTAGGCTTACTTTTATTGCAAGAAAGTGAGTGTGAATAAACAGCCCATAATAAAAAATGTACCTCTTTCTTATGAAAATTAAACATTCAGGAGGATTATAAAAGAAAATCTTATGGCTGTTATCATTTGCCTTATATACTGAGGTGCCCCTATGTTGGGTACATATATATTTACAACTGTTATATCTTCTTGGATTGATCCCTTGATCATTATGTAGTGTCTTTCTTTGTCTCTTGTAACAGCCTTTATTTTAAAGTCTGTTTTGTCTGATATGAGTATTGCGTCTCCAGCTTTCTTTTGATTTCCATTTGCATGGAATACCTTTATCCATCCTCTCACTTTCAGTCTGTATGTGTCCCTAGATCTGAAGTGGGTCTCTTGTAGATAGCATATGTACCAGTCTTGTTTTTGTATCCATCCAGCCAGTCTGTGTCTTTTGATTGGAGCATTTAATCCATTTACATTTAAAGTAATTATTGATATGTATGTTCTTATTGTCATCTTTTTAATTGTTTTGGATTTGTTTTTGTAGGTCTTTTTTCTTCCCTTCCTCTTTGTTCCCTTCTCTTGTGATTTGATGACTATCTTTAGTGTTGTGTTTCAGTTGCTTTTTCTTTTTTTGTTGTGTATCTATTGTAGATTTTTGATTTGTGGTTACCATGAGGTTTTGATATAGCAGTCTATATATATACAAGATTGTTTTAAGTTGCTGTTCTTTTAATATCAAATGCATTTCCAATATCCTGCATTTGTGCTCTCCTCTTCTCACGATTGCTCCTATTGATATCATATTTGTGTGTGGATGATTTCCTACCTTTACTGTATGTTTGTCTTTACTGGTGAGCTTTCCCATTCATAAGTTTCTTGTTTTCTATTTGTGGCCTTTTCTTTTTTGCCTTGAGAAATTCCTTTAGCATTTGTTGTAAATCTGGTTTGGTGGTGCTGAATTCTCTTAGCTTTTGCTTGTCTATAAAGGTTTTGATTTCTCATTCGAATCTGAATGAGACCCTTGCTGGGTAGAGTATACTTGGTTGTACATTTTTCCCTCTCATCACCTTAAATATATTGTTCCACTCCCTTCTGGCCTATAGAGTTTCTGCTGAAAAATCAGCTGATAACCTTATGGGGATTTCCTTGTATGTTATTTGTTGCTTTTCCCTTGTGGCTTTTAATATTTTCGCTTTGTCTTTAATTTTTTTCAATTTGATTAATATGTGTCTCAGAAATGTAGATCATGGAACAGTATAGAAAGCTCAGAAATAAACCCATGCACCTATGGTCAATTAATCTACAACAAAGGAGTCAAGAATATACAATGGAGAAAAAACAGTCTCTTCAATAAGTAGTGCTGAGAAAACTAGACAGCTACATGTAAAAAGAATGAAATTAGAACATTCTCTAACACCATACACAAAAATAAACTCAAAATGGATTGAAGACCTAAACGTAAGACTGGATACTATAAAACTCTTACAGGAAAATATAGGCAGAACATTCTTTGACATAAATTACAGAAATATCTTTTTTGATCCACTTCCTAGAGTAATGAAAATAAAAACAAAAATAAACAAATGGGACCTAATTAAACTTAAAAGCTTTTGCACAGCAATGGAAACTGTAAATAAAATGAAAAGACAACCCACAGAATGGGAGAAAATACTTGCAAACGATGTGACTGACAAGGGATTAATCTCCAAAATATACAAACAGCTCATGCAGCTCAATATCAAAATAACAACTCAGTCAAAAAATGGGCAGGTCTAAAGAGGCATTTCTCCAAAGAAGACATACAGATGGCCAAAAAGCACATGAAAAGATTCACTACATCGCTAATTATTAGAGAAATGCAAATCAAAACTACAGAATGGCCATCATTAAAAAGTCTACAAACAATAAATGCTAGAGAGGGTGTGGAGAAAAGGGAACCCTCTTGCACTGTTGGTGGGAATGTAAATTGGTACAGCCACTATGGAGAACAGTATGGAGGTTCCTTAAAAAACTACAAATAGAACTATCATATGACCCAGCAATCCCACTACTGGGCATATACCCTGAGAAAACCAAAATTCAAAAAGAGTCATGTACCAAAATGTTCATTGCAGCTCTATTTACAATAGCCTGGAGATGGAAACAACCGAAGTGCCATCATCGGATGAATGGATAAAGAAGATGTGGCACATATATACAATGGAATATTACTCAGCCATAAAAAGAAACGAAATTGAGCTATTTGTAATGAGGTGGACAGACCTAGAGTCTGTCGTACAGAGTGAAGTAAGTCAGAAAGAAAAAGACAAATACCATATGCTAACACATATATATGGAATTTAAGAAAAAAAAAATGTCATCAAGAACCTAGGGGTAAGACAGGAATAAAGACACAGACCTACTGGAGAACGGACTTGAGGATATGGGGAGGGGGAAGGGTGAGCTGTGACAGGGCGAGAGAGAGTCATGGGCATATACACACTAACAAACGTAAGGTAGATAGCTAGTGGGAAGCAGCCGCATGGCACAGGGATATCGGCTCGGTGCTTTGTCACCGCCTGGAGGGGTGGGATAGGGAGGGTGGGAGGGAGGGAGACGCAAGAGGGAAGAGATATGGGAACATATGTATATGTATAACTGATTCACTTTGTTATAAAGCAGAAACTAACACACCATTGTAAAGCAATTATACCCCAGTAAAGATGTTAAAAAAAAAAAAAAGTCTACAAACAATAAATGCTAGAGAGGGTGTGGAGAAAAGGGAACCCTCTTGCACTGTTGGTCAGAATGTAAATTGGTACAGCCACTATGGAAAACAGTATGGAGGTTCCTTGAAAAACTAAAAATAGAGGTACCATATTATCCAGCAATCCCACTCCTGGGCATATATTCAAAAAAGATACATGCACTCCAATATTCATTGTAGCACTATTTACAATAGTCAAGACATTGAAGCGACCTAAATGTCCCTCAACAGAGGAATGGATAAAGAAGATGTGGTACATATATACAATGGAATATTATTTAGCCACAAAGAAGAATGAAATAATGCCATTAACAGCAACATGGATGGACCTAGAGAAGTAAGTCAGACAGAAAAAGACAAATATCATATGATATTTGTCCATTTGTATGTGAAATCTAAAAAAATGATACAAACGAACTCATTTACAAAACAGAAACAGACCCACAAACTTAGAAAACAAACTTATAGTTACCAAAGGGGAAAGGTGGTGAGGAGAGATAAATTAGAAGTTTGGGATTAACATATATACACTACTATATATAAAATAGATAATCAACAAGGACCTGTTGTATAGCACAGGGAAGTCAACTCAATATTCTGTAATAACCTAAATGGGAAAAGAATCTGAAAAAATATATATATATGACACTGAATCATTTTGCTGTACATCTGAAACTAACACAACATTGTAAATCAATTATACTCCAAAATAAAATAAAAATTTTAAAAAGCCACTAAAAAAAATTTATGTTTACAAAAACCCTGTGTGAAAACGTTTATAGCACAAAAAAACTTACGACATAAAACTCTAATTACATTTATGTTTATTTCTCAGTTTGACTTCTCTCTCCCTATCTGTGGCTATTTAGTTTAGGTTTTTATTTAGCATTGTATTCAAAAAGAAATGAGTGTCACTACAGGGATTAAACAGCAGCAAATCTAAGACTTATTGGTCTTGACTGGGTCAGGCTCACCTTTCTGCAGAACTCTGAGATCCATACAAATCAGAACAGGACAACATGTAAAAATAACATGTTTTTCCATTTCAGGAATTAATGATTATTTTCTTATAATAGTGAGATGATATTTTATTTTTAAATTCATGTGAACATGAATTATCAGAAGTATCTTTTCCTAGAAATGGATAACTAAATAATGAATTCTTTCCACAATCTACTTTTGTTTTCATATTGAAATCAGGTTTAAATAAATTTCTAATTTAAAGGCTTGCCTAAAATTAATTAGAATTGGAAATGACTTGCCCCACAAATTCTTCCCATTAACAATTATTATATCACTAGGTTAATCTTCTGGTGTTAACTGGATTCTGATTTTAGCTGCTGTATAAATGTATTTTCCTCTAAATAAAAGAATCTCTAGATTAACAGCCATCTAAGCTGAGCTCCCAAAACAGCTTGAAAACTGGTGGTGAGCTGACATTTGAGCAATTTTTTAAAGTAAGATGGATCAGCTCAACCCACCATTTTAACCAAAAATTTGCTGTGGTATATATTGCACCTCTTTAGGGCAAATAAGGTCTAATACCCAGGAAGGGTGATATGAGTATTAGGGATAGGAATGCTTGAAGAGAAAATAGAAACATTTACAGAGAAAAAAACAATATCCTCCCCGCCTCCTGACATTGCAAGGAAAATTTTGGTGGTGTGTTTTAGTATGAAAATAGAAAATGTATGGAATATAAAGCTTAAAACTAATTATTTATGAAAAGGACTATATATATAATGCTAAAACGTTTTTTCTTCTCTCTTTGATAAATATAAAGATGGAATATATTATTATAAAATGATTTATAAAGTCTGCATCTGAATAGAGTTATTCCTTACCAAGTGGCTCAGATGTTTCTGAACAGTTCTTGAGAGCGGAACATGAAAAACCTCACTAAGACACAGGAATAATTGTGTGGTCAGGCAGCTATATCACCACAAAGCATCATCATTTTTGTTAATGATTTAAAATAAACGCATGCTGTTACTTACTGATGCTGAAAGGCTACTCTGTCCCACTTCTATTTTTTAAACATCTTTATTGAGTAATTCACATACTCTAAAACTGTAGGGGTACACGTTGTGTGGGTACAATTCAATGATTTTTAGTATTTTTATAGAGTTGTACAACCATCACCATAATCCAGTTTTAGAACATTTCCATCATCCCCAAAAGTTCACTTGTGCTCAAGTATAGTAAATCTTTGATCCCAACTCCAGACCCAGGAAATCATTAATCTACTTTTTGTCTCCATAGATTTGCCTTTTCTGGACATTTCACAGAAGTGGAATCATACAATTTGTGGTCTTTTGTGTCTGGCTTCTTTCCTTAGCATAATATTTTTGGGGTTCATCCATGTTGTGGGATGTTTCTCCTCCAAGGGACTTTTCAAATCAGTTTGTCAAGCAAATTTTTAAAAAATTCCTGTCATTATGTATGACTGATTCACTTTGTTATAAAGCAGAAACTAACACACCATTGTAAAGCAATTATACCCCAATAAAGATGTTAAAAAAAAAAAAAAAAAAAAAAAAAAAAAAATTCCTGTCAACCAGGTGGAAAGTCCTTTGTTCAACAATGCTTTTAATCCCTCTTATTTCTTGCTTTGGCTTCCTCATCTTCTGAAGCATTTTAGAAGAATTATTTTATATTACTTATGAATGTAAGAAAAGCACATCAAAGTACAGAAATACTTTTTTATTGGATTAAAAAGAACCTCTAGGGGCTTCCCTGGTGGCGCAGTGGTTGAGAGTCCGCCTGCCGATGCAGGGGACACAGGTTCGTGCTCCGGTCCGGGAAGATCCCACATGCTGCGGAGCGGCTGGGCCCGTGAGCCATGGCCGCTGAGCCTGCGCGTCCGGAGCCTGTGCTCCACAAACGGGAGAGGCCACAACAGTGAGAGGCCTGCGTACCGGAAAAAAAAAAAAAAAAGAAAAAGAAAAAGAACCTCTAGTTTTGGGGATTCCATGGATACTGAAATGTAGGGTCAGAAGCACACACAACTCATTGAGAAGATAGAAGTGAAACTAATTAAAGAATGTTCTACATGGTCACAGTTGTATTCATTGGGGTTTAGTTTTGTCTTTTTGTTTTACTTCTCTTTTGCCTTGGCTTGTATTCTGAAAATAAGTACTTTATTAATTTCCTGGCTATTATTATAAAAGGTGTTAAGTAGTATTACTAAGAAGTAAAAGAAACACCCAGGATGTACGAGAGCTACAGGCACTGGCAAGTTACTTAATCATTCTTACCACCAGTTTTCTCATCTGGAAAAATGGGATATTAGTGACACCTGCCAAACATACTGTTATAAAGAGTAAATGACTCAATAACCATTAGCCTTTAAGGATACTATGTTCATTTCTGTGGAAACTTTGTCTTTTTCTCCTGAAACGTATTTTTACCTCCCTAGGCTTCAAGATTTACAGAAATGTATTTCTGATTGACACTATGTAGACTGCTGCTGCTTTTCCCATACAAGCCTGCTCTCCCTCAACAACTACAGGCATGTTAAAAAAAGATGCTCTAATTCCTTTTTAGTCTCATAAAAAAACAAAAAATCCCACCAGGAAGGTACTGTTATTATCCCCACGTCACAGATGAGAAAACAGGCTGTTTAGACATGCCGTGACTCACCTAAGGTCACAAGGCCAGGAAGAGTCAGATAGAGCCACATTTGGAAAACTGCAGGAAGTCCACCTGACCAAAGCTGAGAAGGGCTACAGTAGAAAATGAGGTGAGGCACAGATCTGGTCCAGAGGGCTCAGAAAGCTGAGTAGAGCATTTATACATGATGTAGCAGAAAAAAGAAGTTTTAGAAGTTTTTGAGCAGGGGAATGACAGGAGCAGAACCTTTTATTTAATTTAAAATATTTTAAAATAATCTTGCAACCTTACGTCTATTTTCGAGGCAAATAATAGCAGCTAACTTTTATTGAATCTTTATTAAAGCTCTGCTCTAAGACCTTAACATGTATTTGCTCATTTAATCCTTACAACAACCTTTTAAGGTAGGCATTGTCATTTGCCCCGTTTTACAGATAAGAAAACTGAGGCACAGAGAGATGCAAGAACTTGCCAGAAGCTACACAGCTTGCAAGTGGTGGAGCCAGGCTTCAGTTTCAGGCAGTCTGGCTCCAGTGTCCATAGTATTAACTTCTGGGCCACAGTGCTTTTTTGTTAATAGATCTATACCACAGGCTAGACATATAAGGATAACATGGGGCCATTGCAGTACCCAAAGTCTAAAGTGATAGGGATTTGGATTTCAGGGGAGGTAGCAAGAATGGAGAAAAGGGGAGATTTCAGAGAAAAAGCTGGTGGTAGAATTTCTGGACTAACTAGATACATGAGGAGTTAAGAAGAGTGAGTTGAAGATGGAAACCAAAGTTTTTATTCCTCTGGGAGAATCATGGAGCTTCTGAGGAGTACAAGGAGCTGGCAGGGGGGCTGGTCTGGAGGAACTAACAGTCACAGTGCAGGGAGTGCTGAATTCAGTGTAGTACCAGGAACACAAGTCAGCCAGCTGCAGCTGGCAGCATTGCTCAGTGAGTTGATGGGGCTCCGGATAGAGATGTGGGCATCTTCAGCAAAGAGAAACTTTGAAGTCAGAAAACAGGTGAACTGTCCTAGAAAGAGAGAGGGAAGATAGTGAAGGAAAAAGGCTGTAAGTCTAGGTAACCATTGGGACAGGAGACAAGAGGAGAAAGCAAGACAGAGGGGCTATCACATTCCAATGCCTGCAGTGCAAAACTCCCTTTCAAATATGCCATCTTCTTTAGGAGAGCATCCCTGTAAGGTAACTATGTTGCTCCTAGAGATAGAGAAATTGGAGTCAAGACATTTAGGGGGCTTGTGCACAATCACATAGCAAGTTTGTGACAGAACTAGAATTTGAACCCAGTCCAAGTGACTCCAGTGTCTGTCTCTATGAGCAAAAAGCTGTGGAAAGATGAACGTGCCTAGTCTGGGTAAGGATTGCTGGCTGTGGTTTAGGGGAAGACTGTCAGGACATGAAGCCCAAGAGGTAAATTGGAATAGGATTTTTAAAGGCCGTGTTATGTCTAGGAATTAAAGAACCAGTAAATTTTTTTAAACAGGAAAGTAACATGAGATTGCTTTTGAGATAGGAATAGAAATGTAAATAAATATAGAGAGAGCCATATAAAAGATGGATTGGAGGGAGAAGAAACTAGGATAGAGACAGATTGGTGGTAATATAGTGCTTTTGTTGATGGGTAATGATGCTCTGAGCTGGAGCAGGTGCAGCAGGAAGAAGGCTGGATTTAGAGGTGTGCAGAGACATCTAGGTAAGACTTGGCTGTCTATCTCCCCGTGGAGATGCTCAGAAGACAGTTGGAAACACAATATACCACTGAAAAGAGCTCCAGGGTAGAGATTTAGAATTCAGACGTCATCAGCAAGAAGTGGTAGCTGGATCCTGGAAAGTGATAATATCACCAGGAGCTGAGAAGACCAAGAGGAGATGGATGAGAAAAAAATTCTAGGGGAAAGTAAACAAATAAAGGATTTGAAGGACCCTCTCTGGAAAAGGTTCTAGTACCTCTGTGGTTTTAGGAGTTGCCTTTCCCCTTTGTATTTCATTTATGGAAGGGGAGCAGGTCTTGACTTTTCAGAACTTCCTTAGCTTCCTGTTCTGCCCTCACCTTGAGCACAGACACTAGTTTCCTTATAGAGCCACGGGCTGGCCTTGTTCTCTCCCAGGGCCCTTGGCCTGAGCCCCAAACGCACGCTTGCACAACAGCGTAGGAGAGGCCACATCTCAAGAAATGTTTAGAAATCAAGTCTCCAGGCCATGGTCATTATTTGGATGTGGTGGTTGCCCCCAGTTCTCTGAGAAATTAGATATGACAACGAGGAGGAGGTCACAGGGGCCTTAGGAGGCTCACATTCAGAGAGTGCTGGTCACTGAAATCACTACAGGGATGGGGGCATAAAATCAGAGACAGTGTGTAGAGAGGCTCTTTTAAGGGGAATTAAACAGAGTAATTCAGGTCAGCCTGTACCCCCATAAATTTAGAGCTCATTACGCAGTGTCTTTTTAAAATTCTTGTATTAATTATAATAGAAGGCCAAAGGCTTTTCAGATGGTAACGACATACCCTGCCTGCTTTACTCCCATTTTCCACATTGACTTGATTACTGCCAGTGTACTGAGAGTAGACTGCAAGGTTGGGCCTTGGAACAGGCAGGCCTGGGTTTGAATCCTAGATCTGCCATTTGATAACTGAGGCCACAGGGAAAATCAGTCGAACTCTGATCCTCAGTTTCCTCAACTGTAAACTGAGTCAATACATCCTCTGCTCAGCTTCCATTCCATCCAACTCCCTTATGGCAACAGAGGCTGGAAAGCCAGAGGCAGATTTCTCAGACTCTTGCAGCTGGGTTTCACATCTGACATGGTTCTGCCATCTAGGCACACCTGAAGGAAACCTGGGAGGTGGACATGGGCAGTATAAAGCTTCTAGAAGATGTTGGATCTTCTTGTAATCACTGTAGTGGAGCTGACATTTGGGAATGTGGAGGTGGAATTTCAGTATTTGGTTCTGAGCATCTATGACAGAAGGCAGTAGCTGTGGGGTTCCCATAGGAGAGTCCCCTGTTCTGGCTGAGCATTTCTCCCTGCTATGTTATTCCTGATAGTATAGGACACAAACTAACTTCCATGGCTCCCCTAGAAATTCTTAACCTGCCAAATACCTTGCAATAAGTCCCATTCTGTTTAAATTACTAATTGGAGTGGATTCCATTATCTTTAACTCATAGACCAGCCTCATAGGGTTTTGCAGGAAAGTCAATATATGTAAATTAAGTACAGTGCTTAGCACCTGGTGAACCACATTATTATTTCTATCAGTGTATCAGCTGCCACAATAAAGTAGAAGTAAGCATCTTACACTACCTTAATGATTTTCTAATTTTATTTTTGAAGCATATTTTGTTTCTAAGATTTTTTGTTCTAAGTATTATAGAATAGAGGTCTTAGCTTTGTGCACAGCTAGGATTGACATAGAGGAACGTTAATTATCAAAGTAAGAAATATGTACTCTTTAAAATGAGGAAATCCAGGATAAAAGAAAATATGCTTATTATCATTTTTTACTTAAGTTCTGGAATTGTCTTCAACTTCAGTTAATAGCATTTATAATGTACCAGACACTGTTAGCAGCTATGTCTTTACAGAATTTTAGATAACGGACGAGAACGTCATTGATCTTTCGTTCTTTCCCAGGCTCTACTCATCTTGTCAGCATCTTCTGATCTTGCTGGAGAAAGTCCATATATTTTAGAATCCATAAGTAATATAAAGGGCTTTTGCTAAACTGGAATTCTTAGTTTTTACATAGGGTGACCTTATTGTTTACAAACATCTGAGAATAAGAGTGGATTTAATTGTGTTGTAATCTTTATTGGAAGGTATGTAACAAGATGCTGTAACCAAAGCTTTTAAGCTTCTGAATAATACTTCAATGTTTTTATTTTCATAAGTCATTGATTAAACAATGGACTTATTTTTAAATCTATTTATTTATTTATCTATTTTTGGCTGTGTTGGGTCCTCGTCTCTGTGCGAGGGCTTTCTCTAGTTGCGGCGAGCTGGGGCCACTCTTCATCGCAGTGCGCAGGCCTCTCTTGTTGCGGAGCACAGGCTCCAGACACGCAGGCTCAGTAGTTGTGGCTCACGGGCCTACTTGCTCCGCAGCATGTGGGACCTTCCCAGACCAGGGTTCGAATCCGTGTCCCCTGCATTGGCAGGCAGACTCTCAACCACTGCGCCACCAGGGAAGCCCTGGATTTATTTTTAAAAAGCTTCAATTTGTTATTCATTTCCCGTTCCAGATTCTTCCCAAACTACTTACTGGATGTTGAACATTTAAAACATCTGTAGAGCAAGTTAAACTTAAATGCCACTTGTCACAGCTTTCATTATGGTTGCTTTATTTTAATGATCTTTATGGTTTGTTTACCTGAAATTCTGATTTTGCTTTTAGTTTAGAAGGTATCAATAATGTCTCTGTTAATTTAAAAAAGGCATAGACAAATATAAAATATTCATTTCTGATAAAACAAAATCTCTTTTGTGACAAAACATGCAGAATAGCTTTTTGGCATTGTCCAGTTAAGCAAATAAAAAGACATCTTTTCTATTACATGTGAATATATTATGCATAAGTTAAAAGACTGTTGGAAACTAAAAACACAGAAGTATACGGATTTTTTTCAAGGTTGGCCTAATTATTTCTCAAAAATAGGAAAGGCTCTAATTAATAAAAAATTAAAACTACAATGAAGATAATTTATAGGACAATGTCATTGCCTTTTTTGTGCTGTGAAAATGTTTTATGTGTCCACATGAAATTTAATCATTTTAAGATTGTATTAAAGGGAAACGTATTAAATGGTCTGTGGATTTTTACATAGTGGCCCCTTCTGAGACTCAAAAGATTGACAAATTACTGAGGTCAGTAATTTTGTGGCTGCCCTTAATATTTTTTAAACAAAAAAATCTGAAGAGTTAAAATACACAAGAAAGAGTGGATGTAACAGTTTTATGAAGGTGGTCATAATGTGGTTTCTCCTACTATGAACAATGATTTTTTTTTAAAGAAACGCTATGATGATTTTTTAAATTAATTCATTTATTATTTACTTTTGGCTGCGTTGGGTTTTTGCTGCTGCGCGCAGGCTTTCTTTAGTTGCAGCGAGTGGGGGCTACTCTTGGTTGTGGTGCGCGGGCTTCGCATTGCGGTGGCTTCTCTTGTTGCAGAGCACGGGCTCTAGGTGTGTGAGCTTCAGGCTCTAGGCACGCAGGCTTCAGTAGTTGTGGCACGCGGGCTCAGTAGTTGTGGCTTGCGGGCTCTAGAGCACAGGCTCAGTAATTGTGGTGCACGGGCTTAGTTGCTCTGTGGCATGTGGGATCTTCCCGGACCTGGGATCGAACCCATGTCCCCTGCATTGGAAGGTGGATTCTTAACCACTGCACCCTGAACAATAATTTTTAATAAGCTAGCTCTCTTTTATTATATTCTCTTTAAAATTAATTGTGGCTCTGTAATTGTTAAACTAGTACCAGCTAAGCCTGTAAAATCATCTTAGTCTGAAGTCATAATGAGGAACATTTTAATTTCAAATTGTCCTATAAAGCAGTATCAAAAGTAACAGAGATAGGAAAATAATTATTATAAAAAGGTGTAAAATTCTTTTAAAATAGGATAAAGAATTTTATATTTATGATTTGGGTTAAAGACTGTTACAGAAACTTACTGTACATGTTCTCTTTTGCTCTTGTTATTAGCGTCAATATTTGGGGAAGAAGGGTGAAAATGAATGTACATTTAGTTAAATAATGCCTATTACTGGTAAATTAATAATTACATTAATGTAATTATCTCCTTATGGCTATTGAAAAAGTTTGGTGATAAAATTTATTAATTAATTTGAATTTTAAAATGTATTTGGACCTAGACCTGTGACTTTAAATACAATTTTATAAAGTATGTGGTCATTAATAAAGTTTTAATTGATAATTAGCATTATAGCTCAATGATATCCTTCATCAGGATTTTTTGCCCATGAAAGAGAGGGTCTGCATGGATTTTTTTTCAACTCTAGACTTAGTTTATTGCAGATATAGTCTAGCTGATTTTCACAGTTTCTCTGATATATGGAGATGATTGCTTCTATTCTTATTGGTAGAGATTAGAGACCTAGAATATATAATAAAAATAAACTTAATAAAAAAATAAACTTAAATTTTAGAATAGTTTCAGATTAATAGATAAATAAAGTTAGGGTATTCAGAGTTTCTGAATATCCTTAGTTTTTACCCAAGTGTCTATTATTGGGTTCCTGGGCCCTAGGCTTTGGTGACTCTCTGGTAAGCCACATGCTTTCAATTATCAGCTACCTTCTATGACCCTATCCAGGTTGACCTGGGAACCTTGCAGACTTTATCCACAACCCTTGGCAACTGAGGGAGACCGGGGTGGCCTCTCTCAGGCCTTCTTCTATAAGCCTAGATCTGCTCTGCAACCATTTCTGCTTTACTTTATATATATATATATATTTTTTTTTTTTTTTTTTTTTTGCGGTACGTGGGCCTCTCACTGTTATGGCCTCTCCCGTTGCGGAGCACAGGCTCCGGGCGCGCAGGCTCAGCGGCCATGGCTCACGGGCCCAGCCGCTCCGCGGCGTGTGGGATCTTCCCGGACCGGGGCACAAACCCGTGTCCCCTGCATCGGCAGGCGGACAGATGCCCCTTCCCAGAATTCTTGACAGGAGGCAGAACTACAAGTGCTCTCTGTCTGAGGATTCTCAAATTCGAAATCCATTACATCCCCTGGGGCTTCAACCTCCACGAGGGGTCACGGAGCCAAGCCCCATCTTTTTTCATAAAATCTCATTCTCCTCTTCCAGTCCCTTCCCACAGGAGAAAGAAGGCATGGAAGGAAAATTGAGTCACATTATTACTCATTCCTCTCACACTGTGGTTTATATGCTTGCTATCCTCTAGGCTTTGCTAATGATACACAGTGCCAAGATTTGAGAATTTAAAAAGAGCTCTTTTCTCTCTCAAGAATCTAACTCTTTCAAAATAATGGGCTTGGGCTTTCAGACTGTTGCTTCTCCTATGTATTTTCTAAAAAATCCATTCAGAAATACAGTCTCCTGTGTTCTGCGCTGTATCTGCTTTCTGTTCTAAGGCAGTGAAAGGCACTGACTAAAGTGGTGAAGGACTTGAGGCAACAAGAAAAATGTGGCAAAGAAAAATCTCTATTGATATCTCAAAATAATACCCCTCTACCATCATATTATGATGCAATATGGACCCAATACTTCAAATGAATTTCAGCGTGGAGTTGGATGGTTTTGGAAGACAAAATGATTTCAGTGCAAACGGTAATTAAGGCCAATAAAGTGTTTCTGTATTTAAAGGCACATAGATATTTTTCTCACATTTCATATAGTAAGCTGAACATATATTTTGGGCTTGGATAAACGTTCCAGACTACATGCATACAAGAGCTGAAGAAGAATATCATACTTATTCCATATATATTCCAGATTTCACTGCCAAGATTACAGTTGGGGATAGCAGTCCAGAAGGACTTTAGTCAAAGTCTCCTGAGATTAAAAAAAGAAAAAACATGAATTAAAGCTACTGAAGAAAGAAAATCCACTAGAAAAGCAGATTATTAACTCTGTGCTCGGATTCAAAAGATGAATAACCACACTTTGTCTTTTGTTTTGTCCTCAGCTGGAAAGGCAGCTAATGATGCAGAATGAAACGAGAGAAAGACAAATGGCTATGCAGATTGCTTGGTCTCGGGAATTCCTCAAATATTTTGGAACTTTTTTTGGCATTGCAGCCGTCTCTTTAACAGCTGGGTATATTTGCTACTTACTTTAAAATTTTCTTCTACTTCTTTTTGTCTCTGCCATGATCATATTATTAAGTTGGCCAAGATAGGACTTTGATCCAAATAGTACACGTATAGGCGAACAAAGTAACCCTGATATTTTAGTCCTTGGCGGTAACTCTGTAGAACCAGGATAGTAATAGTTAATTCTTCCTTTAGTTTCTTAGATTTCTTCTGTACTTTTCTCCATTTTATAAGTAAGAGAGAGGACTGACTTTGCACCAAGACAGAAGGAAGTCTCTACAAATTCATCTCCACAGTCCCTAAGGGATAGATATCAATACTTAAATATTTTTAAAATGAGTAATCTGAGCCTCAACATCAAATAAAGATGAACAAATCATAGACCCTACCCAAGAACTGCAGAATCTGCTGAGGGATTATGGGTAAGCAAATCCTATTTCCATAGAAGAATTAAGTAACTTCTGAAATGGAGGATATTCTTCCCAAAAGCAGATAAATTATTTCCTTTCATCAAGTACAAAGATATTTCTTTACAGGTTATTCCTTGATATTCATTCTTTTTTGTTCTTGAATCAGAGCAATTAAAAAGAAGAAGCCTGCCTTCCTCTTCCCTATCGTTCCATTAGGCTTTGTCCTTGCCTACCAGTATGACATGGGCTACGGGACCCTTATACAAAGAATGAAAGGTAAGTCTTTGATAAGTCTTAGACCAGAGTCTCAATTTCTGATTCATTTTCTGGTTCCAGGATCCACTCCTCACACCCCCTTGAATTATGAAAATTCTGACAAGACTCTCCCTGAGCTACCAATGACTGATATTTCTGCCCCCTCTCACATAGTGGTATGCTGGAGTCACCTCATACCAGCTCACAAGAACCAACCGTCAAATGTTCAGGAATTTTGTAAGCTGGTTGTTAAACACAGTCATTATTAAAAATTAAATTATATAAACTAACACAACATTGTAAATCAGCTATACGCCAATAAAATTTTTTTTAAATTATATAAACTTACAATTAAATAAATTACAGAAAATACATAATATTAAATTATATTAAAACACTAATAATCAGAACTTAGTTTCTAATTATTTTACAAATATCTGTACTCTTAAGTTATGTATATCTATTCTTTTAAGTTATGTATATCTACTGTATCTGTATGGTGGCAATGCAGATACAATATATAGACACAATAAAATACAGATACAACTCTGACTTCAGTGACATCCCATTGGTATGTCAGCTTGAAGGTGGTCATGGTGGGAGTATTTACACCATGGAAATCTACAAATACCAAATCAAGGCTTGACTTACTATTTTGTTGATTGTCTAGATCAGGGGCTGACAAACTATGGTCTGCAGGCTGGCCACCTATTTTTGAAAATAAAGTTTTATTGGAACACAGACATACCCATTCATTTCTGCTTTTCCATTTCCATGATAGAGCCGAGTCACTGCAACAGATATGCAAGTCCCCACAAGCCTAAAATATTTACTATCTGGCCCTTTAAGAAAGTCTGCCAACCCGTGGTCTAGACTTAAGAAAATGATGAAGAAAATGTTAATGATGTATATTAGTCTTAAAAGTGTGTTGTGTCCATATCCATTATGTTGTGAATAGCATAAAAAATTCAGGAAATGTCCTAATATTTAAAAACTGTTATCTGATTCAACAAAGTCCACAATATCACTGTTTCACTTTTGTCCTACTCATTAACGTAAATGAAAACACCGACCATCATTCATGTTGAAATTATACTTTCTCATCAACTGCTTAGGTGAGCTATGGATAAAAGAGTTCAGCAAAAATCAATAAAAACATTCTTTGAGGATCAATTTGCTATATAGAATTTATGATAAAGGGTACTGTACATGTTATTATCATTTACAAATTGTATGCTACATATATTTCATAGAAGTAAAATTTATAATAAACTTATGTACATAATAAACTTATATACATTTGTTTTTGTTCTGGAAAGCTGGTTGTTAAATTTTCACCAGTACCGTACTGTTCCCACTGAACTCTGGCTTTTATTGCCCTAGAAACTAGCACTGCTGCCACAGATGCCATTCCTGTCCCAAGAAGACAGAGTTTCCCATTAGTCTAGGATATCCATGTCTTCCAAATTCCCACCACTACACACCTCTCATGAGGATCCCTATTTCCCTAATCCTCAAGCCTTCAACCCAGAGCATGCTGGAAACAGTGCTTTCCCAAGCCTTCATTTTTGCCATCCTGTTCTCTCCTGGGCTATAGGCGCATCACTATCCCTGAGGCTCTGTGGGGACTGGTTTAGTATGGGAAAGGAGAAGGTGCAGGTATTGGGAGTAGGCAGTAGAACATTTCATGCACAGACTTAGGGAAATGGAGGAATTATATGTTCTTAAAAATTCCCATTTGAAAATAGAAGTACATTTTCCACATAGAAACTATGTTAAAATGTCCTTTGGGGTCAGACATTATTGGTATCATAGTTCAGCTATATTGTGGGCTAAACAGTGTTTTGCTGATGGCCTAGAAATTTATTTATAGCATATATTACTGTGGGAAAATGTATTCTGAGTTCTAAAACACTGATCTACAAATTAACTTTTGGAGTACAATTCCATTTTAAGCTGGAAACTAACTGTACAAAACTGATTTACTTATGTTAAAACTCATTTCAATAACCTGCTCAGGTTCATGTTACTCATTTGCTTAAGAATTCATTAGTCTGAGCTCAACTATGTCTCACTGTTTATAAGAACATTAGAGTTCTCAGTCCCTCATAAAAGTTAGTATGTAGTATTAAGAAATCTCAACTCTATTATACAGCATTCACTTGAATGTATTACTAATGGAGGGCAAATTTATTTTCTAGGAATATTTTGATTGTATAATTGGGAAGTAATTTTATAACAGGTCCATCAGAGTCTATAGAATATAAAAATTTAACTTCCAAGGAATGTTGTGGAAATTTCCTGTTTAAAAAAAATAAAATAAAACTTTAGAATCCACCAGGAAATTTACCATATTAAAAAGTTTAGTTTATAATATATAGCCCTGTTAACTAGAGATGACCCCAAGATATATACTTCCTGTTTAATTGACTTTATTATCAGCCATTCTGTAAACATATACTAAGAATCTGCCATATGGAAGGCACTCTCTCATGGAAACATCTAGTCTGTCCATCAATAGCCTGCCCAATTACATACAATTTTATAATGATTTTTACTTACTATTTAAGATTGAGAAAAAAAAATGTCTGCAGATTGTTAGAATGCTGTGATAATTTGCAAATTGTAGCCTGCCCTGTTGGGTTTGGAGTATAAATTAATTGTGCATTAAAAGAGGAATACTTCAAGAAAACAACTGCCTTTATTCCCAAGGAAAGTTTATGGAATGTCAACAACATATATTATAGTTTTTCAGAATTTCGCTAGTCTTCAACAATAAAAGTTGGCAAATGTCACTGTGCCCAAGAAATTACTAGCTATTATTTAAGAGGAATTGTTTATAAAAATGTGTATATGTGTGTGTATGTATGTATATATGGACTAAAGAACATTTAATATTATTTGGGGTATTTATAAGTAGTTTCAAGTCAAAGATTAGCTTTCCTGAAAAATTAGAGTTTTTTAGTAAACTTTATTTTCTTCTCACATCACTTATGATATAATAAGGGGCAACAAGAAGAACCATATGGGGTTTCACCACCCTGAACCCCTCCTAACACAACTAATAGTTATCCTAACACAACTAATAGTATTCTTTATAACTAAAGAATACCAAGTACTATTTTTTTTCCTTGAAGGAAAGTCAGGATGTTTTCATCCTGACTTTCCTTCAAGGAAAAAAAATAGTACTTGGTATTCTTTCTCTTCTACATTTTAAAATGCTGTCTTCTGTCAAAGTCTCTGGCATCTGATTTATCTCTTTATGAATCTTCAGAATTCATTACTGTGTTTCCTTTGGGAGGTCACTTCACTGGGGACAGTGGGTGAAATATGTAACTGTGAGATCTGGGGGCATGCCTCCACACAGTGTTACAGCATGTCAGTGGAACACAACAAGTAGGTCTTCTCACAAAATGCTGATGACCCCTTTGTCACCTTGCACATTTCTGTACTTTATTTAAGGTGAAGCCGAGAACATACTGGAAACAGAAAAGAGTAAGTTGCAGCTGCCAAAAGGAATGATCACTTTTGAAAACCTTGAAAAGGCAAGAAGGGAACAGAGTAAATTCTTCATAGACAAATGAAATCATGTTTACCCACCAAATCTCAAAATACAGAATTGTTGACTTGAATCATGGCCTTTACAATTTTTTAAATGCTTGAGATTTTGATATAATGGTTTTTATTTTAAAATAATAAAATTTAAGATGAACTTTGTTAAATTATTTTAAAATAAAATGTATAACATTCAACACAAAATCATGGAGGTACTCTACTTTCAGATTTCCTCTATATGTGTGTGTATCACAAACATCTAAATGTAAAATTAATAAACTATATTTTTTTGAGTTTCTGGAAGCAAAAGTTTTATTGTTCTCATTTCTCTGTTGCACACACTTGCCCCATCACAGTAATCTCCCACAGATACTGCTTTTATTTGGATTTCTCAATTGTGTCCTGTCTCCACATGATAGAAAACAACTAATATTAATGATTAACATGTATATTGCACTTGCTATGGCCATTGTCTGATTGTTTTGCACATATTCTTGTAATTATCCCAACAATCCAATGAGGCAGGCATCATTTTTTTTTTAATAAATTTATTTATTTTTGGCTGCGTTGCGTCTTCATTGCTGTGCACGGACTTTCTCTAGTTGTGGTGAGCAGGGGCTACTCTTCGTTGTGGTGCATGGGCTTCTCATCGCAGTGGCTTCTCTTGTTGCGGAGCACAGGCTCTAGGTGCGCGGGCTTCAGTAGTTGTGGCATGAGGGCTCAGTAGTTTTGGCTTGTGGGCTCTAGAATGCAGGCTCAGTAGTTGTGGTGCATGGGCTTAGTTGCTCTGCAGCAATGTGGGATCTTCCCGGACCCGTGACCCCTGCATTGGCAGATTCTTAACCACTGTACCACCAGGGAAGCCCCCATCATTTTTTTTTTTCCTTTTTTTTTTTTTTTTTTTTGTGGTACGCGGGCCTCTCACTGTTGTGGCCTCTCCCGTTGCGGAGCACAGGCTCTGGACACGCAGGCTCAGCGGCCATGGCTCACGGGCCCAGCCGCTCCGCGGCACGCAGGATCCTCCCGGACCGGGGCACGAACCCCTGTCCCCTGCATCGGCAGGCGGACTCTCAACCACTGCGCCACCAGGGAAGCCCCCCATCATTTTTATATATGTGGAAACTGTGGCATAAAGAGATTGAATTGCTTGCCTAAGGTCATACACAGACAGAACTGGGACATAACCCTAAATGGTTTGGCTCCAGAGTCTATACTCTAAAAGGTCTTGCCAAAGTTATGCCTTAATGCATTCTTGACATGCAAAGACAATTGTGAAAGACAAAAGGTAAAAACATTCAAATAATGACTCAGGGCACAGTTTCTAGAGAGGTGGGAAAGAGGGGAAGGTTGATTAGGATGTCCACCTTTTTATTTCCACTCACCAGGAAACCTATACTCATAAAATAATCCTATTTATATCCATTCCTACAGTTGCAAACCCTACATACACTAATTCCAAAGATATTTATTAATACCTGCTATGTGTCAGCCACTGTTGTAGGCACTGGGGCTACATGAGTGAATGCATAGACAAGGTTGCTATATCTTAGGCAGATAAATATGTTCTAGTGAGGAGTGGGAGAGCTGGGGAGAGAACAAATAAACATGAAGATAAACAAGTTCATTTCTGATGGAGACAAATGCAAACAGGATAATAAAAGAATGATTAGAAGAATATTGGGGGAGGCTACTTTAGATGTGGGACAGTAGGGACTGCCTCGCTGCAGAGGTGACATTTGAGCTAAGACTTGAATGAGGCAGTCCTGTGAAGAGCACATATGGGGACAGGGAAGAGATCTCTAGGCAAAGGGAAGAGCCAGAGGAAAAGCTCTGAGACTTGGCATGGCCAGAGAATAGAAAGAAGGCCAGAGAGAATAGTGGAAGATGAAATCTGAAGGGGGGAAACAATTATGAATATAATGGCCACTACCCTCAAGCATAGCAAGATATGGTTTTGAAACAATTAAAGGTGGATGGACCTAGAGTCTGTCATACAGAGTGAAGTAAGTCAGAAAGACAAATACCGTATGCTAACACATATATATGAAATTTAAGAAAAAAAAAGTCATAAAGAACCTAGGGGTAAGACAGGGATAAAGACACAGACCTACTAGAGAATGGATTTGAGGATATGGGGAGGGGGAAGGGTAAGCTGTGACAAAGTGAGAGAGTGGCATGGACATATATACACTACCAAACGTAAAATAGATAGCTAGTGGGAAGCAGCCGCATAGCACAGGGAGATCAGCTCAGTGCTTTGTGACCACCTAGAGGGGTGGGAGGGAGGGAGACGCAAGAGGGAAGAGATATGGGAACATATGTATATGTATAACTGATTCACTTTGTTATAAAGTAGAAACTAACCATTGGAAAGCAATTATACTCCAATAAAGATGTAAAAAAAAAAAAAAAAAGCTGTAGAGAACTTGGGCCAGATCTTGAAGGATCCACTGAATTTCTCCAGGAAGATAAGGAAGTGAAGAGGAAGGGCATCTTGGTCAGAAGACTGATTAAAGGCACGTCCATGTGTGTCAAGTCCGGGGATTGGCTGCTGGTTGTTCAGTTTGCCGCGAGCAAGAGGTTCCTTACATGGGGTACTTTTTAAGAAGTGAGCCTGGAGGCACAGCTCAACTCCTGAAGGACCTTGGGTGTAACACTCTATAGTTTGCACTCTATCTTCAGGGTGATGGGCGTGAAAGAATCTGAATTGGGATCGGGATTAGTCCATTGCAGGGGGAAGATCCCAGCGCCCAATCAATTGCTGCAATGGTCCACCTGAGCATTCACCAGGGCCCAAATATGGCTAAGGCGTGGATTTGGGGATGGATTCAGGAAAATGAAAAGGAATAATAACAGGACTAGGAAACCAGTTTGAGGTTGTAGAGGGAGAAGGTGATTTCCTTTCATTTAATCCACATGGATTATCTGGGGCCTCTGGAGAACATGGGAAAGAAGTGATTGGGAGGCATACTGGTAGTCTACTGGATATCTAATATCTAGCATTGGTTTGTAGACCATGTCAGAATCTGGAATTGTAAGTCTTTCTTTCCCCTTAAGTTCAATCATGCTGTCCAAATATTCCTGACATAGTCTAGCCAGGGCTTACCAAGAGTGGGTTTGAGTCCCCTGCAAGGGTTGACTGGCTAAATAACTTACATGGGATTTGTGTTGCTGTGAAACATATCCAGGCCCTGAGCCCCCTCTGAACCACCAGGCCATTCATTTGTCTTGGCTTCTTGGCATTGACCCTGAGTTAATAATTGTTACTGAATAGAGCCTCTGCTAAACACATGCACATACTCACACTTTTGTTTGCTCCCAATTGTGTGGTGAGGCAAAAATCAAAGCAGAGCTATTAACTAATGGCTTTGCAACTCGACTATATTAAAATATATCCCAATTGTCTTTGGTATTACTGATTATCCAAAGCTTTCCCCCTAATTTATTATTTACAGTATCATTTAATTGAAAAGACAAACATTTATGCCCTGATTCTTGAGCTGTTCCTTAGTCATTTATGTTAATTAAAACTTGCATTAATAATAAGCCCTGATTAACAACTAGACATCTGACATTTCCAAATACTGAGCCTGATAGGGTCTTTGTTCAGCTAGCTTATAACCACAAAGTTTTGTGATATTACAAGAAGAATAAGGAAATTATTCTGAGAAAGCGTATAAGGAGAAGGATGAGAAACTATTGTCTGATTATGAGCAAAGATTTAGAGATTAAAATAATGGTAGCCTCATCCAGTGTCTTTGTCAGTGATTAGGAACAAAGTTGGGGGGAAAAATCTCATCTTCAGTCCATGTGGCTACCCATTTCTCCCCAAACATTGTTGGTTCAACTAAAGCAACACAGAGACTCTCTTAGTGTATGTGGAGGTTGTCATAGTTTAAAGGAAATAAATACGGGTCCAGAAATTCTCTACAGCAGAATGACCCTTTTTGGAAATCACTTTACAATAGTAAATAATATTGTAATATTAAAAATGCAATTTATGACATCACAGTACCTAAGTGTTTTGAATGTTTTAAATTCATATTTAAATGAGACAACTGGGGACTAAAATTACAAATAAATAAAGTTTATATGGTGTTCCACCCAATTCAGTTTGTGTTTGGGGGTAATGTTGAATGGTCCTTAGTGGCGCAGTACTCAACTGCACTTTGTAAAGATTATAGCAGTGTCCCAAATCTACTCAAAACAGTTTTAATGACAAATACTGAAATTATTGTCAAGATGTTAAAGAGGGAGGGAAGACCCTTAGAAGTGGTCTAGTCTAAGTCCCCATTTTTACTGTTGAGAAAATGGAGGCCCTTAGTGATTTACCTAAAGTTTCACATCTGGTAATGGTAGTTTGTACTAGAACTTTGGTGTTTGGTATCACTGGCAGGAGTTTTTCCAATGCAACATGCTGCCTGACTCTAAGAGGACAATGACAAAGTCAAAATCAGAAATAATTTTTAAAAACTATCACATATGCTCAGTCTCAGAGCCTTAGAAAGTGTCCTAAAGTGAGGTAAAAAGGGCATGAGTTAGAAGAGGATGGGGAGGAATCAGACTCAGATTGCAAAAATAATCTACAACAATGTAATAGGAATATGAGCAATAAAGAAATTGAAAACATTTTTATAGACTTCAACAATTTTAATATTCACATGTTCAAATGGGATATTCTAGAGACCCTTGCCAGAACCTATTGTGCTCCATTATTCTGGGAAAGGAACAAACTCTTACTGAGAAAATATTTTTTTTAATATTAATTTTTTTTGAGAAAATATTTTTAAATAAAGCCTGTAACTCAGGCGGTGTGGTTTCTCTTGGCCTTCGAGTGTGTCTGTTTTGCATGAGGGTTGGAAATGTTTCCTTAGGTTTGGCCTTGTGGATGCCTACAGGAGATTTCAGGAATACCCTGCATACTACCCACTGTCAATTTGTAGAGAGTTGTTTCTAACATTCAGGGCTAACTATTTAGCATCTCTGATGATTTTTCTACAGTAACTTTGTGTCAGTCTTGGAGTTTATGAAGGTTGGAGCAGTACTTGGGCTACAGGTGCACCAGGAAGCCCAGAATGGCCAGGGGCAGAGAAGGGGAAGTGAGAAAGGCCTAGAAAATAAGAATAGGACCAAGGAAGTGTAGTATCATGAAGGAATAGAGCTGACTCAAATGCCTTTCACAGTAAACAGCTCAAGAATGGCTGCCAGGGTTCAGTTACTAGCTTGTTTGGGGGAGCTGAGCCCCCCAGGGACCAAAGTCACCCATGGGATCCCCTCACAGGCCAGTTTATTTTGCTGTGCTAACTTGTTCCTCTGGCTACTTGGAAGACAGTAAGAAGTGTGCCTGGGGCAGCACAAATTCATCATGACCACAGATAAAAGCAAATGGAAATCTGTACTCCACTGATAACGACTCAGTAGTACTGCTGAGTCTGAGGTTTGGATGACATTTTTGGTATACAATTTCTTAATCCACAAGTGTCACAGGGTTGAATGATGCAATGCTAACCTCAGTTTACCTGGTTTTTTTTTGGAGGACTTCATCTATGGTCAGCGGCACTTTGTGGGTGTTTTCTGCCCTGCCTGGACATAAGGGACAGACAGACCCTGAACCCAAGTTGGTTTTGGCATTTCATTTGGTGTTAGGAGAACAGAGTTAAGAATGTGCCCAAATGAAGTTAAGTCCCATGGAAGACTGACAATCAGAGATCTATCATAGCTTGACGGTTTCAAAAAACTGTAAGGACTCAGCTATTGAATGTATGTGAAAGTCAACAGACTAGAGATATTAGTAGACACTGAAATGTGATAAGGGAACTCTGTGAAAAGCTGTCAGGATGTCAGGATAATATGGTTGGGCTTTGAGGAATATAGGTGACTATTTTTCCTTCTCTTCCCACCATCCCCACACCATTAAAGTACTGCTGATGAAGATCTGACTTGAGTAGAAGGTAGCACCAACTCTATCCACCAAGGTGATTTTGTAAAAGAAAGAGAGACAGAGGCAGAGAGAGTGCTAGGAACCCAATATGGATTCTGAGATATTGACAATTTTACATCTTCCTAAAATAACAGAGAGAAAAACTGGCCTCTGGAATGCTTTTCTTTTCATCTTCAAAGAACTAAAATTTTTGAAAAGAGTCCAACTAATGCTACCTATTTCAAACTAGCAATAATAAAAAGATACCTGGGGTTTGAATATAGTTTGTGCCTATGGATAGTTACTTCTCTGAATTCAATAGCCATGGAAAACACAGGGTGCCGGACTGACCTTCCAGCCAGTTTCCTTTTCTGAACTGCAGACTTAGGACAAGCCCACTACCTCTGAAACAGCCTGAAAGTCTAACTAGGCAGGCAAAGGAGGTTCTGTTCAGGTTCTGACTTTCGTAAGTTCTTTTCAGCAATTCAAGCAGAGACATCAATTTCCTACTAGAACAGGAGTACTTTAGGAAAAGGAAAAATTCAAACAGGCTCATGGGTCATAGTTAAAAGGCATTCTGTTCTCCTTCCCATTTTCTTTTCCTCAGATATGTTCACTTTTATCTCTTTTAGCTGTCTCAGTGTAGGTTCTCCTTGAAGCGAATTTTGCAATAATGACTTGATCAAGGCATTTATTTGGGAGATGCTCATAAAAACACTTGTGGGGAATTGGGGAAGAAAAGGAAGCCAGTAAATGAAGTCTGACCCAGGAAATTACCTCTGTGGGCAACTGGAGCTTAATCCTGCTGGGGAACTCTGAGAAATGATTTAGAACACACCCTCCCCTCAGGCCAGAGTTATCCCACCCAAGGAGTGAAAGAGCTGGGGTATTTATAACCCACTCTTGAGTTAATTGGTGGAGGGCAGTTCCTGGTATGTTATTTCTCCAGCACAAATGGTGTTCAGGCAAAATGGGATCTAGAGGCCAAAGAAAACCATCAGACAAGAGTGCAGGTGGGGGGACTTTCAAGATGGCAGAGGAGTAAGACGTGGAGATCACCTTCCTCCACACAAATACATCAAAAATACATCTACATGTGGAACAACTCCTACAGAACACCTACTGTACACTGGCAGAAGACCTCAGGCTTCCCAAAAGGCAAGAAAATCCCCACATACCTGGGTAGGGCAAAAGAAAAAAGGAAAAACAGAGACAAAAGAATAGAGACAGGACCTGCTTTGGCTGTGCTGTGCGAAAAGAAGAAGCTGTGCAAAAAGAAGAAGAGAAAGGGAAATCTCTCCCAGCAGCCTCAGGAGCAGTGGATTAAATCTCCACAATCAACTTGATGTACGCTGCATCTGTGGAATACCTGAATAGACAATGAATCATCCCAAAATTGAGTCAAGGGACTTTGGGAGCAACTGTGGACTTGGGGCTTGCTGTATGTGACTAATTCGTTTTTGATTTTTATGTTTATCTTAGTATAGTTTTTAGCACTTGTTATCATTGGTGGACTTGTTTATTGGTTTTGTTGCTCCCTTCTTTTTTTAAAAAAATTATTATTACTTTTTTATTTTAATAATTAAAATTTTTTTACTTATTTATTATTTATTTTTCTTTCTTTTTTTCTCCCTTGTCTTCTAAGCCACGTGGCTGACAGGGTCTTGGTGCTCAGGTGTCAGGCCTGAGCTACTGAGGTGGGAGAGCCGAGTTCAGGACGTTGGACCACAAGAGACCTCCCGGCGCCACATAATATCATTCGATGAGAGCTCTCCCAGAGATCTACATCTCAACGCTAAGACCCAGATCCACTCAACAGCCAGCAAGCTCCAGTGCTGAACGCCCCATGCCAAACAACTAGGAAGAGAGGAACACACCCCACCCATGAGCAGAGAGACTGCCTAAAATCATACTAAGTTCACAGACATCCCAAAACACACCACCAGACTTGGCCCTGCCCAGCAGAAAGACAAGATTCAGCCCCACCCACCAGAACACAGGCCAGTCCCCTCCACCAGGAAGCCTACACAACCCAATGAACCAACCTTACCTACTGGGGGCAGAAAGCAAAAACAATGGGAACTATGAACCAGCAGCCTGCGATAAGGAGACCCCAAACACAGTAAGTTAAAAACGAAGAGGAAATAGGCAGTCTACCTGAAAAAGAATTCAGAGTAATGATAGTAAAGATGATCCAAAATCTTGGAAATAGAACAGAGAAAACACAAGAAATGTTTAACAAGGACCTAGAAGAACTAAAGAGCAAACAATGATCAACAACACAATAAATGAAATTAAAATTCTCTAAAAGGACTCAATAGCAGAATAATGGAGGCAGAAGAATGGATAAGAGACCTGGAAGGTAAAATAGTGGAAATAACTACCACAGAGCAGAATAAAGAATGAAAAGAATTGAGGACAGTCTCAGAGACCTCTGGGACAACATTAAACGCACCAACATTTGACTTATAGGGGTCCCAGAAGAAGAAGAGAAAAAGAAAGGGTCTGAGAAAATATTTGAAGAGATTATAGTTGAAAACTTCCCTAACATGGGAAAGGAAATAGTCAAGTCCAGGAAGCACAGGGAGTCCCATACAGGATAAATCCAAGGAGAAACATGCAAAGACACATATTAATCAAACTATCAAAAATTAAATACAAAGAAAAAACATTAAAAGCAGCAAGGGAAAAGTAATAAATATCATACAAGGGAATCCCCATAAGGTTAACAGCTGATCTTTCAGCAGAAACTCTGCAAGCCTGAAGGGAGGGCAGGACATATTTAAAGTGATGAAAGGGAAAACTCTACAACCAAGATTACTCTACCCAGCAAGGATCTCATTCAGATTCGACAGAGAAATTAAAACCTTTACAGACAAGCAAAAGTTAAGAGAATTCAGCACCACCAAACCAGCTTTACAACAAATGCTAAAGGAACCTCTTTAGGCAGAAAACAAAAGAGAAGGAAAAGACCTACAAAAACAAACCCAAAACAATTAAGAAAATGGTAATAGGGACATACATATCCATAATTACCTTAAATGTAAATGGATTAAATGCTCCAACCAAAAGACATAGACTGGCTGAATGGATACAAAAACAAGACCCATATATATGCTGTCTACAAGAGACCCACTTCAGACCTAGGTACACATACAGATGGAAAGTGAGGGGATGGAAAAAGATATTCCATGCAAATGGAAATCAAAAGAAAGCTGGAGTAGCAATTCTCATATCAGACAAAACAGACTTTAAAATAAAGACTATTACAAGAGACAAAGAAGGACACTACGGAATGATCAGGGGATCAATCAAAGAAGAAGATATAACAATTGTAAACATTTATGCATCCAATATAGGAGTACCTCAATACATAAGGCAAATGCTAACAGCCATAAAAGGGGAAATGGACAGTAACACAATCATACTGGGGACTTTAACACCCTACTTTCATCAATGGACAGATCATCCAAAATTAAAATAAAAAAGGAAACACAAGCTTTAAATGACACATTAAACAAGATGGACTTAATTGATATTTACAGAACATTCCATCCAAAAACAACAGAATACACTTTCTTCTCAAGTGCTCCCGGAACATTCTCCAGGACAGATCATAATTGGGTCACAAATCAAGCCTTGCTAAACTTAAGAAAATTGAAATTGTATCAAGTATCGTTTCCGACCACAACTCTATGAGATTAGATATCAATTACAGGAAAAAAACCTGTAGAAAATGCAAACACATGGAGGCTAAACAATACGCTACTAAATAACCAAGAGATCACTGAGGAAATCAAAAAATACCTAGAAACAAATGACAATGAAAACACAATGACACAAAACCAATGGGATGCAGCAAAAGCAGTTTTAAGAGGGAAGTTTATAGCAATACAATCCTACCTTAAGAAACAAGAAACATCTCAAATAAACAACCTAACCTTACACCTAAAGCAACTAGAGAAAGAAGAACAAAAAAAAACCCCAGTTAGCAAAAGGAAACAAATTATAAAGATAAGATGAGAAATAAATGAAAAGGAAATGAAGGAAACAATAGGAAAGATCAATAAAACTAAAAGCTGCTTCTCCGAGAAGATAAACAAAATTGATAAACCATTAGCCAGGCTCATCAAGAAAAAAAGCGAGGGCTTCCCTGGTGGTGCAGTGCTTGAGAATCTGCCTGCTAATGCAGGGGACACAGGTTTGAGCCCTGGTCTGGGAGGATCCCACATGCCACGGAGCAACTAGGCCTGTGAGCCACGACTACTGAGCCTGTGCGTCTGGAGCCTGTGCTCTGCAACAAGAGAGGCCGCGATAGTGCGAGGCCCGCGCACCGTGATGAAGAGTGGCCCCCACTGCCACAACTAGAGAAAGCCCTCTCACAGAAACGAAGACCCAACACAGCAAAAATAATTAATTAATAAAAAGAAAAAAGAAAAAAAGGGAGAAGACTCAAAGCAACAGAATTAGAAATGAAAAAGGAGAAGTAACAACTGACACTGCAGAAATACAAAAGATCATGAGAGATTACTACAAGCAACTATATGCCAATAAAATGGACAACCTGGAAGAAATGGACAAATGCTTAGAAAAGCACAACCTTCCAAGACTGAACCAGGAAGAAACAGAAAATATAAACTGACAAATCACAACCAGTGAAATTGAAACTATTTGGTTTGGTTTTTGTTTTTTTGGCCATGCCGCACAGCACATGGGGTTTTGGTTCTCTGACCAGGGATCGAGCCCGTGCCCTCTGCATTGGAAGTGTGGATTCTTGGCCACTGTACTGCCAGGGAAGTCCCAAGACTTCTTCATGAATGTTTATAGCAGATTTATTTGTGACAGACAAAATCTGAAAACAAACCAAATGTCCCTCAGCAGGTGAGTGGATAAACAAATTATGGGATACACACACAATGAAATACCACTCAACAATAAAAATTAGTGAACTATTGGTGCACACAACTTCAAAGTAATTAGGCCAGACAGTGAAATAAGCCAGACAAAATAGTACCTACCATATGAATCCATATTTTTAAATTCTAGAAAATTCATAAAATCTATAATGACAGAAAGTAGATTAGTGGTTACAAGGGACAGGGAAGGGGCAAGGCAGGGAAGGGCAGGTGTAAGAATTACCAAGGGGACAAGGAAACTTTGGGAGATGATGAATATTATCCTGATTGTGGCTGTCATTTCATGGGTATATACATATGTCAAAACTTATCAAATTATACATTTAAATATTTACATTGATTGTATGATAATTATACCTCAATAAAGCTGCCAGAACCATAAAAAAAAAATCTTCCAATAAACAAAGCCCAGGACCAGATGGCTTCACAGGTGAATTCTATCAAACATTTAGAGAAAAGCTAACACCTATCCTTCTCAAACTCTTCCAAAATATAGCAGAGGGAGGAACACTCCCAAACTCATTTTACGAGGCCACCATCACCCTGATACCAAAACCAGACAAAGATGTCACAAAAAAAGAAAACTACAGGCCAATATCACTGATGAACATAGATGCAAAAATCCTCAACAAAATACTAGCAAACAGAATCCAACAGCCCATTAAAAGGATCATACACCATGACCAAGTGGGGTTTTCCCAATAATGCAAGGATTCTTCAATATACGGAAATCAATGTGATAAACCATATTAACAAATTGAAGGAGAAAAACCATATGACCATTTCAACAGATGCAGAAAAAGCTTTTGACAAAATTCAACATCTATTTATGATAAAAACTCTCCAGAAAGTAGGCCTAAAGAGAACTTATCTCAACATAATAAAGGCCATATATGACAAACCCACAGCCAACATCGTCCTCAATGGTGAAAAACTGAAACCATTTCTTCAAAGATCAGGAACAAGACAAGGTTGTTCACTCTCACCCCTATTATTCAACACAGTTGTGGAAGTTTTAACCACAGCAATCAGAGAAGAAAAAGAAATAAAAGGAATCCAAATCAGAAAAGGAGAAGTAACGCTGTCACTGTTTGCAGATGACATGACAGTATACATAGAGAATCCTAAAGATACTACCAGAAAACTACTAGAGCTAATCAATGAATTTGGTAAAGGAGCAGGATACAAAATTAATGCACAGAAATCTCTTGCATTCCTATACACTAATGATGAAAAATCTGAAAGAGAAATTAAGGAAACACTCCCATTTACCATTGACACATAAAGAATAAAATACCTAGGAATAAACCTATCTAAGGACACAAAAGACCTGTATGCAGAAAACTACACGACACTGATGAAAGTAATTAAAGATGATACAAACAGATGGAGAGATATACCATGTTCTTGGATTGGAAGAATCAACATTGTGAAAATGACTATACTACCCAAAGCAATCTACAGATTCAATGCAATCTCTATCAAACTACCAATGGCATTTTTCACAGAACTAGAACAAAAAATTGCACAATTTGTATGGAAACACAAAAGACCCCAAATAGCCAAAGCAATCCTGAGAAAGAAAAAGGGAGCTGGAGGAATCAGGCTCCCTGACTTCAGACTCTACTACAAAGCTACAGTAATCAAGACAGTATGGTACTGGCACAAAAACAGAAATATAGATCAATGGAACAAGATAGAAAGCCCAGAGATAAACCCATGCACATATGGTCAACTTATCTTTGATAAAGGAGGCAAGAATGTACAATGGAGAAAAGACAGCCTCTTCAATAAGTGGTGCTGGGAAAACTGGACAGCTACCTGTAACAGAATGAAATTAGAACATTCCCTAACACCATACACAAAAATAAACTCAAAATGGATTAAAGACCTAAATGTAAGGCCAGACACTATAAAATTCTTAGAGGAAAACATAGGCAGAACACTCTGACATAAATCACAGCAAGATCCTTTTAGACCCACCTCCTAGAGAAATGAAAATAAAAACAAAAATAAATAAATGGGACCTAATGAAACTTAAAAGCTTTTGCACAGCAAAGGAAACCATAAACAAGAAGAAAAGACAACCCTCAGAATGGGAGAAATATTTGCAAACAAAAGAACTGACAAAGGTTTAATCTCCAAAATATACAAGCAGGTCATGTAGCTCAATATGAAAAAACCAAGCAACTGGGCTTCCCTGGTGGCGCAGTGGTTGAGAATTTGCCTGCCAATGCAGGGGAAACGGGTTTGAGCCCTGGTCTGGGAAGATCACACATACCACGGAGCAACTAGGCCCGTGTGCCACAACTACTGAGCCTGTGCGTCTGGAGCCTGTGCTCCACAACAAGAGAGGCCGCGACAGTGAGAGGCCCGCACACCGCCATGAAGAGTGGCCCCCCCACTCGCTGCAACTAGAGAAAGCCCATGCACAGAAATGAAGACCCAACACAGCCAAAAATAAATAAATAAATAAATAAATAAAATTAAAAAAAAAGAAAAAAACCAAGCAACCTAATCAAAAAATGGGCAGAAGACCTAAATAGACATTTCTCCAAAGATATACAGATTCCCAAGAAACCCATGAAAGGATGCTCAACATCACTAATCATTAGAGAAATGCAAATCAAAACTACAGTGAGATATCACCTCACACCAATCAGAATGGCCATCATCAAAAAATCTACAAACAATAAATGCTGGAGAGGGTGTGGAGAAAAGGGAACCCTCTTGCACTATTGATGGGAATGTAAATTGATACAGCCACTATGGAGAACAGTATGGAGTTTCCTTAAAAAACTAAAAATAGAACTACCATATGACCCAGCAATCCCATTACTGGGCATATACCCTGTGAAAACCATAATTCAAATAGAGTCATGTACCACAATGTTCACTGCAGCTCTATTTACAACAGACAGGACACGGAAGCAACCTAAGTGTCCATCGACAGATGAATGGATAAAGATGTGGCACACATATACAATGGAATATTACTCAGCCATAAAAAGAAACAAAATTGAGTTATTTGTAGTGAGGTGGATGGATCTAGAGTCTGTCATAGAGTGGAGTAAGTCTGAAAGAGTAAAACAAATACCATACGCTAACACATATATATGGAATCTAAAAAAAAATGTGGCTGTGAAGAACCTAGGGGCAGGACAGGAATAAAGATGCAGACATAGAGAATGCACTTGAGGACATGGGGAGGGGGAAGGGTAAGCTGGGACAAAGTGAGAGTGTAGCATGGATATGTATACATTCCCAGATGTAAAACAGATAGCTAGTGGGAAGCAGCTGCATAGCACAAGGAGATCAGCTTGGTGTTGTGTGACCACCTAGAAGGGTTGGATAGGGAGGGTGGGAGGGAGATGCAAGAGGGAGGGGATATATATATACATATAGCTGATTCACTTTGTTTTAAAGCAGAAACTAACACAACGTTGTAAAGCAATTATACTCCAATAGCGACGTTAAAAAAAAAAGATTGCAGGTGCTAGAAGTTGAAAGTCAGATCCAGTCAAACTGAAATGGTAAGGGCCAATGGGAAGTTGTTGAAAGCACTCATATTTATTTATTTATCTATCTATTTGTAAAAAATTTTTTCACACACACACACACACACACACACACACACTGTATTTTATTTTTACAAGAGATAATAAACTGACACCAAGCACTGTAAATGGATGACCACAACAAAAGCAACAATGATTGCAATTACCAAACACGAAACAGACTCATACTATGTCATAATATTTATAAAAATTTTATTGGAGTATAGTTGCTTTACAATATTGTGTTAGTTTATACTATACAGCAAAGTGAATCAGCTATGTGTACACAGATATCCCCTCTTTTTTGGTTTTCCTTCTCATTTAGGTTACCACAGAGCATTGAGTAGAGTTCCCTGTGTTGTACAGTAGGTTCTCATTAGTTATCTATTTTATACATTGTATCAGTAGTGTATATATGTCAATCCCAATCTCTCAATTCATCCCACCCCCCTTCTCCCTTGGTATCCATATGTTTGTTCCCTACATCTGTATCTCTATTTCTGCTTTGTAAATAAGATCATCTATACCAATTTTTTCAGATTCCATGTATATGCGTTAATGTACGATATTTGTTTTTCTCTTTCTGACTTATTTCACTCTGTATGACACACTCTAGGTCCATCGATGTCTCTACAAATGACCCAATTTCATTCCTTTTTATGGCTGTGTAATATTCCATTGTATATATGTACCACAACTTCTTTATCCATTCCTTTGTTGATGGACACTTAGGTTGCTTCCATGTCTTGGCTATTGTAAATAGAGCTGGAATGAACACTGTGGTACATGATTCTTTTGAATTATGTTTTTCTCAGGGTATATGCCCAGTAGTGGGATTGCTGGGTTGTATGGTAGTTTAATTTTTAGTATTTTAAGGAACCTCCATACTGTTCTCCATAGTGGCTGTATCAATTTACATTCCCACCAACAGTGCACGAGGGTTCCCTTTTCTCCCACCTTCCCCAGCATTTATTGTTTGTAGATGTTTTGATGATGGCCATTTTGACAGGTGTGAGGTCATACCTCATTGTAGTTCTGATTTGCATTTCTCTAGTAATTAGTGATGTTAAGCATCTTTTCATGTGTTTGTTCGCCATCTGTATGTCTTCTTTGGAGAAATGTCTATTTAGGTCTTCCACCCATTTTTTGATTGGGTTTTTTGTTTTTTTGATATTGAGCTGCATGAGCTATTTGTATATTTTGGAGATTAATCCTCTGTTGGTTGTTTCGTTTGCAAATATTTTCTCCCATTCTGAGGGTTGTCTTTTCGTCTTGTTTATGGTTTCCTTTGGTGGAAAGCACTCATATTTTAGTTAATGACTGTGTTACTTCGTGTAACTTTACCTCTTTAAGTAACACTCCAGTGTAGTTACTTCTTTTTTTTAAATGCTTTTATTTATTTTTTAATATTTATTTATTTATTTTGGCTGTGATGCGTCTTAGTTGCGGCATGCGGACTTCTTAGTTGCAGCATGCGGACTTTTTAGTTGTGGCATGCGAATTCTTAGTTGCAGCATGCATGCGGGATCTAGTTCACTGACCAGGGATCGAACCCGGGCCCCCTGCATTGGGAGCACAGAGTCTTACCCACTGGACCACCAGGGAGGTCCCTGTAGTTACTTCTTAATGTTTCAAAATATTTTTTTGATACTATTTCTTGACATACTATTTTGATCATGAAGAAGTTGCTCTCTTAGCTTTCCCACCACACCAACTCCACCACAACTGCCACACACTTGCATCCTTCCCATTCCCCCATCCTTCAAGTGCTCGTAGATAATCATTTTAGTTAGATAAATATTCAATGTTCACATTATAATGATGATGAAAACACTTTTCACAGCTGTGCCATGAAATAAAGTATAATTACTTTTCCTTTCTTGCTCAGCTTCCTGCTTTCTCTGGAATTAGTCTTGTTCCTGTTTTGTGTGCTTAATGTTCTATGCATTTATCACTTCCTTAACCTCTAACTTTTCATTCGTTTCTAAATCTCCTCCCAAGACATTCATTCAAATCAGTTATTTAATCAATATCTTCTTGAAGAAATTTGGAGACTTCTGACATGCTCTCACCTGGACTGTTTTCCCTCTACATCTGGTACTTAGCTCTCATCCAGAGTTCTCCCTTCACCACCATGGTGGAGGTTATCCCTGTGTTGGGCCTTTTGCTTCCTACATTCTATGTTGCGCACCCTCATTTGCTGGAACTTATCTTCCTATAGCTTCGTGAGAAAAAGTGAATGGAAGAAAAATGTTGAGACCTTACATACCTAAAAGTAACTTTATTCTCTTCTGACACTTGATAGTTTGGTTGGGTACAAAATTTCTGGTTATTAATAATTTTCCATCAGGATTTCTAAGATATTATCTCATTTTCTTTTCGCATTTCTCAGCCTGTTTGTCAGCACCCTTGCCAGGAAGCCCTCCTACACAGATCCCCCTCCTTACCCTGCTTGAGCTCTAGCCACTCACTCTGGCTACTCATCACACAGACAGATGTTTTCCTCATCCCACTCACATGCTGACACACTAGCCCCACTGTGCAGAAGCCCTCCTTAACCAGCTTAGACCCGGAGGTGGTCTCACCGGACCACCTTCCCTTTCTCTCTGACCCCAGTGTGAATGCCCTCCTCACTCTTCTCAGGTTCCAACACCCACCTCTGAGCCACCACAGCCTTCCCCAACCCCTACCAGCATGGACACATCCTTTGTTCTGCCCTTCCTAAAGTCTTTAGCATGGAATTATTCAGAAAGAAAAGGGAAGAGGAAGAGTAAAATAACTGAATTTTAACATTTGTCACCTAATATATATATATTTTAGAATTTTTTAAACAAAAAACTTACTTTAAAATTATATGTTAATGGTATTGATTTTACAGGCCAGATCCTTTTATTTAGAAGTCAGATATAGAGGTTTTCACTAAAGAGTACTCAAGCTAACTGGAGAAAAGTACTCCAGTTCTAGCAATGCCAGAGAGCAGAGAGCTGGATTTCAAGGGCAAAGCAACCAAGGAACCCCCTCCTCAACAAAAGAGGACTGAGTCTTGAGCCATTGACCAGATTCTGTATGGGATGCAAATACTCTCAGGAAGCGTGCTGCCCCTGAAATATTTGAATATCCAGTACTCCGGCAATTAATCGAGAACTGAAGTCTAAACACTAGCCTTAAAGCAACATATTTTAGAACTCATTAGCCTCATAAATTTACTTATTAAATGCCCAATCATTAGCCTCATAAATTTACTTATTAAATGCATCACCATTTCAGCATTTGTAATTACTTGAATAATTCTAATAGTGTATATCAGTGTAAAATTTTAATAGTGTAAATGAAATTATTCTGTTCCTTTAATCCAGGATTTTTCAACCTCAGCACATTTGGGGTCAGATAATTCTTTGGCGGGGGTGGGGGGGTGCTGTCTTGTGCATTGTAGGATGTTTAGCACCATTCCTGGGCTCTATCCACAAGATGTCAATAGCAACCCCCCTCTATCCCAGTTGGATAATCAAAGATGTCTCCAAATCATCCCTAGGTGAGAACCACTGCTTTGAATTTATACTTTAATCATTTAGACTCCCTTCTATTTTTGTTCAAAATGTATCTTTTTCCCCGAAAGTGATGAACAACCATTGCTTTTTAGCTTCCCAGCTACACAAAATTAACAGATGATTATTGAAAGATTGCTATTGATGGTAGCAATATAAAATGCTAATTTAAAAGGTACTCAGCTTATGTTAATTTCCACTATTATCTCCTCTTCAAGTTCTAAGACTTCCTATTTCACAGGTTTTTAAGTAACCATATTAAAAGGTGGCTGAAAGCAAAAACTGAGCAACAAAAAGGAATTGGATTTTAAAAATATATTCCAGGGAGAAAGTTTATCTGTCAAACTCAAGTTGTCAACACTTTCTGAAACAAATTATTTAATTTAAAAACTATTTCACTGGTGCTTCAGATCCTCATTTATTTACTTAGCTTGGAGTCATATGAAAGGTTCTAACCTCAAAATCATTTTGGACGAAAAGATTGTACTTTAAATTGTTTTGGCAATGTTCACGTCTCATATGTGCAATGTACCAACATTTGACTGGTACTTTGCTATATACTAAATTAAAATATTCTTGCTATGATTTTAATATTATAGGCATTTTTCTTTATGATCTATTCTCTTTATTAATTCATTTCTCAAGCTCCAAATTTTCAGAGGGTAAACAGGAAGAGCCCATGTCCCTCCACTGGGATCTTAAGTAGGGCAGAGTTTTATAACTGGTATTTTAAACTTGTTGATTTGCTTTAAGTGGGTGAAGGAATTAAAGGGTTAGAAAACATCCTTCAGCTTCAAAGGATGAAGATGTGTGTTATATAGGTGTGTATGTTAATTATAAAAATCCAAACTATAGTTAATTTTCAAAATCGAATCAACATGTCATTGCTGTGTTGACTGCCAAGTAGGCACTAAGGGGAGATGACACTTTGGTGTGTCAGAAAAGTCATTGAACTTGATGTCTGAAGTCTTTGCTTGAGTCCTACCATACACTCTTACTAATTGTGTGATCTCTGGCAAAGCAACTCTGAATTTTACCTGTAAAATGGACCAAATACCCATGTAACATGATTGTTGTGTGGGCAAAATTAAATCATGTTTGTAAAATTTCTCAGGAAACTGCAACTGACAGCCAAGTGTTAAGAGCCCAAGCTCTGCAGGCAGACAGTCTGTTTGAACCCTCACCCCTCTCTCAGCTCACAAGACCTGAACATGTGACTGAATCTGTGTTCCTCTATCACCTCATTTGTAGTTTGATGATACAAATATTACTCAGGTCAGAGGGCTGCTGAGAGGGATAAAAATGAAATAATGCATAGTGTTTGGCAGATGATAAGAACTCAATATTTCCTAGTATTGTGCTATGTTTATTGACATTCTCCAAAATAGACATATTCCATGTCTATTGCTATTTTCACTCCACCCTACAACTTGATGAGTTCTACTTTACACAGGAGAAACTGATAGCTGACTGCAAACCCTTCTCTGTTAAGCAGTTGACTGTATACCTTATTTCTCAGAAAATGACTATGCTATGGAAACAGTGAACATATTTGATCATTAAAACTACAGTGAGTGATGTGACAGGGGACCGTATTTGACTGACACATCTAGATGAAACCACAAAAAAGGTATAAATTCAACTAACATTTAGATGTGCACTAAACAAATGATATTTACAGAAAAGAATAAAACTGAAATCACAGCTGTCTTGGAAAATCCAGAATGTGAGGTATCTGGCCCTGTGGACGAAAAAAACCCTGAAAACAGGAAAATGGGGTGTTCAGAGAAAATAGTGTCTTTTAGGGAAGCAGTCCTAGGCATTTAAAACAGCTGGTTTTTCAGACCAATAGACTCAAACCCTAGAAGTAAGAAGAAGGTATCTCCATTCATTGTGATGAAATGAGCAGATATTATGCACACACAGCAAACAGTAGGAAGATCACCCTCATCAAAAATTAATAAATCACTTGTTAGAAACCACTGAATCATAGATGAAGAGAGTTCATAATCATATAAATGCATACAACTTTCCCTAGATTCTTAATCAATTTTCTTCTCCACTGGTCAGCTTAGTTCAGAATGATTTTCTTTTGTCAAATGTTTTTGGGTAGCCCCCTCACTTAAAAAATTACATATATAGCCAATCACACCTATCACTCAATGTCAATATAAAAAGTAGAATTAAACTTCATTTATAAGAAGGGCAATTCACAACTTACAATTCTGTACAAATGCAGCTATGAAAACAATACTTTTTGAATAGCAACAGAATTGTATGTTTTTCTAAAGCCTTAAAATGTCATCTCTGGCATGCTAATAAGTGCTTGAGAATTGTTTGAGAACAATTAATAAGGATTATTCTGAGATCTTTCAAGGTTGGTATGTTGAGCCAGGTACAAGTAAATATAACTTGTTAATTTCTTCAAATATATGCAAATTATAAATGACATTTGACGCCCCTGCATAATAAAATGTTAATGTTGAAAGTCAAGGAGGAAGGAATGAAGTATGATTGTTCAGGTTCTATATTCATGAGTAAACATTTTCATACTAAATTTTCATGTATTCCACTGCTGTAAGATTGAAGTAGAGTAATTAATGTGTTTCTATAAAACACTGGCTAGAACCTTAGAAGTTCTAGTTACAAAATATATTTCCCTTTCCATACATACACATTTGTTTTTGTTTTTCACCATATTAATTAGCATATCCTTGTATTACTGACATTAGCTCTTTATAACACATTTAAAGTACTGCATAACCCATTTATGCTGAAGACTGCTGTATTTAGGAATTTTAACTCTATTAATTTGTTTAGGATTTCATTAAGTAACAAATTCAATGAAATTATTCCCAAAATCATTCACCAGAGTCTTTGGCCAGTGGCTACGTGGTAGTTTACCAATTATTTGGTGCACTGTAGACAACTAAGGATCTTTTTTTGTTTTTTTAACTAGGGATCTTTAAAAGTGCTGATGCCTGGTTCCCACACCAGGCTATCCTGTTTAATTGTTTTGGCATGCAACATAAGCACTAGTGGGGGTGGGGGTGGGGTTCTTAAAGCTCCCCAGGTGATCCTAATGTGCTACAATGTTGGTGAAACTTTGGGGTGAGGTAAGGGCCCAGGTTGGGAGTGGGAGCCACGGACCATTGGCTAATCTGAACGATCAGTCATCCTATTCAAGAAAAAATTCTAGATTATGGGGAATGGGGATAAGTAGGGGGATGGGGATAAGTAGTGTCCTGGGGCAACTCTCACACAATTGCTGAATAGTCTGTAAAAATGTGCAGATGGAGCCATTTATTGGCCAAGGCATCCAGTGCTAAGATGACTACCTGAAGTTTGGCCAACTGTGCTGATTGTTGGATTCCCTTTATGAGGGAAATCCAAGTTAAGGGATTCCACTGAATGTTGCTTCAGCACATATACGGAGATCATATCATCCATAAAGTATACTAACTCCATTGTTGTTCACTCAGTTGATCCCAAAGGACTCCCCAGGTACCCAAGGGGTCTGGGAGAGGGGTGCCCTCCTCCAGCATCATGCCATCTTGCAAGGGTTTGAGGACACGGAAGGCCATCTCTTTCTTCAGGTCCAGATATGGCGACATTCTACAGCTTGTGGGGGTGCTGCTTCCATGACCCAAGACATAATGGGCAGCTGGGTATGGAGGGTCACAGGGCCAGGGGCTCTAAGAACCTCTGTTTCCAGGAGAGGAAAATATGTGGCCAGCAACTGTTGTTCTAATGGTGTATAGTATTGCATCAGAAGCCCATGGGCAATTTACCAACATAGGTGGTCCAGAGACTCCAGAGACTCCAGAAGACACAAAAGGAGGTTATTAAAGCCTGTACAGTGAAGGCATCTTGTAAGGCACTAACTGGAGTACCTTTTGATTTCAAATTGGACCGATTCTGGAGACATTTTATGGAGGGTGGCCCATTCCAGGTGGGATGATTTGTAAGTTACAGTATCAGTGTGATTAAGTAAAAGTTGTAAATAAGGAATACGTTTACTCCATAACCCAACAAGGACTAAAACATGATGGATTTGTATCAACACTGTGGGTGCTAAGAATGTCAACAGCTGTTTCTTGACAGTGTCAGGGGTGGAGAAGCCCTCCGTTTACTAAATAATTTTCAGGGATTTAAAAGAGGTGGAAGGGCCTTGCATTATGTGTGCAGCAACAGCCCATCCCTTTCATGAGCTCCTTTGTATTTGTTATGTTCTTAATGAGTATGTCAAATAAGTCTCCTCAGAGGAGAATGTCATCAAGGTGATGTCATACCTGTGCTCTTGGAGGAAGGAGATGTTAAGATTTTGCCTGCAAAGATTGTGTATGATAGCAAGGCTGCTGAGGTACCTCATAGGTAAATATGCATTGTATCCCTTCAGAGGTGAAGGCAAACTACAGCTGAAAGGCTGTTGAAATAAACACTGAATAAGACATATTAGCTAAATCTATAATAGTGAAATATTTACCAGTTGCTGATTAGATGGAATTAGTAATTTCAAAAATATTGGGTACTGGCTATTGGGGCCTTAATGGATGGTACTACATTAAGGTTGCGATAATTTACCATGAGGTGCGTTCATTCATTCATTCTGGGTTTAAGAACAGGTCAAATTGGGCTATTAAATGGAGAAGCAGGGGGGATAATCACCCCTTCCCTCATTAGATCTTATAAGCTTCAATTCTTGAAGGCCCTGTTTTAATTTACATTGGGCCATATTAGCTATTTTAATTGGGGAAGGAGGTGGTCAGTGGGGTCCCATTTTGTGAAGGCAATTGTAAGTGCCAAAGACTTAATTTTAATTTATCACTCATTAGGTCAGAGCATCTATGCTTACTATGGTCTATTTTAGGCCAATGGGTGCAATGGGGAATTTAGGCAAAACATTAGTTCCAATGGTCAAGTCATACCTATTGGTTCTCTATTTCATATGTAGTAACTCCCTTATGATCATAGGCGGTGCCATGTTAATATTTAGTGGGATCCCCAGGTATAACTGTAATTTGAGATCCAGTATTGATTAAGTCCATGAAAGTTTGCCAACAGTTGCATTTCAGCAGATGTTGTAAGAGGTTCAAGAGCCAACCAGCACACCTGTATATCTTTGCTATACACATTATTTGAGTAAATTTGGATTTCTAATTAGGTCAAATTATGGATCTTTGCTTCTGTTTTCTTTTTCTTTTCTTTTTTTCCTTCCCCTATACCTAGGTTCCTGCCCTCCCTCCTTCCTTCCTCCCTTCCTTCCTTTCTTCCTTCCTCCCTCTCTCCCTGTCTCCATTTTTTTCTTTCTCCCTCTCCCTTTTTTTGGTTGGTCACTAGATACAGTTTTTTTTCAGGGAGGGGGTGCTCTCTACCCTGCACTTATTTATAAATTTCTTCCTCCAGAGTCTCAAATCATCAGGCTTAGGGGCCACTTCCATGGCAGCGGTTGCTTTTTAGGGTTTAAAGATCCCAGGCTTAAGTCAGGTTTGAATTAACTCCTTTGCTGTGCCACAGGGATGCTATGGATATTTTTCCCTATAACCCTGAGGCTCAGGATGTTTGTTGTCACAGAAGCATAGGCGGCAGCAGCAACAGAAGAGGTATTTAAGGGTCCTGCTGCGCTGTCTGCTATTAGGTATGTGAACTACAGCACCAAACCTGTTGGCTTCTCTCTCTCTCTCTCTCTGTTCAATTTCCCTCAGAACATTTTGTATTTCTAGCTACAAAAAGTCATGGCTTTCAGTTTCTGTCTCCATCCAATCACCCAGATTGCAGATCTTCTGGGTGATTGTGGGAAAAGTTCAGGAACTGAGCAGTAAGCCTTGTGGGTGGCCACCTCTTCCTCCAGGGAATACCAGTCAATCTCCCAGGAGTCAGGGTCCAAATCCAAGAAAGTAATTTTGTCTATGGCCTGTTTGAGGGCCATCAAGCTCTGGGATTGTCAGATTAGCCCTTTGGCATCCTGGTAATCAGCAACACTGAGCAAAGCTGAGGTACACTGGACAGGGATTTTGCAATAGGAGAGCAGTTGAGTTACATCCTCTGGTGTTTTGGGAGGGGCTGGTACCAAATGCTCCCCTGCTTTTCTTTTCTCCTCAGCCCCTGGCCACAGGCCTCTATGGCTTTACACCTTGATACACTTGGGGGTCAAAAGAGTACATATGACAGAAGCAAGGGAAGCAGCAGCACAGGAGACAGGCACTACCTTTGCCTGAGCAACAATTCTTCTTAAGCAACTGGGGTGCCATGCTTAATTCTCCCGGGGATGGTGGTGTCCTTCCTTTTCACAAACCTCACAGAGGTCCATCCCTGAGCCTGTCTCAGAGGAGCAAAATCACAAACAATATCCATATGGCTGCCCCCAAGCTGCCAGTTACGATCACCAGGCTAGATGCAGTGACCAGATCATTCTAGCTGGATCCTTGAAAATTGGAACTCAAGAGCCAATCAGTTAAGGTTAGCTGTCCCCACCTTAACAGGTAGGAGCCTCGGAGACCACCTGCTAAAAACGGGCCAAACCCAACAACATATCAAGCTGTGGTACAGTAAATTAATGACAATTCTTGTCTTGGGAATGAGAGTATTTTAGGGTTGAAAGAGTTGGCAATACCGACAAAGACAAAAAGTATACCCAAAGCATAGGACTACAGCAACTGGTAGTTCTGTCTCAGGTGGCCTTTGCCATAACACGGAACCAATTAGTTAGCCAAGAGAAGTTCATTAAAGCTGAACAAGTGTCCTTGGTGATGACTGGCCATCTTGTTCATGATGCCATTGTTTTAATTGCCTCCTTTTTATCCAGTTGGTAAGGAGGGAATTCCACCCCAGAGTTATAGGATGGCCACATACAACATTCAACACCTGACACTGGAGAGATGAGATGGGCAGCAGTTTATTAGTCATATACTCGCAGCCCAGGGTAGGAAGACACTGCATGCCACACAAGGTGACATGGGAGCTGTATTCAGAACAGAATGAACAACCAGGGGCTGTGGGAGGCAGGCCTTGTAGTATCAAGAGGGAGAGGTAACCCTGGTTACTGTGAGAAAATGTAATTGGCTTTGAATAATTCCATTGGCTAGCAGGGAAATGAAACCCATTACTCAGAGATAAGCAGGAATTGTGCCTGGTCCTCTTGCTGAGGAGGGACTAGTGGACTCCATCTGTGGGAGCAGAATAGGGAGGGGAACTTGTGGTTAAGCCATTTAAGTCCCTCCTAGTTTCACCAGATATTAAGGCAACATATAATATTAGGCCTTAATTTTAGACTCAGTATATTAACATTTATGTTGATTTTAAAAACTAGCATATTTGCAGACCTATTATTGAGTGCCTACCACATGACAAGCATGTATCATCAGTGAACAGAACTAAGATCCCTATTCACATGGAGTTTCTATCAGGTGGCATGATTCTTTCTGAACATTCCCTTAGCACATGTATTATTATTTGTGTAGAAATAAGAAGAAAGAAAAAAATGAAGTTATTTATTTTTTCTAATCTCTTAACCAAGAGATTTCCAAAGGTTTGATGACCAGAGGACTTTTTGAAGACCTCAATTTCCCTTTACTTTTTGTTTCAGTCTTCTTGATAAAGCAGCATGATAACCTGAAGTGAAAGCACAAAACATCTTATCTCTATGAGATATAGAGTCAGCAATGACTTCTGACCAGGATGCTCGAAAAATTACAAAGGTTTACCTCTCCTCCTTCCCCAAATCCCAGTTAAATGACAGAAGAAATATACAAGCAAAAATAGATCCAGTGCAGTCCTGATTACCATGGGGATTGAGTGGGGTTATCTGCTATTGACAGATCAGAGAAAACAATGAAAATTTATTATAAGACATAAAGCTTGTAGAAAGATATTAGTGGTGAAATATAAAAGAGCAGAGTCTCATATCTTTTAAAAAGTGAGTTTCTCTGAGAACCACTGGCCAACACCAACTGGATATAGTGGAGGCTGGAAGGTAATGCAGATAGAAGGCCACGAGCAAGGGAATTCAGTAAAGGACTATAGAACCTCAGAGGGTGTCTGCCACCCAGGACAAAGTTTATTGGAAATGGAGATTCTAACCCAGAAGAACAATGGCAGTGCCCAGGAAACTTATACCCTGGGCAGGACAAAGATGCAGCCCCAGAGACAAAAACCAGCTCCCCAAACCCTGCCCCGACCTATGTCTCTCATCCCCTCCTCCACAAAATCCCTGGAGGCAGTGTTCCTGGTCCCAGAATCTGCATTCACTGCTTCTTATTATATGACGGGTTTTTAAGTGGTACAAAAATAATCTGTGGTAAACCATCTAGCATAAGCACTTAAATAATTACTGCAATCTTCAAAATATCTAATTCAATCACTACTAAAGCATACCTAAAACTCCCATGAGAAACTGATGAATGTAAACTTAATTTATTTCTTGTATAAAATATTTCCTCCACTTATATATATGTATCAATTAGAAATGTAAATAACAGAAAATGCTAAAAGAGTAGCTTCAAAGAAGTCTGTGGGGTAAACATCCAACCCTGTTTAGCATCTGAATGATGCCAGTAGGCTCCTCACACTTTTCCTGTTGCTCCCTCCTATTTTCCCCACCTCTTGGTTCCAAGACAGCTGCTCAGTGTACGTGTTTCAGATAGGAAAAGAAGGGGACAGAAGAAGACTTAGTGCCTGGATCAGAAAAGCAAAGGCTTTGCCAGAAACGTCCACCCGTGTGCTTATGTCCTACTGGCCAGAACTGTGTCACATGGACACTGTTACCTGCAGGAGACATTAGAAAATCATTTCTACCACTTACAGCTTGAGCTTGGTAGAGAGACTTGAGGTAGTTAAGGGTGAAGGGTCTAAAAAGGAGATTGAGGCAATTTCACTTACTGTTACTATAGGTTTGCTTACTGCTTTGTACCTCCAACAGCTGTTTTAAAGACATTACTGTTTATCCATTAACTTTCACCATGCAGATTAATGCTAACTGGAGCTAGATCCAAGGGATACAGTGGAATCAAAGAAATGGGGCTTTGGAATCCAGTAGACATGGATAGGAATCCCAGCTCCAGCACTTTCCAGGTGTGTGCATGGCACACATTTGGTTTTTCTCTTTAAAGAGGTTTCTTTGGGTTTTGTTGTTGCGTTTGTTTTAAGAATATGAAATACCATTTAGTTGTGTCTATAAAAGCTATGAATCCTGAATTTGCCTGTTACCCTTAACAGTAGGGCAAGCCCACATCTGGCACATGTGCTAGACAAGGTTGCACAAGTTAACTTGACTACTCTCAGCTTGCTTCCTCTCTCTGTAAAATGAGAAAATGGCCACTTCACTGGACAGTTGTGAGGACTCTATAAGATTACCTAAGTAAGGTAAAAAATTACACTCCCCTGGAAATTTATATTTTAAATGAGCAGTTACTTTGGAGGACAGCCCTGTAAATGGATTATTTTTTGCAATAACTGTGAACCCACAAAAATACCGTCAAACCTCAGTTTTGAGAAGCCTGGCCCAAATTGCTTGTCTTAGCAGAAACCCATCTAAAAGCACTATCGTGATCATTCCACAGCTTTGGTCAGATTTTTTTGAGCAATTATGCAATGCATAGCATATGACCAGTGCTGAGTGCACCCTGTTAAAATTAGCAGCAATCTACAAATTAGAACTATTCTATTCCATAGTTATATTTGTAACTAAGTGATTGTTGACTTTTTACTCAAATTCAGAGCTACCCTAACTTCTTCCAGGTCTCTGATTTACCTGGTGGAGCTGAGGTAATCTGAGTACATTATGAAAACAAGCAAATAAATTATTGAAAAATGAACCTATTTGAACTTACAAGTTTACTGTCCATCTAGAAAACCTTAATGAACATATCAGCTCAAATTATATTGAATTCTTTAAAAGTCAAATTAGAAGGTGTTAAAAATTACCTCACCAAATACAGCAAACATAGAGTACAGCAAAAATAAAATAATCATATAATTTTTGTGCTGTAATCTGCATTATATTCCAAAATATTCTTTCTGGAATTGTGGGATTCCATTGCTTTTTTTCTTTTCTTTTTTGGTCTCTCTCGAGACACAGAATACAATCTCAAATTAAAATACTCAAGTAACTGGTTACAATCAAGCTATGTTCCAGAGGAGTCCAAGGAAAGTCAGTGGAGAAAGTGCATTGTAAACTTAGGACACTGTACAAGCCTAAAGCGATGCATTGAGGATTTTAATGTTTTCACCAGAATTTAGATAAAAAGTCATCAGTTCTCCCTCTCTTGTCAATGATATAACCATTCATTCATCATATTTTTATTTACTGATATACCAGACACAATATTAATTAACCTAACTATAATCTTATTTAGATTTGAAGGCTCACGCTGGGTTGTGAGAATATGGGTGATTTCAATTTTATTCTTGATATAATTTAGCACAGTGGCCATGCCTAGCTTTATAATAAAGACTTCAAATATTGACTAACCCTACCCAAGTATACAAAATGGTTAGAGGGAAAGAAAAAAGAGAGGAAAAAAACCCTAAACAACTGTAAAAGGGCCACGAACAAAAGGATGGACAAATGGAGAAAAGTTGGTAAGGGTAAACCAGAGCTGGTGGGGGAAGAGGGTATTTCAAACAGGTGGGTGGGGAAAGGGGTGGAGCTTGGACCCTTGACTCAAGGTCTAAGCGGTAGCCAGAGGGCTATAAAAGCTTGGTGGAGCCAGGCAGGGAAAGCAACCTAAAGGCCAGGATTGGCACACTGACGGAGGCCGGTAGGCTACAGCAGGTGCAGTATCTCGAGAAAGGCTAAAACGCTCAGAGCAGACGAGATCAGGTCCAGGATGCCGCGCCAGTTCTTGTTCCACCTGCTAGGGGTCTGGCTGCTACTGAGTCAACTTCCCAGAGAGATTTCAGGCCAGAGGACGAACGACCTTATTAAGGCATGCGGCCGAGAATTAGTCCGCCTCTGGGTCGAGATCTGTGGCTCCGTCTCCTGGGGGAGAACGGCTCTGAGCCTGGAGGAGCCTTGGCTGGGATCCGGACCACCCGCAGGTGAGAGCACCCAACCCCCGCCCCCGACCAGCCGCTCTGCACTTCCCATTGGTTGCTGTCCGCTGCCGAGCAATGGGAAGGGCTGCCCACATGACTCTGAAGCTGCCGGTGCCTAAAAGTTTGGGATTTTGCCTCGTAACTTGCTTTCTAGGCAGGATTTCACCCGGGATTTCACCACAGGGAGAGAAAGCAGCGGGAACAGCAAGTGGCCTTACCTGAGAGGCACTTGGTGCCTTCACCTCCTGGCAGTCCGGGTGGCGGGGCAGGGAGGGAGAAGGAGGAAACTACAGAGGGAGGTAAGTGCTCAAAGACCCACAGTAGGCGGGGCGTACTCAGCCCGGAGGATCCGTACTCAGGCCAGAGGATCAGTCCGAGGGCAGGACTGAAGGCTTGCTGATGGATGGGGCAACTGGACAGGGCATCTTAACTTGAGATGACAGGGGGCAAACAGTGAGGTGTGAGCTGGTTATCACGCGTATTTGCGCACCAAAGGGCATAGGGCAGAGACCTATGATAGGGTCCTGAAATGTAAACATAAAAGGGGGCCTTAAATTTAACGACCCTCCTTTGTTTTTTTTTTAAAAAAAAAGCAATCTCGGCTGTGGCCCATGCCATCGAAAACTTACTCTTTTATTTTTATTTGTTAACTTCACCAAAGGGGAGGACCTAGCCTCCCACTTCTTTGAACTGAGTCTTGAAGTTCATGTGCGAGAGAAGGGATTAAAGAGAAAGAAAAGGGCCTGATGGTCTGCAAGAGAAACTGAAGGGGAACAAGAGTCAAGGGAAGTTTGCCCTTCAGCCAAACAAAGCAGAAAACGTGACTGATGCTTCAAGCATTTAGAAGCTGCAATGGATTTTCTTTAAAAAAGCAAGATCTCAGAATCAAATCTGGAATTTTTTAAAAAAAATCACTGTTAAGTTATAAAGCATTTATAAAGATAAATTGGAAGCTAAGTTTAAGTAACAATGGAAACTTTCACTGAGGTATAGCCTAGTCTAATCACTGTAATGGGTCATGTTAAAATCAGAGAGGGCAAGCTCAATTATGAATAATTGTTTTATATTTCATAACACATGCAATTTATGATAAATCACAACTATATTTATAGGCTATATGCATATCCTCTATATAAGTGACCCTCATGTAAAATCATTGTGCACACTAAGTACATTTACTGTCCTTTTATGGGACTTAAAATATGATTATAAAGTTTTTTACCTAACTTTTCTACATTGTTGGTCAGAGACTGATTTATTTAATGCAAGTTTTTACATACGTCTTGTATAATATTAATAGAAGAGTACCACAGAGTTTAGGAATTCACTGATTCAAAGTAGGCAAGAGCAGATTGCATTTGCTTCATTGTTTCACTTTTTCTGAATAAATAATATGCTCATATTAAAGACTGAAAAATATACATAAATACAATAATGAAAAGCACCATTAGATATTAAAGACTGAAAAAAATCTGTGAATTTAATGATAAAATGAAAATATCTATATTAAATGAGGAAATGGAAAGCAATATTAATATTTGGCAATAGGTATGTGTATCTCCTGCATTTTCATTTAACATTATATTGTGAGCATCTTCTCACATTGTTAGACTCCAAAAAGATGATTTAAAATTTCTTTCTGGTATTCCACGTCATAAATCTACCATATATATTTAACCATTCTTAGCAGACATTTAGGTTGTCTCCAGATTGTTGCTTAAAAATGGTTTTCTGACTACATTTATACCTATCTAGATATTTGGCCAAATTTCTATTTCTGTAGAAAAGGCTAGTGATTTTAAAATATTTTTAAAGAACTGTCTTTGTCACTGCTCAGTACATAATTTAACTGGAAATAATCTAACAAACTATTGCCTGCAAGTGAGGATCAAGGGAAGTGTTTAAATTACTAATTAAGAATCACTTTGGAAGTACATGTCAATAATCTGTGATTCATGCCTCTATTGTTCGATAGTTTCTATCTGTTTGTACATTATTAAATTATTTTCCCACAATGCGTGCAGAAATAATACTCATTGTACCGTTTTAAAAATAAGATAGATATTTTTAATTAGAAGAAGTCTATGTTAGTAAGAGTTTAGTCCAAAATATACTGATTAGGAGGCATTTGTATGAATTCAGGTTGATTAGGATATTATCTTTTAGACTCCAGAACCTAAAGTTGTTGTGAATTGCAAAATGTTTCAAAATAAATTAAAAAAATAATCTTAATAAAGAGTACAATGCAGGCAACAAAAGCAAAATTAGACAAGTGAGGCTACATCAATAGACAAAACTTCTGCACAGCAAAGGACATACTCAATAACGAAGGGGCAACTTATGAAATAGGAGAAAATATTTGCAAGCCATGTACCTGATAAGGAGTTAATTTCCAAAATATATAAAGAACTCCTACAACTCAATAGCAAAAAAACTAATAACCTGGTTTTAAAATGGGCTAAAGACTTGAATAGACATTTCTCCAAAGAAGACATACAAATGGCCAACAGGTATAAGAAGCAATGCTGTATATCACTAATCATCAGGGAAATTGAAATCAAAACCACAATGAGCTATCACTTCACACCTGTCAGGATGGCTATTATCAAAAAACAAAGGAAAAGTATGGTTAAGAATGTGGAGAAATTGAAACCCATGTATAGTATACTGTTGGTGGGAAAGCAAATTTGTGCATTCACTATGGAAAAGAGTGTGGAGGTTCCTCAAAAAAAAAAAAAAAAGAACTACCATATGATCAGCAATTCCACTTCTGGTATTTATTCAAAAGAACTGAAATCAGTATCTTGAAGAGACATTACCACTTCCATAATCACTGCAGCAATATTCACAATAGCCAAGATGTGGAAACAACTTAAATGTCCATCCACAGACGAATGAATAAAGAAAAGGTGGTATATACATACAATGGAGTATTATTTGGCCTTAAAAAAGGAAATCCTAAAATATGCAACAACATGGATGAACTTGGAGGACATTATGCTAAGTGAAAAATGCCTGTCTCAGAAGGACAAATACTACTTGATTCCATTATTATAAGTATCTAAAATAGTCAGACTCATAGAAGCAAAGAATAAATGGTGGTTACCAGGATTGGGAGGAGGGAAAAATGGGGAGCTGCTAATTATCATGTATAAAATTTCAATTATGCAAGATGAATTGGTTCTAGAAATCTGATTTATAACACTGTACCTATAGATAATCATGGTGTATTGGGCACTTAAAATTCTGTTAAAAGGGTAGATCTCACGTTAAATGTTCTTACCAAAAAAAAAAAAAAAAGAACTCTGGGAACTCTGTCACATTTTTGTGAATTTTCTGTAACTTTAAAAGTATTTCAAAATAACAAGTTTTTAAATTGAAAATAAAAAGTGCCAAAAACAACAACCTATGAATAAATGTAATAGAAACTACAAATGTTTTGCCTGATTCATTAACTGACTTCAAGTATATGGAAAGTTACAATCAGCTTTTCTTTGTATTCAATAAAGCTTCAATTAGAAAAGGTTTAAGTTAGAGCAAGGAGAGTTTTTATGAAGAGAGTGAATTGAACTTAGGATGTCTTACTGAGGGAAAATGTGAACATTTCTGACTACCAAAAAATGGTATAAATTCTCATCTGTCATTGCCAGTTTGGAACTTGAATGAGAGAAAACATTGGGAGGAAAAATAAAATGTTAGAATATTGTTTTCTTTCCACTGAAAACTCCAATCGTTGAAGTTTGTTGTTGGCTGAGATCCTTGCTACAGAACTCATAGGAAGTGAACAAGCTGAGACCATTCCTGCCTGGGTGAGGGGGCATGGTTTTCTCTGATCTGTAAGCATCAGTGGTTGCCCAGGAATCCACTTTCCATGCTTAGATTTATATCTCTTGACCTCATTGTTTCCACTATTTCAGGAGGAATGTCTTATTATAAGCTGAAATGGACAGTTTTGCTGTCCATGAAAAACAACAAGTAGTGATCCAGGTTTACACTATAATTTAAACTTCATCTGTGTTTCAACTTTTTTTTGGTGCTGTAACTCTCAAAATTGTGTAATGGGGATAGGTAAGGTTAGGATAGAATTTACCTGGAAGTTTTTTGAGGGCAGGAAGGTTGTTTTCTTTTTATTTATATCTCTAATCTGGCAGAGCCAGAGACATGGAAACTATCAAAGGATGTTCAACTGAACTGAATGGGTGTAAAGAAGGAAGATGTCAGCTGGTCCCTGAAAGTTGCCAGCCCAAGTCTCAACCTTCATGTATACCCAATCCTAGGATGCTACTTAAGACCAGGCTCCCTTCCTAGGGAACACACAGAACTTGCATAGTTTATGATCTACAACATTGGAACAAAAACCATACACAGTAGTCAGTAGACACACACCACAACAGATTAAAAATCTCTTATAGTCAGTGATTTGTTGGTTAGTGTTCTTTTAACCCATTTCTCCATAAAGTAAAACATTACTGATTTGCAGTAAATACTCTAGGGAAGAGAAATTATTAATACATGTATGAGGAGCATCAGAGACTGGTACCTCCTGCCTGCTAGATCAGAGCAGTTGGAAATTCTGCTTTTTAACTTTATCCTGAAGCAGTAACTTGCCACCATGGAACAGTTGATAGTTTAAAATAATTAATATACTTTTCAAGGATTACTATCATAACTCAGAAGTTGCTTAGTCATGGAAATAAATTACTCAGGTAATAAAAATTCATCTGTGGTCAAACTGAGTGTTTTTGAGGATCAAGATGACTTCAGAAGTATCAGAGATAAAAAAGTGCTATGGTGAAAGCATTAAAGGGACATGAGGAGAGATGACAAGGGTACGAGTGGAGTAAAGCAGAACTTTGGTAATGTTGTTTAACCTGCCCAACTATAATAAACTAAGCTTTTTAGATATCAGGACACTTGCTGATTCTGTTTTATTGTTGAATTCTATTGAGGCAATGCTTTCCTTTGTGTCTATGCAAAATTTTATAGTTTTCCTGATGTACTTTAACATGAATATTTTTTCTCTTCCCCCTCTTTTTTAAATTAGAAATCATGCCACCCTCCATCACCAAAGATGCAGAAACCTTAAAGATGCTGTTGGAATTCGTTCCTAATTTGCCACAGGAGCTGAAGGCAACACTGTCTGAGAGGCAGCCATCACTGAGAGAGCTACAACAATCTGCATTAAAGGATTCAAATTTTAACTTTGAAGAATTTAAGAAAATTATTCTTAATAGACAAAATGAAGCAGAAGACAAAAGTCTTTCAGAATTAAAAAACTTAGGCTTAGATAAACATTCCCGAAAAAAGAGACTGTTCCGTATGACACTGAGTGAGAAATGTTGTCAAGTAGGTTGTATCAGAAAAGATATTGCTAGATTATGCTGAGATGAAGCTGTGTATTTCATCTAATGTTCACATGTATTCTCACTGACACATTCACCGATGCCTCTGTCGCCCCACTGATTACTAGAATATGAGAAATTAGTGTTTAGGTTTTTCAGTTGATGTGTAAGAAAATGTCCCTTGCATTATTGTAGTTTCTGATAATAATACTTTTTATGTGAGAAGATATTTTTGGTTTTTATTAATGATATAATTATGTTATTGCTTTTTTAATGCTATTAACTTAAAATGACAATAAAATCTTTATCACTTTAGCCACACACAATAACTCAAAGAAAATTTTAGAACTAGATAGCTTAGTAAAATGCTATGTCTTGCATAAGTGAGAATGGACAAGTTTATTTTTGAAATCTGTATCTGATAAATTATAATCTGTCACCATTTTCCCTCCAAACATAATGCCCAAATGTTCTTTCACAACTTAATATCAAATGAATTATTTTAATAGCAAAAAAATAAATAAAAATTTAAAAATAACTTACACAATACCTAACACCAGGTACATAAAATGGACCAAAACTTTTTTATTGAAATTAACTCTTAGTTCGAATATGCAGTCACAAGATTTGAACTTTTCTAGTAGATTTTAAAATATTTTTTGTGTCTTACTGAACTATTAATTGCAAAAAAATCAGATTGGACCCTAAATCAATTTAATTTAGTTGAGGCCATATAAACTCAAGTATTTTTCAAACTAGGGTTCTTACCTTAATTCTACTGTCTAAAACACTAAAAAGTAAATTATAATTTTTTAAGGAGAAAAATGAATATATAATACATATAAAAGAGAATAAACAATTTCGTGTCATATATTATAGAAAAACTGTATTAGCAAGGAAACATACTTTGTTTGCTATTTTAGAATTTACAAACCATTTCTATAACAAAATAACTGTGAAATGATATGAAAACTTATTAGTATAGTAAATTAACAGAGTTATCATCTTAGTGTTTAGCCAGTTCCTTTGATTTACATACACTTAAATTTTTAGGCAGCATTTATAGAAAAAAGTACACTTAAATAGCAATTTAATCTCCATCATATGTCTGTAAATAGAATTTAAAAGAATTAAAACAGCAACTCCCATATTTCAAATTCCCATACATGATTAATCATAATCAGGCCTCCAACTAAGGCCACCTTGTAAAACTTCATAAAAGGCTGTGCAACCTCAGAGGCCATAAGCCACCTTGGACAAAGCCTGGAAGAGTGCTGTCTGAAATGGAAAACCCAACACAGGAGAACAAGGGCAGTGACCAGGAAGCTTACAGCCCAGAAAGGACAAAGAGGCATCCCCAGACACAAGAGGCATCTCCCCAGACCCTGCCCTGGCCCATGTCCCTCATCTGCTTCTCCACAAAAGCCCTGAAAACAGGGCTCCTAGCCCAAGAATCTGTATTCACTACCTCTGATGATATCACTTTTTAAGTGCTACAAAGACCGTCTGTGGTTAACCATCTACTATAAATACTACGATAATCAGTTAACATCTTTAAGATATCTAATTCTTGGACTGCTAAAGTCCTCCTAAAACTCTCATGAGAAGCTGATGATTGTATGCTTAATTTATTTCTCATATAAAAAATTTACTCAGGGGGCTTCCCCAGTGGCACAATGGTTAAGAATCCACCTGCCAACGCAGGGGGCACGGGTTCAAGCCCTGGTCTGGGAAGATCCCACATGCTGCGGAGCAACTAAGCCCATGCGCCACAATTACTGAGCCTGCGTCCAGAACCCGCAAGCCACAACTACTGAGCCCACGTACTGCAATTACTGAAGCCTACGTGCCTAGAGCCCGTGCTCCGCAACAAGAGAAGCCACCACAATGAGAAGCCCGTGCGTAGCAGCGAAGACCCAATGCAGCCAAAAAAACCCACTGTTTATATATATGTATCAGTGAGGATTGTGTTCCCTGTAAATAACAGAAAGCCCTACAACAGTGGCTTCAAAGAAGACTGTGGAGTGAACATCCAACACTGAATGATGCCAGCAGGCTCCTACCACCTTTCCAGTCAGTTCTGCTTAACACATAGGCCTTCCTCCTTATACACTTCTTTCTCCTCATGAGCCCAAGATGGCTGCTGCACATCTAGATCTGTGTACATTTTAGGACATAAGAAGGCTTAGTGCCTGGATCAGAAAAGCAAACGCTTTGCCAGAAACCTCCACATGTGTGCTTATTTCACATTAGCCAGAACTGTGTCACATGGATACTACTACCAGCAAGAGACATTGGGAAATCATTTCTACCACTTAGAGACTAGAGAGTTGAGGTAGGCAAGGGAGAAGGGTCTAGAAAGGAGATTGGATCAGTCAACCTACAGCTTTGCTCATACTTGCTGTTCCTGTACCTACAATGTCTGTTTCAAATACATTAATCTTTATTTATTAACTTTCACCATTAAGATGAACTCCAACTGGAGTTGGATCCAAATGGTATGAGAAAAAGAAAGAAGTCTTTGGAATCCAGTAGACATGGGTAGGAATGCTCTAGCACTTATCAGCTACATGCATGGGCACATTTAATATATCTCTTTAAAAAGCTGTCTTTCTTTTGTTTGGACTGAAAACATTTTAATTTCTGAGTTAACAGACATTATTTTTTATTTGAACTATAGTTGCTGTACATTATGTTACAGGTGTACAATACAGTGATTCATAATTTTTAAAGGTTATGCTCCACTTATAGTTATTATAAAATATTGATTATATTCCCTGTGTTGTACAATATTTCTATATAGCTTATCTTATGCATAATAGTTTGTACCTCTTACTCCCCTACCCCTACAGTGCACCTCCCCACTTCCCTCTCCCCTCTGGTAACTACTGGTTTCTTCTCTATATCTGTGAGTCTGCTTCTTTTTTGTTACATTCACTGGTTTGCTGTATTTTTTAGATTCTACATAGGAGTGATATCATACAGTATTTGTCTTTCTCTGACTTTTCACAGCATAATACCCTCCAAGTCCATCCATGTTGCTGCAAATGGCAAAATTTCATTCTTTTTTATGGCTGAGCAGTATTCCTGTAGTATGTGTGTTAGTGTCTGTGTGTGTGTGTGTATGTATTATACAACATCTTCTTTATCTATTCATCTGTTAATGGACACTTAGGTTGCTTCCAATTTTAAATAACACTGCTATGAACATTGGAGTGCATGTATCTTTTTGAATTAGTGTTTTTGTTTTCTTCAGATATATACCCAGGAGTGGAATTGCTGGGTAATATGGTAGTTCTATTTCTAATTTTTTGAGAAACTTCCACACTGTTTTCCACAGTGGCTGTACCAATTTACATTCCCACCAACAGTGTTTGAGGGTTCTCTTTAATAGACGTTATTTTTTAAAGCAGTTTTAGTTTACAGAAAAATATAGTGAAAAGTATAGAGTTCCAATTTGCCCTCTCATCCACAAATACAGTTTCCCCAATATTAACATCTTGTATTAGTGTGGTAAAATTGCATCAACTGATGAACCAATATTGATATATTATTACTAACTAAGATCTGTGGTTTATATTAGGGTTCATTCTTTGTTGTACATTCTGTGTTTTTTAAAATAATTATTTGTTTTTAGATCAGTTTTTAAGTTCACAGAAAATTTGAGTGATAAGTACAGAAGGTTCATCTTCCCAGCTTCCCCCCAACATTTGTATATTTGTTTCATGTGGTATATCTGTTAGGATTGATGAACCACACTGACATATCATTATCAGCCAAAGCCCATAGTTTACATTGTGGTTCAAACTTGGTGTTGTACATTCTACAGATTTTGACAAGTGTTTAATGACATGTATCCATCCTTATAGTATCATACAGAACAGTTTCATTGCCCTAAAAATCCCCTGTACTCCCTCCTTCCCCCCAGACCCTGGCAACCACCAATCCTTTTAGTCTCCACAGTTTTGCCTTTCCAGAAACTCATATAGTTCATTTCTTGATAGCACTGAATAACACTCCATTATATGGATATACCACAGCTTGTTTATCCATTCACCTATTAAAGAACGTCTTGGTTGCATCCAAGTTTTGGCAGTTATAAATAAATCTGCTATAAACTTCGTGTGCAGGTTTTTTTGTGCAGGACATAAGTTTTCAACTCATTTGTGTAAATACCAAGGAACATAATTGCTAGGTCATATGGTAAGAATATGTTTAGTTTTTTTTTTTTTTTTTTTGGTACGCGGGCCTCTCACTGTTGTGGCCTCTCCCGTTGCGGAGCACAGGCTCCAGACGCGCAGGCTCAGTGGCCATGGCTCAAGGGCCCAGCCGCTCCGCGGCATGTGGGATCCTCCCGGACCGGACCGGGGCACGAACCCGCGTCCCCTGCATCAGCAGGCAGACTCACAACCACTGAGCCACCAGGGAAGTCCGAATATGTTTAATTTTGAAAAAACTGCTAAACTGTTTTCCAAAGTGGCTGAACCATTTCGCATTTCCACCAGCAATGAATGAGAGTTCCTTTTACTCCACAACTCACCAGCATTTGGTGCTGTCAGTGTTCTGGATTTAGGCCAAACAAATAGGTAGTGGTATCTCATTGTTGTTTAATTTGCAATTGCCTAATGATGTATGATGTTGAGCATCTTTTCAAATCCATCTTATTAGCTATCTGTATATCTTATTTGGTGAGGTGTCTGTTTAGATCTTTTGTCCATTTTTATATTGGGATGTTTGTTCTCTTATTGTTGAGTTTTAAGAGTTCTCTGTATATTTTGGATACCAGTCATTTATTAGATATGTGTTTTACAAATATTTTGTCCAGTCTATGGATTATTGTTTCATTCTCTCAAGTGTGTTTCATAGAGAAGGTTCTAATTTTAATTAAGTCCAACTTACCAATTTATATTTTCATAAATCATGCTTCTGGTATTATATCTAAAAAGTCATTGACAAACCCAACATCATTCAGATTTTCTCCAATGGTATCTTCTAGGAGGTTTATAGCTTTGCATTTCTTTTTATTGTGATAAAATACACATACCATAAAATTTACCACTTTAACGATTTTTTAAAAATAGCATCCACCTCTGTGGAAGGTGTTTTTTTTTTGGCTGTGCTGGGTCTTAGTTGTGGCATGTGGGATCTTTTAGTTGCGGCATGCGGGATCTAGTTCCCTGACCAGAGATTGAACCTGAGCCCCCTGCATTGGGAGCGTGGAATCTTAATCACTGGACCACCAGGGAAGTCCCCCATTTCAAAACCATTTTTAAGTGTACAGTTCACTGGTATTAAGTACATTCACACTGTTGTGCAATTATCACTATTCATGTCTGGAGCTTTTTTATTATCTCACACAGAACCTCAGTACCCACAAAATAGAAACTCCACATTCCACCCCTGCAAGCCTCTGGTAACCACTATTCTACTTTCTGTCTCTATGAAACTGCTTCTCTAGATCCTCATATAAGTAGGATCATACAATATTTGTCCTTTTGTGTGTGGCTTATTTCACTTAGCATAATGTTTTAAGGTTCATCCATCTTATAGCACATATCAGAAATTCATTCCTTTTTATGGTGGAATAATGTTTCACTGTATGTATGTACCACATTTTCTTTATCCATTCATCCATTGATGGACATTTGGGTTGTTTCCACCTTTTGGCTTTCGAGAATAATGCTATGAACACGGGTGTATAAATATTTAAGTTCCTGCTTTGAGTTCTTTTCAGTACATACCTCGGAATAAAATTGCTGGAGCCTATGATCATTCTATTCTTAACTTTTTGAGGAACCATCATACTGTCTTCCACAGCTGTACCATCTTACATTCCCACTAGCAGTGCCCACGAGTTCCAATTTCTCCACATGCTTGCCAACACTTATTTTTGTTTTGTTAATAGCCATCCTAATGGATGTGAAGTGAAATCTCATTGTGCTGATTTGCATTTCCCTAACAACTAGTGATATTGAGCATCGTTTCATGTGCTTATTGGCCATCTTCTTTGGAGAAATGTCTATTCAAGTCCTTCACCTATTTTAATTGGTTTATTTGTTTTTATGTTGTTGAGTTGTAGGAGTTCTTTATATATTCTAGATGTTAATACCTTTTCAATATGTAATTTGAAAATATTTTCTTCCATTCCATGAGTTGCCTTTCACTCTATTGACAGTCTTTTTTTTTTTTTGGCTTAAACAACAAAATTTATTTTCTTATAATTCTGGAGGCTAGAAGTCCAAGATCAAGTTGCTATCAGGGTTGGCTTCTGGTGAGTCCTCTCTTCCTGGCTTGTAGATGCCACCTTCACACATGTTTTCACATGGCCTCTTCTCTGCAAGTGCATGGAGAGAGGGAGATCTTTGGTGTCTCTTCGTCTTCTTACAAGGATCACATCTCCACCCTTACAATTTCCTTGAACCTTAACTATCTCCATTAAGTGCCTTATCTCCAAATACAGTCACATTACAGGTTAGAACTTCAACATATGAAAGGGGGGTGTGGGGACACACAGTTCAACCCATAATAATGACCATTTTTATTTGCAGACCTTTTGTTAATATTTATTTATTTTTTATTGGAGTAAAATTGCTTTACAATGTTGTGTTAGTTTCTGCTGTATCATATGTTTGCAGACTTTTTAATGATGGTCATTCTGACTGGTGTGAGGTGGTACCTCATTGTAGTTTTGATTTATATTTCTCTAATAATTAGGGATGTTGAGCATCTTTTCATGTACTTGTTGGCCATCTATATGTCCTCTTTGGAGAAATGTCTATTTAGATCCTCTGCCCATTTTTCTATTGGGCTGTTTGTTTTTTTCTTGTTGAGTTGTATGAGTTGTTTGTATATTTTGGAAATTAAGCCCTTGTAGGTCTTATCACTTGCAAAGATTTTCTCCCAGTCTGTAGGTTGCTTTTCATTTTGTTTATGGTTTCCTTTACTGTACAGAAGCTTGTAAGTTTGACAAGGTCCGATTTAAACTTTTTGCTTTTATTTCTATTGCCTTGGGAGACTGACCTAAGAAAACATTGGTACGATTTATGTCAGAGAATATTTTGCCTATGTTCTCTTTATGACAACCACTATTTTTTTTTTTTTTTTTTTTTTTTTTTGTGGTACGCAGGCCTCTCACTGGTGTGGTCTCTCCCGTTGCGGAGCACAGGCTCCGGACACGCAGGCCCAGCGGCGGCATGTGGGATCTTCCCGGACCGGGGCACAAACCTGTGTCCCCTGCATCGGCAGGCTGACTCTCAACCACTGCGCCACCAGGGAAGCCCGACAACCACCATTTTTAATGAAGTCAAACCTCCTCCCCAGGAAAGCAGCTCTAACTTACCAGTTGCCTAACTTTCAATGTTGTGCATTATTTGTATGAAAAGTGTTCTTTCCAATTTGGATTTGGCAGAAACTTCAAAACACACAGATAATCTAGTAGCATCTGCACCAGGTTTCAGAGGGTTGACAGTTCTCCCTGTTGATAGTCTTTTGATGCATAAAAGATTTTAAGTTTTAGTTAAATTTACCTATTTTTTCTTTGTTTCCTATGCTTTTGGTGTCACATCCAAGAAAGCATTCCCAAATCATTTGTCATGAAGTTTTTCCCCTGTGTTGTCTTCTGAGAGATTTATAGTTTTAGCTATTACATTTAGGTCTTTGATCCATTTGAGTTAATTTTTTATATGATATAAGGTAAGGGTTAAACTTCATCCATGTTCATGTGGATATCCAGATTTCCTGCATTATTTATTGAAAAAAAGTCATTTCCCCATTGAATGGTCTTGGCACCTTGTCAGAAATAATTTGAACATATGTGTAAGGGTTTATTTCTAGGCTCTGTATTCTATTCCTTTGATCTATATGTCCCTTCTAATGCCACTATAACAATGCTTTGATTACTGTATCTTTGTAGTAAGTTTTGAAATCAGGAAGTATCAGACCTCCAACTCTATTCTTTTTTTCAAGATTGTTTTGGCTATTCAGGGTCCCTTGTGATCTCATATGAATTTCAGGATGTGTTTTTCTATTTCTGCAAAAAAATCATTGGGATTTTGATAGGGATTGCACTGAATCTGCATATTGCTTTGGGCAGTACTGACATCTTAACAATATTAAGTCTTTCAACCTATGAACATCAGATGTCTTTCCACATAGTTATGCCTTCTTTAGTTTCTTTCAGCAATATTTTGTAGTTTTCAGTGTACAAATCGTTGACATCCTTTATTAAGTTTATTCCTAAATATTATTCTTTTTGATGCTATTTTAAATTGACTAGTTTTTAAAATATCCCTTTCAGATTGTTCACTGTTGGTGTATAGAAATTTAACTGATTTTTTTGCGTTGATTTTTTATACTGCAATTTCACTGAATTCATTTATTAGTCCAGCAGTTTGTGTGTTTGTGTGTGTGTGTGTGTGTGTGTGTGTGTGTGTGTGTGTGAGAGATCTTTAGGGTTTTCTACATCATATCATCTAGAAATAGAGAAAAATTTACTTCTCCTTTCCAATTTGGATGCCTTTTATTTCTTTCTCTTGCTGAATTGTTCTGGGTAAAACTACCAATACTATGTTGAAAAGAAGTTGCAAAAATGGGCATTGTTGTCTTGCTCCTCATCTTAGAGGAAAAGCTTTCAGTATTTCACCATTGAGCATGATATTAGCTGTGGGTTTTTCATACATAGCCTTTATTATGTTGAAGTATTCCTTTTATTTCTTGTTTGTTGAGTATTTTCTCATGAAAAGGTGTTGAATATTGTCAAAGCTTTTTTGCATCAATTGAGATGATCATGTGGATTTTCTTCTGTCATTTCTGTTTATGTGGTATACTACGCTGATTTTCAGATGTTGAACCATTCTAGCATTCCATGAATAAATCCCACTTGGTCCTGGTATATGGTCCTTAGAATATGCTGCTCAATTTTGTTTGTTAATATTTTGTTGAGCATATATTTTTTTTTTTTTTTTTTTTTTTTTTTTGCGGTACGCGGGCCTCTCACTATTGTGGCCTCTCGTGTTGCGGAGCACAGGCTCTGGACGCGCAGGCTCAGCGGCTCCGCGGCATGGGGGATCCTCCCGGACCGGGGCACGATCCCGCGTCCCCTGCATCGGCAGGCAGACTCTCAACCACTGCGCCACCAGGGAAGCCCTTGTTGAGCATTTTTGACTCCATATTCATAAGTGGCTTTGGTCTGTAGTTTTTCTTGTAGTGTCTTTGTGTGGTTTTGGTATCAGGGTAATGTTGACCTCATAGAATGAGTTAGGAAGAGTGCCTTCTTCCTCAATTTTTTGGAAGAGTTTGAGAAAGGTTATTGATAATTCTTCCCTAAATGTCAGGTAGAATTCAGCAATGAAATTAACTGGTCTAGGGCTTCTCTTTGTTAGGAGGTTTTTGATTACTGATGCAATCTCTTTACTAGTTTATAAGTCTATTCAGATCTTCTATGTCTTCATGATACATTAAGGGAGGTTTTGTTTTTCTAGAAATTTGGCCATTTCCTGTAAGCTATGCAATTTGATAACATACAATTGTTCATGGTACACTATTATAATTCATTTCTGTAAAATCAGTAGTAATGTCTCCAATGTCATTTTTGATTTTAGTAATCTGTCTTCTCTTTATCATTGTCAATATAGCTAGTAGCATTTTGTCAGTTTTGTTGATCTTTACAAAGATCTACCTTAAAATTTTTTCTTATTGTTTTTCTATTCCTTATTTTATTTATCTCTGCTAATATTATTTTCCTCCTTTTGCTAGCTTTGAGTTGTTCGTTCTTTTTCTAGTTTATTAAGGTATAAAGTTAGATTGTTGGTACCATGGTACATATTATGGAATAATAGTCAGCATGTAAAAGCAAGCAAGTATTGATGAATATAATAACCTAGGTGAAAATCCACAGAACTAGGGTGAGTGAAAAACGCCAGTCCTAAAGTTTACATACTGTATGACTTCTTTATAAACATTCTTGAAATGACAAAGTTATGCAAAGGGAGAACCATTTCACCAAAGGTTAAGGCCAGGAGGAGTTGTTTGGGAGGGAAGTTGGTATGACTATAAGGAACTTTGTGGTATTAGAATGGTTCTATATCTTGACTATAACAATGTCAGCATCCTAGTTGTGATATTGTACTATAATTTTACAAGATGTTACCACTGGAGAAAAGGGATCTCTCTGCATGATTTCTTACATTCATTCACATGTGTGAATTTGTATTATCTCAAAATTTAAAAATTAATTTAAAAAATTCCTCAAAGCCCTAAGACCCTTAGGGATTCATTGTGAATTGTTTGCTGTGGACACTCAGGCAAAAGGGTAGGAATCCATGGAAGATATAAAGTAGTTGGAAAGATATTGGTTGTGAAATATAAAAGAACAAGAGATTCACTCTTTAGATATCTATTTCAAGTTCTACTAAAGTTTGCCTAAAACTCTCATGAGAAACTGATGAATGTATGCTTAATTTATTTCACATAAAAAATTGACACCACTTATATATTTGTATTGGTTAGGATTGTGTTCTCTGTAAATAACAGAATACCATACCACAGTGACTTAAATAAGCCTAAGTAGTAAACATCCAACCCTGGTCCAGCAATTCAGTGATGCCAGCAGGTTCCTCTCACTTTTCCTATCAGCTATGCTTACCATATAGGCATTCCTCCATATGCTCCCACCTCATGGTTCCAAGATGACCGCTGCATTTTCAAGTATCAGTGTGCATTATAAGCAGGGAAAGACGAAGACACAAGAAGGCTTAGTGCCTGGATCAGGAAAGCAAAGGCTTTGCCAGAAACTTCCATATATGTACTTATGTTGTATTGGGCAGAACTGTGTCACACAAACACTGCTACCTGCATATATCAGTTTGCTACGGCTGCCATAACACAATACCACAGACTGGATCGTTTAAAGAATAGAACTGTATTTTCCCATAGTTTTAGATGCTGGAAGCACAAGATTAAGGTGCTTATGCAGAATTAGTTTCTCCTGAGGCCTTTCTCCTTGGCTTGCAGACAGCTGCTTTCTTCCCGCGTCCTCACATGTTGTTTGCTCTGTGTGCTCACATTCTATGTGTCTCTTCTTCTTCTTATAAGGCAACCAGTCTTTTAAATTAGGGCCTCACTATATGACATTTAACCCTAATTACTTCTTGAAAAGCTCTATCTCCAAATACAGTCATATTCTAAAGTTCTAGGGTTTAGGTCTTAGGTCTTCCACATATGAATTTTGAGGGAACACAATTCAGTCTGTAAAATTCCACTCCCTAGACCCCCAAAATTCATGTCATCCTCACATGCAAAATACATTCACTCCCATCACAACAGCCCCCAATTCTTAACGCATTCTAGCCTCAATTCTATCTAGTTCCAAAATTTCATCTAAATATCTTCTAAATCATGTATGGGTGAGACTTGAGGTATGATTCAGCCTGAGGCAAAATTCCTCTCCAGCTGACAATCTGTGAAACTGCATAATTCGTATGCCTCCAAAATATAATGGTGGAAAACAATGGGACAGGCATAGAATAGACATGCTCATTCCAAAAGGAACGGAGGAAGGAGGGAGGGAGGGAGGGAAGGAAGGAAGGAAGGAAGGAAGGAAGGGAGGGAGGGAGGGAGGGAGGGAGGTTGGTTGGGAGGTTGGGAGGTTGGGAGGTTGGGAGGGAGGGAGGGAGGGAGGGAGGGAGGGGAGAAAAGAAAAAAGAAAGAAAAAGAAAGGTGATAGGTCCCAAGCAAGTCTATAACATGTCAAGGTAAATTCCATTAGATTTTAATGCTAGAGTGTAATCCTCTTTGGCTCAATGCTGTTTCAGGCCCACTGGGGCTCTACTTTGGGCAGTGGACTGCCCCACAACTGTGAACATCAGCCTTGCCCTCAAGGCAATGGGAAGTAGCAGCCTGGTCTTTTGAAACCAGAGAAGAGACAGTCTTGTCCCTGGACCTGTGGTGCAGGGGGTCGGCCCTGCCAATCCCTGAATCACCCATGGGATCATTCTTCCATTTTCCTGAAGAATAATGTATATTCACAGCTGAGTAGCTCTATTGTTCCATTTTGTAGACTCCTAGAAGTCTGAGAGTCTTCCTTCATTTTGTTTTGTGTTTGTCGTTTTTGTCCAAGCTGCATGTATTTCTGCTACTATAGACCCATCTTTATTCCTGGTTTCTGCTGAGATGGGTGCCTAGATCCACAGGTAATCTCTTTATGGAGACATTCTTAGTGTCCTCTCCAGAATACACTTTCCATTTTTTTCAATATGGATAGGCTGAGAATTTTCCAAATCTTCAAATTCTGGGTCCCTTTTACTTAACAATTCCTTCACTTTATCTCTCTCCCCTAGCATTTTACTTTAAGCAGTAAGGAGAAAACAGGTTGTACCTTGAATAATTTACTTAGAAATCTCCTCAGCTAATTATCTACATTAATCACTTTTAACTTCTACTTTCTACACAACACTAAAACACAATCAGACAAGTTCTTTGCCACTTTATAACAAGGGATCACCTTCCCTATAGTTTCAATAACACATTCCTCATTTCTGTCTGAGATCTCACACAGAAACACCATTACCATTCATATTCCTACCAACAATCTCTTCAAGGCAATCTAGGCTTGTTTTAGCGTACTTTCAAAACTCATCCAGCCTCTAACCATGACCCAGTTTTAAAGCCACTTGCACATTTTTAGGTTTTTGTTACAGCAGCAACTCACTTCTCAGTACCAAAATCTGTTAGTTTGCTAGGGCTGCCATATTAAAGCAGCACAGTCTGAGTGGCTTGAACAACAGTAATTTATTTTCTCACAGTTCTGAAGCTGGAGGTGCTGGCAGGCTTAATTTCTCCTGGGACCTCTCTCTTCGACTTCCTGAAAGCTGCCTCCTTGCTATATCCATGGCTTTTTCTCTGTTTGCACACATCTCTGTGACCCTTTCTCTTCTTGTAAGGACATCAGTCATACTGGATTAAGAACCCACCTTTATGACCTCATTTAAACTTAATTACCTCCTGATAAGCCCCATCTCCCAAAACAATCACATCGTAAGGTATTGGGGGTTGGGGCTACAACAAATGAATCTGGGGACGGGGTGAACACAATTAAGTCCATTAACACTGCAAGAGACATTGGGAAATCACTTCTATCACCAACAGCCTCAAGAGTTGAAATAATCAGGGGAGAAGAGGCTAAAAAGGAGATTGGGTCAGCCAACCTAACTAAAATTTTGCTCATGCTTGCTGCTCTGATACCACCAATTACCCATTCAAAGACATTAATCTGCATCTACTTACCTTCACTGTTATGGTTAACTCCAACTGGAGCTGGATTCAAGGGATACAATGGCAACAAAAAAGGGGTTTTGGAATCCAATAGACATGCAGTAATCCCAGGTCCAGAACTCACCAGCTATATTCATTGGCACATTTATACTTTCTCTTTAAATAGTTTTTTGGTTTCTTTTTTTTTACTACAAATCTTTTATTTATTTATTTATTTATTTTAATTGGGGTATAGTTGTTTTACAATGTTGTGTTAGTTTCTACTGTACAACGAAGTGGAGTTCCCTGTGCTATACAGCAGGTTCTCATTATCTGTTTTATACATATTAGTATTTAAGTACATGCAAAGCACTTTAGCTGTACCCCAAAGGGCCATGAATCCTGAATTTCTCAGTGACCCTTAACTAGAAGGTTAGCACATATATTGCACATGTACAAGTCAAAGTTACACTGGAAAGTTCCTTCATCCCTCTTAACTTGATTCCTGTCTTTGTAAAGTAGGAAAAATGAACATATCAGTGGTCAGTGGTGAGGACTCCATAATACCACCCTTGTAGGGTAACCGCAAACCACTTAAGCACTCATTATATGTGTTCTTTTCCTCTTCTCAATTCCAATCTATGGTCTGCTTAGGATGCTTTATGATCCATTTAACTCTCATTCATCAAGGCAGTCAGGCCTCAGGAAATATGTCTAAACAGTTTATGAGCCCCTTGAGTTGAAAATCTTATATTCATATTCTTTGAATCTCCTATGACAGTGCCTATTATGTACTAGGTACACCACAAATGATAGTCTGAACAAATAATTCTTTGCTGCTTTGCTCAATTATTTCTTACACAGATGAGTTGATACTAGTTTCTCTTGCCAGAGTTGAAAGAATTTCAAAGAAAAAGTAAAAGTACCTGAAAAAATTTATGCTACATTGAAAAGAAAATAATGAGCATTATCTTTCCGCATTGCAGAAGAAACAAGATGTGTCTTCAGATAAAGATGTGAAAAAATACATGAAATATACATGAAAAAACATAAAATGTGTAAAAACATGAAATAAGTTATAGCTATCATGTTGTTTTCAATATAAGGACTTCAGTATATTTGTAAAGTATTTTTCTATTTTTGCACTGCATTATTTCAGCTAAGGAAGATTAAGGATATTTTACAAAATGTCCTTGAATAATAGAAAACAGAGCAAAATGGCAGAGTTGGAAGCTACAAGATCTTGTTCCCCTGTGTGGAAATTGGTAGAACTTCAGAATAATTCTGGAAAACCGTGAAAAAAATTGGATTAGAGTAACTTAACAAAAGCTCCAAAAGATAAAGCCACCTTCAGAACAGTAGGGAAGATTTGTGATGTTTTAATTGCCCTTACCCCACCCTTACATGGAGTGCTAGTGTTGGTCTGGAAAAGGAGGCAGTCCAGTAACCCTTTCCCTCTCTTGAACCAAAGTGAAGAGCAGACATTATTTATAAATTATCATGTATGTCTGACAGCTATCTGAAGGACTGACATTTGTTTAACCAAACTCAGATCTCAGGTGGGAAAATAGAAGGCACTGCTCAAGAAAGGTGCAATGACACTACAGACCCACAGACAAGTGGGGCAAAAGATTATGAGCACAGACACACAACAGACAAACTCAGGCCCTGACAAGAGTGGGACAAGACTGTTTAGAAAATTAGTAAATTTCAAAGCAGCTGTGTATACAAAGAAATTAAGAAAAGTACAGGAAGACCAAAGCAAGACATAGGCTTAGAAGAGACCTGAAAAGAACAACCTTTCATCTTTGGCTGATCTCTAGGCTCAGAGCAAGTCTAACTCATTGGTGAAGGACTGCACCAGTAATGGAGACAACCTGCAAAAAGTGGTAGAGGTGACTGTAATTCCAACTGTCTCATTTCCAACCAGAAATCACAATGCATATAAAGAAAGAGGAAAACAGACCATTCAAGGGAACAATATAGACAAAAAACAACCCCAAGGAAGCCCAAACATTGGATGTACTAGGCAAACACTTTAATAAAACTCTTAAGTATGCTGAAAGAACTAAAGGAATATATGTGCAAAGATCTAAAGGCAATTAATAAATTGATATGTGAACAAAATGAGAATATCAACAAAGAAATAGAAATTATTAAAAGGAGCCAAACAAATATATTAATGAAGATGAATTTATTATTCTGGAGCTGAAAAATAAATTACTAAATTGAAAAGTTACTAGAGGGGATCAACAGCAGATTTGAACAGTCAGAAGAGATAATTAGGAAACTTGAAGAAAGGACAATTGAAATAACTAAGTCTGAGAAACAGAACTATTAAAAATGAAGAAAAATAAATAGACCCCAAGGGACTTTTGGGGCACCATTAACTGGCCATTATACACATTATGGGAATCTCACAAGGAGGAGAAAGAGGGAGATGGGGAAGATAAATTACTTGAAAAAATAATGGCCAAAACTTCCTAAATTTGATGAAAGACAAAAATGTATAACCCAAGAAGCTCAACAAACTCCAAGTTGGATAAATACAAAGTAAACCAAACAGACACATTATAAGCAAAGCAAATAACAAAAGACAAAGGTGAGGAAAGAACCTTTAAATAAGCAAGAGAGAAGTTATTTATCATATACAAGGGCTCCTCAATTATTTATCATCTGATTTCTCAGTGACAACCATGGAGTCCAGAAGGCAGTGGGATGACATATTTAAAGTGCTGAAAGATAAAAGTCACCAACTAGGAATTCTATATCTAGCAAACTGTCCTTCAAAAATAAAAGACATCTCAGATAAGCAAAAGTTGAGGGAGTTTACCACCACCATGTCTGCCCTAAAAGAAATAGTAAAGGGAGTCCTTAAGGTTGAAATAAAAGCGTTATGCTATGGTTTGAATGTTTGCGTGCCCTCAAAATTGATATGTTGAAAGCTTGATGCCCTATGTAATGGTATTAGGAGGTAAGGCCTTTAGTAGGTGCTTAGGTCATGATGGGGGAGCCTTCATGAATGGGAATTAACGTTTTTATAAAAGAGACCCCAGAGAGCTCTCCACTACCTTCCACTATATGAGGACACAGCGAGGAGTTGACAGTCTGAAACCCAGAAGACAGCCTTCACCAGAATTCAGCGATGCTAGCACCCTGATCTCAGACTTCTAGCCTCTGAAACTGCGAGAAAGAAATGTTTGTTGTTTATAAGCCACCCAGCCTATAGTATTTTGTTATGGCAGACTGAACAGACTGAGACTCTATACTAATATCAGATTAAATAGACCCCCTAGTCAAAAGCTGTTACAAGTGACAATGAGAATGTTATATATTAATAAACAGGCATATTCGTTCAGAATATATGACAGTTACAAACATATATATAACATTCTCCAGAGCTCCAAAATATATGATGCAAACATGGATAGAATTCAATGGAGAAGTATACAGCTCTACCACACAAGTTGGAGATTTCCATTTTTTTTGAAAAGATCAACAAAATTGACAAACATTTAGCTGGTTAATTAATGAAGACAGAGAAGACTCTATTGACTAAAATCAGAAATGAAACCAGGGACAATACTGCTGACTGTAAAGAAGTAAAAGGTATTATAACAGAATACTATTAACTATTGTATGTATACAAAAGGAGTAAGGAGATGAAATGGATATATTCTTAGAAAGAAACTATACCAAGAATGAATCGTGAAGAAATAGAAAATCTAAATAACTGTACTTAGTAAGGAGATTGAATCAATAATCAAACACCTGCCAACAAAGAAAAGCCCAGGACAAGATGGTTTCACTGGTGAATTCTACCAAATATTTAAAGAAGAATTAAAAACAATCCTTCTCAAACTTATAGAAAAAACTGAAGAGGCAGAACACTTCCTAACTTATTCTCAGGGCCAAAATTACCGTAATACCAAAGCCAGACAAAGACACTACATAGAAAAGAAAACTACAGGCCAATATCCTTTATGAATATTGATGCCAAAATCCTTGACAAAAAACAGCAAACTGAATTCAACAGAATATTAAAAGGATGATACACCGTGACTAAGTGAGATTTATTCTTGGTATGCAAGGATAGGTTAACATACAAATATCAATTAATGTATTACACCACATTAATAGAATGATGGAAGAAAAAACATGTAATAAAAGAACGACAAAATTCAACACCATTTCATGATTAAAAAACAACCAACAAACTAGGAATAGAAATACTCTTCTTCAACATGATAGTCTGTGTATGGAAAACCCACACTTAACATCATCCTCAGTGATGAAGGACTGAAAGCTTATTCCTTAAGATCAGTAACAAGACAAAGATGCTCGCTTTCACACCTTCAATTCAATGTAGTAGCCAGAGAAATTAGACAAGAAAAATTTTAAAAGGCATGCAAACTGTAAAAGAAGTAAAATATTCTCTGCCTGAAGATGATATACTCTTACATGTAGAAACACCTAGAGATTCCACAAAACAACTTTTAGAACTAATAAACAATTTCAGTAAAGTAGGATACCAAATTAACATGTAAAAATTGGGTGTATTTATATATACTAACAACGAACATCCATAAATGAAATGGAGCATCTACAAGAGCATCAAAAACAATAAAATACTTAGGAGTAGAGTTAAATTAGGAGAAACCTACAACACATTGGTAAAAAGCAATTAAAGAAGGCATAAATAAATGGAAACACATACTACATGCATGATTGGAAGATTTAATATTGTTACAAGGTAAATACTACTCAAAGCAATCTACATTTTCAATGTCATTCCTATTTAAATGCCAATGACTTTTTTTTTTGTTTTGCAGAAATAGAACAAGGATCAATCAGAAAAAAATTTTTTTTTCCTTAAAAAAGAAGAAAGTGGGCAGACTCGACTTCCTGATTTTGAACCTTCTACAAAGCTCTAGCTACAGTAATAAAAACAGTGAGGTATTGGCATAAGGACAGTCATGTAAATCAGTGGAACAGAACAAAGTGCCCAGAAAAAAACTTGCATTTTTGGTCAAATGGTTTTTGACAACAGTGTCAAGACATTTAATGGGGAAAGGACAATCTTTTCAACAAGTGGTGCTGAGAAAACTGATTATCCACCTGCAAAAGAAGGACTTGGATGCTGACATCACAGGATATGCAAAAGTTAACTAAATGTATCAAAATTTAACTCTAAATGTAAGAGCTAAAAATAATCTTCTAATTAGTTCTTCTAATCTTTCTTCTAATTCTTAGAAGAAAACATAGGGAAAATCTTCTTGACATCAGATGAGGCAATGATTTAATAAATATGACACCAAAAGCACAGGCAACAAAAGAAAGATATAATGGGCTTCGTCAAAATTTAAAACATTTGTATATCAAAAGACATTATCATAAGGGACTTCCCTGGTGGTGCAGTGGTTAAGAATTCACCTGCCAATGCAGGGTACACAGGTTCAAGCCCTGGTCCAGAAAGATCGCACATGCCGTAGAGCAACTAAGCCCATGTGCCACAACTACTGAGCCTGTGCTCTAGAGCCTGCGAGCCACAACTACGGAGCCCACGTGCCACAACTGCTGAAGCCTGCGCACCTAGAGCCCATGCTCCGCAACAAGAGAAGCCACCACAATGAGAAGCCCGTGCACTGCAATGAAGAGTAGCCCCCACTCTCTGCAACTAGAGAAAGCCCATGTGCAGCAACAAAGACCCAATGCAGCCAAAAATAAGTAAATAAATAAAATAAAATATTAAGGAAAAAAAGACACTATCATAAGAGTGAAAGGAAACTCACAACATGGGAGAAAACAATTTCAAATCAAATACAAGATAAAATTTTAATATCCAGAACATATAAAATAGAAAACAATGTTTAGAAAGAATTTTTAGCATGACATGAACAGACACCTGGAAATTCATTTTTAAAATAATCAATTACTTTGTAGAACAGTATTGCACGTGGAATGTTCTCCAAAATCAGTTAACCCATAAAATACCTTCAAAACCTCAGTTTTGAAAAGACCCTCCCAAACTGCTTGTCTTAATGAAAAATGCACCTAGAATGACTACTCCGACCACCCCATTCTGTAGCTCTAGACAGGTATTATGTGGACTTACACAATGCCCAGTATTTGATGAATGATGACTACGTCTTCCTCCAATTATGAGGGACCTAGATCATATCTTTTTTATTGGAATCTAAGAGTATTTACTAGTTTATTTCAAAAGTACCATAACTTCTGGACTTCCCTCATGGCAGAGTGGTTAAAAATGCACCTGCCAATGCAGGGGACACGGGTTTGAGCTCCGGTCTGCGAAGATCTCACATGCTGCGGAGCAACTAAGCCCATGCGCCACAATTACTGAGCCTGCGTCTAGAGCCTGCAAGCCACAACTACTGAGCCCACGTGCTGCAACTACTGAAGCCCACACGCCTAGAGCCCGTGCTCCACAACAAGAGAAGCCACCACAGTGAGAAGCCTATACACTGCAATGAAGAGCAGCTCCCGCTCGCCGCAACTAGAGAAAGCCCGCACACAGCAACAAAGACCCAATGCAGCCAAAAATAAATAAGTTTATTTTTTAAAAAGTTACAAAACATTAAAAAAAACCCCAAAATATCATAACTTCCATCAAGCCCTCAGGCTTACCTCAGTGGATTTTGACTAGATTTTGAACACAAATTAATCAGGTTTATAGATATGTGGGCCTATTTGCATTTAAAAGTTTATGTATACTTTGAGAGTCATTTAGTGAGCTCATTGCACCCCAAACCCTATTGACTTGCTTAAAAATTTAAACAGTGATACAAACTTCGGATCACAAAATACAACAAACATAGAATACCATAAATCCATCATAAAGATATAGGTTTTTGCACACGAACATGTGTTACCAACCTATTCTTCCTGGGATTGTGAAATTCTATTGCTTTTCCTTGCCTTTTGGTTTTGAGTGTGTTTGTATGTGTCTGTGTGTGTGTGTGTGTGTGTGTGTGTGTGTATGTCCTCCAGTCTCTAGAGATAACAATTTCAAATTAAAAAGTTCAGATAGCTGGTAACAATTTACCAATCACCTAGGGAAGTTAGAAGAAAATAAAAAATTGGTATAAAGTGAGAGTCTGATTACCTACTATACACTATGTAAATGGCTAACAAGTCAATTGCAAACCAACTGAACATACAAATCTTAGTGCTGGTGCTGAAATCTCTTCAGGATAGTCATTATGATCTCAAAGTTTGTTTCAAAATTTGCAAGCGTCAAGTGTCAATCAAAACTGAAGATGAAACACTATTGAATGTTAAATTCTCATGCTTTAGGTGTACTTCCTTTTTAGAGTTTTTGGTTCTCTGCTTTTTTTACTGTACTGTTTCATTTAAATTTCCTACACACGAACTTTGTTTGTGCAATTGAAATAAAACTGCAGTATATACATGTTAAAAAAAAAAAGGCAACCCTAGAGGTCCATGTGTTTTCTTAATCCTTGTCAGAATCGCTAGAGAGCTGAAGTTCCCTCCAGCCTTAAGATTCTGGTCCTCTGCAATAATGAATAAGAAAATCTGGGTAACCTTTAAACACTGTACAAACTAAAAGTGATATTTAGGAAATTTTAATACTTTTCACATAACTTGGTTCAAACATAATCAGTTTTCTTTCTTTTGTGAACAATTTTCCATCCACCCATCATAATACTATAGATGGATACACAAGGCACTACAGAAATCAATCTAATTATAGTCTTTTAATGCTTTGCAGAAGAAATACAAATAAATTCAGGGATACTTTGGAAAAATAATAAGTTATACAGCAAGTGCCAACTGAGATAATCTCAAGCTGATGAGTTTACAGGTCAGCTTTATTTTTATTTTAACTATATTTTCTATAATGACCATGCCATACCTTTACATGAGAAAATGACATTAAAAATTACAAATATTTAAGTAAGTACAAAAATAGTTGTGGAGGAGGAAAGGAAGAAGAAGAGGTAAATTAAAATTTTAAAACAAGCCGGAAGTAGAAAAACACTGAGAGCATGGAAGGAAATGGGATGTGGGGAGGAGAGGGGTAGAGGGTGAACAAGATCTGAGAGAGAAAATTCTTTGGAAGCTGTTTCGGAAAGGGTTGGGACCACTGACTCAAGAGCTGAGTGATAGCCCGAGGGTTTTAAAAGCTACCTGGAGTCAGGGAGGAAAAATATTCGGAAGCTCAGGACAGGCATACAGGGCGAAGACCATAGCAATGGCAGCTGCAGTCACCAGAAAAAACTGAACTGGCAGAGCAGGAGAGACCAGATCCAGGATGTGGAGCCTATTTTTTTTCACCTGCTAGGAATCTGGCTGATGCTGAGCCAACTCTCTAGAGAAAGCACGACCCAGTGGGTGAGTGATGAAAGGTAAAGTTATGTGACATCAAATTCCTAGAATCTGTGATGGTTATGTGTGAGAAATGCCACAAGAGAATTTCCAACATCCAGGAAGAGCTGCTACTGGGAACTGAAACCCCTGCAGGTGAACGCTGTTGCCCCTGCTGGTCCATAACTCCCGTTGGTTGCCATCAGGCTGCCAACCAACTGGAATGGCAATATGCACCACCAGCTCAAAAGCTCATTAGCTGCCTGCGCTCAGCTCCACCCTGCTGACGCAGATGGAAGTAATCTATCAAATAATCTGAGGGAGAGTCAAAAGTACCACGAGACCAGCATTAATGCAGTCTTGGGATGAGTCCAGAGAGGGACTGGGTGGAGGAGGCAGAAGTTGGTAATGTAATGCTTCAACTCTAGGTAAGCTAAGTTTAGCTATTGGGACACTTGCTGATTCTGTTTCATATTTAATTACACTGAGGCAATGGTTACGTTTTGGTCTATGCAAAATTTTATAGTTTTCCTGATTCTGCTTGACATGAATATTCTTCCACACCTCCCACCTCTCTTTTTTAATTTAACAGAAATTTTGTTATCCTCCATCAATAAACATGCAGAAACCTTAAATACAATGTCAGAAAGTATTCCTAATTTGCCACAGGAGCTGAAGACAACACTGTCTGAAAGGCAGCCGTCTTTGATGGAGGTACTACTTTCTGAACAAAAGGAAAAGGAAGCAATCAATATAATTAACTTATGTTGTGAAAAATGTTGTAACAACAACGACAACAAAAACCTTTTCTTAAAATATGCACAATATAGAGTAATTATTGATTTTTCATTTACCTTCATGTATATTCTCAATGATGCGTTTACCAATGTCCAAATCAGTCACCACTGATTATTAGAATATGAGAAATCATTACTAGTGTTTACATTTTTCAAGTGTCCTGGAACAGTATTGTCTTCCCACATCACAATTTCTCTCAAAAATTAATCCTTTTCCTGCTAAAGAAGTCTTTGTCTTTTTTATTAATGGTATCATTGCACCAATTACTTTTGTATCCTATTAACTTTATAATGATTTTAAAAGTTTTATTATTTAACTGGCATAATAACTCATTTTATACACACCTAACACCAGGTACAAACAAAAGTAATAAAAAAATTTAATTGATCTTGTCAATATACACTATGTGAACATTAAACCACAAACCTAGCAATTTTCTACTTGAGCCATGGCAGGTGTTTTCTTTTGTTTTTTGTCTTGTTGAAATAATGTTTGAAAACAGTCAGATTAAACACCAGATACATTTGGATTTTTGTGCCCAAATGAACTCAATTGTTTTTCAAGTTACAGTACTTTCATGCTTCTAAGAGATTCAAGTAAATATTTTTAAGTGACATAAATGAACAGTCATATAGAGAACTGAAAAAATAAGTCAATGGTTTTTTTTAGAAAAGAACTAGATTGGTAAAAAAAAAATGCATTCAGGTTCACCATTTTAGAATTTACGGAACATTTACGTAAGCAAAATAAACTGTGAAATGATATGAACATTTGTTAGAATGGTAAACCAGCGCAGTATCATCTTAGTATTTAGTCAGTTTCTTTAACCTACATATCAATACATTGTTAGCTAGCATTTGTAGAGAAAATGTACTTATAACAAGTTAATCTCCTCCATCAAATGTCTGGCGATGAAGAATTACAGAAGATGAAGACAGCATTTCCTATACTACAAATCCCCAGACATGGCTAATCATAACCAAACCTCTGAAGTTCATCATGTCCTCCCCAAGGCCACCTCCCAAAGAGCTCCTTCTCATTAGGGAAGCAGAGACCAACAGAATGTAACTCTTCAGAGAGAAAGTCAACATTTTCCAAGAGTTACACTTTCATCATGAAATCTTTGTTGCTGATTTTAACACTCCCATTCATATCTTACTTACTCCCCAGCACATTGCTCATTGTCAATTCCAGAACTCCATTTGCTCTGAGGTCTGCTCCCCATCCGACTAGTTCTCACATCATACTTGAATAACACTGAAGTCTTTCACCATTATCTGGTGACCCAGTTAAGTTTCATCTTCCAGTATATACCACTACTCCTAGCCTATCTCTTCCTCCATTTTAGATGGAAAAGTACCCCCCAAATGTAACCTCTTCACCTGCCTGTATAAGTTATGACCCATGCCTTTCTTATTCCTAAAAGACTGTGTCTATGTGTAACAGGTATGAATTTGCAAGCACAGTCTCTAGTGTGAAACAAATACCCAACTACTTTATTCTTAACAAATTGATATGTTTAAATTCTGTCACTGAATTTGGAATTTAGCATCAGACATTATTCTAATGGAACTTTCCCCTTAAGCTGTACTTGAAACTCACGGTCTTAGCACCAAAGCATTAAGTCTCCAGGACCCATAGTTTCAATGGCTACCATCATGACACCTACTATCCTAGCCTGCATTGTCCGCTCAATTCAGGTCTTGCCTCCCTCGCTGGGGGTCAGCAGAACTTTGCCAAGTGTAGTTGTTCTTCTACTCAGTGTCCTGTTTCCCTAGGTATACCATACGGCCATCCCTTCTGATGCTTCTCCTCTCCTGGTCACTGCCACTGAGCACTGAACAGAAATAATCCTTTATTTCAGGACTCCAGACCTTCAACCTCTTTCCAGTATAAGGAAAATCTCCCCTCCCACCCCCCATCATCTCTCCCTCTCCCTCCCCATCTCCATTTCTCTCTTACTTGTCCACTGGGGACACCTGCATAATTTTGGCCTCTTCCAGTATTTAGGGGTCATGGTAAGAGCAACTTTAAGCAACTTCTGCTTTCTGCCCTGAAAAAGTCCATCAGGTAGGGAAACACTTAGGCTCTGGATACTGGTTTAAATTTGTGGCGTGATGGTGTGAGAGGCCAAACGGAAAAATATACTGAGAAAATGTAATGTCTCAATTAATTATTTTGCCATACTCTTTGACCTTGCATATTATCAACCTTTCCTTCTGCATGGGAATCTTCCTCTGTTTCTAATATTTTTCAGTAAACAAATAAAACTGTCTTTGCATCAACTCTTCCTCTGCCAAATCAATAGAACTGCTCCTAGTTCTTCACCCCTCATTCCCTCTGGGACCCGCTATGAACTGTTCCCTAATTGACTCTTATCCTGTTAGATTCCACACTGGCCTCCAATCACAAAATTTAATCTTAATTCTTTTCTCTTTTACTTCTCTTTCATATTTTGCTCCATTGATGACCCCATCTTCTAAAAATTCTCTTCCCTTTTTGCTTTTCTGAAATGACATTATTCTGATTACATCCTCTTTAATGCTTATCTTTTCTCCTTCTTTATCTCTTTTCTTGCTTCTTACCACATGAAATTCCCTCTTCTTTGCTGCCTTGAAACTGTATGCCTGTCCATCAGTCAGAGAGTTGATTTAATTTTATTTCTTTAACTCACAACTCTTTTGCTGTTGACTTCCAAATCTGGACCTCCAGGTTAGACATCTTAGCATATTTCCAGCCCCACATTTCCATTTGCTTTATTAAGGGAATTCCTTGAATATTTAACTGTTATCTAAAATTCATCATGTCTAAAACTTTACTGTGGGATTAAATTCCCCTCATGATTTTTCTCAGTGTCATCAGCTTTTCATTCTCTACAACTCAAAGCCCTGGTCTCCCTGACATACAGATGGCCAATAGGCACATGAAAAGATTTTCAACATTGCTAATTATTAGAGAAATGCCAATCAAAACTACAAGGAGGTACCACCTCACACCAATCAGAATGGCCATCATTAAAAAGTCTACAAATAACAAATGCCGGAGAGGGTGTGGAGAAAAGGGAACCCTCCAACACTGTTGGTGGGAAAGTAAGTTGGTGCAGCCACTATGGAAAATAGTATGGAGGTTCCTCAGAAACCTAAAAATAGAATTACCATACGATCCAGAAATCCCACTCCTGGGCAGATATCTAGACAAATCTATAATTCAAAAAGATACATGTACCCCTATGTTCATAGCAGCAGTATTTACAATAGCCAAGACCTGGAAACAACCTAAATGTCCATCCATGAATGGATAAAGAAGATGTCGTACATATATACAATGGAATACTACTCAGCCATAAAAAAGAACTAAATAATGCCATTTGCAGCAACATGGATGCAACTAGAGATTATTGTACTAAGTGAAGTAAGTCAGAAAGAGAAAGACAAATGTCATATAATATCACTCATATGTGGAATCTAAAATACGACACAAATGAACCTATCTATGAAACAGAGACAGACTCACAGACATAGAGAACAGACTCGTGGTTGCCAAAGGGGAAGAGAGGTGGGGAGGGGATGGACTGGGAGTTTGGGGTTAGGAGATGCAAACTATTATGTATAGAATGGATAAACAACAAGGTCCTACTGTATATCATAGGGAATTATATTTGATATGCTGAGATAAACCATAATGGAAAAGAATATAAGAAAGAATGTATATATATTTTTATATATATGTATAACTGAGTCACTTTGCTGTACAGCAGAAATTAACACAACATTGTAAGTCAACTGTATTTCAATTTTAAAAAAGCTGTGGTCTTCTTAAATTTTTCTCTCTCTCCCACATACAGCTTACACATAATGAGTCACCAAATCCAATGACGGTTCATTTAAAAATCACTTTTATGGGTCCTTTTTGTTTATTCCCACTCTTTCCATACTACTGCTGGCTCCTGACAATTCACGGATCAAAAATGTGGACTTCTAGTTGGTTTCTCCATTTTCAATTCTTCTCCTTCCACTTCTGTATACACTAGAGTCAAGTTACTAACTTGACTTAAGCTTCAATTTCCATCTTGTCCATACATTATCCACAAACTATTTTATAACCTTCTACTCTCCATAGGATAAAAACAATAAAATCCATACTCCTTAGTCTGAATTTTAAAGTCCCCTTTGTCTGCTAGCAATATTCCATCTTCTACTAATCCCTAACATCACTATTATAGGTTCTTTTCCCTAGAATATGCCTTGCTCACTTGTTTCCATGCGTTTGCACCTGCCATCCTCTCTTCTTCCTGAAATTTCAGCCCCACTTTTGTACTACGTACCTTGCCATCAAAGCCTGGTTAAGTTCTGTCTCCTAGATGAAGTCTTCCAAGACCACTGCAGCTCATACCAGTCTCCCCCTTCTATAAATTATTTTACTTAAATTTTCCACAATTCATTTCAACATTTAACCAATGATGTTTTTACTCCAATATGTTTTCAACATAATTAGAATAAGAAGTCTAAGCTTCTGGTGCTTAAAGATATTTCACTTATTTCATTTATAACTCCTAAACACAAAAGACTTTTTTCCCCAACTGACTTAATGGAAAACCTCTTCTTGTAGGACTGGACCATGCCTATATTGACTGCATACTATCCTTTATGTACTAGAAATAAAAAGATGAAAAATGATTTTAAATGCATTTCTCAAGCTCTTGCCAAATTAACAGTCTGGTACCTGATATACAAAAGAATGCAACATTTATTTTAAAGAACATTGAACCTATTATCTCACTTGATGCTCACATTCCAACAAAATAGAGATGGCAATAATTATAACAGCTAATACTTATTATTATGTGTCAGGCATTGTATTTTCTCATTTATTATCTCATGTGTTATTTAACATATTATCTCATATAATCCTTTAACAGCACTGTCAGAAGGTACTATTATGATCTACCTTCAACATATACCACATGTTCTTGTATTCATGACACACATAAGTAAACTGGGGTATAAGATTTCTGTAAAAGTTTGTACAGCTACCTACTCTTGTGCCTGGGACCAGCCTCTAAGTGTCTTTATTACCAATGGAGTGAACTTTTAAACTCATTCTGAGGCAATTACTTTAGTGTGTGTGTGTATGCTTTTTTTTTTTTTTGTCCAAATTATTATTTCCTCTAATTTAAGGTTTTGGTCTAAAAAGATTTGCTCTGATATTATGATGCCATGTACTGCCATCACCAAACCAGATTCTTTGTTTTTGTAATTTTTTTGACAAATTATGGTTATATAAAGTAGGTTAAGAGTTTGGTCTCCAGAGACAGACTGACTATCTGTGCTCCACACGTGCAGGCTCAGCGGCCATGGCTCACGGGCCCAGCCGCGGATGGGATCTTCCCGGACCAGGGCACGAACCCGTGTCCCCTGCATCGGCAGGCAGACTCTCAACCACTGCGCCACCAGGGAAGCCCCAGACTGACTATTTTTAATCAGCCTTCTGCCCCTTACTTGCCCTCTAATTTCAGGCAAGCTTCTTAATCTATCTAAGATGAGCTCCCTCATCTATAAACTAGAAATAATTTCAATACTATTTGATATGATTACTACAGGATTAAATAGGGTAAACTGTGTACAAGCACTTAGAGTAATGCTTGACATACAGTAATCACACAACAAATGATGTGTTATTATTATCGCTCTTTCAAAAGCAATAGTACTATTATTACTATTTCTGTACTATCTGTATGTACAGACTTGGTGTAAACACCAAGAATAAAGTGTTAACAAGACCAACATTATAGTGGGGAAGACAGACAACAAATTGAACAGAAAGCAGAAAAGTAAATAAAAAAGATATTACCTATTAGCTGTTTTATAATCAAGCATTAATTATAGTTACTATAATTAATTGTACCCACAATTAATATCGTTAAGCTAAAAATTTTAAGGACTCAATCACGGGAATCCTAGTTCCCATATCAATATAAAATGCTAAAATAACTTGAAAAACAAATATTCCAGTATAATTACTAACAATTCCATATTTTTCTTACATAAATGGAATTTTCATTTATAAATACTCAAATATGGTTTATTGGGCAGCTCCAATTTTATGACAATGTTCTGGAATAAGGTAGCTAGGATAGGATACTAACAAATAAGTCAGGAATTCATTCAGTAATAATAGTAACTTATTCATTCAAAATAAGCCATTTCACTAATAATTTGTTCATTTCAATAAATTAATTGACTCTTGATAACAAGTAGTAGCAGTAGTTAAGAATGTGTTCATTCATTCAATAAATGTTTATTAAGGGTCTACTTAGCAGGTATTGTCCCAGGCACTGGATATTATCAATAAATATGAAACAAAAATAGTTCCAGCCCTTAATGAGCTTACAACTAGTAGAGAAGAGATAATTACGTGATTTTTTAAAAAATTCACCATAGTGCAATAAAGAATAATTATGACATAAGTATGAAATAGGGTATAAAGGAACAAGTAGTCAATTCTCAGGGAGTTTATTCATTTACCAAATATTATATGATTATTGATATTAACATTTTACTTATTATTTGTTCATATTAATCACTATAATTATTTACATTAAATTATTACTGAGAACTTACTATGACACTGTTAACAATGTCTTTGTCTTTAAAGGCAAAGATGATACCAAAGTAAACAAAATAAACAAAAATCCCTGTCTGCATGGAGCTTACAATCGGTAGGAGGAGACAGAAAATATGGAGAAGTAAAATATATAGTATGTCAGTCTTTAATGAATGGTATGAAGAAGTACAAAGGAGGGTGAGAATATAGAGAGTACAAAGAGAATGGGAGTATAAATTTGCTTGGTTCTGACATACATTGCTTGAGAGGTGTTTTTTTGTTTGGTTTTGGGGTTTTTTTTGCTTTAAAAAAAAATCTTCCTCTCAGTATAATGATAATTTTCCTTTCTCACAGGGTTTCCCAGATAAAGTTCTGCCTAGGACTCATGGCCACTATAGTTTGGACATGAACTGTTTCTCAAAGTAGGTGATGAAATTGTGCTAATCAAATTACATCAATCTTTAAAAAAATCCGACTGCCAGTTAATGTAACAGCACTCACGGATGCCCCTGGGAAGCAGGGCAAAGCTGGGCGAACAGAAAATGGAGAAAAAGGCATAGAGGCAGAAGGCAGAAAGGAGAAGGGGAAAAAAATAACATTTTAGAGCAAAGAGGTGAGGATAGCGTTGACAATTGCTGGAGCCTCTGAAGCTTTGGCATCCTGAAGTTGACTACTCCTGAGACGGCCCCTGACTGCCCCCTTGTGGCTACTAGCACACCCTTCAGCGCCGACACACTCTAATAAAATAAAATTTCATTGAAAATGACAAGGCAACCTATACCGATTATGCTGCACTTCCCTGCCCCTTCCCTCTTAGTTTAGCGAAATGCTGATATTCTTACAAGACAAATCCTCTACAAGGCCCTGTCACACCATCAACTAATATTGTAGCCAAGATAGACCTGAAGGGGGCACTCTCAGGCCCTGCCATGCATCATCAATTGCTCCACACAGGAAGAGACAGTTGCCTACATAACCAAGAGGACGGCACCTCTACTTATAATACAGCAGGAAGAAAAAAAGCTTCTCTCCGGCCCACATATCCCTGCCAATCGGAAACTAAGCAGTCCAGCCAAGGAGAAAACCCCATACTTTGGACTCCCAGCTTCCTCAGTGGACTCTTTGGTTATCACACTCCCTCCCACCTTCCACCCCTTTTCTCTATAAAAGCAAGTTCTCTTCCTCGTTCTCTGGATTTGCTTACGGCCAGTCAAGGTTCATATGTCCTGAATTGCATTCCTCTGGCTATTCCTGAATAAATTCACTTTTGCTGATAAAATAACCGTCTAGTACTAAACTTGGCACTAATAATTTGGCCATGGGCAATCCTCTATAATCTATAAACAAAAATACTAGATTATCCCAAATCCTCTCTTTGTTCTGGAGATTGAGGCTAAGGCCCATTTCTCCCTGCAGAACTGGTAGGAATTTCCTCAGAAAGCTTTGCATCTGACTTTAAAACGTGCACACGTTTCCACATATTTGATTGCCAACTATGCGTCAGGCCCTGAGGTACAATGGGAAGCAAGAACAGACGCCGGCATTGCCTTCGTGAAACCCGGGGATTAGGGGAAGAAATTATCAAACAGGCGCAAAAATAAATGTGAGGAAACCTACCGAGATAAACGCCATGAAGAAAATGAGAGGTTTCTCGAAGGAAGCGACGTCCCAACAGGCAAAAGAGGCGGGAAACGCATTCCACTAGAGGGATGCGTTAACTACGGCCCCGTATTTCATTTGATGAGTCTCCCTAGTGAGGATGGCAAGAAAAACTAATCAATCATTTTAAAAATTAACAGGCAGCCACCTGGGACGGCCTGAGAGCCCCGCGTAACACGGGAAGTTTAGGCGCCGGCGCCGCTCACCTAGTCTTGAAGTTCTCGCGAGGTCTGCACGCGAAAATCAGAAGGTCGCCAGGTGCGCACGCGCAGTCGTGGGACAGACGGCAGTTAGGGCCCTCGGCGGATCTGTCTGTGTTGGGGGTCCAGGGATGCCGTGGCTCTTCTGCTTGTGTGTCGGGCTCCTGCTAGTTCGGGTCTCCCGTGAGCTGAACAACATTAGTCGAGCCAGGAGATTGTGCGGCAGGCATCTGCTGCAAGAAATAGTAAAACTCTGTGGCACTGTTAACTGGAGCCACAGTGAGGAGGAAAAGCCTTTCACACAGCTGCTTTCCCAGGCCTCGGAGAAGGTCGAAACCTTTATCCCTGACCGGTTAGAAAGCTCGCAAACCACTTTCCCGGTCTGGAGGAGAGCGACAAACCCAGGTAAAAATCTAAACCAGAGGCATGTTTTTTCATCTTTGTACATTTCTTATTCCCGAATTTGCCCTGCCAGGCATGGAACTTCTGCAGGAAATGGAATTTGTGCCTAATACATATACAAAAGCCATGAAGTCTTTGTTTTTGTTTGTTGTAACTTGGAGGAAAGAAGCGTACACATGTAAGTCTACACATTTGTATAAGAATAATGCTGTTTCCCTCGCTTTCCCTTTCTGCAGTGCCCTTGTCACCTGGCAAACTATTTTGCCCTTCAAAGCCTGATTTAGGTATCATTTTCCCTGTGAACTCATCACTGACCATTTCATAGCTACTCACTCCATTCTCCATTCTACCGCAATATCTAACACATAATTCTATTTAACTATTTATATTTAACTGTAATATTTAACTGTAATGAGGACCTGCTACATAATTGGCCCGGCCTAGTGCAAATAAAAATGCAGGGCCCCTTGTTCAAAAAGCAGGAAAAACTGTTAAAGGTACTAAAATATAAAGCTTTTTACCTTTCTTGTGCGTATCTCCTCTGCTCAAACACATGGTCCTCTGTCCCATCAGACTTCACATACAAGTCAAAAGATAAAATTATTGAGAATTTCAAGACTGGGACAACAGAGCATTAAACAAAATGCAGGGTCTTTCTAAGCACTAGGCTTGTGCTACTGGCAAGTCTCAATCTCTTAATGCCAGCCCTGTATGCCATACCATGTTATAGGGATTGCTCATGTATGTTTTTATCTGAAATGTCTAGCAGAGGGCTGAGCACAGGGTATGTGCTTAATATGTATTGAATTTATACTTAATGCTTTTAAGCAGTCTTTAGGAAGAATATTTTTGTTTCAGATCCATTCTTCTGTTTTTACATTTTGTGACTAACACATTTTAGTCCCAATATGTTTGCCATTTTAAAAGAAAATGCACTTTATTTGTAGACTGTGGTCTATAGAGTGTAGTGTCATTGAAGTTATTGCCTTTTATAGTAATCCAGTTGATTCTATTTGGACAAATTTTGCAAAAGTCAAGATTTCTGAAATTAAGGAAAGGAGTTAGACTATCGTGCCAAAAGAGAGACCCTAATGTAGATGACTGAAACAAGCTAAAACATTGCCTAGCACATTATAAACACTTATTCTTTTTTTTTGTTTTGAGGTATAGTTGGTTTACAATATTAGTCTCAGGTGTATAACATGGTGATTCAAAATTTCTATAGATTATATTCCATTTAAAGTTATAAAGTATTGGCTATATTCTGATAAGCACTTATTCTTCTTTAATGAATGAATGAATAAATCTTATAAGATTATTGTTGCTAAGAGAATAAAATTGTTTTTATTGATGTGTATTTGATTTACAATGTTGTGTTAGTTTCGGGTGTACAGCAAATTGACTCAGTTGTATTTATATATAATATTAGTTTAGTTATTAGATTAGTTATATATGTATATTTGTATATATTCTTTTTCAGATTTTTTCCATTATAGGTTATTACAAGATATTGAATATAGTTCCCTGTGCTACACAGAAAGTCCTTTTTTAATTTATTGTATATATAGTAGTGTGTATCTGTTAGTCCCATACTTCTAATTTGTCCCTCCCCCCTTTCCCCTTTAGTAACCATAAGTTTGTTTCCTATGTCTATTTCTGTTTTGTAAATAAGTTCATTTGTATCATTTTTTTAGATTCCACATATAAGTGATAATCATGATATTTGTCTTTCTCTGTCTGACTTACTTCATTTAATATGATAATCTCTAGGTTGCACCATGTTGCTACAAATGGCATTATTTCATTCTTTTTTATGGATGAGTAATATTCCATTGTGTGTGTTCCTTTGGTTTTTAAGTAAAAATAAAAGACACATTTTTCATTTTCACCCATAACTGTTGAACAATGTATTCACCATTTTGTTCCACTACCCTCTGCCATTTTGCAGGCAACTTCATAATTCCATCTTCCCAAAACTTTATATCTTTTTGAGCAAAGAACTGTTCCAGGTGCCTTTTACAATCTTCCAGGGAATTGAAATTTTTTCCATTAAGAGAATTTTGTAAAGATCAAAATAAGTGGAAATCTGAAGGTGCAGTGTCTGGTTAATACGGCAGATGAATCAGAACGTCCCAGCCAAGCTGTAACAGTTTTTGCCTGGCCATCAAAGGAACATGTGGTCTTGTGTTATCCTGATGGAAGATTATGTGTATTCTGTTGACTAATTCCAGACGCTTTTCACTGAGTGCTGCTTTCAGTTGGTCTAACTGGGAGCAGTGCTTGTTGGAATTAATCGTTTGGTTTTCAGGAAGGAGCTCATAGTAGAGGATTCCCTTCCAGTCCCACCATATACACAACATCCCCTTCTTTGGCTGAAGACCGGCCTTTGGTGTGGTTGGTGGTGGTTCATTTCGCTTGCCCCATGATCTCTTCCATTCCACTTTATTGTACAGTGTCCACTTTTCATCGCCTGTCACAATTTGTTTTAAAAACGGAATGTTTTCATTACATTTCAGTAGAGAATCACATGTGGAAATATGGTCAAGAAGGTTTTTTGCTTAACTTATGTGGAACCCAAACATCAAAGTGATTAATATAACCAAGCAAATGATTTTCATTGCTTGATTTGGATATTTTGAGTATGTTGGCTGTCTCCTGCATGGTATAACGTTGATTGTTCTCAATTAATGTCTCGATTTGATCGCTATCAACTTCAACTGGTCTGCCCGACTATGGAGCATCGTCCAGTGAGCAATCTCCAGCACAAAACTTTGCAAATCACTTTTGACACATTCGATCAGTCACAGCACCTTCTCCATACACTGCACAAATTTTTTGCATTTCAGTTGCATTTTTACCTTTCTTGGAATATTAACGAAGCATAAAATACCGAAAATGTTGCTATTTTTCTTCCATCTTCAGTATTAAAATGGCTACACAAAAATTCACCAATTTTGATAAGGTTTTTTTCTTTTTAGATTTTTTTTGGTGGGGACCATTTTTAAAGTCTTTATTGAATTTGTTACAATATTGCTTCTGTTTTACATTTTCGTTTTTTGGCCGAGAGGCATGTGGGATCTTAACTCCCTGACCAGGGATTGAACCCAAACCCCTGCATTGGAAGGTGAAGTCTTAACCACCGGACCGCCAGGGAAGTCCCTAATAAGTGTTTTTTTTTTTTTTAATATGCTGATATGACAGCTGTCACAATACAAACTAACAAAATTGTTTCGAATGAAGTTAAAGACACCTAAACGCTACCAGAGCCATCTTACGGAAAACAAAAACAAAAACAAATGAACATTTTGGCCAACCCAATAATTTTTAAAGGAACCTCCATACTGTTCTTCATAGTGGCTGTACCAGTTTACATTCCCACCAACAGTGTAGGAGGGTTCCCTTTTCTCCACACCCTCTCCAGCATTTATTATTTGTAGACTTTTTGATGATGGCCATTCTGACCAGTGTGAAGTAATACCTCATTGTAGTTTTGATTTGCATTTCTCTAATAACTAGCGATGTTGAGCACCTTCATGTGCCCATTGACCATCTGTAGTCTTCTTTGGAGAAGTGTCTATTTAGTTCTTCTGCCCAGTTTTGACTGGGTTGTTTGTTTTGTTTTGTTTTGTTTTATATTGAGCTATATGAGCTGTTTGTATATTTTGGAAATTAAGCCCTTGTTGGGCCACATCATTTGCAAATATTTTCTCCCATTCTGTAGGTTGTCTTTTCATTCCGTTTATGGTTTCCTTTGCTGTGCAAAAGCTTATAAGTTTGATTAGGTCCCCTTTGCTCATTTTTGCTTTTATTTCTATTGCCTTGGGAGACTGACCTAAGAAAACATTGGTATGATTTATGTCAGAGAATGTTTTGCGTATGTTCTCTACTAGGAATTATATGGTGTCATGTCTTATATTTAAGACTTTAAGCCATTTTGAGTTTATTTTTGTGTATGGTGTGAGGGAGTGTTCTACCCTCATTGATTTACGTGGGGCTGTCCAGCTTTCCCAGCACCACTTGCTGAAGAGACTGTCTTTTCTCCATTGTATATTCTTGTCTCCTTTGTTGAAGACTAATTGACCATAGGTGTGTGGGTTTATTTCTGGGCTCTCTATTCTGTTCAGTTGATCCTTATGTCTGTTTTTGTGCCAATATCACACTGTTTTGATGACTGTAGCTTTGTAGTATTGTCTAAAGTCTGAGAGGGTTGTGTCTCCAGCTTTGTTCTTTTTCCTTAGGATTGCTTTGGCAATTCTGGGTCTTTTGTGGGTCCATATTAATTTTAGGATTATTTGTTCTAGTTCTGTGAAAAATGTTGTGGGTCATTTGACAGGGATCGCATTAAATCTGTAGATTTCTTCCAATCCAAGAGCATGGGATATCTTTCCGTTTCTTTGAATCATCTTCAGTTTCATTTATCAATGTTTTATAGTTCTCAGGGTATAAGTCTTTCACTCCTTGGTCAGGTTTATTCCTAGGTTTTTTTTTGTTTTTTGTTTTTTTTTGATGTGATTTTAAAAGGGATTTTTTTTTTTTTTTACTATCTGTTTCTCATATCTCATTGTTAGTAGAAAGAAATGCAACAGATTTCTGTATGTTAATCTTGTATCCTACTACCTTGCTAAATTTGTTTAGCAGTTCTAGTAGTTTTTGTGTGGAGTCTTTAGGGTTTTCTATATAGAGTATCATGCCATCTGCATATAAGGGGAATGAAAACTTTTAAAGACAGAAACAACAGAAAGCATCAGACTGAATCTTAATCATTTTCCACCATCAAAACCGCCTACATATAAACTCACTTTATCCTGCTCTTATAAAGAAGGAATTGTTTCTCACCAGTCTCTAAATTGTACCTTAGTTCAGTTGATATTCACACTTTAATGTGTATATGAATCACCTGGGGAATACTGTTAATATACAGATTCTGATTCAGTAGGTCTGGGGTGGGGCCTGAGAGTCTACAGTTTTATAAGCTCCCAGGTGATGCTTATTCTGTTAGTTGGACACTGCTCTTTGAGTAACAAGGGAATAGTTCACTTCTCTATTTCTTCATTACTCTTTTCTCCCAGAAATGCAAGGTGGACCTACCCTTTCTACTTCATGTTCAGTGGGCATTTCTCTCACATCAAATACTGTGCTCTCATTACCTATAACCTAGTCAAAATTTTACCTTCAGTCATCCAAGCTTGAGTTTATTATTGAAAAAGAGTTTAGAATCCTTTTTCTCGACAAAGCCTACTCTGGAGGAAACACTTTTCTCATTAATAAAAAGTCAACTTTAAAACTCAGAGCTGATTAATCACTCCTTTGTCTCAGGTATTATTCACAATCCCCTGAAGGAGGACATGTCACTAATTCAATGAGGAGGGATCTGCAATGAAACAGGATTCGTAGGAAATGAAAATACATCTGATAATATTTCAGAGTTCTCATACCCATTAAACATGTTACTATGGGAGCTATATAAAGGGCCGTTTGCTGAAGTGGAAATATCATGTGGCAATAAAACCATGGTTGTGTATGCTAACACATATATATGGAATTTAAGAAAAAAATGTCATGAAGAACCTAGGGGTAAAGCAGTAATAAAGACGCAGACCTCTTAGAGAACGGACTTGAGGTTATGGGGAGGGGGAAGGGTGAGCTGTGACAGGGCGAGAGAGAGTCATGGGCATATACACACTAACAAACGCAGTAAGGTAGATAGCTAGTGGGAAGCAGCCGCATGGCACAGGGATATTGGCTCGGTGCTTTGTGACAGCCTGGAGGGGTGGGATGGGGAGGGTGGGAGGGAGGGAGACGCAACAGGGAAGACATATGGGAACATATGTTTATGTATGACTGATTCACTTTGTTATAAAGCAGAAACTAACACACCATTGTAAAGCAATTATACCCCAATAAAGATGTTAAAAAAAAATAAATAAAAATAAAAAAAATAAAAATAAATAAATTAAAAAAAAAAAAAAACCATGGTTGTTTTAAAATATATGGAAGAACAAAAAATGGATTTAGGTTATCAATATGAATGTGTATTAAAATTTAAAGAATTCTTAATCTATAAGGAAAGACGACATGTAGTCCTATTAATTTCTAGTGACTAATTTAGAAGTTGTAGAGAGGTATGTGTTTCCAATATAGAATTCCAACGTAGAATATATAAGTATGCAATTTCTTTTACATGTGAATGTTGCTGTAAAGTTGATTGATTTTTATTTAGCTTATATCAGCAGAATATATTTCTATATTAGATCAAGTCAGTTATCAACAATTTTAATCTTCTGATGATCTATTTGAGTCTGACACAGGAAAAGATAGTTTGATACACTCATATTCAAAAATGCTTTTTTTCAGGACTACTCATGCATAACTTGAATTTGAGATGTGTACTTCTTGTTAGTGGATCCTGAATGTATGGGCCATGTCTCATGCTTACCTCATAGTGTGGCACCATGAAGCTAACGTCATATTTCTAAATTCTGGCTGAGTATGGTGCTGCCTAACTCTTAGTACCAGGTGAAATCATCAAAGTTTCATCACCAGTTTTTCATAATCCATAACCACTATTCCAGTTAGATAGGCTGTATTCCCCCATTCTTGGTCTTCATTCACTTGTTCTTGTTTTTTTGTTTATTTTCTTGTTTCTTTAGATATCATTATCACAACTGGCTATGCAGAACCTCTCTATTTATATATTAATTCAACAAAATTTGTGTGCCTGTTGTATATTAGTTAGTATTCATGCTGCTTGGGATATAAGAGTGAACAGTTTCACTCAGGAGGCAGTGAAGGTTCTTGCCTTCATGAAGCTTACAGAATAGTGAAGATAGACAATAAACATAAATAAATTATATGGTATGTTAGAAGATAATTAGTCTCCACATATCTCCTTTCTTCATGCCCATTCTCCTCCTCCCATAGGCATCCATTCCAATGTTTTATTATGTATTTTTGTTTTTATACGTTTTATTGCAAATTGTGCATTATTTCCTGTGCATGTATTTTAAAAATATATCTAAATGGTATTTGAGATCTATATCTTATTATTGCTATGTGAACTTTTAGTCATTGCTTCAAACTGCTGCATAATATTCATACGCATTCCTCACATTTTACTTATTCTTTCTCCTAGTGATGAACATCTAACCTATATAGCCTTCAACTCCCTGCCACTATAAATAACACTGCAGTGAGCATCATTGTATATGCCCCCTTATGGATCTGTGTGGACATTTCTCTGGGATATATACCTAGGGGTAGAATTGATGTATCATAAAATATATTATGCTTAATTTACTTGAGGTGCATTCAGATTGCTTTGCAGAATGGCTACACCAATTTATAGTTGCACCACTAGTACATGAGGATTCCTGTGTTCTTGTATCCCTGTCAAGAATTAACATTATACAATTTTTAACTTTTGCCAGTGCCACAGGCGTGAAATAGTGTCTCATTTTTGTCTTAATTTGCTCTGAATTTGAGCACCTCTTCATATACATATTAGCCTCTTGGGTTCCTTTTTTCTGAAAATTTCCTGTTTATACATTTTGCTCACTTTTTGTTGGAATTGTCATCTTCCAGTTGATTTGTAAGAGTTATTCAAAATCTAGATACAATAGTAATCAGCTGTAGGTTTTAGATATTACAAATATGTTCTCCTATTCTGTCATCTGTCTACTGGTGTTTGACAGAAAGTCTTAATTTTTATACAATTAGACGATAGGTGTTTTGCCTTATTGTTCATACTTTCAAAAGTATGAACAAAACTTTCAAAAGTTTTAGAGGTTCCTTTTCTGTTCTTCTGTTAATTTTATAGTTTTACTGTTCTCATTAGGTCCTTAATTCTGGGGCCCATTTTTGGTTCTGTTCTGCTAGGGATACTATCTTAGTTTTCTCAGTGTCTTACTTTTCTCTACATGAAGAAATAATTTTCTGAATACCATCTACTGAACAATCGGTTTTTTCCCATTGATTGTAGAGCCACTTTTATTGTTTATTAAGTTTGTCTGAGATTCTTATTTAATTGGTCTTTTTGTTTGACTTTGTATTATTACTACACTGTTTTAGTACTATGACTCTGTAGGGTGTCATTTATCTTGGAGAGCAAGTCTCCAATTATTTTTTTCCCTTAAGGTTGACTGAACTAATCCTCTGCCTTTATCCTTATATATACATTTAAGAGTAAGCTTATTGAATTTATTTTATAAAAACCCATCTGGAATTTAAATGGGATGCATGGAATTACAGAGAATAATTTGAAGAGAATTGACATCTTTTTAACAAAAAGTCATCTCAGCCAAAAACATGGAATATCTTTGTATTCTGTCATTAGAATTTTAAAGTTTTCTCTATAGAGACTTTCTGTATTGTTGGTTAAGTTAATGCTTAATACTTTAATTTTGTTGCTATTGTAAATACTTGTTAATTATATTTCTAGTTAGTGATCATTGGTTAGAGAAATGCAGTTGAGTTTTACAGGTTGATTTTACTCCAGTAATTATGTGGAACTATCTTAATAGTTTTTTGTCACTTACTTTCTAAACTTTATACCACTCTTCTTTTTTTATTCTTATAGCATTTGCGAGGAGTCATTACAGGTTTTTGAGCAGAGGAGTGACATAATTGACATTTTAAAGGGATCACTTTGACCACTGTGTTGAGGATAGACTGTAGGGAAGCAAGAGTAGAAACAGAGAGACCTGTTAGGAAGGTATTAGAGAGGATAGCATCTGGATAAGGATGGTAGCAGTGAGTGGAAGCAGTGATAACTGTTATAATCTAGATATATTTGGGCAGATATGATGTGAGATATGAGAAAAGAAAAATCAGGAATTACTCCAATATGTTAAAAAAATATGTGATTTCAGAGTTTTTGCTTTGAACACCTGGAAGGATAGGGTTACTATCAACTGAAATAGGAAAGGCCTCAAGTGGAACAGGTTTGGAAAACAGTATTAGTAGTTCATCTTTGGACATTTTGAGTTTGAAAAGTTCAGGTGGAGTTTTAAACATGTTGAGTTTGAGACATCAGAGTGGAGATGTTGAGTAGCAAGTAGGATATATGAATCTGGAGTTTGGAAGAAAAAATTTGCTTGAAGAAAGAAATTAAGGAGCCACAGGTATATAGATAATTTTTTAAGCCATAAGACTGGATGAGATCATGAAGAGAGTAAGTATAGATTGAAAAGAGTACCAAGGACTGAGCTCTGGGAGACATCAACATTAAAAAAAACTGAAGAGGAAGTACTTGTAAAGGAGGTAGAAAGGGGCAAATAGTTAGGTGGGAAGGAGAGAGAATGTGGTATCTTGGAAACCAAGTGAAGAAAGCATATCAAGAAGGAGTGGTTTTTATTAGTTAAATAAGATGAGAGTTGGCTGTTGAATTTAGCAATATAGAGGTTGTTTGTGAGCTTGATAAGAGAAGTTTTGGTGGAGTGATGGAGTAAAAGCCTGTATAGAATGCGTTTCAGACCGAGTAAGAGAAGAGAAGTGAATTAATAAATACAGAAGGAGTTTTGCTACAGAGGAGAGAAAAGAAATTGGATGGTAAGCAGGGCCAAGAGAAGTGTTTCTTGTTTTTTTTTGTTTTTTTAAGTGGGAGAAATAGCACATTTGCTGATAGGAGTGGTTCGCTAGAAGTGAAAAAATAATGATGAAAGAAAGATAAAGAGAAGCACTGCTGGAGTGATATCCCAGAGTGGGCAGGAGGAAATAGATCTAGTCCATAAGTGGAGGAATTGGTTTTAGAGTGGATAATTCATCTATGGAAATACTTAGGAAGGCAGAATTATGGGTACAGATGTTAAGAGATGAGTAAAAAGACAGTGAAGGGAGCAAATACAAGTTCTCTTCTGATTCCTTCAATTTTCTTATAAAGTAGAAAGCAAAACCAGCTGAGAGTGAGCATGGGAGTCTATTAATATAGTAAATTGCATTGATAGATTTTGTGATCTTGCATTTCTGGGATAAACACTTTCTTAATATATTTGTAAAATACGTTCATGGATTCAGTTAACTAATACCTTATTTGGGACTTTCAAACAAACATTTGTAAGTGAAATGGGCTTATGGTTTAAAAAAATGTTTTTAATTGAAGTATAGTTGGTGTACAATATTATATGTTACAGGTGTACAATTTTTATACTCCATTTATAGTTATTATAAAATATTGGCTATTATAAAATATTGGCTATATTACTGGTATTGTACAATATATCCTTGTAGCTTATTTTATACATAATTGTTTTACCTCATAATCCCCCACCCCTGTCTTACCTCTCCTCCCTTCCCTCTCCTCCCTGGTAACCACTCATTTCTTCTCTGTATCTGTGAGACTGCTTCTTTTTTGTTATATTCACTATTTGTTGTATTTTTTAGATTCCACATATAGTGATATCATACAGTATTTGTCTTTCTCTGTCTGACGTACTTCACTTAGCATAATACCCTCCAAGTCTATCCATGTTGCTGCAGAAGGCAAAATCTCATTCTTTTTTATGGCTGAGTAATATTCCATTATATATACATACATACATATATATATATCTCTCACAACTTTTTCTATCCATTCATATGTTGATGGACACTTAGGTTGCTTCCATATCTTGGCAATTGTAAATATGCTGCTATGAACATTGGGGTGCCTGTATCTTTTCGAATTAGTGTATTGTTTCTTTTGGATATATACGTAGAAGTGAAATTGCTGGGTCATATGGTAGTTCTAGTTTTAGTTTTTTGAGAAACCTCCAGACTGTTTTCTAGAGTGGCTGCACCAGTTTACATTCTCACCAACAGTACGAGGGTTCCCTTTTCCCCTCATCCTTGCCAACATTGGTTGTGTTAGTTTTGATGATAGCCATTCTGGTAGGTATGAGGTGATATTTCACTGTGGTTTTGATTTGACTCATTTCCTTGATGATTAGCGATGTTGAGCATCTTTTCATGTGCCTGTTGGCCATCTGCATTTCCTCTCTGGAAAAATGTCTGTTCAGTTCTTCTGTACATTTTTTGATTGGGTTGTTTTGTTTTTTTGATGTTGATTTGTATGAACCACTGTTGTATCTGTATTGTAGTCCTTTTTTTCCTAGTGTATTTTGTTCACATTCATCTTTTTTTCTTGATTAGTCTGGCTAAAGTTATATTTTATTAATCCTTTAAAAGAGCCAACTTTTGGTTTTCTAAATCTTTATATTGTTTTGTTTCTATAATTCATTGATTTCTTTCCTTATTACTTATTTGGGTTATCTCTGTTGCTCTTTTTCAAATTCATTGATTTGAATACTCATTTTTAACCTTTCTTGTTTCCTGATGAGTACAGCTTGTTTCCCTTTTAAGTTCCCTCTCCAATTTGACATGTACTTTTCATTAACTAGTCCCTAGTTGCCTTCATTCATGAACAAGTTTCCTTCTTATTGTCTGCCTTTTTTTCCCCTTTAAGTGGCAGAACATGGCACATCTCATCCAGGAAGGTCTTTCTTCAACCTGCGTAGACAACCTAATTCACTTTTCCCTTCAGTGTACTCTGTTCATTGTGACACACTTTAATTGATCACATATTTATCTGTCTTAGATGACATTATTTCCTACTTTAGAATAGATTAATATCTGTCCTAAAGTTTTACTATTCCACATTTTGTCTTAGGCATTTATTAAATACAAAGTTATTACAGAGTATTCTAATAGGACTGTCACTGCAAGAGACAGAGTTTCTCCTAAATACCCTCAAGAAAAAAGCGGAGGATAGTTATTATAAAAACAAGGTCTGTAAATGGATCTGGAAAGGCCCTGGAAAGCCTAAGGAATCAAGTCAGTGCTAAAAATCACCTTCTCTCTTTCTCTCTCTGAATCTTTTCTCCTCTAATATCTATGTTCCTTTATAACTTTAGCTTGTCATGATAAGCTTCATAGTATCCTCTCAGTTTTGGTTCTAACTCATCTTGTTCTCATTACTTCTTAGTTCTAATTTTAAAGAGAGGAAATCTGATTGAGCCAACTTATTTTTCACATGGCATGGATTGCTGGCCACTGTAGTAGATTGGTTTGTTTGGGGTCAGGTGCCAACCTCCTGACTATTCATCTGTGGATATAAGGTGGAATCACCCTATGACTGCCTAAGGGTGACTCTACAGCAATGGCTAGAGGCAAATATATCTCCCAAAAGGGACTGTAGATGGGCAAGGGCAATGATGGAAATCCAACAAGCCGCCAATTAATTACCTTCTGGTGTTATTTTAATTTATTATCAGTAATATTGAGTAAGAGCAGTATAATAGAAATAATCAGTTCATTGAGCGTATCACTACTTTTCCATTTCTTTATATTTCAACAAAAACCAAAATGGCTTCTACTAACCACTTAGTTAAAAATGTGCGTAAAAGACAAATAATTAGAAATTGGCAAAGGATTTGAATAGACATTTCTACAAGGAGGATATATAGTAAGCACATGAAAAATGCTCAACATCATTAGTTGCAAGGTCATTGCAAATTAAAACCACAATGGGATACCACTTCACATCCATTAGGATGGCTCTCATCAAAATATGAAAAATATCAAATGTTGGTGAAGATGTGTAGCAGTTGGAAGCCTAGTGGTGGGACTGTAAAATGGTACAACCACTGTGGAAAATAGTTTGGCGGTTCCTAAAAAAGTTAAACAAATTTACCATATGATCCAGCAGTTCTACTCCTAGGTATATATCCAAGAAAACTGAAAATGTGTTCACACAAAAACTTGTATGTGGGTGTTCAGAGCAGTGCTATTCATAATAGTCAAAAAGTAGAAACAACCCAAATGTTCATCAACTGATAAACAGATAAACAAAATGTGATATATCCATACAGTGGAAAATTATTCAGCCATAAAAAGAATAAAGTATTGCTAGAGATGCTACAACATGGTTGAACCTTGAAAATATGCTCAGTGAAAGAAACCAGACACAGGTGGCCACATATGGTATGATTTAGGCAGATCCATAGAATAGACAGTAGATTAGTAGGTGCCAGGGGCTGGAGGAAGAGGGAAATGGGAGTGACTGCTAATGGGTGGGGGTTTCTTTTGTGGGTGATAGAAATGTTCTGGAATTAGGTAGTGGTGATGTTTGCACAACCTTGTGAATATATTAATTGTATACTTTAAAATGCTCAATTTTATGGCATATGAGTTATATCTCAATATTTTTTGCATAAAAATGTGCAAATGTTTCTAGGCCTTTTTTATAGGAAAACAATACCTACAACTATTTTAGTTAAAAATATACATTGCTTTCAAATAACCATTTTACTAGTTAAAATGTGATTACTTGTGTTTTCAAAATTAGCTGACTCTAGTATTACAGCATTATGATTAAATTTTCAGCTAAACGAAGATTTTAATAAAGTAGGATTTTTTCTTGTCTCTCAACAGTCTCTACTTTTGCCTCTCAGGAAGAAGCATTAAACAATTTGAAGATGCAGTCACTGTCTGAGCATCAGTACAAAAAGGCCAACTTGCCTTTTAAGACAAGACAAGAGATATTTTCCTCATCACAAGATATCAGTCCATATATTCATGAGATAGTAGAATTTCAGAAGAAAAATACAAACAAAATTAAAACCTTAAGCAATTTGTTTTGGGGGAATCATCCCCAAAGAAAGTACAGAGGATACTCAGAAAAATGTTGTCTGAAGGGATGTACAAAAAGAACTTATTATTGCATGCCTTCCATATATTGATTATAAAAACTTAAAGAAGCATCAGCAGTTGTGACTGAGATGTACTAACCATCATAGGAATTATACTAACTTAATAAATAGCTTAATATATTTTACTTTTATTTTTTTGGTGATTGTCCTTGTAAGTTCTCTACTGTGAACAACATCTGAATGTACTTGCAAGCACTTGACAATATTTTATGGTGGTAATAGGAATCTTAGTATTTTCTTTGGTGCCCTATTTTTCATATATTTTTATATTTGAAGAAGATGTTACCGGACATGGCATGATCATTGTAGACATCTAAGAATTAACCTGTTTATTTTTGTCAGTATGATTGAAACTCTCTTAAGCTACATTTAAATGGATTATGGAATGTTCTGCATTCCATGTGTATGATATACAGACTGGTGCCCATGACTATTACGCTCACTCCAGTATGCTAATACATCTGTCCTACCAATTTAAAACTAACTAATCAACTACTACTCCTAGTAGGAGCTCTTATACTGCAATAGTAGGTACATTTAAAATTCTTTGTGTTTTATAATAGTAACTGGTCAGTCAGAAGTTTTTTCAGTTTCTATTGAGGACTTAGAGTTCAGTGACTTTCTTTAGGTTGTAATCTCTCTCCAGGATCCTCTGTCTTTGCTTTGAAGGTACTGATATAATGTGAAATTTTATTCTGCCTTGGTCAGAATAGAGGGCTGACCAGGTTAGCAGTGTCAGCATCACCTGGGAACTTGTTAGAAATATAGTTCTAATGTCCTCCCCCAGACCTACTGAATCAGAAACTCTGGGTATAGGGCTCAGTGGTCTGCGTTTTTATAGGCCTTCTGGGTCATTCTGAAGTAGGTTAAAGGTTGAGAACCACTGGTAATAGAGTCACTATATGAATATTGTAGAAATTCTGCTATTTATGTGCTTTCGTATCTCAACTCAATATAGATGTTATAACACTTAAGTTTTTGGTGTGTTTTTCCACTTTATGTCCACATGTGAAAATTTTTTAATGCTACATATTAATGCTACATATAAAGTTTATACATAGAATCAAAAGTGGAATTCCTACTTTTCTGCCATTAATTAGGGGGTAAGTATCATTTGAAATCTTTTTCTAGTTTCTTTCCCAAATATGTACTGTAATGTTCTTTTTAGTTAAATTTTTAAATTCCTATTTGGCTCTGTTATTTCTTAGGACAAAGGTTCTTTTCCACATATCTATATAATATACACTTACAATGCATTAATATGTTTGAATTTTTTTGCGTATATTGAATCCTTGCATTCCTGGGATAAACCCCACTTGATCATGGTGTATGATCCTTTTAATGTGCTGTTGGATTCTGTTTGCCAGATTTTGTTGAGGATTTTTGCATCTATGTTCATCAGTGATATTGGCCTGTAGTTTTCTTCCTTTGTGACATCTTTGTCTGGTCTTGGTATCCGGGTGATGGTGGCCTCATCGAATGAGTTTGGGAGGGTTCCTGCCTCTGCTATATTTTGGAAGAGTTTGAGAAGGATAGGTGTTAGCTCTTCTCTAAATGTTTGATAGAATTCGCCTGTGAAGCCATCTGGTCCTGGGCTTTTGTTTGTTGGAAGATTTTAAATCACAGTCTCAATTTCAGTGCTTGTGATTGCTCTGTTTATATTTTCTATTTCTTCCCGGTTCAGTCTTGGAAGGTTGTGCTTTTCTAGGAATTTGTCCATTTCTTCCAGGTTGTCCATTTTATTGGCATATAGTTGCTTGTAGTAGTCTCTTATGATCCCTTGTGTTTCTGTGATGTCTACTCTAACTTCTCCTTTTTCATTTCTAGTTTTATTGTTTTGAGCCCTCTCCCTCTTTTAGTTTATGAGTCTGGCTAAAGGTTTATCAATTTTGTTTATCTTTTCAAAGAATCAGCTTTTAGTTTCATTGATCTTTTCTATTGTTTTCTTAGTCTCTATTTCATTCATTGCTGCTCTGATCCTTATGATTTCTTTCATTATACGAAACTTGGGTTTTTTTGTTCTTCTTTCTGTAGTTGCTTTAGGTATAAGTTTAGGTCATTTATTTCAGATTTTTCTTGTTTCCTAAGGTGAGACTGTATTGCTATAAACTTCATCTTAGAACTGCTTTTGCTGCATCCCATAGGTTTTGGATCATCGTGCTTTTGTTTTAATTTGTCTCTAGGTACTTTTCAATTTCCTCTTTCTTTAGTGATTCATTGACTGTTTAGTAGCATATTTTTTAGCCTTCATGTGTTTGTGTTTTCTTACAATTTTTTTCTTGTAGTTGACTTCTAATCTCATGGTGTTGTGGCCAGAAAAGATGCTTGGTGTGATTCAACTTTCTTAAATTTATCAAGGCTCACTTTGTTGGCCAGCATGTGATCAATCCTGCAGACTGTTCCATGTACACTTGAGATGTGTATTCTGCTGCTTTTGGATGGGATGCTCTATAAATATCAGTTAAGTCCATCTGGTCTAATGTGTCATCTAAGGCCTGTTTTTCCTTATTGATTTGTCTGTATGATCTGTCCATTGATATAAGTGGAGTGTTAAAGTCCCCCACTATTATTGTGTTACTATTGATTTCTCCCTTTATGGCTGTTAGTATTTACCTCGTATGTTGAGATGTTCCTATGTTGGGTGCATATATATTTACAATTGTTATATCTTCTTTTTGGATTGATCTGTTGATCATTATGTAGTGTCCTTCTTTGTCTCTTGTAACAGTCTTATTTCTTTAACAGTCTTATAGTCTTTATTTTAAAGTCTATTTTGTCTGATATGAGTATTGCTACTCCAGCTTTCTTTTGATTTCCATTTGCATGGAATACATTTTTCCATCCCTTCACTTTCAGTCTGTATGTGTCCCTGGATCTGAAGTGGGTCTTCAGATCCAGATCTTGTAGACAGCAGACATATGGGTGTTGTTTTTGTATCCATTCAGCCAGTGTCTTTTGGTTGGAGCGTTTAATCCATTTACATTTAAGGTAATTATCAATATGTATGTTCTTATTGCCATTTTGTTGTTTTGGATTTGTTTTTGTAGGCTTTTTTTCCCCTTCCTCTTTTGTTCTCTTGTGATTTTTTTTTTCCCCTTGTGATTTGATGACTATCTTTAGTGTGGGTTTGGATTCCATTTTCTTTTTTGTGTATATCTTGTAGATTTTCAGTTTTCAGTTAACCTGAGGTTTTGATATAGCAGTCTATACATAAGCAAGATTAAGTTGCTGGTCTTTTAATTTCAAATGCATTTCCAATATCTTGCATTTGTGCTCTCCTCTTCTCACGATTGCTCATTTTGTTATATTTGTGTGCAGATGATTTCCTACCTTTACTGTATGTTTGCCTTTACTGGTGAGGTTTCCCATTCGTAAGTTTCTTGTTTCTAGTTGTGGCCTTTTCTTTTCCCCCTAGAGAAGTTCCTTTAGCATTTGTTGCAAAGCTGGTCTGGTGGTGATAAATTCTCTTAGCTTTTGTCTGTAAACCTTTTGATTTCCTTAGAATCTGAATGAAACCCTTGCTGGGTAGAGTATGCTTGGTTATAGGTTCTTCCCTTTCATCACTTTAAATATATTGTGCCACTCCCTTCTGGCCTGCAGAGTTTCTGCTGAGAAATCAGCTGATAACCTATGGGAGTTCCCTTGTCTGTTATTTGTTGCTTTTCCCTTGTTGCTTTTATTTATTGTCTATAATTTTTGTCAATTTGATTACTCTCGGTGTGTTCCTCCTTGCATTAATCCTGTATGGGACTCTCTGTGCTTCCTGAATTTGGGTGACTGTTTCCTTTCCCATGTTAGGGAAGTTTTCAGCTATTATCTCTTCAAATATTTTCTCAGGTCGTCTCTCTCTTTTCTCCTTCTGGGACCCCTATAATACGAATGTTGGTGCATTTAATGTTATCCCAGAGGTCTCTTAGACCATCCTCATTTCTTTTCATTCTTTTTACTGTATTCTGTTCCATGCAGTGATTTCCACCATTATGTCTTCCATCTCACTTATGCATTCTTCTGCCTCAGTTAGTCTGCTGATTCCTTCTAGTATATTTTTCATTTTATTGTTCATCTCTTTTTGTCCTTTATATTTTCTCTTTGTTAAAAACTTCTTGTAACTTCTTGCTCTGTGCATCCATTCTTTTTCGTGTTCTTGGATCATCTTTACGATCATTATTCTAAGTTCTTTTGAGTGTACTGCCTATCTCCATGTTACTTAGTTGTTGCTTTGGGGTTTTATCTTGTTCCTTCATCTGGAACATATTCCTCTGCTGTCTCATTGTCTAAATTTATATTTGTATTCTTATGTATATGGAAGGTTAGTTATGTTTCCCAACCTTGAATAAGTGTCCCTCTGTAGGGGATGTCCCATGTGTCCTAGCAGTTGACTCTACTCTTGTTGCCCAAGGGCCAGGGACCACCTGGTCCCAGGGTAGGTTCTGACCTGTGTTTGCAGACTCAGTTCCACAGGCTGCAGGATTTCAGTTTTCTTGCTTCTGCTGTCTGCCACCTGGCAGATGTCTGGTTTAGAAGCCTGTGCAGGCTTCCTTGTGGGACGGGCCGATGCCTGCCCACTGGTGGATAGAGCTGGGTCTTGGCCCTCTGCTGGGCTGGGCCGTGTCAGGGGCCATGTCTTGAGGTGGCCATGTCTGAGGTGGGCTCAGAAAGTTTTTAGGCAGACTGTCTGCTAATGGGTGGGGCTGTGCTCCTGCCCTGTTGGTTGGTTGGCCTGATGCATCCCAGCACTAGAGCCTACAGGCTGTTGAGTGATGCCAGGTCTTGGTGCTATAGACCCAAGCAAAATATCTGCCTCCAACAAGAGTTCCAGTAGATGAACTCTCCCCAAATATTTCCACCACCAGCTTTTATGACCCCAGAGAGAGCCACAGACACCCCCTGCCTCCCCAGGAGACCATCCAATACCAGCAAGTATGTCTGGCCCAGGCTCCTATGAAGTCACTGCTTTTGCCCTGGGTGCAGGTACCCTGGGTCCCGGTACCCTGGGTCGCAGAGACCTTCTGTGCGCTGTCCTGGCATCTGCTACACCTGCTCCTTCCTGTTTAGCTCAGTCATGTTGTACCTCCCAAACCTTTTTTTTTTTTAAAGTTTATTTACTTTCAACTTTCTCTTGTCATCTAGCAAAAGATATTATTATCCCTTACATTGCTCCTTCTACAAAGATTTACTTTTCTACATTTTATCAAATTGTTGTGCACTTAAATCTTTTTTGGAGGATAGGATGTGAGAGTACATGTAAAAATATATTCAAATAATTTTCACTGGGAACTGAAATGACTGATTCTGTCATCTTGCCACCTGGGAAATACAATCACGGATCACTGCAGAAAGCTTATCTAGTTTATTGCTGCTTTATATGCATGCTGCCAAAGCTGTGAAAGGCAGCATAGTGAAGTGGTTATGAACTCTGGCATTGGACTCAGACTGCCTAAATTCAAATTCCAACATCCCTTCTTTCTAAACGTGGGACTTGGAAATTTGTATCTTGCTAAATTTCAATGTCTACATGCTTAAAATGAGAAAAATAATAGTACCTACCTCAGAGTTGTGAGGATAAAATGAGGTAATCTATGTAGGAGGATACTACCCCGACCCTAAGTACAATCTACAGATTTAATGCAATCCCTATCAAAATCCCAATGATTTTTTTTGCAGAAATAGAAAAGCCCATCCTAAAATTCATATGCAATCTCAAGGGACACCAAATAGCCAAAACAATTTTTAAAAAGAACAACAAAATTGGAGGTCTCACACTTCCTGATTTCAAAACTTACTACAAAAGCTACAGTAATCAAAACAGTGTGGTACTGGCATAAAGACAAACATAAAGACTAATGGCATAAAACAGGAAGCTCAGAAATAATCACTAATGTATATAGTCAAACAGTTTTCAACAAGGGTACCCCCAAGATCATTCAATGGGAGAAAGACACTCTATTCAAGAAGCGGCGTTGGGAAAACTATAAATCTACATGCAAAAAAATGGACCCTTACCTTTCAACATACAGAAAAATTAACCCAAAATGGGTCAAAGACCTAAACGTCAAGAGTTAAAGACATAAAACACTTCTGAAGCTTTTTCCCAATGTTTTCTTCTAACAATGGATTTGGCAATGATTTCTTGAATATGACAGCAAAAGTAAAAGTAGATAAGTTGGAATTATCAAAATTAAAAACTTTTGTGCATAAGAGGATACAATCAACAGAATAAAATGGCAACCCACAGAATGGGAAAAATATTTGCAAATTGTATATATGATAAGGGGTTAATATCCAGAATATAGAAAGAACTTCTATAGCTTAACAAAAAAAGAACCCAATTTTAAAATGGGCAAATGACTTAAACATTTCTCCAAAGATTAAAAAAATGGCCAATAAAATTGCATATTAAAAGATGCTTGGGCTTCCCAAGCACAGAAGTTGAGGGTCCGCCTGCCGATGCAGGGGACACAGGTTCATGCCCCGGTCCGGGAAGATCCCACGTGCCGCAGAGCGGCTGGGCCCGTGAGCCATGGCCGCTGAGCCTGCGCATCTGGAGCCTGTGCTCCGCAACGGGAGAGGCCACAACAGTGAGAGGCCTGTGTACCGCAAAAAAAAAAAGAAAAAAAAAAAAGATGCTTAACACCATTAATCATTAGTGAAATGTAAATGAAAACCACAATGCTAAACAACGTCACATCCATTAAGATGGATACAATAAAAGAGAAGAAATAAAAGCTGCAGCATTTTTCAAAGATGAATGCCTTGACTGGGTAATTTCATAGCACAGATATGATCTTCATTTGGTATTGTTAGTTTCTTTACTATTTCTGTGGAAATTTTCCTTTGACTTTAATATACAGTAATATGCCATGGTTTTAGTATCTTTCTTATCACCTCTTATGATCAAGAAGAAAAACTGCTAATACACTGCATATCATTAAATTACCCTAAGTTTTTTGAGAAGATTATTGTATCTTATTTATTGTGAAATGTAAAAACAAGACAACAGAATGGTACTCAGGGGTGTATCTCCACTGAAGAAGACTTAATTTTTGTATCTGTTAAGGAAAGTCCTTAAATTCTAGAGATATTAAAATTGGATGACTTTAAAAAGATTACATATTAACTGATTTTTTTCTTTTTCAGTTTAGATACACTATTTAGAATATTTGCTTAAAGATCTAATACTCTCAGGGCTTCCCTAGTGGCACAGTGTTTAAGAATCCACCTGTCGGGCTTCCCTGGTGGCGCAGTGGTTGGGAGTCCACCTGCTGATGCAGGGGATACGGGTTCGTGCCCCGGTCTGGGAGGATCCCGCATGCCGCAGAGCGGCTGGGCCCGTGAGCTGTGGCCGCTGGGCCTGCGCGTCCAGGGCCTGTGCTCCGCGGCGGGAGAGGCTGCAGCAGTGAGAGGCCCACGTACAGCAAAAAAAAAAAAAAAAAAAAGAATCCACCTGTCAAAGCAGGGGACACAGGTTCGAGCCCTGGTCCAGGAAGATCCCACATGTCCTGGAGCAACTAAGCCTGTATGCCACAACTACTGAGCCTGTGCTCTAGAGCCCATGAGCCACAACTACTGAGCCTGCGTGCTACAACTACTGAAGCCCGCACACCTAGAGCCCGTGCTCCAAAACGCAATGAGAAGCCTGCGCACTGCAAAGAGTAGCCCCTACTCGCTGCAACTAGAGAAAGCCCGTGTGCAGCAATGAAAACCCAACACAGCCAAAAAATAAAATAAATAAAAAACAAAAAGATATAATACTCTCAGTGTCCTCACACTGACGTATCTTCCCTCTCTTACTGAAGTCACTTCTGAGGTAGTGCTGGTTTGGCCCATGTCCACATGAGTACACTTCAGAGCAGTGTTTCTCTACTTTTTTTGCATTATCCCCCATCCTTGGAAGGAGGTTTTTAGACATTTTCTCCTAATCTCTTTCACCATGAAATTTTCATATCATTGCATACCTGTTTATGTACTGTATGTATGTCTGTGCTTTATACATAAAAAGAACAAGGTTTTTCATCAGTACTCACCCCGAGAGTTGATATCACCTCTGCTGAAAAAGCATGCTCTAAAGAGAAGTAATACATGAAACTCCAACTCTCATATTAGGCCCAGGCCCAAGATATCCTTTCTATGGATCCTTTATATTTGAGATCATTTGGGGCCACACCAAACTAGATTCCCTGAAAACACCAGGATTAGGGCTCATATCCTCAAAGCTGCAGCAGAACTGAAAGTTTAAATCTCTTGGTTTTCTCTGAATATTTACTTAACAGGAAATTCTAAGGTGAAATACCTTCAGGATTAACCCTCCCATAAGATTACCCAGGATTCCTTTGTCTATATCCACAACTGCACTATCTACTCTTCTTTATTCTGAATATGTGAATGGGATTTAGGATTTTATCAAGAGGTGATGGCTTCATTACTACAACCATTAACATGAATTATCTGATGCAACTTGAAAGTCGTAGGGAGCTTGCATTTGTCAGCATTGGTAAGTGAGTGCATATATAGGAAGGTCTGAAGTGGTATACAATGTGGATATGGTCTTTTTTTTTTTTTTTTTAAGTTTAGAAAAGAAAAATGACTCTACTAAGAATCTGACCCTTAAGTGGCCAAGTTGGAGCAACTATAAGAAAATGACCTAGAGAATTACTAGACCCATAGTAGTTGGCATTTGACTGAGCTATCCATACTCTAACCTTCTACATTTATCATAGTAATCCTAAAATAAGAGAAATTCAAGATGTTAGAAAAAAATTCCCATTAAGTGTGAGTTTAATCTGAGATCTGACAGAAATTTAGAAATTCCCTTTTCCCATCACCACACTCATTGTTCCTTAGGTCTCAGATTTCCAAATCATTTTTAGGAAAAAGATTATCCTCTATTTCTCTAAAGTTTCTCTAAATTTTTGGAAATTTCTTCCTCTGTAATAGTAGCTTTGGAAGTAAACTGGGCCACCTTAAAGAATTATAATGGTATACTCGAGTTTTAGAATTCAACTTCAACATTTCTCAAAGTCCTTCAATAAAAAGGTAAGACTTTGTTTCAATTTTTTTTTCTTTGTCTCCAATACCTTTACTCTATTATCAAGAATTCCTATTCAGTAAGCTGCATGATAATGTTACAAAACTAGTAACAGGAAGGAAAAGAAGTGGTACCATGGGATTCACGCTATCCTCAAATTACTGATAGAAACAAGGATTTAAAACACTTTTTAAAAGAAAGAAAGAAGAAAAACAATATTCTGGCAGAATTTGTGGGAAACAGTGACTTGTTTTTAAAATGCTTTGTAAACAGTAGACAATAAGTGCTATCATTTGACACAAACTACTTCAAATTTGTCATTTAGATCTGCGCTACCTGCAGCTTGCACTCAAGGGCTTAGGCTACCTTGGTTATGCAGATTAAAAGTATTTTAATCAGTACTGTTGGAGAATTCAGTTATTTGCTCTTAAGAATCAAGGTGAAATCTTTGATTCTACAAACAACTTTCTTTTCATTCCTCTCCAACCAAAATTAATTCAACATCCTAAATGTTACTAAGGACATAAAATAAATTTTGTTCTTATATACTTAAAATTTGGGATAGTTATAAAGGTTCATTACAGCAACCTTCAACAAAACTATTATTGCAGAAGAAGAAAGTATCATATGTGTATTTCAAGTTGTTGAAGTTGAAAGAAATTTCAAGTAGATATTTTCATAATTGAGTGTAGGTTTATCTTTCTCATTTTATTTCCATTTTCTTTAGTATCTATGACTTTCTTAATCTCTAACGTTTTTAGTTTCAGTAAATAAATTGCAACTCACAAGCTTATACTCCATGCTACTAGAAAATTCACGCTCTGAGATTCACATATATTCCAAGCATTTGAAACACCCTAAACTTTTTCATTAAAAATACTTAATTATCTTTTTTGCGTGTGAAAAGCACCTAAACATTTTTAACTATGATCTTGAAAGGATAATTGATGAACAAACCTTTCTATTGCATACTTTCATTTGTGTTTTTAGTGTACTTGTTCTGCTTATCATCTGCAACTGGTAAGTTGCCTTTCCAGCTGCCTGCTGTCTCTATAAAATCCTGCTATATGCCTTTTCCTTACCACCTTGTTTTGTTTATTAATGCTATTTACCTGTTGTCAGACTTAAAAGCTATGCTACTGTCTGTTCACACTGCTCAAAGTTGACTTGCTTGACCCCAATAAATAGCATTTATAGGAGTGCTTCCTAGTACAGGTATTAAAAACATAACACATATTCACAAAAACTAAGAATATGGATAACTGGAACAGAGACTCCTAGAAGCTCTTTTAATGATCTCATGTTGTAAATCTGTTCCAGTTCAAAATAAGATGTTAAGCAATTTGCTATGCAAAGAAAGGCCTTATAATAGAAAATGATAATTAAAAACTTTTAAAGATATATTAATAACAATTGGTGTTTCAGTTGGAGATAAGGATTTTCCTTATAAATTTTATAAGACTGGAAAAGAACAATATTTAGGGCCTGCACTAAGCAATGCCATCTAGCATAAGCACAGTAGAAGTTAATTTCTTAACCTATGAAGAACATACTGTAATAAAGTAAAACAAAATTGGTAATTTTAATATTTAGGTATATAATGTGATGTGCATATCATATGCATGTGACTAATGTGAAAGTTTAAAAATTCTCTCACTGTCATTCTGAAATCTCTCTAATGTTACTGTCAGTATCATAAAACAGTTAGCAGCTAGTTATCTTGAAATTAAGTACAACCAACCCAAATCAGGGTGTCAATATAAAGTATTTTCTGATATTTATACTTTTTTTTTTCTTAAATAAAATGAAGATTATCTCATATAACCTAGTCTTTTGTTTGGATAGTTCTGCTGACTTACTGTTATTATTTATTCTAATATAGGAGATTAAAGATCTTTAGTAAGTTGTACTAGAAAATTAGAGAAACTTTCATTAGAAATAATTTACATACCAGACCTAGGGTGGATATAGCAGTGTTCATAAGCAGCACAAAGTAGTTGATAGCACTCTTAGGAAGCATTTCTTTTAAACTGAAAGGTAAGTTTACTTTATAAAAGTCTTTCTCTGCATATCCCTAAATCAATGTGTGTACCTGCAGTTCCTTGGTTAGGTGACAATACAAAAGAAAATAACTTCTGAATATTTATTACATGAGTATTTCAGTTTTGTGGGAACATGCTAAAGGCACAATGAAGAAAATAATACAGTCTCAATCTGACCACATCATGCCACCCCAAAAAGAATGGCTCCCCAGGTATAGAACTATAGGTATTTTCTAAAGTCTACTCTATAGCAAAACTCTTTAAATAAAATTTAAATATCAGGAGTTATGGTTTTGATAAAAATTTCACTTGACTTTAAAGCAGAAGTCTTGGGTTGTAAGAAAGCACTCTTCCATAGCAAATTATAGTGCTACTGGCAGCATACATAAATAACATGAAAAAGTGACTATTTCCCAAAGCAGGTAGTCATGGATACAGGGAATTATTTATATAAAGACTGTGTAACTTAAAATACTGGAATATTTACAGAATTGCAGAATTTTAAGAAAATCTTTACGCTCATTTCTGAAGAGTATTACTTTGAAGAAACATTTTGGCATTAACTGGTACAATACTGACTTACCTGTGTCTTGTGCAGAACCAACTAAACAGCTGCATGGTTAATTTCCTTTTATGTATGGTCAGAATCAAAATTTAAAACATCACAAACCCTCAATAAATAATAATTCTCTTGAAAACTTAGAATTTTACAATAAGGCTGTCATCCCATTCTAAAAACTTAAGATGTTTATGTGGGATTTTTCTCCTAAAACTAAAAATGGAAACATTAAAAGAAAAACTTTTAAAAAAGAAACCTAGTTACCATCCTTGTTTTTATAAACAAAATGTTATCAACCTTTAAGAATCTACTTTTAGGTACTTAAGTTTTAGTACAAAAATCTGCAATCAAACATATTATATGATATGCTACTTTGGACATGAAAAGTAGCAGAACAGAAGATCTCTTAAATGCATTACATACAGAGATCCTGGAGGAGTCTTTACAAATTAAACAAAAATTATATTCAACTTTCATCAAAATATAATGTTTACTAGAAATCTTTTAAAATCTAATATATTATTTTAGATGATTTGTGCATTTGGTGTAACTACTATTTGGTAAAATGCTTTAAAGATAGCATAAAAAGCATTTCTTCCCTTTCCTTCCAACAAAAAACTCAAACTTTATATGTGAGGCATTTTTTTCTTATATAATATTCGTTTTAAAACCAGCTCCAAAAAATAGAAAGATAATCAAAAGTCTTAAGTTCAAGTTAAAAGAAAAAAAGCATATAGCATTGAAAATAAAGAAACTATTTTCTTTTTAACCAAAATGCCAAGTATTTTAAACTTTGTATAAATAACACACAGACAAAAAACCCCACCAAATTTTAGGTATGGTGTCTAAAATGGAGTAGCACTATAACAAACGACAACAGTAACAAACGACCCTGTATACTCAGTTGAAAAATGCTGATTTTTCTTCAAGACATTATGAATTTTCTACTGGCATTCTTGAATAAAATTAACAAGCATACTTTCTTTTTTTTTTTTACCAATTTACTCTCATTTCCCCCTTGTAAGAATCTAACAAAAGAAAATCTCTTTTATAGCGGCAATAGATTTCTGAAATCCCTAAAATATAAATTCTTTAGAAAAAATTCCTAACCCACTGTGCATCTTAATAGGCATATATATATGAAAAACAATCTATTTTATGGCTTACACTTAAATTTAATCCATGACTATAGGTCCCAGGGATTGAAGAGTCTTATTGGCAGCCAGTAGCTCAAGGGATGACAATATTCCTGGCATTCGTCATCTCAAAATTTTAAAAGAAAACTGTTCACTGTAGTCTTAGAAAAGCCTGGAGACAGTTCTATTTAAAAAACATACTCGCCACAAACAGATACAAGGGAGAGAAATAAGAAAATAGATTGTGTTATATCTTTGTAAACTTGTTCCATCTCAAAATGTATTCTTTAGAGTCAGGGAAATTCCCTATACAAATAAAACTAAACATTTGTTCCCTTTGCTTTGAAAAATATTTACAGTACATAGAACAACAAGCTAAAAGTATACACCTGCTTATATTGCTGGCCAGTGATATAGATGAACAAGGACACAAAGGTGCTTATTCAATTATCTGAGCATCTTAATTTGTACAGTGAAGTTATTACAGATCAACTATGGAAAAATTAGAAAACATTATTTATGAATACCAGCTCTTGTGTAAAACATCACACAAGATGCCAAGGTATTATACATTCACTGTGGTAAAAACTGTACATACGTATTCTGTGCATATTAAACATTTACAATTTTTTCATCTCTCATAATTCTGAGTTGAAAAAAGTCTGTTTCTTCTTTTGCCAAAGGTGATATTAACTGACTGATTAGGTTCACGAAACTTTTTACAAAACTCTTTGCTAAGGACTTTTCATCAGTGTCTTTGGCTGGTGTCCTCATGAAGAAAAACTCACTAAACTTTTGAAAGCTCTGAGCAGATACTTCCACACCTTTGCTGGCTAAAGTCATGATATACATAATAATGATACATGTAGTAACAGTCCACAGTAATGTGAAATACAACACTTTGTTCTGTAAGTCTATTTTGGTCTCAGAGTGAAGTTCATTTCTTTCATCCAGCCATGCTGTCTCTTATTTGATCAACTCGAAGAGCTAGGTCTCTGAAAGAAGGGCGTTGGTTTACATTATTGTTCCAGCATTCTGTCATGATTACATAAATCTGTAAAAGGGAAAATAAACCAAACTTACAATGAGCACAAAGTGCCATCTTTTAATTGGTGAAGACATAAATTCAGAACTCCCACTTAATTTACCTGTACAGGCATGTGTCATGGATATACCTATATCCACAGTCATGATTATGCTATTTTTCTACAACCTCAGCAAATTAAATTACATAAACTGACCTGAAATCCTTGGGTAAAGAGAGAAAGAAAATGCATGATTACTGTGGATAAAAAAAATTTTTTGTTACCTCATCTGGGCATCCATCTGGTCTTGGTAATCTTCCATTATTCTTCAGGAGTTCTATCAAATGAAACACAATCATCTGTCCTTGTTTGTCATTGCCAATCATACGCATAAATTCCTGAAACACAAACCCACTTTTCAATGACACATTTTTGGTACATTTAATTTGAATCAGAATTCTTTCTCAACTTCTTCCAGTAAATGGGAAAAATCCTGTATGTTTCCTTACCTTGAAACATTTTAAAAACAGACTATTTTAACTTCAAAAACTTTGTTTTCAGTCACAGTTCAGAAAAGATTGTTAAATGTGGAACGTCTATAATGCCATTTCCATAACTGTAACATACTCAGCACAAATTCCCTGAAAAGGTTCAAAACCAGTGAACTAAAAACACTTACTTTGTTTTAACACATCATATTACATTTCAGGTGAAATAAAAAGTTGAATGTAAAAGAAGACATAATAAAAAGAAAATACAGAATGAATATTTAAGCATAAATGGAACGGAGAGAAAAAGTTCTATGTTTAAAATTCATAAAATTGAAGTCTGAACCATAAGCTAGAGAAGTATTTACAATGAACACATCGTTTATTTAAACACAGAGAGCTCTTATATACTTGTAAGAAAAATTACCAATATAAAAATGGGCAAAGTACATGAAGATACAATGCACACACGCACAGACTCACCCCTAATACCCAATAAATATGTATTCAATCACACTAATAGCAGAAATGCAAATTAAAATCCAACAGGTACAACTTCTCTCCCATCAATTTGGCAAAACTGTGTAGAAATATAATAGTCAACACTGGCACTGGCAAATGATAAAACGTATACCCCTATGCACAGCTACTGAGAGTCTAATCTGGTACAGCTTTCAAAGCATTTTGAAATAATGAAAATCCTATGAAAGAGTTCATAACGTTTCACCTATAATTATACTTTTACTCTCTAAGATGACAACCAGAGATGAACATAAATATATATAAGGATGTGCACTATGTTCAATGAAGTGTTACTTAAAAGACTGAAAAATAATTGTCCAGAAATTATATCCTTATGATGAAATGCTACCAAGGAATTAGAAGTCATATTTGCAGTAAATATTTACTAATATAGGAAAATATCTATGCTATAATATGTAATGAAAAAGCAGGATAGCAAACTGTACAGTATGACCTGTTATAAAAGAAATCTTTTTAATAAAATTTCGCTTTTATATATAAAATTAAAAGAAGCCTGTAAGAAAACATTAAAGTGGTTATTAAAGTGGTATTAAAGTGGTTATTTCTGAGTAGTTGAATTAGAGATTATTTTTATTTTCTTTTTTATACTTTCCTATATTAAAATTATACAATGAACAGAAAAAATATTACTTTAAAAGGTTTAACTTTTGCAATAATTCCTGGAATGAATGAGTTTATCGGATTTACTGAAGATAATATTAAGAGAATATACTAAATAGTACTCCAATCCCCACTTTTTAAAACATCAAGTTAATTTAATGAGTAAGTTTGGGATTATTTTGTTGGATGCTGTCTTACAAATAAGCAATAGGAGCTCTAAAATAACCCTAAGCTTACTATATTATTCTTTGGAAAAAGCTTTTCTCATGTTAAAAAAAAAACCTTGAGAGTAAATAAAAAGCAAACTGACCGCTGGTGGGCTTTTACTCTTCTCAATATATGTGAAAAGTTCATACAGAACCACTCCAAAGCTCCAAACATCTGAGGCCACAGAAAACTTGCTCTCTGTCAGTGATTCTGGCGCATACCTGTAGTATATTTAAAAGACAGTTACTTGATGTGTCAATTCTTGATTTTATCTGCAAATCACTGGATTAAAAAAAAAAAAGCTGTAGAGAAAAGGGTTAACACAGCAGGCCTGAGGCTGCCATCTTCAAAAAGGTCTGTTTGCAATGTTGACACTTGACCGGTACCTGGGATCTTAGATTTCCGGAGGGTTTCCACAATTCCCTAAATGATAATAAAAGTGGCTCACTGTACCTAAACCATTTCTGCAAACAAATGAGTCTAGAATCTTGTTAATGTGCCAGGCAGAGAATGTCTACATGGCCAGTCCCAATAAAAACTGTGGGCACTGAGTCTCTAATGAGCTTCCTTAGTAGATGACATTTCACACATGTTGTCACAGTTTATTGCTGGGGGAATTAAGTGTGTCCCATATGACTTTACTCGGAGAGGACACTTAGAAACTTGTGCTTGGTTTCTTCCAGGTGTTCCCCCAGACGCCTTTTCTCTTTGCTGATTTTGTTTTGCATCCTTTTCCTATAATGAGTCATAGCCATGCTTATGGCTGTATGCTGAGTCCTATGAGTCCTCCTAGTGAATCATCAAACCTGAGGGTGGGCTTGGGAACCTCCAAAACACAAAGATAACTAAAATCCAAAACAAAATAATGTTTGGCTCAGTAACATCAGGGTTAACTGCAAAGTACCTTCCAAGAACTGAAAAATAGCTGATCTTTGCAAGTTAAGCTTAAAATGAATCCAGATAAGAATCCTAGAGAAAAAGTGCCTTTTAAGCTGGAGAAGACTTGAAGCTACTAACATATAAAAGAAATAACCTGTTAATCTGAAAGGGGGTGATTTTGAGAGAGAGCACAGAAAATAGAAAGTCATAGGGAAAAATGGTGTCATCCTCTACTCAAGTATCAACACTACCCAACTGAGAATTTTGGCCAATGGATTATGAATATCATGGTACCATTGCTAAATTTATCCTATTATAGAGAATTGCAATGGAGATCTGTTTTCGACTGAGGTTTAAAATATGAATTACATAAAATGAACCTCTCCTTCAAAATCCAACTTCCAGAAATCCTCCTCTGACTACTTAAGGTCATAATGACCTCATGCTACTGAAATTCTAAAGTACTTATAGTCTATACTTATACAATTAACCATGTAATGTTATATTCTTTTTATATTTAGTTTTTTTAAAAAGTTACATATTTATGTTATTTTAAAATAACATAACCTCCTTGAAGGCAGTACTACTCCCTCAACCCTTGAAAAATATTCTCTTGCTGTGGCTTTCATGAAAGCACTCTTTGTAATTTCCCCCTTCATCTCCAAGGCTGTTTTTCTCTTTCCCATTACTTATGTAAGGATAAATACAAAGTTAAAAAAAAAAAAGTCCATGTGGAAAGGGAGAGAAAAGACTCTCCTCTTTTCTTAGAGCATTTACTTTAGAAAATTTAAAATTGTGAATTCTCTGTCTCTTTGAAATTTATGTAAAAATCTTTTTAAAAGCTTTTGCTTAAAAGCCTCTTGCCAGGTTTACATACAGGAATGTCTTTCTCAAGAACTTGGGAACTACCTCTTTGGAATGTAATCATTAAGGATTATCATGCCCTTACCTCACAGTTTCAATGGCAGGGCAGGAGCCTAACTTGGGCAGGTGTATCCTTCAAGTTGCAAAACTATCTCCTATCATAAAGATATGAGAAGTTTATTTTTCTTTTGGATAAAGCCAATTAGCTAACACAGATGGGCACTCCTATTACTAAGTGAATTTAGGATGAACAATGTGTGACAGATGGTGCTGTCAAGTCCTCTTACTTGAGGACTAGTTACTGTTTATCCTGAGAACATGTATGTAAACGGGTTGAATCTGTTTGGCCATTTTATAAAAGGGTGAGATTTCTTTCTGTTTTTGTAATCTCTTAGCAGATTGCTTATGATGCACATTACTTTCTGGATTACTGCTTATTCAGTAATGAAACTGTTTTCTTTCTATTCTGCTTTTGTGGAGAGGTTCATTTCCTGTGTTAACCTTTCCCCGAAGGTTCCATCACCAGATCTCTTCCTCTCTGTCAAAAAATTTCCCTTAGGTAGTATCATTCACTTATATACTACAGTCTCCCAAATTTACAACCACCCTATCTTTGACCTTTCTTTTGTGTTTCAGACTTATTGAACATTTCCATATTAAAGTTCTGCACAGGCAAAAAGAACTCCATCCCCACCTCTCTGACACTTGCTGATTATTTTATTTTCTCTATGCAATGAATGGTATCACAATCTATCTAACTCCCCAAAATGGAAATCTTAAGAATTATTTTTGACTCATCTTTCACTCCCAAGTCTACTGAGCCACTAAAGTATGTCTTAAAAATGTCTCAACTCAGTCTCCTAACCAATACTGCTATTACAGTCTTAGGTTAGAGCCTTATCTCATGACTAGTACAGAGATCTTCAAACCAGGTGAAGAGTAATAAGCCCAAGGATATACAAAGATTTTCCAAGGGGCTCTACAGCAAGAACCGTATAAGGATTCTCCATGAGTCCAAAACCCTGCCTGAACAATTAAAAAAAATACGTTAGCAGAAGCATTTTCCCTGCAGTTCTTCTTAATACCACCCCACAGGACATGCTGTTAGCTAAACAAAGAATACTTTTGAACAATAAACGCAATGTAGATGACAGTGATTCTTTTAAGTGAAACTGTATTTTTTTAAAGATATGATGGCTAAATCCTATGGATAAAAATTATGTGATTTCTTTCAGACTATAGATTTAGTGTTTGTTACTCAACAAGTTAGGTAAAATCTATCAACTCATTCTGAAATATTTATATAAAAATTAGTTAACCTCATTTCATTATATAAAACATATTTTTTTACTTGCTAATATAAAAATAAAACTGTATGTCAACTCTCCATCTGATAAGTTTTTAGCAGTATATAGCTTTCTTTTTTCATTAAATACATAAGAAAATTTTGACCAAGATGAAAATGTTCTTTCTGATTTTTATACAAGCTTATTAGTGATTCCCCAAAGTCAAACATCAGAGTTCAATCTCCCCAAAACATTTACTGAAGGAATAACAGGCCTTTTACCATATTCCTTACTTCATAAATTATAATCTTAACTATATTTTATTCTGTATTATTTAGTAGAAATTAAGTAATGAGAAGTGGTTTATCTTATTTTCATAACTTAATTATGAAATTATTTATATTAGATATATATCATCTTAAGCTTACCTGACTGCCCTTGTGGTTAATCTTTACAGATATGCAGGGAGAAATACTGGGCCCAAAGTTTTAGGGGCTTTCTTTATGACAAAAAATATAAAATGAGGTGTGAAAGCGAATATTTAAAATTAGAAAAGAAGGAATCTTGAAAGGAAGGCACTCTGGTGGATATGCTTTGTTAGCTTCATTGTAAACATGCCTCTGGCACATGTGTTCTGCAGTTTAAATCTGTTTTTTAAAATAATATTTCATAACATTAATATACTTACTTGAATTGAAAATGAAGTAAGACCTTTTCTGTTGGAAATTAAGTATATTTGTTTATGAGGCCTGGCATTGCCAAATAGATTGTAATGAAGGACACTCTTCATTAAGTGACTCTATCTTTGAGGCAGTGCAAGGGTTTGCCATATTTAAATCACATATTTAAAATGTGATAAAAGATGTTATTAAAAACTACCGTATTTAAACTAACAATATTCTATTTTATGAATGTATCAGTTTAAACAAGATGCCTCTAAATGAGAGTAATATCATAATTTGAACTAATTTTAAAAGATATTTGGTATACTTCCCAGAAACAGAAAATGAATGACTCTAATGATTTGGTAGTAAATCCACTTTTGAAAATCAAGTGGGTTTAATTCTTCGTTTTCAATGAAACTGAAAAAAGAATGGATCTAATGAAATTGCCAGCTAACAAATTTTACTGGTAGATCACTATATACTGTTTTGCTATGTACGTATCAGGAGTCACAGAAATGAGTGACATTGTTAAGACAAAACTCCTTTCTTTCTTTCCCATCTCCTTATTTATACAAAAAAGTTTTCTCCATGTTTACAAATACAGAAATAAAATTAGAATTTATGTGGAATCTGGTCCCATTATAGAAGTAAATAATATTTATCTAAGGATATATGGACTAGTTGGAGGGGAAAGAAAAGCTCCATTTATTAAGAAATGTCTCCAATGCAAGAGGGAGAGGATATGGGGATATATGTATACGTATAGCTGATTCACTTTGTTATAAAGCAGAAACTAACACACCATTGTAAAGCAATTATACTCCAATAAAGATGTTAAAAAATTTTTTTTAAAAAGAAATGTCTCCAATAAAAAATTTTAAAGAATTATTCAAATTAGTAATTCATTTATATTGCTTTGGAAATTTCATCCTGGCAGTAACTTCAATGATAACTTAATCTGGAATAAAAAGGTGAATACTTTTTTTGTGGTCATAGGAAATTTTAAAATTAATTTAAATTTATATATTTATTTTGGTTACAATGGAGATAGGTAATCAAAAGATTTTCCAAGTACAAAATATAATACATTATACAAAATTTTGAGATGGGAAGTGGAAATATAATTTTAAGAAGAAAAAGGAATAATGCAAAGTTTCTATCAAGAAGAACATCTGTTCCTATACATTTTTAAGTGGGTGACAATGGGTATCAAATTGCTGTGGTGTCTGGATTTCCTTGTATACATTTAAAAGATTGATGTACCATACTTCAATGTCATTATTTACAATACTTTATAAAATATATTATTTACAACCATCTAAATTTACAAAGGAAAAAATTAGCTATCAACTTAAAAATGTGCCAGAAAGAATACAGCTTTTGATAATTCTTTCAATGGGTCTATATGCACAAAGGGTTTGAAAATCAATGACCTAGATTCCTGCAAAAGTTGCCTAACTAGTCTTCTCTCTGCTGTTAGCCTCTTCTCAATACAATGTACCCTCTATACCTCTAGTTCTCAAAACTTCTGGTCTGAAGTCCCCTATACTCTTAAAAGTTATTGAAGTGCCCCAAAAGCTTTCATTTATGTGGGTTGTATTTACCAATATTTACCATATTAGATTTCAAAATTAAGGAAATGTAAAAGTATAAACCCAGTAATGTAGCATAAATAACATTTTTATAAAAAAATAACTATTTTCCAAAACAAAAAATTTTGTATTTAGAGTAGTATGTTTTACGTTTTTGTAAGTTTAATGTTGGTTTAATAGAAGACATTTTCTGTGAGTGGTTTTTTTTAAAAAGTTTTTATACAATTTTTAAAGGTTATACTTCATTTACAGTTATTACAAAATACTGGCTATATTCCCCATGTTGAACAATACATCCTTGTAGCCTATCTCAAAGGGCCCCTAACTCTCGGGCTGTGGACCACTACCGGTCTGCAGGCTGTTAGGAACCGGGCCACACAGCAGGAGGTGAGCGGCAGGTGAGTGAGTGAAGCTTCATCTGCCGCTCCCCACCATCCCCCATCACTAGCGTTACTGCCTGAACCATCCCCACCATTGCTCCCATTACTGCCTGAACCATCCACTGCCCTCCCCCCACCGTGGAAGAACTGTCTTCCACAAAATCGGTCCCTGGTGCCAAAAAGGTTGGGGACTGCTGGCCTATCTTATACCCAATGGTTTGTACCTCCCATTCCTCCATCCCTATATTGCCCCTCCCTACTGGTAACCACTAGTTTGTTCTCTATATCTGTAAGTATGCTTCTTTTTTTGTTATGTTCACTAGTTTGTTGTATTTTTTAGATTCTACATATAAGTGGTGTCATACAGTATTTGTCTTTCTCTGACTTAGTTCACTCAGCACAATACCCTCTAAGTCCATCCATGTTGCTGCAAATGGCAAAATTTCATTATTTTTTAAGGCTGAGTAGTATTCCATTGTATGTGTAAAATGAGAGTGAAAAAGGGGAATAACATCTTAGTATTATTATAAAAATACTTCTGACCTCACAGACTCCCTAAAGGGTGTACCAGAGGTCCCCAAACTTTGAGAACTGCTGTTCTCCACCAAAAGTAGAGCTATCTTCCTAAAATATGAATCTCACCATTATCCCTGGATAAAGCCTCTAATATCCCACCTGCACACTGTCTAATGAATAATGTCTGAACGCACTAACATGGCACACAGAACGCAGTATTATTCCGTTTGTTCTGTGGTAACACCATTCACTTACAACCCTGCTTATCCTGTTGTTCTTGTCATCCTCCTCATGGAATACCCTTCCTCTTGTCCATCTGGTGAACTATTAATCAATAGTTGAAATGTCATCTTTTAGTTGTGGTTTTCTCTGATTAATTTAAACCCTCAGCAGAATTACTGCACTCTAATGTTTTTGCATCATCTTCTTCATTATTGCACTTACATACTGCATTGCAATGACTGGATTACACATTTGATTTTTCCTAAACTAAGAGACCTTAAAAGGCAAAGGATTATGGATAGTGGACCTGTCAGTTGAATTTCCACGCCATATCAAACTTTTCCACTTAGTTCAGCCTTCCTTGTAAGGGACAGTTCTTTTTTTTCTGATGCTGATCCTATCTTCTTATTCCAATTTCCTTGTATGATGTTTGGAACACAGTAGGTGCTTTATATGTAGGTGCTTAATAAGTATTTATTAAATTGTATTCACTAAGTATGCCAAAATCACTGGAAATCCATATAACTAATCATTATGGATTGCTAGTTAATTCCATTTAACTTCTCTAATTTCTCATTCTGGAAAAACAGAATGAAATTCATGTATCACTGGGGACATGACCAAAATAAGACAGTCAAGTTTAGATAAGTCTTATTTTCTAGTTTCACTTAAACCCTAAAAATAATTAGATAATGCTAATGCTCATAATTATCATCAGGATATTCCTTTAAAATGTTTTTAGTATTATAAAAAACTTCAAACATATACAAATTAGAGAACAATGAACAACCATGTACCTGTCACTTAGCTAAATTCATTGCCCACCTTGTTTTATCTACTACTCCCGACCTGCACACAACAGTATTTATATGAAATGAGTTCTGGATATGACAGTATTTCAACCATATTTCATACCATAACTATCCCAGTATGCATCTCTAAAACATAAGAAGTCTTCTTTAAAACACATTCACAATGACATTATAAATCATTCTCCTGTGTAAGGGGTTCAAGATGGCAGCCTAAGAAGACTCTGAGCTCACCTCCTCCCATAGACACATCAAATTTACAGCTACACATGAAGTAATTTTCCTCTGAAAAGTGTATGATAACTAGATGAACAGCACCTCCACAACAAAAGATAAAAGAGACTCATTGAAACAGGCAGGAGAGGCAGAGAGACAGTCCCACCCAGGACCCCATCCCAGGAGCAAATCAGAAGGATAACAAAAATATGTAACTTTTTGGAGTAAAAAAAAGAAGGAGTAAAGGGATTGAGCTCCAAATAATGTACCTCAACCCTTGAGTGCAGCACTGGGAACACGAGCCCCTAAAACATCTGTTTTTGAAAATCAATGGGGATTAAGTCCAGGAGAACCACATAACTGTAGGGAACAAAGAACCCACTCTTAAAGAGCTCACACAGACCCATCTACCATGAGAAACAGCACAAAAGCAACAGTGTGAAAACACCTACACCACAAGAGAGGGAGACCTACTTACTGATCTTAGAGCAGCTGCTAGAGAGGCAGGAACCTAACGGGACTTTCTCTGGAGACAAAAGCACTGGTAGATGACATCTTTCAAATCTCATTCTAACTTGCTGGTGATACAGCTAGTGGGCACTATTTTTGGTGCCCTTCTTCTAGCCTCCTAGCACCAGTAGGTGTGCTCCTCCCACCCTGAACCACAACTGAGCCAAAGCGAGTACCTTGAGTGCCCTGCCTACCCAGTGCAGATGTCACACCACAATTGGGCTGGACAAACACACGATACCCCACCCTCCCCACACACTAGCTGCACCATAACTGGGATGAGCAAGTGCCTCAAACCCAGTCCACACTATGCAACAGCTCACTACAACCAGCAGGTGAGCACCCTAAATCCCACACATCCCACATCATAGCAGCAGCCCCACCACAGCTTGTAGGTGTGCACAGTCCACGTGAAGAACACCCGTGAGTGCCTGGGTCTGGTGGCCAGGGAGATTGTGCTTCTGGGCCCTATGGATTATCTCCTACACAAGAACAAGACTGGAAGAGGTAGCTGTTTCACCTAATGAATTTAGACAAATAGAGAAAGTTATGCACCATGAGAAGGCAGAGGAATATGTTCCAAACCAAAGAAAAAGACAAAAGACATTAATGAAATGGAGCTAAGCAACTCACTCAACAAAGAGTTCAAAGCAATGGTCATAAAAATGCTCATTGAACTCAGAAGAAGATTGGATAAACACAGCAAGAACTTAAACAAAGAGGTAGAAAATATAAGAAAGTACTAAATAGAAGTTATAACTGAACTGAAAAATACACTTGAGGGTTTCAACAGAAGACTTGATGAAGCAGAAGAACGAATCAGCAAGCTGGAAAATGAAACAAATAGAAATCACCCAGACACAGTTGCAAAATGAAAAAAGAATTTAAAAAAGTGAATATACCTTAAGGGACTTCTGGAACAACATCAAGCAGAACAGCATTCACATTATAGAGGTCCCAGAGGAAAAGAGAAAGAGAGAAAAGGTCAGAAAATTTTGAAGAAATAATGAATGAAAACTTCCCTAATCTGGGGAAGAAAGCAGACATTCTGGGTCTAAGAATTTCAGAAAGTTCCAAGTAAGATGAACCCAGAGAGAACCATACCAAGACACATTACAATTAAGATGGTAAAAGTTAAGGATAAAGAATCTTAAAAGCAGCAAAAACAAACAAACAAAAAGCCCCCCAAACCCCCAAAACACTACCTATTAAGTACAAGGGAAATCCCTAAATCAGCAGATTTTTCAGCAGAAACTTTATCAGCCAGAAAGAAGTGGATGACCTATTCAAAATGCTGAAAGGAAAAACTTTCCAACCAAGAATTCTCTACCAATTCTACCAGTCAAGATCATCAATCAGAACTGAAGAAGAGATGAAGAATTTTACAAATAAGCAAAGGCTAAAGGATTTCATCACCACTAAACTGGCCTTATAAGAAATGTTAAAGGGACTTCTCTAGGCTAAAAAAGAAATGGCACTAATTAATAATAAGAAAATATATGAAAATAAAAATCTCAGTGGAAAACATATAGTAAAGGTAGTGGCTCAGTCACTTATAAAGCAAGTATGAAGACAAAAGTAGTAAAGTTAACTCAAATTACAGTAATACTTAAGGGAAGCATAAAATAAGAATATGCAAAAGGCATCATCAGGGCTTCCCTGGTGGCGCAGTGGTTGAGAGTCCGCCTGCCAATGCAGGGAACACGGGTTCGCACCCGGTCTGGGAAGATCCCACATGCCGCGGAGCAGCTGGGCCCGTGCGCCATGGCCGCTGAGCCTGCACGTCTGGAGCCTGTGCTCCGCAACGGGAGAGGCCACAACAGTGAGGGGCCCGCGTACTGCAAAATAAATAAATAAATAAATAAAATAAAATAAAAAGGCATCATCAAAAATATAAAATGTGGCAGGGGGGAGAGTAAAAATGTAAAGCTTTGCTTTACATTTTAAGTTGTTATCAACTTAGAAGACACTGCTATATACATACAATGTTATATGTGAACACCACAGTAACCACAAAGAAAAACCTTACAGTACACACAGAAAAGAAAATGAGAATGGAATCTAAACATAATATTAAAAAAATCCAGCAAACCACATGGGATTTTTGCATATATGTTCATCCAGGTACTGGCCTGTAAAAAATCCAGCAAACCAAAGGGAAGACAGAAAGAAGAAAGGAACAGAGAGGAACTATAAAAACAGCCAGAAAACAATAAACAAAATGGCAATAAGTACATACCTATCAATTACTTTAAATGTAAATGGACTAAATTAGCCAATATAAAGACATATAGTGGCTGAATAGATTAAAAAAAAAAAAAGACCCATCTATATGCTGCCTAGAGATTTATTTCAGAAGTAAAGACATACACAGACTGGATGTGAGGAAAAAGTAATGAAAAGAAAGCTGGTGTAGCTATACTCACAGCAGATAAAACAGACTTTAAAACAAAGCCTGTAATAAAAGATAAAGAAAGGCACTATACAATGATAAAGGGGTCAATCCAGCAAGAAGATAAAACATTTATAAATATATATGCACACTACGTAGGAACACCAAAATATATAAAGCAAATATTACTGGCCCTAAAGGGAGAAATTAAAAGCAGTATAATAATAGTAGGGGATTTTAACACCCCGCTTACAGCAATGGATAGATAATTCACAAAAAAATCAATCAAAAAGGAAACATTTGGCCTTAAATGACACATTAGATAAGATGGAGTTCACAGATATGTTCAGAATACTCTATCCAGAAGCAGCAGAATACACATTCTTCTAAGGTACACATGGAACATTCTCCAGGATAGATCATGTGTTAGCCCACAACATGTCCCAGTAATTCAAGAAGACTGAAATCATATCAAGCATGTTTTCCAACTATAATGGTATGAAACTAGGAATCACAATAAGAAAACTGGAAAACCACAAAAACATGAAGATTAAACAACATGCGACTAAACAACTAATGGGTCAATGAAGAAATCAAAGGAGAAAAAAAGCCTAGGGACAAATAAAAACAAAAATAAAGCACACCAAAATCTATGGAATGCAGCAAAAGTGGTTCTAGGAAGGAAGTTCATAGCAATACAGGCCTACCTCAAGAAACAAGTAAAGTCTCAAATAAACAACCTGAATTTGCACCTAAAGGAACTAGAAAAAGACCAAAGCCCAAAGGTAGTAGAAGGAAGGAAATAATAAGATGAGGGCAGAAATAGAGACTAAAAAGACAATAGAATAGAACAGATCAATAAAACCAAGAGCTGGTTTTCTGAGAAGATAAACAAATCAAGAAGTCTTTAGCTAGACTAACCAAGAAAAGAAAGGAGAGGGCTCAAATAAATAAAATTAGAAACGAAAGAGGACAAGTCACAACTGATACCACAGAAATACGAAGGACAATAAGAGAATACCACAAACAATTATATGCCAACAAAGTGAACAACCCAGAAAGAACAAATTCCTTGAAACACATAATCTACCAGGACTGAATCGTGAAGAAACAGAAATAGAAAGCCTGAATAGTCCTGAATAGTAAGGAGACTGAGTCAGTAATCAAAAAACTTCCAACAAACGTCAAGTCCAGGAAACAGACAGCTTCACTGATGAATTCTTCCAAACATTCAAATAAGATTCAATACTTTTCCTTCTCAATTCTTCCAAAAAAACTGAAGAGGAGGGAACACATCTAAACATGTTATGAGGCCAACATTACCCTAATACCAAAACCAGACAAGGACACCGCAAAAAAATAAATTACAGGCCAATACCTGGATGAATATAGATGCAAAAATCCTCAACAAAATATTAGCAAACTGAATTCAACAATACATCAAAAGGATCATATCCCATGATCAAGTGGGATTTATTCCAAGGCTGTAAGGATGGTTCAACATCTGCATGAACAAAATGAAGGATAAATACCATATGATTGTCTCAACAGATGCAGAAAAAGCAACTGATAAGATTCTAACATCCACTTATGATAAAAACTCTCAACAAAGTGGGTATAGAGGGAACCTACCTCAACATAATAAAGGCCATATATGACAAACCCACAGTTAACATTATACTCAACAATGAAAACCTGAAAGCCTTTCCTCTAAGATCAGAAACAAGACAAGGATGCCCACTCTCACCACTTTTATTCAACACAGTATTGGAAATTCTAGTCACAGCAATTAAGCAAGAAAAAGAAAGAAAAGGCATCCAAATTGGAAAGGAGGAAGTAAAACTGTCACTCTTTGCAGATGGCATTATACTATATAGAGAAAACCCTAAAGACTCCACGAAATTAAAAAAAACAAAACTTTTAGAACTAATAAATTCAGTAAAGTCACAGGATACCAAAAACAAAAAAATCAATATACACAAGCCAGTGACATTTCTATACACTAATAGCAAACTAACAGAAAGAGAAATTAAAGCAATCCCATTTACCACTGTATCAAAAAGAATAAAATATCTAGGAATAAATTCAACCAAGGAGGTGAATGACCTGTACAGTGAAAACTGTTTAAGACACTGATAAAAGAAATCAAAGAAGGCACAATTAAATGGGAAGACAGTCCATGCTCATGGATTGGAAGACTTAATATTGTTAAAATGTCCATACTACCCAAAGCAATCTACAGATTTAATGCAATTCTTATCAAAATTCCAACGACATATTTCACAGAACTAGAACAAATTCTAAAATTTGTACGAAACCACAAAAGATCCCTTGAGAAAGGGAACAACCTTGAGAAAGAAGAACAAAGCTGGAGGTAGCATGCTCCCTGATTTCAAGATATGCTACAAAGCCACAGTGATCAAAACAGGTTGGTACTGGCATAAAAACAGACACCCAGATCAACCAAACAGAATTGAGAGCCCAGAAATAAACCCATATATATATGGACAATTAAATTACAATAAAGGAGCAAAGAACATACAATGGAGAAAGGACAGTCTCTTCAATAAAGGGTGTTGGGAAAACTGGACAGACATGTGCAAAAGAATGAAATTAGACCACTATTTTATACCACATACAAAAATTAACTCAAAATAGATTAAAGACTTGAATGTATGACCTAAAACCATAAAATTCCCAGAGGAAAACATAGGAAATAACTTCATTGATTATTACTATAAATATATAAATGACAAACTATTAATAGTAAAAATAAAGTTTGAAGTTTGTGCTCCAAAACTTCATTTTACTGTACTAAAATATACTCACCAGAATATGGGACTTTCACCAGGTTCTTTCACTTTGTAGTATTCTTTGCCTTGTGGCAACACTTTGGTTAAGCCGAAATCTCCTATTTTAACTCTGTTTTCATTCTCCACCAATATATTCCTCGTTGCCAGATCCCTGTGGATATACCTTTTTGTACCAAGATACTCCATACCCTATGAATAAAATAACATTTTTCTTTCAGCTAGCTTTATAAACATAAACAATTTAAATAGTCTTGTATCTTTCTACTCCCTTAATTATCTAAGAAAAACCTTAGAGGATTTCTTAATAATTACTTCAACATATTCTCTTCATCTACAACAAACAGCCAGGATATTAGGTACCTTGCATATCTGAGATGTGTACTGAAGAAGTTTTTTATGATCTATCCGTTCTTTATGTTTTTGGAGATAGTCTCGTAAACTTCCATATGGTAAATATTCCATAATTAATCTTAGATTACGCCGGCCTATTAACACACAAATGAGAACATAACGTTTTACTCTGCTATACTTTACTGATGAACTATTAGAAAACAACCGTATAAAAATGACATAAAGGGCTTCCCTGGTAGCGCAGTGGTTGAGAGTCCGCCTGCCAATGCAGGGGACACGGGTTCGTGCCCCGGTCCGGGAAGATCCCACATGCCGCGGAGTGGCTGTGCCCGTGAGCCATGGCTGCTGAGCCTGTGCGTCCGGAGCCTGTGCTCCGCAACAGGAGAGGCCACAACAGTGAGAGGCCCGCGTACCGCAAAAAAAAAAAAAAAAAGACTTAAAAGATATATAAAATCTGAGTCTAAGAGACTTCCCTTGTGGTGCACTGGATAAGATTCCACACTCCCAATGCAGGGGGCCCGGGTTTGATCCCTGGTCAGGGAACTAGATCCCATATGCATGCTGCAACTAAGAGTTAGCATGCCACAACTAAGGAGCCTGTGTGCCACAACTAAGGAGCCCTGGAGCCGCAACTAACACCCAGTGCAACCTAAAAAAAAAATAATAATAAAGCATGACTGGAGGTTTTTTTTTTTTTTTTTGGCTGCATTGGGTCTTCATTGCTGCGTAGGGGCTTTCTCTAGTTGCAGTGAGCGGGGGCTACTCTTCGTTGCAGTGCATGGGCTTCTCACTGTGGTGGCTTCTCTTGTTGCGGAGCACGGGCTTTAGGTGTGCAGGCTTCAGTAGTTGTGGTGTGTGGGCTCAGTAGTTGTGGCTCACGGACTCTAAAGCACAGGCTCAGTAGTTGTGGTAAACGGGTTTAGGTGCTCCGCAGCATGTGGGATCATCCTGGACCAGGTATCGAACCCACGTCCCCTGCACTGGCAGGTGGATTCTCAACCACTGTGCCATCAGGGAAGTCCTGGAGTCATTAATAAAAAAAAAAATCTGAGTCTAAGATGACAAAACCTGATTATAAAATTAAAGGTGATGTAGTAGTTAAGAACAATGACTTTTTTTTTTTTTTTTTTGCAGTACGTGGGCCTCTCGCTGTTGTGGCCTCTCCCATTGCGGAGCACATGCTCCGGACGTGCAGGCTCAGCGGCCATGGCTCACAGGCCCAGCCGCTCCGCGGCATGTGGGATCTTCCCGGACCGGGGCACGAACCCGTGTCCCTTGCATGGGCAGGCGGACTCTCAACCACTGCGCCACCAGGGAAGCCCAAGAACAATGACTTTTTGAATCAAAAAGATTTGAATAGAAGTTTTAAAAATAGTTATGTTTTAATCTTCTGTAACCCATTATGCAAACCAAAATAAGCTGATGAGAAAACTTCCTTTCTCTTCATCTATACTGAATAAAAAGCATCTAATTTAAAAAAATAATATTTTCACAGAAAATTTCTTTCTTTAAAAATGACATTCCCTTGGTAAGTTTAAGCAAGAATGGTAACCACCATCCTCAGTGAAGAGAATGATCAATCAAGTAGTCAAGGACTTCCTAACACCAAGTACAATCTCCAGTCATACAGAATGCTTCTTTCTCTGGGTACTGGAATATTTTAAGTCCAGATCTGGAGGCATTATACGTTTCTACAATATTACCCAGGATGTCAAAGACATACCCTGAGTTCAAAAAAGGTATCAATGGGCAACATACCAGCACTGTAGCACACTCCCTTGTACTTTACAATGTTGTCATGTTGCAAGGATTTAAGGATTTCAATTTCCCTTTCAAAGTCTCTGAGGTGCTCTTCAGTACTGTGCTGGAGCTTCTTCACAGCCACCACCTCTCCAGTGTTGTCTTGTAGAGGGTCATACCGGCACATCTCCACACTGCCAAAATTACCCTAAATAATACATCACATTAAGATAGAAATCGCAAGTTTTCTAGAAAAAGTACTAATAAATTCTGATTATACAGGCAATTTTCAGCAGCTAGAAGATGTATCTCGAAACTCACATTAAACAACTTTCAGAACAAGAAAAGGAGATAATATTTCAATAGGTGAGTAGTAAACTTAAATATTTAATTTCTTCAAAAGGAATTACAGGCTGAAATATAAAAACTTCAAAAAAGCATTTAAACAAATCATTAACATTAATTTTTAAGATAAGCCAAGGGACATGCCAGGGAATTCCTAAATTTCTATCACTAACTTCCAGGAAGAACTTTTCTTCTTCTTCACAATATAGCCTTTGATGTCACTGTCAGTGAGCTATATGGAATAAGGGTATGTTACAGACTGAATGTCCATGCCCATCCCCCCAAATTCATATGATAAAGTCCTAACCCTGAATGTGAGTGTATTTGGAGATAAGGCCTGTGAAGAGGTGATAAAGATTAAATAAGGTCATAAGGGTGAGTCCTTCATCCAGTAGGGCTGGTGCCTTTATAAGAAGAGGAAGAGACACCAGTTCTCTCTGCCATATAAGGACACAGTGAGAAGGTGGTCATGTGCAAGCCAAGAAAAGAGCCCTCATCAGAAACTGAACCCTACAGGAACCTTGATCTTAGACTTTTCAGCCTCTAGAATTACGAGAAATAAATGTCTGCTGTTTAAGCCAAGGTCAGCCTGTGTGGTTGGCAGCTTCTGTGATTATCTCCCAATGTTCTCTACATTCTGACATTCAAGCTCTTTTAAAATCCCCTCCCCTTGAGTGTAGGCTGGATTTATTAACTCATTTTTAATGAACAGAATATGGCAGGAGTGATAAGATGCCACTCCTGAGATTAGGATATGAAAACACAATGGCTTCGATCTTGGGTATTTGCTCTCAGCTCCCGTGTTGTGAGGCAGTCTGTGGAGAGGCCCGTGTAAGTGAGCTTGGAAGCAGATATTCTGAGGCCTTGTCAATAGCCATGTGGTAAGCTTGGAAGTAAGCCTTCCCCTAGTCAAGCCTTCAGAGAAGACTGCAAGACCTGGCTGACACCTTGATTACAGTCTAGTGAGAGACCTTGAGCTATAACCACCCAGCTAAGTTACTCCCAGATTCCTGACTCGCCTAACCTGTGTGATAATAAATGCTTTTTTGTTTTCAGCTGTTACGTTTTAGGGTGATCTGTCGCACAGCAATAGATAACTAATACACCCAAATACATACTTTTTTTTTTGTCATTGCTACATACTTTGAAACATTCCTGAGACTATTTTACAAACCAGGAATGACAGCAAGGTATTAATATAACTAAGCCAATACATAATATAACACCCAATGTTTAGCTCTGGTAAAGCTGGATCAGAACATTTAGTTTAGATTCAATACCTAAGTGAGGCCTTCATAATACATCCAAGCCAAAATCCAGTTCATAAAGCTACATGGTACAGAGCCCTATACTAGCAAGCTTAGAGGAAGAAAGAGGGCTTTACCACTATGATTGGACCTGCTAAGAACTAAGGTTTTCTTGGTCTTACTTAAAATATGTCAGGCTATGCATGACTGTGTGACCTTTCAGCAGGGAGAGACTGTCTGCTAGTAAACATGGTCCAGTCAACATCTAGACTCTGAACAAGCAGATTAATTATTTCTCTCTGAGATGACTGAAAAAGGACATCGGTGGAGAGGCTTAATCAATTGTTCCTTTCTGTATCTCATAACCAAAGCGCCCTCTACCAAGAGTCTCATGGTCAAATTAATTGGGGAAAATACTGCCTAATTTATCCATCTCTTGAAAATGTTCAATGCACAGTACATGTTAAAGGTTCTGAGAAGTTCTTCAGTAAAGACAGCTGTTTATTTAACACAGCATTTCTTCAACATCTGACAACTAAACCTTTTTTCTACAAACACTTTGTTTTAACTTTTTATTTTATATTGGAGTATAGTTGATTAACAATGTTTGTTAGTTTCAGGTGTAGAGTAAAGTGATTCAGTTATACATATACATGTATCTGTTCTTTTTCAAATTATTTTCCCATTTAGCTTGTTACATAATATTGAGCAGAGTTCCCTGTGGTATAGAGTAGATCCTTGTTGGTTATACAAACAGTCTTTAAAATTTTGTGGAAAGTGAACTTTAGAGAATCTCTTAAGCCTTTTTTTCCCTAAATAAAATGTTTTACGATTATATTTCAACTATTTAAAAATCTTCTGACATCTTACCTTGCCAAGTTGCTGTAGAAATTTCAAGTGTCTCTCTTCAAATTGTGTAGGGTCTCGGTCTTCAAAAGCACCAGAAAACCCTAGGGCACCTATTCTCATATTAGGTAACATGTCATTTTCTGTTAATAGTTCGTAATCTGGAGAAATAAAGAATATTTCTACCATAACCTGGCAAATCCATTCTCTAGGTTAAAATAATACATATTCAAGCTGACCAAAATAATCAGAATGAGTTAGAAATACTAAATACAAATCAATACAGGGCAACTCTAATAGTTTTGATTATGTTAATGGAAGCCTTGAATTATAACCATAATCTAACATGTTTTCAGTAAAGATTTTTGCAAAGGATAAATGAATACTTTCCAAAATAGGTAGTTTTAATAGTTATAAAGTAAGATTATATGCCGATTTTTGTGGTGAGAAGAGTAAATAATATTGGAACAGGAAATACTTATAGGTCAGACACATGTATATTTAGCTATGTATTTTAAAGGAGGAGAGGACAAACAAAAACAAATCTACCTCACGTTTACAAAATTAATCAATTACAGAATATATGAGAACTAGTTAAAAAACAAAGAATTGTTTTTAAAAAGTCAAATAAGTCAAATAAACTTCTATAGTTTACTACTCATTAACTGGCAAACTAAAATGAGGTTATTAAAAGGGAAAAAGCCTTTTTTAAAAATGGAAATACTTCACAATCAGTGAGACCAGAAAATGTATAAAGTAGGAAAAGTCAAATGAACGTAAGAAATTAAGAGGGTCAAAAAGATATCAGGGAACTTTCCAGAGGGGATTACAAAATTAGTAAGGATTTATTAAATATAACAAAGATAGAAAGATAGCTGGAGACTCAGTAAGATTGCTCCATCAATACGTACCTGGAGTAAACAAACTATTAAGATCTCGTATGATGGCTCTGAAAGAAGGTCTAAAATCTGGTTCGTAATCCATACAATTATTAATAAGATTTGCTAATTCTGTCCACTTTGGTGCAGGAAGCTGGTGCCTATTTTCATAAAACTGTAGTTTCTATAATTAAAGAACCACACGTTGATAATAAATTATAAATGCCGTATCAACCTTTTTTATATAAAATGGGCTAAAGAATATCAAATCATGTGCAAAAAATATCAGGGATCACAAGGTAATTCCAACTTCACCATTTACATGAACTTACTCTTTGAGAATCCAAAGCACTCAGGGGCTTATCTCCTCCACTGCAGATTTCCCACAAAGTGGTACCAAAACTCCATTTGTCTGTTGCCAAATTTAGATTTTTAGGATTTTCAATGCATTCAGGTGGTACCCATGGTATTCTCTCCTGCAGAACTTTCAAATGATAGGAACAAAGTATGGTTAAAGAGTTCCCACAATTAAAAAATTCTTATATATGTTAATAATTTTTGCTGTATAATTAAGAGAGTACAGAGTCCTTTCTCCTTCACCATATGAATATATATTCTCTTTCTTCACATCCCATTCCAAAGGGTAAAGTCCCCCTGAGTATCAGATCTAACTAAGATCCTATAACATTTTCTGCCCTACAGTCTCTGTCTTCACTTCATAAAAAGGCACCAAGTTTAAGTACTACTGGCTGAAATAGGAAACCATGCATCAGTGTACAAAAGTTGATAACTTTGGATTCTAAGTTTAGACATTCAATTAGAGAAATTAGCTAATGTAATGAAATACAATTACAACACTATTTGGATCAAAAAAATGCCTCTCAATTATCTGACTGAATTTTTTACTTTAATTAATTTTGTTAAGGAGAAGGTTATCAACACAAAAGTTCTAAGAAGTCATAAATTAGCTGAATAATTAAACTAAATAAAAAATTCAAACTTGATAATATATCTTCTCAAATTTTTATTTAACGACTAAAGAGAAGAAAAATTTAGACGAATTTACTTGTGGCTCAAAGAATGATACTTAAAAATTTCACAATAAAACTGGATAAAATCCAATATTCCATATATAATTAGGGATTAACACTGTTTTAAAAAAATCATCTTACAGTACATAGAAACATGCTTATAAGAAAGGAGAAACAGAGACTAAGATGTAACTATAACTTAATTTAGATTGCTAAAAATGGTAACTAAATTTTATTATTAATCAAGAACATGTCAATAAAATAGAATTTGAGAAAAATTAACAGTCTGATCTTTATGCCTCTTTCTAAGCAAAGCTTAATAAAGTTAAATTCGATCCTTGTAGAACTTACTGTCCTTTGGCAAAACTGTAATACTAATGCCAGGATCACTAAGTTTGATGAAAGGAGGATTTCCTGTCTTCCTGTCTTCTTCTCTGATAAGAAGAATATTTTTGGTGCACACATTCCCATGAATAAGGGTTTTTTCTTCCTATTAAAGTTAAATGCATATACATTCAAATATTAATCCACAAATAATTTGAGCACTTAATATGTCCAAGACCCCAAAATGGATTTAAAAAGTAAAAATAAGAAAACAGTATTAATAAACATTAATTGGAGGCGCACTTTGAGAAAATAAAACGAAATTTTATGGCATCACCGTGCTTTGTGTTTTACATTTTAAGTGAAACAATGCTCTATACCCACGAAGAAACAAATACTTAAAAAAAAATAATTTATTTATTTATTATTCATTTTTGGCTGCATTGGGTCTTCGTTGCTGCGCGCAGGCTTTTCTCTAGTTGCAGCGAGCGGGGGCTACTCTTCATTGCAGTAAGTGGGCTTCTCATTGCGGTGGCGTCTCTTGTTGCAGAGCACAGGCTCTAGGCGCACAGGTTTCAGTAGTTGTGGCACATGGGCTCAGTAGTTGTGGCTCACGGGCTCTAGAGCGCAGGCTCAGTAGTTGTGTGGCATGGGCTTAGCTGCTCCGCGGGGCATGTGGGATCTTCCTGGACCAGGGATCGAACCCATGTTCCCTGCATTGGCAGGCGGGTTCTCAACCACTGCGCCACCAGGGAAGTCCCACGAATACTTTTTAAAACTACTTAATGCCAGTTCACTTTATTAAGCTGAGATTTTAAATAGTATATATTTGTAGGTGGTAGTTAACAGCAAGAAATACTGTTTCTGTTCAGTAGGTGCATTCTTAAGGATCTGATCACTAGCTGGCCCTCTGGTATTCTGCTTCTCTGGCAAAACTGCTTTCTCAATGGACATAATGTCCAATTACCCACAAATACCATAACAAGGTATTTTCTGCAGGGATTTTTTGCTATTCATAGTTAGCACAACATTTTTTTGATAATTTTTCGTTAAATTCTCTGAAGCCAAGATACACAAACTACAGACTGTCTATCAGCAGTTCTAAGAGATTGATGGGATGACAAAACTATTTCTTTCAAAATTGATTTCACATAAATATACGCCTAAAATAATCCCTTTCATCAACTAACACAGATTATTTTAAATGACTCGGCATCCATTTACAGATTTATTTCTTGGTCCCACGTCAAGATCCTTTCACATTGCTTCATAATCTAAAACAGTAAGTTGACAAAAGAATATAATAATTACTTACTAGAAAATGCATGGCCCATGCCAGCTGTTTAGCCACTTCAAGTTTCCATAATATATTTATAGAATTTTTATTCTTTTTCAGATATATATCTAGTGATCCAAATTTTACAAACTCCTGAACCAGAATATCTGCATTAAAATATAATGATAATAATAAGGCTCACGTACAGTACAGTAAAATATATATAATTTTAAACTTTTATAATTATATTTATAGTTATATGTGATGATATAGGTAAAGAGATTAAACTACGTAAAATTCACTAATTTAAAGAAAGGTTAACAGCTATATAAAATGTATATTGGGGTTTTAGTTTATTCACAACAGAAAGAGGTAAAGTCTAAACAATTACATATAAACACAATTTATATATAATTGTACATTATGTATAATAATATGTAGATGTATGTAGATTGAATCCCAAATTGTGATTCCGCTTCATCTAATATTAAAATTAGTTTTCATATGATATACAACAACTTTTGGTGACAAGACTACCTTAGGACCTTGCTGGGTAACTAAAACAAATGTTATGAAAGTTTTTATGCCTATAGTTAATTTGGAGAACAGTCAACATGTCAATAATAAAGAACTGACTGCAGGGAAATTTACATCAGGGCAAGTGTCAAAAAAAAGATCTAAGAGTTACAATGAGCAAGAGCTTAGTAAAACTTTTTTATGTGGCATGTAAGACCTACGATATTTCACAGATACCACTGACTGTCATATGTCCCATTATTATGTGTCATAAAATTTTAAAAATTGCCAATTAAATTATGAAATGCCATCAATTATATCACACTTCCTAATTTCAGATATTTTTAATGTGAAAAAAAGGTATCACAGAATCAATGAAATAAGTATAAAAGCAAATGTAAGATCTGGGATTATTTGCTCTAAAACATTGTTTTCAAACTTTGTAAAGAAGTATATTCTTTTTTTCCCCTAGATGAAAATTTATGGGAAACATCAATAAATAAAAAAGAGAAATACAGAACCACTTTAGTTGGCGGTGAGAGGCAGAACTCTCCACTCTGCATTTAGATTTACTCCCATTTCATCAGTCCCCTGAGATACCTCTACAGAACAGATTTGAAAACCACTGCCTCTGAAAAGACTATCAACTTTCAAAAACATGAAAAAATGTTATATAAGTATGGATGCATATTTAATCACATTACTAATGGAAAATGGAAAATTAATTACATAAGTAATTTCTGAATGTAAACTTTTGAGGGTTTTTATGAACAGTTTAAATTTAGCCATAAATTATATCTATATCAACATCCAATCATTTCAGTCAGTTCCATTACAATTCAATCTAACATTTATATGCTTTGTCTTAATAATTTCAAAGAGATCTGTACTGAAATGGCCAGTTATTACAATGTTATGTTGAACCAGCCATAATCTGTATTGCTATGGTTAACAGAAAAGGTTGCTTTTGTTTACTATAATACTGTACTGTTCTGGCATTTTAACATAAGCCATATTAAACTGTTTACTGCATTTTAATTTCATTCATTGGTTTCCTTTATAAGAAGATATAACTGAACAGTTCCACAGTGTTTTTGGTTTCAACAATATTTAATTCCTGTTATAGTTTATATTGATATCTATTAACCTGAAATTGAATTTTCTATATAAATAAAAATGGATGTTCTGAGAAAGGCATAACATTAACATAAGGAAGCCAGTCGTTTTACTTACTCTCCTCTCCACAGACACATACTCCATAATTTAAAACCAGATGTTTGTGAGAAAGCTGGCTCATCATGCTTGCTGCTTCAAAGAAAGACTAAGGAAAAGAAAAATATACAAAAGATGCAAAAGAATTATTTTTTGTGTCTAAAAGCATTCATAATTCAGAAAGATTCTCTCTGCCATAAGAGAAATGCACTTTCTCCTATTAGCAGGACTATAGATAAGGTTACAATGTGCTTTGGTCCCTTCAGATGGAGTTACAACTGCCATCAACCTTGATGTTAGAATTCATTCTCAGGAAAACCTTGAGTAAGCTTGGTTCAAGCGGACAGCAATGTGAAAGAACAATAGTGGTTGGTACAGAGCAACATGAATGATGCAAGATTAACAGGCTTAGACCCATAGCACCTAGAATAGAGAACAGAGGTACGAACAGAGACAGACACCAAAGACAGTGATGTGGGACTGCAGTAAATGGATGGGAGCTTCAAGTAACACTTCCTAAAAAATTAAGAATGATCGCTGTGCAGATAAAATAGTGTAACAACTATGTCAGGAAACTGGCATGGTATTAACATCACTCCAACTCAACTAAACTTTGCCTTGAACTTCTGGGTATGGCTGTTGAAGATCACAATCACCAACACTGTGGTGTTCTGGATTAGAACAACTCTTCGGCTTCTATGTTTCACATTATCTTCTACTAACATCCTTTAAGACATTTTAAGTATCATAAATGTTTGTTACATCATGTTTGGTGATATCTTACTATACTAAGGACTTTGGCAACTGGCAGCTGGGTTTCTGTTGGCTAGCATCTTTGGATGATGCCCAGAGGTAACAACATTTCACCTAGAGTGCTCCTCACGTACACTGCCTTTCAAACTTTTTTTTAAGTAGGCGAAATTATAGAGGAAACCTGTGGAACCCATGAAGCTCTGGGGAGCCAAATTTAAAAGCCACTGCTTTAGTATATACAAAGATGTAATAATACACATAACACAATGCTTAATATTTAGTTTGGAAATTAGTTATTATGAAAAAATTCCATATTTTTTTAGACCCACCAGAATACATCCTCAGAAAGGTTCTTGACATATATACTTATAAAAATTACAATTTTGAAAAGCTGCATACATGAATGTGTTGTGTACATATGAGAGCATATCTTTAAATATCATAAACTACATGAACTACAAAAGGAATATACAAACCTCTGAATAGTTTCTATGTGCTTTATCCAGAACTTTTAAAAGAACTTCTGTTTCATGCAGTTGACCATAGTCTCCTACTTCTCTTCTTACACCTTTAAAAATTTTGGTAAAAGTTCCTTGGCCAAGGCTTTCATGCTTTAACAGAAAAAATGGAAAGAAAGAATGAATAAAGATGGAGAAAGAAGTGGGAATAAGGAAATATGTTCAATGACAAACAGTCTTAAAAAATCCACTAGTACTTCTTGCATATCTTTACAGAATAATTGTTGAAAGACTGCACTCTGAAGCAGGGCTGCCTGCAATCTATTATTATTAGTTTTGTAACGTTAGTCAGGTTACCTGGCAACTCTCTGCTTCTTGTTACTCACATAAGGATTCATATCTTTATAATTCTGGATAATTCTATCTATTGTCTCCTTAAGGAACTCAGACATTAGTTGGTTTTGCTCATTCTACTCTCCATGTCCCTTAAGTTCTGTTTCATAACTTCCATTTCTTTCTCCCTCTCTGCTGCCTTTGAATAATTTTCAGATCTAACTTTCAATTCACTAGTTTTCTCTTCAACTATGAGTAACTGCTTTTTAATTTGTTCATTTTTTTAATGTCAATGAGTGTATTTTTCATTTCTATACTTCCCCCCCCACCAAATCTTTTTGGGCTGTTTTGATGTCTTGGTTTTTCCCATGTTTTCAACTCCTTTTTTATTTTTAAACATATATATATATATATATATATATATATACACACACACACATACACACACACACACACATATATATATATATATGTATTTTATAATCTCTATCTGAAAAGTCTGTTATATGAAGCTCTTGAAGTATAATTTGATATTTGTCGGTCTTCTGACTCTTGCTTAATCCGGAATTATTTCTCTGTATGTTTTAAAATTTTCAATTAAAAGCTCATGTTTGGAGTCATTTTAACTGGGAATCTTCGGTGGCCTAGATTAAGAGTATATTCTTCCAAAAAGATTTTATATTTGCTCTGCCAACCACCACAGGGTGTTACTCGGGGAATACCACTTGTTAATTTAATTTATTGGCTTAGGGTTTCTCAAACCATGCAGGTGATATAAAGAAACCCAAACTCAAAAGTTTATAATTACAAATTCTCAGGACAGACTTTTTCATAACTAAGAGCTCAACTAAAACATATAACACTCTTCTCTTTTTGCTAGCAGGTGAATTTTTCACAATCCAAATATTTTTCACTGAGGATGTATTTACGTGAGGGACCTGGTAATCCTGATCCCCCAAAATGTTCTGTGGCCAAACATCAGCTCTTATGTACTACTTTGTTTTCAGTACCTTCTTTGAACTTCCCTTACTTTCTTGAGAACTTGAGAATTAAAATACTTTTTTAGAGGAAGACTTTTAATTTTTAATTTATTAAAAATTTTTTTAATTCCTGAAAAGAGGATACAATTCCATTCTTAAAATAATTAACTTAAGTTCGGTATCACATTTTCACAAGAAATAAAAATATGTGAACTGCTATAAAATTTTTATAACATAGGTTATAATAAAAGAGTTCCAAATGTCATATGAATGTAATGTGGGTTAGAAAATGAAGAAAACAGTTGTTGTTTTAAAAAGACAAAAAGACAATAATCAGCATCTAATGACTTACAAATATCAGATCTTCATTTCTGATTTTGTGGAACACCATTTGGTTCACATTATTATGCCTCTGTAATGTTGGTGAGGTTGGTACATCAGAAATACCATTGGTTCTGAAGACTAGAAGGTTTGATTTATCTGTTTAAAAAAAAGGACAGAATGAATGAAAAAATATATATATATATAAAATCAAAACACACTGAGGATATAAATTGCTCCAAAGGGATAAAATAAAATGTGTTCTATATACAAGAAATGCTTAACAGACTCTTATTGTTCATTTTTTTTCATAGAAAATTATTTTAGGAGTTTATTCATTGAACTTTGATGTACTCTAACCAGTTATTTTATATATTCAAAATTATAATCCCTTCCTTAACTAGTATAATTTTTCAGGAACTTTAATAATAATTTTAATATGCCTGTTACTTTAAAGGATTTCCAACCTTACTATTTTTATTTTAAAAGATAATTTAAAAGAAATTAAAATTCTAAAAGAATCTGAAAGTTTTTACTTAGAATAACATATGAGAATTTGGTACTGAGGTCTTTCAGTTCAATAAATAAGTGACTTATTGATACCATGAAATTATTTTTTTTAAGTACATTTTAGAATTACAAAACTTTAAGTCACTTCTAGAAAACACAAACCAAACTGAACAATTCTATTAGAGGATGCCTGTACAACATATCAGGAAAAAATTAATTTGTTTTTGGAGCTTCCTCTTTCCTATTTCTTTTGAAATCAACATGCTGAAAATAGCTCCCACCATATACACCATCCATGGCCAATATTTTAAAAATAACTAGAAATCTATTTTACCTTTTGGCTTTGGGGGACAGCATTTAGTAAACTGGAAAATTATACTGTCTGAGCGAACAGTTTCCATCTGATAGCAATTCAAAAGATCTTTAAGATTACTGAAGTTCTTCTTAGTACCAGTGAGGTTGTATTCTCCATTCTCATTTTTTGTAATCAAACAGTGCTTATATTCAATGACGTTTTCTCTCTATGTAAGTTTAATTATAAAGAGAGGGAAGGAAAAATCTCAACGGTCATAATAGTGATTACAGTGACAAAAATGATATCACAAAACAACCAAAAGAACATTTAGACATTTGAACCATGAATACCAGCATAAGGTGAGAGAGGTGTTTGGTTCCTCAAAAAGGCATCTAATTACAACTGCCTAGCCTACAGAAATGGCTTAAAAGTTATTTTATTGAAAGGCAAGGAAGAAAGCAATAATAATAAACAATAATAATACCATCCTTAACAGCATTCCACCATTTACAGAATAAAGTCTAAAACTATTTTAGCATATAAGGCCTTCCATAAGCTGGCTTCTGCCTCCATCCCCAACCTCAACTCCTGCCACTCTCAACATACAACCCATGCTCTAGCTACATTAGGTGACCTAAAATTTTTCAAGCAAATGCCATGACGTTTCATGCCTTGATAACTGTACGTGCTGTCTCTCTACAGAATGTACATCCTTTCCTTTTGAGCAATGTACTTTTTATTCAATCCTTAAAACTCAGTTCAATTTCCACTTTTTCTGTGAAGTCCTCCCTAACTCTGACCCCATTCCATAAGCAAAGGTGACTACCTGTTGTGCCTCTACTGTATTTGTTAATGATGTCTAACATGGCAATTTTAATATTTTTCAGTTTTTCAATGTTTGTCTTATGTGCTCTATTATGAACTTGCTCAACCATCTATTTTTTGAACTGCTTCTTATAAACATATTCAACTGACTTAGAACCATTTTTATAAAATTGACTCATTATCTCCAGTCAGTCTCAAGTGCTTCCTACTCCAAAGGACCTTTCTTAATAATTGTAATCCCTTCTCTTATTGTCAATATTTGCTTACACTGGATATACTGGGTAATAAACAATACTCGATTTAGTATTTTCTGGTATACTTTATTTTTGTTTTTCCAAAAGATAAATTTCTTGAAGCAGAGTTATAGCATAGACTCCCTGATATTTAGCCCTCATATTATGCTGGGCAAATACAGTAAATATAAAAAATATATGCATTTTGATATGATAATTGAATATAATAGACTGTCATATATGACAGTAAAGATACTGTGAAATTAGGATAGATTATCAGTATTTTACAATGTTAAAGTCATGGAGCAACCTACTTTATGTATTGTATTTATGGACAATTACTCCACTTTACATATGCTAAATATAAGATGACTGCTTTTTATAAAAATTAAAAACACAATCCTTACATTCTCTAATTTTAAAAAGATAAATTTTGTAAGCAGCTACAAAGTTTCTCAAGATTTATACCATGAAACTGCCTTATAAGTGATAGTATCTTTTTAGATAATTTTGGATAGTAAACAATCTTAGCTGAGATCCAAAATGATCTGTATTAACAGTGAGATTTCCTTGCAGTTTTACATTTAAAACATACATTGTAGATCATTATTCTTAATATTGGAAAACCACTAGTTAAAAGTGCAATAATGTCTCTTTCTTTGTTATTACCCTATTTCACTCTAATCCTATAACCATTATCTGTAAAAGGAAAGTTTACTTCTGATTTATTTAGTTCTACATGTTTTGGTAAAGATATGCATTTTTGTGAAAAAAGAAACTTCAAGAGACTTGATGAAAGTTAACACACTGGTAACACCCAAACATCAAAAAAACAAATTCCAGAAGATAGTAAGATATTACAAATAATTTTTAACATAAGTCCTAGAAATTATATCTTGTTTATGAAGAATAGCTGAGGTAAATTAAGTTTACTTAATTGCTAGTTATCATATCCAAAGCCATCATATCCAAAGCCATCATTCTGAGTATTAAAAAGGAAATATGGTAGATATTACAAAAGGGAAATTATATGCACTAAATAAAGATGTTACCATTAATTAGTGTGACATACTAACCTCAACAGCAAAAGTCAGAAAATATTTATTAAAGTCCTTAGGACTGCATCGAAGTACATAGAGTCCAGTCTGATTACCAGTTTTCTTCAGTTTACTGATGGCAAAATCCATTCTAAAGGTAAAGAAGTAATTTGCATGATAATGTAGCAAGAACCATGACATTATGACCAAAATGTCATCTAAAAGTCGAAAGTCAAATCTAAAACTCTCAGAATTTTTAGAAGTCTCCTCTACTTTATATTTTTATCAATAATCTTACAAGGAAAAATATTAAAGTACCAAGCTATTTTGCAATAAATTCAAACCGATTCAAGGGGCAATTATATTGCTTTAAAAACAAAAGGTATTATAAGACATACAAAATCACAAAGAACAATTCATTCATATGAATTTTCTGCCTTCTGATTTCAAATTTAGTATTTTAAAAACCATAATCTCGGGCTTCCCTGGTGTTGCAGTGGTTGAGAGTCCGCCTGCTGATGCAGGGGACACGGGTTCGTGCCCCAGTCCGGGAAGATCCCACGTGCCACGGAGCGGCTGGGACCGTGAGCCATGGCCGCTGAGCCTGCGCGTCCGGAGCCTGTGCTCCACAGTGGGAGAGGCCACAACAGTGAGAGGCCCGCGTACCACAAAAAAAAAAAACATAAACTATACAAACAATATGTCATAAAACACTCATGTCTCTTCTACCACAGCAATTGCTAATATAAAAATTTGTGCATCTTTAATATAATACCAAAGTCTAATAGAAGACCCATGACAAGCAACAAAGACTACAAATTTTTAAAATTTGCTACATGTTTAACTGAAGCTGCACATCTTGAAAGAAATGCAATCTACATGAAAGCAAGAGTTATCTGTTTCACTTATTACTGTATTTCTCATACCTAAACCAGTGCCTGGTGCATATCAGGTACTCAGTAAATGTTCTACAAATAAATGAAAGAATGGATGGATGGATAATGAATGAATGGATAATGAATGAATGGATGTAGGATTTTAAAAAATACTGAATATGTAAATTATAGAATGTTCAAGTAGTGCAACTTTTTCATATCAACCGTACTTCTTAAACAGACATTAGGTATAGGCCAAATCAGTCTTAAATACCAGTCAGGACATGATTTCTCAAATAGTTAAGGATAGGTTAAGGTAAAAAACGTATGCTCAAAATCCCAGATTGTTTCTTCTGCTCAAGTCCTTCAGACCTGGTGCCAATCATAAAGCACATCCTGGCTGAAAGATAACTAGGACTTGGGGTAAATAGATGTTGTGCATGATAGCTGGCTTTATCAGTGTTAAAGTAAAGGTTTACAACTGTGTGTATCAACACGGTAGCTAGTAGCCACATGAAGCTATTTACAGTTGACCCTTGAACAACGTGGGTTTGAACTGCAAGGGTCCACTTATTCGCAGATATTTTTCAATAGTAAATATTACAGTACTGCACAGTCTGTGGTTGTTTGAATCCAAGGATGCAGAGGAACCACTGATACAGAGGATGGACTATAAATTATATGTGGATTAACACCTTGTGTTGTTTAAGGGTCAACTGTAAATGTAAAGTTATTAAAATTAAATTAAATTAAAAATTCAGTTCCTTAGTTGCACTAGCCACATTTTAAATACTAAATAGCCACATGTGGCTAGCAGCAATTATTAAACAGCACAGATATAGAACATTTTCATTTTCATCACTGTGGAACATACTGCACAGAACTAGTCTAGAAATATGGACATCATATACATTTTGTGTTCAAAGCTTTCAGTAGAAGGAGATGGATTATCCAAAAATAATGATGATTATCAAATTTTGCACTGTGGCTCCTCTGCAGTATTTCCAAATTAATGAAACATAAATTGGAAGGTGTTAAAAAAAATTAACACCGAAGAATTAATTAAACACACCTAGGGAACTAAATATCAAACTTATACAGCAAGTTAGTATTATAGATTGGGATACAGATGGTAAGTTATATTCTAAATAATTCTAATTATTATGTAGTCTGATTGGAAATAGGCTTTCATTAAAAGAAAAACAATTTCTGTCAGATTAAGATAATATTTCTTTCCTAAACTTCCTAAACCTAGGTATATCATTCTGTTGTATAAACTCTTCTATGTAAATACCTCATTTACTTTAAAAAAATTTTACTTTTAAAGTCTGTATTACTCACGAAATTGGGCCATGACAGTTGCTTTGTATATTTTCAAGCACCATTGGAGGTGCTACTTCTTTACAAAGATAATGATGTGCATCTGCAGTTAACCTGTAATATCCATCAATTAATGACACAAAAGACAAAGCTTCTCTTAATGACATAAGTTCAATTTCCTAAGAGGAGAAAAGAAAAAGAAGAAAATTATTTTCACTCCATGTTGTTAGATAATTCTTCTAAATTGGTTTCTTCTAAATTGCTCAAATGTCTTTTAAGGCTCCCAATTACCCAAAGTGAATTACAGATTCTTGTGTCTGATATTTAAGGCCCTCTCAAATATGAGTTTATCATGCCTTTCTAGTTATAGTTCACTCTACACCCATAATTTTATTGTATTTTCCAATACACCTATTAGACAAATGTGCTAGTCATCTTAATTATAAATCTATCTAATCTGATATAAAAGTTTGTATTAATTAGAAATACTGAAAAAAGTTGAAGGTATGATCAACTCCCAGAAAAACAAAAAGTTGTATGTACAAGAATGGACATGTGATCACGATATAATGCTTGGCTCAGCAATATTTAGTCACAATGAGAACACAGAGTATGGACTTATATCAAAAATTATAATAAGGAGAGAACTGTGTGAGGTATCTGAACTACAAAAGGTATCTAGCTAACACAAATAGGCCATAAAAATAGGTACTATAAAAGATACCATAAACAATGTTAAAAGACTTGGCAAACTGCAAACCTATACAACAAAGGATTAATACCTAAGAAAAGGAAGGCATGCTGACGAAAGTGAGTTGCAAGTTTTATAATTTTGGTCATAAAACCCTGAAATGGCCTGGTAGGTAAGTCATATAGATACTTAAGTTAAATAAACAAATAACATTAATATGACGTTTAAGCCCCAAGTACAAGAAATATCTGAGTTAGAAAGAAAACAGAGCCAGAAAAATAAGCAATTTAAGAGCAGAGTATAAAGGAATTCATTTCTTCCCTTTCAATTAAAGTAAGTGGGGTGTCTGAAGCTATTCTGTTTTATTTTATTATTTTTTTTTGGCTACGCCATGCAGCATGGAGCATCTTAGTTCCCCAACCAGGTATTGAACCCATGCCCCCTGCAGTGGAAGCACAGAGTCCTAACCATGGACTGCCAGGGAATTCCCTCTGAAGCTATTTTAAAAAAGAGAAGGGGTTAATCTTTTAGAGTCAAACATGTCTCACAGTTTGGGTAGGGATCACTTGGGATTGGTTTACATTTTGTTATATAAAGAGGTGGTATGACCAGAATTACGTACATCTCTATTGGTAAAAAAGATTATACAGTTGTTCCTCCATCCCTCTGAATCTATCTCTCCCTCCACAGATACCAAAATCCGTGGATCCTTAAGTCTCTTATATAAAATGACATATTATCTGCATAAAACCTACTTACATCCTCCCATATACTTTAAATCATCTCTAGATTACTTATAATACCTAATATAATGTAAATGCTATATGAATAGTTGTAAGTTCAATGTAAATGCTATGCAAATAGTTGCCTGTACATAGTAAATTCAAGTTTTGCTTTTTGGAACTTTCTGGAATTTTTTTTCCTGAATATTTTCAATCTGCGGTTGGTTGAATCTGTGGATATGGAACCCACAGATACAGAGGGTTGACTGTAGTGAGGAATGAGCATTACAACAGGGAACTAGCACAATTGAGGCTGGGGGTGGGGGAGGAGAGGGCAGGAGGTAACTGGTGCTTTTTCTAATTATGAAAATGACTGAAAAATACATTAATGTACAAGATAGTCTACGGGAAGATAGTGTTGGTAGTGATACAAAAAGATAGATGTAATCAAAAAGCTTACTAAATTGTTGTTTATGTTTACAGCTCTATTTAAAACTATAATCAACATCCCTACAAGAAAGTAACTTTGGTATTAAGATTCTGAAATACTTATTTCTGACAACTGTAAGACATAACCATTATTAATGATAAAGCAAACTTACTAGACTTTTACCATCTTGCTTATGAATAGTTACAATTCTGCTTTCATTTGAGCCTTCTTGGTTTGCTTGTTTAATACTGACATCAATAATATCAGGAAAATCACAATATAACTGTAAATCCTGTAATTAAGAGCAGTTGATATTAAAAACAGGTAGAATTTATGGAGCCATTTTAAAACAAGACTCTTATGAAGGAGATTTCATTCCAAATTCTTTTTAAAAAATATTGATACCAATAGATTAAGCATTAAATGGGATTCTCTCCCCCAAAAATGTAACCCTAAAACTACACTGTATCTTGCTTTCACTTAAAAATGAGAGCATTAAAGGGTGCCAGGAATCTAAAGAGTGCTATAGTACCCTTCAATCCAATCAACATTAATAGAAACCATTGCCAGAAAATTGAGTTTACCAAAGAATGAAGATAAAAAATATATATATATCAGATAACATCCTAAGAACCACATAGATATGAACAAACTTAAAATTTGTAATGGAAACAAAAACTAAATTATTTAACAAGTATACATCATAAAATCAATGAAAATTAATCTTTTCGAACTAATTAAATTTCATGATTGTGCTTCATACTATCAATAATAGTAAAAGGAAAAAAGGAAGCAAAACTACCTTAAACATCACTCTTAGAATTCAAGAGTGAAACTACAAGAACACCATTACTAATTATTTAGTCATAAAAAATTAAATAAAATGCCATTTAAGAACAATGGGGAAAGAACAATAGGGTATGACCTTGTTGGCATCACGTTATTAAAAACTTCCATTTGTATCAATGGGAGAAGAGAAGTGCAAGACCATGTTTCAAATGACTAAAAGTACTTTGCTTCTACTGCCATTCTACTTAAATTAACAAAGAATGAGAACATATCATTGAGGATTACCTGTTCTGTCAGTGTCTCACTTTCTTTATGTTTCCCTCTTGACCACTGAATTCCACCGTTTCCAGTTATTATAATGGTTGCAAAAATCTCCTCACCTGAAGGACCTCTTCCAGGTTCTTTTACTTCAAATTGCTCTGTGTAGAAGGCAGACTGAAGAGTTTCCAGATTTATAAGATACTTAAGTTTCAAGTTTCTGGCAGTGGCTTTGCAATGGCTGAATTGCTCAATAAATCTGCGAAATCTGTACCTTATTCGCTTCCTTGTCAAAATATGATAGTCTTGGATCTTTGCTCGAACACATTTTGGTAAAAATGTCTTGTAGCTAGGAGTAAAGAGCACACACAAGAGCAGAACAAATTGGAAAACAAAATTAAAAGAGAAGTCACCAACTTTCTCCATAATAAGTAAACAGCACAGTAGTCAAATGGAAAAAAGCGACACAGCCACCATCCATACAGTATAAAACCTTAAGGTTTTGTTTGATGATGTGAATGCCTTTACAAATTCTGAGTCACCATAAATTTTTAGAGCAAGAGATAACATTTTCTTCCATAATGAAATGAAGACATAGTCTAGTTAACATTGGAATCTAAAAATTTATTTTCTCTGATTATCTTATATACCAGTTTTTGGCTGTACTCTAAAATGTATCTGAATTCTGGAAATTGTTACATTTTGTTAGATGCTACCGATATACATTAGGTAAACACACTTCTTTTGTATGCATTATTTTTCTCAGGCAAGCTTCAATAACTCCTAATAATTCCTTTGCAATCAAAACATTCCATTTGGAAATGTTCTGAATCTTTTGTACTTCCATCTCTATGTAAAATATCCTAAGGAAGGTAGATAACTTATTTCTCTCCTGCTCCAATGTCTCACAAATGAAAAACATTTTATTTCTGAAGGTACAACTATATTAAATTTCCATGCCTTCACATATGCTAATCCTCCTTCTCATCACCCATCTCTTATCTGGTTAGCTCTTACTCATTCTACAAGTCTCAGCTCAAGCATCATCAAATCCAGGAAACCTTTCTGGACCTCTATAACCTCGTTAGATGCTACTCCCTTTGTATGACAGCATTCTGTGCACCATTCCATAATATCACTTACCACATTCTACCGTACCTGAGTGATGGAGCTGGCTAATGTTTAGAGATTATTGTTACATTTTAAGGATTATTTGTTAAATAGCACTGATTATTAAACAGTGATCATTAAAATTTAACTTAAATAAACTTACAAATTAAGTATATTTAAAATATAGGTAACGATTACTCAAAAGGCATCACTTCCTAATTATTTTACATTTTTAATTTTATTTTACATTTTACTACTATCTATGCTTTTGAGGTATAAATGTCTATCATATCCGAGTGGTGGAAAAGGTTTGCTATTCCTCATCTCTTTTCAATTCCGCATTCAGTAATGTCAGGTTGATACTCTGAAACTGGCCACAGAGAGGGTTTTTAAACCATGGATATCAGCAAAAATTACAAACAAATCAGACTTTTTTTTTTTTTTAAGAACTGGTTGTTAAACATTTACCAGCATACCACTGCTTACTTACTCCCTTTCCCTCTCTACCCTAATCCACTTAAGGAACTCTCAGTTTTGTACTCAAGTAGCCAAAGCTGCTGGAGAAAGTCATTTGACAAGGTAGATAGGTTGCATCATAAATTCGTAATCACCAATTTCAAATAGGCTTTTATCACTGCCATCACTTTTATGACATTTCTCTGTTTAATTAATTTTCCCAAGTCCCACAACTATGTCCAACCCTCTCCAAAATCCTCAAACCTCCTAGCTTTCTTTTGCCTTAAACCTCAGCTACATTTCTCTTCACTTTCGGCAAATGACTTCACCTCTTTCTTAGGGAGAAAAAGTAAAAAAAGCTTCTCTAAGCAGAGATCCCTCAGTATCTTGCTAGCAAACTTTCATACATCTGCACTCATTCTCTCCTCCTTCCCACTTGTTACAATAAATAAGGTATAAATCTGTTAAAGCCATTCCTTTGACATGTACTTACCTATACCCCCTCTTTTCCTCTAATATATATCCACCCTCTGGGGAATTTTACCCTATATATTATTTCTCTTCTATCCACAAGTTTTAAAAATACTAATGTTCTTCCTATCTTAAATGTAAAATTTCCTTATCCCTCATCTTCCTCCAGCTACAGCCTATCTGGCTTCTTTTTGAAGTTTATATAGCCATTTCTATTTTCCTTCCTTCCATTTACTCCTTAACTCACCCCAATCTGGCTTCTGTTCCATCATTCCGTAGAAACTTCTCTTGCTAAAATCAAGAAAAACTTCCATGTTGCTAAAACCAAATTACTTGTTCATTTTACTTGTCATTTTTCAGCAGCATCCAACACTGTTGATCATGCTCTCCTTGAAACTGTCTCCCCTTAGCTTTCCTGATTTTCTTCCCATCTCTTTGGCTACTCGTCAATCTTCTTTACAGGTTCAATCCCCTTTAGCTGGTGATAATTGTTGGAGTTCCACTTAATTATGGGCCCTCTTCTCTTCTTATCTACACTTTCTTTCGCACTAGATACTCTATATGCAAATGACTGTGATATCTCTAGCTGTAGCCCAGATCTCTAAGCTCCAGACCCATATCTTCCACAGTCAAGTCAATTTACCCTTATAACATGGATGTCTCAAAAGTGCCTCAAACAATGTGTCAAACCAAACTCATGAGTCCCCCTAACGTCCTCCCCGAAAGATCCTCTTACAGCATTCCCTATCCGAGTACACAGCACTACAGTTCCCCTATTTCCACAAGCCCTAGAAACTCAGGAAATCATCCTCATACCACCTCTCTATCAACCCCCACTATTCAATCCATCACCATTTTCCTTTGATTTTACCTTCTAAATATTTCTCTAATTTGCCCATTTTCCTCATTATTAACCCAATCAACTGCATCTCCTGGAGGAACTACTGCAATGGCCTTACTCTCTGGTTGACCCACATTTCCATTTTCTCTTCCAACCCTCTGATTTGTTTTCTACACTGGTGTGGAGTCATGGGGATCTTTTAAAAACACAAATCTAATCTTTTTACCCTTGCTTAATACTCTTAAATAGTTTCTTAGTGTTCTTACCCTTATCAACACGTTGCTAAGGTTCTACATAGTCTAGTCCCTGCCTCATCACCTACTAACTCTTTGAGCTCTAGCCATACTGACTCTCTTCATTCTTCCTATGGTCCCTTCTGCTACAAGGCCTCTTCCATGAGCATCTACTTTCCACCTCCAACACTTACCTCTCTCCACCCACTAAATTCTACTCATTTTTCAGATATCAAAAGTCACACTCCTTTCCTTTTCATGGCAATTATATATTTGTAGATAAACAGATATATAAAATTTAATGAAAGTCTTGATAGGATATAGGAGAGCCTCAGTAAGTGTAGGGGAAAAAAACTGAAAAGGTTTAAAACTACAATCAGAATACAAATGATTCCTACTTTATCTACTTCTGTCAAAAACTTCAGTTATACCAAGAGCCTTAATAAATTTGGATTACAATTTACATAAACACCAATGGCTACTTGATTTAACAAGGCTTTGAAAGCTTATCTGGACATAAAAAGAAGAGTTTAAGATAACAAACTACAAGTCTTTCCACTTTGATCCCTGGAATAAAGGACCAGACATACATCCTTTGCTAACACCACAGTAATGTATGATTTCTTAAATATAGTGAATCCACTTTGATGTCATGCTATCCGAACCAGACTTGTTAGAAACACTAAAATTTTTCAAGAGACATAGTTGTTAACTTTTGAAGCATAAAAACATTTTTCCTGATGTTTTTCTTATATTGAATTTTTAAAGTAGCCTAAAATTCAGGCTCTAAAAGTTCTGAAATTAAGCCTTGCCTTATTATACTATTTTTGTACCATAAAATGAAACCTGCATCTTATTATTACAATTGGAGTAGGCCACTGGAAACTCTAATATTTGCTTAGTTGTCTAGAAAGGGAGTCTAGTGATATGAGGTATATAATATACCTCAGTTGCTATGTAAGTGGCCTTGGCCCTGGCCTAGTGTTTGCAAATTCAGCAGGGTCTCCTTTAAACTCTTTCCATTTTCCAGCTCTCTTCTTCCCACCCTTTAGCAAACCTAGGATTTTAAAGAGCAGATGGAGAATGAAAACAGAAAAATCTTATTTGTTTCCTTTATTTTCTGCACTCCAATACCTAAGCCACAATGTCCAATTAGGAACTGGCATACAAAAGAGTAAGTATCTTATACATACACATGCACAAAGAGATGTACAAAGACATATTGATATATACAGGTACATATGTACACACAGAGGCATGTGCTCACAGACACAGATGCACCTAACACACAGGCACAGACACACAGAGATGTTATCTTACACGTATTTTTTTTTTAAGTCTGGGAAAGAAAATGTTTTTAGTTATACTAGTCAGAGATCCATACTCTACTGGATATTTCTAGGAACAAAGAAGCTTATTTCATTCTGCCAAGAACTAATCATTCATCTGTTCTTCCATTATTCCTGAAAATTTTAAAAATGAGTAGAGTTCCTTGATTACTTCTCAGAAATGAGCTGGAAGTGAAAATTCGGAAAATATCAGTGAGTTAAGTTACATTAAGAAGTCAAGCAAATCAGGCATGTTTTTCCTTCAGTAGAGGCATAAATTATTTATCTAATATTAAAATATCATGGTACCAAAGACAAAGGAAAATACAGATAAATTAGATTACTTCAAAATTTAAACTCTTGTGCTGCAAATAATACTTTCAAGAAAGTGAAAAGAATCCACAGGATGGGAAAAATATTTGCAAATCATAAATAGGAGAACCTATATCTGGAGACCTGTATTCATAATATATAAAGAACCTTTACAACTCAATAAAAAAATTGAACTGTACAATTAAAATGAGTGAACTTTATGATATGTAAATTATACCTGAATAAAACTGTTTTAAAATATCATGAAATCTTATCAATATAATGAATATCTTCACAGTTTTAAAAGTAAAATAAAGGAAAAATGATGCAGAATTTTGCAGATGCATTTATATCCTGGTAAAGATAATCAGAGAAATACAATTTTTAAACATTCACTTGTTTTAGGACACTAGGTTTTGGACAATATTATGGTCTCCAAAGCATAAGTGTTCTATCATAGCTTAAGCCTAGAGATGGCTTCATATTTAAAAACTCATTTTCAGTGGCTCAAAGTTTCTGTTCTTCAACTGTGTTCCTTTCAATTCCTTCAGTTTCTATTTATTTATTTATTTTTTTGCGGTACGCGGGCCTCTCACTGTTGTGGCCTCTCCCATTTGTGGAGCACAGGCTCCAGACGCGCAGGCCCGGCGGCCATGGCTCACGGGCCCAGCCGCTCTGCGGCATGTGGGATCTTCCTGGACCGGGGCACGAACCCGTGTCCCCTGCATTGGCAGGCGGACTCTCAACAACTGCACCACCAGCAAAGCCCCTTCAGTGTCTATTAACGACATCTGAGATACTCCTTCCCTCACTCCGTTCTACTATGGTCTTGCTGTAGCAGGTATTCAATAAAAAGTTGTTAAATGAATGAATGAATGAACGAATGAATAAGTTACTATCCTAAGAGGTGTTTGTCTGTATTTTAATAAAGATCAAGGCATTAGTGGAAAACAGAAATGTTTTCGTTTTTCCTTTAGATGTTGGAATCTTCAAGACACCTCATTGAGTTCCTGAAATCATACCCTATGGCCTGCACCCTTAGGTTAAGGACTACCAGACATCTGAAAATAAAACAAGAATACCTAAAACCAAAGAGGGAAACACAGAAACTGATAACCTGTAAATTGGGTATTTAACTGTTTTGAGGGCACTCAGCAAAGGAGGGACTGAAGCCAGTTATTGAGAAAAGGATTTCTAGGAATAAAAGGAATTTTAACCAGATCATGACGTCCTCAAACTTCTAATCAGGTAAGCATATAATATGTAAAACAAATGTTTAGTCTTCAAACTTCAAAAAAACAATCAAAGCATTCTTATAATAGTCATATATACCTTTAAAAAGAGTGGAAGTTTTATAGCCATTAAAGCTGGGCTGTAGGAGTAGTGTTTCAAAAAATCATATAGGCTTGACTGTCAGAATTCAATTTGCAGAAGAATAATTTGGAGAATGTGGATCACTTGTATAAGAATCTGCTGGATCTGTTATAAGATGAATAAGGTCTAAGGAGCTAATGTAAAACATGGTGACTATAACTGATAATACTGTAGTCTATTATTGAAATTTGCTAAGAGAGTAAAACTTAAATGTTCTCACCAAAAAGAAAAAAAAAAGAAAAATATGTGAGGTGATGGATGTGTTAATAAACTAGATAGAGGGAATCGTTTTACAATGCATATGTATATATACCATGATGTACACTTTAAATATCTTAACAATTTTATATGTCAAATACACCTCAATAAAGCTGAAATTTTACAAAATCTCCTACAACACTTGTAAAAATTCATATTTGTAGGCATCACCTCAGATTTACTAATTCCAACTTCTTGGGTTAGAGCCCAAGAATCTTCTGTTTTAACAGGCACCTCAGGTGATACTAATTCAAGTAAAATATGGAGAAATACTGACTCAATTATTTATACAATTTGTGCTTACCAGAAATTATGTCTCCAGGTGTTTTTTTCATTCCTTTGAATTTACCTAGTCGTTTCAGAATGAATGAACTAAATAATAAATAGGTGTTGAACACCTATTGAAACCAAGCAGAACCTTGTGGGCTCCCACCCAAGTACAAAGGCTCCTCTTGTATATAAAAAAGCTTAAGTCTCCCAGGACTCCCTCAGTCACAAAGAGCAGGCCCAAGAAATTAATAATTAGGACAATAGAGTCACAGAACCTTTCAGTGTCTGATGTACATTCCTGAGTTGTACAGATACTATAACTGCCACCAGAGGGGAAGAGCTAACTGTATGATGACCAGACTGTGACCATGACATAAGCTGCTCCATCTTGAGATGTACTGAATCTATGGCTAGCACAATTCCAAGAACCAGCCTCAAGAGAATGGGAATAACACTATTGCTCTTAATCATCTGTATCTTTGTGGGCTTCAAAATAATTGTAGCTTGTTCTACCCGTATATGTAAGTGGGCAACTAAAATTGCCAGCAAAGAGATGCTACAGACCCATGTTGACATCTTCTACTCTAAGAATACAGCACACCCTATGTCAGCATGAAGAAGTTACAGAAGACAGACCTTCACCCATAATCCCATAGAAATGGAATGATGTCTGACAGTGGGGATTTGTAGGCAGCTCTTTGCAGGAAGCAACCCTTTGCAGGAAGCAGCTCTCTGCAGGGGACCCCTTTTGTATTGCCACTTTAGCAAAGCTATATTTTAACTACCCTCCAGCCCAAGCACATCTTTCAAATCTTTTGATCACCCAATGCCTCGCCTAACCTGTTGATACTTTTCTTAGATTTAAGAAGAAATGAAGAATAAGTAATTAAGAGATGATAAGCTCTTTTTCCCAGCTTCCCCTTCAGTAATCTCATGAGCAAACTGTGTGAAAAAGAAAGCATCTAAAGAAAGATCACTAGGAGTCGACAAACTCACATGCAGTGGGAGATGGTGAAGAATGTGACTCCTGCCTCAATGACAGACTGAGATTACTTCCCCTTTCTCCCTTTAAAAACTTTCATGGCCGAGCAGAATATTTGGAGGTGGTTGTGGGACACGAATCTGCATTCTTCCCAGGTTGCTGGCCTCCAGAATAAAGCAATCTTTCCATTCCTACAAGCACTCGTCTCTCAAGTATTGGCTTTCAAGCAGTGAGCAGCCAAACCCGAGTTCAGTTAACACTATGATATTTTCTGTAGTACTCCAACTCTTTCAGTAATTTCTTTTAATTATACAATAAATAAGTACTCAGAATGTAATGTACTACAGTTAGCATTGCTGTATGGTATTACTTGAAAGCTGTTAAGAAGGTAGATCCTAAGAGTTCTCATCAGAAGGAAAAGATACTTTTTCTTTCTCTTTTTTTTCCATCTACATGAGATGATGGATGTTAACCAAATCTAATGTGATAATAATTTCATTATTATGTAAGTCAAGTCATTTTGCTGTACACCTTACATTGTTACAGTGCTATATGTCAACTATATTTCAATAAAACAGGAAAAAGAAAAAGGAAAAAATAATGATTTCTTTTATCTCACAAAGTCCGCGTTACATAAGGAAGAAAAGTTACTCATACAATACTTAATTATTATGAAATCAAAAAATAAAATACCTAGGAGTAAAGTTACCTAAGGAGGTAAAAGATTTGTATTCAGAAAACAATAAAACACTGATGAGACAAAATGAAGATGACAAACAGATGAAAAGATATACCAGGTTCTTGGACTGGAAGAATTAATACTGTTAAAATGACTATACTACCCAAGGCAATCTACAGATTCAATGCAATCCCTATCAAAATACCAATGGCATTTTTCACAGAACTAGAATAAATAATTTTAAAATTTGTATGGAGACACAAAAGACCCCAAATACCCAAAACTTTTTTTTTTTTTTTTTTTTTGCGGTACGTGGGCCTCTCACTGTTGTGGCCTCTCCTGTTGAGGAGCACAGGCTCCGGACGCACAGGCTCAGCGGCCATGGCTCACGGGCCCAGCCACTCCATGGCATGTGGGATCTTCCCGGACCGGGGCACGAACCCGTGTCCCCTGCATTGGCAGGCGGACTCTCAACCACTGCGCCACCAGGGAAGCCCCCAAAACATTCTTTAGAAAGAAAACAGAGCTGGAGGAATCACTCTACCTGACTTCAGACTATCCTACAAAGCTACAGGCATCAAAACAGTATAGCACTGGTACAAAAACAGACACACAGAGATCAATGGAACAGAAAAGAGAGCCCAGAAATAAACCCACAGACTTATGGTCAATTAATCTATGACAAAGGAGGCAAAACTGTACAATGGAGAAAAGACAGTTCTCAGCAGTGCTGGGGAAATTGGACAGCTAGATGTAAAAGAATGAAATTAGAACATTCTCTAACACCACACACAAAAATAAACTTAAAATGGATTAAAGATCTAAATGTAAGACCGTATACTATAAAATTCCTAGAGGAAAACGTAGGCAGAACAGTCTCTGACATAAATTGCAGCAATATTTTTTTGGATCCATCTCCTAAAGCAAAGGAAATAAAAGCAAAAATAAACAAATGGGACCTAATTAAGCTTAAAAGCTTTTGCACATCACAGGAAACCATCAACAAAATGAAAAGACAACCTACTGAATGGGACAAGATATTTGCAAATGATATGACTGATGAAAGATTAACATCCAACATATATAAACAGCTCACACAACTCAACATCAAAAAATAAACAACCCAATTAAAAAATGGGCAAAAGAACTGAATAAACATATTTCCAAAGAGGAAATGCAGATGGCCATCAGGCACATGAAAAGATGCTCAGTATTGCAGATCATCAGGGAAATGCAAATCGAAGCCACAATGATATCACTTCACACCCATCAGAATGGCTATCATCCAAAAAAAAAAAATGCATAACAAATGTTGGAGAGGGAGGAATGTAAATTGGTGCTGCCACTGTGGAAAACAGTATGGAGGCTTCTCAAAAAATTACAATTAAAACTACCATAGGACCTAGCAATTCTACTCCTGGGTATACAGCCAAAAGAAACAAAAACACTAATTCAAAAAGATACATGCACCCCAATGTTCACAGCAGCATTATTTACAATTGCCAAGGTATGGAAGCAATGTAAGTGTCCACTAACAGGTCAATGAATAAAGAAGATGTGGTATATACATACGTACATACATACATACACACAATGGAAGACTACTCAGCCATGAAAAAGAATGAAATTTTGCCATTTGCAGCAACACGGATGGACTTGGAGGGCATTATGCTAAGTGAAATAAGTCAGATAGAGAAAGACAAATACTGTACGGTTTCACTTATATGTGGAATCTAAAAAATACAACAAACTAGTGAATGAAACAAAAAAGAAGCAGCCTCACAGATATGGAGAAAAAACTAGTGGTTACCAGTTGGGAGAGGGAAAGGAGGAGGGGATACTATAGGGGTAGAGGGAAAAAAATCATTATGGGATTATATGAAATCATGTGTTTGGAACTTCTGAAAATTGTAAAGCACTATAGAATTTAAAGAATCATTCAATAAAAACAAAAACAACCCACACCAAAAAAAAGTATGGGCAAACACAGAAAACACAAATAACTTATATAAAAACTGTAACTGTTCATATTTATGAATATGGATTTACATAAGGAAATTACCTGACAGAGCTATAGATGTCCAGGGGCGTCTGATCCTTTTCTTTGGCTATTCTCATCATATCTAACACCGCCATCCCAAGACATTCTTCCTGTGTTTCATGAGTAACAGGTACTTTTATCCATCCATGCAAAAAATCATGCCTCCACTAAAGTAAAAAGAAAAGAAATTTAGAAGAAAATATCTCATTAGTTTCACTATCACAGTTTAATCTACTGTTGTATTTTAACCTATAACATAATTTCCAGAATATATGCATTTAAAAAGAACAAAAACTCCTCCCTTGATTTTGAAACATTTTGCCATAAAATTTTAGTATAAGTTCTTTTGCAAATTGAAACTGATTTAAATTGGGTTCCCAATTATAGAATATATTTATGACATCAATCTATTCACTGCTTATATTTTCAATTATAACTTCTACATCAAAATTACCTAAATTAAAATAGATATTAATTAAATATGTACTGAGTTCCAAATATGCTCAAAGCATTCTACTAAGGACTGTTTTGGCCTTAGTAACATGTGGCCACAGCCTCCAAGGAGACTAAAATGTAGGAGGGACGTGAAACAAGTAAACAAAAAATTATAATGACAGACACTGTATAGTAAGTACCACACAACAGATACCTTAGGAACATAAAAGAAATTGAGATTATATCCAGTAGGGGTAATTAGGGAAGGTTTCACAGAAAATTTTAAATTTCAGGTATTCTTTGAACATGAAGACATTTTTGATGAGCACAAAAGAGGATGAGGAAATAGAAGAAATGACACAAAAAGAAAGCACAAGGCATGTTCAGAGATGTGAAGTAGTTTGGTTGGGGCACACAACTGTAAGGGAACAGAGTGAATTAAAACCTGGAAAAGTAAGTTGGGGTCAGACTGCAGGTACCCTTCAATGACTTGATCCTAGAAGCAACACAGAACCATTTTCTTAAAAGCATCTGTTTCTTTTTTTTTTTTTTAATAAATTTATTTATTTATTTTTGGCTGTGTTGGGTCTTCGTTGCTGCATGCGGGCTTTCTCTAGTTGCGGTAAGCGGGGGCTACTCTTTGTTGCAGCGCACAGGCTTCTCATTGCGGTGGCTTCTCTTGTTGTGGAGCATGGGCTCTAGGCGTGCGGGCTTCAGTAGTTGTGGCTCGCGGGCTCAGTAGTTGTGGCTCGCAGGCTCTAGAGCGCAGGCACAGGAGTTGTGGCGCATGGGCTTAGCTGCTCCACAGCATGTGGGATCTTCCCGGACCAGGGCTCGAACCCGTGTCCCCTGCATTGGCAGGCAGATTCTTAACCACTGTGCCACCAGGGAATTCCCAAAGCAGCAGTTTCTAAAGAATCTTTTCTTAAAGCATCAAGCCTGTTTCATTGGTAGAAGTAGCAATGACAGAAGTGCTTTAAGAAACTAAAGTATTCAAGGAGACTCTGTAAGAGGCTGCAGTAACGGTTCAGATATGAGATAGTAAGGATCTGATGTAGAGAACAGAAGACAGTAAAAGAGTCTGAAAAAACTGCTAACTTCCTAATTATATATAAAGAATGAAGAAAAGAGAAGTTCCAAGATTTTGATCTGGATGATTTAGGGACATGGATAAAATCAGACTGGACATGTAATGGGGAGAAAGAAAGGGCTAGAAGGTTAAAAGCACCAATATTCTAAAAATAATAGCAATTTTCTTTATAAGAAAGGTAAAAGCCATAATATTGGCTGAAATACCAACCAAGGTTTAAACTAAATAAGAGAAATAAAGGATCTTCTATATTTTATATAGGTATCTCCCTTCTTTGCTATGAAAACATCTCATGAAATTAAAGTTTTACATGAATTAAAAAAATTTTACTGAAAGAAATAAATACGCATTTAAAAGTATATTTGTTTAATATAATATGATATCACTTATAGGTAGCATCTAAAAAACAGGGTACAAATGAACTTATCTACAAAAACAGAAATAGAGTTACACATGTAGAAAACAAACTTACAGTTACCAGGGGCTAAGTAGGGGAGGGATAATACAGGAGACTGGGAATGACATATACACACTACTATATATAAAATAGATAACTAATAAGGACCTACTGTATAGCACAGGGAACTCTACTCAATACTCTGTAATGGCCTATATGGGAGAATAATCCAAAAAGAGTGGCTATATGTATATGTATAACTGATTCACTTTGCTGTACCTGAAACTAACACAACATTGTAAATCAACTATACTCCAATAAAACAATTTTTTAATATATTTAACTTTCTATTAACAAATTAGAAACATTTTTGTATAAGAAAATATATTACTTAAAAGACACAAACCATGAAATAACCAGTATTAACCAAACAAAGGCCTAAATGTTTGTAATACAAAATTAATTCATAGAAGGAGTTAGATTTCTTTTTGCTCAATTTCAAATACTTATTTCACCACATATTTGAAAATATGTAAGTAAGTCATTCTGATTAAGAAAGAGCTACAGATTAGTAATGACTAGGTAGATTATTTTTAATAGCTTGCTTTTGTTTCATATACTATGTAGGACCAGAGGATAATAAATTCTGTTTATGAGGATATTCTGTGGAACTCATGACCCAAAGATAAAATTAGTGAGAGCAGTGCTAACAAGATAATCAACCAAATATCCATTAGAGAAAAGTTACAAATGAAATACAGTCCCAAATGACAAAGCATATTATCTTAAACCAGCCTTCTTACTTCCTACAGTATGTATCAATAAAAATTTTGTTTAATTAAAACTGTAGAAAAGTAGTTTTTCATATGGGTAGCTGAAAACAACATTTGAACCAAGAAATTTTATCTGCATTCAGCCAGAAAAATAAGAAAACAGTTACAGTCACAGAATCAAAGATGAACCAAGAAAGAACACAAAGTAAATATCCACTTTTTGGCTGAACATACATGAATTAATTAAAGGTTACTCACATGGCAACAGTATATTTATCGGCTGAGTAGACAAAGTTGATGATATAAAGACAATCTTCAGTAGAAATATGAATTTAAAAGGGCCATCTCGGGACTTCCCTGGTGGCTCAATGGTTAAGAATATGCCTGCCAATGCAGCGGACACGGGTTCAAGCCCTGGTCCGGGAATATCCCACATGCCACGGAGCAACTAAGCCCGTGAGCCACAACTACTGTGCCTGCGCTCTAGAACCTGTGAACCACAACTACTGAAGCCTGCACGCCTAGAGCCCGTGCTCCGCAACAAGAGAAGCCACTGCAATAAGAAGCTCGTGCACTGCAATGAGGAGTAGCCCCCGCTCACAACTAGAGAAAGCCCATGTGCAGCAACGAAGACCCAACACAGCCAAAAAGGACCATCTCACTTTTAGCTTTTATTTGCTTACTGCTTCCAAATCTATCTTTCTACAATACTGTCTTTTATACTGTGCTTTAAAAACTTCAGTGGCTGAACTATTTTTTCAGTTATTTTATAATGTCAACGTTTACTTACAATCTGGTGATATCACTGATCAAATCTGCTATATTTAGTCTATAATATGCATAAAGTCTAACCTGATATCAATACAATCTGAGAATAAGTTAATTATTACCTTATTTATTTTCTAGGCATGGATTTAGAGAAATAGAAACATTAAGTAATAGAAAATTGCATGTGGTAGTGTGTAGACACAATTTAGGATTCTACTGTGAAATTATTTTGCCATCCTAAATAAGAAAATTCCTCCTAGGAAGACAAAACTGGAAATAACCCATAATTTTTCTAGATCAGAAGTATGAGGGGGGACCTTGAAGATGGCGGAAGAGTAAGACGCGGAGCTCACCTTCCTCCCCACAGATACACCAGAAATACATCTATATGTGGAACAACTCCTACAGAACACCTACTGAAGGCTGGCAGACCTCAGACCTCCCAAAAGGCAAGAAACTCCCCACGTACCTGGGTAGGGCAAAAGAAAAAAAGAAAAAACAGAGACAAAAGAATAGGGACGGCACCTGCACCAGTGGGAGGGAGCCGTGAAGGAGGAAAAGTTTCCACACACTAGGAAGCCCCTTCGCGGGCGGAGACTGCGGGAGGCGGAGGGAGGAGCTTTGAAGCCGTGGAGGAGTGCACAGCAACGGGTGCGGAGGGCAAAGCGGGGAGATTCCCGCACAGAGGATCGGTGCTGACCGGCACTCACCAGCCCGAGACGCTTGTCTACTCATCCACCGGGGCGGGCGGGGCTGCGAGCTGAGGCTCGGGTTTTGGTTTCGGACTGAGCGCAGGGAGAGGACTGGGGTTGGCGGCTTGAACATAGCCTGAAGGGGTTTTTGCACCACGGCTAGCCGGGAGGGAGTCCGGGGAAAAGTCTGCACCTGCAGAAGAGGCAAGAGACTTTTTCTTCCTTCTTTGTTTCCTGGTGCGCGAGGAGAGGGGTTTAAGAGCGCTGCTTAAAGGAACTCCAGAGACGGGCGTGAGCCGCGGCTAAAAGCGCGAACCCCCAGAGACGGGCGCGAGCCGCGGGTAAAAGCGTGGACCCCAGAGACGGGCGCAAGCCGCGGCTAAAAGCACGGACCCCAGGGACAGGCGGGAGACGCTAAGGCTGCTGCTGCCGCCACCAAGGGGCCTGTGTGCGAGCACAGGTCACTATCCACACCCCTCTTCCGCGGAGCCTGTGCAGCCTGCCACTGCCAGGTTCCCGGGATCCAGGGACAACTTCCCCGAGAGAACGCACGGCGGGCCTCAGGCTGGTGCAACGTCACGCCGGCCTCTGCCGCCGCAGGCCCACCCCGCAAACAGTTACCCTCCCTCCCCCCACGGCCTGAGTGCGCCAGAGCCCCCGAATCAGCGGCTCCTTTAACCCCGTCCTGTCTGAGCAAAAAAAAGACGCCCTCCAGCGACGTACATGCAGAGGCAGGGCCAAATCCAAAGCTGAGCCCCCCAGCTGTGCGAACAAAGAAGAGAAAGGGAAATCTCTCCCAGCAGCCTCAGGAACAGAGGATTAAAGGTCCACAATCAACTTGATGTACCCTGCATCTGTGGAATACATGAATAGACAACGAGTCATCCCAAATTGAGGAGGTGGGCTTCCAGAGCAAGATCTATGATTTTTTCCCCTTTTCCTCTTTTTGTGAATGTGTATGTGTATGCTTCTGTGTGAGTTATTGTCTGTACAGTTTTGCTTCCACCATTTGTCCTAGGGTTCTATCCGTCCATGGTTTTTAAAATCTTTTTTCTTAATAATTTTAATTTTAATAACTTTATTATACTTTACCTTCGTTCTTTCTTTCCTTCCTTCCTTCCTTCCCTCCTTTAGACAACGAATCATCCCAAATTGAGGAGGTGGTCTCTGAGAGCAAGATTTATGATTTTTTCCCCTTTACCTCTTTTTGTGAGGGTGTATGTGTATGCTTCTGTGTAAGATTTTGTCTGTATAGCTTTGCTTCCAACATTTGTCCTAAGGTTCTATCCGTCCCTTTTTTTTTCTTTTTCTAAATAAGTATTATTTAATTCAATAACTTTATTATACTTTATTTTATTTTACTGTATCTTCTTTCTTTCTGTTTTTCCTTCTTTCCCTCCTTCCTTCCTCCCTCCCTCCCTCCCTCCTTTCTTTCCTTCTTGCCTTCTTTTCTTCTTTACTTCTTTCTTTCTTTCTTTCTTTCTTCCCTCCTTCCTTCCTTCCTTCCTTCTCTCCTTTCCTTCTTTCTTTCTTCATACTTCTACTAATTCTCTCTACTTTTTCTCCCTTTTATTCTGAGCCGTGTAGATGAAAGGCTCTTGGTGCTCCAGCCAGGAGTCAGGGCTCTGCCTCTGAGGTAGGAGAGCCAACTTCAGGACACTGGTCAACAAGAGACCTCCCAGCTCCACATAATATCAAATGGCGAAAATCTCCCAGCGACCTCCATCTTAACACCAGCACCCAGCTTCACTCAACGACCAGCAAGCTACAGTGCTGGACAACCTATGCCAAACAACTAGCAAAACAGGAACACAACCCCACCCATTAGCAGAGAGGCTGCCTAAAATCATAATAAGGCCACAGACACCCCAAAACACACCAACACACGTGAACCTGCCCACTAGAGAGAAAAGATCCAGCCTCATCCACCACAACACAGGCACTAGTCCCCTCCACCAGGAAGCCTACACAACCCACTGAACCAACCTTAGCCACTGGAGACAGACATCAAAAACAGCGGGAACTATGAACCTGCAGCCTGCAAAAAGGAGACCCCAAACACAGTAAAATAAGCAAAATGAGAAGACAGAAAAACAAACACCAGATGAAGGAGCAAGATGAAAATGCACCAGACCTAACAAATGAAGAGGAAATAGGCAGTCTACCTGAAAAAGAATTCAGAATAATGATAGTAAGGATGATCCAAAATCTTGGAAATAGAATGGACAACATGCAAGAAACAGTTAACAAGGACCTAGAAGAAATAAAGATAAAACAAGCAACGATGAACAACACAATAAATGAAATTAAAAGTACTCTAGATGGGATCAATAGCAGAATAATTGAGGCAGAAGAACAGATAAGTGACCTGGAAGATAAAATAGTGGAAATAACTACTGCAGAGCAGAATAAAGAAAAAAGAATGAAAAGAACTGAGGACAGTCTCAGAGACCACTGGGACAACATTAAACGCACCAACATTGGAATTATAGGGGATCCAGAAGAAGAAGAGAAAAAGAAAGGGACTGAGAAAATATTTGAAGAGATTATAGTTGAAAACTTCCCTAATATGGGAAACGAAATAGTTAATCAAGTCCAGGAAGCACAGAGAGTCCCATACAGGATAATTCCAAGGAGAAATACTCCAAGACACATATTAATCAAACTGTCAAAAATTAAATACAAAGAAAGCACAATAAAAGCAGCAAGGGAAAAACAAAAAATAACACACAAGGGAATCCCCATAAGGTTAACAGCTGATCTCTCAGCAGAAACCCTACAAACCAGAAGGGACTGGCAGGACATACTGCAGAGATGAAGGAGAAAAACGTGCAACCAAGACTACTCTACCCAGCAAGGATCTCATCCAGATTTGATGGAGAAATTAAAACCTTTACAGACAAGCAAAAGCTGAGAGAGTTCAGCACCACCAAACCAGCTTTACAACAAATGCTAAAGGAACTTCTCTAGACAAGAAACACGAGAAGGAAAAGACCTATAATAACGAACCCAAAACAATTAAGAAAATGGGAATAGGAACATACATATCGATAACTACCTTAAATGTAAATGGACTAAATGCTCCCACCAAAACACACAGATTGGCTGAATGGATACAAAAACAAGACCCTTACATATGCTGTTTACAAGAGACCCACTTCAGACCTAGAGACACATACAGACTGAAGTAAGGGGATGGAAAAAGATATTCCATGCAAATGGAAACCAAAAGAAAGCTGGAGTAGCAATTCTCATTATCAGACAAAATAGACTTTAAAATAAGGACTATTAGAAGAGACAAAGAAGGACACTACATAATGATCAAGGGATCAATCCAAGAAGAAGATATAACAATTGTAAATATTTATGCACCCAACATAGGAGCACCTCAATACATAAGGCAAATACTAACAGCCATAAAAGGGGAAATCGACAGTAACACATTCATAGTAGGAGACTTTAACACCCCAGTTTCACCAATGGACAGATCATCCAAAATGAAAATAAATAAGGAAACACAAGCTTTAAATGATACATTAAACAAGACGGACTTAATTGATATTTATAGGACACTCCATCCAAAAACAACAGAATATACATTTTTCTCAAGTGCTCATGGAACATTCTCCAGGATAGATCATATCTTGGGTCACAAATCAAGCCTTGGTAAATTTAAGAAAATTGAAATTGTATCAAGTAACTTTTCCGACCACAACGCCATGAGACTAGATATCAATTACAGGAAAAGATCTGCAAAAAATACAAACACATGGAGGCTAAACAACACACTACTTAATAATGAAGTGATCACTGAAGAAATCAAGAGTAAATAAAAAAATACCTAGAAACAAATGACAATGGAGACACAACGACCCAAAACCTACGGGATGCAGCAAAAGCAGTTCTAAGGGGGAAGTTTATAGCAATAAAGGCCCACCTTAAGAAGCAGGAAACATCTCGAATAAGCAACCTAACCTTGCACCTCAAGCAATTAGAGAAAGAAGAAGAAAAAAACCCCAAAGCTAGCAGAAGGAAAGAAATCATAAAAATCATACCAGAAATAAATGAAAAAGAAATGAAGGAAACAATAGCAAAGATCAATAAAACTAAAAGCTGGTTCTTTGAGAAGATAAACAAAATAGATAAACCACTAGCCAGACTCATCAAGAAAAAAAGGGAGAAGACTCAAATCAATAGAATTAGAAGTGAAAAAGGAGAAGTAACAACTGACACTGCAGAAATACAAAAGATCATGAGAGATTACTACAAGCAACTCTATGCCAATAAAATGGACAATCTGGAAGAAATGGACAAATTCTTAGAAATGCACAACCTGCCAAGACTGAATCAGGAAGAAATAGAAAATATGAACAGATCAATCACAAGCACTGAAATTAAAACTGTGATTAAAAATCTTCCAACAAACAAAAGCCCAGGACCAGATGGCTTCACAGGTGAATTCTATCAAACATTTAGAGAAGAGCTAACACCTATCCTTCTCAAACTCTTCCAAAATATAGCAAAGGGAGGAACACTCCCAAACTCATTCTACGAGGCCACCATCACCCTGATACCAAAACCAGACAAGGATGACACAAAGAAAGAAAACTATAGGCCAATATCACTGATGAACATAGATGCAAAAATCCTCAACAAAATACTAGCAAACAGAATCCAACAGCACATTAAGAGGATCATACACCATGATCAAGTGGGGTTTATTCCAGGAATGCAAGGATTCTTCAATATACGCAAATCTATCAATGGGATAAACCATATTAACAAACTGAAGGAGAAAAACCATATGATCATCTCAATAGATGCAGAGAAAGCTTTTGACAAAATTCAACACCCATTTATGATAAAAACCCTGCAGAAAGTAGGCATGGAGGGAACTTTCCTCAACATAATAAAGGCCATATATGACAAGCCCACAGCCAACATCATCCTCAATGGTGAAAAACTGAAAGCGTTTCCACTAAGATCAGGAACAAGACAAGGTTGCCCACTCTCACCACTGTTATTCAACACAGTTTTGGAAGTTTTAGCTACAGCAATCAGAGAAGAAAAGGAAATAAAAGGAATCCAAATCAGAAAAGAAGAAGTAAAGCTGTCACTGTTTGCAGATGACATGATACTATACATAGAGAATCCTAAAGATGCTACCAGAAAACTACTAGAGCTAATCAATGAATTTGGTAAAGTAGCAGGATACAAAATTAATGCACAGAAATCTCTGGCATTCCTATATACTAATGATGAAAAATCTGAAAGTGAAATCAAGAAAACACTCCCATTTACCATTGCAACAAAAAGAATAAAATATCTAGGAATAAACCTACCTAAGGAGACAAAAGACCTGTATGCAGAAAATTAGACACTGATGAAAGAAATTAAAGATGATACAAATAGATGGAGAGATATACCATGTTCTTGGATTGGAAGAATCAACATTGTGTAAATGACTCTACTACCCAAAGCAATCTATAGATTCAATGCAATCCCTATCAAACTACCACTGGCATTTTTCACAGAACTAGAACAAAAAATTTTGCAATTTGTATGGAAACACTAAAGACCCTGAATATCCAAAGCAATCTTGAGAACGAAAAAAGAAGCTGGAGGAATCAGGCTCCCTGACTTCAGACTATACACAAGCTATACAAAGCTATACAAAGCTACAGTAATCAAGACAGTATGGTACTGGCACAAAAACAGAAAGATAGATCAATGGAACAGGATAGAAAGCCCAGAGATAAACCCACGCACATATGGACACCTTACCTTTGATAAAGGTGGCAGGAATATACAGTGGAGAAAGGACAGCCTCTTCAATAAGTGGTGCTGGGAAAACTGGACAGATACATGTAAAAGTATGAAATTAGATCACTCCCTCACACCATACACAAAAATAAGCTCAAAATGGATTAAAGACCTAAATGTAAGGCAAGAAACTATCAAACTCTTAGAGGAAAACATAGGCAGAACACTCTGTGACATAAATCACAGCAAGATCCTTTCTGACCCACCTCCTAGAGTAATGAAAATAAAAACAAAAATAAACAAATGGGACCTAATGAAACTTCAAAGCTTTTACACAGCAAAGGAAACCATAAACAAGACCAAAAGACAACCCTCAGAATGGGAGAAAATATTTGCAAATGAAGCAACTGACAAAGGATTAATCTCCAAAATTTACAAGCAGCTCATGCAGTTCAATAACAAAAAAACAAACAACCCAATCCAAAAATGGGCAGAAGACCTAAACAGACATTTCTCCAAAGAAGATATACAGACTGCCAACAAACACATGAAAGAATGCTCAACATCATTAATCATTAGAGAAATGCAAATCAAAACTACAATGAGATATCATCTCACACCAGTCAGAATGGCCATCATCAAAAAATCTAGAAACAATAAATGCTGGAGAGGGTGTGGAGAAAAGGGAACACTCTGGCACTGCTGGTGGGAATGTGAATTGGTTCAGCCACTATGGAGAACAGTATGGAGGTTCCTTAAGAAACTACAAATAGAACTACCATATGACCCAGCAATCCCACTACTTGGCATATACCCTGAGAAAACCAAAATTCAAAAAGAGTCATGTACCAAAATGTTCACTGCAGCTCTATTTACAATAGCCCGGAGATGGAAACAACCTAAGTGCCCATCATCGGATGAGTGGATAAAGAAGATGTGGCACATATATACAATGGAATATTACTCAGCCATAAAAAGAAATGAAATTGAGCTATTTGTAATGAGGTGGATAGACCTAGAGTCTGTCATACAGAGTGAAGTAAGTCAGAAAGACAAAGACAAATACCATATGCTAACACATATATATGGAATTTAAGAAGAAAAAAAAATGTCATGAAGAACCTAGGGGTAAGACAGGAATAAAGACACAGACCTACTGGAGAACAGACTTGAGGATATGGGGAGGGGGAAGGGTGAGCTGTGACAGGGCGAGAGAGAGTCATGGACATATACACACTAACAAACGTAAGGTAGATAGCTAGTGGGAAGCAGCCGCATGGTACAGGGAGATCAGCTAGGTGCTTTGTTACCGCCTGGAGGGGTGGGATAGGCAGGGTGGGAGGGAGGGAGACGCAAGAGGGAAGAGAGATGGGAACATATGTATATGTATAACTGATTCACTTTGTTATAAAGCAGAAACTAACACACCATTGTAAAGCAATTATACCCCAATAAAGATGTTAAAAAAAAAAAAGAAAAAAAAGAAAAAGAAGTATGAGATGTCATAGTAGTAATATTAGGGTAAAGTAGATCAATGAACAGTTTAGGAAAACTTGCCTTATTAATGGAACTTAATAGCATTCCATCAAAATAAACCAGATCTGCAGAACAGATGAAATAATATAATTCTAAAAGCAGTATAAAGTCATAACTTCATAGTACACTCTTCTCAGAGGCCTGTCTCTTTTCTTTCTTTCTTTTTTTTTTTAATGCGGTACACGGGCCTCTCACTGCCGTGGCCTCTCCTGTTGCAGAGCACAGGCTCCAGACGCACAGGCTCAGCGGCCATGGCTCACGGGATCCTCCCGGACCGGGGCACGAACCCATGTCCCCTGCATCGGCAGGCAGACTCCCAACCACTGAGGCACCAGAGAAGCCCTCTCTCTTTTCTTAATGACTACTGAAACAAAGGAAGCTGTAAAAAGTTGGTTGGTTTTCAAATGGTTTTTGACAAGAGCAACAAGACCATTCAGCAGAGAAAGGATAGTCTTTTCAACAAATGGTGCTGAAAAAACTGGATATCCACATGCAAAACAATGAAGATGGACCCTTACCTTACACCATACAAAAATTACCTCAAAACATAAAACTGTCATTATATGCAGGTGACATGACACTAGATGCAGAAAACCCTAAAGACTCCACACAAAAACTACTAGAACTGATAAACGAATTCAGCAAGGTAGCAGAATAAAAGATTAACATACAGAACGGTTGCATTTCTTTACACTAAAAATGAAATATCAGAAAAGGAACGTTAAAAAACCATCCCTTTTAAAACCATATCCAAGAAAATAAAATAATTAGGAATAAAGCTGATCAAGGAGGTGAAAGACTTATATGCTGAAAACTATAAAACATTAATAAAGGAAACTGAAGATGATTCAAAGAAATACAAAGATATCCCATGCTCTTGGATTGGAAGAATTAATATTGTTAAAATGGCCATACTACCCAGAGAAATCTACAGATGTAATGCAATCCCTTCAAATTACCCATGACATTTTTCACAGAACTAATAATCCTAATTTTTATTTTTTAGTTTTGGCTGTGCCGTGCAGCCTGCAGGATTCTTAGTTCCTGACCAGGGATTGAACCTGGGCCCCAGCATTGAAAGTGCCAAGTCCTAACCACTAGACCACCAGGGAATTCCCAAATAATCCTAAAATTTGTATGAAACCATAAAAGACCCAGAATTGCCAGAGCAATCCTGAGGAAAAAGAGCAAAGCAGGAGGCATAACGCTCCCAGACTTCAGACAATATTAAAAGCTACAGTAATCAAAATAGTGTGGTACTGGTACAAAAACAGACATATGGATCAGTGGAACAGAATATAGAGCCCAGAAATAAACCCACACACCTACAGTCAATTAATCTTCAACAAAGGAGACAAGAATATACAATGGAAAAAAGTCTCTTCAGCAAGTGGTGTTGGGAAAGTTGGACTGCTGCATGTAAATCAATGAAATTAGAAGACACCCTCACACTGTATACACAAATAAACTCAAAATGGCTTAAAGACTTAAATATAAGACATGATACCAGAAAACTCCTAGAAGAGAACATAGGCAAAACATTCTCTGACATAAATCATACCAATGGTCTGTTTACCAAGGCAATAGAAATAAAAGCAAAACTGAACAACTGGGACCTAGTCCAAACTTACAAGCTTTTACATAGCAAAGGAAACCATAACACAATGAAAAGACAATCTACAGAATGGGAGAAAATACCTGCAAATGATGTGACAAACAAGGGCTTAATTTCCAAAATATACAAATAGCTCATACAATTCAATAACAACAAAACAAATAACCTAATTGAAAAATGGGCAGAAGATATAAATAGACATTTCTCCAAAGAAGACATACAGGTAGCCAACAGGCACATGAACAGATGTTCCACATCATTAATTGTGAGCGAAATGCAAATCGAAACTACGAGATACCACCTCACACTTGTCAGAATAGCTATCATTAAAAAGTCTACGAATAACAAATGCTGGAGAGGATGTGGAGAAAAGGGAACCCTCCTACACTATTGGAGGGAATGTAAGTTGGTGCAGCCACTATGGAGAACAGTATGGAGGTAGCTCAAAACTAAAAATAGAGTTGCCATATGATCCAGCAATCCCACTCCTGGCATATATCTGGAAAAAACTATAATTCAAAAAGATACATGCAGGGCTTCCCTGGTGGCACAGTGGTTGAGAGTCCGCCTGCCGATGCAGGGCACACAGGTTCGTGCCCCGGTCCGGGAAGATCCCACATGCCGTGGAGCGGCTGGGCCCATGAGCCATGGCCACTGAGCCTGCACGTCCGGAGCCTGTGCTCCGCAACAGGAGAGGCCACAACAGTGAGAGGCCTGCGTACCGCAAAAAAAAAAAAAAAAAAAAAAACACAACGAGATACCACTTCACACCTATCAGAATGGCCATCATCAGAAAAGCAGAAAGTAAGTGTTGGTGAGGATGTGGAATGCTGGGTGCTGCTGGTAATAATGTAAAACGGTGCTGCTGCTATGGAAAACAGTATGGCAGTTCCTCAAAAAAATTAAATATACAACTACCATATCATCTAGTAATCCCACTTCTGGATAGATATCCAAAAGAATTGAAAGTAAGATCTCAGAGAGATATCTGTACACCCATGTTCGTTGCAGTGTTATTCATAAGAACCAAAAGGTAGAAGCAACCCAACTATCCAACAAGAGATGAATGGGTAAACAAAATGTGGTACATACAATAGAGTATTATTCAGCCCTAAAAAGGAATGAGATTCTGACACATGCTACAACATGGTTGAATCCTGAAGACATTATGGTAAGAGAAATAAGCCAGTCGCAAAAGAGTAAATACTGTATAATTCCACTTATATGAGCTACCTGGAATAAGCAAATTCATAGAGACAGAAAGTAGAAAGGTGGCTGCCAGGGGTCAGGAGGAGAGGGGAATGAGAAGTTATTTTTTAATGGGTATAAAGTTTCAATTTAGGAAGATGAAAAATGTTCTGGAGATGGATGGTGGTAATGGGTGCAGAACAATATGAAGGTACTGGGCTTCCCTGGTGGCGCAGTGGCTGAGAGTCCACCTGCTGATGCAGGGGACACGGGTTCGTGCCCCAGTCCAGGAAGATCCCACATGCCACGGAGCGGCTGGGCCCATGAGCCATGGCCTCTGAGCCTGCGCGTCCGGAGCCTGTGCTCCACAACGGGAGAGGCCACAACAGTGAGAGGCACGCGTACCGAAAAAAAAAGAAAAAAAAAAAATGAAGGTACTGAATTAATGCCACTGATTTGACCACTTAAAAATGGTTAAAATAGTAAATTTTATTAAGTACATTTTACCCCCTCACACACAAAAAAGTTGGTTGCTCTCATATTGCAAAAGAGAAATATTTTTCAATTTGTTGCTCACAAACTGAACTAGCCCTACTACACATGTTAGAAATGTGAGCTATGAGGATCTGTGAGGTTATTTCCCATGATATTAGCAGATCTGATTTAGAACTCCTTGATCTGATACCTTGGGGATATCAAGAGTGTATCTTTACACAAAAGCACTAATCAAGGCAATAGATAAAAGCATTTAAAAATGTTCAAAAACACCACAAAAATTTAACAATATTAATAAACAACTGGAACACAGTTCTCAGACTAAGTATCAACAACCAGCCACCCTCCTATGAGGGGCTACACAAACTACTGTAGTTCATTTTTTATGCAATTACTTACATTCTTCACATTTTACAACCCACTAATTAAGTCTGAAATTGTTTAGGAATTTAAAAAAATTTTTCTCTAAAGAAATTTCACTGTCCTATATTCCAGCCACTTAGGTCTACATGAATCATGTTGTAAAACTCTGTCTAAACTTGTGAAATCCTTAAAATGATCTAAAGCACTAAAATAAAATGAAAATTCAAAAGGGGCAATTCTAGGAATCTTTATAAGATAGATTCTATTATCCATAAACCATGGGATTAAAAATTAGTGATAAAAGACTCAATTTTGTTACCTTTCTGCACCTGCTATGCAGACAGAACATCAATTTTCCCATATGTGAATATTTTTCTGATTAAGAGATACATTTACATGGCCAGATATTTATCATTTAACACATGTACATACCTGAGCAAAAAGGTAAGACATGACAAAGTCATCAAGAAGAGGAGCTTCAGCACCTCGAGATATTCCATGCCTATAGGTTCTGTTGCTGCCATTACAATACCAGTAAGGAAAGTAAAATCTACAAGACAATTAAAACAATCAGTCAGCCTCTAACAGTTCTAATATAAACATACTATATATATATAACCACTTCCGATCTACCAAAAGGTATTATCCCATAATCAGAAAACACAACTAACAGTGTTAAATACAAAGTGAGGACAAAAGGAAATATGGGTAAAGCCATGGTAATCATACAGCCAGAAAATACAAGAAACATAAGTTTAAAATCCATATTCTGCCTTCTTCCATGAACAGAACATAGAAGCAAATAATAGAAAATAGAGAAATGTAGAAATAAAACATTAACAAAAAAAATTTTAGTATGGACACCAGGGGGAAAAGCGGGGTGGGGTGGTAGTGGTGGGATGAATTGGGAGATTGGGAATGACATATATACACTAATATGTATAAAATAGATAATTAATAAGAAACTGCTATATTAAAAAAATAAAATAAAATTCAAAAAAAATTTTTAATGTAATTCTAGGAACATCAGTAGAGGAATGTGAAAATGCTAATTTGGTGTGAAAACAAATAATTGCTTCTTCTTTAAAGAAACAGAGATTACATAAAAAAGAATGAAATAATGCCGTTTGCAGCTACACAGACAGACCTAGAGATTATCATATTAAGCGAAGCCAGTCAGAAAGAGAAAGAGAAATACCATATGATATCACTTATCTGTGGAATCTAAAATATGACACAAATGAACTTATCTATGAAACAGAAACAGACTCACAGACATAGAGAAGACTTGTGGTCGCCAAAGGGGAAGGGGAGTGGGGGAGGGTTGGATTGTGAGTTTGGGGTTAGCAGATGCAAACTATTATACATAGAATGGATAAACAAGGTCCTACTATATAGCACAGGGATAGTCAATATCCTGTAATAAGCTATAATGGAAAAGAATATGAAAAAGAATATATATAAATATGTATAACTGAATCACTTTACTGTACACAAGAAACTAACACAACATTGTAAATCGACTATACTTCAGTTAAAAAAAATGGAGGTTACAAACTTGTCCTTCAGAGAAACAAAAAAATTCTATATTGCTTTTTTTATTTACAGCTCTACTGAGATAAAATTCACATAAAGTTCACTCATTTAAAGTATACAATTCAATGTTTTTAGTATATTCAAAGCACTGTACAGACATCACCACAACCTAACTTTAGAACATCTTTATCTTCCATAAAAGAAATTCCCTACCCAAGCCACCTTTATCTACTCCTCAGCCCTAAGTTACCACTAGTCTACCTCTATAAATTTGTCTATTCTGCATATTTTATATAAATGGAATCATATAATATGTGGCTTTTTCTACCTTCTTTCACTTAGCATAATGTTTTCAAGGATCATCCACATTTATAGCAGTATCAGTACTTCATTTCTTTTTATTGCCCAATTAAATTCCCATTGTATGGATATACCACATTTTGTTTAACCATTCATGACTTCATGGACATTTGGTTTGTTTCCATCTTTTTGCTATTGTGAATAATGTTGCTATGAATAATCATATACAAGTTTTCTTTCCTGTGGAAGTATGTTTTCATTTCTCTTGCATATATACCTAGGGTGGCACTGCTGAATCATATGATAATTCTATGTTTATCTTTTAAAGGAGTAGCCAAACTGTCTTTCAAAGCAGCGCTATTTTATACTTCTAACAATGTATGAGTGTCCCAATAGGTCACATCCTTGCCAACACTTGGGTGGAGAGTTTAGCTAAGTTACTCTATGGTGCTGCTGACTCAGCATTCATTTTGTTTCGTCAAGAGTCCTGTAGTGACCTTAAACTGACATTAGCTCCCACACAAACGCATGCCCTAGAGAACAACTTGCAGAGTCACAAGCAAATGTAAGTTCCTTATACGACTTCCCCAACAGCCTCTGTGATCAACACTCATCCCTGCCTCCCAGTGCCTAGTCCTATGCACCTCTTCAATAAGATCCCTACATGGCTTACCAAAACCCAACTCTTTTGAATTGACCAGTCTGGCCTTAGTCCAGGAACCTCAAGGCACTCTACACTTAAACCCTAATAAAGGCACATGCTCCAGGTCCTGACTCTCTCTATCTGCACTGTGCCTTGACCTCTCCATGTGACCCCTTAAGGCATGTGGGTACTTCCTCAAGAACCTGTGAGTAATGAACTTTTTTCTACTTCAATTCCTCTTGTAGTCTGTTGTTGAAATGTGGCTCACCATCTGGCACCCTATGTTCCACTTAATAAGAGGTAATTTGACAATTTCTTTTTTTTAATCTTTTGGCCACATCGCGCAGCACGTGGGATCTTAGTTCCACAACCAGGGATTGAACCCGTGCCCCCTGCATTGGCAACATGGAGTCTTAACCACTGGACCACCAGGGAAATCCCTAATTTGACAAATTTATAACAATGTGTTATCGTCCATCTTTTTAATGCTTGCCATCCTAGTGGGTAAAATGGTATCCCATTGTGGTTTTGATTTACATTTCTCTAATGAATAAAGATTTTGAGTATCTTTTCACATGCTTATTTATCAGTTGTATGTTTTGTTTAGAGAAAGGGCTATTCAAAATTTTGCCCCTATTTTGATTGTGTTAGTTGTCACTGTACTGAACTGTAAGAGTTCTTTATATATTCTGGATATAAGACATCTGTCAGATATATAATTTACAAACATTTTCTTCCATTCTATAGGTTGTCTTTTCACATTCTTGTCAGTATCCTTTGATGCACAAACATATACTTTGATGAATCCCAATTAACCTATTTTTCTTTTGTTGCTTAGGTTTTTGGTGCCATATTGAAATCACTGCCTAATTTAAGTACACAAACACATGATCCTGTTTTCTCCTAAGAATTTACAGTTTTAGCTCTTAGATTTAGGTCTATGATCCATTTTAAGTTACCTTTTTGTAAACAGTGTGAGTTGTCTAAATTCATTACTTTACATGTGGATATTCAGTTGTCCCAGCACCATTTGTTGAAAAGACTATTCTTTCCCCATGAATTGTCTTGGCACCCTTGTCTAAAGTCTATTACCATAGTATGAGAGATTATTTTTGGACTTTCAATTTTACTCCATTAATCTATTATCTAACCTTAAGTCAGCACCACACTGTCTTGATTACTGTGGTTGTGGATGAAGTTTTGAAATGAGTGTGAATCTTCTAACTCTTCTTTTTCAAGACTGTTTGGGCTATTCCAAGTCCCTTTGATTTTTTATGAATTTTATGACAAATTTTTCAATTTCTGCAATAAAGATAGCTAGAATTTCAGTGGAGATTGCATTGAATATACAGATTAATTATGGGAACATTGCCATCTTAACAATATTAAGTCTTCCTATATTATCTTTCCATTTATTTAGGTATTTCTCTAATTTCTTTCAATAATATTTTATATTTCTCAGTACACAAACTGTGCACTTCTTTTGTCAGGTTTATACCTAAGTATTCTTTTATGCCATGGTAAATGGTATTTTCTTAATTTCACATTTCTTCTCTAATTGTTAGCATATAGAAATACAACTGATTTTGTATTTCTATCCTGTAACTGGGCTGAGCTCATTTATTAGTTCTAACAGTTTCTTAATTCCTTAGGATTTTTCATATACTAGATCATATCATCTGTGAACAGAGAGTTTTACCACTTCTTTTCCAATATAGATGCCCTGTGTTTCTTTCTCTTGCCTATTTTCCCTGGCTAGAATCTATGGTACAGTGTTAAACAGAAGTGGTGAGAGCAGATATTTGTGTCTTGTTCCTGATCTTTGGAAGAAAGCGTTCAGCCTTTCACTATCAAGCATAAGGTTAGCTTTGGGTTTTTCACAGATGCCCTTTATCAGACTAAGTTCCCTTCCATCCTTATTATGTTTAATATTTTGATCACAATAGAATGTTGGATTTTGTCAAATGTTTATCTCTGTCTCTATTAAGATGATAATAAGATTTGATTCTTTATTCTACTAATATGGTACATTATATAGATGGATTGATTTTCATATGTTAAAGCAACCTTGTATTTCCTGGAGTAAAGTCCACCTGGTCAATATTTAATCCTTTTTATATATTGCTGAATTTTGTTTGCTAGTATTTTCTTGATGATTTTTACAACTATGTTTATAAGGGATATTTGTCTGTAGCTTTCTTTTCTTTTAGATGTCTGTCTGGATTTGGTATCAGGGTAATGGTGAACTCACAGAATGAGTTAGGAAGTGTTCCCTCCTTTTCACTTTTTGTGAATAACTAGTATCAACTCTTCCTTAAAAGTTTAATAGAATTACCAGTAAAGCCACTTGGGCCTGGGCTTTCCTTTGTGGAAAAGTTTTTTGTTTTGTTTTTTTTGAGGTACGCAGGCCCCTCTCTGTTGTGGCCTCTCCCGTTGCGGAGCACAGGCTCTGGGCGTGCAGGCTCGGCAGGCATGGCTCACGGGCCCAGCCGCTCCGCGGCATGTGGGATCCTCCTGGACCAGGGCACGAACCCGTGTCCCCTGCATCGGCAGGCGGACTCTCAACCACTGCGCCACCAGGGAAGCCCGGGAAAGTTTTTTTAAATTACTAATTGAATTCCATTTCTTTACTTGTTAAGGTCTATTCAGACATTCTACTTCTTGCTTTGTCAGTTCTACAGTTTGTGTCTTTCTAAACATTTGTCCATTTCATTTGGTATGTAGTTTGTTGGCATACAGTTGTTCCTTATAATTCTTTTTATTTCTGTAAGGTCACAGTAATGTTACCTCTTTTATTCCTGATTTTAATAATTTAAGCTTCTCTCTTTTTATCTTGGTCAGTCTAGCTAAAGGTTTACTGATATTGTTGATCTTTTCAAAGAACCAGCTTTTGGTTTCTTGATTTTCTCTGTTGTCCTCCTATTCTCTATTTCATTTATTTCTACTCTGATCTTTATTATTTCCTTCAGCTTGATTTGAATTTAATATATTCTTCTTTTTCTACTTTGTTAAAGTGGAATGTTAATAGCTTTGAGAACTTCTTTCTTTTTTAATATAGGCACTTATAGCTATGAATTTCCTTTAAGCATTGTTTTAGCTGCATACCATAAGTTTTGATATGATCCGTTTTCATTTTCAGTCATATCAAAGTATTTTCCATTTTCCTTTGTGATTTCTTCTCTGACCCCTCAGTTATTTAGAAATGTGTTGTTAATTACCATGTATTTGTGAATTTTCCAGATCTCCTTCTGTTAATGATCCCTAATTTAATTCCACTGTGGTCAGAGAACATACTTTGTATGACTTCAATCTTTGTAAATTTATTGAGATTCATTTTGTGGACTAACATATGATCTATCCTGGAGAATATTCCATATGCACTTGAAAAGAATGTGTATTGTGCTGTGGTTGGGTGCAGTGTTCTATTTATGTATGTCTAGCTGGTTTACAGTGTTGGTCAAGTCTTCTATTTCCTTGCTGATCTTCTGTCTAGTTGTTCTGTCCATTACTGAAAGTGACGTATTGAAGTCTCCAACTATTATTGTTGAATTGTCTAGTTTTCCCTTTAATTCTTTCATTGCTGCTTCATTTATTTTGGAGCTCTGTAGTTGGATCCAACTTATAACAATTTTAAACAAATGTTATTATGTTTCCTAACAGATTAACTCCTTGATAATTATAAAATGTCCCTCCTCTGTCTCTAGCAACAATATATATCTTAAAGACAATTTTGTCTGATATTAATACAGCTACTCCAGCTCTCTTTCAGTTACTGAATGCCTGTTTTATCTTTTTCAACCCTTTGCTTTCAAGTTATTTGTGTTTTTGAATGCAAAGTGTGCCTCTTATAGACAGCATGTAATTTATGTTTTTTTCTAATTCAGTCCTCCAATCTCTGCCTTTTGACCTGAGTGTTTAATTCATTTACATTTAAGGTAATTACTGTTAATAAAGTATTTATTATGTCTGTCATTTTGCTTCTATTAGGCTTTTTTTCGATTTTTTGTTCATATATTCCTCCATTATTGCTATAGATATTTTCTAGTGTATTACATACATTAAGTCTCTTGTTTTATCTTTTACTATATATTTTTGAGTTATTTTCATAGGAGTCTCCCAGAGGATTACAACAGACATTTTAACTTAAACAATCTAGTTCTTATTCATATCAACTTAATTTCAATAAAATACAGAAACTCTGTTCCATTCCCTTTATTCTATATTTGTCATAAAAGTTACATCTTTATACATTATAAGCCCTCCAACACAGTTTTATAATTGTTGCTCTTTTATGTTGATTTTGAAATAACCCATAAATATGTAATAGAGGAAATGAAGAATAGCCTCTGAATAAAAGACAGGTGGAATTTTTTTTTTAATTATACAAAATCTCCTTTTGGGTAGTTTCTGGTTAGACTATCCTAGGAACTTTTGATTATAGGTAGCAATGGATATGTGCCCCCTTAGTTTAAAAATACGAGAAAGTCATGAATTTGATACGGGACATATTTTTTAATTCTTAAGAAGAGGTCAGCAAACTATGGCTCACAGGCCCAATCTGGTCCACTACCAATTTTTATAAAGTTTTACTGGAACACAGTCATGGTCATTCATTTACTTACTGTCTATGGTTGCTTTCACACTATAATAATAGAGTTGAATAACTACAACAGAGACAGTATGGCCTGCAATGCCTAAAATATTTACTATCTGTCTTCTTACAGAAAAAGACTGCAGACCACTGCTCTACAAACATTTTAAAATAAAAAGATATACTACTTGCTGATTGCAGAAAGTACAGTAATTATAGAAAGTGATAAAGAAAATATTCTTAATCAGATACTGATATCTTGTGAAACATATGCATATTACCTGCTTCTTTAAATAACACAAATTGAAAAGTCTTAAAATCTGCATAACTCTTATATAACTTGAATAGATTTAATCCTAGGTCCCTTATGTTTTTTGTTGTTATTAGTCATTATTTTAAGTGACCTCTTTCTGTTTGTTTGTGGTGTATGGAAATAGTTAATTTTTTAACATACTGATCACATAAATCTAGCCTTCTGCTGAATGATTATTATTGATGCCTGTAGATTTGTTCATATTTTCTATGTTAACAATCATATCATCCCCAAATAATGACTTTTTGCTTCTTTGTTCTCAATTATGAAATATTTTATTTATTTTTCCTGTCTTACTATACTGGTTAGGAACTCCACCAAAATCCTATATACAAGCAGTGATCACGGCTATCTTTGTTTTCTATACATCTTGTTCCTGATTTTAAAGAGAATGCTTCTAACATTTTACCATTTAAGAATATTATTTGCCACATGTTTTTTGCACATATCCTTTGTCGTGGTAAGGATGCCTCTCTTAAGTCTTAGTTTATTATGGTCTCCTTTTCTTTTCTTTTTAAAAACATGAATGAGTCCATTTTCTTTTTTACTATGCAACACTGACTCTGTATGGAATGGATCTATTTCATAACTAAGAACCAGAGATCAAACTTATTTCTTTGTTTCATCCTTTTGAATGGAAAAGTACCTCTGAATTTCTCTAAATTGGTACTACATATTACCAAAGATTATCCAATAAAGTAACTTATAATTTGAGGTTGTAAATAATCATTGGCAAAATCTTATCTTTCCTTCACTTCAACTTAAAAAAAAAGTTATTAAAAAGAAAAAATGTGAGATTACATATTATTGAACAAAACATCAAATTTCCTGGGAAACTATCAATATTCCAAACATTTAGGATTTTGCTAGTAAAGGCCATTCTTGCCCTGTTCAAAATTTAACTATAATCTTAAGTGGTAAAGTAGCATCTCACCAGGACAGCTTTATTCTCAGAGCATTCTAGTTAAAGAACATGTATGAACACTTTCTCTAGTGGGGAAAGAGAGTCTTAATTGAAGAAGATTAGATGCTAATTGGTTCTGGTCTCTGATATTAAAGACCTTGCAATTAAAAAATATGGTTGATAATTTCTCCCACTTTGCCCTTTTACTATTAAGTTAATTAGTCACTTTACTGGAGAAAGTACCTGACTCTGTAGAGTACATTGTGCCTGGTTGATTCATCTATATGGAAGACGTGGTTGGGTGGATACCAGATCCTTTCTGTTTCATTCATTAAAGCAAACATACTATGATACACAGGTGTGACTCCTAGGAAAGAAGCAGAAAAAAAATTATTAGATAGTGAAGTACATTTACATAACATCTATAATCTGCAATGGGGCTGAAGTAACAACACTTAAAATCAGCACAAAATGCAGTAGCAGTCAAAATCTTCTAGTTCAACACGACTTACAACTGAATTCTTAATTAAATATATTTTTCCCCTATATTTTAAAATTTGATTGCTACGATTCTTTCAAGCACATTATAAAATATATTTTATCTAGTTTTTTAGTTGTCCTGTACAGTAAGGTTGATACAAAGTTACGTGTGTTTTAAATAATCATGAGGGTACCAAATAACTAAAATATTTAGGAGTCATCAGATGCTTTAAAGAGAACAGTGAAACAGTTTTATTTTTAAATGTCAAGTTTTACACAATATACCAGTCATTATATCCTCTGCACTATTTAAACTTACAATGAAATACTTTAAACACCAACTTAAAATGCAAGAATTGTTTTCAAAGATATTTTAGGAGGTACATTAACAAAAGGCTGAAGGACAGTAGACTTTTAAAAAAACATACAGAACACCTAAGTCACACAATTAAATAACGCATATTATTTCCAAGCACATACAGAACATTCACACGTACATTCACCCAAACAAATAAATACCAATCATATGGAAACTAAAAACAAGTCTCCAAAAATGCCAGAGAATGATCATACATACCATGTTTTCTAATCACACTTCAATTAAATCAGAAATGAATACTAAGGAAAAAAATTTTAATCCTATATATTTGTAAACATAAGCCTCACAGAAAGTATGTTTACTCTACTGATGTTTTCATTCTTTTCCACTGTAGGCAAAATGACATCAACCTGACACACTGACAACGAAGATTTAAATTTTTTATTTAAGTTATTAACGTAACTGTCTACTCATAAATATGTAACAATTTCAATTAGTTATATATAAAAACATTATTCAGTAACAACTTTGAAACTGTATCCTTGCATCATTTTTGAATTTACAAATACTTCTAAATATCTCACAGGTCATAGGAGAAATTATAACAGAAATTAAAAAGCACTTATAATGAATGATGACCAATACCATGTATTAAATGATGGAATATAACTAAAGTGATATTCAAGAGGGAAAACTGTAGCTTTAACCTGCTTATATTAGAAAATCACAGATAATGACCTAAATTATCTAACTCAATACATTAGAAAACAACAGACTAATCCCAAAGACAGATGAAAGAAGGACATGATAGAGTAGAAGTTAACAGAGAATAAAGATTCAATAAAGAGAATCAACAAAATAAAATCTGATTATTTGTAATTACTAACAAAATAAATAAGCCTTTGTCCAGCCTGATCAAGAAAAAGAAAAAAAGGAGGCATAGATAAACATTAAGAATTTTTTAAAGTATAATTACAAGTGTATGTTATAAAGACAAAAAGTGTTAGAATAAATTTTGGCAGTAAATTTGAAAATGCAGACAACTGGACAATTTTTGAAAATCTACATTACTTTAAAAAATGGATTCAAGAATTTTAAAACTTCAAAAGAAAAATAACTATTAAAGAAGCAATCTAAGCACTTAAAAAGTTGAGGAGAGGGCTTCCCTGGTGGCTCAGTGGTTGGGAGTCCGCCTGCCGATGCAGGGGACACGGTTCGTGCCCCAGTCCGGGAAGATCCCACATGCCGTGGAGCAGCTGGGCCCATGAGCCATGGCCGCTGAGCCCGTGCGTCCGGAGCCTGTGCTCCATGACGGGAAAGGCCACAACAGTGAGAGGCCCACGTACCGCAAAAAAAAAAAAAAAGCAGAAGACAGTGCTTATAGTCATGTTCAGTCACACTACCTTATTCCAAAATGGCAATTATATATTAATACTTATTTCATGTTTTTCTTACTAGTTCATGTTAATTGGACTGTCTTAGGAAGGAAGAAAAGGCAGTGATACTGTGTTTGAGATATACATTATATTGAATAGGTTGGACCTCAAAGAAACCTCAAAGTCATTTTTAACTCCCTTTCTTTCCCTACACACCAAGTCCAAATTATTCTTATTTTTATTTATTAATAAAGTAATATTAATTAGTTCAAATGTTTCTTATTTTTCAAGCCATTACCAGAATTGTGATTCAATTCTGTATCATTCTAGACCAAGAATAGTCATCATTACACTAATATTAACAGAGTCCCTATTCTATAATATGCATAAGATAGGTATGGAAAATACAAAAATGAAAATAGTGACTAACTCTAAGGATCTCACAATGTAGTAGATGACACAGAGAAGCCATTAGAGAATTACAATTCAAGGAATTAAGTGCAATGACAGTAAAGACAACAAGAAAACACAAAAGTACAGAGAGGTGACAAAGATTCTTCGCTTGACCAAATTTTAGTCAGGCTCCTCTGAACCCTCTCCTTAACAAGCCCCAACCATGTATTTCCTTGTAGGAATCCTGCTTAAGTCCTTTTAGCAAGAATTCGCCACCTTTGATATCTGATCAAATTCTTCACCCCTACCATCCCCCAGGTGGTAGATGATCACCTTGGCCTGCTCAGCAAGAATCCTCTGTTAGGTTGGTTCAGCCAAAAATATTCCCAGACTTTGATGTCTTCTCTAGTAATGTTCCATTCACCAATGCCCCCACCCTACTTGCTCCTTGGCTATAAATTCCCACTTGTTCAGACTGTGTCTAGAATTAAGCCCACTCCTCTACTGGAGTAGCTTCCCCTACTACAATAGTTGTTTAAATAAAGTCCATCTTTACCACTTTAACTTTTGTTTGGCTCTGGTTTCCTTTAACAGAGGTAAAAAATTTATCACGAGGTTCAAGAGGAGTAAAGATAAACAAGAGCTGAAGGAATTTGTCACCGGCAGATCTGCAATACAAGAAATATTAAAAGGAGTTCTTTAAACTGAAGGAAAATGATGACAGATGAAAGCATGGAACTGTAGGAAAAATGAAGAACTTGGGAAAGGGTAAAGATAAAAGAACAATGACTATTTAAAGCAATAATAATATAAGTGCCCTGTGTGTTTATGATGTATACAAAAGTAAAATATACTATATCAATAGCACCAAATGTGAAAAGAAGTAAACAGAGTTAAACTGTTATAAAGTTCTTGAACTGTTTGAAAAATAACATACTAGTTTAAGACTGTAATAAGCCAAAAATGTACATTATAATATCTAGGGTAGCCACCAACAGAAAAATACCAAAACTAGTACAAAAAATCCAATAGAAGAGATGAAGTAAAGAAAAGAAATATACTTGATCAACCTAAAAAACGTAGAAAATGAAGACAAACAGAAAACAAACAAGATAATAAATTGAAACACAAATACATCAGTAATTACTGATTATATTACATAAATGTAAATGAGCCAATTAAAATGCATACTCTATCAGTCTGGATTATAAAAAAAAAACTTTGTGTTATTTACAAGAGATACTTTAAATGAGAGACACAGATAGGCTGAAACTAAAAAGTAAGAAAATGATATACGACGCAAACACAAACCAAAACAAACGTGATGAGTCAACATTAGCATCAGATGAAATAAACTTTAGGAAGAAGCATTAGTTGTGATAAAAAGGAACACTTCACAGTGATAAGAGGGTCAGTTCAACAGGAAGACATAATAATATTAAATGTGTGTACAACTAATAACATGGCTACAAAACACATGAAGCAAAAAAACATAGAACCAGAAGGAGAAACACATTCAAAATCTCTCAGAAACTGAGAAAAGACAAAAAAATAAAAATAAAAGACATAAAGTTTAAAAACTAACCAATTCAAATTTAGAGAACACTACACCTAGCAAGTGCAGAATACACACCATTTTTAAATGCATGTGAAATATTAAACAAGACAGTTGATAACCTAAGTAACAATGAAAGTCTCAAAAAATTTCAAAGGATTGAAATTATACAGAGTATACACTATGACCAAATAAATTAAACAAACAAAAAAATCAGTAACAGATGGATAATTTTAAAATCCCCAAAAGGAATCAGAATCCAGATCTCCTATATTACCTAAAATGTCCAGTTTTTAACAAAAAGATTATGAGATATGCAAAGAAACAGGAAAGTTTAATCCTTGGGCAAGAAAAAAGGAAGGCAACAAACACCGCCTGTGAGAAGACCCAGATGTGAGATTTAACAAAATCTTCAAAGCAGTCATTATAAATATGTTCAAAGAACTAGAATAAACCATGATTACAGAAGTAAAGGAAGAGTGACATCAGTGAAAATGGAATATCCCTATACAGCAACAAGAAAAACTGAGTAAAAACTGTCAGAATCAACTTCATGAGAACTCTGGAAAACAGTCAAAGATATGCAACAACCAAGCAATTGTTGAGTCAGGAAAAAGACAATTTTAAAATGGTAGGAAAAATTGGCAGCATTTCTACTTTCCTCTCTGCTCATGAAGGGCTTAGAGATGGCAGCTGGTATTCCCAATGTGAAACTCTGGTTCATGGCTCTGGAGTGAAGAGAGCCAACCTTAATCTCAAGGAACTGATTTTTGTCTCTTTTGACCTGACTGGAAACTGACAGAAGAATTGTTGCAAGAACATACCTATGTTTCAACAAATTTGGAACTTTCTCAGAGCAGAAAAGCAGCTTCATAGAGGTAATTCCTCCAAAATGTTTTAAGGCAAATGACCAATGTGCTGCCACCTGGGGCAAAAGTTCTAAAGTTGAGGCCCAAAACAGACATGCTGAAAGCTAAAGACAAAATGATGGGGAGAAAGTTTCTTTGGGGAATTAAAGCATTGAAAAGCACCTTTATATACTGGAGAAGAGGAAAGCCATATTCATGCCCAAGGAAGGACAGTTAAGAGAAGACCCTTAAAGCTTTCACCTCAGGCTGATCTTCAGTCTCAGCACAAGCAGAAAGAAAAGGCTAAGGCAAAGTTGTACACAGACTGAATAAACACTGAAGGAATGATCAAACAGAGAGCCAATCTGCAAAGACTGGGAGAGTTTTTGGTCCTCATTTCTTTTCTTTTGGTTCTTGGAATTCAAAGAAATCTCTGATAATAAAACCTGACCACAAGCTAAAGGAACAGAGACTTCAGAACTACACATGACAAAGAATACAGACTTTATAAATATAGTTTCGAAAAGTCAGTAAACAAACAACTGCCACCTAAAGCAAGCAACAAAAAACACAGAAGAGAGAAGACTCAAATTTCCAGTTACTACATTATAGATTTGAAAGATCCAACTTGTTGAATATTCAATCAAAAATTATGAAGCAAGCAAAGAAAGAGAAAAGAATTCCCATACACAGAAGAAATTAAGAGAAACTACCTTGAGGAACAGAGACGTAGGTTTTACTAGAAAATGACTTTAATTTGCTGCCTTCAACGTGCTCAAAAATGCTAAAGGAAACCATGGACAAAGAACTGAAGGAAACCAGGAGAAGGATGTAATCAACTAAGACATGAACAGTATAAAAAGAGAAAATCTGGAGCAAAGAACTACAATAACTGAAACTGAAAATTCACTAGAGGGGTTCAAAAGCATGTTTAAACAGAAGAATCAGCTAACTGATTCTGATTCAAGTCAATTGAAACTACCTACTCTGAAGAGCAGGGGGGAAAAAGAAAATAGAAAGGAAAAAAAATGGAGAAAACTAACACACCTGTAGGATACATTATGGGAGTTCCAGAGGGAGAGAAAGTAGAGGAAAGGACAGAAAGAATATCTGAAGAAATAATGGCTCCAAACTCCCCAAGTTTGATGAGAACCACAAGTCCCACAAATCTAAGAAGCTCAGTGAGTTCCAAGATGATAAATGCAACGTGATGCACACTGAGACACATTAAAATCAAACCACCGAAAGCCAAAGATAAAGAGAATCTGGAAAACAGCAAGAGACAAATGATTCATTACATACAAGGAATCCTCAATTAGGCAGTCTCAGTAAGACTCACAGCCAATTTCTCATCAAAAACCACTGAGGTCATGAGGAAACTGGATGATATAATTAAAGGGCTCAAAGGGAAAAATGTCAAGTAAGACTTTTACATCTGGCAAAATAATCCTTTAAAGATGAAGTAGAAATGAAGACATTCTCAGATAAACAAAAGCTGAGGGAGTTCACTGCTAATAGACCTGCCCCACAAGAAATGCTAAAAAGTATTCTTCAGGTGGAAATGATAACATATCAGACAGTAACTCAAAGTCATGAGAAAAAATTTTAAAACTGTTATGAAGATATCTATATATAAATACAAAAGCCAATATTACTGTATTTTTAAGTGGTAATTCCTCTTTTAACCCTTAATGCTCTAATATAAAAATGCATAAACCAATAATTACAAATCTATCTTAACGGGCATGTAATATATAAGGATGTAATTTGTAAAACAACAACAAAAAGGAGGTGGGACAGAGGTGTATGTAAGCAGTTTTTGCATACTATTGAAGCTAAGGTGGTATTAATTAAAAATAGATTATCATACTTCAAGAGATTAATTAAAATCCTTAGGGTGACCCCTAAGAAAATAACTAAAAAATACACAGAAAGGAAAATGAGAAAGGAATCAAAATGTTATAATAAAAAAATTAAACACAAAGGAAAGAAATAATGGAGGAACCAAGGAGTAAAAAACATCTGAGACATATAAAAGACAGAGCAAAATAGCAGAAAGTAGCCTTCATTACCAGGAATTACTACAAACATAAATGAATACAACTATCCAATTAAAGGCAGAGATTGGTAGAATGGGTTAAAAAATAGAAAATGACCCAACTGTATGCTGTCCACCAGATACTCATTTTAAATCTAAAGACATTTTAAGTTGAAAGGGAAAGCACAGAAAAAGATAACCCATGCAAAGAGCAGGCAAAAGAATGCTGGGATGGCTATACTAATATCAGGCAAAATAGATTTTAAGTCAAGAACTGTTAAAAAAGAAAAAGAAGAGCATTATGTATTGATGAAATTCTCAATCCTTAAAGAAGATACAGCAATTATAAACATATACATATCTAACAAATGAGCCTCAAAATATATGGACTAAAAATTGAAAACTGAAAGGAGAAACAGACAGTTCAACAATAACAGTTGGAGAGTTCAATACCCCATTCCCAATAAAGGACAGAAAAACTATACAGAAATAGAGGATTTATATTACTATAAATCAACTAGATGTAACAGACATATTCAGAACACGACCACAAAATAGCAAAACATACATTTTTTCTCAAGTGTACATGGAATATTTCCCAGGGTAGGCCATATGTTAAGTCACAAAAAAAATCTCAACACATTTAAAAAGAATTAAATCATCCAAAATATCTTCTCTGATAACAATGGAATGAAAGTAGAAATCATAACAGAAGGAAAACTGGACAATTCACAAATATGTGGAAATTAAGTAACACACCCTGAAGAAACCATGGATCAAAGAAATTGAAAAAAGCACTGAGACGACTGAAAACAAAAACACAACATATCAAAACTTCTGGGATGCAGCAAAACCAGAGGATAGAGGGAAAATTATAGCTGTAAACACCTATATTAAAAAAGAATCAGGGGGACCTTCAAGATGGTGGAGGAATAAGACGTGAGATCACCTTCCTCCCCACAAGTACATCAAACATACACCTACATGTGGAACAACTCCTACAGAACACCTAGTGAAGGCTGGCAGAAGACCTCAGAGTTCCCAAAATGGTCTTGGTGCCCCAGCCTGGTGTCAGGCCTGAGCCTCTGAGGTGGAAGAGCTGAGTTCAGGACATAGGCCCACCAGAGACATCCCAGCCTCAAGTAATATCAATTGGCAAGAGCTCTCCCAGAGATCTCTGTCTCAATGCTAAGACCCAGCTCCACCCAACAACCAGCAAGCTCCAGTGCTCGATGCCCCATGCCAAACAACTAGCAAGACAGGAACACAACCCCACCCATTAGCAGAGAGGCTGCCTAAAATCATAATAAGTTCACAGGCACGCCAAAACACACCACCAGACACACCTCTGCCCACCAGAAAGACTAGATCCAGCCACACCCACCAGAACACAGGTACCAGTCCCGTCACCAGGAAGCCTACACAAGCCACTGAACAAACCTTACCCACTGGGGGCAGACACCAAAAACAATGGGAACTATGAACATGCAACCTGCGAAAAGGAGACCCCAAACACAGTAAGTTAAGCAAAATGAGAAGACAGAAGTACGCAGCAGATGAAGCAGAAAGGTTAAAACCCACCAGACCAAACAAATGAGGTAATAAGCACTCTACCTCAAAAAGAATTCATAGTAATGATAGTAAAGATGATCCAAAATCTTGGAAATACAATGGAGAAAATACAATAAACATTTAACAAGGACCTAGAAAAACTAAAGAGAAAACAGAGAATGATGAACAGCACAATAAATGAAATTAAAAATTCTCTAGAAGGAATCAATAGCAGAATAACTGAGGCAGAAGAATGGATACGTAACCTGGAAGATAAAATAGCGGAAATAACCAATGCAGAGCAGAATAAAGAAAAAAGAATGAAAATAATTGAGCACAGTCTCAGAGACTTCTGGGATGACATTAAACACACCAACATTTGACTTATACGGGTCCCAGAAGAAGAAGAGAAAAAGAAAGGGACTGAGAAAATATTTGAAGAGATTATAGCTGAAAACTTCCCTAATATGGGAAAGGAAATAGTTAACCAAGTCCAGGAAGCACAGAGAGACCCATACAGGATAAATCCAAGGAGAAACACGCCAAGACACATATTAATCAAACTATGAAAAATAAAATACAAAGAAAAATATTAAAAGCAGTAAGGGAAAAACAACAAATAACATACAAGGGAATCCCACTAAGGTTAACAGCTGATCTTTCAGCAGAAACCCTGCAAGCCAGAAGGTAATGGCAGAACATATATAAAGTGATGAAAGGGAAAAACCTACAACCAAGATTACTCTAACCAGCAAGAATCTCATTCAGATTTGACGGAGAAATAAAAACCTTTACAGACAGGCAAAAGCTAAGAGAATCCAGCACCACCAAACCAGCTTTACAACAAATGCTAAAGGAACTTCTCTAGGCAGGAAACACAAGAGAAGGAAAAGACCTACAATAACAAAACCAAAACAATTAAGAAAATGGTAATAGGAACATACATATCAATAATTACCTTAAATATAAATGGATTAAATGCTTCATCTAAAAGATAGACTGGCTGAATGGATACAAAACCAAGACCTGTATAGATGCTGTCTACAGGAGACCCACTTCAGACGTAGGGACACATACAGATAGAAAGTGAGGGGATGGAAAAAGACATTCCATGCAAATGGAAATCAAAAGAAAGCTGGAGTAGCAGTTCTCATACCAGACAAAATAGACTTTAAAATAAAGACTATTACAAGAGACAAAGAAGGACACTACAGAATGATCAAGGGGGCAATCTAAGAAGAAGATATAACAATTGTAAATATTTATGCACCCAACATAGGAGCACCTCAATACATAAGGCAAATGCTAACAGCCATAAAAGGGGAAATGCACAGTAACACATTCATAGCAGGGGACTTAACACCTCACATTCACCAATGGACAGATCATCCAAAATGTAAACAAGGAAACACAAGCTTTAAATGATACATTAAACAAGATGGACTTCATATTTAGAGGACAACATTCCATCCAGAAACAACAGAATACACTTTTTTCTCAAGTGCTCATGCAACATTCTCCAGGATAGATCATATCTTGGGTCACAAGTCAAGCCTTGGTAAATTTAAGAAAACTGAAATGGTATCAAGTATCTTTTCTGAGCACAACACTATGAAACTAGATATTAACTACAGGAAAAAAACTGTACAAAATACAAACACATGGAGGCCAAACAATACGCTACTAAAAAACCAAGAGATCACTGAAGAAATCAAAGAGGAAATTAAAAAATACCTAGAAACAAATGACAATGAAAACACGACGACCCAAAATCTATGCAATGCAGCAAAAGCAGTTCTAAGAGGGAAGTTTATAGCAATACAATCCTCCCTCAAGAAAAAAGAAAAATCTCAAATAAACAACCTAACCTTACACCTAAAGCAATTAGAGAAAAAGAACTAAAAAACCCCAAAGTTATCAGAAGGAATGAAATCATAAAGATCAGATCAGAAATAAATGGAAAATAAATGAACGAAACAATAGCAAAGATCAATAAAACTAAAAACTTGTTCTCTGAGAAGATAAACAAAATTTCTAAACCATTACCCAGACTCATCAAGAAAAAAAGGGAGAAGACTCAAATCAATAGAATTAAAAATGAAAAAGGAGAAGTAACAACTGACACTGCAGAAATAAAAAAGATGAGAGATTACTACAAGCAACTCTATGCCAATAAAACGAACAATCTGGAAGGAATGGACAAATTCTTAGAAATGCACAACCTGCCAAGACTGAATCAGGAAGAAATAGAAAATATGAACAGATCAATCACAAGCACTGAAATTGAAACTGTGATTAAAAATCTTCCAACAAACAAAAGCTCAGGACCAGATGGCTTCACATGCGGGTGAATTCTATCAAACATTTAGAGAAGAGCTTACACCTATCCTTCTCAAACTCTTCCAAAATATAGCAGAAGGAACACTCTCAAACTCATTCTATGAGGCCATCATCATCCTGATACCAAAACCAGACAAAGATGTCACAAAAAAGCAAACTACAGGCCAATATCACTGATGAACATAGATGCAAAAATCCTCAACAAAATACTAGCAAACAGAATCCAAGAACACATTAAAAGGATCATACACCATGATCAAGTGGGGTTTATTCCAAATTCTTCAATATACACAAATCAACCAATGTGATACACCATATTAAAAAACTGAAGGATAAAAACCACATGATAATCTCAATAGATGCAGAAAAAGCTTTCAGTAAAATTCAACACCCATTTATGATAAAAACTCTCCAGACAGTAGGCATAGAGGGAACTTCCCTCAACATAATAAAGGCCATATATGACAAATCCACAGCCAACATTGTTCTCAATGGTGAAAAACTGAATCCATTTCCTCTAAAATCAGGAAGAAGATAAGGATGTCCACTCTCACCACTATTATTCAACATAGTTTTGGAAGTCTTAGCCACAGCCATCAGAGAAGAAAAAGATATAAAAGGAATCCAAACCAGAAAAGAAGTAAAGCTGTCACTGTTTGCAGATGACATGATACTATAGAGGATCCTAAAGATGATACCAGAAAACTACTAGAGCTAATGAATGAATTCGGTAAAGTTGCAGGATACAAAATTAACACACAGGGCCTCCCTGGTGGCGCAGTGGTTGAAAGTCCGCCTGCTGATGCAGGGGGCACGGGTTTGTGCCCTGGTCCGGGAAGATCCCACATGCCGCACAGCGGCTGGGCCCGTGAACCATGGCTGCTGACCGTGCACATCCGGAGCCTGTGCTCTGCAATGGGAGAGGCCACAGCAGTGAGAGGCCCGCGTACCACACACACAAAAAAACAAACAACAACACACAGCAATCGGTTGCATTTCTATACACTAAAAACAAAAGGTCAGAAAGAGAAATTCAAGAAACAATTCCATCTACCACTGCATCAAAAACATTAAAATACCTATGAATAAACACACCTAAAGAGATGAAAGACCTGTACTCTGAAAAGTATTAAGATGGTGATGAAAGAAATTAAAGATGATACAAACAGAGAGATACACCGTGTTCTTGGATTTGAAGAATCAACATTGTGAAAATAGCTAAACTATCCAAAGCAATCTACAGATTCAATGCAATCCTTATCAAATTACCAATGGCATTTGTCACAGAACTAGAACAAAAAATTTCACAATTTGTATGGAAACAAAAAAGACCCCCAATAGCCAAAACAATCTTGAGAAAAAAAAACGGAGCTCGAGGAATCAGGCGCCTGGACTTCAGACTACACTACAAAGCTACAGTAATCAAGACAGTATGGTACTGGCACAAAAACAGAAATATAGATCAATGGAACAGTATAGAAAGCCCAGAGATAAACCCACGCACATACGGTTACCTTATTTTTGATAAAGGAGCTAAGAATATACAATGGAAAAAAGAAAGCCTCTTCAATAAGTGGTGCTGGGAAAACTGGACAGCTACATGTAAAAGAATGAAATTAGAACACTTCCTAACACCATACACAAAAATAAACTCAGAATGAATTAGAGACCTAAATGTAAGGCCAGACACTTTAAAACTCTTAGAGGAAGACACAGGCAGAACACTCTATGACATAAATCACAGCAAGATCCTTTCTGACCCACCTCCTAGAGAAATGGAAATAAAAATAAACAAATGGGACATAATGAAACTTAAAAGCTTTTGCACAGCAAAGGAAACCATAAACAAGACAAAAAGACAGCCCTCAGAATGGGACAAAATATTTGCAAATGAAGCAACTGACAAAGGATTAATCTCCAAAATATACAAGCAGCTCATGCAGCTCAAGATCAAAAAAAACAAACTACCCAATCCAAAAATGGGCAAAAAAAAAAAACTTACTACAAAGCTATAATGATCCAAACAGTGTGGTACTGGCAGTAGGAGAGAAATACAGCCCAATGGAATAGAACTGAAAATCCAGAGATAAGCCAATTTGTCTATGGACCAACGAGATTTTGCCAAGTGATCTGAGACTACTGAGTGAGGAAATCAAAGTCTCTTCATCAAAGAGTGCTGTGATCTACATGTAAACATTTATTTGTTACTCGCATCTTACACCTCACACAATTTTTGTAAGGTTCATCCATGTTGTACCATGTATTTGATATTATTCAGCCATAGAAGAATGATGTACTAATAATATGGTACAACATGGATGAACTTTAAAAACACTACACAGAATGGAATAAGTCAGTAATAAATGGATATTCCCATGCAAAAGAATAACACTGAATCCCTACCTCAGACCATCTGCAAAAATCAACTCAAAATGAATCAAAGCAAAAATTGTAAAACTCCTAGAAAAGAAAATGCAAGGTGAATTTGTCATGACCTTAGATTTGGTAAATGGATTCTTAGATATGACATAAAAACACAAGCAACAATAACTAAAGTTGATAAACTGGGCCTCATTAAAATTAAAAATATTTGATTCAAAGGACACCATCCAGATCCAGATAATGAAAAGACAAAGCACAAAAATGGGAGAAAATATATCCAAATAATATACTTGATAGGGGATCTATCAAGCCACGGAGTAGCCATGGCCGCTGAGCCTGCACATCCGGAGCCTGTGCTCTGCAATGGGAGAGGCCACGGCAGTGAGAGGCCCATGTACCACAAAAAAAAAAAAAAAAAAAAAAAAGATTACCATTTGACCCAGGAATCCTAGATTTATACACAACAGAAATGAAGTCATACGTCCACAGAAAAACTTGTACACAAATGTTCACAGAAACATTATTCATGATAGCCAAAAGTTGGAAACAGCCCAAATATCCATCAACTGATCAGTGGTTAAACAAGAAGTATATCAACACAACACAATGTAGTATATCAACACAATATTATTCAGCCATGAAAGAATTAAGTACTGATAAATGATACAACATGAATGAAACTTATAAACATTATATGAGTTTAAGAAGCCAGTAAAAAAAGGCCAAATATTATATAATCCAAATTTATTGAGACAGAAAGGCAAATTTACTAAGACAGAAAGTAGTTTAGTGGTTGCCTAAGACTGGGGAGGGATGGAGAGTTGGGAAGTGATACCCAATAAGCACAGGGTTTTCTTGGGGGAGAAGAAAAAGTTCTAAAATTGATTATGGTGATGGTTGGACAACTCTGTGAGGATAGTACACACTACTGAATTGTACATATTTAAAACGTGAAATATATGACTTGGAATGTATGATATTGAATTATATATCAATAAAGCTTTTGCAAAAATATATGAAATGTATTACTTGAAATGTATGATATTGAGTTACATATCAATACAGCTTTTACAAAAAATAAACATGAGATACTACTTCACACCCACTGGTATGATTCAGGGTTAGATGGCTCCATGGGTGTTGGCTTGGCTGAATGAATGCCTGAACCACCTCTTGACTGGTCACATTTTTCAGTATTTAAGATTAGGGCCAGGGGCTTCCCTGGTGGCGCAGTGGTTGAGAGTCCACCTGCCGATGCAGGGGACACGGGTTCGTGCCCCAGTCCGGGAAGATCCCACATGCCGCAAAGCGGCTAGGCCCGTGAGCCATGGCCGCTGGGCCTGTGCAGCCGGAGCCTCTGCTCCGCAACGGGAGAGGCCACAGCAGTGAGAAGCCCGCGTACCGCAAAAAAAAAAAAAGATTAGGGCCCTGAAAACTCTACTTCCAAAAGGAATTCTAAGATCAAATTAAAGAATAAAAGTCATTTGGTCAATTTCCTCACTTTAAAAGAGAAATAAACATAGTACCTTGTTCTGTGTCAGTCTCAGCCTAGCAATAACGTTGCTACTGGCCAGAAGTACCTAAAGACCCACCCAGAACTAAGGCAACCCCCACAGACATTTCCCCTTCCAGAATCAATACTGATGCTGGACTAGCCCTTATGGATCTTACTATGATTACAAGACGTACTTCAGCAACAACCACCGGGGAACTGTGAAAAATAAACAACGTTTATTATTCACAAGTCCTGGCCACACAGCAAGGTCACAGGTAGAGAGCTAGTGAATGCAAACCCGGGGTTCTGTCTTTCCTGGGGTTGAGAGTGAGGTGCCTAGGGTTTCACAGGTTTCTTTTTATTGATGAATTTAAAACATAAAGCAGGAATGAAAGCACAAGAAGCGAAAAGCAAGAGGTCAAATGGTCAGTATCTAAGTTATCTAAGTCAGACCTCTTTAAAAAAAGGAACTTCATGGGTGGGGTGGCCTGGCTCTTTATCTAGTCCTATAGCTGGCAATTTGTTTATTTGAAATGGATGTCTTTCAAGTGGCTACCTAGACAATCAAAAGCTTAATACCAGACACACTGCAATCAACAAAGCTAGTTGTCGGATAACTCCAGGAGCAAACAATCCTTCAGGACCCTGACTTTCGGCCTCACTGTGATTTCCAAGAAATAGCTACAGCTGGAATTCCTGGCTACAGTACTAACTAGGAGTGTGGTGAGCAGAAAGCTCTTCTCTGCTGGTAGCCATTCATGCAAGAAGTTTCCTAAAGATGAACCCTCTTCCAAATTAATCTTCCTGGGAAAATCTCAAAATGGTGGAGGAGAAAGACGTGAACTCACCCCTTCTTACGAAAACACTAAAATCACAACTAGCTGCTGAACAATCATTGACAAAAAAACGCTGGATCCTACCAAAAAAGATACCCTCCATCCAAAGACAAAGAAGAAGCCACAACAAGACGACAGGAGAGGCACAATCGCAATAAAAGCAAATCCCATACCCACCAGGTGCACGAACCAGAAACTGGAAAATAATTATACCACAGAAGTTCTCCCACAGGAGTGAAACTCCTGGGCCCCATGTCAGGCTCCCCAATCTGGGGGTCAGGCAATGGGAGGAGGAGCCCCCAGAGAATCTGGCTTTGAAGGCCAGTGGGGTTTGACTAGGGGAAACAGAAATTCCACTCTGAAAGGGTGCACACAAGGTCTCGTGCATACTAGGGGCCAGGGAAAAAAGCAGTAACCTCATTAAGAGACCAGGCCAGACTTACCTGCTAGTACTGGAGGGTCTCCTGCAGAGCAAGGGGTAGCTGTGGCTCACTGCGGGGACAGAGACGCTGGCAGCAGTAGTTCTGGAGAGTACTCATCCATGTGAGCCCTCCTGCAGGCTGCCATTTTCTCCCCAAGACCTAGCCCCACCCAACAGCCTGAAGGCTCCAATGCTGGGATGCCTCAGGCCAAACAATCAACAGGTCAGGAACACAGCCCCACCCATCACCAGACAGGGTTTAAAGTCTTTCTGAGCATGGCCCTGACCACCAGAGGGACAAGACCCAGTTCCACCCACCAATGGGCAGGAACCAGTCCCTCCCACAAATGGACAGGAACCAGTCCCTCCCACAAGCCTCTTACACACCCTCATCCACCGGAGGGAAGACAGCAGAAGCAATAACTACAATTCTGCAGTCTGTGAAAAAGAAACTGCAATCACAGAAAGTTAGACAAAATGAGATGGCAGGGGAATATGTCCCAGATGAAGGAATAAGATAAGACCCAAGAAGAACAGCTAAATGAAGTGGACATAGGCAATCCACCAGAAAAAGAATTCAGAGTAATGATAGTGAAGACGAACCAAGATCTTGGAAAAAGAATGGAAGCACAGATCAAGAAGATACAAGAAATGTTTAACAAAGACCTAGAACTAAAGAACAAACAGATCAACAACACAATAACTGAAATGAAAAATACACCTGAAGGAATCAATAGCAGAATAACTAAGGCAGAAAAATGCATAAGTGAGCTGGAAGACAGAATGGTGGAAATCACTGCCTCACAACAGGATAAAGTAAAAAGGGTGAAAGAAATGAGGACAGCCTCAGAGACCTCTGGAATAACACTGAAAGCACCAATATTCACATTATAGGGGTCCCATAATGAGAAGAGAGAGAGAAAAGATCTGAGAAAATATTTGAAGAGTAATAGCTGAAAACTTCCTAACGTGGGAAAGTAGACAGCCACCCAACTCAAGGAAGCACAGAGAGTCCCATACGGGATTAATTCAAGGAGGAACACACCGAGACACACAGTAATCAAACTGACAAATATTAAAGACAAAGAAAAAATATTAAAAGCAACAAGGGAAAACTAACCAATAACATACAAAGAAACTCCCATAAGGTTATCAGCTGATTTCTCAGCAGAAACTCTGCAGGTCAGAAGGGAGTGGCACAATATATTTCAAGTGATGAAAGGGAAGAACCTACAACCAAGAATACTCTACCCAGCAAGGATCTCCTTCAGATTCGACAGAGAAATCAAAAGCTTTACAGACAAGCAAAAGCTAAGACAATTCAGCACCACCAGAACAGCTCTGCAACAAATGCTAAAGGAACGTTTCAAAGCTGAAAAGAAAAGTCCACAACTAGAAACAAGAAAATTACAAATGGAAAAGCTCACCAGTAAAGGCAAACATACAGTAAAGGTAGGAAGTCATCAACACAGAAATATGATATCAAAACCAGCAGTTGTGAGAAGAGGAGAGCACAACTGCAGGATACTGGAAATGCATTTGAAATTAAAAGATCAGCAACTTATAACAATTTTGTTTATATACAGACTGCTACATCAAAACCTCATGGCCACTGCAAACTGAAAATCTACAATAGATACACGTAAAAAAAAAAGAGAAAGGAATCCAAACACAACACTAAAGTTAGTCATCAAATCTCAAGAGAACAAAAGAGTAAGGGAAGAAAAAAGACCTACAAAAATAAATCCAAAACAATTAACAAAATGGCAATAAGAATATACATATTGATAATTATCTTAAATGTAAACAAATTAAATGCTCCAAACAGAAGACACAGACTGGCTGAATGGATACAAAAACTAGACTCGTATATATGCTGACTACAAGAGGTCCACTTCAGATCTAGGAACACATACAGACTGAAACTGAGGGAATGGAAAAAGGTATTCCATGCACATGGAAATCAAAAGAAAGCTGGAGTAGCAATACTCATATCAGACAAAATAGACATTAAAATAAAGACTGTTACAAGAGACAAAGAAGGACACTACATAATGATCAAGGGGTCAATCCAAAAAGAGGATATAATAATTGTAAATATATACGTATCCAACACAGGAGCACCTCATTAAAGGAGGTAAGTACTAACAGCCATAAAGGGAGAAATCAACAGTAACAAAACAATAGTGGGGGACTTGAACACTCCACTTTCATCAATGAACAGATCATCCAGACAGAAAATCAATTAGGAAACACATGACTTAAATAACACATTAGACCAGATGTATTTAATTTTTATAGAGCGTTCCATCCAAAAGCTGCAGAATACACATTCTTCTCAAGTGCACATGGAACATTCTCCAGGAGTGAGCACATGCTGTGCCACAAAGCCAGCCTCAGTAAATTTAAGAACCCTGAAATCATATCAAGCATCTTTTCCGACCACAATGCTATGAGATTAGAAATTAACTACGAGACCAAAAAAACTGTAAAAAACGGAAACACGTGGAAGCTAAACAATATGCTACTAAACAACCAACAGATCACTGAAGAAATCAAAGAGGAAATCAAAAAATACCCACAGACAAATGGAAACAAAAGCACGACAATCCAAAACCTACGGGACACAGCAAAAGCAGTTCTAAGAGGGAAGTTTATAGCAATACAATCTTACCTCAGGAAACAAGAAAAAATCTCAAATGAAAAACCTAACCTTACACCTAAAGCAAAAAGAACAAACAAAACCCAAAATTAGTAGAATGAAAGAAATCATAAAGATCAGAGCAGAAAGAAATGAAATAGAAACTAAGAAAAAAGAAAAGATCAATGAAATTAAAGGTTGGTTCTTTGAAAAGTTAAATAAAATTGATAAACCTTTAGCCAGACTCATCAAGAAAAAGGGGGAGAGGGCTCAAACCAATAAAATTAAAAATGAAAAAGAAGTTACAATGGACATCACAGAAATACAAAGGATCATAAGAGACTGCTACATGCAACTATACGCCAATAAAATGGACAACCTGGAAGAAGTGGACAAATTCTTAAAAAGGTACAATTTCCCAAAACTAAACCAGGAAGAAATAGAAAATATGAACAGATGGATCAGAAGTACTGAAATTGAAAATGTGATTTAAAAACTCCCAACTAATAAAGTCCAGGACCAGATGGCTTCACAAGCATATTCTATCAAACATCTACAGAAGAGTTAATACCTAAACTTTTGCAACTATTCCAAAAAACTGCAGAGGAAGGAACACTCTCAAACTCATTCTATGAGGCCACCATTACCATGATACCAAAACCAGACAAAGATACCACAAAAAAAGAAAATTACACGCCAATATCACTGATAAACATAGACGCAAAAAGCCTCAACAAAATACTACCAATTCGAATCCGACAATACATTAAAAAGATCATACACCATGACCAAAGTGGGATTTACCCAAGGAATGCAGAGATTTTTCAATGTCCGCAAATCAATCAGTGTGAATCACCACATCAAAGAACTGAAGAATAAAAACTATATGATAATCCCAATAGATACAGAAAAGCTTTTGACTCAATACCCATTTATGATAAAAAAACTCTCTGGAAAGCGGGCATGTAAGGAACCTACCTCAACATAATAAAGGCCATATATGAGAAACCTACAGCTAATATCATACTCAATGGTGAAAACCTGAAAGCATTTCCTCTAAGATCAGGAACAAAACAAGGATGTCCACTCTCACCACTTTTATTCAACATAGTTTTGGAAGTCCTAGCCACAGCAATGAGATAAGAAAAAGAAATAAAAGGAATCCAAGTTGGAAAAGAAGTAAAACTGTCACTGTTTGCAGATGACATGATACTATACATGGAAAATCCTAAAGATGCTACCAGAAAACTACTAGAGCTCATCAATGAATTCAGTAAAGTTGCAGGATACAAAATTAACACATAGCAATCTGTTGCATTCTATACACTAACAACGAAAGATCAGGAAGAGAAATTCAAGAAACAATTCCATCTACCATCACACCAAAAAGAATAAAATACCTAAGAATAAACCTACCTAAGGAGACAAAGGACCTGTACTCTAAAAACTATTAAGATGCTGATGAAAGAAATTGATGATGATACAAGCAGATGGAAAGATATAACACGTTCTTGGACTGGAACCATCAATATTATCAAAATGACTATACTACCCAAGGCAAGCTACAGATTCAATGCAATCCCTATCAAATTACCAATGGCGTTTGTCACAGAACTAGAACAAAAAATTTCACAATTTGTATGGAAACACAAAAGACCCCTAATAGCCAAAGCAATCTTGAGAAAGAAAAATGGAGCTCAAGGAATCAGGCTCCTGGACTTCAGACTCTACTACAAAGCTACAGTAATCAAGATAGTATGGTACTGGCACAAAAACAGAAATATAGATCAAGGAAGCAGGACAGAAAGCCCAGAGATAAATCCACGCACATATCACCTTATCTTTGATAAAGGAGGCAAGAATATACAATGGAGAAAAGACAGCCTCTTCAATAAGTGGTGCTGGGAAAACTGGACAGCTACACGTAAAAGAATGAAATTAGAACATTTCCTAACAGCATACACAAAAATAAACTCAAAATGGATTAAAGACCTAAATGTAAGGCCAGACACTATCAAACTCTTAGAGGAAAACATAGGCAGAACACTCTATGACATAAATCACAGCAAGATCCTTTTTGACCCACCTCCTCCAGAAATGGAAATAAAAACAAAAATAAACAAATGGGACCTAATGAAACTTCAAAGCTTTTGCACAGCAAAGCAAACCATAATCAAAACGAAAAGACAACCCACAGAATGGGAGAAAATATTTACAAACCATGTGACTGACAAAGGATTAGTCTCCAATATTTACAAACACCTCATGCATATCAAAAAAGCAAACAACCCAATCAAAATATGGACAGAAAACCTGAATAGACATTTCTCCAAAGAAGACATATAGATGGCCAAGAGGCACATGAAAAGGTGCTCAACATTGCTGATTATTAGAGAAATACAAATCAAATCTACAAGATATCACCTCACACCAGTCAGAATGTCCATCATCAAAAAATCTATAAACCATAAATGCTGGAGAGGGTGTGGAGAAAAGGGAACTCTTTTGCACTGTTGTGCAAACAACAGTGGGACTGTAAATTGGTACAGCCACCATGGAGAACATTTTGGAGGCTCCCTAAAAATCTAAAAATAGAGCTACCATATGAGCCACCAATCCCACTCCTGGGCGTATATCCAGAGAAAAACATGGTTTGAAAGGATACATGCACTTCAATGTTCATTGCAGCACTATTTACAATAGCTAATACATGGAAGCAACCTAAATGTCCATTGACAGAGGAATGTATAAAGAAGGTGTGGTACATATATACAGTGGAATATTACTCAGCCATAAAAAAGAATGAAATAATACCATTTGTGGCAACATAAAGGACCTGGAGATTATCATACTAAGTGAAGTAAGTCAGACAGAGAAAGCCAAGTATCATATGATATCACTTATATGCAGAATCTAAAAAAAAATGATACAAATGAACTTATTTACAAAACAGAAACAGACTCACAGACTTAGAGAACTTATGGCTACCGGTGGGGAAGGATGGGGGAGATGGATAGATTGGGAGTTTGGGATTGACATGTACACACTGCTATATTTAAAATATATAACCAGGCTTCCCTGGTGGTGCAGTGGTTAAGAATCCGCCTGCCAACACAGGGGACATGGGTTTGAGCCCTGGTCTGGGAAGATCCCACATGCCACAGAGCAACTAAGCCTGTGCGCCACAATTACTGAGCCTGTGCTCTAGAGCCCACAAGCCACAACTACGGAAACCCACGTGCCACAATTACGGAAGCCCACACACCTAGAGCCCATGCTCTGCAACGAGAAGCCACTGCAATGAGAAGCCCACACACCTCGATGAAGAGTAGCCCCCACTCGCCGCAACTAGAGAAAGCCCGCGCACAGCAATGAAGACCCAACACAGCCAAAAATAAAAATAAATAAATTTTTAAAATAAAATAAAATAAAATAGATAACCAACAAGGACCTACTGTATAGCACAGGGAACTCTGCTCAATATTCTGTAATAACCTAAATGGGAAAAGAATTTGTAAAACAATAGATACATGTATATGTATAACTAAATCACTTTGCTGTACACCTGAAACTAACACAACATTGTTAATCAACTATGTTCCAATATAAAGTAAAAACTTTTTTTAAAAGCTAATTGTCAGGTGCTTACACTACAACATCTACACACCCTAGTGCTGCTGTAAGAATTGAGTAACACACATAAAGCACTTAACACAGTGTCAATAAATTTTAGCTAGCTGAAAGAGGTGAATGAGGTACAGCTATAACATTAACTCAATATTCTACTCTTTGGGGATTGAGAAAAGAATAAAGGTCATTTTAAAGGAATACATTTCCCCTAAACATTTTTTACAATTAGAGGTTACTACAGATCAAGATTCTTCAATAAATACAAATATCTCAATATTAAAACTATTTGTCATTTATAACTTACTGCAAATTATTTTATCATCAAAACCATACTTAACAAAGGGTCATCAACGTAAGTTCTGATTGCAGCTAGATACAATAAAGGGCATTTGGGGATGGGAATGGAAAGGAATATGAGGATACTAGATACGTGAGTACCTCAGTCAAGAAAGAGTAACTGGCACAGGGCTCAGAGAGAGGTGGGAGGATTCCAAAAGATAACTCTACATAGCTATTTTGTCTAAACCTTGCTGTCTCTATGCTAGGGAAAACTATCTCATATCATATCTTTGAAATATAACTTGTCAAGGCTTTAGATATGATATCAGAATAATTGTCTTTTCAGTTCACAGATTCTCTGAATCAAGCAGAATAACATCTGGACATGACTGAGAGAATACAGGGAGAGCCTGGGTTTTAAGCCTGATTCAATGACACCTTTGGGTATCCTCACTGGGGAAGGAGAAAATTTATTCTCAATACTGAAGAAAGAAATTATTTGTGGTCAAGAGAGAAAAGTGTAGCAGACTACATCACTGCTCACAAATACTCACTTTTCTCTTCCCAGTCCCTGAGAGGACCACCCCATCTGACTAACACTGGCTTGGCCATATGACTTTGTTTGGCCAATGGAATCTGAGAAGAACTGAGAGTGTGTTAGTTCCAAGCAGAGGCAGTAGGGAGGTATTTCGTTTCCAGCAGTCCTCATGTTCTTTTGCCTTTTACCAGGAGAACATCATGTCTCACATAGGGGGTACTCCTTCAGCCTGGCGTCCAAACTGAGAACATACATGGAACATACAGTTTACCATGTATGTTATGAGCCACAGCCATCTATATGTGGTGTTACAACTTCTCATGTGATCTCAGATACTTTCCTTCTACAGCCTCACACTAACTCACAAGATGCAACCTTTCCAGCGCCCACTTCCACAAGCAAGCTTCAAGACTTTAAGGTAAAGTGCCAAATATATTTCAGATTTTATATATTTTGTTACCATTTAACATGTGCTGTTTTTATTGTTTTTTTTAATGTCACGAAGTTTATGTTATGCCACTAATCTCATTTTTCCTCTAAGCCCTATGGTTTTTATTGCACAATTCTGCAGAGCATAGTGCATTTTAGGAACACCTATTTCACACTATACCACAACTGACTGTATCTTGAAAAAAGAGACACGAATATCCATAATCCAAAGAGACAAGTTCTATAACTGAGCCACAAATGGGTAGAAAAGCAACTGAGAGAAGGTGATACTTAACCTTATATCCTGATCACCCCACCGCCAAATACAATCACACTGGGAGATTAGGTTTCAACATATGAATTTGAGGGAGAAGAGATACATTCAATCTACAGCATTCTGTTCCTGGACCCCCCAAAATAATATCCTTCTCACATTCAAAATATGTTCATTCTATTCCCAATGGCCCCAAAAGTGTTAACTCATTCCAACATCAACTCCAAGTCTGAGTTCAAAGTCTCATCTAAATATCATCTAAAGCAGATTTGGATGAGACTCAAGGTACAATTCATCCTGAGGTTCTCCAGCTGTAAACCTGTGAAATTAAACAAGTTATGTGCTTCCAAAATACAATGGCAGAACAGGCACAGAACAGATATTTAGAAGAAAGGTGTGACAAGTCTCAAGCAAGTCTAAAACCCAACAGGGCAAATTCCATTAGACCTTAAGGTCCATGAATAATCCTCTAACTTGATACTCTGCCCTCCAGGCCCACTGAAGCAGAGGTCCTACCTACAGGACCCACTTGGGCAGCATTCCTGCCCCTTCAGCTTTGCTGGGCAGAGGGTGGGCAACTAAGGCTCCTGGCGGCCCTGCCCTAGTGGATTTGGATGGCTCCTGTTCTTTGAAATCTAGGTGGAGTCAGACATGCCCCCTGGGCCTGTGCATTCTCCACTAGTGGAGATGGCTTATTCCACCAGTTTGTTGCCTGCACCCTGCTGAGAGGCAGCTGTTGCACCAGGGGCTGCCAGAATCACACCTGGGGCAGCCAAGGAGCTCAGCACCGGCAGTGCACCAGCAGAGCCCTCAAGGTGAGGTAGCACCAAGCAGCAAGCTCAAGGTCTCCAAACACTGGCATCTCCTCCTTTGAAATCATTCTGCCTCCAGGCCCTGTGCTAAGACAGCAGTCCTGGTGATTTCTGAACTGTCTTCAGGGTCATTCTTCCATTGTTTTAGGTAGCAGCATCTGGTTCCTGTTGAGATGGCTTATCCACACTAATCTTAACAAATGGTTGCTTGGCCACATCCTTAGTGTTCTCTACTGAACAGGCTTTCTCATCTTTTGGATAGGTGGGGAATTTTCCAAATTTTTAAGTCCTGCTTCCTTTTTGCTTAACATTTATAATTATGCCTGTAAGTTATTTCTCTCTTATTATACTATGTTGACCTAAAACAAACAGGCTGCCAGGTATTTTTCCAGAAAAGATGGATTTATTTGGGATCAGCAGAGAACTGCAATCTGGGGTCTGCAATCATGGTGAGCCACATGGAAGCTCCCCCAAGGCAAGGGAAGGAGAACACTGTCCTAGAGGGGAGGGCTACAGTAAACAAGAAGCCCAAGGTTTTTCATTGTTTGAGTCCTTGCCAGCAAAGAAGAGGAGTCTTCTTCCTCTTGGGCTCTGGTATCCTTGCAGAGCATGAGAACTCCCCCTTCTGGTCTCCTGATTCTATTTTATTGAGGTTTCTGTTTATTAACTTTTTACAACTATAAGCAGTTAGGAGGGCTCAAAGCCACACCTTCAAACCTTTGTTTAGAAATTACTTCAAGTAAATATCCAATTTCACTGCTCACAAGCTGTACATTTTACAAAGCACTAAAACATGAACATAACTCAGCCAAGTTCTTTGACACTTTACAACAAGGATCACTTTTCTTTCAGTTTCCAATAACACAGTCCTCATTTCCACCCGAGATCTTATCAGAATGGTCTTTACAGTACACAATTCTACCAATATTCTGCGCAGGATTACACAGGTGTTCTCTAAGAAGATTGAGGTTTTTCTGTACACCTCTCCTCCTTTAGAGTCCACACCAGAATCTCCTGTTCACAACAATGTAGGCTTTTTCTAGCATGCACCTCAAAACTCTTCCATTACCCATTACCCAGGTTCCAAAGCCACTTCAACATTTTTAGGAATTTATTACAGCACCCCTCCACTTCTCAGTACCAATTTTTGTTTTAGTTCATTCAGGATACTGTAACAAAAATACCACAGACAAGGTGGTTTATAAAAAAAATAGAAATGTATTTCTCACATTTCTGGAGGTTTGGAAGTACAAAATCAAGGTGCTGGCAGATGTGGTGTCTAATGAGGACCCATTTCCTGGTTCATAGATAGTTCATCTTCTTATTCATCTTCATGCCATGTCCACACATGGTAGAAGGAGCAAAGGAACTCTCAGTGGTCTCTTTAACAAAGATACCAGTCCCACTGATGAGGAATCCACCCTCATAACTGATTCATCTCTCGAAAGCCCCACTTCCAAACTCATCACATTAGAGGAGTAGGTTTCAACACGAATTTTGGGGAACACAAACATTCAGTCTATACCACTAGCTCAACACAGAATTTACCTTAAATTCTACTTTAGTGATATTCTCATTTTATATGCATATGAAAACACTTGTCAGTCACAGAAGCATAAAAATACATTATACATGTACATTGTGTTAAGAGTAGCATAATTAAAGTACGGATATATTAATAAGAAGAAAAACACTGCTTTTTAACACTTACCACAAGCTTTAGAAGCAGCAACACAAATCTCTTCTGCAACATACTCTCCAGTTGGAAACTTCAGATAATCCCCCTCAGCTTTTCCAAGGGAATGATAAAGATAGACCTGTAGGATTGGATCTATTTGCTTCACAGAATTAGCATTTCCAGGAATATCACCATTCTGATGTACAGGAGATGAGGATGTTCCTTCCATTTCTGTCATTGTAAGGCATGCCATTCCCATGCAGTCTTTTTTCAGAACATTTGCCTGTAAGAGAAACCAAAGTTACAAATGGAAGTGATATTCATAAGTTATCCTTCATATATAAAGAAGTCTTCACTGACAGCAATGACTCTGTCAAATCCATTAACTGAATAAGTATCATGTACAGTCATTTCTCAGACAGATACTGAGGGTTCTGTTCCAGACCAGTGCAATAAAGTCACACAAATTTATTGGTCTCCCAGTACCTATAAAAGTTATATTTACACTATACTGTAGTATACTGAGTATGCAATAGCATTATGTCTAAAAAAAAATTGTACATACCTTAATTTAAAAATACTTTATTGCTAACCATCATCTGAGCCTTCAACGATTTGTAATCTTTTCACAATAGTATTATCAAAGGTCACTGATCATAGATCACCATAACAAATATAATAATAATGAACAAGTTTGAAATATTGCAAGAAGTATCAAATGTGACAAAGAGACGTGAAGTGAGCAAATGTTTTTGGGAAATTGGCATTGATAGACTTGCTTAATACGGGGCTGCCACAAACCTTCAATTGTAAAAAACCAGTATCGGGGAAGCACAATAAAATGAGGTATGCCTATACTACTATATACAAAGCACAGTGAGAGATATCAAAATTATAAACTTCCTGTGGACAATGACAATAAAACTGAAGCTTATACACTGAGGAACCACAATATAAATATATAACACTAACAGAACAAACAAAATCAGTTACAGACAACAGAAGAAGAGATTCCACAAAGCAACATGATTTCTCAACAGATTACTCTGACAATTGCTTATTGGAATCTGGAAGGGAAAAATAACATTTCAAGCTGGGATTAACTGATGAGCTTTATTAGACGAGGTCATATTTAAAACTGTTCTTGAAGCATGGATTGGATTTTGATGGATGGAAGAGGAAGAACGTTCTGGAAGAGTGGAACTGTTCTGAAGAGTAGAAAGATACAAGATATGTTCAATAATTTATTGGTCTGAGTGAAGTATTTGAGAAATTATACCATTTAGGAAAAGATTAAAAATACAGATGGATAGGGACTTCCCTGGTGCTCCAGTGGTAAAGAATCTGCCTTGCAATGCAGGGGACGCTGGTTCAATCCCTGGTCAGGGAACTAAGATCCCACATGCCGTGGGGCAACTAAGCCCACGCGCCACAACTACCGAGCTCCCACGCCTCAACACGAGAGCCCGTGTGCTGCAAACTACAGAGCCCACGCACCCTGGAGCCTGTGCGCCACAACTAGAGAGAGAAAACCCACACGCCACAACTAGAGAGGAGCCTGCATGCTGCAACAAAGAGCCTGCACGCCACAACTAAGACCTGGATACTTGTAACAAAACTGCAGCTACATACCCAGTATGTATTTTCCCCTTCTTCCTGGATACAAAAGCCCAAATGGGGGGATATACCAATGTACCCCCCCAAAAAACCTCTACTTCCCCATGGATAGCCATGTGAACCAGTTTAAGCAAATGAGATTTACGTGAAAGTTGCTGGGTGGTACTTTCAGGACCACTCCTTAAAAAAAGGCTGACGTAGCTGGCATGTCTCCTTTTACTTTTTCCCCTTCACCTTCTGTCTGAATCTAAGCATGAATATAGGTAGGGCAGTCACCTTAACACCATGTAACCATGAAGGAAAGGCCGAGAGAATAAACGACCTGGTAACCTTAAGTAGCTGAATCAATGTCAGGAATCCCCTACCAACCACCAGACACCTTATTATGTATAAGTAAGTGCAATCCTAACTGATACAGTACGAAATAAAAGAAGGTCCAAATGTCAGACCAAAGAATTTAAACTTTATCCCACAGTCAATAATGATCAGAAAGGTGAAGTGATATAGTCAGAAAGCTATTACAATAACCTAGGCAGTACTAAGATCCTGAACTGAAACAGCAACAGTTGGATGGTTAGAGGTAATAAAAGAGGAAGACTTGATGCACCATGAGGACTAACTGAATATAGAAGCCAGAAGTAAAAGATAGTATGAGGATTTCAAACTTGGGAGATCTGTAATACCATTATTAGAAGGACTTTGTCCCTTGACTTTGGAAGGTGAGGAGAATAAAGACTACTGTTTTACAGACTTTTATTAGGAACGAAAGCAGGGCAATTAGACCAAAATCTAGCTGGCAGCTAAAACATGAGACTGATATTTGGAAGACCTGAAAATTTGACAACCTTCCTCACAGACGTAATCATTTAAATCATGAGCTACGTGAAGGAAGAGGACGGGAATAATAGCAAACACACTTGCACAGCATCTACTATATGCCAGGCACTGTTCTAAATACAGATATTAAATAAATAAAGTGATTATTAAGTGAACTGCAATATGAAACACAGTTCTACATTCAACTACAAGAACCTTATTCTATTAGAGATAATACTAGAGTTAATACTTATTCAAATAATATAAAACTACCAGTGTGTAAAAATAAAACAAAAAACTGGCAATTGTGAGCAAAACTGCCAGATTTTTGAAGTTCCTCTGCATTTGGATACGCAAATTTAAACAATTTTCATTTGTTCAAAAATAGAAATTTTTAAAAATATTTCTCGTACTCTATTACACCATCTCTATTACTCAGCTATAGAAAGCCATCAGATGAATTCTTAGCCATTAAAGAGCAAATATGCTAGAATTCCATCAGTTTGTGCTTACCATTATTTTGGATCCTATGCCTTCCTTTTGGACTCACTTTTTCTTATTGAAATATGTATTTTAGTAGATCTCTCAATGCGGCATTAAGGGTTTTTCTGTTGTAGTCTTTGAAATAAATTTTTTTCAGCTATACTAAGGTATAATTAACAAATAAAATATTTAAAGTATAAAACATGATGATTTAATATATATGTATACATTGTGAAAGGCTCCCCCCATTAAGTCAACATCTCCATCAACCTCATAAATTTACCGTTTTGGTGGGTGAGGGAACATTTAAATTCTACTCTTTAGAAAATTTCAATTCTACAACACAGTGCTATCAACCACAGTCACGTTATACACAGATGCTCAGAACTTATTTATCTTATAAGTGAAAATCTACCCTTTTACCCATTTCTATTTCCACTAACCCTGGCAACCACTTTTCTACTGTCTGTTTCCTAAACTTTTTAAGATTCCACATATAAGTAATAACATGCAGGATTTGTGGTTCTCGCTGGCTTATTTCACTTAGCATGATGTACTCCAGGCTCATCTACGTTGTCACAAATGACAAGTATTCCTTTTTAAAAGCTGAATAATATTCCTCTGTGTATGTGTGCGAGCGTGTGCACACACACACATATACATTCCCCACGTTTTCTTCATCTGTTCGTCTGCTGACAGATACTTAGGTTGTTTCCATACCTCGGCTGTTGCAAATGATGCTGCAATGAATGTGGAAGTACAGATATCTCTTCAGAATAATGTTTAACTTTCAATTGGACATATACCCAGAAGTGGGATTGCTGGATCATGTAGTAGCTTTATTTTTCATTTCTTGAGGAATGCCATACTGTCTCCATAGTGGCTGTTCCAGTTTACATTCCCACCAAAAACTTACAAGGGATCCTTTTCTCCACATCCTCTCCAGTATTTTTTATCTTTTGTTCTTTGAATGATAGACATACTCATAGGTGTGAGGTGATATCTCACTATGGTCTTGATTTGAATTTCCCTGATGATTAATGACGCTGATTACCGTTTCATGTACCTGTTGGCCATTTTTGTATGTCTTTGGAAAAAATTCAGATCCTTTGACCATTGCTTGTGTTTTTTTACATCTTTATTAGGGTATAATTGCTTTATAATGGTGTGTTAGTTTCTGCTTTAAAACAAAGTGAATCAGTTATACATATACATATGTTCCCATATCTCTTCCCTCTTACGTCTCCCTCCCTCCCACCCTCCCTATCTCACCCTTATAGGTGGTCACAAAGCACCGACTTGACCTCCCTCTGCTATGCAGCTGCTTCCGACTAGCTATCTATTTTACGTTTGGTAGTGTATATATGTCTATGCCACTCCCTCACTTTGGCACAGCTTACCCTTCCACCTCCCCATAACCTCAAGTCCATTCTCCAGTAGATCTGTGTCTTTATTCCTGTCTTACCCCTAGGTTCTTCATGACATTTTTTTCTTAAATTCCATATATATGTGTTAGCATACGGTATTTGTCTTTCTCTTTCTGACTTACTTCACTCTGAATGACAGACTCTAGGTCCATCCACCTCACCACAACTCAATTTCGTTTCTTTTTATGGCTGAGTAATATTCCATTGTATATATATGCCACATCTTCTTTATCCATTCATCCGATGATGGATACTTAGGTTGTTTCCAACTCCTGGCTATTGTAAATAGAGCTGCAATGAACATTTTGGTACATGACTCTTTTTGAATTATGGTTTTCTCAGGGTATATGCCCAGTAGTGGGATTTCTGGGTCATATGGTAGTTCTATTTGTAGTTTCTTAAGGAACCTCCATACTGTTCTCCATAGTGGCTGAACCAATTCACATTCCCACCAGCAGTGCCAGAGTGTTCCCTTTTCTCCACACCCTCTCCAGCATTTATTGTTTCTAGATTTTTTGATGATGGCCATTCTGACTGGTGTGAGATGATATCTAATTGCAGTTTTGATTTGCATTTCTCTAATGATTAATGATGTTGAGCATTCTTTCATGTGTTTGTTGGCAGTCTGTATAAAATGTCTATTTAGGTCTTCTGCCCATTTTTGGATTGGGTTGTTTGTTTTTTTGTTATTGAGCTGCATAAGCTGCTTGTAAATTTTGGAGATTAATCCTTTGTCAGTTGCTTCATTTGCAAATATTTTCCCCCATTCTGAGGGTTGCCTTTTGGTCTTGTTTATGGTTTCCTTTGCTGTGCAAAAGTTTTTAAGTTTCGTTAGGTCCCATTTGTTTATTTTTGTTTTTATTTCCATTTCTGGAGGAGGTGAGTCAAAAAGGATCTTGCTGTGATTTATGTCATACAGTGTTCTGCCTATGTTTTCCTCTAAGAGTTTGATAGTTTCTGGCCTTACATTTAGGTCTTTAATCCATTTTGAGCTTACTCTTGTGTATGGTGTTAGGGAGTGATCTAATCTCATACTTTTATATGTACCTGCCCAGTTTTCCCAGCACCACTTATTGAAGAGGCTGTCCTTTCTCCATTGTACATTCCTGCCTCCTTTATCAAAAATAAGGTGACCATATGTGCGTGGGTTTATCTCTGGGCTTTCTATCCTGTTCCATTGATCTTTCTGTTTTTGTACCAGTACCATACTGTCTTGATTACTGCAGCTTTGTAGTATAGTCTGAAGTCAGGGAGCCTGATTACTCCAGCTCCGTTTTTCGTTCTCATGATTGCTTTGGCTATTAGGGGTCTTTTGTATTTCCATACATATTGTGAAATTTTTTGTTCTAGTTCTGTGAAAAATGCCAGTGGTAGTTTGATACGGATTGCATTGAATCTGTATATTGCTTTGGGTAATAGAGTCATTTTCACAATGTTGATTCTTCCAATCAAAGAACATGGTATATCTCTCCATCTATTTGTATCATATTTAATTTCTTTCATCAGTGTCATAATTTTCTGCATACAGGTCTTTTCTCTCCTTAGGTAGGTTTATTCCTAGATATTTTATTCTTTTTGTTGCAATGGTAAATGGGAGTGTTTTCTTGATTTCACTTTCAGATTTTTCATCAATAGTGTATAGGAATGCCAGAGATTTCTGTGCATTAATTTTGTATCCTGCTACTTTACCTAATTCATTGATTAGCTCTAGTAGTTTTCTGGTAGCATCTTTAGGATTCTCTATGTATAGTATCATGTCATCTGCAAACAGTGACAGCTTTACTACTTCTTTTCCAATTTGGATTCCTTTTATTTCTTTTACTTCTCTGACTGCTGTGGCGAAAACTTCCGAAACTATGTTGAATAAGACTGGTGAGAGTAGGCAACCTTGTCTTGTTCCTGATCTTAGAGGAAATGCTTTCAGGTTTTCACCATTGAGGATGACGTTGGCTGTGGGTTTGTCATATATGGCCTTTATTATGCTGAGGAAAGTTCCCTCTATGCCTACTTTCTGGAAGGTTTTGTGTGTGTGTGTGGTCGTACGCGGGCCTCTCACTGTTGTGGCCTCTCCCGTTGCAGAGCACAGGCTCCGGACACGCAGGCTCAGAGGCCATGGCTCATGGGACCAGCTGCCCCGCAGCATGTGGGATCTTCCCTGACCGGCGCACGAAACCGTTTCCCCTGCATCTGCAGGCGGACTCTTAACCACTGCGCCACCAGGGAAGCTCCTGGAGGGTTTTTATCATAAACGGCTGTTGAACTTTGTCGAAAGCCTTCTCTGCATCTATTGAGATGATCATATGGTTTTTCTCCTTCAATTTGTTAATGTGGTGTATCACATTGATTGATTTGCGTATATTAAAGAATCCTTGCATTCCTGGAATAAACCCCACTTGATCATGGTGTATGATCCTCTTAATGTGCTGTTGGATTCTGTTTGCTAGTATTTTGTTGAGGATTTTTGCATCTATGTTCATCAGTGATATCGGCCTGTAGTTTACTTTCTTTATGACATCCTTGTCTGGTTTTGGTACAGGGTGATGGTGGCCTCGTAAAATGAGTTTGGGAGTGTTCCTCCCTCTGCTATATTTTGGAAGAGTTTGAGAAGGATAGGTGTTAGCTCTTCTCTAAATGTTTGATAGAATTCGCCTGTGAAGCCATCTGGTCCTGGGCTTTTGTTTGTTGGAAAATTTTTAATCACAGTTTCAATTTCAGCGCTTGTGTTTGGTCTGTTCATATTTTCTATTTCTTCCTGATTCAGCCTTGGCATGATGTGCATTTCTAACAACTTGTCCAATTCTTCCCGGTTGTCCATTTTATCGACGTAGGGTTGCTTGTCGTAATCTCTCATGATCTTTTGTATTTCTGCAGTGTCAATTGTTACTTCTCCTTTTTCATTTCTAATTCTACTGATTTGAGTCTTCTCCCTTTCTTTCCTGATGAGACTGGCTAATGATTTACCAATTTTCTTTATCTTTTCAAAGGACCAGCTTTTAGTTTTATTGATCTTTGCTATCGCTTCCTTCATTTCTTTTTTATTTATTTCTGATCTGAATTTTATGATTTCTTTCCTTCTGCTAACTTTGGGGTTTTTCTGTTCTTCTTTCTCTAATTGCTTAAGGTTCAAGGTCAGGTTGTTTCTTTGAATTGTTTCCTGTTTCTTAAGGTAGGATGGTATTGCTATAAACTTCCTTCTTAGAACTGCTTTTGCTGCATCCCATAGGTTTTGGGTCGTCGTGTCTCCATTGACATTTGTTTCTAGGTATTTCTTGATTTCCTCTTTGATTTCTTCAGTGCCCACTTCGTTATTAAGTAGTGTATTGTTTAGCCTCCATGTGTTTGTATTTTTTACAGATCTTTTCCTGTAATTGATATTTAGTCTTATAGCGTTGTGGTCGGAAAAGATACTTGATACAATATTAATTTTCTTAAATTTACCAAGGCTTGATTTGTGACCAAAATCAAGAGAGATGTTCCATGGAGAACAATGGAGAATGCTCCATGAGCACTTGAGAAAAATGTGTATTCTGTTGTTTTTGGATGGAATGTTGTATAAATATTAAGTTCATCTTGTTTAATGTATCATTTAAAGCTTGTGTTCCCTTATTTTTTTTCATTTTCGATGATCTGTCCATTGGTGAAAGTGGGGTGTTAAAGTCCCCTACTATGAATGTGTTACTGTCAATTTCCCCTTTTATGGCTGTTAGTATTTTCCTTATGTATTGAAGTGCTCCTATGTTGGGTGCATAAATTCTTACAATTCTTATATGTTCTTCTTGGATTGATCCCTTGATCATTATGTAGTGTCCTCCTTTGTCTCTTGTAATAGTCTTTATTTTAAAGTCTATTTTGTCTGATATGAGAATTGCTACTCCAACTTTCTTTTGGTTCCCATTTGCATGGAATATCTTTTTCCATCCCCTCACTTTCCATCTGTATGTGTCTCTAGGTCTGAAGTGGGTCTCCTGTAGACAGCATATATATGGATCTTGTTTTTGTATCCATTCAGCGAGTCTGTGTCTTTTTGTGGGAGCATTTAATCCATTTACATTTAAGGTAATTATCGATATGTATGCCCCTATTCCCATTTTCTTAATTGTTTTGGGTTTGTTATTATAGGTTTTTTCCTTCTCTCGTGTTTCTTGCCTAGAGAAGATCCTTTAGCATTTGCTGTAAAGCTGGTTTGGTGGTGCTAAACTCTCTCAGCTTCTGCTTGTCTGTAAGGTTTTTAATTTCTCCATCAACTCTGAATGAGATCCTTGCTGGGTAGAGTAATCTTGGTTGTAGGTTTTTCTCCTTCATCACTTTAAATATATCCTGCCAGTCCCTTCTGGCTTGCAGAGTTTCTGCCGAACGATCAGCTGTTAACCTTATGGGGATTCCCTTGTGTGTTATTTATTGGTTTTCCCTTGCTGCTTTTAATATGTTTTCTTTGTATTTTATTTTTGACAGTGATTAATATATGTCTTGGCATGTTTCTCCTTGAATTTATCCTGTATGGGACTCTCTGCACTTCCTGGACTTGATTAACTATTTCCTTTCCCATATTAGGGAAGTTTTCAACTATAATCTCTTCAAATATTTTCTCAGTCCCTTTCTTTTTCTCTTCTTCTTCCGGAACCCCTGTAATTTGAATGTTCGTGCGTTTAATGTTGTCCCAGAGGTCTCTGAGACTGTCCTCAGTTTTTTTTCATTCTTTTTTCTTTATTCTGCTCTGCAGTAGTTATTTTCACTATTTTATCTTCCAGGTCACTTATCCGTTCTTCTGCTTCAGTTATTCTGCTATTGATCCCTTCTAGAGTATTTTTAATTTCATTTATTGTGCTGTTCATCGTTGCTTGTTTTATCTTTAGTTCTTCTAGGTCCTTGTTAACTGTTTCTTGCATTTTGTCTATTCTATTTCCAAGATTTTAGATCATCTTTACTATCATTATTCTGAATTCTTTTTCAGGTAGACTGCCTATTTCCTCTTCATTTGTTAGGTCTGGTGGGTTTTTATCTTGCTCTTTCATCTGCTGTGTGTTTTCCTGTCTTCTCATTTTGCTTATCTTACCATGTTTGGGGTCTCCTTTTTGCAGGCTGCAGGTTCGTAGTTCCTGTTGTTTTTGGTGTCTGTCCCCAGTGGCTAAAGTTGGTTCAGTAGGTTGTGTAGGCTTCCTGGTGGAGGGGACTAGTGCCTGTGTTCTGGTGGATGAGGCTGGATCTCGTCTTTCTGATGGGCAGGTCCACGTCTGATGGTGTGTTTTGGGGTGTCTGTGGACTTATTAAGATTTCAGGCAGCCTCTCTGCTAATGGGTGGGGTTGTGTTCCTGTCTTGCTAGTTGTTTGGCATAGGGTGTGCAGCACTGTAGCTTGCTGGTCGTTGAGTGAAGCTGGGTGCTGGTGTTGAGATGGAGATCTCTGGGTGATTATTGCCGTTTGATGTTACGTGGAGCTGGGAGGTCTCTTGTGGACCAGTGCCCTGAAGTTGGCTCTCCCACCTCAGAGGCACAGCACTGGCTCCTGGCTGCAGCACCAAGAGCCTTTCATCCACACAGCTCAGAATAAAAGGGAGAAAAAGTAGATGGAAAGAAAGAGGATAAAAGAAAAGAAAATAAAGATAAAATAAAATAAAGTTATTAAAATAAAGGATAATTATTAAGAAAATAATTTTTATAAGTAAAAAAAAAAAAAAAAACGGACGGATAGAACCCTAGGATAAATGGTGAAAGCAAAGTTATACAGACAATATCTCTCACAGAAGCATACACATACACACTCACAAAAAGAGGAAAAGGGGAAAAAAATCATAAATCTTGTTCTCAGAGTCCACCTCCTCAATTTGGGATGATTCGTTGTGTATTCAGGTATTCCACAGATGCAGGGTACATCAAGTTGATTGTGGAGATTTAATCTGCTGCTCCCAAAGCTGCTGGGAGAGATTTCCCTTTCTCCTCTTTGTTCACGAAGCTGCTGGGAGAGATTTCCCTTTCTCTTCTTTGTTCACAAAGCTCCCCAGGCTCAGCTCTGGATTTGGCCTTGCCTCTGCGTGTATGTCGCCTGAGGGCGTCTGTTCTTCGCTCAGACAGGACGGTGTTAAAGGAGCAGCTGATTCGGGGGCTCTGGCTCACTCAGGCCGGGGGGGAGGGAGGGGCATGATGCGGGGTGAGCCTGCGGCGGCAGAGGCTAGCGTGACGTTGCACCAGCCTGATGCGCACCATGCGTTCTCCCGGGGAAGTTGTCTCTGGATCCCGGGACCCTGGCAGTGGCGGGCTGCACACGCTCCTCGGAAGGGAGGTGTGGAGAGTGACCTGTGCTCGCACACAGGCTTCTTGGTGGTGGCAGCAGCAGCCTTAGCGTCTCATGCCCGTCTCTGGGGTCCGCGCTGTTAGCCGCCACCATTTTTTAATTGGGTTATTTGGGGGTTCATTGTTATTGAGTTGTTTGAATTCCTATGTATTTCAGATATTATCCTCTTAAAAGATGGGTAACAAATATTTTCTCCAGGTTGGCTTTTCATTCTGTTGATGGTTTCGTTTGCTAAGCAGAAGCTTTTTAGTTTGATGTAGTCCTGCTTGCTTATTTTTACTTTTGTTTGCTTTGCTTTTGTGTCAAATCAAGAAAAAAAAATCATTGCCAAGATGAATGCAACAGAGCATAACCCTTATGTTTTAGGTCTTAAGTACAACTCTTTAATCCATTTTGAGTTGATTTTTCTGCATGGTGTAAGATAAGTGTTCGTTTTACCCTTTTGCATGTGACTACCAAGTTTTTCCAAAACCATATATTGAAGAGACCATCTTTTCCGCATGTATAGACTTTGCTTCTTTGTCAAAAATTAATTGACCATATATGCATGGGTTTAGTTCAGGGCTCTCCTATTCCATTCCACTGATCTATGCATCTGTTTCTAATGTCAATACCATACTGTTTGTTTGCTTGTTTAATACCATGCTGTTTTGATTACTACAGCTTTGTACATAGTTTAATATTAGGAATTATGATGACTCCAACTTTGTTCTTTCTTAAGACAGTTTTGGCTATTTGGCATCTTCTGTGGTTCCATACACAGTTTAGGTTTGTTCTTCGTCTGTGAAAAATGCAATTGGAATTTTGATAGGGACTGCATTGAATCTGCAGATCACTCTGGGTAGCATGGACATTTGAACAGTATTAATTCCTCCAATCTATGAGCACAGCATATCTTTATGTTTATATGTGTCTTCTTTGACATCTTGCATCAATGTCATATAGTTTTCAGTGTACAGTTTTTTAACTCCTTGCTTAAATTTATTCCCAAATATTTTATTATTTTTGATGCTATTGTAATAGGGATTGTTTTTCTTAATTTCTCTGGTAGTTCATTTTTAGTGTATACAAACAAAAGTCATTTTTGTATACTGCCTTTATATCCTGCAACTTATAACAAATTTCTTTATTAGTTCTAACAGTTTCTTGGTGGAGTCTTTTGGGTTTTCTACATATAATAACACGTCACCTACAAATAGAGACATTTTTACTTCTTCCTTTCTCATACTGGTGTCTTTTATTTCTCTTATCTTGCATAATTGTTCTGGCTAGAACTTCCAGTTCTATTTTGAATAAAAGTGGTGAAAATAGGTAATCTTGTCTTGTTCCAGATCTTGAGGGAAAGTTTTCAGCTTTTCATCACTGAGTATGATGTTAGATGTGAGCTTGTGATACATGACATTATAATTAAGGAACATTTCTTCTATATCCAATTTGTTGAGAGTTTTTATCGTAAATGGATGTTGAATTCTGTCAAATTATTTTTCTGCCTCTATTGAGATGACCATATGATCTAACTTAACCTAACTGTAATTTAATTCCTGTATTTCCTTATTGATTTTCTGTCTGACCTATCCATTGTTCAAAGTAGGGTATCAAAGTCCCCTACTAGTTTTGTATTTGCTATGTATTTTTCCCTTCAGATCAGTTAATGTTTGCTTCATATGTTTAAGTGTTCCTCTTTTGGGTACATAAGTAGTTACTAGTTCCTCTTGATGAACTGACCCCTTCATCATTACACAATGACTTTCTTTATCTCTTGGTACAGTCTTTGGTTTAGAGTCTACTTTGTCTGATATAAGTATACTTATCCGTGCTTTCTTTTGGCTACCATTTGACGTAATATTTTCCCCATCCCTTAATTTTCAGTCTAGGTGTGTCTTTAAAGCTGAAATGAGTTTCCTTTTTTAAATAAGTAAATAAATTTATTTATTTTAATGAAACAAAACAAAACTGACCAGGAATAAAGGGCAGAGAGGAGAGGAATTCTCGGCCAACCTTCTCTGCACAGTAGAATCACCTGGGCCTCCTTTCTAGTGATTCTAATTGAATTAATCAGATCTGGGGGTGGAACTTGCATGCATTTTTAAGCTTCTTGGAATGTTCTCATAAGCTCCAGGGGCGAGAACAACTGAGTTAAAGGAATGTCAGTGCAAAGGGGGAAACAGAAAACACTGGGCACACCCATGCATACTGTAGGCTCTTGCACCCTAGAGTCAATCAGCTCTTCTACCAGCTCCTACTTCATGACCTTGAGCAGCTTACTTCCTCTCTCTGATCTTTGGCTTCTTCATCTCTAAGATGTATGTTTTCCTTGTCTTTCTGGTCTAAAATCACTTCCAAGTGGCTGACTTGAGACTCAGCCTCTGCCATCCTACGTGTCCATTCACTGTCATCCTCGACTTTTGGACAGCAAACCTTTACTTTGCAACATCTCAAGAAGCTTTTTAATAGACTCATCTCAGGCACTGAGGGTCTGTTTCTGTGTTTCGATTCTCAGCTCCATTTCCTCCAAGGTCTTCCTCAATAGGAACAGTTCCTTAGCCTGTCTGTCATGCTCAGCTTGGAACTGCTGGAAGTTCTCTGTCAGTTCAATGCTGAAGTGATCTGCTCCTTGGTTGCCACTCTCTTGCTGCAGTCACTCTATATCTTTTTTTTTTTTTCCGGTACGCGGGCCTCTCACTGTTGTGGCCTCTCTCGTTGTGGAGTACAGGCTCCGGACACGCAAGCTCAGTGCCCATGGCTCACGGGCCTAGCCGCCCCACGGCATGTGGGATCTTCCCGGACTGGGGCATGAACCCGTGTCCCCTGCATTGGCAGGCGGATTCTCAACCACTGCGCCACCAGGGAAGCCCAACTCTGTATCTTTTGACTATAGAATTTAGTCCATTTACATTTAAAGTAGTTATTGAAAAGTATGAATATACTATTGCCCTTTTGTTAATTGTTTTCTGGTCATTTTCTAATTCCTTTGTTCCTTTCATGCTCTTTTACTTTGACATTTAACGATTTTCTGTAGTGAAATGCTTTGATCTCTTTCTCTTTTGTTTATATTCTATAGGTTTTTTTGTGTGGTTACCATGAGGCTTAAATTAAATATCTTATTTTTGTAACAATCTCTTTTAAGCTGATAACAGCTTAATTTCTAATGCACACAAAGGCTCTACATTTTTACTTTCCCCCTCTCACATTTTATGTTTTTAATATCACAATTTACATCTTTTTACATTGTGTATCCATTAACATATTAGTTATTTTAATACTTTTCTTTCAATCTTCATACTAGAGTTATAAGTGATTTACCCACCAAGTTTGCAACACTACAGTATTCTGAACTTGACTAGGTATTTATCTTAACCAGTGAGTTTTATACTTTCATATGTTTTACTGTGACTAACTAGCATCCTTACGTTTCAGCTCAAATACCTCCTTTTAATATTTCTTGTAAGGCTGGTCTAGTGGTAATGAATTCCTTTCGTTTTTGTTTGTATGAAAAACTCTTTATCTCTCCTTCAGTTCTGAAGGACAGCTTTCCTGGGTAGAGTATCCTTGGTTGGCTTTATTTTTTCTTTCAGCACTTGGTATGTATCAGACCACTCTCTTCTGGCCTGCAAAGTTTCTGCTAAAAAATCTGCTGATAACCTTATACAGATTCCCTTTTAGGTAACTGCTTTCTCTTGCTGCTTTTAAGATTCTCTGCCTGTGTTTAACTTTTAACAATTTAATTATAATGTGCCTCAGTATGAGCTTCTTTAAATTCATCATATTTGATATTCTCAGGCTTCCTAGATCTGGATGTCTGTTTCTTTCCTCAAGTTAGAAGTTTACAGCCATTTTTTCTTCAAATAAGCTTTCTGCCCCTTTCTCTCTCTCTCTTCTTCTTCTGGGAACCCTATAATGCATATAGTAGTCTTCTTGATAAGGCCCGCAAGCTATATTCACTTTTTTTTTAATTGATCCTCTGATTGGATGAATTCCACTGCCCTGTCTTCTAGTTCACTAATCTTTTCTTCTGCGTGATCTAGTCTGCTGTTGAATCCCTCTATTGAATGTTTCAGTTCAGTCATTGCATTCTTCAGCTCAGTGAAACTTTGAGCTGAAGATCTCTTTGTTGAAATTTTCACTTCATTCATGCACTGCTCTCCCAACCTCAGTGAGCATCTTTATAACTTATTTTGAACTCTCTATCAGGTAAATCACTTACCTCTGTTTCATTAAGATCTGTTTCTGGAGATTTATCTTGTTCTTTTGTTTGGAACATATTCCTCTGTTTTTTTCATTTTCCTTGACTCTCTGTGTTGGTTTCTGTGCACCGGATAAAACAGCCACCTCGCCCAGTCTTGACAGATCGATCTAGTGTAGGGGATGAACCTCATCAATCAGCCCAGCCCAAGCTCCTCAATGTCTCTCAAACCTTTGTGGCTGTCCAAGTCACCTTCTTTGTTCCTAGTGGTTCCCAGTACTTGAGGGTGTGCTAAGACTCATCATGTCTCAAAGAGGAATACTGCATTCAGGCCCTAGATGCAGGCTGATTAGAAGCCAGACCCGCAGGCAACATCTGGAAAAGTATGTATTAAGCCCCTTCCAAGGAGAAAAGAGCACAGGCATTTTTGCCTGTGCTGCACTAGACCTGTGTCTAAAGCTACAGGCAGGGGTTGGGAGAGGGTCCTGTAAATGCACTCATGGCTTTCCATTACACTTAGAATAAAACTCTACGAGTCCTACATTACCTGTCTGCTGCCTACGTCTTCAATTCACCATGTATCTCTTCTTACGTGCTCCTTTCACCACTGAATTATAGGCTTCGATACCTTGTAATATTTAAAAAGGTCTCATCTGCCTTTTTCAACAATCGGTTCTCAGCAGCTAGAAAAGTCTTGAAACGTAGATCTTACTAAATATTTAATGAATGAATACCATGCTCATAATCATGAATTAATTTCATACAGTACAATTACAGGAGTTTGGTGTGTGGAAAACTCAAGGATAAGGTCTCAAGACCAAGACTGTATTGATTCCCTTAAAGAGAAATTTGAAACAATCATGAGCGTTCCCCTTCAGCTCCAAACACCAGTGAAATAGTAAATAATAATAATGATAATTTTAAATCATTTAAAAAATACAGACTTCCTGTAATGACAGAGTAATTTATCCTGGGCTAATGCTCCTGCTGAGAAGAATTACAAGCTCTGGAAAACTATCTTTAAAAACACTGTTTGAAGGCATTGGCAAGCAAACAAAAGCAGAGAGAAACTTGATTGGAACTGATCCTTGAAAGAATGAAATCACACTGAATGAGGTCCACATTTATCCATCTTTATCCTGAGGGGACTATACAGTCTGTGTAACGTATATGTAGGCAATGGAGAAGAGGATAGGGCTCTTGTAAAAAGCTGTAGTCTTATTGGTAGAAGTATTAGGGAATGAACTCTGGAGCTGCTAAAAGAGGTAGAAGTTGAAAGCAGACATCCCAGGTGGGAAAAAAGGGAGACATGGGGGGCTGATTCCTGAACTCCCCTCTGTGTATGAGATGAAAATCCAAGAAGCCCAGGGAGAGGCAGTAACTGGAAACCTGAAAGAGTCGTGAAGAGATTTCAACAGCTGCTTAGTCCTTGGAGAGGCAGAATTTGGAGTTGAAAGGTAAATACCTCAGGCTTTCCGTTTAAATTTCCAGAAAAGCCATACTTGAGGAATAAAAACCACATCAGAATTAAAAGCAAAACTGAAAGAGACCTGTCCTAACAGACCCTACAACCAAGTTTCCATAGGATCAAGCAATCTGCCAGTAGATTTAACTGAACTGCCTACTAGAACAAAACTCAACACTTTAGAGAAAAATTAAAATATACACTATCCAGAGCTTATACAATATATTACCCACAGTAGACAACCATCAGTTGAAACTTACTTAACATCAAAAGAAAAATGTGATGTAGAGAAAATATATACAGACAGAAGAAATATTTGAAAAATATTAGCCAGTTTTTTTCTAACTTCTTTAAAAAACAACAGTCCACTAATCCAAAAAGTTACCTAACCCCAATCAGTATAAATCCATACTTAGTTACATCATAATCAAACTTCTAAAAATAAAAGGCAAAGAGTACATCTTAAAGCAGCCACAAACATACAGTAACACCAAGATAAGAAATACAACTGACATCTCTTCAGAAAGACTGGAGGTCAGAAGGCAAAGTGCTGGTAGGGAGGAAAGAAAGCTGTTAGCCTAAAATTCTATGACCCACAAAAAATAACCTTCAAAATTTACGGCAAAACATTATTTTTGGATAAATGAATGCTGCATGAACACACCACCAACAAACCCAAACTACAAGAAATGCTCAAGGAAATTCTCTGGATTAAAGGGAGATGATACCAGATACAAATTCATATTTGCAAAAATGAATGAAGAACCCCAAAATAATACATATGTGGATAATCAGACTATTTCCTTTCATTTCTTAAAATTTTTAAAGGACAACTGACAACTGTTTAAAGCATTAATGATAATAAGGTATGATGTAGCTTACAATACATGTCAAAGTAAAACAGATGACATCAATAGCTAAACAGGATGAAAAGGAATTAAACAAAATCTTTATACAAATAAATTCATGATAGCTTGGAAAAAGAAGAAAAGGTGCCAGCAGCAAATCAGAAATGTAGAAGAATTCCTGAAAGATTAAAAATAGATAGGAACAGGTGACAGAGAGCGGAGGAAATACACTCTATTTAAAGTACAAAGAAGAAAGCATCAACAAGCATAAAAAAAGTTTTTTGCACACATACAAAAAGTACAAATATCCAAAGATAATCAAAGATCATCGTCTACTGGGAGCTGGGGTAGAGGAAGGAAGCATAAAAAAGTCAAATCAAAATGAAGAGCAGGGCTTCCCTGGAGGCACAGTGGTTAAGAATCCGCCTGCCTATGCAGGGGACATGGGTTCGATCCTGGTCTAGGAAGATCACACATGCCGCTGAGCAACTAAGCCCGTGCGCCAGAACTACTGAGCCTGTGCTCTAGAGCCCGCGAGTCACAACTACTGAGTTCATGTACCACAACTACTGAAGCCCGTGTACCTAGAGCCTGTACCTTGCAACAAGAGAAGCCACCGCAATAAGAAGCCCATGTACCACAACAAAGAGTAGACCCCACTCGCCGCAACTAGAGAAAGCCCGCACACAGCAATGAAGACCCAACACGGCCAAAAATAAAAATAATATAAATAAATTTTTAAATGAAGAGCAGAACTGACCCCAAAAGAAACAGAGATAATACAGGAAGATAAATTTTAAAAAATAATCTACTTGTTACCCTCAGAGAGATTGCAGAAGATTTTGAAAATACGAAGTATCATTAGATGATCATCAAAAAGGAGCAGAAAATAAAAACAGTTTACATTTTTTTAAACAATTACATTTCAATGAAAGGGTTGAATACAACTAAAGAGAACAAGTAATAATCTGGAAGACAAAGTCAAAACAAACTCCCAGTTTCCTGTATCAGAGATAGAGAGAAATAGAGGCAAAAAACTAAGAAATGTAGAGGATCAACAGAGAAAGTACAACTCTAAGACCTCTAGATAGAGAAAGAAAAAGAACACAGTGAAGAAAAAAATTTTTTAATAAAAGAAGAAACTTAATTGGTGTTAAAGATACCTCGGCTCATATTAAAAGAATCTTCTGAGATAAAGATTAATTTTAAAAAGACTTACACTTGCACAGATCAAAGCAAAGGGTTAGAACACCAAAGACAATGGGGAAACTCTAGAAGAGTTCAATTTAATTCTGACTACTCAGATTTTCCACCTACACATATAATTATGGCTGATGGAAACATACATGAATTCAGATTGATCGCTCTTTAAATTCATAAATGATAACCTCAAATGGGTCTTTAGTGCTGCTCACCTATCATTTTATATTTCCTTAGTTCATTTACTCTCATTCTAGACAACTCATACCTTTTCCTGTCTCCTCAATCACCAAAACTGCAACCCCCATTCTTAACTTCCACTTCCTACATTTCACTGAGAAATACAAGCAATCAAAAGGAAACACCTAACAACTGATGAACATACATCCTTTTCAAATGTGGGTGAAATATTTATGAAAGTACACCACATGTTAGGCCACAAAGCAATTATCAACAAATACTAAGGGAATCATACTCTATATGATTTCCATTCAAAATATAAACAATAGAGCAAGCAACTATTTTATCTATTTAAGACCCATAATGTTGATTAAATGTTAGAGACCATGATTAACTTATGTAATTCTTTAAAATACTGAAGAAATAAGAACACTGAAGAGGACCACGGAAAAATGTGAAAGTCAGCTTTATCCCTACCTATTCTTTTCATTCTCTGAATCAACACTTTTTTAAAAATTTCTTTTCATTCTCTGAATCAACACTCTTTTTTAAAAATTTTATTGAAGTATAGTTGATTCAAAATGTTGTGTTAATTTCTGCTGTGCAGCAAAGTGTGTATCAACACTCCTAACAGTTTGATGAAAATTTTTCCAGTTACAAACTATATTAAATTATTTTTCAAAAGTCAATAATACTCAGTATTCTGTAAATTCGTGCTATTTTAAATACTTCAACAAGAACAAACAACACCGAAAAATATAAAGATCTGCATTTGAACTGATGTAAACTTACTAATGGCACTTAAATTAAAAATTTCTTATGAAAAATATGGCCACTGATAAAAGTATCACAACATGTACTTATTTTCCATAATGTTCTCTGATCACAATGGGATTAAACTAAAAATCAATAACAGAAAAATAATTAGAAAATCCCCATATATTCAGAAATTAAGCAACATAATTTTAAATAATCCATGGGACAAAGAAAAAGTTAGAAAATACTTTAAATTCAATGAAAACCAAAAATTGAGTGAAATGCAATTAAAAAGAAAGGCTGAACAAAATTATTTAATGAGCTTTTGTTTCAACAAGCTAGGAAAATAACAAATCAGCTAAGGACCACAGAAGGAAAAATATATAAGCAGAAATCAGTGAAAAGGAAAACAGACCAAAGAAAACTTTAAAAGCTGGCTTTTTAGAAGCATTAATAAACTGCTTTTAAATACTAGAAAGACTGATAAAGAAAAAAGAGAGAGAAAACATAAGTGACCCAAATCAGGAATTGAAAAGTTGACATCATTACCAAAACTTAAATATTAAAAATGTTTAAGAGTATAAAAACATTCTGCAATAAGTTTGAAAAATTCTAAGAAGTTGGGCAAGTTTCTTTAGAAACACAATTTATTAAAACTGACACAGGAAAAAATATAAAATTCTAAATTTTTAATATTTGTTAAAGAGTTGAATGTATAATTTAAAATTTTTCTACAAAGAATATTCAATGAATGCCCAGTGACATTCTCGGTGAATTTTTCCAAACATCTGATGACCAAATAAACAATGAGCTTACACAAACGCAGTAAACAAAAATTAAAAAACATTTCTCTACACATTTTAAGAGAGCACAAACATGATACCAAAATGTAATAAGGACATGACAAGAAAAGAAAATTGTGGCTAAATAACTCTCATAAAGCATATAAGAAAAAATACTAAAAAAAACAAAAACAAAAACCAACAACAAAAAAACACTGGCAAACTGAATCCAGTAATTTTTAAAAGAATAATAAATCTTGACTGAGTTTGGGAATTCCCTGGCGGTCCAGGGGTTAGGGCTTGGCACTCACTCTCACTTCCAGGACCCAGGTTCAATCCCTGGTCAGGGAACTAAGATCCTGCAAGCCATGTGGTGCAGGAAAAAAAACAAAAAACAGAAAAAACCTCGACTGAGTTATTTACAACAGAAATGCAAGGTTAACTGAACAATCAAAATTCGATCAATATAATTTACCACATTATTAGAATAAATGAGAAAAGTAACATATGATTATTTCAATAAATGCCAAAATTGCCTCTATTAAAATTATAAAACAGTTCATGATAAAAAACTCAGCAAACTAGAAATAAAAGCAAACTTCTTCATTCTGATTAACAGTAACTACAAAAGACCTAAAATTAATTACTTAATGGCAAAATATATATCTTGTTCTTCTTGAGTTCAAAAACTTAATATGCATGTCCAAAATCCAGACTTCTATTCAACATTGTAGTGGAGGTCGTGGCCAGTGCAATATCGCAAGAAAAAGAAATTAAAAGTATAATGATTAGAAAGGAAGAAGTAAAACTATCATTATTCACACACGATATGACTGTGTACATAGAAAACTTAAAAGAATCTAAAAATTACTAAGTGGGCTTCCCTGGTGGCGCAGTGGTTAAGAATCCACCTGACAAGGCAGGGGACACAGGTTTGAGCCCTGGTCTGGGAAGATCCCACATGCCGCAGAGCAACTAAGCCTGTGGGCCACAACTACTGAGCCTGCACTCTAGGGCCCGTGAGCCACAACTACTGAGCCCACACACCTACAGCCTGTGCTCTGCAGCAAGAGAAGTCACCACAATGAGAAGCCCGCACACTGCAACTGAAGAGTAGCCCCCACTCGCTGCAACTAAAGAAAGCCCAGGCAGCAACAAAGACCCAATGCACCCAATAAATAAATAAATAAAAATAAAGTTCCCTTAAAAAAAAATACAAATTACTAAGTGAATTTAGTAAGGTCGCAAGATACAAAATCAATATATAAAAATCTATTGTAATACCATATACCAGAAACAATTAAAAAATGAACATTCTAAACCAATATAATTTATAACAGTAAACAACACTAAACAAAAAGTCAAATATCTAGGAACAAATCTATTGAAATATCTACAAGAACTCTGCAATAAAAACCACTAAATCATTGTTAGAAAAGAAAAAAGGCCAGAAAACCTGAATAAACATTTTCCTAAAGAAGACATAGAGATGGCTAACAGGCACATGAAAAGATACTCAACACTGCTAATTATTAGAGAAATGCAAATCAAAACAATGAGATATCACCTCACACCTGTCATAATGGCTATCATCAAAAAGTCTACCAATAATAAATGTTGGAGAGGATGTGGAGAAAAGAAAACCCTCCTACAATGTTGGTGGGAATGTAAATTGGTGCAGCCTCTATGGAAAACAATGTGGAGTTTCCTCAAAAAACTAAAAATAGAATGACCACATGATCCAGCAATTCCACTCCTGGGTATATACTCAGAAAAAACAAAGACTAATTCGAAAAGCTACATGCACCCCTACATTCACAGCAGCACTATTTACAATAGTCAAGATATGGAAGCAACCCAAATGCCCAGCAACAGATGAATGGATAAAAAAGATGTGGTATATAACACAATGGAATGTTACTCAGCGAGAAAAAAAAAATGAAATTCTGCCATTTAAATAATGTGGATGGACCTAGAGAAAGTTGTGCTTCGTGAAATAAGTCAGAGAAAGACAAATACTGTATGGTATCACTTACATGTAGAATCTAAAAAGTAATACAAATGAATATATGTACAAGGAATAAACAAGGAATAGACATTTTTCTGGAATAAAGATTCCAGAGAAAAATGGAGAATATCTACATGACAACAGAAACTCCTCTAATTCAGTAATAAAGAAAGAGGTGGGGGGCTTCCCTGGTGGCACAGTGGTTGAGAGTCCGCCTGCCTGCCGATGCAGGGGACACGGGTTCTTGCCCCGGTCTGGGAAGATCCCACATGCTGCAGAGTGGCTGGGCCCGTGAGCCATGGCCGCTGAGTCTGCGCGTCCAGAGCCTGTGCTCTGCAACGGAGAGGCCACAACAGTGAGAGGCCCGCGTACCGCCAAAAAAAAAAAAAAAAAAGAGGTGGGGAACATTTGAACAAACTTAAAAAGGAGATATAAAATTGCCCAAAAGTACTTATGAATAACAGCTGAATATCACTAATCATTAGGGAAATACAAATTAAAACGAAAGATACTTTCACACACCCATTAAAATGGAAAATTTTTTAAAAACTGACAATACCAAATGTTTAAAAAGTTGTAGAACAACTGGAACTCTCATTGCTGGTAGGAATGTTAAACTGAACAGCCACTTTGCAAAAATGTTCAGCACTTTTTTACAAAGTTATACATACATTCACACTATGATCCAACAATTCTACTCCTTGGTGATTTAGCTATAAAGTGCATACTTTTTCCTTGCCCCTTCCTCCTTCAGGCTACCTAGAATGAAGACAGAGTAGCTGAAGCTATACAATGACCATCTTGCAACCATAGGTGACCCTGAGAATGGAAGTCAGTGCAAAGGTTGGAAGAAGAGAAAGAGCACAAGTAAGTAGCTTCCTGACAACCAGGGAGCCACCAAGTCCAGCATAATCTATACAGTTTCAAACTTATTTTACTTCAGAGAAACATAAATCCACTATTATTTGTATATTCGGTAATATGCAGCCAAACCAAATCCTAACTGATATGCTTCTCCAGATATACTCTCAACTCTTCATGCAACCTAAAACATTTCAATAAATAAGTAAATCTTTTCTTTGAATTGCTGCCCTTCCAGGATTCTATCTTGCATTTATGCTGAATATTACTTGTATTCAAACCTAGTCAAGAAGATATGTTATCTTCAAGATAGTACAGGATTAAATCAAAAGGATTTACAATGTACACAAAAGTACATTTATTCTTTAAAAGAAATGTATTCAAAAAGGCATTCTCTCACCAGTTTCCATCCTGAGGTCTGATTTTAGCAGTTTCTGATAACAGAAGCAAAAGAAATTGCTGAAGCACAGCACAGAAATATTTACTGCAAAATCACAGAAACTAGTGAGGAAAAAGTTATGACTGGAAAATCTGGAACACGGAAAATCCTTTCCTTCTGTTCCTTTGTCCCTAACACCATTCTAGAAGACAAATGGTTGTCTTTTCCATAATCCCTTACCCTCAACTACTAAACCTAAAAAGTTCCTTGAGAATGGTTTGAGAAAAATATAAACTCTATTATTAAAGGTGTTGGGAATAATATCTGAATACAATTTCTCACTATTCATGCTCATACAGATTCTAGTTTTGCTTCTTCAATTTAAAATTAAAATGTATGGCTGGGGGGAACCATATGGTATGTGAATTATGTCTCAATAAAACTTTTTTTTTGAGTATGTGTATTTTTAGGAAAAACAGAAATGTTAAACAATTACCCCAGATACCTGTTTAGCATCAAAATAACTAAACATTTGTTGTCTTTATCTCTTCTCATTTCTACTTTAAGTTTGTCCATTTCTACCACATATTTGGCTAGCCAAACATACTTTTCAGTTCACATTTGATCAATCATATCTAATGCAATACCTCCCTAAACTATAACCAAACAACCAAGTATGGGGACAGCCAAGAAAATTACATAACATAAATTGCACAAGGGCAGAGACAGTCCAGTTTGAGCTTCTTGTCAATGGTAATGGGAACATCATGTTTTCAACAGAAATCATCAGTGAATAAGAATTTGGATCTACTTTTCAGTAACTATTGTTTTAAAAAGGTCTCAGATATGAAACAATACATAAAGTATTTCAGAAACTATAATAGAATATATATGGTGAAAATGACTGGGCTGTGCACTGCATACCTTGATCCCTGAGGAATCCATCCTGAATCTGAGATTTCTTACTGTGTAGGTATATAGGAAGCACCAAGACACAGAAGAAGAATAAGCTTGAAAGGAAAGATGAATTTTAGATATTTGGAGTCAGAAGCACCTACAAGACAATTAAAAGGAAGATTTGTAGCAATCAGCTTGATATATGAGTAGTTAGGAAGGATTTCTTGATTTGGGATTTGAGAGGCTGGGTATCCAGTATTACAATTCACAGAATAGGACATACAGAACAAGGATAGTTTTGGAGGAATGATGAATTCAATTTGGCACATTCTGAAATGAGTTACCTATAATATATCCAGACTGAGATATCCTATAGGCACTAGATTTATGAAGGCTAATGGGAACATAATGTGCTTTTGCTACAGATTTCATAGTCATTATGCATAAAGAAGGTAGCTATAATCATACACATATATGATGCCCAGATATAAGGTATAAGGTAGGACGAGAAGAAGGTCATAGATCAAATCCTTGAGGTCACACATTTAAGGACTACTCAGAAATGTCAGGCATGGAGGGCATAAAAAAGAATGTAGCAAAGAACTTGAAAAGAAACGGACAGAAGTAAGAGGAAAACTAGAATTAACTGTGTAAAAATTCATTGATTACTGCATTTTCTTTGTATTTTAATAAAAATAAGGCTAGAAAAGAAAAGAAGAGCAGAGAGCTTTAGGAGAAGAGTTATCAAGTACTATGAAGAGGTTAAATAAGACAGAAACAGAAGGGAAAAAATTCACTGTACTTGGTAATTAAGAAGTTAGTAAAGACTACCTATAGGGAAAGGATCTGAAGGGTAAGAATGGCTTTTCATTTGGTTTCATTATTTTGAGTTTTATCATCTCAAGCAAGGCTTTCAATTTAGAATTCTTACCCAGAAGAATACAGGCATTCCCAAACATTTGAAGATTCAAAGTTTACCTCCAAAGCAGCATTTAAGAAGTTACTTTCTTAAGATATAATATCCCAAAAAATCCTCAATATAAGCATTGTTGTTGTTTTTCAAATTTAAAATTACCTACAAAGCACTAAAGTGTTAAGTATGGTTACTGAACAGAACATAGATGTTAGTCTTAACATAAAAGTACAAATTTTAGAGGCTGAGAGGTGAAAGCAAGGAGGGAAGCTAAACAGAAGCTTGGGAGAGAAGCGTTAACCTTAGAAATTGAGAAATCAACAAATATTGCCAATGGTTGCTGGAACAAGAAATAAAGTTACAAATATATTACCCTAAGTTACAATGATAGCTAATATAAGAAATAAAATAGTGAAATGTGTAATCTGAGGAAAAGAGGAGGAACACAGTGGTATAGGTAACAAAGAGATTGAAATACCAGAAGTTAACAGAGTCAAAATGGTCTCCCTCTGGAGAAAAGGATTAAAGTTGGAAGAACAGAGCTTTTCATTGCAACTGGACTGTTGTGGATTATTAGCTCTTCTGTGTGATCTGACTTTTTAAACCAATGTAAATGAAACATCTAGGGGAAAAAAATAAGAGAGTAATTAGGAAATAAAATCAAGGTGGCAAGGCTATTCTTAAGGGTGAAGAGCAGAAAAGAAAAAGGGTATATAACTGCTGATAGTTAAAGATCAAAGGAGAATATAAAAATAAGCTAAAACATATTCTTGAGCTACTAAAGGGGGAAAATAATGATAATACCAAAGAAAGTGGTGAAAAACAAACAAAGGAATGAGGTGTTAGCCCTAGAAAAGATAGAAAGGAACAACAAGATCAAGAGCACAGTGTGCAAAAAGCTAAAAACAGGAGGATATAACCAGAGTGGTATAATTAACAGTTTACAACTTCAGAGATGGACTACTGTTGTAAAGTATGGACAACACTGCAGAGTCAAAGATAGAAACTGTAAGGTGTCCTTGGGTGAGTTCTTCAGCAGATAATGAAATGAACTATGATAATGTTAGGAGAAGTGGTTTAAAGAAAAACTAAGTTAGATGCCAAAAATTCTCAATTAATGACATGGGAGTAGACAAGTGAAGAGTAGCAGACAACATCAGGGTAGACTGAGGATGATATAAGCTGCATCATAATCATTTCAAAGGACAAGATTTTTTGTTTTTGTATTAGCATAGTAGATGTTATAGAAATAGCAGTGTAAATACTTCCTCTAGACCCTAGGGTAGATGTAATGCAATATCTTCAGGCAAGGCAACATTCAATGAAGGTAAGAAAGCAGAAGAAAAATGATGCTACAGAGAACCCAATTTATAAGGGAATAAGGAATTTGGAAGGACCTTATAGAAAGGACTAAGTATTAAGAAGACATAATACATAAAATATTTTCTGGCAGTATATGAGAATTTTGAATTCAATCAAGCCTGTAAAATAGCAATTTACAGGAAATGCAGAGAACAGAGGAAAACATTAAATTACACCATGAGGATATGATCAGCAAAACCTGTATTGTGGGAAACCAGAACCAACATAGTTAAAAAAGCAAAGGGCTTCCCTGGTGGCAAAGTGGTTGAGAATCCGCCTGCCGATGCAGGGGACACGGGTTCGTGCCCCGGTCCGGGAAGATCTCACATTCCGTGGAGCAGCTGGGCCCGTGAGCCATGGCCACTGAGCCTGCGCATCCGGAGCCTGTGCTCTGCAACGGGAGAGGCTACAACAGTGAGAGGCCCGCGTACAGAAAAAAAATTTAAAAAAGCAAAAAAGAGAAGAGATGAAGGAAACATATATCAATAGATTAAAAGAAACTGTAAAGTCACAGCTGTAGACCTATTTGGATCTTAGTATTTTTAAAAAAACTATAAAAAAGAAAAAACATTTATGATATATCAATTAGAAATTTAATTACTTGCTAACTACCTATAGATATTAAGGAATTGTGATTCCTTTATTTTTAAAAAAGTTCCTATATTTTAGAGGTACGTAAAGAAATATTAAGGAAAAAAATATGATGTCTACAATGTGCTTCAAAATAACGCAGTAGTGGGGAAAACAGATAGAACCGAATTGACCACAGGTTATAAGGACTACTGAGGCTGAGTGATAAAAGTATGAGAGTTCATTATACATTATCTCTACTTCTTTATGTTTAAAATTCTCCCTAACAAAAAAGATTTTTTTAAAGGATATCTGTTATATTTTATCTAGCATTTCTTAAGAAGAATGTTTTCAGGTTATTCAATAAGAAAATTTCAGAATATAAAGTCCCAGATTTTATTTTGTATTTTATAATTCACCTCTCATGCAGGTGTTAAAGAACTCTGTAAAATTTGCTAAAGCTATCTTTTATTGGAGCATAATTGCTTTACAATGGTATGTTAGTTTCAGCTTCACAACAAAATGAATCAGTTATATATATACATATGTTCCCATATCTCTTCCCACTTGCGTCACCCTCCCTCCCACCCTCCCTATCCCACCCCTCCAGGCGGTCACACAGCACCGAGCTGATCTCCCTGTGCTATGCGGCTGCTTCCCACTAGCTATCTACCTTACGTTTGGTAGTGTATACATGTCCATGCCTCTTTATTGCTTTGTCACCGTTTACCCTTCCCCCTCCCCATAGCCTCAAGTCCATTCTCTAGTAAGTCTGTGTCTTTATTCCTGTTTCACCCCTAGGTTTTTCATGACATTTTTTTTTCTTAAATTCCATAAATATGTGTTAGCATACGGTATTTGTCTCTCTCTTTCTGACTTACTTCACTCTGTATGACAGACTCTAGGTCTATCCACCTCATTACAAATAGCTCAATTTCGTCTCTTTTTATGGCTGAGTAATATTCCATTGTATATATGTGCCACATCTTCTTTATCCATTCATCCGATGATGGACACTTAGGTTGTTTCCATCTCTGGGCTATTGTAAATAGAGCTGCAATGAACATTTTGGTACATGACTCTTTTTGAATTATGGTTTTCTCAGGGTATATGCCCAGTAGTGGGATTGCTGGGTCATATGGTAGTTCTATTTGTAGCTTTTTAAGGAACCTCCATACTGTTCTCCACAGTGGCTGTATCAATTTACATTCCCACCAACAGTGTAAGAGGGTTCCCTTTTCTCCACACCCTCTCCAGCATTTATTGTTTCTAGATTTTTTGATGATGGCCATTCTGACTGGTGTGAGATGATATCTCATTGTAGTTTTGATTTGCATTTCTCTCATGATTAGTGATGTTGAGCATTCTTTCATGTGTTTGTTGGCACTCTGTATATCTTCTTTGGAGAAATGTCTATTTAGGTCTTCTGCCCATTTTTGGATTGGGTTGTTTGTTCTTTTGTTATTAAGCTGCATGAGCTACTTATAAATTTTGGAGATTAATCCTTTGCCAGTTGCTTCATTTGCAAATATTTTCTCCCATTCTGAGGGTTGTCTTTTGGTCTTCTTTATGGTTTCCTTTGCTGTGCAAAAGTTTTTAAGTTTCATTAGGTCCCATTTGTTTACTTTTGTTTTTATTTCCATTTCTCTAGGAGGTGGGTCAAAAAGGATCTTGCTGAGATTTATGTCATAGAGTGTTCTGCCTATGTTTTCCTCTAAGAGTTTGATAGTTTCTGGCCTTACATTTAGGTCTTTAATCCATTTTGAGCTTATTTTTGTGTATGGTGTTAGGGAGTGATCTAATCTCATACTTTTACATGTAGCTGTCCAGTTTTCCCAGCACCACTTATTGAATAGGCTGTCCTTTCTCCACTGTACATTTCTGCCTCCTTTGTCAAAGATAAGGTGACCATATGTGCGTGGGTTTATCTCTGGGCTTTCTATCCTGTTCCATTGATCTATATTTCTGTTTTTGTGCCAGTACCATACTGTCTTGATTACTGTAGCTTTGTAGTATAGTCTGAAGTCAGGAAGCCTGATTCCTCCAGCTCCATTTTTCATTCTCAAAATTGCTTTGGCTATTCGGGGTCTTTTGTGTTTCCATACAAATTGTGAGATTTTTTTGTTCTAGTTCTGTGAAAAATGCCAGTGGTAGTTTCATAGGGATTGCATTGAATCTGTAGATTGCTTTGGGTAGTAGAGTCATTTTCACAATGTTGATTCTTCCAATCCAAGAACATGGTATATCTCTCCATCTATTTGTATCATTTTTAATTTCTTTCATCAGTGTCTTATAATTTTCTGCATACAGGTCTTTTGTCTCCTTAGGTAGGTTTATTCCTAGGTATTTTATTCTTTTTGTTGCAGTGGTAAATGGGAGTGTTTTCTTGATTTCACTTTCAGATTTTTCATCCTTAGTGTATAGAAATGCCAGAGATTTCTGTGCATTAATTCTGTATCCTGCTACTTTACCAAATTCATTGATTAGCTCTAGTAGTTTTCTGGTAGCATCTTTAGGGTTCTGTAATGTATAGTATCATGTCATCTGCAAACAGTGACAGCTTTACTTCTTCTTTTCCGATTTGGATTCCTTTTATTTCCTTTTCTTCTCTGATTGCTGTGGCTAAAACTTCTAAAACTATGTTGAATAAGAGTGGTGAGAGTGGGCAACCTTGTCTTGTTCCTGATCTTAGTGGAAATGCTTTCAGTTTTTCACCATTGAGGATGATGTTGGCTGTGGGTTTGCCATATATGGCCTTTATTATGTTGAGGAAAGTTCCCTCTATGCCTACTTTCTGCAGGGTTTTTATCATAAATGGGTGTTGAATTTTGTCAAAAGCTTTCTCTGCATCTATTGAGATGATCATATGGTTTTTCTCCTTCAATTTCTTAATATGGTGTATCACGTTGATTGATTTGCGTATATTGAAGAATCCTTGCATTCCTGGAATAAACCCCACTTGATCATGGTGTATGATCCGTTTAATGTGCTGTTGGATTCTGTTTGCTAGTATTTTGTTGAGGATCTTTGCATCTATGTTCATCAGTGATATTGGCCTGTAGTTTTCTTTCTTTGTGACATCCTTGTCTGGTTTTGGTATCAGGGTGATGGTGGCCTCGTAGAATGAGTTTGGGAGTGTTCCTCCCTCTGCTATATTTTGGAAGAGTCTGAGAAGGATAGGTGATAGCTCTTCTCTAAATGTTTGATAGAATTCGCCTGTGAAGCCATCTGGTCCTGGGCTTTTGCTTGTTGGAAGATTTTTAATCACAGTTTCAATTTCAGTGCTTGTGATTGGTCTGTTCATATTTTCTATTTCTTCCTGATTCAGTCTTGGCAGGTTGTGCCTTTCTAAGAATTTGTCCATTTCTTCCAGGTTGTCCATTTTATTGGCATAGAGTTGCTTGTAGTAATCTCTCATGATCTTTTGTATTTCTGCAGTGTCAGTCGTTACTTCTCCTTTTTCATTTCTAATTCTATTGATTTGAGTCTTCTCCCTTTTTTTCTTGATGAGTCTGGCTAATGGTTTATCAATTTTGTTTATCCTTTCAAAAAACCAGCTTTTAGTTTTATTGATCTTTGCTATCGTTTCCTTCATTTCTTTTTCATTTATTTCTGATCTGATTTTTATTATTTCTTTCCTCCTGCTAACTTTGGGGTTTTTTTGTTCTTCTTTCTCTAATTGCTTTAGGTGCAAGGTTAGGTTGTTTATTCGAGATGTTTCCTGTTTCTTAAGGTAAGATTGTATTGCTATAAACTTCCCTCTTAGAACTGCTTTTGCTGCATCCCATAGATTTTGAGTCGTCGTGTCTCCATTGTCATTTGTTTCTAGGTATTTTTTGATTTCCCCTTTGATTTCTTCAGTGATCACTTCATTATTAAGTAGTGTATTGTTTAGCCTCCATGTGTTTGTATTTTTTACAGATCTTCTCCTGTGATTGATATCGAGTCTCATAGTGTTGTGGTCGGAAAAGATACTTGATACAATTTCAATTTTCTTAAATTTACCAAGGCTTGATTTGTGACCCAAGATATGATCTATCCTGGAGAATGTTCCATGAGCACTTGAGAAAAATGTGTATTCTGTTGTTTTTGGATGGAATGTCCTATAAATATCAATTAACTCCATCTCATTTAATGTATCATTTAAAGCTTGTGTTTCCTTATTTATTTTCATTTTGGATGATCTGTCCATTGGTGAAAGTGGGGTGTTAAAGTCCCCTACTATGAATGTGTTACTGTCGATTTCCCCTTTTATGGTTGTCAGTATTTGCCTTATGTATTGAGGTGCACCTATGTTGGGTGCATAAATATTTACAATTGTTATATCTTCCTCTTGGATCGCTCCCTTGATCATTATGTAGTGTCCTTCTTTGTCTCTTCTAATAGTCTTTGTTTTAAAGTCTATTTTGTGTGATATGAGAATTGCTACTCCAGCTTTCTTTTGGTTTCCATTTGCATGAAATACCTTTTTCCATCCCCTTACTTTCAGTCTGTATTTGTCTCTAGGTCTGAAGTGGGTCTCTTGTAGACAGCAAATATATGGGTCTTGTTTTTGTATCCATTCAGCCAATCTGTGTCTTTTGGTGGGAGCATTTAGTCCATTTACATTTAAGGTAATTATCGATATGTATGTTCCCATTCCCATTTTCTTAATTGTTTTGGGTTTGTTATTGTAGGTCTTTTCCTTCTTTTGTGTTTCTTGCCTAGAGAAGTTCCTTTAGCAGTTGTTGTAGAGCTGGTTTGGTGGTGCTGAACTCTCTCAGCTTTTGCTTGTCTCTAAAGGTTTTAATTTCTCCATCAAATCTGAATGAGATCCTTGCTGGGTAGAGTAATCTTGGTTGCAGGTTTTTCTCCTTCAACACTTTCAATATGTCCTGCCACTCCCTTCTGGCTTGCAGAGTTTCTGCTGAAAGATCAGCTGTTAACCTTATGGGGATTCCCTTGTGTGTTATTTGTTGTTTTTCCCTTGCTGCTTTTAATATGTTTTCTTTGTATTTAATTTTTGACAGTTTGATTAATATGTGTCTTGGCGTATTTCTCCTTGGATTTATCCTGTATGGGACTCTCTGTGCTTCCTGGACTTGATTAACTATTTCCTTTCCCATATTAGGGAAGTTTTCAACTATAATCTCTTCAAATATTTTCTCAGTCCCTTTTTCTCTTCTTCTTCTGGAACCCCTATAATTCGAATGTTGGTACATTTAATGTTGTCCCAGAGGTCTCTGAGACTGTCCTCAGTTCTTTTCATTCTTTTTTCTTTATTCTGCTCTGCAGTAGTTATTTCCACTATTTTATCTTCCAGGTCACTTATCCGTTCTTCTGCCTCAGTTATTCTGCTATTGATTTCATCTAGAGTACTTTTAATTTCATTTATTGTGTTGTTCATCCTTGCTTGTTTCATCTTTAGTTCTTCTAGGTCCTTGTTAACTGATTCTTGCATTTTGTCCATTCTATTGTCCATTCTATCTCCAAGATTTCGGATCAACCTTACTATCATTATTCTGAATTCTTTTTCAGGTAGACTGCCTATTTCCTCTTCATTTGTTAGGTCTGATTGGTTTTTATCTTGCTCCTTCATCTGCGGTGTGTTTTTCTGTCTTTTCATTTTGCTTATCTTACTGTGTTTGGGGTCTCCTTTTTTGCAGGCTGAAGGTTCGTAGTTCCTGTTGTTTTTTGTGTCTGTCCCCAGTGGCTAAGGTTGGTCCAGTGGGTTGTGTAGGCTTCCTGGTGGAGGGTACTAGTGCCTGTGTTCTGGTGGATGAGGCTAGATCTTGTCTTTCTGGTGGGCAGGTCCACGTCTGGTGGTGTGTTTTGGGGTGTCTGTAGACTTATTATGATTTTGGGCAGCCTCTCTGCTAATGGGTGGGGTTGTGTTCCTGTCTTGCTAGTTGTTTGGCATAGGATGTCCAGCACTGTAGCTTGCTGGTCGTTGAGTGAAGCTGGGTGCTGGCATTGAGATGGAGATCTCTTGGAAATTTTTGCTGTTTGATATTATGTGCAGCTGGGAGGTCTCTTGTGGATCAGTGTCCTGAAGTTGGCTCTCCCACCTCAGAGGCACAGCACTGACTCCTGGCTGCAGCCCCAAGAGCCTTTCATCCACAGGGCTCCTTAATTTGGGATGATTGGTTGTCTATTCAGGTATTCCACAGATGCAGGGTATATCAAGTTGATTGTGGAGCTTTAATCCGCTGCTTCTGAGGCTGCTGGGAGAGATTTCCCTTTCTCTTCTTTGTTCTCACAGCTCCCAGGGGCTCAGCTTTGGATTTAGCCCCGCCTGTGCGTGTAGGTCGCCGGAGGGCGTCTGTTCTTTGCTCAGACAGGACGGGGTTAAAGGAGCCGCTGATTCGGAGGCTCTGGCTCACTCAGGCCCGGGGGTAGGGAGGGGCACGGAGTGTGGGGCGGGCCTGCAGCGGCAGAGGCCGGCGAGACGTTGCAGCCTGAGGCGCGCCTGTGCGTTCTCGCGGGGTAGTTGTCCCTGGATCCCGGGACCCCGGCAGTGGCGGGCTGCACAGGCTCCCCGGAAGGGCGCGTGGCCAGTGACCTGTGTTCGCACACAGGCCTCCCAGTGGCGGCAGCAGCGGCCCTAGCCGCTCTGGGCGGCCCTAGCCACGTCCGTCTCTGGGCTCCGCACCCCTAGCCGCGGCTCGCGCCCGTCCCTGGAGCTCTCTCAAGCAGCGTTCTTAATCCCCTCTCCTCGTGCACCAGGAAACAAAGAGGGACGTAAAAGTCTCTTGCCTCTTCGGCAGTTCCAGACTTCTCCCCGGACTCTCTCCCGGCCAGCCGCGGTGCACCAACGCCCCGCAGGCTGTGTTCACGCCGCCAACCTCAGTCCTCTCCCGGCGCTCCGACAAAAGCCGGAGCCTCAGCTCCCAGTCCCGCCCGCCCCGGCGGGCGAGCAGACAAGCCTCTCGGCTGGCAAGTTCCGGTCGGACCGATCCTCTGCGCTGGAATCTATCCGCTTTGCCCTCCGCACCCCTGTTGCTGTGCTCTCCTCCGCGGCTCCCAAGCTCCCCCACTCCGCCTCCCGAAGTCTCCACCCGCGAAGGGGCTTCCTAGTGTGTGGACACTTTTCCTCCTTCACAGCTCTCTCCCGCTGGTGCAGGACCCGTCCCTATCCTTTTGTCTCTGTTTAGTTTTTTCTTTTGCCCTACCCAGGTACGTGGGGGGTTTCTTGCCTTTTGGGAGGTCTGAGGTCTTCTGCCAGCGTTCAGTAGATGCTCTGTAGGAGTTGTTCCACGCGTAGATGTATTTCTGGTGTATCTGTGGGGAGGAACGTGATCTCCGCGTCTTACTCTTCCGCCATTTTCCCGGAAGTGATGTAAAGCTATCTTTTAAAGATACTGATCTCTAAATGCAGTAAAAGTTTAATTTATTTCTATTCAGACAAAAAAAGTGTCTCTAATTATCCTTAAAAATATCCCAAACAGGATTTTTTTTTTTTTTTTAGCGGTATGTGGGCCTCTTCACTGTTGTGGCCTCTCCCGTTGCAGAGCACAGGCTCCGGACGTGCAGGCTCAGCAGCCATGGCTCACGGACCCAGTCGCTCCGCGGGATCTGGGATCTTCCCGGACCGGGGCATGAACTTGTGTCCCCTGCATCGGCAGGCGGATTCTCAGCCACTGCGCCACTAGGGAAGCCCCAAACAGGATATTTTTAAGATGTTCACTACTATCACCATTGTATTTCTAAAATATCTGATCAAACTTAACACTCTCCTTTACAAAACCAGTTTGTATTAAATAATCTGCAAGAAAAAAAGCATTGTAAGAACTTATGAAAGATACCTTTTTAAACTTTTCCCTGACTATACTTAAATATTTAATTTATAATCTAGTTTAAGAATTACTAATCCCAATTCTTGTCCCTTGTCTAATCTCATCACGTTGTTCACCACATTTCTTCTTTGACTTCCTTCATCTTTAAAATAATGATACAATCACTGTACATCGTACTGAAATAATTTAAAACAATGGTTCTCACCCTGGCTACAAGTTAGAATAACACTGGGAACTCTATAAATACCAGTGCCTGAGATCAAAGGAACGATATGATGGTCTCATAGAAACTTTACAATAATTATTAGTCATGATCAAAGATACAAGGGAAAGATTAACATTCATGAAAAGAAGAACTATAAAAGAAAATAATTTCAGCAGAATATGTGGGATAATGATAACCTAGAAAAAGATGAGGAGAGGAGTAGTAAATTGGAAGGTAGTACTAAGAAATTCAACCAGAAAGCAACAATGATAAAGACAATAAAAATGAAAATATAGTTAAGAGACATGGAAAACCATCAAGGAAACTATTTTTCAAGAGTGAAAAAAAGGTATTTTCAGACATTTCAAAGCCATATAAAGACAAAATGTTAAACTACACACATATTCTGACTAAAGGAACTATTAAAAGATACATTTTAATAAGAAGAGAATTCAGACAGAAAGCACTTAAGGTTCAGCAGTAAGCACCAAAATTGATAAATTATTGGTAAATGGTATTAGGTAATGACAGGTGTTTTTAAGTGAAGGGGGAAAAACACCTCAAGAAATATGTGAAACTGAAACTTTATATAAGAGTGAGAAGAGAGGGTGTTTGATTGCTTCTTACCTATAATAGGGTTCAGGGCAGGCCACCCCAAAATATGCCATTTTGGCATACTGATTATTTTGAATTAAAGTTACTTAAGAAACAGCTGGTATAAGAAGAACATTCTGACCCACCTTTGTTTCTTGAAAGCGGGAAATAAATCTCCCATGTGAAGGTATCCTCCATACACTAGGAGGATAGAAGGCATCCTTATCACCAGAGACAGGGAATTCAAGGTTGAGAAAGCTATATAAACTCAGTTACTTCATTAATTTGCTACCCCAAGCCCAAATCCCTTTGTTGTCCCAAAACTTCACAAATAATTGTTTCTTTGTCTAAAAGGGTATATCAACAGCCTTCTTTGGTCACTTCTTAGGTCCCGTATCTATGGGACCTCCATATGTATCAAATAAAATTTGTTTTTCTCCTGTTAATCCCTCTTGAGCCAATTTAATTATTAGACCAGCCAAAAGAACCAAGAGAAGTAGAGGGGAAATTTTACTTCCTCAACAGTTTTGGTATAGTCAGTAGGATCTTCATTTGCTGGAAAACTGCCTGTTCCCAGGACTGCAACAGCTGAGAAATCCTGAAACCTTTGATAAGAGCTCGCAGCCGGTAAGAATTCTTACCATGTCCACCTTCTGAATCTCTGTCTGTAGGGTTCCAACGAAAGCAAAAGTGGTGACAGCCCTTTTCTTTCTAAATTTAGATTAACAGAAGAAAATATTTGTATAACAAGTTTCTTTGGCATAGAAACTCTGGTAAATTTAATATGAGTACTTTTGGTTTTTATTGATCCTTTTCCTCCCAGAGATGGTCACCATTTTTATTTGTCTCTGTTGTGTCATTTGTACTAAGGAGGAAAATCCACAGGCTAGAACATAGGCATAAGCCCTATAAGCCTGTTGTTTGAACCAGATTTCACAGACTAGTGAGTTCAGTTCTCATCAGACCAGTATTTGTTTAGACAAACTCTGCTGTGGGTTCCCTATGTAAAAACCAGATGAGGTTTTTCATTTCACCTTGTTCTACATCCTGAGAGCTTGGCTTTGTGTCCAGTGAAAATATTCTCTCTTATCTCTACCATACAAACTGAAAGGTACACTTCCCAGGGTGTACCAAGGTGACCAATCAAACATACTGGGGTACTGAGACATGAAGTCACAAGCAGCACTCTGTCCAGGGGTGTGAGATCTCAGGGTAATCTGTCATAAGGGGTCACAGTCCATAAGGGGCCTTTGTCATCTAACCTTTGTTGTTTTGTTAGTGCTGGAAAAGTCCCATTCCAGTAACACCCGCCTAGTGTTACAGTTTAGCAGGTCTGTAATCGGAGGTGTCTCACATTCTTGGGGAAACCAGAGATACAGTATTCACTACACAATTCTTACACCTATGCAACAAAGGACTTTGCTTTCTTAGACTATCTTGGGGGTATGAACTTTCTGGATAATGTGAGAGCTGCATCTCTTGCCCTCTCTTTGGGGACACCTCTTGCATCCATAGTTAAGCCATAAAAATGCTTATTTATGGTTTAAGTTGCTATTAAGAAGATGCTACTTGTCAATGCCCAGACAGTAGATCCTTTGAACTGGAAAAACTTCTAAGTTTTCTCATCTTAACTGTCTTATTGGTACCTATGGGAAGACCAAAGTTAAAAGTGCATACAAAGAAGTATAACGACTAGCCTTAGGTACTCCTTTAACGAGATAAAAGAACAGAAATGAAACTCAGAACAAAATTAAAAATCAAATCTGACATAAATCTCCCTTCTCCTCCCTCTTACACACCTCTTGTCCCCAGCTCTATCCCTGACCCTCCAGAAGACCATTTGGGTCTATGGGACAATAGTCTAAATACCACCCCTCATGGAGGAAAGAGATAGCCAGAACCTCTCCCAGGACTGCCTGTAAATGACCAGGAAATGACTCAGCTAGAGGTTAATATTCAAGGCATGATAGGAATGATATTAGAGGATTTCTCCCCTATAGTGAATTGGACTAAGGTCATATTATGCACTAAGAAGTAAAAATTTAAATAGTAATTACCTTAGAGTTCTGGTAAGAGGCAAATACACTCCAAAACTCCCAAGAGAAAACCTGCATTCTTTCTCTGTCCCTTAAAGATGTAAACCTTACTGTATCTTTGGAATGAAATATCCCAGGTGTATAAAACAATGCCCAAACTCACCTGAGACTACAGAGAGAAAGAGGCCTTTTTAAAATACAAACTGCTAAAAGAGTTCTCTTGCCCAAACTCTAGAACGCAGCCTCCTTAAGATCACTTGTCAAGAACAAATACAAATCTTAAAAGTATTCTTCATAAACATTAACAAAAAGCTTTAAAGCAGGTAACTTGAACTTGTTCCACAAGAGACACAATTATGTATAAATTAGTTTTGTTTTAGTCACTTGATTCATGGCTAAAGTTTTGGAATAAAGCTCTGAGATCTCTGTGTCAGTCTGTATATTTGATCTATGTACATACATTATGGTATATTTTTCTACCTCCAGATGGTGCTGCCAAAATTAATTGGTAAAGAGCTCTACGTAATTGATTTAGAGAAAAGTAAGCATTTATGTAAACCAAATATACTCTCAGATATACAGAAACTAACCCAAATGTTTTTCATGTTCATGTGATCTGGGATAATCTTTGATAATAAAAGCTAGCTTAAATTTATGGGTTTAAGGGCTTCCCTCGTGGCGCAGTGGTTGAGAATCCGCCTGCCAATTTGGAAGACATGGGTTCCAGCCCTGGTCCGGGAATATCCCACATGCTGCAGAGCAACTAAGCCCATGCGCCACAACTACTGGGCCTGCACTCTAGAGCCCACGAGCCACAACTACTGAGCCCGCATGCCACAACTAGTGGAGCCCATGCTCCTCAACAGGAGAAGCCACCACAGTGAGAAGCCCACGCACCGCAATGAGGAGTAGCCCCCTCTCACCACAACTAGAGAAAGCCCACGTGCAGCAACGAAGACCCAACACAGCCAAAAAATAAATAAATAAATAAATAAATAATTTTTTTAAAAAGTTTATTGGTTTAAGAAAAGCAAGCATGTCTTCAAAATTTGTCAAGAAAAATAACTTAAGTTGATGGTTAACTATTTAATGTCTAATCCAAGCATAATTGTTACAAACAAGTGTTTTAAATAAATTTAAATAAGACAAGAGTTTATACCTAGTTAACTAAATAATGGATATTCCAGATAGGATGGTATACTGAGAGATATCGATTGCTAAACATAGTTTGTCTAGTTTTAACTTTCTAATTTTTGCAGAGGCAAAGGATACTTGGGTCCATTAATAAATACGTTTTAGGCCACAATGAAAAAAATTTATTATAAGAATACACTTCTAAAAATTTTTTAATTTATAATTTTGCTAATCTAAACTACTACAGGATGTTAATATAGGATACTTCACAATTGCCTGCTTCCTAGTTTTCAGTGGAAAGCAAAGATTACAAATAGTTTAAAAGGTTGGAAGAAGAGCTAAGACTACAAAGTGAACTAAAGAGAAAATGTCAGAACACAGAGTAATAAGCATAAATTAACTTTACACAGACTGTGTGCATTGGTGCTGAAAGAGTGCATGCAACAGAGTAGGTGCCATCTTTGGAAGGTGAGAAGCAGTGGAGCACCCGTGAGTGCCTTCTCCTACTGTGGAAGGATTTACTATAACTTCTAGAATTTTAATGTAACTTTTTCAAACTGTGGTCATGGAATATGGGTGAGTTATGATTAACATTTGAAAAAAATGCACAGGTTATCTATATTTTATATAGATAAATGGATAATATATATCTTCAATTTTATCTATAATTTGTAGATAGGTAAAATAAACCCTTATTATCTATATACAAATAGAATAGTTTCACAAAGTGTAAAATAGAGTGCATGCATGACATACTTAAAATAGGAAATACATGTCAGTTTATTAAACTTTTACTTCAGTTACTTACATGGTTTTGCATGTGTAGGTGTGTGACGAGCCATAATATACAGTGTATTTCTTACTGTGGAATGACCCAACGTGTTTGAAAGCCACTGCTCTTATACCACAGTAAACTGAACAACAAAAGGGTCTATGCAGCCAGCTGAAAGGCCAGGATAAGATCACCCTTCCTGTTAGGTACAGACACAGTGATAACTCCTTAAGGCCAGGCTGTTATCATTCTCTGATAGGCTCATACTTTGTCACCTTGTCTTTTCAGATTTGCAATCAGGCAGCAATCTTTGCTTAAAAGACCTTCCTCCATTTCTTACAACTATTTGCAAGACTGGGAATTCTGATGGTGGCTTCCCAGATATTCATAGCTCTGCCATCAGTTTAGAAGTTGTTGTCCCATCTTTCAAATGTTTATTCTGCCTATTCAACTTAGAGTTTGTCTTCAGCAATAATATGGGGATCCTGTTGCCCCTGCCTGTTCTATAATATCACAGTGTAGTAGAGCAATGTCAGGATGAACCTGTAGACAGGAGTGAATCTCATATTGTAATTTCCAAAAAGCATACGGCTCGTTTTAATTATATTATATAGAAGCAGTTTATACTCATTTAATGTAGCACATAGTCAATTATGCTATCCTCTAAATCTGTAATTATTCGGTATCAACTGCCTTGCATAATTTCTTTTGCACATAAGCTTCGTAAGCTTCTGAAATTGAGAAAATAATATTTGAACTAATAAGGTTTAAATTTTCAGGGAAAAAAATAGGCTTTAAAAAAAAATACAGACTGCTATAGAACTTCCCCTGTCAAAACTGATCTGTAAAAGACCTGGGATTTTTTTTTTTTTTTTTTTTTTTACAGAACTACTAGAAATACTAAGGGTAAGAGAAAATGACTGTATAAGAAACGCAGAATGTGTGTTTACAATAATATAAAGTATAAAGAATGGAGATGGATTTTTGGTAAGGGAGAAGAAAAAAGAAAGCAATTTTGAACTAAAGTAAAATGACTGTTCCAGAATAAGAAAGAAAAAAGACAGGACCTTTCGATACAGAAAGGTGCAGAAGGTGTGTGGAAAAGGAATATTGAAAAAGGAACTTTATGTGTGCTCAAGCTGGCTAAGATTGGGATGGATTTAACTGAGTTTAAAAAATGAATGAATTTTAATAACAAAAGTATACTGGTGAAAAACTAGGTTTTGGTTTTCTAAAAGAACGAAGTTTTCCTAGACTATTGGTCTGCAGGCAGAAGACATAAATAGACATTTCTCCATGGAAGACACACAGATGGCCAATAAGCACATGAAAAGATGTTCAACATCACTAATTATGAGAGAAATGCAAATCAAAACCACAATAAGGTATCACCTCACACCTGTCAGAATGGCTATCATCAAAAAGGCTATAAATAACAAACACTGGAGAGGATGTAGAGAAAAGGCAACTCTCATATGCTTGTTGGTGGGAATGTAAGTTGGTGCAGCCACTATGAAAAAGAGTATGGAGGTTCCTTAAAAAGCCAAAAATAGTACTACCATATGATCCAGCAATTCCACTCCGGGTATATATCCCAGAAAAAAATGAAAACACTAATTCAAAAAAATACATGTACTACAATGTTCATAGCAGCACTATTTACAATAGCCAATACATTAACACAACTCAAGTGCCCATCAGCAACTGGTTTAAGATGTGAGATTACACACACACACACACACACACACACACACACAGGAATATTACTCAGCCTTAAAAAAAAATGAAATATTGCCATTTGCACCAATATGGATGGACCTAGAGAACATCATAAGTTAAGTCAGAAAGAAAAAGACAAATATCATAGATGTCATTTATATGTGGAATCTAAATAATAATTACAAAAGAACCGATATACAAAACAGAAACATACAAACATAGAAAACAAATTTATGGCTACAAAAAGGAAAAGGGAGGTGAGGGATAAATTAGGAGTTTGCGATTAACACATACAAACTACTATACATAAAATAGATAAGCAACAAGGATTCACTGTATAGCACAGGAAACTATGTTCAATATCTTGTAATAACCTATACTAGATAATAATCTGAAAATATATATATAAAACTGAATCACTTTGCTGTACGCCTGAAACTAACACAATATTGTAAATCAACTATACTTGAATTAAAGAGAAAAAAAGGGTAAAGAAAGGTTTTTCTTTACCTTTAAGTAATCTGCATAGGAAACAAAGATTCTGAGTTTTATCAAAATAATTTCCTGTGCTTCTTGTTGTTTTATCAGGTCTTGGATTACTTTTAAAAAAATAACTGAGTCTTCTGTATTAAAAGATCTAAGCTTTTCTACAACTATGTAACTTTCTGTATTTGCCTTTGAAATCTTTTAATTGTCACTGCAGTTAGATGGATAACTAAGTATTATTTGACAGTGACCTATGATCCTATTTAATCTAGTGTTTTAAAACCTTTTAGTATTTTTGGAAAAATTCCCCAAATTCAAATTCTAAATAGTCTATTTGACCTTGAACAAACTTGGGATTTTTCAGAGTCCCCTGGAACATCTCAAAAGATCTGTTCTCTCTCCTTATAAAAGGAAATATTAAACTAATTAAGCTTATTTGGTTATTAAATTACATGGGAGACATTATCAAGTAAGTGATGATAAACCTTCTTAGCTTATATTGTATGTGTAAATGTTATTACTACAAGTGTTCAATGACTATATGAAATTCAAAAAAGAATCTGATATGTACTCGTATAGTTATTACTTGTAATTCTATTTACTATCTTAAAACATATGTCACAAAATTGACTAAATTTCCTTGTCAATTGCATAATACACTCTCATCAAATCTTTAACCATGGGCATTTTTAAGTCTTTTTTAAAATGAACAGACAGTTATCATTTTACTCTTTTACGTTTTTAGTGTTCCTGTAAAAGTGTTTCACCTTCACAGAGATTCATATAAAGGACTCTGACAAGTACTCTAGAATACAAGTTTCTGGTAACTTTAAAATCATACCATTGGGACTTCCCTGGTGGTCCAGCAGTTGAGACTCTGCACTCCCAATGCAGGGGGCCCGAGTTCAATCCCTGGTCAGGGAACCAGATCCTACATGCATGCTGAAACTAAGAGCTCGCATGCCACAACTAAAGAGTCCACATGCCGCAACTAAAGATCCTACATGCCACAACTAAAGAATCCCGTATGCAGCAACAAGGATCCCAAGCGCTGCAACGAAGATCCTGTGTGCCGCAACTAAGACCCGGTGCAGCCAAATAAATAAATAAATAAATATTTTAAAAAAATCATACCATTAATAAATAAATAAAATTAAAAATCATACCATTGAACTGGGTAAGAATTTCCATAAGTCTAATAGAGACAATGGTGGCTTCATGAAACTGCTGACAAAAGATCAAGATCAACAAAAATTAAATAGGACTGAATAAACTAAGGAGGATGATTATAACATTTATGACTTTTTGTTTAAAATATTGCTCTTTCTTTAATGTTTTGTTTTCTCAGGTTTAAGAAAACCTTCTTCTTTTCTCTTAAACTATTTTGGCCTACAACAATTTGATAAAATACACCTTTGTAAGCAAAGATGGCACACTTACCTTTTTCTTCCTACCTCATCCCTCCAGAATTTAGAAACTCTCAGTGAGTATACTTATTTTCATGGCAATATAGTTCTCTGCATGAGTTCAATAAGGATCTGGTCTACAAGGATCTTGTAGCAGGATACAATCAGAAACATTGGTCATGTTACCAAGGCTTTAACTGGTAATATTTGGTCATACTTGAGAAAGATACGCATTGACTAAGTTTTGACTAGACAGCTTTAAGGAACTACGGTTGACTTTATGGAATCAATAAAGCCCTCTGGAAAAAAAAATCAACCTTCTACCTTGCTTACACAATCCCCAGCAGCCTTACAAGGTGAGTAAAAAAGTCACCTCCTGGCAGGTACAAAAACTTCAGAACATTTGGGGGACCTTGAGAAGAGAGAAAGTCACCCAAATCTATAGGTATTGCAAGCCAAGTTTCATGGCAAGTTCTTGGCTCAACTTCTTAGCCTTGAGAGACGTTTAAAAGTTCAATCTCAGATTCTCTATGAAAAGTTCCAGCAAAGCAGACTTAAAAGAGCCTATATAGTCAACTGCTATTCTTGCTGCTCTTATGTAAATAAGCGAAGTTTATTGAAACTAGACTTAATTTGCAAAAAAATTAGTCTTACTACGGTTATCTTTAATAGAATTGGGAGGGGTGACTGTAGAGAAAAAACTATGTTTCAGTAGAAACTATACTACACACTTGTGGATATTAGATTCTAGTTCTGTTAATTGTCTTTTAGGTTTTGTTCTCTACCTGTAAACTGGACTAAATCCTGAATTCTCAGTTCCTCCAGTATTTGGCTACAGCGCTTCAAATTAACATTTCTGATTTTTTTCTCCCACCCTTCTGACTTAGAAGCATCCAAAGCCATACAGAGTAAATTTGAACAACTTGATATAAACTTCAGAGAAATCAACACAACAGCTTAATCTTCATAGACAATCTTCATGCCTGTTGCTATATGACCACTCAGAAAGATCACCAGAGACGTTCAAACTGCACACTAGGAAAATCTATCACATTGCCACTGTCTACCCTTACTCCATCTGAAGATACTTCAGCCAGACATCAAGAAATCTTCTCAAATGACTGCCTTCAGAACCAGGATTTATAGTCTGCTCTAATCATTAACCATTGTTTTTCTTTTGTTTCAATAGAAATGTCTTATTAAATATCTGATTTATTGCACAATATAAGACTAACTTTGGGAGCCCAGCTGCATCACCACCTCCTAAAATGAGACACAACTGTTTGGCTGAACTGACCTATTTTCAAGACTAAGGGATTAATGAAATGAAATAATGAAGCAATCTACCAGCTCACCTTGTAATATGTGAAACTTCCAGGGAAGTTTCAGAGTAACACCATCAGCTACCAGTGCCATAGTGTACAATTAGGCTGTTATTTAAAGAGAACAAAAGCAGGCAATATGGTCTCAGCTCTACTGGCTAATTAGTCTAGAACTTGTTCTTCCTCAATTTTTCACTTAAACACTGAGTTACATTCATTTTAATTACATTAAACTGAATAAAGATATGTTTTCTTTTTATTCCGAGTATTTCGTGTGATCATTAAAGAGATTTTGAGAATTTCTCTTTTGTCAAAAATGGAATGTCCTCCTCACACAACCTAAGAAAAATGGACTCTAGATATACGAGGAAAATTTAGAAGGAAATTTTTTTAAGAGATAGGTTTTTTAATGTTTTTATCTTACACTCACATCATCTAATCCATTATGCTGCACACATTGTTTGAATAAAAACATTAAAAATCTTTTTGCTAGAAATGGCATAGACTATTATATTAAGTGTGCAATTAACTAAAGAAATCTCAGCTATAATTAGAGTAGGGACAACAGGCCTGTAGAGGCCCTGCCATGCATCATCAATTGCTCCGAACAGGAAGTCATATGCCTGTATTTCTGACAGAAAGGTGCCTCTACTTTACTATCCAGCAGGAAGAAGAAAACTTCTCTGTGCTCCACAAAAGCTCAACGAATCAGACTTGTAGCAGCCCAACCAATGAGAATCATACTTTGCATTCCCTGCTTCTATCAATGGACTCTTTGGTTAACACAGTCCCTCCCAGCTTCCCCCTTTTCCTTATAAAATTAAGTTCCCCTTCTTTGTTCTCTGGATTTGCCCATGGGCCACCACAGCTTGCATTTCCCAAACTGCAATTCCTCTTCCCAAATAAACCAACTTTTGCTGGTAAAATAAATGGATGTTGTATGACTAAACCTGACATTTTTGCTGTCAGAAGTAGGACCCAAACAAGGTGAACCCCAAGAGACGATGACTCCCAGAATCAAGCGAGGTACCAACACCAAGCCCCTTGTGCTCATCGCTGTCGTGAGCTGCTACAAGTTTTCAGTTTGCTAAGTCTCCTCTCAAATTCCAAGCTCTGCTCTTTTTGCATTTTGAGCTTTCTGACTTTACTCAGGATCTGGAAAAGCTTGGTCCTTTCTGGTTCAAGGCTCTGACTTTGGTGAGTACTCAGTTGCTTTCTGCAGTGTGTAGTAGTGAGGGGTTTTTTGGGGGAGGAGGGCGGGATCAAGGTAACTGGGATCCAAGAATTTATTTTATTCCTTTTGGAGTCTTGGCTAGGACTCTTATCAAACTTCTTGGGTTCTCAGGTCATATTAGGGAAATGGGATTCTGGTTATCTAAATGCTCTGAGCAGAGCCCTCTGAGGACTCCAGCCAGTTTCATGTTTAAAAACTATGGACCCCCAACATGCACATTTTTAACTAAGTAACCTGAACAAACTACAAGTAATTGGAATTACAATGGCCAGTATAGGGAACATTCAATCTCCCCAAACTTGTTTTTCTTCAGATTAAATTGGAACACTGCCTTTCTAAAATTAAACAAAATATATCCAAATGTACACAAAACTCTAAAATTTCCACTTTGCAAGACAGCATTTCTAAATTGGATGAAACAAAAAAAAATTAAAAAGAACAAAATGGCTTCTGAAGCCTCATGCTCCTTGTGTTCCCCTCCCCCAACTTCTTTGTGTCAGGAGCCACCTTGTGTGTCTTCCCTGACCACCCATTTGTCTCAGACTCCACCCCAGCAGCCATCTTGTGCTCAGCCCCACCCCCATGCCATCTTTCTCTTTCTTCCTCTTCAAAAACCTACCCCTTTAAAATTGGACCCTCTGAAGATCCAAATGCTAGACTCCAAATTACTGTTTCTAAGTTAACTTGAGCAAATAAACAACTGGAAGAAAAATTTCAAACAGTAATTGCCCCAGATTTTTGGTAATAGGCAAATATATTCCAAAACTCCTAGAAGAAAACTTGCTTTCTGTTTCTCTTTGTTGAAGTCTTTTGGTAAGTCACCCAACCTGCTCAAAAGGGGAAACACTTGTTTTAAATAAGTCCACCTTTAGAGGCACCCTTAAAAGAGAGGATTCCAAACCTCTTGGGAGACAATGTAATGCATTTTTTGATTGGTAAGCAGAAGCTTGTAAAAGACAAATTGACTCCAAAAACAGCTCTAAAAAGATCCTTACAGCACACAAATACAAATTGTATCAGCACACATAAAATTTTTAATGAAATTACATGGTCCCTGTTTGCATCTGCCTGCATGTTCATGTGGGTGTATACATATTGTAAATATGTATCGTTACAACGTGTATATACATACATGCTGTAAAACGTGTTGTATTTTTTCTTTTCTACCTTCAGAAGGTATTGCTAAAATTTACTTGTAAAAGAGTTCTATTTAATTGGCTTACGCAAAAGGGAGGAAATATGGGGATATATGTATATGTATAGCTGGTTCACTTGGTTATAAAGCAGAAACTAACACACCATTGTAAAGCAATTATACTCCAATAAAGATGCTAAAAAAAAAAGACCCGAAAAAAAAGCACTTATATGAATTAAAGAAATATTACAGAAACCAACCCAAAACCTTTTCAAATTCACGTGATCAGGCTTCCCTGGTGGCGCAGCGGTTAAGAATCCACCTGCCAATGCAGGGGACACGGGTTTAAGCCCTGGTCTGGGAAGATCCCACATGTCACGGAGCAACTAAACCCATGCGCCACAACAACTGAGCCTCCACTCTAGAGCCTGCGAGCCACAACTACTGAACCCATGTACCACAACTACTGAAGCCCATGCACCTAGAACCTGTGCTCTGCAACAAGAGAAGTCACTGCAATGAGAAGCCTGCGCACCTCAACAAAGAGTAGCCCTCGCTCACTGCAACAAGAGAAAGCCTGCATGGAGCAACGAAGAGCTAACACAGCCAAAAATAAATAAATAAAATAATTTTTTTTTAAAAGTTCATATGATCTAGGATTAAATTTTAGTTAATGAAAGCTAGCTTAAGGTTGTTGGTTTCATTAAAATAGGCATGTCTTTGGGCTTCCCTGGTGGCGCAGTGGTTGAGAGTCCGCCTGCCGATACAGAAGACACGGGTTCGTGCCCCAATCCGGGAAGATCCCACATGACGCAGAGCGGCTGGGCCCGTGAGCCATGGCCTCTGAGCCTGCGCGTCTGGAGCCTGTGCTTTGCAACGGGAGAGGCCACAACAGGGAGAGGCCCAAGTACCGCAAAAAAAAAAAAAAAAAAAAAAAAATAGGCATGTCTTTGGAGTTATCAATGGTGTAAATAACGGGGCATACAATTTTCCCTTTACCTGGGTAGATGCAAGGCAGGGCCTGAGAGCTCCCCCTAAAGGCCTGTCCCAATTTTAGCTCAAGTTTCTTTAATTTATTCCACATTTTCCCCTTTTGATGAAAATCTTTCCTTGAAAGCATCACTGATCAAGAGTCAGGATCTCCACATGTAGGGGCACATTTAGTCTAAAGCCATAGGCTAAAATTTGTAAACAGAGGGGTTTTTAATGCTTTAAAACAAAAGTAATTTGGTTGTGGGAGGGGAAATGCTATATCCCTTCATTATCCAAAACTTGTGTTTGCTAAAGAAAACGTTTCTCTGTGAAGTTGATACCTTAAACCAAAAGATGCTACACAGAAAGCAGTAGGCTATTTGCTGATCTTTCTTTACTTGTGCATTTACAGACTCTTTCTTCATCTGAAATTCACCTACAAAACGCTGTAATAGTGCAAAAGAACTTCTTCTTTGGATTAATCAAGAGGAACAGTGTCTAGGATGAAATAAGAATGCCACTACATAAAAATATGTATGTGCTACAGAGCACCAGTAGGCACATGAAAAGATGTCCAGCATCACTAATTATTAGAGAAATGCAAATCAAAACTACAGTGAAGGGGGGCTTCCCTGGTGGCGCAGTGGTTGAGAGTCCGCCTGACGGTGCAGGGGACACGGATTCGTGCCCCGGTCCGGGAAGATCCCACATGCCGCGGAGCGGCTGGACCCGTGAGCCATGGCCGCTGAGCCTGCGCGTCCAGAGCCTGTGCTCCGCAACGGGAGAGGCCACAACAGTGAGAGGCCCTTGTACCGCAAAAAAAAAAAAAAAAAAAATCATTGCTGTTTACTCTTCCTCATGTTCTTCTTCATACCGTTACACATTTTAAGTTGGACATTTCCACTAATTTCTTTGGTGTATTTTAAATCCATCCACTTTTTTTTAACATCTTTATTGGAGTATAATTGCTTTACAATGGTGTGTTAGTTTCTGCTTTACAACAAAATGAATCAGTTATATATATACATATGTTCCAATATCTCTTCCCTCTTGCATCTCCCTCCCTCCCACCCTCCCTATCCCACCCCTCCACGTGGTCACAAAGCACCGAGCTGATCTCCCTGTGCTATGCGGCTGCTTCCCACTAGCTATCTACCTTACCACTTTAATTATTTCTTACCCAAAAATCTTTCACATATGTACATCCTTTCCAAACCCAACATCTAAGCAAAAAAAAAATGAAATAAAGGAAATAAAGACTGACACAGAATTGGACTACATAAAATTATAAATATCATAATCAAAAGTTTTTGTAAAATTAAGAAAAACGTGTTACAAAGGTTTAATGTATTTATACAACCAACTGTTACAAATCAGTAAGAAAATGGACAAAGAACATGAACAGGCATTTCACAAAAGAAACACAAATATTCCCTAAACTGAAAACATGGTCAACATGATTAATAATCAGAGAAAAGTAAATAATTATGAGATACTGTTTCTTCCCTATCACAATGGCACAGATTAAAAAGATCTGCAATACCCAGTGTTGGCAAGGATATTAAAAAAACAATAATATTTAAATTTTTTCCATTTAAAAAGGACAAGAGCAGTAATATGCATACTAAGAATTCTATGAAACACTGGTTATAATAATGAAAAGAAGTTTTAATGACCTTAAAGGGATCTGATCAATTAACTATGGTATACTTAGCGAAGAGAATACTGTAAGGACATTAAAAATGATGTCCATTAACTTATCCTTAGCATTATATGCAGTGCATAGCTTAAAATGGACACTAAGTATCTACTGAATGATTGACTGTATTATTTATTTAATGGATGACTGATTAAATGCTGATTGATATGGTTGAGTGCATAGGTGGGTGAGGGACTGATTGACACTGAGTGACCAACTGACCCACTGAGTGACTTGAATGACTGACTGACCAGCTGAATAAGTGACTGATAGGATGAATGTGTGAGTGAGTGCATGATGAGCCAAGAGAGTAATCAACTAACCAAATGAGTGACAGACTGAGTTGAGTGACCCTCTGACTGAATAAGGAAAGGACTAAATGAATAAATGAATTAATGAATGAATCTCTAATCACTGAAATGGAAAAGTCTCTACAATACACACTCTTGAGTTAAAATGGCACAAATCAGAATTAATGGGATGACTCTATTAATTTAAAACTGTACTTGACACATTAAAAATCAAATACCTAGGAATAAACCCACCTAAGGAGGCAAAAGACCTATACTCAGAAAACTGTAAGATACTGATGAAAAAAATAAAAGATGACGCAAACAGATGGACAAATATACAATGTTCTTGGATTGGAAGAATCAATATTGTCAAAATGACTATACTACCCAAAGCAATCTACAGATTCAATGCAATCCGTATCAAATTACCAATGGTATTTTTCACAGAATTAGAAAAAAAAATTGTACAATTTATACGGAAACATGAAAGACCCTGAACAGCCAAAGCAATCTTGAGAAAGAAAAACGAGCTGGAGGAATCAGGCTCCCAGACTTCAGACTATACTACAAAGCTACAGTAATCAAGACAGTATGGTACTGGCACAAAAACAGAAATACAGATCAATGGAACAGGATAGAAAATCCACAAATAAACCCACACACTTACGGTTACTTAATCTAAGACAAACGAGGCAAGAATATACAGTGGAGAAAAGACACTCTCTTCAATAAGTGGTGCTGGGAAAACTGGACAGCTACATGTGAAAGAACAAAATTGGAACACACCCTAACACTACACACAAAAATAAACTCAAAATGGATTAAAGACCTAAATGTAAGACCAGATACTACAAAACTGTTAGAGGAAAACATAGGTAGAATACTCTCTGACATAAACTGCAGCAAGGTCTTTTTCAATCCACCTCCTAGAGTAAAGAAAATGAAAACAAGAATAAACCTAATTAAAAGCTTTTGCACAGCAAGCAAAAGAAACCATAAACAAAGTGAAAAGACAACCCTCAGAATGGGAGAAAATATTTGCAAATGAAACAACCGACAAAGGATTAATCTCCAAAATATACAAACAGCTCAGGCAGCTCAAAAAAACAAATAACCCAATCAAAAAATGGGCAGAAGATCTAAATAGATGTTTCTCCAAAGAAGACATATGCGTGGTTAAAAAGTACACGATAAGATGCTCAACATCACTAATTATTAGAGAAATGCAAATCAAAACTACAATGAGGTATCACTTCACACCAGTCAAAATGGCCATGATCAAAATATCTACAAACAATAAATGCTGGAGCGGGTGTGGAGAAAAGGGAATCCTCTTGCACTGTTGATGGGAATGCAAACTGGTACAGCCACTATGAAGAACAGTATGGAGGTTCCTTAAAAAACTAAAAATAGAGCTACCATATGATACAGCAATCCCACTCCTGGGCATACACCCAGAGAAAACCATAATTCAAAAAGATACACACACTCCAATGTTAATTGCAGCACTATTTACAATAGCCACCAAGACATGGAAGCAACCTAAATGTCCATCAACAGAGGAATGGATAAAGAAGATGTGGTACATATATACAATGGAATATTACTCAGCCATAAAAAAGAACAAAATAATGCCATTTGCAGCAACATGGATGGACCTAGAGATTGTCATACTGAGTGAAGTAAGTCAGAGAAAGACAAATATCATATGATAGTACTTATATGTGGAATCTAAAAAAGGCTACAAATGAACTTATCTACAAAACAGAAATAGAGTTACAGATGTAGAAAATTAACCTATGGTTACCAGGGGATAAGGCAGGGGGGAGGGATAAACTGAAAGATTGGGATTGACACATACACACTACTATATATAAAACAGATAACTAGTAAGGACCGACTGTATAGAACAGGAACTCTACTCAATACTCTGTAATGGCCTATATGGGAAAAGTATCTAAAAAAGAGTGGATATATGTATAACAGATTCACTTGCTGTACACCTGAAACTAACACAACACTGTAAATCAACTATATCCCCAATAAAATTTTTTTTAAAAACCATTAAGTGCAAAAAAATTAAATTAAATTAAACATCCAGAAAGATACTAAAATTAAGCAATTTATTAAACCAATCACTAAAGGACCTGTAATCTTTTTTTCCCCTTTGATTGACGAATGTAATTTTTAGATGACCACGTTTATGCCCCTGACTTTTTCTGTTTGAAGAGATATTGTTCAACACATGTACATTACTCTAATATTGATTCTTAAAACCGTACATAAAACATATGCAAATGTATGTATTTTAAAACAACATCATGATTCTTTCACATAAGAAGCAAGGGATTTGAGATGAATACTTACTCAACTTTGAGGTTTTAGAGAAGAAAAGGATGAGAACAGGTACACATTTAAAGGACAATGAAGTCAAACTTCATCATTTTACCCTGGGCCAGTCACAGAAATATATGCATGACAAGCAATAATTTAAAAGATCTCCTAAGAAACTTGATGCCATGGATTATATACGAATAGAAAGCAGAGAAAATGTAAATTCTTCAGCAAATTTATCTCCTTCCCCTATTTTTCGTCCTAGGAACACATTTTGAGCCACTCCTCAGAATCACGCTTCATGATGACTACATAGGAAAAGGTGAAAATAAAGATGGGGGAAAGTCTTTGAATAGATCTCTGAAAGTGCTGTGCATCGTGGGGGAGGGGAGGAGTGACCCTTAAGATTTCATTTCAAAACCATCATACTCCAAGCTTATACTACCAAGAAATTTTTTTATATTAACAAGCGATGAGTTTGCCTATAGAAAATAAAATTGCACAGGATACTTAACTAATTCTACTACTGAAGTACTTAACACTATTTTTTGCTATTGACATTCAAAAAATCTAAAGTTATTTAGATCAGTATGAATTTAAGTTCATACTGATTTTTAAAATACTACCATTTTAGAAGAATACTATTTTAGACATTCTAATGAAATAATTCTGTAAAGATTATAATGCGTCAGATAAAAAATAAACCACTTATGCATAAACAAGAATCAGGAATACATAAACCTGGAAATGAAATTTAATTTTCTAGACACTTATGTATTTTCTATTTTGGATGGATTTCCACTTCCACATTAACCATCATAAATCAAACGAACTTGTACCATAATTTACTATTTTCTTCTCTGGTCATTCCCCAAGTACTGAAATCCTCTCCAAACAAATCTTTCCAAGTTAAACCTTTGTTAAACCAATATATCTAATGGTTGCCTATAAACAAAGGGTGAGAGGTAGAGGAAGGAAAGTAGTATCAAAGGAGAGAAATAACTCCTACCATGAAGACTATTCCTAATACAATGGTATTTTTACTGACCACCATAATCAGCCGCACTGTGAAACTTATTACAATGAAAGGCGTACTTATTTTATTATTAATAATTTAAAGTGTTCCAGGTAATAAATATATTCCAATTATCACTGAATATTTGCCTTAAAAAAGTCTGTGGGAAGGAGAGTTGGGGGTAAAAGCAGGAATAATATTTTTTAACAGGACAGGCTACTACTCTGATTCTCTTGTTTATATATATTTTATATACAAAGTAGTATCCATCCGTTACAAAAGCTTAAAAAACATTATTCTAAGTTCAGTTTTTTAAAATATTAAGTTATAAAATCCAGACTCACCTTTAATTCTATCTTTTCTGTTCTGGTCAATTATCACAGATGTAATAATCAGTCCTTAAATTAATTTTTCCTTGGGTATTCCAGTTCTCAAATGATTCACTCTAGGCTATGGACTGCCATTATGAAGTGACAAACTTCTCTTGGTATGCAAATTTGATACAGATAAAACCACAATTTAACCATTGTTAAATTATTAATAATTAAAGGCCAAAAATAGATTAGGAAAAGAAGAAAAGATCTTAAGTTAGCAAAAATCCATTCATCAAATACAAAAAATAAGACCTCACAATAAAGCCAAAAAAAAAAGGTAAAAGAGAAACGGAAAAACCAAACTCAGATCCAAGTTTAAAAATACGAAAAACGGGACTTCCCTGGTGGCCCAGTGGCTAAGACTCCACGCTCCCAAAGCAGGGGGCCCAGGTTTGATCTCTGGTCAGGGAACTAGATCCCACATGCTGCAACTAAAGACCCCACATGCCACAACAAACACCTGGTGTGCCACAACTAAGACGTGGCTCAGCCAAATAAATAAATAAATATTTTTTAAAAAAAAACAATAAACAGGGAAATTAAATAGAATAATTAAATTGCATAATTGACACAAAGATCTGCTTATGTCTCTAAATTGTTGACTTCTTCATTTTATTTTCAAACATTTGAATACCTCCTGCATGCCAAATACTATATAGGACCTGAAAATGAAGAAACTAATAGAAATATTCCCTGAGCTAGAACTCACAGTACAGTTTCACAGAAGCCTTTGTTGAAACAAACGAAGTCAGGAAATAGACCCAACTATATACACAGTTTAAAACACTACCATTTCACAACAGCAGAGAAAAGATGGATTATTCAACAGATAGTGTTGGAACAATCAGACAATGATCTGAAGGAAAAGGTTGGATTCCACCTTATACCATTCACCAATATAAATACCAGCTGAATCAAGAAAACATGGGAAAGTTTCAAAAACATGATTTCAGGGATGAGAGGAACCTAATGAAGTATGATTAAAAACAAAATAAAAGACTGATAACTGAAAGAAAGGACTGAAAAAAATGAAAAAAAACATATGCATGGCAAAAGAAATCACACTATAAAGAGAGGCAAAAAAGATAAAAATACAGCGTGGAGAAAATATTTACAATGCATTTCCCAAACACAGAGCCTTTTTCCCTAGTATAAAAAAAACTCTCACAAATCAAAGTAAAAGGTCAACAACCCAACAGAAAATGAGCCAGGATGAGAGTGAACAGCTCCCAGAAAAAGAAAATTTAAAGTTAAAATTATAATGAGATTCCATTTTTCACATCTCAAATTGGCAAAGATCAAACCATCTGAAAAGTGTAGAAAAGTATAAATTGGCATTTCTATGGAGATAAATTTGGCAATATTTATTGAAATTAATAACACATACCACTTTTAAATAAGCAATTCCTCTTCTATTTATTTAACCTATATTTATGGTCACATACACACAAACTGACTTATGTACAAAAATACTACTTTTTGAATTTTAAAACATTTAAATGTGCTACCTGTTCAAAAAGCACTTAACTTTTTTTTTAAGATCAGAAAAATTATTTTTTTCTTATTAGTCATCCATTTTATACACATCAGTGAATACATGTCAATCTCCCAATTCATCACACCACAACCCCCACCCCCCACCACTTCCCCCCTTGCTGTCCATATGTTTTTTCTCTACTTCTGTGTCTCAATTTCTGCTCAGCAAACCGGTTCATCTGTACGATTTTCTAGGTTCCACATCTATGCATTAATATGCGATATTTGTTCTTCTCTTTCTGACTTACTTCACTCTGTATGACAATCCCTAGATCCACCCATGTCTCTACAAATGACCCAATTTAGTTCCTTTTTATGACTGGGTAATATTCCATTGTATATATGTAACACAACTTCTTTATCCATTCGTCTGTTGAAGGGCATTTAACGTTACTTCCATGACATGGCTATTGTAAATAGTGATGCAATGAACATTGGGGTGCATGTGTCTTTTTGAATTGTGGTTTTCTCTGGGTATATGCCCAGTAGTGGGATTGCTGGGTAATATGGTAATTCTATTTTTAGTTCTTTAAGGAACCTCCATATGGTTCTCCATAGTGGCTGTATCAATTTACATTCCCACCAACAGTACAAGAGGGTTCCCTTTTCTCCATACCCTCTCCAGCATTTGTTGTTTGTAGATATTCTGATGATGCCCATTCTAACTGGTGTGAGGTGATACCTCATTGTAGTTTTGATTTGCATTTCTCTAATAATTAGTGATGTTGAGCAGCTTTTCATGTGCTTCTTGACAATCTACATGTCTTCTTTGGAGAAATGTCTATTTAGGTCTTCTGCCCATTTTTGGATTGGGTTGGTTTTTTAATATTGAGCTGCATGAGTTGTTTATATATTTTGGAGATTAATCCTTTGAAGACTCATTTGCAAATATTTTCTCCCATTCTGAGGGTTGTCTTTTCGTCTTGTTCATCGCTTCCTTTGCTGTGCAAAAGCTTTTAAGTTTCATTAGGTCCCATCTGTTTCTTTTTCTTTTTCTTTCCATTACTCTAGGAGGTGGATCAAAAAATATCTTGCTGTGATTTATGTCAAAGAATGTTCTGACTATGTTTTCCTCTAAGAGTTTTATACTGCTCGGGCTTACATTTAGGTCTCTAATCCATTTTGAGTTTATTTTTGTGGATGGTGTTAGGGAGTGTTCTAATTTCATTCTTTTACATGTAGCTGTCCAGTTTTCCCAGCACCACTTACTGAAGAGACTGTCTTTTCTCCATTGTATATCCTTGTCTCCTTTGTCATAGATTAGTTGACCATAGGTGCGTGGGTTTATCTCTGGGCTTTCTGTCCTGTTCCATTGATCTTTATTTCTGTTTTTGTGCCAGTACCATATTGTCTTGATTACTGTAGGTTTGTAGTATAGTCTGATGTCAGGGAGTCTGATTCCTCCAGCTCCGTTTTTTTCCCTCAAGACTGCTTTGGCTATTCGGGGTCTTTTGTGTCTCCATACAAATTTTAAGATTTTTTGTTCTAGTTCTGTAAAAAAATGCCACTGGTAATTTGATAGGGATTGCATTGAATCTGTAGATTGCTTCGGGTAGTATAGTCATTTTCACAATATTGATTCTTCCAATCCAAGAAAATGATGTATCTCTCCATCTGTTTATGTCATCTTTAATTTCTTTCATCAGTGGCTTATAGTTTTCTGCATACAGGTCTTTTGTCTCCCTAGGTAGGTTTATTCCTAGGTATTTTATTCTTTTTGTTGCAATGGTAAATGGGAGAGTTTCCTTAATTTCTCTTCCACATTTTTCATCATTAGTGTATAGAAATGCAAGAGATTTATGTGCATTAATTTTGTATCCTGCAACATTACCAAATTCATTGATTAGCTCTAATAGTTTTCTGGTGGCATCTTTAGGATTCTCTAAGTATATTATCATGTTATCTGCAAACAGTTTTACTTCTTCTTTTCCAATTTGTATTTCTTTTATTTCTTTTTCTTCTATGATTGCCGTGGCTAGGACTTCCAAAACTATGTGGAATAACAGCGATGAGAGTGGACATCCTTGTCTTGTTCCTGATCTTAAGAGGAAATGCTTTCAGTTTTTCACCATTGAGAATGATGTTTGCTGTGGGTTTGCGGTATATGGCCTTTATTATGTTGACATCGATTCCCTCTATGCCCACTTTCTGCAGAGTTTTTATCATAAATGGGTGTTGAATTTTGTCAAAAGCTTTTTCTGCATCTATTGAGATGATCATATGGTCTTTATTCTTCAATTTGTTAATATGGTGTATCACATTGATTGATTTGCGTATATTGAAGAATCCTTGCATCTCTGGGATAAATCCCACTTGCTCATGGTGTATGATCCTTTTGATGTGTTGCTGGATTCTGTTTGCTAGTATTTTGTTGAGGATTTCTGCATCTATATTCATCAGTGATATTGGTCTGTAATTTTCTTTTGTTGTAGTATCTTTGTTTGGTTTTGGCATCAGGGTGATGGTGGCCTCATAGAATGAGTTTGGGAGTGTTCCTTCCTCTGTAATTTTCTGGAAGAGCTCAAGAAGAATGGGTGTTAGCTCTTCTCTACATGTTTGATAGAATTCACCTGTGAAGCCATCTGGTCCTGGACTTTTGTTTGTTGGAAGATTTTTAATCACAGTTTCAATTTCATTACTTGTGATTGGTCTGTTCATATTTTCTATTTCTTCCTGGTTCAGTCTTGGAAGGTTATACCTTTCCAAGAATTTGTCCATTTCTTCCAGGTTGTCCATTTTGTTGGCACAGAGTTGCTTGTAGTAGTCTCTTAGGATGCTTTGTATTTCTGCGGTGTCTGTTGTAACTTCTCCTTTTTCATTTCTAATTTTATTTATTTGAGTCCTCTCCCTCTTTTTCTTGATGGGTCTGGCTAACAGTTTATCAATTTTGTTTATCTTCTCAAAGAACCAGCTTTTATTGTTATTGATCTTTGCTATTGTTTTCTTTGTTTCTATTCCATTTATTTCTGCTCTGATCTTTATGATTTCTTTCCTTCTGCTAACTTTGGGTTTTGTTTGTTCTTCTTTCTCTAGTTCCTTTAGGTGTAAGGTTAGATTGTTTATTTGAGATTTTTCTTGTTTCTTGAAGTAGGTTTGTATAGCTATAAACTTCCCTCTTAGAACTGCTCTTGCTGCATCCCATAGGTTTTGGATCATCGTGGTTTCATTGTCATTTGTCTCTAGGTATTTTTTGATTTCCTCTTTGAGTTCTTCAGTGATCTCTTGGTTATTTAGTAACGTACTTTTAGCCTCCATGTGTTTGTGTATTTTACATTTTTTTCCATGTAATTGATTTCTAATCTCATAGCGTTGTGGTCAGAAAAGATGCTTGATATGGTATCAGTTTTCTTAAATTTACTGAGGCTTGGTTTGTGACCCAAGATGTGATCTATCCTGGAGAATGTTCCATGCGCACTTGAGAAGAAAGTGTAATCTGCTGTTTTGGAATGGAATGTCCTATAAATATCAATTAAATCTATCTGGTCTATTGTTTCATTTAAAGCTTGTTTCCTTCTTAATTTTCTGTTTGAATGATCTGTTCATTGGTGTAAGTGAGGTGTTAAAGTCCCCCACTATTATTGTGTTAAACATCGATTTCCTCTTTTAGAGCAGTTAGCAGTTGCCTTATGTACTGAGGTGCTCCTATGTTGGGTGCATGTATATTTATAATTGTTATATCTTCTTCTTGGACTGATCCCTTGATCATTATGTAGTGTCCTTCCTTGTCTCCTGTAACATTCTTTATTTTAAAGTTTATTTTATCTGATATGAGTATTGCTACTCCAGCTTTCTTTTGATTTCCATTTGCATGGAATATATTCTTCCATCCCCTCACTTTCAGTCTGTATGTGTCCCTAGGTCTGAAGTGGGTCTCTTGTAGACAGCATACATATGGGTCTTGTTTTTGTATCCATTCAGCAAGCCTGTGTCTTTTGGCTGGTGCATTTAATCCATTCACGTTTAAGGTAATTATCGATATGTATGTTCCTATTACCATTTTCTTAATTGTTTTCAGTTTGTTTTTGTACGTCCTTTTCTTCTCTTGTGTTTCCCACTTAGAGAAGTTCCTTTAGCATTTGCTGTAGAGCTGGTTTGATGGTGGTGAATTCTCTTAGCTTTTGCTTATCTGTAAAGCTTTTGATTTCTCCATCGAATCTGAATGAGATCATTGCCAGGTAGAGTAATCTTGGTTGTAGGTTCTTCCCTTTCATCACTTTAAATATGTCATGACAGTCCCTTCTGGCTTCTAGAGTTTCTGCTGAGAAATCAGCTGTTAACCTTATGGGAGTTCCCTTGTATGTTATTTGTTGTTTTTCCCTTGCTGTTTTCAATAATTTTTGTCTTTAATTTTTGCCAATTTGATTACTATGTGTCTCAGCGTGTTCCTCCTTATGTTTATCCTGTATGGGACTCTCTGCACTTCCTGGACATGGATGGCTATGTCCTTTCCCATGTTAGGGAAGTTTTCCACTATAATCTCTTCAAATATTTTCTCGGGTCCTTTCTCTCTCTCTTCTTCTGGGACCCCTATAATGCGAATGTTGCTGTTTAATGTTGTCCCAGAGGTCTCTTAGGCTGTCTTCATTTCTTTTCATTCTTGTTTCTTTATTCTGCTCCCATCAGTGAATTCCACCATTCTGTCTTCCAGGTGACTTATCCGTTCTTCTGCCTCAGTTACTCTGCTATTGATTCCTTCTAGTGTAGTTTTCATTTCATTTATTGTATTGTTTGCTCTTTAATTCTTCTAGGTCTTTGTTAAACATTTTTTGCATCTTCTCAATCTTTGCCTCCATTCTTTTTCCAAGGTCCTGGATCATCTTCACTATCATTATTCTGAATTCTTTTTCTGGAAGGTTGCCTATCTCTACTTCATTAAGTTGTTTTTCTGGGGTTTTATCTTGTTCCTTCATCTGATACATAGCCCTCTGCCTTTTCATCTTGTCTATTTTTCTGTGAATATGGTTTTTGTTCCACAGGCTGCAGGACTGTAGTTCTTCTTGCTTCTGCTGTCTGCCCTCTGGTGGATGAGGGTATCCCAGAAAAATTACTGAAGGAACTCTGGGAACCTAGTACTTAAAAAATTAGCTATAATAAATTTCCAGTCATCATAAATATTCTGATTTTACCTTCAGTTAAATATTAGACCAAGATGAGTCTTCACTTTGTCATAATGCTATAATAATAGCTTGATTATTCAACATGAAGAATCCTTTTACTGGAACCATTTTTCAGCTCATTTCTATATTTAAGTTGAGATTGAGTGCCATATTAGTTCTGTTTGGAATCCTCCTTGAAGACTTGTCCATCATAGTCAAGACCAGGGCTCAGAGTTTCTAAAAAAGATTTTAGAAGATGAATTAAATTTAGTCAGATGTAGGCTTGGCAGCTACCAGGAGCAAGACTTCTAGGATGGTGGGTGACCTTGCTGAGTCAACTGTCTGGGACTGAATCCTTCTTTGCCAGTTTAACTAACGTGGTGTCCTCATCTGGCAGTCCAGTAGTAAAGATTCCGCACTTCCACTGCAGAGAGCGCAGGTTCAATCCCTGGTGGGGGAACTAAGATCCTGCAAGTCTTGTGGTGCAGCCTGCTAGTGCTGGAGGGTCTCCTGCAGAGGTGGCAGGTGGCTGTGGCTCACCGTGAGGTCAAGGACACTGGCAGCAGAAGTTCTGGGAAGTACTCCTTGGCGTGAGCCCTCCCAGAGTCGGCCATTAGTCCCACCAAAGAGCCAGGTAGCAGGACATAAACATTTTAAGAGAGAATAAAAAGAAGAGACAAATAGAGACAACTTTTCCAAAGAGCTTTGCTCCAAAAGGCAGTAGAAATGGGGCAGTAGCTTGAAGACAATATGGAGTCAAGTAATGGTATAAATTAGGAATTGGCAAACTACAGCTCACAGGTCAAATTCAGACAGTTACCTGTTTTTGTAAAGAAAGCTTTACAAAACTGCCTGTTTTGTATATAAAGCTTTACATGTCTCTTCATTTATGGCTGCTTTTGCACCACAATGGTAGAGTTGAGTAGTTGCATCAGAGACAATCTTGCCTGAAAAGCCCAAAATATTTACTCTCTGTTCTTTAAGAGAAATACTGCCAAATCCTGGTTTAAATCAGTAACTCTCACAGTTTGGTACCCAAACCAACATCATCAGCATCACTTGGGAACCTATCAGAAATGCAAATGCTCAGGTCCCACTACAGACCTACTGAATCAGAAACTCTGGGCACAGGGCCCAGCAATCTGTGTGTAAACAAGACCTCTAGGTAATTCTGATTAAGAACTACTGGGGGGGCTTCCCTGGTGGCGCAGTGGTTGAGAGTCTGCCTGCCGATGCAGCGGACACGGGTTCGTGCCCCGGTCTGGGAAGATCCCACATGCCGCGGAGTGGCTGAGCCCGTGAGCCATGGCCGCTGAGCCTGCGCGTCCGGAGCCTATGTTCCGCAACGGGAGAGGCCACAACAGTGAGAGGCCCACATACATCAAAAAAAAAAAAAAAAAGAACTACTGGGTTCTAGTAAGGCCAGGAACAGATAGGGACCCATCTGGAGTTTGTGTTCACAAATTTAAAGGGCCTTGAAGAGATTTAATGGAAACTTAACTGGCCTCAAGGAGGCTGTCAGTGAGGGCTTAAAGGAAAAAGAGGAAAATACTATTGAAAGCTAAATAAAAGGAGATCCTTGTTATATAGTAAAGTTTAGCAAAACTATCACCTATGGTAACATGGAAAATAAAACATATACTTAATAAATTAAGAAGATTCTAGGTAGAATGTTGAAGAAACAGCTAGCTGCTTCTATCTGCCTTTATAAGTGAAAGAGCAGCAAGAGGAAATAAAAAATGAGCTATTCGCTTTCTGAGTGGAATTTCAATGAAATGTAAAGGGCTAAAAACAGTCTTTTCAGCCAGCAAAATGTTCTTAAAGAAAGGGCCTCAAGGCAAAAACCAAATCTAGAGTGGGACCACTGTTCAGACCTCAGGAAGATCTGAATCAGTACCTCACAGATCCTTTCAAACAAGAGATTACCTTAGGATCTTAAGGATATTGTTCTACAGCAGCTTCACAGAAGCCTAAGGTAGCAAAAAGTTCCTCTCAAAACAGATTTGTGGGTATGACTTTTGTCTGATGGAGTAGACTATGAACTGACACACAGGAAGTTCACAAAGTTTTTACTGGAGTTACATTAGCTTAGAATGAAAGGGACAGTAATAATATAAAATAAAAGGAGGCATTTGGACCCCAAACTACTACAGGCAGGAAGCAAGCTCAGAAACTTACTCAGTGGCAAACAAGGTCAGTTCTTCTGGGGAAAAAAAAAATGATTCAGAAGGTGAAGCCAAAGACCAAAAGAAGATGCCACGGCCCACTAAGAACAACTTCCAGGGAACAGGACTGAACTCTAATCAAGGAACTGCCATCATGCACATAGCCAGGTTTTGGAGTTGCTATAGAATGCCATGTGACTCCTTTTTTCCCTCTTTTTTGAACAGGAATGTCTAATGCAGTTAATGCATGCCTTTCCAATCTTGTAGTTTAATTATGTGGGGGCATATTACTTGTCTTTTCACAGGTCATCAGTTATAGAGGAATCATTCTCAAGAAACCATACCCAAGGAACCTCATCTTCACCTGGACCTGATTTCAATGATGAGATACTGGATTTTGAGCGATGTCATTATGGGATGTGAATTAGAGGTCTCTGAGGAAGGGGTTAGTGTATTTTGGACATAGGAGGGATGTGAAGTGTGGCAAAATGGAAATTATGGCAATAATATTGTCCAGAGATAGCCATAACAAAATCTCCTATCCCATGTTTTCTTCCACAATGTGACCTTGCCACTCCCCAATTTATACCGAGGGCTAACCTGATTAGGTCCACCAAACCTAACCTGACTCACTTGCTTTTAATCGCCTGCCTTTAGTTGATTTTAAAATCCATATAGCTAACAGTCATTAGCCAAGCAATATATCTAAACTCCCAATAGCTTTCTCATAAATAACACCTTAGACTACAAGTCACTATAATAATGCTTGCCTAAGTTGTTTTTCAGGAGCTAGTTCTTGACCAGCTCAACCCAGCTGAGACCACCACCCATTCAACTGGGACTGCCTGATTGTCCATTGGATCACCTTTTCATGTCAGAAGACCCAAAGCTCCACCCTCAGATCATACTAATGCCACCATTTTCTGAACATGCACCCCATGTAGAAGCCTGTAGCTCAGTTGTGCCTGTGCAGAACTTCAATTACTGCACTTTTTTCCTGCTTCCAATCACCTTTCCCCATGCCTCAGACCACCATTCTCCTTTATTCCATCAATATCCCAAGCGCTTCACTTTCGGGAAGGCAGATTTGAGATTTGTTCTCCAGTCTCCTCACTTGGCTGCCCCATAAGTAAACATTTTCTCTGCTGCAAACCTCAGCATCTCAGCATGTGGCTTCCTGCACATCAGGCAAAGGAACCTGGTTGGGTAACACAAGAAGCAGTCTATTCCCCACCCCCACTTCGCCATGTTCACTGAAATACTCACTTTTAAACCCTGACTCACCAGGTAAGAAAGCCAACTACCCTGAGGCCCCGATATTTTAAGGAAGCCCAAGCCACATGTACATGTTCCAGTTAAGAGCCCCAGCTGAGATCTGAGTCAGCAGCCAGTGTCAATTACCAGTCATGTGAGTGAAGACACCTCCAGATGATTCTAGCCCTCTACCTCCAAATTACCCCCAGCCAGCAACTCTTCCCAACTGAGGTCCTAGACACTGTAGAGTGGAAACAAGTCATCTCTGGTGTGCTCTATCTGAAATACTGACTCGTAATATGAGTCTAATAAAGTAGTTATTTTTCATCACTAAGTTGTGGGGTGGTTTTGTCACAAAGTAATAGCAACTAAAATACATACTAATGGAAATGATCCAGTAGAGGGAAAAATTGAGAATGCAAGAAAAGGAGAGAGAAATACAGTGCTAAAGTCCTTGAAAGCAAAAGGGGATGGTTTCCTCTACCCAAATAGATGAAGAAGTCTTACATGGGACACTGAATAGTACATACATTGTAAAGGAGGGAAGGGCAGAGTACAGGTACAGATACAGAATTGGAGGAAAGGGGCCTATTGATGGTGGATTGTGTTATTTACACATATGGAGCTAAGTACCAGAAGACACTGTTTTAAGATTTGAAAGTGGTTTCCTGGAGAACAAGAATCAGAGATGCGGGGAGGGGGGAGAGGCAAGGGGCTGCTGTTTTTTGTTATAAACATTTAAACCATTTACTTCTTAAACTTTATACACACTTTACCATGTGATTTCACCTTTTTAAAGTACACAGTTTTTTAAAAAATTTAGTCCACTCCTTCATTTTGCAAATGAGGAAAAAACAAGACTCACTGATTATGTGACTTGCTCAAAATCACACACCATATTGACAGCAGTCAGTCCTTGATCCCCTGACTTCCAAAACAGTGTACTTCCTCACATCACACTACCTTTTATATTATAAAAATATTACCTACTGGCATATTTCATAATCAGAATTTATTAAAATAACCTAGTAAGCAATAATGAATGCCCTATTCCCAAGGACTGATACCAAAAAAGGCAGAAGAGTGTCCTTGTGAAGATCAAAATACTCATTCAAGCAAAATAAATAGCCCATGGACTATCTCTACCTCATTCACCTTTAGAATAGCTATACTGTACAGGCTTCAAAAACAGGTAACACTTCCTTTGTCCTTTCCTAATCTGAATACTCTTAATTATACTACCTTCAGTTTTATAAGTTATCAACCAAAAATTTCTCTTTCCTTTTAGCAATTAATACCTTATCATTTTATTCAGATCTTACCAGTACAATTGCACCTAGAGGTTAGTTGTCTAAACTGACAGACCAATGAATGTCTAATGCTAACCACTGAATGTCTACTCATTCAAATAATATAAATGCAGGGCTAATGCCCATAAGGAATATGGGTCCCTGTGTAGTGTGATATGAGAGGACACAGATGAATGACAAACATTCTGTCAAAAAATACCTTCTAGTCTTTATTGTGTCTAAAATTCTCATCATTAGTCCCAGGGATGGAGAGTTTTGAATAGAAGTCTCCACTGATCAACCAAAAGTCAAATTCAATGGTTTTTTGTTATACTAGAGAGAACAAAATATTTGCAATGGTTATTTCTGCATGGGGAAACCATAAGCAATTTTCTTCTTTCTTCTGCTTTTCTAGGTTTTATATTAGGAAAGACAGCAGTACACATTTTTAAGAACTTTTTCTTTCTTTTTTTAAAAATTAATTAATTTATTTATTTTTGGCTGCATTGGGTGTTCGTTGCTGTGCACAGGCTTTTTCTAGTTGTGGCGAAAGGGGGCTACTCTTCGTTGTGGTGTGCAGGCTTCTCACTGTGGTGGCTTCTCTTGTTACAGAGCACGGGCTCTAGGCGCACGGTCTTCAGTAGTTGTGGCACGTGGGCTCAGTAGTTGTGGCTCGAGGGTTCTAGATACATGCTCAGTAGTTGTAGCGCACGGGCTTAGTTGCTCTGTGGCACATGGGATCTTCCCGGACCAGGGCTCGAACCCGTGTCACCTACATTGGCAGGCGGATTCTTAACCACTGCGCCACCAGAGACGTCCCAAGACCTTTTAAAATTCTGATTCTTCTCACTTCTTGGCAGTGATCAACAATGGTAAACTTGTTAATCAATCCCACCTTCTTAACCTACCCACCCACCTGCTTCACACACTGACTGCTCCATCTTTGTCGCCTTTGCCAATTCCTCTTCTTTCACCCATTCTCTAATTATGTGCAGTTCCCAAGGCTCAATCTCAGATGCACTGCTCTTCTCTCTAAGCACAATTCCAGCCTTAAATTTCTCTATTACGTTCTAGTCATATTGTCCCACTGTCTGGCTATCTATTTTCACTTACTTACCCCACTGTCACCTCAAACTCAACATATCCAAAATATAAGCCCAGTTGTCCGTATCCCGTCAACCAGCTACTAATACCTCATACCTATTTCTGTCAGTACTGTCATTAATAAAACCCTAGTTCTCTTTTTGTCACCAATTAGGTGAGTAACTTTGGCCACATTTTTAAACCTCTCTGGGTTTCCTAATGCACATGTTCTCAGATATCTTAAGAGTTTCAACACGCTTTGATTTCCTCTGTCACTGAGGATCAAAACTTCAGTCATTTTTGATTACTCCTCTCCCTCCCCGCACTACATCCTCCTTTCTGATTCAGTCCAGAATTAAGCCTTGTGTGACATCTCTCCAGTCTTATTTTCACTAAAGCCAAATCCTCATTACCTTAGGCCCAGATTATTTTCCTAGCTTTATCACTTCTCTTTCCAACTCATACTCTACCCAGTGCTGGTGCCACTGTGATTTTCTTAAAATACTTTTTTAAGCAAGTTCCTTCTCAATCTGAAACTTTTAAAGCTTGTCTATTACCTATGAAGCAAAGTGCTGATACATTCTTCTCATCCTAGCACTTAAAACCATCCATAATCTAATTCCAATCCACATTTTCAACCTGATTTCTTACTACTCTGGATTCTAAGAGGTTGATATGACTTTCAATATTCTAGGCTGAGGATAAGAGTCCCGGGATTCAGGTGGTAAAAGTGGGGGAAGCAGAAATATGAATGACAAAATAAATATGAATAGGACATGTTGAATGGATTAATATATGAGGTAAATGAAAGTGGTAGTTTAAAGATGACATCTAATTTAAAGCCTATATGGCTAGGAGAGAAGGAAATTACAAAGGGGTATAAAAAGATGATTTTCATTTAAGGTATGTTATGTTTAAGGAGATGGTCGAAAATACTAGTAGAAAAACAGTACTGGAAAAACCAGAAAGTAACTAGAATGACAATCAATAGGATTAGCCTAAAACGAAAGAGCTAGACAGAAGCTATAAAGATATTAAATAGGAGAGTAAATATACTAAGCTATGATCAGCTAGTACTGGCTTTATCAATAAATTGATAACCGGCTGTATCAATAATTGTATGAATAATTTTGGTGGGGAGGGGAATCAATTAGTGACCAACATTAAAAAATGCAGTTTTCCCATTTAAAAAAATTTATCAGAAAAGCCAACCAAAACCTAAGGCAAAGGTTCCCAAACTTTCTCCATTTAGGAAATTCTTAGTCTTAGTAATTTTTTCATAGCACCCTTAGGCCAAAAGAAATACTTAAGTAGGTGGGTTCAAACCCCTTAAGTGTTAATGTCCTTATAACTTAGTGCTTGTTGGACACTGTACAAACTCTCAAACCTGGAATCAAATTGGACAACATGACACTGTAGTATGCTGTTTCATACAGTAGTTGCTTTTTATCAGAGCAACCTCTAAAAATACAGCTTTGCAAAAACATGACATTGTAGAAAGGAATGTGTCAATCTAATGTTGAAACTGTGAACTACCTCAAACTATCAGTTCATGCTTGGGTTCAATGGCACTCTAGGCCACCTCAGCACATAGTTTGGGAAACTGGGAGCAAAGGGAAGGGGCCTAAAAAAGAGAAGAATAAAAAATAATGGGAGAGGAGCAAAAGAAAGTTCTTATTAGCATGGTTAACCACAAGAGGGCAGCACAACAGTTGGTAGGGGCGGCACAAATGTGGGGGGGAGGGGGGTGCGGAGAGATGATAAGGGTCAAACCTTTCCATAAAAACGCTCTAAGACCCCTTAACCACTTCAAGACATAAAAGTCCTTTTTCTCCTTATACTAAAGAGGAAGAAACACTGGTCACTGGCAGATCACCTTATGCAGTCATTGTGCCCTTCTCTGAATATCCTTTGCCTGCCCAGCCATGACTTTCACAGTAGCCAAGCAATGTACTACTTTGCATGCATAATCTTATTCAATCCTCACAACAATCTTATAAGAAAGTGAGACTCAAAGAGATTTTAAATAATACCACTATTAAGTGGCAGGAACACCAGAATTCAAACCCAGATCTGACCCCAAAGCCAATGTCCTTCCCTATTCTGCCTCAAAAGTATCTCACCTTTCAGCAATAACCAGGTGAAGTAGAGAAAAGATCATGTTCCCATCCTATACCTGAGACACCTGTCTCAAATCACTAGGAAAAACCAGTAAATGAAACAAACTATTCCTTAACAGGTCCCTAAAACATGCTAAATAACTCCAAACACAGGACACTCAGAGCCAAAACAAGCATTATATGCTTAACTAGTCAGCAAGTACTGCAGCTTTCCTGTACAGGTAAATACTTGTTAAGGCAAATGTTGGACACATCTGCTTTGCAGATATGTTACACACTAAAAGATATGTGCACATACAAGCAAGCGATTCTCATACCTAAAGTGGTAAAAGGTGAAGGGGGTAGGCAAAGGTAGGCCAAAGGTTGATTATTCATCTTCATATCTATTGGGTGTTATATCAGAATATCTGCAATAGCCCAACAACTCACTTGTACAAACCTATTATGAAACCAAAAGCAATCGTCATCGCTCTTATTCCCACTTGTAGTTTCCTTCTCCACATTCTTCCTCCCCTCTGTGACATACTCAGCTGCCTCTATCCTTTCATTCAGAGAAAAGGAGTTTCTTCTGACAGATTAATAACCACCGGAAAGCAAAATGGGTAAATTCAACCGACACAGCAAACTTAAGCAGATAAAACCATTCACGAAGCATTCAGTGTGGTAGCAGAAACCCCAGCAAGAGCAGCTAACGTGTCCTCTCAATAGGTATCTCTTATTACTTGAAAATGTTCCTCGTTCAAAGATTAACAGTATTTGGCTGCTTGAGGAGAAAGGGTAACGGACAACGTTTTCTGTGCAAAGAAAGACAATGTACAATCAGCAGAGAAACAAACAACTAACGTTTCTTAAAGGATCCAAGAGCAACAATAACCCCCAAAATTACCCTCCCAGAGCAATATTCAAAGTTCAGTACTGCCATTTTCAAAGGAGTAAGCGACAATGAGCCCTGCCCGTCGACACACGCTTCCATTGGACTTCCTACGCACAACAGCTCGAGACACCCTCGTCTTTACTGCAGCGAAAAAAGACAGCAGCCAGGATCGCATACCCACCTTCGCGGGAAGGGGAGGAAGGGCCTCTTCTGCAGAAGAGAAACAGGTCACATCTTGTTGCTTTGCCTGCTTCCGAAACCTAAAAAAAAAAAAAAAAAGCAGCAGTTAGTACCGCAGAAATCCAGGGGAAATTGATGCTCTTTTCTAGGCTGTTCAGATGTCTAAAAAATTTTAAAGAGGAATAAGTAAAGGGGGAGGAGGAATATCAGACACATAAGGATGCAAATATCAACGCAAGACACTCCGTTGTAGGTTCCCTTTTAAAGAGGAGGATTTTCTTGCCGAGAAGTTTACTGCCACTAGCGAGGGGAAAGCGGGGATCAGGAGGTGGGAGGGAGGGTGAAGAGAGAACTGCTGCCGGAGCCCAGGCAGCAATAACACCCACCCGCTGCACGGATCAGGCGACGAGGACGCGCCCCGAGGCCGCAGGGACTGCTCCTACCCGGCGCCTCCGCCCGGCCACGATCTTCGAAGCCCCTGGAGCGGGCAAGGGTCCGAGCGTCCGCCAGGCTGGGCCCTCGGGGGCCCTCCCGTGCGGGTTCTGCTCCCACTCACATCCCTCGGCGGCGAGGACCGGGCCTCTCCCTGCGCGGCGATAGCAGCCCTCCGCCCCGACGCGCGGCGCAAGTCCGGGCCCCGGGGCCGAGTGGCCGAGGCGGCGGCACGAACTGACGAGCGAGCCGGGAGCCGGCCCAGCCTCTCAGCGCCCCGGGAGGCCGTCAGCGGAGGCCGCTAGCGGAGGCCGCTGCTTGCCCCCTTCTGCTCCTCTTCCTCTCTCCTTCCGGCAGCCCACACCACTCCCACTTCGGGCAGCCGGGAAGCCCGTCACAGTCGTCGTCTCCACCCTCTCCCAAGCCACACCGTCTTCTCAGCGCCGCAGGCGACACTGTCTGAGACGTCCTATTTACGTCCAACTCAGCCTCCCAGTTGGCCTCGGGTGCAGCGGCCGGTTCACGGCTGGCTGAGGCCTCCTCGGAGCGGGGCGGGGGCGGGCGCGGGCGCCTGGCGTGCGCCCCCGGTCTGCGCGTGCGCGCGTGTGCCTCTCCACCCAGGCCGCGCTTTCCCCGGCGCGCGCGGAGGGGCCGACGGGGACTAGCTACGCAGGACCGTGGCTTCTCGGGAAGCCGGCAAGCGTGCGCGGAGATTCCCGCGGTGGCCCCTGGGCGTGAGCGGGCGGGGAGACTTGAGCTGGGCTGGGCCCTCCGCAGATGGCCGTGTGCGTGGCCGGAGGCGGCTGGGAATGAGTAAGCCACGCCGGGAAGGCGCCCTCGGCGCACAACCTGGCACCGCACAGAGACTTTCCCCTCCCGCGCACTGTTGTCTTTTTTTGCTTTTGCTCCCACTTTCGGGGTGCAGCAAACCTGCCCCTCCACAGTCCAGGCCGCTAGGCCGAGAGAAGTAGCGCCGAGGGTTGGGGCAACCCAACCCACCGTTTCGCGCCAGTGCAATTCCGTGCGCCTGATTCCAACCAGTCACCTCTGCTGGAAAGGGGTGAAGGTGGAATGAGGTGCCCAGATGCCTGTGGAATGGCGGAAAGGCCTGACAAAGGAGGAGAAACAACTTCTACCATCCCAAAGAGCCTCATTCATTCATTCAACAAATATTTACAGAGCATCTACTGTGTGCCAGGCTGTAGGACCCCAAGGATGATATGTGAACACAACCCACATACTCTTTGCCCCACGGGAGCTTGTATTCTGATAACGCGACAAAAATGCTTTTAATTTATCAGTATAATGTGCCAGAGTATAACTGCCGCTAGGAAAAGTAAAGGAGCAGGAAGTGAGGAGGCAGTGTGCTATTTTAGTTATAGTGGCCAGGAAAGACCTCCCAGAGAAACTAACGTTTGAGCAGAGATCCGAAGGATGAGAATGAGCTATCTGGGAAAAGAGTTTCATGCAGAAACACTAGCAAAGGCAAAGACCCTGAGAAGGGAAGGTGCTTGGCAAGTTCAAAGGACCGGGAAAGAGGTCACTGGCTGGAGGACAGTGAAGGAAGGGGCAGTGGTAAGAGGTGAGGCCGAAGAAGTAGCCTGTGACCCAACTGTGTAGGGCCTTTTTCACTCATCATCAGCCTTCTTTCTGTTAATCTGAAAAAAAAAAAAAAAAAACATGCATTTATAGCCCCTGTTTCCCCATACAAATGATGCTGCGATTCAGGTCAAGCTTGTATTTAATGGTTTCTTTAAATAAACCTCACCAAAGCAACTCCTGCATTTCTTCTTACATAAGACCCATTGCAAAAGGTCTTTGAGCAAATGATAGCAGGATCGGAAATGACTTGAATTCACACTGACTTCTTTAAAGTAAGTAGTGAACTAGAGCCCTGTTTTCTCCTGAGAAGGGATTTACAGGAGAACTGCATTCCTATGGCTACTGTCTGACAAGCAAAATATGCTGGAGAGTTCTTGGTTGTTGTTGTTGTCGTTGTTTAATTTCTAAAAAGAAATTAGAAATAGGAGTTGTGACTCAACAGCAAATCTAAAATCTGTTTAGAATGTTAAGGTTGAAATTACAAGCAGCAACCACCACAAGAGTTCCCTTTTCCTGCAAACAAAAACTGTTAACTGGAGTAGAAACCAGAACACAGACCCACGTAAAGAACATAAAGTGCTGAAGGTGGCTTTAATGTTAGGGTTAAAATGAAAGTCGTCTGAACTGTGGAAATGGAAGCATTCTCTTTGGGAGGGGTGGGGGGCAAAAGCCTGTTTAAGAACTCTAAACAGTACAGATACATTCATTGTAGTAAATGATGTTTCTATATTTTGTAATGATGTGTTTATTCAACCAGGCATGGTATCTGTTACTCCACTGCCTTTTTGCAGGGAAAGGCCATTTGGAAATAGTAAATATTGAGGGTTTCTTGTGGGGGAAGGGATTCTTTTTTATAATAGTGATTTGGATAGGGAAAACAGGGTGGGCAAGGGAAATATATTAATCACAGGCTTGTAGACGAGAAATCATTCTACCCATACAGAGAGATAAGGTGACTTGCTTAGTGTCATTCTACTAGTGAAAGCCTCTCTCCTTACCAAAAATACTATGATTTTAAGCCAATATTACCCCGGAATGTTTAGCTCTTTTCACTCTTTGGAGAACTTTTTAACTCTTTATGTGATCCCTGGTAGTGACATAGCTAGAAATTTGCTCCCAGGGCGAATATTTCAGAAAGTTTCCTCTATTCTTTGATAATGGTAAAAGAGGATTCCAAGACATTTGACCAAGTCTTTCAAGACATTCTTTCACACAACATGGAGAAACAAGAAATGTGAGTTGGGTTGGATGATGAAACATTCAGATTCAAAACTGATTGTATGGCCATATCTCGAAGTAAAAATTAGCAGCCAGTTGTCAAGTATGGGGTGTTGTGCCACAAGTTCTGTCATTCTACTGCAGTAGAATATGGTGGCAGTGGCTCCTGACTGCCATTCCTAATCCACACCTGCAACAAGACTGACAGAATGTGTTAGATAGGGCTTTGGCATTCACTTCTTTTTAAAGTCCTTAAGTGGTTTCAGTGCAAAGGTTGGAAATCCATGGCTCAGCGTTTAGGAACTTAAGGTTGAGAGTCTGGCTGACTCAGGTTTGAATCACTGTTTTCACCAAGGAAGTCATTTATATTTTCTAAGCTTCCATTTCGTCATCAGTATAATGAGGATAAGAATATCTTCTTTGAAGAGCTGTTTTGAAGATTAGATGAAAAAGTATTTTTAAACCCTTAGCACAGTTATTAAATGCCTATTATGGTTGTGGTGGGGACAATTTATAGATATCCCCAAGCTGGGGGGTATAAGAAATACGCTGGATTTTCTCAGTAATCCTGAAGCATTTGTCACAGTTTATTGTGTGACACGAAACTGTGTGGGCAGGAATGATAAGGGCTGGGTTGTAACAGAGATAAACGCAAAGACCTGCAATTGTATTTTTTAAAAAACAAAACTATGCCATTAACTGATGAAATAATGAAAACATTCTCAAGAGGAGCATAAATGTGAGAGCAGAAAAAGATATAGGAAAGTCCTTCCCCTTGGAAGGGGAAACAGGCTCAAGCAAAAGACTGGGGATAGATCCACAAGTTAGATTGTTTCCTTCCAGGGTAGAGAAGATGTACTTTTCTGAAGGCATCAGCTATGGAGAGAGGCTAATTTATCCCAGGTCTAGTAATATAGACCGAAAGACAAAGTCAGGAGTGTGAATCAGGTAGACAGACAAGCAAGCAATGTTTTTTACTTTGAATCATCCAGATATTTTAGGACTATTCATTTCAAAGTTAGGTTGGATATGGCAAAAATTTTTTTCAAAATTTCCTCTGCCCTTTATCATATGTATATCTCTACATCAATTCTTTCATTCTTCATTATAGTCCCAAAGAAAAAGGTGTTCCTGGCAAGCAGGTCCCTCCTTCCCTTGAGATAACTGAATAAGTTTAATGTTAGTGCATAAAAACTAAAATAATTTCCCCATCTGTAAGCCAGGAATTAATAACCTCCTTCAGGTAAGGATGATTATTTGGCAAAATATGCAAAATGTCTATTATAATTATGCTGTACTTTACAAAAAAATTTAACTTAAAACATTTGAGGTATAGTACCAATTCACTAAAAATATTTTTCTTTATAAAAGGATCCATACCAAGATTCACTCTTCAAAATAGAAATTCCCCTCACATAATTATCAGTGTACAGAGCGTTAATTCCTGAGTCCTTATTTAGATTAAGGATTCTGCCTTCTTTCTTTGAGAACTGTCTTCTTCACCCAGAGTAGTCAGCCTCTAGCCCCTGTGTTACGGTTTGTGACCCTGCTACCCACACCCCTTGATTGTACCATGAGTTGTCACCTGACTCAAACTGAGCCATTCATGATCTCCCTCCTGAGGAAGTTGGAACTGGGATTCAAAGACAGTTGCTCAGACTTTTTTGTTCTCTTAAAGTGAAGTTACCCATGCTCTAAAATTATGGCTGCCATCTGTATTCATGTACATGGACTTGCACAGAAAGCTGACTTGCTTTGGGAGAAAAGAATTGACACAGACAGAAGAGAGAAAAAAAAGAGTTCACCAGGAATGAGAATCCTCTTAGCTTTTCAGCTTCCTCTTCCTTATAAGGCCCAAAGAAACTTCCTGTATTTGGTATCTTGAAAATACTTCCTTATGACAAATTTCTCCTTTTTACTTGAACCAGATCTAGTAGTGTCAGATCTAGTAGTGTCAGAGTACTTGCAATGAAATAACCTGGAGTGAAACAGATATTATAGTACACTGATGAGAAGAAAAGAAAAAGAAAAGAAAAAAATATTCTTCAAATTACAACAGGGAAAATGTATATATTTTTTTGTAATATGAGCTCCTCTCATTTATTTTTTTGTGATTCAAAATTTTTGTAGATTATACTCCATTTAAAGTTATTATAAAACGTTGGCTATATTCCATGTGCTGTACTGTATGTCTTTTAAAAATCCAATTTACCCACCAATTTTGGAATTCGATCTTCAATCATAAGGTCAAGCATAACTATCCAAGTATTAGTCACAATCTAAGACATTACACAGAACCCATGGGTTAGCAGAAAATAAAGATACCTACTCCTATAAAACATCACTCCTGTCACCACTGTTCAATTTTCTTTTCTAAGTTGCTTCACTCTACCTTCTCTGTAACAATAATTTTATGAGTCTTCTGGGCCATAGTTATAATAATTGCTGTGGTCACTCCACACTATCTACACTACTGACCAAAGGAAAATCTGATTTGATATTAAGGCATCATAATGATGTGGTTAAATACTCTGAATTTCAGTGTTACCTATGAAATACATAAATGGACCAGAAAATGCTGCATGACATAGTTCTCAATTTTAACTTCCACTCCTATATACTAATATACTACCCTACATTCCTCAAACTGAAACTGAGAAAAACCAGGAGAATAACTTTCTTCTTTCATCCACACCTAATACTGTCTCCCACTGAACACTGATATAACCATTCATTTGGAGAAAAAAAACAAATACTATTTCTTTGGTTTCTCCTTTTGTGTAATAGTGGTTTTGTTTTTTTGACTATTGTTTTGGTTTGGTTTGGTTTTTTTTTCCTCTGTTGCCTTCATCTGTTATAAATCAAGCATGAAATGATGTAATAGTCCTCAGGCAAACTCTCTGGCTAGGTATTCTAATGCTACAAGAATTTTAGCATTGAGTGCGTTCCACTTAGATACCAATTCAGCTCTTTTACTACCCACAGGAAACGCTCTGAGGATCAACAGCACTACAAGTGATAAAGTTTTTAGTAGGAATGATAACTTTGGAAAATTTTTTAAATAACTGCTAATTACTGGAATAGACATGTTTTAAGGCTTTTGAAAGGTTGTCTTGTACATTTTAGCATCTATTATCCTCATTAAAGGGCTTATATTTGTTGAGCAAGCTACTTTTTTCCTTTTTGATTCCAAAGTAAACATTAATACATACTACTTGTGGTAAATCCAACTAATATGGAAGATAAAGTATACAAAGTGGAAGTTCCTCTTGATCCTCTTTTCCTAGCCCTCTTTACTTCCCAGAGGTAACCACTGATAACTATTTCGTGTGTAACTTTTCAGAATTTTTACTAAGCATTTTCCTACTTATTTCCTATAGATTTAGTTTTGAACTCTATAAACCAAATGGATAATTCTATACTTTTTGTGTTACCATTTTTTCACCTAACACCTTCTGGAGACCATTCAGTTCAACATTTATTGCTTTCCCTCATTCTTTTAAACGTTTTACACAGTGTTCAACAAAATGGGTCATCATAACTTACCACATAATTCCCCCATTTATGAACACTTAGGTTTGTAATTTTCACAATTAAAAACAGTGCTAGGACTTCCCTGGTGGCGCAGTGGTTAAGAATCCGCCTGCCAATGAAGGGGACACGGGTTCGAGCCCTGGTCCAGGAAGATCCCACATGCCGCGGAGCAACTAAGCCCACGTGCCACAACTACTGAGCCCACCTGCCACAGTTACTGAAGCCCGCATCCCTAGAGCCCATGCTCCACAACAAGAGAAGCCACCGCAATGAGAAGCCCGCACACCACAACAAAGAGTAGCCCCCGCTCGCCCCAACTAGAGAAAGCCCACGTGCAAAAACAAAGACCCAATGCAGCTAAAAATAAAAAATAATTAATTTTTTTTAAAAAAAGTGCTAAATTTGAACATCATTGTACATACATTCCATGGGCACAAAAGTATTCCCTAGGATAGACAAGTAGACTCTCTGAGCCAAAATAAATATATATTTAAAATTTGGTGGCTATTGGGGCTTCCCTGGTGATGCAGTGGTTGAGAGTCCGCCTGCCGATGCAGGGGACACTGGTTCGTGCCCAGGTCCGGGAAGATCCCACATGCCGCAGAGCGGCTGGGCCTGTGAGCCATGGCCGCTGAGCCTGCGCGTCTGGAGCGTGTGCTCCGCAACGGGAGAGGCCACAACAGTGAGAGGCCCGTGTACCACCAAAAAAAAAAAAAAAAAAATTTGGTGGCTATTGCCAAATTGACTTTCAAAAATCTCATACTAGTATATCAATGCCCATTTCTCTATAATCTCACTAACTCTGGATATCACGAATCTTTAATTTTAGGTATTTTAAATTCCAAATAACATTCATTTCAGTCGATCAACATATATTTTTTAAAACACCTATTATATGACAGGTAGTCTGCAAATGTTAGACACACACTAGTTTGTTACAGAGCCACTATTCTACCTATCCTTGCCTCTTTAATACATTTTAAAGTAGACATAACATTAAATTATAAAATTCACCAACTATCTTGATCAAGCAATTATTCAATCATATTCAAATATAGTTTTGAAATTAGCTTCCTTGTACCATTTTTCTTATGGGAGAAAATGATTCCTTTGGGAAAATGCTGGTGAAATAACAAAGGCCAGAGATTTTTACTAGCTGGGGATTCTTTTTTTTTTTTTTTTTAATATTTATTTACTTATTTATTTGGCTGCACCGGGTCTTAGTTGTGGCACATAGGATCTTAGTCGCAGCATGCAGGATCTAGTTCCCTGACCAAGGATCGAGCCTGGGCCCCCTGCATTGGGAGTATGGAGTCTTAACCACTGGACCACCAGGAAGTCCCCTAGCTAGGGATTCTTTATTCAACCTTTCTGAACTTTTGTTTCCTAGTCTCCACAATGAGAATAATATGGGTGCCTACCTTTTAGAACTAATTTCAGGTTTTAATGAGATAACATAGAGAAAACAACAAATTCCTGATGGTAATAGGTAACGTCAGAGTGCGTGCAACACGCCAGTCATTCTTCAAGAGCTTTATAGGTATTAACTCATTTGAGCCTCACAACAACTCTAGGAGATGGCTACCTCTGTTATCTTCATTTCAAAAATAAGAAATTGAGACCAGAGAAGAACTTTCCCAGGGCCTTCCAGAAACTCTGCAGAGGCAAGACTGAATCCCAGAAGACCTGGCTTCAGAGATAACTCTCATACCAACTCCACTATACTGTCTCCTGTAGAGGTAATCAAGCAGTAAGTATTATTTCCTTTATTCTTCGAGCATTATACCAGAGTCTATGAGATACACATCCCTACCTACAGGATGTTAAATATGCTGATAGAAGATGATTCATTAAATTCTTTTTTTTTAACATCTTAATTGGAGTATAATTGCTTTACAATGGTATGTTAGTTTCTGCTGTATAACAAAGTGAATCAGCTATATGAATACATATAGACCCATATCCCCTCCCTCTTGCATCTCCCTCTCACCCTCCCTATCCCACCCCTCTAGGTGGTCACAAAGCACCGAGATGATCTCCCTGTGCTATGCGGCTGCTTCCCACTAGCTATCTACTTTATATTTGGTAGTGTATATACGTCCATACCACTCTCTCACTTCATCCCAGCTTACCCTTCCCCCTCCCCATGTCCTCAAGTCCATTCTCTACATCTGCATCTTTATTCCTGTCCTGCCCCTAGATACTTCAGAACCTTTTTTTTTTTTTTTTTAGATTCCATATATATGTGTTAGCATACAGTATTTGTTTTTTCTTTTTCTGACTTACTTCACTCTGTATGACAGACTCTAGGTCCATCCACCTCATACAAATAACTCAATTTCGTTTCTTTTTATGGCTAAGAAATATTCCATTGTATATATGTGCCACACCTACTTTTTTTTTTTTTTTTACATTCTGGTCAATTTTTTTTTTTTACTTTTATTTATTTATTTTTTTAAACATCTTTATTGGAGTATAATTGCTTTACAATGGTGTGTTAGTTTCTGCTATATTACACAGTGAATCAGCTATACTTACACATATATCCCCATATATCCTCCCCCTTGCATCTCTCTCCCACCCTCCCTATCCCAACCCTCTAGGTGGTCACAAAGCACTGAGCTGATCTCCCTGTGCTATGCGGCTGCTTCCCACTAGCTATCTATTTTACATTTGGTAGTATATGTAAGTCCATGCCACTTTCTAACTTCGTCCCAGCTTACCCTTCCCCTTCCCCATGTCCTCAAGTCCATTCTCTACGTCTGTGTCTTTAATCCTGTCCTGCCCCGAGGTTCTTCAGAACGTTTTTTTTTTTTTTTTAGAGTCCATATATATGTGTTAGCATACGGTATTTGTTTTTTTCTTTCTGAGTTACTTCACTCTGTATGACAGTTATTAGGTCCATCCACCTCACTACAAATAACTCAATTTCATTTCGTTTTATGGCTGAGTAATATTCCATTGTATATATGTGCCACATCTTCTTTACCCATTCATCTGTCAATGGACACTTAGGTTGCTTCCATCTCCTGGCTATAGTAAATAGAGCTGCAATGAACATTGTGGTACATGACTCTTTTTGAATTATGTTTTTCTCAGGGTATACGCCCAGTAGTGGGATTGCTGGGTCATATGGTAGCTTAATTTTTAGTGTTTTAAGGAACCTCCATACTGTTCTCCATAGTGGCTGTATCAATTTACATTCCCACCAACAGTGCAAGAGGGTTCCCTTTTCTCCACACCCTCTCCAGCATTTATTGTTTCTGGATTTTTGATGATGGACATTCTGACTGGTGTGAGGTGATACCTCACTGTAGTTTTGATTTGCATTTCTCTAATGATTAGTGATATTGAGCATCCTTTCATGCATTTGTTGGCAATCTGTATATCTTCTTTGGAGAAATGTCTATTTAGATCTTCTGCCCATTTTTGGATTGGGTTGTTTGGTTTTTTGACATTGAGCTGCATGAGCAGCTTGTAAATTTTGGAAATTAATCCTTTGTCAGTCTCTTCATTTGAAAATATTTTCTCCCATTCTAAGGGTTGCCTTTTGGCCTTGTTTATGGTTTCCTTTGCTGTGCAAAAGCTTTGAAGTTTCATTAGGTCCCATTTGTTTATTTTTGTTTTTATTTCCATTTCTCTAGGAGGTGGGTCAAAAAGGATCTTGCTGTGATTTATGTCACAGAGTGTTCTGCCTATGTTTTCCTCTAAGAGTTTTACAGCGTCTGGCCTGACATTTAGGTCTTTAATCCATTTTGAATTTATTTTTGTGTATGGTGTTAGGGAGTATTCTAAATTCATTCTTTTACATGTAGCTGTCCAGTTTTCCCAGCACCACTTATTGAAGAGGCTGTCTTTTCTCCATTGTATATCCTTGCCTCCTTTGTCAAAAATAAGGTGACCATATGTACGTAGGTTTATTTCTGGGCTTTCTATCCTGTTCCATTGATCTATATGTCTCTTTTTGTGCCAGTACCATACTGTCTTAATTACTGTAGCTTTGTAGTATAGTCTGAAGTCCATGAGCCTAATTCCTCCAGCTCCATTTTTCTTTCTCAGGATTGCTTTGGCTATTTGGGGTCTTTTGTGTTTCCATACAAATTGTGAAATTTTTTGTTCTAGTTCTGTGAAAAATGCCATTGGTAGTTTAACAGTGATTGCACTGAATCTGTAGATTGCTTTGGGTAGTATAGTCATTTTCACAGTGTTAATTCTTCCAATCCAAGAACATGATATATCTCTCCATCTGTTTGTATCATCTTCAAATTCTTTCATCAGTGTCTTATAGTTTTCTGCATACAGGTTTTTGTCTCCTTAGGTAGGTTTATTCCTAGGTATTTTATTCTTTTTGTTGCAGTGGTAAATGGGAGTGTTTCCTTAATTTCTCTTTCAGATTTTTCATCATTAGTGTATAGGAATTCCAGAGATTTCTGTGCATTAATTTTGTATCCTGCTACTTTACCAAATTCATTGATTAGCTCTAGTAGTTTTCTGGTAGCATCTTTAGGATTCTCTATGTATAATATCATGTCACCTGCAAACAGTGACAGCTTTACTTCTTCTTTTCCAATTTGGATTCCTTTTATTTCTTTTTCTTCTCTGATTGCTGTGGTTAAAACTTCCAAAACTACGTTGAATAATAGTGGTGAGAGTGGACAACCTTGTCTTGTTCCTGATCTTAGAGGAAATGCTTTCACTTTTTCACCATTGAGAATGATGTTGGCTGTGGGTTTGTCATATGGCCTTTAATATGGCCTTTATTATGGCCTGCTCCTACTTTCTGGAGGGTTTTTATCATAAATGGGGGTTGAATTTTGTTGAAAGCTTTCTCTGCATCTATTGAGATGATCATATGGTTTTTCTCCTTCAATTTGTTAATATGGTGTATCACATTGACTGATTTGTAAACATTGAAGAATCCTTGCATTCCTGGGATAAACCCCACTTGATCATGGTGTATGATCCTTTTAATGTGCTGCTGGATTCTGTTTGCTAGTATTTTGTTGAGGATTTTTGCATCTATGTTCATCAGTGATATTGGCCTGTAGTTTTCTTTCTTTGTGATATCTTTGTCTGGTTTTGGTTTCAGGGTGACGGTGGCCTCATAGAATGAGTTTGGGAGTGTTCCTCCCTCTGCTATATTTTGGAAGAGTTTGAGAATCATTAAATTCTTAAGCTTTGTATTAACATATAAGGAATCAGGTAACATTATTTATATATAATGTATAACAAAGTCTTCTTTACCCAGGGATAAATTCTTGTTTGCTGGAACAGCTGCTGGCTCCTATGCTGTAGAGTACTAGTTCTCAGAATGTGATCCCTGGACCAGCAGTAACAGTGCTACCTGGGAACTTGTTAGAAATGTAAATTCTTGAGCCCCAACTCAGACCTCCTGTATCAAACTCTGGAGGTGAAGTCCAGTCACTTGTGTTCTAAACAAGACTTTCAAATGATTCTGAGGCATGCTAAAGTTAAGAACCACTGAGTCCAGGTCTTTTGAGCATGAGCTGTTCTGTTCTCCTTGCTTAGCATTGGAAGCAATGCTTTCTCCACTCAAAACACAAAACAAAACAAAAAAACAAACAAACCACTACTGTAGAGAATCCATGTAATGGGTGAAATGGAAAGAAAAAAAGCCAGAGAGCTTAGGATGACATTCATAATAAGTCATGCACAGAAGAGAGGGAGCGGGGAAAGATGAAAGATGCATGAGGCCCAGGTACAGTATCTGACTTGAGGGATGAACAAAAAGAAGAGATCTTTATTTCAAGTTTCTATAGTATGTGGAAAGAAATAAGAGATGGATGGCAAAGAGAATTTCAAAACATTTTGCTTTATGTTATAAATTGGGTACACTTTCATACCCTTAAAAAAACCCTCAAATTTTCTCTTCAATTACTCTTGGCTATTAACTTGTACTTATTTGAATATAGTTACTATATAGTGCCTAGACCATATAGGAGCCCCTAGTTTTATTAAGATTACATTGTTATAATGCAATGAATTTAAATCAATAGCATTGAGTAAACAATACAAATCAAATTCTAAAATCAGAAAGGGTTGATGCTGAATAACCTTACAGATCATATAGATCACTGAGAAGATACAATCAAGTCTAAATATCATATTCTACAAGTTACAGAGGCTGCAAAGATGATGCAGCCCAAGCAACGTACCTATTTTTTGACAGTAGGGTAGGAAGAGTCTATTGCATAAGCACTCAAAGGTACACCTGTAGACTGTGAAGGCAGGAAATATATCTGTTTCTTTCCCCACCACATATCCAGTATCAATCAAAGTTTGACATGTCATAAGTGCTAAATAAATCTTGTCATATAAGTGAATTAATGAAAAAGAACAATGGCAGGACAAATATGAGCGTTCAGTGACCAAATCCTCTGTACCAATAATACCCTAAGCTATCAGGAAAAAAGTTACCACTTTACTCCCTGGGCAGAGGTCTGGATATGGAAGTAACTCACCTTAAGGAAAGAATTTGAGGTTCAGAAGTTTAGTCTGGAGAAAATGACTGAGTATCAGGAAGTGTGATGAGTGATAACTGAGTTAAGCACAGGATGCTGTTGTTCTAGATTGCCCTCCAGCCCAGCCATCCAGCACCTGTGTCACAGTCAGGAAGGGAATGGAGAGAGAGGACTGTAATCAAGAACATGGCAAATAAAATACTTATATATCCAGGGCCTTTATAAGAAACTGAAAGCTCAAGGTAGAGCTTTTTGTGGCTCAGTTACAGATCACAACCAGGGAGATATCCCACTGGAAGACCTTGGTCTGAAGTTGTGGAAGTCAGAGTTGCTGCTTCAGGGAAGCCAAAATGGGTCATTACAAGAGCTACAACAGTAACCATAGCTGCAGCCAGGAATCGGGGTAGTGACCTTCCCTGAGCCCCTCCCTACCTTCCTATATCCACATGTCTTGCTCCATCATGTCCTTCAGGTGAGATGTAATTGAAACTGCAATATCTCCCAGCCCCCAGCACTCCCTACACCAGTACCCTGATTTGCTTTTCTCCATGACACTCATTACCAGTTCACATATAATATATTTCATTTATTTGTTTGTCTGTCTTCCCTCAAGTAGAAAGTGAGTTCCATGTATGTTATATTCATACTATATGCCTTAGCACCTAGGACAGTGCATGGTACATAGCAGGTGCCAATAAATATCTATTGAATGAGTGGACTTTTCATTCATGTATATTTTTGCTATACATTCTATTAGGTAAGTAATATCTCTATTTTACAGACAAGAAATGAAACTCAGCAAAGTTAAGTGGCCCAAAGTAACATAACCACTAAGTATTGGGTTGGCCAAAAAGTTCATTCGGGTTTTCCCATAACCTCTTACGGAAAAACCCAAACGAACTTTTTGGCCAACCCAATAGTAAAGTTGCTATTTGAAGCTAGCTCTGTCTCCTCACAAAGATGTCCTGTTAAACTGGATGTCATTTGAGCTTAAAAAGTGGGTAGTACTGGACTATTTTCATAACTTATATTGTTTCTTTTAAAAATTTACATTATGTTCTATAGCTATAACCTTCATGTTTAGTTCTACAGTAAAAGAGATTCAACATTCATCAGTCATTCTGCCATAGTTTCTTCATCTCTCAGTTCATCCTTTAGTTTCTTCTAGAAGGGCTCAGGAGGGAATTCCCTGGCAGTCCAGTGGTTAGGACTTGGTGCTTTCACTGCCAGGGCCCAGGTTTGATGCCTGGTTCGATCCCTGGTCAGGGAACTAAGATCCTGCAAGCTGTGCAGTGTGGTCAAAAAAAAAACACCCTAGAAGGGCTCAGGGGAATGAGGATATATAAGTTAGGGTCCTATGAGAAGCAGATGCCAGGGTAAAATTAGATGTGCAAGAGATTTATTAGGAGAAACATTTGTGAGGGGTAAAGGGAAAAGAGAGCAGGAGTAGATGGGAAGAGCCTTCAGACAATGATGAAAGCCTGAGACCTGGTGAAAAATAGAAGGAATATGGGGCTTCCCTGGTGGCGCAGTGTTTGAGAGTCTGCCTGCCAATGCAGGGGACATGGGTTCGAGCCCTGGTCTGAGAGGATCCCACATGCCGCGGAGCAACTAGGCCCGTGAGCCACAACTACTGAGCCTGCGCGTCTGGAGCCTGTGCTCCACAACAAGAGAGGCCGCCATAGTGAGAGGCCAGCACACCACAATGAATAGTGGCCTCCACTTGCCGCAGCTGGAGAAAGCCCTCGCACAGAAACAAAGACCCAACACAGCCATAAATAAATAAATAAATAAATAAAATTAAAAACCATTCTGTAAAAAAAAAATAATAAAAAAATTAAAAAATAAAATAAAGAGGGGAATTCACTACTGATGACTTTCTTAAAAGAAAAAAAATAGAAGGAATAAAGGAGGATTGGGTAGTTCCTCAAAGGGTTAAACACAGAGTTATATGGACCAACAATTCCACTCCTAGGTATAGACACAAAAGAAATGAAAACAAATATCCTTTCAAAAACTTGTACACAAATGTTCACAAAAATATTATTCATGATAGGCAAAAAGTGTAAACAACCCAAATGTCTATCAACTGATGGGTGAATAAATAAACTGTGGTGCATCCCTACAATTAAATATTTTCAGCAATAAAAAGGAAGTACGGCTATATGCTACAACATGGATGAGCCTTTAAAACATGCTAAGGGAAAGAAGCCGGTCACAAATGACCATGTAGTATATGACTGCTTTTATATGAATTATCCAGAAGGGGCAAATCTATAGAGACAAAAAGTAAATTAATGGTTGTCTAAGGCTGTGGGGGATGGGGAATTTGGAGAGTGACAGCTAAAGGGTATGGGTTTCTTTGCGGGGGGGCAACGAAAATTTTCTAAAATTGATTGTGGTGATGGTTGTACAACTCTGTGAATAGAATGAAAATGATCGAATTGTACACTGTAAATAGGTGAAATGTATGGTATGTGAATTATATCTCCAAAAAGATTTTTTTTTTTTTTTGAGGTACGCGGGCCTCTCACTGTTGTGGCCTCTCCCGTTGCGGAGCACAGGCTCCAGACGCGCAGGCTCAGCGGCCATGGCTCACGGGCCCAGCCGCTCCGCGGCATGTGGGATCTTCCCGGACCGGGGCACGAACCCGTGTCCCCTGCATCAGCAGGCGGACTCTCAACCACTGCGCCACCAGGGAAGCCCCATAAAGATTTTTTAAATGAGAAAGAAAAATAGAGGATTGGGTAGCAAGACTCAAAACTGCAGTACCACTCAGAAAGTCTTGACCGGATCAATAGCGAGTCTTCAAGCAGAGACTGCCTATTAGAGGAATTGCACGTGGAGCAAAAATGACCCATCTCTGGTACTCCTACCATACTGAGTCACTGGCTAGGAGAAACCTGAGAGAGCTGGGGGGGAGGGCTCTCAGTGTCAACTCTGCAGTAAAACTAAAAGTGGACCAACTGGAGGCCATAAGCCAACTCCACACCTCCCAGCAGTTTCCCTTCAGCAGAGCACCTCCATGGCTGCCCAAAGTAAAAGAAAGCAGGTTACATGGGTACAATACGGACAGCTGAGGCTTCTGTTCACCAACTGATTCTCTTTTTTTTTCCTATGCATTGGAAGCAAGATCATCAACCGACAGTGAATTTGGGTGGGAGGGGGTAGAGATGTTGAGGTTTGAAGATAAAAGAGAAGGCACGAAGAAGTCATCTACAAGAATAGAAGGATGAAAAGACCAAGGAGATGTATTTTGAAAACCAGGAAGTGTTAAGAGCCCACTAGACGGCAAGAATTCAAAGTTAGACTCATCAGCATGGTTATGGGTTTTTCTCCACCCACATTCAGCTGCATGAGACAAAGCTCAGAATAGAGAAAGCTTAATTAAAACAGTGTTGAAGTTTTCCTGGATGAGTAAGAGGAAGTGAAAAAGAGGCAAGGAAGTTGGGGGTGTATGCAAATAACTGATTATAATAGTTGATCATGGAATTTTAATTCGGTAAGCAAGGAAGTGAAGATCTGAGGTAGGTGAGAGCAACAGAAAAGAATTAGTGGTTTGTCCAGTAGGGGATTGTTTGAAGAATTCTTGGAGTTAGGGTACCTGAGAGAGTGACCTAGAAACAGAGGAGGTGGAACTACAGAGGGAGTAGCGTTTCAGGGAAGCTTCTGCTGTCAGCTTTCCAGCTCTATTCCTATTATAGTCATCCCTCAGTAACCAAGGGGGATTGGTTCCAGGACACCCTCGGATACCAAAAATCTGTGGATGCTCAAGTCCCTTATATAAAATGGCACAGAATTTGGATATAACCTATGTACACCCTTCTGTATACTTTAAATCATCTGTATTACTTATAATACTTAATACAATCTAAATGTTATGTAAATAGTTGTAAATACAATGTAAATGCTATGTAAATAGTTGCCTGCATGTGACAAATTCAAGTTTTGCTTTTTGGAACTTTCTGGTATTTTTTTTCTAATATTCTTAATCCGCGGTTGGTTGAATCCACGGATGCAGAACCGATGGATACAGAGGGCCGACTATACTCCAAACAGGTTTTGCCTGTGCCTCATGCTTTGGAGAGCTATCGTCTGCTGACCTAGTCTGAGTTCAGCAGCCACGAGGAGTCTTCTCTCACACAGTCCCTCCTCATATTTTTGCTTCACGATTACAGTCATACCTCTAAGACATTGAGGTTTTGGCTGTGGTGGCACGTCACATAAATTTTTTGGCTTCCCAGCGCATGTAAAAGTTATGCTTATACTATACTGTAGTCTACTAATTATGCAATAGCATTATGTCTAAAAAAACAATGTATGTACCTTATTTTAAAAATACTTTATTGCTAAAAAATGCTAACCATCATCTTAACCTTTAGCAAGTCGTAATATTTTTGCTTGTTGAGGATCTTGCCTCGATGTTGACGGCTGCTGACTGATCAGGGTAGTGGTTGCTGAAGGTTGGCACAGCTGTGGCCATTTATTAAAATAAGACAACAATGAAGTTTACCGCATTGATTGACTCTTCCTTTCACGAACTATTTCTCTGTAGCCCGCAATGATGTTTGATAGCATTTTATCCACAGTAAAACTTCCTTCAAAATTGGAGTCAGTCCTCTCAAACCCTGCTGCTGCTTTATCAACTAAGTTTGTATGGTATTCTAAATCCTTTGTTGTCATTTCAACAATCTCCACAGCACCTTCACCAGGAGTAGCTTCCATCTCAAGAAACCACTTTCTTTGCTCATCCATAAGAAGCTAGTGCTCATTCATTAAAGTTTTGTCATGGGACTGCAACAGGTCCCTCACATCCTCAAGCTCCACTTCTGATTCTAATTCCCTTGCTACTTCCACCACATCTGCAGTTCCTTCCTCCACTGAAGTCTTGAACCCCTCAAAGTCATCCATCAGGGTTGGAATCAACATCTCCCAAACTCCTGTAAATGTTGATATTTTGACCTCTTCCCATGAATTATGAATGTTCTTAATGGCATCTAGAATGGTCAATCCTTCCCAGAAGGTTTTCAGTTGGCTTGGCCCAGATCCATCAGAGGAGTAGCTATAGCCTTACAAAACGTATTTCTTATAAGGCTTGAGGTCAAAGTGACTGCTTGATCCATGGGCTTCAGAATGTATGTTGTGTTAGCAGGCATGAAAACAACATTAATCTCATTGTACCTCAGAGCTCCTGGGGTGACCAGCTGCATTGTCAATAAGCAGTAATATTTTGAAAGGTATCTTTTTTCTGCGCAGTATGTCTCCACAGAGGGCTTAAAGTACTCAGTAAATGACGTGCTATTGTTCAGGCTTTGTGGTTCCATTTATGGAGCACAGACAGGGTAGATTTAGCATAATTCTTTTTTTTTTTTAAGTGTATAGGTTTGAGAGATAAATATTTATTTATTTGTTTTTTAGCTGTGTTGGGTCTTCACTGCTGCGTGCGGGCCCTCTTCAGTTGTGGTGAGCGGGACCTACTCTTCATTGTGGTGCATGGGCTTCTCATTGCGGTGGCTTCTCTCGTTACGGAGCATGGGCTCTAGGCATGTGGGTCTCAGTATTTGTGGCACGCGGGCTCACCAGTTGTGGCTTCTGTGCTCTACAATGCAGGCTGAGTAGTTGTGGCGCACAGGCTCAGTAGCTGTGGCTCGCGGGCTCTAGAGCACAGGCTCACTAGTTGTGGCACACGGGCTTAGTTGCTCTGCAGCATGTGGGATCTTACCAGACTAGGGTTTGAACCCGTGTCCCCTGCATTGGCAGGTGGATTCCCAACCACTGTGCCACCAGGGAAGTCCCCAGCATAATTCTTAACGGTCCTAGGATTTTCAGAATGGTAAACTAAGACTGGCTTCAAATTAGTCACCAGCTGCATTAGCCCCTAACAAGAAAGTCAGCCTGTCCTTGAAGCTTTGAAGCCAGGCATTGACTTCTCCTCTCTAGCTATGAAAGTTCTAGATGCCATCTTCTTCCAAAGTAAGGCTGTTTCATCTACACTGAATATCTGTTTTTTAGTGTAGCCACCTCCATCTTAGCTAGATCTGGATAAGCTGCAGCTTCTACATCAGTGCTTTCTGCTTCACCTTGTATTTTAATGCAAGTTCTTCTGAATTTTTGCATAATCACATATATTTCAATTTGGGAATAAAAATTATTTTCTCTGTTAATTTTGAATAGATCTTCTCACTGGTATTTCCATTTCCTAGAATTATGGCTGACTCATAAAAAGTCAACAATGAAAGTTTTTGTAATAAATCACGAACAACTAAATTTACCTAATGGCTACAAGCTATTATATAAATGAAGATTTCCAAATGTATGCTCCACTTAAGTCTAATTGAATTCCTTAGAATAGATTTCTTGTATTCTCTGTACACTGAATCAAAGGATTCCAGTCTGTGCTCAGAGGGATCACAGGTTGTATGGAAACGGTTCAGGCTTTCCAGAAACAGTGGCATATCTTCCCATCAAAGAAAAAAAATTTAAACAGCATTGTAAAATTTGTATAATTATTATGTCTGCTTTATACAATGGGTTTTGCAGATAAATTTTTAAAGAACTTTGCCACTGCTCTAGTACAGTGAACCACCCAATGCTTGAATCTTTTTTAAAACCTGTCTGACAAGTGGTTCTATCTGAAACATTTCAATGTTATCTGGAACAACACATTTTTCCCTAATTGTTTAATTAAGTTTCCCAAATAAAATATCATTTACCAGAATTTTAAGTGTAGGCTAATTAATTATAATTAACTAACTTGAAGTACAGACGTCTATATAAAATCCTATATTCTATCTTTTTATTTTTTTAATTGAAGTTTCATCCAGATGGCCATACAATGGCAAGACTCATTGCTACTCAAAGTGTGGTCCACGTAACCAGTAGCACTGGGATCACCTGGGATCTCGTTGGAAACACAGAATCACAGGGCCACCCCTGCTGATTCAGAATATGCATTTTAACAAGATCCCAAGGTATACATACATGAACATGTGAACATATATGAACATATGAACATGTAAGAACATATATGTTTGAGAAGCACTGATATAATTAATTCAGAGCAAAGAGCATATCCGTATTAGGCGTGAACTAATTTACATGGCGAAGAGGAGGATGTTTTCAAAAGTTCACCAAACTTGGCCACACATTTTAATTATCTGGGGAGAGTAAAAAAAAAAATACTGATGCCTGGGTCTCACTCCCACAGATTCTGACTCAATTGGCCCAGGGTGAAGCCTGAGTATCTGGATATTTTTAAATTCCCCTGGCGATTCTAACGTGCAGCTGAGTTTCAGAATCATTTCTCTAAATTAAAGGTTCCTAATGTGTGGTTGCATGTGAGAGTCACTTAAGGAGCTTTTTAAAAGTACCACTCCAGGAGGGGAAGATGGCGGAAGAGTAAGACGCAGAGATCACCTTCCTCCCCACAGATACACCAGAAATACATCTACACGTGGAACAACTCCTACAGAACACCTACTGAACGCTGGCAGAAGACCTCAGACCTCCCAAAAGGCAAGAAAGTCCCCACGTACCTGGGTAGGGCAAAAGAAAAAATAATAAACAGAGACAAAAGGATAGGGACGTGACCTGCACCAGTGGGAGGGAGCTGTGAAGGAGGAAAGGTTTCCACACACTAGGAAGCCCCTTCGCGGGCGGACACTGAGGGTGGCGGAGGGGGAAGCTTCGGGGCCAGGGAGGAGAGCACAGCAACAGGGGTGCGGAGGGCAAAGCGGAGAGATTCCCACACAGATGATCGGTGCCGACCGGCACTCACCAGCCCGAGAGGCTTGTCTGCTCATCCACCGGGGCAGGCGGGGCTGGGAGCTGAGGCGCGGGCTTCGGTCGGAGCGCAGGGAGAGGACTGGGGTTGGCGGCGTGAACACAGCCTGAAGGGGGTTAGTGCACCACGGCTAGACAGGAGGGAGTCCGGGGAAAAGTCTGGACCTGCCGAAGAGGCCAGAGATTTTTCTTCCCTCTTTGTTTCCTGGTGCGCGAGGAGAGGGGATTAAGAGCACTGCTTAAAGGAGCTCCAGAGACGGGTGCGAGCCAAGGCTAAAAGCGCAGACCCCAGAGACGGTCATGAGACGCTAAGGCTGCTGCTGCTGCCACCAAGAAGCCTGTGTGCCAGCACAGGTCACTATCCACACCCCTGTTCCGGGGAGACTGTGCAGCCCACCACTGCCAGGGTCCCGGGATCCAGGGACAACTTTCCCAGGAGAACGCACGGCACGCCCCAGGCTGGTGCAACGTCACACCGGCCTCTGCCGCCACAGGTTCGCCCTGCGCTCCATACCCCTCCCTCCACCGGCCTGAGTGAGCCAGAGTCCCCGAAGCAGCTGCTCCTTTAACCCCGTCCTGTCTGAGCGAAGAACAGATGCCCTCAGGCGACCTACACGCAGAGGAGGGGCCAAATCCAAAGCTGAGCCCCGGGAGCTGTGAGAATAAAGAAGAGAAAGGGATATCTCTCCTAGCAGCCTCAGAAGCAGCGGATTAAAACTCCGCAATCAGCTTGATGTACCCTGCATCTCTGGAATACATGAATACACAACGAATCATCCCAAATTGAGGAGGTGGACTCTGAGAGCAAGATTTATGATTTTTTCCCCTTTTCCTCTTTTTGTGAGTGTGTATGTGTATGCTTCTGTGTGAGATTTTGTCTGTATAGCTTTGCTTCCACCATTTGTCCTAGGGTTCTATCCATCCGTTTTTTTTCTTTCAAAAAAAAATTTTTTTTCTTAATAATTATTTTTTCTTTTAATAACTTTATTTTATTTTATCTCCTTTCTTTCTTTCCTTTCTTCCCTCCTTCCTTCCTTCCTTCCTTCCCTCCTCCCTCCCTCCCTCTCTCTCCCTTTCTTTCTTCCTTCCTTCCTTCTTTCCTTTCTTTCTTTCTTTGTTTCTTTCTTTCCTTCTACTTTTTCTCCCTTTTATTCTGAGCCATGTGGATGAAAGGCTCTTGGTGCTGCAGCCAGGAGTCAGTGCTGTGCCTCAGAGGTGGGAGAGCCAACTTCAGGACACTGGTCAACAAGAGACCTCCCAGTTCCACATAACATCAAACGGCAAAAATCTCCCACAGATCTCCATCTCAACACCAGCACCCAGCTTCACTCAACGACCAGCAAGCTACAGTGCTCGACACCCTATACCAAACAACTAGCAAGACAGGAACACAACCCCACCCATTAGCAGAGAGGCTGCCTAAAATCATAATAAGTCCACAGACACCCCAAAACACACCATCAGACGTGGACCTGCCCACCAGAAAGACAAGATCCAGTCTCATCCACCAGAACACAGGCACTAGTCCCCTCCACCAGGAAGCCTACAAAACCTACTGAACCAACTTTAGCCACTGGGGACAGACACCAAAAACAACGGGAACTACGAACCTGCAGCCTGCAAAAAGGAGACCCCAAACACAGTAAAATAAGCAAAATGAGAAGATAGAAAAACAAACACCACATGAAGGAGCAAGATAAAAACCCACCAGACCTAACAAATGAAGAGGAAATAGACAGTCTACCTGAAAAAGAATTCAGAATAATGACAGTAAAGATGATCTAAAATCTTGGAAATAGAATAGACAAAATGCAAGAAACATTTAACAAGGACCTAGAAGAACTAAAGATGAAACAAGCAACAATGAACAGCACAATAAATGAAATTAAAAATACTCTAGAAGGGATCAATAGCAGAATAACTGAAGCAGAAGAACGGATAAGTGACCTGGAAGATAAAATAGTGGAAATAACTACTGGAGAGCAGAATAAAGAAAAAAGAATGAAAAGAACTGAGGACAGTCTCAGAGAACTCTGGGACAACATTAAACGTGCCAGCATTCGAATTATAGGGGATTCAGGAGAAGAAGAGAAAAAGAAAGGGACTGAGAAAATATTTGAAGAGATTATAGTTGAAAACTTCCCTAATATGGGAAAGGAAATAGTTAATCAAGTCCAGGAAGCACAGAGAGTCCCATACAGGATAAATCCAAGGAGAAATATGCCAAGACACATATTAATCAAACTGTCAAAAATTAAATACAAAGAAAACATATTAAAAGCAGCAAGGGAAAAACAACAAATAACACACAAGGGAATCCCCATAAGGTTAACAGCTGATCTTTCAGCAGAAACTCTGCAAGCCAGAAGGAACTGGCAGGACATATTTAAAGTGATGAAGGAGAAAAACCTGCAACCAAGATTACTCTACCCAGCAAGGATCTCATTCAGATTTGATGGAGAAATTAAAACTTTTACTTTCAGCAAAAGCTGAGAGTTCAGCACCACCAAACCAGCTTTACAACAAATGCTAAAGGATCTTCTCTAGGCAAGAAACACAAGAGAAGGAAAAGACCTACAATAACAAACCCAAAACAATTAAGAAAATGGGAATAGGGACATACATATCAATAATTACCTTAAATGTAAATGGATTAAATGCTCCCACCAAAAGACACAGATTGGCTGAATGGATACAAAAACAAGACCCATATATATGCTGTCTACAAGAGACCCACTTCAGACCTAGAGACACATACAGACAAAGTAAGGAGATGGAAAAAGATATTCCATGCAAATGGAAACCAAAAGAAAGCTGGAATAGCAATTCTCATATCAGACAAAATAGACTTTAAAATAAAGACTATTACAAAAGACAAAGAAGGAGACTACATAATGATCAAGGGATCAATCCAAGAAGAAGATATAACAATTGTAAACATTTAGGCACCCAACATAGGAGCACCTCAATACATAAGGCAAATACTAACAGCCATAAAAGGGGAAATCGACAGTAACACATTCATAGTAGGGGACTTTAACACCCCACTTTCACCAATGGACAGATCATCCAAAATGAAAATAAATAAGGAAACACAAGCTTTAAATGATACATTAAACAAGATGAACTTAACTACTATGTATAGAACATTCCATCCAAAAACAACAGAATACACATTTTTCTCAAGTGCTCATAGAACATTCTCCAGGATAGATCATATCTTGGGTCGCAAATCAAGCCTTGGTAAATTTAATAAAATTGAAATTATATCAAGTATCTTCTCCAACCACAATGCTATGAGACTAGATATCAATTACAGGAAAAGATCTGTAAAAAATACAAACACATGGAGGCTAAACAATACACTACTTAATAATGAAGTGATCACTGAAGAAATCAAACAGGAAATCAAGAAATACCTAGAAACAAATGACAATGGAGACACGACGACCCAAAACCTATGGGATGCAGCAAAAGCAGTTCTAAGAGGGAAGTTTATAGCAATACAATCCTACCTTAGGAAACAGGAAGCATCTCGAATAAACAACCTAAACTTGCACCTAAAGCAATTAAGAAAGAAGAACAAAAAAAAACCCAAAGTTAGCAGAAGGAAAGAAATCATAAAAATCAGATCAGAAATAAATGAAAAAGAAATGAAGTAAACGATAGCAAAGATCAATAAAACTAAAAGCTGGTTCCTTGAGAAGATAAACAAAATTGATAAACCATTAGCCAGACTCATCAAGAAAAAAAGGGAGAAGACTCAAATCAATAGAATTTGAAGTGAAAAAGGAGAAGTAACAACTGACACAGCAGATATACAAAAGATCATGAGAGATTACTACAAGCAACTCTATGCCAATAAAATGGACAACCTAGAAGAAATGGACAAATTCTTAGAAATGCACAACCTGCCAAGACTGAATCAGGAAGAAATAGAAAATATGAACAGACCAATCACAAGCACTGAAATTGAAACTGTGATTAAAATCTTCCAACAAACAAAAGTCCAGGACCAGATGGCTTCACAGGCAAATTCTATCAAACATGTAGAGAAGAGCTAACACCAATCCTTCTCAAACTCTTCCAAAATATAGCAGAGGGAGGAACACTCCCAAACTCATTCTACGAAGCCACCGTCACCCTGAAACCAAAACCAGACAAAGATATCACAAAGAAAGAAAACTACAGGCCAATATCACTGATGAACATAGAAGCAAAAATCCTCAACAAAATACTAGCAAACAGAATCCAACAGCACATTAAAAGGATCACACACCATGATCAAGTGGGGCTTATCCCAGGAATGCAAGGATTCTTCAATATACACAAATCAATCAACGTGATACACCATATTAAGAAATTGAAGGAGAAAAACCATATAATCATCTCAATAGATGCAGAGAAAGCTTTCAGCAAAATTCAACACCCATTTATGATAAAAACCCTCCAGAAAGTAGGCATAGAGGGAATTTCCCTCAACATAATAAAGGCCATATATGACAAGCCCACAGCCAACATCGTCCTCAATGGTGAAAAACTAAATGCATTTCCACTAAGATCAGGAAAAAGACAAGGTTGCCCACTCTCAACACTCTTATTCAACATAGTTTTGGAAGTTTTAGCCACAGCAATCAGAGAAGAAAAGGAAATAAAAGGAATCCAAATTGGAAAAGAAGTAAAGCTGTCACTCTTTGCAGATGACATGATACTATACATAGAGAATCGTAAAGATGCTACCAGAAAACTACTAGAGGTAATCAATGAATTTGGTAAAGCAGCAGGATACAAAATTAATGCACAGAAATCTCTGGTATTCTTATACACTAATGATGAAAAATATGAAAGTGAAATCAAGAAAACACTCCCATTTACCACTGCAACAAAAAGAATAAAATATCTAGGAATAAACCTACCTAAGGAGACAAAAGACCTGTATGCAGAAAATTATAAGACACTGATGAAAGAAATTAAAGATGATACAAATAGATGGAGAGACATACCATGTTCTTGGATTGGAAGAATCAACATTGTGTAAATGACTCTACTACCCAAAGCAATCTACAGATTCATTGCAATCCCTATCAAACTACCAGTGGCATTTTTCACAGAACTAGAACAAAAAATTTCACAATATGTATGGAAACACAAAAGACCCCGAATAGCCAAAGCAATCTTGAGAACGAAAAACGGAGCTGGAGGAATCAGGTTCCCTGACTTCAGACTATACTACAAAGCTATAGTAATCAAGACAGTACGGTACTTGCACAAAAACAGAAAGATAGATCAATGGAACAGGATAGAAAGCCCAGAGATAAGCCCACACATATATGGTCACCTTATTTTTGATAAAGGAGGCAGGAATGTACAGTGGAGAAAGGACAGCCTCTTCAATAAGTGGTGCCGGGAAAACTGGACAGCTACATGTAAAAGTATGAGATTAGATCACTCCCTCACACCATACACAAAAATAAGCTCAAAATGGATTAAAGACCTAAATGTAAGGTCAGAAACTATCAAACTCTTCGAGGAAAACATAGGCAGGACACTCTATGACATAAATCACAGCAAGATACTTTTTGACCCACCTCCTAGAGAAATGGAAATAAAAACAAACATAAACAAATGGGATCTAATGAAACTTCAAAGCTTTTGCACAGCAAAGGAAACCATACACAAGACTAAAAGACAACCCTCAGAATGGGAGAAAATATTTGCAAATGAAGCAACTGACAAAGGATTAATCTCCAAAATTTATAAGCAGCTCATGCAGCTCATAACAAAAATCAAACAACCCAATCCAAAAATGGGCAGAAGACCTAAATAGACATTTCTCCAAAGAAGATATACAGACTGCCAACAAACACATGAGAGAATGCTCAACATCATTAATCATTAGAGAAATGCAAATCAAAACTACAATGAGATATCATCTCACACCAGTCAGAATGGCCATCATCAAAAAATCTAGAAACAATAAATGCTGGAGAGCGTGTGGAGAAAAGGGAACACTCTTGCACTGCTGGTGGGAATGTGAATTGGTACAGCCACTATGGAGAACAGTATGGAAGTTCCTTAAAAAACTACAAATAGAACTACCATATGACCCAGCAATCCCACTACTGGGCATATACCCTGAGAAAACCATAATTCAAAAAGAGTCAGGTACCAAAATGTTCATTGCAGCTCTATTTACAATAGCCAGGAGATGGAAACAACCTAAGTGTCCATCATAGGATGAATGGATAAAGAAGATGTGGCACATATATACAATGGAATATTACTCAGCCATAAAAAGAAACGAAATTGATCTATTTGTAATAAGGTGGATCGACCTAGAGTCTGTCACACAGAGTGAAGTAAGTCATAAAGCAAAAGACAAATATCGTATGCTAACACATATATATGGAATGTAAGAAAAAAATATGTCATGAAGAAGCTAGGGGTAAGACAGGAATAAAGACAGACCTACTAGAGAATGTACTTGAGGATATGGGGAGGGGGAAGGGTAAGCTATGACAAAGCAAGAGCGTGGCATGGACAAATATACACTACCAAACGTAAAATAGATAGCTAGTGGGAAGCAGCCACATTGCACAGGGAGATCAGCTCTGTGTTTTGTAACCACCTAGAGGGGTGGGATAGGGAGGGTGGGAGGGAGGGAGACACAAGAGGGAAGAGATATGGGAACATATGTATATGTATAACTGATTCACTTTGTTATAAAGCAGAAACAGACACACCATTGTAAAGCAATTATACTCCAATAAAGATGTAAAAATAAATTAAATTAAATTAAAAATAAAAATAACAGTGCTGAGGACCCTACCCTAGGGGCTCTGATTCAATTTGTCTAGGGAGAAGGCCAAGCACTGGTGTTTTTGAAAGTTTCCCAGTTAGTCCCAATGGACAGCTAGAGTTGAAACACAACTTTACATAGTGCTGATAAACCCATTCTCAAATTAAGGTGAAATTCATAATATTAGACTAGAATTGATAAAACACCCTCACCACCTCCTGCCCCATAAGATATAGGAATCCAGCAGGCATAAAAAAGATACTCGTGAATACTCATACTTAATTTCTGGGGCCTTGCATAGCCAGCGATATCCCTAAATATTTCTGCTCTATTGGAGATCTGTAGCTGTGGCATAGAGTGAAGCCCAATTCATTTAGCAGCCCTTAAAAGGCTTGAAGGCTCAGACGGAGAACACACAGTTTGTGTAAAGATAGCCACTCAACTTGGAAAATACTTCCCCAGAACCTACTCTAACAAAGCCCTTCTGCCATTTCCTTCACCTTTCAGCACCTTGCCTGCCTCGGCACGAGAATCCTCAGCATCCCTGCCTATGAAGGTCCAGGTCTATAAGGTAAAAATTAGGAGTACCTGGAAAAGGAACCACGAAATAATTAAAAGCACAAGAAAGAAGCAGAACCTTCCATAGAATCATCGACCAAATTTTAAAACAGAGCAAAAGCATTCTCACCTTCATTTATCATCCAAACATGGGGGATGAATTGTACTACATGGAACTCTAAGGTATCAATGCCAATACCAGCAAATTAACACTACTTTAAGGGTATGACTCAATATTGACATGGCCCTTGAAATTAGGTCTAGATGCAGTTACTTAGATTTTTTTACATGTTTGAAATAGTTGATCATAATATGCAATCCTCAAGGAGCCAGGCCTCTTGGCTACTGAAGAAATAACCATTGTTATCATATCATGCTTGGTCCAGCACTTTCTAGACTGACCCTTGTCAATGAGGGAAAGGAGGTTAGTATCAGAACCTCACTGGATATATGTATATGTGTGTGTGTGTGAATGTTATGTTTATTAAAAGAGGCATAGATTACAGGCTGAGAAATATTACTCTACATGGGAATCTGTCCTCACCACTGCAGCACAGTATTAAGCCTACTTATGCTGAGCATCTAAACACAGCTGTTTCTTGAATGAACATTTGACATTTGTTTTTGTGATCAGAAATACGGCTAGTAAAGAGTGGCATTCAATTTTTTTTCACCTTGAAATCTCTAGTGCTTCATATAAATCCCAACCTAAAACAACTTGTAGAATACTGAAAGGTGGACTGTCACAGTGATTTGTTTGCCAAGTTTCTCTCTGAACAAGAATACACGGTAATTATTTCACAAAGTAATTTGGAAGCAACTGAAAAATAGGACTTTATCTTATAGTTGTTGTAGTTCTCACAAAGCTAGAACAATAAACACTCTCTCAATACATACTTAGTGAATTGACTTGAGATACAGAAAAGCCAAATGGCATGTCCAGAACTCTTTTACCCGACTTTTCCAGCACTCCCATCAGGGAGGACAAAAAAGGAAGTTCCTCTATCATGTTAATGATGATAATGGATAAATAAATTATGAGGCTCAATTATATAAACTTAAAATAATTTTCTACATAATTTTATCCTTTATTTTCCAGGACATTAAGTAAATGATTAAATTATCCAATGTCTTGAGTGAGGGTGGGTTTTATACCTTGAGCAAATATCTAAATACCTATTAAGAAATTTGAGTTATTTAGACTAGTAGTAATCTTTAAAATTGAACTAATGAAAAATAAAGGTGTTGATGAACACGTTTAATATGGAAAAGATATTCTTAGACACATTTGTATACTATGTGAAATTTCTGCAGAGAAATCCATGATACCAAAGAGGCCTATGCACATGAATGACAAAACTGAAAATATTGCTTATCTGGATAAAAGACTATCTTTAACATTAATTTTAATATCAGGCTTTAAGCCTCAACATACTCCTTAAAGAGAGGAGCTCTCAAGCTGGGTTTTTTAGTCATAACCACAGGCAGTATGTCTAATTTTACTTCTTTTTTCTTTTGCCTTTACTAATATCAATAACAAACTTTCATCCTGTTCCTAATCTTCAAACTAATTTAGATAATTTGGGGAGATTACTTTCTTTGGAACATTTTCTTAAGTGAGATTTTTCAAACTTGCTTTATTTTTTAAAACTCAGGAAAGGCTCTCCTACTTCCTTTTCTGTCACAGCTTAAGCCTCAAGCCTTAGTACTCACAGTGGGATCAGACCAGCAGCATCAGAACAACTTGGGAACTTGTTAGAAAAACATGGTCTTAGTCTCCACACAGGTGTACTGCATCAGGTTTCACATTTTAAAAAGATCTGAGGGTAACTTTTAGGCACATTTTTGCAGTTTGAGAAGCACTTCTCTAAAACATTAAGAGAAAGTAAAAGTATATATTACTTCTCGAAAAGTCTTTTGTCAGTTACAGAACCACTGCAGAAAAATTCAAAGTTTAAAATTACTTATGAGGTTGGAGTACAAATTGGTATAATCCTTTTGACAATTTAGTAATAGTATCAGGAATGTTAAAATGGCTATACTTGCAGACCTAGTAACTACACTTCTGAAATGTATCCTAAAGAAAGAATCCAGTGAAATGATAAAAGCTTTATGTACAAAAGATGTTCCTTGTAGATATATCTAAAACAGCAAAAAATTAGAAACAAATTAAAAGTCCAATCCAATAATAGAAAAATGATAAATAAATTATGGCAATCTACCAGATAGAATATTATTCAACAACCAAAATTTTGTTCATTAAAATATATATCATGGAGTGAAAATGGTAAAGTAGAGAACTCCAGGATTCTGTCCTTCTGCAAAAGCAACTTATGAGCTGGCTAAAACAGTCAGAATCACAAGATTCAACACACATTTTTGACAAAAACTCTCAATAACAAAATGAGTACAGGGACTTCCCTGGTGGCCCAGTGGTTAAGAATCTGCCTGCCAGTGCAGGGGACATGGGTTCGAGCCCTGGTCCAGGAAGATCCCACATGCCACGGAGCAACTAAGCCCATGCACCACAACTACTGAGCCTGTGCTCTAGAGCCCATGAGCTACAGCTACTGAGCCTGCGTGCCACAACTACTGAAGCCCGTGTGCCTAGAGCCCGTGCTCCGCAACAAGAGAAGCCACTGCAATGAGAAGCCCATGCACCGCAACGAAGAGTAGCACCCACTTGCCACAACTAGAGAAAGCCTGTGGGCAGCAACGAAGACACAACACAGCCAAAAATAAATTAATTAATCAAAAAAACAAAGTTTGACATATACCTCAACATAATGAAGGCCATATATGACAAGCCCAGAGCTAACATCAAATTCAATGGTGAAAGCTGAAAGTTATCCCTCGAAAACCAGGAACATGACAAGGATGTCCACTCTCGCCACTCTTATTCAACCTAGTATTGAAAGTCCTAGCCAGACCAGTTAGGCAGGAAAAAGAAATAAAAGGCATTCAAATTGGAAAGGAAGAAGTAAAATTATCACTATTTGTAAATAGCATGATTTTATATAGAGAGAACCATAAAGATACCACCAAAAAACTGTTAGAAATTAATAAATGCATATAATAAAGGCACAAAATCAACATGCAAAAATCTGTTGCATTTCTATACATTAACAATGAGCTAGCAGAAAGAGAAATTAGAAAAACAATCCTACTGACAATCACAACAAAAAGAATAAAATACTTAGAAATACACTTAACCAAGGAGGTAAAGATGTGTATATTGAAAACTGTAAGGCACTGTTGAAAGAAACTGAAGAAGACACAAATAAAAGGAAAGATATTCTGTTCTCATGGATTGTGAGAATTAACATTGTTAAAATGCCTATATTACCTAAAGCAATCTATAGATATGATGCAATCTCTATCAAAATCCAAGGACATTTTTCACAGAAATAGAACAAAAAATTCTAAAATTTATATGGAACCACAAAAGACCCTGAATAGCTAAAGCAATCCTGAGAAAAAAGAAGAAAGCTGGAGGTATCCCTGAATCAAACTATATTACAAAGCTATAGCAATCAAAAGCATGGTATTGGCAGAAAAACAGATACACAGATCAATGAAACAGAATTGAGAGGCCAGAAATAAACCCACACATACATGGACAATTAATTTACAACAAAAGAGCAAAGCAAATGCAATGGAGAAAGGATAGCCTCTTCAGTAAATGGTGTTGAAAATCTTGACAGCCACATACCAAAAAAAAAAAAAAAAAAAAAAAAAAGAGAGAGAGAGAGAGAGAAAGGAAGGAAGGGAAGAAAAAAAGCAAGGAAGGAAGGAAGGATGGATGGAAGGAACTAGACCACTATCTTCTGGGTATTTATCCAAAGAACACAAAGACACTAATTTGAAAAGACATATGCACTCCTATCTGTTCATCAGTGTTATTTACAATAGCCAACATATGGAAACAACTTAAGTTCCCATCAATAAATGAATGGATAAAGAAGATATGGTATACATATACAATGGAATACTACTCAGCCATAAAAAGATAAAATTTTGCCATTAGCAACAACATGAATGGACCTTGATGGTATTAAGCTAACTGAAATGTCAGATGAAGTAAGATAAATATCACACGATTTCACTCATATGTGGAATATAAAAACAAAAAAACAAAATAAATTAATCAAACCAAACAAAACAAACCAAACAAAAGGGGAAGGGGCAGGGGAGGAGATAGGCTGAAAGGGGTACAGGGGACTAACTGTATGTTAATGCATGGAAACTAAATTTTTGGTGGTTAGCATGCTATAGTGTATATAGAAGTAGAAATATAATGTACACATAAAATTTATATAATGTTATTAACCAATGTTACCTCAATAAAAAATAAACCTTAAAAAAATAACAGTCATAATCAACTTCTGCAGAACTCTGTAACCTAGTCAAAAACTTACAACAACCAGAAAACTTAGTGAAGAAAAAAGTTGCTCCTTTATGTTGAGAGTGCTGCAATGTTTTAAATTGCCCATCAACCACACCCCATGCCCCAGATTAACAGTGATAAATGATTGAGGATCAGTAGGAAATTGAGAGAGTCTTCCTTGGTGGGATAGATGTGTACATGGTGATCGGCATCCCCTGTGAACAGATGAAATCGTGCCTACATACCCACACCCTTCTCTCATATAAAGAAAAATCAATAAGCTTTGAACTATTAAAACTAAAAATCAGTAACAGAAAACTATCTGGAAAACCACTGAAGAACTGGAAATTAACCAACACAATTTTAAGTACATCTATGGAACAATGAAAAGTATCACAAGGGAAATCAGAAAATAACCTAATGACTGAAAATTAAAATTACATATCAAAATTTGTGGGGTACAGCGAATGCAGTTATTAGACGGAAATTTATACCATCAGTTGATTATATTAGGGGGAAAAAAGGTCTCAAATAAATAACAGAAGTTTTGGGACTTCCCTGGTGGTGCAGTGGTTAAGAATCCGCCTGCCAATGCAGGGGATACGGGTTCGAGCCCTGGTCAGGGAAGATTCCACATGCCCGGAGCAACTAAGCCCATGTACCACAACTACTGAGCCTGTGCTCTGTAGCCCACGAGTCACAACTACTGAGCCCATGTGCTGCAACTACTGAAGCCCGTGCACCTAGAGCCCATGCTCCACAACAAGAGAAGCCACTGCAATGAGAAGCCCATGCACCACAACGAAGAGTAGCACCCACTCACTGCAACTAGAGAAAGCCTATGTGCAGCAACAAAGACCTAACACAGCCAAAAATAAATAAATTTTTTTAAAAAGGTCTGATTGTGAATAGAAAAATTATAGTTTAAAAAAAATAATAGAAGTTTCCACTTTATTAAAATAGGAAAAAAAGAGCAAATTAAAATCAAAGCAAACAGAAGGTAGAAAGTTATAAAGATAAGACTCTCAAGCAATGAAATTAAAAATAGGAAGACAACAGAGAAAACCAATAAACACAAAAGCTGGTTATTTTTAAAAATAAATAAAATTGATAAGCCTGTAGATAGACTGAATAAAAAAGAAGAAACAGAAGACAAAAACTACCAATATTTTGATAAGAAAGGGGACATCACTGCATACCACATAGTTAAAGGGGTATTAAGAGAATATTATGAACAGCATACTGCCAGTAATTTTGATAACTTAGATGAAACAGAAAAAACTACGAAAAGTCACTCAAGAAGGAGTAAACTGAATAGTCCAATGTCCATACAAAATTTATTCTGGAGTTCAAAAGTCTTTCCACAAAGAAAACAAACAAATGAAAAATGGTGGTGAGGTTGTAAAGCAATTAAAGATGTTAAAAAAAATAAAATAAAATAAATAAATTCATGAGGATGTTCCTGATGAAGCAAAAAAAAAAAAAAAAAAAAAAAAAAAATGGTGGTGAGGATGGCAGCCTGCAGTCCTGGTGCAGGTTGCTAGTGCCAGAGGGAGCAGTATAAACCTTATTCTCAAACTTCTATGGTTATGGGTCTTGACCTCTCTGATGGCTCCATCAAGGACCTACACAAAGGCTTCCCTTTGTTTCATCCTACTCAGAGCATTCCCTGGGCTGGGGCCACTTCGTGGGCAGTTTTTGCTGAAAGCGTTTAAAGTCAAAGGTATTAGACACAGCAACCTTGAGAAAGGGACAACACTTGGGATAAGAAATAGAATGAGAGCCATGGAAAGAAAGGGATTGGGAAAGGAGATACATGGGAGAATAGGGATTGTAAAGGCTCCCATGTATACTGGGGAATCAGGAAGACCATGAACATACACAGGGCAAGACACATGCTCAGGAAAGGCCCAAGAAGATCCAAAGCTTTCACATTCAGCTGGCCTGCAAATTCTATGCAAGCAAAAATTAAAGGCTAAGGCAGGGTTATAAATCATGTGGCAAGGCATTGACAGAATGCCCCAACACACAGCCAATCTATAAAGACTAGAAGAGGACTTTTTCCCTCTTTTTTTCTTTCATTGGTTCCAGGCACTTAAGGTAATTCTGTAAAAACACAACCAATGACTAGGTAACAGAACACAGATTTCAGTGGCCATACATGACAAAGAATACACACTTTAGAAAAATAGTTTAGAAGAGTCAGATAATAAGCAAATAACAACAACCCATAACAAAGAACAACAACAAACCCTGGAGAGGGGGTAGAATCATATTTCTATAGTTGCCATATTATAATATTCAAAAGGTCCAGTTTTCAACAAAAAAAAATTATGCGGCATCCGTGAGTTCCGGAAAAATCAGAAGCTGAGGCCCTGAGGCCTGGGAGAAGAGGCTGGAAAAGAGCCTGGTCTTCCTCCACAGCAAACTGGGAGGGATTATCTAGGATCCTCTCCTTTCCCCTCCCATCCTAATTCCAAGGGAAAGAGGACAAAAGTGCCTTCCAAAGACACACCTGCCTCTCTCCCACCTCCACCTCACAGATGCAGTAAGAAGCCTCAGGGGACACGGGTTCGAGCCCTGGTCCAGGAGGATCCCATATCCCGCGGAGCAACTAAGCCCATGCGCCACAACTACTGAGCCTGCGCTCTAAAGCCCGCAAGCCACAACTATTGAGCCTATGTGCCACAACTACTGAAGCCTGTGCACCTAGAGCCTGTGCTCCGCAACAAGAGAAGCCACCACAATGAGAAGCCTGTGCACCCTAATGAAGAGTAGCCCCTGCTCGCCACAACTAGAGAAAGCCTGCATGCAGCAACGAAGACCCAACGCAGCCAAAAATAAATTAATTAATTAATTTTTAAAAAATTATGAGGCATGAAAGAAACAAGTCAGTATGGCTCATTCAAGGAAACAAAGAAATTAATAGAAACTGTCTGTGAAGAAGCCCAGGCATTGGACTTACTAGACAAAGACTTTAAATCAACATCTTAATATGCTCAAATTGCTAAAAAAAACTAGGAGAATGATTTCTCACCAAACAGAGACCCTCAATAAAGAGGTAGAAACTATAAAAAGAAACTGTGTTAGTCAGTTTGGGCTGCTATACAAAGTATCATAGACTGGATGGCTTATAAACAACAGAAATTTATTTCTCACACAGTTCTGAGGGTTAGAAGTCTGAGATCAGGGTGCCAGCATGATCAGGTTCTGGTGAGAAACCTCTACCAGGCTGCAGACTGCCAACTTCTCATTGTATCCTCAACATGGCAGAAAGAGAGTGAGCAAGCTATCTGGCCTCTTCTAATAAGGGCATTAATCCCATTCACAGGGCCCAACTCCCATGACATAATTACCTAACAGAGGCCCCTCCTGTAAATACCATCACATTGGGGATTCCATTACAACATATGAATTTTGGAAGAATACAAACATTCAATTCATAGCAGAAATATAAGTTAAAATTCTGGAACTAAAAACTAAAATAGCCATAATGAAAAATTCACTAGAAGGGTTCAACAGCAGAGTTGAACTGGAAGAAGAATGAATTAGTGAATTTGAATAGGTCATTTGAAATTATCCAGTCTTAGGAGCAGAAAGAGAAAAGGATGATGAAAAATGTACAGAACCTAAGGGACCTGTGGGGCATCAAGTGTACACATAATAGGAGTCCTGGAGTGAGAGGAGAGAAAAGTGCAGAAAGAGTATTTGAAGAAGTAATGGCTAAAACCCTCCTAAACTTGATGAAAGATATGAATCCACACATCCAAGAAGTTCAGTGACTCCAGGTGGGATAAACTTAAAGAGTTCCATACAGAAACATATTAGAGTCAAACTGTCAAAAGCCAAAGATAAAGGGAGAATCTTGAAAGCAGCAAGAGAGAAGAAACTCATTATGTACAAGAAATCCATAATAATCTGATAATCTGATTAATCTGATAATCTGATTTCCACTGAAAACCATGAAGCCATGAGGCAGTGGGATGACATATTTAAAGTGCTGAAAGGAAAAAAAAGCAAAACTATGCTTCAAAAATGAAAGAGAAACTTCCAGGAGCTTGGAAGTCCTCATTCCATCTTAACAACAAGTAAAAAGCTGAACAAACAAAAGACCAACAACTCTTCTTTGACCCATCAGAGAAGTGAACTCACAGAGCAAACTGCCACCCAAAACACTGGAGTGACAGAGAGGCAGATACAGACAATCAAAGCTTACTAGAGCAGAAACTCTCAAGTAGAAACCTTCAAGGGAACCAGTGCCAGGTTAGGAAAACCTAAACTGTAACTGACAAATTGCTGGAGGTTCGGTGTGAACAAGCCTGAGGGACAAAACTCAGTCAGGGGGCCACCACATTTTCGCAAGTTTTACCTCCAAGAGCTTAACTTTGTTCTCACAGCGAATATTGGAGAAAAGTCCCCCCTAGCTTCTGGCAGGTAGAAAGTAACCATTTTCAAATATGGCACAGCATTCTACTGTTCTTAACAAGGCCTACCCTCAAGAGGAACTATTTTACCAGAGCCTAAACTGCTGGGGTTTTATCAGAGCCTAACTGACCTGAGGAAGGGAAATACCCAATTCCAATCCATTGTAGCCTTCCACGTGGGAGAAAGGAAATACCCAATTCTAGCTCACTCTAGCCATCCTGTCCCACCTAACATGGCAGGAGTAGGGAGAGAGACTGGGAAGTATTTGTGAGGTTCACAGTCCAGGGGCACAGGCTCACTAAAAGACTAAGACCTAATCATAGGACTATAGAATGCTTCCCCTCCTCCCATACCTTACCACCACACCACTAAAGCTCTATTTACCAGAGATTATTTTATCGAATACATTGTGTCTGGCTGTCAACAACAAGAACAAAAAATTATAAGACATATTATAAGACAGAAAACACAGTTTGAAGAGACAGAGCAAGCATCAGAACCAAACTCAGATATGGTGGGGATGCTGGAATTACCAGACTGGGAATTGAAAATAATTATGATTAATACACTAAGGATAAAGTAGACAGCATTTTTCCAATGGATAAAGTAGACAGCATGCATGAACATATGGGCAATGTAACAAAGAATCAAAAAGAAATTTTAGAGATCAAAAACACTGTAACAGAATTGAAGAATGCCTTTGCTGGGATCATTAGTCGGGTGCACACAGCTGAAGAAAAATCTCTGAGCTTGAGGATATGTCAGTGTAACTCCCCAAATGGAAAAGCAAAGACAAAAAGAAGATTTGGAAAAAATAAAACAGCACAGAATATACCAAAACTGTGGAACAACTATAAAAGGTATAACACGTGAAAGAAACAGAAGAATTATTTGAAGCAATAATTGTTGAGAATTCCCCTCAGTTAATGTCAGATATCAAATCACATATCCAGGAAGCTCAGAGAATACCAAGCAGGGTAAATGCCAAAACAAACAAGTAAATAAACAAGAAAACCCTACTCCCAGGCATATCATATTCAAACTGAAGAAAATCAAAGATAAAGACAAAATCTTACAAGAAGCCAGAAAAAAAAAAGCCTTATATAGAGAGAAGCAAATATTAAAATTATATACAACTTTGCCAAAGAAACCATTGAAGCAGAAGAGGGTAGAGTGAAATATTTAAAGTGTTAATAGAAAACAACCACCAGCTAAAAATTTGGTACACTGTGAAATTTTCCTTCAAAAGTGAAAGAGGAATAAAAACTTTCTCAGACAAACCAGAATTGAGGGAATTTTTCATCAACAGGTCTGCCTTGCAAGAAATGTCAAAAGAAGTTCCCCAGAGGGAAGGAAAATGATATATGTCAGACACTTATATCTACATATGGAAAGAAAGAGCACTGGCGAAAGAATAAGTGAAAATAAAATAAAAACTTATTTTTTTTATTCTTAATTGATCTAATAGATATTTGTTCAAAATAAAAATAGCAACAGTGTATTTGACTATATAAGTCCATATATGTAATATATAACATATATATGTATATCCTTATGCATGTTTATGTATAAGTGAAATGAATGCTAGCAATGATACAAGAGATAAGAGGGAGGAATTAGGATTATTTTGTTATTACAAAGTACTTGTACTACACATGAAGAGGTATGTTATACGAAAGTGGACTTGGATTAGTTGTAAATGTATACTGCAAACTCTAGGGGGAAACACTAAAAATAGTTTTAAAAAAAAGTACCACCTACATGTTAAGAAAGAGGAGAAAATGGAATCATATAAAATGCTCAGTTAAAACCACAAATGACAGAAAAAGAATGGAAGACAAAAATAGGAACAAAGAACAAGGGCAACAAATAGAAAATAGTAACAAATATTGTAGATATTAATCTAACTATATCAAAAATAACTTTAAACATCAATGGTATAAATATACCAATTAAAAAGATAGACAGTGTCAAAGTGGACCAAAAGACAAGATCCAATGCATGCTGTCCACAAGAAACCCATCTTAAATCCAAAGACACATAGATTTACTAGAGTATTGCAAATTAAAACAACAATCAGATACCACTCCACACCTTTTAGAATGACCAAAATCCAAAACACTAACAACACCCAATACTGGGTGTGAAGCAACAGAAATTCTCATTTATTGCTTGTGGGAATGCAAAATGGAACAGCCACTTTGGAAGACAGTTTGGCATTTTCTTACAAAACTAAACATACCCTTACCAAATAGTTAGCAATCATGACCCTTAGTATTACCCAAATGAGTTGAAAATTTACACCAAAACCTGCACACAAATGTTTACAGAACCCTTATTCATAATGGCCCAAGCTTGGAAGCAACCAAAATTTCCTTTAGTAGGTGAATAAATAAATAAACTGGTACATTGGAACAATGGGATATTATTCAGTGATAAAAAGAAATGAGCTATCAAGCCCTGAAAGGACATGGAGGATACTTAAATTCATATTACTAATGAAATTACTATTACTTTGAATATTACTAATAAAAAAGCCAGTCTGAAAAGGCTACATACTGTATGATTCCAACAATATGACATTTTGGAAAAGACAAAACAATAAAAGGATCATTGGTTGCCAGGGGATTGTAGGGGGAGGGATGAATAGATATAGAGTACAGAGGATTTTTTTAGAGCAGTGAAACTATGTTTGATACTAAAATGGTGGATACATGTCACTGTATATTTGTTCAAACCCACTGAATGTATAACACCAAGAGTTATCCCTAAGGTAAACTATAGGTTTTGGGTGATGATGTGTCAATGTATTCTCACTGATTATAATAAATGCATCACTCTGGTGTGGGATGTTGATAATGGGGTGGTTTTGTGTGCCTATATGGGGACAGGGGTGTATGGGAAATTTCTGTACTTTCAACTCAATTTTTCTGTCAATCTAAAATAGTTGTATTCCTCTCCTACCAAGGCCATCAGAACCTTGGCTGGTAGCTAGGGATTCCCTGGGATTTGGGGGAGCAGCCACAGAGCGGGTGCCCGACCTAGGGTAGGATTTATAGCTGTAAATGCTTACATCAAAAAAGAAATCAGGGCTTCCCTGGTGGCGCAGTGGTTAAGAATCCACCTGCCAATGCAGGGGACATGGGTTCCAGCCCTGGTCCAGGAAGATCCCACATGCTGCGGAGCAACTGAACCCGTACGCCACAACTACTGAGCCTGTGCTCTAGAGCCCGCATGTCACAACTACCGAGCCAGTGCGGGACAACTACTGAAGCCCACGCACCTAGAGCCCATGCTCGGCAACAAGAGAAGCCACTGCAAGGAGAAGCCCGTGCACCACAGCGAAGAGGGGCCCCTGCTCGCCACAGCTAGAGAAAGCCTGCACGCAGCAACAAAGACCCAACGCAGTCAAAAACATAATAATAAAATAAAACTGTATATAAAAAAATGAATGACTAATAAACTATGGTTATTTGGAATTGGGTAATGGCAGACATGTTCTTGAATTTTGGAACCCTAGTATCTGCCAACATTATTAGCTTGACGGCTTTTCAATACTTAAAAACTTTTCTGATAAGACTGACAGCGCTATGAATAAATGTCATCTTTTAAATTTTGTATAATCAGATGTGTCAGCATTTGAAAGATCTCCATAAATCAGTAAAACAATATTCTGCATCAAAAGGCACTGCTAAGCAAATGAATAGGCAAGATACAGACTGGGAGACAAGATTTGCAAATTATATATCTGACAAAAGATTTATCCAAAATATATAAAATCCTACAATTCAATATTAAAAAAGCAAACAACCCAATTAAAAATGACCAAAGATTTAAACTGAGATTTCACAAAGGAAGATATAGGAATGCCATAAATACATGAATAAGTGCTCAAAATCATTAGTCAGTGATATACTGCTCTAAATGCATAAGAGTGGCTGAAATAAAAAGACTGACAATACCAAATATCATTGAAGATGTATAACAACTGAAATGCTTATATACTGCTACTAAACTAAGCTGTGTTGAAAAATATCGTAGTAGCGGTTGCCTTTTGAGGGATAGGTATGTGGGGATTGTCTGAGAAGAAGCATGAGTGAACTGTCTGGTAAGGTGGCAATATTTTAATTTTGATAGGGGTTTAGGTTACCCAAGCATATGCATTTGTCAAAATTCATTGAGTGGTACACTTAAGATGGTGAATTCCCAATATGTAAATCTTAGCTAAAAAAAACCCCATAAATAAATATTGAACTCATTAATAATATGTATGCTGAAGTACTAGCTGAAGTACACTGATGTTTAAACTTATTTTGAAATGCATCAAAAAATAAGATGGATTGATGGATGGAGGGATCAATAAATAGATGGTTGGATAAATATGTGATAAAGCAAATTAACTGCTAATTGTACAATCTAGTTGACGAGTATATATAATTCACCGGGTAGATGTTTCAGTTTTTCAGCATATTTGACAATTTTCCTAATAAAATGTTGGAAAAAAACTATGTATAAAAAAGCCTGATAGGAAACACACAATTGAATTCAGATGTTGCAACTTTGGAAGACTCTTCAAGTTATTTATAACGTTGCATATTAATCTTAAACAAAAAAATGTACTTCGTATTTTTAAAACTTCCTACATTTCCTTGAGGAAGAAACAAATAAGTGTTTTTTCATCCTATACTAATCAGTGTAATACAACTTTCTAGTTAAACAATCCATTTTAAATGTTAAAGACATGAGAAAATGAACTTTATTGTCACAGTTAAATCATTTTAATAAGGATAAATTACTTGAAGCACATTTTCTTTGAGCAGTCATAGGGCATTATATGAATTTCAGGGGTCAGTCTTTAGATGTCCTCAAGAGCTTCACATTCCGACTATGGCGCTAATACTAAGCAGTTGTCACTTTATTTAGAAAATGTAACCTATTAGAGATATCTTTTAAATGGCTATTAAAATGCCTGACTCACTTTCCAAAATACTATGAAATAAAATAGAATGATGGATATAAAGACACTTTAAAAAATTAAAGTCATAAAACTCTGCTGAGACGTTATTAAAACACATTCCTCTCTTGGTCCATGCTGAATACTGGCCTTTGGAAAAGCATAAATATTACTTTTATGCATTAGTCAAAGATTTAATTAAACCCTGCAATCCTTTTGATTGTAAAAAATGATTGCTATTACTCGTTAAATTACCCTAGTTTTGTCTGTTCAAGAAAAAAAAGCCCTTAAGGCTATAGGGATCTTGCCTCACTTGATTGCTTCCAGAGTGCCAAGTAGTGGGAGTGTTGAAAATTGTGCTTTCTTCATTAATGAGGGATAATTGCTGGTTAATTAGAACATGTAATTTCCTTTTTCTTTAGAAAAAAAGGCAAAGAGATGTGCTTTAAAGTGCCAGTTCCATTTCAGGAGGAAGTCCACTAAGCTGGGACAAGAAATGTCAGACTCATGCTTTAGTGGCCCCATTTATCCATCTAGGCAAAGCTAGATGAACTTTCTGAAACTGAAATTACTCCATCTTTCTCTGTTATTGACCAATTCTCTAATCCTTCATATCTATACAACTTCTAATCTGAATCTAAAAAAACAGGAAAAATATGGAGAAAGGCTGCTGTTAATTAAAAAAATCAGACAAAAAAAATTCCATAACCAGTTTTTTTGAATCTATTACTTGCTTTTACTCTGAGCTATCAGCTCTTTTTCCCTAGAGTTTAAAGTTGTGTGACTTCCCTGGTGGTTCAGTGGTAAAGAAATCGCATTCCAATGCAGGGAATACAGGTTTGATCCCTGGTCAGGAACTAAGATCCCACATGCCGCGGGGCAACTAAGCCCGTGTGCCACAACTACTGAGCTTCAACTAGAGAGCCCAAGAGCCGCAAACTACAGAGCCCATGTGTACTGGAGCCCATGCGCCACAACTAGAGAGAAGCCCAAGTGTCTCAAGGAAGAGCTCGCACGCCACAACAAACAGATCCCGCATGCCTCAACGAAGATCCCATGTGCCTGCAACTAAGACCCGACGCAACCTAAATAAATAAATAAAATATCTTAAAAGAATTTAGCTTTCAAAAAAAATAATAAATACAGTTGTTTTTGAAACCTATCTAGCTTGAACTCAGATTTTATTTATCCCTTGCCTTTGCTTTTTACATTAAAACAAATGCAAAAATTTCTTAAGAAGTGTTCTCATTTTGAAAAATTAAAACAGAAACCTCCAGTTTAAAACTTTTGCCTAAATCAGCTTCTTTTTTAAAAGAAGGCTTATTTTTGTAGAGATCCACAACATAGTAAAGTTTACAACCACAAGGAACTTCTTTTCTTGAGTCACCTTTACTTACCATATAGCAGTTCTTACCAAGTGATTTCCTTTCAGGGCACATTTTACTCACTGATTACAAACTCCTAAAAACAAGTGGGGTGTGTGTGTGTGTGTGTTTGTGGGTGGGTTGCTGTGTGTAAAATTGAAAATCAGAAACTCACCTACAAGTGAACCAACTCCTACTTGGCCAGACACCCAACATAGTCATAAGCAGGAATTGTCATTAAAATGTAGTGAGCCTGTACATTCTTTAAAAGAAATACGAGGTAACTGAGATATTTTATTGTTTTCATTAGTCTAATTAGAAAAATGGAATATTTTTCACACATGGCAATAATGCTATTTATTCTGCAAGTCAGTGGGTTTTCCTTTTGAAGTAGTTGAATTAATCTGTTTACACATTGTTCCTTATAGTAAATTAGATAATTGTTCTCAATTCTTCACCCCCTCCCTCTGCCATATGAACATCTAATGAGAGTTATTTCCCCATCCCAATGACGTTGGGTATAGTCATGTATGTGACTTGCTTTGGCCACTGAATAACAGCAAATGTGAGTACAGGCCCTAAATGAGTGGTGTGACTTGGCCTGCCTCTTGTGCTTGGTGACCCATCAGGAAAAGAATGTACCTCCTGTAGCTAATGGGATTTTGAGGACACATGGAGCACAGTTGATCCCAACCTGAAGCTTTGATACAAGCCTAGCTGACCTGCAGAAACAGGGCAGTGCTAGCTCATCTAGGAGCCATGAACAAGGAAAATAAATTCTTGTTTTTTATGAGCCACTAAGTTGTGAGGCTGTTACTCAGATTTAGTGTAACAACAGCTGACTAATATATCCCACATTTTGGTGTGCCCAGTGGCACACACGTATCTGAAAACTGACTGACAGTCATATCCTTGTGTTAACTCTTGGTCCCACAATCTGCAATGACCAGGAGCTTTGGAGACTCAAATAATCAAGCACATCCCAATAACTAGTGTTTCTTGCTACTACCAATGGGGACCTCAGACAAACAGGAAACACTAGACAACCTTCCATAATAAAGTTGGAGAAGAAAAACAGAATAAAGAAGTCAGCCAAAATGTGCGAAAATCCTAGCTTCTGTAAAAGTCCAATAGAAACAGCAAGAGCAGGAAAGAAAGTTTGTATTTAACCAAGCAATCTGCCTTCTGCTCCACTGGCCAAAGAATCAGCGATGTAGTCCAGCTCTGAATTTTCCTCTGGGTGTCAGAGGACCCGGAGTGTTTTACTCTCCCAGCAACTCCTCCCTTTTCCTCTCCTTCATTTGTAACTAGCCACATTAGTACTTTTTCCTCCCAGAGCTCAGGGCAGTAAGCAGGGTATCCTAGAGAAGAGGAGGGGTTTATCTGTTAGCATCTTATTGATACTTCAAAATTCTGCTTCTGGAAAAGCTCCTTTTCTACTCTGTGGTCTCCTCCAGTTTTGTTAGAGGAGTAGCACGGGAAGAAATAAGGGGTTGGGTATATACCTAAGATGCTTATTTTCAGAGAGAGGCTTTTACATTTATATTCTTGACACATCCCCCAAAAGATTATAGTAATAGTTGTATATTTCTGGTGCTCAAGGTTAGTGATGCAGTTCTTGGCAACAGTCCAGATGAAAATTAATTTATACAGCACTTTTTGGTTTAAAAATGAGGCACTGGGTCATTATCTTGATTAATTATAAAACTCTTCTCTCATCTTTCTATCCTAAAAATAATTTCAGTGTATTTCTTTGTATACATGATTTTTTATATACTGCAAGAATTTTTTATGTGGCTACAAACTAGTGAGTCTCAGCATTTTTCTGCTTCCACCCCAATGACTTACTCAAGATTTCTCCTCTAGGACCATCTGGATTACACCAAGTGTTGTTTTTGTAACGATTACTTGTAATGGCTGCCTAATCTCCCACTGAGCGGATGTGCCATAATCGAATTAACCATTTCCTATTGTTGGATTTTTACGTTGTGAACCATTTTTTGCCATTACAAATAATTGTTCTGTAACAGATTGCAAATTTTCATCACATATTTTTAAATCTTTTGATTATTTCCTTAGTACAAGTTCCCAGAAGATTCTACTGGGCCAAAGGATCTGATATTTTTAAATCACAGATACTACTAAATTGATTTCTAGAAGATTTTTACAATACTAATGGTAATGGATGAGAATACTAATTTTACTTCTTCCCAACAAATATTAAATATTACTATGGGTGTTGCTTTGTTTTGTAGCTAAATGAATGGAAGAAAAAAGGTACCTCATTATCATTTTAATTGTTACTTTTTAAAATCAAAAGTGAAGTGGAACATTTTCCCAAGCTGGTTAACTAGATGATCTCTTCTCAATATCTAGTTATTTTACCTTGCCACACAAGAACAGAGGTAGCTTTCAGGCAGTGCCTATCAACAGGAAAAATATACTGATTGTTTCTTTTTTATGTGGATGCTTTATGTGGGTTAGTCTATGGATTTGTATATAAGCCTGTTCTCACAAAATGAATCTGTAAATTGGGAGCATTCTCATTTTAAGAAAGCAGTGGCAGTCTTTCTGAAAAAATAATTGCTAGAACATTTTACCACATTTACCTTGATCCGAAACATTGAGTTTATAGAGGAATCTAATCAGCTTAGCAAATCAGCCAAAGACAACAGTACATGACAGATCAAATTCCATTTGAACAAATACCACACAGACTGGGCAATTCCAGAGGGCAGAAGTAAGACCAATGAGGGGAAGTTGAAGGGAGACAAGATTTTTGCTGATAGGAAGGATTTTCTAACAATAAACTCAAACTCAAAGTGGATATGAGCTGTCCTCTGAGGGAGCAAGTTTCTTATCACTCTGGTCCAGCAAGGATGTCAGGGATAGTTTGGGGTACTGTATGGGTGTCGGGGAAGCCTGATGGGGAGTAGCATGCAGAGCCTCTAAAGTCCATTCCGACTCTATTTTCCCTAGAGCAGCCCTTGGACCTGGACCTCTTGTCCCAGGAATAGGGACTGATTTGTATAGGAGAGAGAAGAGGAAGAACCTATCTTGCTCTTCTTGTGGGTGGGGCTGACCCTAGCCAGAATTTTGAAATAGTCAGACTCTATCGTTGGCATCTTCCCACTTCCCTTTCTGTACTTTTGCTTACAGTCTCATCCAGACCTCAGCCTCCAAGCAGGACCACTCCTACTTCATTACTCCTCCCTCTCCAACCATTTCAAATGTCCCATTCTTTTAATACAGCTAAGCTAACCTCAGCTAAGTGTTGAGACGAAAGCAATTTGTTTAAACCACTTCACTCTAAAATGTGAATGACTGGTAGCCCCATGACCTTCCCAGACAGATATGAGTTTTCAAAACAAGGTGTTTCTAAAACTAATGGCATCTTTAACTGACAACACTTGGTAAATTAAACTCCAATTAATAACCTTTCTAGAATTCAAGTTCAAGCACCATTACTTACTGTCTGGTCAAGTTGAAGAAATTACTAAGCCACTCTGAGCTTCAATATCTCATCTGTAAATGAGTAAGATATATTATTAAACCAAAAAATGTATATAACCTGCATACCATAATGTTTGACATATATCTTAGTAAATGTTAGTTATTCTTCTCCCCTCTGCAGTCTCCCAGAAAAAGGTAATCATGGACTTCCTGCTCTCTTTCTTCTGTTTCTGTTTCAATGTCCATAATCCATATTCCTTGGCCCTGGAGGTGAGTATCCAAATCAGAGAACAGGCAGCTGAGATTCTAATGTAAAAGGAGAACTTTCTCAAGTTCAGCTGCCTCTACTATCACTTTCTATTGCATTATTTTCTGCCATTACATTTTTTACATTTTTCCATTCTCTTTTGTGTTCATTTTGGGGTTTTTGTTTGTTTGTTTGACTGCTGACTTGGGAGGTTAACTTTTGATTTGACAGTTTGCTTAATTTATTTTCTTTTTTAAATAAATTTATTTATTTTATTTATTTATTTTTTACTTTTGTTGCTGTGCACGGGCTTTCTCTAGTTGCGGCAAGTGAGGGCTACTCGTCATTGCAATGCGCGGGCTTCTCATTGAGGTGGCTTCTCTTGTTGCGGAGTACAGGCTCTAGGCGCACGGGCTTCAGTAGCTGTGGTGCACAGGCTCAGTAGTTGTGGCTCGTGGGCTCCAGAGCGCAGGCTCAGTAGTCGTGGTGCATGGGCTTTGTTGCTCTGCGGCATGTGGGATCTTCCTGGACGAGGGATAGAACCCATGTCCCCTGCATTGGCAGGCGGATTCTTAACCACTGCGCCACCAGGGAAGTCCCCTTAATTTATTTTCAATATCCCTTATTTTCTATATACATAACACTATAGGTTTCCTTCTGGGTAGCATGTTGACTATAAACCACAGATTTTGTAAAGATTTTACACAGATTTTGTAATGCTTCTGTGTCCATTCATCTTTACATGATTTTTAATTTCCATTTGATTTTCTCCTTAACGCAAGAGTTATTTAGTAATGTGTTTTGATTTTTTTTTTTTTTGCGGTACGCGGGCCTCTCACTGTTGTGGCCTCTCCCGTTGCGGAGCACAGGCTCCGGACGCGCAGGCTCAGGGGCCGTGGCTCACGGGCCCAGCCGCTCTGTGGCATGTGGGATCTTCCTGGACCAGGGCACGAACCCGTGTCCTCTGCATCGGCAGGCAGACTCTCAACCACTGCGCCACCAAGGAAGCCCAATTTGTTTTTAATGCATGGCTTTGGTGGATATTATTGATTTGTGATTCATGAATAGTCTTACTGTCTCTATATTCACATAATAAATAAATGTAGCACTTTAGGTGTTAGAAGGCAGCAGGCATCTGGTGGCTCTCTCTCCCCTCTCTATTTCTTCTCTATATATTTAGAGCTCTGTAAATGACACTAACTCTTAAAAGTTTATATTAAGTACAGGTGATCTATAAATGAAAGGATGCCTCATTAAATATATTTTAAAAATAAATAACACAGTATAGTGCTTTCAGTAAACAAAAGCAATAGGTGTCCATTGAAATTATATCCTGCAACAATAAATCAACTGTGTTCTGTTAATGTGGTGAAAAATGATGGAAGCCGTAATTAAAACAAAAGTATGCTAAGCCAGAAAAATAAAACTCTTCTTGTGCATGTAATGCAACATCTTTGCAGATGAAGATATTTCATCTGCAGATATTTATCTTTGCAGATAAAAATATTTATCTTCACACACTAAGCTAAAATTTGGCAATGTTTTATTAGTGGTTTAAACCAGGTAAGTATAATTATGTAACTGTTGTTATTTTTATAGCCACATTTGGGAGTTCTCTGCTGATTATGAGATTGCCTTATCAAAATGAGATAGGAGAGCTGACATCCTCCCAAACTGTGTGACTTGTTTACTTATTTAAAAACGTTATCTTCTTCCCACAGGTACTGGAGACCAAGTTAGAAGCTGTATTAATGTTAAAATTAAGAGACCATAATGCACCTTCACATTTGAGTCCTTTGGAGTGACCAAATGCTGTGGTTTGACCTGTACTGGGGGCTTCCCAAGATATGGAGAACTTTCAGTGCTAAAATGGAGACAGTCCCAGACAAACCAAGACAATTCTACTTATTTCCCACCAATAAGTCACGGCATTATCCAGGGCCGATCTTACAAGCAGGCAGATTAAGCTAACTGCCATTGACTTTGTACAATTTAAGAGCTATCAGAAAGGCCTTTCTGTCTCCCAAATTACCCCAGACTCTAATAGCACTATCCTCTTTACTGACATGCAATTTCCACCATTAGAGTCATTCCTTACATTATTTTTCTTTTCAACTAGAATTAGACATCAAAGGCCCAGGCATTATCTTTAGAAGGACTTTGCTACAAAGCCCAAACCTGGAAAGGAAGATGCTTTTAGGACTTTCTTCTTATCGCATAACCCAAAGAACCTTTTGAAAAACATAAAAAACCAGTCTGGTGAGGATGACACAAAATTATTTAGAGGTTTCCCGCTGTATCCCCAGACTCCCCTTCTCTGCACCCTCTTCAGGCTGTTGGTATCTTCATTCTATCTCTCCTGTCTCCTAAAACAAACCCTCTTCCAAGAACTGGAGGTCACAAGTGGACTTACACTAAATTGTAAGGTTTAGAATGAGGTTTACATCTTCATAAAGTTTAAAGAGTTACCTCTTCAAAGGACATATGCATTTTAAGTGGGACTAAAGCTTCTATTTGTCTTAAGTCAAAGAAAATAGAAACAAAGGGAGAAGTTTCAGGCACAGGTACTGGCAGCAGAAAATCTGCAGTGGCCCAGGTTCACTCAGGCAACTACCTCCCCCACCCCCACCCCACCCCCCCACAATCATGCAGAGGGTACTGTGGAGCTCCTGCAGGTAGGAAGGCTTCATTAGAGAGTGAAAGAATCCATTCATTCTTTCAACAAGCATTTGTTAAGCATTCACTACATGCGGTTACTAAGATCAATGAGATGCCCTTTCTACACACACGACCCTCTACAAGTACTGTACAAGTACAAGGACCTATACAAGTATCATAAAGACGCATGCCTAAGGTGTCACAGGAGCAGAAAGGGGGAACCCCGGTTGATAGTAGCTGAGGGAAGTCAGGGGTGGCAGGATAGTCACGGCAAACACAGAATTTAGGCCCACGACACCTGTGCTCCTATAATAGACTGAGAGAGAAAGCCATATCCAAACAGCAGAATTCTCCCCACTTAACCTAACCTTCCTCTGAAACCGAGTTTTAAACTCAAACTACCTTTTTTGACTATTAGAAAAACCCTAAACATACAAGTTGGAAGAAAAAATATATATATAAATTATATAAAATTAAAGTAAATTTAATAGTGTAAATAACTTATGCAATCCTATGGGAACTACAAACTCAAAAACTATTTCTCTAGGGGTGTAATGATTCAAAAATCCAAATACGGGGCTTCCCTGGTGGTGCAGTGGTTGAGAGTCCGCCTGCCGATGCAGGGGACACGGGTTCATGCCCCGGTCCAGGAGGATCCCACATGCTGCGGAGCGGCTGGGCCTGTGAGCCATGGCCGCTGAGCCTGCGCGTCCGGAGCCTGTGCTCCGCAATGGGAGAGGCCACAACAGCAAGAGGCCCACGTACCACGAAACAAACAAACAAACAAACAAACAAAAAATCCAAATAAATGGGAAGATTTCAGCTTTTGAGAGTAATGGGCTTGGCTTTTTATAGAAAAAAAGTCATTTGGCTTTTATCTCTTTCTGTTTCACTTTCCAGAAGTAAACACTTGTCTCTAGCCCATTATTTCCACTTTTTGAATTACATTATACACTAACTGAATCATCTTTCATGTTTTGTCTCATAATTAAAATTCAAACCCACATTTCCTTCTCCTGACTTTTATATATCAGGAATTTAGCTAAATTAACTTAGGTAGTCTAAGTTTGCTCCTACTTATTTCAACAGCACAACTTGGCACTTTCTTCAGGAAACACTGCAAATTTTCAAGGAGACTAAGGAGATTATTATATTTTATATTACCCACCACTGTCTTATCAGTGGGCAAACCAAGGTTCAAAGTTCAGCAGTGAAATAGAACTCTTAGGTAGTAAAAAAAGAATCACTCAAGGGAGTTATGGACCCTTCCCAAAATCTCTTGGTCAGACACTCTCTTGATGTGTTTACTTAGAGGACAACCCTAGGGACGAAGAGATGGACTGAATCTTGAATAGGAGTCACACATTAGGTCGAGGTTGTAGGTGACCTCTAAGGGCCCTTCCAAACCTAAGATTCTGTAAAATTACTCTTTGGGATGTCTGAGAGTCTTGACTTGTCAGGACTTCACTTGTGCCAGAGGAACCACGGATTCTGAGTCAGGTGTCTTCTTTTATCAGCTTTCCTGCAAGGAAACAACTGACTGACCCAACACTTAAACCTGGGCTCCCTGATTCTGCTGCCACCCCAAACCAGAAGTCAAACAGAAAATGAACAAACATTGAGTGACCACGTTTTGTATACAAGCTGCTAAACTAGATCTGGGGGGATTTTTCAATAGTTGGCAACATGACATGTGAACAATGAAAATTTTAAACACCATGAAAGTTAAAAAAAAAAGAATAACAATGAAAAGATGTCACCAGGAAGTCTTGTACAGTGAAATGGAGGTGAATAGATAGTTTTAGAGTCTCACACTGTTTACTAGCTATGTGACCCTGAGCAAGTTATTCAATATTACTAATCCTTTAACCACATCAGTAAAACAGGGGCACTAATAGTACTTTCATCATAAAACTGCTGTGAGATCAAGTGAGGTGACTACGTAAAATGATTACCAGGGTCTGTGCAGAGGAAGGATTTGAGCTTGAGTCTTCCATTTGCCCTTCCGTACACTCTGTGCTCCTCTCCACCCACCCTGTGCACTGGGGAGGCTGGCCTGTGTGCCTTCTGCCTGGATTTAGTCACCTGAGAGCCCTGGCAGGGGAACGGAGGGAGGAAGGAAGGAAGGAGAGTGAAGGTGAGATGTATATTCTCCAGGTCCCTACCTGCAGGGTAGCCATGGGGCTGTCGAGGTCCCTTGACAGGTGGCCACAAAGCCTATGAAGTGGGCCTGTTCACACAGCCATGAGGCCTAGATGAGGTTACCGTGCCTGCCTGGGGTTACTGCAGTCTCCCTCGTGGTTTCCTACACACTTCCCACAGGACTGTAAATAGCCCCTTTGTTAAACTCTCATTAGATTACCCAGCTGGCGTGCATCATGTGATAAAATAGCCAGGGAACCACAGTAGCAACCCCAGGAGCAGCAGCAGCCATAGTTAAGATTATTTGGAGCATAAAGTTAAGCACCCAATGAATTTTACAGACACTGCAAACTACACAATGTAATGCAATACATTCCCCTACCTGCAGAACGTAGCTGGAATATCTCAGACACAGACCATTTCCTAATTCTCAGACTTTTTCATAACATACCTGAGGAATAGCTTTTCCTTTGAAAAATCTGTCATTAGGGTTGCCTGATTTAGAAAACAACAACAACAAAAACAATGAATAATCTTTTAGTGTGAGTATGTCACAAACATTGATGTTGCTCAACTGAAATTTATTCATTGTTTACCTGAAGGTCAAATTTAACGAAGCGTCCTGTGTCTTATTTTCACTGTTTCTTAAATATGTTTTCAAGAATACACTTGCCTTTACAACTGGGTAGGAAAGTCAGGCTTCATGATTAACCAGTACTTTCCCATGTAAAAATATGTTCACTAACAACCTGAGCACACAAGTGATAAGTACAGACAGGCCAACTCCGAGTCACATGCTATTCTAGACACACCAATAGTGTCTGCCTTTCCACTCCAGCAACTTCCAAGTACAACTGCCCTATACAGCCCACCCCACCCCCGCCCAAGGAGACTATGAAACAACCACTGGACCAGAAGGACCACTGCTTGACAGTAATGGACATTATCTGGTACAGAAAGTTGAGCTGGACCAATCAGATTTCTGGTATCTCTAGAGAATTTTGCTGGAGAGAACGAGGTGGTTAGCAATGGCAGCTGTAGGAGCTCAAAGAAGCCTTGGTAAGCCTTATGCAAAATGAATTTGTAAGAAGCAGAAGTTGCGGTAGAGGAAATACAGTCATCAAAAAGTGAAAGAATACAAGTGCATAACAGAAAGAAGCAGGCATACAAAGAGTAGCTAGGATCCACTGATGATGGCATGCCAGAGGAGAGCTCCATTCACTCAAGAGAGAGGTCTCCAGAGCCTCTCGGGATGCAGAACCAACCCAAAGCTCTTGTCTCCCCAAGGATCAAGGTGTCTTGTTTTCCCTTGAATGGTGAAGGATGCAACCTCTCTTGTACCCTTAAAATGCCCTCCTTCTTACTTGTGATAATTAAAGTGAGTCTCCTTGTGAACAACAGCCCAATCACTCTGTATCTGCATCACAGGCTGCTGGGCCCCAGCCAGGTAAGGCAGTCTCCAACCTTAAAGAAATTCCCATGCAACCACAGCCTTGTGGAGGTTCAGAACACTGCTATCAGAAAGCAGGGAGAGTGGCCTTCAGCCATAAAAAGAAACAAAATTCTGGTATGTGCTACATCATGGATTAACCTTGAAAACACTATGCTAAGTGAAATAAGTCAAACACAAAGGCCGCATATTGTGTGATTCCATTTATATGAAACATTCCAGAATAATAAATACAGAAAGTCAGAAGACTAATAAGGTTGGTGAGAATGAGGAATAACTGCTGAATTGGTAGAGAATTTCTATTTGGGATGATGAAAAAGTTCTGGAAATGGATAGTGGTGATAGTTACACAACACTGTGAAAGTACTTAATGCCACTGAATTTTACACTTAAAATGGTAAACTATATGTTATGTATTTTTTTACCACAATTAAAAAAAAATTAGTATGTCTTGAGTCCAGGGTTTCAGTGAATTTCCATATGCCACTAAAATAGTTCTAAGGCAGTGGAAACTGCTGCACATTAGAATTATCTGGGGAACACTTAAAATTCCCACTGTCAGGACCACATCTCAGACCTAGTCAATCAGAATCTCTGGAGGTTGGCATAAGTTTTTTTTTTTAAAATAAATTTATTTATTTTTGGTTGCGTTGGGTCTTTGTTGCTGTGCGCGGGCTTTCTCTAGTTGTGGCAAGCATGGGCTACTCTTCGTTGTGGTGCACAGGCTTCTCATTGCAGTGGCTTCTCTTGTTGCGGAGCATGGGCTCTAGGCGCATGGGCTTCAGTAGTTGCGGCACACAGGCTCAGTTGCTCCGTGACATGAGAGATCTTCCCGGACCAGGGATAGAACCCGTGTCCCCTGCATGGGAAGGCAGATCCTTAACCACTGTGCCACCAGGGAAGTCCCGGCATAAGTATTTTTTAAACCTCCCCAGTTTATTCCTATATGCAGCAAAGTTTGGGAAGAGTGCTCCAAGGCAATTTGCTTCTCAGATGTTAATGTGCATACAAATAATCTGGACATCTTGTTAAAATGCAGATTCTGATTGGTAGACCTGTGGTGGATCCACAGTTTTAACAAGTTCACAGGTGGTACTAGTGTTGCTGGTCTGTGGACCACACTTTGAGTAGCAACTCCCTAAGACGCATCCTGGCCAGTTATGTATCTATCCTTTTAACAAAGAAAATTACATCAGTACTTAAAAAGTGATTTTAAAACTTAACAACCTTCATTATTAGGAAGGTCTTTATATCCATTCACATTTTCATTACCTATATTTCTTCAGCCTAATAAAACATTCCTCCATGGCCTTCCTCCAAAGGCCCAGATGTTATCATCAGCTACCTTGAATTACTGAATATTTCCTATTATCACTTCCGTTTTTGTCTGATTTCACATGTTCCTGTAGATCTGAGTATGGATCCAGAAATATCCATTTAATGAGCTAAAGTTAATTCCACATCTTGGTTGCAGTATATAAAATATAACTATCAACATTTCAGTGAGACTTGTGCCTGATAATACAAGAATAAATTATACAAGATCTTGATAGCTTTGCTACTGATGTCAAAATCATTCCCTTTCCCAATATCGAGCAGTAATAAAGTTGAAAAAGTATATTTAAGACTCGCAAGGAAATGAATTGTAAAATGATACCAGTTATTTATAAATAAAGTGATTTCATCACACACTTTTGTTGACAGAGAAGATGCAGAGACTTCTGGTTCCAAAGGATCTTAAACAAAATGCATGAGGTCTCCAGTAATGATTACAATTAGGAATTTAAATATTAGCAGCCAGAGGTTTGAAAAACTCATTGGTGAGGCATTTGTAGAAGGGGTGGCAAATAGGAGTTATTACAAAACACAGTTCACTTTTAGCATCAACTTTTCAGATCACATATAAACCAAGGAGAATAGAAGAGGAATTTCAGAGCTTCACTCTAAATTAACTTTTGCCTGAAGCTGGTACATACAATCCTAGTTTAACTGGCAGAGTCCATCTAGAAAATACATAGTTCAAGAGCCACCAAAAGTTCATAGACCTGAAATGTGCAGCAGGAATGAATGATAGCAATGTGCATGTAAAGACGGTATAAAATCTAAAAACATCGATGGGAGGAACAGAAGAGAATCAAACCAACTGAGCAAATATTTGTGATAATAATTACGCAAAATATGGCTAACTTAAGCAAACTCATAATGACAATTTAAGGGTTTAATTATCATATTTGATAATGTCAATTTTATAGCAAAAAGCATTGAGAGTCAGCACTTAGAGCAATAAATAAGGACCTAATATTAATAGAAGCCATAATAAATAATGCAAAAAAAAATCCTGAATGTATGTTGCAAATATAGTAATAAATACCTAAAGTAAAAACATAAAAATAAAGTAGAAATGTAACCATGATCAAGATTCAACCAAGATTTTAATCATCTGCTTTCAGAACACTATCAAAAAGATTGAGCATTAATAAGGATACTGCATATATTATATACAAATAATTTATTATATTGTTCAGTGCCTCTTAAAGATTTGCACGGCAAATTCCTCTCAGAGCTCACACCCAAGACGGAATTTCCTCTCCTGATGAACAGATACTCTTTTTTAGCTATACAAAACTTTAGTGCTATTTCAGAACAATTTAAAAATACAAAATCCATGTAGTTCCTGTTTTGTTGCAGCTACTAGAAAGCTCAGGGCCAGGGACTTCCCTGGTGGCGCAGTGGTTAAGAATCCTCCTGCCAATGCAACGGACACGGGTTTGATCCCTGGTCCAGGAAGATCCACATGCCGTGGAGCAACTAAACCCGTGCACCACAACTACTGAGCCTGTGCTCTAGAGCCCGCGAGACACAACTACTGAACAAGAGAAGCCACCACAATGAGAAGCCCACGCACAGCAACGAAGAGTAGCCCCCACTCGTTGCACAACTAGAAAAAGCCCACGTGTGGCAACGAAGACCCAACGCAGCCAAAATAAATAAATAAATAAATGAAAAAAGCAATAGCTTATTTATTTATTTATATTTATTTTTTGGGTGTGTTGGGTCTTTGTTGCTGTGCGCGGGCCTTCTCTAGTTGCAGCGAGCGGGGGCTACTCTTCGTTGTGGTGTACGGGCTTCTCATTACAGTGGCTTCTCTTGTTGCAGAGCTCAGGCTCTAGGCGTGTGGGCTTCAGTAGTTGTGGCTCATGGGCTCTAGAGCACAGGCTCAGTAGTTGTGGCGCATGGGTTTAGTTGCTCTGCAGCACGAGGGATCTTCCCGGACCAGGGATCAAACTCGTGTTCCCTGCACTGGCAGGCGGATTCTTAACCACTGCGCCACCAGCGAAGTCCAAAAATGCAATAGCTTTAAAAAAAAAAAAGAAGGAAAAAGAAAAAAAAAAAAAAGAAAGCTCAGGGCCAAACTTTGATCTTAATGATGTCATTGATGTCATTTTTCTTCAGCCACAACTTTTTAATATAGTATTAATTTTCCCCCTTACCTGTATTTCTGCCTTTTAAGTTGTATTATTGGTTGTTTGTCTTAGTGTATTTGTGCTTTTATTCTAAGCCACCTCAAATCCTTTTTTGAAAGTATATCATAAAAAATAAATCAGTATAAACGCAGATCTGAACATGGCATCTAATAAAATAGAACAAATTGTACAGACCTGTTGGAAATCCCTGGCCATCCTCAGAATGGGCTCTTTTAAGACTGGACAGGGCCAGGCAGGCTTCCCTGGGCCACGCTTTTAAAAGACTCCTTAGCATTTGCATAAACCAGCATCAAAGTGTACAGCCTAATCCTGGTTCAGATGTGAGATCCTTTCACTGACCCTGTCATATAATCCCTGCTGCTATTGTTTGAATCCGAATCTCTGACAGGCCTTGTGTGAATGAGGTGGTCCATCTCCTTCCCAGTTCCTGGCTTGCTGTCTCCACTTTGGCTCCACAGCACTGATCTTTTTCCAACATTTACTGGCATCCTTACTAAGAACCATTCTCACCTAGTGAATCCAGAAAGCTGGCTAATTCCTCCAAGAGCCAACTCTCCTCCACTGCCCAGATCTGATCAAGCCAGCCTTGGTCCTGGCACTGCGGAAGACAGCATGAAAGTCACATGGGAATCAAGGGAATTCAAAACACATGCTTTCTTTCCAAGTGTCTCTTTCAATAACATGTGGATTACAGAATGAAAAACAACCAACAAAGCACTTCATAATTATAAAAAAGTATCAGTTTCATATAATGGTGTAAAACTTGGAAAAAAAAATAAAGACAGGTAGAAATGCTAATAATGTCTCAAAATCTGTGCAAAGAAAAACATTACAAACTATCTTAGCCTCAATATCTCTCTGCAGTTAAAAGCACAACTTTCCAAATTTCTTTTATATATCTCATTCATTCACTTATCAAAGAGTTATTGAGCATCTACTGTGTGTCAGATCTGGGCTGGGCAGTAGGGATACAAGGGTGAAGGAGAAAAAAAAGAGCTTGCTGTTCAGTGGGGGAAGAAACTCTACTTACAAAATGAATAAGTACAGGATGTTGTAGAAGCACAGACAAGAGTCCCCTAAGTGTCTTGCAGGAATGGGATGAATTTCCTGAGTAATGGAGACCTGAAGGATGAGTAAGGGCAGGGCAGGACAGAAGATGTTGTGGGCGGGAGAGAAAATGAACTAGAAATGGGAGCTGGTAGAAATGAGAGAGGTATAGGGTGTAAGAGTTAAAGATGAGGTAAAATTGATGAGATTTGATGACTAAAGAGTAAGACATGGGCAGGGAAGAGGAATGGATAATATGCAGGGCCTGGTTTGGGCAGAAGGGTGGTACCATTCACTGTGGCAGGCAATACAGGAGGAGCACAACTGGGAGGGATTATGATACATTGGGTGAGCCATGTTTCTAAGTGATGAAGGAGAGAGAGAGGGGGAGAAGAAAACGGGAGAGGGAGAGAAAAGAAGAGGGAAAGGGGGAAAGATGGTAGAAGGGTTGAAGATTGATGATCCCAGATTACTGACATCTCTACTGACCACAGATGCTAGAGGAAAAAATGAAGATGACTCTAAATATACACTTGCCTTTTCTTACTAGCTGGTTATTGATTCTACACCCTTATACCTAAAGACCTAAAGGAGTCCATTTGTCTAGGCTAGAAGCAAGTTGGATGGCTTGGAGAGAAATTTGGCAAAATCATCTTCTTGGCCCGATTCCCCTGGACCCACCACTCATGGAAAGGAGGTATGATAACCCAAAAGGAAAAATAGAAAAAGAGAGATTCTCTGGAAGTCTTGGAGTTGCAGCCCACAGACCTCCATTTCTCTAGTTCTGATCTGGTTTTCTAAGGGTGGGTATAGGGTACACTTCTTCCCCAAATAGAGGGTTCAGGCCCCTCTCAGTGCAACAGCATGTAGGGGCCCAGATGACCAAGAGACAAGCCAAAGTAGATTAGTGAGCCACAAAGAGGCTGGATGAAGCAAATGTTGGCTGGATAATGCCAACAGCTCAAGAAAAACTGCTGGACTCTAAGGATAATGAACATAGATCCTAACTCCAAATATGGGGAAAGGCCTTTATAACCGTTGATTTAAACTGTCCCAATACGTTCGATTCATGGAGTAAAACTAACTGGAATAGAAGTAAAAATGCTCAGTCCCTAGAGGCATTTGACAAGTCCCAGAAGTAGGAAAACCAATCATAATTTTCCTTTGACCCACTGACAGCTGACCTAGGTAGCCAGAAGTACAGAAGGCCTGATACCTAATTCAGAGCAACCAACCAGAGTCCCACTGTGAAAGATCTCAGGACAGACAATGGGGTGCTTTTGAAAGGAAGAAGAAAACAAAGAGGTAGCCTTTCACCCAGACGTGGAGACAGTGTTAATTCAAAGTAGATGAGGATAGAGAAGGATTTTTTTTCAAATCTACACACACACACACACACACACACACACACACACACACACACCCTACTACCTTCTGAACTCTGGAGATATTAGTCCAAATACTATTTAAAATTATTCCTTAACCACTAACAGGTTTAGATTAGTGAAATGCTTGAGGAGTCAATGAATACCATTTCCTAGGAAATTTACAGAGTACCTCTGTGTAAACTATCAGATCTTGCACAAGCTTAGTCATGTGTTCATGGGATAGTAACGGTAGGACCTGTATGACCTAGGGCCTCTCAGAGTCTAGGGCAAATAACAGGTGCCCTCTGTCTTAGGTTTGACATAAGGAAAGTAGAGTAATGGCCTGCCAGGTTCTGACAAGTGTTTCTTCTTCTAGCTTTTTCCTAGCACTTCTCTGTGCAGTTAACCCAACATGGAAAGTGAGTCCTTTCAAGGTGAGCTTCAAGAGAGACCTTTAACATCTTCCTCTAAGAAAGTGTCCTTTGCCATCTTTTTCTAAGAGAATATAATAATCTATTTTAGGGAAGCATAAAAGACAGCTGGGTAAGGGGTAGAGGGAAGAAGGCCTTCAAAGTAGGTCCAGACTCAGATTAGAAAGAAGGCCTTCTTCACTTTTCCAGAGATCAGTTTTCTCACCTAAATGTCTGCACTAGCCTCCTAATTTAGGGGCCCTGGATGAATATTGTTGCTGTGATTGAGAATAAAATCTGACTCTAAGATCCCCAGAAGCCAGTGTAAAGAGGAGAGCTTGGTAAGAATTGTGTGTAGTTAGCTGAGAGAAAAAAACCGTGAAAATGCCTGAAAAGAAACAGGTTTTCCTAGTAATGAATTCTGAGACAAATTCCTTGCAGGATACTGTATACAGGAAAACTGAGTGATTTGTTGGAGTTGTTTTGCAAGTGCAAAAGCTGAAATAAAACTGTTTTATCTTGTAGTAACAACTGATTAAATTAGAAAGCATAATATTCAAATTTAATTCAGTGAAGGAGATTCTGTTCGGAGTTGAGCTGAATTGGTCCAAGTTAATAGTCTTTCAGGAGTTGAACCTGACTCAAAGACAGAATTTAAAGTTAATAGAAGAATGTATAGATAGTATGTCTTTGAGTTCTGTTTCCTAAATTCATTCCTCTCAAAGGGGATTTTAATAGGAGCTGTGAAGATCCAGATTATTCTCTCTAGCAAAATCCTGGAGTGCTGAAGGTATACCAAGATCAGAAAACTATATCCTGTGGGCCTAATATGGCCCACCACCTGTTTTTGTATGGCCCATGAGGAAAGAATTTTTTTTGCATATTTTTATTTGTTGGAAAAAAATCAAGAGAAGAATAATACTTTGTGACGTGAGAATAATATGAAATTCAAATTTCAGTTTCTATAAATAAAGTTTTATTGGAACACAGCCACTCATTCACTTACATCTTGTCTTGTTTCATACTACAACATGAAGTAGTTGCTACAGAGACTGTGTGGCCTGCAAAGTCTAAAATATTTACTACATGGCCCTTTACAGAAAAAGTTTGCCAACATCTGGAATATACTGCTGATTTATGACAGACCTCTAAGCTCTTGAGATCAAATAAGTAAACGACAGAATTCCTTAGTGGGAGCCACTGTTGGGTGACTAGGCCCAAAATAATTTAGAGAGAGAGCTAGAATTTCTTAAGTCTCATTTAACCTTTTACCAGTTAGTGATGGCTCTTCTCCTATTTGTATAGATGAGAAAATGGACCTCAGATATTAAGTGGTGGAACAAACAGATTTCAGGAAAAGATGGTACAACAAAGCAGGACTGTAGAATCTTCACTGGCAACATTATTGAAATGAATAAAAAGAGAAGAAAATCTAAAAATGTACCAAACATGAGAGAGCACTGTGGATACTTCCAATCTTACAGAACATTGATCTTATGCCATAGACTTCAAAACTTGGTTGGTAACCAAGAGAAAAACAGAAGCAGAGCACTGAGGAAAAGTTAAGTCAATGACATCGTAAGAACTCACTAATTATCCTCAATTTGTAAATAAAGTGAGAGATGAATAAGCAGTCCTGGGAAAAGTCAAAGTCAGGGTTTGCAGAGATAGGAAGTTCTGCTGGGGCTTGTCATTTTCCAGGGTGCTGTGCTGAGTCAAAGGAATGAGTAAGAGCCCTTGGAAGTAGGATATTCCACTGGCCGAATGGAGTGAGCTCTTTGATCTCACTCTTCTGAGGTTCTGCAAAATCTCAGCAGACATATAAGAACCCAGCTAAAGACTGTACTTGGTCCAGACTAGCTCTTTCCTCCTTTACACCCATACCCACACTCTTGGTTTTCAGAAAGTGGATAGAAAGCAACATGTTGCTCCTAAAAGGGGTGGAATGGGAAAGATAATCTTTTCCCAGTGAAGGTGGAAACAATGACAATTTGAATTGATGGCATGAAGGAAAAGATAATCAGAGTTAATGCTGAAGAAAAACACAGAGAAATTAAGGAAGTTAAGACAAAAGATGATAGACCAAGAGAAAAATGATTGTCAACTTTGGGGGACACAATTGAGTTAGTCTCAAAAAACTCTTCAGCAACATTAAGAGAATAATACTTACAAAGTTCTATGGAAAGGGTAACCCAGAAATATCACAGACTGCAAAGTTCTTGTTTAAACAGGCAGATATTATTTCTCAAAATTTTAGAGAACTCAGATCACACAGAATCCATAAAACTCTTCTTGGAAAAACTACTTAACTATGTAGTCCAGCCAACCAAAGTTGACTCAAACTAAATTCAGAAATGTAAAAGTCATGGTAAAAGGGTTAATGGTGATTACAGAAGTCTTGTATATATTAAATTAAGACTGAACAGTGGTGATCATTTTGTAATGTACAAAAATATCAAGTTACTATGTTGTATACCTGTATACCTGTATTGTAAGTTAATTATACTTCAGTAAAAAATTTTAAATTAATTAAATTTTAAAAATTCTTAGGAAAACAAAAAATAAACAAGGAAGGCTAAACAACTGGGGGAATTACAATCGTAATCCAGAATGCAAATGTTATCATTCTTAACAATGTTGAAATACATGAGCAACAAAAATCAGAAGGTAAATGCAAAGGGACGTGGGAGCAAATACAAGCGTCCATAGGACCTCCTTTCCCCCAACAAAGAGTCCATCTGTACTGTCTAAAGTTAAGCATATTTTATTTTACAAGTTACCAACTTAATGATTTTCATAATTTCTTTTCTTAACCCTACAGGGATATTCTAGAAAATATTCCTTATAGTGAAAAAAATCATTATCTGAAATTTACCAACCCTTTCAGTTTCTATTGCTTTTGTTAAATTCGAATAAAATTAAAGTACTATTTATAGTGTGATTTTATGTATAATTCGAGTAACATTAAACAGCAATACTATTTATAACACAATTATAGAGCTGAACTCCAGAGTATAAGGTGTATTTATTTCTACCGATCCTTTTCTGTTTCTCATCTGTATGCAGAGAGAGAGAGAGATTTGAAAATAAGTTAACCAAATGCCCCCCTCATTTTGGGATGGGGTGAATCGCTGCTTTTGTCTCTTCTTATATTTCTATATTTCCCAACCTTTTATGCATTATTTTAGTCACTTTTAAAATTTACATAGAGTAAAATTCACCCATTTTGGTATACGGTTCTTTTGAGTTCAGACAAATGCAGAGTCATGTAACTGCCACCAAAATCAAGACGTGCAAGAGTTTCATCACCCCACAAACTTCCCTCTTGAGCCTCCTTTGCATTCAACCCCTCCTCCCACTCTCTGGTCCTCAAACCACTAACCCATTTTCTCTTCCTATAATTTTGGCTTTTCCATAATTTCTTAGAAATGGTATAATTCAGTATGTGTCTTTGAGTCTGGCTTCTTTCACGTAGCATAATCTATTTGAGATTCAACTACACTGTTGTATTATTAGTGGTTTGTTCACTTTTAGTACTGATTTTCATTGTAAGGACGTTCCATGGTTTGTTAATCCATTCACCCGTTCAAGAACATTTGGGTTGCTCCTATTTTTGTGATCATGAATTAAAACACTGTAAACATTAATGTATTCATGGTTTTTGTGTGAATGTAAGTTTTCGCTTCTCTTGAATAAATACCTAAGAGTAGGAAGGCTAGTTCACATGGTAGGTACGTGTTTAACTTTATAAGAAATTGCCAAACTGTTTTCTAAAGTGGCTGTACCATTTTGCATTCCCATTTGCAATGTGAGAGTTCCATTCGCTCTGCTTTCTCATCATCACTTAGTATTGTTAGTTATCTGGGTGTGTTTGTGTGTGTGTGTGTGTGTGTGTGTGTTTAATTTCTAACTATAAGTGTGCAGTGGCATCTCATGGTTTTAATTTGCATTTCCCTGAGCATGAATTTTTTAAAAAGAAATATGTCATTTTTAGAAAAATTTTTGGAAACTATTAAAGAAAGAATAGATCATAAAAAAGATTTAGAGTTTTCAAAAAAGTGATAAGATATTTTCACAGTTTTTGCTTTTGAAGTGTGATGTGTAGTCAAGCTAGTGCCACCTTATCTTCTTTTCCTCAAGAGATTGTGTATCAGTCCCAGTTCTGCCACTATGGAACACTGAGACCTGATCCCCCAGGGTCTGATGCCTCATCCAAAAAAATGAGGGTGTGGACAACACTGATTGTTCTCAACTGTGGCTGAATATTAAAATCACCTGGAAAGATTTACCAATTCTGATGCCCAGGCCACACTCAAACCAGAAATTAAATTAAATCAGAATCTCCAGGAATGGGACCCAAGTGTCAGTATTTTAAAGCTTCCTAGGTGATCCTATGGGCTATCAAGGTTGAGAATGGCTCAACTAATCTTTAAATCGCTTCAAATCCCAAAATTCTATTAAGTCTAATTTCAGCTTTCTCAGTCATATCTAACGTAGGTCCACTCTACTGGATAATTATCTGTTGGGGGGTGGGGGGAGGCCTCTCTTCTGCATCCCTTTCTTCTACCCACCCCCACGCCAGTAGAAGACACCCCCCCACACATGTTGTGACAACCAAAAATGTCTCCAGACACTGCCACATGTCCCCTTGGGGGCAAAATTACTCCCATTTGAGAACCACCGCTCTACTGCACGCCGCAGTAAATCAAACACAATTCAGTGGCATTTAGAAACTTTTATAATTCATAACCGCCTTTTCTTCTGTGTTTTATCCTACCTACTAGTGTCTCCAACCCAAATTTTTATTAAATAAATGAAACAACTCTATTTCCAAACATTAATTTTAATGTTGCATTGCCAACAACCAGCAGAGGACACCTCTAAGGTTGACAGAAACTTCTCATTTCTTCTGAGCTCCTGTGGGGGAGTGATAAGCTAAAGGCACAAGCTGGCAGCTAGGTCCCACAAGCCCTGTGTGTGGGACGAGGGGAGAGTAGGGAGGAAGACAAGACTGAGGGCTGAAGAAGGATCTGAGGAGAGAAAAGATAACACAGGAGAGCCAGGGAGTTGGCAGGCCAAGCGGTCAGAAATGTGGGCCACTGAACTGGAAATTCATTACAGAAACTAAAAGCGTTTCCAGCTACATGGAGAGCCGAGGTCACTTTCAGCTTCCTGGAAAGGACCAGAGGGGGTATGGAAAACACCTAGACTTCTTCCTCTTTTTGCCTAGCCTAACCCAGCTGCCCCTGAAGAGGAGCACGTGGCAAAGGCAAGAAAAACTTCTTCCTACCTGTGACCTTGGGAGAGAGCCCGAGATATCATGTTGCACCTGCCACCACGTATCACAATTTAAAATTGCTATAACGTATTCCACTCAGAGAATATCATCTGGTTTTCTAGAAGGTCTAAAAGTTCCATAGGTCTTCTCTCCAGGCTCCTGTCATGCTGGCTTTGCTATTATTCTCAGTAAAACACTGCCATTCACTCAGTCTTCTTCAGAGCCATGAACTCTTCTAAAAATAGGTCTTCTAAAGTCAGCTTTGATTACATACCCCATCTCATTTACCAGCAGGCTTGATTTTCCCTCTAGCTTGCCTTTTTCTGACAGCAACTTTACAAACTCCTTTCAGAGGGGGCTTGGCCTGATGGTTCAAATAGCTCTAGCCTGACATCTCTCTGGTCTTTTGGCAAAATCAGAGCGGTACCCATCTTACAGACAGAACAGCCACCTAAGGAAGGGTCCTTTTTTTTTTCAAAAAAAAAAAGAATATCATATATTTTCCCATTTTAAAATAATGCATATGCAGAGGAAGCTTAAATGTATATTACTATGTGAAAGAAGCCAATCTGAAAAGCCTACATACTGTGTGATTCCAACTATACAACATTCTAGAAAAGGCAAAACTATGAAGACAGTAAAAAGATCAGTGGTTGCCCGGGGTTAGGTGGGGAGAGACGAATGAACAGGTGGAGCACAGAGGATTTTTAGGGCAGTGAAACTACTCTGTATGACACTATAATAGTGGAAACATGTCATACATTGTCCAAACCTATAGAATGCACAACATCAAGAATGAACTTTGATGTAAACTATGGACTTTGAGTGATGATAATGAGTCAGTGTAGGCTCATCAATTGTAACAAGTGTACCAGTCTGGTGGGGGGTGCTGATGATAGAGAGGGTTAGACCAAGTGGTTACAGGGGGTGGTATATGAGAAATCTCTGTACCACCTGCACAGTTTAGCTGTGAGCCTAAAATCTCTCTAACAAATGAATTATATTTTTTAATTTTTTTTTTCCTGGCACACATAATGTTTATTGAATACATGGATGAACATGATTGGGCTTCTCAGGCAGACCAGAGGGACATTGGTTTCCTCTTTGGATTAGATGGAGCACTGGGTGTAAGGAGAGAGTTGGGCTGGGGAGCTGTATTGGAATGAGGGAAGAAACTGGGGGCCCAGGTGTGAAGGCAGAAGGTTGGGTAGGGATGAGGAGGGCCAAGCTGGGGAGCTTTGCAGAGATGATCTGTTCCATGGAGTACAGGAACTGAGACTTCACCACATATTCTGGCATATCCTGTTCTCCAAAATGTTTCTCTGATGTCATTTCCTCAGCAAAATTGCAAACTCCTTGAGGGCAGATGTGGTGTCACCTCCTTCTTCCTCAGAGGAGGTGGTGCAGCATTCACTTCCCTCCCAAACATGTAGCTAGTGGCAGGTCTCTGATCCAGCCCCTCCCAGTGGGCTCAGGCAGGGGTGCTTCCTGCTGAGTGGAGGGGAGAAGATGTCTGCAGCAGGCACTGGACTTTGTACAGATTTGGGATTTGGGAGGCCTTGGGCACTGGCTACAAGCTGCTGTGCATTGCACTGGGTCTGGCCGATGCCTACATGCTCTCGGATGGCACCACCCTTGCTTGGGACACCTGAGGCCCCCATGCCCTGCTGCTGGCCCTGGTTGGAGAGCTAGAGGGCAGCCTGGCTCTGCTGTGTGGGGAGGGGGCAAGCCCACCCCAGCTCATCTACCACCAGCCAGTGCCAGGCACCTACGGGACAGAAGCCTGAGCTAATCAGGTGGCTTGGTGGCATGAATTATATTTTTTTAATGTTAATAATATATACACAATACCAAAAATTTGCAAAGTAGAGTAAAAAAAAAGATGGAGAAAATAATCAGAGTTGGTGTAAATTGAGGAACAAGAAAAATCTCTGCCAGTCTGATATTCCACCATTCTAACAAAATCCTTTGCATCTTCAAGAGTCTGTCTCTATTTGAATACAATTATCTTTGGAGGCAAAAGATTTTAAACTTTAATCTAAATTATTCTTTGGAATAAAGTTACTATACAGATTAAGAACTTGGGATCTGGAATCTAGCGGGCTTGGGATGGTTACTGGTTCTAGCACCTACTAGCTGTGTGATCTTGGGTAAATTGTTTTATCTCTTCAGGTGTCAGGTTCCATCACTAAAAAATGGGGATCACAATAATATCATTTAACTCCATTATGTTGTGAGGGTTAAATGAGATAATGCATGTAAAGTCCTTAGGAGACACTCTGGGGCACATAGCATGCATCTTTGATTCCTGTATCTAAGAACTTTGCAATGTCTTTTGAACATACATTGGGTTTTAAAAGTCCTAAATTCTTGGGCTTTCCTGGTGGTTAAGAATCCGCCTGCCAATGCAGGGGACACGGGTTCGAGCCCTGGTCCAGGAAGATCCCACATGCCGCGGAGTAAGTAAGCCCGTGTGCCACAACTACTGAGCCTGCACTCTTGAGCCCATGAGCCACAACTACTGAAGCCTGTGTGCCTAGAGCCTGTGCTCCACAACAAGAGAAGCCATTGCAGTGAAAAGCCCTCGCACCACAACGAAGAGTAGCCCCCGCTCGCTGCAACTAGAGAAAGCCAGCGCACACAACGGAAGACTCAACGCAGCCAATAAAATAAATAAATAAATAAATAAAATCTTAAAAAAAAGAAAATACTAAAAAAAAAAGTCCTAAATTCTTAATGAGGATTATGGTCTTTGGAGTATCTTTATTTGCCAGTTTCAACATATATTCAGTTCAGTATAAAGGTCCCTAAAAGGAGTAATAAAATATTAAAGTAGTCCAATACCCTACTTTATAGATAAATAAAGTTAATTCCAGAGAGATTAAGTGCCTGACCCAAGAAGGTACAGTTGATCTCAGAGCTGGGAGAATTTTTATTCTTTAAAGAAAATATTGGAAACATGGTTCTGAATCCATTTTTAAGCCAATTTCTTATTCCAAATGTAGTTCATCCCAATTTAATAACATCACTTGTTTCACAGATGACAAATCTTGGTAAATTATAAACCAGAAGCTTTGGGGTCACTTGGGCCCAGGTTTGAATGTTGATTCCACCTCTTAAAGTAAAAAGATAACTGTGACCTTGGGCCTAGCCCAGTACCTGGCATACAGTCAGTGATTAATATTGGTTGATAAAACACAAATTAATATTGTGAAGAGTGTTGGGCTTTCCTTATTTATATTTTTTAGTGAGAGTAGATCAGAATATAAATATGCCCAATAGTGGATTATTTATGCCTAAAAGCTAATAGACACTGGAGAGAAAATATTAGCACTTAGAGACAAAAGCTGGGGGTAGACATTAAAGGACAGTCCAAATGAATGATTATATAACTTGGAAGGGATGTAGATTATCATTTATTAAGAGGTTGTAAGACACTCTGTCTTATACTCTACAAATGAATAGATAAATCAAAGGGGAAGCTTTGTTGGTGCAAACATTGGAATATTGGAATGATTTGTCTTTGGTCTCAATTTCAGTATATTTGCCGTGCAGATACCTGGGCCGGTCAAAGATGATATTTATTCTTCCTTTGGGAAGAATGACAAATACTTCAACACACCATTTTCAGCTGCTTCGTGGTACTTCAACTCAAGACTTTCAGCTGGCCTGGTTGGTCAGAATGTGATAGAGGAGTATAACTTTAACAGCAAAGAAAGAGAAAACATGCTCAATGTCCATACTTGGGTAATTATGGTTAATTTAATTATGGTACATCCAGGGAATGCCATGCAGCCTTTACAAGAATGAAATAGGGCTTTCCTGGTGGCGCAGTGTTTGAGAGTCTGCCTGCCGATGCAGGGGACACGGGTTCGTGCCCCAGTCCGGGAGGATCCCACATGCCACAGAGTGGCTGGGCCCGTGAGCCATGGCCGCTGAGCCTGCGCGTCCGGAGCCTGTGCTCCACGACGGGAGAGGCCACAACAGTGAGAGGCCCGCGTACAGCAAAAAAAAAAAAAAAAAAGAATGACATAGATCTATCTGTGCTACTATGGAAAGACATCAGTTATAGATATCAATGGGCCCTAGATCACTCCCCTCAGTCCTAACCTCAGCTGCAGCTGTGGGGACAGTTTCCGTGCATGCTGAAGGCTTCCCAACTCAAGTATCAACTGCAGTCTCAAGTGCTCTTCCAGAGCTTCCATCAAAGCTGAGAAGCTTTCTCAGCCCTCCTAGAGTGGACTGGAAGTACACGGTGATTAACCTCTTGAGGCAACCCTCAGCAAATGAGGTTGCCTTCTGTTTTCTGGAGAGACAATTCTGAAGTACATTCTACATGGTTTCTTAGAGTCTCCATAACATTGGTGCCTAGGCCCACTGTGCTAGTCAGCCCAAAGATCCTGCTTTTAGTGGTTTGCCCTCCTCTATAATATTCTTCCTAATATTTAATTCCAGCTCATTGGAAAAGAGAGAGAGAGAGAGAGAGAAAGAGAGAGAGAGAAAGAAAGAAAGAAAGAAAGAAAGAAAGAAAGAAAGAAAGAAAGAAAGAAAGAAAGAAAGAAAGAAAGAAAGAAAGAAAGAAAGAGAAAGAAAGAAAGAAAGGAAAGAAGGAAGGAAGGAAGAAAGAAAGGGAGAGAGAGAGAGAGGGAGGGAGGGAGGAAGGAAGGAAGGAAGGAGGGGGGAAAAAAGAGAGAGGTTTATTTTATTTATTTATTTATTTATTTATTTTTATTTTTTTGGCCTTGCTGCGCAGCTTGCGGAATCTCAGTTCCCCAACCAGGGATTGAACCCGTGCCCTCGACAGTGAAAGTGTGGAGTCGTAACCACTGGACTGCCAGGGAATTCCGGTTAATGGTATCTTTGGATGATCAGAAATTTTTTATTTTAATAAAATCCAATTTATAAATTGTTTATTTTATGATTTGAAAATGTTCTCCCATGTTCTTTCAGAAGATTTATAGTTCTGTTTTCATGTTCAGGCCTATGAGTTATTCATCTATTTATATCCATATAGGTTATCCATCTTAGTTTATGTACAGGAAGCTTTCTCTGGCTCATGTACCTTGATGACTCCCATAAGAACATTCCCAGGTTGCTGGAGGATAAAAGGCACATGGAGCACACCTAAATTACACCAGTCACCCCAGTCAAGAACCTTCTAGATGAGTTGGTGACCTCCCAAACATGTGAGCAAGCCCAACCAAGATCACCTAAACTCAACCTGAATTAGGTAACTAACTACACAGACACCTGCAACTAAATAAATGTTTATTTTGAATGCTTCTGAGATTTTGTCATTCTTTGTTTTGAAACATATTTGGGTCAATAGATAATTGATATACAGAAGTGTAGTACTGCTGTAGCAAAACCTAAAATTTGTGGCACTTAGCTTGAGAAATGTGACCCGTGTTTTGTGGTGGAAAAATATTTGGTAAAAGCACAGTCTGTGATAACTTAGAAGACAAAGATGTATCCAATGAACACTGGAACTTGAGCATAGAGATTTTCAGGTAGGATGTTGAAAGTAGTATCAACTGGCTCTTACTAGCTGCTGAAGATAAATAAATAAGCCACCTCAAGAAAGAGAAGAACTCAGAAAAGAACTAGCCAGTTTTCAGGCAGAATTTATATAGAATATAGAGGGGCCAGAATTTGCAGAGTTGGGAAGTAGAATCGTTTTTCATGTCCAGTTTTTCAAGGCAGTAAATGGGTTTCAAATTAAGAAATAGCCTCAGGAAATAGGCCAAATCAAGGGTGGGGCTATGAGACTTTTGTTGGGACCTCTGAAAGATGCAACGTAGTACACAGTAGACCTACTCAGTGGGACAAAAAGGCACCTGGGCCTCCCAGCAGTCTGATGTTCCCAAATTAGCACTGATTCAATCCAAAAGAGTGGTATGTCCCCAGAAGAATTTGGGGTATGTTTTTCAAAACATGGAGTTAAGTCAAGTTATATAAAACACACAAATCATTGAGAGAGCTGTAATGGAAAAAGTAGCCACAAGATAAAACTAAATGGGATGGAGACTGTTCAAAATGTAAAAAGGCCTCTCGGCCTCCTTCTCTGGACAGGAAGCAGACAGAAGAAATTGCTCTGAGGGCAAATTCACTAATATCCTCTTTAGAAGAGGTCAAGGCGAGCAATGGAAAATGTGGAGGCCTATCAGAGAGCAGAGCCAGCAACTGTGGAGAATAGACAGGCAAACCATTCCCAGATAGCAGAACCAGGGTCTAATTATAAAACATTTCCCACCCCCAGACTAGGGGAATCTGCCAATATTTTCCCAGCAGGATTTCAGAACTACTATGGACCAGTAACCACTATGTGCAACCTATTCTTTTACTTTGGGGATGGGAGTGTTTATTGCATTTATCTTGTCCCTGCCTTACCACTTTAGGTGAGGTAGGTGGAAGCAGATAACTTGTTTTTTTTAGTGCACAGGTCTCTGCATCAAGAAGAATCACATCCAGAGTTGATATAAATCACGAGAACCTGGACTTCAAGCACACTTCCATGATTGGATGAGACTTTTGGAGGTCTTAGTGAGGGTTTGAACATATCCTGTATGTGAGAAATATTTGAATAATTTTGGCCAAAGGGAAAACCATGATGTTATAAAAATGGCCCTAATTCTTTACCCCTCCCTATCCACACCCTTTGCTATGTATTATAAGTTTGTAATGCTCTCTCACTCTAACTCCAAATTCAGTAAAGTGACTTGATTTGGCAATAAGATATTAGCAAATGTGACACAAGCAAAGCCTTGAAAAGTTTGCATGTTCAGGTTTGCTCTTTCTCTTGTACCTTGACTCACCTAAGTCACCTTAATAATCTCTGTAATCCCAACTGAGATGAACCAAATAGGCCAATAGCCAGCCAAGCCTATGAGCATGCACAGCCAAGATCAGCAGAGCCACCTAGCCAACTTGCAGTTGACTACAGATATACAAGCAAGTCCAGGCAAGATCACATGAATCCAGTCCAGGTCACCTGAACTCACAGACTAAGCTAAGGAAAGATTTATTGTATTAATCCACTAAAGTTTTGTGATCGTTTATTATTGTGGCAATAGATAAATGATACAGATTCTTTACAGAAAAAATCAGGAGTAACTAGTAACTTTCTAAAATCAAATATACAGAGTCATTTACTTTGAGGGAACTTTTCACTTTGCTTCTTTTCAGTTCTCAGGAAAAGGTTTATTTAGCTCATGTAACAAAGTTATGTGTGTTGAAGGCTATAAAGGTTTGAGTAATTCTAGAACAAGTTAGCATTTTCCATCAGTTTTTCTGGTATTTTGGGCTGGACTTAATTCTATCTTGGGGTATGTATTAGAATAGGATGCAGGGTTTGGCTTTTAACTATACCATTATCATCATCACAACAATTTCTCTAAGTGTTTAGTATGCAACAGGATTCTGCTAAATGCTTTACATATGTATCTTAATTAGTCCTTGCAAAAAAGTCTTGGGAGGCAGGCAGTATAACCCTCGCTTTATAGATAAGAAAACTGAGGCTCAGTTTCCATCTTCCAATGTCACCAATTCCAATTCTTCCCTTAAGCTTCGCCTCAGTCAGCACTTCCTCTAGGAAACCATCCTTGATCTCCAATTTGAGTTTGGTGGTATCTCTAAATTCCTATGGTAACTTTTATATCTTGATTATTACACTCATCACATTGTAAAACCAGAGTGAGGTTTTTCTATGTCTATATGGCTCTTCCCAGACTCTAACCTCCTAGAGGACATGGACTACATCATACTCATCTTTGTAATCCTAGTACTGTCACAGAACCTGGTATAAAGTAGGTGCGCTATAGATGTTGAACTGGTTTGCAGAAAAGGAAAGAGATGACATGGGGAACTATTAGGTCCAGAGCATACACATACCCCAAACCACAAAATCCATGAAGGAACAACTAAAACCTCTCGATCTGATTAAACACTTCAGAAACAACTGACTAATATCCTTTGTCTCTAGTAGCACAGCAGTGATCTCCACAGGCAGACCACCACAGATCAGAAGCCAGGGTCCCTGTGCTAGAGCTGGCTGGAAAATACTTAGACTCTATCAAAGAGTCACTCTTGGTACCCTGGTCATCATCCGTTTCCCCAGAGAAAAGAGGGACACTATACTATCTGGAGAGTCTCCCTTCACTGCACTTCTTAAGTTTAATAGCTTTTAATAAGATTAAAGTGGTGGGCTTCCCTGGTGGCACAGTGGTTAAGAATCCTCCTGCCAATGCAGGGGACACAGGTTTGAGCCCTGGTCCGGGAAGATCCTACATGCCGTGGAACAGCTAAGGCCAGGCACCACAACTACTGAGCCTGCGCTCTAGAGCTCACAAGCCACAACTACTGAAGCCCGCGTGCCACAACTACTGAAGCCCACACACCTGGAGCCCGTGCTCCACAATAAGAGAAACCACCGCAATGAGAAGCCTGTGCACCGCAATGAAAGAGTAGGCCCCACTCGCCGCAACTAGAGAAAGCCAGTGCACAGCAACGAAGACCCAACACAGCCATAAATAAATAAATAAATAAATATATTTTTTTAAAAAAAAGATTAGAAGTGGCCCGATTGTCCATTTGCCCCTGAAAAGGGGAAGGAATTTGTGTACTGATTCTGTGCCAGGCACTGTCCTACAAATTTTTATTTCACTTAAAGACAAGTATTGCTACAAACTCAGAGAAAGAGCTGACTGCATTAGTTGTAGAGAATATGACTGTTTTCAAATTTCCTGTCTTCCCCTGGCCTGGAATTTTGTGGACCAGCATGCTGAGAGCAATTTATAACAATGATGCTTCACTGGACTGTAATTCTTTCTCTGACTTCACCTCTATAGCAACTCAGTTTGGTTTTAAGTATCCAAGAGTTTGACATTTTCCTTTTTACTCTCCTTCTTACACGTCTCTTAAATTGAGATATTCTGTGCCAATTTTCTCTGAATCTAAATTAGAGGTACCTCTCCTTTCTGTTTTTCTTTGAGAAGAGAGTTTTAGGTTAAAAAAATTCGAAATAGCTATGGTTTTTAGGATGACATATCTGCAGATCATTTTATTTTTCCTAGTTTAATTTCTCAAGTCCAAGTTAATTTGGAACTAATTGCTCTTCCCAGACTGAAGTATTTCCCAATACCTCACTGGTCCTTCAAGGTTTGTTTTTCCTTATAATCTTAGATAATTTTCTCTTTGAGTTACCAAATTGGTGCAAGAAAGGAGTTGAGGGGGCTTCCCTGGTGGTGCAGTGGTTAAGAATCCACCTGCCAATGCAGTGGACATGGGTTCGAGTCCCGGTCCAGGAAGATCCCACATGCCACAGAGCAACTAAGCCTGTGTGCCACAACTACTGAGCCTGCACTCTAGAGCCTGCGAGCCACAACTACTGAGCCCACGTGCCACAAATACTGAAGCCTGAGCGCCTAGAGCCTGTGCTCCACAACAAGAGAAGCCACCACAATGAGAAGCCTGTGCACCGCAACGAAGAGCAGCCCCCACTCGCCGCAACTAGAGAAAGCCCACACACAGCAACAAAGACCCAATGCAGCCAAAAATAAATAAATAAAATAAATAAATTTTTTTTAAAAAGGCATTCGGAAGTCTGGGTCATATGTATATTAGGATCTAGCTAATTCCTTTGGCTAACTGGATCAAAATTACCTTGACTCTTCCCCTTGCAACAGGGAAACTACATGGTGTTAGATGAAGCTGAGGAACAAATACAGTCCGATTATAGTAATCTAGTGGAAAACTAACCAAGAAGAGCTTTTGTTCTTTTCCTTGATATTTTTTTCTTCCTTGGATTTCTACCTTTTCACTATTTAATAGATATGTAAAGAATTGTGTGTCATGTTGGAGGAGGGTAGTAATACCCAAAGAGATATCCCAGTTCAATATCCTCTTTCCCCAGATGAACAAACTTAAAAAACTTAAAACCTCTAGCAATTCACAGATATAAAGATGAAACAGGGACAGATACCTGATGTCATCAATTTTCTTCCAAAACAACACAAGAGAAGTCATCTTAGCAAAAAGAATGCAAATTAAAGAGAATAAACATTTTTAGAAACTCTTAATAAGATTCTCTATCAAAAGATATTTTTTAAAAACAGCACTTGGGATTCTCAAGCAGTTAGAGCAAGGATAAAAAAACATATTAAACATGAAATTAGTAAGCTAAATGGTTCTTTTATTATAGAAAGTGGGGAAGTTTTAACACTAGTTGTATCCTAGGGATCAGTACCAAGATTGATTACTTAACATTTTATATATATTAATTATGTATAACTCTTCTACATGATGAAATGCTAATTAGATGGGAATAAACTAAAGAAAGTGGTCTCAAGGCTTTGAATCAAAATATATTTATAAGATGGTGTCCTCAAAGGTATTAATTATAAGCTCATTAAAAAAAAAATCTGCCTCTTTAATTCTTAAGAAAAAATCAGCTGCAAATTTGCAGTCATTTTGCTTCTGAGGCCAAAGAGAAAAATAAAACAAAAATAATAATAATAAAATACTGCTATTAGATGTTGTCATAAAGGTATTGAAAATCAAACAGAGAGTATAACCTTGTTTTTCCACAAAAACATGATGCATTTGCCAAACCTGAATGGAAAGGACTCCTCAGCTGGACTCTGAGGCTATCTGGGCTTGAGTTCATCTATCTAGGTTCAATTCCTGGCTCTGCCACTTACAAGATGTATGACCCTAGTGCACAGGCTTCTCATTGCGGTGGCTTCTCTTGTTGCGGAGCACAGGCTCTAGGTGTGTGGGCTTCAGTAGTTGTGGCGCGTGGGCTCAGTAGTTGTGGCTTGTGGGGCCTAGAGCACAGGTTCAGTAGTTGTGGCTCACGGGCTTAGTTGCTCCACGGCATGTGGGATCTTCCCAGACCAGGGATCGAACCCATGTCCCCTGCACTGGCGGGAGGATTCTTAACCACTGCGCCACAAGGGAAGTCCCCTCTGAAGAGTTTTAAGTCAAATAATTGGGTCGGGGCTTCCCTGGTGGCGCAGTGGTTGAGAGTTCGCCTGCCGATGCAGGGGACACGGGTTCGTGCCCCGGTCCGGGAAGATCCCACATGCCACGGAGCGGCTGGGCCCGTGAGCCGTGGCCGCTGAGCCTGCGCGTCCGGAGCCTGTGCTCCGCAACGGGAGAGGCCACAACAGTGAGAGGCCTGTGTACCGCAAAAAAATAATAATAATAATTGGGTCAGGAATAAGAGATAGGAAAATCCTGAATTCAGAGGTATGTTGACCTCCAGTTTAATATGGCTAGCCAAATGCTTGTGTTTCCTCTCATTCCCAATATCTCACTAGAATGATAGAGGAAATACAAACATAAAAATGACTTCAAGGCAAACATGGAAAGGAAATGGGGGTGTTGTTAGACCCCTGAAGAGTGAGAAATTATTGGAAGATATAAAGCAGGTCGATAGTGAAAACTACTAAGCCTAACAGACAACAGAAAAGACACTCGCCCCAAAATTAGCCTCCCAAAAGAACCCTGGAATGCCTCAAGATTAGAGATAATAGGATAGGCGAGAAATAGTGAGCTTTGAGCTTGGTAATTTATTAATAGTAGTGTAGTGAATATTACTGATTGCCTACAGCACTCATTTGCTCCTTCTTCCTAATGGAACCCCCATTTTGTTTCACTCCTCCCCCAAACAGGGCATATACCTCTGGGATGACCAACCCTCTCAGCTTCAAGGGTGGGAGACTTTGGTCTAAGTGCAGTCTCATGTCTCATGTTCGGGAATAAGCATGTGACTCAGAAATGGCCAAGGAGACAAGTGGATATTTGCTGGATAGAAAAGTATGCAGACCTGATTGTCAAAGACAGACAACCTACAACAGAGGGTTAGGATGAAATTAACATTGTATATAGAAAAATCTGAGAAACCAACAGAATCTGGGCTTTTGATGACACTGTTGAACTTCTCAATCAGTTCTGAGGCACATCCTCTGTTTGGGTTTGCTCTTAGAGAGACAATATACTTCCTTATTGTTTAAGCCAGTTTCATTTGGGTGTTCTGTATTTGCAACTGAAAGCATTCTAATATGATATAAGTGGTAATAGCTATCTAATTCTTTTTTCTCAGAGTAAGTGATTATGGGCTTTGCTCCAGAGTAGAGTTTCTGAAGATGAAGACTCCCAGAAAAGATGCTCCCTGAGAAGTGGGACAGTAACCCAGCAAAGCAGTGGCTTCCACCTCTGTACTCAGAAGACAAGATATTGCAAACTCTAATAGGAGGCCTGCCCCGTCAGATGTTCCTACCTCCATACTCCCCCAAAACCAGTGGATCTGGGAAAAATATTTGCAAGTCATATATCTCATAAGGGATTGATATCCAGAGTATATAAAGAACTTCTACAACTCAACAACAACAAAAACACAAACAACCCAATTCAAAACTGGGCAAAGGACTTGAACAGACATTTCTCCAAAGAAGATATACAAGTGGCCAAAAAGCACATGAAAAATGCTCAGTGTTACTAGTCATTAGAGTAATGCAAATCAAAATCACGATGAAATATCACTTCACACACATGAGGATGACTATAATAAAGAAAATAATAAAATGGAAAATAACAAGTGTTAGTGAGGATGTGAAGACACTGGAACCCTGATGCACTGTTAGTAGGAATGTAAAATGGTACAGCCACTGTGGAAAACTAGAGTGGTTCCTCAAAAATTTAACATAGAGTTACCATATGATCTAGTAATCCCAGTTCTGGGGATATACTCAAAAGAAGTGAAAGCAAATAGATAACTAATAAGAACCTGCTGTATAGCACAGGGAACTCTACTCAATACTTTGTAATGGCCTATATGGGAAAAGAATATATTAAGAAAAAAAGAGTCGATATATGTATAACTGATTCACTTTGCTATACATCTGAAACTAACACAACATTATGAATCAACTATACTCTAATAAAAATTTTTTAAAAAAGAACTGAAAGCAGACATTTGAACAGATACTTGCACATCAATGTTCATAGCAGCATTATTCACAATAGCCAAGATGGAAACAACCTAAACATTCCATCAACAGATGAATGTATAAACAAAATGTATTATATATATACAATGGAATATTATTCAGCCTTAAATTAAAAAGGAAGGAAATTCTGATATATGCTACAACATAGATGAATATTGAAAACTTTATGCTAACTGAAATAAGCCAGACACAAAAGGACAAATATTGTATGATTCAACTTATATAAGATACCTAGAAGAGGCAAATTCATAGAGACAGAAAGTATCATAGAGATTACCAGGGTCTTGGGAAGAAGAGACTAGGGAGTTATTTAATGGGTACAGAGTTTCTGTTTGGGATATTTTAAAAATTCTGGAAATGGATAGTGGTGACGGCTGCACAATATAGTGACTACACTTAATGCCACTGAATTGTACACTTCTAAATGGTTAAAATGGTAAATTTTACCTTATGCTTATTTTACCACAATTACAAACAACAAGCAAATGAACAATGGACCCAGGGTTCTTGTAAAAGAATCTGCAGTCACTGTCAGCTAAAAAGGGAGCTCATTCAGGATAAGGAAAAACACCCTAGTTACCAATATAGATTAAACAGGGAGAATTTTAATTGTAATTCAAATCCCCAGAAATTGGGTGATATAAAAGAACATAATGCTATAAAAAGTAAAACTAGTACATGGAAATCAAATATATCATTGCCAAAATTAAAAACTCTACCCTGGGCTCAACAGCTGAATGGAGACAGCTAAGGAGTGAATAGGTATACTGGCAGAGAAAGCAGAGGGACTTTCCCAGAATGCAATGCAAAGAGGCAAAGAGAAAAAAGTACAAGAGAAAAGTGTAAAGACATGGGAGATATATCCACAAGTCCCAGAAAATGAGGAGAGATTGAAGAAAGGAGAGAAATAATCAAGGAAATTACAGAAGAAAATTTCCCTTAGTGGATACTTGAGTCTTCAGGTTGAAAGAAGGGCACATCAAGTACCAGTCAGGAGGAGAAAAACACGTTTAGACCTATCTTGGAAAGACATATGACTTCTAAGTAAAAGAGAAATCTAAAAGCTTCCTGTAAGGGACAGGAAAGGAAAAGAATACCTATGAAGGACTGAGAACAAAATGTGCGTCAGAATTTTCATCTGCCATAGTGAATGCCAGAAGACAATGGCACACTTTCTTCTAAATTCTGAGAGAAGAAAATTTTGAGCCGCAAATTGTATACTTAGCCAAACAATCACTCATATATATGGGCAAAACAAAGGTGTTTTTAGATATGAAGGAACTCATAAAGTTTACAGTCCATGAACTTTGACCAAAATAATTACCTGAAGACAAATGAAAAAATGAACACAAGAAAAGGCTATGAAGGAAAAAACGATTATTAACAGAACCATTTTTTTTTAGATTTCAGATATATGTGTTAGCATACAGTATTTGTTTTTCTCTTTCTGACTTATTTCACTCTGTATGACAGACTCTAGGTTCATCCACCTCACTACAAATAACTCAATTTCGTTTCTTTTTATGGCTGAGTAATATTCCATTGTATATATGTGCCACATCTTCTTTATCCATTCATCTGTTGATGGATACTTAGGTTGCTTCCATGTCCTGGCTATTGTAAATAGTGCTGCAATGAACATTGTGGTACATGACTCTTTTTGAATTATGGTTTTCTCAGGGTATATGTCCAGTAGTGGGACTGCTGGGTCATATGGTAGGGAACCCTCTTGCATTGTTGGTGGGAATGTAAATTGATACAGCCACTATGGAGAACAATATTGAGGTTCCTTAAAAAACACTCATTGTGATCTTTTTAATGCACAAATAGTGTTTTTAAATTGTTTTCTTATAGAAAATAAAATCCTATAAAAGTGAAGAAAGTAGAATAATGAGTCCCTTTGTAAGGGAGTCATTACCCAGTTTAAATAGCCATTGTTATTTCACCTAATCCTCATTTTTTTTGAGTATTTTAAAGCAAATCCAAAACATCATATTGTTTCACCTATAAATATTTCTGTATGCACATTATCTGGTAACATTTTTCATAACCAACATAACATGACCATACCTAACAAAACTGACAACTATTTCTTAAAATCTGTCTGAGTCCATTCAGGCTGGGTAGATTATAAACAATAGGAATTTATTTCTCACATTTCTGAAGGCTCAGAAGTCCAAGATCATGGGACTGGCGGGTTTGGTGTTTCATAAGAGCCCCATTCTTCCTCGATGGCCTGCCTTCTCACTATAATCTTCACAGGGCAAAGAGCAATGGACCTTTCTAAGATTTCTTTTATAAGGGCACTAATCACATTCATAAGGGCTGCACCATTGTGTCCTAATCACCTCCCAAAGGCCCCACCTCCTAATACCATCACCTTGATGTTTAGAACTTCAACATATAAATTGGAGGGGATACAAACATTAAGACCATAGCAATATTTAATACTCAGCCCATAATTAAACTTCCCAGAGGGTCTCAAAGGTATATTTTTACAGTCAGTTTGTTTGACTCAAGATCTAAATAAGGTTCTCACATTACATTTGATTGTTTTGTCTCTTAAACCTTTTTGGTTATGTAACAGTCCCCCTGCCATTATTTTTTCATGTCTTAGATTTTTCAACAACTTTACTGACGTATAATTACACCATACAATTTACCTGCTTAGAGTGTACAATTCAATGGGTTTTAGTATATTTGCAAAGTTGTGCAACTATCACCATAATCAATTCTAAAATATTTTAATCACCCTTAAAAAAATAAATTTTGTACCCCTTAACCATCATCCCCCAATCCTACCATCTGCCTACCAGTTATAGGCAACCACAAATTATTTTTAGTCCTTATAGATTTGCCTATTCTGGACATTTCATATAAATGGAATCGTACAATATTTAATCCATTGTGACTGGCTTCTTTCTCTTAGCATGTTTTCAAGGCTCACTGATGTTTTAGCAGTACTTTCTTTTTATTGACAAATAATATTCCATTGTATGGATATATTGTAGTTCATGTCATGAATTTTTTTAAAAACTGAGTCGTTTATCTTCTAGATTTGTCCTGTAGATTTGCTGACATTTTGGGGGTTTTTTGTTTGTTTGTTTTGGCTGCCTTAGGTCTTTGTTGCTGCGCGTGGGCTTTCTCTAGTTTTCTCTAGCAGTGAGCGGGGGCTTTGGCTGATTGCTTTCTCTTGGTCTCAGTTAATGTGTGTTGCGGGGAGGGAGGGTGGTAAACTGATAAAGGGGTTTGACTAGATTAAGAATTAACATCATAGATAAGAATACTTCAGGTAATGCTGAATTTTTCCTGTCACATCATATCATGAGATGTAATGTCTGGTTGTTCCTTTTACGAATGTCAAAGCAATCAGAGGGTTAACGTGGCGACAGCTTGACTCCTCTACTATAAAATCCCTCATTAAATTTTCACTTTATGGCTTTAATATTCACTCACAAACATGTTGCTTAGGTCGATAGGGTTGCAAACTGGTGATTTTCTACTTCTATCATTCCTTCTGCATTTATCATTTGGACTTCTTCCATAAAGAACTTTCATCAATGGTTTGGTTATTCTGAAATAAAGTTTGAAAGGTAGAATAAATGCTGATTCTTCCTTTTTATTTATCAGTTTGCAGACGAGCTGGTGCCCTACTAACCTTCTGTGGCAACCAGTGAGGTTTGTTACGTTTTACGTTATTAGGAAATTTTACATATCTGATATAATTGCAATGAATTGCAATTATTGTTCTTTTTCTGAAGTCTAGATTTTTTCCATTAGTTTTTGATAGCTTGCTTATTCTCTGGTACATTAAAATAATCCTGGTTTATCTAGATACATTTCTTACCACAAACCTTCAATCAGCCATTTTTCCAAGAAGCCCAGGTTCCTTTTAGTTGAAAATCCACAATTTGGAAACTAGGGGTGCTCATTGCTACTGCATTGTTATTGCTTTTAGGTCTTTTCAGAATTAGGAAGGTTAGGACAGAGTTAGGAAGTACACACTGGTTCTTGAAAGAAAAAATTCATAAATCATAAATTAAACTGATACATCCATTTCAAAGTTCAGATTACAGAGTGTTTACTTCTCTAGATTTATATGTCTTTTTCTCCTAAAGTGAAAATCTTGGTTTCTAACATTAACATGATTATTTACTTTCTTTATCCTATGACAGACCTATAATAGTTAAAAAATAGCATTACCAGTATTATTTAAAACAATAAGACTACTGAGTGCAATTTAATATTTTTGTGGGTTTTGTTCTTAGGATATATCCGACTAGGGATGTAAACTCAAGATACTACACTTTAAAGTCACTTCTAGTAATGATTTTCTTTATGTGGGTTTAGCATCAACGTGATCTACAGTTATGGCCATTTGTTTTCAATTTTTAGGGATTGCTTTTTATTCTTTAGTAATTCAATTTTTATATCTAAGTCCCAAGGATTCAATTTTTATATCTATTTTGTCAAAGTAATTTGATAAAAGTCTTGCATTATGCTTGCCTGCCCCCCTAAATGTTGTTTCTCTACATAGGCAACACATTTTATTAGTTTTTTATTTATAACTAACTGCTTTAAAAATATGATATACATGTTTATGCCCCCCTTACACAAAGTATTTAGGCTACTGTAAACAGTGTTCTACATCTTACTTTCTCCATTTAAAATATATCCTAGAGATAACCTATATAATGTACAGAAATCCTCGTTGTTCATTTGTACAATTGCATGGTTAAGAGAGATCTTTTTAAAATATAAATCAGACCATGGGATTTATCTGCTTAAACCTTTTTAAAGGTTCCCCAATGCACTTAGAATTAAATCTAAACTCTTGACCATAGTTCTCAAAGCCTTGTCTTATCTGGACTGCTAGTAACTTCAAACTCATTTCATTCTCTGCCCCCTGTAGCCCACTGTTTCTCTTGGATATATTCTTAAAGTGAAATTGCCAGATCATGTCATATTTCTGTGTTTAATGTCTTGAAGAACTGCTAGACTCTTTTCCACAGTGGCTGCAACATTTTACATTACTACTGGCAGTATATACAGGTTCCAATTTCTGCACATCTTTACCAACACTTATCATCTGTCTTTTTGATTATAGCCATCCCAGTGTGTGTGTGAAGTGGTCTTATTTATTTTTGACTGCATGAGTTGTTAATTTGTGAGAGTTGTTAATTTGTGAGAGAGAGAGAGTTGTTAAATTCTCCCACTGTGATTCAATAAATTACAGTTCTTTATCAAAGAGCTATACTCTAGGCATTATACTAGGTGTTGAGTGATAAACATGTTTCCCTTCTACACAGTACTGACATTGAATGTCATCAAAAATTTGTGATTTAATAGTAAAAAGGGCACAATGGTGTTAAAGTGATAGAAGATAATAAATTGAGTATGTTCTCAAAGGATATCCTTGGGACTACTAGGATTAGCATTATTTGGGAAATCTTAGAAATGCAAATCTTCAGGCCCTAGCTCAGATGTGCTGTAAGAAAAACACTCTCAGTGTAAACTTTTATATCTAGTGAAATAGGCTTTGAAACTGAGGGTGAAATTAAACTATTTTCAGATAAAGAAAAGCTTAAAAAAACCATTGCCAGAGGACTGACACAACAAGAGATGCTAAAAGAAGTTCTTCAGGCTGGAAGAAAATGGTATCAGATGGAAATATGAACCAATAGGAGGAATGACGAGTGCTTGAAATGGTAAATATGTAGGAACATATAAAAGGTGATTTTTTATCTCCTTTTAATTTCTGTGAAAGAAAACTGACAGTTTAGAGGAAAAACAATGATATTATTGTGGAAATTATTACATAAGTAGATATAAAATGAATAGCAACAATAGGTCAAAGGATGGAAAAATTACTGCTGTAAGATTCTTACTTTTTATGTGAAGTGGCACCATATTATCTTTAAGTAGACTGTGATAAACTAAGAATACATATTTCAATGACTAGAGCAAACATGTAAAGAATTATATAAAGAGATATAGCTGTAAAGCCAATACTGGAATTAAAATGGAAAAATTAAAAAAAATAATTTCTTATAAAACTAAATATGTATCTATCCAGTTCCACTCCTAGCTATATACTCAAGAGGAATGAAAACATGTCCACAAAGACTTGCAGAAATGGGCTTCCCTGGTGGCGCAGTGGTTGAGAGTCCGCCTGCCAATGCAGGGGACACGGGTTCGTGCCCCAGTCCGGGAAGATCCCACATGCTGCGGAGCGGCTGGGCCCGTGAGCCATGGCCGCTGGGCCTGTGCGTTCGGAGCCTGTGCTCCGCAACAGGAAAGGCCACAACGGTGAGAGGCCCGCATACCGCAAAAAAAAAAAAAAAAAAAAAAAGACTTGCAGAAAATGTTAATAGCAGCTTTAATGAAAATAACTGAAGACTAGGAATAATCAAAATGATCATCAACAATTATAGTATATTTATACAATGGGATACTATTCAGTAATAAAAAAGAACAAACTACTGATACATACAACAACATAATTGAATCCAAAAAACACTACGTTGAACAATAAAAGCTGGACATCAAACACTGTATTATTCCTATAAAGTTCAAGTGATAGAAATCAGAACAGAAGTTGCTTATGAGGGATGAAGATTAACTGGAACACAAGAGAATGATTCTGGGATGAAGAAACTGTTCTGTATCTTGACTGGAGTGCTAGTTACATAATTGTAACTAATTATAAAACTCATCTAATTGCAAACTTAACACCTGTGTGTTTCACTGTTGGTAAATTTTACCTGAGTGAAAAAACATTTTTAAAAATTCACAAAATTCAATTAATGTAATCCATTACACCAACAAGCTAAAGAACAAAAAGCACATGATCATATCAATTGATGCAGAAAAAACATTTCCTGAAATCCAACACTCATTTGTAATTAAAAATAAACAACAGGGCTTCCCTGGTGGCGCAGTGGTTGAGAGTCCACCTGCCGATGCAGGGGATGCGGGTTCGTGCCCCGGTCTGGGAAGATCCCACATGCCGCGGAGTGGCTGGGCCCCTGAGCCATGGCCATTGAGCCTGCGTGTCCGGAGCCTGTGCTCCGCAACGGGAGAGGCCGCAACAGTGAGAGGCCTGCATACCGTAAAAAAATAAAAAAATAAATAAAATAAACAAAAGATCCCTAAAAAAAAAACCTAAAAAAAATCTTAAAAAAAACCTAAAAAAAAACTAAAAAAACCTAAAAACTAAAAAAACCTAAAACTAAAAAAACCTAAAAAAAAACCTAAAAAAAACCCTCTCAACAAAGTAGAACTAAGGAAACTTCCTCAACTTGGTAAACAACACCTTTTAAAAATCTATATCTAACATCATACTTAATGGTGAGAAACTAGATGATTCTCCCCAAAGATTAGGAAAAAGGCAAGGATGTCCTCTACAATCAATCCATTTCAAGGTAGTTCTGGAAGTCCTAGCTATTAGAATAAGACAAGAAAAGGAAATAAAAGGTATACACACTGGCAAGGAAAGAAAAAAAAAGTGTCTTTGTTGGCAGATGACATAATTGTCTACATAGAAAATCAGAAAGAATCAACAACAACAACAAAACTTCTGGAACTAATAATTATTATATTGCTATAATCAATTTTTCAGGATACAAAGGTAATATACAAAATTCAATTGATTTCTATATTCAGCAGTGAAAGGTAAATTTGAAATTAAAAACATAATACCATTTACAGTAGCAACCCCCAAAATGAAATGATTAAATATAAATCTAACAAAATAAGTAGAAGGTCTATGTAAGGAAATCCACAAAACTCTGATAAATGAAATCAAAGAAGCACTAAATAAATGGAGAGATAGTCCATGTTCATGGAGAGTTACTGTCAAGATGTCAGTTCTTCCCAACTCGATCTACAGATTCAAAGCAACCCCAATCAAAATCCCTGTGGGTTATTTTGTAGATATTGACAAACTGATTCTAAAGTTTATATGGAAAGACAAAAGACCCAGAATAGCCAAACAACACTGAAGGAAAAGAAGAAAGCCAGAAGACTGACACGACCCAATAGTAATACTTACTATAGAAAGACAAATACCATATGATTTCACTTATATATGAAATCTAAAAAAACAAAACAAATGAACAAACAAAACAAAACAAAGCCCATAGATACAGAGAAAAGACTGGTGGTTGCCAGAGGGGAAGGGGGTGGGAAATGGGTGAAATGGTGAAATGGGTGAAGGGGATCAGGAGGTACAAACTTCCAGTCATAAAATAAATAAGTCATGGGGATGTAATATACAGCATGGGGGCTATAATTGAAACTGAGCAGGATACTGCAGGGCCTTCCCAGGGGAAGATCCCCTGTATCCATCTGCCTCTCGTATGTAGAAAAGCTTTAGCATCCTAAGCCTTCGCCAAGTTCCAAAGAGCAAATTTAACCAGAGAAGTAAGAAAATGCAGAAAGAAAGGAAAACAGTCAAGCAAGACAAAATAAAGTAGTTTAGCCATAAAACAAAGTCAAAGACCTTTAGTTCCTCCTCAAGGGCTATAGGTAATATCTTGAGCCATATCCTTGAGTTGTTTTGCTGATACTAAAATCCCCACCAGGTGAAAGAAGTTAACTGCTGATCACTGCTACATAGACCCCAGACCAGTTGGAGCCAGAAAATTGATAATTGAGATTCCTGAAACACCACCTGGTTACCTCACCACCAGCCAATCAGAAGGATATACCTGAGCTGTTCACACACCCTGTGATCCTCTCCCTCACCTTGCCTTTAAAAGCCCTTCCCTGAAAGCCATCAAGGAGTCTTTTAAGCATGAGCAGCCCATTCACCTTGCTTGGCTTTGAAATAAACGCTATACTTCCTTTCACCACAATCTGGTGTCAGCAGATTGGCTTTACTGAGCATTGGTTCAATAACATAGTCAATAATATTTATTGCAAATTTGAAAGTTGCTAAGAAAGTAAATCTTAAAAGTTCTCATCACAAGAAGGTAAAAAAAATCTTGAATCAGATGCTGTCCAGCCCCTGGATCTGAGGTCTGATTGTCTTTCTAAATCTCCATTTTCTCATGTGTAAAATGTAAATAATAATACTGATCTTTAAGGATCATTGGGAGAATAATATGAAGTGCTATATACGAAGATATTTAGTAAGCAGTCTCTTATTCTACAATTATTTACTGAGCAACTTTCTAGCCTCAAGGAACATAGCAAGATGAATAAGGCCCTGCCCTTCTGGAGAAAGACAGTAATCACATAAACAAGTGAATATCCAATATTATCTCAAGTAGTACTAAGTACAATGAAGAAAACCAAGTCAGGTGTGGTGGAGGTGAGATCCACCTTCAGAAGGGAAGGGTTTGCTACCCAACTGAGGGAGTGTGGTCAGCTGATGGCCTCCAGCTGTGTGCCCCTTCAGGACCTGCCTCAGCTGCAGAGAGATGCCTCCCCGAAATCTCACTGTTCCTGGGGCAGCCTCCACCCGGAACTAAGCAAGATAAGCTGGAAAAGCCTAGTCATTTTGGCCCCTAGGCCATCTCTGATGGGCAAAACCGGTTCCCAAGCTCCCCAAATCACAGTTCCATTTCTTCCTCTGCCCAGTCCTACTTCCACCCTCTCCTCTGCACTGGCGTTGATTCCTCTTAAGTATCTTGCATCCCAAACTCCATGTCTGTGTCTACTTCCTTTTGGAGAACTCAACCTGACAACAGGGTGGGAGGAAATAGAGCACTTGTGAGTTTGGGTAGGGGGTCAGGGAAAGACTTTTAGTGCAGGTGACATTTGAGCAGAGCCCAGAATGAAGTAAGGGCAGGAACAACGAGAGCATCTGGGGAAGACTGGTGCAAAGCGCAGCCACACGTGCAAAGGCCCTAAGGAAGGAAGGGCCAGGAGCAGTACGGTCAGAGTGGAGTGGGTAAGGGGAGAGTAGTAGTAGATGAGGTCAGAAAGAGGACAGAAGCCAAGATCACATGGGTTGTTGAATCATAAAAACTACTGGCTTTTATTCTGAGTGAAATGGGAAGCTATGTGGGTTTAGAATTGGCAAGTCACGTGATATGTCCTATGTTTTAAATGGAGCACTCTGGCTGCTGTGTGGACAATGGGTTGGGGGAGGGGGGACCAGAGGAGTAGAGGAAGCAGGGAGACAATTTAGGAGAGTATTACATGACCACAGTTACCTGTTAGGAAGTAGTAGTCATCATTGTAATACAGTAGTAATACAGTAATTATAATAGTAGTTGCGGTCACGGTGGTTGGTAGAGAGTTTCCTTAATCCCACAGCACTGGGTTGCCATGTGGTATTTGCATGCTGCTCATTTGCACATGGGTCATCTGCATAAGGGCTCCCATGATGCAGTGGGTGTGTTAGACTGGACCTTTAGTGATCTTAGCCCCACACGCAGCTACTTCCATCTCTAGCTATGAGAGGACACTCTGTATCCAAATACTCAGTGTACAGATTCTGGTCTCAATCTTTGTGAGTACTGATTTCATTTTCCAGAAATTTTTATCACCCATTTCAGCTGCCATACCATCTTCTTTAGTAGAGGGCTGAGCAGAGTATGTTTTATTCAACAGAGCAGCTGTAAACCTCAGCTCTAGGGAGGCTGGGTCTGTCTTTCTCTGCTCTGCCTTCTCAGACTCTGTATCCTTTTCCTCAGATTTCTCTTTGGCCACAGGAGCTACTACGGGTTGGAGAGGGCTGGAGTCCTACTTGGAGAGGGTTCTTGAGGCCCTAGCTCTGGAGGAAATTCAATAATCGCCTAGACTGAGTGATGTGTTTAGGACGCCGAGGCTGAAACAAACTATAATTCACATTCCCTAGGTGCCCTACTCTGTAATAAAGCCTGAGTGTCAGACAGCCCAGCCAAGAGCTAACATATCTGTTTGCACTAGTCTTGTGCTAACTGAAACATGTCAGAAGAGGAAAACATTTAGCCAACTGTCTAATGCAAAGGGGTTCTCTTCAGCCAAATGAAGAATGATCACCTATACGTGGCTATATGAGTGTGTTAAATGTTAATATCTAAAAAAGTGTTGATCCACTTAAAAACAAAAAAGACTCACTATAAAACTACAGTAATCAAGACAGTGTGGTATTAGTGAAAGAACAGACAAATATATCAATGGAATAGAATAGAGAGCCCAGAAATAGACCCACATAAATAAAGTCAACTAATTTTTTGACAAAGCAGCAAGGCAATACAATGGAGAAAAGACAGTCATTTCAACAAATGGTGCTTGGAACAATTTAACATCCACATGCAAAAAGATGAATCTAGACACAGACTTTATACCCTTCACAAAAATTCACTCAAAATGTATCACAGGCCTAAAACTATATAACTCCTAGAAGATAACCTAGGAGAAAATCAAGATGAACTTAGTTTAGGTACAACACAAATGCACAATTCATGAAAGAAATAATTGATAAGCTGGACTTCATTAAATTAAAAACTTCTGCCATGTGAAAGACACTCAAGGGAAAGGGAAGTCAATCCACACTGGGAAAAAATATTTGTGAAATGCATACTTGATAAAGGCCAGTTATCCAAAATATACAAGGAACTCTTCAGTGCAACAGTATGAACACAGCCTAATTAAAAACGGGCAAAAGATCTGCACAGGTACCTCTCCAAAGAATATATAAGGATGGCAAAAATGCATGTGCTCAACATTACCTGTCATTAGAGAATTGCAAATTAAAACAATAATGAGGCAGACTACACCTATTAGAATAGCCAAAATCCAAAAACAAAACAAAACAAAACAAACAAAAAAAACCTGGTAATAGCAAATGCTAATGAGGATGCAAAAAGTAACAGGTACACTTATTCAAAATGGTACTTTGGAAGATAGTTTTGCAGTCTTACAAAGGTAAGCAAAGCCTTATCATAAAATCCAGCAATCATGCTCCTAGTTATTTACACAACTGATTTGAAAACTTATGTCCACACAAAACCTGCATGTAAATATGTATAGCAGCTCTATTCATAAGAGCCAAAAGTTGGAAGCAGTCAAGATGCCCTTCAAGAGACAAATCAACAAACAAACTACGGCATACCTAAACAATGGAATATTATTCAGCAATAAAAAGAAATAAGCCATCAAACATGAAAAGACAGAGATGAATCTTAAATGCATATTGCCAAGTGAAAAAAGCCAGTAGCAAATGCTACATTCTGTAATAATGCCTTATATGACATTCTGGAAAAGGCAAAACTATAGAGAAGGTAAAAATTATCAGTGGTTCACAGGAGCTTGAGGGGGAGAGGAGGGATATCGGAATAGATGAAGCATAGGGGACTTTTGGGGGTAGTGGGGGTTTTAGTTGTTAAACTTATAGCCCATGACGGTATGGGTTAATAATCCTGATACTGCTATATTTACATATTGTAACTGAGCAATTAAGGAAATGGATGGCAGATGGTAGAAGTCCAGACAGATAAGCAAGGGAAGAAAGCTAGAACGATCCATGTGGTAATAGTTATGAGTCAGAGACATCAATATGAACGCATGTGTAGCTTAATATAGATATAAATAATTACATATAGAAATATTTATTATATGTGTATATACACAGATTATCTACATACATCTATTTCCTTGTTCAGTCAGCTGAGAGGGTCTAGAAACAATGATACCCCAGTAGCAACAAGCATATCTAGTGCTCAAATGTTGGTTTTTAACACCATTCTCCAATCAAAGGAAGCAGAGCTCTTTAGAGAAATGACTCATTCTAGGACCAGAACAGGAAATATGCAAATGAGCCTGCAGCATCTTATAGTGTCAGAAAGTAAGGAAGTACTACAAAAAATCCACAATACCACAATAATGGGTGTTTGGAAAAGGGACACCAGGGCCAAGTAAAATATCTCCAAACAGCCAAAACGGAATCAATTTAAGCAACAAAATAAGTAAGGTACTATTGGATTATAACCCAAAGTATAAAATAAATATCCATGAGCCCATACTGATATAAATAAGTGATTGAATTAATTAATAAGAAGAGACAAATCTCCCTTTCAGAACAATTCAAAATAAATTGTGTAGGTATTCCAACCTCAAAGAGGTGAGCATAACTCCCCATTCTTTATGTGTGAGCAGTATATAGTAACTTTCTTCCAAAGAGTACAACATGGAAACGGGGAAAAGAGTAACTTTACAATTGAGAAACCTGATACCCCTCAAAACCGTCAAGGTCATCAAAAATAAGGAAAGTCTGAGAAACTGACACAGCCAGGATGAGCTTATGGAGACAAGACAACTAGATGTAATGTGGTGTCCCAGATGGGATTCTGAAATAGTAAAAGGGCATTAGATAAAAACTAAGGAAATCTAAATAAAGTATGGACTTTAGTTAATAATGATGTATTTAATGATTCATTAATTATAACAAATGTACCGTATTAATGTAAGATGTTAATAATAGAGCAAACAAGGTGGTGACTATATGGGATTTCTGTACTATCTTTGCAATTTTTTGTAAATCTGGAAATTTCTAAAAAATAAAAATTTTTGAAAATTTTTGAAGGTTTTATATCTACACAGAAAATTTTAAATATCCTTCTAAATAACTTTTGGGTAAAAGAGAAAATGGAAAGAAAAATTACAAATACTTTAGAAATATACAACATAAGTACATTATACCTGAGAAGCTCTGCAATATGGATTAAGCAATATGCAGAGGAAAATTAATATTTGTAGCCTTAAATGTATCCTTTAGAAAATAATAAAGTTTGAAATAAACTGAGCACAGAATTGAAGAAAAATAATAATGTAAAGTAATAAATGAATAAATAACATAAAATTAAAAAGTAATATAAAGAATATAAATGGAAGGAAAAATTAAATTTTAATTAAATTTGTAAGATCATTGGGGTCTTGATCAATAAAACTATGTTCCTGGGCTTCCCTGGCGGCGCAGTGGTTGAGAGTCCGCCTGCCGATGCAGGGGACACGGGTTCGTGCCCCGGTCCGGGAAGATCTCACATGCCGCAGAGCGGCTGGGCCCGTGAGCCATGGCCACTGAGCCTGTGCGTCCGGAGCCTGTGCTCCACAACGGGAGCGGCCACAACAATGAGAGGCTTGCATACCGCAAAAAAATAAATAAATAAAAAATAATAATAAAATAAAAAATAAAACTATGTTCCTAAAAACCAATAACTATAGGCAACTATAATTTTTTTAAAAGGAACTACAAAAAAATACCATTTAGGATTGAGAAATACCTAATGACAGGTATAGGAGAGATTTTTGAAATTATAAGAGAATTATCTATATTATTTCTATCCATAAATATGAAAATTTAGGAAGTTTATTAGTCAAAACTGATTTGGATACAAATGACAGACACTCATTTCAAAATAGCTACAGCAAAAAACATACTATATTGATTCATATACCTGAGAAGTCCATAGGATAGTGCTGGTTCCCAACATGGCTGGATCCAAGGGCTCAGTGTCATAAGACTGTCTCTCTCCCCACTGTATCCCTCAGCTCAGCTTATTTCTCAGTTCATGTATGTCTCTCTATGTATCAGAGAAAACGGACATCTACAGCCACAAAATTTCATCTTCCTAGTTTAAAAACCAAAGTAGAAAGAGAAAAATTCCCCTCTCTGATGTCTTATATCAATCCAGGAGAAGATTCTGATTGGCCCTGTTTGGATCTTGTGTCCATCCCTGTGATTGAGTGTTCCAAGAATGACATTTTCTTAATTTGGTAAAGAGAATCAGAAAACTCAACATCATATTTAGTGATGAATCATTAGAAGCATTTCTATTAGAGAAACAAGAGAATGAACTCTGTCACCACTATCTTTGAACACTGTACTATAGTTCATAGTCAATGTAATAAGACAAGAAAAGGTAAATATCTTGGAAGAAAAAAACTGTTATTAGTTCCAGATATCTAACTTTGAAAAATCTAAGAAAATTAACTTAAAAAAAAATTTAATGACATAGCAAGATTCAAGACAGACAATACAAAACTCATTAGTTGTCCTACATTAGCAATAACCAATAAGAATATAAAGTAAAGTCAATTCTTGGGACTCAGTATTGGCCACCAGAACAAAATACAGACAAATATATGTTTTATGAAAACTAATATTTGAAATGGAAACATAAGAGCCTCTATTTACCTCACCACCACTACCAGTATCTCTTTCCCCATCTGCCACACTTTTAAATTGTCACCAGAACCTCATTGGGAATTATCTTGTTAAATCTCTATCCTCTTTGACATGGAGGGATCCCTACAATATTCACAGTACATTCTATTTCTATTCAACTGTACCATTATTTTTTGTATCAGAATTATTTGTGTGTGTATCTTATTTCCTCTATAGATGATCAGCAACTTCCTCTCTGTGTGCCATCCCCACAATATTTTGGGTGCAGTAGATACACCATGATTATCAACTTGAATTGATAATTCAGGATGGTATGAGTAAGAAAGAAGGAAATGGAAAACAAACTAATGAGGAGTGGAATGATAAGGGTCAGAAAAGGTTGGTGGAGACAAGTCATTTGAGCCTCTCTTATGCATTCCTTTCTCTGGGTAAATCATCATTATCTGAATTCCTTAAATTTCAAAATGATAAAAATTCTAGAGCAGAGAATTCAGTATTTAGGGAATTGCTGGTGAAAATATTAGGAAATATTCCCCATACAAAATAGCCAAAGTATGGAGGGCTTCCTGATTTTTTGAAGACTTGAATTTAATTCTTCCTTTCCCATTCTCCACAAATTCTCCCAAATATCCCTTTCTCTCTCCTTGGCCTCACCTCTATTTTGCTTTTATTCTCTTCTGTTTTCCCACCCTCTTTCCTTTCTTCTCTTCTAAATCTAGAAGGTTCTCCCTTCTCTTCCATTAAGCCTGGTGTCAAAGGGGGCTGAGGAAGCCCTGGTTTTGTGTCTAACTCAGTCATGTCCTCTGTGGTATAGGAATGAAGGAGTCAGAAGCGGTCAAATATTTACTGAGTGCATTCCATGTTTGGAAAGAGTGAGCATTGGGGAATTAAATAGAACTGGGTTGCAATCAGGCTCCACACTTATAATCTGTGCACCTCAGTGTTCTCATCAGGAAAACAAAGACGATACTAGCAGCTCCCATAGAGAGTTGTTCTATGGATTAAATAAGATATTGTTTGTACAATGTCTAGTTCAAAGTAGGCACTTAGCAAATAATAACTATTAGGGAACTAAGGTTGAAAACCAAGGAAGGGAACAGAAAGCTCATACTCCAGTTTTTTCTCCCATTTTCCTCCCCTCTAGCCTAAATTCATAGGAGTTTGAAGAGGAAAGAAGGCTGGGATGTGAGGGTGCAGGCAAAACAATACTAAACCTTAAATCTCAATCCTTAATTTAGCTACTGAATCAAAATTAAAGACATCGAGATGACAGTTTATATTTCATATACTGGATTTATCATTTATTCCAGAGAAATTACCTAAGCAATAACATTGTATTTGGAATACAAATCTCAAAGAGGAAAATGCTCTTAGACAAAAATTACAGCAAAACTGACACACCGCAATTACTCACAGGCTTCTCAAGAGAAAAAGAAATCTGGTGATGTTATTGCTGCCCTTACCCACTCGAATATCAATACAGTTTCAAATTCTCAGAGGGTAATAAAAGCTCTTGTCTTTCACACAATAACTAACAAAGCAAACTCCCCAAAACCCATGGGGGTACTGTGGTTGAGGGGGAGGGGGCAATTTTATCTAAATAATGAATTTTCCAAACATTTAATATTTGTTCTGCATAAAAAGTATGAATGCCTGTTGTAGATCATTTATTCCTAGTGGTAAGTAATTGCAATTCATTTGGAAAGCATCTTCAAAGCAGGTAGACACATTTTTCAAAACACCATTTGACTATATAATTACTGCTACACTTATAAGCATTCCTCTGAAGAAAAACAAAAGTGGGGGGGGAGCAAGTTTCACTACAGTCCCCTAAGAAAATGTTTCACTTCTCTCTGTTATCACTCAGCCTTGGCCATATCTGATTTCAGTGTTAGTGAATCTACTGCACTTTTAAGTAATAAAGAAAAGAACACATTCTGGTTACTGCTAAAAAGAAATTTCATCAGTTTTCCTGTTAGTATGAGTCACAGTAGAGAAGAATTTGATGATTTGCAAGAAGAAACCACAGTTCACTAATAAGCACTCCAAGCCTTTAGGCCACAAGAGAATGGAATCAGCAACAAATTTTACTCTAAGTTTTTTCTTTGAGCGCCTACTGTGTACTAGCACTCTTCTAAGATTTGTGAATACTCCTTTTAGAAATACAGGATATAGTGTCTGACCTTAAGGAATGCTTAACTTGAAATCTTCTTTACAAGAAATCAGCACTCAAAGAAAGAAAGAAATCAGCATTCTTTGAATCCTCTGATGTTGAGACTTAAAAAAGCAATCCAAAGAGCTCAGCCTTCATTCACCATTAGAACAAGGATAATAATAACATTAATACCCAAATTTCACCAGCTCCAAGCCTCCCATTGGCTTGACCATGGGAAGTCCAATTTCTTAGAATCTCCCCTTTAAAGCCATTTCCTAGAGTCTGCAAAGCTACCTACAAACATACACAAACATCCACAAACACTGAGCTGGGGAACTCAGAAGGGAAAGACACCATAGCAAAGTTGTTTGAGCCTCAAGGTGTTAAGTGGTTAGTCCAGCAAACTCTTTCATTTGTCACCTTATTAGCAGTTTCGGCACTAACAGTTCACCAAGCGTGTCACACCATCCTGCCAATGCTGGACATCTAGTCACCTAAAACTGACCTTGAAAAATGAGAGGGAGTTGGGGATGTTCCACAGTAAAGTTGTTCAGTCCCCAAATTGTTCTGGACAGCTCACTCACAAGTTAGAAACAGCCATTTTCCTTGGAGCCCTTACTCACCAGGCTGGTAAGGTCAGGATTTTGGTAGCAATCCCTATGGTGCACCAGGAGCAACCACTCCATAAAACACTATAGCCTTGCTGCTGGGTTTGGCTTTGCTATGGCAGCTTCCTTCTTCCCTTATGGTGACTTAGCGCTCCAGTGCTCCAGTCATTTCTCCCTGTTGTCAGGCTTCTGTGGGAGCTATTCTAGTCCATCAGGCATGCTGCCTGAAGCCAGGGGTGTCCGGATCCAAGTCTTGTGTTCCAGGACGTTCCTTGGCCCCTGTGCAAATCAGTGTCTGGCTTTCCTATCAGAATCACCTGAGCCCCACCTCTGGCCCAGCCCAGAAGCTCTGTAAGGCCAACACTGGGAATATCACTACCAGATGAGTGATCATAAATGACAGACCAATGTTAATGGTAAGCACACTGAAAATGTAAAAAGCCTTCTTGGTACAAAATGATATTTTTACCTATCAGTTACCCAGTTCAAGGAGGGCAGAGGTGGCTGTGTGTGATTAGATGGCTATTTAAAGTAAGTAGTGCAAGAAGTCCATTGCACTACTTATTATTAAGTCCACAAGAATTAATATTTTGCTTACAACTTTTCTTTTCTCAAAAAATTAAAATATTTTGGGCTTCCCTGGTGGCGCAGTGGTAGAGAGTCCGCCTGCCGATGCAGGGGACACGGGTTCGTGCCCCGGTCCGGTAAGATCCCACATGCCGCGGAGCTGCTGGGCCCGTGAGCCATGGCCGCTGAGCCTGCGCATCTGGAGCCTGTGCTCCGCAACGGGAGAGGCCACAACAGTGAGAGGCCCGCGTACCGCAAAAAAAAAAAGTTAAAATATTTTATTTCAGAATATTATGTACTCAGAACCAGAAAGCAAGGAGCAATATACCGGAAATAATCTGCTTAAGGGATTTGAGAGATTGAATATAGCAATTTGGACATATTTTAGTTTCCAAGGCCTAGAAAGATAGAGGAGATGATAGGTAATGTTTATTGAGCAGTTTCTATGTGTCAAACATGGTGCTAAGTAATTTACATGCATTGTCTCACATGATCAAACAATGCCTTGAGGTAGCTACTATTATGATCTTCACTCTACAGATAGGAAAACCGAGATTAAGAAAATGTTCCAACATTCTAAGCTAGTAAGAGGTGGAACTGGGATATGAACACTGGGCCTCTGATTCTGACACCTCTGTGCTCACCGCCTCCCCCGTGGCTTCATCATGGGTTTGGCTGCCAAATTTGACTTCTAACCCCATTTCTGCTCCTAAAGGGTCACTTAACCCCACTACCTGTCTGTAAAATGGAAGCATGAGAATTCTCTGAGCTAACATTTGCAAAGACTCAATGCAACGTTACCATTACATGAGAGGGCAGAGTTCATCCCTCATGAGAAGGATGAGGGAGTCAGAAGACCCTCCGGCTGCAGAATCCAGCTCTGGGGCACCATTAACAATGCCCAGGCACATCTGAAGAGGGGCAGCACTGTTACCAGGTGTAGTGATAATGTGATTTAAGGCTTGAAAATAATGTGGGCACTCTAGTCACACTGCTGACCTCAGACCACCACTGACTTCCGACAAGGAGGTTCAGACACACTAGATTTATTTTCATTCTTACCCAGACTATTTTTACCTTTGTCCAAAACAGCTCAAGTCAGGAACACCAGGATTATCTGCTTCTTTCATTGTCATAAAAGTTGTCTCAATTACCAAAGCTGATTATTTTCCACAGATGCTCTCATGCTTCTTATCACAGTGTGTCAGAACACAAAAGCTCAGAGGCCCCTGACTCTTTGGCAATCTCTTTTCTAAGGCTTGGATTCCCCTTTAAATGATACAGATACAGCTAGTCTATGAAGTATCTATTCTATCTTCAGTTTGAAATTGTTACCGTCACAGGTTTTGTTATTAGGCTCTCCATCTATACAGGCAGCTGGACACAGACGCACTGCAGGTAGCTACCTGTGGAGCTTTGTGCTTATGATGAAGTGTAATAAGGTAAGAGGAAGAGGGGAATGGGTTGAGCCCTTAGCCAAAGGACTGAGTATTCCAGCCAGCTGATGTCCTGGTATCATTTGCCCTGAAAGGTGACTGCAACAGAAGAGAGCCGTCTGCTACAGTCTGCCTGTTTAAGAAAGCCCAGTCTCTCTCCATATCCAGTCCATTCTGGGTTGAGCACTGATACTGAATATTTATCACTGAGTCCCTATATGCCAGTTCATATTTAAATCCATCATTTGTTAATTGATTGCTATTGTCATTTCTATTGTAAATCAATATAAGTAATTTCCATGTGTGGGTTTGTTAGTATCTTATTCATTGCCCATGGACCTGGAAATCAATGGAAACCAAGTAGAGTTCCCTCTTTTCAGCTTTAATTGTAGGTAGTTTCCATTGGTCTCTCCTGGATTTTCAGGGTTCTGTTCACAGGATTGCCTCATTTTCCCTTAGACTAGACTTCCCTGATGGCATCATCAACATAATGTCAACATATGTTAAGTACTTACTATGCTTGTGACATTGTGTAACTAATACACGTATACTTCACATGAATGACCTCACTCAATTCTATAAGGTTATTATTATTACCTCTATTTTATAGTTGAGGAAGTTGAGTCATAGAGAAGTCTCCTGCCCACAGATCACAAAACTAGAGAAAGCTGGAGCTGGAATTTATGCCCATGTGTGTGTGACTCCAAATTTTGAGCCCTAAAGCGCTCCACCTTTTACACTCCTCCCTGACTAGGACCGAAAAACAACTTCATTTCTACCAGTTTCACTAAACAGTGGCCCAATGAATGGCTGTCTCTGGGGGCAGGTTACAGGCTATTTACTAAATTATAAAAACATGAATTTAGTCTAAAGTGAAGGACAGCTACCCAAATGTGGTAAGTCTAAGTGACTGTCTAAATTAATCAGTTTCAGAAAAAACTGAGCTGCTTTGTAAGGGAAAACAGTTGGTGGGAGGAAATATGGGTCTCTTCTTTTTATTCTTTTCTGTGTGCCATTGGGTAAGTCACTTAACTTCTCTGTGTTTCAATTCCTAGAATTGGACTGGATACAGCTTAAAGCAGTGTTTTTCAAACTGCATCTCACAAGCCATTAGTGGGTTATGAAATCAACATAGTGAGCCACAACCATTATATTTTAAGAGATTAAACACGATAGAAGAGTAGAGCATAAATATATATTTTTTATTTTCTACTATTCTAATACTATAAATAGTATAGCACTAATACTATAAATATATTTATATATATATTGTTCAACATGACTCCATGAATGATAAGAAACCAAGGTAATACAACTAACCTCATGATATCAGCTCTGCATGTCATAACTTCTCAATATATAGGCAAAATCCTCATGAGATACTGGGTATATTCTTCTGATCTCATTTGCTTTGAAGCTACACTTCTCTTGTTTGCTCAGATAGGGCTTAGAAATCTGTATATTATTAATGATGGACAGCATACATACAAAAAATGTAAAATTCATAAGTGTATGGCTTGAAGAGTTTTAACATAGTAAACATATGATAACTAGGTAACTAATCATATCAAGAAATAGAACATACTAACATACCAGAATCCCTCTCATGTTCTTTTCCCAGACTCTACCTCTTTCCAACAAGGTGAGCCAATATCTTGACTTTGAACAGTATAAATTGGTTTTGCTTTTTTTTTTTGAACTTTATATAAATGAAACTATACAATATATACTTTCCTGTGTCTGGCTTTCTTTGCTCAACATCGTGATTGTGAAATTTATGTTGTCACTATATTTGTGGTTTGTTCATTCTTTCCAATTAAGGAGTGTTACAAATAGTGCTGAAATGATCTTATACGTCTTTTGGTGCACATATATATGTGTTTCTGTTGGGTAAATATATAGGAATGAAATTGTTGGGTCTGAGGGGAGAGCTCTCAGATGCTGACCATGCTGGCACCCTGCCTGATCTTGGACTTCCAGCCTCTAGAATCGTGATAAATTCCTGTTGTTTAAGCCACCCATTTGGTGGTATTTTGTTATGGCAGCTGGAGCCTACAGGGTTTGAATGCCATTTTAATAATTTAACTAGGTTCCAAAAGAAAATTGGAAGTTAACTTTCAGAGGGATAACTTTGCCAACTATTTCAAAGCATTAGTTCACTTATTTCCAGGGAAAAAGCATTCTCATTTCTGTCTTCATCCCAGAGACAAACCCTTCAGAGGTATGCGTAGGTTGGTCTAAATCCACAGTTCCAATACCCAACATCGGCAATAATGGTCGTTGATGTAGACAAGAGCTTCCCCCCCAAAATTATTCTATACATAAAAACTGAAAATGAGTCCTAAACATGCTTATGACTCAAAATAATACTGACAGTACAATTTTTGTAAGTCTATCTATGTATATCCATACACTCATACCTATAAACAGGAAAAGAAAAGAAAAAGCCTAAATGGGGAAACAGAGAGTCTCATATATGTCAATAGGACTGGAAATTGGTTAGGCCTTTGTAGAAGGCAATTTGACAAACAGCTGTCAAATTTTAAATGCATGTGCTCTGGGCTTCCCTGATGGTGCAGTGGTTAAGAATCCGCCTGCCAATGCAGGGGACACGGATTGGAGCCCTGGTCCAGGAAGATCCCACATGCCGCGGAGCAACTAAGCCCGTGTGCCACAACTACTGAGCCTGTGCTCTAGAGCCTGTGAGCCACAACTACTGAGCGTGCTACAACTACTGAAGCCTGCACTCCTGGAGCCTGTGCTCCGCAAAAGAGAAGCCACCGCAATGAGAAGCCCGCACATCGCAACAAAGGGTAGCCCCCGCTCGCCACAACTAGAGAAAGCCTACACGCAGCAACGAAGACCCAACGCAGCCAAAAATAAATAATAAAATAAAATAAATAAATTTATTTTTAAAAAAAGAATGTGGTAGGTAGTTCTCTACGTGTACTGATGTGGAAAGCTGTCTATGATGTACTGTTAAATGAAAAAAGCAAGTCAACAGAGCATTATTTAAAGTACAAGCCCAACAAAGAAACTTCCTATATATGACTCTGTGTGTGAAAAAGCATAGGAAATAGGTCTGGAAGAACAGTGTTGGTCATGGTTACCCCTGAGGAGAACAGTAGGATAGAGGGTAAAGGGTGTGTATCCATGTGCTAGGGCTGCTGTAAAAAATACCACGGCCTGGGTGGCTTAACCAACAGAAACTTATTTTCTCGCAGTTTTGGAGGCTAGAAGTCAAGGTGCTCACAGGTTTCTTCTGAGACCTCTCTCCTTGGCTTGTGTATAGCCACCTTCTTTCTGCATCCTCACGTGGCTTTTTCAGACGGGATACCAGTCTGATTGGATTAGGGGCCACCCTAACAGCCTCATTTAACTTAATCACATTTTAAAGGCCCTTTCTCCAAATAGTCACATTCTGAGGTACTGGGGGTTAACATCAACATATGAATTTGGCGGGACACAATTCAGCCTATAATAGGGTGACTTCTGCATTTTGTCTATATTGTCTCAAAATTTTATGATAAGCATGTATTTTTTAAAATAAATTTATTTATTCATTTATTTTTTTGGCTACATTGGGTCTTCATTGCTGCATGCGGGCTTTCTCTAGTTACGGCGAGCGGGGGATACTCTTTGCTGCGGTGAGCGGGCCTCTCGTTGCAGTGGCTTCTCTTGTTGCAGGGCACGGGCTCTAGGCACGCAGGCTTCAGCAGTTGTGGCACGTGGGCTCAGTAGTTGTGGCGCACGGGCTTATTTGCTCCGCAACATGCGGGATCTTCCTGAACCAGGGCTTGAACTTGTGTCCCCTGCACTGGCAGGCGGATTCTTAACCACTGTGCCACCAGGGAAGTCCCAGCATATATTTCTTTTGTAAGTTTAAAAACAATTAGAAAGATAAGAAAATATTGACTGGAAGACAAGTGATAATAGCAAAATATCAATAGGAGTTATCTCTAAGGGTTATAGGTGATCCTTATTTTATTTCCTCCATGTTTTTTAATGTTTCTCTCATGCTCTTCAATGAACATGTATTGCTTTTTAATTAGAAAACAGAATATTATTTTTTAATGAAATGAATAAATCCAACAGCTTCCCCTTCAGTAGCCTGGAAATTAGACATACTCCAGGAAAGCATCTACCCTTTGGAACTGGCTAGTGTTCTCTAACAATTTACAATGACACTTCACTTATAATAAGCTATTTAAAATATGTGATCATTCAGAGATGGTATGTGATTCTTAGGTTATGAAAACTTCTCTCAATTTTCTAGGTTACAATAGTAAAGTGAATCTAATCTTAAAGTAGTAGTCTTTTCAAGCAATTATTCAAATTAAAGATTTTTTAGATGAGTATTATATTATGCCTATGGTATGAACTGCACACTTTTTCTTAATTTACTAATAGTTATTAAGTAATGAGACTTAATCCTAACACCAATAATAATAATGTCCTATACATATAGACTATTTTTTCCAAAAGATGTACATCATAGTTATTAATTAGATAACCCCATTATATTATGAAATCACCTGTGGAGAAATGTGTTAAGAATAAGAAAACAGGGCTTCCCTGGTGGCGCAGTGGTTGGGAGTCTGCCTGCCGATGCAGGGGACGCGGGTTCGTGCCCCGGTCCGGGAAGATCCCACGTGCCGTGGAGCAGCTGGGCCTATGAGCCATGGCCGCTGAGCCTGCGCGTCCGGAGCCTGTGCTCCGCAACGGGAGAGGCCACAGCAGTGAGAGGCCCGTGTACCGCAAAAAAAAAAAAAAAAAAGAATAAGAAAACAAAGAGCTTGTGAGTCAAACACTTACCTGTTTTGCCTCAGGGTTTGGAGCTCACTCAGAAACACCCATGAGATTTGCTGACTTCTGAGTTAGGCAACTTTTCCTCGTAGCCCACATGAGCGAAGTTCCATCAGGTGATAGGTTTGTCAGTCTAGGTCTCAGGAGAGTTCCAGTCTCCATGTAGAGAAGCACAGGACAGAATTTCCTAACAAGGAAATTGCTGCACATTCCCCCATGTGGCTATTTGAAGGGTGAAGCAATGACATCTTCCAAAGTGGCATCTCCTTTTTTTTTCCTTTTTTCCTTAGAAATTGCCTTTAGTGCTGGTAAGAGTGGATTTTCCAAAGACAGAAAGCAATCTAAAGTGACAAATAACTGGAAATTTTGAAATTTTCCTTTTTGTGGTCAGTAATCCCAACAGCTTTCTTCCCATTGGGGAGCCACTCATAACTCCTGACCATTCATCCACTGGAAAGTAGCAGATTTGGAAATTCCCATCCACCATTCTTGTCAGGGATCCATTTCTTCACCATGCCAAGTCTTGTCAACCACAGAAATTTGCATTTAGAAGTGGGCAGGTTTTCTATTTCTTTCACGCTTTAGGAGCAGTAAGTCAAAACAAATGCTTTGAGGACTTCCCTGGCGGCGCAGTGGTTAAGAATCCGCCTGCCAATGCAGGGGACACAGGTTCGAGCCCTGGTCCGGGAAGATCCCACATGCTGCAGAGCAACTAAGCCCGTGCGCCGCAACTACTGAGCCTGAGCTCTAGAGCCTGCGAGCCACAACTACTGAGCCCACGTGCCTAGAGCCCGTGCTCTGCAACAAGAGAAGCCACCACTATGAGAAGCTTGCGCACTGCAAGGAAGAGTAGCCCCCCACCCCCAGAGAACAGGAAGGAGGCTTTTTGCCGAGTTTTTTGGCAGGACTGGGGAGGCACCTTGTACTGCTGGATTAGCTGAGGGGATTCCACGTGGGCAACTGAGCAGCATACTTTATCTATCTATCTATCTATCTAGTGTTCTCATCACATTTTTTTTCACACTGTAAATGACAGGGACCGAAAGAAGCCAGAGGAAGAAAGGTAAGAGGAGGCTGCTGGGCAATCATGGGCTGGATGTTGGCTGCTCTTCCTTGTTATACCCTGGCAAGCAGTGAGGTGAATCCCTGCTCACCAACACTACATAGTCCTTTACAGTTTACAAAGCACTTGTACATACAGTAACTCAGCTGGCTTTCTCAACACCCCTATGTTCAAGAAATAAACAGTATACACAGTAAATACTATTCTGTATCATATTTCATTAAGTTTTCAGGCTTTTGAGTCAGACTACTGGGATTCAAATATTAATTCAGTCACTTTCTGGCTGTGTGAGTTTAACTAAGTTATAGTAAGTGAAATATGCCAGCCACAGAAGGACAAATACTGCATGATTCCATTTGAATCAGGTATCTAAAATAGTCAAATTCATAGAATCATAGAGTGCAATGGTAGTTGCCAGGGGCTGGGGGAGGAGGAAATGGGGAGGTGCTAATCAGTGGGTATAAAGTTTCAGTTAAACAAAATGAATAAACCCTAGAGATCTGCTGCACAACACTGTACCTAAGTTAACAATACTGTATCATACAATGAAAAATTTAAGAGGGTGGATCTCATGTTAAATGTCCTTACCACAATAAAATTTGAAAAAGATTTAAATGTAAAACATAAAACCATCAAAGGAAATATGAGTGAATATATCATATTAGAGAGGGAAAGACCTTTCTGGGCATGATACCAAAGACAGAAACCACACAAACACACACTGATTATGAATATAGCTAACATCTATTAAGGTCTTACTATGTGCTGGGCCATGTACTGAGGACTTGCATTTTTAATCCTCACGTCAATCCTCTGAAGCAGGTATGATCGTTATCACTCTTTCATGAACAAGAAAAATAAGGCACAGGGAAGTGGATATTGTCAGTTGTCTTGCCAGAATCCATCGTTGTTCTCCCCTTCATCATTTCTAACTGAACCTCAGTTTTGTTCAGGTATCTACTCCTTCCTCATGCATAATCTGTGACCCCAGAGGTGAACTAATTATTAGTATAAGCCAACAAGTGATTGGTTCAGGAATGAGTATATGATTGACTTTCAGCCAATAAAACACAAGTAGACGGTTGCTGAAGAACTTCTGGGAAAATTCTTTCTTGGCTTTAAGAGAGACCAGTGTCCCTTACCTGCTGAATGTGAAAAGAAGCTGTAGTTATTATTGGCGTCCATCTTGTAACCATGAGGGAAACCAGCCTCAGGACAGACAAACATATGAGAAGAAAGAGCCAAGACAGTTGAAGAGAAATGGATTGAAAGTCCTGATCATACTGCACCTGAAGTCTATAATACTGGACTTCTACCCAGATGAGCCTCATTGTTTACCAGTTTTACCCTGGTGTCTGATATTTGCTGTATCTTCAAGTTAACTGACTTCTGCTATCTCTATTCTGCTATTAATATTTCCAGTAAATTTTTATTTAAGATATTGCATTTATTAGTTCTAGAAGTTCCATTTTGTTTTATTTATAATTTCTATTTTTTCTAGTGAGATTTTGAGCATATATATCATTATATATGATATAATGAGCATATTTTCATCTATCTCTATTTGTTGTTATAATAGTTATAATAGCTGCTTTTAAACATTTATTTTCCAGATCCAACATCTGAGTCATTTTAAGTTAGTCTCCATTGATTCTCTTTGTTTCTTGAGTATGGAATAACATTTCCTATGTGTCTAAAAATTTTGGATTTTATGTGGACACTATGAACATTGTAGAGGCTCTTGATTCTGCTATATTCCTCTGAACTGTGCTGATTTGTTTATTTTATCAATTAACTTAGCTGAACTCCATGTCAAATCTGCCTCTCCCTCAGTGAACTGTAGCTAAAAGTCTCTCTTCTAGCTTCAGCTGATCTGTTTGGAATCTATCTTAAGTGAAGATATCAAGTAGGTGGTTAGTTGGATACATTTATTTAGATCTCAGGAGTGAGATATGGACTAGAGATGAAAGGTTGAGAGGAATAAGCATATAGATGATAGATGAAGCCACTGGAGTAGATGAAATTACTCAAGCACTAAGTCAGAAGAAAGGAGGGTGTATTGGTTTGTTTCCATACCAACAACCAATTCTCCAACTCTTCAGACACCAACTGGGTATCCAATGATTCACTTCAATTCTGACACTAAATACCCAGAGTTAGCATCAGACCCCACAGCTTATGGTTCAGTCTGCCCCCACTTCAGACACTAATCAGAGTCCCAGGCCTCTCCTACTTCTGACCAACTTGCTATAAATTGGTCGTTCCCCTTGAAGCCCTCCTTAGGTTTGATAATTTTACAATAGCTCACAGAACTGAGGAAAGCACTTTACTTACTATTACCAGTTTATTGTAAAGAATGTTATAAAGGATACAAATGGACAGCCAGATGAAGAGGTAAATAGGTAGAGGTCCAGAAGGGACCCTAGTACAGGAATTTCTGTCCCCAGGGAGTTGGGGTGTGCCACCCTCCTGGCACATGGATGTGTTCACCAACCTGGAAGCTCTCAAAACTCCTTAGTTGAGGGGCTTTTATGCCAGTAAATAGGCATAATTGATTAAGTCATTGGCCATTGGTAATTAACTCAATCTCCAGTTCCTCTCCCCTCCTGGGAGGTCAGACAGAGGTCGGGGGAGGCTGAAAGTTCCAACTCTCTAATCATGTGTTGGTCTTTCTGGAAAAAAATCCCCATTTTGAAGCTACCTAGGCCCCCACCACCACCACCACCAGTCATCACATTAGCATGCAAAAAGACATTCATCCCTCTGTAGAAGTTCTTGTGCCAGGAACCAGGGACAAAAACCAAGTAAATATTTATTATACCACAATATGACAACCATGTTCATGGATTGGAAAACACAGTATCCTTAAGGCATCAGCCCTCCCCAAATTGACCAACAGATTCAATGTAATCACAATCAAAATCCTACCAGGCTTATATTTTGCATAAATTGACAATCTAATTTCAAAATGTATATGCAAATGAAAAAAATTCTAGAATAGCCAAGATAATTTTGAAGAAAAAAAAAGCAAAACAAGTTGGAGGACTTCAACTACTGAATTTCAAAACTTACCATAAAGCAACAGAAACACATCTCACCTGCTGATCTGCCTTACCTACACCCGTTCACCACCCACCAAGGAGTCTTTTATGCAGTGAAAGGACAGCATATAGATATCCTAAGTTAAGTCAAAGCCTTCCCAAGGATACAAATTGACTATACACCTCAGTGTTATCATTTGGTCATGCTGTTCACAGTACAGACACAGCCAAAGCAATAAGAAAGTTCTTGATCTCAGAAGAAAATTATTGGCCTGCCGTAGATTGATTTTTGATTCTGTTTACCTCAATCCAATATTTCCCAAAGTGTATTACTTGATAATCCTGTTTTATGGGAAAGAAGGAAGGAAGGGAGGGAGGATGGAAGGAAGGTAATTCTTAACCAAATAAATTTGGGGGTTGCTGATTTCAACAAACTTTGATTTTATTTGTCGCAGGACTTCTCAGAACCTTTAGTATGCTAATGTGTATTATAAGTCTGTAAGATGGCAGACAGTAGAATTTTGTATTTGAAACCCTTTTTAAAATTAACTAGTGTTCAGTGGAACAACATACTTTGAGAAATGCTATCTCAGGCCAATGGGAAAAAGCTGCAAATATAAATTTATTATTTTTCTCTGACTCAAGAGTGAAGAGCTGAACTTCAAGCTTATTAAGTGGACCCTTATATTTTAAGTGATATGAAGCATCTACTTTTGAACAAAATAACATAGGATTAGGAGGTAGAAAAAGTGCTCTCTTCTAAATAGCTGTGTGACCTTGGGTAAATATTACTTTGATCCTTTCTAATCCAATTTCTTCCCTATAGCTGTAAAAGCAGAAATCCCCTGGTCACAGAGTTCTTTGCCGTGGCCAAATATAAATGTATTTGAATAACACAGAATTAAAGAGGATACAAATGTTAGGATGGAAAACCCCGGACTGTCCAGTTAGAAGTTCCCTCCCATTGTCCCTGTTTCTGCTCTTTGAGTACTGACCACAGTTTGATGTTAGGCTTGGTTCTAGTGTCCCCACAGGAAGAGTGATGTCAAAGGTGCACATTGCTGGGCAAAACCATCAGGGATGCCAATGAATAAGGCTCCACTTTATAGACCGTCCCACTTGTGGCTGTGTTCACTCAAATGTCCCCTCCCCAACCCAGCCTGTGGGAACAGGCATGGGGGTTAAGAGGCAGGGAGGGATCTTTAAAGCACACAAAGTTATGACAATCCAGAATAATACAGATAGTTAGCCCTAAGGGGAGAATCTGAAAAAAGGCTTAAGAGTTGGTGAGAAGATACATGCTCCAAAATATTTTTCACCATATACTTTGTTTTCATTTTATCTTGTTACAGTGAATTCCGCTAGAGATTGATTTAATGTAAGCTGATTTTAGAAAATTGGAAATATTTCTAGGAAGGTTACAGAACTATTAAACATTCATCTGGAACGTGAATTTGCTCAATCAGGCCACTTTCCTCTTAATACCTGAAATGACTTGCACTCAGGGGATAGGACTGTGATTGGCAGTGTGAGGAGTAAGAGGACCCTGGGTGAGGGAGGGTTGCTGTAGCTGGGGGAGTGCCTGGTGGGGAACAGAGGCAGAGAGCATTCATACAGTGACAGAGAAGTGCAAAAGTGGAAGTGTGAAAAAGGAAATGTTAATGATAACTTATCCAATTCCAAATGACTCCTAAGGCCTATCCTTCTTTAATTTCTTCTTCTTTCCTCCTTCATTGTATGCTCTCCTGCTCAAAGGAACCAGGAAAGCTGGGACTAGGGTTAAGCTACATCATGGGTGAACTTGGTTTTTATAAGCTAGTCTGACAAGCTAAAAACCACCTATCTTTGTGAGGCCAAACGTGTTCCAAATTCCAAAGGACCTCCTTACAAGAGAAATTGTTTGGGATATAATCTATTCATGAGTTGGAAGTTTCCAATAATATCTAGTCAATAAATATTTACTGGGTACCCACTATGGGCAGGCATTGCTAGGTACTGAAGTTACAGTAGAGAATGACAGACATCATCTCTGTTCTCACAAAGCTTAATGATCATGTTTATATTTCAAAGGTCACTCATGTGCAGAAAGTGGGTTGGAGGAAAACAAGATTGGAGCCAGAAAACTAGCTTGGAAGCAGTTTCAGCAATTCAAGGAAAGAGGTGGTTCTTAATCTTCAGTGAACTTTTCTGAGTGGAAGAACATTAGTATTTTGTATTTTCAGCAGAACTTGTATTTTTTTTTTTTTTAGCGGTACGCGGGCCTCTGCCTGTTGTGGCCTCCCGCTATTGTGGCCTCTCGCGTTGCGGAGCACAGGCTCCGGACGCGCAGGCTCAGCGGCCATGGCCCACGGGCCCAGCCGCTCCGCGGCATGTGGGATCTTCCCAGACCGGGGCACGAACCCGTGTCCCCTGCATCGGCAAGCGGACTCTCAATCACTGCGCCACCAGGGAAGCCCCAGAACTTGTATTTTGATTAGTGGAATAATAGGCACTCTTTGCCTCTCTGTAGATTTATAATTAATAATTAGTTTCATTTTAATATTCTACGCCAACATCTGTTAGTCTTTGGCTGAGGAATGGCCACAGAGAGCCCTCAGACAGAACGTTCAGCTGCTGGCAGGTGCAAGTTCTGTCCTGCACTGAAGTGATAAGAGTAAGATGGTATGGTTAGGGCACACACATATCTGCTGTCCCCTGTTGGGGTGGACAGTGACTTCCACATCCCCCTACAAGTTCTGGAAAGATCACGGAACAAAGAACATTATCTTAGCCCCATCCACTTCGATACCTCTCTCAGCCATTTCTAACCAACTATATGGATGTATACCACATGCTCTGGTGACCCACATTTTGAGAAACACAGCTCCAGTCCTTTGCATAGCATCTAGGAATAATAAACATTGGTTGAAATGGTGGACATACAGTTTGTTTATGGAACAAGTTTGTGTGCATGTTCTCTATCATGTCTGTCTTCATTTCACAGTTTTAATTTTTTCTCCTGTTAGCACTTGTCCTTCTGTGCTTAAGAAGTCTGGCTTCTCAGACTCACAGATATAGTGAACAAATTAGTGGTTACCAGTGCGAAGAGGGAAGGGAGGAGGAGTAATATAGGGATAGGGGAGTAAGACGTAAAAACTATTAGGTATAAAATAAGCTACAAGGATATACTATACAACACGGGGAATACAGAATATTTTATAATAACTATAAATGGAGTGTAACCTTTAAAATTCTGAATCACTATATTGTACACCGGTAACTTATACAGTATTGTACAGCAACTATACTTCAATTCAGAAAAGAAGTCTGGCTTCTTTTGGTGCATTATCATTTAGCCATCCTTCCTCTAGGTTTTAACACCCCAGTGTATCAAAGATACTTTGATTCAATGTAGAAAATATTCCTGAGTGCCTACCATGTGTCAAACTCTGCCTTGAGTGCTGTGGGGGCCACAGAGATGACTAGGAAGAACACTGGCCCTTCCTTCATAGAGTACTTCTTTTGACCTTTTCTGACTCCATTGAAATTTTCTTTAATCCTCTACTATTAACTCCCTAGTTCTACCCTCTCTAGCTCCCCACTACCTCTGAAACATAAATTTCCGGGCTATGATAGACTGTTACATTAATGATCCCCAAAGAATCACACCATTCCCCAGGATAGCTCCCTCCCACATTGAAACTGAGCTTGGCCATATGACTTGGTTTTGGCCAGTGGACATTATCCAACACGATGCAAACGCAGCCTTGATAAGCATTGCAGCTTTGTCTCTTGGAATACTGCCACTACCATGTGGGGAAGCCTGGTCCAGACTCCTTGAGGATGAAAGCTCCTGGAGAGAGAAGCCCAGCTGAGCCCAGCATCAAGTGGTCCTCCCAGCTAAATGCAGCCACAGGAGAGCCGAGGTAAGACCAACAGAGGAACCTCCCAGCCTTGCCACAGAATCATAAAAAGCAATTATTGTTTAAGCCAAAGTTTTGGTTGTTTTGTTATGCAGCAGTTGATAACTGAAACATATGCCTTATTTTCAAGGCCTTTCTCTGACTCTGTCATGGAAGAATTCCATTTCAGTCCTGAAGGTCTCCCTGCTATGCTAAGGTCTATTCTGCAAGAAGGAAGAACCTGGGCTCTGGCATCAAGGGCTTCTTGGCTACAGGGCTTTGGATAATTTACTTAACCTTTCTAACCATCAGTTTTCTGCATTAGAGCAGTCTTTCTCAAAATGTGGTCCACCTGCATCAGAAATACCAGGCACATTTATTTTAAAAAAATAGTCTTAAGCACCTATTTTTATAATAGTCCAAACTGGAAACAATGTCAACATACACATACATCCAATGGTGAACACCTATGATATATTCATACAATGGAATACTTCCAAGCACTAAAATGGACAGAACTACTGTTACATTAACATGGTTGAATCTCTCAGATATTATTTTGAGCAAAAGAAGCCAGACACAGAAGAATACATACTGCATGGTTTTATCTATTTTAAGTCTCAGAACGGGCAATATTGATTTGTGATTATCAGACAAAAAAAATTGATGAAATTAGAGGAGTGATCACCTCTGAGTGGGAGGTGGGAAGGACTGACTGAAAAGAGGCATAAGGGAACAGGTTGGCACGATGGAAATGTTCTGTATCTTGATTTGGGTGTAGGATACATGAATGCATGCATCTGTCAAAACATCAAACTGTACACCCAAAACCTGTGTATTTTTATTTGAAAATTATACCTCAGTTTAAAAAAGAGATGGCAGAAATCATGCAGATTTGGCCTGCCTTCCAGGCTGGATACTTAAATTGGCTTTCTCAAATTCTATCTCCTATATGGAGAAGTTGGAAAGCAGAGAACATATTTCCCTGGTATCCTCAGAGCTAGGCTTCTGGGTGTGAATTGGTTCTGCCACTTAGGTGTATTCATGAGAGATTTGGAAAGTGGAAAGAAGGCAATTCCACTTTGCCATCTTTCCATGGAGCTTCAGGTCAATAAATGGGCCCTGACAAGTGGGAGTGCTGGCAGGGGCCAGACTCCACACTCCACTGTGGGTGGGTGGCAGTGACAACAGTGACAGCCTAACAGACAACAGGGGCAGACTGACAGGTCAGCAGACATCTGCATCTCAGCTGCGGTGGAATGACCTTGAGACCAAAAGCCAAGTGGCTTCCTCTCCTTCAGCCCTTTCAATGATTTTGTAAGCACCTCATTCCTTGTTCTAAATCTCCTTCTGCTGGATATATCACTGGACAAGATGTAAGAATCTATGAAAGCCTACGTGTGTGGTGCAAATACACACTCCTCTTGAAAAATATCAACCAAACTCATTCTTTCCTGCCTAACTTGCCATGGCTTGTGCTATTGCCATCAGGTGAAGCCAAACATGCTGCCTTAGCCACAGCTCTCTGAACTAGAGATTGGTAAAGGAGCCAAAGGGCACCAGACTTGGCCTGGGCAGAAGGGAGGCCAAATGCCCTAAAGCAGTTTGGTTGGATCTCAGCCAACCCTGCCCAATAGCCTTCGCACGCGGTCTCTCACATCAGCTCTTAGCCTGCTACAGTCCCTTCTCCATGGGGACTTTGAAATCTTTCAAGTTTGCAAATCAGATCATATCACTTCCCTCCAATGGCTTCTCCTTGTATTTGGGATTAAATTGTAGGCCCTTGAAAAGCTTAGCCAACAAGGCCCCTGTGATCTAGTGTGCACCTGGTTTTCTGGCCTAATCTCACACCACTCTTTCCCTCGCACCCATGCCTCAGATTAAGGTGGGTTTCCTACTATATTTCCCCTTGTACATTTTCCTTGGAACCACTTTCACAACTGTAATTGAATAATTTATAATTACTTAATACTCCGCTCCCACGCTAGATGTAAGCTCAATGAGAGCAACATTTGTGTATCTCGTTCATTATTGTATCTCTGGTACCTAGCACAGTGCCTGGCACATAGCAGGTGCTCAGTGAATTTTTATAAATGAAGAAATGAACTAATACATGCTCATACCCTCATTGGAAAAGCATCAGCCAGGGCAACCTTAGGTCTTTGTGGAGGTGCGTTCAGCTCAGAACCAATTTGCCTATTTAAATCTGCAGGTTGACAATGCTCAAGATAAAAAAATAAGATCCTGGCAGTTGTGATGGGCAGATGGCAGAGTCCAGAGGTCCTGGGGCCACTGGGCTGAGAGATTAGATTCAGGTGCAGTTTTTGTCTTAGCCTCAGAGTAAGACCAGAAACTAGTCCTATTGGTTCTCAGCTTCCTTGTCCACCCTTGCAGGTACCCTGTCTGGTAGTTATCACCCACACCTCAGGAGGCTGCTGCTAAGAGGGCTACATGAGACATTAGGCACCAAAGGGTTTGAAAAAAATTAACCAGTTTCTGGTGGCACGCTTTATGGCCATAAGTACCCATTTAAGAAGAACAGATTCAGAAAAATCAAATAAACTGTACTCTTTGTGTGACTGTACCTTTCAAAGGATTTTAATTTACAAGGAAACAGAAGCACCCACTGTTTTCACCCAAAGCAAAGTCAGCGCTTATCACAGCTTAGAGGGTCCCAGAAAATTCCCTTAGCTCTTCTGAAGCTCCTCAGAAGCAAACTTTCCTCCTAGAGAAAAGGTAGAGGTAGAGGCTCCCTTTTTCTTGTTTTTCTCTTCTCATTCTTTACGGTTTTCCTGAAGAATACTCATCACACACCTACCATTGAAGCGTTGTGCTGAACACAGGATATTACATAGTCTTGGTTCCTGTAGCACCTGTAACTCAAGGGCAGGCACCCACTGGAAAAATTACACAAACCTTCCTAATAATTCAATGACAAAAGAAGGACTGAACAGAAGTACTACGAAAACATAAAATAGGGTAGGAACTGACCGGGTTTGAGAGGTCAAGAGAATATCCGTCTGCAAGTCATGGTTGAGCAGAGTTTTGAAAGATGGGTAGGAATCAAGTAAGCCAAGGGTCGGATGTGAGAGGTGCAGGCAGAGGGAACAGTAAGAGCAAGGACTCTGAAGAAGCAAGGCAAGGTTCCTGTTTGCCAGTGTTTTGTGTGCATCTTCGGTTTTATTTGTTGTTCTCACTTTTCTCTACGGACTAGAATGATGGGACTTATTAAGCCTAAACATGATGTTGTAGAAAAACTTGGAATGGAAGTTCTGGGACCTGCGCACTAGTCACGATCTAGCCAAGTCATTATCTGGCTTCCGTGTGTATGTATGACATCTTGAGTCTTTAACCTTTTGGGGCTTCCATTTCTTCATCTGCAAAATGAGTCTTAGAATAAATGATCTTTAGGATGATTCTAGGGACCTCGTATACTCTTCAAAGATTAACTGACATATGTTGGGAATTTACTGGACCTTTTTCCTCTGTGTATACCATGTTTCTAGGGTATGACCTCCCCCCAACCCCCAACCCCCAGAGCATAATTGATTGGTTTGAGGGTGGAAATTGACTCAAGCTGGGCCAAACAGATTTTATTCCTTGGGAATTTTAAACTAGGCTAGCTCCTGGAATGAAGGAGATAAAAACTGGGAGGTTGTAGGGAAACCACTTTCTTCCCACTGGGTAGACTAAGCAAAGAAAGGAGGACTTCAGAGAGAGAAAAATGAAATTTATTGGCAGAATGAAGCTGCCTGGGCCCTGGCCCTAAGGCCAGCTATATGCCTTCCCTTACATTCCACAAGACACCTCTATATCCTTTTAATAAATTCCCTTTTTCCTTTAAGCTAGCTTGAATTATATAGTGGATTGTAGCAGGTATTGTGTTTGTCTAACAATGTGTTTCCCCACCCCTCTCTTTGGACTTCCCTGGGGAATTCCTCCCCCAATTTTCATGAGGTTCCAGTAGGATAAACCATCAGGGATACTCCCCTCAAGGGTGAGCACATGACGTAGGGTGGCCAATCAAGTCACCCTATCTGCCTGACCACAATGATTGGTTGGTGTATGGGCACATGACCCAAGGAAGGCCAATCAATGTCTTCCCCAGGATTGATACAGGGAGTTGGAAAGAGAAATTCTTTCTGCTGAGGTGGCTAAACTGAGATGATGTGCATTTGGGACTCAGCCACCATTTTACCTTCTTTGTGAAGAGGCCCTGCCTGCAGAATGACACCCAGCAGAAACAAGCCAAACCCAAGAGATGAAGCGGGGGTGGGGGGGGGAGACAGAGAGAGAGAGAGAGAGAGAGAGAGCGAGAGAGAGAGAGAGAGAGAGAGAGAGAGAGAGAGAGAGAGAGAGGGACCTCTGAAACACTGAACCTTAGATTCTATCCTGACTAAAGCCAGATCCATTCCTCGATTTTCTGGTTATGTAAGTCAATATATTTATTTCTTTGTGTAAGCCAACTAGAATCGGGTTTCCATCACTTGCAATCCAAACAGCCCTAACCCATGTAAGTTCATTTCTATTAACTTGCCTCCAAAATCCTAACTAAAGGAGCAATATAAGCAAATACAAGGTTTTATGAAGTCTTGGAGTTTAGAAAACTGTGCCTATAGAATTAAAAAGACCATTATTTTGGCAGGGGCTCCCAACCCCATAACTCCTTCCAGTCCACTTGCTGCAGATCCATCAGTCTTTGGTTTCTGTTATAGGTTGAACTGTGTTCTCCCCAACAACCCCCCCAAAAAAAGATATGTTGAAGTCCTACTCCAGCACCTCAGAATGTGACCTTATCTGGCATTACAGTCACTGAAGATGTAATCGGTTAAGATGTGGTCACACTGCAGTAGGGTGGGCCCTGAATCCATTATGACTGGTGTCATTATAAGATGGCCTTGTGAAGACAGAAACCCAGAGAGCACATCATGTGAAGACGGAGGATTGGAGTGATGCATCTACAAGCTGAGGAATGCCTAGGGCCACCAGAGCTAGGAGAGAGGCATGGAACGGATTCTCCCCTCAGAGCTCTCAGAAGGAACCAAATCTGCCAATAAGATTGGTTATTGGTTGGCAATAAGTTTCTGTTATTTTAAGCCACCTAATTTGTGGTACTTTGTTGCAGCAGCCCTAGGAAACTAAGCCAGTCCCCAAACCATGACGCACTGTTTGGTTGATGGTTGCAGGTACAGAAGGTGCTGCACTCGCTGCCTCCCATCAAGGTTGTAATTTTATTTAGGTCAGAACAACTGTCCTTAGACCACCTTCCTATTCCACTACTCCCCTCTCAGTTTCCTTTTGCTCTAGGGAAACTGAAAGGCTAGATGAAAATTCTGATAGGGTGGCCTAGGTTCATCTCCAGTGGAATTGGGTTCAGAGCCCAGTTTCGAGGGACACAAGCATCTGAGGAAGAGGGCGTTCATTGACTGGCTGCAAGGTGGGAATACAGAGACGATGAGAACCACGTGCCTTGGCAGAGCCAGCAGCGAGCCAGGAACCCACAACAGCTGGTACCCAAGGCCCCATTCCCAGACTTTGTCTGGGCAGTGTGTCTGGTAACCATCCTGGAGAACATGGGGCTTGTCCTTCTCTATTCCCAACAGCCAGCCCCATAATCCAACACTACCTCCCAGGGCACAAGAAAGGGAGAGGAGTGGAAGGCCAGACAAGAATTGAAGCAAGTACGAAACCTGGCATCTCTGTCTCTAGGAGAGACAAACAGAGAGAAGACCCAGCTTGACTGCCTGTTCTCCACAGCAAACTAACGGAAGATGGAGATGAAAGGCACCACGCTGAGAGCCACATGGCTCCACTGGAGGTGGAGTCTCAGAGAGCTGGAGAGAGATTCAGAAGATGAACTGGTATCAAAATACTTCTCCTCTAGAGGTTTTCTTCTGAAAAGACAATAATCTCCTCCCTCATTTGCTAAGTCCTCACTCTACAGGTTGAGAGGACCCCCTGACCTGGACACTATGGGCCCTTCCAGCTAACTGTGGGAGCAGCTGTTGAGTGCATCTTCAAGCCTCATCAAAGGGTGGGAGCATGGAGGGGAGAGGGTGGGAAGCCACCTTCCTACTGAAAGAGAATAACCTAAAGAACAACAAGGAGCAAGTTGTGGCTTTAGAAAAAAAAACTCCTCCTAGGAGATGTCAGATACTTGATTCCCAGCAACAGCTCCATTCAATTGTCATCTATTGATTTAGTATTCAAGTGAGGTCAGCTCTAAGGAGTAGATAAAGCTGTTCTTGCCATTTAGTTCAAGTGGGTTTTGGTGACTGAGATCCCACAGGCGGTAAGTGAGTACAGGTCAGGTTCTCTGCACAATGCAGAGAATGTCTCTCCCAGGCACTGTCAGTGACCAGCAGCCTCTTCTCTCTTTCCCTTACTCCACCCCAGACCTGTCCATGCCTCAGCGGCCCTGTCCAGCCCGCACACTTCTCTTCACTCACCTGTGAGCCCAACCTGAGCCCCCAGCTTTTAGAAATCTCTGGGCGTAGGGATGAGGGCGCTATGGGAGAGGATCACATCACACCAAGTTCTTCACCAGCTTGAGAAAGGCTGGTGTCTCCAAGGCTACCAAAGATGGTCCTTCAATGGAGATTGTCTTGGGGAGCAGAAATAAAATCCTGGATCTGGGATTTTTTTTTTTTTTGCATTGCTTTCAGTTTTGGATATACCACTTAAAAATGTGTCAAATCTTGAAGGTGGAATTATCCTTAAAGACAACCCACTCCCACATCATGCCATGCACCAACGTAGGCCCAGTGAAAATTTAATCAAAAGACCCCAAGGGGCACAGTAGCGGTTTGACCAGCTGCTCTGTCCCCAGCTTGCTTTCAAACCCCTGTGCCCCACCCCCACCCATCTGGGCATCTCCTTCTAGTGCCCACCCCATGAAAGTTTAGAGTTTCACTTTACTCCAGGTACATCTCTTTTGTGTTTTGCTAAAGGGTTTGCTTACAGTTGATAAGACGAAACAGGAAAGAAAAAAATGACTCAGTTTTATCCCCCTTTGCCATCTCTTTCTTTCCTGTAGACTCTATAAGAAAAAACTCAGTGGTCCAGAATTACCAGCATCCTTAGATGTACAAGTGATTCAAAAGGATACATCCATGGCCACTGCCAGTCTGGCCTCTGCAGGTTTCACTTGGTACAACAGAAGGATGAGGTAAAGATGGGGATAGAACCAGGCCCTTTTTGAGAAGCAATCAGCAGAGGGAGAGAAGAGCAAGAAGTCCCAAATATAGCTGGAGCCACCAGACACTCTCAAGCAATGGTGTGAAGGGCTCCCCTGCTTATGTAAATGAACAGGATCTTCCCAAAGTAATCATCTGTGAAGGTGAGATCCTTATTTCAACAGAGAAGCCCTGTGTTATAAATATTTAGGAAACCTTCTGTTGCCTATAGGATTTATACTTTATTATGCTAGATGTCTGATGTCCTCAGCAATGGCAAATCTTTATCATTTCAGGACACATATGAGGACAGGAACAAGTCTAAAGTCATTGGGAGTAAAGCCTTACCAAGAAGCTAGGCAATTCCCTTTTAGGTCAAAATCTGGGTGTGGCTGGCTTAGCAATTATCTTTCTCTTATACCTTGTAAATTGCCCAGAAGGAGGGAGGCCAGGCTGGTGGGGCAATGATCATCATGCCCACCGGCCAAGAGGGTCTTGACAGTGTTAGGTCCAGTGGACCAAGTACATTTCCTAGCAGGGTCAGTGCCACGGAAAGTCCTTATCCTTTGAAGACCTTCACTTTTCTGGGTCTGTGACAAACTCATGTTTGGGTCCCGAGTCTTCTCTCCAACCCCCAGGTCCCACCCAGTTCCCATCAGTGGTACTTTGCCAGTTTTCCTCAAACCTTGTGTTCAGGGCCAAAAGGGATTCCCCCAGATGTCCTACTATGGCTTGGTGCCTCCTCCTAAACCACTTTGACAACAGAGAAGAGATAGAGCAAAAAGTGGAAGTCCCCTCCCCAATCTTACAAGCCTAGGCTACTCCTAGTAACACCTAGCATGTTTCCTCCCACGTGGTTTCTGTTGGGGGACTGTTAAACATGCTCTTTTAACTAAATCAATGCACATATTTTGAATGATAGAAAGAGTCCAGTGCAGTGAGCACACTGACCCACCCACTGCAGAGCCTTAAGTAGGCTGTGATTACCTCAGGCCAGGATGGCTTAATTTCTAAGTCTGTATATCTCTTCAAACAGCTACAACCCACACCAACCTCAGGTCCTAGCAGAACCCAGGTGGGTTGTGGGACAAAGGAAGCTATTCTGCTGGGCTGCCCAAGTGGCAGAGCCAGCGGTGCTTGCTAGTTCCAGCAGGCAATGGTCTAGGGCCAGGATCTGATCTAAACTCTGCCCTGTCCTGGCCGAGTCCCTCTGCTCTCCAACTTCCTCACCTGGTAAAGACAGAGGTGGAATAAGAGGAATCCAGTTGGTAAGATGCCCAGGGTTCTAATCTATAATGTAATGGAATAGAGGAAATTGTATTGATCAGCACGCTGCTTAGGGAGCATCCTGAATGTTGTTTAAAGGAATATACCGAAAAGCTGCCGGGTCTTAAAGGGGCCGGGAGAATGTTTCTATAGTAGATATTTGCCTTGGTCTGCCCAGTATCCATCTTCTTGTCTATTGGCACCAGAAGCAATATTTTCCTTGGGGAATCACCTCCCCCACTCTCAGTGCAAATGGTTTGGGAGCTTGACTCCCACATGGCTTGATGCCATCTGGCTGTAGGAACTGGCATGCGACCCAGGCATGGCCAATAAGAGCAGCAAATCCCTCTGGTTATATATAGTAAGTGATTTCTGGTTGGGCAAGTGACCCAAGTCAATTCCATGATGATCACCTCTTTGGGGACACTGCTGGGAACTGTTAGGGAGATTCTTTCTGTTGGGGCTTCTGAAAGGATAGGATGTAAGCCAAGAAATGACAGCCTCTTGCCACCGTCAGTGAGAAGACCCTGGTGGAGAATGAAATAAGGGAAAAAAGAACAGAGATATGGAGCAAAAGTGATGACATCATTCAAGCCCATGGATCCAGCTATGCCCAAAGTGAGATACTTCCCTGGACTTTATCTTTAAATGATCAATACATTCCCATTTTTTCCTTAAACCTATTTGTTTTCAGTCCCTTATGCTAAAAAAAAAAAAAATCCAGACTAATATAACTTCCAAGGGGAATGCTTGAGCTGCAAAGATGATAAAGCAGGGCTTTAGTTTTGCTGAGATGTAAAAAACTGGGATGCTACCTCTAGCATTCTGCTTTTCTACCCTTTCTTCACAGGAGTTATTTCTGTTATCTCTTCAACTCTAAATCTGGACAAATATTTAAGAATACCCATTTGAAAGGGCATAGAGGTATGACCTGCTAGAGACACATGTATGTCATGGTTTGGAGCTAATGGAACCAAAAGCTTTGTGTTCATGTTCCAGTTTCTCCACTAACCATGTGAACTTGATTAATAAGTCTCATAGCGTCTTTAAGCCTAAATATATGTGCCTGTGAGGACGAAATGAGATAACGTTCGTGGAAGTGTTTTGAAATCCATAAAGGAGCGACAATTGTGAGTCAAGGAAATCTGAACACTTGCCACCTTGGAAGGCTGCTACTTTGTGGAAGAAAACATTCTGAGGAAAGAAAGCAGCACTTTCTTTATCTCGAAGCAAGGAGGCTGAGCTTGGAAACATTTTAGTTATCAGCAGATTGTGATGCCAAATGGAACTTCATCTCTTTGAATGATTATTGAGAATAGCTCAATAACTGAACTGGCCTCCAGTCTTCCCTCTGCCTCTCTCTCCTAACCTACCCCTCCCCCAGACACAAGCAGACAGCCAAGGTTTGTGCCAAGAAGTTCAAACATTCCAGAACATTCCAGAACAATCACATGACCAAGTAGGTAACCAACAGGAGACTACTACTGGGCAGAAAATAATTACACACAATATAACAGTCATTCCACACTTTTCAAGAAAGTATGAGGACCTCTTTTAAACATCTAAAATTTTCACAGGCAGACCTGTTTCTACAAGATAGAATTTGTTGATTGAGAAAGCACTTCATGGAGTAAGTATGAATTCAGTGTTGCTTTAACATGAATTTGTAAATTATTCATAATAGCAGTAGTTCTTAACATTTGGTAAAGGAGTCGCACAAGAATATACAAGTGGTATTAGGCATTTGGTGTTCAGTCCCCTCAGTTCAGGAGCAAACAGATGAGACAAGTAGGACAGCCCCTGAGGGACTGACCCCTGCTGTTCTCCCAGCAGCCCTCCCTGTTGTACCAAGGCTGTTTTCTTGCTAGTGTTAACTAAGGCACTCCCCACTCACGCCCTCTATCAGAGGTTTGGTTGTTTTCCAACTCCCATTTGCACTCTTCTTCCTCTCAGGTGGGTGAACAGGAGTTCAAGTTTGCTTTGTTCTTTCCTAACCTGGGTCACGTTCAGGGCTCTGACCGAACCTTTGCTGCTATTTCACCTTCCGAACTCCCAAAAGACAAATCTCAGAACTGCAAATAGTACCCACTCAGGTTGTTAAGAGCTGCAAAAGCTTTTCCTTGACATACAGCATCAACAGCTTTAAAAAGCACCCACTTAAGTTCTAAATTTTATAGACACTCAGAGTATCCACTCAGGCTCTTTCCTGGAAAGCCCATCAGCAGAGGAGCAGGGCCGGTAGGGGTTTGTTTTAAGTGCAATGTATCTTTTAAAATGCCCATTTAAAAAGCCCAATTCCTCTCCCCATTCCCAGGTTCACTGCCTTGAGGGCCCTGTCTTCACATCTTGGTGACAGCTGCTGACAAGACGTGCCCAGGTCAGAGTTCTGAAAATCCAGGTGTTTGGGGGCTCAGCCTTGGCCTAACAGTACGGCCAACCTTTTCTCCGTGGTGCTCACTTCCTAAGGGTTTCTCCCTATCACCAAGACTTGGGCTAGGCCTCCACAAGGCTCTGGCCCTCTCCCTGAACCCCCAAGTCAGTAGAACTTCTACACACATCTTCTGACCCCTTCTTGCTGAGAGCTCAAGTGGGTTCTACTAACATGTTAAGGTTCTGAGCCAAGAAGGAAAGAACAGTCAGTGTGACTCAAGAAACTGGAGACACTGTAATTTATCACATGACACACAAAAAAATCCCAGCCTAACCACATACCTGACCACTGTAATTCCCAGAAGCCCAGACAAGAAGGGAAGATGGTATGGGACTGGGTGGAGCCAGCGATTTGGAGCTTCTGTGTGTGCGTGTTGGTGCTGTAAGGCGGGGGAAGGGTTAGCCACCAGGTTCCCTACAACTGCTCGGCTTCTTACAAATACTCCCATCAACAACGGAAGAGTTTATACTTTCCTAAAAAATCCTACTAGAGCAAGTATCCCCAAAGTATGATCTGCAGAATAAGGGCACTACATGTAACACTTGTGTGGGGGGCGGGTAGGGTATGGAAAGGTCTATGCTCAACTCAGTTTGAAAAGCAGTAGGCTAAAGAGAAGAATTTCAGCTACAGGACTTCTCAGAGCTTCTGCTATGTTAGTGCACGTTGTGACCTCCAAACCTGGGCTGGAGACTGCAGCACTGTCTACACCTCTACTAAGTGCTTTTCAGGGAAAGCATCCCATGATGATAGTGTACCACAGAACATGCTCTGGGAAGCACTACAGCAGACCTAATGTGATCTAATTTGGAGGTGAAGCATAGTGCTCTGACCCAGAATCCTGAAGCGAGGCAAGGTACAAGTAAGCCACTTAGGTAGCATCACGAGCAGGCCTTGGACTTGAGATTCCTCTCCATCTGCGGCACTTCCTTTCACAGGCCCCAGTCACATCACAGGTAAGTTGTGTGTGCGTGTGTGTGTTTCTTTAAGGGAAGGTGCAGAGGTATGGGACAAAGGGGATGCTTGATCTTTATTTGCCTTGGAGCTGATGGAAGATCACAGGAGTTGTACCTGAGATTCTTAATATAAGTAAACATATACACACATAGAAACAGGTATATAACTATGAAAACAAAATAGTGCAAATTATTTGAAAATAATAGAAATACCTATCATGTCCCCATCCTAATCCCTGTCATCCCTTATATATGTCTTCAGTGCTCTTCCAGGGGTAGCTTTTTACGTCATTGTCGTTGTCATCATTTTAATTCTTGTATTCCTGGCAATGGAAAAAAAGTCCTGATCTTCCTCCCCACTCCTGAATCTGTCTTTCCAGAGGCTGAGAAAGACAGAACCACAATCAATGGACATTGCACGGGGACCCCTCTTTCCTTTAGGCTGGCCCTTACCTTTCCTCCTGGTCCACAACCCACTTGGTGCTCCCACACCCAACTGGTCACTGCCACTTCTCCTCCCTCTGTGTTATCATCCTGGGTATGCTCCCCCTTCTAGCCCACTGGCTAAAATGATAAACTTTTGCCCAGTGTCCATATTAACTTTGGCCTTCTGGGTACAACAGTCTTGCCTTTGTCAGGCAACATGTGTTGAACTGAATTCATCCTTGTCCACCCGATTCTATACCATAATCCCGGAAGATTTTGGATGGTGAAAGATGGTGGTGGGCAGGCAGTGTTGTAGGATATCCTTTCAAGAGTATTCAGGGAATTAGGTTATGTAGTCTATAGTGGACATCTTCGTCTCTGCCTTCCCAGTGTCCATTCTCTTCTTTGTAAAAGCATTCAGATTTTCCTTTGGGAATCACTTTTCCTGCTCCCCTCAATCCACACAATTTGCGTGAGGCCGACATCCCTACCACTCCAGGGATGGGAACAGGACCCAGATCTGGTCAATCAAAGCATTCTGGAGTCAACAGAGGGAGACACAATTCTGGGGGATTTTTAAAAAAAAAAAAAAATTGGGTGGAGAGAATCTGTCCACGAGGGTTGCTGAGAAAATTGAATATTAAAGAGAATGCCTGCTGGAGAAGGGAGACACCGAAAGCAGAACTGGGAGATGGGAGACAGTTGAATTCTGATGACGTGCAGTTGCTTACATGGTAGTCATAGGCTACACTGTGGCCTGATGACACTGGAGCTCCTCAGTTTGGTTTGGCGGACACAGAAGCTCTAGGCTCTGACAGCCCTGAGGCCACCTGACTGCTCACTTCACCCTGACTAGATGGGTCCTGTTGGAACACGGAGAACTTCACAGAGATGCCTGTAGGTCTCTTTTTAACTCTGTAACATCTGTCATGGGGCAGTTTGACCCCAACCCATGTACAGGTGCCATATCTTGCCTCTGGTCTTCTGACTGAGTCCATCCAAGTACCAGATGTAAAGGTAAACCCTATGACTCATGGAGACATTAACCTGTTAGGTAAAAGACTGCTTTGAATCCTCATCAGGGGGTTAACAGCTGGAAGGAATCCATTTAATACATACATGGCCTGATGCCATGTGTCTACCAACTCAGCTAAGATGCAAACATAGGTCTCACTGCTAAGCCTGTGTTACTTCTGCAGTGCTCGAGTGAAACTCAAGAAACCAAAATCTTTCCTCACAAATGACTGAATTCATCTTTTTTTTAAATAAAGGTTTTCAAAAATAACTTTAAAATCATAGCCACACCAAACTTTAAAAGATCAATCCGCTCCACACCATAACAGGTTAACACAGAGGAGAATTAAGCAACAACTGAGTGTGTGAAGTGTGAAGACAGGGGAGGCACCCAGGGGTGCATGAGAACGTACAGTGGGGGGGGGGGGTGCCCGTCGGGGCGGGTCCCTCAGGAACTGCTGAGGCGCTAAGATTGTAGAGGTGGCTCACGGGGCGGGGAGGGCTTACGTGGTTTTACTTTCTAGGCCTCTTATGACAGCGTCGCCAAACCACACGTATCAAAATGTAGCCACGTGCCAAATTTCTGAAAGGCTCTTTATAATTTTGCCTTTTAAATTGCTCGGTTGACCAGCAACCCATTTAATATATGATTAGCAATGATTCCTTGCAATCATTGCATGTGCTTGGGAATACTTGTGAAGAAACTCTCAACTATATTGTTCTCAACGTTTTAAGTTTGGAAATGTTTCATTTTGTGGATATTTAATTATTTTTGCTCTTTTTTTTGCATAATTTGGAGCCAGTATTTTTTTTTTTTTTTTTTTTTTGCAAGCCTTTCCATTGGTTCTTCAAAACTTACAGATCTTAGGCACGATGCCTTTAATTGCCTAACGGGTAAAATAGCAGAGAGGTGGAAACAGAGCACGGAGAGAGAATGCAGGAAGTATGGGAGCCAAGTACACTCAGCATTTAAAACCACCTGAGGTCAGTTGTCATGATCTGAAATTGGATCCCTGCAAGCAGCAAGCCAGGCACCATTTCCAAATACGCAATCCCCACCAATATCTTCCCTTGAAGACTATAAAGAGATGTCTTCAGGAGTGTCCTGCCATCCACAGATGCAGCAGGAACAGGAAGCTGCCTCTGCCATTCCCCTTCCTTTGGGGCAGCATCTACTCCCAAGACAAGACCAGTTACCCAAACAGCCACCAATGAGTCCGGCAGCAGGCCCAGCACCCTCACGGCCGTGGTGACAGGGTATTCACAGAGTAGACACGTGAAGTTGCCACATGTGTCATTGCTGGGCTTGTTCATTTAAGCTGGTCTCTAATTTCTGGAAATTCACCTGCCTTCATCAGTTTGAATATATGATTTCCCAAATCACAGCAGAAATTATTAACAAATTAATCAATCTGAAATTTTTGAAGTAAAGCTCTTTAAAAGGGTTGGGAACGGGGAAGAAACACACAAATAAAGAGTGTCCTGAGACCTCAGAAACATCTTGATGTTTAAAATAAAAATACTCATGCCAACTAACCTATCTGCCACGCCAAGTAAACACATATAATGATAGGGGAGGAGGAGGCAATGATGCACATCTTTCTGTTTTGTGGGGCACCATCTCACACATCCACCCTGATTTCCCAGAGGAAACCAAGTGTGGGGAGGTGAATTACTTATCCCATCACAGCTGGTTAGTAGCTGAACTGGACCAGAAAGCAAACTGGGCTACTTAGCTCGCGAGGTCACCATCACCTCCCCTGCAGACTCAACAGAAGGGTGTCAGCAGAGCAGGATCCACATCCAGAGCCACCAGTATCAGAAGAACCAGGAAGAGAGGAAGTGGCGCATGTGTGAAAAAAACTCTGCCCTGGTCCATCCAAGATGCCAAACACTGATAAATTGTCCCACTCAAATGGCTTCTTCTTTTTTTTTAGTGTTTATTTATTTACTTATTTATTTGGCTGCACTGGGTCTTAGTTGCGGCATGCGGGATCTTCACTTGCGGCATGCGGGATCTTCACTTACGGCATGTGGGATCTTGTTCCCTGACCAGGGATCGAACCCGGGCCCCCTGCATGGGGAGTGTGGAGTCTTAGCCACTGGACCACCAGGGAAGTCCCTCACATGGCTTCTTAGACCTAGCCAGCTAGAGTACAGAAAGACCTGGCTTGCCTACTGACATTCCTATTAACTGTTAGTCACTTCTAAAGAACCCGCCAGGTGGTCTAAACATGGAAACTGACTAAATGCAAGTTACTTCTCCCCTATTCTGGAGTCAGGTGAGGAATAACAGAGGTCCAGGTTGGGCACACAGGCTGCGGTGCTGCTTTCCCATTCACCACAGACTGGCTAAAATTGCCCACCGGCACATCCACACGTCTCCAGCAAAACACCAACAGGTAAAGTCAGTGGAACGCCACATTCTAATCCTCCCACCGTGACCAATACCCTGGAAAAATCCACTTCGGCACCCTGCCTTGGTCCCCTCACCTCACCCAGGTGAATCCCACCCCGACCTTGGGCATGGTTAAAACTGAAGCAATCCCTTAGTTTCCTGGTGTTTCCTTTTCTCTATCTACCTTCAATTTTGTCCACTTCCACAGGCCTCCTCTACTCCAATGTGCTACTTCCTTCCCTGTCTTTTAACACCCTCAACACTTCCGCTCGGTCACCACGAAGCTAACTGCCAGCACTGGCCTCACCTAGGAGCCTCCAGACACAACAGACCTAGCGGAATGGCCACCTCACGATCTTTCATCGTAGCATGACAGTGAGGACAGGCACCACGGTGCAACCTAAGTTTTGGGGCTTTTTGGTTGGGTCTGTAATCAGTGATAACCTTCACCACTTTTTATCAGAAAAGATTAAGACAAACAAACAAACCACAAGGTTCAGCTGCCCTCTGAGGGCAATGTGAATATCACAGTGCCTCCAACTGCTCTTTCCCCATCAGCACGTCATGTTGCAATACCCCAGCTTCCCCCTACCCTTATCAACTGTCTTGATGAAGATGGTAAATAATCATGATGGAGGGAGGCTGGCTGGTGTTCACACAGAAGGACGGTGAAAGACAGAAGCAGGGCCTGGTACATGACAGGAAGGCAAAGGCTGTGATTCGGCCATGAGCCCCAAAACATCACAGATGTATATGCCTTAAAAAAAAAAAATCACTAGTCTCGCTGAACTCAGAGTGGTCTGTGTCTGTCAGCAGAGAGGAGTAGACAGGCCAAGATAGAAAGCCAAGTCCAAAATGCTGGAATCTCCCATCAAACTGCACCAGGGGTAGCTGAACCAATCAGGAGCTAAGCTAAGAATAAGGCAGAGAATGAAGGAGCGGTATGTCACTAAGATGTACCAGCAACTTCTGCCCAAGGAGTGCAATTGCTTCTCTTGGGCACCTGAGAAGGGGCTGGCAGTAGGCTGTTTAAATAAATATTAAATTTGTCCTCCTATTGGCAACAGCATCACCACCACCACTCCAGAAGTAGCTGTGCCAGATGAGGGCTGGGACACTTCCGTGTTTAGAGCAGAGAGGGGCACACGTCCCTTCTACTGCTTGCAATGATCTGCCTGGAGTCTACATGCCACCCTAAACTGACCAACAGTACCATTTCCAGAGCTTGTCCCGAGGGACAGGAAGCCCCTGCAGGACACAGCCAAAGCCACGTGGTCCCTTAGTTCTGTATCTGAGCATGGGCAGATCTGGATTCAAACGACAGCAGCAGTAAATAAAACTGCAGTACGTGTGGCAGGCAGAATTCTCAGATGTCCAAGAGTCTGGGCCCTGGCTATTCAAACACTAATCTAGGTACTGCTGTAATCAGATGACCTTAAGATAAGGAGATTACCCTGGTATCACAAGAAGTCAGATTCAAGCATGAGAAGGATTCAACGCCACAGAAGGATTCAGTGCATTGTTGTTGGCTTAAAGATGGAGGGAACCAAGTTGCAAGGAATGCAGGCAGGCTCTATAAGCTGAGAATTGTCCCCAGTTGACAGCCAGAAGCAGGGACCCCAGTCCCACCACCTGAATTCTGCCAACAACCTGAATGCGGTTGGAAGCATATTCTTGCCCAGAGCCCAGCCTGGCTAACACCTTGACATCAGCCTTCTGAGGCCCTAGCCAGAGAACCCAAGCAAGCCTACCAAGACCTCTGACCTACAGAACTGTGAGATGATAAATGGTATTCTTTTAAGTTGCTAAGTCTGTGGTAATTTGTTACACAGCAACAGAAATCTAACACACTATGTAGAGCTCTCAGTAAGCAGAGAGCCACAGTTCAAAATGGCCTGAATCCTTCAGTGTTAGCCCTTCACCTCCACATCCTCCCACACCCCCAGACACGAGGGCACAGACTCCTTCTGGACCCCTTTTACTGAAAAAGAAAAGGGGAGCAAGAGAACTGGGGAGGTAAAGACCTTTCCTTACTTCAAAAGCCCACCCTGGGCTTCCCTGATGACGCAGTGGTTGAGAGTCCGCCTGCCGATGCAGGGGACGCGGGTTCTGTGCCCCGGTCCGGGAGGATCCCACATGCCACGGAGCGGCTAGGCCCGTGAGCCATGGCCACTGAGCCTGCACGTCCGGAGCCTGTGCTCCGCAACGGGAGAGGCCACAGCAGTGAGAGGCCCGCGTACCGCAAAAAAAAAAAAAAAAAAAAAAAAAGCCCACCCTAGGTGGAAAACACCATTTGGAATCCTAATAGAAAGAATCAGATATTTCCCCTTCTACCAATTCTGACCCCTTACACACACCACATGTAGCCTCTATTAGTTGCAGACGAAACTACCACAGGTCCTGCACATTCTTGCTGGGGAGGCCTTTACCACAACACTTTCTCATCATGTGTTCATAGCAAGCAATCTTGAGAGGTGAAGTAATGTCCCCATCTGGAACAAAGAGCAGGCTTGCTGTAAGAGGTGGAGTGCCCAAGTGTGCATGTTCCTTGGCTCTGATGCAAACCCCCGGCATGCATGGCATCTACCTGCGGCCCCTACACATCACCAGTGTGGGACTTGGGGAGAAAGAAACCAATACAAACATGAAGCTCATGCTGCTTGCTGTGCTCTGAGTAATAAAGTTCTTTGTCTCTGACCTGAGATATCCATTTCTTCTGCTAGCATCCATGAAACAGTAATCATCTAACTTATTAGCTTGCAAGTAGGGTGAAATTCTAGACTCTGACACTATTACACTTAGATCTTTTAAATCAGGAGATCTACTATCTTTACATTATCAATTTCAAAAGAACAAAATACCTTTTTAAATTTTTCTTGTGGAGATAATAAAATCTACATCACTGGGCTATTGTGGGAATAAAATGAGAAAACACATAGCACACCTGAGATACAGAAAATATCCAATAACTTTCGTTAGATTCCTGCTCTCCCTAGTCACTCATCCTCCCCAAAATCCACATACAATGAACCAGATGGGGAGCAGTGTGTCTCCAAGATAGCAGTCCACTCAGAAGACAAGGGATAAAATAGTCTACTACACCAATTTCTGACATTTGCATCACACTGCACTACTCATAAAGGGCTTCCACCCATATTATCTCATTTAATCCCTACACAGAAACCAAGGTTCAGAGAGGTCAGTCCTTCCAGAACGAACAGTAACTCCACAGGTCTGGAAAAATAGCCATATGGCAGAAGCCTGGGGATGTGGGCTGAGGAAGCATTGCTGAAATGCAGCTGTGATGTTGTTCTAGCAGCACGACTGTATCCTGAAGGCACACTCTTCATCCAGGTAAGCCAAGGGAGTTCCCATCAAGAATGGGCCTCCTGAGGAATGTCTGCCCTGGAGAAATGGCTGGAAACCACAAGATAGAGAAACATCTTTTATTCGGATATGCTGATGGTTTTTAAATGGAAAAATTTTTAAGTCCTTAATATAAGAGGCCATCCTGTCCTGGATGAACTTGGTCCCTTTGGTTCCTTGGCAGCTTCTGCTGTGTCCAGAGGCCTTGGGGCCTTTCAGCTTGTGACAGTGTCACTTGAGGGTCTTGCTGAGGTTGGAGAAGCCAATGCCAACACAAGTCATCAGCACTTTATCCCCTCCCTTGAGTTCTTCACCACATGGCTTGGTTTCAATTTTAAACATAATCTGGAAAAAGCTCTTCAAATGCCGCAAAAATTCTATCCTAAAAAATAAAAATAAAAATTTAAAAAAGGGAGGGAGAAATGAAAGAGGAATTCGGCTTTTAAAAAATTCTTCTCCAGCCTAGAGCTGAAGCTTTTAATTTCCCAGATCAGGAGGAATAACTGAAATTAAGAACTTCTATCAATGCTGATTAAACAGCATTTATTTACAGCCTGCCAGATTCCAAAGATGATTTTAAACAGCTTGCAGAGATGCACACAACGTAAGACAAATTAAATTTAAAAAAAGAAAGGAAAAGGTTAGAGGTTAGTCCTACACATGCATTAGAGTGGACATGAATATGGCATTAATCTTCAAGAGGCTCATGCAGAGAGAGAAACACGTGCTTTAATGAGTCACAGTATCATGAGATTAAAACCAAGCAGGGTGACTGCTGCTGATGCTGAAAGAGAAAAGTCTCTCTCTCCATTGTTCAATCTCGACAGCCCTTTCATTCATTCAACAAATATTTATTGAGTGCCTACTACGTGCCAGGCACTGTTCTTCATGCTGTAGATATTGCAGTCAACCAAAAATCCCTTCTCTCATGAAGCTTTCAATCTATATCCTTGAAATACATATATACTTCCTCCATAGTCAGAAATTTAAATAAAGTAAACAAGGCAGATGACAAGGAAACGTAGGTATAAAATATTTGTGTGTATATGGCTGAAGGCAATACTAAATAAGGTGGCCAGGGAAGTGCTCACAGTAAACATGCAGAGGAGGTTCAAGGGGCTCTTTCTTGTCATTCCCCTTAAGACAGAGCGATGGCTTCACCCCAAGAGTACCTTGGGAACAGCAATTCCGTGGAAGGACCATGGTACTGGTCTGGCCTAGCAGATTTGGCATCAACCCAGCGAGACTGACCATAGGACTCACCTGGAGAGTTCATTTAACAAGCAGATTCCTGAAGGTTTCAATCAATTGGCAACTAACTGGTGGAGAGGAAGTGTCCATGTGGAAGAGCCCAGAATCACAGGCCACATGTCCCCTCCTCACCCCTTACCAAGCCGTGTCTCCGCAGGGCACAGGGGCCAGAATCCTCCCTGGTGATTCGTACCAGCCCAGTTTGCGAAACACTGGTTTAGTTAAGAACAGATGATCTGCATATCTTTTTTTTTTTTTTTAACATCTTTATTGGGGTATAATTGCTTTACAATGGTGTGTTAGTTTCTGCTTTATAACAAAGTGAATCAGTTATACATATACATATGTTCCCATGTCTCTTCCCTCTTGCGTCTCCCTCCCTCTCACCCTCCCTATCCCACTCCTCCAGGCGGTCACAAAGCACCGAGCTGATATCCCTGTGCTATGCGGCTGCTTCCCACTAGCTATCTATCTTACGTTTGGTAGTGTATATATGTCCATGCCTCTCTCTCGCTTTGTCACAGCAATCAGAGAAGAAAAGGAAATAAAAGGAATCCAAATCGGAAAAGAAGAAGTAAAGCTGTCACTGTTTGCAGATGACATGATACTATACATAGAGAATCCTAAAGATGCTACCAGAAAACTACTAGAGCTAATCAATGAATTTGGTAAAGTAGCAGGATACAAAATTAATGCACAGAAATCTCTGGCATTCCTATACACTAATGATGAAAAATCTGAACGTGAACTCAAGAAAACACTCCCATTTACCACTGCAACAAAAAGAATAAAATATCTAGGAATAAACCTACCTAAGGAGATCTGCACGTCTTTAATGAAGTAGTTCAGCAACCTGTGTTGTGCTGCCTCCCAATCAAACCATACAAACAGTTCTCACACAGAATGTACATGGAATCACCCGAGGAGCTTTCAAAATACTGATCCTGACATGCAGGTCAATGGAACAGAATTGAGAGTCAAGAAATAAGCCCACACACTTGTGGTCAACTCATTTTCAAAAAGGTGCCAAGATAATTCAAAGAGGAAAGAATAATCTCAACAAATGGTGCTTCACACGCAAAAGAATGAAGCTGGACCCTTTACTCACATCACACACAAAAATTAACTCAAAACGGATCAAAGACCTACATGGAAGAGCTAAAGCTATGAAACTCAAAGAAGAAAACACAGGAGTAAATCTTCATGATCTTGGGTTAAGCAATGATTTCTTAGATACAGCATCAAAAGCAGAGTGATAAAAGAAAAAATGGATTAACTGAACTTCATCAAAATTAAAATCTTTTCTGGACACTATCAAGAAAGTGGAAAGACAACCCCCAGAATGGTAGAAAATATTTGCAAATCATTTATCTGATAAGGGTCTGGTATCTGGAACATATAAAGAACGCATACAACTCGATAATAAAAAACCAAATAACCTAATTTTAAAATGAGCAAAGGATCTGAATAGACATTTCTCTAAAGAAGATATGCACATAGCAATAACCACATGAAAAGATACTCAACATCATTAGTTGCTAGGGAAACACAAATCAAAACCAACAGAAAGGCTATGATCAAAAAAAAAGATAATAACAAAAGTGTGGGTGAGGAGAAATTGGAACCCTCAAACACTGCTAGTAGAAATGTAAAATGGTACCACCACTGTGGAAAACAGTCTGGCAATTCCTCAAAATGTTACACAAGGAGTTAGTTACCACATGATCCAGCAATTCCACCCTAAGGTATATACACAAGAAAAATGAAAACATACATCCACACAAAAACTTGTACATAAATGTTCATAAGAGCATTATTCATAACAGTCAAAAAGTACAAACAACTCAAATGGCCATCAATTGATGAATGGATAAACAAAAGATGGTTTATCTGTACAATGGAATATTATTCAGCCATAAAAAGGAATGAAGTACTAATACATGCTACAATATGGATGGACCCTGAAAACATTCTGCTAAGTGAAACAAGCCAGTCACAAAGAACCACATATTGTTTGAGTCTATATGAATTGGACAGAACAGGCAAATCTATTATAGCGACAGAAAGCAGATTAGGGGTTGCCTAGGGCTGGGGGCAGTGAGAGGAATCAGGAACACCTGTGAATGGGCAAAAGGGTTTCCTTCCGCGGTGGTGGAAATGTTCTAAAATTAGACTGTGGTTACATTTACACAACTTTGTGAATATACTAAAAACCCACTGAATTGTACACTTTAAATAGGTAAACTGTGTGGTATGTGAATTATATCTCAATAAAGTTGTTTAAAATAACTATTTTATTTGTGAAGTTAAAAAAAAAAACTGATACATGGCTCCCGTCCTCACACAGTATATACCAAACTAAGTATAAAGCCTACTGCAATGCATTTTCCACCCTCTCCTGTCCCTTTATCCTAGTTAATCTAGTCAAAGGAGGAAAAAGCAAAAAGGGGGAAAGAAAGTCTGAACAATTCCGCATCCTGTCTGCCCGAGATGGGCTAAGAGATGGAACAGTAACTAGCCTGGACGGTAGGAGTCCCGGTGATGGCTGCATGCGCACAGAAAAATTCCTCACTTCTTTGCTCTCTCTTCCACCTTGGATTGTGCTACTTCATCTCCATCTTTAAAATAACGTCCCATTTGCCACCTGTTCTACGAAGCCTTCTCTAGCCAGTAACCCCTCTGGGTTTCCATAGCATTCTTGGCTCTGCTTATGGAGTCTAATGAAATGCTCATGTGTAAGTGTCTCACAATTGCCCTGGCCCCACTCTTGGTAAATTATATAAGCACCTCCAGGGCAATGACCTTAACCCATTACACCTGCTAGGCACTATATATAAGGCACTCAGGAATGGGGCACCCAACAGGATGTGGAGGTTAGGGTTTAGGGATACTTTTTTTTTTTTTTTTTTTGCGGTACGCGGGCCTCTCACTGCTGTGGCCTCTCCCGTTGCGGAGCACAGGCTCCAGACGCGCAGGCTCAGCAGCCACGGCTCACGGGCCTAGCCGCTCCACAGCGTGTGGGATCTTCCCAGACCGGGGCACGAACCCGTGTCCCCTGCATCGGCAGGCGGACTCTCAACCACTGCGCCACCAGGGAAGCCCCAGGGATACTTCTGAGAAATGACTTCAACATTCTTAGCAATTAAGGGAAGTCAATTCTTCCCCTGCTGGCTTTCTCATTTTACTAACCAATTGAAATTTTCAGGTTTTTGCTCTGTCCCAGCCTCACAACCTCCCTAACCCTGCCCTAGGAAAGAAAGAAAACAAACACATCAAAAAAAACCATAGATAAACAGTCCACATCTGTGGGCATAGCTTCCGGCTGGCAGCAACACAGAAAAAGCCAGCCATCTCACCCACTTGTCTGCATTCTAAGGAGGAAACAGCCTGTTCTCTCTCGCTGCTGCTTCGGTTCTAATACAGGCCCGAGGCACGCTCTGCTTCCAGAGCCTCCCCAGCCTACTTCATACTTCACCCTGAATCGTTCAACTGTGCTGGAAAAAGCAGACACCTTCCCCAGCTGGCAGAATTCCTAAGAGGCCGCAGCCTGCCTCTGATCTCTTGGAGAAGGAGGGGAGAAACACAGGCTTGAGTGTGCAGGTCTGCATAGTTGCAGCTTTGGGGTATTTGTAGCCTTTGGAATCGTTAGCAAAAGCAAAGTCAGTTCCACTTTTTACATAATGTTCTGCCAACCCTTCAGCCTGTCTGAGGAAGACTGTGTAAGGACTGAGTTAAGGTACATTTCATGATGCCCTCCACCGCCAGCCCCATTCTCCCTAAGTCTCCTGTGGCTCGGATAGCGTAAAGTAACCATGCTCAGAAGCTGAGAAATAACCTCAGGCGATATGAAATACTAACAGTATCCTTAAGAAAATGAAAACCAAACAGAATAAACTCACCCACATCTATATGCAGTTGAACAAAGTCAGGTCCAGGGCCGGTCCGTGTCCTTTTCCACAGCCCCACGCGGCACCGCTCCCCTTTCTTTCTCTTCCGAACACCATACAGTAGACCCACACTTTCTAGACACAGCTCCCCAGCCACAGAGCCAGGCAGAAGAGGCACCCCCGGGACACCGAGGGCAGCTCTGCTCCTCTACCCGCAACAGTGTGACTGGAAGATTTTCCGACTAACCCTTTTAGGCAACTGGGACTCCTGACTTAAGAGAAGTATCCTTAGTGAGCTTTCTTCCCCCAGAACAAAGTGATTTATATCTTTTAAAAAATGAAAAAACAAAAAACCACCAACAACCTACTTTTCCTGAACACCTCCAGTCCATCTGACAAGCAGGTTTCAGAGAATCCTGAAGCACAGAGGTAATTCTTCCTGTGTATTTTCCAAGAGTGGGTTGTTCCCACCACCATTGTTGGTCAACAGGTGAAGGCCACTGGGCTCACAGTCATCTGCCCATTGGATCCCAACTGCCTGGAACTTGCCAGGTTGCCCAGCCCTGCCCCTTAAAATACAGCCCCTCATACCAGGTCCCCCTCTGAAGCCTGCTAGAGCGTGGTGGTGACGGGGATCACGACGCGCTCTCTCTGGCGGCTCTACAACAACAAACCATGATAGCGGGCCCCGCCTCCTGCTCCACCAAGCCACCTGGACACTGGGGTCACCTACTTCTCAGATCTAAGGAGTTGCTCTGCAAATTGAGGGGATGGAAGATCTGGGGGTGGGAAGAGAATCTGCTCAACAGGGCTCCCTGTAGTCACGACACGGCATCTTTTAAATATATCGGTGGTACTTTTTCTGCCGAAGAGCTGTTTTCCCAAAGACCAGCTGACCTCTGCTCCAGGAATGAAGTTATTAAACTCCGTTATAAAGGCAGCAGGAAACAGAGAGCCAGGCTGGCTGCACTCTCAGGAGACATGGATACCAGGCCAAGTTCAGCCAAGAACTCACTATGAGCAGGTGACAGACCTCTCTGTCATCTGAAAAGTAAGGATATCACTTGTTTTACCATATGCCAAATATGTCCTGCGGCTCAAAGAACATAATAAAGGAGACTGGGCTTTGCAGCATTTAAACCATTTCCCAGATGTAAGGTGGCGTGTGCTGTGCTTGCTCCCAGAGAGGAGTTGGGCAACTGAACCCAAAGAGCAGCATCTCATTGATCTTCACATCACTGTGCTACACACTGGGTGGGCCAACTACCCCGATCAGTCCGTGTTTGACAAGGACCCTGGGCTCTCGCTCCCCAGCACGTCACAAAAGTGAAAAGAGGTCATTTATTAAAACTAGAATAAAACAAAGTGACGTAGTTTATTTTAGACTTCCAATGAAAGACAGAAGGAGATCATTTTATGACAATTTGAAACGAGGATTCTGAAAAGATACAGCAGGGCACCCTGGGCTCAGGCAGGGAGGTGCCTGGAGTCCAATAACATGTGTGAAATCCCAGCTTTTACTAAACAGCACAGTGGGTCAGGGAAGCGTGCACTCTGGATGAGACGTCAGAGTCCGAACCCCAGGTGCTGACTGTGTGACCCTGGGCACACGACTTGACCACTCTGTGTCTCAATCCGCTGACCAGTAAAATGGAGTGTACCTGCCTTCACAACTTTACCACCCTTGTGGGGTTATCATGAAACCTGAAAGAGTTCTGGCCCACAGCGAACACTGTTAAGTGTTGTTAAATAAACATCCACTTACAGAATTCTCAGGAACAGTAAATAAGATGTGTGTAGTTTGTTTAGTAATGTAACTGCAGGAAGTTAGTCATAAATTTAACAATTAGTGGATACAGGGACTTCCCTGGTGGCGCAGTGATTAAGAATCTGCCTGCCAATGCAGGGGACACGGGTTCAAGCCCTGGTCTGGAAAGATCCCACATGCCGTGGGGCAACTAAGCCCGTGCGCCACAACTACTGAGCCTGCACTCTAGAGCCCGCGAGCCACAACTACTGAAGCCTGTGGGCCTAGAGCCTGTGCTCCACAACAAGAGAAGCCACCGCAATGAGAAGCCCACGCGCTGCGACGAAGACTAGCCCCCGCTCGCTGCAGCTAGAGAAAGCCCGCGTGCAGCTACGAAGACCCAACACAGCCAAAAATTTTAAAAAACAATAAATAAATAAATAAATAAAAATTTAAAAAATCTTTAAGAAAAATAAAAATTAGTGGATACAGATTTAGATAGATGAGCAGACGATTTACAGCCGACTTCAGGCCTGAGGTTACCCAAAGCAAGTTTACCAGGCCTCCTGGTGTTCAAAGTGAACTTCACAGGAGACTGGATGTCCGTGTGCGCCCAGCACTGATGGAGCTCTGCCAGGCACATCGCGCTGCTGGGAGAGCTAAGTGCCCGACCGCATTTAAGCCTCGCTCCACCTTCACAAGCCCATGACTTCAGGACCATTCACTTTCTCTGTGGATGAAACTGAGGCTCGGAGATGCCAAAGACCTTGTCCATGGTCTCCCAGTGTTGCAAGGCAGAGCCAGAGCTGAAATCCAGATAGGCTGGACTCCAATACCTGTGCACTGGCAGAACGCAGAAAGTTCCGGTCACCGCAGTCTCTGATCATAAACAATTTCTGAAAGTGCTAATTAAGACACTCGTTGATATATACTCCTACTTTCAAATAAAGTATACATCATCCTTAAACTGTAAAATTAAGCTTTTTCAGGGGCAAGCAGAACCACCATCACTACCTGTAAACCACCTAAAACTCCGCAAATTGAAAAGAAACAGATTCTCCACATACCAGCATGTTATCCAATACTATTTTATTCTACTGAAAAAAACCTCTCTGGCCTTCCCAAAGAATTTCACACATATAGACTTACTTTCTCAAGGAACACAGAAAACCATTACCAGCCACGTCCTGCAGTAAAACAGAGAGAAGAGGAAAGGGGAAAAACAGAAAGACCCTTATTTTCCAGAAAGGGTTTGAAAGCAACACTGCTAGAAAACACTATCCTGCTTAATCCCAGTGCTCTGTAAATAGACATTTAAAAAGCTATTTATACAAATCAAAACATGCAAACTGCCAGAAAAAAATACATTTCTTTAAACCAAGGAGGGTCTTGCTTCTGGTTTTCTTTAGAAATCTGAGGTTACAGAAAGCAGATTTTTATGATTTTAATTGCACATAAAAATACGTGTGATATCATGGTCTCCAAAGCTCCTGAATCCAACTAGGATAAGCTGTTCCCTCACCATGATCATCCTGACGGTGGATTCTGTCCTTTTACCCTTAACTGTATGCAAACGCACGATGATAATTTTGCCTGTCCTGGAGCACGCCTATTTCTTCCCGCCTTTGCCCTTCATCTCTTTGGGCTTCTAGAGCTTTCCACAATGATTAAGGGCAAGAAGGGTCCCAAATAGATACAGCTTTCAAAAAGAAACTCCCTCCTCCTCCCTTGCCCTAGCTTACTGAAAGAAGGGAGGCTGCCCTTTCCAAGCCTCTGGCCGCCCCTCTTGCAGGAAGCCCTGGGGGGGCAGGTAATCCAGAGGAAGACTGTCCTGCAAGTCCCAGCCCCAGGGCTCAAAACACAAAATTTTGTAATTTGTCCCACTCCTGTAAAGCTCCATTCAGAGCAGACCACTTTGTTTTCCCAGGAGATGTGTAATTTTAGGCAAGGTCTCTGGAAGACAAGACACTGCAATTAATGTTTGGTGAGGGGGTGTGTCAAGGACACAGGAACTTTTAAAAATGTCCAGTCACATCTTGATGGTCTCCACAGAGTTTGCTGACTTAAAAAGATTATACAAGGCCCTGTAGCCAAACTGAAAAAAAATCTCTAAAAGCAAAAAAAAAAAAAAAAAAAAAAAAGTGTCAAGGAAAAATAAAAATATACATTCCATTTTTCACATAATGTTCTGCCAAACCCCATGCCCCACGACCACACACATTTCTAGACACCGCCTCATGCTGCCCGAGCAGCCAGGCCTTCTGCTGCCCTGAAGCCAAGGCTGGGAAAGCAGCAGCCATGAGACCAGCTAAGAGGGTGAAGGGCACTGTGGCAGCCACACGGCTGTCAGCCACTTGCAGCAAACTCGCTGGGAAGCCAATCTCTACACTTAAGGTGCCGTGCACCCAGCCCTCACCTCCTCTCCAAGTGCCTTAACTACAAAGTCTCTCTGGGCAATGTTGATTCCTGATGTCAGCATGCCACTTAGGATTACTCAATTTCAGGTTTCCTGTCCTGTGAAATACTTTACACAAGTTATAGGGAGATAGTGTGGTCCTCACCAGTTTCCTGCTTTCAGTCTTCCCGCAATGCTAACAACGTATTCTCTTCCATTTCCTTGTTCCAAAAAGCCTTCCACCACCAACTTACAGGAAAAAAAAAAAAAAAAAAGCCTCCAAAAGGATCTCCTGGTCTCTACACTCCCAGCTCCCGGGTCCAATGGTACACTGCCCCCTCTACAGTGCCCGCCCCTTTCTCAATGTGATGGCACCACCATTCTTCAGTTATCACAGTACTGTACCTTTCAGATATACAGCATCGGTACCATGATAACCGAAAAAGGACAGTTCAGTCTCATATCTACCTGAATATGTCCTCGAACCCAAGGCCCATTCCCTCCGCCAGCTTCCCACCCACAGGTGGCCACAGAATGATCTTCAAGTATATAGACACATGTACAGAGATGTCAGTGCTCAAACAGGCTGTTTCACAGCAACCTCACTGACTATCAACAGGAGTGCTTCTTTCACTGTGCTGTTTAGAATTCAAGTCTTCTGAGGACCTGCTCTTTTTTGGAGAATGCCTGCTTTAATACCCCAACAGTCAACCTCTGATAACATCTCATGGCCTCAAACTCACCTCTGCATTTCCCTCCTAGTCCAGTGGTGTTACTATGGACTTTGCCTCTTGGACAAAAAGGCAGTCCTTTTTGCTAAAGCTAGGAAAAAGAGGGATTTTTAAAAACTAACAATAAAACCCAAGCTATAACAGAAGCAGGAGTTTACCTCCAAAATGGAAACAATATCTAAAGCACAGACAGAACTGTCTAGTATAGATCACGCAGTTTTAATGACACAGAAATGACAATTGGGAAGGAAGAAACTGCAGGAAAGAAAGGAAAGCAAAATCCTTGTTAAACGCCAGATGAAAGCGACAACCTCCAGCGCATTTAAGGATCAGCATAATCAGGTGGGAACAGGATAGTGCTCATCATTTTGTTCGACTGGAGGATTAAACTGGAGAGCATAAGGGGGCTGAAAGAAAACAACTCACGTGTAGGGAGAGAGTGGTCCGAGAAGGACTTTGGAAACATCCTGCTGTCCAAGGGTCATGAGTAACAGAGCCAGGCTTTGGTTGGTCGAGTCCACACATCCACCCTGTAAACACAAACACTTTAAGGATTAATCATTGTACCAAACCAGATAATGGGAAACCAACAAAACAGAGGGAAAAAAAAAAACAGACACAGATGCCCAGAGTATCAGAACCACAGAAGAGCAGACGGCAAAATTCAAGCAATAATAAAACAGAATAAGTGTCTTTTAAAGAGTTATCCTCATATCAAGTAACTGTAGGGGGTTAAACTAACAGTTAATCAAAACAATTGTAAGAGCTGAGACTATCAGAATGAATAGACATTTAAGTTTACCGAGGTATATCTAGTGAAAAATGAAACTTTGCCTTTGTAATTAAAGCCATAGCAGGACATAAAAGCAAAAAAGCATAATCATTTATAGGCAATGCATAATTACCAAGGGTTAAGTGAGTGACATTTCTACTTATTTAATCTGTCATAGAACACCACAGCTAATCTGACATGAGAGGACCTTTCCCTTTCAAGGGTCTTACCTACAACACATTCGATGACATTCAGAAACTGCCTGCCATGTCACTTTAGATTCCCCTCTTTAACCCTTCCTGTGTGCCTTAGAACTGGAGAACTGTTCAGACCAGATCCCTCCATTCTTATTATTTATGCATTATGTTCCCCCATTTTCCCTGTTCTTCCAAATCAATAAGCAGGACAAAATTCTCTTCAAAAACTTTCTCATGAAGTACAACTGCTTTGGTTGCCTTTCTTCTTTCATTCTCGAATTTTTCAACCACTTCACCCATTTTGCTTCTGCTTGATGCAGGCGTTACTGCTACTTCCATTTGTGCCTTGAAGAATGTCTTTATTTCAGATCATCCTCTCTGGGATAACTTTATTTACAACAACTTAAATTTACACTGTACGTACTGAAAGCAGGATGACCTTGAATGTCTACATACTTTGCATATTTCACAACAAGAAATCCAGTTTCTAACCATGGCACATCACTGTTCAAGGCTACACTCTCCCAGACTTGGAATGGGATAAGTGGTCACCCGCTGCTGCTTACGTGGGTACACCTCTCTCCTTTTTTAATGCACGTAGGGTAGGGAATAAATTGATTCTCAGGTACAGACGCTCATTCTCTGCTGTTAGACTTCATTGAGGACAATGAAGTAGGAAAATCAGAAGTGGAGCCTACTGCCAGTCTTTATGAAACCTACTGCTCTTCCTCATCTACCTGAGTTAATAAAGAACAATATTCATCTCATTTAGCAAATTTTAGGACGAGAGGAGTTCCAGCACATATATTTCCATCTAAACGGAAAACCTGACCCATGGAGAATAAAAGAATATATAACAAAATATATTAATATAAGAAGATTTAACAAAACTATTTGTTTTACAGAACTTGCTCCTTTTCATAAGACTGCCTAAAATTAAACTGTTCTCTTCAGTCTCCGCTTCATAGCACTATGTTGCTATTCTCAAATGATTTTTTTTTTTTTTTTGCAGTACGCAGGCCTCTCACTGTTGTGGCCTCTCCCATTGCGGAGCACAGGCTCCGGACGCGCAGGCTCAGCAGCCATGGCTCACGGGTCCAGCCGCTCCGCGGCATGTGGGATCCTCCTGGACTGGGGCACGAACCCGTGTCCCCTGCATCAGCAGGCGGACTCTCAACCACTGTGCCACCAGGGAAGCCCTCAATTGATTTTAATTATGTACTGAACCAAGATCTTACTGCAGTAAATATATTAGGGTCTGTGTACAGGATACAACAGAGGAAGTGGTGGGGCCGCCTGGACAGCAGGACACAAGCCTTGTGCAAAGTAGCTTCAATCTCATTACAAAGACAAAATATGAGCAGGAACCAGTAACAAGTGAAGGTGAAGATGAAGTTACGCGGCAGCTGGGGGCTGTGGGCACCGGGACTGCCAAGGTGGTGCGAGAGGGGTTGTCACTCCCCTGGCACCAGAGGGAGGCTTTGGGGAGGTGGGGACTTGAGCTGGCCCTGGAGCGATAAGCAGGGTTTGGAGAGGGAGGAAGAGCAGGAGGATGGGGGAGATACAACCCAGGGCTGGCAAGGACCAGGAGGCCAGCCTGAGAGTGGCTGTCTGCTCTCTGCGGAGAAGTATGCGGAACTGCAGGGATAAGGTGGAGTAGGCAGACTGAGGTGGGGCTTTTCTAACTGGGCCACGGGTTTTGACTCTATCCTGGGGAAGTGAGAAGCTGGTGAAGGTCTCTGAGCACAGGAGTACCAAGACCAGATCGCAGCTTTAGGGGGAGATTTAGGCTGAAGAGGATGCCGGAGAGGGTATGGAAAGGATTTCCCCTCTGCAAGTAGGGAGAGCCAGTACCTATATCGGGGGAGGGGGGAACGGAAGGGAGGAGGGTGGGAGATGGGGGCAGAGAGAAGGATAGGAAAGGGCAGTTCCAGAAAGCCTGGGACAGAATCAAGAGGGCTTGGTAACTGATGAGACAAAAATGGAACAAGAGGAATTAGATCAGAGGATTAAAACTTTGGCATAAACGGTACCAAAGGGGATGGATTTTTATTACTTATTTAAACCATGTCACATCACAGACTTACAAAGAATTATTATAAAAACTGCATGCATTTTCATCCTTTTAGCAATTAAAGATCATAGACACACACAAAAGAAGTTTTCTTAATGACTTAAAACAAAAAACTCAGTCCAGCCACTACTGAACGGTTTAAAGCAGAACTTAACTAGAGTATAGAAAAAGTAAAATAAAATAACCTAATCCAGATTGCATGTTTTCGCTCTTGGGGACTGGTGGGCTGTGCTTTCACCCTGAGGCTTTTACTCTGCCATTTACGGAGATACAAAACCCATATTCCAGCTGTGTCCGGGGGCTCCCACTGGGCTATCCTGTAATGGGATACATCCAAATCCCCCAGGTCCACTGGAAAGAGAGGGATGTGTCCCCACAGTCAGAGAGAAGGCCTGCCGGCCACCCCAGGACCAAGGCAGGGAAACCTGCATGAGTCAATAGCAGCTGAGGGACCCACATGTGTCTCCAGCAGTCTTTCTTCACAAATATCTAGATGACAAATTTCCTGAACTGAGTAACTGGCACGGCAACCTCTTGGTCATTTACTCCATTTACTCCCAAATTTTAGTTACTATCCATCTTTCAAAAATCACTAAATTTAGCATCAAACATTGGAAAGACTTTGCATTGAAAAAGCTGAGGCCAGATCTTGACTGCTCAAGAATTATTAGAACATATTTCCTCGCTCAGAGGGATTTCTTGTGATAGACTATTTCCTTCCTCCACTATTTCCTAGCTGAATGGTGAGTAGAGGGAATGAGGTCCCTCTACTGAGGACACAGTTATAGGTCCTTTTTCTTCCATTTAATTAGATAGACACTAAATAAGCTGGAAATTTTAATGAACTTTGAAACAGTTCATTCCTACTTGCTCCACCTTGTGACCAATGAGATATTTTCAAAAATGCTGACTTTGATCCGGGGAGTGGACTGTGGCAATAAGCTGTTTTCCTTAGTGAGGCCTGTGCAGGGATCAATACCCATGACCCAGGCATCACCTTGCCACACTGATTAATAAATTACAGTGGCAAAAGGAAGAATTAAAGAACAAAATCACCACTGTACCAGCCCTACTGATTTTATTTCACTGGGCTCATGTGTGATTTTTGCGACTTTAAACAGAGCAAAACTTCCTAGAAGACTTCAGGAAAGAACCACAGAGATGTCTAATAACTGAGAATAAATACACAGATAGTAGAGAGATGAAAGGCTCTTCAGCTCTTCAGCTGGAGAAAAAAGACAATTTACAAACACTCTACACCATCCAATAGTGAATCACCCAGAGTACAGTCGGCCCTCCACATCCACAGTTTCAACCAACCACAGATTGATTTTCAATTTCAGATGACTGAATCAGCGGATGCAGAACCTGTGGATACTGGGGGGGGGGGGGGCAGGGGGGGAGTAATGAAACACAGACTTGAGCATCCAGGGACTTTGGTATCCACTGGGGGGAGGAGGGGTCCTGGAACCAATCACCTGTGGACACCAATTCTTGCTAGTGCTCAGTTTAAGAATGTGGGCCCCAGTGTGCATCCACAGCAGAGGACTGAACATCCCTGGAGCCTGTCCTGGATTCTGCATGTCAAGGTAAAGGTTTCCCCTTCCTGAGGTGTAGACTAACAGAAATCTTGGAGACAGGTTTGTGACGCTCCTCTAACCAAGTATATGGGATCTTAAAGAATGAATTTTCAGGCAGCTTATCTTACTTCTCCTGTCATCATCTTTCCTTCTCTTCCAATTTCCTCCTTGCTTATTTTGGGTCGCCTCAGCTGTCCCTGGGAAACAGAGTAAAGTGTGTGTGTACATATGTGCATGTTGCTCTTACGGATCAACAGAGAAAAAGGATTGTAGCAACTGAGGGGACAGGCTTGGCCAGACTGGTCTACGCCGTGTCCCACCAGTAGGGCAGCAGAAGCAAAATGGTAATCAGTGCAGTCTTGTCCTCAGCATCATGTCATCTTTTCTTTGTCCCCTCTTCCCAAGCCCCTACTGTGCTCTGACACAGGCTGGCCTTCCCTAGACACTCTTCTATGTGCTCCCAAGCACCCTACAAAATCGAGCCTGTTGACACTGTTTTCTATCTGAATTAAACGTCACACACAAATCCAGGTTTCCAGCTTCTCTTGAAAAATCTGAAAAGAATGAGCCCCCATCCCCCTATGGCAACGACACGGGGCTGAGAGAAGGTCCCTGCTTTGCTCCAGGGGATGTGTGCTCTTCAATTGGCCAATCACTGCCTAACCTGCTTCATTTTTCACCTTCTCTCTCCTGTATGACTCTGTTCCAGTTCTCTGCCCTCCCGATCATTAAAACTTACCTGCCAGGACTTCCCTGGTGGTGCAGTGGTTAAGAATCCACCTGCCAATGCAGGGGACACGGGTTCGATCCCTGGTCCGGGAAGATCCCACATGCCGCGGAGCAACTAAGCCTGTGCGCCACAACTACTGAGCCTGCGCTCTGGCGTCCACGAGCCACAACTACTGAAGCCCATGCACCTAGAGCCTGTGCTCCGCAACTAGAGAAGCCACTGCAATGAGAAGGCTGGGCACGGCAACGAAGAGCAGCCCCCGCGCGCCGCAACTAGAGAAAGCCCGCGTGCAGCAACGAAGACCCAACGCGGCCAAACATTTAAAATAAATAAATTTATATATTAAAAAAGACTTACCTGCCATATGTAACAAACCAGTGGGGCTGGGCCTCTGCTCACTGACTAGTTTAGCCAATCCATTAAGCTAGTTAATGCTAAACTGTCTAAAGGGTAGGAAGAGGTTAACTCCTTGACTGAAGCCCTTAAAAGAGGAAGAAAGTTGCTAACGAATAAAAGTGACAGACAAAGAACTGCTTCCTGATGGCTCCTCTCCTGGACCTGCAGAAGCAGAGGACATACCCTATGGATTTCTTCGAGGAGCAGCCTGGCACAGTTCCTGCCGAGGTCCTCGGGAAGCACCGCTGCCCCCTGGCCCTGGTGGTTGGAGACAAGTTCAGCGCTGAGGAAGGTGCCGTTGGTGGTCTCAGCGACCAGCCACAGTCCAAAGCCCGGAGACCTGGGGATTCAAAGGCACAGACACTGAGTAGCACACGAAGTGGGGTTCACATTCACCAGTAAAAAGAGAAGACAAACATCTTTTTGATGGCATTCTGTCTGGTCACATCAGGTCTTATTAGAGTCCCTCCCAGCTCACACTGGACATATACATGACGCAGTGAGGGCACACACGTGACAGAACCAAAGGTGATGCAAATTTTGCATTGCTTTTCTTTTCAGCCCTCCCTTCCCCTAGCTCTCCCTTACCTTTCCCCACTCACTACATTGTAAAACATCCTGCTGTGAGAGTTCGTAACAGTCAACATATAGAGCCCCTAGTTTCTGAGGTAGGGGCTCGACACTATTCTGCAGAGTGAGTAATACCATCCCCACCTTACAACTGAGGAAATGGACAAATCAAGCGACCTGCACCAAGTCCACACAGCTAGAAAGAGACTGAGATGCGCTTCAAACACAGATCTTCCAGACTCCAAAGCCCTCGCAAGTTCTCCACCACGGCACTCGCTCAGCCCTCAGTCACAACCAGCCCAGAGGTACAAGCAGCCTGGAGACCATCTGATTATAGCTCTCCTTGAGAGACAGCAGGCTGTTCCCCCGTGATGAGAAATACCACACGAGGAGAAAGGGCCTAGAGAAGGCACACTTTTATGTTTTTGTCCCCAAGGGACATCTCTAACTCAGAATTCACTTAATATGATCAACAAGCCAGCACCATGCTCTCGCCTGTGTGTTTCAACCACCAACAGCCAGACCTTAACACCCTTCCTGTCCAGGACCACAAATGACTCACATACGTGTACATCCAACAAACATTTGGGGGAAAGCTTCCACAGACCCGGGAACTGGGGCGCCATGGTAAGCACAGGAGTCCCTGCTCTCACGAGGCTTAGTGACAACCAGTTGGATGCAAAACAAAATCAGTCCACAAACAATAAAAACAAGCATCTCTCCACAAAATTTCCAGATTTGACACCTCACGTCTACCTTGCCCGGTGCCTCTTAAACACACACAGCTGACCCTTGAACAACACGGGTCTGAACGGCACAGGTCCACTTATAGACTTTTTTCACTAAATACGTTCTACAGCACTGCGTGATCCTAAGTTGGTTGAATCCGAGGATGTGGAGGGTCAACGGCATTAAGTCCCACGCAGGCCTCTGACTGCGGGGAAGGTCAGCACGCCTAACCCTAGCGTTGTTCCAGGGTCGACTGTACCTACTTTCCAGCAGTACACTCCACATGCAAGCACAATACAGCTTTAATAAAGCCTCCTTTAACACAATCCAACATACATATTCATGAAGCACTTTCTATGCATCTAGCACAAAACCAGCCAAAATATTTGTTTCAGAAAAACGACGCATAAAATTTATGTTTCAAATGTACTATATATGAGCTCACAATAGGGAGGAACTATACTGGTCAGTCCTTAATTTCTTTTAAAAAAAAGTGATTGTCTATGTAGCCAAGGATTAATAACACCTGCCAAGGCAAGAAGGTGCAGTGAGAATGCCGGTTCCAGGGCACTCTGAGTCACACTTACAATCTAACACCGTACCACCAAGCATCATCATGGGACATTTAAAGCACAATCTCAAGTTGCTGATGAGTCACTTGACCAGGAGGAGGGATTGGGCACCAGCTCATCAGTAGAGGCTGTGGCATGCCAAAATAAAGAGGAGAAAATGCAGGGAGATAAGCCACCATCACTGCTCTAACCCACTTACACGCATTTCCTAAGAACTTCTAAACTTTTCCATGCATGTGAAATTTTTGAGGCGTGTGTACTTATTGCAATGAACTTCATATTTAATCAAGACCGTTCCATTTGATATTGTATTTGTTTTACAGAAAACAACACAATAACATATTAAGCTCTATGTGCTCTACACCAATCCCCACCCCGCCCCCCAATTTGGGGTATGTGTATTATCAGGCCTATTTCAAGTTATGCTGACAATGTAGTTGATCACCAGTGACCTCACTGAAGATGCACATTGGTACAGTTTGCAAATGACAGCCTCCAAAACTTTCCAACTGGTGAGGGACTAGATTTTTCATGACTGAGAGATGACTGTGAGAATCAAAATGGGACCACACTGGACAAGTGTGCACTGGACAAAGAGCTGGCACAGCCCACCGAAAATTGCTGGCCACCAAGGTTCCAGGCCATGGCCACACGTAACTCTCACTCCCAGACTTCAATAAGCCTAACTTACGTGGATACTTCACTGAATTAGAAGAGAATACCTACCCATGACTTTATAATTTCATAATGGAGAAGGAAGATCACCGTTAGTCAACTGTAGCTTGAGATTTAGAAAACGGAACACAAACTTAACACCATGCATTGGTTTTAGAGGTAAATTTTAAAGTGGAGCTTGGAGTTGATAACACAAGGCTACATTATGCCCACATCTCCATCCACGTGTGAGCTTCCTACTCATTATTAGCAAGTATGCGCCTTGACCAGCACTAGGGTCTGCTGAGTCGATGGCATTATAAAAAGCCACACTCTAGCTGGAGGCAGCATGGCCTTCAGGTCTGCTCTGCTTCTGTGTAGAGTGAGAGGCCGGACGACAAGGCACTATCGAGTCAGGCCATTCAGACAGCTGCTACCGCTACCTATCCTCCCCCATCCCTCGTAATCCCCTCTCCCCAGAAAACAGCTGACACATAGTTCCAGGCCTGTGGCCAAGAGGAGAAGAGAAAGGAAATAACGGCATTAGCAGCTACCATTTCTGCTGCACCTACTATGTGCCAGGCATTGCACTGGTGGCTTACATATGTGACCTTTTCATCTTTACAGTAACCTAGGGATGCAGTTGTTATCACTCCCACATTATGAACGAGGAAAAACACTGATGGTATTTGAGCAATACACCAAAGGTTTGGGACCATCACTGACGTTTCCAAGTCCCAGAAAAAGGGCCAGCTCTGCACACAAACCCTTTCCCAACTCTAACCTCTGACATCACCACCTCTGTTGCTCTGGACTATGAGCCACCGCTGCATTTCTGAAGAGTCACCTGCATCTTTCCCTTGGGCTTCATGAAGGTCTGAGATCCCATAACACACTCACCCCTCCTTTACCCTCTTTTTCCTTCTTTTCCTGAAGTTAAAGAAAGCTCAGACAGAAGAGCTATGAAAAAGGATGAGCTGTGGTACAACTTAGGAAAAAACTGATTTTTTATCCCACAACAGTCAGTCTCTGATGTTCTTATTTTTAGAAGACACAACCTGAAAACTTCAGATTCAAAGTGTAAAGATACTGTCATTCACGTCGAAATGGTTAGGCAAAAACAAAGAAAACCCACGCACAAGGAAAGCAAATTTGGCAAAATATTCATTGTTAACTACAAGTAGTAGGAATATACAAGTGTTCGCTGTATTATCCTTTCAACTTTTCTGTATACTTAACATTTTCATAATAAAAAATTAGGTTTTAATTGCTTCCCTAACTCGCTGGTTTCTAAATATACAACCAAAGCCTAAAACAGATATTTTCATTACACAGATCATCATTAACTTTTTATTTTCTAAAGTAAGGTCTTCTGCAAAGGCTCTAACTAAACCAAACTCAAATCTGCAATAACAACTTTCTTTGGCTCTAGGGGTGTTTTTCCCCTTGATGGAGAGAGAAGCCGACTGGCACTTAAACCAACAAAAGATTTTTTCCCCTAAACTGTTATTCACACAGGATGGAAGAACTTGTTTACTTTAATTTTTTGTGGGAACAGAGGACAGATGGGATTTAAAGCTTGTGGCACTGTTTATTAATAGCTGGGCTTTAATTCCCCTAGGCTGGCGTCTCAACCCCTCATCACCCAGCACTGGGCACCGTGACGCTTTCCATGTGATAGGTGCTCAAAAGATGCCTGTTGCTGACAATGGCGGTAAGTTGGAAGGAAAAAAACTGTGAATCATTCTTCCTCTGGCTGCCCAACCTCAGAGCTGGCAACTTTAGCTTCAATCAGACCAGGAGTATGACAAAGGCTAGGGTGGCTAGGGGATTAGGCTCCAAAAACGCACAGACACTTACCTCCCAGAGTTGACTCCTTTCATGTGGTCTGTGTAAATATAGATATCGGGTATAAACTTGTTGAGGATGCTCCTTGCAGAATCCACAATCCTGTTTGCCATCTGAGGTGATACGCGTACTGAATACCTGCAACCTGGAGTTAAGGGTGTCATTCTGCTTGGACTCCACAACAGAGAAAAGTCAGTCATAAAGCTAGCGAGTATTTGTAGAACTGTCATAACAAACTGGGACTTCTAATCCATTCTATTCTCCACCTGTATTTAATTACTTAACTTTGTAGTACCATAACTTAATTTTTACATTATTCTTTTTATTTATTATTATTGTATTATTATATAATTTTTTGTATTGTTATAAAAAGCCCTCGGTGAAAAACATCTAAACAATATAGACACTTGGAAAGTATAAAATAAAAGCTGTCAACCCTGCTCTAGACTGCCTACCCATCCCTCCTCCCCTAGAAATGGTTCACCTCAATTTTGGAACAAGTAAAGGCAATTGCCCCCCTGTAGGGCATGAGCCAGGCTCCCTCTGAAGTATTCTCTGACCATCCCCACTGTTGTAACCATTGAGTCTTTCTCTTAGGAGCCTAAGGCCAGAACAGACACCACACTGGGACTGACCTGGGCCCCTGTGTGACCCAATCCACCCCCTGGTAGGCTGACAGGAAAGGCAGAAAAACATTAGTGAAAGAGCATGGTGGGGCTGTTCATAAAGGTATAAACAGGTTTTTGTGTTTAACTTAAGAGCCTACTTTCAGTTACTTAAGTGTTGATGATTCTATTTATGGATGATACAGGCTCCTCACAACTGCTACCCTGTGGTCAGAATATTAGTAATTAGCACTTTTACAACAGGGCACCCTCAGAAAGGAAAGGAGAAAGATATTAGCAACTCAAATGAAAAGGCTGGTGCTTGAGAAAGTGGAAACTATTACCTAAAATTAGACTTTGTTACAGAGACTGGCTCTCCCCAATTCCACCTACCAAATAAAAAGTAAGTATGTACTAAGCACTTCCGATGTTCACTGTATGGTCAAGGGGCAGCTGCGTATGTGGGACGAGGGGCTACCAAAAACAGAGAAGTAACAACATGTGATCTTCCCACTACTCTGACCCAAACGCCATGCAGCAAGTCCAACAGGGAAAACAAGGTGTGTAGTCTGCCCAGCCTCGCCCAAGTGTTCGAAAATTCCTGTCAATAACACATTTAATTTTCATTTGAACTGCAGAAGCAATATGCTCAGAGACTGAGCAAAGAATTTGACTGGCATCTGGCTCCCCTTTCTGACCCATCCTGAACATCCACAAAAGATCCAGCTTCCTCATGCTAGGGAGAATCTCCCAGTAACTCCGGGCCCTCCCAGATCTTGAGATTGGACCCCCTAGTCTGCTCGGTGTTCATCCCCAAACCGACACCACCACCCCCAGCTCCACCAACCAAAGTGTTCAAAGCCTTCGGCCTGATCTGCCTGCCTTCATTCTTCAACCCAGAGTTCCCCCCTCTCCTGAAATCCTCCGGGCAGCACCGACTGTGGCCTGCACTTGAACTTACCACACGTCTCCCTTCGTATACACTCATGCTGTCCTTGCTCTTCGATGAGACCGCACACTCCATAAGGAAAGGGGCTCTACTTCTGTATCCCTCACAAGTCTCTAATACACTACTTTTGTACTCAGAAATGCTCGATAAATATTTGACTTGACTCAAAGGACAAACCCGAAATGAGGAAAGAGCAAAGAGGGATTTTTCAATACACACACAGAGCCCAGTTACATCACCACCTCTTCTGTCCAGAATGTACTTTTGACCACAGGCAGCTTAGACAAACAGTCCCAGGTCTCATACCCTTTGGACCAGGAGGGTGCTATCCTTCTGAGGTCTGAAGCTGCCCACCCTGTGTGGGAAAATACAGATGTCGTTATCCTGACACATAAGCCCACAGCATTCATGTCTTCCAAAGTTCTTTCAGGTACATGATCATCTTATTTTATGCTCACGGTAACCCTGAGGCAAGGGCCACATATTCTTGGTTCCAGGGCTCACACTTAGGACAGCTGGGTCACGGAACTAAGATTCAAAATTAAACAGATCCGAATTCCCAGAGACAACCTTCTTCCCCCACCCTTCCAGGGATGTGGAAACCAGGTGGCTAACAACAGTGCTAATGAGGGCCAGTGGAAGCATATACTAGAATTCAGGCAGTGGAGTAAAGAAGGAAAGGGACTTTAAAGCCGGCTGCATCCCAGAGTCATTATGGAGCTATCTGGCTCGGTGTGGAGGCCCTACCATGATTGGCTAAGGGTTCTAGAATCAGATTATCTGTGTTAAGTGTCAGCTCCAGCAAACTGCATCATTCTGGGACTAATGTGCTATTCTTGGTGCCTCTACCTCTTCACCAGTAAGAAAAGGATAATCATAATACTCTCCTCACAGGGTCTGGAGGCTCAAATGAAGTAATGCGCGTAAAGTTCTCAGCGGTGCCTGGTGTGTGGTCGGAGCCCAGTGGATGTCAACTATTGCTTTTCCTACTGGTAGTCCAAGATTCAAATCCCAAAGCAGAGGTTCTTTCCTCTCAGGAGTAAGAGACCTCTCTGAGAATCTAATGAAAGCTATGAACACTCTCTCAAGAAACACGTGAACACATAATTTTGCAGACAATTTGGGGGGATGGTGAATGTCCTGAAGGCCATTTATGAGTACCACGCTGAGAACTCATATCCAAGAAACACAAGTTCATGGCTACAGCCCACATGGAACTCCTGCCCTTCACCCTCCCTGGTGTTACAAGTCGGAGAAAGCTAAGGTGTGTGTGTGTGTGTGTGTGTGTGTGTGTGTGTGTGTGTGTGTGTGTGTGTGTGTGTGTGTGTGTGTGTGTGTGTGTACAAAGAAAGAGACTGATTCTCTAAGTATCTTCCCTATAGTTAGAGAAAGGAAACCAGATTGTCCAACAAATTCTACCTCACGCCCCTCTTCTGCCTCTACTCTAGCTTCTTCACTTAACTCTTATGTACCCAGTCATGAGCTACTGGGACAGCATCACAAAACTAAAACACAGTGTTCCTTTCTCTCTCAGGCAGGGGGAGAATGAGAGTGGGTGGCAGTAAATAAAAGGCAACCACACTGTCCAGTCACAGCTGCTGGCAGGAACACCAGCTCCCTCCCAATCCCTGGCCAATCAGTCAGAGAGATGCACTCTGCTGCGGTGGGTGGGCTGGGGGGTTGGGGTGGGGGTTGGAAGGGGGCAGCGGGGAGCCCAGTTAAAACCACAAACACACACCGGAGAGCGGTGCTAGTTCTCCCAGCTCCCAGGGCTCCCAGCTTGAGCCCTCCTATGGGGAATACAATCTCCAAGCTCAGCCCAACCATTAACCGGCCTTGCAAGTAACAAACCACAAAACCAGCTAAAGCTTTTTCCAAAGGCAGCTTTTTTTTTCCCAGGCTCCAAAGCTGGCCAAGAAGATGATCTCAATTCAAACCCACACTCCTTTGAGGTGTTCGAGAAACAGGAAGCTTTGCAGACCAGTGGCTGGAACGTTTGGTTTGTAGACAGGGATCTGGGCAAGGGCGCTGTGTCAACTCTCCTGGGGAGTTCAGAGGAAGGCTCTAGAGTCGGGGCTGTATCGGGCAGCGTTCAGGTATCCTACCCCCGGCCTCAAGGAAGGTGAGGGGCTTGGGACCTCACTGGCATCCTTCTGGCTCAGAGTCTACACAGGGAAGGCTCGAAGAACACGAGAGAGAAGCCGGGGAGGAACAATGTTGCCACCCCAGGTGCCCGGGGCATAACAGCTCTCTCAGCTTTTATGTAAAACACTGTACAACCCCGTTTCCCGTCGTCTTCATCAAAGGCTTCAAAACTCTCACAAGGCTTTTGCACCCAGTATAGCGAGTACAGGTGGGATCCCACTGTAACTGCCTCTGTGAAACCCATGTTGTTACCACAGGACTGTGGTAAACAAACAGAACACATGCTGGAAATCACATTTCCAAACTAGAGAGAATGGATTCCAAGCAGAGTTCACTGCCACAACGTAGCATTGAGGAAACAAATCTCAAAAGAGAAAAAACAAACCGAAATAGTCCTGAGAGTGTGTAGGAACTCCGTGTACAAGGCTATTAACCCATTAACCACAGCATTTTTGGCAACAGTGAAAAACAGAAGACACCCCAATGGCCATCAACAGGGTTTAATTTGGAATTCTTTACATAGTGAAATACAATGTTAATGAGAATGAGGTTGAGCTATAAGTAACTGACACGGGTCAAGCAGAACAGGCATATTAAAAAAAAAAAAAAAAACCCACCTACTCACATCACATTTCCATTTCTCTATAACCTGTTTCTACCGCCTCTGAATCGGAGAACTTGAGAGTTGAACATCACCTTGGGTCATCAATGGAAGTATCCATCAACCTGGGGGCTCCCCAGGACAGGAGCCATTTCTCCCCCATTCTCTCCTCATATACACAGGTCTTGACCCATAATCCATGGAAGAAGCTTTGTTATAAATTCCTCTGTTCTTGATGATGCCTACAAAGAACTTCAGGTAGCACCCCAAGTTTGATCTTTTATCTCATCAATGGCTCTCTCTGCCCACGGTATGCCCCCATGCCGTGCCCTCACCACTCACTGTTCAATCTACTCAAGGCCTCTGAAAAGTTAGTCCACTCCATACTTCTTTTCCTCCAAGAAGGACCACCCCAAAACCTCCTGAGAAATACAAAATTTGACTTTAAGCCCCTATCACCCCAAGAAGCATACATCCTGGTCCACCCCACTGTGTCAAATTCCCACCAGGAAAGCCACACCCAACCCCATCCAGCCCCCACCCCACCCCGCCTCTAACACTTGCCCTCACCCAGATCTTGTTGGCACCTAGAATTCTACCACTCTTAATATCTGAAACCCCAAAACACAGTTCCCTAAACATAATTTCTTGTTCTTCTACACAGCACACATATCTACTTCCATTAAACCTGCTAAGGATTCCAAACCCATGACCAGGTGCTTTCTCCAGGCTGGTGAGCCCCTGCTGCATTACTCAGTAAGGAGTGCACTGGCTGTCACTCCAATGCCACGCTCACCAATACGCCCTCTAACCCGTCCTTCTGCATAACCCACTCACCCTGTCAATCCACACCCAGCCCTGGATGAAAATGGCCCTCTTGCCTCCTCTACTTCTCCTTCTAGGCTGCCAACTGCTGCTGGACCCACGGCCATGCAGCTGGCACCATGATAACATTTCGCTTCAGCTGAGCCCTTATTGAAGTCCCACAGCCTTTTTCTTATCTTTAGTTACTATGTCCCTATGGGCACCCCACCCCCAATAGTGGCCCCTATGACACTGTGACGGCACATCTTTACCACCCCTGTTACATTCCCTTATCATACCCGTGCTGATCCCCTTATCCTAGAACCCACCCTAACTCAGTAAAATTGAAAACTCCTCCCACTGGCTTCCAATCATCGTCAGACTGCTCCATCCTTACCATATACCTGCCATTTTCAATCCATCCCCTCTCAAAGAATAATAAAAACAACAGCAGCCACAACTTACCAAACACTTACTTATGTACCACCCCAGTGTCTTGTATCATACATCTATTACCTCATTTAACCTTCTTTACAGCCCCATACAGTAGTTGTAAGCGGGCCCAATGATAAATGTGTCAACCAAGGCTTGGGGCCAAACATCTCCACCAGTGAGTGGCAAAGCCAGTTAGAATCCACATCTGTGTGACTCTAGTACCTGTGCTTTAATCACCTTGTTACCTTGCTTTATCAGTCTCCCTCTCTCATATATAAATCTACTTTACCCAAGCTACAAAAATACTCAAATCATCACCAACCTTTTTGTTAAAAAGGAAGGGAATCTTCTCAATTCTCTTCCTCAAGTCACCACCTGATCTTTCCTTCTATTCTCTTTCTTGTCAAGGTTCTTGAAAGAGTGGCCTCTGCTCTTCACCATTTCCCTCCATCACTCTGCAACCGAGAACTAGTTATCTGGCCTCTGCCTCTACCACCCTCTGGAAAGAGCTCCCAGGGGTATCAGTGGCAGCCTGCTGTGAGTCCCTCAGCTTGCCCCCCATCCTAATGCTGACTCCTCTGAGCCCTTCTAAGGCGCTGACCTGGGTGGGCTTCCAAGAAGCTACATTTTCTTTTTTACCTCTTTTTAGAAAAAAACGATTTGCAATTTATTCATAAACAAAGAGTTAACATCCCTGCTAAACACAGACTTTCCCTCACCAACTTCTCTTCATCAGTCTGTACAGGAAAAGCAGAATAAATGCTTGTCTCTACCAATTTTCAAAAGAATGAGTTGATTTCCAAGCGGGATGAATAAAGGTTTATTTTTTTTAAGTATCATAATAAATTTGTGGATGTAAACTTATTTAATGTGTTTCGATCAACTGTAATTGTTCCTACTGGTGGTTGGATTGTCCCACCTTTGGCTAGTAGGAGCCTCTTCAAGTTGGCTTCTGTGTCTAGTTGACATGACTCTAGTAGCCTTTGACAGCTTCCTTGATTTCTGGGAATTTTGCTAGATATTGTCAAATTCTTAACCATAGGGGTTATACTGTCTCACCTTCCCACCAGCCTTTCAACAGAATAGGATGTCAAACTTCAGTTTTTTACCAGTCTGATTAGTGAGAGATGGTACCTCAGTGTAGTTTAAAAAAATGTTTTTTATTTTTATGTATTTTTTTAAAATGAAATATAGTTATTTGATTTCCTTATTCTCCTCTCAACTCTCTGATTTTCCCTAGTCTTCCTTCCTGGGAGCACTTACTTTGCTTTTGCTTTCAAGTCTTAGTGACCTCTCACGGTTCCACCCTCCTCCCTGCCTTCTACATGGTACCTGACTCCAAATCTTTCATTTCTAGCTCTCCTGGCCCCTCAGTTACAGTTCTACATTCCTAACTTCTAATAAGTCCTTTCTAGACTTATCCACTTACCTACCTGGGACCACCAAACCCAACATGAATAAAACTAAACTTATCTTCACCGCCACCCACACGGCCACACCCCACTCCAAACATTTGTAGCTTCTATCTGAACAAAATATGTCTATTCAGGTGCATAAGTGAGAAACATCAAAGTCACACTCAAGGATTCCCTGTTCCTCTAGCACAGACCCAGGTGATTGCTGCATCCTATCCATCCTGCCTCTAGGACCTCCATAAACTAGCAGCCCTCACCTGTCCCCCAGCCCCTACCCTCACCGGCTCTCTTTAGGGCATGATAATTCCCCACTATCTTTGCCTCTAAGTGATCGCCATCAGGTGATTAGATGGTTTTTTGTTTGTTTTTTTGTTTTTTTTAACTTGCACCTACCAAAATTTCTACAACGAGCCAAAAATAGCCAAAAGTTCTTTCGGTACCACCAGAGTTATCTGCTTGATGTGCAAATTCTCTCTCCAAAAGAAAATTACTGACTCTGAATGAAGGTCGACTCCTCGGCACAGCCTCCCAGCTTTACAGGCTCCTGCCCCAACTTTTTGTCCCATCTTCTACTACCAAACACCCTTGACCGACCTGCATTCAGGCCACACCACGTTGCCTGCCACTCCCCAGAACCAGTGTGCACTGCTCCCTCCACACAGGCCCACATTTCTGCCTGAAGAACTCCGCCTTCTTTGCCCCATTTTACAAGCCTTTATTCTTCAAGGCTCAGTCCAAATGCCCTGTCCTCTCTATAGGAAAAAGCAGAGGTTAAAAGCCTGGGCTTTTAACAGGGACAGGGTTCAAATCCCAGCTCTACCATTACTAGCAATGTGACGTGGGAGCAAATTCCTTTTGAAGCCTCAGTTTCCCCATCTACAAAACAGGATGTAAGAGAATTCAAACTCACTTTGAGGCTTAAGAATAAAGTATATAAAATATAAATGTATTAAACTCCACAATCAAAAGACATAGAGTGGCTGAATGAATAAAACAAGACCCAACTACATGCTGTCCACAAGAGACTCACTTTTGATATAAGGACATAAATAGGCTGAAAGTGAAGGCACAGAAAAAGATATTCCATGCAAATGGTAACCAAAGAAGAGCAAGGGTGACTATAGTTATATCAAACAAAATAGACTTTAAGCCAAAAAAGACTTCAAAGTCACTAGAGACAAAGGTTATTATATAACAGTAAAAGGGTCAATTGAACCAGAAGATATAACAGTTATATAAATACATGCACTCAACATCAGACCACCTAAATATATAAAGCAAACATCCACAAATCTGAATGGAGAAATAGACAGCAATGCAATAATAATAAGAGACTTCAGTACCCCACTTTCAATAATGGATAGAACAACCAGAAAGAAAATCAGTAAGGAAACAGCAGACTTGAACACTATAAACCAAAGAGAACCAACAGACATATACAGAACATCCAGCCACCAGTAGCAGAATACACATTCTTCTCAAGCACACGTGGAACATTCTCCAGGATCACATGGTAGGTCATAGAACAAAGTCTCAATAAACTTAAGAAGGGTGAAATCACCACAAGTATCTTTTCTAACCACAATGGAATGAAACTAGATATCAATAACAGCAAGAAAATGGGAAAATTCAAATACATGAAAATTAGAAACATGCTTCTGAACAAATATTGGGTCAAAGAAATCAAAAAGGGAAATTAGAACATATCTTGAGACAAATGAAAACAGAACAAACCAAAATTTATGAAATGCAACAAAAGGAATACTAAGAAGGAATTTTATAGTGATAAGTGCTTACATTCTTTCTACAAAAGAAGAAAGATCTCAAATAAACAGCCTAACTTTACACTAGAAAAAGAAGAAACCACATTCAAAGTTAGCAGAAGATCAGAGTAGATATAAATAAAACAGAAAAACGATAGGAAAAAAATCAACAAAACAGCTGATTTTCTGAAAAGATAAACAAAACTGACAAATCTTTAGCTAGACTAAGAGAAGACTCAAATAAGTAAAATCAGAAATGAAAGGAAACATTACAACTGATGCCACAGAAATTGAAAAAGATCACAAGGGACTATTATGAATGATTACATGCCAACAAATTGGACAACCTAGAAGAAATGAATAAACCTAATACCTATCAAGTCTGAATCAAGAACACAGAGCCTGAACAGACCAATTACATGTAAGGAGACTAAATCAGTAATCAAAAACTTCCCAACAAAGAAAAGCCCAGAACCAGATGGCTTCAGCAGATGAATCCACTGGTGAATTCTGCCAAACATTTAAAGAAGAATTAACATCAATCCTTCAACTTCTAAAAAATCAAACAGGAAAAACTTCCAAACTCATTTTGCAAAACCAGCATCACCAAAGCCAGACAAAGACAATACAAGAAAAGAAAACTATAGGCCAACATCTCTGATGAACATGGATGCAAAAAACCTCAACAAATATTATCAAACTGAATTCAACAGCACATTAAAAGGATCATACAACATGATAGACTGGCACTTATCCCTGGGATGCAAGAATGGTTCAACAAATGCAAATCAATCAATGTGATACACCACATTAACAGAATGAAGGATAAGAATTACATCATTGTCTCAATAGTTGCAGAAAAAGCATCTGACAAAATTTAACATTCTTTCATGATAAAAACTCTCAACAGGGGCTTCCCTGCTGGCGCAGTGGTTGAGGGTCCACCTGCCGATGCAGGGGACGCGGGTTCGTGCCCCGGTCCGGGAGGATCCCACATGCCGCGGAGCAGCTGGGCGCGTGAGCCATGGTGCTGGGCCTGCGCGTCTGGAGCCTGTGCTCCGCAACGGGAGAGGCCACAGCAGTGAGAGGCCTGCATACCGCAAAAAAAAAAAAAAAAAAAAAAACTCTCAACAAATTAAGCATGGAAGAAACTTACCTCAACACAATAAAGACCATATATGAAAAGCCCAAAGCTAACATCATCTTTAATGGTGAAAAACTGAAAGTTTTTCCTATAAGATTTAGAACAAAGCAAGGATTCCCACTCTTGCCACTCCTACTCAACATAGTACTAGAAGTCCTAGCCAGAGTAATTTGGCAAGAAAAAGAAAGAAAAGGCATCCGAACTAGAAAGGAAAAAGTAAAATTATCTGTTTGCAGATGACATTATCTTATATGTAGAAACCCTAAAGAATGGATCAAAAAAAAAAAGAAAAATTATTAGAACTAATAAATGAATTCAATAAAGTTGCAGGATACAAAATCAACATACAAAAATCAGTTGCATTTCTACACACTAACAACAAACTACCTGCAAAGACAATCAAGGAAACAATCCTATTTACAATAGCATTAAAAAGAACCTAGGGCTTCCCTGGTGGCGCAGTGGTTGAGAGTCCGCCTGCCAACGCAGGGGACGCGGGTTCGTGCCCCGGTCCGGGAAGATCCCATATGCCACGGAGCGGCTGGGCCTGTGAGCCATGGCCGCTGAGCCTGAGCGTCCGGAGCCTGTGCTCCGCAACAGGAGAGGCCACAACAGTGAGAAGCCCGCGTATCGCAACAAAAATAAATAAATAAAAAAATAAATAAATGTGCTGTGTCCCTTAAAAAAAAAAAAAAAAGAACCTAAACACTTAGGAATAAACTTCACCAAGGAAGCTAAAGACTTATACACTGAAAACTATAAAACACTGATGAAAGACATTTTAAGACTTTTTAAATGGAAAGACAGTCCATGTTCATGGGTTGGAAGAATTATTGTTAAAATGTCCATATTTTCCAAAGCAATCTGCAGATTCAATGCAATCCCTATCAAAATCCCAATGTTCTTTTTAATAAAAATAGAAAAAAACAATCCTAAAATTTACAAGAAACCAAAAAGGACTCCAAATAGCCAAAGCAATTTTGAGCAAGAAGAATAAAGCTGGAGGCATCACAGGTCCTGATTTCAAAATATATTACAAAGCTACAAAAATCAAAACAGCATGTCATTGGCATAAAAACAGACATATAGACAAATAGAACAGAACAGAGAGCCCAGAAATAAACCTACGCATATCTGGTCACCTGATCGTCAACTAGGATGACAAGAATACACAATGGGGAAAGGATATTCTCTTCAATAAACAGTGTAGGGAAAACTGGATACCTACATGCAAAAGAATGAAACTGGACTCATCTTACACCACATACAAAGATGGACTCAAAATGGACTAAAGACAAACATAAGACTTGAAACTGTAAAACTAGAAGAAAACATAGTGGGGAAGCTTTTTAGCTTTGGCAATGATTTCTTGAATACCAAAACACAGGCAAAAGAAACAACAAAGTGAAAAGGCAACCTATGTAATGAGAGAAAATGTCTGAAATTCATATATATGATTAATACCCAAATATAAGACACTCATACAACTTAGTAGCAAAATAAACAAACAACCCAATTTAAAAATGGGCAAAAGATCTGAATAGACATTTCTCCCAAAAAGACATACAAATGGCCAACAGGAACATGGAAAGGTACTCAACAATCACTAATCACCAGGGAACTACAAATCAAAACCATACTGAGATATCACCTCACCCCATTAGGACGGCTATTATCAAAAAATAAATAAATAAATAACAGGTGTTGGTGAGAAAAGGGAATCCTTGTATACTGTTAGTGGGAATATAGGTTAGTGTAGCCACTATGGAAAACAGTATGGCGATTCCTTGAGAAATTAAAAATAGAACTAACCATTTGATCCAGCAATCCCACTTCTGGATGTATATCTAAAGGAATTGAAATCAGGATCTCAAAGAAATATACACACATTTCTATACCCTTTTCAGCATTATTCACAATAGCCAAGGCCTGAAGGCAACCTACATGTCCATTGTTAAGTGCTTAAGAGTAAGCACTTAATAAATGGCAGATGTTATTCATTATTATTCATTCCTCCCACATCTTCCAGACAAATTTGCTACTCTTTACTCTTAGCTTCCCCAACCCACTGCACATCATCTATATCACTTTACACATTATAGCAGAATTATGTGTTTGTATATTTGTTTCCTTCACCCGACGATGAGCTCTTCTGAGGGAGGAACTGCGACGCACTGGTGGCCCCCAAATCGAAGCCCTCAGGATAGTGTCACATACACTGGAGCTGTTTGCTTAAGTGTTAACTGAAAAAATAAATGAATCAATCAGTCAATCTAGTTATGGTGAGGCAGGTAATAAAATATCCTATCTCAGCCAATAATTATAAATTAATTATTAAGACTTTTCCACGATTGTTGTCTAAAATGTAAATAACCCTGAGAAGAAGTAAATTGTTATGAGTTACTCTTATCTTAGGGAGGCAAGAAAAAAATAAGAAATCTGAAGCAAATGCAAAGGATACGCCATTCCTCTGATACGTTTGATCTTTCCTGGATCTGTGAGCTGAATGGGCTTCAGGACCTTCCTTACAGGACATGAGAAAAACACTTCGCCTCCTCCTCCAGGGAGCATTCCCCGTCGCACAATCTGCACCAAGTGAGAAAGAAGAGGTGAGGGTTCAGTAGAGTGGATGACACCCAACCTGGCTGGTTTACACCAAGAATGAAAACCACCATTAGAAAGCAGCAAGCTCTTTCATACACAACTTGTCAATCCCTTCAAGATGAATAGCACCTGATGTTAGCTCCACGGGGGCATGTGCTAAACAAGGACACCGTGTGGTATGTCGGAAAGAGCAGTGGACACAGAGCCTGCATGGCCCAGTCAAAGCCAGACAGGTCACTTCACCACCAGAACCTGTTTGTTCAACCTTAAAATGAGGGACTGGCCTAGTTCATCAACTTATCCCACTTCTTAACCATCAGGAACCCTTTTCTCCTTCTCTGGAATTAACTGATCTATCAAAACTCTACATTATTAAATAAAAATGAAGTCATTTTCCTTGTTTAAAAACATCATTTTAAAAAATAGAGATGCTAAACAGCTTAAGATATCCAGTGTTATCACATTGGATTGATGTAATTCCCTTAAATAGCAAACAAACAGATGCTTAAATTACTTCGACTAAGTTTTGAAAGTAACGTACTAAAAATTCTCAGGAACATTCACGTTGGGAGGCTCCGGACACAAATTAAGATAAATGATCTAGATCAGAGAGGCAGCATGGTCAGAATCCTGGCTCTACTACTTATTAGCTGAGTTGTTATGGGCCAAGGAGTTAATACATGTAGAATGCTTACAACATCGCCTACCATGAAGTAAGTGCAGTATAACTGCTGGCTACTTCTGTCATTACTAAAGGGTCCCTTTCAGCTCAAAGTCTGCAATGTTTGGTTCATGAATCCTGTGGGACTTCTAATAAATGGCGACTGCAAATGTGCCACACACACGTGAGGCATATAGCTCTTCCAATGAGTTGGTAAGAAAATCTTTCACATTGATATATACCACTAACAATTGTACATTCTTACCTTTAACTCAAACGATTCACCATCAATCCCAAACTGTTTCAATAGAGGGAGCGCTGTTGCCTTAAGAACATCAACCTGTAGAATTATTTCAGAAAAAAAAAAAGCTTAGTTAAACCTTGAGAGATGGAAAGAAGAAAGAGCCCGCGAAGGAGGGGACGGCTTAGCCTCCAGGTAGATGAAGCAGTCTAGTAAAGAGAAAAGAGGCTGGCTTACAACTGAGGGTGTGGGCCGGCTCTGCTCCCGAGTATAGACTGTGACTTTATAAGCCACTGGCTCCTGTGGGCCCCTTTTCCACATTTACAATATCATACACCTACCTTATGAGTCATCATGAGCATCACGTGCATCAGGCAAAAAGCACCAAGAAACTGCTGGGCTCATACAGAAAACAGAGACCTGTGCTCAGTCTTAATAGGTATAAACACTACGCAAGAAAATCACCTGTTTTAGTATTCTTTTTCCAACATGACTGTTTAATGTTTAGAGCTGGTGGCACTCGAGACTAAAGCAAATCAAATGAACTATTCAACCTAAGAGTCCTACCTAAGAATCCTGCTGACACCCACCACAAAGGTATTTAAAGGTGGTGACTCTACAAGGCAGTGAGGGCCTCGGGGGAAGGACAGCCTCAAACTGCATGAAGCAACACAAACCCCAAAGTGCAATGACAGCATCCACAGTTGATGACAAGACAGTGCCAAGTGTAACTGTTATCTCCTCCTCAATTAAAACCCCTTCTTGTTCATTTGTGGATTGCTCATAGAGGAGAAGGTGACATTCAAATCAATGGCAACGTGCGAAAGAACAGCAATCCCTTGCTTGTTCCCAATGGAACAAGAGATGTTTCTCGGCCCTGCGGGGGCTGACTCTATAGCAGGAGGCGCTGAGGGCACAAGCGGCCCAAGCAGAGGCTGCAGGGAAAAGCCCTGATCCTGGCCCAGGCTCTGTCTCCAGTTAGCTGCGTGGCCTCAAACAAGAAAATCTCAACTGTCTAAATTTCCTTGTCTCTAAGGTAAGGAGCTCAGCCTGCCTGTCTCCGAGTTGCTACCAACTCTAATGTGCTAAGGGTCAATAGAACGATACTCCAGCAAGGCTTTACAGCAGAGAATGCGCCCCAGCTAAATATTCTCATATCAGAAAATTAACCAGAGGTAGCAATGACCTATGAAGCCTAGGAACATGTTCAGCATGGATGAGGTGGGGCAGAAGCAGTTACTGGGAAAATTCATTAAAGATGAGCTGAGCTCATTTCAATTAAATATTAAAGCTACACACACCCACAAACTTAAAATATGCATTTGGGATTGCCAGAACCAAGATGAATCAGTCTAGGCTAGTGTTAAGGGCAGCTGGGGAGAAGGCCAAGCCAGATTCTGGAAAACGTGAGGGCTGCAAGAATGCAGGGCACTCTTGCCCACATGACTCCTGGAACTAGGCAGCCTCCAGCTCTCTTGGGGAAGAGAAGCGCAAGAGAACAGAATATCCCTGGAGCCATAAAGGATGAGGTCAAATTGACTCTGAGGGTCAGCCAGGAGCCCAAGTGTAACTCCAGATGTGGTCCTGTCTCCTAAGTCACTCTCCATCTGACGTGGAAGGCAGGCAACTCGGTTCAGTGTGACAATGGCTGGAAAAGCAGTTGTGGGCTGAAGCCCCACTCTGCCTCTTACCAGCTCTGAGACCTGGACATTACCTCCCCAAGGCCTTGGCTTCCTGCTGTATAAAGAGGGGCTGGACTGGACAAGTTCCACAGCCTCCCCTGGCTCCACACACTGGTTCTAGCAGGGCGAGGGTGGTCTGTAGGTTTTGCTTAACGGAAACTGGGCTGTGCTCAGAGAGAAAAGGCAGAAGTCTGACCCAAGTAGAAGCTCAGGGCAAAGATGTCACCCTTACAGTCCAGTCAGTCAATCAACAGGTAGAAATATGATCAGGCCGCACCAAATAGAAAAAGGGAAGCAACCTGCTCTTCAGTTCCCTGTCTGAAACAGTGATAAGAACACCCACCTCCCCTCACAAATCAAATAAATATGGATACAGACGTAAGTACACCTAGAACAGTGCCCAGCACACAGTAGACTTCTTGACCCTTTCAGGACAGTACTAAAAAAGAATGGACTCTTCGCACACCAATTGGCCAGCTGTTGGCACCAGTAAATATCTACTGGGGGCTCTAATATCAAATCACCGAGATTCAAAGGAGACCTCCTAGAAGTTTTCTTCTCAAAATTTCTCCCCATTTCCTATCTTTTTGCCTCCAAGGAAAAATGTCCCTACCCCTTTATACGGCACATCCCATCGCTGCCGCTTTCAACTCTCATCCTTGTTGGATGTCTGCAGAGCTACCCTTATTAAATCCCCCTACCCTTTTTTTCTTTTTTTTTTGCGGTACGCGGGCCTCTCACTGTTGCGGCCTCTCCCATTGCGGAGCACAGGCTCCGGATGCGCAGGCTCAGCGGCCATGGCTCACGGGCCCAGCCGCTCCGCGGCACGTGGGATCTTCCCAGACCGGGGCACGAACCCGTGTCCCCTGCATCGGCAGGCGGACTCTCAACCACTGCGCCACCAGGGAAGCCCCCCCTACCCTTTTTATTTCAACTCTTTCCTTCTCCATTACACCTTCACCTCAGCCTACAAACAAGTTCAAGTTTTGTTCGTTTAAAAATTCCCAACCTCAGCTCTTAAGGAATCATCCTATCTAACTTCTGGAAGAATCTCCTAACCTTCCATGGTTCTATTTCCTACTCATTCTGAACCTGTGCCTGCCCTTGCATTCCAATGACACTGCTCTCTCAAAGGTCAATAAAACTTCTCACTGCTGAATCTCCCTGCCCAATTCCAACTCAAATCCTGCAAAGATTGACTCTTGGATCATCCCTGGCTTCTCAGAATTCAACTCCTGCTTGGCTTCTCCAAATACTTCTATCTCCACAGTCACTGTCTGCAGCTCCTGTTCCCCCAACTGACACCTTACACACTCATTCATCTTCTTTATTATTCTCAGTCCCTGGAACCATGGGGCCAAAATTCTACTGCCCACAGAGGCCAAAAAGGGAAGGTAAATGAATGATGAGGTCAGCTAAGACCTGTATCCAGCTGAAGATCTCATGCCTCATCCAAAGAGGGCAGGTGCTCCTCAGCTCCAACAGATGGCTGTCGTGGAGAAATAGCCATCCAGCACTGCCACACCAACCTACTACCATGTAAACTCTGGGGTTTCAAACATGAACAACCAATTCAGATACACACACCACCACCACTACCAGCACACTGTACAGGCCAAAGGAAAAACACCTGTCAGATTAACTGAGCCAAAAAGCCGCCAGTGTGCAGCCTCGGCACTGGTCAATCTCGGTCTCCTAGGGAGTGAAATGTCAGTAGGTAAGATCCTGATGACCTATCTCTGAGGCTCCAGACAATAATTTCCAACTTTCAACTGGACATCCCCTACGGATGTCCCACCAATATCTCAGGAAACAGGACTAAAATCAAACACATCATCCATCACCCCACCACAATTTTCCTCTTTCTGATCACTATCCTTCAAGTCAACCAGGACAGAAATCATGGAGTTATTTATGATCCCTTCCTCCTATCCCATCTCCAATTAGTTATATAGTTATGAAGTCCCTCCCTCCACACTGCCCTTCATATCTGTCCCTACCCTTCCACTTTCTTCTGCATAATGTTCAAATTAGTTGGCACCTCTGCAATTCATCCTTCTCTCAACCTCCATAGTTATCTTCCTAAAACCATGACTGACTCTGGGGCTTCCCTTCCTCCAGAAAGCCCTCCCTAGCCCTCAGCACTTTGCTTGTGCTTCTACCAGAGCCCAGAGGTATTCAGCCTTGCAGCCTCCCTAGCTGTGTTCACAGCTGTCCACCCCATGAGACCACGTTCCCTACGGACAGAACTCATCATATTCATCCTTGTGTGCAGACAGTAGATGTGGACATAAACTGATGGGGGAACCACACATTAAAGAGAAAGTTCAAAATGAAGAAGCCACAGGTTGAAGAAGTTACTCTTTATCTGGGATTAGATGTATTTATTTTATCCTGGGCTGGAGCCAGGTACTAACCAAGGTCATTTTAGTCATGCAGCTAGCAAAAGCAGAAAGTCCTGTGGCATGTGAAAACAAACAAACAAAAAAACATTTTTAATACTCTGCAAAAAAAAGAATTAAGTACCCTTTCTAGGGAATTCATCAATTAATCTTTGTCACTGTTAATATGTAAATTTTAATACTGCCAGTGATAAAAGCTTTTAAGATCACTGGCAATTACAGAAAGAGAACAAAACTGGGACACACAGTGCCAGCGTCTCCTGTCTGCTTCAGGGCCTTTTCCCAACATTCAAGGCACCTTCCCCTTCCCATCCCAATTGGAAATGGTAGAGATCTCCTCTCATACTTTTAACTGAAGGACCCATTTCCTAGAATCTTCTGGAAAAAAGCAATCATTTGAAATTACTTTAAAATTCTAAACAGTTTATGCAACATTCCTATACAGCTAAGAATTTCAGATCTTGCACTGTACTCAGGATCCTGAGAAGAGTTTATGCACCTGAATTCAAGAATTGGGGAATAATTCTCTTAATGCCTAAGAACATATTAACTGTGTTTATACCCTAGTTAGTGCCCTGGTAAATACCAGCAGTCCCCACTTTGGGGCTAACTGCACCACCTAATTGGACTTCCCTGGTTAGGGAAGCCACACACTTTACATTCTGCCTCAGAAGCCACCCCTTCAGTGGTTTTGGTCCAATGTCTGCAGAGGTGAAGATAAGCATCCTCAGTGGGAACTTCACATCACGGCCCTCAGCTTGAAGACAGCTTCTCTGAACAGCAGAGCAGCCGAAGGGAGGGATCGTTGCCCCACTACGAGAGGCCTAAGGCAGGCCTGCTCTAATCAGTCAATCTCCCTCACCTTCTGCTTCACCCTCCCACACACATACAAAACAAACCCATCCCAGACTGGCATTAAGACAGCTGTGGTAGCCACAATGACTACTCTATCTGTATATTAAGCTATCCTCCCTACACAGGCAGGAAAATTAGCACGCTTAATAAGAAGTATGCTGGTGCCCCAAAACTAGCAACGCTCATATATACCTTCCCTGCCCTCGTGCCCTTTTTCTACACCTGCGGACTCTTCTCAGGAGAAGGAAGTCCTAAAGTGTATGGCTGAAGCCTGAGTCCAGATCATGCTGCAGCAATGCCAAGGAGATGTTATTCTCGGCCTAAAATGTTGGTCTGCTGCCTTCCAACCTCAACCATCATACGACCTTTTGAAAATTCCACTCATGCACTTCAGCCAACAGAGTCATATTTCATGTCAACCACGATGAGACGGCAAGCATCTGTTCTGAAGGTTCTTAGACGTGACAACGAAAGGCACCTTGACGAACATTAACCATCGTGACTGAATGTGGTGATTATGAGTCTGGGCTCATCTCCCTCCTGGAGTGATCAACCTCTAAATTTCTAGGTAAATAACAAAACAAACACTCTCTACAATACGCCTGTGTGTTATCAGGAACTGGTTTCTCAAATGTTGGGTTGTGACAAGAGACAAATAAAACTCACATCTTGGTATGGCCTCATTACTCACCGAAGGGTCCACCTGGTCATTGGTCACTCCTCGCAGAACTATTCTCAGCGGGTGCTTCATAAATGGAGCCAGGCAGAGAAGACTTTCCAGATAATACCCAATGCTGCGAAGGATGCTGCAGTCATGTTCCACAGACCCACCATACAAGAGGCCAGGCTGATAATATAAGGTGGTTCCTTACACCGGAGAAAAGAAAGTCAGCAGGAAAAAAAAACTTAGTGTCACAAAGGCAACGAAGGCAGTAAGTCCCAAGGGGAAAGTCTGGCAAGGGCATCCAAGAGAGTTCAAAATGCCATTCCTAAGAGTCCACATACTTCACTCCAAAAGCTGACTTATTACTCTCAAGCCCCTGTAACAATAATAAACTGTGAGTGTAATTTAATAAACAGTAATAAATTAAACCCCTCCCTGAGCCATCTGAACTGCCAAAGCTGTGGCAGGGCACAGAGGAGATATCCTAACAGGCACCCTAGTCTCCCAACAGCACACTCTCAGACTGTGCTGATGTGGGGTTTACACGTGATGTTCTGAAATCATCATGCCGGCAATCAGCTGCTTCTAGGCCCGGGAAATGAAATTCCCCATATACCACACTCACCAAACAAGGTACCTAGAGAAGGCAAGTACTTTATGGCACTTACTTCCATTAATAGTAGCTATTTTAATTTAATAGTAACAAATGGAAATGGCTAAAATTATTGAACAGCTTTAGTGGAAACTCTTTGTTATCTTTATTTATTCTTTCAAATATTCACATCATCTAAAAAGTTTCTTACTAGGTTTACATATTAGAGGAAGAACCAAATAAAATAGATGATTCAGGGAGTATGAATAAGTGAACACAGTATTTTTGATGTTAATAATCTTTGGCCAATGTCTTCTGGCACAATTTACCAATAAAGAAATTTAACATTAGAGGAAGAACTATGTTTAGTCACCAAAAGAAAAGCAGCTCTGGGCTTCCCTGGTGGCGCAGTGGTTAAGAATCTGCCTACCAATGCAGGGGACACGGGTTCAAGCCCTGGTCCTGGTCCTGGTCCCACATGCCGCGAAGCAACTAAGCCCGTGTGCCACATCTACTGAGCCTGCACTCTAGAGCCCACGAGCCACAACTACTGAGCCCGTGTGCCACAACTACTGAAGCCCGTGCATCTAGAGCCCATGCTCCGCAGCAAGAGAAGCCGCTGCAATGAGAAGCCCCACACACCACAACGAAGAGCAGCCCCTGCTCACTGCAACTAGAGAAAGCCCACGTGCAGCAGCAAAGACTCAACACAGTCAAAAATAAATAACATAAATAAATTAAAAATAAATAAAAAGAACTAAAAACACATTTAAAAAAATCCCTACATTCTTTAAAAAAAAAGAAAAGAAAAGCAGCTCTTAGGAGTTTAATAAAATAAATATAGGTTTTACTATATTAAAAACCAAAATCCCAACCATCACGATCAGAATCATATTCTGATCAAAGTGGGAAAAACTCTACATCGGTTATTCTAAATACTATTAAAGTCACAAAACAATCTTTCTTTTAGGTCAAAAATCTCTCCTCCCTCCCCCCAGAAAAGACTCTATAACCACTGAACTCTGCAAATCTGTTACGCCTGCAAATTAACCAAATGATAAACTGACCAGATCATCAGAATGAAGGCTTCCCGGGGTGGGGGGAGCGGGGACTGACACATGAGGTGGAAAGAAGCAGGATCATGTAAATGTCTTACTTCTCAACCTAAGTTGCAGAAATGACCAGAAAAGAATAGAACTACCTTCTCTCTGAATCACCAATAAAAATAGCTGAAAAAAATCCCCAGCAGTTTCAAAGTAAACAAGCCAAGGAAGACTAAGGGAATCATAGCTTGCAAAGGGCATCTGATGTTTTATGCCTGAAACCTGCTACAGATCAACAAGTCCCATGGCCACTTATGAAGCCAAGCTTGTCTTCTTTCTTAAGAGAGCCAACACACAGAAAAGTTCAGTTTCCTTTGTTGAATATATGAGCAAAGGCACATAGTAAATGGAGCCAAAGGATGCTTGCCATGATTGTCTAACAATGTAGATAAAAGAGTTTCTAGGGGGCTTCCCTGGTGGCGCAGTGGTTAAGAATCCGCCTGCCAATGCAGGGGACACGGGATTGAACCCTGGTCCAGGAAGATCCCACACGCTGTGGAACAACTAAGCCCATGAGCCACAACTACTGAGTCCGTGTGCCACAACTACTGAAGCCCACGCACCTAGAGCCCCTGCTCCCCAACAAGAGAAGCCATCACAATGAGAAGCCCGCACACCACAACGAAGAGTAGCCCCTGCTCGCCACAACTAAGGAAAGCCCACGTGCAGCAACGAAGACCCAATGCAGCCATAAATTAATTAATTAATTAATTAATTTTATTTTTTTAAAAAAGAGTTTCCAACAGCACAAAAACAAACAAACAAAAAAACCACTCAGACAAAAAACTAGAAACAACCTAAATGTTTATCAGTAGGGAACAGTTAAATAAGTTATCATGCTTCCATACAGTAGAATACAATATAAGGCCCACTGAAATACTGAGATGGACCTGCATGTGCCTGGCAAGAAAATTCCCTGAGACACCTGTGCTAATGAAAAAAACTGGCTGCAGAACAACATGAAGAGCATGACCCTGTTGATGGGTTTGACATACAAAAGTGCCCACGTAAGCAAATGCACATAAAGGAGACCAGGACACAGTCCCCACACTGTGACCACCGCTGCCCCTGGGAGAGAGAATGGAAGAGGAAACAGGGTGAAGGGATTTTTCACATTTTTTGCATATACTTGTATAAACTTGCTTTAAAAGACAAAATAAAATAAAAAAAATTCAGCACATACAACTACCTCAGACAGTTTGTTAGAAGATTTTATTGTGACAACATAAGTTAAATGGACATTGAAAAGTTGTATATAAATGTTAGGTATAAAGTGTTTTTATTGTTTAAAAAGAAGAGGTGCTCGTCTGTTGATCTGAAATTTTCACTCTTCTAACTTACTTAAATCAAGTGTATTCTCCTTAAATTGGCAGATTTCACATACCATCTCCAGACAATTGTATCACAGATAGGAAACTGGGTCTTTCCATCCAAATACAATATTTATACCATCAAAAAGAGTGAATAACAGAGGAATATTTAAGTATTACATGTAGGTGCTTTCAGGAATGGGAAGAAAAGGAGCTTACCTGTTTGGTTTATTTCAATTCGAGAACCATTAGTTATTTTGTCCAACAGCCTTATGAAGCTGGCTTCAAAATCTGTGGGGAGAAAAGAAAACAGATTGGCCTCATGCTAGGTCACCATTTCCAGAGCACATCCCATTCAAGTACTGCAGTGCAGGGTAGGTTACTTCCTGCATCATACCTGGGTTCTTCTCAGGACCTGGGTGGCTCACTGGCTAAGGAATCTGAAGCAGTTGAAAAGCACTGACTAGCATATATATGTTTAGTAGAACTATTAGAAACAACTCAGTTTTCGTATTTCACCAAAAAATAGCAATTCTACCAGCAATCTAATGGGATATTAATTTTAGCAGAATAACACCCACCTGTCCTCCTGACCTCAGGAGTGTGTGCCAAATAAGGGAGAAAGAACAGAAAGTAGGAAAGAGTTTTAAACTCAAATTCTTACTTGCTGCAGAACACCTGACAAGGAAAATTAAATCGAGGACCACCCTTCAGTCTCAGAGGCAGTAAGAGGTTACCGTCTCTCCCATTCAACAAAGCATCCCTGGCTCCTTTCCTCTATCGTTTACTGATCTAGAAGCTATCTAATCAGTTCAGTTTTTAATTTTATTACAAAGGTGCCTGAATATACAGTATTACTGCCACCTTTTTTTAATGCATGAAAAAAGACTGGAAGAAAAAATACAAAGTGTTAGTTTCTCTTCATAGTAGGATTTTATAAGAATTTAGTCTTATTATTTAAATTTTAATGTGTAAATTTGCTTCAATTACTTTTATGAATAAATCGTTATCTAGAATATAAAAGCTGGTTATTCTTTACAAGGTGGGGGAGGGTAGATTTTAAATGTGAAATATGGGAAGAGGTAGAGTGAAGACTCAGGATTAAACATCCTCTGTCCTCCTCGGTAGATTTTACACACACACACACACACACACACACACACACACACACACACACACACACACACACACACACACACACACACACACACACACACAGGCTTTAGCTTCAACCTCCCTCCCATGAACGGGGACAAGGAAGACCAAGTCTTCTGCACTGAAGGCATGGTGACTGCCTGACGCTTTCAGGCAGTTCCTAGTCCTACAATAGACTAGTAGAGTTTGAGAGCACAGACCTTAGAAGTCACCTAAACTGATCCCAAAGGGTGAAGCAGATCGACTAAGCAATTCCCATCTACCTGCTCTGTTACTTAACACTGTCCCATAACTCCTGTCATAGCAGATTCTGCAATCTGTACAAAGAGCACTGGGCCAGAAGTCAGAGAAACTCCCTTAAGTCCTGAAACAAGGCATAATGGCTAATAACAGCAGCTGTGTATTAATGCTTACCTATGTAATCCTTATAACCAGTAAGCAGGAAGTGTTTCCCATTTTACAGAAGGCTGAGGCCCAAGAATGCCCTCTAGCTTGCCCTGGTTAAACAACTGGCAAGTGGCAGAGCCAGGATTTGAACCCAAGCCTGCCCTTCTCCAAAGTCCATGCTCTGAACCACACCATAACTCAGTTTAATCCCTCAGAGTCAACCTCTTCCTCTAGAAAATTATGGTACCTTTCAACTGTAGGCAATGATTTAACTGAAGGACCCTGCAGATGATTTAATAAGTTCCCAGTCTACATTTATTTTTAATGAAATTAGAACAGAATAAACAATATCAGAGTTACATAGTAAGGGTGCTGTTTATGAAATTTTAGTCTCAGTTTTACATATACTTGTATGTGTATTAGGTTGTGGTATAAGTAGCAACACAAAAGTTCAAAAGTAACTCAACTACAAAATCGAACTAGAAATGCTTTCTATGGTCTTTTTATATAGAATATTCTACGTTTTTAAAAAGTAGGCATCATCTATATAACACAATGCCACTTTCTACTTATGTTTACAGAAAATGCAAGGTATTCTGCACAAAAAAGGAAAACTCTTGATTTGCTCAAGCTTTCACAGTGCCTAAATGGGAGACAGGAGCAAGCATTTATGGATAAAGCCGAAGATTATCAACTCCATAGCTTTTACAGATTAGGAAAGAAAAGAAAACAAAACTACTTTAGAAGTAGTTTTTTTGGGCTGTTTTTTTTTTTTCTTTTTGTAATCCACAGGGGCTCTTGAGCATGAACACAATTAAAAATGCCCAGCAGAGGAACATGAGTAGGAAGAGAATGGGCACCTAAACAGACCTCCAGGCAGGACCATCCCCTGGTCACAGTAAACAGGTTCTTCAGAAGCAGTACTTCAAAGAACCAACACAGAGCTAGTTCCAGAATCCTGGTAACAGTGAAGATATAGCTGCATCACCTGGTATGAAAAAGATCTCAAGTTCACCTAATAAGAGTCAGACTGAAGTGTCTAACTTCATTAAGACAAGATGTATAGGATTCCTTGCCCCTTCACTTCTTCAAGACTGCTCCTAAGAGTACAGAACGTCAGATATCTAACAACATTAGGGGGAAAAATCCCCAAAATAAGCACAGGCACAATTTTACTGGATGGTTTAGGAATACATAATTAGGTTACACAGCTAGAAAGAGAATCAACATGAAGACCATAATGGTCAGGAGACTGGCTACCATTAGGGGCATGGAAGGGAGTGGTGAATGAAAGAGGCACACAGGTGTGCACAATGTTCTATTTCTTGACCTGGATGGGATCACACAGATGTTCATTTTATAATCCTATAAGACTAGTTTTATGTCTTATGAATTTTTTATGTTATTGTATTTCATATTTTAAACAAATCTGTACTATCAGGACCATCAGTTTCGGGATTTTTTAAAATACTAACTCCCATACCTACTGCCCTCCCCGCTTCCCTAGCCCCCAAAGAAGTGAACGCATCATTTCTTTAAAGGGGCTGGTAACTTCTAGAAGACTTAGTGGTGGTCATCAACCCGACCCATTCCTCACTAAGAAAGGCAAAACCATGTCTCCAAGAAGGGGAACAAGAGAAGGAATACAATCTAAAGATCTATACTTTATAACAAGATCTATACTTTAAAAACAAGGATTTTTTTTTTAAAAAAAATCTCAATAAGCAGTTTCACTTAAAAGTATTGTAACGCAACTCAAATTCTAGAAATATTAGTCTGCTTAAATAAATTATGACACATCTACATACCAGAACACTCTGCTGCTATAAAATTAATAAGTATTTTTTAATATACTGATATGAAACATCTCCATAGTATACTGAGTGGAAAAAAAGTAAGATGCAGATGGTCTTTGCAAAAGGAAAAAGTGTGTACTTGCTTATTTATGGGAAAAACAGCCCTGAAAAGAAACACAACAAACCAACGACACTGTTTGCTTCACAGGGAAAGAAGATTGGGAAAGAGACAGACAGACAAACAGAGACAGACTTTGTAAACCATTTTGTTCCCTTTGAATTTCATGTCATGTGTACGCATTTTTAAAAAATACATAAAAATTAAATTGAAAAATACAAATAAAGGTATTATAACAATTTAAAGAGCCAATAAACAATGCTCTCATTAAATAGCCTATGAAAGATATTTATAATACAATATAGCCATTATTTTTTTAAACTGCTTAATTACATAGGGAAATGTTCACACTATATTAAGGAAAAAAATTTTAAGGGATATATACAGTGTGACTTCAATTTCGTTAGAGATAACTAAAAGGTAAGACAGCAAACTATTACCACGTGAAATTAGGAGTCATTATTTTCATCATTAAATCCAAAAAGGTAGAAATTACATATACCCAAGTCTCAGAATAAATTAAAAGATGTCTGCTCACTTGAAAATAAGGTACATATAAAAAATTTACGTATTTTATGTAATTATGCATAATGTGATAGATAATAAATTATATTTTAACTTAAAGAAATATTTACATAACATCTTTCCTAAATTATGAATAGGTCAAGAAAAATATATTAAAGAGACATATCAATTGTATCAAAATATATGGGGGTCTACAAAAGAAAAACTTACCACTGTAAACACTTTAGTAATTAAGAAAAAGAAAAGCAAGAGAACAATGAACTGAGATTTTAGAAATGGAACAAAATTTCAAGCTAAAAAATAAATGACAATAATAATCTCAAAAGAAGAGATAAACAAAATGGAAAACATAGCAGAAAAAAAGCTAATTCATTGAAAAAAATACAACACAAATCAATATCCTCATTCATTTGTAAAAGGAAAGAAAATGTGAATTAATAAAATAAAAAATATAATTAATACAAAAGATTGAAAGCTTTTATGGTAGACTATTCTCTATTATTTACTGACACATTTGGAATTAAAATGGATGGTTATGTAAAAAGATAACAAATCAAAACCGATAAAACAAATTTTAAAACAGGCACAAAAAGATAAACCCAAAACAAAGGGAATGCGAAAATTTATCAAGTAATAAACAGAAAAGAGCACTGATGAAGTTATTTAAACATAGGTAGAGGAGCTTCCCTGGTGGTGCAGTGGTTGGGAGTCTGCCTGCCGATGCGGGGGACAAGGGTTCGTGCCCTGGTCCGGGAGGGTCCCACATGCCGCGGAGCCGCTGGGCCCGTCGGCCATGGCTGCTGAGCCTGCGTGTCTGGAGCCTGTGCTCCGCAGCGGGAGAGGCCGCAACAGTGAGAGGCCCACATACCGCAAAAAAACAAACAAAGAAAAAAAAAAAACATAGAGTACATAAATTGTGACGTATTAATAAAATGTAGTATCATGACACAGCAATGTAAATCCACAAACTATCGCTGCGACAACAAAGATGCATCTCACAGAAACAATACAGGATTAAAGCCAGACACACACAAAATACGTACTCTATGACTCCACCTATATAAACCATGGTTAATATTTTAGGAACCTAATCTATGGTGTAAAAAGTCAATTTAATGTTTATGCTGGGGATGGGAGGAAATGGTGTGACTGGAAGCAAGCATGAGAGGGGTTTTGTGGGTTGCTGGTCTTGTTTTATTTCTTGACATGCATAATGGCTACCTGGGTATATCCACTTAGTCATAATTCATCAATTCATTAAGCTTGTGCACTTTTCTTAATGTGTAGTATAATTTGATAAGTTTATTTTAAAAAATCAAGTTCAAAGTAATAACATCTTTTAAAATATGAGAAAAGCAAAGAAACCCAATCATCTCTCAAATTTACCATGATATTAGAAATGTGATTAAATATACCTCAAAAAAACACAGTGTCACTACAAGGAAGAAATAACAATTGAGGGAGAGGCTATCTTACCAATTAAGCAAAAGGATTTCACACACTTTGATTTGACCCCACATTCCCATTTTTTATTTTAAAGCATAATTTTTGACCTGCCAATTCCACATCTAGAACTCTATCCCACAGAAATAGAAATATGCTAGACTACTGCACAAAAATTTTTTTTACTGCTGCTTTACGTATAATAACCATCACTGAAGGTTACTTTTTTGCCCCATATCTTCAAATTTTCCTAGATATTTTATTTTGCTTATGTAAAAACCTGTAAAAGAAGTGAACTCAACAAAGGGCAACTTATTTCTCTGATTTATGCTGTTTTTACCACCTTCAAGTTTCCTATTTGTATCCAATATCTTCAGTTCTAGTCCTTTCCTTTCTCTAACCTAACCTTTCTCTAACCCTAAAGCACTAGAGTATTTCCTCCACCTCAGGAAATTACTAAAGATGCAGCAGGACATTACACAATAATAAAAGGGCCAATCCACCAAGAAGACAGAGCAAGCCTAAATGCACCAAACAACGAAGGTGCAAAATATATAAAACTAAAACTGTTCAAACTGAAAGGAGAACTCAACAATGCCATCAACCAACAGAATCCAATCAACATTTATAGAACACCCAACTCACAACAGCAGAATATACATTCTTTCCAAGAGCCTATGGAACATACATGAAGATAGACCAAATCTTGGGCCATTAAAAAATATCAACAAATTTGAAGTAATTGAAATGAATACAGAGCATGTTCTCCAAACATAATGAAATCAAACTGAAATCAATAACAAAATGGTAACTGGAAAATATACCCACACTTGGAAGTTAAACAACACACTTATAAATAATCCATGGATCAAAGGGGAAGTCTTTTTTTTTTTTTTTTTTTTTTTTGTGGTACGCGGGCCTCTCACTGTTGTGGCCTCTCCCATTGTGGAGCACAGGCTCCAGACGCGCAGGCTCAGCGGCCATGGCTCACGGACCCAGCCGCTCCACGGCATGTGGGATCTTCCCGGACCGGGGCACGAACCCATGTCCCCTGCATCGGCAGGTGGACTCTCAACCACTGCGCCACCAGGGAAGCCCTCAAAGAGGAAGTCTTAAAGGCAAGAAAAAACACACTGAACTGAATGAAAATTAAAACATGACATATTAAAATTTGTGGGAGACAGCTAAACCAGTCTTGAGAGGGAAGTTTATTGCACTAAATGCCTACATTAGAAAAGAGAAAAGGTTTCCAATAATCTGTCTCACTCAACTTAGAAAAAGTACAAAATAAATCCAAAGGAAGTGAAGGAAATAATAAAAATAGCAGAAACAGATGAAATTGAAAACAGAAAAATAGAGAAAAATCAGTGAAACAGATGGCTCTTTAAAAAGATAAATAACATGACAAACCTCTAGCAAGACTGAAAAAAAAAAAAGACACAAATCAACATGAGGAAACAGGGAATATCACTACAGATCCTGCAGACATCAAAAGGATAATAAGGGAATACTATGAACTCTACATATATAAAACAATTTAGATGAAATGAACCACTTCTCCAAAAAACACAAACTACCACAACTCATCAAATGAAATGGATAATTTAAATAGCCCTATCACCATTCAGGAAATTGAAAGCATATTTTTTAAAACTCCCCAAAAAGATATCTCTAGGCCTTTATAGTTTCATTGGAGAATTCTACCAAATGTTTAAAGCACTAAAATCAATTCTACACAATCTCTTTTAGAAGACCAAAAGGAAACTGTTTCCAATTCATTTGAAGCTAGTATTATTATAGTTTAAAATACCAAAACCAGACAAAGATAGTACAAAACAGAAAACTACAAATCAGTATAACTTATGAATATATACCCAAAAATCTTTAACAAAATGTTAGCAAATAAAATCCAGCAATATAGAAAAAGAATTACACACCATGAACAAGTGGGGTTTATTCCAGGAATGCAAGGCTGCTTCAATATTTGAAAATCAATCCATGCAATATACCATATTAAGAGACTAAAGAAGAACAATCACATGATCACATCAATTGGCGCAGAAAAAGCATTTGACAAAATACAACACTCATTCACATACACACACACACACACACACACACACACACACAAATCTTAGAAAAATAGGAATAGAAGAGAATTTCAACTTGATAAAAAAACATCGAAAAAAATATACAGCTAACATTATACTTTGTGGCAAAACAGTGGACACTTTCTCCTTAGGATAGGGAACAAGGTAAGGAAGCTTGCCCTCATTACATTTATTTAACATAGTCCTAGAAGTCCTACCCACTGCAGTAAGGGGGAAATAAAAGGCATAAAGTTCAGAAAAGAAGAAATAAAACTGTTCCTATTTGCAGATGACATGACTGTTTACATAAAAAAATCCCAAAGAATCTAACAACAACAACAGCAAAAACACACACTTAGAACTTTTAAGTAGGGGACTTCCCTGGTGGCACAGTGGTTGAGAATCTGCTTGCCAATGCAGGGGACACAGGTTTGATCCCTGGTCCAGGAAGATCCCACATGCCATGGAGCAACTAAGCCCGTGTGCCACAACTACTGAGCCCATGCGCTACAACTACTGAAGCCTGCACTCCTAGAGCCCACGCTCCACAACAAGAGAAGCCACCACAATGAGAAGCCCGCACACTGCAACAAAGAGTATCCCCTGCTCGCCACAACTACAGAAAGCCTGCACGCAGCAACAAAGACCCAATGCAGCCCCCCAAAAAATGAACTTGTAAGTAAATTCAGCAAGGTTGCAGGACACAAGACAAACATCCAAAAAAAATGAATTGTATTTCTATATACTACCAATAAACACATGGAGACCAAAATTTAAAATTAGATACCCTTTACAATTGCTCAAAAAAGTTGAGCAATTGTAAAGTAAATTACAAAAGTAAATTAACTCAAAAAAGTTAATTTACATTTAGGTGTAAATTAACAAAACATGTACAGGACTTATATGCTAAAAACTACACAATGCTGATGAAAGAAAACAAAGATCTAAATAAATGGAGAGATATACTATGTTTATGAATTGGAAGACTCAAATACAGTAAAGATGGTAACTCTCCCTAAGTTATCATATAGGTTTAACACAGCTCCTGTCAAATCCTAACAAGATTTTTTTGTATAGATGAAGACAAGATTATTCTAAACTTTATATGAAAAGGCAAAGGAACTAGAATAGCTAAAACAATCATGAAAAATAAGAATAAAGTTGGAGGGATCAGCCTACCCAAATTCAAAATTTATTATATACATATAGTAATCAAGACAGTTGTGGTACTGACAAAGGGATAGACATATAGATCAGTGGAACAGAACAGAGAATCCAGAAAGAGACCCACACAGTATGCCCAACTGGTTTTTTACAAAGGTGCAAAAGTGATTAAATGGAAGAAAGATAGCCATTTCCACAAAGGGTGCTAGAGCAGTTGGACATCCATAGGCAAAAAAAAATGAACATCAACCTAAGTTTTAAACCTCATACAAAAAAAATTAACTTAAATATAAAATGTAAAACTATAAAACTTTTAGGAAAAAAAAGAAAACCTTCAGGATCTAGGGCTAGGCAAACAGTTCTTAACACCAAAAGCACAAGCAATAAAAGAAAACTTTGATAAATTCTATTTCATTAAAACTTTCCCTCTGCAAAAGACCATGTTAAGAGAATAAAAAGACAAGCCATAGAGTGGGATAAAATACTAGGAAACCACATATTTGACAAAGGACTAGAATATGTAAAGAACTCTCAAAACCTAACAGAAAAAGAAAACAATCTTACTAGAAAATGGCAAAAGACATGAAAAGTTGTTTAATATCATTAGCCATCAGGAATATGCAAATTAAACGAGAAGACGGCAGTATACACTAATCAGAATGGCTAAAATTAAAAATAGTGACAACACCAAATGCTGGCAAGAATGCAGAGAAACTGAATCATGCCTACATTGCTGGTAGGAATATAAAATCTCCACTTATCATTAGTATAGTCGTCAGGCCTCCCCCAATTCTAGTTATCAACAACTTTGAGTCCCAAACAATACTGAAATAAAGTATAGGTGCATCCTTGTCGTATAACAAGAAATGTATTTGGTCTTTGTTCCTGGCACAGAGCTCCTAAAACCCCTGAAAGCTCCAGAGCCACAGGAGTCTCTTTTAAGTTATTCATATACAGAGGCCCTTTTGAGCACACCTGACTTTATGCTATGAGTTGACTTAGGGTGGAGCCCCTAGACAGCCTCAGGATGGGGCCAATCACCAGAAAAACCAAATGATTAGAGGATTAGAACTTTCAGTCCTACTCACTGACTTCTGCGGGGGTGGGGGGGTGTCAAGGTGTGCCTAGAGATTAAGCCCTATAAAAACTCTTGAACAAGGAGAGAACTTCCAGGTTGGTTAAAAAAAAAAAAAAAAAAAATCCACATTCTGGGAGAGTAACAAAACCCCATTCCACAATAACAGAAGCTCCTATTTCAGGACTCTTCTGGACCTGGCCCTATGTACCTCTTCATCTGGCTGTTCATCTGTATCTTTTATAATATCCTTTATTGTAAACTGGTAAATGTAAGTAAATGTTTCCCTGAGCTTCGTGAAACATAATTTTAGCAAAATATCAGATCCCAGGAGGCGGTCTGGGAAACCAGAGGTATGAGTGACCTGGACTTACGACTGCGACTTGTGACTGGCACCTGAGGGGGTGGAGGGCAGTCTTGTGGGATTGAGCCCTTAACCTGTGGGATTTGATGCTATCACCACCGAGACAGTGTCAGAATTGAGTTAAATTTGTAGGACACCAGTGAACATCCACTGAGAATTGGAGAATTACTTGGTGTGGTGAGAAAAACCCACATATCTGGTGTCAGAAGTATTGAAAGTAGAGTATAAAAATAGTTTTCCCTTACAATCCTCCTTTTAGAAGATCCAATTTATGAACAGCCAGATTTATCCCCAAAACAATGTATCAGTTTGCCAAAAGATATTTTACCTTTAAGGATCTCTGTGTGGCACATTTTAAAGGATTCTTTTCATTAAAATTCCACTTACCCCTCCTTTTTCAGAATCTCATCTGCTTAAGACCAAATAACTCCTCTCTCCAGTTTCACAGCGAGGCTTAGTCATGTGACCTACTCAGGGACTTGGGTAGCAGCAGTCCCGCGTCCTAACTGATAAACCAGGGCTCTTGCCCAAGTCCATCATTTCTGTATTCCCACTTTAAAAAATTATCATTCTTGTGGAATTCTTTCCATATGGACCTCACCTTATCCAGAAAATGTTAACTCAACTGAACCCTGCAAGGTACAGCCCTCATGAAACCCAGAAACAGAAGCACTTTGGACAGCTGCTTTATAATCTGAGGAACACTCAAGTCCACCAAGCAGTCAGATGGGAGAACAGGCCTTCCAGGCTGGAGCTGGCTGCCGTCTGTTTCCAGCTCTGTCACTGACTGGATATTCAACTTCACCAGCTATCTTACTTAACTATGTCTTGCCTTTTTTACCTTCAGTAAAACAGCAACAAAAAAAATTTTATTTCGTCCTCACTGATGGAAAGAGTCTAATGAGACAATATAATCCTTCATGTTCCTCAAGAGTGAAGTAAAAATTACACATGTGGCTGCATAATTAATAAAAACCATTCCAGGATCATCTTTCTTTGGGATTCAAATTCTTCTCATTCTTTACAATTCCTCTTTCAAAGGAAGCAGTTTTATTTAAGAGATTAACAAATCTGTCAGAAGTCACAGAGTCTGACCTGTGTCTCATCCCCTTCTGAATCTTCATGCAGTTTTCTTAGTACCTCATGCTGCTATTCCCAACCATTAGGGATACAAGGAAAAGAAAAAGGTTAATAATTAAGTCTAGTAGACCAGGGTTTTTCAACATCAGCACTGATATTTTGGACAGAATACTTCTTTGTGTGGGGAGCTGTCCAGTGCACTGTAGGATGTTTAGTGGCATCCCTGGGCTCCACCCACTAGGTGCCAGGAGCAGCCTCCCAGTTGTGACAACCAAAAATGTCTCCAAACACTGCCAAATATCCCCTGGGGAACAAAACTGCCCCTGGTTAAGAACCACTACATTATACATATAACACACAAATATTTGGAAGCCATCACCTAAAAGGAAACCTTTAGACTGAAAAGAAAACAGAAAAGACGTAATTCTCTTTAAATATTTGAAAAGTTTCCATATAGAAGCAGGAAAAGATTTCAAATATCAGAGAATAGAACTATACCAGTGGACAGAAGCTATATAATAATAAAATCAGCTCACATCTATTCTTCCTACACGCCAGGCACTGTTGAGTACACTTTCAAATATTATTTAATCGTCACAATAACCCTCTGAAGTCAGTAGTATTGGCCCCACTTTACAGATGAAAAACTGAGGCTCAGGAGGTCCAACAGATAATAGCAAAAGCAGAACCCCATCTCAAACTGAGATCTAACTGAGCTCAAGCTCTTAACTCCCAAGCTACTATGACCATAACAAATGAAGATTTTACCTCCACATAATAAAGAAAATGAAGAACTTTTTGACTTAAAAGCTGTTTCTTTCACCAACAATGATTCCTGCAGCCACCATCTCAATCCTATCCGTTCAGATCAGAAAATCCATAGAGCTTTCCTTCATAACCTCAGGGGAAGCCTCTGCTCTAACTCTGCTGAGCCCCTTTACAACTTCCTACTTCAAAGTACTCAGGCTACTCTCTCAGCTCTTCCTTAGAAAGCTCCTCAAGAGTGCGGCAACTAGCTTCTCTCATTTACAACTCCACAAAGCCTTGCACATGCTGGGGCTCAATAAACCTTTTCTGAATGACTGTTCCAGAGGTACCACCCCCACCCTCCAAAGCTCACACCAGAGGGGATATTTAAGCAAGCACCTTCAGGAGATATAATTCTTGCACTTGAGCTGAAGATTTTTTTGCAAATGCTGAGTTTTTTCCAACTCTCAGAATCTGAGTCAGGAAGAGTCAGAAAGGAATATGACAGATAAGACAGTCCGTTGGCTACATGTCCAATCAAGCTACCACAGACTCGTTTGACTATGATCACATATCATGTGTCAGGGGCTACATGTATTTATGTATATGTGTGCATGTATATACACTTATACTTACACTTGGGTATGTATACAAAGACACATATATATGTCTATGAACGCCTGTATATACGTATACCTCAGTTCCCTCTTTAGAAATTAAGCAAATGTCTATAGTGTTCCTGAGGCCTTGAATCCAGCCAAGGAAGTCTAAATTAGGAGTCTTTTTTCCCCCTAGTATATTAATAAGGTAAGGCAAATAAGGCTATACACAGTATTCCTCATAAAATACCAGCACATGTGCCAACCAGTACTACCTTCCCCAGGTACCAGAGTCTGGTATCTTTTCAGGAAAATGCCAAGTGGCCAAGCCCCGTTCATGTGTGTGGCAGTGAAGAGATGCTCATGAACAGTGCACGGGGGAGAAAGGGAAACATCACTAAATTGTATCTTATGGGCACTATATTTCCATTAGAAATTGCAGGTCTCCAGGCTAAAGTACTTCTATTTCTCTTTTTTAAAAAAAGCTATTCCCAGTGTTCCACAGAAGTAGAAGCCTGTCTTCTTACCACAACCAGCTAGTGGTGAGTTCTCTAGGCTAATTTAGGGGTGAAGGGGAGAGTTGGCTGGGAAGGCCAGAGAGTAGAGCAGTCAAGCAATTGCTTTGCCCAAGGGCCAGACTCAAAATAAAGGCAAGGAATGTTGAGAGGAAGAGCACCTGGCATAAACCATGCTAGGGGTCCCTCAACTTCTTCAGTGTTTTTGAGCAGTACAGTGAGGGCAGTAACAATCATGCACCAACACAAGCCTTTGTTACTGTCACCTGGTTCCTCTCCATGGTACAGAGGTTCATCTGATTCTTTCCTTCCTAATCTTCTATCTCCATCAATGACATGGCATTTTCCGCTTATGTGCAACCAATCACCATTCAAGAGAAGCAGAAATGTAACCATCCAGAAGGTGCATTCAGACTGATGATGAAATAGGCTGGCCACCTTGTACAGGAGCCAGTGCAAAATTAAACACATCAACAGGGCCCAGAAAGCTTTGAGGACCAACCACAAACCCTCTCCTCCTTCAATTTGCAGATAGGTTTTTCCCTTTTTTTGTTGAACTGATTTTCCCAATTTGGGATAACCAGACAGAAGCTTTTAAATATATGAGTCATTTCAGGGGGCCAGTTGAAACTCGGAGACAAATCAACTTCATATAGGTTTAAATGGGGCCTTATTTTTCATCTATCCACCTTCGCAGGGCAAAAAGAGAACTTGGAAGCCTATAGTTTAGCACTTGTCACCAATCCTTTACTAAAGTCCAGGCAATTAGGCCCATGATTGTTAAAATTTTATCTCAAAGCTCCTGTCCTGCACAAATCAATCACAGCCACTGCTGAAAAAAAACACATAATTTTAAAAGATTCTTTAATCCACACCCAAGGAGATGTGTGGGGGCTGCCGAGAAATCATGACGACAGGGACAGCCGGTGGTGTCCAAGGGGGCAGCTGCTTCTGAGACCTGTTTTGGGACGGGACAAAACCAACCAGTGGTACTTTTCTCTCCAAATTTCTTTCCATCTTTACATCTGCCGATTCACCACATTTCGGTCCAACAAACTGTTTTTCTCCATTGCGAGGTTTACAGCGAGAGCAAGAGGGACTCAAGACAAGCGAGGGGGCGATGTCTGGGATATGTTGCAACACGTAAGGCTGAAAAACGTGTAGCTGTTTACTACCAGCTCCCGGGAGACGCCGAGCGCCGAGCGCAGAAGAGCTCAGCCCCTGGTGCGCGGCCCCGCCTCCCACACAGCCTCCTGCGCGTTCGTTCGGGTGTGGGGGCGACACGCAATGAGCCCTCCCCAACGTGCCCCGGAGGCTCCTTGTGCGCCGGCCCCCAGGGCATCAGCTAGGTCTCCCTTCGCGCCCCACGCCCACGCTGCGCGCTGCCCGCCCCGGAGTTACCTCGGAGGCCGGGGTTGTCGTCTCTGGCCCGAATCTTTCGGATTTTGACAGGGCGCCCGCTCAGAGTAGACAGGACCAGACGCTGGCGCAAGAAGTTGCAGCCCGCGTAGCTGAGGGAGTGCGCCTGGGTCGCCATGTGCACGCCCTCTGCAACGGCGCGGGCGGCCGGGGCGAGGCGACTTTGGACGGGCGCGGGTATCGCGGCGACGGCGGCGACGGCGACAGCGGCAGTGGCGGCCCGGGCTCCCTCCCGCAGCCCCGCAGCCCCAGGCGCGTCCACGTGGTTTGGAACAGGAAGGGAGAGAGACGATACACCGGGTCAGAGGGGAGTGGGGCGGAGCCGGTGACCGCCTCTCCGCCTCCCGGCCCGGCTGGGGGCGGACCCCGCACCGGGCCACTCCGCTATTGGCTGGTGCAGGATCAGGGCGGTGCCCGGGGCGCACCGCTATAGGCCTGGACTGGGGCTAGGCGGTGCCTGGGCCACGCTACCATTGGCCTGCGCTGGAGCTGGGCGGTGCCCGGGCCCCGGCAACAGCGCTTGGCTGGAGGAGCGCGGGACGGGGGAGCGGCCTGGGAGCGGAGGCGATGGAGCACGCCTTCCCCACCAGTTTCCGCGGGGTCTTTCCCCGCGTGGGGGCAAGGGGAGGCGGTGGACTGGGTTTGAGTTTCTCCTCCATGCCCGGTACTTAGCCACACTACTTACGGCAACCTCTGGGATGTGTATGCTATTAGCTCCCCCGCCTTTTTCTTAATAGAAGAGAAAACAGGATTGGCGCGCTTTACCCTGTTTCAGACACCGTGCTGAGCGCGCAGCCGGCCCTATGCCCTCGCGCCCGCTGTAATCCTGAGAGGTAGTGCCATTCCCGCCCTACACTTGGGGAAAGACTCGAGGAACATTGCAAGGCTGGCAGTGGCAGCATGCACAGGAACCAAAGTCTTCCGACACCAGGCCATTACTTATGAGACACCAAGCTTTGCCCTTTTCACATCAGTGGCTTCCCTTTACAGCCACTGTGCTTTTTGCCAAGTCAGGTCCTCCCATTTTGCATGCCTCAAAATGGATAGTTGTAATAAATTACACACACACACACACACACACACACACACAGGTCTTCCCTCTTTCCCATCCTCTTCTAATCTTGCACACCAAAAGCTTCCCAAAGATTGGATTATGTCACTCCTCTGCTCAACAACCTTCAAAGATAACGCAGTTATCTATAAAATGATTACAAACTTGGGAGTCCAATACCATAATACGGTTGGTTTGTAGCGATTCTTGGACAATGTCACCAGATTATGAGTTCCAGAACACATGGGGGAAGAGGGGGTTCTGGAAGGGGTCAGAGCTTGAGTAAGATTAAAGAAGGTGGCTAGCGTTATGTGGGTAAGACTCAGTTATGAGGAACCACTGTAAGGTCTGAACTCCTATAGGGTGACAGGTTATTAGAGGTGTATGTTGAGTTTAACAGAATCAGCCCTGAAGTTCATTGAGGGAGGTGGGTAATCCATGCACATTATTGCCATTTCTTGAGACTTCTTTTAGGAAGTTGACAGTATTGAAAACTCCAGGACCTCTGAGGGCCTCCCTTGAATCCTGCTGTGGAGGATGCCAAAGCAAGGAAAAGAACCATCACACCAGGAGTGTATGTTTTGTATATCATCTCATCTTAATTACTCAACAACCTTAAAAAACAACTAATATCTTCTGTAGCAACCCCTGTCTGTGCCCTGTTCATATCCCTTCAGCTCTTACTATTTTCAGTGCAAACGTGCTTAATTATCCTCCAACAGCACCTAGATCTCTTTGTCTGAGGGTTTTTCCCACCTGTATGGAACTCAGCAGGGCAAAGGTGCTGGGGAATTAATGCCCCGCCCCCCCTCCCCCAGAGTCCTCAACCAATGGCTGATGGGAGTTGATGTATAAATATCCCAGCGCCCTTAAACTTTGAGTGAGATAGCTCTGAGACATAGATTCTACAGCGTTTCCCGAGGGACCTTCAGAGATTTTAATCTTCAGTTGCCTACAGCAGGGGTCCCCAACGCCGGTAGCGGTCCGAGACCCATTACTAACAGGGCCGCACAGCAGGAGGTGAGCGGCAGGCGAGCAAGCAAAGCTTCATCTGCCGCTCCGCGCCGCTCGCATTACTGCCTGCACCATCCCGCTCCCACCATCCCCCGTGGAAAAATTGTCTTCCACGAAACCGGTCCCTGGTGCCAAAAATGTTGGTGAGCGCTGGTCTACAGGGGTTACTTGCTTAAGTACCTTTTACTGGCTTCCTTCCCTTCCCCGTATCCTTCCTAGCTCCCTTCTGATATTTCGTGGGATTAATTCTCAAATAAACTACTTTCACTCAAATTATTGCCTCAGGGTCTTCTTCTGGGCACCTCCAATATAAGTTCTGATTTTTAATATTTGAGAACTGAGGTTCAGAGAGAATAAATGACTTGTTTAAAGTGACATCACTAATAAATGGCAGAACCAGAATAAAAACTTTGTCTGCCTCTCTGTCACTGTCTGTCTGTCTCTGTCATCTCATATCTTTGGAACCCTGAACCTCTAATAAGAAGTCTGGCTACCATGAAGCTGCCATGCCAGAGAGACCACAAAGATTTAGTGCCAGCTGTTCCAGCTGACAGCATCAGCTGCCAGACATGGGAGTGAGGAAGCCTTCAGATGATTCCAGTCCCCAGCCAGCCTCTGACAAGTCTTTGGAGTCACCCTAGCTGACACCATATGGAGCACAGATAAGCTATCCTCACTGAGGCCTGCCCAAATTGAGCTAAATAAATGATTGTTACTATTTTAAGCTATGGGTTCAGGGGTAGTTTGTTACACAGTAATAGATAATGAAACTACATATCCCCGAATCCCCTTCCCTGCATAATTCTGGGTTAGCAAACCACAAGAAACATCTTGCATGAGATTTCAAAGGCAAACTTGAAGTCACAGCCACATTTTTTATGTTTGAAAGGTCACTGCAGGGTACCAGGCTGTCTTGCAGCTCACGTAGCTACCTTGTTGGCATGGAGCAGCAGCCAGGCCCAAAGCTCCTCCAGCTTCCACCTGATCCTACTTAGCAACTCCGATTCCTGGGCCAGCTGCGTATCTACCTCCATGACAAAGGACACCATCTTCTGCTGGTCACTCCCATCACTGGAGTCAGAGGCTTGGAGTCAGTGAGAGACTGATGCAAGTTCCAGCTCATCCTGCTGACTTTGGGCTCTATCACCAGGCGCAAAGACGACAGCCTCATACAGACTGTGAAACCAGCCCTCACAATAGCATAAGGTCAGATCCCTACAATAAACCTCTAGTGAGTGGTTCTGCTTTTTTTTTTTTTTTTTTTTTTTGCGGTACGCGGGCCTCTCACTGTTGTAGCCTCTCCCGTTGTAAAGGACAGGGTCCGGACACGCAGGCTCAGCGGCCATGGCTCACGGGCCCAGCTGCTCCGCGGCATGTGGGATCTTCCCAGATCGGGGAATGAATCCATGTCTCCTGCATCCAGGCGGACTCTCAACCACTGCGCCACCAGGGAAGCCCGGTTCTGCTTTTCTGTTTGAACCCTGACTAGTGCACAAGCCATTACTGAAAACCTACTGAAATTAAGGCTCTATGCTAAAGGCTTTACACACATGATCTCATTTGGTCCTCACACCAACTACTTCAAAAGTTGGGTTGTAAGTACATAGGGGTTTATAATACAGTTCTCTCTACTTTTGTTTATTTTCAAAATCATCCATTACAATTTTTTAAATCTGCTTATAGATTTTTCTTTCACACTAAATGATAAATGACATATACCTTGCTTTGTAATCACTTCCACAAATACTTGCACTTTAATAATGATAAAAGTGTGCTTGGCTCAGTGGTGGATTTGGGGGCCAGAGTAGAAACAGATTCTTCCCAGTCCATAAGGAAAGTTACTCAGCATCACACTTCTACCCACTCTGCTATCTCATCATCTCCTTTATTCAAATCATAATGGTTCAATGGGCTTTTTCTCACCTCAGCCTGGAACTAATGCTTACACCACTCCAATTTTAGGATGAATGTTTGTGTCCTGTGCTCCTCCTTTGAGCTCCCACAATAACTATTCACAAGTACATTTCTGCATATATATCGTCCTTTTTTAAATTATTTATTTATTTATTTATTTTTGGCTGCGTTGGGTCTTTGTTGCTGCACATGGACTTTCTCTAGTTGCGGCGAGCCGGGGCTACTCTGTTGCATTGTGCAGGCTTCTCATTGTGCTGGCTTCTGTTGTTGCAGAGCACGGGCTCGATGCACAGGCTTCAGTAGTTGTGGCACGCGGGCTTCAATAGCTGTGGCTTGCAGGCTCTAGAGCGCAGGCTCAGTAGTTGTGGCACACGGGCCTAGCTGCTCCGCGGCATGTGGGATCTTCCCAGACCAGGGCTCGAACCCGTGTCACCTGCATTGGCAGGCAGATTCTTAACCACTGTGCCACCAGGGAAGCCCCCATATATATCCCCTTATAACCTCTTGAAACCTGTTTATGTGGCAGCCTACCTAACAATACTTTGTGATCCAGTGAGTGTGAGGACTGTGTCCTATCACTTAAAGCAGAAATCGTCTTATCATTGTATGCCCAGTGCTTAGCACCTAGTAGGTGTTTAATAAGTGTGACTATAATTAATTCTAGTTTAGTAAGTGTGACTATAATTAAAACACACATGGCTAGCCTAAATCAATAAACTCAAACTGTCTAAAACAATGGTTCTCAAACTTTATCATGCAACAAAACTGCCTGGAGGGCTTGTTAAAACACATATTGCTAGGCCTCATCCCCAGAGTTTCTTCAGTACATCTGGGGTAGGGCCTGAGATTTTACATTTCTAACAACTTCCCAGGTGATGTTGATGCTTCTGGCCTAAGGATCACACTTTGAGAAAATTTAAAAAAAAGGGGGGGGGGGTGGAATTCCCTGGTGGTCCAGTGGTTAGGACTCCACACTTACACTGCAGGGGGTACAGGTTCGATTCCCTGGTTGGGAACTAAGATCCCACAAGCCATGCAGCACGGCCAAAAAAAAAAAAAAGACGTACGCTTACATACACAGAATGGGAGTCCCAGAAGGAGAGCAGAGAGAGACAGCGACAGAAAGAATATGTGGGCAAAACTTCCGAAGTTTGATGAAATGCATAAATCTACACATCCAAATAGTTAAAGTCACTACTTTAGAAGTTGAAGTTTTATTAGAAGTGGAGCCTCCAGACGAGAACCCAGTCCTGGCTGACACCTTGATGAGAACTTTGTGAGGCTGTGAAGCACAGAACCCAACTAAATCATGCCTGAACTCCTGACCCACAGGAACTGTGAGATAATTAGTATGCATTCAAGCCACTGAGTTTGTGGTAATTTGTTACACAGCTTTGTAAAATTACTACACTGGGGCTTCCCTGGTGGTGCAGTGGTTGAGAATCTGCCTGCTAATGCAGGGGACACGGGTTCAAGCCCTGGTCTGGGAAGATCCCACATGCCGTGGAGCAACTAGGCCCGTGAGCCACAACTACTGAGCCTGCGCGTCTGGAGCCTGTGCTCCGCAACAAGAGAGGCCGTGATAGTGAGAGGCCCCTGCACCGCGATGAAGAGTGGCCCCAGCTTGCCACAACTAGAGAAAGCCCTTGCACAGAAATGAAGACCCAACACAGCAAAAATAAATAAATTAATAAACTCCTACCCCCAACATCTTAAAAAAATAAGTAAATAAAAGGTGAGCAGGTGGACCTAGAGACCCCCAGGCCCCTGTCCATCTCCAGAGTCCTACGACTTTAAAAAAAAAAAAATTACTACACTGGTTTTCAAACCCAGGTCTGTCTGGCTTCCAAAGTCTGTGTTCTCTCTCCTACACCTGATTAAACGTCTTGTGAAAGGTGTTAACCGAGGAGTTGATGGAGGTGATAGACTTTCCAAGTTTCAAGAAACACAAGTCATATGGTCCAGCCTCTCTATGACAAACAGATGCCCCTCTCCCAAGGGAACATCAAAGTACAGTGGTCCCAAACCTTTTCAGCACCAGGGACTGGTTTCGTGGAAGACAATTTTTCCACGGACCGGGGGTGGAGGGTGGTTTTGGAATGATTCGAGTGTATTACATTTATTGTACACTTTATTTCTATTATTATTACATTGTAATATATAATGAAATAATTATACAACTCACCATAATGCAAAATCAGTGGGAGCCCTGAGCTTGTTTTCACTTGCCACTTACTGATAGGGTTTTTATATGAGTCTGCAAGCAACTGATTTATTATACTCTCTGTGCAGTCAAACCTCTCTGCTAATGATAATCTATATTTGCAGCCACTCCCCAGCCCTAGCATCACAGCCTCAGCTCCACCTCAGATCATCAGGCATTAGATTCTCCTAAGGAGCACGCAACCTAGATCCCTCGCATGCGCAGTTCACAGGAGGGTTCGCCCTCCTAGGAGAATCTAATGCGGCCGCTGATCTGACAGGAGGCGGAGCTCAGGTGATAATGCGAGTGATGGGGAGTGGCTGTAAATACAGGTGAAGCTGCGCTCGCTCACCCGCCGCTCACCTCCTGCCGTGCGGCCCGGGCTCCTAACAGGCCACAGACCAGACCAGTCCGTGGCCCAGGGGTCGTGGACCCCTGTCTAAGAAGGTTGGGACATAAGACAACAGGTTGGGAACTATAAGACAACACCCTGAGTCCCATTTATATTTATATGATGACTAGGGACAACCATAACTAACACTTTTAAAGATGCTTATAATTCTCAGAGACACCCTGATTGTGATATTTAACCTCTGTTTTTCTATAATTGTGAAGAGTTAAAACACTGATAAAAGCTGAAAAAGTTTCTGTGCTTGTTTCAGAGCCTTTGGGAGAGGAGCAGGGCGGGGGACCTCAGTCTTGTTTCACAATCATAAACTCTCTTCATTGACTGTGAGAGTGAAAGAGAAGTGGATGATCGGCAGGTGATAAACAATCACAGCAGAATTTTTAAGGCACCAGCTGCCAATCCTTTTTTTGTGTGTTTTTGTTTTTGTTTTCTGGCCACATCACATGGCATGTGGGATCTTAGTTCCCCAACTAGGGATCAAACCCATGCCCCCTGCAGCAGAAGCACGGAGTCTTAACCACTGGACTGCCAGAGAAGTCCCACAAGTTGCCAATCTTGAAGCCATCATATCATAATTATTAAATATTAGGATTTATAACTATGAAACTTCAAATGTTAATTGACGCCTAATACACAAATGTGGCATTGTTACATAAATGATACATTCCTGATTTTCTAGGACTGTCTTAAGTTCCTATATTTTATTCACTATCTCCATCAAATAACACTCATCACTCAACAAATCACATGTTCCAATATTTGATTCAGAACCATCTATAAGACATCTTTCACTGTCTTAAAAATGCTTAACGGGCTTCCCTGGTGGCGCAGTGGTTGAGAGTCCCTCTGCCGATGCAGGGGACATGGGTTCGTGCCCCGGTCTGGGAAGATCCCACATGCCGCGGAGTGGCTGGGCCCGTGAGCCATGGCCGCTGAGCCTGCACGTCCGGAGCCTGTGCTCCGCAACGGGAGAGGCCACAACAGTGAGAGGCCCGTGTACCGCAAAAAAAAAAAAAGTGCTTAACCATAAAAAGGAGTGTATTGATTCATTAAAAGTTAAAGGGTATCCAAATGTCCATTAACTGATGAATGAATAGACAAAATAGAGTATATCCATAGTGGAATATTATTCAGCCATAAAAAGGAATGAAACACTAATACATGCTACATCATGGATGAACCTTGAAAACATTATGCCAAGTGAAAGAAGCTATACACATACACACACACACATTTTGTATAATTCCATTTAAATTAAGTGTCCAAAACAGGCAAATCTATAGAGACAGAAAGTGCATTAGATGGAGACAAACATGGTCATTAGAAAATCCAGACTCATGTTCTACCAGTTTGGCAAACCCACTATGAATAAGCCACCTCTTTCCCAGCAGCATCAGCAAATGTGGAGTAGAGCATTCACTGGCCCTGCTTGGATCACATACTCATTTCTGAACTGACCACGGTTGTCTGGAGGAGTATGGTGCTCTGATTGGCCAAATCTGAGTCACATTCTCATCTCCTTTGTACAAAAAGTAGTATCAGTGTCTCTCAAACTACAAGAATGGAGCAAGAGAGAGGAGTGGCTCCCCTAAGGAAAATTAAAGTTCTGTTATCACAAGAGGTAACAGATGATAGATAGGCAAAAACAATACATGACAACTTCACCAAACCCACGCAAAGTCCAAGAGTCTCATTACCTAGAATCTCTTCATGACTTTGTGGAGTTAAAACTTCACAATATGTGGATATTTTCCCAACTCAATTCAATTCCATAAAAATTTATCTAACACCTACTAGAGTGCCAAGGTTGGCCATGCCAAGAAATGTAAAAGGATACAGGATAAAGGTCTAAGAATGTAGAGATGAGAAAGACTCAGACCCTGTTTCCAGGATATTCACAGCCTAATCTATTGATTCTTGACTTTATTGTACAAAAAATTCACCTGGGGCTCTTATTAAAAACTCATACTCCTGGGCCACAATCTAAGATTTTCTGATTTGTTAGGTGTGGGATTGGCTCTAGAAATACGTCTTTAAAAATTCCCAGGTGCTCATGCTGCACGGGGTCCAGGAACTACTCTTTGAGATTCTCTGATATGATGAAGAAAGACATGCAAAAAGGAAAATACAAGGCATCTGAGAGTAGCTATACGACCAATACGAATGTCTGAGCGGTACAGAGGAAGTAGTGCCCTTGTTTAGCTTATATCACACATTTTGCACAAGACAGGGTTTTCAATAAAGGAAACTATAGGATTATATCCAGCCTACTGTGAACGTTTCTGATAATGACGAGCCTGGGGATATCTGAGAGATGAGAAGCTAAGAGCTGGCTTCATTCATTACTTGTAACAATCCTGTATATTTGCTCTCCTGTAATTCCACTGAGCATTTTTAGTGATATTGCAAATGAGTTTACCCTTCAGAATTTATCCTACCCTTCAGTACTTTCTTAACTGAAAATCTTCATCCTTATATGTTCCTTTCAAATTGTTTCAACATATAATTTCACCTTTAAAACTAATTTACTATTATCTACTACTAGGGTTCCATTTAGATTGATTCTTCTGATCATAAGTAAGAAGGCACCTTAACCTCGTGAGTAAAAGGTAGGTACCGTCCTTCAATATATTGAAAACCAACTCTGTAGTCTTTTTTATATTAGGAGAGTTTCTGAGACTATAGTTTTATCACTTTAGGATGTTACAGACCTGTAAAATTAAAAGGAAAAAGGAGACCAATTGTGGTGGTTTTAAAATGTCCACAAATTCTCTGATACTCCCTTCAATAGGTAGATCCTAATTAACCTTCCTTTTAGTGTGATTGGACTCAGTGACTCACTGACTCACTTCTAATGAGTAAAATATGGTAGAAGTGACAGTTTGACTTCTAAGACTAGGTCGTAAAAGGCACTGCAGCCTTCTGCCTGTTCTTTCTCTTGGATTGCCCGCTGTGAGTGAAGCTAGTTGCCATGCCATTAGGTCACTCCAGCAACCCTGTAGACAGACCATGTGACAAGGAACTGAGGCCTCCAGTCAACAACCATGTGAGTGAACCATCCTGAAAGAGGAACATCCAGGCTCAGTCAACCCTTCAGATGACTGCAGCCCCAGCCAATATCTTGACTACTGCCTTGTAACAGATACTGACCCAGAATCACCCAGCTACACGGCTCTCAGATTCCTAACACTCAGAAACCATAAGAGATAATAAAGTTTGAACCTGCAAAGTTTTGGAATAATTTGTTATGCAGTAATAGGTAGCTAATACACTGACAAAAAAAGATGCCACCCTTTTATTTTAAAGTAAAGGACATTAAAAAAAAACTACCATCTATTATAACCATCATTTTATAAAATACATGATTAAAATCTTTTAACGTTTTAATGTGTACAATTTTAACATACCAGAGAAAGAACCCTCATGTACTTATCTACCTAATTCAACAATTATTAATTCACAACCAATCTTATTTCATCTAGACCCACATCTATCCATCCATATCCATCTTAAATTATTTCTAAGGAAATTCCAGACAACATAACGTTTCATCTGTAAATATTTCTGAAAGATCCGTATCTCTGAAAGATAAATACCCCCTTTTAAACACAACCAGAGCTTCCCTGGTGGCACAGTGGTTAAGAATCTGCCTGCCAAAGCAGGGGACATGGATTTGGGCCCTGGTCCGGGAAGATCCCACATGCCATGGAGCAACTAAGCCCGTGTGCCACAACTACTGAACCTGTGCTCTAGAGCCCGTGAACCACAACTATGGAAGCCCGCGTGCGTAGAGCCCATGCTCCGCAACAAGAGAAGCCATTGCAATGAGAAGCCCACACATTGCAACAAAGAGTAGCCCCCGTTCGCCACAACTAGAGAAAGCCTGCACACAGCAACAAAGACCCAACACAGGCAAAAATAAAATAAATAAATAAATCTACTTAAAAAAACCATAAACAAATACCTTTACAACACCTAAAAGGATAATTTCTTAATATTGTCAAATATCCAGTCACTATTCAAAGGTTTTAAAATTTGTTTAGTTTGTTTGAATCAGTATTAATTGCTTGGTTTCATAGGTCTCTTAATTTAATGGCTCCTCATTTCTCTCTCTCTCTCTCTCTCTCTCTCTCTCTCTCCCCTCTTCCTTGCAATTTCTTTGCTGAAGGAACTATTTTGATTGTCTTTCATGTAGAGTTTCCCACAGTCTGGATTTTGTCGATTGCATCCCTAAGATGTCAGTTGACATGTTCCTCTGTTCACAGTATATATAATTATATATAACTTGATTTTTTGATCTCAAGTGGGTTTCCTCAGGCTCAGTTTTCTCACTATTGACATTTTGGGCCAAATATTTCTTCATTGTGGGTGGCTGTCTTATGTGGTGTAGAATGTTTAGCAGCAATCCTGGCCTCTAACCACTGGACACCAATAGCACTCCCTCTCCCAATTGTGACAACCAAAAACAACCTCCATGTTTAGATGTTGCTAAATATCTCCTAGGAGTAACTGATATTGGACGACTCAGAAGATTCAAGTTCAAATTTGGAGGGGGCTACGAAACAGGAGGCATACTTTACAGGTAGGATGTGCACTTCTGTCATAAGGCGTGTAACGTCTAGATGTCTCTTCTTTTTGCCTGCTGGCAGCCATTGATGAGCACTGCCTACTTCCATTAATTCATTAGAGGTTGCAAAATGCTAATATTCAAATTCAATTATTTATTTTTCATTTATTATCTCAAATATTTCCATAAAGAGAAACTTACTCTCATCCACTATTTGGTTACCTGAGGTGCAGTTCATAGAGGAAAGGTAAGATGTGTGTTTGTTCCTTTTCATTTATCTACCAATTTTCAAAATAATGAGCTCTTCAAAGGAGTCCACTGGGGATTTGGGGGTGTGTGAGCTCATCAAGTTAAACATATTTGATGTGTTTCAATCCATTGCAGTTAATATTCTTAATAATGTTCAAATTATCCCCTCTCTCCAAGATGTGACTCTTGAACTTGGTTGCTGAGGATTTTTGCATTATTCAAGTGTATCCTGATAACTTCCTTGCTTTCTTGGATGAGATGATGTTCCAGCCTCAACTTGTATATTTTCTGTCTCTAATCTGGAATCAACCATTTCCCCAAGAAACTCTGACTTCTTTTAGTGGGAATCAGAGGCCATAATCTGGGCACTCTTTGCTACTTTGTTCTTGTTTCTAGGCTTTTTCAGTAGGCAAAGCAGAGAAACACCTTTTCTTTTTTAAGATAAAATATACTGTGAATTCATAGTGGCACTTCCCATTCAAATTCAGGATTCAAGGTATTTAAGTTAACTTCATTGTTCTTACATTTGTATCTCTTTGCTCCCACTGCAAAAAAAACTTGGTTCCCAAGGACCCCAACATAATTACTCATTTGCTTTATCCCACAAAACACTAAACTAGTCTCAGAACAACAATACTAACACCAACAATACAGTTACAGAAAAGAGTTTACAATATTTTTTTGTCCCCAGAGTATACTCCAGGAGGGATGTATAGTGAATTTACTGTGTTTTAAAAGTCTTGAATAGTTCTGTTCTGTGTAGTTGTGCCATCTACTCAATATAGATTTAGGCTTATTTGTTTCATTTTGCTTCCAATTTTTAGGGATTTAAAAAAATTTTTTAACTTTGTTTCACAATTATATAAAATTTACAAAACATTGCATATATATAAAAATGTAGCTACTATCTCCATCCTTTCTACCCTGTCCCTTTCCTCCCCCCTATAAAAGACTGATTTTTTAAAAGTTTTTAGTTAATCCTTATTTTGTAAAATATAATTTTATTCCCTCTCCCTTCAGCTTTCTTAGATAAGCAGTACCGTATCACACAGAATTTTCTTCATGTCGGTTTTCAACTGACAAATATATGTTAGAAATCACTCCACAGCAATACATAGGGTTATTTCTCATTTCTCTTTACAACTTCCTTTGTGTGGATGGGCCATTTTATTAAACAATCCACAACAGTTTCCAGGGTTTTGTTATTGCAACACTGCAGCAATTAATAGCTCATTTGCACTGTTCCTCAATGTCATTATTTCCAGACCATTCTCTTTCCCAGTCCCTCACCTCTGGACCATTCTTCAGTCTAATAATCAGGAGGACTCTGAATTTGACATGCACTAGTCTCTACTCACTTCCCCTGCCCGCTCCTCCCCACTGCCACCTTCCCAAGCTGGTAGCTGCAGGATTGGAAGCCCTCCCATAGTAAAACCCATAAAAGGCACTTTTGCTGCGACAATCCTCTAGGAGATCAAAACCACACAGAGTAGAAGAGCTAGTAGTTAGGTCTGGGACTAGAATAATAAAAAAAGGACAAATCCCTGAATTTTGCCTTCAGGCAGAAGTACTGGAACAATGGGCTTATTGCATAATTCCAGCCCATTGATTTTGGGGACCAAAGCTGTCTAAAACCAGAGAAGGGAAACCGGAGAAGGGAAACCAGCTGTAGGGAATTCCAAGAAACATCAATATGTGCGTACTTCTTGGAGGGAGATCTCCAGTGAGTTCTGGGTACATTTAGTAACTTCTGTATTTACGTATGTTTGGTGTGTAAAGGCAAGTGCTCACCCCAAAGATATTCATTCAGAAGTAGATACAGTGAGTCTTTATTTTTTAGTTAAAAAAATGTTTCCTACTTTTTTCCTGATTTATAAAATACTATACATTATCAAAAAAACGGGAAAACATGAAAAAATATACATAAGTAGAGATTAAATCGTATGTGACAGGTACTCATACAATAAAATCTTTCCACATTCAAGAGACAACAGCATACCTATTAATGGTCATGTTTTATGTAACAAAATTATGGCACAAAATTATTTGTGTCCTTAAACACAGGATTCATAATTTTCAAGTTTTAACTCTCTCCTTTCTGCTAGAATTAAATAATTTATTGTAATTCCTTAATTAATAAACCCGATGACTACTTCATGGCTGACTAAACTGTCAAAGAAGTTTCCCAGTTTGGCTGTTTTCAATGGCCCATAAGAAATACTTATAGTCATTTCAAACTCAACATATCTAAAAACTGAACTCTTCCAGTCAAATCTGAGGTTTTTTTCCAGTCATGGAAAAAAACTTCTTTTTTTTTCCTTTTCTTTTAAAAAAATTAATTAATTTTTGGCTGCGTTGGGTCTTCATTGCTGCACGTGGGCTTTCTCTAGTTGCGGTGAACAGGGGCTACTCTTCGTTGCTGTGCACGGGCTTCTCATTGCGATAGCTTCTCTTGTTGCGGAGCATGGGCTCTAGGTGCACAGGCTTCAGTAGTTGTGGCACGTGGGCTCAGTAGTTGTGGCTCGCGGGCTCTAGAGTGCAGGCTCAGTAGTTGTGGTGCACGGGCTTAGTTGCTCCTCAGCGTGTGGGATCTTCCCAGATTAGAGTTTGAACCCTTGTCCCCTGCATTGGCAGGCAGATTCTTAACCACTGTGCCACCAGGGAAGTCCCATCCTTTTTCTTTTTAAGAGATGAAGTAATGTTATTTTTCTGGTTCACCAGACTTACAGCATCAATGCCTTTCTCTTTTCTTCCCTACATATTCACAAAGATAGAAATTCTCCCTTTATCTCATCGCAAGAAGAAAAAGATTTCCTTTATTCTTTTCTTCTTTTTTAAATTGTATCTTTATTAGAAGATGGGTGTTAGCCAAACCTACTTTAGTTATAATTTCACAACATATGTAAATAAAACTATCATGCTGTACACCTTAAACTTGTACAGTGATGTGTGTCAATTATTTCTCAATAAAACTGGGGGAAAAAAGAACTCTCCTTTAAATTGTCTAGAACTCTATCTTGACACCACACTAGGCCTCATCAACGGGAAAATGTTAGTAAGAGGATTCAAGTTAATGTCCATCCAGCTGCCTCCATTATTCCCCCAACACGTCCTTATGTTTTATCGGTCCTTTTTCTGAACTGTGTGATAGTTCCTCATTGTTTATTGACTAAAATCTAAACTATTTGACCTAATGTCATTCATTTTAAAACTATTCACTCTGTGCCAGGCATTGTGCTAGGCAGAAAGGATACAAGGATGCATTTAACAGACAAGATTCCCTGCCCCCTGGTGCTGCATCTAGTGGGGGAGACAGACAATAAACTGCATGACAAGATAAGCATGCAACTTGTGACGGATGCTCTGAAGGAAATGACCAGGGTGCCCAAGAATCACAGGGAGGGTCTACTGATTGGGGGCAGGGGGTTGCTGAAAGAGGAAGTGGGGAGACCAACAAAGAGGCTCCTCCCATGGTCTGGGCAGCAGATGACAATGGTTTGGATTATTGTGGTGGCAGTGGAGAGAGAGGGAAGTGGTCATAGTAGAGATTAAGAAGTAGAAATGATAGGACTTGCTAACAGATTTGATATGAAAGAGAAGGTCTGAATCAAAGATCATGTCTAGCTCTCTGGTTTAAACAATTTGGCAGATGGGAGTACCAGTTCTGAGATGAGGAATATGAAAGAAGAGTGGATTGGGGGATTAAAATAAGGAGTTCCATGTTGCAGCGACTCAACCATCTAAGAAGATGGAGGAACCAGCCCTAGGATCACAATAGTAACAGCCACCGGGCAACAGGCTCCTGTGACCCCATCCCTTAAACCCAGCTCTCTCAGACAGAACCCAATCCTCTGGGCAGCCAGTGGCTGATCCTTATCCCAGCTGGGGACCCAGCCCAGGGCAGCTTTGACAGAGTGGTGAGCTTCTCTTCTACAGCCTCCAGGGCAGGAAGGTGCTTCCCCTGCAGCACCTGCTCCTAACCCTCCCCTGGCTTAAGGGAAGATTTCTCCAAAAGCTCCCACATGCAGCAGGGCCACCCTCTCTAGACTGCTGCGCAACAGAAGGGGAGCTCCTCCCTCCCAACCTTCCAAGGGTAGGATCCCTTCCAGGAGGAAGCATTGCTCTCCACAATTCCCTGCTGATCAAGAGGAAGGTTAGCTTCCTCTCTCTGATCTGGAGGATGTGCTCTCCCTGCTATGAGCAGAGAGCGCCAACGTCAGCCCCTCACGGGTCCACGGCCGTCCTGAGGCTGAGTCCTGGCATCGCTGGCCAGTGTGGATGGGGCCTCCGGCTGGCTGGCCTCCTGCCCTCCTCCAGGCAGCCCTCCCTGGACAACATGAGCCAGATCTGCCTCCCTTGATGCATCACTTGTTGTGTTGTGTGGCCCCTGGAACCTGCCCCCAGCTGCTTACTCTCAACTCAGCCACCAGGGCAAGGCCCTGGACTTCCTGGAGAGAAAGGTTACTGGTAGTGCTGTTGCGTTTACCACTCAGGCTGCCCAGAATCTGTAAAACATGTTCCCTGACACCCAGGGCTCACTCTGGCCAGAGACCATCGGTGCTGTCCACAGCTGGGGCAGACGTGGCTCTCCTGCTTCCAGGGGACAGCTCCCTTGGGCCCAGACATGCCCTTCCTCCCGGTTTGGGGGAGGGGACACTGGACAAAGACAAGAACATCTGCCACCTGACACTCTCCTTCTTGGTGGTCTCCAATCTCCCAGCCACTGGCCCCATCCAAAGGTGGCTGTGGGCCTACCCCTCATCATGAGGACAACCAAACCCACGTGGGAGACCTGGGAGGATGCTCCCGCCTGCTGCTGTGACCAGGAGCCGGCCAGGAAGTCCCAACTTGCTTAGCTCCCCACCTAATGAGTTTTGAGCTTGACAGTTCAAGGAGTAAAAAGAAAGAGAAAGGGAAACTGTATCTTCTCTCATTCCTTTTAAGCACTTCCATCTAGTTTATGCTGGGTCCCTCAGAACTTGAAAGTTCTTCCCACCGTGTCGAAACTACTGTGATGCCTTTAAATTGTGCCTTCCCAATAAGACTGAGACTGCGCTGAGGGCAGGGGTTTTGCTTCTCTGTCTTTGCGTCTATCACTGTGTCTACTGCTCCCCCCAGCTTTGCAGAGCGCTGGGAAGCCCCTCCCCAGCCATCCTCCCCGCGGAGGGCCTCGGGCAGAAGCCCCTACCCCGCCCCCCTCCCTGCCGAGGGCTTCCGGTGGAAAGCTCCGTGCTGGGAGGAAAACAGCTCAGCCTCTAGCTCTGGCCCTGCCTGATAGTCTTCCCAGGGCCCCACACCAGCCCTATCACTTCTGTGCACGTGGATGCCCCTGGGGGTCGAGAGGGGAGGCTGGAAAGGAGAGCAAGAGTGGGCTATGGGGCCCCTGGCTTCTAGACTGTGAGGCTCACTTCCAACACCTCGGGAGAATCAAGTATTCAGCCCAGGAGGAAGACTCAGGCTTTCAGACGTTGCATTGCAAGGGAAACGACTTTGAAAGGTTAGTCACATAGGCATTTGACAGTCTGTAAAGGAAACGTGGATGACTAACAGAATTACAGGATGGCTCCACCCTCTTACTGAAATGGCTTATTCTTTTGAATGCTTTGGGTAATTTCACAACACTTAGCGCGCGCTGGGAGCAGCTTTCCATCAGGAGGATGGAATAGGGGTAATTAGAATATCCTTCCCTTCTCTTTCATTACCTGCTCAGCTTTCTGTGACCAGCCTCTTTCCACTTGTTTTTCTTGTCTAAGTCTTCATGCCTTCAGAAAGCAATTTATTCATGCAAGTGGGACAATGGTAGACAAACTGGGTAGGAAAAAATAAATTAAATTACTCAGCAGTTTAGTCTTGAATTCCTGTAAAACAAAATTTCCCCGGCGTAAAAGCATGTATGTCGTCACAGCGCCATCTGCTGGTATCTGGAATCGCAGTAGCCGAATATTCGCTTTTTATTTGTGTTGCCTTGACCAGTGCTGCCCATTTCACTCATTCATTCGCAGCACATTCATTGTGTGCCTACTTTGTGCCAGGCACTATGCTAGATGCTGGAAGTACAAGAAAGCATGGCCGCTGTTTCGTCTAGTGTGGTCAGGATCCTGGCACAAGTCAGAATCTTCTCAGGAAATTTCTAAATGCAGACTCCTGGGCTCTACCCTGTGAAGATTTTGAGTTGGTGGGACCAAGATAGGTCCCAGGAACCTGAATTTTCAACAAACTTCCCAGGTGATTCTGAAGCAGGGGGTCCACGAATTATATATATAATGATGGAGAAGCAGACAGTGGAATCTAATATTGAATTGTAGCCTGGTAAATGCCACATACTATGGCAGGGTCTACTGGAGGCACAGAGAAAAGATGTCTAATCAGCACAGGGATGAGACTGGAGAAGCCTTCCCAAAAGGTAAGACTCTAGATACACAGGAGTTGATGAGGTGAAGAAGGGGAGCAGAGGATCCAGGCAGAGGGTGCAGCATATGCAAAGGCAAAAGGTCATGAAACTTCGTGGGACTGCAGGTAGTGTGGGAAGCTGGTTTGAAGTGTGGCAGAGTGTCAGAAAATGAAAGGCCTGGAATACTAGGCTAACTTTATCCTAAAAGCTCCAGGGAATACAGAAACTTTTTTTTTTTTTTTTTTTTTGCGGTACGCGGGCCTCTCACTGTCATGGCCTCTCCCGTTGCGGAGCATAGGCTCCGGACACGCAGGCTCAGCGGCCGTGGCTCACGGGCCCAGCCGCTCCACGGCATGTTGGACCTTCCCGGACCGGGGCACGAACCCATGTCCCCTGCATCGGCAGGCAGACTCTCAACCACTGCGCCACCAGGGAAGCCCTACAGAAACTTTTTAAGCAGGACAATGACCTAGCCAGATCTGCATTTTGCAAAAATCCCTCTGGCAGCAAACTCAGGGTGCAGGACTAAAAGCAGGGCGTCCCTTGGGAAAGAAGTGGCAGGACTGTGAGTGGAAGCAATGGCAGAGGATGAAGAGGAGGCAGCAGATCGGGAGGAGTTAAGAAGGTACAGACAGTAGAACCTAATGGCTGACACACGGGGCAGGCAGCAGGTGAGAGGGGTCCAAGGGTTCTGGTCTGGGTGACCAGATGTCATTTCCCAAGACAAGACACACAAAAGGAGGGACAGGGTTGGGGAGGGGCAGGGAAGAGTAGGAGAGACACAAAAGGGAGAGAGGAAATGGACAGTGTCCCTTTCTAATATAATTGTCATTGCCCTCCTCCGCCGTTTACTGTGTGATCTTAATTCTTCCTTAACCCCACTATGCCTTGGTTGTTTCGTCTGTAAAATACAGATCGTATTAGTATCTACCTCATAGGGTTGTTGTGAGGATTAAATGAGTTAATACATGCAAGGTACTTAACAAAAGTGCCCAACACTTAATAAGACTCAGTAGATGTTAGCTATCGTTTTATTACTTTTTATATATTATTCATAATAATGTTTATTGCCAGATTACTAATTGTGGTAACATTGGGTCATTGCTCCCAATGCTTCATTCCCTCCATGTTTTAGAATTTTACATCCACGTCCTTTGCTAAAGGACTTTGCACTAGGCTAGAGTACATCCCCCTGTTTGGCATCCAAGACTTGCTCTGGCCAGTGCAGTATTAGTGATACTGTGACACAAGCAGAGGCTTTAAAGGTGCTTGTGAGGTTTGGCTTGCTCTTTTGTGCTTATGTCATTCGCCAACCATGACCTTGTTAGCCACTGGGCCTGGAATGATGAAGACCAGGGAGCAGCCTCAACCCAGAGGGGGCCAAGCCAACCTGTAGACTTGTGAGCAAGAAAACAAATGTTTCTGGTTGTGTGTCACTAAGATATGAGTGTTGTTGTTACAGAGCATTATGGTAACAATTGCAAACTAATACACTGATGTGGGAAAACATTCTCTGGCCAAACTTTTACACTGTTTCAGAGACTTTTGTGTCTCTACACTAGGTTCCTCGCAAGCAGAGGCTGCCTAGGCATCCTAGATCTCTGACAATATACCAGGCCTTTTCAGCCTTTGTCAAGAGTAATCATTTTAGAGGCTTCCCAAGTGGTAGCCACCGAGGGGTTACTTTGGGTGTTTTCATGTCCACAGAAGAGAGGCACTGAGCCGGAAAAGTGGCAGGTGCCCAACCCACTTCTGCTTATACCCTTCCTTCCCCTTGACCAAGCTCAACTCATGGCCCTGACCACAGAATAACCCAACAAAGCTAAATTTAACTGTATGTTTGAAACCTGGGGGTGAGCTCAACTTGACCTCCAACTCTCCTAAGAACAGCACTATTCCCAAAGCCATTCTCTGCATAGGTTGGCTACTAGAGTGGGTCTTCTTTCCCTTTGTCAGGAGCTCTTGTATTTGACAATCCATTTGCTCACATGCCATGCAGCAACTAAGCCCATGCGCCACAACTACTGAGCCTGCGCTCTAGAGCCCGCGAGCCACAACTACTGAAGCCTGTGTGCCTAGAGCCTGTGCTCCACAACAAGAGAAGCCACCACAATGAGAAGCCCGCACACCACAACGAAGAGTAGCCCCTGCTCGCCACGACTATAGAAAGCCCGCACAGAGCAACGAAGACCCGACACAGCCAAAAATAAAAAAATAAATGAAATAAATTAATTTTTAAAAAAAGAATGAAAAAAATAAAACTCCATTTCTCAGCTATATTTGTCAATCCTCCTTTACTCTAGACAGCAGAGTGGGAAGGGCACTGGGTCAGGAGTTGAAAGACTAGCTCTGCCTGTCTGACATTGAATATTCACTTAAAATGGCTGACTCTCAGTTTTCCATCTGTAAAATGGGGATAATAGAACCAGCCTCTAATTATCACCTAGTTATAAGGACCAAATGAGAAAGTGCTCACAAAACTGTAAAATGAAATATAAGTGATAAGTCCTATCACTAGGAACTTGATTACTGGGGGGTTGGAGCAGGAGGAATAATTCAGGAATGGCGCCTCCTTCTGTGTGTCTCAGGAACTGCAACACATGACTGAGGGGCAGCCTTCATGCAGAGTGGGGATTTGGAGCCTCAGGCATTACAGGTTTCCCCTATCTCAGGTTCCCATCATCAGTTGCTTTACAACTTTCCTCCTGGTTTCTTTGTCACCATTCTCCCATCCCTCAATTTGGCTTAGTCTGGGCACAGGATCTTCAGAGCAGCTTAGAATTCTCCGCCACCATATCCAAACCCCAATCTCACTGTGCCCTGAGGCATCACAGTTCTGCTGCTTAGACTAACTTGAATAACTGACTTTTAAAAAGTTATTTTTTAATAAACCTGTTTTATAATAAATATATTTTAGGTGATAGTATCTTAATGTGCTATCTTAAAAGACGTTTGTTTTTAATAGCAATCTTTAAAACCTTGAGTCGAAAATGGGGGTGGTAGGGAATAAAGAGAAAGAGACTTACAATTTCAAATCACAAGCTTTGCCTGAAGAGATAATTTGGAGACAGAGCCTTTGTTTACATAATGATAAAACGTGCCCACATCACTAAGATCCTAAGTAAGAGCCTCACCACCACTCTGGGACAGGCGTGATCTCCATTTTACTGTTGAGAGTGAGGCGCAGAAAGGTCAAGTAGTTGCCGAAGTTTACAGAGCTAATGAGTGACTGAGGCAGGACTAGGACCCAGCTCTTCTACTTTGCACTTCATTCTTTGTCACTTCATTCTGTTGTAGAGAGTATTTGATGAGGCAGATATTGCAAATGCTCACTGAAGAGATAGTGATATTTAAAAGAATTGCCTGCAGATTTAAATTTTCCTTTGCTTTATTATTCTTCTTCTTCTTTATTTTTTTCACAGTACTCATTACTATCCTCTTTCCCTTCCATATACGGGAAAGAAAACTTGAGTATAGACGTTTTGCTGCGTTCACTGCTGCTACATTCCTAGAACATCAGTAAATGCTAATTGGATTAAAATTAATTCATGAATAACAAAAGAGTGATGTCATCAATTATACTTCAGTAAAGTTTTAAAAAGCTGAAGAAAATCCACTGTCTTTTTTTTTAAATAAATTTATTTATTTATTTATTTATTTTTGGCTGCGTTGGGTCTTTGTTGCTGTGTGCAGGCTTTCTCTGTTTCTCTAGCTGCGGCAAGTGGGGGCTACTCTTGGTTGCAGTGTGTAGGCTTCTCATTGCAGTGGCTTCTCTTGTTGCTGAGCATGGGCTGTAGCCGCGCGGGCTTCAGTAGTTGTGGTTCACAGGCTGTAGAGCACAGGCTCAGTGGTTGTGGCTCATGGGCTTAGTTGCTTCATGGCATGTGGGATCTTCCTGGATCAGGGCTCGAACCCATGTCCCCTGCATTGGCAGGAGGATTCTTAACCACTGTGCCACCAGGGAAGCCCTGTCTTTTTTTTTTTTTTTTTTTTTTAAGGTGATATATTAGATGGGATTTGTTGGGGTTTTTTTTTAAGGTGATTTTTTGGGGGTAAAAATTATATATGCTCATTAAAATTTTTTTCAAATGAAACAGAAAAGTAAAAAAAATCAACATGTCACATCTGTCATGATGGCATGCACACACAGAAAAGAGGCCATGTGATGATGCAGTGAGAAAGTGGCCATCTGCAGCCCAGGAAGAGAGCTCTCACCAGACACCAATCCTAATGACACCTAGATCTTGGAATTCCAGCCTTCAGAGCTGTAAGAAAATAAATATTTAAGCCACTCAGTCTATCGTATTTTGTTACGGCACCCCGGCAGATTAATGCTGGAAGTATGTTTACATTTCTCTTGAGTAAATGCCTAGGAGAGAGACTGCTTGGTTTTTTTGGTAGGTGTGCATTTAACTTTACAAGAAACTGCCAAACTTTTCCAGAGTGGTTGTACCATTTTGTATTCACATCAGCAATGTATGAGAGTTGTAGTTATCCCAAATCCTCTTCAATATTTGGTGTGACCTGGTTTTTAAAATTTTAGCTGTTCTGGTGGTATACACTGGTATCTCATTATGGTTTTATTTTACATTTTCCTGATGACTAGTGATATTAAGCATCTTTTCATATGCCTGTTTTTCAATCATATAGCTTCTTTGATGAAGTATTTGTTCAAATTTTTTGCCCATTTTGTTATCAGGTTGTGTGTTTTGTTATTATTGAGTTGTAAGAGGTCTTTACATATCTTAGATACAAGCCTTTTATTAGATATATATTTTGCAAAGATTTTCTCCTAGTGTATGTTTTTCCTTTACATTCTCTAAACATTGTTTTTCAAAGAGCATAAGTTTTTAATTTTGGTTAAACTCCAGTTTATAATGTTTTTCTTTTATGGTTCATTCTTTTTGTGTCCTATCTAAGAAATCTTTGCCTAAACAAAAGTCACAAAGATTTTCTCTTAGGTTTCTTGTAGAAGTTTTATCATTTTAAACTTTTACATGGAGGTCTGTGATCCATTCTGAGTTAATTATGGCATATGGCATGAGGTAAGAATTGAGTTTATGTTTTTCCACGTGGATATCCTATTATTCCAGCAACACTGTTAAAAAGACTATCTTGGGTCTTCCCTGGTGGCGCAGCGGTTGAGAGTCCACCTGCCGATGCAGGGAACACGGGTTCGTGCCCTGGTCTGGGAGGATCCCACGTGCCGCGGAGCGGCTGGGCCCGAGGGCCATGGCCGCTGAGCCTGCGCGTCCGGGGCCTGTGCTCGCAACGGGAGAGGCCACAGCAGTACCGCGTACCGCAAAAAAAAAAAAAAAAAAAAAGACTATCTTTTTCTCCTTTGTCAAAAATGAATTGACCCTATGTATGAGTCTATTTCTGGACTCTATTCTGTTCCATTGATCCATATACCTATCTTTACATCAACACCACACTGTCTTAAATACTGCAGCCTTATAGTAAGTCTTTTTTTTTTTTATAGTAAGTCTTGAAATCAGGTAAAGTTCTCCATTTTTGTTCTTTCTCAAAATTGTATTGGCGAATCTAGGTTCCTTTTATTTCTACAAATTTTAAAATCAGCTTGTTAATTTTCATTTAAAAAACAAAACTTTTGAGATTGTGATTGAGACTATGTTGTATCTATAGATGATTTGGAGAGAACTGAGATTGTAACCAAACTGAGTGTTTTTTTTGTTTTTATTGGGTTTTTTTTTGCGGTACGCGGGCCTCTCACTGTTGTGGCCTCTCCCGTAGCGGAGCACAGGCTCCGGACGCGCAGGCTCAGCGGCCATGGCTCACGGCCTAGCCACTCCACGGCATGTGGGATCTTCCCCGACCAGGGAACGAACCCGTGTCCCCTGCATCGGCAGGCAGACTCTCAACCACTGCGCCACCAGGGAAGCCCCAAACTGAGTGTTCTGATGCATATACATAGTATGTCTTTCCATTTATTTAGATCTTCTATAATTTTTCTCTGAAATGAGTAGTTTTCAATATTCAGTTCTTGTATTCAATTTCTTAGATTTACCCCCAAATATTTTTTGATGTTATTACAAATGGCATCTTAAAAACTTTTTATTTGCAATTGTCTGTTTCTAGTGTATAGAGATACCAATGTTGCTTTGTATTTGACTTTGAATCCAGAACACATTAGTTCTAGTAGCTTTTTTTGTAGATTCCTTATGACTTTTTATATACATGCTCATTTGTGAATAAGACAGTTTTGTTTCTTCTTCTTCAATCTTCCTTGCTTTAGTGCACTGTCTAGGAGCTCCAGAACACTGTTAAAGAGACACGATGACAGCAGATATCTTGGACTTGTTCCCCACATTTGGGAGAATACATTCACCATTAACTGTGATGTTAGCTTATGTTTTTTATAAATGCCCTTTATCAGATTGAGATGGTTCCCATCTATTCCTAGTTTTCTGAGTTTTTAATCATAAATGGGTGTTGAACTTTATAAAATGATTTTTTGCCTCTATTGAGATAATCATATGGTTTTTCTTTTTAATTTGATAATATGGTGAATTATATTGATTGATTTTTTTAATGGCTATTGAGGTATATTTCACACATCATACAATTCACTCATTTAAAGTGTACACTTCAGTGGTTTTTAATATATTCACAAAGGTGTGCAATCATCACTACACTCCATTTTAGAACATTTTCATACCTCAAAAAGAAACTCTGTACCTTTTAGTTATTACCACCCTATCTTCCTTGTTCCCCATATTCCCCAGCCCCAAACACTACTAATCTACTTTCTGTCTCTATAGATTTCCCTACTCTGGACTTACATATAAATGGAACTATATAATATATGGCTTCTTTCACTTAGCATAGTGTTTTCAAGATTCATCCATGTTATAGCATGTATCAGTACTTTATTCCTTTTTATGGCCAAATAAAAAGTTTCATTGTATGAATATGTTACATTTCATTTATCCATTCATCCATTGATGAACATGTGAAATGTTTCCACCTTTTGGCTATTATGAACAATGCTGCTATGAACATTCATGTACAAGTTTTTGTGTGGTGGACATATGTTTTCCATTTTCTTGAATGTGTACCTAGGAGAGAAATTGGGTTATATGATAACTCTATGTTTAATTGTTTGAGAATTATCAGGCTGTTTTCCAAAGTGACTGAATCATTTTACATTTCCAACAGCAGTGCATGAAAACTCAGATTTCTCCATATTTTCACCCACACTTGTTGTTATCTGACTTTTAAATGTTAACCTCCTCCTTTCTTTCCAATTTTTCTCTTTCCTTCTGTCCTTCCCTTATTTCCCTACTTCCTCTCTTCCCTTGGACAAATCTGCACAATTATAATATTATTGGGACTAAAGTATTTCCACCAAGAAACCCATTCCTCTGTGCTTTTAACCCCTAAAAGCCTCTTCACTTAAAATCACCATTGACCTCTACACCCACATTTCTACTACATTTATCTTTGAATTTCTAATTCTAGTGGCCAAGCCTCCATCTGAATGCACTGCACTTCATCCATACTTCTAAGGACCTCAGAGTTTGAGAAGAACCTTAAAAGTTTCCTAGTCTAATTTATTTTGTTTAATGAAGAAAAAGGTGGAGGGAAGATTGAATGAAAAGAAGGTGGGAAAGAAGAGGAGGGAAGCAGAGCAAGGAGAAGAGAAGCAGCACCTAGCATATGCCTGGCATTTTACGTACACGACCCTATTTAAATTTCACAACGACCCCATAGGATTAATATCACCCTCCCCCTATTTCATAAATGAGGCAACTGAAGCTAAGAGAGGTTAATTATTTTGCTCAAGGTCCCTCAGCTTGTGAGAGTCAAATTTAGCTGTGTGCAGCTCCAAATCCTGTGACCCAGAAAACTCTTGAATTTCAAGGAGGAGGACTACCCTCAGGGGCATATGATTACCCTATCCCTGGGTCCTGGGACAGAAATGCCCTGGATGGACCACAACTTCAGAACCGACGAGGCATGATTAGGGGAATAACACAGTGTCTCCTCTCTGAAGGGAAGTCAGTGCTCTGATAGGAGTAGTTTTGTCCTAAAGGACAAGCAATGCCTCAGGCTAGGACAAAACAGTGAGGAAGTATGTTCTATGGCCAAGTTACAGTATTTGTCGTCTGGCAGGAACGACAAAGTGAGCTATGTGAGATGGTATGGAAAATTCCAAGAAAAAACTTCAGAACATGCGTTACCTCAGTAACAAAGGAAGCAACTTAGATTTCTGCAAGGTATTCAAAGAGCAGTAGCAATTTATAAAAATAGACAGAACCAAGTCATTACACAGCCATGTTCATTTGTTTCATTTTGCCTTTAACTTTTAAGGCTTGCTTTTGGAAACATTAAAAAAAATTAAGTCTTGCTACATACTTAACAAAGTCACGCGTATAAACCAAAGTACAATCAGAGAAGTCTGATCTCCATCTGCCCCATTCCTTCTGCCCCACTTCTTCCTTCCCCTAGAGGTAATCAGTTTTTGTTTGTTTAAATAAAATAAAAATTTTAATGTTTTATTTTATTTTTAAATTTTTTTTCTATTTTTCTAAAACATAAAGATATATTCATATCTTCCTCCCCCCTCTGGTTAAGTGGTAGTATATAACCTTCAGCTTTGCCTCCTTGCCTTTTCTTCACTGGCAATCATGCCATAGCACTCTACAGAGATATTTCTCATTTGCTTTTACAGCTGCGTAGTATTCCAATATATGAGTGGATCCTCATTTATTTGACCATTCTGATGGACTTTGGGATTGTTTCCACTCTTTTGCTATTACAAATAGTGTTCATTGAACAACCCTATGTATATATCTTTTTGTATTTTTGCTAGTGTATCTTTAGGTTAGATTCTTAGAAATGGAATTTCTGGATTGACAAGTGCACGTATATGAAATTTTGCTAGATATTGCCAAATTTCTCTCTCCATGGATTGTACCATTTTTGTATTCCCACTAGCAAAATGTGAATGCCTGTTTCCTCACTACCTTGTCAACACATTACATTGTCAAACTCAGATTTTTGCCAATCTAATAGTTGAGAAATAGTATCTCTCTATAGTTTTAATTTGCATTTCCTTTGTCATAAGTATGATTTAACATCTTTTCATATGGCTCTTTCAAGGGCTGTTAAATAGAGCCCTTTATTTTCATTTCTTTGTGCCTCTTCTTTTCTCTTCCCCTACTTTTGTCTAGATCTTCTCTTTCTTTTTTCTCTAATATCCTTGTTCTGGACAGTTTGAATTCTACTCCCAGAATTCCCTCTCAGAGAAAGCATTTTCTATATTTCACCTAACATTTTTTGAAATTACTAATTCAGTTGTTGAATAGCTATGGGATTCTTGGCAAAACTATTCTCTGATATTTTCATCTACGCATTGTAAATGAAAAATAATCTTTTTTTTTTTACGCTTAGAAATAATTTCAGTCAGTTCTCAGTCCTATCAGCAGAATCTGACTCATTTAATCACTCCCTCCTTCTTGAAATACAGTCCATCGACTTCCAAGATACTGCACTCACCTGTTTTCTTCCTAATTAACTTGCCTCTCCTCTCAGACTCCTTCAGTGTTTCCTCCTCATCCCAAAATTTTGGCGAACCCCAGAACTCAGATTTCAGACCTCTTCTCCTCTCGTCTAAACTCACTCCCTAAGTGACTTTGTACTAGCTCATGAATTTAAATATATCAACAACTCCCAGATTTTACATCTCCAGCCTGGACCTCTACTATGTAGTCAAAATTTGTACATCTAACTGTTTCCTTATCAATTCCTGTGGATGTCCCAAAGGCATCTCCAACTTAACTTACCCCAAACAACACTGATATTCTCCCCAAACCTGTTTCTCCTACAGTTTTTCCAATCTCAGGTAATGACAGTTCTATTTTTCTAGTAGCTCAAGGAGAAATTCTTTCTCTACTCTCTAATCCACCTACCCCTGGTGGTGGATTAGAGAGTCCTGTGGCTACAACTGGCAGCTCAGCTGGAATGGCTGGACCGACTCAGATCGCTGGCCCTCTCTCCACATGGTCTTCTCTCAGACTTCTTTGGATCTGGCCTCTTCAGGAGTTCTAGAGGGCAAGCCCCAACATACAAGCATTTTTAAAGCTCTTTTTGACTCACACTTTCTGTTGTATTAATGTATTATTTGAGCTCAGTGTCTTTACCACTGGGGCAAGTTCAAGGGTGAAGAACCAGCCCATACAAATGTGTGTGCATGGCCAAATGACTGTGCCAAGCCCAGCTGCCAGGAGATTTCTCAGTTTGGCAGTTACTTATTCATTCCTCATTCATAATCCACAAACTTTAGCAAAGTTGCAGTTAGTTGGCATTTTGTGGGGCCTGGTGATGTGACCACAACACTCAGCTTTTCCTCCCCAGTGATGGGATGATTCCTCAGCTATTTTGTTGGTTTTCTTTCTAAGCCAAATATCCCCAGGATTTTCTTTCAGGTTTCTTTTGCAGCTAAACCCTCAAATGTTCCCAGCTTTGGAGATTAGAAGGACTCTCTATGTACCTAGTTCTCTAGTGTTTTGTAACTTGTACTTGTCCAGACCTTTTCATTCTTTTGTTAGTTCTGTTTCTTAAGTTCTCTGATCCTTTCATTTATGTTCTTTTTCTTTACTTAATCCCTTCCTCTGCTTTCCTTGGGTTATTCTGATGTCTTTTTTCTAACTATATGAGTTGAATGCTTAATTCATTTATTTTCATTCTTTCTTTCTTAGTAATAAATACGTATGAGCTACTTAATTTCTTTCCAAGTACAGCACTGTCTACCTATTAAATCCCCCCATCCACTCACCCAGCTCAGATTCACTGGGGAGCAAGATTTCCCTTACCACCTCACTCTGAAATAATTTCTATCTTTTAAATTGAAAGCAGTTTTGGGCCACTTATTCGACAACTTCTGAGGAGGATGGAACTGTGTTTATTTTCACAGAGCCTTCTCTCTGCCTTAGCATAGTGTCCTTCCACAAAGAAACGATAATAATAGTGGATGACTTTAATGTAATATTGAACACTTACCCTGTAGCTGGCATTACACACATTATTTTAACGACTCCATACTAATCTTCCATGCCCATTTTGCAGAGGAAATAGGTAGGAAATTTTTGTTTTGTGTCTCTATTCCTGGAACATGACAAACATTCCACGTTAGGGCCTTTTCCCCTTGACTTTGTCCCTCTCCCTCCACCTTCCCATTCAGTGCTAAGAGCAAATGCCATTTCTTCAAAGCTTTACTGACCACCCAATCTAAGACACCCTCCCTCTACACATTGTATTTTTTTTAAAAAAATATCTTTAGGGTTTCCCTGGTGGCGCAGTGGTTGAGAGTCCGCCTGCCGATGCAGGGGACACGGGTTCGTGCCCCTGTCCGGGAAGATCCCACGTGCCGCGGAGCGGCTGCGCCTGTGAGCCATGGCCGCTGGGCCTGCGCGTCCGGAGCCTGTGCTCCGCAACGGGAGAGGCCACAACAGTGAGAGGCCCGCGTACCGCAAAAAAAAAAAAAAAAAAAACTTTATTGGGGTATAATTGCTTTACAATGGTGTGTTAGTTTCTGCTTTATAACAAAGTGAATCAGTTATACATATACATATGTTCCCATATCTCTTCCCTCTTGCGTCTCCCTCCCTCCCACCCTCCCTATCCCACCCCTCCAGGCGGTCACAAAGCACCGAGCCAATATCCCTGTGCCATGCGGCTGCTTCCCACTAGCTATCTACCTTACGTTTGGTAGTGTATATATGTCCATGCCTCTCTCTCGCCCTGTCACAGCTCACCCTTCCCCCCCCCATATCCTCAAGTCCGTTCTCCAGTAGGTCTGTGTCTTTATTCCTGTCTTACCCCTAGGTTCTTCATGACATTTTTTTTTTTAAATTCCATATATATATACACATTGTATTTTATTTTGTTCATAGTACTATCTCAAATTACCTTGCTCATTTATCTGTTTCCTTGTTATGACCTGCTTCCACCACTAGACTTTCAAATCCAAGGAGCAGGAATTTTACTGAATAAATATTTATGGCATCAATGCAAACAGTGGAGCCTGAGGAGGAGCCAGTACTTTTAGGCTCGGCTGCGTAAAAGCAACAGTTCCTTTTGAATCCGAAAGTGTGATCCTGGGAAGTAAGAGACACCCCTCAACAGACCTGTGACTTACAGCACCTCACTCATTTTCAACTGGGATTCCTCTTCTGTGAAATGAGGAGGAAGGCCCTTTTGGTTCATTGCCACCCACTGGGACTCTACCTAGACAAACGTACCTTAACGGCCTGCGTGAGAATGCGAGGGAGCAGGAAAAGTCGCTCAGCAGCAGAGGAGGAGAGGGGAAGGGAGGGGAGGGAACTGCGGGCTTGGGAGGAGGAGAGGGGGACCTCTGACGACCCAGGGAGCCGAGGGGCACGGGTGGTGGCGAGGGGGCAGCAAGTGGGAGCCAAGCGGAGTACGGCGCTGGGGTTGGGAGAGGCCCCGGGCGGGCGCTGTCGATCCCCTGGGACTGGGCAGGACGGGGCGGGGCACTGACAGGTGCGAGGTGTGGATCTGAGGGAAGTGGGGGGCATTCAGAGGTCACGGAGGAGGGCCCCCAGAGGCGGAGGAAAGCAAAGGGGATGCGGGGGGAGCTGGCGGGTGGGGAGGAGGCGCGGAGGGCCGCGGGCTGCGTGGGGCGGCCGAGTCGCTCGCAAGGGTCGCTGCTGGAGTGCCGAGGGGGCGCGGCTTGCGCGGGCCGGGCGGGATCAGGCGCGGGGGATGGGGGGTGGGGGTTCCTGGGTCGCCAGGGGCGGGCGCGGCAGCCCGACGGGGCTTGGGTGGGGCTGGCCTGGAGGCTGTCGCCTCACTTCCGGGAGCGCCTGGGCGTGGAGGCCGTAGCTTTCTTGCAGCGCTGCCAGCCGGCCCCGGCCTGCGGAGCGGGTGAGCGCACAGCCAGGCCGAAGCCCCACTTCCGCGCGGCCCCGGGCTCTCTCGGCGGCCATGGGGGCGTCTGCGCGGCTAGTGCGCGCAGCTATCATGGGAGCGCCGGGCTCCGGCAAGGGCACCGTGTCCTCGCGCATCACCAAACACTTCGAGCTGAAGCACCTCTCCAGCGGGGACCTGCTCCGAGACAATATGCTTCGGGGCACAGGTGGGAGCCCGGGCGGGAGGGGTGGCTGTGCGCTGTCGTCCCGGTGGGGATTTGTGGGCGGACGGACCGGGGCTCAGGAAGTGGGTCCCAGGAATGCGGGTCCAGGGGTGCGGGCGCAGCATCTCCCAATTGCCGCCCGGGGGGTGGGGGTGGGGAAGTCCTCGAGCTGCTGAGATACTGTTCCCCGAAACCTCTGGCCTCTGTGGATAGCTTCAGGTGGTTTATTGAGGGAAGGCACTAGGAAGTTAGGACACATTCGAAGCTCAAAGATTAAAGAAAACCACATGGCTTTGAGAGGTATGTCCAGCCCCAGTCGCAGCTGCTCCTAAGGGTCCATGATCTGTGTGTGGCTTATTCTCTGCCAGCCCTTGCACTTGGAGAACTGTTAGCGCTCTCTTTCTTTTCTTTTTTGTTTTATAAATTTATTTATTTATTTTTGGCTCTGTTGGGTCTTCGTTGCTGCGCACTGGTTTTCTCTAGTTGTGGCGAGCTGGACTACTCTTTGTTGCGGTGCTCGGGCTCCTCATTGCAGTGGCTTCTCTTGTGGAGCACCGGCTCTAGGTGAGCGAGCTTCAGTAGTTGCAGCGTGTGGGCTCAGTAGTTGTGGCGAGTGGGCTCTAGAGCGCAGGCTCAGTAGTTGTGGCGCACAGGCTTAGTTGCTCTGCGGGATGTGGGGTCTTCCCGGACCAGGGCTTGAACCCCTGTCCCCTGCATTGGCAGGTGGATTCTTAACCACAGCGCCACCAGGGAAGCCCAGCGCTTTCTTTTTTAACTTTTTGTTTGTTTGTTAAACGCTATGGAATTTTCTGGTTTTGACCTTTCCCCCATAATCTGAAGGCCAATATTATTTACCCTCCTTGCTGTCGCAAAATTGGCTTAGATCTTTAGACAGGAAAGCTGTTCTTGTGCATGGTTATCTGAAAGATTGTTTTGTTTCTCATGCCAAAAAAATTCTTGCAACTCAGCACGAAATCGAGTCAACAAACTGTACACTTTACAATGGATGGATTTTATGTAAATTATATCTTAAGAAAGCTGTTTTCCAAAAGTAACAGCAAGGTGAGTTTTTTTTCTCTCTCTCTCAAAAGTGTTAACCTTTACTTTCCAAAACAAAGTCATTTTGAAGCTCCTTTTAAAAATTAGGACTAACCCCTTGCACAAGGTAAAAAAGGATTGGAAACAGTATGGAAGTACATAATATTAAAAGTAAAACTCTCTCTCATTCCCTGCCTCAGTCTCATTCTTCAGAGGGGAGCAGTGTCTCGTGCTTGCTTTTAGAAATCTGTATTTGTGTATAAGCACATACAGGGTATATGTATATCCCATGTTTTATGCAATATGTAATCCTACTAAATATGTGTTCTGCACCAGTGTGTTTTCACTATATCTAGGATATTTTTCCACACGAAAACACAGAAATCCATTTCATTATTTAACATTTGTATAGGTATCTATTTGCTGGATCTGCCATGGTTTATTTAACCGATCCCCTATTGATGGGTTATATAGGTTATTTCTAGGTGGGTTTTTTTTGTTTGTTTCAGAATACTGACATTCAAATGAAAAAACTGTTTTTAGCTTGTCTTGTGGAGTTCTTTGGTTTATCACCTAATCTGGTGAATTACTACTTTTATTTTTCTCCTAACATTGATCTTTAAAAAAATCATAAAGTATTAAACTTCAGAAGGTTAAACTGTTTGGCTCACTTCGTAGTATTCTTGATGCAACAGATTGCATTAGGTAACAATAAACAACCCCCGGTACTGCACCAGCTTGGGGCAAGGTTATTCAAAGTGGGAAGGAGTAAAGAATACTTAAGTGATTCTCTGAAAAATAACTCAGCAATGAGGCATAATTGCATGTTAGAGAACACCTTCAGTGAAGAGTTAAAGATATGTTAACTTGGGAAAACACAAAACATTGAAAAAAATTAAATTTAAAGCAAATTAAGTAAACTTTTATTTTAAATTAAGAAACAACCCTCTTTGTTTATCCTTAACATCCCATGACAAGCCCGCCATCCTCTTCCTGACTCCACAACATGAAAAGAGAGGCTAGAGGGAGGGAGGAGAGGATCACTGGGAAAGATGTGCAGCCTGTTTTAGATGCCTGCTCTTTCTGGAGTCTCTACAGGCAATTCTTTAACAAAGAAAACAGAAATGGAGTTGAGGGAGATGTCATGAGATTGTTATTACAGATGTTCTGTATCTCAGGACTAAGAATATATTCTCAAAAAATATATGTGAATGGATTGGATATTTCCCCCAGGATCATAGCCAAAGGAGACGTGTAACCTTTTATTTAAAAAATAACTGCTTAATGTTTTTTGATACCAAGAGTAAAGTATATTTACTATAAAGGAAGGAAAACAATTCATGGGAGTATAAAAAAGAAAATTGAAGTCCTGTATAGTTCTACCACCCAGAGACAATTATAATTAACCCTTTGGTGCTTTTTCTTTTTTTTCTTTCTCCTTATTGTTTCTTTTTTTTTGTTTTTTTAAATATATATTTATTTATGTTATTTATTATTTTTGTCTGTGTTGGGTCTTAGTTGCGGCACACCGGATCTTCGTTGAGGCATGCAGGATCTTTCGTTGCAGCACAGGCTCTTCCTTGTGGTGCGCGGACTTCTGTCTAGTTGTGGCGTGCGGGTTTTCTCTTCTCTAGTTGCGGTGCGCAGGCTCTAGGGCACGCGAGCTCAGTAGTTGTGGTGTGCAGGCTTAGTTGCCCCGTGGCATGTGGTATCTTATTTCCCTGACCGGGATTGAACCGGTATCCCCTGCATTGGAAGGCAGATTTACCATTGGACCACCAGGGAAGTCCCTCTCTTTTTTTCTCTGTTGCATTTGTATGTCTTTGCAGACTTGTTGTAGTCTAAATAATTGCTTAGATACCTTTTTTCACACTTATGTGAGCATGTTCACACATCACTAAGCAGTCTTTTAGTTTCATCAAGATTGCACAATTGTTAATTGAAACATTTTCCTATTATTATACACTTATGTGGTTAACCATTCTTTGTTATAATTAATACTGTTATGACTATCCTTGTACACGAACATTTGGCAGCATCTCTACTTATTTGCTTCAAATAAATTCCCTAGTGATGAATTTCTATAAATACAGTACCATCAGATATGCTAAGGAAGGATGGTGCCAATTTACTTTCCAACCACCATTTCATGATGATGCTGTATTATATAACCCATGGCTGTATTTTATAGCTAAAGTTTAAAATCATCCCAGCAGATGCGATAAAGACACTGGAAATATGTGGGAACCTGTTGACTGTAGCAAACCTGGAGTAACTGTAGACCACCACTGAACCCTGCAGTCAGGAAACGTGAGCCTGCCCCTTTGTCATTAGTCCAGCCCTCTCATTTAGAGATGAGGAAACCGAGTTCAGGAGAGGTTAAAGAACTTGCTCAATAATAAAATCCAGTCACTGGGAGACAAAAGTGGACACCCAGGTCTCCTTGTATGCCAATTAAATTACTCTCTCCATTATGCAACATTTCCAAAATTGAGGTTCATGAGATAATTTTAGGTAGACAAAAACATTTCTCAAAAATTTTTCTCAAAAATTAAATGCAAATAAAAAATAAAATTTTTTATTTCAAAGTGTATTTGAAAAATGATAACTAGCACACCAACCCTTTAATTTTGTGAACATTATAGCTTATTAAATTAAAAAGCTGGACTTCCCTGGTGGCCCAGTGGTTAAGAATCTGCCTGCCAATGCAGGGAACACAGGTTCGATATCGCTGGTCTGGGAAGATCCCACATGCTGCGGAGCACCTGAGCCTGTGTGCCACAATAGTGAGCTTGCACTCAAGAGCCCGCGAGCCACAACTGCTGAGCCCATGTGATTCAACTACTGAAGCCCACGTGCCTAGAGCCTGCGCTCCGCAACAAGAGAAGCCACCGCAATGAGAAGCCCATACACCGCAACAAAGAGTGGCCCCCACTTGCAGCAACTAGAGAAAGCCTGCACACAGCAATGAAAACCCAATGCAGCCAATAAATAAATAAATAATTTTTTTTAAAAAATTAAAAAGCTGAGTCACTTTAAAGAAAATTATACAGTAAATAATAGTTCAGCTATGGCAGAAATTGTAAGGTTGCCATGTGATTGCCCAAAGTTTGAGAAACTGCACTGCAGCTTAGTGCTTCTCAAAGACAATCCTGGACTAGATGGCTACCCCTTTTGGATCTCATTTGTTCTCATTTGTAAGTTGGGGAAGTTGAACTCAGTAGGTAATCCTCAAAGCCTCTGTCAGCTCCCAAGTTTCTGTATGTCTAACAAAACTTCTATTATGTAGACACAGGCAGCATAGATGTGCCTAATTAGAATGATATTGACAGAGCAAATTTTTTTTGTAATGGCAAAAATTTTGATTTGTATTGAAATAGGCAATACATTTGCATGGTTTTGAATTCCAAAAAATTTAAAAGGACATTTAGTGAAAAGATCCTTTCAGAGGTATTTCATGCACATACAACCCAGAGTTTACCTATTCTTCCCTCTGTTCTTTTTTTCTTTTTTACACAAGTGATAGTAAACTGTAAGTACAGTTTTCTACCTTTAACAATATTGCTTTCTGTGAGGATTGCTCCATTTCTTTTTTTCTAACAAGGTAAGTTAGGCCTTTCTAAAATTCCATGGCTAGAATCCAGGATAGGGACTTCCCTGGTTAAGTGGTTAAGAATCAGCCTGCCAATGCAGGGGACATGGGTTCAAGCCCTGGTCCAGGAAGATCCCACATGCCGCGGAGCAACTAAGCCTGTGTGCTGCAACTACTGAGCTTGCGCTCTAGAGCCCACGAGCCACAACTACTGAAGCCCACGAGCCTAGAGCCCATGCTCTGCAACAGGAGAAGCCACTGCAATGAGAAGCTCACACACTGCAACAAAGAGTAGCCCCTGCTCGCCACAACTAGAGAAAGTCCACGCACAGCAGCAGAGACCCAATGCAGCCAAAAATAAATAAATATTTATTTATTTATTTATTGGGGGGAAAAAAAAAGAATCCAGGATAATCCAGGCAGCTCATCTCTCTAGCTGTCCATTCATTCATCCATCCATGGATTTGTCAAGCACCCAATGTGTGCTGGGTACTGGAGATACAGAGACAAGTATATTTCACTGCAGGTGCTCACAGTTGGAACATGGGCAGGCCGATGGCCATAAGTCTACTCAGGCTGCCATAACAGAATAGCACAGACTGGGTGACTTAAAACAATAGAAATTTATTTTCTCATAGTTCTGGAGGCTAGAAGTCCAAGATCAAAGTGACAGCAGGATTGGTTTCTGGTGTAGCCTTTCTTCCTGGCTTGCAAATGGCCACCTTCTCACTGGGTCCTCATGTGGTCTTTCCTCTTCCTCTTCTTGTAAGGACACCAGTCATATTAAATTAAAGTTCCCCTTTATGACCTCATTTAACCTTAATTACCTCCTTAAAGGCCCCATTTCTAAATACAGCCACATTGGGGGGTCAGGGCTTCAACATATGGATTTTAAGGGACACAATGCAGTCCATACCAACATGTAAACAGGTGGTTTCAGCAGTGTGATAAGTGCTGAAACAGAGATAAGCCTGTGACATTATGGAAGTCCAGAGGAGGAACTTTTGGTTGCCTCGGAGGTTGAGGGACACCTCATCATGAAGGACCCTTTAAGATGTATCTTGAAAGGTGAGTGAGAGCTTATCAGGCAACAGAGAGGAGAAAGAGGCGTGTGCAAAGACTAGGAGGACCCAGAGTATGTGGAGCTCCTTGCTGGGGCCATAGTTTGATGGTTGGGTAGAAATGGTGGGGAGGTAGGTGGGGGAGAGATAAGATGAGGCCAGACCCACTTGGACTTTTATACAGTTCTTGAGTTGACATTCTATCCTGAAGCACAGTGGGAAGGGGAGGAACATAGACCTGGAATGGGAATTCTTTCTAGGTGCTTCACTGAGGAGGAGTCAGATTGAGTGATGGTTGGAGGGAGGACCAGGGTCAAGGGATGTTTTGATTTTCAGTATAATTCTTGTGAAATATCCTATGCATGAAAGTATTATAATTTCTTTGATGGTTAGAAGAAGAATAAAATGAACACCCATTTACCCACCATCAGACAGAAAACCAGTACTTTTGGGGTCCCCATATGTGCCTACCCATCACATTTCCTTCCTGCCCCCCCAGAGGTAACCACTATGTTGACTCAGTCTTTATTATTTGAGAAAGTTTCTTTTTTTTTTAAGCCCGTGATTGGGTGTAAAGCTATCATTTGACTCATTCCTGTTGTTTTCCTAGTTTTATTTCAACATGTTTTTAAAGTAAAGTTTTATGTACATTATAATATAACAATGCTAAAAGCACTTTTTTTTTTTTTTTTTGCGGTACGCGGGCCTCACCGCCGCGGCCCCTCCCGCTGCGGAGCGCAGGCCCAGCGGCCATGGCTCACGGGCCCAGCTGCTCCAAGGCACGTGGGATCCTCCGGGACCAGGGCACGAACCCACACCCCCTGCATCGGCAGGCGGACTCCCAACCACCGCGCCACCAGGGAAGCGCTGAAAGCACTTTTGGCAGGAACTAGATTAATTCTCTGTAGCCCTTTCTCTTGGCATATATAAAAGAGAACTGTATTTACAGGTTGGTCAGGCCCTCTTTTGTACTTCATAGCTGCTCAAACAATAAGTTGTTTCCAGTTAGTTCGGATATGAGGTGTGGTTGGTTTGAGTAGTCTTATAAGAATGACCAGATGTTAAAAGGAGATATAGAATTAAAAATGGTTTTTTTTGTATTAATGTATCTGTGTTTTAGAATTTCTGATTATTATCCTTAAAATCAAAAGCGGGTTTTAACCCTTCCTATTCCCTTTTAAGCTTCCTTTTCTGTTTTTATTTGTGAATAACTTTATAGAAAATCAGTTTATTTTGAATGATTTACTTTTAAACTAGCTTTTTGTGTTTTGTAGGTGTGGAAGCTCCCGAATTTGTTAACTTTTTGAATAAAAAAGGAAATGTTTTTTTTTAATGTGGAGTCTATTTAGATACAACATTAAATTATAGGCAATCAAGGGAATAAAAATTTACTAAATGTCCAAAGAATATGCTAGACAAAAGTCCTTGCGTAATTTTAAGAGGGAGTAAAAACTTGAAATATAATAAACAAACTGCTTAGACTATGACGTAGAGAGTTGAATCATTTTTATTTTTCTTTTAAATGGAAGTATTACAGGCTTCAGATTTTGATAACTATTGTGTTTAGTGGTATAGAAAGTTGTTAGTGATATGAAAATGATTATTAGACTATGCATGGGACTATCTACTCATAAAACAAAATATTTGGAGGTTTTTATATTATCAGTTTTTTTTTTTTTTTTGTGGTACGCGGGCTTCTCACTGTTGTGGCCTCTCCCGTTGCGGAGCACAGCCTCCGGATGCGCAGGCCCAGCGGCCATGGCTCATGGGCCCAGCCGCTCCGCGGCATGCAGGATCCTCCTGGACCAGGGCATGAACTCGCATCCCCTGCATTGGCAGGCGGACTCTCAACCACTGTGCCACCAGTGAAGCCCTATATTATCAGTTTTGATGATAATTATTCCTGAGTAGTGTTGGTTTTATGAGTGGCTTTTTTTGTTTTGTTTTGTTTTGCTTACCAGGTAATTTTCATCTTTAATTTTTTTTTTGGCTGTGTTGGGTCTTCGTTGCTGTGTGCGGGCTTTCTCTAGTTGTGGCGAATGGGGGCTACTCTTTGTTGCGGTGCGTGAGCTTCTCATTGCAGTGGCTTGTCCAGTTGCAGAGCATGGGCTCTAGGTGTGCGGGCTTCAGTAGTTGCAGCATGCAAGCTCAGTAGTTGTGGCATGCGGGCCCTAGAGCATGCAGGCTTCAGTAGTTGTGGTGTGTGGGCTTAGTTGCTCCACGGCATGTGGGATCCTTCCGGACCAGGGTTTGAACTTGTGTCCCTTGCATTGGCAGGCGGATTCTTAACCACTGTGCCACCAGGGAAGTCCTACTTTTTCTAAAAAAACATCTTTATTGAGATATAATTCACATTACATAAAATTAACCCTCTTAAACTATGAATCAGTGTTTTTTTTCAATTACATTCAGAGTTGTGCAACCATCACCACAATCAATTTTAAAACATTTTTATCACCCCAAAAAGACACCCTATTCCCATTAGTAGTCACTCTCCATTTTCCCCCAATGCTCCCAGCCCTGGACAACCACTGATCTTCCTTCTGTCTCTCTAGATTTGCCTACTCTGAGCATTTCATATAAATGGTGTGATGTAATACGTGGTTTTTTTGTGTCTGGCTTTTTCCACTTATCATGTTTTCAAAGTTCATACACTTTGGGACTTCCCAGGTGGTGCAGAATCCACCTGCCAATGCACACGGGTTCGAGCCCTGGTCCAGGAAGATCCCACATGCTGCGGAGCAACAAAGCCCATGTGCCACAACTACTGAGCCTGTGTGCCACAACTACTGAGCCCGCGTGCCACAACTACTTGAGCCCGCGTGCCTAGAGCCTGTGCTCCACAACAAAGAGAAGCCACAGCAATGAGAAGCCCACGCACCACAATGAAGATTAGTCCCCGCTCGCCACTACTGGAGAAAGCCCGTGCACAGCAACAAAGACTCAACGCAGCCAAAAAAAAAAAAAAAGTTCATACACTTTGCAACATGTATCAGTACTTCACTTCTTTTTATGGCTAAACAATATAATTTTGTATGGATATTCCACATTTTATTTACCCACTTGTCATTTGATGAAGATTTGGGTTGTTTTCTCTTTTTGGCTATTGTGAATAACGTTGCTGTGAACATTCACATACAAGTTTTCGTGTGAACTTACATTTTTATTTCTCTTGGAAAAATATACCTGAGTTGAATTGCTGCGTCATGTAGTAACTCTGTTTAAACCTTTGAAAAACTGCCACACTGTTTTCCAAATTGTCTATACCATTTATAATCCCACAAGCAATATATGAGGGTTTCAATTTCTCAACATTCTTGCCAACATTTGTCTTTTTTGTTGTTGTTGTTATGTCTTTTTGATTACAGCCATCCTGGTGAGTGTGAAGTGATATCTCATTGTGGTTTCCATTTGTTATTTCCCTAATGACTAATGACGTTGAGCATCTTTCCATGTGCTTATTGGCCATTCATATATCTGTTTTTTTGTATTCAGATCCTTTGCCCGTTTAAAAAAATGGATTTCCTTTTTAAATGCTGAGTCATAAGAATTCTTTAGATAGTCTAGATAAAAGTTCCTTATTAGGTATATGATTTACAGGAATGTTCTCACATTCAGTGGATTGGATTTTCACTTTGGTGATGGTGTTCTTTGAAGCATGAAAGTTTTAAATTTTAATGAAGTCCATTTAAGAGTTTTGTAGTTTTAGCTCTTACATTTAGGTCTGTGATACACATAGTGAGTTAATTTTTTAATATGGTGTTAGGTAGAGGCCCACCTAACCTAACCTGTTCTTTTGTGTATGGATATTCTGTTTTCCCAGCACCACTTGTTGAGAAGACCATTTCTTCCCCCATTGAATTGGCTTGGTATCCTTGTTGAAAATCAATTGACCGTAAATGTGAGGGGTTATTTCTTGGCTCTCATTTCTGTTCCATGTGTTCACACAAAAACTTATATATGAATATTCATAGCAACATTATGTCTATCCTTATGCCAGTACAAACAGTCTTTTGAAATCCGAAGTGTATGTCCTCCAGCTTGGTTCTTCTTTTTCAAGATTGTTTTCAGCTATTCTGGATACCTTGCATTTCCATATGAATTTTACAGTCATTTTGTCAGTTTCTACAAAGACACCAGCTGGAATTTTGATAGGATTGCATTGAATCTGTAGATCATTTTCAAGGAGTCTTGCCATCTTAGTATTAACTTTTCTAATCCACGAATATAAGCTATCTTTCCATTTAGTTAGGTCTTCTTTAATCTCTTTCAACAATGTTGTGGTTTTCAGATTACAAGTTTTGTGCTTTTTTTTTAAATTTTATTTTATTTTATTTATTTTTTTTTTTTTTTGCGGTACGCGGGCCTCTCACTGCCGTGGCCTCTCCCGCTGTGGAGCACAGGCTCCGGACGCGCAGGCCCAGCGGCCATGGCTCACGGGCCCAGCCGCTCCGCGGCATGTGGGATCCTCCCAGACCGGGGCACGAACCCGCGTCCCCTGCATCAGCAGGCGGACTCTTAACCACTGCGCCACCAGGGAAGCCCAAGTTTTGTGCTTTTTTAAAAGAGTATTGCTAAGTTTTTTATTCTTTTTGATACAATTTTAAATGGAATTTTCTTAATTTCATTTTCATATTGTTCATTTTTGTATACTTTTGATCTTGTACCTTGAAACTTTGCTGAACTCATTTATTAGTTCTAATAGTTTTTTAGTAGATTCCTTAGGATTTTCTAAATACAAGATCATGTCACCTGGAAATAGAGATAATTTTACTTCTTCCTTTCTGGATGCCTTTTGTTCTTTTTCTGGACTCATTGCCCTGGCTACAGTCTCTGGTACAGCGTTGAAATGGCAAGAACAGATCATCTTTTCTTAAGGCTATTCTTATACTTAATATAAAATTAGGTACTTTATTAGTTAATCCCATCATCTCAATCCATTTGTTGCCATTAGTTGAGGGCTTGTCCTGAAGAGTGAGAGGGGAGGGGAGGGACCAATACTCGTTTTAGGGACTCAGCCCTGGAGAATTACGATTTTCCTCAATACTGAGTTTGAGCTCTATGTTCCCCAGAGCAGTGGTCAAAACCCTGACAACAGAGAGGTGCACACATTAAGTATGTGGACCTTTCCAAGAGGGTATTTTAGAGAGTCCTGGGCGCTCTCAGAACCCAGGGCCTCTTCCAGATGCCGTTTATAAACCCAAGCAGTACACCTGTCAAATGGCAGCCAATTTCCATGTAGTTAATGTGCTTAGTTAGAAATCTAAAGTTTCATGAATTTGACAATTTAGGATATGTTCTGAAGTCAGTATGTCAGTCCATACCAAAAATTATGAAAACAGTCATAAACTTTAAAAAAAAAATTTTATTGGATTATGGTTGCTTCACAACGTTGTGTTAGTTTCTGCTATACAGCAAAGTGAATCAGTTATATGTATACATATATCTCCTCTTTTTTAGATTTCCTTCCCATTTAGGTCACCACAGAGCTCTGAGTAGAGTTCCCTGTGCTATACAGTAGGTTCTCATTAGTTATCTATTTTATACATAGTAGTGTATATATGTCAATCCCAATCTCCCAATTCATCCCACCCCCTCTCCCCCCTTGGTATCCATGAAAACAGTCATAAACTTTGACTGTTTAATCTCTGAATCCTGAGAATTTATCCATCAGAAATAACTCAGAAGCACCCCCCCAAAAAAAAGAAAAAAGAAGTGTTAAGATCTTTAAAAGCGGAAGTGGTAGGGAAAAATCAAGACTAATTTAAAAATTTAAATGTCTAACAGTATATATTGCCATGATAGAGTATTTTTTAATTTTTTTTTTTAGAGTTCTTTTTTTTTTGATGACTTTTTTTTCGCTGCGTTGGGTCTTCATTGCTGCACGTGGGCTTTCTCTAGTTGTGGCGAACAGGGGCTACTCTTCGTTGCTGTGCTCATGCTTCTCATTGTGGTGGCTTCTGTTGTTGCGGAGCATGGGCTCTAGGTTGTGCAGGTTTCAGTAGTTGCGGCACACAGGCTTCAGTAGTTGTGGCTCGCGGGCTCTAGTGTGCAGGCTCAGTAGTTGTGGCGCACGAGCTTAGTTGCTCCGCGGCATGTGGGATCTTCCCGGACCAGGGCTCGAACCCGTGTCCCTTGCATTGGCAGGCGGATTCTTAACCACTGTGCCACCAGGGAAGTCCAAAAGAGTATATTTTTATCAAACATAGATATATACTGATGGAGTATTAGTTACCAAAAATGACTAAATGACTATATAAAATCACTGAAAAATATTTACAAAATGATGCTAAGTGAAAAAAGAGCACAAAACTATAAGTACACAGGTTTGTTTGTTTTTTTTTTCTTTGTTGGTAAGCGGGCCTCTCACTGTTGTGGCCTCTCCCGTTGCGGAGCACAGGCTCCAGACGCGCAGGCTCAGCGGCCATGGCTCACGGGCCCAACCGCTCTGTGGCATGTGGGATCTTCCCGGACCGGAGCACGAACCCGTGTCCCCTGCATCGGCAGGCGGACTCTCAACCACTGCACCACCAGGGAAGCCCAGTACACAGGTTGTTACAGTGGCATGAAAAATTCTTAATGTGTGTAAATAGTTTGGTAAGAGATGATGAGGAAATGAAAATACTGTTGTGTAAGAATGACATACAATTATAGGTAATATATAAAAGTTGTTCATAAATTCTTTGCATGTATTTCATTAATAAAAATATAACATGATCACAGTGCTGATCTGGTCAAAAACTGAATTGTGACAGCAGCATCTCTTAGAGGATTAGAAAAATCTCTATAGTAACATGATTGCCGGCACTTAAACTGAGCCACTTAAAAATAATGACTATTTCAGTTTCTTATTTAAAAAGAAAATACTTTCAGTTAGTATATATATTTTTTACCCATAGAAAATTTAGAAAAACACAGAAAAGTGAAAATATGTTAAAAAAAAAGAAAAGAGAACAATTCTGTCACAGAGATGACTACTGCTAACATATTGGTTTATAGCTTTCCATTATTTTTATGTAATAGAGATTTTGAAATAGGCATAGATTATTTTGTAATCTCTGTTTTTATCACAAAAGTTGATGATGCACATTTTCAAATGAGTGTGTTATCCAGGGGGTGTCTTTAGGTAACCAATTTCCTAGAGGACTAGAATGGGGTAGAATAGATGCACTTGCTGACTTTTCTTTTTTCCCGCCTCTGCTATAGAAATTGGTGTGTTAGCCAAGACTTTCATTGACCAAGGGAAGCTCATCCCAGACGATGTCATGACTCGGTTGGTCCTTCATGAGCTGAAAAATCTCACCCAATATAGCTGGCTATTGGATGGTAAGTGGAATATTGAGAATATTTCAACTGCCCAAAAGGATGCGTGCAGACAGGAGAGTGAGGATTTCATGTGCTACAGACATGGATGGTGGGCAGGGGGCCTGAGTGCTGCCACTCCCCACCCTGGGGCCTTGGGGGCCAGTCGTCTTCTCTGGCATGCTTTTTTTAAATGCAAAGAGGGAAGTGGACTGCATGATTTCTAAGCTCCTTCAGATATGACTTTTTGTTCCTTCCCCGCTTTTTGAGAATATTTAGGATAAGGGACGATCACAAAAGGAAGAAGGAAGACTGGAGAGTAACTTAAAATCAGCTGTAAACATTCCCCAGCCAGAGGTGTGGCGGGATCCTTGAGGATATGTTGATTTTTAGTTTCTAGAGAGAGGTGTTTATTATAAGGAATTCGCTTACACAGTTATGGAGGTGGACAAGTCCTAAGATCTTCAAAGCAAGTCAGGAACCTGGAGACCCAGGAGAGCCGGTGGTGTGATGGTGTAGTTCCAGTCTGAAGGCAGATGAGACCCAGGAAGAGGTGATGTTTGAGTTTGAGTTCAAAGGCAGGAAAAAGCCATGTCCCAATTGCAAGGCAGTCAGGCAGGAGGAATTCCCCTTAATCTTCTGGTGAGGCCAGCAACTTTATTCTATCCAGGCGTATCCACATTAGGGATAACAATCTGCTTTACTCAGTCAACTGATTTAAGTGTTAATCTCACCCCAAAAGACACCCTCACAGACACACCCAAAATACTGTTTGACCAAATATCTGAGCAACCTGTGGTCTGGACAAGTTGACACATAAAATTGACTATCACGGCTGCCCTACAACTACAACAAGGTTGTCATCAGCCTTCCTGGTGTTACTGCTTTTGTTCAGATTGCTCAATATTAACTAATTTTCTTCCTTCTCCCCTTTCTCCCCATGGCTCTTTCTTCCTTTGTTCATTTTTTTTTTTTTTTTTTTTGCGGTACGCGGGCCTCTCACTGTTGTGGCCTCTCCCGTTGTGGAGCGCAGGCTCCGGACGCGCAGGCTCAGCGGCCATGGCTCACGGGCCTAGCCGCTCCACGGCATGTGGGATCTTCCTAGACCGGGGCACGTACCCGTGTCCCCTGCATCGGCAGGTGGACTCTCAACCACTGCACCACCAGGGAAGCCCCCTTTGTTCATTTTTAATTTACTTTGTAAAGGTTTTCCAAGGACACTTCCACAGGCAGAAGCCCTGGATAGAGCTTATCAGATAGACACAGTGATTAATCTGAACGTGCCCTTTGAGGTCATCAAGCAACGCCTCACTGCTCGCTGGATCCATCCAGGCAGTGGCCGTGTCTACAACATGGAATTCAACCCTCCCAAAACCATGGTGAGTATTTAGGGGGGGAACTGACTTGGCCTTACGCGTAGCCAATTGTCTCCAGTCCTCTTGCACTCACAGGTGACCTTGGATACCTTCGGATGACCAGAACTCCTGAGGGCATGTTCTCAGGTTACTTGGTGTAGTCAACTGGTCTAGTCCAGTCAGCTTGGTAGTAAATGCATCCCCAGGAGCAACGGGGGTTTGTTATTCCTTCAAAAGCATGTATTGATTTCCTACTCTGTGTCAGGGAGTGTGTTAGAAATTGGGGCAGTAGGGATTAATGACACCTTGGGTTATTTAGGGCTTGCAGTTGAGATCCCCAGTCTGTAGCTGAATCTTTTTGTATATATATGTTTTTAATGTAATATATATAATAATAATATATAACATTAATATATAATATAAAATTATCTAGAGGCTGCTTAGAAAACCTTTTGCTCTAAAGAGAAGGTGATTGACACTGTGGAAATGATCGTGGGGTCTCATGGCTCTGTGTTGCAATGACCTGGATTTGGATTTGATTCCATTTATTTAAAAACACATTTTTGTTTGCTGCTTGCATAGATGTCTGTTTAAAAATCAGTTAACTACCTATAAAAATATCCTTCAAAAATATGATATTTGATGCCAGCATCTTCTAACTCCCATTTAGGGCATTGATGATCTGACTGGGGAGCCTCTCATTCAGCGTGAGGATGATAGACCAGAGACGGTTGTCAAGAGACTGAAGGCTTACGAAGCCCAAACAGAGCCCGTCCTGGAATACTACCGGTGAGTTGGTCACTTTTCACAACTTCTCTTGTATGATGAATCACTAAATCATTTTCTGATTATCCATGCTTTATAGCCAAAATGCTAAAATACCAGAAGATCCAACTCAAATTGGCTTAAATAATAAAGGAAATGTTAAAATGTTGTATACTTTGATAAATTGTCTATCAAAACAAAAGCTTAAGCTTAAAAGAAAGTTTTTTGCTTTCATTTGCTTTCATTGTAATAGCTGTGGAAATCAATAAAATAGACTCTTAGCAAAAAAATAAATAAAATAAAAAAAAATAAAGGAAATGTATTTGCTTGTGTAACAGAGAAGTCCAGAAGGTAGTTTGGGCTTCATTTGCCCCTAGGTTTGATCAGAATTTTGCTCTTCTCTCTGTTTTGTATTGGCTCTGTCTTTAGGCTTCCTGCATAGTTATACATGCTTGCCAGGAACAGCCACAGCATTCTCTTTATGAAAGGCTGAGGGGTCGCCTTCCCCCCAGTGAACAAAAGCCTTAGATTGAACCAACTTGAACAGCCACTGTGGTCAGGGAATGCTTTGTATTCTAGGCCTAGGTTACTGCCCATTCCTGAACCAGTCACTGGGATCGGAGAGATTACACTCATTGGTCCACACCCAGAGCAGGGAGTGGGTCAGTCTCACCCAAACTCTGTTATCTAGTGGAGGGAGGGCTGGAATGAATGCCGGGGAGGCAAACCTAATGGTGCCCACTCCCTGTGACAATAGAGGACACTACAGCACAGAAGACTCTCAAAGGACATAATCCTCAGATCATTTATTTGCCAAACAGTCTTTAGAAGTTTATATTCAAACAGAGTTTTGTTAACTCTTAAGGGAAGTCATATCCCACCACAAATATGGGAACTCTACTGAATTAATAATTGACTCAGGCTAAGAAATAATTCCGTTTCTTTACTCAGCCTTCCCCTCTCCTAACAGAGGATTGATTACATTCACTTTCCTTTCATTCATTCACTTACTGAAAAATGACTCAGCATTAGGACATGACAGTGCTGTGGTTAGAGCACAGACTCTGGAGCCAGAGTGCCTAAGTTCAAATCCCAGCTCACCATTTATTAACTTGACCTTAACCTCTTGTTTAACCTCTGTTTTCTCCACTGTAAAAGGGGGATGAGACTAAAGGGTTGAAAGATGGAGTTAATATGTGTAACTCTTAGAATTGTGTCTGACACACATTAAGCACTATATGATTATTAGCTATTATTATTGTTGTTGTAATGGGGTAACTATGCAGTGAATTCTGAAGCAGTAGTCTCCAAATTATTTTAATAGTTATTTCTGGAGGGTGAAATTACAAGGGAGTAGCTGTTACTATAATTTTGTGATTGATTATATAAAGAGCCTGGCTCTGCAGATTACCAGCTGTGTGGCCCTGGGCAAGGTGTTTCAACTTCTGTGCCACAAATTCTTCATTTGTAAAATCAGAGCAGTATTAAATAGTACCCACTTTATAGGGTTGTTAAGGGAGTGAAGTGAGAGAGCCCCTGTAAAGACTTACAGCAGTCCTGGCACTGTTAAATCACTCAGTGGTAATGATTATAATTTACTCGGTTGACACTGTGCTAGCTAGGCCCCTGGTCCACACAGATAATTAGACCCAGTCCCTGCCAGCCCCAAAGAAACTCACCTTCTTTATGAGGCAAAGTGCTGGGTAAACAATATTCATCATACAATGTGATACGTGCTTATGTGAATCAGAGACCTAATTCACCCTAGCTTAAGCAAAAGGGAAATTTATTGGTCATGTAACTAAAGGGTCCAAAGGTAGATAGTTTGGGTCCAGGTGTTCAAACAGTGTCATCAGGCCTTAGTCACTCCACTTCCTTATGTTGGCTTCAATCTCAGGTGGGCTCTCCCTGTGTGAGCCCCTCAACATTCCAGCTTACCTCCTACCAGTTTACCCTAGCAGAAAAGAGAGCCTCTTTGCCTGCAAAAGTCCTGGAGTTAGCACTAACTAGCTCTGATCATGTCCATACTTGAGTCTGGGAAGTAGGGACAGTACCATCTGAATCTCACAGACTGAGTTTGGTGAAAAGGCTGTTTCCCTAAAAGGCATTTGTTATTCGTTCAACAGTAACCAGAAGAAGGGAGAACACATTGTTGCTGAGCAGATAACAACACTGTGAGGCTATTAACAGAGGTAATAACAGAATGCAGTGGAAATACAGTGGCTGTAGGGATTAGTTCTGTAAAATGTGGGAAGGGAATTTGGGGAAGACCGTAGAGATGAAGTGTATGGCCCGGGTCCCTATCTCAGGAGGTAACCTAGTCTTTCTCGGCTTCTGGCTTTTGCTACCTCTTGCCACCAATCAAAGCATTTCCGTCTAAGCTCCTGCACATAAAACTAGGACTAGACTTAACCAACAATTAAAAGTGGTATTTGCAGCAGCCTTAGAGTCTGCATTGTTATTTTAAAATACCGACAGTTGTATTGTTGCTCTTAAAACTTCTCAGCTGTGGGACATCTGATAGTGTAATTAAGTCTGCGTTTACAAGCTTTTACTTTTTAGAGGAACAATAGCTGAAGCTGGCTCCATTTTATTACGTAGAAATTAAGGTGACACATATTCGTCCAAGGTACACAGCTTTAGGACTGAATAGGTGCCTATAGTTGTTCCTTCAGTAATTAACCCACTTCTGACATTGGCTTGACTTTAAGGTGGCTCTTCAAGAGGCTTACAACAGTGAAGAAGCTTGTTCTCTTGAAAGTTTTACAAGATGTCTGTGAATTTAGAAGCAGGAGGGCTTTAGCAGATGTTTCTTACCAAGAAAATGGTGGGAATTATTTAACTTAGTCTTAACTGGCAAATCTTATGAGGTATCCAGAAAGGAATGCTTTTGTTCCCAGTGAAACATCTTAAAATCTAGTGAAGGGCTTCCCTGGTGGCACGGTGGTTGGGAGTCCGCCTGCCAATGCGGGGGGCGCGGGTTCGTGCCCTGGTCCGGGAGGATCCCACGTGCCGCGGAGTGGCTGGGCCTGTGAGCCATGGCCGCTGGGCCTGCGCGTCCAGGGCCTGTGCTCCACAGCGGGAGAGGCCGCAGCGGTGAGAGGCCCGCGTACCGCCAAAAAAAAGAAGAAAAAAAAAAATCTAGTGAAAAGGTTGCAGAAGTATGACAGATCCTGTTTTTAGAAAGTAATAAACCAGAGTTCTTCATTTGCTCTTCTGCAGCCTTTAAGCCAGTGTGTATATGAGTATCTGGAGGAGGACAGTAAATAAGAGGAATGCCAGAATCTCTGGCAGGAATCTGTTTTGAAAAGCAGCCCCTGGATTCTGATACTTCTCACCACTGAACCCTCAGGAAACTGGAGTGAATAGACTTTGGATGCTGGCATGGTAACAAGCCAGAGAAATCTGCCTGGGGAGAAATGGAGAAACCCAATAGGAAACAATAAAAACAACGTTTTAAAATTCCCTTTTCCCTAAAATGCAGAAGGAGAGCATAGAGAAAAAATAAACCAAGTGAAAGAAGGAAGGATAATCAAGTATTAGAAAGCTGTCATGCAAAGGGGTAAGAAGACAGAGAAAGCCAAGGATGTTCTGGTGTTTGGCAGGACCTGTGTTTGGAAACCTACTACCATTTTGGTGATTTGGGTTATTGCTTTACATCCCTAACACATAGTTTTATCAGTAAAATAAGGAAACTTGAGCTTTAAAGAGGATTAAGTGAATTATTAGCACTTAGCACATGCTCAAAAAATGATAGGTGCATCTTAAAAGTGACCGTTTGTGTTAGCCAGAGTGCACAACTGAAACCAAAATCTAGGTTTTCCAACACCCAGCCAAGTGCCTTTCTCTTTTGATCACACAGACCTATACTTACTGACACCCTTAAATCTACACTATCATCTTTTAAGAATCATTTTGAAAAGCTCATTAGGAAAACTCAGACCTGTGGGGGTTTTTTCTTTCATTTTTTAAAAAGTGAAGTATAATTGACTTACAATATTATATTAGTTTCAGATGTACAACATAGTGCTTCAATATTTTTTTATTAGAAAATGATCACAATAAGTCTAGTTACTGTCACCATACAGTTATTACAATATTATTGACTATATTCCCTATGATGTATATCACATCCCCATGACATTTATTTTATAACCAGAAGTTTCTACCTCTTAATATCCCACACCTATTTCCCTTATTCCCCTGTATCCCTCCCCTCTGGCAACCAGCAATTTATTTTCTGTATGTGGGTCTGTTTTTCTTTTATTACGTTTGTTCATTTGTTTTGTTTTTTAGATTCTACAAGTGAAATCATACAGTATTTATATTTCTCTGACTTACTTCACTTAGCTTAATACCCTCTAGGTGCATCTATGTTTTTGCAAATGGCAAGATTTCATTCTTTTTTATGGCTGAATAATATTCCATTTTATATACATACTACATCTTCTTTATGCATTCTCCCGACACTTAGGTTGTTTCCATATCTTAGGTATTATAAATAATGCTACAATGAACATGGAGGTGCATATAGCTTTTTGAGTTAGTGTTTTTGTTTTCTTTGGATAAATGCCCAAAAGTAGAATTGCTGGATCATATTGTAGTTCTATTTTTAATTTTCTGAGGAACCTCCATACTGTTTTTCACAGTGGCTGAGCCAATTTCCATTTCCATCAACAGTGCATGATGGTTCCCTTTTATCCACATCCTCACCAACACTTGTTATTTGTTGTTTTTTTGATAAAAGCCATTTTGATAGGTGCGAGATGATATCTCATTTTGCTTTTGATTTGCATTTCCCTGATGATTAGTGATGATGAACATCTTTTCATGTGTCTGTTGGCCATCTGTATGTCTTCTTTGGAAAAATGTTCAGGTCCTCTGCCCATTTTTTTAATCAGATTGTTTATTTTTTTGATGTTGAGTTGTGTAAGTTCTTTGTATATTTTGGAATTAACCCCTTATCAGATAAATTATTTCCAAATATCTTCTCCCATTCAGTAGGCTGCCTTTTCGTTTTGTCGATAGTTTCCTTGGCTGTGCAAACCCTTTTTAGTTTGATGTAGCCTCATTTGTTTATTTTTGCTTTTGCTTCCCTTGCCTGAGGAGACAGATCCAAAAAAATATATTGCTAAAACTGATTTCAAAGAGCATACTCCCTCTGTTTTCTTCTAGGAGTTTTATGGCTTCAGGTCTTACATTTAAGTCTTTAATCCTTCTTGATTTTGTGTAAATGGTGTGAGAGAGTAATCCAGTTTGATTCTTTTCCATGTAGCTGTCCAGCTTTTCCAACATCATTTACTGAAGAGGCTGCCTTCTCCCCATTGTATATTCTTGCCTGCTTTGTCATAGATTAATTGACCATACAAGTGCAGGTTTATTTCTGGGCTGTTTATTCAGTTCAGTTGATTTATATATATGGTTTTGTGCTAGTATCATACTGTTTTGATTACTGTATCTTTGTATTATAGTCTGAAGTCAGGGAGCATGATGCCTCCAGCTCTGTTCTTCCTCAAGATTGTTTCAGCTATTCAGGGTCTTTTGTGTAACCATGCAAATTTTAGAACTATTTGTTCTAGTGCTATGAAAAATGACGTTGGTATTTTGATAGGGATTACACTGAATCTGTATATTGCCTTGTGTAGTATGGTCATTTTAACAATATTGTTCCAATCCATGAACATGGTATATTTTTCTATTTTTTGGGGTCTTCTCCAGTGCCTTATAGTTTTCTGAGTACAGATCTTTTACCTCCTTGGTTAGATTTATTCCCAGGGTTTTTTGTTTTTGTTTTAATGCAATTGTTAGTGGGATTTTCTTAATTTCTCTGATAGTTTATCAGTGTATAAAAATGCAGCAGAATTCTATAAAAAGAGGGAGAGGACTCAAATCAATAAAATTAGAAATGAAAAAGGAGAAGTTACAACAGACACCGCAGAAATACAGAGCATCATAAGAGACTATTACAAGCAACTCGATGCCAATAAAATGGACAACCTGGAAGAAATGGACAAATTCTTAGAAAGGTATAACTTTTCAAGACTGAACCAGGAAGAAATAGAAAATATGAACAGACCAATCACAAGTAATGAAATTGAAACTGTGATTAAAAATCTTCCAACAAACAAAAGTCCAGGACCAGATGGCTTCACAGGTGAATTCTATCAAACATTTAGAGAAGAGCTAACACCCATCCTTCTCAAACTCTTCCAAAAAATTGCAGAGGAAGGAACACTCCCAAACTCATTCTATGAGGCCACCATCACCCTGATACCAATATCAGACAAAGATACTATAAAAATAGCAAGTTACAGACCAATATCACTGATGAATATAGATGCAAAAATCCTCAACAAAATACTAGCAAACAGAATCCAACAACACATGAAAAGGATCATACACCATGATCAAGTGGGATTTATCCCAGGGATGCAAGGATTCTTCAATATACACAAATCAATCAGTGTGATACACCATATTAACAAATTGAAGAATAAAAACCATATGATCATCTCAATAGATGCAGAAAGAGCTTTTGACAAAATTCAACACTCATTTATGATAAAAACTCTCCAGAAAGTGGGAATAGAGGAAACCTACCTCAACATAATAAAGGCCATATATGACAAACCTGCAGCAAACATCATTCTCAATGGTGAAAAACTGGAAGCATTTCCACTAAGATCAGGAACAAGCCAAGGATGTCCACTCTCACCACTATTATTCAACATAGTTTTGGAAGTCCTAGCCACGGCAATCAGAGAAGAAAAAGAAATAAAAGGAATACAAATTGGAAAAGAAGAAGTAGAACTATCACTGTTTGCAGATGACATGATACTATACATAGAGAATCCTAAAGATGCCACCAGAAAACTACCAGAGCTAATCAATGAATCTGGTAAAGTTGCAGGATACAAAATTATTGCACAGAAATATCTTGCATTCCTATACACTAACAACGAAAGATCAGAAAGAGAAATTAAGGAAACAGTCCCATTCACCACTGCAACAAAAAGAATAAAATACCTAGGAATAAACCTACCTAAGGAGGTAAAAGACCTGTACTCAGAAAACGATAAGACACTGATGAAAGAAATCAAAGATGACACAAACAGATGGAGAGATATACCATGTTCTTGAATTGGAAGAATCAATATTGTGAAAATGACCATACTACCCAAAGCAATCTACAGATTCAATGCAATCCCTATCAAATTACAAGTGGCATTTTTTACAGAACTAGAACAAAAAAATCTTAAAATTTGTATGGAGACACAAAAGATCCTGAATAGCCAAAGCAGTCTTGAGGGAAAAAAACAGAGCTGGAGGAATCAGAGTCCCTGACTTCAGACTATCTACAAAGCTACAGTAATCAAGACAATATGGTACTGGCACAAAAACAGAAATATAGATCAATGGAAGAGGATAGAAAGCCCAGAGAAAAACCCACGCACCTATGGTCAACTAATGTATGACAGAGGAGGCAAAGATATACAATGGAGAAAAGACAGTCTCTTCAGTAATTGGTGCTGGGAAAACTGGACAGCTACATATAAAAGAATGAAATTAGAACACTCCCTAACACCATACACAAAAATAAACTCAAAATGGATTAGGGACCTAAATGTAAGACCGGACACTATAAAACTCTTAGAGGAAAACATAGGAAGAACACTCTTTGACATAAATCACAGCAAGATCTTTTTTTAATTCACCTCCGAAAGTAATGGAAATAAAAACAAAAATAAACAAATGGGACCTAATGAAACTTAAAAGCTTTTGCAAAGCAAAGGAAACTACAAACAAGACAAAAAGACAACCCTCAGAATGGGAGAAAATATTTGCAAACAAATCAATGGACAAAGGATTAATCTCCAAAATATATAAACAGCTCATGCAGCTCAATATTAAAAAAAACAAACAACCCAATCAAAAAATGGGCAGAGACCTAAATAGACATTTCTCCAAAGAAGAGATACAGATAGCCAAGAAGCACATGAAAAGCTGCTCAATATCACTAATTATTAGAGACATGCAAATCTAAACTACAGTGAGGTATCACCTCACACCAGTTAGAATGGGCATCATCAGAAAATTTACAAACAACTAATGCTGGAGAGGGTGTGGAGAAAAGGGAACCCTCTTGCACTGTTGGTAGGAATGTAAATTGATACAGCCACTATGGAGAACAGTATGGAGGTTCTTTAAAAAACTAAAAACAGAATTACCATATGACCCAGCAATCCCACTACTGGGCATATACCCAGAGAAAACCATAATTCAAAAGACACATGCACCCCAATGTTCATTGCAGCACTGTTTACAATAGCCAGGTCATAGAAGCAACCTCAATGCTCATCGACAGACGAATGGATAAAGAAGATGTGATACATATATACAATGGAATATTACTTAGCCATAAAAAGGAATGAAATTGGGTCATTTGTAGAGACATGGATGGATCTAGAGACTGTCATACAGAGTGAAGTAAGTCAGAAAGAGAAAAACAAATATCGTATATTAATGCATATATATGGAACCTAGAAAAATGGTACAGATGAACCAGTTTGCAGGGCAGAAATAGAGACACAGATGTAGAGAACAAATGTATGGACACCAAGGGGGGAAAGTGGTGGGGGTGGGATGAATTGGGAGATTGGGATTGACATGTATACACTAATACATATAAAATAGATAACTAATAACCTGCTGTATAAAAGAATAAAGTAAAATTTAAATATTAAAAAAATGCAACAATTCTATATATTAATTTTGTATCCTACAACTTTACTGAATTCATTTATTAGCTCTAACAGTTTTTTGGTGGTATCTTTAGGATTTTCTATATATAGAATCACGTCATCTGCAAAATAAGTTTTAGTTCTTTCCAATTTGGATTCCTTCCCCCCCCCGCCCTTGTCTGATTGCTGTGGCTAGGACTTCCAATACTATGTTAAATAAAAACGGTGAGAGTGGGCATCCTTGTTTTGTTTCTGATCTTAGAGGAAATGCTTTCAGCTTTTCACCATTGAGTATGATGTTGGCTGTAGGTTTGTCATATATGGCCTTAATTACATTGAGGTATGTTCCCTCCATACCCATTTTGTTGAGAGTTTTTATCATAAATGGGTGTTTAATTTTGTCCAAAGCTATTCTGTATCTATTGAGACAATCGTATGATTTTTATTCTTCAATTTGTTAATGTGGTGTATCACGTTGATTTGTAGGTATTGAACCAGACTTGCATCCCTGGGATAAATCCCACTTCATCATGGCATATGATCCTTACTGTTGAATTTGGTTTGTTAATACTTTGTTGAGGATTTTTGCATCTGTGTTCATCAGTGATATTGGCCCGTGATTTTGTTTTTTTATGCCTCAGACCTGTCTTTTTTTTGTTTGTTTTTCATCCTTAGGAAAAAAGGGGTGTTGGAAACATTCTCCGGAACAGAAACCAACAAGATCTGGCCATGTGTATATGCTTTCCTACAAACAAAAGTTCCACAAATAAACCAGAATGCATCAGTTACTCCTTGAGGAAAAGTGCATATAACTAGTAAGATGAGCAGAAGCTCCTTGTCTGTGCATTTAGAAGTTCATTGTCCTAAGACTCTGGCATGTATAAATTCTTTGAAAATTGTGTTTTATTTCTTTTGATTTTATTCTGGAAATTAAGGATGTGCCAAATGAGTCAGATGTGAAGATTCATCTTTTGAAATGTCTATTGTGTTTTATCCAGTTATCTTCTATGGATGCACAATTAAAAAACATCAGAGATGTCTCAACTTTTGAAAATTACTGAGCAAAATTAAAAGAGCAGTTGGTAATAATCTAAGTTTTGTTCAGAAGAGGAGTGGTTGATAAAGTTTCCTTATTTTTCTTGAAAAGTAAAAAAAAAAAATTCCATGTCACTTGTGCAAAGTGTCTTATCAGAGGCTTTTGTGTAGACTGATGCTAAAAAAGAGATCTCTAGCACTGTGGTACAGTTTTGTGGGACACTGTGTCTACAGAATTCCAGAAAAAAAGCAACGGGATTTACAGATTAGTTGCAGAATGCAAATTCACTGCTGCCTTTTATTGACCTAAAACAAACAGACTGCCAGATATTTCTCCAGCAACATCGAGGTCAGCAGATAATTGCATTTTGGGGTCTGCAACCATGGTGAGCCATGTGCAAGTCCTCCTCACAGCAAGGGAAGGAGAATGCTTTTATAGAGGGAAAAGGAAGCTGGGAGGGCTATAGTAAACAGAGTCCGTGGCTTTTCATTGGCTGAGTCCTTGCCAGGAAAGGAGAGTCTGTCTGCTTCTGTTGGGCTCTACTATCTTCACAAGTCATGAGAGCTCCCCCTTCTGGTCTCCTGACTCTAATTGAGGTCTATTATTTTTTTATACTTTACACTAGCAAACTTATAGTAGCCATATATGCTATATTTTGTTGTTAAACATACTTTCAGTTTACTCCAGATTTTCGATTTGCTATAAAAGTATCAATTAGCATATAGGAAAATATATTTTTCTATGACTTATTTTCTTTTGAAAATAGTTGTGTACTGAGGGATATGATTTGTTAGAAATTGACAGCATAAGTTCTTGCAAAAGCACCAAAGTTGAATTTTCAATAGAATATGTAATTAAACTCTTACGTTTTCAGGTGTTACTCACGTTAAGAAATGTGTATTTAGGATCTACTTGCCAGTTTCTCTTTTTGATCCAAATGTATGATCTGCCTTGATGAGTAACAAAGAGAAAGAAAGAAAAGAGACAGACAGACAGAAAGAAGCATAAGAGAAAACCCATGGCACTACGTAAAAGAAGCATACTTTTTCATTAGGAAATCAATCATGTTTGCCTGGGGAAAATTCCCTTGACATAAATAACAATCATGATTAGTAAAGGTGTAGCAATTAAAAGGATTTACATGACATGTTAAAAAAAAAACAGGAAACTGATTGATTTTGCTTGGAAGAGTTCTTTATTCCTAATCAAAGAAGTTGACAGCTACTAGTGTTAACTGCTATCCTACCTTAATGGGGAAGAATTCTGCCGGTGAATGTAATCTGAGCAGCCATTTTAAAACAAAAAATGATTTGATTCCTTAGTGGGGCAACGGGATGCGTGCTTACACGGTGGCCTCTTAGGAAGAGCAGGGCAATGAGAGGTGAAGGAGAAATCCGACAATATCTTCAATCTCTTACTTGGTGCTAGATGAAATGAAACAAGTCATCGTATAAACAATTATTAACTGCCTTTGAAAATTTGGCCCGTTTTATGCTAGGCACTGAAAATACAAATGCCAGCAAGCGATTCTTACATATCTTGTGGGGGAAAAAAACTTACTTTTCTTAGATTTTTAAAAATTCAATATTGATCTTTCAAAAGTGTACCAAGGCTTTAAAGTATTATGGTAAACATTTCATCCTTCACGAAACTTCCTTTAATGCCTTATTTGAATGTTAATATTATGTGCATTCTAAAAATGTTGGGAACTACTAAACTTATGAATTATCAAACATACATTAATATCAGTGTATTAGAATTAAATGAAAGTTTAGAACTGTGGATATTACATTGTCTTTGGTAATTCACAGGGCCCACTCTATCTTACCTTCCCTTCTGCTGCCCTGATGTCTCATTTGCTTCTGAATTAGTGTCTGCTTTCTAAATAATAATTGTCTTAAAACAGTACTATTTTAGATACATAGGCTGGTTTCATTTTACACTTTATCTCCTGCCATAATACTGCAGCCATACTGGCCTTCTTGACACCTTCAGGAGATTTAGAAATCAAAAAGAGGGATAGAAGAACATAGCTATGAAAATTAAGACCCTTCTTCCTGTGATCATTCCCTCCCCACTCCCAAAACAACCCAAAGTTTTGCACATACATCCATTACTTTGGGAGACGCCCACACTATTAAAAAAAGAATTTGTTTTCTGCTATAATAACTATCATTATGATTTATGTGTCACATGAAAATATGTCTGGAGTTGAATGCCATTGCCAGAAGCTATTATGCCTTAGTTAAAACTAATAAGACTTCAACCCATTACCTTATTTTCTAGAGTACCACAAGTTATTTTGGTACACATTTCATAAGCAGAATGTGCTGTGGGAAATGCAAAGTGGCGGTTAGTACCATCCAGAAATCTTATTTAATTCCATTTGAAATAGTTCAGATTTCTAAACCCTACCCCACAGCTGCTTCCCCTCCAGCTATTTACAATGGTATTTGAGCAAAATATTTTGGACATTCACTTTGTGACAAAACTTACCTATGTTAACAATAAATCATGGTAATTACAGACCTCAGATTATATTAAATTTCTGTAATACTGTAACCAACAACAATAAATTTGTATTTTAAAACATGTTTATAAGTTGTCTTTTCATTAACAGAAGAAAATATTCCAAGACACCGGTAAACTGCAGAAACAGCCTTCCTATCTTTGCAATTCAAGATTCTGATTTTAGAAGTTATAAAAATTTTAAACACAGAATAGTCTAGCTGTGTTTAAAGCTTCTGGTGAAAGCCCATATGTTTTGCAGAGTCCACACCCAGCTCTAGCTTTTTTTTTTTTCTTTAGCTCACTAATGATCACGTTTTTCCATATAGCATTGAGTAAAACGTTAAACTGTCGTGCAGGTCAAATTGCACGACAAAGTGTAAATCAGTCTGGTGGTGTCATATTTTACCAAAGGACTCTTAAGTGTTTGAAGAGTAAATAGCATGACAAATCATGCCATTTAAAGAAACAAGTGAAATATGTGAGAATCTTTAAAAATCATTTTCATACTTAGAAAACATCAAACCTTAAATCTAATTCTTCAAGCCTTATGAGAATGGTTTCAACTTCATTATTAGATGGTAAGCAATTCATAATCAACTTTTATTCATCTTTGTATCCTCCCCCCCAGTTAGCTTACATAGTAAGCAAGCAAATAAATACTTACTGGATGAGTCAGCTTCTTAGAAGACCTGTGAAATAGTACGTACATGTCCATTACAGATGGGAAATGAATGCATAGACTTTTAAAATGCATATGATATAGCAGCAATGAAATGAAAAGCCTGGCCCTCAGCTGAGACAAGTACGTTTCTGTCCCAATCAATTTAAGAACTGAAATACATGACTGACTTTGAGAACAGTAAACTGACATCTTTTTATTTTTCTCTGAAACTATGCCAAGATTAACTTCAGGATCACTTTGCCTAAACCCACAATGTCTTCATCCTGTAAGAGAATCTACTTAACTAAACTATATCCATGTTCTTTGGGCATCATCTAATTAGTTCACTTTTAAAAGGGTAATAGGAATGCCAGGCGGACAGAAGTCCCGATTTTCCTAGAGAGAAGTTACAGGAGATTGTGAGCTTTTAGGCAATATTTGAAAGAGCCCACTAATGGTACAATTGGATAAGAATGTTACTCGTCTTTCTCTCCTAGAGAATAATCTTAAATCAGTATTATTTCCACCACCATTAATAAAATGACACTGAGTTAACAGGGAATAGTGAAAACTATTTTTTAAAAATCTTAAAAAAATCTTTTATTGGAAGATTAATTTTATCAAATGAAATAATCTCTGATGGACACTTTGATGTCAAAGGTGTTTTGCTTATTTGTTTGGACTTTCCATGGTTTGTATAGTTTGGAGAAAATTGTCTAACGTGAAATATAAATTATTCCTTTGCTTAGTATACTCTTATTATTTAAGAAACAGAAGACATTTCTCCTAATAGGAGTTAGTTCTTAGTAGTAAAGCAAAATAAAGAAAAATAAAAAGGATATCAATTTATTGTTCTGAGTACTATAGTACTGCTAAATTGTAAGTTATTGCAAATTATGGCATCAGTCAGTAGTTCCCAAAATAAATCCAATCACTTTCACACTGATACAACACTTCCCTTTGAAAGTAAAAGAATACACATAGCCAAATTTTAAATAGTTCTTCTGTTTTAGAAAACAAAAGCCAAAAAATCCTTCCGGAATAGTTTACTCAGTTGGTTGATAATTTCTCTCCTTCCAGTCTTCAGTTTTTAATACCTCTAACCTAAGGCAAAATGAAATTCAAAACAATTTTAAAGCTTACAGGCAAATCCTGGGGAAAAGTGAGAAGAATGAAAAGTAATGGTTCAAGTTACATTTCTGTGAAACTGGGGATTTTATTCCTATGTTCATTCTCCATTTGATAGGAAAAAGCAAGAGCTTGCTCCAAAACAGAAAACAACAACAAAAAAAAACTTCTATAACTAGGTCATTGGTTAAAAAAAAATTCAGGCTGATGAATACTACCATATAAATTAGTCAAACATTTTATTATAGAGTATGTATTTATATCAAAAGCACAAAAACAGCTTTATTCTTAAAACCAGGAAGATTGTGATGTTACATACGTAGATTCAATAATTCCAGTCCATTTCTATGGGTACTAAGTGCCTTATCACCTCAGATTAGTTAAAACAAGGTGCAAATGAGGCCAAGATAACAGGTCTGATCACCATGTGGGTCCCTTGGCGTTACCTGGCTTCTCAAATTGAGACGCATAGTCCAAATCCCATTTAGTCATCTTCTAAATGTTTGCTACTAGTCTCAATGGGACTGAGCCAAAGACTACATTGGTTTCAAATCAAAGCTCATGTTCCTATAAGTCAGAAGGTTAATCCTCAAATAATAAGGACAGAATAATTAACATTGTCATCTCATTCCAAATAAAATGAATAATCAAATATCCTGGCATATTTAAAGTGAATTATATAGGAAGTAGTAAAGCTCAGAAGCATTCCATGGTAACTGAGCTAAAGAGAGGAATGACAAATGTAGTAAAAGCCATCATTACCAGTAAGGATCACCAAATTCTTAGAAATATGTAGTTAGCTCCAAAAGATTTCTCTTGCCTTTTTAAAAAAGTCTTTGGGCCATATCAGAGTAAAACAAACAATAACCACAATTTTAAAAATCAGATTATTTTTCCCTATTTGTTCTTACAGGCCATTAGTATTCTTTTAAAACTTGCTCCCTGAGAGATCCCAGACTATGTCAAATAAAGAAATTAAGAGTGAGATTGAAGTTCCTCTCAGTAAAAAAAAAAAAAATCTGTATTAGCTTTATCACTTTTTATATCACTATATAACCCTAATATTAAAATGTCAACAGGGTAAAATCAACTACTAAGGAATATAGTTCTGAGAATACTTGGGGATAAATTTAGTATCTATATAAAATTGATATTATAGTCAAGGATTTAACTGATGGTGCCGAAAAAACAAATGTAATATTATTTTAAGGAGAAATATTTTGTTTTAATTTGTACCACCCCACTTACTTAGTAAAGTAGATTATCAACTACTGATTTATTGCTTTTAATATGATGAAACACCAGATTTGACAGCTAAATTAGCAATAGGATACAAGTACATTTTTATCTTTAATCATTTTTGTAGAGTAGGACATGTACATATCCATATAAAAAGACTGTAGCAGATGCCTCCTAGAATCAACCAGTTCTTGTAAACATTGCATTTGTGCAGATTTTCATACTTTGATTCCAAAATTGAGAACAATAAGATTAAAGGCAAATTTAGTAGCTAAAAAAACCAAAATAATGTCCAGTTTGACTTCTTGCAACATGTGGTACCACTCCTCTCTTCAGAAAAAAAAAAAAAAAAAAAAAAAACCTAGCAGCACATGAAAAAAATTTTACAAAACGTTTCAGTACTCTTTGTTTTCCCTCCCATCAAAAACCGAACAAAAATAAAGTGCAGCACCCATAAAAGTGTCAAGAAAATAGCCAAGTTCTTCCTTTCTTGTAACAAAATAGCACTTGGCTTCAGCAGTCTTAACCAAATTATACAGTGTCCATCATTTTGGGTTCATCATCATCTTTATGTACCACTGAGTTTAAACTGCAGAGAGCTGTATTGATAGAATACTGAAGATAATCTGGATTCTGAAAAGAAAAAAGAATGAATGAATGATAATCAGTTTTATGCCAGTATATGCAGTTGCATATTCAGTTTTGCATTCTCTATTTCTCTGCAGTATAGCAGAACAGGAAAAAAGATGGACTTTGAAGTCAGACTTGGGTTGAAACCCAAGAAGATAAAGAAAAAAATTAAATAGATTATTACCACTTAATCCAAAGAGATGTGATAAAGAGAGAATGATGTATGTGAAAAATAGAAATGTAATAAACACTACCTTTTTCCTCTGTTTAACAAAACTCTATAATTTTAATTATTTAATCATATAAGACTATATCTTCCATATGATTATATGTACATAGCTACTGATAATTTAAAAGATAAACATGGCTTTAAGCCAGCAATGTATTATATGTATTACGAAGATTACTAATTATAACAGTAAATACTAAAATTACAAAAACACTTGAATAAGGAAAAAATATATTTACTAAGTAAATATTATAGCTATCTTCAGAGTCTATTTTGGTTTCTCAAAGGTTAAAACAAACCCAAGTGAGAAATTGTTAATCTTTTGAAAGGTACTTAGACTCGTATTTAAAAAGTTGAAAACAAAAGAACAGTTTAATTTAGGTTTTGTTTATTTTTTAAACAGCAGAACTCAAAAACATTCTAATTTGTTCATTTCTAAAACTAGGAACAGAAAACTTTATTCAATAAATGCAAAAATAAACCCATTATTATTACAGCATCATGAATAGAGACCTAAGCCCTTAAGACCTAGGACTTTAGGAAATTCTTCCCCAAGAATTCAGTTTTATCAGTTGTTCTGAATATCTGCTCATACTTAGAGTTTTATTATGTATCACCTACTTTCATCTGTTTATCTTATTTAATAAACATCAATGAGGAAAACAGTCCACACAGGGCATAGATATCTTAAACCTCCCCATACCAAAGGGAGGCAGGGTTTTCAAAAGGTCTCCTTAATAAAGTACGATACTTTGTGATTCTTTTATTGTAAAAATCAAAAAGTAAGCCAGAAGTTAGTTGGATTATTCTCAATCAGGTTTTTATGAAGGAAGTGGCACAAATAACTGACTGAGGTCTGGAACACTAAAATAACTTTGGACCTCAGTTCTAACCCTGCCTCTTCCACTTAGTATAATGCCATCCTCAAAGAGAAAATAATTCATCAAAATTTAATAACATTAAAAGCTAGTATACAGGATAAGCCTAAGGTAACTGTTACTTATATCTCTGTCCAAGAGGCCTTGGTTTAGTTCTCTCAAAGCTAATGATAATGGTATTTGGCTTATTTCACGAGACTGCTGTCAATTAAAAAAAGATTAAAAGCTAAAGTGTTATCCAAATTTAAGTTTTATAAAAAATTATTAATAATCTTGTTACATTATCCCATTCTCCAAAGAAACAGAGTGCTAAGATCTTTTCTGACCATCCAGGCCCAATTCCAAAGGCCTTCAGAACAGAGCTTACAATTACTCTCTATTAAGACTAGGCTCCAGATTTTCATGGAGAATTTTGAGTATTAGAACTGGCTAAAGAGATTCTCTAGAATTCATCTACCCACCTCCTTAAGAACTGAAGACATCATCATGAGGAGACTTAAGAAAACAAAAAGCAATCAATATACCTAACCTAATGTACACTTAAATTCCACTGATTACCCTATATTCTCATCTAATAACATACTCAAAACATTTCTTGTCCCAGAGACCAGTTCCTCCCAAGAGCACACAACTGAGTGTCTTGTCCTATTTCTAGCATATGATTCAACAATATTCTATGATGTAGGTCAGTGGTCCCCAACCTTTTTGGCACCAGGGACCGGTTTTGTGAAAGACAATTTTTCCACTGGCCCGGGGTAGGGGTGGGGGGATGGTTCAGGCGGTAATACAAGCAACGGGGAGCAGCAGATGAAGCTTCGCTTGCCCGCCGCTCACCTCCTGCTGTGCGGCCCGGTTCCTAACAGGCCACGGACCGGTACCAGTCAACGGCCCGGGAGTTGAGGACCCCTGATGTAGGGGAATGAATGAGCAATGGAGTAGAACAGAAATCCAGGATTAGCATATTAGCTCCATCACTTACTGTATTGACTTCAGGTAGATTACTTAACCTCCAGGAGGTTCAGTTTATTCATCCATAAAATGAATGAAAATGTGTCACAGCATTTTTGAGAAGATTAAATGAGACACCATGTAAAAGTGTTTTGCAATTTATAAACTGATATAATAAAAATGGGATGTTATTGTTATGGTTAAGCTCTTCTTCCAAATCTCTCAGTTGACAACTTAGTCCCTCAGGTTGTCTCTCATCTTATCCTATCTATCATCTTATCCTTCTCTCAAATAACAGTGTTTCTGTGGATCTAGCTGAAATCTTATCTTTTCCCTCTTACGTTTAGAATCAACAACATCCTTCAAAAGTCTTTTCCTCTGCATTCATTATGTAACACCTTAGTTTTAGGAGGTTTATATGTTGAACTTACAGAGACTTAGTCATAAAATTCCTTTGGAAAGACTGCGTCCCTATGGGCTATTTCTCACAGAACTGAAGAGAAAATTTTCATTTTATTTAAACAGCATTAAGAGGTAATGTGTAGGACAAATTGAGAGAGAATATTGCTTACATGTCTAACTAAGGGTTAACATTACTAATTATTTAAAAATCGGACCTTAATTATTTCTATCCTTGAAAATAATATTTTTGGCTGAGTTGAATGTGATCAATTGCTTTCCTTAAATTGTCCCTTTGGCCTACAATACATATAACCAGAATAGTGAAATTATAGATACATAAGGTCAAGATATTGAAAATCTCAATTTCTACCACTCTGAGCACAGGCTCCGGACACGTAGGCTCAGCGGCCATGGCTCACGGGCCCAGCCGCTCCGCGGCATGTGGGATCTTCCCGAACCGGGGCACAAACCGGCGGACTCTCAGCCACTGCACCACCAGGGAAGCCCCACACTGCCTTTTGAGTGAGACTTCCCTTTCACTGTGTAGGCAACAGGCTAAACTGGCTAAAGCTGTTCCTAAAATCTTAGGGCCTGAAAATGAGAAATGAGAGATGACTGGTTCAATTTAAATGCTACTAGAACCAAAATGGGCAGTAACTTTTAATAACTTAAAACAGTAATCCTAAGTAGAATCAGGCAGACCTGTGGTCCAACCTCCTCTTTGACATAAATTCTTTCACACTAGTGACATGGTTTTAGCTTATTCTAATAGCAGATTTCCAAGGGGCTCAAAGAGTTGGCCAATATTACCATAAAGAACAGCTTAGCATAAGTTACATTAATTTGTAGTAAAATGTTACATCTGGTAGGCAACACCAACATTCAAAAAGATAATACTACTAAACTCATGCAACAGATCATCTTGGTTGCTACTTGGACATATGCTTTGAAGCTAATTCATCTCAATAAATCTTAACAGTATAGTTCTACTTAGAATGGAGATGTTCCTCAGGAGCCATCTTGAGAAGTTTATGATTGAGATGATCAATAGGTAACACTTGCCCTTAAGAATGCTTAGGTGGTCCTCATCCCTTCTGTATTTAAAGGAGGGGAATTTGGTATCTCTCTAAATACCTAAGAGATGAACAAGATTTAATGCTAAAACATGGCATGAGATGAAACTCAGAGTTATCTTTTGAGGCAAGAATATTTAAAATGACCACACATATATAATGTATAAGAAGAAAGAGAAGTTCAAAAGAACAAAAATTATGTAAACTAATACATTTATAAAATAAATATTTACTTTTCCAACTTACCTGTGGTAAGGATTCTAATAAACCTATAGATCCAACACCAGAATGGGGAACATTATTCTGAACTGTCATAGGTTGGAAACTTGGTGATTGAGAATAAAGTCTTACTCTTGACTTGAAAGCTTCAAGTTCATTTTTGAATGCTTCAAAATAACCTTCTTCCTCTGCCTAGAAAACACAAAAAATAAAGACTGTGTTTTTCAAGACTTCCAGACCAGAGTAAACTCTAGCAAGCATATATTAGGCCTGAAGTGGAAGAAGTAAAGATGAGGTGAATAGTTTCAACGTAGAAACCACCAAGATCTCTGTCAGATTTCTGAAAACTGCCTGTTTCATATGAATATTAAAGATTGGTTTGTTCCATTTCCCTCTGCTTCAGCAAAATAAAACAAACTAATAAGAAACAACCCGTCTTTACACATACACACTAATAAAATGAAAGAAGGTAGGCTTCCTCTGTATTTCTCTTGATTTATCTATATTCTTGACAGGATCCAAAATAGTCCTCATTTAACCTCTCATTTTCTCCTCTCCTCTTCCCACTGCCAAGCAACAGCCAAGGGATATTCTTTAAACCTTCTAATTCTCTACCAATTAATGAGGGAACACTATTATTGTTATTAGTAATTCTCTGACCCTAAAATCCCTATTTGTAAAAGCCATGAAAGCCAATTAAACTCAACATTCAACTTCGTTATGAAAATACCTTAGTGTTTTAGTTAAGGAAGTACCTTCTTTTCAAGATTATGGAAAGAAAAAAGTACGATGAGTTATGTTGAGGGAAGGGAATTCTCTCCCAAGGTGTATATAATATAAAGCAAAATTCTTAACGCAAAACATCCTTTTGGCAGTAGCCTCCAATTATAAACGTTTCCTTTGCAGATTAAAAAATGACACAGAGCACATCCTACACAATAGATCACAGAATTTAAGTTCAAGTGGTGGAAGAGATTTTGTCGAAGTCTCATTCCTGAATATCAATGGGCCCATTCGTCTGCAGTGCGATTTTTTTCTTTTAATGTAGTTTACGTTGTGTAACTGGATTAAAACCTATGGATTAGTTACTAGCATCAATATCTATAAAAATAATGCAGACAATGTTCTGTGCTGCCATTCTGTCTTTTTAAGAATTTAGGAATCATTTCTTTAATTATATTATAGCATTTCACTTTAGTCAATATATGGTACTCGTGTGGACACATGCAATGTTAGCCTTCATATCCAAAAGTAGTCCTTCTGAAATGGTTATGTAGCAAACCATTAAAGGAATCAAGTGACACAACTGCTGACCTTACTTCATGCCTAAGGCCTAGGGATTTAGATCTAGAGAGACTTGATTGATTTTTGTTTTATTAAGCAACCTATGGGTCACTTGCTCAGTTTCTCTATGTTAATTTTCTCGTTTGTAAAAAAGAAATAAAAATCCTTATAAAATGTTATGAGGATTTAATGAGTTAATCCATGTAAAGTGCCTAGAATAATACCTGGCACAAAGCAAGCACCTCATGAAAGTTATTCCTTAATTTAAAAGAAATTATTAAGAGCACAATGTTAAGATCTAAGACTGCATAGCTGTTCAGTTCTATTTTGTCAAAGTAAATTTCAAGGATACATATAGTTTGACTATGTTCCATTATCTTACTAAGCACTAGTTCAAACATATCCATTAATGTAAGATGAAAAAAGAAAGTATGATTTTTTTTTTTTAATGCCTATGTGTCAAGTGAAAATTTAGAATAGTCATCAGAAGCCTAACTAAAATACCAACTCAATCGATTACTCATTAAGGGCTTCCCTGGTAGTGTAGTGGTTAAGAATCTGCCAGCCAATGCAAGGGACACGGGTTCGAGCCCTGGTCTGGGAAGATCCCACATGCCGTGGAGCAACTAAGCCTGGGTGCCACAACTACTGAGCCTGCGTGCTGCAGTTACTGAAGCCTGTGCACCTAGAGCCTGTACTCTGCAACAAGAGAAGCCACCGCAATGAGAAGCCCGCGCACCACAACGAAGAGTAGCCCCTGCTCACTGCGACTAGAGAAAGCCCGCGCACAGCGACAAAGACCCAACACAGCCAAAAATAAATAAATAAATAAGTTTATTTTTTTTAAAAATTGTTTACTCATTAAAACTACTGTCTTGGGAAAATTTTGTATTTTAACAGTAGAAGTAGAAGATAGGACTGCTGCCACACTACTTTTTTTTATTTTAAAAACACAATGTTTTTCTCTATAAAAGGAAATACGTTGACTGTAGTATATGAAAAAGAAAATGGAAATCACTTATACTTCTACGACGCAGGTATAATCAAAATTAAACTTTCGGTATATTTCCTTCTAACTTCTAACTGTGTATGCTAAAATGTATCATATATGCAAAAAAGAGCATGTAAAATATTTACGTACAATTTATTGGGCAAAAATCCCACTATGTACCCACAAAAATTAGGAAATAGATCATTACTAGTATCTTAGAGATGAGTTTCAAAGAGCATTCCATCTCTCTCTGAGGTTACCATTATTGTAACTTGTCCTAATCACTCCTTTGCCTCTTCAGTTTTACTGCTTAAAATTTATGTATCATCAACAATATATTTAGTTCTGCTTGTTTTTGAACTTTATAAAAAATATAAAATTAAAAAAATGATACCAGATATATCATTCTAAGACTTGGTTTTTTTTTGCTTTCTTGTCTTTTTATCCATGCCAATGCTGATTAGTATATTACCAAATGAATATACCACAATTTATTCATTCTACTGTTAACAGACATTTGGGTTGTTCCCAGACTTTTTGCTATTATGAACAATTCTATTAAGCACATACATGAGTGTCTCTAGGGCAGCAGTTCTCAAACTTTATAGTCAAAGGACTCCCTCATACTCTTGAAAATTATTGAGGAACCTAAAGAGTTCCTGTTTATGCGGGCTATATCTATCAATACTTATGTGTTAGAAATTAAAACTGAGGAATTAAATATATATTAACTGAAATATAATAACAAACTCATTACATGTTAACATTTATAACATACTTTTTTTAAAAAAAACTATTTTCAAAACAAACAATTTAGTGAGAAGTCTGGCTTAACAGAAGATAGCTGTATTCACACATCTGCTTCTGTATCAATCTATGCTGTACACTGATGAGAGAATGAGAGTGAAAATGGCAAATAACATCTTAGTATTATTATGAAAATAGTTTTGACTCAGGACTAATGGAAAGGGTCTTGAAAACCCTCAAGTGTCCCTGGACCACATGTTGAGACATTTTTCTCTAGGGTATATACCTTGGATAATTTCTCGCTGTAAGCACTTGTCTTGTTCAACTTTACAAGGAAATTTTCCAAAGAGGTTATACCAATTTATACTCCTAGAGTCAGTGCATGTGAATTCTTATTGCTCTACTTCTTGTACAACTTTTAAATTATAGTAATAATTTAAATTAGTAAATTTAGTGAGTGTGAAATGTTATTTAATCTTTCTAGACATACCTATTTTTCTTTAATATAGCTGACTTCATCCTGTATATATAAACATGTATCACTTCTTTTGACTTTATAGCAAAGCATTTTCTCAGGTTAAAAACTTTTCATAAATATAATTTTGATGGCTGCATAATATTCTGTGTACTACAGATTTTTTTTAACCATTCCTCTAATTTTCCTGAATACATACATTCATGTGAATGGCTCTCAATTTCACATACATGCTGTATAGTATAGCTTCTTATATAGCTCCTTTAAATCTATATTAGCATGAAAACAACAATATAATTTTTCTTTTCCTTATAAAATCTACAGAATTTAGCCTGTGGCATCCTGGTTGGATGGCTTCCATTGATGTGTATGGACAAAAGAGGTCTCAGCTAAAACCTAGCCTTCCCATTTAACAATACCAAATAGCTACTTACTTTGGCTTTCTGGAAAAATAAGCGAAAACATCCTCTTGGATCCACATTACAGTTTTTGGCCATTTCCATAATAAACTGCATTACAACTGCTTGATGTGCTATTTGTTCCATCAGAGCCCCTTTCTGAAAGTAACAGATTAAAATTATAAGAAATATATTTAATATTGTGATTACTATTTGGATTTTTAAAATATGATTTTTAAATAGGTTAAAAAAGAAAAAGGTTTATAGTATCAATACATGGGAACAAGAGAGGTGAGGGGGCAGGCAGGCAGGGAAAGCACATTGGAAACAAGTTTCCCTATGCTAACTGAAATAACTAAAAAAAATTCCAACAGTAAGCTCAAGTAGATGTGAAAACAAAACAAAATTATAATTTCATTTAATGACCTTCCTACTTTCATTTAAAGTAACGGAAAAAACAAAAGAAAAAAGTAAATCAGAATTCCACTAATGTTCCCAGAAATTCAAGTTTCACATGATACCTGTTCAGCTTCTAGATGAAAACACCATAAAATAAGATATTTAGCAGTTTCTTCACATACAAGGTATGGATGGTCAGACAAAAATCTCTGACTATCATCCCATCGACTTAACATACCTGTAAAAAAAAGAATTAAACCATGAATGTCAAATACTTTCCTCTTGTAAGCAAAGAAATGGTATTTTAAAATGATTCTCTTTAAAGACAACTCACATTACCATAGCAGTATGTTATGGTAAAAGAGCAAATGAAGAGCAATAAGAAAGCAATACCCAGCATATTGGAAATAGCTTTCAAAATTCATAGCAAACTTTATTTCAAATAATGTCAGGCTAAAGTAGGGTGATTGGTTTAAAGCCGTAAGTTCTACATCTGGGGAATGCCCGAAGTCCCAGGCAAATAGAGACTCCTGGTCATTCTAGGCTAAAGTAAGTACAGATAATTTCAGGAGATTCAATATTATTTATTCAGAGAATACAAATTTTTCTGTTAGAAAGATGCATAAGAAAGCAAAACCTCAAGAAACTACACTGAGCAAACAAAGACTTAATAAAAGATTCAGAAAAACTACATTTCTTCTAATTTATTAAAATATGTCTAAGATAATATGGTAAAATGTCAACAGCATGGGAAACCAATCCAGTAAGTGTTATAATAGTAAATATACTCTAACCATTTTAGTGATGTTAACCATTTAGTCATGATGACTGTTTATACATAGAAAACAAAATCTTTTTAAAATTAGTTAAGCATATTTGAAAATAGCTGCCATTTTGCTTCAGAATACCAAACCAGTCCAAATACTACTAAAGGTGTACTGTCATCTTTACCCAAATTAGTTAAGAAATTTGGTCAAAAAGTTGATACCACCCAAGTAATTAACAGAACCAGCAAAGTGTTGAGCTTTATTTAGACTCGTCCAACCAAGAAAGTTACTGAGTCATCATGGAAATTTTATAAGGCTATCTCAATAGTCTGGCAATAAATCTTTCCTCTAGACACAAAATGAACTTCTGAAGTTCCACATCAGAACACAAGTAAAAACAAAACTGAGGACAAATGTCTTTCTGAGAAATACACAGCAACACATGGAAATTAAATAAAAATAATGATTTTTTTTCCTCATTTAAAAAATTGGAAAAAAGCATTTTAGCATTTTCTCATAAAGAGTTTTACAAGCTTTAGAGAGTTACTTCCCCAACACTTTGGATACAGTGACTAGGTCATTTTAAATTTTGAGAAACAATGATTATTTAAGTTACTTTAAACTACTTCTCAAATTATATAAAGAATCTAATTAATAATTTCTGTGGTCAGAGCTAAAGAAAGCATAATTCTATTTCTTATACCTGAAGCCATAAAATAAATCCTATAAAGCAATTTTGCCTTAGCTTTGTTAAACTTCTGAAGAGGGAATATTTTTAACTCTATCAACCATTCAGAGAGATCACTGCTTCTCCGTTTACTTCTCCATGGGCAGCATTGTGACTTACTCAGGCACCAAATTCCTACCCATTCTGGTTTCTTTTGCAGGAAAGATATATACGAAAGGGTTAGTGACACTTGTAGGGGCCGTGAAGAAGGGTGTCACTAAACGTTAAAGGTTTTAAACTACTTAATAACTGAGACAAAATTAACACTTAACATAGCTTTTCTTTATCTGAAAAATAATTGTCAATACTTGATTACAAAAATGCATACTAAATTATTATGAAATTGAGAAGTTACATTACAGGTAGTCCATTAAGACCTCTGTGGGAAGAGTGTGGAATTTTATGAACAAAATATATCAAGAGAATCAATGGCTTAGTGGAACAGAACATACCAGAAAGTACACATATTACTTTGGAATTTATAAAGAAACTTAAAATCAAATGGAGAGTAACACAATCTAACATGATGACTCTAGGACTAAACTGCCTAGGTTCAAGTATTGGCCTTACCACACCTTGGGCAAGTTCTATTATACCTCTATGCCTACGTTTCCCCATGTGTAAAAGAGGGCTAAAAACAGCAAATAACTCATAGGATTTTTGTGAGGACTAAAGGAGTTAATACATATAAAGCACTTAAAACAGTACCTGACAGAAAGTAAACACCTGATAAATACTAGGTATTATTAACACAATATGAACAATTCATTCATTCATTCATCCATCAAATATTAAGCTAATCCTTTTTTTTTTTTTTTTTTTTGCGGTACGCGGGCCTCTCACTGTTGTGGCCTCTCCTGTTGCGGAGCACAGGCTCCAGACGCGCAGGCTCAGTGGCCATGGCTCACGTGCCTAGCTGCTCCACAGCATGTGGGATCTTCCCGGACCGGGGCACAAACCCGTGTCCCCTGCATCGGCAGGCAGACTCTCAACCACTGCGCCACCAGGGAAGCCCTAAGCTAATCTTTTGGTTAAGGATAATCTAGTCATTTAAACTAGCCAACCAACTTCTCTGAATGCTTGAAAAACCTTACTTTGACAAATTAAAATATTTTAATTATGTATCTTCACCCATATATTTTTTTCTGGTGAATGTCTAAATCCCAATCCACCCTTTAGCTCTCAATATTCCATCTGATTCCTAAAATGGTCCCCAAATACACTTCATTATTTATTTCCCTTTCCTTTTTTCATTATACTGATAGAATGATAAGATTTCAATCCTTTGAATTATACTAAGTATCTTAATTTGTCAATATACCAAAAACCTCCCAACTAGGTTGTGAACTTCTTAATGAATGATATATGACCTATTTTTCAATATATCCTGAGCTCCAGATCTCCTGTATTCCCAATCATCTACCACCAGACAGCTACTTCTACCTACATGCCTGCACATAAACTCATCTTATTTGAAAATGAACCCATTCTTCTCTCCCTGCCCATCTACATTGCTTCCTAGGTTCCATGTCACCCAATCAGGTATTTCAGAGATTCTTCTGACATTTCCATTCCTCCCACATCAAACTTATCACTAAGTCCTGTGGTTATGCTATTGCAATCTGTTAATATGGTGAATCACATTAATGAGTCTTCTAATGTTAAGCCATCCTTGAATTCTTAGGATAAACTCTTTAAAAATATTTTTTTCAGATTATAAAAATAAAGTATATTCATTGTGAAGAATTCGAAAAATCCAGAAAATAAAAACCACCTGCAATGCTTACAAGAGGTAATCAATGTTAACATTCTGATGTATTTTTCCCTCTGGCTTATTTTTTAATGACTTTTAGAGAAACAAAATTAGAATCATATCATACATATTAATTTCCTACTCATTTCACTTCACATTCTAAGAGTACTTTTATTAAATGTTTTTCAAAAATAGGATACTGCTGTGTTTTTGAAAAGCAATATGTAAGTGATTACATTGAAGAGACTGAATATCCACCTACAGCACAACTGATTCTAACATAGTATCTATGCAAATATTTACAGCTTTTAACAAAATCTCCAGTGGCAATATCCCACACAGATTCAAAAAAATGCTGAATCACAGCTAACTTTGGTTGGAAGTGAACAGATGATGTGCCATGAAAAACTGTGTTAGATCACCAAAAATCAGCTCTGATCATCATAAAGACAGTGATGTCAAAGATGCATATGACTTTGAAGAAAACTGTTCTGTGAAGTTTAAAAGAAAACAGACTTTATTTCTAAATTGGTATTTTATATTTATAAAACATGAATTAACTAAATTAATAAGTAAACATAAATATGGGAGAAAAAATCAGTACTTCACAATATTCCATGACATGGTTGTACCATTAATCATTAGATGGTAAATTCCATCTAATTACAAGGGGTAATAAAAGCAATATAAGAAAGACAGTCAAAAAATATCAAAAGATACCATAAGGGAAACTTAGGAGGAAGTCTGAAGAATATACATACGCATGAGACCACAAAGTAGTACAGTGTCAAGCCTTTGCAGCCCTTCACAACCTCCCATGTTCTAGGCCCATGTCTTCCAAGAGTCTGGAATGCAAACCAAGTTTGGAAAGCCTCCAGCTAGAAGCTCTAATCACAGCTGCTATTCCAAATGCGTTTACTTCAAAGGATTATATGAATGTAGTCATTATTCTGACAAATGCCTTTTTTTCCTCTATTACAACAAGCACACAACTCCAGAAACATCTGCTTCCACCCAGGTGGGACAATTATTAAACTTTCACTGTCTTGCCTCAGGTCTCTCCATCAACTCTGTGCCATAATTTAGTCCCCAGAGACTTTGACTATCTCATCATCCCACATGACTGCAAACTGGTCTACTGCACTCTGATGGAACTTGGTGAGCAAGAAGGAGCAGGTATCCCATTTGTCTCGGTATGATACAAACAAACATGCCAGAAAGTGGGAAATAAAAACACAGGAAAATTTTGGGAGCCTACTTACTACCTTAGTAACATTTCTGGGGATCCAATGGGCTGTGGCAAGTAGGATATCTTGCCCAAAGCGAAAAGTCAAGTGTATTTCCACTAAGAAACAGGCACAATGTGAATCTGGGAATGGCTGTCAGGTCTGGTTGGCTTTGAAGACAGTAAGCCTCTGGTTAGTATTAAAGGATGAGACATGGAAGCCCACTCATGCAATGGCAAAACAACTGTTTATTAGTCACATATTTCCACAGCCATCTGATTGTTTGTACAATATTTTATAAACTAAGGAGTCATGGTGGTATATTTGAGATTATTCAGAGATTCAACAGCATGGGATCTCTTCATCAAGGGTATTCCAGGTTAGCCACTGAATACCTAATTTACCAGTAGCAGAAACCAGTGCTGAAACCTCAATATTGAAGAGGCCAGCCAACCATCAAGCTGGAAGGACCAGCCAACCATCAAGTAATAGGTTGATAATCTTGGTCCCGTTTCATTTTGGAGGAACCAGTGGTTCCTCACTTGAACAAGACCATTTGAGATCTGGTATTGCCCTCCCTCTTTGCCATGCTTCTACCAGTAATGCATCTGTGGTCTTACTAAATGAGTTGTTCCCCATACCACATTATTTCTTGATCCCCAAACTCAATTTACAGCAAAAGAAATGAAGACAACAGGCTCACGAAATTCACTGGTCTTATGAACATTACTACACAGAAGCAGTAGGTTTTATAGGATAGTGAAATGTTTTATTGAAGACCCACATAATTATAGTGCCAGGTGGGTTACTACACCTAGTGAGGTAGGGATATTTTCCCAAATAAAATTCTTTCTGACCACAGCACTCAGTTTATAGCAAAAGTGAGGGAACTATTTTACATGCACTAGGTTTCCCATGGCTCCAAAGCAACTGGCCTACAGAATGCGAGCTGTGTGAAAGCACCTTGAGGGATGCTATTCTACCAGATGCATCATGCTCTGAAAGAGTAATCAGTACATGGTACTCCTTTTCCTACAGAACGCGCAGGCCTGGGAAATAAGGGCTGTAGGTGGGAGCTGCAACTCACATTATCACAACTAAGATGCATTTACAAAATTTTTGCTTTTTATTCTTATAATTCAGGGGTCCGCTTATTTAAAGATTTTAACATCTACCCAAGGGATGACTGTATATCCATTTTTTCTATTATAAATAATACTGGAATGATAATATTTGCAAAAATAAACTTCGCTTACTTCTTCAGACACTATTCTTGAATTAAACAGAATACGTAACTTATTTCACTTTTTAAAAATAAAAAGTATGAGGGCTTCCCTGGTGGTGCAGTGGTTAAGAATCTGCCTGCCAATGCAGGGGACACAGGTTCATGCCCTAGTCCGGGAAGATCCCACATGCCATGGAGCAACTAAGCCCGTGTACCACAACTACTGAACCTGTGCTCTAGAGCCCGCGAGCCACAACTACTGAAGACCGTGCGCCTAGAGCCCATGCTCCTCAACAAGAGAAGCCACTGCAACGAGAAGCCCGCACACCGCAACGAAGAGTAGCCCCCGCTCGCCACAACTAGAGAAAGCCCGCACGCAGCAACGAAGACCCAACATAGCCAAAAATAAATAAATTTATTTAAAAATAAAAAGTATGAGAAAAATGAATAAATTTTATGAATAAACTTTATGAAATAATTCTATGAATAAACTGCAAAAAAAGGAAAAAAATCTAAAGTAGTATCCGTTATACTGACATAAGGATGAATGAAATTCTAAATACTTTGGGAGAGAAACACCAATAGGAAAAAGGTCTCAAAATGTCATTTAAATAGCTTATTAACATACTCCAAATAAAAACTATGTTTACTAAATTGACACATATATACTTCCCAGTAGCATTTTCACTCCAGCAGTATTGTCACTGCTTATAATTCTTAGAACATAGCATACTGTTTCCCGACTCTGCCTTTGGACATGCTGTTGCCTTGCCTCCCTTATCTACATGGAGAACTCTTACACGTTCCTTATAATCTAACTCAGACGTTTCTCCTCTGGGAAGCTTTCACTAAAATCAACCCCCATCCCACTGCTTTTCCCCAACAGAGAAAACTATTTTTCAGTTCTTTGTATATGTATTTCTATTACTTACTATTTATTATAAATTATATTCTATTACTTATTATTTATCTGAATAACAGTTGAAGGATCTACATAAATTGTATAGCATCATATCCAAAACCTGAAAAAAATGAATGCTAATCTTACAACCATAAAATAATCAGATACAAAGGAAGCAAAGATGAAAAAAGACAAAAGCAAAGACTAGTTGGGAAATGGAAAGAATCTAGGTAGTAAAAAAGACCATGTTTTAGAGGGTAGGATTATATAATAATAGATTGAATTTTGCTTTTCTTCACAATTCAGTTTACTCTGTCACTCTATTTTTTTACGACCAAAAAAAAGTCTAAAACAAGAGCTATACAACTGTGCCAGAAGCAGCTATGCAACTGGAGTTTGTCACTCGTCTTCTTTTTGGTCCCCATTTTATAAATCCACCTTTTGTACACATATTTATGATACCAAACATTACAAAAGAAGGAAACTCAAGTAGTAGACTTACCAAAATGTCTGATTTTCTGCTCATGTTTCTGCATAAATGATTTTGATTTATCTTCATCTTCTGTTTCTTTTCTTTTATCCTGATTAATAAAACTCTAAGGAAAAAATTTTGAAGTTAAAATCAGATTTTATATTCTAATTGGATTTTCTTTCTCACTTATTGAATGCCTAGCAATCCTTCGCATATACACTATAAAAAGGTGATGTAGTAAACTCATATTACATCATTAAATTCATCTGTAAAACTCTGTTAAAAATTAAAATTTTCTTGGGCTTCCCTGGTGGCGCAGTGGTTGAGAGTCCGCCTGCCAATGCAGGGGACATGGGTTCGTGCCCCAGTCTGGGAAGATCCCACATGCCGCGAAGCGGCTGGGCCCGTGAGCCATGGCCGCTGAGCCTGCGCATCTGGAGCCTGTGCTCCGCAGCGGGAGAGGCCACAACAGTGAGAGGCCCACGTACCGCAAAAAAAAAAAAAAAAAAAAAAAAAAAATTAAAATTTTCTTGTAATGAAGTTTCATTAGTCTTATTTAAAGTGATATATATGTAGAAAATTATACAATTATTTTAGAAATCAACAGAGAAAAACAAATGAATTAACTCTTCTGTAAAACTGAATTTCCCTATCAAAGGCAGGTATAGAAAGATCCTTTACATGCATAATTTATGTTTTGCATTATTCATTTCCATCAAATATTTGCAGCTCTACTGTCATCTTTGGAGTTCTTGCTGGAAACAAACTCAGAAATTCAAAGCATATAGAGTATAGTTACAACAAAATTTCTGATAAGACATAAACCTAAAACAGACCTTTGCTGTAAACTTTTTTTAGGAGAGGCTAAACAGTTCGATTCTGAAATCAAGTACAAATTTCTATTAAGGAAGTGCTTCTTTTCAGTTAAATAAGTCATAAAACAGACGAAGATGAAGTTTTTATCTGGCCAGAAAAACTGGCAGAACAATTTCTCAGAACATTATGTGATCATGTTTAAACCTTGAGATCATCACTGCCAAAAATGAAATTTGAAAACTAGCTCTCTGACAGTTTACAATCAGGAAACACACAAGTTTACATATTTCAAAATAAAAGCATTTTTTTCTTTATATATTCTCCATCTAGACCAGCACTGTCCAATAGAAATATAATCCAAGCCAGAAATGTAATTTAAAGTTTCTTATCAGCCACATTAAAAAGCAAAAGAAACAGATGAAATTAATAACATATCTATTTAACCCAACATATCCAACATATTATCATTTCAACATGTAAGCAACACAAAAAAGTTATTAATGGAATATTTTACTTTTTTTGATACTAAGCCATCGGAATCTGGCGTGTATTTTACACTTACAGCACATCTCAATTCGGACTAGCCACATTTCAAGTGCTCAATGGCACATGTGGCTAGTGGCTATCAAGTTGGACAGCGCAGACCTAGACCAGTCCTCTCAAGTCTCAAGCTCCCAGACAAAATCAATGTACGATTTTGAGCAAATGACTGGAACATAAAGAGAGTCCTAATTAATTTGTGGTATAAATGTAAGCTATGTTAGAATCCAACTTTAAAAAAAAACAATTAAAAGAAGAGAGAAAAATATTTTCTTTGTGACCACTGTGTTAACAGAAGAGACATTAACTTTATAAACAAAGAAACATTGTTTTGACAATTCCCTCTGGAATAAAAAAACTATTTTAAATAGTTTTGGGGTATAAATGCAAACCAGAAATAAAGTAATACTTAAGATGACACATCCCTTAGAACAACATATACAGAGACAGCGAGTCATTCAGTGAAAGAATTATTCTGTTGAGGGGAAAGAAAAATATATAAATTAGTACAATCACAGAAAAAGTCTAGAAAGATATGACTCATTGTTAACAGTGGTCATCTCTGGGAAATGGAAATGAAGGAAGCCTTTCAATTCTACTTTACAGGTTTACGTTTTTGTTTTTTACAAGAAGCATGTTGTACTCTTACAATTTATCTCCATTAAAGAAAGAAGTACTGATAGGGCTAGTGGTACTAGACATTTACCTGTGTGTATTACTTATTGCTGTAGCAGGACCAGAGCTAGTCCAGGGGAAGGAAATTAAAGGTGCTTCGGGGGGAGTGCTGAGAGTGGATGCCAGAGCAGAAACAAGTAGTGTTAAACACTACGAGTAGAGAATAATGACGGTTAAAGATAAACTGAATGCAGACTTAGACAAGAATGAGCAGTCCATACCTAAGTCTTGAGAGTTAAGTTTAGTACAAATAGAAAGAGTACTACTTTAGACATTAGATGAAAATGACTTTATTTCATTGCCCACTTCTTTTTCAGATACAAAAGTCAAAGAATAAGGCCTATATACGTAATCCAGTGAGAAACAGAAGACCGCTCTTAATAAACTAACTTGGCAAAAGTATTTTACTACTCCTTTCAGCAATAATGCTTGTAACACTAAGACCAGATTACTGTCTTGAGGTTTACTAAATACATACTGGTAAATAACAGTGAGAGACTTTGTTTTATTTGATAAAACCAGTAACTATACATTAGTGTTACAAAATTGAAAGCAAGCTGATAAGCATAGCAACATGAGAAAGCACTGGTAACATCTGAACTTTACCACATACCAGACCCCATGCTATCTATTTTAAGATGTTACCTTATTTAGTTTTCATACCTACTCTTTATAGTTGATGAAACTGAGCCTTAGAGAAGTGACTTGCCCAAGGTCAAAAGCCAGCCTGTGAAAAGTTGAGATTTGAGGCAGTCTGACTCCAGAACCCATGCTTATATTCAGTGTGCTATGCTGTAGCCATATAATTGGATTAAGGACTACCCACATTAGACACTACTGGGGATAACACATTTCTGTAACAATCACTTTTCCTAAACTGTCAACACTGAATACTGTTTATAAGATTCTGTTGCTTTGTTAACAGATATGCACAACTGGTTTGTACAAACACTTCAGTCTTTCCTTCTTTCATTACGGTCCAATAAAAGAGAGTACCTTATTAAAAACATCCTTGCTAATGGCATCCATGTTCCACAGACACATTCTCTCTCTTTGTACTAGAGCCTCTTCTTTCTGCCGCCATTCTTCTTCCCGTTGCCTCAGTTCTGATACTGCTGTTTGTGCTTTGGCATGTTCCTGATCCAAGGACTCAGAGTTATGCAGTGCTAAGCTACCAAGTTTCTGCTGAGCTTCAGCGAGATTCCATTTGCACGCCACAGAGCTCTTCACAAACTCTTTCTGCTTTTGGCAAGCCATTTCAATTCCATGGCTATATATCTGTATTAAAAAACAAAACAAAACAGTATTTTTAAGAAATGAAGAAGGCAACAGAACAGGTATGTTTATGTAGCACAGTTCAAATTTCTATTAGTCACGGATTTCTGTACAATGTTTTTGGTACACAGGTATCCAGCCTTCTGTGTTTGCAGTTAAGAGTTTTATATTATAGACCTTGTTTCATCAACTAGACTCTAAGCTTCGTTGTTAATTTGTGCCTCTCCCCTGACAACTAACAGCAACAAAAAGCCTGGCAACTAGCACAGTGTCTTGCATACAGCGGGACCTCAACAAACATTTGATTTATAGTCTTCATAATCCTGAAACAGAATAATAAGAACAAAAGCTTAAATCTAGTTCATCATCTTATCACTCAACATGGTGAAAAGCAGACCTCTATAGAGCTTTGCTTTGCAAGTTCTTCACTCAAAGAACCTTTTATTTAGAAGTAATCACTTCTTGGTTTCTATTTTCTCTCTGTGTTATCCCAATCCTTGGTAATCTGAGTTGTTATTATTGGAAATTTCTATTTAAAACTGACTACATCAGATAGATAACCTTTAACTTAATCCTAATCAAAACAGACAAAGTTGTTTAAAAAAAAAAGTCACTGGTACACCCTGGTGACTCTGTTTTTTTTTTTAATATCTTTACTGAAGTATAATTGCTTTACAATGGTGTGTTAGTTTCTGCTTTATAACAAAGTGAATCAGTTATACATATACATATGTCCCCACATCTCTTCCCTCTTGCGTCTCCCTCCCTCCCACCCCTCTAGGTGGTCACAAAGCACTGAGCTGATCTCCCTGTGCTATGCAGCTGCTTCCCACTAGCTATCTATTTTACATTTGGTAGTGTATATATGTCCATGCCACTCTCTCACTTTGTCCCAGCTTACCCTTCCCCCTTCCCGTATCCTCAAGTCCATTCTCTAGTAGGTCTGTGTCTTTATTCCCATCTTGCCCCTAGGTTCTTCATGACCTTTTTTTTTTTTTAAGATTCCATATATATGTGTTAGCATATGGTATTTGTTTTTCTCTTTCTGACTTACTTCACTCTGTATGACAGATTCTAGGTCCATCTACCTCACTACAAATAACTCTTTTTATGGCTGAGTAATATTCCATTGTATATATGTGCCACATCTTCTTTATCCATTCATCTGCTGATGGACACTTAGGTTGCTTCCATGTCCTGGCTATTGTAAATAAAGCTGCAATGAACATTTTGGTACATGACTCTTTTTGAATTATGGTTTTCTCAGGGTATACGCCCAGTAGTGGGATTGCTGGGTCGTATGGTAGTTCTATTTTTAGTTTTTTAAGGAACCTCCATACTGTTCTCCATAGTGGCTGTATCAATTTACATTCCCACCAACAGTGCAAGAGGGTTCCCTTTTCTCCACACCCTCTCCAGCATTTACTGTTTGTAGATTTTTTGATGATGGCCATCCTGACCGGTGTGAGATGATATCTCACTGTAGTTTTGATTTGCATTTCTCTAATGATTAATGATGTTGAGCATTCTTTCATGTGTTTGTTGGCAATCTGTATATCTTCTTTGGAGAAATGTCTATTTAGGTCTTCTGTCCATTTTTGGATTGGGTTGTTTTTTTTTTGATATTGAGCTACATGAGCGGCTTGTAAATTTTGGAGATTAATCCTTTGTCAGTTGCTTCATTTGCAAATATTTTCTCCCATTCTGAGGGTTGTCTTTTCGTCTTGTTTATGGTTTCCTTTGCTGTGCAAAAGCTTCTAAGTTTTGTTAGGTGGTGACTCTGTTCTACTAAGAATCAACAGTAATTAGTTTTAACATTTATTTTTAAAAATTTTTTAAATAAACTTATTTTATTTATTTATTTTTGGCTGCACTGGGTCTTTGTTGCTGCGTGCAGTCTTTCTCTAGTTGCGGGAAGCGGGGGCTACTCTTCTTTGTGGTGCGCGGGCTTCTCATCACGGTGGCTCCTCTTATTGTAGAGCACGGGTTCTGGGTACACAGGATTCAGTAGTTGTGGCACACGGGCTTAGGTGCTCCACGGCATGTGGGATCTTCCCAGACCAGGGATCGAATCTGTGTCCCCTGCACTGGCAGGTGGATTCTTAACCACTGTGCCACCAGGGAAGCCCACTTTTAACGTTTGTTGAACCACCACGTGTAAAGCATCGTGACGGATGTTTAATTCCTTATATTCCTCAGTTCTATCAAACAAAAGCTAAAGGCACATTCTTTATGATTTCTTAGCCAAAATGTAGATCAATTTCAAACTAGGTATTCAGAATAATTTTACTCCAATCTATTCCCTTATCTGCATCACTATTCAAGCCCTTGTAATTTCACACTTTAATTATATAAATATACTCTTTCTCATTTCAAGCCATTCTCTACTCTTCTAGACTTGGAGTGATTTCTCCAAGAAACAAATATGATAATTTTACTGATTCTTAGAGTCTTGGGATAAAGCGCAAACTCTGTGGCATGGCATGGTCCCTCATGATCTCACTTCCTATTATCTCTCTAGACTCAGTCCTAGTCACTCTTCTACTTGTTTGCTTATTGTTTACATCCCCTTCCCACCCCTCCACCCCATTCAATGTGACAACTCCCCCATCCCTAAACCTCCTATCTCCATCCCAGATTCCAGCATTATGTCCCTTCCCTCTTACCCTGTCCCTCTCCACCCAAGTTATGCATATTTCTACAGTGGTGTTTTCACACAATACTGTGCTTATTTGTTTAACTATCAGCTTCTTGAGGGGCTAGAATGCAATAAATCTTAGATGAATAAACGACTCGACTTCTTGGAATAGACTAGTGGTGGTTAGGAATTCTAAGACAAGTAGCATGCAAGGCTTCTTTTTTAGCTAAGTCTTCAGGCAAACTTAGATTTCTATTGGAGGGAATGTGGACACTTGCTATTCAGATGTTTTACTTGTTTAGCAGGTTTGGAGCCCAGATACCACTTGGTCCTAACCAACCAAGTAAGGTATTTATTTTTACTTTTTGCTACCTTAGAATAGGGTTAAGAATAACTGCAGACTAGCTATGCTTAAAAAGGGACTAGGAAGAGGAGAAAAATGAAGCTATATAATTTATTTTGTAAGAAAAGACAAAGAAATACTAAGAAAGGTAAGGACAAATGGAAATATCTTGCATTGTCAAATTATGCGGGAGCAAATTCTCAAATCACCTCTCAAATCAAACACAGAAATCTTATTTCTAAATTCTAAAAATGATTTATGTTTATATCCTTCTGCACAGACTACACAGACTATGTTTGGGCATTTGAGTAAACTATCCAACATGTATTGAGATGATTGATTATATTTTAATAAACAAAGATTTGAAAAAAGAACTGTTAGCATTAAGGTCTACTAATGTAACTTTACATAAAAAAAATTCCCAAACAGGATCTCTAAGTTCCAAACTGCATTTAACTGGATCTCAGAACTATATATCACACATGACATTAATATAGCTAGTTTCCCTATATTTGGTAAAATTACACCAAGGCTGTTTTTATAAAGATTATAAAATGTTTATAAACTGAATTAAATATTTTATTCTTTCCAAATATTCCAAAAGAAAAACTTAAGTTCTAAAACTTAAATCCAGCAAGACAAGTAAGTAGGTTTGTTATAAACACATGAACTAATTTAGGATTAGAAATCATTTTGCAAATCTTAGTACCATTCAAAGTTAGTTTCAGACAAATAAAATTTTACATTACATCACAGGATGGGCAGTACAGTAGGTGGGAAAAAACACTGTACTAGGTGTCAGAAGTGGATTCTAGTTTTAATTCTGCCACTGCCTAGCTACATGGCCTCAGGGAAATCACTTTTAATGTAGGATTTAAGCCTAATCATTTCTAAAATTCCTTTCAGCTAAATAAGCTTATAAATTAATATACAGCTATTTTTAAAATTCAGTTTCTCTTAGGTTACTCTTTAGATTCAACCACAATGCAGTGAAATTCTTGAGACCTTTCTATCCTCTCTATACTCCTTCAAAACTGACAATGGCAGCTGTTGTTCATTCTTTTTCTATCTCTGTAACACATTCATTATGTGCTTATATAACACATTTTGTATATAAAGATGACACCAGTGATCCATAATTAGTGGGTGACTACCAACCTATCAACTCTCATTCTGTCCTCCTAAAAAAATGTCTTGTACTTTCCCAGTGACTGGCTGGCCGAAGTACAGTCTGTGGTTATGAAACAGCATTTTTCTCTGTGCAGCCAACCAACCCTGTGAGCTGGGCATAGGATCGATGACCCTACACTTATTGGCAAACAATTTAAATCACTCATTTTCATTAACAGCTAGCAAGATGAGTCTAGAGAAAAACAGTTTTAATTCAGTTAAGCCCTGGGGGATCCCATTTTGCAAGAAGCCTAGAAGGCAAATACCTATAATCCATTTCATTGAACCTATTAGTGTTTAGTCCGTGATCCTGAAATATACTTCGAAAACACTCAGGTTAGGAGAAAAACCGGGACAAGGTGATATGAGTACCTAAGCACTCCCTAAGATAGGACCAAGAAAATCCTAAGTGGCAGTATATCACATTTGGATAAGTTTCAGAGGAAAGAAGGCTGGGCTGAAAACCACAAGTAGCGGCAGGAATCTGAGAAAGAAGTCTGAAGGAAAAGGCAAACGTGTGCCTATATATTTTTACTGAAGAATCGTGTGAAGCAAAACTAAAATCAGAAACGTAAGGGGAAAATGGCCACGCGAATGGGCGAGATTTACGCCAGCATCAATAGCAAGGTTTACAGAATTTGCTCAGATGTCAAAAGTCAGTGAAATAAACTGGATCTCAAATCTTTATGTCAGGAGCTCAGTGAATTATTGAAACACAACCATTCACTGTTCCCATCAACTGTGCACAAATATTAGTGCCTTCAAAAGAATAAAGTGCTCGGATTAGAGCAGGCACAAGAGGACAAAGGGTCAATGTTATAGAGTGAGTTGTCCCAAATCTGGGTACCGTCAGAAGACGGGTGGAGGGGAGAAACTTCTTCCAAGGGTGAGGAATTAGCCAAGGTGAAAAGGTGTGCGTGGAGGTGAAGGTTGGGGCTATATGGCCAGACCCTCTTCGAAGACCTCAGTAGATGCTACAAAGTGATGGGATGGCTTCAGGCTCCCGACGCCCGAGGTTGGGGGTCGGGAGTCGGGGGCGGGAGAAGGGGGAGGTGGGGGCTCAGAACAGGGCACAGAAGAGGGTCGCAGAGACAGAGGGCTCTGGGGGCCTGGTGACGGCTCCTCTCCATCCCCCCGCAGAACACGGGCCCCTTCTCACCTGGGTGCCGCCTCCGGGCAGCTGCGGGTAGCGAGGAGAACCGGGGGACACGTCCAAGTCACTCTCTTCCTCAGCCTCACCTTCTGCCCGAGGGAGGCTCCAAGGTCCTGGCGGCGGCCACGGCTGCTCCATGTCCGGCTACCCCCGGCCCTACAATCCCCACTGCCAACAGACTTCCCGTGAGCGGAACCTACTGCGCGGAGCCAGCCGCCCCAGCCGGGGGGGCCGTTACCCAGAATCCCTCTGCCGGCGGCGACGCCGACGCACGCCCGGCGCCAGCCTGTGCCGCGCCACCGGCGGACGGCGGAAAAAGACGTACTCCACTTGTTACGTCACTTCCGTATAGGAAGGCGTAGGTCGAGGGAGGTGCGTCCCGGAGTTTGGGAGGCGGTTGTGGGTCTGGAATGGTTTCTTGTTTAAAACTACTTTTTCTGAAGCCTTTCAGTGCTGCCAGTTTACCCTCCAGGCGCTGAGGGTCATGTAGTATTAAATACTTGTCTGGAGTTTCCTACGCAGTAAACGGTGGGTCCTAGGGGCCGGGAGGTGTTCGGACCGAGTGTTGTCCACTGCGTATTGTGTAAAAACTGTAATTCATTCCTGTACTCGTTACTGATATGTAAACCAGTTTCTGAAGCGGGGGTGAGGGTGGCGGCAGTTGAAGTGGAGAGAAATTTTAAAAACAGAGACAACTTTTCTCTCGTTCTGAGTTACGAGCAACGAGGATTCTGCGAAACTTGGCTGGGAAGAAGAGTATGCCAAAGATAGAGTACTGGAAGGAGCAGGACTTTAAAAAACACAGTACCATATAAACAATGGAATATTACCCAGCCATAAAAAGAAACGAAATTGGGTCATTTGTTGAGACGTGGATGGATCTAGAGATTGTCATACAGAGTGAAGTAAGTCAGAAAGAGAAAAACAAATATCGTGTATTAACGCGTATATGTGGAACCTAGAAAAATGGTACAGATGAACCGGTTTGCAGGGCAGAAATTGAGACACAGATGTAGAGAACAAACATATGGACACCAGCGGGGGAAAGTGGTGGTGGGGGGCTGTGGTGGTGTGATGAATTGGGCGTTTGGGATTGACATGTATACACTGATGTGTATAAAATGGATGACTAATAAGAACCTGCTGTGTAAAATAAATAAAGTTCAAAAATTATAAAAAAAATACAGTACCACTAATAGCGGATGTGTAGGAAGGGCTTCAGTGTATTTCTACGTATCTCGTTTAAATCGTAAAGATTTGTGCTCTCATTATCCCGTTTTTTGAGAAGAAGAAATAGACCCCATTATGCCTAAGGTCACACATTTTAAGGGGAAGAGGTAGGATCAGCCCAGGGCGTATGACTTCAAAACGTGCACGTTTAACAATCAGGCATTGCTGCCCTACTCATAATTAGAGACCCAAATAAAAATAACGAGACGCCGTTTTTTCAATCTTTTGAAGTTTGTCGATACCCAGTGTAGGCAAGATGTGAGGAGATGCTGTTAGAATGTCACTTGGGTAATCTTTCGGGTGGGGTAACCTGACAGTATCAGAGGTTTAAGTGCTTTGATTCGGCAATTTAACTACCAGGAAATTATCCAACAGTTATTTTTGCACCAATAACTAGTGATTTATCCGCAAAGGTGTTTATTGCAGCTTTTTTCTTTTTTCTTTTTTTTGTGGCAAGGAACAAAAAGCAGAAAGTATATATAACTGTGCTGATATAGAAATATCTCCAAAATGTGAGTAAAAAAAGGCAACTTACTTTCTTATATGTATATTTATATAGCTATACGTATCTGTCGAGAGACAGTAATCCAGTTTGTGTAAAAACAGTTCTGTGTGTGTGTGTGTACATGTGATAGAAAATTCCTGGAAAGTAAACAAGAATTATTAATGATTACTCCTAGTGGGTAAGGCTGGGGAGGAAAGTTTCTGAGCATCTTTACTTTCTTTTTTTTTTTTTTAATTGCCGTACCCCGCAGCATGTGGGATCTTAGTTCCCAGACCAGGGATCGAACACATGCCGCTTGTATTGGAAGTGGGGAGTCATAACCACCGGACTGCCAAGGAAATCACTGAGCATCTTTACTTTCTACTCTTAGTTTTCCTGTATTATGCTGTTCCAGTATTTTCCAGTGACTATACGTTATACCTTAGTAACTAATTACAAATAAAAGTTGAGGAGCACTGTGCCTGAACCTTTTGAGTTTAAGAGTGAAAGCCATAGGAGAAAACATGACAGCAGCTAAAGCAGGAAGGGAGAGGAGCCAAAAACAGCTTTATTCACTTGTGGCTTTTTACTACTTGAAGAACATTTCTCAGAAACTTCCAGTGACTTCCCCTTATATATTATTGGCCAGAACTGGCTTAAATAAATTGATTCATTCCCTGGACCTAAATGCATTGCCACCCGCACAAAACCGGGATTCCATTGGCAAGGAAGAAGAGCTTATGGCTCTTAGGGAGGCAATCACATTGTCTTCCATAACTGTTTAAGTTCTTCCATAACTGTGCCATCTAGTGCCAGCCTAACTCCTGAGTGTCATTTCTTAACTTCCTCTACCCCCTGCCCAGTTTTCTCTTAGTATGCTCGTTGGCCTCCTTTCAGTTCCTCAAACATATCGATTTCTTTCCTGACTCATGGCCCTTTACATTTGTTGCTCCTTTTGCCTGGGTGTCTTTTCTCTTTGTTCTTTAAAAGTCTTGTTAGTGGTCATGCTTTTCTTTTTAGGTCTTAGATCAACTGTCATACCCTTAAAGAGGCTGACCTGACCACTGGGTCTAAATTAGGTTCTTCTTCCCTCTAACGTGTAACTTTCTATCTCACCCCCCTGGATATTTCCTCCCTAGCATTTATCATACTGTTATTATCTATGTTCACCTATTTATTTTATATCTTACTTCACTAGAATGTAAGGTCCACAAGGGCATAGATTGTTTCTTGTTCACTCTTATGCCTTCATGGTCCAGAACGGTACCTAGCACATAGTAGGTACTCAATAATATGTGTTGAATTGATGAATAGGGAACAAATGAATGGAAACAAGGATAAAAGGAAAGGTGTAGGATTACACACAGACAGAAGAGGGTAAAACGGGAATGGGAAGAGTTATATTTTGGTAGGAGAAGAAAGGGTGGATATAATGACATCAGAAGTAGCCTCATCTTAGCCATGGCCGACTTTGGGGCCTGAATCCTGTGCCCAAGTACAGTGGACACTTTTTACAAGTCTTGGAACTAAGTCATACTCTTTTCTGCTTTCTTATATCGGATAATATAATTCCTTGGAAATTGCTTTGGGTCATAGTTATCCTACTACTCCCATGGACATAGAACTAGCCAGCTGAAATGCAAAGGAGCAAATTAATTTTTCCTGAAGAGAAATTACTTTAAAATGGAAGGATATGCACTGTGTACGTAGTCCAGAATGCCCAAGGGCAGTCCTTGTGGAAGGTTTTGTGTGGTATCATTAAGTAAGTATTGAGCCTACAAAAGCCAGTCAGTCAAAGCAGAAGCCAAAGAGTAACATGAGTTTGACTCATGACCTCTAATATAGTTTGTGAAATAGATTTCATGTGTGGGTCCAGATCCCAAATGACTTCAAGATTGTTAAAAGCTGTTCAACTGCAAGTTAATTCCTTCCCTGGAAGCATTCCTGATACTTGGGGAAAATTCTCAAGAAGTATGTATGCTTAAAGAAATAAGCAAATTGCCAGCTCCTGTTTTGGATATTCATGCAGAGACCACAGTTATTATAATACACTGCTGCTTTTTTGAATTACTTGTAAAGTATTACACACCACAATAATTTTCTTCTGTTATCTGAATTTGAGTTGAATAGATCCACCATATTTTTTCTTTAAATGTACGTAAGACTTTTTTTTTTTTTTTTTTGGCTGCATTGGGTCTTTGTTGCTGTGTGCAGGCTTTCTCTAGTTGCAGCGAGCAGGGTCTACTCTTCGTTGCAGTGGGCGGGCTTCTCATTGCGGTGGCTTCTCTTGTTGTGGAGCACGGCACACTGGCTTCAGTAGTTGTGGCTTGCGGGCTCTAGAGCTCAGGCTCAGTAGTTGTGGCACATGGGCTTAGTTGCCCGTAGCATGTGGGATCTTCCCGGACCAGGGATTGAACCCATGTCCCCTGCATTGGCAGGTGGATTCTTAACCACTGCGCCACCAGGGAAGTCCCAAACATATGTAGGACTTCTGTCAAAGAAATTCATAGTGATGCCACCAAGAATCCTCTTGATGGGCTATCTTAAGACAGAATGAGGTTTACATAAGGATATGATTACTTTTCTTATTTAAGTATGTGTTAAAGATTTTAAAATTGTTATTATAAATATTTTTAAATACACAAAAGTATATTATTATAGTAAACTCCATATGTCCATCACCCAGATCAACAATTATCAAGATTTTGCTACATTTCCTTTATCTATTTCTTTTATTAATTTGCTGGAGTATTTGGAAACAAAATCTTAGGCGTTAGATCATTTCTGCTACGTACTTCAATATGCATCTCTAAACAATGTTGATATTTGTCTTCCATAAACACAGGGACATTATCATACCTATCAAAATTAATTAATTTTGATTAATTAATTAATTGCTTGGTGTTATCTAATACCGAAACCATAATCAAATTTCCCTAAGAGTGTTAAATATTCTGTTTAAGTTGGTTTGTCTGAATCAGGGTTCAAACAAAGTCCACATATTATATTTGGTTGTCAGGGCTTGTATCTTTTAATCTAGAACATTTCTCCTCCCCCCCTTCCTTTTTTTTTTTTTTTTTTAATTTGCAGGGTTTGACTTGTTGCAGGCTAACTGGGTTAGTTGTCCTATAGAATGTTTCACATTCTAGATATGTCTGTTTGCTGTCTTGTGGTGTCATCAACATGTTTCTCTATCCTCTAGGAAGTGAAATTAGTTCTAGAACAACACTGTTCAATAGATGTTTCTGTGATGATGGAAATATTCTACTTGCACTATCCAGTACAGTAGCCACTAGCCATTGTGGCTATTGAGCACTTTACAGGTGACTCGTGTGAGTGAGGAAATGAATTTTAAATTTTATTTAGTTTTAGTTAATTTAAATTTAAATAGCCATATGTGGCTACCTTACTAGATCATGCAGCTCTAGTGGCTCAGGTTAAACTTCAACTTTCTTGGCAAAAGTGCTTCATAGGTGCTTCCTATGAATCACATATGAAGAAGACATGTGATGTCACCTATAGTGATGTTAAGATTGATCAGTGGGTTCATATGGTGACACCCTGATCCCTCTAATATGGAGTTCTCCCAAAGGATATGATTTTAACATTAAGATTTAAAAAAAATATAAACTTCATCTTTATGCAGTTTTTGAGAACCAAGGAAAGAGCCCAAAATAGCTCATTGAGCTCTTTTATACATTTATAGTAAAAGTCAGAAAGGTAAACTTTTCTCATCAGACTCTAAGGAAACTATACTGTTAAAGAACATTTCAGAGAAAGACTTTGAAGAAGGCCAAACATAAAACACAATTAGTTCCTGAGTCTTGAGGCTGGGTGTACACTTAAAAAAAAAAAATCAGTAATCTGCCATTGCTTTAGGGCTGAAATAATCCAGATTGTTTCAGGTACTTGAGGTTCCCCTGCACCGAGGCATTTCTCCCAAATCCTAATGAACAACTCGCTTTGGAAACTCAGTTTGCTGGTATTATTCACATTTGCTAATGAATAATTCACTGGCACAAAAGATTGTAGGGCCTAACAAATGAGTCTGAGTCCAGACATAAAATAATGGCCTAGAACAGGACTTTGAAGATCTTTCTCACTTATTATTGAATCCAGCTGCCATTGGAGAGACAGCTGGCTCTAATAAGTGGGCATGAATGTGATGGAGAGAAGAGCCCCTCTTTCCTTATCTGCTCATTGTCAGGTAACATGGGTGGCCCTTCTTTTTGCTATAGCAGGGAACTGAGGGCAGGACAGTGGTTCCAAAACCTGATTTGACTAACTCTACCCCTTCCAGACTCCAATGAAAACTACAGGCTCTCTTCCCAGAAAAATGCACATATGCACATGCATGAAAGGTTTCCTATCATCTCAGGGCCTTTAGGATCCCTGACACATCCAGGGGTCACAGCATAAGACACCCTGCACTGGAAGCAAAAGTATCAGACACACTTGCGTGGATATTCTCACAGTATGCGGTATACAGGATGGAGCCCCAATGCTGAAGAAGCCAGTTCCTGGTCCTTCCTATCCTCCCAGATTTATCCTTTCTATTATTTTATATTTTCTACTTGTTTTAATTCATTTTCCTTTTTAGACCAAATAATGCAAATACTTTGCAAAACTATTTTAAAAGTATCTAAGGCTATTCAATGAAAAGTAAGTTTTCTCTCTGTGTCTCTACTCCAGGTCCTTTCCCCAGAGGCATCCACCATTAGCAGTTTCTAGTTTCTTCTTTCAGAAATATTCTAAGCATATATGTCTATATCATATTCTTTGTCTCTTCCAAATGGCAGCACAGTTTACACATTTTTGTTCCATGCTTTTTTTTTCTTAGCTCTATATTTTAGAGAGTTTTTACTGCTGGGACTTAGAGCTCTGCTTTATTCTTTTCCCATGCTGCATACTATTCCATCTTGAGGCTTAACCATAATTGATTTAATCTGACCATACTTAATGAACATTTAGATGGTTTCCAGTATTTTTTTAAACTACAAATATTGCTGCAGCATATGTTTTTTGTACTTGTGAAAGTATACCCATATATACCTATTCCTAGCAGTGGAATTCCTGAGTAAAATGAAAAATTTTGATAGATATTAACAAATTGCTCTCCAGAGAAGTTACATGTGATAAACAGAATAATGACCCCCAAAGATATCCATGCCCTAGTACCTGGAACCTGGGGACATGTTACCTTTCATGGCAAAGAGAAATTAACTTGAAGATGGAATTAAGGTTTCTAATCAGCTGACCTTAAAATAGGGAAATTATCCTGGATTATCTGGTGGACTCTATATGGTTACAAAGGTCCTTAAAAGAACCAGAGAGATGGTAGCATGAAAAGGAGTTGGTTCAATGTTGCTGGCTTTGAAGATGAAGGAAGGGAGCTATGAGTCAAGGAATGAAGGCAGACCCCTAGAAGCTGGAAAAGCAAGGAAATGGAAAAGATAAGGAATGCAGCCCTCACATTTTGCTTTTAAAGATCTCTGTTGGATTTCTGATCCACAAAATCAAAAATTATACATTTGTCTTGTTTTAAGCCATTAAGTTTGTGGTAATTTGTTATAGTAGCCATAGAAAATTAATACACTTTATGTATTTACACTCCTACCAACAATGTATGAATGTATTTTCCCACATCCCTGCCATTAGTGATGCCTTTTTTTTAATATATTGTCCTCCCCTCATATGAATACTCCTTCCAATGTTATTTGAAAATAAATGTTTACAATTTAGTGTCCTGTATTTTTTTAGATAAAAGGAAAATCTCAGCTATAATTATCTGTAATATTTTGTTCTTTTCTCATTATAATTAACTCTTTTGGAAAATCCCCATCTGGGACATGTGCCATTTTCTTGGCAGTGGCCAGGATGTGAGCAGTATGCGTGACTGATGTGTCATTTCTGCAATGCTGTTGTCACTGCTGATCAGCCTACACTGCAGAAATACTCTGGGACTAAGAGTTGTTTAATGAGATTTGTTTTCTGCCACCTACACAGGTACCTACACAGGTAATAAAGCCAGTGTCTGTAAGTGGTGATAGTCCAATGGCTTTGCTTGACCTCCAGTGGAGGTGGCAGCCTCAATCTTTGCAAGATGGGCCAGAGGCATTGTATATGTAGCAACTTCCGCATCTCCCTGGCAGCTGAGTGCCTCAGGTGACTGGGGTGGGGGAAATTAACAGAGTGTAAATATTTCCTCAACTCAGTTAATACACCCATGCCCGACTAGCAGAAGTAGCTTCTGCCTGGTCCTTTCTCATTTTGCATATTTAGTTTGCACTGTAGTGGTGGGACCTCCCCTTACCCATGTACATACATTAAACCCTATAGCCTGGCTTGACCATCTCTGAAATTAACATCTATTCAGGATAATTATTGAGCATCTACTCTGCTAGGTATTTAGGACACAAACTCTTAGCCATGCAGAGCTTACAGTTTATAGAGACAAATAGTAATCAACAATCGCAGGAGCAAATGTAAAACTGCTATTGTCACAGTTGCTAAAAAGAGGATATATATGTGTGTGTGTGTGTGTGTAAATAAATAGTAGTGAGATTCTACCTTGTCTGGGAAAGTATAAGAGAGGCTTGGGTGGGATATGTAAATCTGTATACATTTGCTAATCCATACCTACATTGGATGACACCCTAGGTAAAGGATATAGAGGGAGGAAAAGAAAGAACTAGAAACACTGCTTAGCCAGGGAGAGGAGGAAGAATGGCCAGAGAGTTGAAGGGAAACCAGAAAAGGGCTGTGCCCTAGGAGCCAAGCAAGGAGATTCCAGTTATATCAAGGAGAGTTAAGCAAGGAGAGTCCAGTTAAGGCTAGGAAGAGCATAGAATGGGACACTGTGTCTCGGAATCAGTAGGTTGTCTATGTTGCAATGGCAGAGACATGGTAGGGCACACCTGGATTCAAGTGTGGCTCCTTCCCTTTAGATGTGTGGCATTGGACAAAAGACTGTCTGGCTTCAGATTCTGCACCTGTAAATAAGAATAATAATATCTCCCTGAAAGAGTTACTGTGGGGATGAAGTTAATTAGCATATGCAATATCCCTACCATTTTGTAGGTTCTCAATAAAGATTGATTCCTCCCTTCCATTATGTCTGACCACTTATTTATGTTTTGGTTGTCACTATCCTTGATGTCTTAGCATTGGTGTTGATGACGTACTTGTAAGGGTCAAGGCAGGTCCTGTCCCTGTATATAAATGCATTAGTAAGAGTGCCAGCAAGTTGTTGTGAGCTGACAAGTCAGTGCTCTGGTTAGGGAGCCAAGCATCCACTGGTGTGCCTCTTGCTATGCTGACAGACAGATCATCGAGGATTGGATAAGGACATAGTACATCTTCCTTCATCACACTGAGTTTTTCCCTTTCAGGGAAAGGCACTCCAGTTACCAAAATTAATACCTAATTCTTGTCTCAGGACATCTTTCTGCACTCACATTTCTGCAACTGCATAAATCTCCAATGCAAAATATTAGTAATAAATGACTAATTCCAATAAAATTTGTTTTGTTTAGAGACAGCATTGGCCCTCCCAGATTTTTCTGATTGGCTAGAAGCGGCCACTCCCTCCTTTATTCGTTCATTTTTGTCTGTTAAATACAGTGAATGGGAAAAAATGCAATTTCTTCTATTGGTTAAGAACTCTTGCCCTGCCTGCTACCTCTGACGGTTTTTACTGTGTAACCCTGGCTTTGGCAACTATGGTAAGTACACATTGGGAGATAATGTAATTCATTGCTTCCCTTAAGTTAACTAAACCCCAGTAAAGAGACTGAAAAATATTTCTATTGGGACTAAAACAGGATACGTAACTTTTAAACCTCTTTAGGAATTGTCCTTGTTTTGTTTTGTTTTGTTTTGTGGTACGTGGGCCTCTCACTGTTGTGGCCTCTCCCGCTGCCGCGCAGGCTCAGGGGCCATGGCTCATGGGCCCAGCCGCTCCGCAGCATGTGGGATCCTCCTGGACCAGGGCACGAACCCGCATCCCCTGCATCGGCAGGCGGGCTCTCAACCACTGCGCCACCAGGGAAGCCCTGTCCTTGTATTTTTAATTAGCACACGTTTCATTTCTTATTGACAGTGGGCATGTTTTCTGAACCAAACATGAGGACGTAACATTTCATAAGCATGATTTTTATAAGCATGAGAATACCTTTAGGGACATACTACTATTTTAATTGTAATTGTTACAGAATTTCCAGGGCTTGGGGGTCGTATAGATACTAAAAATGGGCAGGGCTTAAATCGTAACGGAGCTATGATCACATTCGACTTTTAGAATTGTAAAATAAACATTTTAACATAGTGATTGGGGCCCTAAAGAGAGTGGATGGAAAGCGTGGTGGAAAGGAAGCTAGGGCTCTTAGCATCTCGTGATCCGGCCACCAGGGCATATACACTAGGACATTCTCTCCCGTTAGTGCACAGTCTGGAAGCCAGTGTCGTTCCAAGTGGAGCACAGGAGGCTCACACTCTGGCGGCGCCGGAGGCCTCGCAAGCGTTCCTTGGTGGAAGGTTGCGTGTTTTGAGTGTCCATAGCAACGCGACGCTTCAGCCTTCTGGAAGCCTTGGCTCCAGCTCGCGCAGTATGAGACCCGTACCGGTGGGAGGGACCTGGGTTGGTGGGAGAGTTGATGGGAGTTCAGTGGGGTGGGGAGCTGGGGAAACTACTGGGAACATTTGCTCCAAGGATTGAGTTAAACTAAGAAAAATCGGTCCAAGGCTCAGCGCAAAAGGATCTTTTCATTCCAGTCCTTTCGCCCACGTAGGGAACTATGCCTTTGGAGGTGGTGGTGGAACTGCATATCCGGGCGGTAAGAGAGATCGACGAACCTCTCCTCTTTGGCCCAAATCAGACTCTTTCCCCAGGGTTCTAAAATGGTTCTGGGTCGTTTTCACCACCCCTCGCCCCACACACATCATTAATCCTACCTGTGTCCCTAAGATTCTCCACATCGGTCTTTTCTTACTTTCTAACCTTTAGTTCAATTCAACCTCTTCCCACCCCTCCCGCCCCGCCCCCCCGCCGTCCCCCCGCCGTCCCGCCCCCAAGCCTGTTTCTTGGCTTTATCTGGAATTTTTCTGTTCTTTTAAAATAACCTTGCATTAAGTCCAAGAAGGATTTTATTTTCTTTTCCGGGATACAGATTTGTGAAGATTAAAAAGCCCCTTTAAATAACCAGGGAAGATCTTAATTTCAGAAAGCCAGGTCACTTCCCTGATAATTTGCCACCTCTATAAACCAATCAAGTATTTTCTAAGATACTTCCCCTACAGATGGCTCTGGCTTGCTAATTCCAAAAGGGATCAATCAACAGCTGTTTAATAATTATCCACTGAATCCTGCTTATGTGAGGTGCTGTGGCAGAGTGACTCCATTGTTCCTGTTTGGGGTCAGTTATTCCTTATTTCAGCTTCCATGTGTAGTTGGTGACAGACTGTCAGGCAGCTTTGCCTGAAAGCTATAAGGAGCTTCTCTACTGGCCAGGTTTATAAGCAGAACACCAACAGTTTACGGCTGTGGAAAATCTGGTTAGCCTCCATACAAGTGACAGATGCTGTGATTTCATCCTAAGTGCAGCTCTGAAACAAAGATGGAAATCTGGATTTGACCGATTTTGCTGACAGCAAATAGTACCAGACTATATCATTTGTGCTATATCAACTGTGACCTCTCACAATTGTGCAGTAAGATGAAGGAATTCTTGAGACGTTGAGTGATAAATCTGTCTTCCTACTCATTAAGGCAAAAATTAAACCAGTTTTCATCTCACTTCATTCAACATTACTGGTTAATTTTATTTTGATTTTTAAATGGTATTCTTCAGTGTACAGTTAATTAACAGTGGAATCAGTTTTTTTTACTCTACAGTACTTACGATGCTTCAAAAAAAATCAGGTGAATTGATCTGTGCTTTAAAAGCCAGCAAACTCAGGCCCCAGCAACCAAGATAGGGAATTCCAGAAAAATAACCAGAAAGGAGGTGAGCCTAATTTTGATCTCCCAGTATTCAGACTTGTAGATGCTGCAAGAGGAAAAACTGCTTCCAAATATCTGGCCTGAATATTGCTGCAATTAAAATAAAGGATCTCTTTAAGTCTAAACAATAAAGGAAACCACTTAGAGTGTCATAGTTTGGCTGATTCAGGAAGTGAAGATGTAGTCTGTGTTCAGGATGTTGTGGAAATGCAAATAATTTTGCTTCATTTTGAAAAGTAGCTATTCCTTTTTCAGTGTTCCTCTCACGCTCAGAAAGTTCACACTTCCACCCAATCAGAGCCTACCTGTCACAGCCATTCTCTGGATTCCTATGTACATCTCTATATGACAGATCAAATGCCATAATCCTTTCTATTTATAAATGTCAAAATAATTGGTTGTTAAGATTATCTAAAGACACCAGTTCCATAGGTAATTTAAAGGTTCATATTTTCAGGCAGAGCAGCATTTAAAGCACACACCCTCTTCCATCTTTCCTGATCAAAGAATAATGAGCAGAGTCCACCCTGCATTTGGAGGTTTTTGGTCTTGTGATTCGGGGAGGCACCATCGATAAACTGCTTTAATTGTGAGGGTCAATATAAATGGAAATTTAGGAGTTATACTTTGTGCCTGGTATAGCAGTAGGCTCCACTTGATGAATTTCAAGTTAAATACTGTTACCTAAAGTGTGCTGTATACAGGGAAATGGAATTCCATATGAAAAATATAATATACAGGGTCATCCTTGTGGTATATATTTGAAAGCTTATGCTGTTGCATTGCAAAGAATCAAGTTATTTTTCCATTTTATTACCTCATTAAAGAAGCATTATTCTTTATTCAGTAGAGATGGTAGGCAGCAGGGCCCATCTTCTTCCATGTTGGTCCACTGACAAAGTATGTAGTGAGCCTACCCCCAGACTCTCAGTTCCTTTGATCTCCTCAGCAGCTTCGCTTTTCTGTCCTCTGTCATGCCATGCTATTTGCTGTCAACAGAATTAAGCATGAGGCCATAGTCCCATCTTTCCTTTTCTATGGGCACTGTCCATATGCCCGCCTTTAAGTGTTTCTTCTTCAGGTAAGTTCTTGGTTTGTTCTCTGAATGCAGAAAAACAATTAGTGGGAAATAAATATCTTTTTAAAGATCTTTTGAGGAGGTAGAGGAAAAGGAGAGAAAGATATGTACTATAATCTCTCTTCTCACTACCTGATGCGCAAAGATATAAGAGACAAAACTAAGAAAGCATACCAAGAAAATTAGGATTAAGAATAAATCTTCCCAACTGTGGTAACAGATCTTCAGAGGATAAATTAGAATAACCTATGTCTTAGACTCTTAAAGTACTGTTTAAAATCTACCTCAGGAAAAGAACTAGGATTAGTATGTGGCTCATCTGCCTGTATATTTACAGAATGAAGGTGATTTGTTTTTTCAAAGTTCAGTTTACAAGTGATATGTTGACTTACAGGATTACACAAAACAAAATTTTCTGATGTCAACTTTTAAAAAGCAGCATTATAATCACCTCAACTTGGTTTCTTTGCAGTTGTCCTGGAGATATAAAAAGTTGTTGAATAGGTATATAATGGGGGGGGGTTGCTTTCTATAATATGGCTGTCATCAGTAATGGTCAGCACTGTGCTCTAGCCTAGCAATCCGTCAAGATTGTAGGACACCTGAAATCCCAAAAGGAAGCCTGAAATCCTTAGGGGGGCAAGCAGGATGGCTGCTGGTTTATGTCAGCATCGTCACGTGTAGAAACTTTCAGAGCTGGTGCCATAACAAATGAGATGGTGTCATGGTTGGTTCCACAGTACAAAGAGGACTGGAGCATTGTGCGGTGAAAGCCAGCAGTAGTCCACGATGCTGTACTGCATGTAGCCCAGAAAAAAGCCAAAAGCCACGTCGGTGACATTGTGCCGCCCCAGCATGACCCTGGAGAGGCCCAAGATGAAGGCCCACAGTACCACGAGCACCCTCAGTGGAATGGCCAGCACTAGGTGGTTCAGGATGAACCGTGAGACCAGGGCGGCCCTGGTGGCATGGCCCGAAGGGAAGGAGTACTTGTCCACCGAAAGGGTGAAAAACATGTCCATCTGGTTGTGGGCCGGGCGGCGCCTGCGGACCAGCCCCTTGATCAGGGCCACCAGCAGCAGGTCCAACAGCAGGGAGAAGAGCAGGTTCATCAGCACCTCTCGCCCGGCCCAGCTGTCGCTCCTGGACAGGCAGTAGAGGGTGCCCAGCAGCCAGGGGATGCCGTGTCCCGAGATCTCCAGCAATTTCATAAGGGGCCGCACGCTGCCCCAGGATGAGCTCTCCCCCGCACACACCCCCAGCTTCTTAGACAGCCACAGGTCGATGGCCAGCAGGGAGCGCAGGGCGATGCCCAGGAAGGACGGGTTCAGGTCCATGCGGTCCTCCTCGGGCAGCGGGGACGGGAGCGCCGGCGAGGAGCCCGCCCCGGCCAGGGGGAACGAGCCGCGGCGGTGCACTGGGCTCTCGGACGCGCGGAGCCGGGCGCAGGTGGGGTCGGTGCCCGGCGCGCGGCTGCTGAGCAGGGACTGGAACTCGAACCTGCCGCCGCCGCCGCCATGGGCCGGGCTGCCGCTGCTGCTCGGGGCGCAGGCGGCTAGCGGGCGTCCCTCGGCGTTCCTCCGGGGGCTCGGCATCGCGGCGGGCGGCCCGGACCGCAGGACCCGGCCAGCCTAAGAAGCAGCTTCCCGGCCCTGCAGCCTCTTCCGCTTCCGCACTGCCATCCTGGAGGGGCGGGGAGAGGAGCCAGCGAGAGGACGATTGTGACACCTGGCGGAGACTTGGGAGGAAACTGAATTTCCAGTTTGAGCGAGGAGAGGAGAGGGGAGGGTAGTGCTATGGGAGAGAGGTGAGGGTTACGGTGGTGGGGGAAATTTGATATTGTTTGTGGGAGGTTAGGGGAAATAGACCCTTTACAAAGCAAAACGCAAACCCTGTTCTCTATTTTTTTCTTTGTTTTTAAGATTTCTTGCCCAGGGGTGTGCCTTCCTGGCAAGCAAGATGTGTTCCTTGGGGTTTACCTCCTGAATCAGTACCTGGAGACACACTGCTTTCCTTCCGTGTTCCCTATTATGATTCAGCGGAGCATGAGGTTTGAAAAGGTGATCTTGACTTTCTCATTGCTAAATAGAGAAATTCAAATTCTGTTGTCTGAGGATCATTTAGTGGTTCTTATAAAGAACACGGCTTTTATAAAGTTATTTTGTAAATTTTCTTTAAAAAAGAAATTACATGAAGGCACCTCAGCACAGTGCAGAATCATAGTTGGAGGACTTGCTTTTGCATCCCAGATCTGAGCCAAGTTCTGTCAAATTAGTGCTAAGTACCCTGGTAGATGTTTTCTATTTTTGGAACTCCCATGGCATTTTCTAACTGGAACAGAGAGCATTTTCTGAATGTTCTTGGAAGTGTTAGAGGCAGCTGTGTACATTCTGACAGAGATTATCAATAAACTAGCAGACCTTAGAAACAAACTTTTTTAGACTCAGAAAAATACCCCAGACTAACCAAATTAGTTAAATCCTGTATCTGAAATCCTGTAACAAAACAAGAAGGCTTTTTAGATTTACTGAGTTTCCTTAGGTCATATCTGGTTTATTTAGCTGCAGTGATAAAAGCTAGATTCCATTCCAGTGAATGTGATCATAATATAAGTAGCCAAAACATTACCAACCCTCTTCCCACTTTCATATTTAATGGAACATTAATTTCATTACTATCCAATCACTGACAATCTCTTGAAGTTTTTGTTTTGGAATTTAGAGATTGAATCAGTTTTAACCTTGATAAGCCTATGATTTTTGTCCCAAAAAATATCACTGAGGTGGTTCTATTGGGGAGAGGATGAGAATTGGAAGGCTTCAGGCTAGGGCCTGTCACTTTTAAAGGTCTGGATGGTGGTGCCCTGAAAATGACCTGTCTATTTCAAACAGAGTAGCAGAGGAGATGAGGATTGATTTCTGAAAGGGCTAGGGCTGTGTGTAATATTTTTATAAATCACAGCCCATTAATTAATTTTTTACATCTTTATTGGAGTATAATTGCTTTATAGCGTTGTGTTAGTTTCTGCTGTATAACAAAGTGAATCAGCTATATGTATACATATATCCCCAGACGCCCTCCCTCCTGAGCCTCCCTCCCACCCTCCGTATCCCACCCCTCTAGGTGGTCACAAAGCACTTGATCTCCCTGTGCTTTGCAGGTGCTTCCCACTAGCTATCTATTTTACATTTGGTAGTGTATATATGTCCATGCCACTCTCACTTCGTCCCAGCTTCCCCTTCCCCAGCCCCCACCATGTCCTTAAGTCCATTCTCTATGTCTGTGTCTTTATTCCTGTCCTACCACTAGGTTCATCAGTACCTTTTTTTTTATGTTTCCCTTGTTTTATTTTTACCTCAATTAATGCACTTTATAGATGTGATAACATATAAGTATTATGTAAGGAGTGGGGAGAGAACAAACTATAGCCACACAATTCTTAAAGCATAGAAACACACATACAATAGGGCAACAACACCAAAAAATTCTCATCTGTTAATTCAGTTATAATGTGTCTTATTACTTAATATTGATCATTACTTCCTTTGTGTATCATTAAATACACATTTATGGAATCATTTCCAAAGGCTTTGATCCCTTTCCAACATACATTTTAATCCAACCTCCATTGCTGCCTTTGGTTTCTTTTCTTTTTTTTTTTTAACATCTTTATTGGAATATAATTGTTTTACAATGTTGTGTTAGTTTCTGCTGTATAACAAAGTGAATCAGCTATATGTATACATATATCCCCATACCCCCTCCCTCCTGAGCCTTCCTCCCACCGTCCCTATCCCACCCCTCTAGGTGGTCACAAAGCACTTGATCTCCCTGTGCTTTGCAGGTGCTTCCCACTAGCTATCTATTTTACATTTGGTAGTGTATATATGTCCATGCCACTCTCTCACTTCGTCCCAGCTTCCCCTTCCCCAGCCCCCACCATGTCCTTAAGTCCATTCTCTATGTCTGTGTCTTTATTCCTGTCCTGCCACTAGGTTCATCAGTACCCTTTTTTTTTTATGTTTCCCTTGTTTTATTTTTACCTCAATTAATGCAGTTTATAGATGTGATAAAATATAAGTATTATGTAAGGAGTGGGGAGAGAACAAACTATAGCCACACAATTCTTAAAACATAGAAACACACATACAATAGGGCAACAACACCAAAAAATTCTCATCTGTTAAGTCAGTTATAATGTGCCTTATTACTTAATATTGATCATTACTTCCTTTGTGTATCATTAAATACACATTTATGGTATCATTTCCAAAGGCTTTGATCCCTTTCCAACATACATTTTAATCCAACCTCCATTGCTACCTTTGGTTTCTTTTCTTTTTTTTTTTTAACATCTTTATTGGAATATAATTGTTTTACAATGTTGTGTTAGTTTCTGCTATATAACAAAGTGAATCAGCTATATGTATACATATATCCCCATATCCCCTCCCTCTTGCGTCTCCCTCCCACCCTCCCTATCCCACCCCTCTAGGTGGTCACAAAGTACCGAGCTGATCTCCCTGTACTATGTGGCTGCTTCCCACTAACTATCTATTTTACATTTGGTAGTGTACATATGTCCATGCTACTCTCTCACTTCGTCCCAGCTTACCCTTCCCCCTCCCCGTGTCCTCAAGTCCATTCTCTACATCTGCATCTTTATTCCTCTCCTGCCCCTAGATTCATCAGAACCATTTTTATTTTTTTTTTAGATCCCATATATATGCATTAGCATACGGTATTTGTTTTTCTCTTTCTGAGCCAGCCTGTTAATTTAAATAGTCTTCCAAACTGGTTGGATAAGAGAGGAATAAATGGATATTACCTTGGAACATACAGTCTGAATCCAAAGGAACCTAGTTCTAACCATTTCAATGTTGGTCATGGTTAAAAAGTGGGTGGTGAAAATCCAGTCTATTTTTTTCCCCCAAGAATTTCCTTATTAGTTTTATCAATTGTAAATTTGCTTTTCTAGAAGACTTTAAAAATCTTTTTATAAGAAGCCCAAGGATGTAAAATTGTAGAAGCAGTAAATCAATCTGTAAATGACTTTGGAGGTCACCTAGTCCAAGCTCCCTGACTTGCAGAAGAGGAGAATGAGTGTCAGAGTCACACTCTAGATGTCACAAAGCTGTGTATTTGAGATTACTAGATATCACAGACCATTTTTCATTTTATAAAGTGCAATTAAATAAATGCTTTATTTTAAATTTTGAAAAGTTGCCTTCTTGTGTGAGCTGTTTGAGTTCATATTCAAGCTTTCTACCAGTTGGCTCTAGCTTTCTTGTATCTTTTCCATTCTCTAGCTGCAAATACTTGCAGGGAGTAGCGAAAACACTTTCTCCTCCTTGGACCTTCTGTATAATTCAGAATTCAATGTTCTAAAGCATTCAGATAAACAAGAAATTACTCATAAAGAGTGTATGAGCCATTGTGTTTGAGCAGTTCATGTTGATCATTTATTCCCCACGATCATCCTTGAGAAAATTCTTAGACATGGATGAAGAGAAGGGATGAACTAATATTACTGGAATAATTTTGGGAAAATCCCCAGCTCACTCACATTTGCTTGTTAAATCCAAGTCAGTAAGACAGAAATGGATTACAGGGGACAGCCTCCACTTTTGTGGTTAAAGCAGACCTGGTTTTGGATCAAGAGCAGATTTTAATCATGCTAAGGTTAAACACCGTTTAAATCAGAAATTTAATGCCTGAAAACAAACTCTGCTGAAAACTTGTGTTTCTTACAGGGTTCTAGAGTTCAGGGAGAGGGTCATGTTATGCCTTTACCTCAGTCCCCTAGGCCCTTTTATCTCAAGGACAAAATAAACATATTTGGCTGTGGGTAGACAGGTATCACAGTGTTTTTCTTGTGCTTCATGATACACCTAAAACTTATGAGGCTCTCTCTCTTATTATTTTTGGATTCTGTGGGAGTCTAGCTATGAGTACTTAGCTTTTCTTTTGTGTTGCACATAGAATTTTTATTTATGTTCCTTTTTAGCACGACCAATGGCTTGGGAAGAGAAGTCATTTATTCAGTTAACATGTAATAAGTATCTGTTGTATTCAGGATGTTTTTCTAGGTACTCAAACAAGACTCTTTCAGGTAGATGCCAGATGTGCTTTTAGCAACAAACTGTGGGGCTAGGTCAAGTAGATGACGTTTTGAACATGTGGTAGATTCAGCTAACTTAAATTTTCCTTGTACTTGGTGTTGTGTTACTTCTCATTCATTTATTCTATAGTCATTTGTTGAACTTTTAACCACATACCTGTTAAAGGTACTCCTGTTGAATCCTAAAATATTATATGGCTAGATTTGACATGTGTTAATTATTTGGAAGAATATGATCTAGATTTTCTATAAGTATATATTAATAAAACTTTGAAGATTTATTTTCCCCATTTTTTTTCCTGCAGGTATTTGAAAATGCAGTAGATCCTGGAGCTGTAGCACACATTTTAGAAAGTAGGTACTCCCCCCTTCACCCCCAACAAAAGAGAGAGAGACTATTGTGTATATGTAATTCACAGATAAAAAATTCTATTTTCTAAGTTGTGATACTTCCACATTTACCCCATATTTATGTTCAAGATAGCCTGTGTAAAATTTCAATCATGTCATTGATTCAATTACAAACCCTTTTCTAGATATGTATGGCATTTACTGGATGGTATGATTCTGTTTGTTTTATTACAATTAAATGGTTTTTGTATCTTAACAGAGTTGTTTAACCATCACCATAATCAATTTTAGAACATTTTCATCACCATGGAAAGAAACCCTATACCCATTCTTCCTCATCCCTTCCAGCCCTAGGAAACTACTGACTAATCTTTCTGCCTCTATAGATTTGCATATTCTGGATATTTCATATATATGGAATTATATAATATGTGGTCATTTATAACTGGATTCTTTCATTTAACATAATGTTTTCAAAATTCTTCCTTGCTATAGAATGTGTCAAGATTTCACTTCTTTTTATGTCCAAATAATGTCCCATTTTATGGATAAACCACATTTTGTTTATCCATTCATCAGATGATGGACATCTGGATTATTTTTGCTTTGGTGCTATGATGAATAATGCTGCTATAAATATTTGTGTACAAGTTTTTTTTGTAAACATGTTTTTATTTCTGTTGGGTGTATACCTAGGAGTGGACTTGCTGGGTCATATGGTAACTCAGTTTAATTTTTTGAGGAATTTCCAGATTATACCAAAGGAGTTGTATCATTTTACATTCCTCCAGCAATATATGAGATTTGATTTCTCCACATCCTGGCCAACACTTGTTATTATTTATCCTTTTGATTGGTAGCCATCCTTGTGGATATGAAGTGGTACCTCGTGGGTTTGATTTGCATTTCCCTGATAGCTAATGATGTTGAGCATTTTTTCATGTGCTTATTGGCCATTTGTATATCTTATCTGGAGAAGTGTCTGTTCGGATCCTCTCCCTATATTTTAATTGGGTTTTTATTATTGAGTTGTAAGTTCTTTATATATTATAGATATAACTTTCATATCAGATGTATGATTGACGAATACTTTCTCCCATTCTTTGGATTATCTTTTTGCTTTCTTAATGGTGTTCTCTGAAACACAAACGTTTTTAATTTTGATGAATTATATTTTATCTATTTTTCTTTTGTTACTTCTGCCTTTGATGTCATAACTAAGAAACCATTGTGTAATTCAAGTCAAAGATTTATGTCTATATTTTCTTCTAAGAGTTTTATCATTTTAGCTCTTACATTTAAGTCTATAATACATATTGAGTTGATTTTTGTAAATGGCATGAGCTAAGGGTCCAGTTTCATTCTTTTGCATCTGGATATCCAGTTGTCTCAGCACCATTGTTACTAAGAGTAGTTTTCCCCCATTGAATGGTCATGGCACTCTTGTTGAAAATCAATTGACTGTAAATGTGAGGTGTTTTTTTGGGGGTGGGTGGGGGGTCTCAATTCTATTCCATTGATTCATAAATCTATCATTATTACAGTGCCACACTATTTTGATTATTGTAGCTTTATAGAAAGTTTTAAAATCAGGAAGTGTGAGTCCTCCAACTTAGTTCTTCTTTTTCAAGCCTGTTTTTGTATTTGGGTTCCCTTAGTTTGCCATACGAATTTTAGGATCAGCTTGTCTGTTTCTGCAAAGAAGCCAGCTAGGATGTTGATAGGCAATGATAGATTGCATTGAACCTGTAGATCAGTTTGGAGAATATTGCCATCTAAACAATATTAAGTCTTCCAATTCATGACATGACACGTGGTGAGAATTAATTGAGTGTAAGGAATTTAGAGACTGAGATAGCTTAAGCGCTTTACATTACCATTGGGGTGATGGTTGGAAAAGATATAGTCCTTCTTCCTGTTTGGAAAACCCAAAATTATGGGGTGTCTTGGCTTTTAAGTTTCTTGGCATTTAAAATTCTGTCCTCATGTATTAATGTTTTTCATAAATCTACAAAGGGAGAATTTTTTTATTTTTTTATATATATTTTTTATTGTATATATTTTTTTCAGCTTTATTTGAGGATATAATTGACATACAACATTGTGTAAGTTTAAGGTAACAGCATGTTGATTTGATACTCAGATATTTTGCAAAATGATTATTACAGTAGTGTTAGCTTACACCTCTAGCACGTTACATAATTACCATTTCTTTTTTGTGGTGAGAACATTTAAAATCTACTCTCTTAGTAACTTTCAACTACAGTATTAACTATAATCACCATTATTGTCAATATTAAAATGTTTTTCTAATATGTTGTGGAAATTATCTTTACTGATTTTTTGTTATACCATTTGTATTTTAAATTACTTTTAATATTTAAATTTTATTCTTGGCCTTATAGACATTGAACATGGGCTCGCTATTATTTTTCTTTTTTTTTGCGGTACGCGGGCCTCTCACTGTTGTGACCTCTCCCATTGTGGAGCACAGGTTCCGAACGCGCAAGCTCAGCGGCCATGGCTCACGGGCCCAGCCGCTCTGCAGCACGTGGGATCCTCCCGGACCAGGGCACGAAGCCGTGTCCCCTGCATCTGCAGGCGGACTCTCAACCACTGCGCCACCAGGGAAGCCCTCACTATTTTTTTTTTAACATCTTTATTGGAGTATAATTGCTTTACAATGGTGTGTTAGTTTCTGCTTTATAACAAAATGAATCAGCTATACCTATAAATATATCCCCATATCCCCTCCCTCTTGTGTCTCCCTCCCACCCTCCCTATCCCACCCCTCTAGGTGGTCACAAAGCACCGAGCTGCTCTCCCTGTGCTATGTGGCTGCTTCCCACTAGCTATCTATTTTACATTTGGTAGTATATATAAGTCCATGCCACTCTCTCACTTCGTCTCAGCTTACCCTTCCCCCTCCCCATGTCCTCAAGTCCATTCTCTACGTCTGCATCTTTATTCCTGTCCTGCCTCTAGGTTCTTCAGAACATTTTTATTTTTATTTTTTTTTAGATTCCACATATATGTGTTAGCATGAGGTATTTGTTTTTCTGACTTACTTCACTCTGTATGGCAGACTCTAGGTCCATTCACCTCACTACAAATACCTCAATTTCATTTCTTTTTATGGCTGAGTAATATTCCATTGTATATATGTGCCACATCTTCTTTATCCATTCATCTGTCGATGGACACTTAGGTTGCTTCCATGTCCTGGCTATTGTAAATAGAGCTGCAGTGAACATTGTGGTACATGACTCTTGTTGAATTATGGTTTTCCCAGGGTATATGCCCAGTAGTGGGATTGCTGGGTCATATGGTAGTTCTATTTTTAGTTTTTTAAGGAACCTCCATACTGTTCTCCATAGTGGCTGTATCAATTTACATTCCCACCAACAGTGCAAGAGGGTTCCCTTTTCTCTACACCCTATCTGGCATTTACTGTTTGTAGATTTTTTTTTTTTTTTTTTTTTTACCGGTACGCAGGCCTCTCACTGTTGTGGCCTCTCCCGTTGCGGAGCACAGGCTCCGGACGCGCAGGCTCAGCGGCCATGGCTCATGGGCCCAGCCGCTCCGCGGCATGTGGGATCCTCCCAGACCGGGGCACGAACCCGTGTCCCCTGCATCGGCGGGCGGACTCTCAACCACTGCGCCACCAGGGAAGCCCTGTAGATTTTTTTGTTTGTTTGTTTGTTTGTAGATTTTTTGATGATGGCCATTCTGACTGGTGTGAGGTGATACCTCATTGTAGTTTTGATTTGCATTTCTCTAATGATTAGTGATGTTGAGCATTCTTTCATGTGTTTGTTGGCAATCTGTATATCTTCTTTGGGCTCACTATTTCTAAATATATTTTGAACTCAGGAAATATAAAAAAATGTTTTATGTCTAATTTATATAGTCATATAGCATACTGTTTTAAGCAAGATAAGCTTTTATAGGTTGATGGATAACAGTTGTATTTTGAATTTTTTAAATGAACAGTAGTATATTGTTATTTCCGTGATTTATGAATACATCTTTAAGAGAGAAAGTATCATATTTTGTCAATATTTTTCAGGAGACAAAATGCAGTGTTTTTTGTTTGTTTGTTTGTTTTAAATGCTATGTTTATAACTCAGTTATTCTCACCCCATGCCCCCAATTTACTGGGGCTAGAAATACCTGAATCATTGTTGGTATGCCACTTACTATCAGTAGTAGTAATGTAAATGGGGTGTTATGTCAGTTTTAAACTTAGTAATTAATGAAAAACTATGACAGTATTCTAAAGTATTAATATCTCATTTTTCCTTTTTAGCCTTTCTAACCAGGTTTGAGTTAATACAGCTAGTGCCTCCAGGTAATGTGCCAATAAATGAATTTCTAAATTAGTTTAATTTAATTTTAAAAGGATTTTGGCATGACAAAATGGGGACTGGCATTTAAAAGCTGTGCTTTATATAACACATCCTTTTTACCCCCACCAGTCTGTTGAATTTTGCCCACTTTCAGAAGAGTAACTTTATGGGTTTGAAAAAGCAGTAAGCATAGCTTAAACACGTTCTTTGACTTTCCATTTTTTCATAATTTTATCTAATAATCATCAAATAATTTTTTCAGTCCTGGCTCAGCTTCTTTCAAGTGTTTGCTTTTGGCTGTGTTGTAATTTGTAGAGTGAGTGAGTGCGAGTGTGTGTTTGTGTGTGTGTGAAACCCAAAGCCATCTTCTCTGTTGATGCTAGAACAGGGTTGGCAAACGACAGCCCCCAGGCCAAATCCAACCTGCAGTCTGTTTTTGTATGGCCTGTGAGTTAAGAATGGCTTCTACATTTTTAAGAATTAAGATTTACTTCATATACTATAAAATTCACCATTTTCAAGTGTACAATTCAATTGTTTTTAGTATGTTCACAAGATTGTGTGACCATCACCCTATCTGATTTTAGAATTTTTATTACCCTCAAAAGAAACCCTGTACTCATTAGCAGTCACTCCTCATTCCCTCCTCCTTCCAACCCCTGGCCACCACTAATCTACTTACTATCTCTAATTGATTTGCTCATTCTGGACATTTCATGTAAATGGAATCACAATTTGTGCCCTTTTATGTCTGGCTTCTTTCACTTAGCAAAATGTTTTCAAAGTTCATCCTTGTTGAAGCATATATCAGTATTTCCTTCCTTTTTATGACTAAATAATGTTCTTTTATATGAATATGCCAAATTTTGTTTATCCATTCATCAGTTGATAGACATTAGAGTTGTTTCCCCTTCTGGATATCATGAGTAACACTTCTGTGAACATTCATGTACAAGTTGTGTGAATATGTGTTTTCTGTTCTCTTGGGTATGTATTTGGGTATATACCTAGGAGTGGAATCGCTGGGTCACATAGTAACTCCATGTTTAACTTTTTTTTTTTTTTTGCGGTACGCGGGCCTCTCACTGTTGTGGCCTCTCCCGTTGCGGAGCACAGGCTGCGGACGCGCAGGCCCAGCGGCCATGGCTCACGGGTCCAGCCGCTCCGCAGCATGTGGGATCTTCCCGGACCGGGGCACGAACCTGTGTCCCCTGCATCAGCAGACGGACTCTCAACCACTGTGCCACCAGGGAAGCCCTCCATGTTTAACTTTTTTTTTTTTTTCATGTTTAACTTTTTAAGGAACTGCCAAACTGTCTTTGGCTTTTACATTTTTAAATGGTTGGAAAGAAATTTTTTTAAAGGAGAATATTTATTGATACATGAAAATTATATGAAATTCAAATTTCATCGTCTGTGATGTTTTATCCATGCTCATTCATAGAAGTATTGTTTATGGCTGCTTTTGTGCTGGAATGAGAGTTCAGTAGTTGTGACTATATGGCTTGAAAAGCCTAAAATATTTATTCTCTGGCCCTTGCAGGAAAAGTTTGAGACCTCTGTGCTGGAATCATGGGACTTTAGGAGGAAACTGTTCTGTGATGACTTTGTTTTGTGTTATGCAAGAGACCTGAGCTAGTGAGAGCAAGTAGGAACTGCCACCTGGTGACACCACTTCTTAGAGTTTCTCAATGTGGCTGATTATCTGGTGATTTTAGAGTCTGCGTGTATGTGTGTGTGTGCGTGTGTGTGTGTGTGTGTGTGTGTGTGTGAGAGAGAGAGAGAGAGAGAGAGAGAGAGAGGATACCTAAAACTCAGAAACATTTCTAATAGTCTTCTCATCTTTGCTAACATAAGCTTTGCCCTTTCCCTTCCCAGCTTCACAGTTTTAACTTGTAAAAACCATCCCCAAATGCTGAGGAAACCTTTATTTATATTTTGGTGAACATGTTTCTTGCTATTTCTCTGTGGTTAGAAGAACACATGGATATGGAATTTTTACATAAATAATGTCACATACATTTTCTTCTCTTACTAACTTAACCAATTATATGTTACTGTTATACTGTAATTTTTAAAAACATATCAAAAAGCATTATTTTTGGTATCATGAAGAATTTCATGAATTTACTTATGTGTTTTTATAGGTCTGTAAAAAGTCTGTAAATAATATTTGGGGTTTTACTTTTTCACTCTACATTGTTACCTGTAGGTAACTTATTTGTCATTTTCAATAGGTATGTATTTTCCATAGTGTTATTACCAATCTTAAATTGATATTGTTGCTCATTAGGATTTCTTTGTCTTTCATATATTTATAACAATTATTTTTTTCTCTTGATATATTTGTAAAGAATAGAATTGCTAGATTGAACTATATCTTATAACCTGAGAGTAAACTGATCCCCCAGCAAGTTTCCATTATTTCTACTGCATTCAGCACTGTATAGAGTGCCTGTTCCCCATATCCTAGCTAATGCTGGATGCTATCATTTGGATTTTTTGTGTTTATAAAGTGTGTAATAATTCTTTAAAATATATTTCACCATATTTTCCAGTCCCTTCTTTTTAGATATGATTTGTGACAACCTTAACATTTTAAATTTACTTCAGAAATTTTCCATTTTCCCATATTATAATTTGTTTTCTTTCTTTCCTTCTGTATAGTATGACTGTCAGTGTCCTTTGATTGCTTGTAGAGTGATGTCTGCATATTAACATTGCATTTTGGTATAAATTCCTGGTATTTTCACCAAAGTTTTAAATCAATTATGCTTAACACATATGTATTTCCCCTGTTTTGTTGCATTATTTTGATATTTTATTGTGTGAAACTTTCTTTTTCTTAAGAAAGCATAGGAGAAGGAAGGTGAGTCTGGCAGATGCCTCAGCTAAAGCAGAGGTGGCTGTGGAGGCTTTTATGAGGATCATGGCCTGCCTACTGTGGCTGCTCTGCAGCAGGTCAAGAACCCCAATGGAGTGGAGTGGACCCAGGAGTCTGTAGTTCTTTCTTCTGCTGCTTGGTTTGTTGGCAGAGGCATGTCCTGAAAACAGATAAGAACCCCACTCTCGGTGGGTCTAGGGATGGACACACTTGTATATGTCAGTGCTTTCTTAGGTAGGCAGAACAGAGGGAAGATCAGAGATGCCTCCTACCTGCTTTTCAGAAATTCTCACTGAATGTTTTTTAGCCTAAAAGTAACAGGCTAAAATCAGGGCATTGAGTTTTCTTCCATAAGTTTTTTTTTTTTTTTTTGCGGTACGTGGGCCTCTCACTGTTGTGGCCTCTCCCGTTGCGGAGCACAGGCTCCGGACACGCAGGCTCAGTGGCCATGGCTCACAGGTCCAGCCGCTACACGGCATGTGGGATCCTCCCGGACTGGGGCACGAACCCGTGTCCCCTGCATCGGCAGGCGGACTCTCAACCACTGCGCCACCAGGGAAGCCCCATTCCATAAGTTTTTTATTTGACCCAATTTTATGTTCAAATGTATGTCACTGTTAACTGGCAAGTTATATTTTAGTATGCTAACAAAATAGAAGCAGGACCATTTTGATCTTATTTAATTTTTTGTGAGTTAAAAAGATTACCCAATATCTATAATAAATATTCTCACTGTAAAAGTTGTAAATAACAAAATAATATAAAACAAAAAGTAAAAATTCACATTCATCAACAACCTCTGACAATAATTACAATTAACAATTTGTTGTATATCTTTCTTAGGCCTTTTATAATGCATTTATTATGTATAATGCATTTAGTATATTCAACCAATTCTGAAATATATAGACATATACACAAACACACACTCACATATATATACATAAATATTAAATATGTCTAATATTTAGTATATGTATATTTAATGTATATATGTATATATATATATAGGTTGAATGTATATTTCCTGCAACTTTTTAAAATTTGGTATATTTTTGACTGCCAGTTTTTTTTTTTACTTGACCGGAAATCCATCTGTGAGAAGGTTGCAGAATGGTTCAAAATTGTGATGACTGGAGAATATTGAAGCTGGGTGCATGCTTACAGGTTATAACTCAGAAGTTAATCAGATACAAAGTGGGGGCTTTATTGTACTTGTCTTCCTTTTGTCTACAATCCTTCAGTTTCAGATTGTAATTTTAGTGGAATTAAACTTGAATTGCTTGATATAATTAATTTTGTTTAGCTTCAGATGCATTACAGATTGATCCATTAATTTGTCCAACATATGTTTATTGAAGGTGTACTTAGAAAATGCCCTACACTGTGCCATTTCCTGGTGGTATGCCAGTGGCACCAGGTACAGAGTGGTGATGGTGAGCCGCCTTGATCTGCTGGTTCTTGATACTAGCTAATTAAGTAAAAATGATTTGCTTAAAGTCTCAAGTGGACTGTGCTGTGGGGTCCCATGGGCCACATTTAGGTTCTCAGGGAACAATTCTTCTTTGGCCGAATTGTTACCTTTTCATTTTGTTGTAGATATTACTGTATTTGATATTGTTTCATAGCACTTTCAAACACATTTACTATAATCAAAAGACATATTATGACCATTAAGTTTGTGATACAGGTACCTCAGATTTGCATACAACTTTACTTCTAAAGAATGAAGAAATCCAATGATTTGGCTTAGAAGTAATAAAGACTCCTCTGGGTCTTCAGTTTACAAAGATGGGAAAAAGCAAATAGACACAGGAGGGCAGCATAATTCTGTTTGACAGTGAGCTTGGTGCTTTTTTTTTTATTGACCTCTTACACAGAAACTTCTACTTTGGGATAAGTCATGTATATTCAGTCCAGCTGTAAAATGTTCAGTCCAGCTGTAAAATGCTCTTTTTTAGTGGGCACCCATTCCATGAATCAGAGCTTGATTTTTTTTTTTTTAATTAATTTATTTTTGGCTGCGTTGGGTCTTCATTGCTGCTCGCAGGCGTTCTTTAGTTGCGGTGAGTGGGGGCTACTCTTTGATGTGGTGCGCGGGCTTCTCATTGCGGTGACCTCTCTTCTTGCAGAGCACGGGCTCTAAGCACGCGGGCTCAGTAATTGTGGCTCACGGGCTCTAGAGTGCGGGCTCAGTAGTTGTGGCACACGGGCTTAGTTGCTCCGCAGCATATGGAATCTTCCCGGACCAGGGCTCGAACCCGTGTCCCCTGCATTGGCAGGTGGATTCTTAATGACTGCACTACCAGGGAAGCCCCAGAGCTTGATTTTATACTTCATAATGATGTTTACTAGGCATCAGCAAGGAAAGAACTCCTGCCTCAGATGATCTGGTTTTGAATACCTGCTTTGCCATTTGGCATCATGACAAGTGTCTTCAACTCTCAGAGCCTCATTTATCTGTAAAGAAGGAATCAAGTGAGACTCCATATGGGGAAGCAAGCTGTCAATTCTGATATGCTCTCTAAATATTAGATATTTCTAGAAGCAGTATCGTTATTAAAATTATTATTTCTCTTAAAGTCTCATTTGTTTCCTTTTTCAGGGAGAAGTTTTTCACTAATGGCATTGACGATGTCCCTGTCTGTGCCGTTAGCCTATTAAGAACACCAAGCTCTTTCAGGCATTTTACTTGGCTTATGAGACTTGCTCAGCCTGTGCACATGTTTATTTATTATTTATAACCTAGGCTTTTGCTGTAACATCCCCTTGGTGTGCTGACATTTTCACACTGGGTGGTAGTTTGGATCTTTAGAAAATGACCAAACCAGAGAGATAGAATTGAGAAGCTTCACAACCTTCTGTTTCTCTAAGCCTATTTCAGTTTCTTTTTTATTCCAGTGATTCCAAATATAGCAGATAACTCACTTCCAATTCTCGGACCTCTCATTTTTATCTTAATTCTTGCTAAATGTAGGAATAGTAAGTAATAGCTATCATTTTGGATGCAGTGACAAGAACTAGCCAAAAACATATGAAAGGAAAAAGGAAAAGCCCACTGTGTAGAGCATCATACCAGGTGTTTGTTCCCAATAGGAACATACGATCGAAAACACACGATGTTTGTGCAGACCAGCGTAGTGTGGGGAGCACTGCTGAGCTGGTATCACAGATCATTGAATGTATGATGCTAATTAAGTTAAGAATCTCAAGGTGAGATTATCCTGGATTTAGAGTGAGCCCTAAATCCAGTACCTTTTTTTAAATATATGTATAAATTTATTTATTTAATTTTTTGCTGTGTTGGTTCTTTGTTGCTGCATGCGGGCTTTCTTTAGTTGCGGCAAGCTAGGGCTACTGTTCGTTATGGTGCGCGGGTTTCTCATTGAGGTGTTTTCTCTTGTTGTGGAGCACAGGCTCTAGGCGGGCTTCAGTAGTTGCAGCATGCGGGCTCAGTAGTTGTGGCTTGCAGGCTGTAGATCGCAGGCTCAGTAGTTGTGGCACACGGGCTTAGTTGCTCTGTGGCATGTGGGATCTTCCCGGACCAGGGATTGAACCTATGTCCCCTGCATTGACAGGCAGATTCTTAACCACTGTGCCACCAGGGAAGTCCAAAGACGGACAAATCTTTAAGGTAGAGATGACCTCAGTGTGTTTGAGGGACAGCAAGAAGGGCATCAGGGATGCTATGGAATGACCAAGGAGGAGAGTGATAATAAAGGAAGTAGGAGAGGTGATTAGAGGCCTGACTATACAGAGTCTTAAAGGCTAGGATAAGATGCTTAGATTTTATTCTAATATGATGGCAAGCCTATTGGAAGGTTTAACCACGTGAAAGTCACAATCTGATGTAACCTCACAGTGTGTAGGGAATAGATTTGAGTTCAGGAAGAATGGAAGCAGGGAGACCAGCTAGGAGGTCATGGCAGCAGTCCAGGAGAGAGGAGGGTGGGGGCTTGGACCATGGTGGTAGCTGTAATAATAGAGAGAAGGGAACAAAATTTAGATTTATTTTGGAGATATAGTCAACAGAACTTGCTAATGGATTGATGTAAGGAGAGTGGAATCAAGGATAAATCCTAGATTTTTGGCTTGAGTAACTAGTACTGGTTCCTCTGATGGGAAGGTAGAGGAGAGCTGATTTGTGGAAAAAAGTCAAGCGTTCTATTTTGGACCTGTTATTTTGGAGATACTATAAGACACTTAAGGTGAAACTTGAAAGATGAATAGAATTTCAGCAGGATGGGGAGGAAAAAAGGATGTTTTGTAAGAAATAGCATAAGCTGAGGAAGTGCAGAGCAGACGAGGGAAAGACACATCATCAGTCCTTTGTGGCTGGAGCATGTCTGAGAAGGGAAGAAGAGAAAGAAATATGATGAAAAATGTAGAACACATTCTTTTTGCACTTTGATCCTTGTTAGAATCCAAACATTCATATTAAATGGAATAAGTAGGAAGAAATTAATCCATCATATTATTTGATATAAGGTCAGTTATTTTCTACAGTTGATGCACCAAAATATACCCTCATCAGAATTCTTCAGACAAATAAAATAGGAGTCACAAAACAGTAAAGTTGAGACAGGCTGGGACCTGGGACCCTTTGCTACAATGCCTGCACCTGGACACATCTATCCTCCAGCAACGAAATACAAAGAAACTATATGGGACTAAAAATAACTGAGTGCCTGGGCAGTTGGGGCAAATTCTGGACAAAAGATACAAAGAGACCAAAAAACCCACCTGCCACTTCTGAAGAGACTGGAGCAAAAACAGGGTGTCGGGGAGCAAATGCAGGGTCCTGAGCATGCCGCCTGCACTCAATACACCCCACTGGAGGGGTGGGCAAAACACCTAAGCCACCCTCTGGCCTGATCCCTGGACACACCCCTACCCTCACCCCCTTATAAGGAACCAGCTCGTCTGGCGTCTGGGACCGAGCAAGCAAGGGAAACATTTGTTTTTGCTCCCACCTGAGGTCGCAGGGACCCCAATAAAGCCTTGCCTGAGTTTCTTATCTGGCCTCTAGTCAATTGCTATTGATTAGGGAAGGCCAGGAACCCTGGTCAGTATCAAAGCTACCTCACTGACTACAGTTAATTTTTTGGTGGTGCTCTGTACAGGGGCCACTCTTGGTCCAAACCACTTGTATAGCACCTGTTTTGTAGAAGGCACCTTCCCCATCATTTAGCTCAGTGATTCTTTTTTTTTTTTTTTTTTTTTTTTTTATGATACACGGGCCTCTCACTGTTGTGGCCTCTCCCGCTGCGGAGCACAGGCTCCGGACGCGCAGGCTCAGCGGCCATGGCTCACGGGCCCAGCCGCTCCGCGGCATGTGGGATCTTCCCGGACCGGGGCACGAACCCGTGTCCCCTGCATCGGCAGGTGGACTCTCAACCACTGCGCCACCAGGGAAGCCCTAGCTCAGTGATTCTTAATCATATTACACCCAAGATGATCTTTTGGTAATGAGTATTTCATACTATCTCTTTTACCATACTGAAATAATATTCACAGTTAATATAACCAATTATATAGGTCACTGCAAAAAATATATAGTATTCCAGCCATAATATAAAGGAGAAATACAAAGGAAAATGATTTAAAATAAAATGACATGTATACTAATATGTAGATGTTGAGCAAAATGTAATATTTGGATGTGATATGATTTTCAAAATGCCAAAAGGATCTTGGTAAATATCCAAACAAAGCAAAGTACAGTTGTTCCTTAATTTACCTGGTACCTGTATTCCTGAAAATTCAGTGTATTTTTAAGTTGTACAAAAAAATGCTTTGTGTTTATATGTAACAGTTAGATTCCAGGCTCAGATAACTATAAAAAGTTTTCTTGCCTGAAAGAATGTCTGGTAGGGTGTTAAAAAGTCGTGCAGGAGTGTCTTGAGCATTGCAGGATACCTTGAACTTTGGTTCCTGCCTGTGAAATTTCTCCACAAATTTCCAAAATGTCCCTGGGTTTGTTACCAGTACTGCTGAGAACCACAGCTCTGGCTGTTCTCTGAGCCATTGGGATGCTGACATTCCTACATCACAGAACACATGGAACCCTAGTCTACACTGTAACCTTTGAGTGAACAGGGCATTGTCTGCCTGTTCTATCCCTAGGACCTGGCCCACGGTATGTCCTTACAAAACATGTCTCCTTAGAAAACATTTGTCGATGTTGGATGGAAAGAGATGGAAGGAAAGATTTTCCCTTTTGTTCTGTTTTGTGGAGCAACCCTTTAGGTAGTCTTTTTCTCTGCAGTGACTTGGGAAGGCTTTAAAAAATTATGCATGAGACAAAAAGTAGTAGAAGTCGTTGCCTCTTGAATAACAGGTGCTGTGATCAAAATGTCTATTTTTATCTGAGTGCCATCTCTGCCATCACTTGTCTAAGCTGTTATTTTGTTGAACTCAGGGTTGTAGATACATCATTTTCAGAACATAAATCTGCTTATGCCTTTTTTCCTTTGTTTCTAGCATGGGAAGAGTTGGCCTATTATGAAGAAAACACGAGGGACTTTCTCTTCCCTGTACCCAGGCTGACACCTTCGTACCCTGGGCTGTGTAGGGAGGTGCTCATGAAGACAGTTGAAGGTTTTCCGGTAAGTGATCTGTGCCCAGCTGGGCTTCTGTTGGGAGAGGAATTCTCGGGACCTGAACATTTTATTCCTGACAGAACCAGTTTGTGGGCAGATCACTTCATCTTGGTTAGTGCCCCTGATGTTCTCTTCAGCAGCCCTGATTAGATGCCCCACTCAAAATAATAAATGATACTGATTCCCACTATTGATTTGAGATGTGGGAGTCTTTTTTTTTTTCATTAAATACATTCATTTTGGCTTTCTTCCCACATCGAAATACTCAAAGTAACTGACATTACTGTGGATTGCCCTGGTTCCTGTAGGAGTACCATATTTTAGCACCATTTATAAGAATACAGATCAAGGCATTTTTCATTATATAAAAGGTCTTAAGTACAAAAAAAATATTTTAAAGTTCAAAATTAAGCTCAACCACCCCTGGTTACTGGGGAAAAGATTGCTGAGACTGTGGTTATCTCCAACCCCGTATCCTTTCCTTGGATTACCCATGTTTTGGCGAGTTCACCCCTGTGCCACAACTACACCCAAGAAATCAACAAGAATGAGATAAAGCTGTGGTCAGTGTTCTCCCTCACTATTAATGAGCATTCAAAATATGGAAATATACAGATGGCCATAAAGGCCTGGGAACAGAGATATACGTAATAAATGGCTTGTTGATATGACTTTTCACTACAATTGTCTATTATCTCCAGGCTTAACGACCACTCTGTATAGTTCAATTATACTTACTAACCCATTCCACCATTCCCAGTAATAAATTTCAATTTACCATGAAAAAAAAAGCAAATGGCACAGCTCACCTTCACCCTCCCAAATGTGGCCAGGTCTCAGGCTGTGGGACCTCACACACTTAAAGACGTCACTTTGTGACTGCAGGCCAGTGAGCAGGCACATTCATACACACGCATACATCCCTTCTGGTCATGGCCGAGCCTACCTTGCTCCTACTGCTACTGCTACCAAGGGTGGGAGCAGCCAAACCAGTTTAGTTTTGTGCTTCTCATGGCTCCAAGTTATTAACTGGATCACACAGGTATTAATCATCAGCTGCCCATGTCTTTTTGTTTTTGGCCTCTCACTGTTGTGGCCTCTCCCATTGCGGAGCACAGGCTCCGGACGCGCAGGCTCAGTGGCCATGGCTCACGGGCCCAGCCGCTCTGCGGCATGTGGGATCTTTCCGGACCGGGGCACAAACCCGTGTCCCCTGCATCGGCAGGCGGACTCTCAACCACTGTGCCACCAGGGAAGCCCCTGCCCATGTCTTAATTTACTGCCTAACTCAGCACTGGCTCCCTGATCTCTCCAGCCACTCAGAAGAGATCACCAAGGTTTTCCGAAAGAGTTAAGCATTACATAGTCTTCTTCTGTTAAATAGGGAACTTAAACTTTAGAAAAAGGAATTTGCAGAATCCACGCACCGAAGTCTTCCACTGGTTCAGATTTTTATCCTTGTATAACGTAAGCCATGGAGGTCTGTCAGGCATGAGATGTGGGAGTCTTATCTAACCATTCTAAGTCACTGCCATATTCACACCATCACATAGTTATAAAAACATTGCTTCTTTCACCTCTTTTTTTTAATTTAAAATTTTTTTATTGAAATATAGTTGATTTACAATGTTGTGTTAGTTTCTGGTGTATAGCAAAGTGATTCAGTTATATATATAATATATATATAATTATTCAGTTTTATATATATTATATATAATATGTTATTATTTATATATATTATATATAATAATGTGTTATTATTTATATATATATTTTTTCAGATTCTTTTCCATTATGGTTTATTACAGGATTTTTTTTGAATTAATTAATTTTATTTATTATCTGCTCGGTTGGGTCTTTGCTGCCACGCATAGGCTTTCTCTACTTGTGGTGAGCGGGGCCACTCTTCATGGCGGTGTGTGTGCTTCTCATTGCGGTGGCTTCTCTTGTTGCAGAGCATGGGCTCTAGGCACACAGGCTTCGGTAGTTGTGGCACGTGGGCTTAGTAGTTGTGGCTTGCGGGCTCTAGAACACAGGCTCAGTAGTTGTGGCACATGGGCTTAGTTGCTCTGTGGCATGTGGGATCTTCCCGGACCAGGGCTCGAACCCGTGTCCCCTGCATTGGCAGGTGGTCTTAACCACTGTGCCACCAGGGAAGTCCCTATTACAGGATATTGAATATAGTTCCCTGTTCTATATATAGTAGGACCTTGTTGTTTATCTATTCTATATGTAGCAGTTTGTATCTGCTAATCTCAAACTCCTAATTTATCCCTCCCCCACCCCCTTTCCCCTCTGGTAACCATAAATTTGTTTTCTGTGTCTGTTTTCTCATCTCCTCTTAATGCAGACTAACTGAAAGATTTAATATCAGTTTATTTAATCATAGCTATTGTTTTAGTAATAATAATAGTAAAATAGAGTAGTGATATTAATAATGCTACCTCTCATTTATTTTGTGCTTGGGTTTTTTCATGTGATATCTTATTTTCCTCATAACAGTTTTTAAGTCAGCCAAGGCAGATATTATGGTCTCTACTTAATGGAGGGGAAACTGTCAGAGGTTCACAGACTGATATTATTGAAGGATCTTAAAAGATACAGCAGTTATTTAGTTGATTATCTAACTGTTTGGGGGGCATTATCTGAACCCAAATTCAAAATATTCATTTTTTTTGTTGTTGGTTTTTTTTTTGTTTGTTTTTTTGTTTTTTGCGGTACGCGGGCCTCTCACTGTTGTGGCCTCTCCCATTGCGGAGCACAGGCTCCGGACGCGCAGGCTCAGCGGCCATGGCGCACGGGCCCAGCCGCTCCGCGGCATGTGGGATCTTCCCGGACCGGGGCATGAACCCGTGTCCCATGCATCGGCAGGCGGACTCTCAACCATTGCGCCACCAGGGAAGCCCCAAAATATTCATTTTGATGTTATCTGGGATGATTTTTAACACTGCAGAAACTCTGACAATTTTCTTTACTTTTATGTCACTTGGATGACCTCTGTTTTAAGGGCCACATCCTTGTGAATTATAAAAAGCATACTTAATACTCAACTTTTCTGTTACTGCCCCATGAATCACCATTATTAAAATTTAATAAAGTGTTATTGTCTCCATTTTGTTGAGAGTACTGTGTAGAATACATAACATGCAGGACCCCTGTTTCTAGGATGTTTATGATGACAGGACTTCTAGTTCTAATACTTCAAACAGCAAGCATTCATCAAAAGTTCTCCTAATCTGAATTCCTAATGAGCATAACTTTAAGTCCTCCAATAATCTTTGAAGGTTTGGTGAATATAACTGACATCATTTTTTTTTCTCAGAGATGTTCTTTGTGTATCACTTATACCCATGGTACTTGTGAGATGCTCGTCTTTATTATGTTGAGTTATTGGGATTTTGCTCTTCAGAAGCAAAAAGGGATAAAAACTAGTGAGAATTAGGTGGGAGATACTCTTTATATTAACTTTGGTTTGCCCAAGTTTTCTATTAAATAAAATCTATCTACAAACACTGGGCTGGTATCCAGCTAAGTATCAAGACAAGAAGAAACACACTTTCTCATATTTTCCCAAAAGTTATCTTTGTTTAACTTTATGGGCATAAGTAGGGAGAAGAACCTACGGAAGTTGTGTTTGTAGTTATTCATAAATGCAGGTAATCATAAGTGAAAGAGCTTTAAAACTGCAGGGAAACATCTTCATGCATTAGAGGTAAAGTATCAATTCTTACAATGAAGTTAATGAAAGTATATTTTAAACAATTTGTAAAAAGATAGAGGAGCTCAATTTCTCTATGTTCTATAAAGCAAAATAAAACCAATTGCTGAAGCTTTACTAATAGCTGACATTCATTGCATGCTCGCTAGATGCCAGGCACTGTGCTGAGCTCCTTACATGGATGATCTTGTTCAATCCTCCTTAACCCTGCAAGGTGGCTACTGTTATTTTCCTCATCTTAGGCATGGGGAAGCTGGCATGGAGAATTTATCAAAGGTACTCAGAGTCACAGACCTGGTGAGCAATGGAGCAGGGATTCTCATGCTGGCCTGTCGGGCTTCGAAGTTTGCACTCGGTCACTGCATGATGCTAATTCTCTCATGTTTATTTCAGCCCAGGGTCCAATTTCTTTTCATTAATGTTGTAGGATATGAGAATAAATGACATATGCGTGTCAGGCAAATCATTCACTTCATTTATTTTCTCTTCTTAGTTCATTAAGAATTAGATTTATTTCCTCCAATAAAATGTGACTTTTTCTTTGTACTTCCATATTTTATTTCATTTCACTTGTTATGCTAACAGCCTTTTTTGCCTCCTTTTCCTGCTGAGGTCAAGAATTCTGAGGAGGGGAATATAATCTGTTTTTTTGTTAGGTAAAGGCTGAATTTGTAAATTAAGTGGAAACAATATTTTTTTAATTATTAATTTTTAGTTAATAATTTCCATTTTTCTTTAGTGCAGTGATTCTAGGAAAATCCTACTGTTAAATACATTTATTGACCTAACCATCATCACCACCATCCCGTTGCTGAGGGAATTGCACAAGATAGAGCCTGTAAATTTCAGCTCTAAACTGTTATGCTAAAATCAGTACTTCTATGAAAAATACCTTCCTCCGTATTGTCTGGAAGTCACTGCCAGGAGTGGAGGTCAAATAGGTGAACAAGATGGTGTTACAGGCTGTGGATTCCTTACTGGTAGGGGACCCTCCTCCTCTTCTCTAGGCAAAGTGGAGCTGCATGTATAGCGGTTACATGTGGACTCAGGTGGTCTGGGTTCAAGCCCAGTTTTGTCACTGAATGACTGTGTGATTTTGGGTAAATTACTTAATCTCCATGTAGCTTAGTTTCTTCATCTGTAAAATGGGACTGGTAATAGTTCTTCCCTTATAGGGTTATTAGGAGAGTTAAATGAGGTAATGTATGTATAGTCTTTAGCATAATATCTGGTATATAGTTAAGTGCACAATAATGTGAGCTGTTATATTTTATTAAACTGTCATTCAAGGGTTAATACTACTTCTCCATGAGGCATTAAGAAGACTACACCAGTCTGTGGCTTAAGAGATAACTTGTTCAGGCTCAGGCAGCTGGGCCGCTGGGGACCTGGGGCTTCGCGCACACATGAGGTTTTGGATTTCCACCAGTGGTGCTGTGGACCCCGAAATTCCCCTTCCCCCACCCTCTTCTTCATGTGGGCAGTCTTGATAACTGGAGGTGAGGCTGTGCCGGCCATGTTATTGTGCATTCTTTATGGAACACCACCTCCCTGCCGCCCCCGACCCCGCCCCAATTATTCAACTCTGTGCAGCAACTGGGCTCTTGTGTTTATAAGCTCAGAAATCTTGAGTCACCAGTCTGGGCCTAACACTGTTATGGGCGTACTGTGCATTCTAGAGGCAAAAAAAAAAAAAAAGAGGAGGGGGAGCTGAGGAGGTAGGTTGTGCCTGTGAGGACCTGTTCTGTAGACAAGATGAATGTACAGGACTGAATGTGCATCGGAATGAATGAATGCACAGGAATCGCGCTGACTAGTTCATCCATGAAGCCCCCTGAGAGGTAGCATGAGGTAATGGAAAGAGGATGGTTTTTGCTGTCCAACAGAGTTTCAACTCTTGGCTCTACTGATCCCCAGCTGTGTGACATTGGACAGACTAACCTCTTCAAGCCTGTTTCCTCACATTTAAAGTGGGATATAATTGTCTACTACACAGGTTGTATGAGGATTAAATGAGATCGCACATGTGAAAGCCTCTAGGAGCACGTGGTACCTGTCTAAACATGCAGTGCATGTTGGTTCCTTTTCCCTCTAGGGCTTCGGCCGATGCAAATTCTTCTTGCAGGTACTTGGAGTATGTTATATAAGTGAAATGAGCTGTTAGCAACTGGAGGGAGAAGTCACTATGGGTGTGCCTGGAGGGGAGAGGGTTAGGCCAGGCTTCAAGAGACAGGTAGGATTTGGATGGGCAACAAGAAGGAAGGTAAAGTGCCCCCAGAACAAAGGGGTACCTGGCCAGGCGGTGTTCTCTGGGGGAGAGGAGAGCAAAGGGTCATGTTCAGAGGGGCTGCAGGTGACTGGATGGGGTCAATTGGAGACAGTGTAATTCAGCTCCAAGTCCTATCCCTGTTTTGACGTTTACAAGACATGTGACCTTGGGAAAATTGCTTAATATCTCTTTCTGCCTCAGTTTTTTTTAAAGAAACATAATTGTATTTTTTAAATATACAGTAAAATTGACTTTTTTTGATACACAGTTCTATAAATTTAACACATGTATAGATTTGTGAAACCACCATCATAATCAGGATACAGAACAGTTCCATCACTCCCCAAATCTGCCTCATGCTATCTCTTTATAGACATATCCTCCGCCATAATCCACTAATCTGTTCTCCGTCATTAAAACTTTGTTTCCTCTTGAGAATGTCACATAAATGGAATCACATAGTCTGTAACCACTCAAGACTGGCTTCTTTCACGTAGAACAATGTTTTTAAGATTCATCCATGTAGTTGTGTGTATCAGTAACTTGTTCCTTGTTATTACTGAGTAGATTCCATTATATAGATATACCATAGTTCATTCACCTATGAAGAACATTAGAGTTGTTTCAAGTTTTTGTCCAGTTCTCAGTTTTATCATTTATAAAGTGGGTTGATGTTAATAACTGTACTTTCCTTATAGCACTATGAGAATTAAGTAGGATAGGGTATATGTATGTGTATGTATATATATGTGTATGTATGTGTATGTATCACCATGTTTTAGATAGGATGGTACCGAGCAGAAAAAGAAGTATTGATCAATGAAACAAAATGAAGAGTTTGGAAATGAGTATAAATATTTTGTATGAGATATAAAGCATGTTTTCAAAGCAGGTAGGCAGGGAAGGAGAACTTCTATCCATCCCTCCCCCTAGGTAATCTCATTCAGTTCCATGGTCCAGTGTTTTAAATAGAGTAGCTAACTGCGGGGACACAAGTTGCAATGCCTGGATTCAATTACCAGCTCTGCCAGTACTAGCTGGACAAGTTGCTTAAATTCTCTGTACCTTAGCTCACACATCTACAAAGTGGAGATACTACTGGGACCAACCTCACAGGGTTGTTGTGAGGGTTAGATGAGTTAATATATGCAAAGCCCTTTGGTTGGGCTCTGGCACATAATATGTAGTATTATATGTGTTTAGCTATTCTTATTATGTATGTATTTTATTTTCAGCTTTGTTGGTGTATAATTGACAAAACCTGTATATATTTAAGGTATACACCTTTATTTTTGTATATACATTGTAAAATAATTGCCACAATCAAGCTAATTTTTTTTTTTTTTTTTTTTTTTCGGCCGTGCTGTGTGGCTTGTGGGATCTTAGTTCCCTGACCAGGGATGGAACCTGGGCCCCGACAGTGAAAGTGCCAAGTCCTAACCACTGGACTGCCAGGGAATTCCCACAATCAAGCTAATTAACATATCCATCATTTAACATTGTAAACTGTTGTTTCTTTTCTTTTTTGTGGTGAAAATACTTAACATCCACCCTTTTAGAAGATTTCATATAATAATATAGTATTGTTAACTGTTGTCACATTGCTGTACATTCCACTTCTAGAATATGTTCATCTTGCCTAACTGAAACTTTGTATCCTCTAACATCTCCGCATTTCCCCCATCCTCCAGCTCCTGGCAACCAGCTTTCTATTAGCTGTTTCTATGAGTTTGTTTCAGATTGCACATATAAGTGAGACATGCAGTATTTGCCTTTCTGTGTCTGGTTTATTTCACTTAATATAGGGTCCTCTGTTTTCTTCTATGTTGTCACAAATGGCAGGATCTTCTTCTTTTGAAAGGCTGAATAATATTTCACTGTATATATATTCATTATGTATGTATTTTAGATAATGTGTGTAGATTATGCCAACTACAGAAAAGAGCATTCAGGTTCTCGGATGATTTCAAGTTAGTATAGGATGAGCAAAGACCCTCTTTCCATTTTATTTGTTTCTTTTATGCTGTTTTATTTTCAGGGCATTGCTCCCAAAATAGAGTTTTCTACGAGGACAGCCATCAGAGAACGTGTGTTTCTGCATAGACACAGATTTCTTGTAAGTATAATCGAGAATCCAGTGATAGAAATGATAGAAATTTTCTCCACAAATTTAAAGAATTTCAGCCTAAACTCGGTTTACCAAGTTTAGATGCAACTGGACAAACAGAAACCTGGAAACTTATTACTAGGTTTGAATTTCCATAGTTAAACTGTTTGTTCAGCCTGTCACATTAGAGTGAGTATGTTTGGCATGTATTCATCATGGCATAATTGGTGGAACAGAATGATCCAGAAGCTACAATCACAAGCTTGATGTGTCGTTTAGTTAGGTTTTGTTGTTGTTGTTCCATGACTTTTACTCTTGATTTTATCAACAGTAGTGTTTCCTTCTTTCCTGTGCTGAGGCTGAAGCTCAGAGTTGTATTTGTGGGCCACCTTTGGTAACAGTGAGGGTCTTGGGGCATCCATGAGCACTACCTTCATTTTACTCTCTTGTTCAGCCCTAATTTCCCCTTCACCCTGATTTCTTTCTGTTTTTGTTTTACCTTATTGTCCATAATTTTGCAACCGTGTAAAATCGTTTCTAAAATGATATAGAGAGTTAATGAATATAGTTTGTAGACCTCACCTGGAGTCCTAGAAAATGCCTTGAAAATGTGGGCTTTGGGTTAAGAGGTACTGAATGAGAAGGGTCACTAATCTGTGCAAGTCCATCGGTCCCCTGGGCACCATAACTCATAAATGGGAAGCCAGTGGTTAATTTTCAGGAAGGCAATAGCTGCTTTTTAGTCTCTCCTTATTTACCCACTGTTTTCTCCAATCTGTTTAAGTGTGCACAGTGATCTTTCAGTTTATTATTCTTTTTCTTCTACTCCACCATTTTAATCTTGTTTTAATCTCCTAATATAGGTCTTCCTATATTAACTTTTTTAAGTGTTAACTTTTAAAAATAATAGCTTTCATTGTTTTCCTATAACAAAAGTATCCCATTTATTTTATACAATTAGAAAATACAGATAAGAAAAAGGACAAAATAAAAATAACCTGTTATTCTTACTATCTAGAGATGAGCATGACTACTTTTTTGAATATATTCTTCTGTACACACACACACATACACATATTGTTTTAATTTTAGAAGATTAGGACCATACTACAATAATATGATATTATTTCATATCATATTTTCACTTTGAATGTCATGAACGTGTTCTCATGTCCTTAAGTATGCTTAAGCCAGGCAATTTTTCATGGCTTCATACCATGCCATTGTACAGAAGTACCATAATTTTTGGCAATTCATTTTTCTGTTGTTGGGTACTAAGCTGATATATTAGTCAGGGTCCAGTCTGGAAAACAAACCATACCTGTTACTTTAACAGAAAGATTTAATGTAAAAAAAAAAGAGGGCTAAACGAGGGTTGGAGGACTGAAAGGAAAAGGGGAACAGTGAAGTGATGGAGATAGTAACTACAGGAAGCAGCTTCCACCTCTAGCGTTGGGGGACCAAAGGGAAGAGGTTGGATCATCAAGAACATAGAAATTGGAGGAAGAAACCCCATAGAAAGGGCACCCAGACATGTGGGGAGGGGCTTCTCTCCCAGGTGTTTCCTCATGATTTCAGAGGGGAGACTCTGATGAGCTGGGACTCAGATCTCTAAGGAGGGACACTGCTCATTGCTGCTGTCCCAGGAGCTTGGAGGAAGGATCCTGTGGGGCTAGACTCAAATCTCTGAGCAAGGGGCTCTCTGGCCACCTGGTGCTGTGAGGCTAGTTTTGGATTATGATAGGAAAAAACTATAAACTGGAGCCATTTGCTGCTGTCAAGGTGAAGAATGGTTGCTGGGGTGATGCTGACAAGAACAGAATGCAAAACTGGAAGTCCCCAGTCCTTTCCTCCTCCTCTAGTCTTACGGTCTCCCTCTAGCGCCCTCTAGTGGTGGAGCCTAACAAAACAGCTGGAAAAACCGAAGGGGGTTTGCAGAGTGCCAGGTCCAGTATCATAAAGCTGAGTGTAGAAAGGTGGGTTTGGAGCTGAAAGGAAAGTGCTTACTCACCAATATAGTTGGTTTCTAATTTTTGAAGTGTTCTAAGAATTTCTGTAGCTATACATATAGCCATAATTATTTCCTTATAATAAATTCCTTGAAGTGAAATTGCTGGACCCAAGTTTATGCCAAATTCTCTCTCTCTCTCTCTCTCTCTCTCTCTCACTATATTTCTACATCTGTCAATCATCTGTCTATGATGGGGTGGGGGTGGGGGTATCTGATACTTTCCAACTTTCTCATAATGCAAATAAATCTCACTGCTAATAGTTGAAATATACTAGTGATACTAACCTGACCTGAAGAAAAATTTTAAAATGCCCTTCCTTAAGTTCATGTTTTATAAATCTGAGATGTTTAGTCTTCTACCTTAGTTAAAGTTCAATTAAACACAGTTATATTCTGATTGAGTTTTCTTCTTTAAAAATATTGTTTCTTTTTTGGGTTTTCAGGAAGAAAGATGTGAGTCACGAAGGCCTTTATCCACATCAAATGGACCAAAATTCCCCTTAAGTAGTATAAAGATGAAACCAAGGGAGAGTAATCTCGACAGACTGCCCCAAGGCATGCAGTCCCGGCCGCCCTCTCCATATTCCACCAGGCGTTTCTTTCAGGACCAGCCAGCTCAACTGAATCTTGGAGATAGTTTCAAAATACCTGGAGAAAGCAAACCTCCATTTGTAGTAAGACATGTGAGCCTCAAATTATTTTTCACAGTCCTTTGGAATGGTGAGGGTGTGAATGAGGGTGGAATAAAGGAAGGTTGGACCATGAAAACAAATGGGTAAGTAAGTAAATAGAGGAAACTCCAATTGAATGACAGCTATGATTAAATTATGTTCACTTCCTAGAGTCATTGTCAGGAAAGATGTCTTATGCAGAAGACTTGCTTAGTAAATGTCTGCCATCCCTATTTTTAATTTCTGAAAATTATTAATAGAGAGTGTTATCTACATATGATAACCTGCCACTGTCCAGAAAAATCAATGAACTGTCAGTGGTAGAAGATGCATATCAAAGGCTGGCATATACTCTGTACCAATCTGAAACCAAAGCCTCATCTGTTTTAAGAAAACTGGTTTGAGTTTTCTTAGTGAGGTCGTTGCTTAATGGCCACACTTTTAAGAGCAGGAAACATATGTTTGCAGGAAGATGCAATGATGTGCCACAGTCAAAGCCCTTAATTAAAGTTATTTTAGATTTAGCCCTCAGGAAATAGTAGGCAAATTCAATCACACTTGTTCTCATAGTCTCAAGATTTTTTGACTACTATAAAAGTAAAGGAAAATGTAGAAGAGTTCAAGACAAAAATTGCCCACAGGTTCACCAGAATAATAAAATCATTGTTTAATTTGATACATTTTCTTTTGCCTTTTTTTGGTATTCATAATGCCTTATTTTTTCCCACAAAGTTGTAATTATACTGTATATACCGATTTGTTTCTTGATATTTACAGTTAATATTACATTAAAAACACTTCCAGTATTAGTTCATATTTTTCATGAATACCATTCCACATTCTAGTTCATGACTTATTCTTCAGAATGTTAACTATTGATATTATTGTCAAGTTGATAATTTGACTTAATGATGATGTTTGTGCATTAGACACAAGAAATGAAGCATGGTAAATCTCAAAGGCAAGGTGCTTTTGAGATGACTGGATATAGAGTTGGTTTGTAGGTAGAACAGAGACGTTGTTTGGCTAGAAAGTACAGGATAGCTGTTTTCTTCATGGTGACCTGGGTAAAAATGTCTGGCAAAATCCAGCAATCACTCTTTAAACGTGGCTTCATACAAATATTGCTGAATTGAGTTTACTGAGTCTGATTTATATCATTTGACATAAATTTTTATAAAATACAACTTTAGTGTATGCCATTATGGGCTAAATAAGCTTAAAATCTTGGAAGGTTTCTTAGGGAATTAAAACTTGCTTGATACTTTTATTTAACAAATTCTTATACAGTCTTTACTAATGTGCCAAGCTCTTTCCTAAGTGCTCTTTTATTTAGCCAGATTTCCTGATATCTGAAGTTTAAGTAGCAGCATTAAAATGTAGAGGACCTGATGTTGTCAAGATTGTAAATTCTAATCAAAGTATTTCTTGAAGTAGATTGAAGAGTAATATTATAACATGCTTTCTTGAAATTTAAAAAAAAAAAACAGAAATAAACAATGTTACAAAGAAACTCCAGCAACTCTATGTCGTACATATTCTGGAAGAGTCTCTATTTCAAGTATTTTGGCATGTTGTCCAGTGTAGGAAAATACGGTTACCTTAAGTAAAATAATACAGTCACCACTATTCTTTTTTTTCAAGAATATAGACACTCAGACTGGAAGGGGATGTGGAAGGCTGAAATGTCGCCTTGTGAAAATCCCTTGTCTTCAGGGAGGACCACACCTAGGCCAGTACTGCTCAGACTGTTTAGGAACATGAAACTCTGTCTGGTTCTAAAAGAATGTGAAGTAAATGTCACTTGCTGTTTTCTGGGCTGGAGCCTTACCAGTGGTTAGAATATGAGTTGTGCCTAGTGCTAGGCCATGTCTTCGTGTTCTAACCTCAGTGAAGGTAGGGACAGACAGGTTTCCCTATTGGGTATAACATTTTATATACTTGGAGACTGTGATTTAATCTGTTCCCAACCTCTTTTCTCACCTGCATGACTGTGACTGAGGGGGAGAAAGGCATTACAGGTAATGAGGAGAGGGTAATACAAGCTACAGTGGGTTCAAGTCTCATTCCTTTCCTTTCCTTTCAGGTGGACAGTGCAAAGCCCTTTGGTGAGAACAGTTCAGAGCATCATTCCCAGAAGTCTAGAAGAAAATCTGACTTTTCAAACTTTCCATTTCCAGTGAGAAGAGGTACTTGAGTTTCTTGTTATTCCTATACAGTTTCCCCATGGGAACGAATGCATTCTGCCTACCTCTAAGTCTTCTTCATTCTGAGGAATCACATGTTTCTTGGGAAATTCAGGGCCTAATTCTCAGGTGCCCTCCCGCTGTGGAGTTTCCAGGGAGGGAGTTCCCATGAGCAGAGTCAGCTGAGAAGCTGTTTCAGAGTTCCCCTAGCTGTTGAAGGAGACTGCTCTGAGTAGTGTGACCACTGAGCGTGCTCTAGCTGTGGTTGTTCCCTGGCTGGGCTGGAAAAGCAGGGAGCACCTTGTCCTGGTGGAATCTTCTTGCTAAGGCACCACTGATAGCTAACATACAGGACTCTCCATTTCTCTGGATAGGAAGCAGCAGGGGATTGTCGGAGATCAGGAGATGCAACACTTACTTTACAAGATTCCATGTCAGCAAAGGAGGAGAGGCAATTTGTCTGAAGCAGTGAGGTTAAGGCAGGGGATCTCAAATGTTTAGATTTCAGTACCCTTTTGCATTAAGTATTATTGAAGACCCCAATGAACTTTGTGTATGCAGATGATATCTATCAATATTTAGTGTTAGAAATTAAAACTGAGAAATTTGTAAAATACAAGAATATACAAGCACACATTCCATTAACCATCAGAGTGGTGACATCATGACATATCATGTAGCTTTTGGAAAACTCCATTATACAGTTGTGAGAGAAAGAGAGTGAAAAAGAGATTAATATTAATAGGAGAACAGTTCTGATCTTACAGAGCTCCTGAAAGGTCTTAGAGACCCATGGGGAGGCCCCTGGATCACACACTGAGAGGCACTGGGTTAAGGCCTCCCTGGGAGGCCTTTACTTTATGATTGAAATACATGAACCATGTCAATACTGAAGGACAGGGCAGTGAATTTCAACTATTCCTGAATTAATAAAAATTCTTAGGCTAGAAAGGGATGGTGGTGGCCCATTCTCTTGACTCTTGGTGAGACTGGACCTGTACCATCCCTGACAACAGGGTTTCCTATGTTAGGCTGAAAGGTTTATACTTTTAAGGGGCTGCACATTCTCTTGTGGTAACTCAAGCCGGTGTCCTTGAATCACTGTGACTGTTCTACAGCAGCAAACCAAGGACAGAAGACAGGGTTTGAAGCAGAAAGTGCTTCATCACCTCTGACATTTAAGTCCTTTGGATTGAAAATCACCCATGTAGCCCATAAAAGCAGCACTGTCTTCCCCATTACTGTGAAATCAAGCAACAGGAAATGTCCTTTCCCAGGGAGGACATTTGGGCTTAATGCTAGCTCAATTACAACGGGACTCATATATCACATTGATCTCAGCCTTTGTCTTTCTTAATCCTGGCAGGTGGACAACTAAGGTTCCAGAGAGGTTACAGAGTGTGTACAGGTCACACACCAAGTTTTTGGTGTACTTACATTTAGAGAAGAAGTTCAGACCTCGGGGCTCAGATCCTTGGAATCCCTGTAGCTTCCAAGCCAGACTTTTCCTTAGGTCACCTGTCAGCTCATTCATTCAGGCCTAAGGTAGAATAAAGCAGTGCTTCTCAAACTTCAGTGTGCATTCGAATCACCTGGGGATCTTGTTAAAGTGCAGATTCTGATTCCCTAAGGCTGGGGTGGGGCCTGGAATCCCTCTTTTCTAACAAGCTTCCGGGTGATACCGATGCAGCTGGTCCATGGACTACACTTTGAGAAGCTAGGAAACAAGGGCAAACTCCCCGTGAAAGGGAGTGTTCAAAAATCAGTAGCAAGGGGGTTCCTAGGCAACAAGGCAGATTTATGGTTATAGCTGAAAAGGGGCTAAGCATTACCAATTCCCTGCTCAGCTGGGAGTTGGGTGGAAGAGAGCTTCTAGGACAAGATGCCCACACACCTATGTGCATGCCCAGAGGATATGACAATTAGCATGCTTTTAAAAATCCCTTTTTATATCTTCCTTCTTATTGCCAGTGGCATTGGGGAATCAGCAGACCCCTGTCACTGCCTAAGCCCCAGTCATGCTGGGGGAAGCCACAGTGGCCTTAGCATAGTCTTGCAAATACTCATTTCAAAAGCATTTTGAACCTGGAAAAATCCCATTTATTCTTGGTTTTATCTGTGTGTATTACTTCTAGTAATTCTTACCATTCTCTGGCATTAGGTCTATTTACTTATTATGATTACTTGGGTAATCATAATGATTTACACTTTTGCTGTGTTGTTTTTCCAAGCTCTTATGTATTCATTTTTGTATCTACCTTGGACAAGTACACTCAAGAGTTTCTGCATAAGTAGGATTTTATGTAAACCAAATATAAAGGGAATGCCAGAAGAGGCAGAGGGTATGAATTTTACATTGAGCCAAATGGCTTTCTTTTAGGCCCTGGGCACCTGGGCAAATAAGAGTTTTCCAGGCTGCCCAAGGGCTACTGAAGTTATTGCTTCACTTTAGACTCCCGTTTACTCTTCCTGTATCCATACATGCTGTCATTAATATAACCTCATTGTTGACCTCAAGAGGACAGTAAAACTAATAGATAAATTGCTGTGACTTCAGGAAGACTTAAAGGTGATGGTATAATTTACAAGGGAGCATTTAAGTTCTCTGATAATTCATTCATTGTGTAATATTTTTGTACTGCTGTGGAATAAGTGTAACAGCAGCTTTAGGGGTAACTGGTAATAATGAGTCATTGAAACACCTGTTCCTCTTTCTTCTAGCTTCTTCTCTTGACAGCCTTGCAGCTAACGTAAAGGTAATTTTAGAAGTAGCATTTGTAAACTGATTTATTTCCAGCTGTCTAATGTCAATTATTGTGCTTTCTCCCATGAGTGGTGGAAAGTATATTTCTAGCTAATGCTGCTTATGGAATTCCTGTAGTTTAACTTGAGTTGCTTTGCTTTAGTTGGTTTATTCCCCTCACATAAACTCTTTTCATTTGTAGGATGAATCACCAGTGAGGGTGTATGTAGGCCCAATATCTACTCTATCAGTAGGGATTTTCATTACTCTTTCTCTAGTCGAGTACCTTTTTATATGCGATGGTAAATCACTTGTTCTTAAAGTTTGATTGGTTTATTCACGTGAAGGTGCAGACTTCCATGTTACAACATGAGATTGGATATATGCAAAGAAAATGGAGTACACTGAGCTTCCTTTGCCATAGCAGTTAAATATTTCGTCTAAAAAATTATGTCTTTCCCAAACCCAATAATCTCCAATCCTCACAAACCAAAGCTCAGAGCATGAGTTGATTTTGGCTTGTGAATATATGCCAAATGTACAGAATTTTGGTTATCTTTCCTTGCCCTTGACTGCTGAGCATTTTGTCTCTAGTCTTCTCTATTCCCACCCCTCTTTTATTTGCAGGAGATCCCTGCGGCAGGTATTCTATCATCTTGCCCCCAGTTCTCTTCCCTGTCCCACCCGGCCCCCAGCTCTAAATTAAGCAAACCAAAGCAAAAACTACAACTAACGATTAATGCACATTGTCACTCAGGTTATCAAAGAGCCAGATGAACGGATTGTTTTAAGGAATGAATCACCATTATCGTTAGATTCAAGTAAGTTTGGAAAGCCCTCGGCCAGTTACAGTCATCAAGGGGATGCCGATTTCCACTGGGAAACTTCATTTGCCACCTCCCAACACTCCAGAACTCCCAGCCCTCTTCTGGATCAGCCCCTTCTCCGAGAAAGGTCAGCAGCAAGCACCCATCTCTTTGCTAGAAGAGTGCCTTGTGGTCTGGCAGGAGTAAAGTCAGGTCACTTCATCAGTTTGCTTCCTTAGGAATATTCAGCTGGGGACACCTTGATATGAAAAATTATTATTCCTTGAAAAATAATCCCAAAAGTAAGAATTGAGACTTTTCTCTTACCCTGGAAAGCATATCTCAGAATGCTTGTTGAAAATGGGACAGACAGCTAACTTGGCATAGGTACTATTTATCTATCCATTATTATCGGTCATAAATTTTAGAACTCAAGCTTTTGGTTTCACCAGTATAAAAGAACTCACTATCGAAAGTTTAGAAATTATAGACAAATGAAAGGAGTGAAAAAAAAAATCACCTATAGTCCTGCCACCCAAAGACAAGCATGATTAATATGTGGGTGTATTTTCTTTCTCTTTTTCTAGACATGGTTTGTTGGCTTGTTTTTATAATTGTCACACACACACACACACAAACCCACAATTGCCTATGTCTGGAGGGCAGGCCAGAGATTGAGAGCAGGAAACTTTATTTTCCAAACTGCGCTCCCAGCTGATGTGACTAACCATCCGGTTTGCCCCAGACTGTCCTAATTTTAACCCTGACAATCCTGCATTCTGGGAAACTTCTTGGTCCCAGGCAAACCAGGACAGTTGGTCACAACTCCAGTGAAGTAGCACAAAAGATAATAGTTTTAAGATAGTTGTTTTGAATGAAAGATAGGCCAGTCTTGGGCTTCCCTGGTGGTGCAGTGGTTGAGAGTCCGCCTGCCGATGCAGGGGACACAGGTTCGTGCCCCGGTCCGGGAAGATCCCACATGCCGCGGAGTGGCTGGGCCCGTGAGCCATGGCCACTGAGCCTGCGCGTCCGGAGCCTGTGCTCCGCAACGGGAGAGGCCACAACAGTGAGAGGCCCGCGTACCACAAAAAAAAAAAAAAAAAAAGATAGGCCGGCCTGCTTTTCCCTGCATTGTTAGTGATGAGAATAAGAAATCTCCACATAAAAATAATACAGTTGCTAACAAAGAGACTTGTAGTAAATATCCCAGAACAAAAGTGGCACTGAAATTTTAGTAGGAATTATAAGAAAGTGACAATGCATTCTTAGACATTTTTCAGAAATGATAGAATACCTTTATATTAAAATGGACTTGAGGAAACCAAGTAAAATATTTTGATAAAATCTACTAAGTAATGGTGAGTCCTTGATTAGTTACTGTATTGGAAGAAAATAACACAACATAGATTTTTAAAAATTGGCCTTGGCTCCCAGAGACAGGTGGTGAGAGACACATTTACACCCGTCTCTGGGCCTGGTCTCCCTTCTCTTCTGGCTTCTTCTCTTTCTACCAGCCTGCAGCTTAACAGGTGGACAGAGCAGGTAGGGGGTTACCCCAGATGTAAAGACTTAGAATTTATTTTAAACAGAGAAGGGGAGGAACCTTCAACTGGTGGTAGTCAGGACACTTGAGCTCTGCTCAACCTGTCTCCAAGTGCTGTGTGATCTCACACAAGTACTCAGCCTTTTAGACCTTAGTTTCCTCATCTGTAAAAGGGGTTTAGTGATCAAAGATCCATCCTCTTGCAGCCCAAAGTGCTTCTTTGCTGCCAGAACTGGAAGAAGCTCATGGATTTTGCCCATGTGCCTTGTTTTTGTACATCACCCAAACTCCTTATAATCAGCATAGCAAGCTTTTCTGAGGGACTGAATTGAGCATCCATTTATTGATAACCTATTATGTGCAGTGTATGTGATCGTGACACATCCTGGCTTCCCAGTGGCTCACACACTAGATGGGGCGGCAGGCATACCCCCATGTCACTAAATTTGAGATGGATTATGATGTGCACTTAACAGAAGTATAATCGAAATGTAGGGGAAAGGCAGAGCAAGAGGAGGTTAATTCCATTAGGAAGGAGATCTAGGAAGGCCTCGTTTCTTTTTAAATAACTTTGTTAGATGGTTTATGCATTCATTCAACCAGTCTTTCCTGAGTATCTTTATGCAGCAGGACAGTAATTCTCAACTCTGGCTCACTGAAGAATTGCCTCATATTGAGTCAGAATCCTTGAGATTAGTACTGGGTGTGTGAAGGGGAATGTAGTATCTCTGTGATTAAAAGTGTGCCTCACCAATTATACCTCAATTTAAAAAAAAGACACATGAAGAATCAGTTACCAATTCATGGCACTTAGTAGACATTCAATAAATACTTGCTGACACAAGGGAAAAAAACAGTGTCTCAGAAGGAAAACAGGATTGATAGTCAACCTGCTAGTCCTGGAATAGAAATGCTAACATTTAAGACATTTCTTCTGATCTCTGAGAACTTGCAGAGGATGTTAAAAAAAAAAATGTACACAGAGAGTTTTCTACAAGGCAGAACTTTGAGAACAGTACAGACCAAATGCTATCAGAGTATAAAGGAGAAGGAAAGTACTCTGGAATGTTTTATGGAGGAGGTGGCATTTTCATGGGGGCCCAGAGGGGAGGGGATTGGATTGTGATAGTTAATGGAGGGGAGGGATGGGAGGTGAGAAGGCAGCGGGTGCTGTCAGGTTCTAAAAGTTAGAGCAGGCTTGGGGAGAAGTGGGTGCCAAGGCTGAGGGTCTGAGGGGGACTGTGGAAACCAAGCTAAGGAATTTGGGCTCAGTTGGAAGGCAGTGGGGAGCTTTTGCAAGTCATTCACAGGAATTAGCACAGTTGACTGTAGAATGATGACTCTGGCTGCAGACCAGAGTTTTAATCATTTATCTCTGATGAGTCAGCAAATTCTCTGTCCAAAGTCACTCTAAACTGATAAGTTTGGAACTAATCAAACTATGAATTTGTAAATAAGGTGACAAAGTATAACATGGTCACACAAAGGCTATCTGGTTTGCCCAAGACTGTCCTGGTTATAGCTGAAAGTCCTGCACTGTGGGAAACCTCTTAGTTCCAGGCATCCAGGAGAGCTTGTCACCTTAACCTCCAGGGAAGTGGCACTGAAGATAATAATTTTAAGGCAGCTGTTTTGAGTAAAGGATATCCCTTTGTATCCTTGGGGAAGAATCCATTCCCCATTGACCTCAGTGTAGCCCCTGTGGAAGAATCCATTCCCCGTTGACCTCACAGAGGTAGCCCTTGGAACACTAGGTGTTACTGTTATCGAACCAGGTTCGTTTGCCCTATGCACAACAAGCCAAATGCTGAGGTGCAGAGAAAGTTTATTCACAACGCAGCCAAGTAAGGAGATGGGAGAACAAGTCTCAGCTCCACCTCCCCAAAGGCAAGGGGCTTGAGATATTTATGGGATAAAGAAGCAGGGTGGTCTTAGGCATGAGGAAATGTGATTGGAGGTAGAGAAAAGGTGAAGTAATCGGTACTTTGCCCAGGCATATCTGGGTTACATCCTTCTTCATGGGATGCATGTTCAAAAATGGAGGTACTTAGCATGATCTGAGGGTGGAGTTTTTGGCCCTCTGAAGTCAAAAAATTGTTCATCAGATAACTGTGCAGACACAGTTTTAGGGTTAGTTATCCCAACCAGTCTTAGCCAGCTTGAACTAGACAGGATCCAACTCCATGTTCTTGTAAAACAACTTAAGCCCACCATTACTATAGTGACCTGTGATGTCAGAGGCTTTATCTATAGGGACGGTTAAGAAGTCTTGTGATATATTACCCTAGGCTATGTGAAGCTTGGAGGGTATGCAAATAAAGAAAGGAAAAAAGAATAAAAACAACTAAAGCAAGCTTAATCAGTAAAGGCAGTTTGTAAGAAGAGGGGTTTTTAACAAGCTGCTTCCTTATCTTCTGTAAGTCAAGCTCAAGAATTTCTGGTAGTCAACCATAAGGGGCGTAGTTTCACTACCAGTGCTTAGGCTCTGCCTCACTCACCGTTCTTTTCACATGAGCCACTGGGACCAGTCTCCCTCTGCTCAGATCACAGAAGTGCATGAGAAATACCTTTTGAGTTTCTGCTGACTTAATACTGAAATCAGCAAGGGCCAAGTTTGCAAGGATGAGATGCGAGGCAAGTTTTGGAGTGAGAATCAGCCCAAGGTTTTAATGGAGGAAGTGGAAAACCCTTTTAACTAGCAGCATGGGAAATGGTAGTCCCAAACGTGGGAGAAACACTCTCAAGCCGGTTCCCTAGCTCCAGTGTCCGGATAGAGTCACATCCCTTCAGCATCCATCCTCAGTTCAGCATCCATCCGCAGTTGTCCCACTGCACAAGGAGGCAGAGCACTGCTCTTGCCTGTTGACTCATCATTCTCAGAGGTCTTCAAATATAGTGTTGATTGTATATAGTAATAAGGGTAACAAGTGTACGGATAATTCTGGCACTGGTTACTCAAGACCAATGAAAAAGCATTTGCAGTGTCCATTTGGTGGCTATTTTTAAATGCCAATTTTATTTATAGCTTCAAAATATTTCTATTCCTTCATCTTAAAAATTCTTAGAGGAGTGTAGAAATGATGTACCTGGCCTTTTCTTAAACATGGGCAGTGCTTTTGGTGGTTCGTTCATTTGCTGTGAGTCATTTTCCTGGGTTGGTAATGGATTTGTGTAGATCCAGTCATTCTCTTGGTCTTGTCTCCCTGGAAACCAGAGGGTACATGCTTGTTACAGGGAGCCAGGATGGGTGGCCTGGATGTGGGTCCCAAACCAAGCAGAGGGGCAACTGCACAGGGACTCATTAGTGTGGTGGCCATAACAACAACTGGATTGATTCTCACATGTTTCTGTCATTTCCAGTGTTTACTGTATATTAGTTAAAGAGAACGATTTTATCCAAATTGCTAAAAGTTTTAGGCATTTTAAGAAAACAATATCTGTGCTTTTCATAATCAAACTGCAAATTCTGCCTCAACTTAAGAATTGGTACTCACTTCCCTCCCCAAAATGAATGAATGAATGGATGAATTCAGTCACTCAAGAAATATGTATTAAATTCCTACTGTGGTATTCAAAGCCCTGAGATGAGCTATTAGCCCAAGAGGCTCAGTCCCAATTTCAGTCTAGGAGGAGAGACAGACATTAACCAAATAATGACAAAATGTCCACTGGGGGAAGTGCTATGAATGAGAGGTGAATGGATTCCAAGTGCATGAAATAGGGAAGCCGGCTCCCTCTACAGCAGGGGTCCCCAACCCCCCCGGGCCACGGACCGGTACCAGTCCATGGCCTGTTAGGAACCGGGCCGCACAGCAGGAGGTGAGTGGCGGGCGAGCAAGCGAAGCTTCATCTGCCGCTCCCCGTCGCTCGCATTACCGCTTGAACTCCCCCCCACCCAACCCCGGTGCCAAAAAGTGTCTTCCACAAATCCGGTCCCTGGTGCCAAAAAGGTTGGGGACCACTGCTCTACAGGAAGGGGCTCAGGAAGGATCTTCCTGAGAAATCAGTAACTGAATTGAGCTCTGAAGGTGGGTAGGACTCAACATGAGCGGGGATGGGGCTTGGGGGTGGCAGCATTCTACCCGAGGGAGCAGTGCTGGCAAGTGCCTATGGAAGGGAGAAAATGCAGCCTGTTTGAGGAACTGAAAGACACTGAAAGATCTGTGGTTAAGTTTGGGTCTGGGTGGCCTAAAGTAAATGACACATAAAAAACCCCTGGTAGAAAAGTTGGGATTAAATTTTGTATTAAAAATTTTGGGGTTACATGTTTTAAAAGTAAAAGCAGGATTTGTTCTTTAGAGAAATATCTAAAATACACAGTAAATTACAAAGAAGAAAAGAGTCACACACCCTGACACACACCACTTTTAACATCTTGGTTGTTTTTATTCCCAGTGCTTTTCCTATATCTAGGCTTAATAAAGACATTGAAACCATGCTATGCACACTGTTTTGCATGTTGCTGCTTTTTTTTCTCACCTTTAAGTTATAAATATCGACCCTTATTGTTATGCACTCTAAGTGTCCTTTTTATCAGCTGCATAATACTCCACCCTGTTTACTCTGTTGAGCAGGTTCCACCCTGCGTCCCAGTCCATGTGGAAGAAGATCCACGAAAGGGTCTGCAGTCGTCTGACGTCCCACAGATCTCAGCAACACCTAAACAAGGTCAGGGCTTCTGATGGAATTAGATCTTTGCTGACAAAATAATATGGGGACTGGGTCTCACAGTCTAGCAGGGGAGACAGACATTAATCAAGTAACCACAGAAATAAATGTAAAATTGTGATGCTCATCAAGGAGGTTACATGGTATCCTGAGAGTGTATGAAAAGGAGTATTGGACTTGGTTGGCAGTCAGGGCAGGCTTCCCTGAGGAAGAGACAGTGGAGCTTCAATCTGAGTGATGAGTAGTAGCTACGAGTGATGAGTAGCAGCTACTTTGGAGAACAGCACACATCAAGCAGAGGTCCTACAGCAAGAGGGAGCGTTGTCCTGTCAAAGAACTTAGAGAAGATAGTGTAACTGGCCCGAAGCACATTTCCTTCTGCTCTGGACAGGAATCCCTGTCCAGGGAAGAATCTAGGGACGTGTGTGGTCTGCATGAGCTCACAACATGGCAAAAAGTTTTCCTCAAAGTGAATAAGGTGTTTTTCACTGTTTGACTTTTATGGGGGTGAGGGGAGTGTTTCTGATCCATAGATAGATAAACCCAGCACTTTGTCTACTGCAGATGTACAGCCATTAGCTGTGACCTGTCACCAGTTCAAAAAAATTCAAATGGAAGGTTGACAGTGCCCCCTCTGGTTGGATTTAACTATACCATGTAGTTGAATTGGTCATCTTGACTTATTTAAATGCTGGCATTTAAATGAATTATTTAAATGAATATTGATTCCCCTAATCACCAGGGTCGTGGATTACTTTACATCTGTCTGCACAGTCATTTGCTTTGCTTTGTTAATTCGTAGTTTTTTCAAGTAAGGGAATCCCTTTAAAATGTAAAAAGAAGAAAAGGAAGAAAGGGAAGAGGGAGGGGGCTTGGGAGAGAAGAAGGAAGAGGAAAGAAAGAAAGAGCGATAAAGGGAAGGAGGGAGGGGGAAAAAAGGAATAGTATCTGTATACACACATGTATCATGAACACAATATATACGGCATATATGGGATTCATAGACCTCTTAAATGCAAAACTACACATCCAGATATCCTTGATCTGTATTACATTATGAGTAATGCAATTGCTGGATTTGTTTTTGTTATATAGGAAGACTCCATCTTTGAAGTAAAGAATATCCTTGAAAGACCAAACTACCCTCTGAAGAAATATCTGGTGCATAAACAGAGATATTTTTAAACTGCTGTCCTGTGTAAGTAAGCAGCTTAAGTGCTTCTTGTTGATTTGCTCAAATAATTTCAGCTTCCTGCTACCATATAAAGTACCTAGAAAATGTGGCGGACAGGAGTCAAGGAGGAGATAAGAGCCACATTCTTCCTTCAGACAGCACATATGCGGGTCTGCCAGCAGTCTTGCCTCTTGTATGCTCCCCCTACCCCCTTACCTAATGGTCCCTCTTTCAGCTCCTCAAACACAGGCTCCTTCCGGCTGTGGGGCCTTTGCATGTGCTCTCTGACTGGAATACTTCTTCCTGACCCTGTATGGGTCACTCTCTTTACCTTTCGGGTCTCATGACTTTCCATGACACCCCCTCCTGCTCTGAGGTACACCTTTTTAGCCCTCTGCAGTTTTCTTTCATACAGTATGACACAGTTTGTTGTTATATTTTTATGTGGGTTGATTGCTTAAAGGTCTGCTCCTTCTACTTGAATGACACCTTCCCGAGGTCAGGGACTCTGCCGTCCTGCTCACTATTTTACAGCCGGAATTACAGTGGGATCCCATTTAACTTAGGTGAACTGAACTACACATGCCAGGTGTGTGCCCTGAACAAGAGCCTTCCTTCCCTCCACCACCCTGTCGCCACCCTTGCATCAGATGACCTTCCACTGCGGTTGGTGCTCAGTAAATATTTTTTTGTGGGAGGCTGTTGAACGAGGTGATGAGGCAACTCTTGAATTCAGGTGTGTGGTAAGAAGTTTGACATTTTCAGGGCTGTCGTCATTTCTCAGGTTTTCTCTTCTTTCCCTTCCTACCCAGGCCCAGCATAAGAATAACTCTTCCTTTTTAGGTGCTTCCTGAGTGCCAGGAACTGGCCCGAATACTTCACTTGTATTAAATGAACTAATATTTAATTATCACAACAACTCTGTGAAGTAGGTACTATCACCAGTTCCATTTCACAGATAGGGAAACTGAGGCAAGGGGAGGTTAAGTGCCTTGCTCAAGGTAACATGGCTAGTGAATGGCTCAGCTGCTGTCTGAAGCCAGGTGATCTGGCTTTTAACCATTACATTCCATTGTTCTCCAAAACTGGAGTGTGTGATAGGAGAACCCTGGGGAGAAAGAGCAGAGCCCTTTGGAACCTAAGCAGAATCGGTGGACATTGCCCTTGAACATCCCCCAGAGAGTCCTATGGTGTTGTATCATGTAGTCCCTCATTCTAGCAACATCAAGATAATTAACGAATCTTTTTAAACAATAAAGGAGTGTGGGATGATGTGCTAGGTTTTCACTGTCCTCAGGCTCCTGAAATTCTGGTTTGAAGGTCATTCATGCTTTAGGGCACACATCGCCTTGCCCAGGGCTGGCCAGGATTTCCCGCCTTCAGCACAGAGGAATGTGGAGGACAGCTCAGTAATTTCCCACTTTGCAGGCTTCTACCTTAGAACGTTCTGCTTGGTAGATTAAGGGATGGCTTCTGGGCCACATAATCTCCGGTTGCCAAAATAGTCATCTAGGCAGTTATTAGGTGTTTATACGGAACACAGCCCACTTAATTACCACTTAGGGAACGTGGCCCACGTAATTACCAAATGCCAAATTGTGTTGAATTTCAACATGGCTAACATCAAGTTACATAAAGCCCTGAACCGGCAGATATGTGGACCCTGACGTGAGGAGATAGAAGGTAAGAAAAAAAAATCCGTCTTAGTAAATAGGTTTCCTTTGTAACATGAGTTCCTACTCAGTGGTTTGGAATATGCTCATAGGCCTTCTATGAAAGCTCTCCATACCATTCTCTTCCTGTCCCAATTCGGGTCATGGATTCCTGGTGAGGCAGGGGTCCTGGAGGACTGTCAGTGAAAGTTTTCATGGTTGTAAAGAACCCAGGTGACTTTGACTCATCTTAAGCAAACAGGGCATTTAGTAGAATGAAGCTGTCTCAGTGAATCCAGGGAAGATCCAAACAAGCAAGGTCAAGCAGCTAAAACGGGACCGTCATGCCTATGGGCTGGGTAGACAGCAACAGAGAGGAGCATTCGGCAGAAGACCCAGTGAGTTTCCACTCCATGTCCCCTGCCCTGCTTTTCTCAAGGACTCTCCTGCTTACAGCACCAGTGCTTGTCCTTCCCTTCTGCACTTCTGCTCTTTCACTGTTCATCATCTTTCCCTTTCCTGGTTTTCTGGTGACCTCAAGATCCAGGGGAAATGAAAAAGTAGATTCTTAGCACTTAGGGATTAAGTTAGGGATGCTTGGACCAGAAACAATGAGTCCAATTGTCTGACCAGGGAATGTGTGGAAGAGATGGGTGGAAGAGATGGGTGGAAGGGGTTGGAATACATCTGTTTCTCCTTACTCAGGATGGTTTGGGCCTTGATACTTTTGGTGTAAAACAGATGATCCTTTGTATACTTTAAGATGGTGAATTTTAGGTAATATGAATTTTACCATTAAAAAAGTCCCATAAGCGTGCACACACACACACACACACACACACACACACGCACACACACCCGTTATCCCTAGTTCTCCTGTGAGGTGTGATTGCCTCGGTGTCACCGTCCTTATCAAGAGCTGATTGCCCACGTCTGGTGTGTGCTCACTGAGATTCCACTTTCAAGGCTGGGCTTACAAGGCCTCCTCTGTGAAACCTGCTGGTCCCTCAGGCAGACTCAGGCCCTCTGCCTTCTGCCCCTCCACATGCCTCCACTAAGGACTTCATTCCTTCAGCCTTGTATTGTAGTTGGTTTTCCTTATGAAAACTCTCCCAAGAAGAGGGCAGAGGACTGGAGGGAGGTCTCTGCAAAGGGATGTGAGACTGAGCAGATGGCACCAGCTCTGGCCCACCGACCCTCCCATCCCTGTGAGCAGCTCCCGTGATCCCAGCTGCTGCCGCCATGGCCAGCCTGCAGCGGGAGCTGGTCCACTTGTAATGCTCCCAACTTGAGGAAGGGCAAAGAACCCAGGCCCAGACGTCCTCAGACACAGACAAGAACTGTAGCACAAAACCTTTTCTAAAATTAAAGAATAGCAAAAAGGAAATAAACCAAGAAAAGGAAAGAAAAAGGACAACAGTGAATTAAAATGCCGGTTTCTGATTCTGTCACAGCTCCCTAGGCCTCCAGCTCCAAAGGGAGGGGCTGCTGTGGCTTCCAACCTTACCGTCTCTGCTGGGCAGGCAGGAGCCATTTTACTTCCTCCCACGGGGCCCCTTCACCTCCCTTACAACCAAAGCAAAAAGCAAACCAGCCTACAGATGCCAAGCTCCAACCTCGAGGCCCTCCCTCTCTGATTTGCTCACCAGCTTCGGAGGGATTTGTCATTTGATGGTTTGTGGTGATTGACACATGGATAATGACACACCTCCCTTCATCCCAGGGGCTCCTGGTCCTGTCAGAGTCTAACAGACAGACCACACAGGCAGTGGCCATACACCCAAATCACATGGCAGATTCCTGGGTCAGCAATCCTCAATGAGCATTAGAATCACCTGGGGGTGCTGAAAAATACTGATGCCCAGGTCACACTCTGGACCAACTTAATTGGAATCTCTGTGGGTGGTGCCTGGCATCGGTATTTCTATAAAGGTTCTTCAGGAGATTCTAATGCACATTTAGCACCGAGAATCTCTGCAGTAGGCTGCAAATGTCTTGAGAATGGGGGACTCAGAACACCCCCAAATCCTATACTGACCCCCTCCACTCTGAAAAATAATTGTTCCATGGAATAGAATTGATTTGGTCATGTTTAACAGTTCAGCTCAATAACACCTAGCAGTTTCTGCACATTTACTATGTGCCAAGGACTGTACTAGCTCCTCAGAGTAACACTAAGAGGTAGATACTCTGCTTGTCATCATCCTGATAGTATACAAAGAGGCCAAGTAACTTGCCCAAGGTCACACAAGTGTTTGTCTTGCTAACCTAACATTGCCTCATTCCTACACGTAGAGCTACATGCCAAGATTTGGATAGAGGGAAACCATCTTCTTCTCCTTGGTTGTGTTTATTGATGGGCTTTTTCTCGGTACCACACGTAGTGTATGAAGTGTCTTCACATTTCACAGGGGAGACTGAATGAAAGCTGGAGGAGCATCATGAAGAGCTCACTCATCAAGCCAACTGAACAACAATTTTTGTCCCGTGTATCAAAGCACCAGTGTCTAACCCCCGTTAACTCAAACCTGTACCCACCCAGTCTTTTGTACCCAGGTAAGAGCCATTGATTAAAGTGTCTGCTCTTTGGGGCTCAAGTTTTCTTGTCAAGCTGGAAAATTTGTGTTTTATTTTGTTTGTATGCTTGTTTTGAGCTTGAAAACGAAAATAATAGTTGGGTGGCAGGTGCTTTTTCATTTGGAAAGCGCTTCTTAAAATTCTGATGAAGACGTCAAGATGCCTTTTCAGGTGTTCCTCATTTTGGGCAGTGGATGTGTTCTTGAAAAGTTCTTTTCTTTCCCTCCTTCCTCATTTTTTTCTCCTTCCCGCTTGTCCTCACCCCTCCCCCACCTCTACCTGTTTCCCTTCCCTTCCCTTCCTTTTCCTTCCCGTTCCTTCCTGTCCCTTCCTGTTCCTTCCCTTTCCTCTTACATTTTCCATAAGCTCGAGGAAGCTGCTATCTAGAGGAATAAACTGATATATCCTCTAGAAAAAGACTGTCACCTGATTTTCCATTTTTGGTAAATCTGTTTTTTTGTGGTTGTTTGCTTTTTAGTGTTAGGCTTGATTTACATGATATCAACTGAAAACCTAGGAAGAGGGAGCATTACTTCTGGAGAATTCAGGTCTTGCTTTAAGGGTTTAATTTCCATGCTACATTTGTAAGAGGAGGCTAATTTCTTTTGTTTGTTGTTTAAACCACTCCTTCTGTCACCTACCCCTCCTTTTTCCCAACAATTCTTAAATAAATTTATATGAGGAACAAAACCTTCAAATATTTTTCTGAAATAAATAACTACACTAAGTTTGGCAGAAATGACTGTCAAAACCAGATTTAAAATTAGTAGAAGGGTGCCTTTATGAAATGGTTACCCAGTTTGAGGATCAAGAAGAGGATGGGGGTGGATTGAAGTGGACATTTGTCTTCATGGGTCTACAGACCCAGAGAAGAGAGGGCTTGAAAATGGAAACCTTTGTTTTTCCTTCATGCTATATCCTGAGCATTTTCCTCTACCATGCCCTAAAACCCTTTCAGTTTTTACAAGATTCAGTGAGAATCAAGTTTCCTTTTCTCATTATTACCACAGGAATTGGTTCATTAGGTAAATTAAGAAAACAAAATTTAAAATTAAAGGAGAAAAAAAGTCCAAAAGCCAAAATAAAACAAAATTCATTTATCCCTTCTCAGAATTTCAGCCTAATAAAGGTATATATCACAACAAGTATTCCACCTTTGAAAGACAGACAGTATGCTTAAATTACACCTGCTTGTATGTTCTCAGTGTGTCTGAAACTATAGTTGTCAGTTTGTTATTTTGAGGTCTAAGTAGTCATCAATAATAAAAAATACTGTATTACATTAAGACTATGGTAGAGTTCTCAGAAAAGGGCCACTTAGGAAGGATATAAGCAGCTGAAGGAAATCAGTTCTAATGAATTGGTATCCGGTGGCAGTTATTGTTCAGATACCCACTGTGACACTCATTGTCCTTTTTTTCTTTTTTTATGGTTTGAGCATAACTCCTTAATTCAGTTTAGGGATAAGATCTTAAATGCCCATTCTTATTTAAAGTCTTTTTTTTTTTCTTTCACAAATCAATCTGCCTTTTGCTCACTTTCTAATCTGCTAACTCTATTGTTTAAGTTATTCCTATTTTATCTTTTTATTTCTCAAGGAGTTATTTCAGTTTTGAGGACTTACATTGGGGCCAGGATTGCAGCAGGATTTTGCTTTTGGAATATATAAAAATGTGAATAATTTTGTGACTTATTGGGGATTACTTTGGGAAGATCTGTGTCATTAAACATAATAAATATCCCCACCTGTCTTGCTTCAGTTTATTACTGTTTTCTTGACTTTCACAGCGGCAGATCTATCAAAGCCTGGACCGTATTTTACAAATGTATTTTACAGGGTCTGGGTTTACAGAGGCTCCTGGGAAAATCTCCTTGGTGGAGCCTGGGCCCTCCAAGCAAAAGCCACCATACAGTAAGACCATTTCCCTATTGTCACCGGACTGACCCAAAGTTAGCTGAAGCCTATAGACCCTGAATTATAAATAAGATTTTAAAAATGAGAGTGTACATGATATGTTTAACATAAGAGAAGTTGGTCGGTTTTAAATGCATAATTGGGGAGGACTGATGGATTATGTATGCAAGTTCACCTAGCCCCTGAATGCCTGGCCGCTCTTACTAATAGTCATGGCTGTTCTTGATTAGTTCCATTAAAGGAGCCCTCTGACCTCTCTGAGGGCAGCCCGAGGAAAGGACGTGCTCTCTAATCCATGTGTGACCAGTGAACCTGCTAGTACTGCTTGACGGGACTGCTGTCCTTCCCTGAATGGGGGGCCCATCCCAGCACTCCTGGGGGATGTGCAGGTCTTGGAGAGAACTCCGTCGCCTCTTCCCATGGAGTGGGAACCCTGCTGACAGTGAGCGGAGCTGCAATCTTACTGCTCCTTGGTCTGCTCCCCCGGCCCCTCCACATGGGGCCTAGGGGAAGCAGTAGTTACTTCGATCATCAGAGGAAAGAGCCTGTGCTTGGTTTCACCTTCAGAACTAGGAAATTTGGCAAAAGCAGGGTCATACCTAGGACAGGCGCTTTACCCTGGTGCAAATGGATGGCTGGCTTGTCGGAGCTTCTTCAGCAGTCCGAAATTTCCCCCTTGGGCTTCTGTGTTTTTAGAGTGATCCTGCAGCACCCCCGTAAGTATATTTTTATATTCATAAATGTATATTTATGTACTTTTCTTTCTCTTATCTTTATTTTAAAAGTACCCTGTAGCCCATAGTATAATATCAACCCTCCTCATCATTCACCATGAGAATCACCTGCCAGGGCTCATTTATTTGCTCTCTGTGGTGACCACAGCTTTGCCTCTCCAAGACGCTGTGGGCAGAAGGAATACAGTATATTCTGTGGCAGGGTTTGTTTTGTGTGTCTCAATTCCAGGAGCTCTGAGATGGCAGCACTGAGGGCCACCATGCCTGCTCAGAGACGGTGTGGGGAACTGGGGGCTGCTAGGCGGCTCAGGTACCAGGATTAGGATTTTCAAATGAAGAGGAAGAAGGGAGACCTCTGGCAGGGCGGAGTTCGCTCTAAGGTAGGAGAGCTGAAACATATGTGATGGGTCTTTGGTTTTTGACTGGCTGGAGCTGCTTTTGGCTCAGCCAAGGTATGTCACTGCACGTCTTGCTCAGCCTGGGTGGGGGTGTGGAGTGGTTTATTCTAGGTCCTTCCACAGAGGAGGCCAGGACAAGGGCAACGTCCAGGGACTTGGGAGAGCTACAGTCTGTTTTGTTTTGTTTTTTTTTTTGCGGTATGCGGGCCTCTCACCGTCGTGGCCTCTCCCGCTGTGGAGCCCAGACTCCAGACGCAAAGGCTCAGCGGCCATGGCTCACGGGCCCAGCCGCTCTGTGGCATGTGGGATCTTCCCGGACCGGGGCACGAACCCGCATCCCCTGAATCGGCAGGCGGACTCTCAACCACTGTGCCACCAGGGAAGCCCCGAGCTACAGTCTTTTAAAGACCTTACCAACTAACTCTGGGAGACCTGGAATCCCAGGAGAGAAATGGAGTAAAGGTCTTTTTCCTTCTTCCTGCCCCCTCTTTTTCTCTCTTTTATTCCTGTATTTACTGCCTCAGTTTGCCAGGTGCTGTATCAGGTGCTTCCCAAGGGCATTAGTAGGCGGTGTTAAGGTTGAGGGCCCTGGAGTGAGAGCACCTGGATTTGAATCCTGGTTTTACCATTTACTGGCTGAGTGACTTGAGCAAATAACGTAACCTTTTTTTGCGCCTCAGTGTCCGTCTATGTGAGATGGAGTCAATGGTACCACCTATTTCATAATGTTGTTGTCATAAGCAAATGAGTTAATGCATTTAAAGCCCTTCAAATCAGTGCCTGGCACAAAACAGGCACTCAGTAAGTGTTAGCTGTTATTATGCTCATCTCATTTAATTATTGAGGAAAGCATTCCCCTCCCCCCATCCCCCCCTTTTTTTTTTTGCTGAGGACACTTAGGCTCAGAAAAGCTGAGTGTCCGAGCCAGTTTCCAAACCCTGGTCTGTCCTGTCTCCAAACCTCATGACCTTTCTGCTACTTTCTGCCACCCCTTGGTTGTCACTTGATTGTCCCTGAGGCTGGTGCATGCTGGATAATTCAACCTCAAGGGTTTGAAAAAAATGAATTCAGAGTCCTTCAGTAAAGTGACAGGGCAACTAAGGTCTCTTGACAGGAGTTGGGACGAGGTTAATCACTTCTTGCTTAGGCCAACAAGAAATGCTTTCTGCTCTCATTTCCTGTCATTGGAGTATTATGTTTGTAAACAGCATTTTTAGGAAACCACCCCCCCTTCCCCCACCCCAAAATCAACATCCCTGTTCCTTTTCCTCCAGGAACTGGCACTTATTTAGACTGATATCTTGAACTGAGGTAAATATCACACCTATTTTAGTGGGACGACTTCTAGGAAAGACTGTAATAGGTGTCATTGCTGGAAGTGCTGGATTCATGGTGAGAACTCCTTGTTGTGAAAGCTCGTTTGTCCTTGCATGAGGGGAGTTCAACATGGCGAATGATGACATCCTTTGTTCATTGAGTCATATGGTCCCAGCCCTGACGATTAACTGAACTGGTTCTGTAGCCTTGCTTGCAATCACTTTTTTTTTTTAACATCTTTATTGGAGTATAACTGCTTTACAATGGTGTGTTAGTTTCTGCTTTATAACAAAGTGAGTCAGTTATACATATGTCTCCATATCTCTTCCCTCTTGCAGCTTCCTCCCTCCCACCCTCCCTATCCCACCCCTCTAGATGGTCACAAAGCACCGAGCTGATCTCCTGGTGCTATGTGGCTGCTTCCCACTAGCTAGCTATTTTACATTTGGTAGTGTATATATGTCCATGCCACTCTCTCACTTTGTCCCAGCTTACCCTTCCCCCTCCCCATATCCTCCTCAAGTCCATTCTCCAGTAGGTCTGCATCTTTATTCCCGTCTTGCCCCTAGGTTCTTCATGACTTTTTTTTTTTTTGAGATTCCGTATATATGTGTTAGCATATGGTATTTGTTTTTCTCTTTCTGACTTACATCACTCTGTATGACAGATACCAGGTCCATCCACCTCACTACAAATAACTCAATTTCGTTTCTTTTTATGGCTGGGTAATATTCCATTGTATATATGTGCCACATCTTCTTTATCCATTCATCTGTCGATGGACACTTAGGTTGCTTCCATGTCCTGGCTATTGTAAATAGAGCTGCACTGAACATTTTGGTACATGACTCTTGTTGAATTATGGTTTTCTCAGGGTATATGCCCAGTAGTGGGATTGCTGGGTCATATGGTAGTTCTATTTTTAGTTTTTTAAGGAACCTCCATGTTCTCCATAGTGGCTGTATCAATTTACATTCCCACCAACAGTGCAAGAGGGTTCCCTTTTCTCCACACCCTCTCCAGCCTTTATTGTTTGTATATTTTTTGATGATGGTCATTCTGACTGGTGTGAGAAAAAAAAAACAGAGCTGGAGGAATCAGGCTCCTGGACTTCAGACTATACTACAAAGCTACAATAATCAAGACAGTATGGTACTGGCACAAAAACAGAAATATAGATCATGGAACAGGACAGAAAGCCCAGAGATAAACCCACACACATATGGTCACCTTATCTTTGATAAAGAAGGCAGAAATATACAGTGGAGAAAAGACAGCTTCTTTAATAAGTGATACTGGGAAAACTGGAGAGCTATATGTAAAAGAATGAAATTAGAACGCTCCCTAACACCATACACAAAAATAAACTCAAAATGGATTAAAGACCTAAATGTAAGGCCAGACACCATCAAACTCTTAGAGGAAAACATAGGCAGAACACTCTATGACATAAATCACAACAAGATCCTTTTTGACCCACCTCCTAGAGAAATGGAAATAAAAACAAAAATAAACAAATGGGACCTAATGAAACTTAAAAGCTTTTGCACAGCAAAGGAAAACATAAACAAGACCAAAAGACAACCCTCAGAATGGGAGAAAATATTTGCAAACGAAGCAACTGACAAAGGATTAATCTCTAAAATTTACAAGCAGCTCATGCAGCTCAATATGAAAAAAACAAACGACCCAATCCAAAAATGGGCAGAAGACCTAAAAAGACATTTCTCCAAAGAAGATATACAGATTGCCAACAAACACATGAGAGAATGCTCAACATCATTAATCATTAGAGAAATGCAAATCAAAACTACAATGAGATATCAGTTTGTTTTTAGTAATACTACGTGCTCAGTATTGTAATGTGCCCTGGGGGGTATGGGACGAGATATGCTAAGGAGTGTAAGATACAACCTGTGCCTCCTGCAGTCTCTGGAATTACTAGGGCAATGAGATGTTTCACGTGTGACTATCAACTGACCAGGTCTCTCCCTTCCCACACCCATCGGAGTGCATGAGATAAAAGAACAGATTAGGGAAGGAAAAGGCAGAGAAGAAAGAATGATGGAAATGTTTATTGAGACTGAAATGGAACATTGTTCTCTTTTATGAGTTAACAGCACAGTGTGTTAAGAGGCTGGTTACAAACTCACTCCAAAATAAGGATGACCTGCAGTTCACGAATGGCTGTCAACTCCAGTGCCTCAAATCAGAGCAGGCTGCCAAGGGGGTAGAACCATTCAGCCCAAGATAAATTACTGATTCAACTGTATTTATATTTACTTCCTAAACAACAACACAATATTTGCATGTTAAAATTCACATTGAATCATGGGTCCATAATTTATGTGTACATGACCATTTGGTATCATCCTCTTGTAGATTTCAGGTGCAGGTGGTCAATACTGAGCATTTTGTTTTACTATTCCATGATCTTTGGCACAGTTTCTGGTTTCTTAAATATAAAAGCACAGGCTTAAATTGGCTACGCAATACTGCAGAAACAGGACTATTTTGGATCTCGGTGTAAACACAAGTATATGGTAAGCATTATTTACAAGATGAGAGCCGAGCACAGACTTCAATATGCTGTCTTCACAAATGAGCAGAAGAATGACAGGCAACGGATTTTAATGAGCAGGGGCCAAGATTACTAGACTACTAGTTAGTTAGAACAAACTTCCCTGGAGGAGGACACAAGTTTCATACAACGGAAGAATTTCCCTGAACCACTGATACCAATGTCTCATGTTGTGGGATTTACTCTGCAAGAATCTAGGGTAGGGACAGTGCTTTTCTGGCCAATGTGGCTTGTTCAGTCCATCAAACCCATATTAAAATACAACTTAGCTGGTAGCTTGCCATTGTTGTTTGGGCCTGGTGGGTAGGAAAGGGCAAAGTACTGTCTTTTTAAGCAGGTATAATTGACTTTGGAAGAATTATAGTTGGATAATATAATTATTATATTAAACACATCCAGTTGGATAAAAACACATCCAACCTTATATGAGTGACAACTTTGTATATAGTCTTATATAGAGCTGATATGGATTCCCTCCCAGAAGTAGAATCTGGAAGTTGTAAATGAGTGGGCCATGCCACCTCAGAGTATCACCAGAATAACATCTCTGCTTTGGGGCTGATACACAAACGTGAAACGATCAAACAACATGATTTCTCATTCTTATGCTTATGAGAGAGGGGTTCTGATTAAGCCCCAAAGCAGATCTGGATTGAAATTGTAGTTATTATTCAAGTACAAGGAGAGCTCTGTATTTCACGTTGACAGTTCAATTGTGATCTCTGTCTGGCAAACTATATGAAAATAATAAATATATACATATTTATATATTTATATATATATATATCTAGCTCTATACTGAACACTGGGTTAATAGTTACCAGCGTCCCAATACAGTACATTGAAAAAAAGAACCCTTCTCTCTTCTCCCCAGACCTCATATACATCTTAAAACTGTTACTGCAGAACCGTGCTGGTCTGTTTTCTTTCAGAGTAGTTTCTTTGAAATTGGCCTGAGATGAGTTCAAAGTGGACAATTTGGCACATTAACTTGCGGGGGGGCGGGGTGTTTAGATGCATTATAATCTATAAAAATGTGAGAGGTCAAAGGAAATCCATGGCAATAAAGCCTGAGTAATGACAGAATATTTTTTTTAAAAAACCAAAACACTGGTCTGTGCATGAGAAAGCAGTTTCTCTTTCACATCTATTGATATTACCTAATTAAAACAGTTACTACTTTAAATACTTCCTAACTCTGTCTCCCACAGGATTTAAAAATTCCAGATAATACAGCTTTCCTTTCAATCAATTTTCTCTCATCTTACCCCACCCCCAAATCCCAGAACTTGGAGAGCAAAAGCTGTGAATCCAAATATAGAAAATAATCCAGAGGTCTGTATATCAAATCAAATGTACAGTTGGCTGTTAGTGTTTTTCTTTTCCTTACTTAATGTTTGAATTTGCTAAGAGATGACTCTCCTGGAGAGGTCCTTCACCACTCCCAGTTTTCCAAAGCCACGGTCCTAGAACTGTGAGGTCTGGGTGAATGAGATGGTGTCGGACTTGTCGATGGCAAAGCCTCCGTTGACATAGGACTTCTTGGTGTCCAAGTCTTCACTGTCGAGTGTCGTGGATTCCAAGGCAAAGGGGTTCACGATGTTGACCTCAGATGAAACATCCATCTGCTCCAGCTCCTTCTTAGAGAGCTTCTCCACGATGCCAGTCCCGAATGCATCGCCGAGGACATTCACCATGGTCCTGAACCGATCCCTGGGGAGGACAGAGGAAGTCAGACAGAAGGCCCGGATTTCATTTTCCTTCAAGTTGGAGATGGGAAAGGACCCAAGGAATTCAATTACAAATTAAGCAAAGCACAAAGTGCTGTCCCCAGGGCTGGCTGACCAGAGGCTCTCCACTTCACAGGCCTGGGCCAGAGGTGGTTTGTAAAGGCACAGAACGAGCACACAGGCTGCCCTGGGTCCCCGTCAGTCACAGTGAATCTCCTGAATTCAGCACTGAGCTCCCTAAATTCCCTCCTCTCCTCCCAAAGAAATGTGAACACCGTCTTCACAGATATTTGGGGGGAGCTGAGGGAGGGTCAGGATTCATTAGTCTTTCACCCAACCTCTTTCTTATGGGCAATTCTGAGCCTTCTTTTGGCTAAGATGAGAGAACTTGGATGTTTTGTGGGTGGTGTGTGTGTCCCCGGTGTGCTCCTTTCTTTCCCACACAAGGTCACTCCATGAGCAAGCCAACAGGGACACCACTGAGCACAGGGTCAAAACCCCAGCCAGCCTGGGAAAAGCTCACTCCTTGTGGCACTCTCAGCCAGTGGTACCCCCCAGACAGCCCAGAGGAGAGGCTGGTGGCAGAAAGCCGAGTAGGTGAAGGAGGCATCCTGGATGCTGGAGCACTGTTGCTAGGAAATGTGTACATGAATACTGTGAAAGCTACACCTGCAGGACAGAAAACGCTTACGCACGTGCTTACACACGTCCATTCTGGGTGCCCTCCTGCTATTTAGAACATGGATTGAACTAGACCCTGGTGTGGACCAGCTAGTGTCTTCTTGTCCATGGATCAGGTCAGGCCTTTGACTTCTCTGGATGTCTTGGAAGTGAAGGTCACTTGTGTTTCAGGAAGAACCAGGGAAAGGAGAGAAGTGCAAATCCACCATCACCACTAGAAAGAAAAATTGAAGCACCTGCCTCAATGGTAGGGTATCTTGGCAAGAAAGGTGCCACCTCAGTTGGGCCTTGAAGAACCAGCTAGCTGCTGAGGGGGCCCCATAGCAGCTTCCCACATGCAGAAGCTTCTGCCTTCTGGGATGTAATGGTATCTTCAAAGCCACATGGAATGTTTCTGCTTCCCTTTCTACTATTTCAGCTGCTACTTGCAAACTACATAGCACTGTACTCCCCAGTAAAGCTGGCTGGTTCTGAGTGAAGGCTCAATATGGAGCAAACTATCCCCTGATGGCCAGGGGACAGAGCCACACCCAGATGCTGGAAGACCACTGCACAGAGTGGGTATCAAGGTTAAAGCCAGGAACCAGGCTCATTCTAACTTTAACCTTGGGGGGGTCACAAAAGGCATGTTCTTACCCAGATGTTCTGCTGTGTTCCTTAGGTAGGTGTGTGCGTGTGTGTGTCTGTTGTTAGAGAGAGAGAGAATGAATTGTTGGTTCAGGCCTGAATGGTCCAACTCATTCTAATCATAACAATTAAACTTGCTGTTAATTGAATACATACTGCCAGCCAGACACTGTTCTGGACACTCCTCTCATTTTAGCTCACTCAGTCCTTATACCAACCCCATGAACTAGACAGAATCTTTCCCATCTCATAGGTAATGCAGCTGGCCCCCAGAGAGGTTAAGGAACTTGCTCAAGGTCAAAGAGCCAGTAAGACACTGAACCAGGATTCAAATCCAAATTAGTCTTATCCCAAAGCCTTTGCTTGTGCTACTGCCCTGATGGTGCTGACGATCTTGGGAAGGTAGGCTGACGTTGAACCAGGTGGTTCTGAACCTATGATGCTGGGATAGGCTAGGGTGGCCTATTGGGTTTGGAATGTCTGGGGCCTTGCCCAGCTTCTTCACCTTATTATTTTATGTTTATCTCATCCCACACCCAGCTCCTAACCTTGAGCATTACCAGGTATAATGAGTTAACGGAGATCACAAGCTTTATAAAATCACTGCTTGCAGTTATGAGGAGTTAGTTTTTAAGCATGTTATCAGACGGCCTGGTCAGAGGGAAATTAAAGCAGCAACAGATGGCTCATTAGGCAATCTGAGGGGAGAATGATGACAGACTGCATGGCTAGATTACGCATGGCTAGGAAGCCTGCCTTCCCATCCGCCAGAGGCAGTGTGTTTATCCCAACTCACAGGAGCCAGTCGACAGCGATGATGAGGGTGACATCCTCAGCGGGCAGGCCCACGGCACTCAGCACGATCACCATGGTCACCAGGCCGGCCTGGGGCACACCGGCAGCTCCGATGCTGGCAGCTGTGGCCGTGACACTGTAGACAAAACACACCAACACAAAAGGAGTCAGACACCCATTTCTCCCTTCAAGGGCCCTGGTCCAAAACGGTTAGTCCTGTTGGCTGTTACTGCTCTGTCCCTAGACTGGCCAGTCAGAATCTGTTCTCTGCTGGGCACAAGCTCTGCCTCATTAGACAGCTGTGGAAGACTGAGAAGAGCATGATCTTTTTCCAGGGGGGAGATATGGCAAGTCATTCTAACATGAGGAAGTGGAGAGGAACTGCGTGAGTGGCACACAAAAAATGAGCTAGAGAGACACTTACCAGGAAGGCAAGAGTTTACCAATCGAGGTGTTAATGGAGGGCTTTATCCACCCATCCATGTAGCCGTCCATCCTAAACAAGTGCCAAGTACCTCTCCACCTGCTTTCTTCCTCCCTTCCTCCATCTATTCACCCAGGCAATCATTTATTGAGCATCTAATGTGTGCCAGGAATTTACACTGCCTTGAAGGATGGTGAAGGGGTAGGGATGGGGGTGGATGGGCAAGGGTATTCCAGGTGAAGGCAAAGGAATGAGGCACTGGCCAAACAGGTTTCAATGTACTTTCTTTTACATCACAAGTCTCTTGACCTCTCTGGGAGCTGCCCTTTAGGGCACTGAGTTGAGAAATAGCTGTGACTCCTGTCCAAGGTACAAGTGTTTATTCCCGACTGCTCCTTTTTGCCAGTGGATGCACTTTGTGCAAAAGGAAGAAAGATCTGGAATCCAGGAGAGGCAGCCAAATGAACTTCGTTACCTTGTATTTAAAAAGATCCCTCTTGCGCAGATCAAATGTGGCAATAGGGATTTTTCTCTTTGGAATGTGCAGTTTTTCATCAGCAACATCTTCCTGATTTAAATCTGGTCATTTTGGAGAAAACAAGGGTTTGCCCTGCCCTGAAATGTCCCTGGATTTGAATGAGCTTGAGGGGACCCCTATATTTTCTGGATACACCTTCTCATCCTTGGGCCAAGGATGCCATTGGATTTAAAGCTGAAGATGGAGACACTGTCAATTTAAACTAGAAGAATCCCTGATTCGATCTACAAATCTATACTCTGTGGGCTAAAAAAGCCTCAGAGTTCTCACCAAGCTGATTCTACTGTTCATTCATCTGCCTAGTGATGTGTCACAGGTGGTCTCTGAGGGCACGCTCAAACACAGGCCAGAGTTCTTTGACAAGTGTGGTTTCCTTCAGTGGCTGTGACCACCAACTTACAGTTAGAGATTTCTGGGGCTGTCCCAATTCCTCTAAAAGTTTCAGGCTTGCATAATCCTTTAGATCTGTTCTGACTTAAGTAGTCTTTGGAAAACCTAAGTTTATGTCAGTGGTCGAAAACATTTAAAGTGAATGCATCAGTGGGTTTTCTTTGTCAGAAGTGATTTGTGTCCATACCCACTGATCCCTCTTGGAAGACCCAACACATCACAGTTAACCATGTCCCTATGGATTGAGGCTGGGCTTGAAACTCAAAATCCATTTAGTCAAAGAAAACTCTGCCCTTGAGCCTTGACCTCGCTGATTAAACTTCAGCCATTTGCCTGGCTTAGGTCTGAAACTTGGAACTATAAATCTTCAGATGGGGGTAAAAATATAAAAAACCTACTTCTTCTTCTTGAACATACCCCACTTTGACTTAAGAGGGTTTCACAGAAGAAAATAATCTACCAATTTCTACCAATAATCATTGGTAGAAAGTTCTTTCCTAGCACTGAGATCTAGTTTTAGGTCAGGCCATTTAAAACTCAGCTCTCCATACAGGTTGGGGACTGAGTCGTGAGCTAGAGTGAGCACAGGTTTTAGAGGCAGACAGATCCAGCTCTGCCGTTTTACTAACGGTGTGTCCTTAGGCAAGTTACTTCTCTGAGTCTCAATTTCTTGCCTGTAAGATGGGGAGAATATGTCTGCTTTGCAGGGCTGCTGTTAAGATTAGATGAGGTATTATATGTAAGGCATCAAGTATAGCACCTGGATGTAGTAGATGCTTAAAACTGATGCCATTTTGCTACGTCAGCAGCTGTTACAACTACTACTGCTGCTAGTATTACTATTAAAATTATCATAAAAACATCTACTGTTACTACTGCTGCTACTTTTTCCCTCTACGCTCTTTCTAGGCCCCAAATCCCATAATTATCTTTTGTTATAAGAAACTTTATCCCATTTTCAATCAGTTGTAACCTTTGATAAGTGAATATTTTGATAAAACCACAAAAGGGAATGTTTTAGGTGGATGGTTTCTTTGATGTCCAGTCCAAAAGGACCACAGAAAGAGATAAACTATGGATCCAAAAATCTCTGTAACCATCAACCACGTGAGCCACAACTGTAACTTGTAAAATTGAAAAAAAAAAAAACACTTATTACTTGATTCTCTCCCAGGTAGAGCCAGAGGATTTTTTAAGTCAATGATTACTCTGGGCCTCACAGTTGTTGTTACTTGCTCTGGGCCAGTAGTTATCAGCAAGTATGATTTAAGAATACACCAGAGGGGCTTCCTTGGTGGCACAGTGGTTAAGAATCCACCTGCCAATGCAGGGGACACGGGTTTGAGCCCTGGTCCAGGAAGATCCCACATGCCACGGAGCAACTAAGCCTCTGTGCCACAACTACTGAGCCTGCATTCTGGAGCCCATGCTCTGAAACAAGAGAAGCCACCGCAATGAGAAGCCTGTGCAGCACAACGAAGAGTAGCCCCCGCTCGCCGCAACTAGAGAAAGCCCGCGTGTGGCAACGAAGACCCAATGCAGCCAAAATAAATAAATTAATAAAATAAATAAATTAAAAAAAAAAAAAAAAGAATACACCAGAGCAGGGAGAGAGGTTTTTCATGTGAATTGATTATTTAGTCTCTAGGCCCAAAGTTTATTTCTCTAGCAGTGAGGTTAAAAAAAAAAAAGAAAAAGGGTTAGAAACATCTAGGAAACTTATGACTGAGGCAGAGGAAGGGAATTCATCCCCCAAATGGCAAATACCCAAAAGAACTGGTACCTCATACAACCACTCCTTGGAAATAAGTTAAGCACAGACTGGGTTCCACAGGCTGTGGTGAGGGAGGTGGGAAAAGGCACTTGTTACTTGTAAAAGTAACAACTGCTGGAACCACAGTGGTTGTGGAACTTTCTCAGGCATGATTCAGGGTTTCAATTTTAACATACTCGCTGCTACTCAAATTACAGAATTTTACCCATGCTCCTTGGGGTCTAGCTTCCATAGCCACTAATACATTTTACAGATCAGGAGGCACTGGTATAGCTTCCTGGCTGGTGTGCCAAATGGTCTAGTTTGTACTTGTCTTCAGTTAATTTCAAGCAAACTGCAGTACATACTTTATGACTTAGGGTTGGGAAGATTTAAAAATTTACTGCATTAGAATGCTGCAAGAACTTACTTTATGCCTGGGATTTATGCCTATGTCAAGTGCTGAGGATGCAAGAGTGAATTAGCTCTGAAAGGTTCGGATTCAACTGTGTGTAGGCCTGGGGACCCGGTTTAGTCTTAAACTTCTACTCTAAACTGAAGTCTCAGGATTAACTCTAATCCCAACCCACTACTTCAAAGCAGCACTGTCCAGTAGAGTTTTCCACTATGATGGCATCTATTTCTACAATGACAGAACCTTCGCTGTCTGCTTTGTCCAATTTGTGTGTGTGGCTAATGGCTATGATATTGAACAGTGCTATTCCAGAGAAACATCTCTGGCAAAACTCACTAATGAGGACTTCCCTGGTGGTGCAATGGTTAAGAATCCGCCTGCCAATGCAGGGGACATGGGTTCGAGCCCTGGTCCAGGAAGATCCCACATGCCGTGGAGCAACTAAGCCTGTGCACCACAACTACTGAGACCGCGCGCCACAACTACTGAAGCCCACACACCTAGAGCCTATTCTCCGCAACAAGAGAAGCCACTGCAATGAGAAGCCCGTGCACCACAACGAAGAGTAGGCTCCACTCGCCACAACTAGAGAAAGCCTGCGAGCAGCAACGAAGACCCAACGCAGCCAAAAATAAATAAATAAAATTTTTAAAAATTCGCTAATGACGTTTTCACCATCTACTTGGGCAGACAATTTCAGTCTTCATTTGACTACAGTCCTCTGCAAGATTTTACTCTGTTGACCATTTCATCCTTGAAAATCTCTCTTCTCTGGGTTTCCATGACACCATGGTTTCATGGCTCTCTTACTACCTTTCTATTCCTCCTCATTCTCCTGTTGGGTTTTCCCCTTTCTGCCTGCCTCTAATATCAGGCTTTTCTAGGGCTCAGTCCTTCGTCTTTTTCTCTTCTCTACAAACTCTCCCTACGTAATGTCATCCATTCCCAACATTTACTGAGTGCTCAGGATGTAGGCACTGTTCTAAGCATTTTATATGCATCATCTGACTTAATTATCACTAGCATAAAATGTAGGTACTATTATTATCCTCATTTATACAGGTGAGAAACAGAAGCTTAGAGAATTCGAGTAACTTGGTCAAGGTCACAGCCAATCATGGTCAAAAACATAACTGACTCACGACCCACATGCTTGATGAGCACCATCAAGCTGATGACTCTGACTTCTGTATCTGCAGTTGTGACCACATTTCTCACCGCATATTTCCACCTGCATGTCTTAAAGGCATTTCAAATTCAATGTGTCAAAAAGTGTAATCTCTTTACCTTCCCACCTCTACTTGCTTCTCTTATACTAGTCCCTGTTCTGGTAAGCACCATCCATCAATCCAGAACCATCCACCAATCCTGGGGGTCATCTTAGCCTTCCTCTGTCCCTCACTCTGAATCCAGTAAATGCCTCTTGAATTCATTAGCTCTTCTCCATCCCCCGTGTCAGTACCTTAATGTAGGCCTTTTCATACCTTACTTGCAATAGTCTTCTAAATGGTCTTCTAGCTTATGGTTCCTGCCCCCACTGGGGCCATCCACCATATTACCAGTTACCTCTCTAAAATGCAAATCTGTCCATAATATGAAAGACTGTCTAAGACCCTTCCATGAGCTCCTCACACAAAGCCCTTCAGGATATGATCCCTGCCTTCACATTGTACTCTTTATGTCAACCATACCAAATAATCTGTACTCTGTAACTAGGCCATAGTTACATCAAGACCCCTGTTAATGCTATTCCTTTTTCCAAAATGCTTTTAGCTTCCTTCCTTCTACTACTAAATTCTTATTCCTCTTCTAAGACTTAGCTAAACGTTCCCTTCTTCCAGGAAGCCTTTCCTCGCCTTCCCAGGTAGAGCCAACCCTTTCTTCTTCAGTTCCCTTTGTGCCCCCTCAACTCAGACCTCTATTATAGCCTTTACCATACCACTCAGCACTTATTTAGATATCTTCATACCTTACCTTTCTACCAGGAACCCCTTGAAAGCAGGGACTGGTCCTTATTCCACCTTGAGTCCTTGGTACCTACTCTGTGCCTAGCACCTAGTGGGTGCACTGGACTGAGAACACAGGGATGCCTTTGGCTATCCAGACCTGAAGCAGTTTTATGTACCATGATCCCACTACTTGTAATACAGTTGTGCTTAATCTTGGGAAGGGACTTTGTAGACCAAGAAAATCATCCTATCACTGGACCATCCTTGATCTCCCTTCACAGATGATTTTCACTTGAGGCAATTCCAGTAACAGAAATGAAAAGGAGTGTGATTTCATGCCCCACCTGATAGTGACAATCTGCCCAATGCTCAAGTCCAAGTCATTCAACTGTGCAATAAACACAGCTGCCACTGCTTCATAGAGTGCAGTCCCATCCATGTTGATTGTAGCACCAACGGGTAACACAAATCTAGTGATCCTCTTGTCCACCCGGTTCTTCTCTTCAGCACAGCGGAAAGTGACTGGCAGTGTTGCTGAACTGTGTGATAAAAGAGAAAGGAACTGATGGTCTAGGAATGCTGGTCCTCGATCCCTGCCTGAAGAGATACCTCTGTTCCAAAAACTAAACCGAGATCTCAAAGCATGATGGCACTTTTGGCAGGTCCAGGAATCAGAAGGCGCTGTGCTTGCCACTGCCCCCAGCTACACTATAACCCCTTCCGGGCTGCAGGCTCTGCCAAGAGGGCAGGAAATATCCAGTAGGTGAGGGAATATGTGTAAGGACATGGGCAGAGACTATGGACGTCGTTTCTCAAATTAAAGGCAGCTACAAAACCCACCAGCTGCAGCCAGTGCTTCATCAGGTGAGGTGAGAGTTGCTAAGGCTTGGTTCACAGACTTCTTCCAGACACCCCTCTTCTATTTACCTGGAGGAGATCATGACAGCTGTCAGAAGAGCCTGGGCCATTCCCATGGCGAATCGGAAAGGGTTCTTTCGTACAATTAGAAAATATAGCAGTGGGAGAATTACAATGGAGTGGATTGCAAGCCTGTAAACAGGAGAGAAACAGGTTCATAGATGATATCATTCTTTCATACTACTTCTTTTTTTCAAACAGCAGTTTTACTCGTGATATATCATTCAACTTTCATAATGACCCAATGAGAATATGAAAAAGAGGACAGGAATATATGTCTCCAGTGCACATATGAGGAAGAAGAGACTCAGCAAATCAAATATCTTGTCAAGGTTAATGGCTAAGCCAGTAGCTGAGCCCATGTTTAGGAGCTCACAGAACAAGTTGTGTCATGCTGCTGAGCCCTGTACCTGCGCTTCCTGCTATACGTGTTAACGTGCTTTCACTTCCTTCTGCTGTTGAATTCTTATTCCTCCTCTAAGACTCAGCAAAACTTGCCCCTCCTCTGGGAAGCCTTCCTTCACCTTCCCAGGTCAAGCTGACCTTTCCCTCCTTGGTGACTCTGTGGCCAATAGTATTATAGCCCTTATCACAGCACTCAGCCTGGGCCACGCCACTGTCTGGCTGGATGGCACCCACCACCTAAGAGGAGAATCAGGGTGCAATAAGGAGGAAGTAATCCCTGCTTTTCCACAGTCATACTTCAGGACTGACCCTCTTTTCTTTGTCATTCCTACCTTCCAAACTATTCCTTGCCAGGGGGCTTAAGAAATGAGACTGATTTAGCAGATGCCATGTAAGTGGGAGCTTAGAGTTTACAGATCAGTTATGTGAAGCTGAAATAATAAGAAATGGTCATGGAAAATACAGATCCTGGAGGTCAGGAAAGAGGATCTTATAGACAGAAAGCCTGTGGCTTAGAACTATGAGAAACTGACTTCGTTTTCTGTTAGAAACCTAGATAGGTCAATAGAGCAGAAACCAGCAGAACCCCATTCTGAAGTAGCTCAGCATCATAAACCTCAGCCACACCGTGACCTGGACACAGCCCCTGGCCTCCAGTAAGGTGCATGGTCCCACCTCCATTACTACTGGGGCCCTGGGATTTGATTCTGGCTTTCTTCTCCATTGACCAGCAGGGCTATGCTTTCGGTACACACAGATTAAGAACCAAATGCTGTGCCGTGGAAAGTCCCCAGTGCATCTGAGTTCCAATAGGTGAGCTGATTGCTCCAGTTGGGTGTTTGGGGGCAAGGACCTATGGGAGTCAAGTTGATGATGTTTAGTCATTCCCTTGGTCCACATTTCTTAGCACATGTGATGTATCCTGCCCTCGGCTAGATATCTGGGCACACCACTCATAACCTATCCCACCACATCTCCCCTCAAGAACCAATAAGTGGGCTACAATAAATACGCACACAACCTGTCTCCTACTGCCCTCCTGCTTCGCACAGTTCCTACCAATCTAAAGATTCTCCTAGCACCCTCTCCAATGATGCAGGCTGTGACTGTGCCTACCAGCCCCACCAACAGGAGTGGAACCAACCAGCCATCCCACTCCTCCTTGCTCCAGTCTGACTTAATTTAGGCCCTGCTTAATTTCTTTCAGACTCGGGGTACGTGGGGCCTGTTCTTATTGGTTTGGTTGGTTTACATCCTTGAAGAAGTTAAGGCCAAGAGCAGACCAAGAGAGGCCACCAGTGGGGTTTTCTCTTGTTTTAAGACAACTAATAAAGGCAGTGACAAAGCATGGTCCAGGCTGTTCTGCCAAGATCTGGAAATTAGCACAGTGTGATCCACCTCCAGTTCAGCCGTTAAAGGGCAGCCCTCCTCCCTGCTGCTCTCTTATCTCTGAACCCCATCTTTCCCTGCACGTGGGAGAGAAGCCAATTTTAACCAACTGAAACCCAGGCTCTCAGCAGAAATCCACTGGCTCAAATGATGTTTCTGTTTCTTCCCTCGAGTCTGACATACCCACTCAGGACAGTGGCCATGTAAAGGCCCAGCTTGCGGAATATTTCCCAGTCTTCGACTTCTATGATCTTCCCAGCAATCAGGAACAAAATACCAACTGGCATGTAGCTAGAAAGTAAACATAAGAAAGACTCACTTCTGTCATCAAGTATTTTCTCAGGGTGGGAATGCTGGGGAAGAAACAAGCCAGGGCATGCACCTGGGCTTGGCATGTGCCCTCAGCTGGGAGTCCACAGTGAAGCTAAGGTCTCACTTTCAGCCCTGCTGGACCACATTGGCACCAGGTTTCAGCACCCCTGTGCACCTTAACTTCTACCCACCTAAGCTACTGTAAGGGGTACACTTGGTTAGAAGGTGTGGTTAAATTGGTACATACCCCATGCCTTGCTTCTGGTACACAAACACCCTGCCTACTGTCACATCTGCAGATCTCTCCTTAGCTTGACCGTCCAAATATGGCCACTAGGCTCTTTCTGGACATGGTTGTCTTGTTTCCCAGGTAGTGGTATCAGCAACAGAGCAGTAGAACTAGTCGTGCAAGTCGTCATAATAGCTCTGTTTGTGGAGCTGTCATTACGTGCTTTATGTTGGGTTAAGAATTTTACATGCACCATTTCACTTAATGTACTTCTCCCAGCTCTAGCGGCAGACGTTATTATCCTTTTTTACATATGATGAAGCTGAGGTTCAACAGGATTAAGTGACTGAAATGTCACTGTCAATGTCTATACTTTGAACCAACTTGCTATGAGATAAGCGGGGCAGAGGTCTCCTAGGAAAGGTGGACTTTTTGGCATCTCTAGGGACAGGGCAGATACTCAGGTGGTGCAACTGCTATGCTCACCAATGGCAGCTTTTATTTGGATGTGTTAGGGCCCATGTCGTACCAACTGTAAATATTCTGAATATCCCTTCTGCCTGGGGCCTGGGAAGGAAAGCACCTGTGTTCTGATGTGCAGGAAACTCTTTCAAATCACTCCTTTAAGAGTTATTGCTTACATAAATGTTGCTTGGTTGCAAGATGATCAAGGACTTTGGTAGAAAAGACAATGGTTGATATCTAGACTTCTGTTAGTGACCTAAGTCCTAAGTAATACATGGAATTATTTAATACTCCAGTGTCTGGATACCCTCTTCTAAGGTGAGGTCAACTGAGAAACATAAATCTCTTCATGCTAATTTTGAAGGGTCAGGGGAAGCAAGATGGCATTAACCGGCGTGTGCTCACCACATAATGATTTGAACGATTTTCATGGTTGCATCACTCAGAGCATTGAAGAAATCCACCAGAATCTGTCCCCTTTCTCCCATTTTTCCAATGACAATTCCAAAGACGAGGCAAAAGACAATCAAGCCCAGGACATTTATGCCGTCTGAATACATGCCTATGACTTTGTATTCCTTTGTTCTGTTCTGTGGATCAAAACCAAGAAAATACATTGATGCATGAGTACAATCTTGTTAGAATGCATAGACCCTGAAACAGAAAGATATGATAGCCAAACAAACCAGTGGCTCTAGCAAGAACTCTGGATCAACAACTTTGGGAAACATAATTAAAAACACAAACACCTACGCGTGGGTCAAATTTTACTGCCTCCCACCCTCTGCCACTGAAGTTTAAAGTGTGTCTTTTTTCCTTTCTTTCAACAAATCCATATTTGAATATTTCTTTTGAAGATTTCTTATTCTGGGGTGTTTTAAATTTTTAATAAGAACTTTAGAATCAAGGCACTTTTCAGGGTTATTTTAACTACCAGTTACATTTGGAGTCTGCATAAAAAGATACAGATTAATAATGCAGGAAGCTCAAAATATTTACCAGTGTGGACATTTTTAGGACACTTTACTATCTGTTTTATCCTAATAATGAACACAGGAATATTCTTTTCTGCCTCTAATCCTGGATGACCAATAGGATTTTAGAGACATAAAAATTAACCAGACATATACTACTGTGAACCATGTCTTTGTTTTATGCTGGGTAAGAAGAGCACGAGATATACCGAGAGATAACTCAATCTGCGTTGTGCAGCTGAGATTTACTGAGAGATTTCACAGGGAGATAACGTATTCTGAGTGGTGCAAACCAGGTTTACAAAGAATTACGTGGACGAGCCACTGGGGTACCGATTATTTCTTACTTATGATCTGACATGATCAAACATATTTATTGAGCAGTTAGTGTGCTAACTGCTTTGGCCACAGCATAAAGTCTTAAAATGCAGCTGGATAGACAAGACTAACTGTGAGAAACGGGAGCCAATGATAGCAAGGTGGTGTGTAATTAGCTGCACAGCCAAGCTATGAGTTACAGACATCATATGGAGACTGGGGACATGAATGAGGGCTGTGAGGTTAGGGAAAGCTAGGCCTGAGCAGTAGGCAGCCAGGAGATGAAAGCACAGTCCAGAAAAATGTAAGGAAAGGCAAAAGTCATCACGCACCAGGTCCCTGTACCCTGCTTGAATAATTCCTACTCATCCTTGATGGACCCCACACTAATTTAAACCTCCCTGCTGAATGCCCCAGAGTACCCTATTCTTCCCTGTTTTAATATTCATCACTCTTCACATGAGGGCATAAGTCACATCTGTCTTTTCTCTACTGTAATCCCAATGCCCAGCAGGGCTTGGCTCATGGAGGGTGCTCAGAAAATCTTTATGGAACCATATCAAAAAGCAGGAATAGAAACTAATTGAGGAGGTGGATCTGGATAGAATAGATTGGGCTCACCAAGAAATAAGCTGGGAAACCAGGGAGGAGCTAGGTCATGGAGGGCTTTCTGTAGGAAGAAAGAGGGAGCTAACTGTGGCCTACTTGACCTGAACTCTTAAGTCTACTGAGTATTTCTTTTTTCCTTAAATCTTTCCTTTCTGTGTGAAGGCACAGTACCTTCAGGAGCGAGCTACAGGACTACAGATATACTACTTTAGGCCCACACGATCTAATCTCCAATGCCGAAATCCCCAAAGTTCTCAAAGCCTGTTGATTTCATTGATAAATTTATGGCAAACTCTTGGTGGCAAAACCTATCCCGAACTGAGATGAGGCTACATATAGCCTATTTTTCTTACTTGGTAGAACATTCACAAGTTAGTTGCAGAAATACTGATGTGCTTGATTCTAGAATGTTATTGTCAATTCCACTTAAGGATGCTGTATAACATATAGTACATACACCACCTGGACCTTCTAAAGTGAAAAGCTCTGAACTCAGTATCAAATATGGGCAAAGAGTTTCAGATAAGGAACTGTAGGCCTGCAGTTTAAGTAGTCTTGCAAATCTAACATAGTTCCCAGAGGTGCCCAACTCAACTCTGGGTGGCAGAGATACAGAAGTGAGAGGACTCATTCTTTTCTCTGCGTGGTTCAGTTGCTTCTCATTATTCTCAGAAGTGACACTCTATAAAGTGGCTGTGAACACTGAATTAGTGAATATTGAATCAATGTTCCTAGGGGAAATACAGGATTAGGTTTCTGGGAATCCACAGTCACAACATTTTTGCCAAATAATCAACATAAAACCTTGTTTTCTCTGTGTTTCAGTTCAAAGACACCTTATTTAATATATATTATTTAGTTGTTAACATTGAACTCACAGCCAACACACTTTAACTCATGTCTGAATGAAACTTATCTAACACATGTATTTTCCCATATGGCACATCAGCCTGCCTGCCTTTGGGAAAACTAACTAGACAGCACTGCAGCATGATGCTTGGGGGACATTTCAAACAGCGAAATCACCAAGACAGAGTACAAAAATGTGAAAAATGTGGCATAAACACACCGCACAAAGGACACTTATTTACCGTGTAAGAGCTGAACCAAGAAGGCTGAGCGTAGCCTTGTTCAGCCTCAGCGGGGAACATGTGCATTGGGCAACTTAAAACTTTCACCACTCTTTGTGTGTCTGTGAATGTGAGTAGGTGAATTCACAAACGTGGCATCTGCGAACAATGAGGATCTACTTATTTCCATCTCCTGCTCACTCATGGCTCGGCACCGCCTACCAGGGAAGGGAGCAAACAACAGGATGGAAATGGTACCTTGGAAATAGCAGTTGTCATGATGGCTGTGACAGACACCTCCGTCCTGTTAGTCCCTGGCTCATCGGGACGTCTCACTTCTTCACGTGTGGTTTTGTACTGCACGTTGGAGGGGAAAAAAGGTCAAAGAAACAAACAAAAAGAGATTTTTTTTTTAAGCTTCTGAGGCTAAAGGAGTATTACTTTGGCCAGACAAGTGTCACTGAAAGGTTCCACCTCCGAGGCCTCTGTTGGCTTCAGGTTTGGATGGTACCTCCCATGAGGCTTTGGAAGCAAAAATGGAATTGAGAAATCCAACCTCCTGACCTCCACAGCCACCATTCAATGGTGTCAAAATGCTCTCTAACTTCTGTAATAAGGGACCAATTAATGGAGCAATAATGTGAAAAGAAAGCATGGGTTTTATTTGTAGTTGCTTTACCAGACAGACTCTATAGGAATCCTATGAATCATTTTTGTTTCTGTTTATTTATTCATTCATTTATTATTTTTAATCTGGAAAAACAAAACCTCATCATTTGGATAAATGTAGTCACCATGACTTTAACAAACATCCACAACTATACGGTTGTTCCAAAGTCAATAGTCCCTTTAGGGCTATTACGTGAGTGAGATTTCTGTTGAATTTCTTCAGCCCTGTTTGATTCTGCTGGACTTCAGCAGAGATGTTTAAGAAAGAGCTAGTATATCATCACGCCAGGCATAAATGTCACTCTTACGAGGCTCTGCCAACACCAGGAACCTTACAAATGACCACTGTGGCTGAATTGCAAAGGCACTCCCTAAATAGAGGTGGTTCTGTACCTCTTGGAGGTCGGCAGGGAGCAATTTAATTGCCATTTTTATTGGTCTACACAGAGGTCTGTGTTCCTGTAATTATGTAAATGAATTCAGCAGCTTGTGATAGACTCAGCTGTCTTAAAGTGCATAGATAAACAAGGGAAAAAGCCTTAAAGGAAATGGAGTGAAGAGATTGTTAAACTTCCTAAAGGAAAAAAATCTTGGCTTTGTTATATTGCTCTGTAGAGTGCCAGCAATGGGCATGTAAAGATGAAAGAAAAGACCAAATGCCAGGAACACTAACCACCCATGTGGGTCAGATACTGATTTCCCACCATGGGAGGGAAAGGAAAGAAGAGGTGGAGGGCTACTTTTCTAACTGCATTATATCTGTAGATAGTCTAAGTTTCTTCACAAATATAATGTGGTTCTCCAAAAATAGGTACTAGAAGCCACATTTTAAAACACTCATTATTTGACAGGTTCCTGACTTGCTCCAGTTGAGCCCTTTTGGAGGAAAGAAAAAAAAGCCTAAGGGAAAACGGAGGAGCTACAACAGGCATGTCACTGTGCCTGGAAATACTAGGGTTACGAAATAGGTCACCTGATATTCCTCCATTCACAGGTGCATTTCCTGTCATTTTTGACGGGCTAATTCCATTTCTTGGGTCATAGCAGGAAAAAAATCTTAATTGGCAAGGGGGAAGAGGGGAGCAACTTGAGGGCAAAAGTCATTATTCTTACCTGCTGAAAACAGGCTTGGACGAGGTTCTCAGGGAACATATTCCTGTTGGAGACAGGACAAGCAGTATTACATTAAGGCAAAAGTGTTTTGTTTCGTTTTTGCGGTACGCTGGCCTCTCACTGTTGTGGCCTCTCCCGTTGCGGAGCACAGGCTCCGGACGCGCAGGCTCAGCGGCCATGGCTTACGGGCCCAGCCGCTCCGCGGCATGTGGGATCTTCCCGGACCGGGGCACGAACCCGTGTCCCCTGCATCAGCAGGTGGACTCTCAACCACTGCGCCACCAGGGAAGCCCAAGGCAAAAGTGTTTTGTTTTGTTTTTTGGGGTTTTTTTGGTCATACCCAATACTTTGATGGAAATGATTATGCGATAGAATTAGTACTCTGGTTTCTCTTCTGGCCTCTCCTTTACATAATACTTCCTTGTATTAAGACTTATTTTTCCCTGCTGAGCTTCAACCAGGGATAGATAGAAAGCTCTCCTAACCACCTGTCATGCTTAACTGATTCACCGAGTAGCTGACATGCCTGCTGTCCTTGGTGAAATTCACACTGGCAGGTAGACATGCACAGTTAAGAGACTTCTTTAATATTTTCCACATTTCTGTTTTCATTGATAATGAGAGTCCACTACACTTGTTCCCAAATTCTTTATGCCAGTTGCAAATAATCATTATTGAATTAAAAATTATGTAAATCAATGCATTATAAGTGTGAAAAGGAAGGAGCAGTTTCCGTAAAAACTAAGCTGGGGGCTTCCCTGGTGGCGCAGTGGTTGAGAGTCTGCCTGCTGATGAAGGGGACACGGGTTCGTGCCCCGGTCCGGGAAGATCCCACATGCCGCGGAGCGGCTAGGCCCGTGAGCCATAGCCACTGGGCCTGTGCATCCGGAGTCTGGGCTCCGCCAATGGGAGAGGCCACAGCAGTGAGAGGCCCGCGTACTGCAAAAAAAAAAAAAAAAAAAAACTAAGCTGGAATGCCTGGAAACTCAATCGAGGCAAGTGAGTAAAACTTCTGTGGTTGCATTAGGTAAGGAAAGACAATTGAAATAAAAAACAACCGGAAGAACTCGGCACTCAGCTTTCTTTGCTGTTTCTAAGGGTTTTGTTTCTCCACTTCATGGAAACTGAATCTGGAAATTGCAGATGATGTGTTTATAAAGGCAGCCTAGGCAACAGGAATATGAAAAATCAACTGACACACTCTAAGAGAAGACCTTGGCCCGACATAAAAAAATTGGCAAATAAATGCATTTAAGTTTTAAGTGTAAACAAAATATGTAATGCATATTTACGATTCTCTGCTTTAAATGCTGTTTTTTTTTAATTAACTGACCAATCTCCAGCCCTGATTGCTTCAGATAAGAGGGTTTCTCCTGTACAATTAATAAATGTATTTCTTCAAGTATGCTTCAGAACTGACCACCTAACACAGCCCGGCATCTTAACGCAACAAGTATACTTTAGGTATCTCTGTCCATCCTAAACCCTGACAGAGAACGCTGTTCCTTCCATTCCCTCTCGGAACCATGACGTGGTAAGCATGACTGGCTGTGTAATTTGCAGGGTCCAGGGCAAAATGAACATGTATAATAATTCAAAAATTATTAAAAATTTCAAGACAGCAACAGCAGAGCATTAAACCAAGTATGGGGCCCTGTGCGACCACATAGGTCGCATGCCTATGAAGCCACCTGCTGGCCAGACACTCACCTGATCAGGTCTAACATGGCATCCACTGAACTGACTTCAGGGCTGCTGCCTGTCCGGTCAATTTCATTCACTTTCTGGGTGACACCAGGCTTGATGCTCACCACCAGCACGATACCTATGACCAAAGATAGCACCCACAGAGCATTAAGAACCTCCCAGGGCACCTGACACCCCTCGTGGATCCATTTTAGAAGCAATAGGCCTGGTGGTACCGGGCAATACTGGGATGGGGACCCTGAGGTCCAGCCAAAACAACAAGCCTCAGTGGGGACCTCAGCAGTTGCCTTTATTACTTTTCCAACTAAATGAAGCAGAAAGAACTCTTCATGTGTGTTTTTAAAAAATGAAGGGGCTGCATTCCAGAACTGCTTCTGGAAACACCTGCTGATGAGAATCCGCTTTTTTTCTTTTCTTTAGCTTATGAGATCAGCCTAGGCAGGGGTTAGGGTGAGAATAATTCATTTTCCAACTCAGGGCACTCACTCAACATCTTTCTGTAACTTTTACCCACAGTTGCTGCTTATTTTTCTGAGGCTCATACAGAATAAGCCTTATCTTCCTTTCATATCACAAGCCTTCAAATATCTGGAAAGCTGTTGTGTAACCCACAAAAGGATTTGGGTTAGGAAGTGTTGTTCCGTGTGACTCTTAGGGGGTGGAATGAGGACAGGAGTTCCAAGGAGAGATAGTTCTTCTCATTGTAAAGAAGAAATGTCTAAACAGAGAGCATCTGAAAGCCCCATTTTGGCCTCTGGAGGTAATGGGTTCCTCTTGAGGTGTTCAAGCAGAGGTGGGAGGTTTTAGGAAAGACCAGGTTGTTTGACTGGAGGGGAGTGAAGAAGAAAAGGCCCCATGCCCTTTATCACTCTTCCCAAGGAGAAATGCTAGTCCAAGGGGGCGGGACTTAAGGATGCTGAATGGGTCAGTTTTGCTAATGGGAGGAGTCACTGGGCAATAGAGGGGCAATGAATGGGTGTGGTCCACTCTTCCGTCTCAGGGTTGCAGAAAATAGATAAGCCCAGCTTTGTTCTTTGCGTTGGCCTCCCTCAGGAATCTCATGAGGAGATGTAGCTTTGAGTTAAGGCGGGGTTCAGGCCCTCCTAAGTCCCCTGGACTAATACCCCTAAAATGTCACCACATCTTCATCACCTTTTATCAGTTCATTAAAGCAGAGCTGCAAGGGTCAAACTGGCTGCAACATCTGAGTACACTCCTCTCTTCCCACTCCGAGCATCCTTCTTAAGATGTTACACTAGGTCCCGAAGGATGGACCATACTTTTTTCACAAAAGAGTGCCAAAGGTGTAAGAGCAACCATATTCCCTCATTAGAACATTCTCCCTCTTTCAAGTGGAATTTATACTTGGCAAGACTCTGTTAGCTCTGGCTACTACATGAAATTTGAAATGTAATGAAATGCTGTCTTTCTGGAAATACTTTATAATTATACTCAAAGCCACTATTATAGACTAATTATCAAGTTTAAAGATTATATTAGATCTTGGCTTCATTTCTTTCTACCTGATAAGGTAGATATGGCACAGAACTGTCACCCTCTTTCTGTTTCTTACTAGAGACACTAATAAGCAGTACCACGGCTGAAATTCAGTCAGTATTATATTGTTCATATAAAATGTACTGTGCTGACTTCAAGCCAAAAAGCTTCATAGTAGTTTGACAATTGTACTTTCTGATTTTAAAAAAGTGTGCATTTTTAAAAGCCAACTACTTTTAACTGGAAAGTCACAATTATACAGAAAAATAAGGATCCAGAAATAAATTTTACCTAAAATTACAGCAATGACAGTGGTACAGAAATAATACACGACAGCACGTAGACCGATTTTTCCAGATATGTTGGAATCCAGTGCAGCAACACCTGAAAAGGGGGGAGAAATCAAATTATATTACTCAAAAAAATTTCCAGGACTGGTGGTGATTCAATCCTCAAGGTGTGAAAAAAAGAGGTGAGAGCTGTGTCTGCATCTGCTAGGCCTATCTCACACATTTTGTTTGAATAACTGCAATGGGCAAAAGAACCACTTCAACATTCCAAATGCAGAATTAAGAGACAGAAGCCTAGTGGGAGGCAAGTTCCCCTCTGGCTAATCCCCACTACTTTAGCCCATAGTGAGTGCTGTGTCTTTGGCTGCTCTTGGGGGGGGGGGGTCATGAGACAGTAAAAGGAGTCCCCCCTTCTGCATCCGCTCTAAGACCTTTATCAAGATTTGTACATTCTATCACTCAACATTCTTTTGGGATTCAGTATCAAGGAAAAGTTTACCTTGAAGAACTGAGAAAGTTCTTTCATCACATAATAAAAACGATGTAACTCATGATTGTTTCCCTTTCTGCCTTTTTTTGTCAGGAATCTCAGAGTCAACTAAAAAAATAACTTTTACATGTGATTATAATATATATGTTCATTGTAATTATCTGAAGAAAAGAAAAAACGTAAAGATGAAAACAAAAATCATTTCATGTCATCAGCTGTAGTCAATATTCTGGTGAATTTTATCCCCATATTTTTTTCTCAATTTTTTGTAAACATGGCTGAGATAATTTGATAGTTTTTAATCCTTTCTCTTCTAAATACTGTATTATAAGCATCTTTTCTTATTGTTACAAATTCACCCCGCAGATAATTTTAAAGGCTACATAATCTTCTGTCATGTGGCTGTACCACAGGTATTTAATCATCTACTTAATGATGGATCTTTAGACAATCTCAGGGCCAAATTCAATAATAAATCACAGTAATTTCATTATCCATCCTGGCTAGCAAATTTCCTTCTTTTCATGATTTTTAAATTGCTTTTATGTTTACAACCTTATTCTGTATGGCTTTGATTGTGAGACTCCTTACAATCCCAGTTGGAGTTGGGATATAAATAAAAATTTCCGAGGGCACAGGTAATCAAAGAGACTTAGGACCACATTGTTAGATCTAGTTTCAGATGGTCTTTGGCTGCCAGTAAAATGACTGAATGTTACCTGACTTGAAATGGTTGTGTAGAGTGCCAAGGATAGCTGTAGAGGTGGAAGGCACACATCCCTCCTTGCTAGAAACCTCTGCGTTCCATCAAAGATGCTCATATAAATGGAATCAAATGATGCATCTCTCTAACTGGACTGCTTCTACGTGGGACACGAGGCAGGTTCAGAAGCGACCAAGTCATCTTTCAGCAAACCGTCATTTGAAGGTTTCAGACTACCCTGTCCGACTTCCAAAATGAGAATCACATTTTTAATCAAACCATCACCATAGAAAGTGATTTTTGAGTCTTCAACACACGAGTTGTTCCATAACTGTTTGCAAAACCTGAAGTACAGGGTAGCAGGAAAAACGAAGAGGTTGTCATGAGACAACCCGGAGGAAAAGGTCGTAAACCTGCAGGCTATCAGCAAGCACAAGTAGCTTTTATATTCACTCCTCATGCTATAAAAGGCCTATCCATTTTTTTTAAGTGACTAGGGGATTATGCTCCTCAAATATAATTGTACATAGTTGACGTACAGGAAAAATCTGTAAGGAAGCTATCATGATGATGATGACAGAAAAAGTCATCTCTCACTCTAAACACGCCATTCCTCTGGCTGTTGATTGCTCCTTATGAAGTTAATATTTTGAGAGAAGGGGCTCTGGCCTCTAGCAGTCACCCCAGGATGTTGTTAAGGGCTCATTAACCAACCTCCGGAGCAAGATTGTGCAGTTACCATATGATGGGTATACTGCAGCAGTCACATACTAGAATAACCTGGATGATAGATCCTATTCTCTTTCTTTGGGAAAAAGAATGTGGTAGGCTGAGCAGACTTTCTTTTCCTAATGTTAAGACAATTAAAAACAATAATTCTACAAGAAACAATAACAAAAAAAAATTAAGAGACACTGAAGGCTGCAACTCAGAAACCAATGAACTATCTCATATTTAGCTTTGGTCTCTTAAAAAAGAGCAAACAATAATGCAAATATATAAGCTTGCTAAGTGTATTATTTGATTATAAAATGTTCCTATTCCATTTTTGAGCTCCATACATTATTTTGATAAACAATTATAATTATTATTCATAACAATAATGGTGGGTTAAAAAAAAGAAAATCACCAACTTAACAGCACTCCAAGTAACCGGTACAAACACCTGTATCCCTGGTCTAAGAGAAGATGTATTTTCAGATATATTGTCCTTTGTCAGACATCCAATTTAAGCATCTCCCAGTCCCTAAGGCGCTGACAAGTGACAGGCTCACAGGGTGGCTGCAGAACTGCTCTCAGGTATGTGTTTCATGCCCCCCCCCCCCGCCCCGCTCAGGATTTTCTTCCAGCAGTGAAACGAATTAAAGCTATGTGGGTAATTGTTTCCAGCATATATGGATATGTCTTAATTTGTCTTAATGATTTGGTCATGGGCTGGTGCCTCTGCTTTTATTCCAGATCCCAGCTGGCAATAAAAGGCTTCATAATAATGAGATTCTTGGTGGAAATATTTTAAACAAATACAGCCTCCAAAGCAGTCAGCCAGCTCCTCTCTGCTGGAGTACAGCAACTCTCTTGTAGTTACTTTCAGGAAGAGCTTTGTTCCCCATTTCTCAAATCTACCTAGGTCCTACAGTTCTCTTGGATATATCAGAAGTGTATTCAAATCAACAGTCATACTTCCCCACCTCTCTAGAGTTACCACTCTTTCTACCCACCACTGATTGGGGGCAGCATTCGCACTCAAATCCAGGTTCTCAACAATTTTTAACAGTGTTGAGGATGAGGGGTGGGTGACTGCCATAAAGGGAGGGAATGTATGCAGGGAAACAGCCTAATATTTGAAAACCTTTATAACAGGAACATTACTGAACTTAACATGAATATAAAATGTCTGGATGGGTGGTCTAAACACCCCACCTGCCAGTAATAATGATAATAAAAATGAAAATGTTAATAGACACTGTGTATTGAGCAATGACAGCATGTTAAGTGCATCATCTCCTTTTATGCTTACTGTATAACCCCGTGAGCTAGGCCTTATTACTCCCATTTTACAGAGAAGGCTGTGGCTCAGAAAGGCTAAGTGACATGCCAAGGTCCTACAGCTGGTGAGGGGTGGAGCTGGATCCCAACCCAGGTTTGACCCCAAGGGCCAGATCTTAACCACTATGTCATACTGGGTCTATCCACGTGCTACAAAATTCTAGACCAGCACTGCCCGTAGAACTTCCTGTGATGATAGAAATGTTCTTGGTTTGTGCTGTCCATTGCAGTAGCCCCAGCTACACATGGCTAGTGAGCACTTGCAATGTGGCTAGTGTGACCGAGGAACTGATTTTAAATTCTGCTTAATTTTAATCGCAATATAAATAGCCAGATGTGGCTAATGGCTACCATACTGGACATCAGCATAATCTCTAGACCTTACCAGAATGTCCAGCATTTAGTGGGTGCTCAGCAATGTTGAATGAATAAACTCAAGCTTAAATATGTTACAAAATTCAGTGCAGGGCTTCCCTGGTGGCACAGTGGTTAAGAATCCGCCTGCCAATGCAGGGGACACAGGCTCAAGCCCTGGTCCGGAAAGACCCCCATATGCTGCGGAGCAACTAAGCCTGTGCGCCACAACTACTGAGCCTGCAAGCCACAACTACTGAGCCCGTGTGCCACAACTACTGAAGCCCATGCGCCTAGAGCCCGTGCTCCACAACAAGAGAAGCCATTGCAATGAGAAACCCGCGCACCGCAACAAAGAGTAGCCCCCGCTCGCCGCAACTAGAGAAAGCCTGCGTGCAGAAACGAAGACCCAATGCAGCCAAAAATAAATAAATAAATAAATGTATTAAAAAAAGAAATTCAGTGCAACCTGTACCTTGATAGCACAGGGGCGGTGGAGAAGATAATGGTAAACCTGATCAGCCATCATCTCTTGGTGTGCTTTTCCATCACCATGCTGACCATAGTGCTCTAAGGCCAGAGGCTTATTCTTTTCTGGATCCTCTGTGTATTAAATAAGATGCTTTACGAATTTTGTACTCGATGCTTTCCATGTGACAGAAAAAACTGCACTTCTTATTGGTATTCCTCTCCTTACAAAGGGAGCCCATTTCAAAGATCCACTCCTGTGTAAGAGATTAGGAACTTGGCAGGTAATCTTAAAAACCACTCATACAGGGCAGTTTGGTATGGTTCCCAGAGCGGCCAACAAAAATACTTTTCACCCATAACAGACCTCCATGTGAGAACATATTTAGCATCTTAGTGTTTTTCTTTTTTTTTCATTATTGTGTGCTCCACCCCACTCGCCCCTCCTCCAGTCTTAGATTTTTTCCTCATAGCCATCCCATGAAATTTTAATAGCACAAACTGTTCATCTGTTCACGTACTAAATGTATATAAGTGCTCTTTACATGAGAAGAGTAAGTCCCCCCTCCACCCTAGGAACCAGCTTTTGCTGCCTTGAGGCCATATTGCTCCTGTTGAGAATGTGTGGTCTATCTAGCTCAATGGATGTTGTCCTGCAAATGGTAACTTAATCCAGACCTTGGACTCCGAAGACAGGGCTTTTCAAGTGCTCTCTTACATGTAGCTGGTGGCTACTGCAATGGACAGCAAAAATAGAGAACAATTCCATCATCACAGGAAGGTCTACTGGGCAGCGCTGGACTAGATTTTGTAGCACATGCATGGGGCTAGTATGAGACAGTGGTTGAGAATATGGCCCCCTTGATAAAGGAGAATGGGGAGCTATTTATGAGTACAGAGTTTCAGTTTGCAAGATGAAGAGTTCTGGAGATGAGTGGTGGTGATGGTTATGCAACAATGTGAATGTACTTAATGCCACTGAATTATACACTAAAAAATGGTTAAGATGGTAAATTTTAGGACTTCGCTAGCGGTCCAGTGGTTAAGACTCTGCGCTTCCAAAGCAGGGGGTGCAGGTTCGATCCCTGGTCGAGGAACTAAGATGCCATATGCCACAGGACATGGCCAAAAAAAAAAAAAAAAAAAAAAGGTAAATTTTATGTTATGTGTACTTTAACCACAATTAAAAATAATTTTAAAAATTTAAAACTCTTACAGGTGAAACATCACCATAGCATGGTGGGTTTTACTCTAAAGAGCCTCCTGGATTCTTGGCTTTCAGGCCACGCCTCATGCCTGGTGAAGTCTAGAGGACCGCCTCTCCTTACGGTCCACTCCCAAAACTCAATTCTTCTGGAAGCTAACACCTGCCCTTTAGCAACTGGCAAATGAGAGGGAACTGTGCACTAATACACTGCAAAGCAGGTGCGACAGGATCTGCACAGAAATCAAAGGTAAGTGTTTGAAAGTTTATAGCAATTGAACAGAATTTTATGTCTGTTGAATGTAATAATAAAAAGTCGGGCAAGTGTTTTGTGTGTCTTTGTTTTTTATATCTTCTTCCTAGTAATTCATTTCTATTATAGTTTACAAAGATTACTGATCCATGCAGATTGGAAATTTAAAAAACTGGATCTTTCCCACCCACTTTAAAAACTGGATGCTCTGTAAAGCACTGGTGCAGAGACCTGGTACCATGGGCTTTCAGAGGAGCCAGAGGTGTCACCAGGCTGAGGTGACCAGAAGCAACTCGCAGCAGGCAGCATCAAGATGTGCCGGATTCTGACAGAGATTCTTTGCTTGGCCACACTTTAGTCAGGCTTCTGAACCTTCTCTTAGGCCCATCTGTGTACTTCCTTGCAAAATACAGTTTTAGCAAGAACCCTGCTAAGTCAGTTTAGCCAGAACCCCCTACCCTTGATATCTGATCATCCTAGACATCTGATCAGGTCTCTTAATCCTCTACCATCTCCCAGATGATGTCTGATTACTCTGGCCTGTCTTCAACATCAATCTTATTGGGTCAGTTTAGCCAGAATCCCCCTTACCCCTGATGTTTTCTCTTAATAATTATCCATCCCGTGCCCCCCACCCCCGTTGCTCCTTGGCTATAAATTCCCATTTCCATGCTCTATTCAGAGTTGAGCCCAGTCTCTCTTCTCCACTGCAAAATCTCATTGTAGTGGTCCCTACACTTGTCTTTATGGTTCTAGGTCAAGTCTGCCTTACCATCTTTAACAAGTATCACCGAATTTCTTTTCTTTAACAAGTCCAGTTACCAGTGAGTCCAGGATTGTCCTTTAAAAACAAGGATAGTTTTAAGGCTGAGCTGTGGCCTAGAAACAGAGGTAGTCCTTGGAATTTAGGGGCACCTGCTAGCTCTTTAAGAAACCACACTTGTTTTTTCACCTCCGGAGGAGGCTTGGATGAGCTGGGGTGCTGGCTCCTGACCAAAGCAGTAACAATCTACTAGAATTTTTTTATGAAAACACTGCAAAGGAAGCGTGGGCTAAACAATAGTATGTTTTAAAGATAAACAACTGAGGGCAAAAGACTCCTCTGAGAGCTCTCTGATTAAGCTACCACCCACCTGAGAACAAAATTTCATGATGATCTCTCCCCACCTTGCCATTAAGGTATCAGAATTAACTGTTACTGGAAGATTTTTGGGTCTGGCATCTGATGGTGCTTCACAATTGTGAATGGACACATCATTCAAGAAACTCATTGCACTGGGGCATCCTCTTATCCAGAGGACTCCTGTCTCTCCATCACCAGCAGAGAGGCCACCGGCACATGGAGAAACAAGTATGGGCTTCGGTGGGACCCCCTGGGATCACATCTATAAAATGGAGGGTGTTTTTTTTTTAAATAAATTTATTTATTTTTGGTTGCGTTGGGTCTTTGTTGCTGTGCGCGGGCTTTCTCTAGTTGCGGCGAGTGGGAGTTACTCTTCGTTGCGTTGCGCAGGCTCCTTGTGGTGGCTTCTCTTGTTGTGGAGCACGGGCTCTAGGCACGTGGGCTTCAGTAGTTGCGGCACGCAGGCTCAGTAGTTGTGCTTCGTGGGCTCTAGAGTGCAGGCTCAGTAGTTGTGGCACCCGGGCTTAGTTCCTCCGCAGCATGTGGGGTCTTCCCGGACAAGGGCTCGAACCCGTGTCCCCTGCATTGGCAGGTGGATTTTTAACCACTGCACCACGAGGGAAGTCCCTAAAATGGAGGTTTTAAATGCCTCTACCTCGTAAAGTGTAATTGTGAGGAGCAAAGTGAACAACCCCATCTTGTACAGCTGTTGTAAGGGTCAGAAACAGTACCTATAGCACGCCTAGAACTTAAATTTTACTCAGTCAATAGCCTCCGTTATTATTGAATGAAATGATCAATATGAAATGTGTCACTGGGCACATGGAAGGCACTACACAAGTGTTAACTCGTTCGTTCCCTCACTCCTACCATAATCCTTCTGTATTCCTTCATCACATGGCCACTAAAGAGATCTTTTTAAAACATAAATCAGGCCACTTCACATGCAGGTATAAGCCTCTCGTTGCACTTAAGGTAAAATAGAAAACCTATGTATGGCTGCCTGCCCCCAGGCACCTCTTCCCAGGCTCTGGTGCCCAGGCAGCAGAAGGTTCCAGAATGGAGCCCGAGACTCTGCGTCAGTCCTAGGTGCTGCCCTTATGATCTGTGTAATCTTGGAAAATTGGCTGAATCTCTCTTCAATCTCCTGTTTCCTCATCTCTGAAGATAGAGAGGTAAGGTCCTACTTACTTTCATTGGGTTGCCATGAGGATAAAGAAGTAAGTTCATTCCCCAGAGAAAACAAGGTTGGCTATGCTCTCACTCTGTTGATTCAGGGGGGCCTGAATTAATACTCCTGGGATGTTAAAAGGGGGAAAGAGAAAAGGCAGAGGGGAGCATGCAAAATATATTTCTGTGCACGCTTCACTTATGACATCTATTTTCCTTAGAGACACTAATACAAAGAACTGCCTTGAAATAGGTTCTATCACCTCCCAGACTATTCTTTGAAGTTAAAAAAAAAAAAATGGTCCCCAGCAAATGAACTAAAGGCTCTCACTTGCAGCCTTTCTCAGCAGGTCCACATTTGATGTTCAAAACATCTGTTAAGAAGCAATGGGCTGGTCTCCTGGTTCTTCAGCAATCCAGGTGCTGTTTTAACTTTTTTTTTTTTTTTTAATATCATAGAGGACAGTGGTATTTGTAGTTGGGCCAATTTTTCAGAAGATTCAATGAGCTTTTATAGGAGGCTTCTTGTTCAATAAGCATTAAACACACCTCAGAGGATCTAAGGAGCTCAGCCGCTCTCTTCAAAGTCCGTGCTTTGACATCAGGATAACTAACAGCTCAGTGAGACTTTTTTGGCTTTATACCGCAAGCTAATTATTACCGAGCTCTCTCTTTGCTTCTCCTTACCTTACAAAGCTGGTAGCTCAGGCATCTGGGTAGAGGCTGTTTGTATGCTGAGGAACTTAACACTGCTGGCAGAGCAAGCCTTTTCCTATTATTTTCATTTCCAGAATGAACGCACTGTGTGAACTCACCTGTGTGGGCTTGATTCTAATATTGACCCTGTAGCTTCTGATGCCAACGTTGGGACTGTCTAGAAACCTCTGATGGTATCAGACAAAAAAGAGTAAGTTAAGAAATTATATAGCTCTTCCAGGGCACTATGACATAGTATTATCATTATCCCTATTTTACAGTTGAGGACGCGTTAAGTAAATTGTTCAAGGTTTCACAGCTAGTAAATGGCAGAGCCAGGATGCAAACCCAGGCAGTCTGGCTCTTAACCAGTAGACTCTCCTGTTCCTCTGTGATTGATACTGACAAAGATTCTTTGCTTGACCACACTTTAGTCAGGCTCCTGAACCTTCTCCTAGGCCTAACTGTGGACTTCACTGTAAAATCTAGTTTTAGCAAGAACCCTGCTAAATCAGTTTAACCAAAACCCCATACCTCAATATCTGATCACTCTCCATATCTAATCAGGTTCCTCATTCTCCACCACCCCTCAGGGGATATCTGATTAACCTGGCCTGTCTCCAGCAAGAATCCTGTTAGAGGTCAGTTTAGGCAGAATCCCGCTTACCTCCGACGTTTCCTCACAGTAACCTTCCATCCACTGTTCTCACTACTCAGTTTCTTGGCTATCAACTCCCAGTGGCTCATGTTGTATTCATTTGGAGTTGAACCCACTCTCTTTCCTCCACTGCAAAATCCCATTGCAGTGGTACCTCTACCTACCATGATGGAATAAAGTCTGCCTTACCATCTTGGACTGTCACTGAATTTTCTTTTAAACAATACTTCCTCGCTTGTTCAGGGTGTTCCTTTGGAGATAATGACACAGGTGGGAGTCACTGCTCTAACTTGCTTCGTGTGACCTCCCAGGAAGGCGCACAAATCACATGAAGCCATGCCCTCAGCCTTCCATTCTCATGCCTCCTCCCCAGGTTTGCAGCATTCCAGTCCAAGTCTCACTGTCCTCCCAAGATGCCATGCCTTCTGCTATTTTCTTCTGCCTGGAATGCCTGCCTCACTTCATCTGATTCCTATCTCTTCTTCAAAACTCCACCCAATGTCCCTTCCCCGTCCTCATTCCCACAAAGCACTTATCACATAGCATTGCAATGTAGTTTCCCTTTCTTGAGGGACAGGACTTCTCTTTATATCTTGTATACCCAGCACAGAGCCTGGGACATTGAACATGAAATGAATGAATGAATGAATGTCGTTTCCCAGATCCATGTACTCCACAAAGGAGGTTCCTTAGAATCCTCGCATGATTTCTCACTCATTTTTTCTATTTTTTTAACAGGAGAAAAGTATACACATTTATTTAACACAAGTTTTACAGGACATGGAAGCCCTCATAAAGAATGAAGTCCCAAAGAAATGGCAAAACCTACTTGCTTTCACATTAGGTTGACAAAGAGAGGCAATTGAGGCAATTGTGGAAAAGTGACTCAAGTATATGAGGCTCACTCCTTTTTTTTTTTTTTTTTTTTTTTTTAAGAAACAAAACCAGGTTAACTCAGTTGAACAGAGCTGTGAACCAGTCTAGCAGCACTGGTTTAGGCAAAAGGAAAGCTCATTCAGGGTGGACTCTCTGGGTTTCACTATGTCAGAGACTGAAGCAGGGAATACTCTTCCTGCTTTTCTCTTTATTACTGTGGCCAGTGGCACATTCATTATGGGAACTCCATTCCTTATGTATACAATGTACCCCTTCCTTCTTTGGAGAAAACACGTTGTAGAAACCCAGTTAATATAATAAGTCCTCTGGCTTCAATAACTGTGTTCTAACACGACAAAAGTTTCTTGTTGGTCTTAGGGGAGTGTTTAATTCATGTGTGCAAAGCTCTTTAGGCCATCTTATTTTCTTGGTTCCCAAACAAATCTGGGAAAAGAGAAAGGAGGCACTTCTTGAAATGCAGGCAGAGTCCAGTGGTTCCAGATGGTGCAAATGAGGTAAGATGTTCATTCTCAGCCTGTGTGATTTTAAGCTCCAGCAGTAAGTTTTAAATTTATAATCCATCTTGAAGTGGCAATTTTCGTAGAGACTAAACTATATAAAAAAGCCACCAATGTTTCAAGAAAAGCATGCATACTTTCCCCCATAGATGAAGCTGATATTGGATGCTCTTAGTTACCTAACAGCAAGCTGTACAGCCAAGTGATATGTGAGTCTTCAACTCTTATACCTTCTGGCCAACACGGGGATTCATGGACTTGCGTGGCTAGCAGAAGACCTGGGATCCATGACCAGGTGGATGGTAGGAACTTCAGCCTCTCACAGGGTTAGTTTGTTTTCACACAGTTAACCAGTGTTTTCTGAATTAAACTGAACCCGTTTCAGGTAGGCACATGCCATGATTCTTTCCACTGGAGGGTGTGGGACAGCTTCCCGGTACACAGCCGATTATGAGTAAATGAAAACGTATCCTTAAAAAAAATGCCCTCTCCAGCCTAGCTGATCCCAGTATGTCACCACCTGCAAAGTCTGAATTTAAAAATAGGGATCTTGGGCTTCCCTGGTGGCACAGTGGTTAAGAATCCGCCTGCCAGTGCAGGAGACACTGGTTCAAGCCCTAGTCTGGGAAGATCCCACATGCCGCAGAGCAGCTAAGCCTGTGCGCCACAATTACTGAGCCTGCGCTCTAGAGCCTGCAAGCCACAACTACTGAGCCCACGCGCCTAGAGCCCGTGCTCCGCAACAAGAGAAGCCACCGCAGTAAGCCTGTGCACTGCAACGAAGAGTAGCCCCCGCTCACCGCAACTAGAGAAAGCCCTTGCGTGGCAACAAAGACCCAACGCAGACAAAAATAAAATAAATTTTAAAAAATATTAAACAAAAATAAAAATAAAAATAGGAGTCTCCAAATACCTTGATACTTCACTTTATCTGCTCCATCCTTCATTCTTGTGTGTCTTCACTTCTTATGAGTAGTATTTGCTTGGTGTGTTGGTTTGTCACTCAGATTCCATCCCAATTAGACTGTATCTTGAGAGTTAGAATCTAGTCTTAAATTTATCTCGCCAGAGGTCAGCTGCCAGCTGGTCTCCTATGATTTTTGTAAATAAACATTTTATTGGCAACGCAGCCAGGCCCAATCACTTACATATTACTGACTGCTGCCCTTCTGTGATAACCAGTTGGATAGTTGGGTAGGGACAGTATGGCTCAAAAGCCTAAAATATTCACTATCTGGCCCTTTACAATAAAAGCTTCCAGATCCCTGCTTGAAAGGAAACCTACTCACACATATATTCTAATAAATACTGTTTATATCTAAGCCTTAATAAATACTGGCTGTTGCTTCATAAATACTGTTTAAATCAAAGCCTTCGTTAAACCAGTAATGGAAAACCTTTGCCCCTGGAGGTGAGATCAGATGGTTGTCATTGCAGCTTCTGCATCAGGGGAGTAAGACAGCATTCTGGAAAGATGCTCAGGGAATTTCTTGGAGCAGGCGCCAAGGAGCTGCTCCATTCCTGTGCTGGAGGCTCCAGTCATTATAATTTGTATATCAAAGAAAATGTGACCTGAATTTAAACTCACTGGCTGATAAGAATGGGCCAGGATTTTCCAGAGCCACAATTCTCAGGCATGGCCAAAAGCCATTTCCCCTGCTATTTCCCTGGTGGTGTGATATAAATACAGCTTACAGACCCTAATGTTAACAGAGCCTAAGCACTGATATTCTGCACATGGCACGAGTGTGTCCCTCAGGATGTAAATTAAGGGTAGGATTCTGTTGGTGCCCACACTATCCGCCTCTGAAAATGCCTTGAGATTATGTCTATTGTGCCTCCTCTCTCTCTTTTCTTTTTAATTAATTTATTTTATTTTATTTTTTAGTTTTGGCTGCATTGCATCTTCGTTGCTGTGTGCCGGCTTTCTCTAGTTGCAGCAAGCGGGGGGCTACTCTTCTTTGCTGTGTGCAGGCTTCTCATTGCGGTGGTTTCTCTTGTTGAGGAGCACAGGCTCTAGGTGCATGGGCTTCGGTAGTTGTGGCACATGGGCTCAGTAGTTGTGGTTTGCGGGCTCTAGAGCACAGGCTCAGTAGTTGTGGCGCACTGGCTTAGTTGCTCCGTGGCATGTGGGATCTTCCTGGACCAGGGCTCGAACCCATGTCCCCTGCATTGGCAGGTGGATTCTTAACCACTGTGCCACCAGAGAAGTCCTTCTTTTTTCTGTTTTAAAGCAAATTCCAGACATTATGTCATTTCATCCCTACATAATTCCACACACTTTTGATAAAAGAGCATTTTCTTACGTAACTAAATGCCATTATCACCGCTAACAAAATTATCAACAATTTCTTGATACCATCTCATAACCATTGTATATTCAAATTTCCCTGATTAATGTGACATCTGATCCTCATCATCACATAAAGAGATATTCTTCCTGTTAAAACAGCTATAAAGTAAGTAGTTTTACATCAGCAGAGGCTTTGATGGCAGAGGATTTTTTCCTACGTGTTATGCAAGATTATGCATAAGCACAGATCATTAGTCTTAGGTCTCAGTTTTGCTTGTCTCTACCACTAATTTATGTATCCTTAGGGCACTCACTCAACTCTCTCCCACTTCCAACATGTATTCTCCTTTGTCCTAATAAATGTATAAAATAAGCTCTTGACCTGCTGGATTTATAAAGGCTTTCAAAACTTGAAAACTGTTCTTCCTGTGTATTTTCCATAGCCATCTTCTGCTTTACTCTCCTGGTTCTGTGCTGGGTGGGGAGGCTGAGGACCACTGCAGGGTTTGGGGGAAGGACCACACACCAGGTGAAGGTGGTGCTGAGCTGCAGGAACAGGGAGCAGAGCTGGGGAGGAGAGTGGGAGGGAAACTACCAGAAGGAAGGCTGGAGGAGCACAGAGCAGAATCCATCCTACTTTCTTCCTCTGGAAGGAAGGAAGGAAGGGAGGGAGGGAGGGAGAGAGGGAGGGAAGGAGGGAGGGAGGGAGGGAAGGGAGAGAGAGAGAGGAAGGAAGGGAAGGAAGAAAGAAAATACAAAACAAAACTAACGTGTGTTTGCCTTGAAAATGCAAAGAAAGCTCAGTGAATCACTTTTTCTTAGTATCAGGATCTAATCATTGTTAGCCATTTGGTTTTGATCCCAACTCTTAAAATGTATATACATTTTAATAAAATTTGGATTGTACACAATATCTTGTTGTTTAATTTGTTTTATCCTTCTACTTTATATTGTATCAGGAACATTTCCACCTTCATTAACTATGTTTCCAAAACAAAGTGTTTAATAGTTGCATAGAATCCTAACTTACAGGTATAACATACAGTTAGACAGCTTATAATTTATCACCATTATTAAAAAAATGTTACCATGAACATCCTTGTACCTAAATCTTTGAACATATCTCTGGTTATTTCTTTGCGGTAAATTCATCAAAGTAGAAATACTACGTGGAAAGGTCAGAACGTGCTCCAAACTGCCCCCAGAAAGTTTGTTCCAATTATACAGTAACTGAAAGTGAATGAATGAGCCCATTTCCCCATAACCTTGCCTTCATATTGTTATTATTTTTTCCTTTTAATCTGACAATTTAAAACACAAATATAGCATCATTGTTTCCATTCTGCTTTGTTCATGTCCCTTGAATCTTTGATCATTTTATCACTTTATGTCAAAAGAATGGGTAGTTGTTCTGCTTTCTAACTCCTGTTTAACTGCTGGGGATTTGGTGAAGGAAAATTGTAGAAATTTCCAGACCTGTGCTACACCTTCAAAAAGCAGCTAGGCTATGTGAATGGAATGCTGAGGGTTGCAAGGCTGAGCTAGCACCCAAAACAGCCAGACTGCAAAAATCTCACTAGTTATTGAATACCAAGAGCAGTGTATATTTTCAAACATCCTACAACTAGTCTATAGACGTAAGTATCAATCACTAAGTACTTTATGAACTTCGTGCAATCGCATGTAAAATACAGTATATATGTACAATTGTGAACACTTTTCTTGGGAGAGAGTCCAAAGCTTTCATCATGTTCTCAAAGGAGCCTAAGAAGAGATTAAGACTCTTCAATATGGAGAAAATTCTAAGGGGTTGTAATGGCAGTGTCTACAGGGAAAGGCAGGTAATGTAAATGAGTGAAGTAGATGAGGTATTAGGCAATAGGGAGTGGTGGGGACTGTGGCATCCTCAAATGCATTTGCTCCAAGTAAACAGAGTAGCTGTTTCTCAGCTCCAAACCACTGTTGGTGTGTGGGAACATGGCTCCAATGTTTCCTGATCTTATTTTTTTTTCAGAGGAAGCCAGAAATCTGGATGCTTACATGAAGTCTTCCAAATTTTAAATGCTTACAATCACTTCTACAAATAAACAAACATTATATGGTACAAATGACTGGTCTGCTGATTTGGCCCTCTGGCTGCAGGGCCTAAAAGAAGCCAGTCATTTCAAAACATAATTATACTCTCTTTAGGTTTGTAATAGGCCAAGAACACCAACACCCAAGGGACTCTAGTCTGATTGGAGTTTGGCACTTCAAAAGGTCAATGGCCAAATCCACAGCTCAAGCAATGCATTGCTGAACGCAGAAGATCCTGACACCCACCCTCCCTTAACCCAGCCAATGTCCAGTACTCTACATAGATCAGTCCTAGGTCTCTTTAGTGGCAGCAGAGAAAAATGTTCTAGAAGAGGCCGTGTCGAGAACTCTAATTGCCTGGTTGTATAAAACCATGATTTTCAAGCTGGCAACACTAGTGATTGCCACATTTTACCTACTGCCAGAATGAAGATAAGGACAAGAAACTATGGAATGCACAGAGAAGCTTACCATACCCAGACAAATGACATTTTTGTAAGCCAAATTAATCTCTATCTACATCAAGGCGCTTGTTCTTTAAAGAGACCCTGCAATATAATGATCTATAAGGAAAAAATCATTTCCAAATTCAACTGCATCACAAGTTCAGATTTAAGAAAACCAGGTTTTTAAAATATGGTGCCAAGCCATCATTAAACCTTTTCCACAGCATGTGACTGCTGGTCCCCTGGGCAAATTTCCAAGGCAAGTATGTAGCAAGTTCTGAGTTCTGTGGAGAAGTGGATGTGAGTGAGAAGAGGGGACAGAGGACTCTGCAGGCTGCCGCTGACAGGGTAGGGGGCAGGATACAGCTGAGAAACAAACGAGTAAACTACTGAAAACATGATCAAGACTGACAACCACATTTTCCCTGAGGACACTGGCTGACATCTCATTGACCAAATATGCCTTTTTTTTTCCTTCCTCATAAGACATTATACGGCTGGTCAAATGAAGATCTGAGCTGCGGTGGACAGTGCTACAGGCAGAGCAATGCCACAAAGCAATGCCACTTTGTGAATAATGAAATATTTCACTCAAGCAAATATACACTTTCCAAGTGAGGGGTGTTTGTGTGTGTGTGTGATGCATCAAGTGCATTTTGACTTTTTCCATAATAAGAAAAGAACAACTCAGGTGATGGGATGGCTCCTTAAATAATCATGGAGAATGTCAGTTTTCTCAAGGTACCTGTAATCATGCTGGATAGAATTAATGGTAAAACGATGAGTTTCAGCATTCTCATTAGAATTTCTCCAGGAAAGGAAAAGTAGAATTTCTCCAGGTTGGAGAGCTTGCTGTATTCTCGAACCAAAACGCCTATGGCAATTCCTAAGAAAAACAAGAATTGGAAAGAAGAAAGGAACAACATTGAGTTCTTCTGTATAAATTTCTACGGAAAAATACCACCCCCAGTGCAAATTTTAGTGGCAAGAAAAACAATTTTGATGATCTCCCATGAGTCTGTAAATGTTAAGACTTAAAAAACAAATCACATTTTAAAAGGTAAAGAGTACAAGTACACGTTATTCAGCAAATCTGGAAAAAGTATAGTTCGTGTGAAAGTTTTTGTTTTCATTTCTTTTCTTCCCCTTCAATTATATTTATTATCATGACAAAACATCTAAGAATACTGTGAGAAGGAAAAAAAAGTTCATCTTCGTCAACCCAATATAACTATTGTTTTTACACACCACTTTTATTCTGTCTACCTATAGATATTTTACATATTTTATAGTTTACATATCAGTTTGTATTTTTCTCATATTCTTTTAATAATAATTTTAGAAATACTCTTCTCTTTTTTAATTGAAGTATAGTTGATTTACAATGTTGTGTTAGTTTCAGGTGTACAGCACAGTGATTCAGTTATATATATATATATATATATATATATATATTCTTTTTCAGATTCTTTTTTTCCCTTATAGATTATTAGAAGACATTGAGTATAGTTCCCTGTGCTATACCGTAGGTCATTGTTGGTTATCTATTTTATATATAGCAAGGAAATGTTCCATATCAAGAAACATACATTCTCTGAAAGCTTGCCTTAATGTTAATATGAACTTCTTCACTTGTGATGACTCTGACAACTAAAAATCACAAATTCTATCAATAAATATTTCTTCTTTATCCTCTTCCAAATGGTTCTAATAACATCTAATTGGCTTACTCCCCCCCATCCCCAGGAATCCTCACTCCCTACTACCTTTTATTAACCGAGAAAGAAATTGGGTTGGGATGACTCACACATCTTTTTTTTCTTCATCAACCTCTGATGGATGACATGCTAATTGGGAGTAAAATGACTAGAGGACAGGAAGATTCAAGGAGGATATCACTGGATATGTTAATTCACAAATTCAAATAACTAGTATGTGAAAACTTAGAGTTATTTGGGTACAGTTAAGAATGCTAGGGCAAATGAAAAGAGATGTGAATTATAATCAATACTAGAGTTTTCATTTCAATTCTGGTATACTTCTCATGCCCACTAGTAGACCAAATAGATGAACCACATAAGATACATTTGTGTAGTAACCTTATCTTTAGCTTCCTTTTATTTTCCTGCATTAGCAGGTGGATTCTTAACCACTGCGCCACCAGGGAAGCCTTGGATATGGGTTTTTATGGGAGACATAAAAGTCACCAAGAGGAATCATTTAAAAGCAATCAAAGGTGACAAGCACAATGAATAGGTTACTATATTTAGTAATGAAAGCTTGACAGAAAGCTTTTTTGTGGCTCAAGGGCTTAGTTGCTCCGTGGCATGTGGGATCTTCCCCGACCAGGGCTTGAACCCATGTCGCCTGCATTGGCAGGCGGATTCTTAACCACTGCACACCACCAGGGAAGTCCACCATTCTTAATTATAGAGTTGAAATATATTTTAATGATTTTTCACAGTTTACAGCAAAGGTTGTAAATGTCCAAGGCCAGAAGTCCGGGCAGAAGTGCGAGAAACAGGCCTGAGGGGCCTGTGGTGGTCCTGACAGCTCCAGCCAAGCAATGTCACATGGAAGTGAGGGTCCAGGGTGGCCTCATCTTCTGAATTTTTTACAGAGAAACTAAGAATCTGGGTCACTGTGTGAAACCACTCAATTTTTAAATGTTAATGAAAGCTTAAAAACAATTGTTAAGCTCTGTGAGGTCACACTAAATACTTCTGCAAGCCAACTTCCTGTTGAGCTGTCATCTTTTATTCTGGTTTTCCCACTGAAGACAGTATAGGAACATGATAAAACACAAGAGGGAAAGCTGCTGTGTTCAAAAGAAAGCAAACACCACAGGGACCAGGAAATGATCATGATGACCTCATACAGCCTCCCATGTTCTTGAGTGAATCCTGCAAGTGTTATCTAACTTCTTGCACGTAACACAGGAAGAGAGGCCAAAGAGAGGATGCTGCCCCTGCCATCAAGAGCCTACATTCTAGAAGGCAGGACAGGACATGCACAATAATGATAGTCAGAAGCGCTTGCGAGTCTACAGAGGACGCCACCCCAGAGTTTGTAGGAATTCAAGACTTTCTTGAAATTCCCATTAGGCTAGATTAAGAAAGGGAGAGGTTCCGATGCACCTTCCATAATAGAATAGGAATTCAAAAGGCAGGTATTATTGAAGAAGAAGGAAAGTGGGAGAAACAGCCAAAGACAGAGGAGTCAAGGGAAGAAGAAACACTCATCAAGTGCCTCTGTCCTAAGCACCTTTACAGTCATCTAACCTAACAAGCCTTTATTCTACAATGTACAGTTGTCCCTGCATTACTTAACCACAGGGGAGTGATTCCAGGAGCCCCTGCATATACCAAAATCCAAGGATGCTCAAGTACCTTATATAAAATCATGTAGCACAATGAATACGTACAAGAAAGGTTAGAAAACTTGCCCATGGTCACATGGCCAGCCTTGAGACCAGGTCTGTCAGACCCCAAAGTGCAGCTCCTTCCATGAAGAGGTTACAAGGATGTGTTTGGCCAGTGGTTTGGCTGGTGCTCGAGGCGTGGTTTAGAGAACTGAGACAGAAACCTAAGTTGGGGCACACAATGAAAGGCCTAGAATGCCAGCGAGGAGAATTTATACTTCCCTAAGCGTAGGTCCCTTCCGATAACTGGGTCATTGTGCAGATTAAACAAGAGAAACCATGTGTTACACTATAACGTAATATACCAAGATTAGCTATTAGTAGAGATAACGAGAAGCCATTGAACATGTTTGCATAGGGGTGGGCCTGGATTGGAGATAAAGCTGGCTGAGGTATGTAGGGGCTGAGATACGTAGGAAACTGTCCAAATGTTCAGGCCATTCAGTGTAGGTGTACAGTGGTGTCTTTAGAAGGCTGCCTGGGGTGAAGGGCTCAGCTCTGAAGTCAGACACATCTGATTTGGAACCTGGCTCTTTTGTGGAATCGCAAGTCACTTCCTTTTTCCTTGTGGCAACTCCAAAGAGGAACCAGGCTAGCCCTAGTACCAGAGCGGTTCTCTAAAAGGATCTGGAACTGAAGGCCAGTCACAGGGACGTGGCTTGAATTCAGAAAAAACATTTTTAGGTGGCTGAAGAGAAGTGACTTTCCTAACAACTTGCTCAAGTAATCTTTCAGTTCAGGGAAAACACCTGACTGGAAGGAGGGAGGAGGATCTAATTCCTTGCCCCATACTGAAAATGTACAGGAAAGAAGCAATCAGAATGCTGTGCTTCCTGCACGCACCGCCTGGCCTTCCAGGAAGGGCAGGAGATTCTGACAGTAGCAGCCTGGTGGGAGAGGGGGAGAGGATGCTCAACGTGGGTCCAAGAGTCCATTCTGGCTGAAAAGATAACTCTTTACCAAGAGGATGCTAGGACCCAGAGAAAGAATTCTCAGACTGCAACATCCTACGAGTGAAACCGGATGGATGTCTGGAGGAACCTAGCCAGGCTGAGTAAGCTCTCCATCTCCCCACCTCTGGACATTCCCCTCCACAATGATACTGGTGTTTGCCAAGGAGTTTGTATTCTGACCTCTTCATGGGCTGTCCACTCTCCTAGGGTAATCTTATCTGCTCTTATAGATTCAGTTTCCACTTCTATCTCCTGCCTCATTCTGTCTCCCAAGTTCCAGGTCTTCAGGCAATCTCTACCTAGATATATATAACTCAACATGGGACCCAACATACTAAAAATAAACCTATCTTTCCTTCTCCCAGAAGACTTCTGACTTTTCCTCCTGGGTTAGCTGGTGGTTTTAAAATAGGTCCACACATTATTTGACACTCTTCCCATCAGGAGATGGAGTCTCTGTCCCCTTCCCTTAAACCTGGGTAGGTCTTTGTAATGACCTTAATAAAGAAAATACAGCAGAAATGAGCCTGCATGGAGTCTGAGGCTAGCTTAGAAAAGGGGTGGCTTTTGATGGTTTCTCTTCTTGGGACACTCACTTTGAAGCCCTGAGGTACCATGTAAAAAGTCCAGCTACCCTGAAGCTGCCCTGCTGGAGAGACCACATGGGAGAGCGAGTGAGTGAGTGAGTGAGTGAGTGACAGAGAGAGAGAACAGCTGTCTGAGTCTTCCAGGCAGTAAACATGTGAGTGATGGCCCTTCAGTTGACTCCAGCCCAGCCACCATATCCCTGCAATCACAAAAGTGACCTCAAGTAAGAATTGTTTAGCTGAGCCCAAATAATTCTCAGAACGACGAGGGATAATAATATGATTGCTATTTTAATCCACTAACTTTGGAAGTAATTAGTTACACAGAAATAGATACCTGGGAGTTCCCTGGTGGTGCAGTGGCTAAGACTCCGAGCTCCCAATGCAGGGGACCCGGGTTCGATCCCTGGTCAGGGAACTAGGTCCCACATGCATGCTGCAACTAAGAGTTCGCATTCCACAACCAAGGAGGCTCCCTGCCGCAACTAAGATCCAGCGCAACCAAATTAATTAATTGGCTTATTAATTTAAAAAAAGAAATAGATACCTGGAAGAGTTCCCTATCTTCCTAAATTGTGTTGTAACTGCAGACATTTTTTGAGGGCTGTGTAGACTATGGTCAGGTACTGTTCTAAGCAAAATTAACTCTGACTGATCTTCACAACTCTGTGAGGTGACTTCATTTTCAGGTGAGAGACTGAGGCACAAGGAAGTAAAGTAGCTTGCCCAAGGTCCACAGGAAATAAGTGACACAGCTGAGATACCGAAGCAGTCTGGGTCTAAAGTGGTACACTTTGGGGACATTCTAGACAACTCTGCATCCCATCCCAGGCCCACATCGAACAGCCACCAAGTTCTGCTGATTCTACTGTCTAAACAACTCTCCAATCTGTCTCTCTCCCTTCCATCCTCACTGCCACCACCTTGGTTCAGGTCGGCCTCATTTCTCACCAAGACTATTTCATCAACTTCCTAATACTCTCTCTGCTTCTGGTCTTGCCTCTTCCAATGCATCCTCCAAATCAAAGCCAGAACGATCTTTCCGAGATGCAAATCTGGCTGAGTTACTTTCCTGCTTAAAGCCCTTTCAATGGTTTCCCATCACGGGGTGGCATGCAAGCTCCTTGGTCCGCCCTACCTCCAGCCCCACCCCAGTGCCCAGGTCTCTGAGCCTGTGCACATAGGCCCTCTGCTTTCTGACTTTACTTGTTTACCATTTCAGCTACTTCAAAACTCAGCTCAAGGGACTTCCCTGGTGGCGCAGTGGTTAAAAATCCACCTGCCAATGCAGGGGACACAGGTTCGAGCCCTGGTCTGTGAAGATCCCACATGCTGCAGAGCAACTAAGCCCGTGCACCACAACTACTGAGCCTGCGCTCTAGAGCCTGCAAGCCACAACTACTGAGCCCATGTGCCACAACTACTGAGCCAGTGTGCCAAAACTACTGAAGCTAGCGTGGCTAGAGTCCGTGCTCTGCAACAAGAGAAGCCACCACAGAGAAGCCGGCGCACTGCAACGAAGAGTGGCCCCCATTCGCAGTAACTAGAGAAAGCCCTCACGCAACAAAGACCTAACGCAGCCAAAAATAAATAAATAAATAAATTTATTTAAAAAGACGAAAACAAAAACACCTCAGCTCAAGGGTGTTTGGAAAGCCTTCCCAACCTCCTCTATGTGACATGTGTCCAGGTAACAAGGCAGGCCCTGGCTGGCCCTGCAGGTGTGGAGTTAAGAAGATCCCTTATCTTCCACGCCCCCAAATACCAAAAACAATCAGATCAGATATCCTCCGTAGGAGGGCAGCATCAGTCCACTGGAGGCTTTGCTCTTCACAGGAATGAAAAGACACCAGAAAGAAGGAATTCCTCACACCATTTAAACATGAAACACCTCCTGAAACACTGGGCCTGTCTGTACCAGCCAGACTCTTAAGGTGTGTGTGTATGTTTAAGTGTATTTATCATACAATAAGACTGAACTTTAATGCACAGTCTTATGATTTTTAACATGTGTTAAAATTCTTACAACCACCGTCAAAATTAGGATATGAACAGAGAATAGTTCTATCACCCCTAAGAACTCCCTTATGCTATACCTTTACAGTGATACACACACACACACACACCCTGTCCCTAACCTCTGGCAACCTCTGATTTGTTCTCCTCCACTATGTTTTTTTCTTTTTGAGAACGTCTTGTACATAGAATCATACTCTACGTAGCCTTTTAATACTGGTTACTTTCACTAAGTATGATGCACTTGAGATTCATCCATGTTTTCTGCATATCAATAATATGTTCCTTCTTCTTGATGAATGGATCACCTCTTATAGGTGGACAGTATTTATCTTTTCATTCACTGAAGGACATCTGGGTTGCTTCCTGTTTTGGGTGATTATGACTAGAGCTGCTATAAACATCTGTGTATAAGTTTTTGTGTGAACATAAGTTTTTCTCTTTCTAGGGTCTACACCCAGGAGTAGGATTGCTGGGTCATATGGTAAGTGTATATTTAACTTCTAAGAAACGGCCAAACTGTTTTTTAGAGTGGTTGTACCATTTTACATCCCCACCAGCAAGGTTTAAGAGGACCAGTTGCTCCACATCTTCACCAGCACTCAGTACTGGATTTTTTTATTTTAGTCATTCTAATAAGCATGTAGTGGCATCTTGTGTTTTTTCGTAATTTATCCTTGTTTTATTGAGATTTAATTGACATACAGCACTATATAAGTTTCAGGTGCACAGCACAGCGATTTGACTTACATACATTGAGATGATGACCACAAGACGTTTACTGAACATCCAGCATCTCACATAGATACAAAATTAAATAAACAGAAAAAAAAATTTTTCCTTGTCTCCTTGTGGTTTTAATTTACATTTCCCTAATGGCTAATAATGCTGAACATCTTTTTGTGTGTTTACTTGACAACCTCTTTGATGAAGTGACTTATTAAAGTTGGATTATTTGTTTTCTCACTACTGAGTTTTGAAAGTTCTTATTATGTTCTGGATACAAGTGCAGACATGTTGGCTATGTGATCTGCAATTATTTTTTCCTAGTATGTAAGATTCTTCAGTCTCTTTCCCCCCACCCAGCTTTATTGAAATATAACTGACAATTAAAAATTGCATACATTTAAGGTGTACAACTTTATGATTTGTTGTGTTCATTCTCTTAACAGTGTCTTTCATAGAACAAAGGTTCTTTTTTTTTATAAAGTCTAATTTATCAATTTTTTCTTTTATGAATTCTATTTGGTCATAATATCTAAGAACTCTTTGCCTAACTCTAGGTCACAAAGACTGAAAATTTTTTTTACTTTTCTTCTAGATCTATGATCCGTTTTGAGTTAATTTTGTATAAAATATGATGTTTAGGTAGAGATTCTTCTTTTTTTTTTTTTTTGCATGTGAATGTCTAGCTGTTCCAATACCATTTGCTGAAAAGACTTACTTTCTTCTTTGAACGGCTTTTGCATCTTTGTCAAAAATCTGGAATCTCTATTCCATTTTATTGACTTATGTGCCTATCCCTTCACCAGTATTACAAAGTCTTGATTACTGTCATCTGTGATTCTTCCAACTTTCTTCTTCTTTTTCCAAATTGCTTGTTATTCCTTTGCCTTTCCATATAAAGTTTAGAATCAGTTTGTCTGATACATCTACAAAAAATACTTCCAGGATTTTGACTAGAATTGCATTAAAACTATAAGCCAATTTGAGAAGAACTGACATCATCCTTATGATGTATCTTCCAATCTACGAACAGGTATGACTGTTTATTTAGGTCTGGAATTTCTTTCATCAGTGTTCTGTAATTTTCAACTATAGATCCTATTCATACATCTTGTTAGATATATACCTGATCTTTTACTTTTTGGAGCTATTTTAAATAATATTTTAAAATTTCCAATCTTACATTGTTAGTATATAGAAATAACAAATGCTTTTTTGGGAATTAATCTTGTATCTTGCAACCTTGCTAAATCACTTACCAGTTTTAGGAGTTATTCTGTAGATTCCTTGGGATTTTCTATGTAGAAAACCGTGCCATCTGTGAACAGGGTAAGTTTTATTTCTCTCCAATCTATGTTCATTATTTCTTTTTCTTGCTGTATTGCACTGGATCAGGCTTCCAGTGAGATACTGAATAGAAGTGGTAAGAGTGGACATCCTTGCATTATTCCTGATTTTAAGGGGAGAGCATTCAGACTTTCATCACTAAATATGACACTAGCAATAGGCTGGGTTTTTGGGGTTCGGGGGGTTGTTTTTTTAAAATTCTTAAGAGTTTAAAGCAAAAATTCAATTGTGGGCCTTGCTTAATTTTCCTTCTCCTCCCTCAGGCTTTAAAGTAGTTTCTGTCTTAATTATTTTCAAAGTATGTGTTTATTATCTAAACAACTTCAAATGTTTCTGTAATGCTATGAATTCAATAAAGCTTAGCAATGAGTATACACCAAGTGCATTCAGGAAACAGTTCAGGAGCACAACAGATAAAAGGCAAAACATTTGCTGTAACTGCCACCCAATGTCCATTGTCTCTGCTGTTAATAGCATATCTCCCAACTCTCAATCTGTTTCAGGTCCAGCTCAAGTTATAACTAATTCAGAAGTTAGGGGAAGAGGGTGGGATGAAGGAGTGACTTTGGCCTGGTCCATCAGATAATCTCGTTTCCTTAGTACCAAGACTGATTATGGAATGGTCATTGACCCAATTAGGACTGAGTGAAACTCAGGCCAAGGCCCCAGAGTCTTGTTTGAACAGAGAGACATTTTCTCTTTTCTGCTGGGTATGAAGCAGGGATATGGAAACCTTGAACTGTGCTGGCAGCTATCTCACCACCAGTGGGAGTGTCTTACCTGAGAGTGAAAATAACACAAAGAGTGCAGAGATTACACGTAAAGAGAGAATAGGACAGAATGATATTTTTGAACCCCTGAATTCAGCTGTACTTGAAACCACTCACCATTTCTGAGCTCTTAAATTCTCTGAGCCATAAATTCTATGCCGACCCCCCACATTTCTGACTTAAGCCTGTTCAACTGGGATTTTCTGTCACTTCCAATTAGAAGAGTGGGGAGAGCGAAAGTGTCATTGATATTCTGGGTGCCCTCTCGATCAACCACGCTGGCCCTCTTTGCATGAAAGAAAAGCTGGTTGATGTGAGGGCAAGGCCTTCTAGCTGTGGAAGCCATGGGGATGGGCCTGTGGGATAGGGCAAGGTAGGAGAACGGTCATGCTGGTACATGGTTACAGACGATACAGGAGTCATTATACACTTACTTCTCAAAATGCCCATAGCAGAGGCCTCCAGTATTACCAGACACCATCAGACTAACTTCTCTACCATCATTCGTAGAACTTGATAATGGTGTCCCAAGAAAACCTCTTAGCATGGCATTCAATGCCATGTGGCTCTGTGCCCGTTATTCTCCCTTTGCCCTTTAGATTTACCTTCTGTCCTTTTCTGCCCCGCTTTGTGTCCCGGGAGAGTGATCTCTACCAATTATGTAACCTGGGGTTCCTTGCCCTCTGGCTTTAGCCAAGGAGAAGCACTAACTGTGGATCTTAGGACAGAGAGAGAAAAGTTGGGATATATGTTGTCTTCATTCCTTCCCTGTCCTGCCATGGTTCTGGTAGTGGCTATGTTCCTCTGTGGCCATACAGGTCCCATCAAGCAGCTACTCTGTTGCAGCCCAGCCCCCAATGGACTGTGATAACACTGTCCCCGCTTCCCTTGACCATTCTGGCATAGGAGAGTTAACAGCTTCCCACAGTTACTAGCCCTGGGTGCCTCACCATCCCTTAACCCCACCTAACTCTGTAAGTAGTCCCTTGATTACAGTCTGTTCAGTTATATACTTTTGAGAGAGTGGATCATCTGTTTTCTGCCAGGTCTGCCCTAGCTGATATAGGCCCTCACATCTTCATCATCATTGATCTTATCATGTCCGGTCACAATAAACTCCTTGCTGTTTCTTAAAGATGCTCCTTGCTTTTGTGCGCTTGTTCGCAGATCCCCCTCCAAGGGAAACCCTTTGTCACTATCTTTGCCTAGTGAAGTGCTAATCACCCCTCAAAACAGAGTCACCTCCTCCAGAAAGCCTTTCCCAGGGTCTCTCCCCAGGTGAGATGAGTCTCTTCTCTGGGTCCTTCAGAGCTTCATCTTCATCTATTGTCCCCTCTAAAAGACCTCTATCTCAGCCCCTCCCTTCATCGCAAGTTCCCAAGGCATAAGCATTGTATGCTCACTTTTGTACCCCTGTAATGTCCCAGGCACCAGTGCCTGACACTCCATGGATGTTTGGCCAATACCTGCTGCATTGAAGTGAACCATTTTGCTATTTAATGCATATGCCCAGGAAACCACTGCATTTTCTATTCGTTACTCATCAAATCTGATTACAAAAGGCAGGAGAAAATAGCTGAGATAGGGTACCATTAGCAGAGCGTGAAAACTGGGCTATAGGAATGTGGGTACAATTCTGCCATGTTGTCCCAGGGCCATCAAACCCAGAGAGGCATCATAAATATGGCCTCTCCAGTGATGGACAGTGGGTATAGTAATGTACCCATGAGAAGTTAGGTGCCTGGTTCCTACACCTTGGGACTTCTCCCAGGCTTCTGGAGCCCCTGGAGTCCAAAGAGTCCCTTGGGTTCAAGTGAGGATAAGGTTGGTTATAGGACCAACCCACAGGAATCCAGTCTCTACAGCAAGCATTCAACTGGCTTAGAGGCCCAGCTTGTTCTAAGCTAGGAACAACCAGACTGTCCCTCCCCCCTAAAGATGGGTCAGTCCCCCATATGTGTGTTTGGGTTATTTCCTGAGATACCTATCTATGACTTGACTTGTGGATTCTAAAATCTCCCGTTTCCTACCTGTGGTTGACTTTTTTTATTCTACTTTTTTTTTTCCGTCTTAAAATGGTTCACATCTGCTAAACTCATGGGTCATTCTACCGATCAGGTTATTTTATACATTCCTGTGAAAGATCTTCATCTACCTTGTGGCCATACTCCACTCTTTCCCCTCCTTGGTACCCAGGCAAATATTTGGTCTCCAAGTCCCTGAAGGAATGACAAGTCTCCTCACTCAGACGTACACAGTTTGGAGAGGCCCTGGAATCCTCTGCTTGAAGGACACACCTTTTCTTCGGGTTTAACACCAGATTATCCGGGAACCCTACCTCTTTACAGTAACCAGTTTTACAACTCCCATAAACACCTTCTTGGTTCATTACACAATCTTAGGAAGGCTTCTTTCCATGTGTAAAAGAAATCTGACCATCTACCCCACAGTGGGGTTTAGTCAGGGGCAATTTGAGAGCAGGAAAGAGATGGACCTCTGCGAGAGAGAAGGGAGCCAGTCATCCTGGATTTTCTAGACCTGTCACAAGCCTGGAATTCCCATCTTGATGAACCCTGCATCCAGAGTGCTAAGTCTAAGTAACTGGGACTCCCCAACTTTCTCAGCCCATTCCTCACCTCTGCCTCAAAATTGTGTCACCTGCTTATTCTTACCATGTTCCTGCCTGCCAACTGTTTATCCCTCTCTTCTCCTAACTTCTATGGAGCCTTAACTCTGACCTCTCCTTCCCCACTCCCAGAAGGACTGCAGAAATATTTACTTTCATCTTCAAATGAGTTAAGGTGTATTTGAAGAACTGTATAATATTTCCTAAATTAAAATGAACGTGGTACCCAGTGTTGAAAGTTTGGGTCAGGGATTTCTGTCTCTAAATACTTCAGATGCTTCTCTTAACCCTAACTGAAAGAAAAAAGGCAAAGACAGACCAGCTTGTTTATTACCTCTGAAAGGAAAGAACACTCATGTATAGAATATTAAACATGTCATATAGCTAAAAAGGGCCAGATGTCTTTTCACAGGGATGAGAGTTGGGCCCTAGAAAACACACGAAGATAACATTGTATATTAGTGTCTTCAAGGAATAACATTGTAACCAGGACTCAAGTTTTACAATTTGCATGACTCCCTTTTTTCTTTGTTTATGGGAAACAATAACAAACATTTATAAGACACTTTATAGTTTTATAAAGTACCTCCACATGTTTAGCTCATTTGATAAAAACAATGGATTAGATTTAAGGTCTAGAGATAAGTATAAATGCATTTAAGATGACTGGCAGAGACCAAAAAAAGAAAAAAAAAAAGAAACAAACATGGTGAGTATAATCTTTTCACAGTAATACTAGAGGATTTCGTTTATTCTTGGAATCTTGGAATGTTTTACGTTTGTGAGGATCTTCAGCCTCCTTTCTCAGTATTGCCCTCATGAACAGATGTTCCAGGGCATGGGAAGAGGCTGTAAAAGGGGAGAAAGAGAGAGAATCTAAGCAAAAAGTCACAGCTGCAAACCTCACTGCAAAATTCACTGTGATCTACCAACACTTTCCCCTAGAACACAGAGCCCTGAACAGGATTCAAAAAGCCTTTAAAAACTCAGCGATGAGCACTGCAGGATCTTGATCTTGGATTCAATAAATCTAGTCTTCTATGGTTACTTACTTGCAATTTAAAAAGCAGCCAAGGGGGCTTCCCTGGTGGCACAGTGGTTGAGAATCCACCTGCCAATGCAGGGGACATGCGTTCAAGCCCTGGTCCAGGAAGATCCTGCATGCCGCGGAGCAATTAAGCCCGTGCACCACAACTACTGAGCCTGCGCACCTAGAGCCCGTGCTCCGCAACAAGAGAAGCCACCGCAATGAGAAGCTCATGCACCACAACAAAGAGTAGCCCTGCTTGCCGCAACTAGAAAAATCCCACGCACAGCAACACAGACCCAACGCAGCCAAACCTTACCCAATCATTTCCACTTAAACAACAGTAGATGTAAACTTCTCATTTTTTTTTCAAAAAAAAACAAGCTAGTTAGAGATTACTGGCAAATACTTATATTCAATGCAAATGGCAAACCAGTTACAGAGAAGACCTGGGCATGTTTCTCCGGGACTGTGTGTTCTGCACTGGCAACAAACAAGAGCTCAACCTCTGTTACTCTGTGGAACTCAGAATTTCTCCCATGTGATGAAACCTCAGGAAATTCTCTAGGTGTGAGAAAGAAATCAATGAAGCGGAAGCAGAAATGGAGCAAACCTGTTATGTCTCCTGGTTGACAATTAACTTTTGCTAATAAAAAAAGTAAAAACTCATCTTCAGAATCTTTAACAACCAAGTCTAGTGTTTGTCCAAGCTGTTTAAGCTCAAGGTCTACTGGAACAAGCAGCACAGACAGGCTAATTAATCTCTTATCATAGAAATAATCTCCAGACAGGGACAGAAATGGGCAGAATTTGGACAGGGATGTGAAACGATGTGTGGAGGGGGAAAACCTAGAAAAAAATTCACTGAAAGACATAGGAGTTGCCAAATACCACATTCAAAAAGACTCTACCATCCAAGGGTGATTCAGCTCCACGCCATGGCCCAACTTTGGGAAGCCAGATGGATCTTCCAATCTCTCTAATTCTGTCCAGTTTCAGTATTGTATGGAAATATTAGTTAGTCTAATTAGTCCAAAGAACTCTCTGGAGATCAGGCTCATTCCTGTGCTGGTTTCCTGAGAAGGTCAGATCTTCCTCAGGGTAGAAAGATGCTCTCCATTCTGAAAGCTCCAGGGTCATGCTGAGCTCACACTAAAATGGCTTCAGAACTGTTAGTGATTAGGCTTGCCCTTCTTCTGGGGCCCCCAAACTAGGAGTAAAGTATATTTCAGATGACCCCAGCTTGGATAAGAGTTCCTCAGGGTCTTCACTCAAAAACCCATGCAACTTACTGGGTAACTAGGGGGTCGATGGGATAGGCTCATCAAGGACTGACCTCTTCTTCAATGAAGAAGGTTAATCAGTCAAAAATATTTGGGAGCATCTCTTATGAAGCAAGTACCAGGTTAGATGCTATGAGTGTGACAGACCCATATAAGACAGCTTTTTTTTTTTTTTAACCCTCAGGACACTGAGATAAGAAAGAGAAGCTGTAAAAACATAACAATACATATATTAAATAGTTTCATACAATACTGAAATCGGACACAAGATAAAGACCCCTGTACTCATATCATTATCTCTACCTGGGTTTGTCGTCTTTCCAATCTTCAAGCCCAGAAATCCTACCACACCTGCTCAAGGCCATTCCTGGCCTCCTCCAATTCCCATTTCCAGCTGTTTCTCAATTCCCCCTCTTCTTTGAAGGCCCAAGGCGTGTTGTAGCTTTCCTGCAGCATTTACAACACTTACACTCATATTAGTGATTTCTGTGCACATATTGCCTGACAGACTAAGACAAAACACAGACTTCAACTCTGCATCTCTTGCCCGTTAACATCAACACTTGTTCAATTTAAATTAACTGCAAAATGAATAGATTTTCCCAGCAATGGACAATATTTTTCGTCTTACATGCCAGTTCCCTTTGATTAACAGTAGTTGCCTAGAGAAGAGTTTTGAGGATTCTGAGGTCATAGCAAAGCTCCAAGGTAAAGAGTGCCTATAATCAATTAGTGATGTCTGCCACAGGGCAGGATTAGGAGTAGTGGTTCAAATGCAGTACAATTTGGGAAAATAAATTAAGGGTTATATGAGCACAGAGAAGGGAAATCATCTCTGACTGGCAGTCAGAGAAGTCTATATGATAAAAGTGAAAATTAGATCCACCATCAAGGATGGGTAGGATAACAGTGGGTGAAACACATGAGCAAAAGCAGTAGGGCAGGAGAGTATGACACATCCTGGGAAAGCAACTCTTAGACAAGCTCAACTAGAATAAGTTCAAATAGAAGGTTTATATGGGAGATGAATAGGGGAAGGACTAAATACTGTAGAATGTCTCAGGTTGAAGGACATGATAAAGAAAAGCCAAGAGACAGACAAGGGATGGAGTAAGAAGGAGGCTACTAGGCTTTATTTAGCTACTGTACAAGAGTGAAGTCTACAAGAATGCTCTGAACTATCAATTAGGTGTATCAAGGTTCATTAGGAAGTAGCCTTGCTTAATAGTTAAGAACTGCAGTTTTGGAGTCAGTCCTGGGTGCAAATCCCAGCTCTGACTGTGACCTCACGTGACTTAAGCCTTGTAAGTTTCAGTCTCCTTTTCTGTAAAAAAAGTACACTTCTTACCTCATTGTGCTAAGGCTCAAATGGGAAATAATGTGCATAAAAGTCATAATAAGCCCTCAATAAATATTACCTATTAGGCTTGGTTACCCACAGAAAAACATATTTTCAAAGGAGAAAATGTGTCTCCCTCATTGTCTCATAATTTGGGAAATCTTATATGAAACTTGGAAAGTGGTTACGTGGCTCAGAAAACAATTAAGTATATGAAATAGCCACAGAAATAGAACAGAATCAGTTTATTTTCCAGTAATGCTCGGAGATTAGGCTTTTTGTGGTTTGGCATTTCTGGTGATGGTGCATTTTTTTGTTGACTTAATTCTTTACTGAATTATAAGTAACCAGATAACTCTCAAGTGGTAGAAAAATAATTTAATTTTATAATCTCATTTAAGCATTGTCCTCTAAGGATTTCCTCCTTAGCCAAGTAAGTAAGTACAGTTTTAACCCCCTGAGAGCATAGTTGTCTCAATGCAGCTGTAAAAATTAACACACAGTGCAGACCCCCGCTGAGGTCACTTCTGAATAGAAGTTCCAGTCCCAAAGGCCACCACTTTGCTTCAATATGCAGACCTAGCAGAGTCACATGATGCTGGTATCAGGACCCTTCCTGGACACAGGAAAATCTGCTGTGACAACTGTTCTGCTTGTGGACCCTGTTATGGACTCTGACCAACAAGGGCTCTGGGAACAAAGACCTTAGCCTGAGTGTGGAGGGATTGGTGGGAGGGTCTTGTTTCCTCAGTGCTGGTTCTGGGTCTCGTGGTAGAGAACAAGGCACAGAGTCCCCACTCTCCTGGCAGAGCGGGGACCACTGCCCAGAGCTCACACAACTGGGGCTGGGCCTGGGAGAGGAACCACCCAGGACACACAGCATGAAGTGTCTGTGAGCTGGGACAAGGTCTGCCCATCCCAGAAAGTGCAGGAGTATTTGCTGGAAAGGAAATATTCTACCTCTGGTAATGGAACAGGCAGTGGGCAGATATTTTTCAAAGGTAGGGTAGTAACATTTCTGGCAATGAGTGAGTCACTGAAACACTTCCTTTCCATTAACAGAGGTGTTACTGTGGAGCGTTCTAATTACAACAGAGCACTCTTTGTCGCAGTTTGGGGCTGTTTTCCTCAGCAACTATAATGAATCAGCTCCTTCTAAATCTATCTGCTGTGCTAAACTACAGCTCCGAAGTGAATTATTGGCTTAATAGTAACTGTCTTCAATGTTGTCTTCTATTAGATGTATGTTTAACATTCAAAATAGGAAAGGCCATTGAAAAGACTTGCTACTTTAACAGACATTGCTGCGGGGGAGTTTAAGTGGGCCACTCAGTTCCGTCTAAGATGAGCTCATTTTCTTCGAGAGTGCTGGAGTCCCCACGGTACTCGTGACCCCAGATCTCCAGCGACATCAACATGGGGGAGATCTGCAGTTCCTCAGGTGAACAGAGCTGCCTGGCACCAGGCCAGCATGTCACTGACTCTATATAGGACAGCTATTTTCAGTCTCAGTTCTGCTAAAGGTAATCACAATTTCTCCCAAGTAATTAACATGGAAAGCTTTCTCTCTTAATAAGCAAGTGTTCATATGAGCACGCATATGCTCTCCAACAGCTAATTCCTAATCCCATTTATTTACACCGTGTCTGAGCAACCCAAGGTTTTTACTCATCTGAGCTACTATATGAGCTCCACCAAATCCAAATTTGGCATGTGATAATTTTCTACATCTTATGTCGTCGTTTGAAGCTTCCTTTATTTCTTATGCCCACTGCTCAAATTTTTGACAGATGGGTTAAGTTTGATCAGCCAAAAATCAGAATCTTTTCAGTGATTCCCCAACTCTGGTGGGTTCTGATTTGGTTTAAAAACTGAAAGCACCAGGCATAGGCATTCAAAGCCCAAAATTGTTTCCCTAATCCTTCAATATGTGGAACTAGGGACAAGTCAGCTAAAGGATGGCTTCTCAAAGGTACTTAATTAAGCAGATACATGCAAGATATATATACATGTATAGAAACAACGTAAGTTTATTAGACCTCACATTACTGTTGTGATGAATAATTTAAGGCTGACATAGAACATTACCCTGGTAACAGTCCCACACACAATTTACATTTTTACACCCCAAGTCACAGATGTAGAACAAATGACTCAACATCAAGGTCATTTTACCCTCCAGTAATGACTTTTAACCCTTCCTTAGTTCCCTAAGGAAGACTTCCTCTAACTCCCAGCAATGAACTGAGGAATGACTATACAAGCATAGAGCTAAGGGATTTTAAAGCTAGAAGGAACTTCAGGGACTTTCTGACCCAGGGTCAACAAGTATGCAGCACACAGGCCACTATTTCCTGACCTTAAGCCCTTGGCAGACATCAGTAATCAATTTCAGAACTTTTCTTTCTCAACAAACATATCACGCCAGACAGTCCACTACCTATAAATTAGAGTTGGCACATGAATGAAATCTCTTTGATCTTCCAGCTAATCCGAACCTCTCTTCCTTCTGACAAGAAACAAAGATTCACTTTTTTATATAGTGTTTTAGAGTCAGTCTCATTACTTTAAGGTCTCCTTTCATTTTCTAGTGCCTGCTAAGGGTAATCAGAATGCTTTCGCCCTCTAGGGGTCTATAATCTAGTTTTGAAGAAGAAAAGTTTAACATGCTTGATAAGTATATGTAAACTAAGTGTTAATCTGTCTTACTGATGCAGATCAGAGGAGGCTGAAGTAGGCAGAGAAGAATGTATGGTGGAATTCAAGCTTAGCTTTGGGCTCATTTACTCATTCAATAAACAAGGATAACGTCTAACTATCTCTCTGAGTCATAAATGACACAACAATTTAACAAATGTATTGAGCCCACCAGGTATTGTGACAGGTGCTGTGGGTATAGAGAGGGGCAACACAGAATTCCTTCTCTCAAGGGCTCATGGGTCAGTGGGGAAGGCAGGAAATTAGAATACACTCTAACTATACAGTAACAAAAAGCAAGTAGACATTGGTTCTGTACAGTGGGAGAGCGTGATAGTTCTTTTCCAAGCTGCTGCCCCCTCCAGGACTTCCTCTCCTGCCAGACATCACCACCTCCTTCTCCCGAGGACTAAACCTAGCCAAGCCGCATCAGATTAACCTGCTGAACACCTCACAGAGCTGTCCTTTCCTTTCCACTCTCAATGCTGCTGCTCTGCTAAGGCCCCCATCTCTCTCTCTCTCTGCCTGGACCTTAACAGTAATCCCCTAGGGTGATCTGCCCACTTGCAAGATCACCCTTCTCGGATCCATTTTCCACATCCATCTGCCTCAAGGGTCTTTTCTAAGCACAGTCCTGCCTATGTCATTGTCCAGTTTTGTCCTCAGGAGCATGTCTGGACTTATCAGCATGGCATTCCAGTCTCTCTAGGATCTGGCCGCCAACCTCCGTGGCAGCCTTGCTTTTTCTCCCCCCATGTCCCTCAATCACACCCTTTGTGCCAGTCACACCAAGCCACTTAGTTACAAGGTAGAAAGGGCAGGCTTTGAAGGTGGAAAGAATAGCAGGGCAGCCTCATGGACAGAGGTGTAAGGGTGGCTCTGAGCCTAGAGTGGAGACCAGTCTGGCTGATCAGTCTGGCAAATCCCACAGGAGCAGTGTTCCTCCAGGGCACACACTGCAATTCCGAGAGTCCTGTGGAGGCATGTTGCAGCCCTTTCTCAGTCTCAGGGGAGAAAGGCGCCAACTACAGCCCAAAGTGCACACTACACAATCCTCATACCCTATCCTGATGTGGCATACAGCCAGACCACCATGGTCTCCAGGAGGGTCTGCAAGGACCAAATATGACAGGGAGATGGGGAACAAGACAGAGGACAGCAGTCCAAAGGGGGAGGAAGGAAAAGTATAGGAAGACTGGGCATTGCCAGTTGTTATCTGAGTGATCCTGAGCGAGTTCTGCACTGTTCCAAGTCTGTTTCCTCGTCCATGTAACGGTGAACAATAAGGCCCACTTTATAGCTGCAATATGTTTTTCATTGCTTTTTCTTAAGTATTTCCTAAGATTTCACTAGCCATGATGGAAATGAGATTAGAAAAGTGTAAAATACATAGCAGAACAAGATCCTAACTTTCTTATACAGAACAATTATAAAATAAATCATTTTTTTTAATTAAAAAAAATACATAGCAGGTTAATTGTACTAGCTTCCTAAACTGGTCTCTCTGCTTCCACACTTGTCTCCGCTGTCTGTGGTCAAAAGAGCAGCCAGCCAGGGAAAGCTGATTAAAAGATAATCAGACCATGTCACTGCTCTGCTCAACACCTTTTAATCGTTTCCCAACTCCCAGTAAAAGTCAAAGTCCTTATAAGAACTCACACCATCCTACTGCCTCTTCCCCCCACCTCCTCACTCCACCCCCATGCTCTTCCTTAAACACATCAGGATCTCCCCAGATATCTGTGCTCCTTCACCTCTTTCCAGTCTCACTTCAATTCTCGCCTTCCCAGCAGGGCCTTCCCATTCTCCCTATTTCAACCTGCAATCCCCCAGCGCCCTCTCTGCTTTGTTACTCTGGAGCACTCTCACCATCTAACATACTCTACATTGTAGTTTACCTATTTTTCCGGTTTACTGTCTGCTTGTCTCCACTTGAACATAAGTCCCATGAGGACAGGGGTTTTTATTTTGTTCACTGTTATGTGCCCTGGTTCTAGAACATTCCCTGGCACACAGTAGGTGCCCAATATATATTTGTTGAATGAGCGAATGATTTAAGCATCGGTTACTCTACAGGTATATTCCAAGGCTGAGCTGATTAGACGCCCAGCAGCACCAGGCCTGAGACCTGCCAGAGCACGAGTTTCATGATAACAAAATACATTCTGAACGCTGAGCTGCAGTCGTCTCCCCGCCCGATCCCCGATCTTCAGGAGCTTCACAGACACGTAGAAACTGAGCAAGAGAGCTTACACCATGACTCAGATTAGCACTGCCAGATACAAGAGCTCCGGCGTAGGAGACGTAAGGCTGGGTAGGGCAAGGGTTATTACTAAGAACATGAAGGAATTGTTCTCGATTTTGGACAATGGAATCTGAATCTGTAAATGACCCCTTTCTTTAGTGCTCCAAAGAAAATTATTCCGGATGAATAAGCTTGCCAGCTCTGTCCTGTAAATAACAACAGCTATTTCCTTTCCTGAAAATCCACAACCTGGAAATCAGATTTTTCAAACGACTGAAATAAAGCACTGAGATAAAGCACAACCTGGACAGAAAGATCAGGCTTTATGTTGTGAACGGGGTGAGGGTTCCATGAGTGCTTTACCAACATTATACACGCTATGATCAGTACTGGCTGACTTGAATCACAACGCTTGGACACAGAATTATCACACACAGATTCTGCTTGCACAGAATTCCCACTGAAAGCACTAAAATTCTTCCCTCATAATTTCTGCCCTGTTAAGTGAAATGAGAATCAGGCTATGGGGCACAAAACAAAATGATTAATCCTTTCCATATCCTTTTAAAACAGTAAATAATTCTCTGGAGGCTGGTGTTCACCTAGACAGAACACGTCATCAAAACACTTGAATCACCTTGGACTCAGAATTCTAGGCTGGACACCAAGCAGAACAGAGAAAGACCACGAGAGACCTTATTTTATAAGAAAATATTAATTTCCTCACAATGAAATTATTCAAATCATCTTAAAATGACATTTATTGAGTACTTGTTATATGCCAGTCACACAACTAGATATTTTCACATTATCTTAAACAACTCTAATAGCAAATGAGGTAATGACCTATATCCCTATTTTCCAGATGAGGAAATTGAGGATTCCAGAGAATCAGAGATTTTGTCTAAATGGTAGAACATGACAGTATCAGAATTCAAATCTAGAACTCTTGACTCCAGGCTCTGTGCTCATACTACTACACTATGGAAGCAGGGAAAAAGCTTGAAAGAATTGTAATAGATGCAATGAAAATTGTTCCTAATCAGATTTTAGTAAAGGCCTCTCACCTGAAAATCCAAGATATTATTTCCAGGACCTTGTAGGGTTTCACAGAAATTAACAAAGATGGTCACTTAACTATTCAATCCCTTTATCTCATGAATAAGAAGATGAGGAAGTATTTAGCTTTTAGCATCTCCTTGTCCATGAAAGAAATTAACTTTTACACCTAATAAAGATGACTTTTAATTTCATTTCCCCTCAAATGCTGTCTTCAAAAATCAGAGGCTTTAAGATGGCTGGGAAAAACCTTTGCCCCTCACTTCAAAAATCAAAATATTTTAAAGTGTCAGGGCTGCTGAATTATAGCAGGGACAAAACATTTCAATTTTAATCAGAAGATGATATTCTGTCAGGGTAATAAATAAGTTTAACTGTTTTTTCTTCTTTAAGATCCACATACTGAAAGGTTCAGAAAGGAGGCTACATGAGAGTGCTTGTGACTTCTGTATCAATCAAGACTGTTATAAAAATAAACTTACTATCATGGCCTAAAGGGCTTATGGATGGACTTAGCATCCCTGTTATAAGTTAGCTGCAATTTCACTTCTGGGTTTAAACCAGAATGAGTTAGCACAGACTACACAGACAGAGGTATGATTTTTGCACTCAAGCCCAGTGTTCCAAAGAATGAGGAAAAGAGGAGGACTCTGGGAAGTGCCTTGTGATGGACACATTGAGGGTGGTGTAGGCTTGACTTCTCAGACCAGGAGCTGAAATGCTCAGGGACTGCCCGATGTTGCTCCTTTTGCAAATGTGCTGAAAGACTTCAGTTGAGCGCTTACAATTTTTATATGGTGTTTTTCCTTTCTGGAGCAAAGTATCTGAATCAAGCTCCTGGGGCTTACCCACATTAAAACTGGAGGAAATTGCCCATCTGACACCAAAGGCCACATCTGCAAAACAGACATGTTATCTCCCGTGACTCTGAAGACGTATTTATGCAACAAGTTCCAAAGGCCAGGGGACAATTTTCAAAATCTTTGCCAAACCAGCCTCCAGTGAATCGGTAAACTCAACACTGGTGTGCCACACTTGGTTAATAGGTGAGTATCTCTGGAAAACCCCACAGCTGAAAAGGCAGGATCATTTCACGCCCATGGGGGATTGGGAGGGAAATGCCAGGCTACCCAAAACCATCCTTAAAAAGGGATTTAACAATTAATTCTGGAATCTTGTCACTAGGAAAACAAACAAGGCCATCTCATCTATTTGGCTGTGGGGAAAAGAAATCACTCTCTCTGAGGCATCTGTTATTTAAAATGTGATGGGGTGGGATAACTCTTCCCTTAAAAACACCCTAACCAGGGACTTCCCTGGTGGCACAGTGGTTAAGACTCCGCCTGCCAATGCAGGTGACACGGGTTCGAGCCCTGGTCCGGGAAGAACCCACATGCCACGGAGCAACTAAGCCTGTGCGCCACAACTACTGAGCCCGCGCGCCACAACTACTGAAGCTCACATGCCTAGAGCCCGTGCTCTGCAACAAGAGAAGCCACCGCAATGAGAAGCACACACACCGCCATGAAGAGTAGCCCCCGCTCGCCGTAACTAGAGAAAGCCCGCGTGCAGCAATGAAGACCCAACGCAACCAACCAAAACAAAACAAAACAAATGCCCTAAACCATGTGGTTCTTCTTGGGGAAAAGAGTTAAGCAGTCAAGACTTGCTCCTCTACTTCTCTCTTTTCCTCCCACACGTGGCCTCTGCTAAGGTAATTCCAGAATGTTATTTATTTACTAGAAACCTGACTTGACTTTGCATAAGGATCTGGAGGAACAAATCCGACCCTGAGGAATCCATTAACCTCCACAGACGTTTTTTGGGGGGGCGGGGGATTGGGCACCAAGAGGGGGAGCAGGCAACACCAAATATTCTGAGATTCAGAAGCAGCAGCTGGAGAGAAAAGTGCATGAGGCTGGGAGAGGTACAGGCTAACTCTCTCCCCAGCTCCAGTTTCCAAATGGAAGGTGGGGTTTTCAAAGGAGCCTCACCTGCTGGGTGTCCCCACCTGTGCCAACTCTAAGAGGAAAGGAGGCAGTCAGGCGCCAACGCCAAAGAGGAGCATCCCAGGGCCCAAGGTGTAAAACAGACAACCTGGCAGAAATTCAGAGTCTAAATAGGAACAACTCATACCTCTGAGCAATGGATCTGACATTCACCTAGTCCAGTGATTTCTCAGGAATGAATCACTTAAATACACCTTGTTTAAAAACAAGCACATATGACTTAAAAATTACTTTCAATAGAAAACCAATGTGGAGAGCAAGGAAGCTCAGGGAGGCTACCTCGGTAGATTTGCACGGGGGAAAGGGAGAAATCTGATAGCTCTCTTCCCCTTGACATCCTGCGGGCCACAACTACATACTCCTGAATTCAAGCACGAATCTGGCAGGTTTTCCGTGCCTCAGTGCGGGCAGCGGCTAGCCGCGTGGGAAGGCACTTTCCAGGCACTGCCCAGGGTGACCGACCGAAGGTAACATCCACCTCCTCCCTCCCCCCGGGAACCGGACCATCCCTGAGGTTCAGGTGCCTCTTCCAGTCCAATCGGGAACCATCATCCACACTCAATCCCTGTCCGGACAACGCATGGTTCAGGAAAAAAAGGGGGGAGCAGATAGGATTTAAAAAATTAAACCACATTTGCTTCCACACACGGGAAGAACCGAGAGCTCTTGCTTCCCTTTCTCCCTTGCAAGCCCCTTTGACCATTTTGGGTAAAGCAGGAACCCGCAGCTCGCGGAACACCCAAACGGGAGTCCCGGAGGAGCTTTGTTCTTTGCACGCAGAAATCAACACCCTCGAGGATAAGCCCCCGCGTGGTGTCCGAGGCCGAGGGGGAGCCGAGGGACCCGAGCATCGGGTGCGCCAGCGCCATGCCCACCCTCGCGCCCACACTTGCAACCGCCCGCCCCGCACGCGGCCTGGGCGCTGAGAGGGCGTGAGGGTGCGCGCGTCGTCCAACCGCCACGCAGCTCACCTAGCACCACCGCAGCCACGGTGGAGAGTAGCAGCCAATTATTCCTCAGGAAGCGCTTCCAGTCGCATCCCTTCTTCGCCGGCTTCCCCATGGCTGGCGCCCGGGCTCCGAACCACAGGAGAGGCGGCCGCTCTTGTGCGTGGGGCTCGGCCGTGCGCGCGGGGGCCAGTGGAGCCCGGGGACCGCCGGCGGCTCCGCGGCTCAGTGCAGGAGGGATGCGGCCGCGCTGGGGAGAGGGTGTGCGTTGGCCGCTGCCGCAGCCGCTGTCGCCGCCTCCGCCGCCACCTGAGCTCGCGCGCCGCGCCTGCAGCCCCTGCTAGCTCGGTGGCCGTGCGTGGCGGGCGCGCCCGGCTCCTCCTGTCGCCGCCGCGCTCTGCGGCGCCGCGGCCAACCAGCGAGGAAAGAGGGAGGAGCGGCCGGCCCAGGGAGGAGGGCGGGTGGGTGCGTGCGTGGTGCGCCCGGGGGTCCCGGTGGAGCAGGCGTGGGAGGGCTCCCACGCTGTGGCTGCAGCGGGGACGGCTACTCAGGGACCGCTGCGCTCCTCCCCAGCCTTAGGCTGGAGGCTCTCGCTTTTTTTTTTTTTTTTAATTGGTCAGGCTAGGTTTTCGGATTTATGGTTTCCTCCTCTCCCTAATCCAGAGGGGCGGAGTCGCTGGCCCCTTTGGTTTGGACTTCATTCGGCACACCAGCACGCCTCCTCTTTCTCCATACCAGCCACTACCAGTGCAGCATCGCAGTGGGGAGAGTCGTGGGGAACTGAGTTCTGTCTTGGGTCCCATTTGCTTCTCCACTGCAGCCTCGGATTGGCCAGCAGCCTGGAAAGCCTCCTAGAAGCCTCTAGGAGGAGGGGGAAAAAAAGAGTGCTGGGGGGGCGGTGAGCAGGACAGGACTTTGTGAACTTTCACACGAGGCCTCAAACTCCCCTGCCCCCACAGGTATTGTTAACTCTCCTCCTTAAGCCGAGGGAGGTGACGCTCCCACAGGATGGTCTGTGGACCCAGGGCTTGGAATGGGCCCTCTTAGAACTTCACTGCCGCTCCTTGCGACCGGCTCCGTGGCCGCGCAAGGCCCCAAAGCTGTGAGACTTGGCAGAATGATTGGGACTGAGAAACCGACCGAGCAGTTCTGAGGAGAAGGTGGGCGGGCCCATCCCTAAGGCCAGATGCTTTGGAAAGGCAGACACAGGAGAGGTGGAGAAACTAGGTAAGTGCAGCTAAGTGAATTTTCTAATTCTCTTCCATTCCTCTACCCAGTTTTTTCACCCTCGCTTATACAAAACTTTTTCCTTCCCTTTTACCACGCCACCACCTCTGCAGCTCCAGTCTGCCTTCTCATTAGCTTTCCTAACGTTAAGTCAGCCCTGCACCTTTTTGCTATTGTAGAGTCTCCTCTGATTGGTGAGGGTGGGGGAATCTCCCAGCTAGATTTTCTGGTGACTAACCCCTCACAATTAGAGCTCCATTCCTTTGGCTTAAATTGACAGAAGTGTCCTTGAAGAGAAAATAAGTTTTATGAACCATGTACACTTTAGTATGAATGAGTTTATCAGCTCCTTTCTAAAAAATAAATTTTGAGAGAATGAAAGCTAGAGGGACACCAATGTCACTGTGTGCCTGGGAAAGATCTGAAGAAATGTCAGAAGAAGGGAAACTATTGAGAAAGAGGGGACAAAGACATCCATCCCACAGTAAAAAAGCTGGAAATACTCAGATGTTCAAGGTGAATAGTGGTAAATATATTATGGAACTGCCACGTAACTGTACATTATGCAGCGTCTATAAAAGAAGTTTATGAAATTTCTAATAGCATAGGATAGCACATGTCATAATATGAGGGAAAACCGGAAGATGAAAATTGTATATATCACGTGATCACAACTATGTAAAACAAACCTAGAGCAAAACCATGTACTTAGAAAAAAGTCTAGAAGGAAACACAAAATTTTAACAGTGGTCATTTTGGGGTGATATTATTACTTGAATCTTTTTGCTTTCTATTTTTCTGTATTTTCTAAAGTGTTTACCATAAGCATACCTGTGCCCATTACAGTGTGGCTAGGGCTGTATTTAAGAAATAAAGAGGTCCTAAAGAGAAAAGCATGGAAGAATCTAAGCAGACTTTGTACATCACAATTTTTTGAGGTGTATGTAGTGAGATAATTACACCTGGGTTTTGGGAGTAGGATATTTAGGTTTAAATCCCAGCACTACCATTTACCAGCTGGGTTACCTTGGGCAAGTTGCTTAAATTTTTTTGTGTCTCAGTTTCTACATCGGTAAATGGGGGCATTAATAGTATTTATCTCATGAGGGTATTGTAAGAACTGAATACTAGAATGTATGTAAAAGACTTAGAACAGTGTCTGGCATACAAGCGTCATCATGAGTTTTACTTGGGGGTCAACCTGGACAGGCATCTTTTTACTTCCTCTCGTTGCCTGCCTGTCATGAACACACCCTGAGCCACTTCACACCCACAAGAACCCTGGTATACATATATTTTATTATTAATTTTTATTGGAATATAGTTGCTTTACAATGTTGTGTTCGTTTCTGCTGTACAGCAAAGTGAATCAGCTATATGTATATATATATGCCCTCTTTTTTGTATTTCCTTCCCATTTAGGTCACCACAGAGCACTGAGTAGAGTTCCCTCTGCTATACAGTAGGTTCTCATTAGTAATCTATTTTATACATAGTAGTGTATATATGTAAATGCCAACCTCCCAATTCATCCCACCCCCCTTCTCCCCACCCCGTATCCATATGTTTGTTCCCTATGTCTGTGTCTATTTCTGCTTTACAAATAAGTTCATCAGTTCATTTTTCTAGATTCCACATATAAGCAATATTATACGATACTTGTTTTTCTGACTTAACTCTGTATGACAGTCTCTAGGTCCATCCACATCTCTGCAAATTGCACAATTACTAGAACCCTTGTATATTGGTCAATAGTAATTGCCTTTAGAATTACAATCAGTGGACCCTGAATCTATTGTACTTTCACACCTAAAGCCCATATAGTACATATTCATTTTATGCTTATTTAAATTATGCAATTTTAGGATAGTGCAATATAAAAAGAAAAATAGAATCTAAACATATACACTCATTTTGAAATAATTAAAATCTCCTAAATTAAAAATAAAAGTCAAGAATCGAAGAAGTTCAAAGCATGTGGGCCAAGTGAATTATAAACTATGTTTATGCTATTGCTACATGGCAGGTCCACTTTAGCTGGTAATAAAAGGTAATTAATAAGCAAACACTTATAATACACTTAACATTTGCCAGACACCCTTCTAACCACTTTATACGTAGTAACCACTTTGGTCCTCACAACAACTTAATGAAGTAGGGACTATTGTTACCTCATGGGGCTGCTGGAAGAATCAAGTGAGATATTGTGTATTATTATTATCTTCATTTTACAGCTGAGGAATCTAAGGCAAAAAGAGGTTAAGTAACTTGCTTAAGTTCCCTCCATTAGTAAGAGAAGGATCAAGGATTGAACTAGGTGGTCTTGCTCAAGCTAAATGCACAAACTGCATTAAACCAAAGGTCCTCAACCCTCGGGCCACGGACTGGTACCAGTTCATGATACCGGTTCATGGCCTGTTAGGAACTGGGCCGCACAGCAGGAGGTGAGCAGCAGGCAAGTGAGGGAAGCTTCATTTGCATTTACAGCCTCTCCCCATCGCTAGCATTACCGCCTGAGCTCCGCCTCCTGTCAGATCAGCGGTGGCAAACCCTACTGTGAACTGTACATTCGAGGGATCTAGGGATCTAGGTTGCCCGCTCCTTATGAGAATCTAATGCCAGATCACCTGAGGGGGGGCTGAGGCGGTGCTGGGGAGCGGCTGCAAATGCAAATTATCATTAGCAGAGAAGTTTGACTGCACAGCGACCATGATAAATCAATTGCTTGCAGACTCATATCAGAACCCTATCAGTGAGGGGCAAGTGACAAGCTGCATCTGGTGGCAGGCTTTATAGTGGCAAGTTAATTGATGTACTTCAGTGTACAGCTGCATCTGGTGGCAGGCTTTAAGTCAGAATCCGACACTTATTTTAGTCCACACTTGGCCCACCCATTATTTTATGTACCACTTCCGTCCGTGCCTCTTTCCCACACTGCACACTTGTCTCAGTCACAGTTTTGGTAAGCCCACAAGCTAACCCTAGCCAAAATGAGTAAAAAACAAACATCACTGGAGAGCCTCTTTGAAGAGGGGTAAAGACCCAATGATGAGACAGCAGAAGACTCTAAGACTGCCAACAAAAAGAAAGCTGCATTTTAAAGAAAATACCAAGAGTCCTACTTAAATTACAGGTTCATTGCAACAGGTGATTCACATTCTCCAAGCCCGCTTTGTATAATATGTGGTGACCGGCTCTCCAACGAAGCCAAGAAATCTTCAAAACTGCTTCGTCACATGGAGACCAAGCACCCTGCATTAAAAGACAAGTCTTTGGAGTTTTTCAAAAGAAAGAAACGTGAACACGAAGAACAGAAGCAATTATTGAAGGCCACCACTTCATCAAATGTGTCTGCACCGACAGCATGGTCCTTAGTGGCTAACTGCATTGCTAAAGCTACGAAGCCCTTTACTATTGGTGAAGAGTTGATCCTGCCTGCTGCTAAGGACATTTGTCATGAACTTTTAGGAGAGGCTGCAGTTCAAAAGGTGACACGTGTTCCTCTTTCACATAGCACCATAACTAGATGAACTGATGAAATAGCAGAGGCTATTGAGGCACAATTGTTAGGATTAATGAGTCACCGTGGTACACAGTCCAGGTTGACGAGTCTACCGATGTTGACAACAAGGCAACAATGCTTGTTTTTGTGCGTTATATTTTTCAGGAGGATGTGCAGGAGGACATGTTATATGCACTTTTGTTGCCAACCAACACCACAGCTGCAGAACTATTCAGTTCTTTGAATGATTACATATCAGGAAAACTGAATTGGTCATTTTGTGTTGGTATATGCACAGACGGAGTGGCTGCTATGACTGGATGGCTTTTTGATTTCACTACTCGGGTCAAAGAGGTCACTTCTGAAGGTGAGTCTACGCACTGTGTCATCCATAGAGAAATGCTGGCTAGCCAAAAAATGTCACCTGAACTTAACAGTGTTTTGCAGAATGTGATTAAAATTATCAACGACATTAAAGTACATGCCCTTAACTCACGTCTGTTCGCGCAGCTCTGTGAGGAGATGGACGCAGAGCACACACGTCTTCTCTTATACACAGAAGTGAAATGGCTTACTAAAGGTAGATCACTGGCCAGAGTTTTTGAGTTACGAGAGCTGCTCCAGAAATTTCTTTTAGATAAAGTCACCCCTGGCAGCACATTCACATTTCAGTGACACAGAATGTGTCGCAAAACTTGCTTACTTGTGTGACATATTCAACCTGCTCAATGAACTCAATCTGTCACTTCAGGGGAGAATGACAGCTGTGTTCAAGACGGCAGATAAAGTGGCTGCATTCAAAGCCAAACTGGAATTACGGGGCCGACGAGTGAACATTAGGATTTTTGACATGTTTCAAACATTAGCAGAGATTTTGAAAGAGACTGAGCCAGGGCCTTCTTTCTCCCAGCTGGTGCATGATCACCTATCTCAGCTTTCAGAAGAGTTTGAGCATTACTTCCCAACCACAAAAGACCCCCGAACTGGGAAGGAATGGATCCGCGACCGGTTTGTGAATAAGCCAGGTGAATCGACTTTGTGCTAGAAGAGGATCAACTGCTTGAGATCTCAAATGATGGTGGCCTTAAAAGTATGTTTGAGACAACTTCAAATCTCCATACATTCTGGATTAAAGTCAAGGCGGAATATCCTGAGATTGCCACAAAAGAACTGAAAAGCCTGCTTCCATTTCCAACATCCTGTCTTTGTGAAGCAGGGTTTTCTGCAGTGACAGCAACCAAAACGAGATTACGGCGTAGACTGGACTTAAGCAACACAGTTCATGTGTCACTGTCTCCCATCACCTCCAGATGGGACCATCTAGTTGCAGGAAAACAAGCTCAGGGCTCTCACTGATTCTGCATTATGGTGAGTTGTATAATTATTTCATTATATATTACAATGTAATAATAATAGAAATAAAGTGCACAATAAATGTAATGAGCTTGAATCATCCCGAAACCATCCCCCCCCCACTCCACCCCTACCCCGGTCTGTGAAAAAATTGTCTTCCACAAAACTGGTCCCTGGTGCCAAAAAGGTTGGGGACTGCTGCATTAAGCCACCACCTCTTATATGAGGATCAAATACAGAATTGTTATGGGAAAATTACTCTTGAGTTACATGAATTTTACTTTATGCAAGATCTTCAAGAATCCCTCCGTTCACATCCAAGAGACACTATGGTGTCCTACAGTGCTGTACTGAAGTGGAAACTGCATACATTTTATGGGGCAGTGGTTGAACTCTAGAATCCTCTCCCCATTGCTGCTACTGGAACTTAATAATTCTATGTTATTTCTCTGCCTAAGACAAGAAATGGTGTAGGAAGCATCACTTTGGGAAGGGGGGAAATTGGAGACCCCTAGTGCTCAAGTTCCATTCTTTCTTACTTTCTTAGCCTGGGATAGTCATGGACACAAATGATCACAAATTCGACGAGAGTGAAGAGGCATCTCCCTTGTAAACTCTACCTGAGGGGATCTTGACCACTCAGCTCCTGGAACAAAAACTTCACTCCCCTGGGATAAGATCTTAAAGCCAAGTAGAAAGAAGTGTTAGAATTTTACCCCCTCCAGTAGATGTTAACACCTCCCTTTTTCCAGGTCCCTCACGTTCCTTATCCTGCTGAAATACACCTTTGGCCAGTTCTTACTAGATTACATTTTGCCAGTGCGCTTGCTTGCTCTTATCCTCCCTCCCTCCCTTCCTTCCTCCTTCCCTCCCTCCCTCCCTTCCTTCCTTTCTTTCTGCCATTTAAGTAACTATGCCATTTCCTTTATTGTTATTGTTCCCCACCCCCCCTTTTAAATTGTTAACTCATGGACTCTCTTGTTAGTAATTAAAGAACGGAGACTTCGACTTTGCCACACAAGGTTAAATGAGCAGGTGACAACCTGGCCTTATATATTAATTGGGATAGAAATGGAAAGGGGCATTCAGAAACAAAAAGTAAGGCATCAGCTTCTGAGCATCTCTCAAAATAATATGCTGGTTGCATTCTACCACCATAAAACATATGCAGTTGGATGCTTTGTCCTCAGGCTGTGGTAATGGGGAGAAGGAGGTCATGGGTACCAGAGTCTCCTTCAGCATCTACAGCTGTGCAGCCATTCATGACTGATAGATGGTAAGAAGGATGCTGTCAGCATATTCAGATCCCTTTTTAGCAATCTCTTTTTTATCTTCCAATCTTGATTTGGATTTCTCTTGGAATTAAAAATTACGGAGTAAAAGAACTGTAATTCATTAAATCTTCGAAATAGTTCTCCAAGCAATATTTTATAAAGATGATTTGGCCTGAAGAGACTTACATGTTAGTTAGATATCCTTGAACTCTTGGATTCAACAGAACTTTGCCCCATAGGCTTTATTGCTTACTCTGACAAACTGAAGAGCAATTCCGTTTCATTTTAAAACATGAAAAAAATAAGTTATCTGCTTCGTAGAAGCTGTGTGTCCTTGAACAAGTCATTTAATCTCTCTCAACCTCAATTTTCTCATCTGAAGATATCATTTAAAGTAATACAAATGGTCAATATGTATTTGAAACATATGAAAAATTTTTCAATCTCACTAGTACTCAAAGAAATGAACGTTTAAACCAATATTTGTTTACCAGCTGAACAAAGATATTTTAACATAAAATATTTTATTTTATTTTTTCACATCTTTATTGGAGTATAAATGCTTTACAATGTTGTGTTAGTTTCTGCTATACAACAAAGTGAATCAGCTACATGTATACATATATCCCCATATCCCCTCCCTCTTGAGCCTTCCTCCCACCCTCCCTATCCCACCCCTCTAGGTCATCACAAAGCACCAAGCTGATCTCCCTGTGCTATGCAGCTGCTTCCCACTAGCCATCCATTTTACATTTGGTAGTGTATATACGTCAGTGCTACTCTCTCACTTCATCTCAGCTTCCCCTTCCCCCCCATGCCCTCAAGTCTGTTCTCGACGTCTGTGTCTTTATTCCTGCCCTGCCGCTAAGTTCATCAGTACCACTTTTTAAAATTCCATATATATGCATTAGCATACGGTATTTGTTTTTCACTTTCTGCCTTACTTCACTCTGTATGACAGATTCTAGATCCATCCACCTCACTACAAATAACTCAATTTCGTTCCTTTTTACGGCTGAGTAATATTCCATTGTATATAATAGCATAAAATATTTTAAAATTCACAATTATAAAATTTACAGTTTTAACATTTTAATTATAAACTTAGAGAAGGTAAGGAAAAATGGGCAGTGTCACACACTGCTGGTGGACCTGGAAAATGCTATGATTTTTCTAAGGATAATTAGGCATTTTGTAATCTTTCCATCAAAAGTGTTTGTATTCTTTAATTCAACCAGTCTACTTCTAGAAATTTATACCAAAAAAATACTACAGGGCTGTTCATCCCAACTCAGTTGGAAACAACTTAACTGTCTAGTATAGTGGATTGGGTAAAGATTGATTAAGTGTGTAAAAATACACTGGACAATGGAACACCACTCAGGGATTAAAAAGCATATTTTAGCAGAATATTAAATTACATGGGAAAATGGTAAACACACATACCACTATGTTTTGAGATAGCAAAATTAATAAACAGTGGGTGGGTTGCTTTTTACAATGAAGATGTAGTCATTTATTATTTTTAAACCTAAAAAGATAAAACTTAAACTATGCATATTATAATTCCAAGTAAGTCTCTGTGTGTGTGTGCGCATGTGTATAAGAGTTGTGATATGAAAGTTATTAATGTGCTTTTTTCGTTTTCCTTTCTGAGCATATGTTCTTTGCCCTGCTAGGCCAAGGTGTTCATATGCTTAGGAGATTAGGAGATAAGAGTTGTGATATGAAAGTTATTAATGTGCTTTTTTCGTTTTCCTTTCTGAGCATATGTTCTTTGCCCTGCTAGGCCAAGGTGTTCATATGCTTAGGAGATTAGGATTTGTTATAGAAGGAATTTAAAGGAAATAAAAATGTACTAACATTACACTTCTGCATTATATATTATAATAATAATAAATAATAATAATATTAATAATAATAATTGTGAGAAAGAATGTTCCATATTCCTTCATCTCCCCACTAGAATATCAAAAGATCCAGTTCACAGAATTTTCCTGTAGTGTAGGAACGATACCCTTCTATCTATAGCAGCTGTCACTCTACTGGAGCAGGAGGTTAAGACATAGGGGAATTAGAAGAAAAACTTACCACTTTCTAGTCAAGGGAATGGTGGGAGGAAGAAACGGAGAGGAGAGATGTTGGTCCTGTTTTCTCTCTCCAGGCAGACTTCATCCAGGAAGGGGGTGTATGTTAGAGAAAAGGGGGTAGCAGCTGTCCCCTACTCCCTATTATGAGGCTGCTTCCCAGGCTGTCCTTTACCAACCTGGGGTGCAACTACATCAATGCAAATGTGGCAGGACAGTGTGATCAGGCAGCAAGAGGCTCTGAGATTTCACTTCTCAACCACTCTCTGTTCCTGGTGGCAGGGATGCTGAGCTGAGAGTTACAGAATGGTCATGGCAGGATGAGGGGACTCTTCTTAGAGTCTGGGGGGAAACCATGTGAACTGGCCTCATGCAGAGAGACTCACTTATTTGTTACTTAGCGATAGCTGAGGTGAGACGGAGGCTGTGGGTAGATGCCAATTGGCTCTGGCTCTAACAAAGTAAAGGAAAGGACAGAAATACATCTTCACAGCAGCAGATTTCAACCAACAAGACCCACAGGGCAAGTTCCAACCAGAAACACAGAGGACAGTGCTCTGGAAACCAAGATCCAAATGAGTCCACACATTACACTGGGTTGTTAATTTTGCATAGTCTCTTTTATTCTACAACAGATGCTCCTCATCTCATTTGTTCAGGGGTCATTTGTCCTACAAAATTCCCCATATTCTGGATTTGGCTGGTTGTTTCTTTCTTTTTTTTCCTTTCTTTTTTAAAATATGGAACGCTTCACGAATTTGTGTGTTATCCTTGCAAAGCGGCCGTGCTAATCTTCTCTGTATCATTCCAATTTTAGTATATGTGTGTCTTCATGGTGGCAATTAATTTGTTTCTCTACCTCCACTCTTTCCTCTAAGCTGGTGATTAGATCTGGAGGTTTGATGTTTAGCAATGCTAAGATTGAACAGTGGCTTCTGATGTTGCCAGCCTGATTCATCCGTGATAAATTCACCCATCAACCCTTTTGAATATTGTTTTGGCATCTGTTGGTGATGGTTGCTTAATACCATTTTGTTTAATTCATTCTAATTCTATCATTCCTTCTGAACACATTTGCTGAGATTCTTCCGTAAAAAGAATTTCTACCTCATCAACTGTTTGGTTACCCTGAAAAAGAGTTTGTATGGAAAAGGCAGGATTCATGCTTAATTTCCTCCCTTTATTGGTTTTCTCAGTAATGAATTGGTACACTAGAAACATCCAATGGTGATTGATGAGGTTTTGTGTTCTTATTTTTTGTTAGTATTATTATGAACACATGAATTTATGCGTTGTGGATGGTTTTATGTGTTTCAGTCATTTATAATCATGATTCTTTTCCTTGCTCAAATTGTCCCATCTTTGGTCAATGGGAGCCCCTTCATTTTGACTCCTGTGTCCTTTTGACAGAACTATTTGTCTTCAGTAGTGTCCTTATTTTCTGGGTCAGCAAGATGTCCCAAGACCATCTCTTACATTTCTTGCCCTGGAGCTAGAATCAGCCATTTCTCAAAAGAGTCCGGGTTCCTCTTGGTAGAGAATAGTATTGAGAAGCTATGATCTTGGTGATGGGGGGGCTCATTGCTACTAGGTTGTCAATGCTTCTAGACCTTTTTAGTGGACAGCCCTCAGAAATACATATTTCATGGTAAGAGACAAATATATAATGAGTTCATACTGATGTTTCCTGTACAGTTGTTTTATTATTGTAAAATATTCATAATTAATTTTACCATGTAAACAATTTTTAAATGTATGAGTTTGTGACATTAAGTACATTCACATTGTTCGGCAAGCATCACCACCATCTGTCTCCAGGGCTTTCTCATCTTCCTAAACTGAAACTTTGTACCCATTAGACACTAACTCCCCACTCCCTTTTCCTCCAGCTCCTGGAAACCACCATTCTACTTACTATATTTATGAATATTTTCCCTTATGCGGCTGGTTTATTTCACTTAGCATAATGTCTTCAAGGGTCATCCATGTCGTGGCATGTAATTTCTTACTTTTTAAGGGTGAATTATGTATACATTGATGTATATACCACATATTGTTTATCCATTCATTCGTTGATGAACACTTGGGTTGTTTCCAAATTTTGGTCATTGTGAATAATGTTGCTGCGATAATGGGTGTATAAATACCTGTTCGAGTCCCTGTTTTCAATTCTGTGTATATATCTGGAAGTGGAATTGCTGGATCATATGGTAATTCTATGTTTAATATTTTGAGGAACTGCCATACCATTTTTTACATTGGCTGCACCATTTTACATTCCAGCCAGCAAAGCACAAGGGTTCCAGTTTCTCCACATCCTCATACTTGTTATCTTAATAGTAGGTATCCTAATGGGTATGAATCAATTCAAGTTTAAGATTACAGAGTTTTGATTAAACTTCTTTGATTTTACTCATATCAATTTTCTCTTTACTTCGAAAATCGTGGTTCCCAAAGACATTAATTGAAGTATTTATTTCCTAATCCTATAATGTATATATAATAGTTTTTAAAAAGTATCAATATTACTTCTAATAATAAGACCACTGAATGCAGCTTAAGAATTCTTTGTGGTTCTTTTGTCACCCAGATATATACCACAAGGGATATATAGTCAAATTTCTGTGTTTGGAAGTCACTCAACAAACATAACTAAAGAGAAACAGAGTCATAGATACAGAGAATAAACAGGTGTTTCCTCGGGTTGGGGGGATGGGATGAGAGAAATAGATGAGGGAGATTAAGAGGTACAAACTTTAAGTTACAAAGTAAATGTCACAGGTATGAAATGTATAGTGTGAGGAATATAGTCAATAATTATGTAATATCTTTAGTGACAGATGATAACTATTCTTATCATGGTGATCATTTTGAAATGTATAGAAATATCGATTTATTATGTTGGGTACCAGGAACTAATGTAGTGTCGTAGGTCAACATACTTCAAAAACAAACAGACAAACTCATACAAAAAGAGATCAGATTTGTGATCGTTGGGGGTGGGGGGAAAGGAATTGGATGAAGGTGGTCAAAAGGTACAAACTTCCAGTTATAAGATAAATAAGTACAATATGATAAATATAATGAACACATCTATGCGTTATATGTGAAACTTAAGAGAGTAAACCCTAAGAGTTCTCATGATAAGGAAAGAATCTTTTTCTATTTCTTTAATGTTGCATCTCTATGAGATGATGGATGTTCACTAAACTTATTGTAGTCATCATTTCATGATGTATGTAAGTCAAATCATGATGCTCTACACCTTAAACTTACACAGTGCTGTATGTCAATTATACCTCAACAAAACTAGAAGGAAAAAAAACCCCATGGGTAGAATTCCAAGGAAAACGACCTAAGAGTCAAAAATAATAAAACAGCACAACACTGTGAATGCACCAAATGCCACTGAACTGTACACTTTAAAATGGTTAATTGTATGTTATGTGAATTTTACCTGAATAAAACAATTGAATTAAAAAAAGTCACTTGAAATAATTATTTGCCCTGTGTATTTATGCCATCAATTTGATATACAGTTAGAATCATAGGTTTCCATTTGGTGTCAATTTTTTTTATATTTTTTTTTTTTGGCCACACTGCGTGGCATGCGGGATCTTAGTTCTCCCACCAGGGATTGAACCCGTGCCCCCTGCAGTGGAAGCTCAGGGTCTTAACCACTGGACCGCCAGGGAAGTGGTTTTCAAATTTTAGAAATTGGTTTTTAAAAATTCAGTAATTTTTAAAATATGTAAAACTTTTACATAGTTCAATCAAAACTGTAAAACAGCACAAAGAATTCTCCATCTCCTTTCTTCCTTTACTCCCCTACCTCCCACCATATGTAACAATTAGCACATATCTCTTACTGTTTGGTTTATCCTTTAGTTGCTTCTTTTTAGGAAATAGAAAGAAATATTTATATTTACAGTCTCCTTCCCTTTATTACACAAAGGTGACATTTTACAAGCCCTGTTCTAGGCCTCACTTTTTTTCATTTATCCTGGTGCTCACTCAGTGTTACGTACAGAGATCTTCCTCATTCCTTTTTCTGTTCAATACTCCTTTGTGCAGGTCTTATTGTAAAGAAATCTTCCTCATTCCTTTGAACTGCTACGGAATATTATACTGCGTGAATAAACCCACAGTTAATTTAACAAGCTCCCTACAGCTTCTATGGAGGACGGTATGGAGGTTCCTCAAAAAACTAAAAATAGAGCTATGATACGATCCTGCAGTCCCACTCCTGGGCATATATCTGGAGAAAACCATAATTTGAAAAGATAATGCACCCCAGTGTTCATTGCAGCACTATTTACAATAGCCAAGACATGGAAGCAACCTAAATGTCCATTGACAGATGAGTGGATAAAGAAGAGGTGGTATACACACACAATGGAATATTACTCAGCCATAAAAAAGGAATGAAATAATGCCATTTGCAGCAACTAGATGGACCTAGAGATTATCATACTAAGTGAAGTAAGCCAGACAGAGAAAGACAAATATGATATCGCTTATATGTGGAATTTTAAAAAATGATACAAATGACAGGAATTCCCTGGTGGTCCGGTGGTTAGGACTCCATGCTTTCACTGCTGAGGACCTGGGTTCCATCCCTGGTCAGGGAACTGAGATCCCACAAGGTACGCGGCACAGCCAAAAAAAAAGATACAAATGAACGTGTATACAAAACAGAAATAGACCCACAGACATAGAAAACAAACTTATGGTTACCAAAGGGGAAAGGGCAGGGAGAGGGATAAATTAGGAGTTTGGAATTAACATATACACACCACTATATATAAAATAGATAACCAACAAGGATTTACTGTATAGCACAGTGAACTATATTCAGCATCTTCTAATAAACTATAATGGAAAAGAATCTGAAAAAGAATATATATATATATATATATGTATAATCAAGTATTTTTTATCATTCCAATCAACTTGTTGGTATACAGTCTTTATTCCTTTAGTGGTTATACTGGAGATTACTACATCCATTCTTGAGTTATTAGTGTGTAATATAAATGAGCACTTCCCACATAATAAGACCTTAGAACATATTAACTCTGTTTACATTTGATGTTTATGTTGTCATGCATTTTTAATTTTACATAAAAACCCCACAAGACAGAATTAATAGTAGTAATACTAGTATTTTTTTCATATAGTCAGTATTCATCTAGGTTTACTCATGTATTTGCCTTTTCTGGTGCTCTTAATGCCTTTCTGCATTCTGTATTTTGGCTTGGGATCATTTTTCATTTTCCTGAAGAATTCCCTTTAATAGTTCTTGTGGTGTTGGTCTCATGGCAATGAACTGTCTTTGTCTGGAAGTATCTTTATTTTATGTTCTCTTTCAAAGAACGTGTTTGTTTTTGTCTTAGATCCTACTCTGGCCCAGGGCAGACACTTCATGGTCCAGGCCTCGTGCTGCCCTTTTAGTGACTGGGCTCCTAACGCCGAACTCCCTCCTCATGTCCGCATACCAGCTTTGGCCCATCTGAACCTTGGGAGGGTGTTTCTTGCTTGCCTGGTAACTGTGGACCGGTTCTTGCCTGGGCAACCCAGAGAACTTTTTCACTGTCGAGTAGGCTATAACTATATCTTCTCCAGCTTGGGTCTGCGTCCCAGCCTTGGGGAAAGGACCTTCTAAATTTGTCCATCCTTGGGTACTTTTGTCAGGGCTGGTTTATTCTTTAGCATTCTCTTTATACATTTATAGTTGCTCCCCTGTTGAATTAGTGATTTTTTTTAAAATCAAACTTTCCCCATTTAAATTACTGTGTGATTTCTCTCTACTGGTTAGACCCTGAATGATACACCAACACATATCCTCAGGATAACCCCTTCTGTCATGACATATTATCCCTATTGGATATATATTATCCAATGTAATAAATATATATTGTTAGATTAAATTTGATAATATTTTGTTAAGAAGTTATACATCTATGTTATGAGGGATAATCTGTAATTCTATTTTCTTTTAATGTCTTTGTCAGTTTTTGGAATCAGGGTAATACTGGCCTCAAAATGATTTAGTGTTTCTATCTTTTCTATTTTCTCAAAAATATGTGTTTGGATTGGTATTACTTTTTCCTTAAATGTTGGATGGAATTCACCAGTGAAGTCTTCTAGGCCTGGAGTTTCTTCGTGGAAGCTGTTAACTATGAATTCAATTTCTTTAATTGAAATTGGGCTGTTCAAGTTTTCTATTTCTTCTTGGGTCAATTTTTTTTTTTTTTCTGGTACATGGGCCTCTCACTGTTGTGGCCTCTCCCGTTGCGGAGCACAGGCTCCGGACGCGCAGGCTCAGCAGCCATGGCTCACGGGCCCAGCCGCTCCACGGCATGTGGGATCTTCCCGGACCAGGGCACGAACCTGTGTCCCCTGCATCGGCAGGCAGACCCTCATCCACTGCGCCACCAGGGAAGCCCCTTGGGTCAATTTTTGATAATATGTGTCTTTCAATGAATGTGTCCATTTCATCTATGTTATCACAATAATAGTTGTTCATAATATATCCTTAATATCTTTTAGGTCTGTCGTGACGTCCTCTCTTTCACTCCTCATGTTGGTAATTTGTGTCTTCTCTTCATATTTTTCTTGATCAGTCTGGGTAGGAACTTGTGAATTTATCAGTCCCCCCCAAGTAGAACTAGATTTTGGGTTCATTGTTTTTCTACACTGTTTTTCTGGGTGGTAGACCACATTTTTGGGGTCCCCTCATCTCTCTGATCTTGTACTCTAAAATTGTGGCTGCTAAGGCAATTTTCTAATGATGTCAAATAGACTTACTGCCTTTAAATAGATTTCATTTTTGTATTTTTTTCTGGCTTTTCAAGTTGTTCTCAACAGGAGCACATGTTGCTTCATTACAGCCAGAAGCAGAAACGTGAGAGAAATAATTTCAGGTGGCTGGTATTGCTGGAAAAGCACTGATCTGGAAGCAGGATTCTTGGGTTCAGACTTTTCTCTGTTGCTTACTGATAGTGCTGTTAACAACCTTGGGCAAGTCAACTTGACTAAGTTTTAGTTTCCTTGTTTGTAAAGTGGGGATAACAGTAATATCTTTTACATCCCAGTGCTTCTGTAAGTATTAAGTAATCCAAAGTGAAACTGTTTTATGAACTATGAAAAATGTCATGAGTATAGCATGGCTCATATTTAATTTGTACAGCTGTGGATGCCTTGGAGGCAGGGACTGAGTCTTTTTGATCATGATTCCTCAACACCTAGCACAATTCCTGGAACATATTTTGGCTTTTAATAAACCTTTGTTGAGCTCAACCAAAGCTATTTTACATGAATGGTTAAAACTCTTACACACTGACTCAGTATGAATTCATACTGTATGCCCATAGTTATTGGCAACACCTGAATTAAGCCAGATCCTGCTGAATTGTTGTTTATTATTGTTATTTAGACTAAAAATATATACAATATCATGTGTAAACTTCCTGTATTATTCTTATAGGATTATCCTTTTTCTGGCCACAAGTAGAAACGTGTGCTGAAAATCTGTAAATAGTGGGAAATCCCTAAGGGTTGTCTCATAGGAGGAAGAGGTAAAAAGATGCCTTGATTCTGGTAATGCTGTAGGATGAGTGTGCAAATATAACAGAGGTTCCTAAGTGATGTGTCACTGCAGCTTATAAGCTCTAACATTCCTTTATAGTTTCTGCACATGGGGCTGTTTGGAGGAATTTAACTACACCGCCTACAGAAGACAGGTTTGTGTGTTATCTTAATACCATTTCTGGGTCACCCCTGCCCCTTTCCCCCCCCATATGCATGCATATCTCTCTCCTCAGTTTTAAATTCAAGTGTGAAGTTCATTCAGGCTAGATCACTGTTTCCCCAGCTTCAAGATTCTGCATACCACCTTCATAATTCTTTTCCACATCTATGTACCACTTATACTATTTACCTAAGATTTTCCTTGAACTAATTTTATTTTTCCTAAATTAATGTATTTTAAAAGAAAATTATCACTATCACAAATTGAAAAGCAACACCACCTTCCAAGATCGTGGTAAAAATAAAAAAGAGTGAAAACAAAACAATTTGTTTTAATTTAAATGCTACAAAGAGATCATTGCCTATTGAAGACTCTGAGCCCAGGGCCTGCTGTCTTTCAGGGATATACTGGGTCAGATAATCTCTAAGGTCTCTGATTTCAGCTTTCAACATCTATGGTGTTCCAGATATTTTCTCTTCCAACTATTTGTGTATTTCCTCCCTCAGTTCTCACTCATGCAAACTGTCCTTGCCTTATACCTCATGTACAAATGATTCCTTTTTACCAATGACTGCCTCCATTTTTAGTGTTGAGAGTCAGTATGAAAAGAACTTGGGGATTCTATGTAAGAAATAGAAAAAGGGGGGAAATTGTGAAAAGCAGGAAGTGATTGGCAGGAGGTAACTCGGACAAGAGTCATCCTGCCTCCTTGACCTAGAATAGTTTCCTCTGTTTTCCCAAACATATTCTTTTCATTTCCTTTTACTTCTCCTTTGAGGTTTGAGTTAAAATAAGCATATTCTCTAAAAACGATAGATACCTCTAGAAGGATTAAGAGGCCATTAGTCATCTACACCTAAGTGTAAAATAATCCAATCTACTTATTTCCTTAATACTTGAAATTGCCTACACTGAAGGAAAGGGAATGAAATAATTTTGATGAGTGGTATGTTTTGGAAGACTAGGGGAACATAAGAGGAGAGAGGGTTGGCTGAGAAGGCATGGAGAGATAGAAGATAATAAAAGAAGGTGAGAGAATCTAAAAGAAAAGTTTACCATAGTTTAACAATTTCTCTTTCCCCTCCTTCTTACCCTATCACCTTAATTTCTGTTCTAGAGACCCACAAGTTAAATTAGTATAAAAAATTATAGAGTTCAGCTACTTCTTAGATCAAGTCAACTTTTTTTTTTTTAACATCTTTATTGGAGGGTAATTGCTTTACAACGTGTGTTAGTTTCTGCTTTATAGCAAAGTGAATCAGCTGGCTAGGATTTTCCCCACCATTAGTAAAATTGCTTCTGAGAGAAAATGTATTCTGCATTCTGTGACACAGTATTTCATAACCTGAGAATTGTACAGTGTTCCACACACAGTGGGTAATTAAGAAATGTTATTACTACTGTCTGCCTTTATAAATATCCAGTGGGACAGATAATGTCAGGAAGATTGTTAGTATAGCCATGGATTTTCCCAAGAGGACAGTTCAACTTTATAGTGTTTCTGCGTGGTTTAGGTCCTGTATTAGGTTTCTTATCACGCTAAGTGCAATGATTGTTCTGATGACTTCCAGGCAGCTTCTGGGTCAATGCTTTTCAAATTGTCTGTGGTGAAGAGCCGGGATTTGTGTGTGTGTGTGTGTGTGTGTGTGTGTGTGTGTGTGTGTGTCTGATCTGTGGAAGACCAATCTTAGTATGCACCTTGTGCCACATGTGACTCACCACATCATTCTGACAATGCACACACTGTTCTATTACCTCACTCAAGAAGACAATTTGAATAACCTTTAGTTTGGATGTTCTGGTAATGTCAAATTGCTATAACAGCTTCTAAACACACACTCCTAATTTCTGGGCTTATCTCATTGAAGAATGATGAAGAAAAGATCACAGACTACACTTGAGTAGTCTGGTCTAGTAGGTGTGTTCTGAGAGTTCCTCTTATAAAATGACAAGACCCCTCTAGCCCTGGGGAGTCCTTTTATTGGCCTAAAATAAATGTAATATTAACAGTGTGGTTCATGGAGAAAAATCTAAGAATTATTGGTTTGTAACACAAATTTTCCAACTCACTTGGCATACTCTTATTGCTATTCTCATTTTTAAAAACTCTACCAGAAAATTAGGAGCCCAGAAAGTTTGGAGATCTTATAATTTTTGCCTATTATTGTAATACTTATATTACATAAACATAATGTGTAAAATAATTTATAAAGCACTTTCTGTCAGGTTAAGTTATGCTGCAGTAACAAATGGTCCCTGAAATCTCAGAGCTTTATAGCAATAAACATTTATTTCTTGTTCATGCTGTGTATCCAAAAGGGGTCCATTTAAGCTCAGCTCCAATTTGTCTTCATTTTAGGACTCACAGTAAGAGAGCAGTCTAGGTGGAACATTGCTGGTCTTGTGGTCAGGGAAAAGAGAAGATGGCAGCCATGTGATCACTCTTAAAGCTCTACCCAAATTGTACACATTACTTTCTCTCATATTTCAATGGCCAAAGCAAGTCACATGACCAACCCTGAAGTCAAGGGGTCAGGGATGGGTCAAGGGATCCCATGGGTCAAGGGATAACCTTCCAGAGGGAGGGGCCTGGAAGGAGGGGCAGCAAAGAATTCAAACTAATAACACCTATGACACATACTGTTAAAATCTGAGTGAGAGTTGGGAAAAAGGGTAGAGAGGCATTTCAAAGTGTAGGGAATCTAGTCTGTAACTAAGAGAGATAAAATTACTTTTACTAATTTTAATACCAGTTTGAGAACATTTAAGTCTTTTTTTCCAGCTTTATTGAGGTATAATTGACATACAACATTGTGTATGTTTAAGGTGTCCAGTGTTATGATTTGATACATGTATATATTGTGAAATGATTACCACAATAAGGTTAGATTACATATCCATTACCTCACATAGTTACAATTCTTTCTGTGTGGGCTGAGAACTTTTAAGATCTACTCTCTGAGCAACTTTTAAATATACAATAGAGTATTGTTAGCTGTAGTTGCCATGCTGTACATTACATCCGCAGAATTTATTAATCCTAAAACTGGAAGTTTGTACCTACCTTCACCCATTTCCCTCACCCCACCACCCCGGCAACCACCAATCTGCTGTTTCTATTTCAGTTTGTTTTTTGTTTTTTTAGATTCCATATGTAAGTGAGATCATACATTATTTGTATTTCTCTGACTTATTTTGCTTAACATAATGCCCTCAAGGTTCATTCGTGTTTTTGCAAGTGGCAGGATTTTCTTCTTTCTCATTGCTGAATAATATTCCATTGTATATGTACATATAGGCACCACATTTTCTTTATCTATTCATCCATTGGTGGACACTTAGTTTGTTTTCATGTTTTGGCTATTGTAAATAATGCTGCAGTAAATCTGGGGTACACATATCCCTTTTAGAGAGAGATTTCATTTCTGTTGGATCCATACCCAAAAGTGGTATTGCTGGATCACATGGTAGTTATATTTTTAATTTCTTGAGGAACCTCCATATTGTCTTCCATAGTGGCTGCACCAGTTTACATCCCCTTTTCTTTGTATCTTCCTCAGCATTTGTTATCTCTTGTCTTTTTGATAATAGTTATCCTAACAGGTAGGAGGTGATATTTCATTGTGGTTTTTATTTGTATTTCCCTGATGATTAGTGATGTTGATTGAGCACCTTTTCATGTACCTGTTGGTCATTTGAATATCTTCTTTGGAAAAATGTCTATTCAGGGTCTCTGCCCATTTAAAATTGGATTATTTGTTTTTTTTGCCATTAAGTTCCTTATATATTTTGGATATTAACCCCTTATCAGATATATTGTCTGCAGATATTTTCTCCCATACTGTAGGTTGCTTTTTCATTTGTTGATTGTTTCTTTTGCTGTGCAGAAGCTTTTTTAGTTTGATGTAGTCCCACTTGTTTATTTTTGTTTTCATTACTTGTGCTTTGGTGTCATATCCATAAAATCATTGCCAAGACTGATGTCAAGGAGCTTTTTCCCTATGTTTTCTTCTAGGAGTTTTATGGTTTCAGGTCTTACAAGTCTTTAATCCATTTAGAGTTAATTTTTGTGAGTGGTGTAAGATAGGAGTCCACGGGCTTCCCTGGTGGCGCAGTGGTTGGGAGTCCGCCTGCCGATGTGGGGGACGCAGGTTCGTGCCCCGGTCCAGGAGGATCCTGCATGCCGCGGAGCGGCTGGGCCCATGGGCCATGGCCGCTGGGCCTATGCGTCCGGAGCCTGTGCTCCGCAGCGGGAGGGGCCACAGCAGTGAGAGGCCCACGTACCGCAAAAAACAAACAAACAAAAAAAGAAACAAACAAAAAAAGATAGAGGTCCACTTTCATTCTTTTACATGTGAATATTCAGCTTTCCCAACACTGTCTATTAAAGAGACTATCTTTTCTCCATTGAGTATTCTTGGCTCCCATGTCAAATATGAGATGCCTGTACATGCATGGGTTTAATTTTGGGCTTTAAATTCTGTTTCATGTGTCTCTTTTATGCCAATACCATAATGTTTTGAGTACTATAGTTTTGTAATATAGTTTGAAATCAGGATGTGTGATGCCTGCAGCTTTGTTCTTTTTTCTGAGAATTGTTTTGACTGTTCAGGGTTTTTTGTGGTTCCATATGAATTTTAAGATTTTTTTTCTATTTTTATAAAAATTGCCATTAGAATCTTTCTCTTCTTTTTTTAATTTAATTTAATTTTTTATTTTTGGCTTCTCTGGGTCTTCATTGCTGCACATGGGCTTTCTCTAGTCGCTGCGAGCAGGGGCTACTCTTCGTTGCAGTGCGCAGGCTTCTCATTGCAGTGGCTTCTCTTGTTGGGAGCACAGGCTCTAGGTGCGCGGGCTTCAGTAGTTGTGGCATGCAGGCTCAGTAGTTGTGGCTCGCGGGCTCTAGAGCGCAGGCTCAATAGTTGTGGTGCACGGGCTTAGTTGCTCCGTGGGATCTTCCTGGACCAGGGATCAAATTGGTGTCCCCTGCTTTAGCAGGTGGATTCTTAACAACTGCACCACCAGGGAAGTCCTGCCATTGGAATCTTGATAGGGGTTGCATCAAATCTATAAATGTTTTTGGCTAGTATGGACATTTTAACAGTTTAATTCTTTATTTTACTCTGTCTTAAAGGCTCTTATGAGATTAGTTCTTTAGGTGTCATAAGTGGAAAATGTATCCCCTATGGAAGAAGTATAGATAATTTATATTAAAAAAGAGAAACATCATGGGAATTTATCTCTCTTGGGTATATAGGGATGACATAGTAATAAGCATGATTATAAAGGAAACACAGAAGATAATAAAGTCTAATATGATACTAACTCACTTTATGTCTGAGGTTTCAAAACTTCAATGTCTTTTATCTTGATTTGTGTGGTTCTTTTTTTTTTTTTTTTTTTTTGGCTGTGTTTGGTCTTCGTTGCTGCACGCGAGCTTTCTCTAGTTACGGTGAGTGGGGGCTGCTCTTTGTTGCGGTGCGCAGGCTTCTCATTGCGGTGGCTTCTTTTTGTTGTGGAACACGTTGTCTAGGTGTGCAGGCTTCAGTAGTTGGGGCACGTGGGCTCAGTAGCTGTGGCTCGCAGGCTCTAGAATGCAGACTCAGTAGTTGTGGTGCACAGGCTTAGTTGCCCTGTGGCATGTGGGATCTTCCTGGACCAGGGCTTAAACCTGTGTCCCCTGCATTGGCAGACAGATTCTTAACCACTGCGCCACCAGGGAAGTCCCCGTGTGGTTCATTTTAGAAGATGAGAATATCACAGAAAAAGAGTAACATATTCACGTTCTGAACTTGTCAGAGAATTCCTGATTTGGTAAAATACAATTCCCAGAGAAGAAGTCAGACAGGTCTTAGCAGTTCTTAAAAATTATTAATTCTCTGAGGATAGGAAAGAAGTTTCCTCAAACCTTTCTTAAAACAGGGCTCATTCATATCAAAGAATTAATAAGCCCCCTTAAGCTCATAACATACAGTCATGGAGTAATTGGGCTCATTTGGAGCTAGTGCTCCTCAAGATCTCTTTTATCTTTAAACGACTTCAGATTTGAAATGCCTTGTCAGAAATAGAAAGAAAGAATAAGGACAAATCCCCAGTGCATATAGGGGATTCTTCTTCTTCTTCTTTTTTAGTTTTAATTTTTTTTACTTTTCATTGTCTTTCATTCTTATTGATTTATATTATTAGTAAACACAGTATTTTGCAGTATAACAAGCAGTTTACTGTTCAGTTATATGATTTAGGAGGAGGACATAAAATTTAATCTTTTTTCTTCATAGTCCAGTGTGGGACAGATTACATACCCCTCTACCTATGCACACATTTATGAATATATACATATATCTATTCATATACACATGTATGTATATAAATGTATATATACACATGTATTTATATATAAGAATAATTATAAATAAAATAATATATTATATATGAATGAAATCAACTTTTTTTCCCTCTTTTATCTGCCTCTTCCCTTTCCCTCCTTGCCAATGATTTCTCTTTTTTTTTTTCTTTTCCCATTTCTTTTCTTTTTCTTCAGTCTTCTTTCCTCTCTTCCTTCCTTTCTTTCTGTCTTTCTGTCTTTTTTGACTTATGCTACTCTTGGGATGGCTTTTTCAATTTTCTGCTTTGAGAGCTAGTAGGAGTACATTTTCCTAAGAGCTCCCAGTGTTTAAACTTGGGGAAAAGAATTGTGTTCTTCTAGCCAGAACATCCAGCTATAGTTGTTTAAAATATATATGCTTCTTTATGGGGCACAATGTGGCCAGGGAGTGATGCCTGCAGATGTGCCACATGGGTCTGCACTTCCATTTTGTCATCATGATGGTAACCAATTATGCTTGTTGTGGTAACCTATCATGCTTGTATAGAAGTTACAGTATGTGCAGAGCTCATTCATCACATTCTCTTTTGTGATCTGATTTTGACACCAGTTCTGTAAAACTGGGACTTTTAACCCCATTTTATAATTAAAGTTTAAGTTACAGACCCAATATTGGGGAGAGCCTTGGTGACCTCCCCTTCCTCCTTCCTTTCTCCTTTCTCCATCTGCACATATATCCTAGGTGCCCATGTTCCTACATTACAACCTGAGAACCCCCACTGTTGATCAGTCTACCACTAACCCATCAAAGTACCTTTCCCCTTGGCCATAGTTTATTGGTCTAAAGGTGAGTGCTTGATCTGAGCCACATTAATCAGGGTCCATCTTTAGGATTTTAAAAACTAGAACTGAGAATTCAGCACCTCTTCAGTGGTACAGCTTTTAGAGCATTTGTCTCCATTATTTCACTGGAAACAGCTCTTATCAAGGTCACCTATGACCCCCTGTGGTCCTATCCAGTAGTCAGTTCTCAGGCCTCATTTCTCCCCACCATTCAGCAGCATTTAGCATGGTTCATCAATTCCTCCTCCTGCATTTTCTCCAGATGACTTGTGGGATATCACTGTCTCTTGCTTCTCCTCCTACCTTGCTGACTATTCCTTCTGAGCCTTCTTTGCAGATTTGTTCCCAGATCCCAATCTCCAACAGTTGAAGACATCTGGGGCTCAGTCCAGGCTTCTTCTACTGTCTATCTTGGGCTACCTTTGGTTCTCTCCTCTTTTACCTCCACATCCAATGCTTCAGCCTATCATGTTGACTACCTTCAGAATATATTCAGCCTCTGACCATGTCTCACCCACTCTACCACGTTATCTCTTATCTAGATTATTGAAATAGCCTCCTAAATAGGCCCCAGGCCTCCACTTGGCCCCCCTACAGTTTCATCTCCATGCAGCAGCCAGAGTGGTTCTACTAAAACATGAATCCGATCCTTTCACTTCTCAGCTCAGTATTTTCCAGTGACTTTCCATCCCAGAGTAAACACCCAGATCCGTACAACGATCTTGGATTTATATAGTCTGGGCATTGTTACCTTTCTGATCGTGTCTCTTAGCACTCTTCTTTTCTCCCACTTCTACTCTAGCACACTGGCCCCTTGCTTGTCCTTGAACATGTCAAGAGTATGTTCCCACTTAGGAGTCTTTGTGTTTGCTGTTCCACCAAATATTCTTACTACTTTCTCCCTAACTTCATGGTTTGTTCATTTATAACCAAATATTAGAACACTTTCCCTGACAACTTCTATAAAATAACACACACCACCACTACCACCACAACCATTCAGCACTCCCTAACGCCTTATACTGGTTATTTTTCTCCATAGCAGTTAACACTACCTTATATATTATTTGTACATTCGTTTGTTCTGTGACTTTCTCCACTCCACGAGAACACGAGCTCCCTGAGGGCAGACATTTTCCTTGTCACTACTATTTCCTTAGTGCCTAGAGCAGTGCCTGCCATGCAGTCAGGCTGAAAGGCAACAACTATTGAGTGAATAAGTAAATGTAACAATATAGAGCTGAGAAAGGCAGAGAAAACCAGTCTGAAAAAAGGAGAACAAAGCCAGCATTCTGGGAGGAGCAGAGACCAGGTGAAAGGTGCGTCCTGACTGAGCCTGAGTCCCTGATTTTTCCAGGTGCTCAGGTGCATTTCTGATCTCCTGCAGCTTGGTGGTTCAGTTCTCCCGTAGAATCTATGGACCTTGGTGTTTAAGTGGCCTTGAGTTGGGTTTCTGTATCCACCAGAGTCCTAACAAGTACTGTACACCATAGTCATATATACAGAAGGAGCTACAGGTCCAGAATCCAGGTCTTGGATTTTTAATCCAGCATCATACCAGGCATTTCTGCAGTTCAAATCCCTTATATGATTACAGGGCCAAAGATGTAAGTGCCAAAATCCACTTGAAACAAGGACACAGAGGGTGTCAAATGTGAATGATTTCCTACCAAACTTGCTAAACATCTGCAGAGGGTGCAATCGCTTCCCTTATAAATACACATTTTCAAGATCTGAAAAGGTACAAGCAACACATAGTCTTTGCGCACCCCATTATTGATCAATTTATGATGATAAAGAGTAGACTTTAGGGCTTCCCTGGTGGCGCAGTGGTTAAGAATCTGCCTGCCAATGCAAGGGACACAGGTTTGAGTCCTGGTCCGGGAAGATCCCACATGCCATGGAGCAACTAAGCCCGCGCGCCACAACAAGAGAAGCCCCCGCAATGAGAAGCCCGTGCACCTCAATGAAGAGTAGCCCCTGCTTGCTGCAACTAGAGGAAGCCCACACGCAGCAACGAAGACCCAACACAGCCAAAAATAAATAAGTAAAATAAATAAATTTAAAAAAAAAGAATTTATGGTGCAAACTTGGGTGCTGTCCATGGTCCTGCCAATTTAAAGTGAATTATTTCCAACTGTACATCAAAGGCTTTATTATGATAAACAACCCAAATCAGAGTTTATTCTGACGAAACATCAAGAATCTGAAGGTAGACAATCAAGTAGCCGCTCAGATTGGGATAATAGGGAGCTGTGGAGGAAATCTTGGACTGGGCATTAAGAGGATCTAGTGCAGTGATTATCTGTGTATTTGTCTGTCTGGCATTCATTTACCTTTCTTCAGTTAACAGCACCACGATTTTCCTTTGATCAATCTATCATCCCCCATAGCTCCATACAATTCAGGTAGAGTTGACCTCACCCTCCACTTCCCCCCTCCATTGACCTGTCATTGTTGCAGTGAAGGATCATAGTTCTGTGTGAGATCCCAAACTGCAGTGAATCAGATGAGAGCTCCAAGAGTTAGCTTTAGTGACCAGTACCAGTTAGGGAAAGCTTCACTACTTTGGAGGACAAATAGGACAGGAACAAAAGTGAAAACAACATAAAAGGGCAGGACCTGAACATGGAATACGCTGGCCTCAGGTGCTGAACGGAGGACTGTGCTCAGGAGGTGGACTGCTTTACACAACCTCCCATCAGAAGAAGAGATAAAGTTACCTGGGTCCTTGGGGAGGGTGTCCCTCATGAAGTCATCCACGGAGAGAAGATTTCAACATCTCTTTCAGCAGATCAGCAGTACGTTGAGTCAAAGGCCAGTCAAGAAGCAGAGTGAGGTTCAGGAAGGGTGATCAATGGTCACATTAGAATAAGAATGAAGAGTTTAATTTCTCAACATTAGTTGAGATTTTGATTGGAACAACAGACATAAAATAAGTACTTGTCATACTATGAGGTAAATGCAAGAATACATGCAGGACATTGTAAGAATATAATGGATGAACACATTGTGTGGTGGTGTGGTGGGGAGACTGTTCAGAGATTAGTTCCCGGTAGAAAGATAAGATATAATATGTGAGAAAGGTTCATTGTAGGCATAAGGTACAACATGAGCAAGTGACAGTCAGTGGGCATGTTCGTTAGAATCAGTAGGTGTGTTTGTAGAATTATAAGCTGTTCAGTGCTGCTGGTGCCTAAGCACAGGCAAGGACAGTTGGAAAGTGAGCTGAGAAGGAAGCAGGGGCTGGATCACGAAAGGCCTTTGATACCATGAGAAAGAATTAGGACATTTCCACAGGTTGCAAATTGGTAAATCATGGGCTAATTTTGACCCTCGGATATTGTTTAACCTACACAACATTATTTAGAAAATTGAAATATCATTTAAAGGGCTTCCCTGGTGGCGCAGTGGTTGAGAGTCCGCCTGCCGATGCAGGGGATGCGGGTTCGTGCCCCGGTCTGGGAAGATCCCACATGCCACGGAGCGGCTGGGACCGTGAGCCATGGCCGCTGAGCCTGCGCTCCGCAACGGGAGAGGCCACAGCAGTGAGAGGCCCGCGTACCGCAAAAAAAAAGAGAAATATTTAAAAATTAGGAGGTTTTACATATCAAAAAAATCTAGATTTCTGATCTTTCTAGAAATAATTAAAAGATCTGGCAATCTTGGACCTACATGGTGATATGGTAAAAAATTACCCAGAAACAAATATTATCTGTCTTCTCTGAATGGGGCATATGCATTTCCAGTTCCCAACAGTCCAGTTCCAGTACACTCCACTGATTCCTCAACTGGCAGCCAGTCTCTCTCTCTTTTTATCTGCATGGCCCTTGTAGTAGTGAGAGTATCTGAGAAGGATTCAAAGTCTGAGTTGCCCCCAACAAGCTGTATGTCTACAAGTAGGTCGTTTAATCCCTCTGGTCCCCAGTTTCCCCATCACTTAAATCCTAACTAGTTTATTCCCAAGGTCCCTTCCTGTGCCATTATTGTATAATTTTATTATAATTAAAACAGTGATGAAAAATGCTCTAGCACTTTAGTTTTCAAAGATTTTGTATACATTTGTCACAGCTCCTGTGAGAAAAGTACTACATTCCTGATTGAATGGATAGTAAACTGAGATCCATAGAGGCTAAGCAATCCTGCGCCCTTTCTCTCACACTGCACTATACTGTAAGGCTGTGCTTGAATTTCCTTCTTTCCAGTATTCCCCAGGGTTGATGCATACTGATTAAAATAATGAAATGCAACCCACTAGCATGAGATAAAACGTATGAAATGTAACTCTAAGGCAATGGGATAGATTCCATATGACAAACAATATACTTAACTCTCATGTTTCTTGTAAGATGTTTTGGCATCTTGGGGAAGAAGGAGCTAAAACTGTGCCCATTAAGAAGGTTTTCAGTCATTTCTTTTCAGACAATTTATTCAAGCATAACATCTTTGAAACAATTTTGTAATCAAGTCTGAAAACAAGTTTTCAATCCTCAGATGCAATAAAGCCAGGGCTAGTGAGGTAAGAGGGTGTGCCTGCAGGGAATGCAGATGTCACTGGTTTCATATACACTAGAGGCTTTGGTTCTTCTTATGTGTTCATCTAAAAGGAGAGGTAGGGGAGGGGAAGAAAAATAAATGAGAGGAAGCCAGACTTCTAATGATGGGATGGCTTGCTGTCTTCATGATAACTGACAAGGTAACCAGAATACCAGACTTGTGAAGTCATGTCCAGCAACCAGATGTTCTGCCTCATACAGGTGAATTTGAAGTTGCTGGAAAGCAGAGACATCAGATACACAATAGAATTACAGGAGTCTGGCTTAATGATTCACATATGAAAGAGAGACCAGAGCCAAAAGCTCATCACTCCAGTTCATTCAAGAAAAGTATGTGAACTGGAAGGTACTTGAGAAAATGTTGCTAACTCAGACAGAAAGGTGAGAGGACAGCTTAGCATGTGATTATGTATCACTTCTGTTGGGAAAACAGAAAGGCATTACGTAGCTGTCTTTAAATTGTGTATGTGAGGCAGAGTAGTTATTATGATGCTCTTGTGAATTAACATAAGTGGTATACATTATTTTGCAGAAGAGATTTTGCATGTTTGAGATGCTGATTGTTGGACGGGCATCCCAAGCTGAATAGTTTGACCAGCAACCGAACCAAACCGCCTGCTGACTCAGTGACTTTATTGGAAATATCCCAATTATCACCCAAGGGCATTTCTTTTTTCTTTCTTTTTTTTTTTTGCGGTACGCGGGCCTCTCACTGTTGTGGCCTCTCCCGTTGCGGAGCACAGGCTCCGGACGCGCAGGCTCAGCGGCCATGGCTCACGGGCCCAGCCGCTCCGCAGCATGTGGGATCTTCCCGGACCGGGGCACGAACCCGTGTCCCCTGCATCGGCAGGCGGACTCTCAACCACTGCGCCACCAGGGAAGCTCTCTTCTTCTTCTTCTTCTTTTTTTTTTTTTTATAAATTTATTTACTTTGGTTTTGGCTGCATTAGGTCTTCATTGCTGCACGCGGGCTTTCTCTAGTTGCGGCAAGTGGGGGCTACTCTTCGTTGCGGTGCACAGGCTTCTTATTGCGGTGGCTTCTCTTGTTGTGGAGCACGGGCTCTAGGCGCACGGGCTTCAGTAGTTGTGGCTCGCGGGCTCAGTAGTTGTGGCTCGTGGGCTCTAGAGCACAGGCTCAGTAGTTGTGGCACACGGGCTTAGTTGCTCCATGGCATGTGGGATCTTCCCGGACCAGGACACGAACCCGTGTCCCCTGCATTGGCAGGCAGATTCTTAACCACTGTGCTACCAGGGAAGCCCCCCAGGGCATTTCTAAACTATTCTTATGAGGTTGCGTTCTGGATTGGGGTCTGGAGCACTATGTGGACGCAGCTTCAAAACTTAGAATGAGGGACAGCAAAGTGGGAGAAAGAGAAAATGAAAACAAAATCCATTTGATTTAAACTAAACCTGCAAATTAATAACTGTAAACATATAAAGGAATCTAATGGTAAGAAAGACATGAATTCATTATAGATGAGATTTATTAATTTTATTTTATTAATTTATCTGACAAAGACTTTGAACTAACTTGAATAGTTAGTTGAGTACCTTGAATACCTTAATACTAATGTTTAAGGTATTCAAGGAGAAAAATGAAGAAATAAAATTCACTGAAAATAAGACATTGTAGAACAAATGTAACAGAAATGAAATCTGAAATGAAAAAGGATGAATTAGAAATCCTGGAAAATAGAAAAAAACTGTAGTCTTTGAAATACAAAATTTCTTTATATAAATACTTATAGGGAGAATTAATGAATTGGAAAGTAGTACTGAAGAATTCACTCAGAATGCAGCACGGAGAGAAAAAGGTACAAAAAAATTAAAGCATGTTGAAGAGGCAATAGACTGAGATTGAGAGGGAGGGACCAACACTGACCATTGTGTACATTTTGATGGCACATTATGACCCTATGTATATAATTCCTAAAGGCAGGCCAGACAATGCTATATTTAATGAAAATCTACATGTGTGGTAGGATTATACAAAATATGCAAGGAAATGATAAACACCAGATTCAAGATAAGCTGTTGCTTCGTTTGAAGTGGGGCCGAAGTTAGGGTAAAAAATACTTCCATTGCCACCATCTCACATTCTCTTTGGCTCATTCCACCTCCCTTAGGAAAATGAGAGTCAGTCACCATATCCTCAGAGCTTCCTGTTGTTGATTACGAGGTGGGCAGACTTCAGTGGGATATGGATAAATAGTCTACTAGTTATCTGGCCTTTCATTGCTTTTAATTAATATGGTCTTCACTACTAAAACAAACATTTTAGTTGTATCTGTAATTTTTTTTTCTTTAAACATGTGTATCTAAAGAAAATATGGCAAAACATTAGGATTTATTAGGGTGCCACGATGGGTATCTGAATGTTGGTTATTTCAGTCTCATTATTATACTTTGTTGTAGAATGGAAATATTTCATTTGAAAATAAATTTATAAAATAAAAAAGAATAAGAAGCTATGTAGTTGGTGTCAGTGTTTGGGGCACTGGTTCTGGAGTCAGATTGGTTGGGGTCATTTCCTAACTCTTCAACTACGGGACTGTGTGACTTTGGGCAAGTTGCCAAACCTCTCTCTCCATGCCTTAGTTTCCTAATCTGTGAAATAGTTGTCATAATGGTGTCTACTTCAAAGAGGTACTTGAAGAGTAAATGAAAAAAATTCTGTATATATGCACACAAAGCTAGAGAATTTAGAAAATATAGATATGTAAAAAGAATAAAACCATGTCATTTGCATCATATTAATATCTTAGTGGATAAACCGGCATCTCTTTTTCCTTGTGGATGTGCATATAAATATAATCCTAATAAATGTAAGCCCCTCATGCAGTTTTGGGTCCAGCAAGCAAAATTAATATTTAAGAAATCTAATTCTTTATTGCCACTTCTACAAAACCATGAAGGGGTTCAAATACATTTCCATACTAAGTTTTCACAACTTTCATCTTCTGTCCCATTTCCTCACACCCTGATGCTGTTCTACATCCCCTAGGAAACTCTTCCTCTTCCCCAGCTCAAGATCCCTTTTCTCTACATTAGCACTTTATTATGTAGATTCAGTTGCCTTTTAGATGTAAGTCCTCCTTTTTCTTCTTCTTTAGTTCTGTCTCTGTCTCCATTACCCAGATTACACCAAAGAATTTGAGAAAAACAGAACTCTTTTCTTAAGGTAAGATGTCATTGATGGGGATGGTATAGGTAGCCTGGGGGTCATGGAGGCAGCAGTACTGGTAACCTGGGCCGGCAAAGACTGGATTCATTTTGGAGATAGAGGGAGGAAGAAGGTGAATATTACAATGTTACAATTTTTATCGTATTTCCTATTAACATGAGATCATAGTTTATATTAATTTGAAACCAACTTTTTAATGTAATGTATTACAAATATTTCTTTGATATTTTTCTATAACACCGTTTTCTTTGCATAGTATCCCATTTCTCTATAGTTGTTTCCAAGTTTTTATTACTATAAACAAAGCTTTGTTGAGCCCCCTCATAGCTATATCTATGTTTATATCTAATTTTTTTTTTTTTTTTTTTGCGGCACGTGGGCCTCTCACTGTTGTGGCCTCTCCCGTTGTGGAGTACAGGCTCCGGACGCACAGGCTCATTGGCCATGGCTCACGGGCCCAGCCGCTCCGCGCCATGTGGGATCCTCCCGGACCGGGGCACGAACCCGTGTCCCCTGCATCGGCAGGCGGACTCTCAACCACTGTGCCACCAGAGAAGCCCCTATATCTAAATTTTTAGAAGAGGCATTATCGGGTTCAAGGATATACCAAATATCTAAGGCTTTTTTTTTATAGTAAAAAAAAAAATCAGCACCAGTGTTGTGTGTCACAAATGAGTTTTCTTCAAGTATTCATGTTTATACCGAATATCCTTAGGATAGCTATAATCCACAGAAAATTTGGGGGGAGATTTTTGTTATAGGCTATTGTCTTAACCTTTTTGGCAGAGATTTAAACTAAAGAGCCTTTTCAGTGATACAGCAAATCTGTCATTAAATACTAGGCAGACCCAGGATCAGATAAAATTAATATGAAAGGACCTTTGTAAGAGGATGCCTTTTGAGGGTCCTGTGACAATGGTCAGGAGACCCAGAGAAGGAAAGAAACACTTGTCTGAGGCATACTCCCCACTCTCCAATGAAGAAATGAGAGAATCTGCTCAGCTCCTGGAAACTCTACCTTTTGATTTGTCTTTCTGGGATTTTATCCAGCCTTCCTTGCGCCTGCCTCCTGCCATTGAGTTTCATAATCTCATTCAGTTTGCACTATCAGTAGTAATTCTGAGTATGAAACAGATAGTGGGGAGAGGGGAAAATGAAGGGGGTGGAGAAAGGAGAAGAAGGAAAGAAGCAAGAAAAGAAAGTGTTTGCCAGGCTAGGCATACTGTCATGGAAGGGAGAAAACTCGAGAAATTCTTTAGGTTGGCCATATTCAAACCCTCTCAACAGGCTCAAAGATGTTTATCTCCACAAATTGTTTCAGATAATTGTGAGAGACATAAATCTCAACTTCAGCTGTATTAATGATTGTGAACTTCCCAAATTCTTGTATAACTTTGAGTACAAATCATACAATTTGGTACTTGCTGGCTTTGTTCTGATTTATTTCTTGAATGCAAATCTTGATTCTCTAGTGACATTATAATTTATTGGTGGCCTGGATCGAATCTCCTTTGGCATCTCTCCCCAGCACACTGGGCTCACAGTGAGTATGGGGTTGTATTCAGTATCCCATTTGCTTACATGTGCATTAGGATGAAAATCTCTCATTCTCAAGATTTAAAATTTTTAATTTAACAGAAAGAGAAAAACTAGAATGTCTTCTCTAGAGCTGGAGGTGGAATTGGAATTAAACCTCAATGCACACTGGAGGTCTGTATGGAAGAAAGACTAACTTACTCTGTGTAGAGGACAGTACAGGGTTTCCAAAGGTTTCTTCACATCCATCCTTCCATCCATCCATCCATCCATCCATTCCCTTAGCAAATATTCATTGAATATACACAATGCTCTGTAATCAAATACTTTCTCTACTTGAGATGCTGTCTTCCCATTCTCTCTAAAGCTTATATTTAACATCTCAGCTCAGACATTATCTTTTCAGAAAAGCTTTTTCTGATCCTATAGACAATTTTAGATGCCTCTTTTCCTATGTACCACTTTGACCTGGACATACCCCCACAAAATAAAGTATAATACTGTAGTATAAACACTTGTTTGCAGTGTGACTCTCACGGGCTATCTCTACTACCTCTGGCACCAGTGCAGTATCTGGCACACAGCAGATACTCATAAATATTTGTGGAATAAATGAGTGAATAAATGACTATTAACATTAAATGTCAGAATGAGGCACTGGCACTGGGTGCTCCCAATTCTGAGGCTTCCATTCAGTTGCAGTCTAGGTAGACCTTACATGAATGTCAGAACAGATTTCTCCAGCAGCAGGTGGAAGCAGGGAGTCCTGCACAGAAGGCAGTTGAAATCAATGCTTTCAACACAGATGGGTTCTGAAAAACAAGCCCAACAGGTTTGTGTCAATTAGGGGTAAGTAGTTCTTTTTAGGGATCTAGAAATGAAGGCCCAGCTAAGTAAGCTTCTGACTTCGTGGTTCCACCTCTATGCAAATTACTTCTCAGTATCCAAATGAGTTGGCAAAAAACTTGAGTCTATATTTTATCATGGCATACCCTTCCAGGAATTTCAATAGTTGGCTATAAATCTCTGTACATGTTAACTGAGGAACTTTTCCTAGGAAAGCTTATTTTAGATTAAGACAATGAGAATCAGAGCAACATTTATATACCTCTATAGCTGAATAACTTTCTGTATATGTTGGTTGAGTAAAACAATTCTTCTTTGCAGATACTTAAAAATTATAAACACCTGAGAAACAAGCTTCTGTAGACCAATCTGGGCCTCTAACTCCCATCGCTTATAGTGTGTCAGAAAACAGTCTGTGTTTCAAACAACAAATTTACAAACAGATTTTTGGCACCCAAGATTTGTGTGTATACTTCTCAACAACTTACAATGGCTCTCTATTGCCACTATGTGTCTAAACTTTAAACCTGGTGTTCAAAACCTTTTTATCTTTCCAGACTTATGTCCCTTGATTCCTCCAAATAACCCTGTGTTACAACCAAACTCAACTACATGTGCTTTTACTAAACCTACAATGCTTCCAGCTGCCACACATTTGCTCAAGCTGTTCCCCACTTCTCTTTGTTAAAATCCTATCCTACCTTTGAGAATCAACTGTGACCTTTCCTAATCTCCCTCAATTAAGTATGACCACTTCCTCCTATAAATACCAAAGGTACTTTATTCCTGTATTAAAAACAAAAGATGATGGGGCCATTTATTGAGCAAATCCTACATACTGACCTTTGCACTAAGCACTTTACAAACATTGTTTAATATAATCCTCAGGACAGTTATATGGGGATAGGCATTAATTTTACATGTGCCTCTTCCATGGTGCTCACTCTTTATCTACTGTCTGAATGCAGAGAGGGACAAGGTCCTAGAGCAGGGGTCAACAAACTGCAGCCCACTGCCTGTTTTTGTAAATAAAGTTTTATTGGAACACAGCCATACTTATCTATTTACATTTATTTTATATAAATTTATTTATTTTTGGCTGCATTGGGTCTTTGTTGCTGCACGTGGGCTTTCTCTAGTTGCAGAGAGTGGGGGCTACTCTTCATTGCGGTACACGGGCTTCTCATTGCAGTGGCTTCTCGTTGCAGAGCACGGGCTCTAGGCATGTGGGCTAAAGTAGTTGTGGCACACGGGCTTCAGTAGTTGTGGTTCACGGGCTCAGTAGTTGTGGCTCATGGGCCCTAGAGCACAGGCTCAGTAGTTGTGGCGCACGGGCTTAGTTGCTCCGCGGCATGTGGGATCTTCCCGGACCAGGGCTCGAACCCATGTTCCCTGCATTGGCAGGCGGATTCTTAACTACTGCACCACCAGGGAAGTCCTCAATTTACATATTGTCTCTGGCTCCTTCTGTGCTGCAGTGGCAGAGCTGAATAGTTGTGACAGAGACCATATGACACACAAAGCCTAAAATGTTTTCTAAATGGCTCTTTACAGAAAAAGTTTGCCAACCCCTGGACTAAGAGATGGTGAAAGCACATGATGGAAGGGTCCTGAGTCCCCGATTAACCATGTGGAGCGGAACTCTTCATTCCCCTGCCTCGCCAACCCGCATTGAACTGCGATGGAAGTAAGAAACAAATTTTTATTCTGTTAGTATGTTAAAAGTTCTGGGTTACTTGATCTAGTAGTTAGCCTAGCCTCACTAAAGTGATGTAAATATGCTGTCTCTCCAGGACAGCAATCAAATGATTCCTCTTTCCAGGATCCAGGAATATGTGAAGTGTGTTGCTGATTTCTTCTATTGACTTCTGATGCCTTTTAAAAATTACAAATGAATATAAAAATTCTAGGACTTCAAATTAGGATATGCTTCACAAAATAACTTCCACAAACGCCATGGCAACTGAGTTGCTAGTGATTTAACTAAGTAAATAAACACCATAGGAAAAAAGATCCCAACAATTTCTGAGGCATGTACTTAGCTGGTGTTTGAGTGGGGAAGGTCAAATTGAGAAAATCTGTGAAGCTCTTCTACATGCCAGGTCCCTCCAGAGTTAGAGGAACTGAAACTAAAAAGCAGATACTTATTTGATCATAGCTTCTCTCTTGGAAGAGCGGTTTGTTACATCTTTTTATTCCTTCAATGAAAAATGCTAGGAAAGGAACCCGGAATGAGATAAAGATGAACTTTCCCATGATCTCTGGCATACTGAAAGTGACTGCAATTCCTATTGGGAATTTGAATTAAGTTAAGGGCCATTATCAGCTTATCTTTGGACTATATTTTTTTTGGAAGGAGAGTAGCCTAGTCAGTAATCTATACATTCTCCAGCAGTGGCCATTTGAGTTCCTTGCCCATTGCCTTCCTTAGGATCATGGGAGGAAGATGTTTATCCTCCTGTGGTGGTTGTTTCTTTGCTTTAACAGAACATAGTGATCTTGGAACAATAAAGCTAGTTATAGATTAACTGATCCTAACTTTTCAGTTTTGCAGAACCATCAAAGTTCAAGTTGGATAACTATTGCTAAGATTATTTATGAGGGCCCTACCCAAATATTTTCCATGCACGGTACAAGCATAAGTGTGTACTGACAATAGTGCGTCTTTCCTGCTACTCTCCCATGCATCTAGACTGGGTATTGCAAATTGATATCCACAGTACACATTCCTCCTGCAGACATGCTCTCTTTGGTCTGCATAGTGTTTTAAAATCAGAATGACTGCACACAAAAGTCAAGGTTTGAACTTCTCTTAAAAATTAGGACAGCCTAAAAATACTGGGCCTGCATTTCTGTGTACCAATAATAGTTTAGAGCTAGAATTATATGCACGTTCCAGCTGGATGTGGTTCCCAACACTCTGTCTTATCTTGGTTCTGACCTGCCTCAGCCTTTACATTACCTGCCCAGCTCCTGTCGGCACTGGAGTTCCTGGTTCTCACTCCAGGGTTCCTTGCTGTCTCCTCTGCTTATCTCAATTGTTTTAAATAGAAAGACGGCTGGATTTGGAGTCAGATAACCTTGATAGGCATCTTAGATCTACCATTTTGTGACTCTGGGCAAGTCATTTGATATCTCTAGTCTCCTTGTTTATAAAATGCCTGAAGCAAAAGATAGAATGTTTTTCAGATTAGCCAAGGTAATGCGTGAAAAAAATGGCCTTGGTTTCAGTCGCTCACCTTCTCCTACAAGACCATTGCCTCAGTCTCCACCTTGGTAACCCTGCATCCAGTCTCTTCACTCCTCTGTTCCATGGTTTTTAATGTTTCATTTACTCAAAAGCATGTTGAGCACCTACATGTTGAGCACCTACTCTGGCACTGGGCTGGGGATTCAACGGTCAGTGAGAACAGACTCAGTCACTCTCTTTATGAAACTTACAGCTTTAATGGGGGAGGCAGACATAAATCAAATAATCATACAGATAAACATAAAATTGTAATTGGGGCAACTCTATGAAGGAGATGAACTTGTCATTAAGAGAACATATGATGGGGCCCTTGATGAGGCCAGGGAAGTCAGAAAAGGCTCCGAGATCTAAAGGATAAGGAGTTGTACAATTGAAGAGGGTTTAGAAGAATATTCTAGGCAGTGGGAACAGCATGTATAAAAGCTCTGTCGGGGAGGAACATGGAAGGGATGAGGCACTAGAAGAGATCCAGTGGGTCAGGTTTAGAGGGAAAGAGGAAGAGTGGGAAACAGACAACTTGGGGGAGGTAGGGATCAAATGGCATTGTAGGCCATGCTTAGGAGCTTAATCTTTATCTTAAGAGCAGTAGGAAAGCCGTGGACAGTTTAAGCAGGGGGCAGGTACAACATGATCAAATTTGCTTTATGAAAAGGTAACTCTATTTGTAGGGTGGAAATCAGATGGAAGGAATATCAGGTTGAATCCTATGAAGTTGCCACATGTAGACTATTTGTCCTATAAGATGGCAATTTCATAGGATTCCACCTGATAAAGGGGATGCGGGGTAAACCAGATGGGAGGCTAGCAAGAGATGATTAGTGGCTTGGACTAGGATGGGGCATTGGAAATGGAGAAAAATGGACAGATCGGATAGATATTTAGAAGGTAAAAATCAGTGAGCCTTAGTGATGGTTGGTGCAGGGTATCAAGGACAACTCCCAGACTTGTGTGCCTTAATGGGAAGTGGTGTCATTCATGAGTAGGGTGCTTTGGCAGATGACCAGGTTTGGTAAGCAGGGACGATTCCACATTCAGTTCAAAGTGCCTTTGCAACAACAACCCCAAGGAGATGAACTTTGAAAGTGTCTCTACAGAAATATCTTGCCTTGGCTTTAGCTGGATTCCTGGGGGTATGAATGACCCTAGGCTATGTTAAATCATCAGCTAGAGGTTCCACATTATGAATGTTTTATAAATTAAGGCCCCAAACCTGTGTGATGTGGGCTCAGAGTTTTGATTTTCACAGGTAATTATTTTTACCCCTCTCAAAACCCCAGGCAGATAATGTGTTTATGCAGGGAGTGCAGTTCTATTCTTTCCCTCCTTTGGGCCTGAACTCACTTTTTTTTTTTTTTTTTCTGTAGGTGTTAGAAGTCTAGCTCCCTTGCCCCAGGGTGTCCGTAACTCCACCTGAAACTCCTGTGGCCTCCTCCTGATATCCGCTCATATTTGTTCCTCTGACTTGATTTCATGCTATTCTTGGCACTTGAAAATTCCTTTTTTTAAAAATCAAACTTGGTTACATGGAAGGTATTTTTTGTCACATTGTATCTAGTATTTCTATGTGGTTATGTGGCAAGGGGCCTATTTGGGTCAGCTCAGTGGGCTGGGTGGTCACAAGTGGTCCAGGTAATTTTATATTTTTAGAATTATTTTATAAGAAGTATGACACGGTATTCTGCCTTTTTTTTTTTTTTTTTTTTTTTTTTGCTGTATGCGGGCCTCTCAGTGCTGTGGCCTCTCCCGTTGCGGAGCACAGGCTCTGGATGCGCAGGCTCAGCGGCCATGGCTCACGGGCCCAGCCGCTCCGTGGCATGTAGGATCTTCCCGGACCGGGGCACGAACCCGTGTCCCCTGCATCGGCAGGCAGACTCTCAACCACTGCGCCACCAGGGAAGCCCGGTATTCTGCCATTTGACATAAGTATACATCTCTTGTCACAAAAGAGGAAAATCTTGCAGAGTGGTTGCCATCTGGCATTGGGCTTCAAGCTTCTAGAATATGAAAATTTGTATATGACCTGGGTCCTAAGCTTGAATTCCAATGCTAAAGAGCAGCTAGTTTGCAGGAGCCCAAGAAGGACATTTCTGATCCCTTACCACAGTGTATGGCACCCAGGAGTTGCTGAAGAGATGTCTGTATAATTGAAAAGGAATTGAAAAAATTTTAATTGGAGAAGATGGGAATTCTTGGCATATCCTTCATGGTGTAATAAAAATCCTGGGATTAGGAGAGAGAGATGTAATCAGGATGTTTTTTCAAGACCCAGAATGATTTGTAGTCTCAATATAGCATCCATCTTACTGTTCCCTGGCATCTAATCTATTCATAAAATGTAGATGACAACCGTGCTATCTCTGGTTCTTAGATTACATGTTTATGGATGATTCATTTACATTCAAATATCATATAGTAGTTATTTGCTATGTGCAAAGGTTTGTTTGTTTGTTTTTCTTTCTAGGTTCTATGAGGTATAAAGTGGTGACTAAGACCCAGGGTCTACCCTCAACTACTTTATAGCCTAATGGTAGGGGGTGAGGACAAAAGCATACAATTAAAATAAAAATAACTAGCCCTTATCAAATGCTTTCAGTGTGCCAGGCACTGCGCTAAGAATTTTACATGGATTAGCTCACTTAACACTACGAAGTAGGCTGTTATTGTCTTTGTCAGTGAGGGAACTGAAGCACAGATAGGTTAAGAAATGTATACAAGGTTACATAGCAAGAAAGACACTGAGTCGGGATTGAAACCCAATCGTTCTGATTTCAGATGTCAAGAGTTCAAATATTCTGCTGTATGGCAGCCCAAATAATCCATGTTAGAAGATGTTCATACCTTAACAGATGTTCAAGCTCAGGCTGAGAGCACAAAGGAAGTGTTTGGGAAAAGCTTTATAAAGAAGTTTATTCTTCCATGGTCTTGAAGAATGAGTGGCATTTTGACAGATAGTGATGAACAAAGAGGGTCTAGGGGTAGGAAGTTGTTGAGCAAAGGCAGAGGGCACAAGAAGGCACCTTGGCATGTTTGGGAAACAGCAAATAAACAGTCCAACATGGCCAAGTATGGGCTGTTTGTGTGAGATAATGCAGGAAAGGAGAGGTAGATGGGACTTGAACTTCAGATAAAGGACTTCAGAGCAGGAAGTGGGGAGGGGTGTGCAGCATTCTTTTCATTGTTGGTCATAAATAACGTAAAGCCCATGAACAATTGAAGCGTCCAGAATTGACTTGGTCTACTTTCATTTGAGAGCAGAAGTGGAGAAAAAAAATTGGATGGCTTCAGAGGTTTTAAAATCTGCTCTGAGGTTCAAAGGCATGACATATACACACTACTATATATAAAATAGATAACTAATAAGGACCTACTGTAGAGCACAGGGAACTCTACTCAATACTCTGTAATGGCCTATATGGGAAAAGAATCTTAAAAAGAGTGGATATATGTATAACTGATTTACTTTGCTGTACAGCAGAAACTAACACAACATTGTAAATCCACTATACCCCAATTAAAAAAAAAAAAAGACTTCTTAGCCTGGGGGCTCTGGACTCATGAATAGGCTTCAGAGGGCCTGGCACCTCAGGAAATCGTGGGCAAAGTTTTGTGTTGCATGAACATATATGCTTTATGTCTAGGGAGGTGGTCCATAAGATGCATCACTTTCTCTAAGCATTCATAAGGTCCTTAGACCTTATGATGGTCTAAGGAGAGAAAGTCAGCAACGATCTCATTGGGGCCTTCCTCGGAGTCAGGAACTGGAACCAATGTCCTATTGTGTATCCTGAAACTTTGAGATTCTGCAGAAGTCAAAACTGAGAGTTTGAATTCCCCACTGATAAGCAGAACTTTCCACAGAAATATCATCACCATTAATCAGTAGAGGCCTGCCTTGTGTCAGCCTCTGCCTCAGGATTGCAGGTTATCTTGGTTAGCAGTCCTAACCAGGAAGGTATTAGGTAAAGCAAACCGCATTGTGAAAGTGTCAATAGGAACTGGGTCACTTTTGAGCTTCTGCCCCTGGATGTTTACGAGGGTAATAGGAAGCTATAATTTCCAGGCAGATGACAGCTGTCTGGAAGGATTTCTACCATTGCACTTTTAATCCAACCCACCGGAGTCACTCAACAGTAAAACAGCCTTGACAATTGTCAACTTGTGGGCCAGGCCTATGAGAAAACCCTTCATTTCCTCCTGTTTGCAAAGCTTGCCCAGCAGGCCCTGCCATCAGTGACACCAGCTGAGGCGACTGAGGGTGGGAAGCCAGAAATGCCAGTGATGAAAACAAGGTTTCCAGGTAAATCCTTTGGTTTGCAGAAATAGCTGTGGTGGAGGCCACTTTGGTCATTAGTGTTGTGTTTTTATATAATGATACTCTTTGATAAAGAGAAACAGAGTCCGGTGTGTATTAGTCACAATTAGGACTGTCTGCAGGTGACAGAAAACTGAAGACAACAGTGGCTTAAACATGATAGATATTGATATCTCTCTCATGTAAACCAAATCTAGAGTTGGGCAATCTGGGACTGGTTTGGCAACTCCATGGTCAGCAGGAAACCAGGCTCCCTCTAGTTTATTCCTTCCTCAAACCTAGGGAGCTACTGGCTCCTCAACCTCCAGCCTGGAGGAAGGAGAAAGAGGGGAAGAAAGGAGCCCCCTCTTTTAAGGACACTTCCTCAGAAGTTTCAATTCCATATACATCCCATTGTCCAGAACACAATGGCTGAAACTAGTGGTGAAGATGGTTGGAATGTAGTCTTCAATATGGGCGTCCAAGTGTCCAGTGAAATATTGGGGGCCCTATTCCATACATACATATATGGACAATTAGATGTCTCTTACAGTGTCCTCAGAAAAGATGAAATGTTTTGATGCTGTTTTGATAACTCTAGAGACCTTAGTAAGCCTGGATACTCCTCTATGTATTTAGGTTATTTAGTTAGTTCTCCTCCTGCCATGAAAGGCACCTTTAAATAGATAGCATCCTTTATTTTTGTTAGCAGGAGTGTGAGAAGCAAGATTTCTCCATTCACTCACTCATTCATTCACTCACTCGTTCATTCAGGTATCAGTACTGTCATGGCAGAGATGGTCAGCTATTCACCACATTTATGCCTCCTATTCAAAGCATAGAGTTGCTCCTGGGAAGTGGTTGTCCAGCTAGGGGCTAGACTTAGCCTGTACCATAGAGGTGGGCCCATATGACCAGATTTTGCCAATGGAATGTGAGCAGAGGAGATGCATCCCTTCTGGGAAGAGGTGGTTAAAAAACAAGCATGCTTTCTTCATCTCCTATTTTCCTACCTGCCTCTGGAAGCAAGGGATCCTGAGGCCTATCAGATGGCAGAGCCACAGGTGGAAGGAGCCTGGGCTCCAGAATCACCCCAGGAAAGCTGCCCACCAAATATGCACACTGGACTGTTACATGAACAAGAAATAAACTTCTATCATCTTAAGCTTCTAGTATGAGGGTGTTCAGTAAGTAGCCTGCTCTGATACAACACTAGGTTGAGGGCTCAGCTCTCACATCAGATAGAACTAGATTCCAATGCCACATGCAGTACTTACTAGCTATGAGATTTCAGGTAATTTCTACTAATCTCTCTGACATTTATAAAATGTGGCTTAATAATAGCACATACCACATACAATATTTTTTTTGTGAGAGGCTAGTACCTATTAAATGCATCATCCATGTTGGTTTTTATTCTTATAATCCCATCTTGTTGAGTTCTTCCTTTTCTATTCTATTAGAGTAGCTTTTGCTAATTTAGGGAGCAATCAAAAAGTTTGGGGGCTTCCCTGGTGGCGCAGTGGTTGAGAGTCCGCCTGCCGATGCAGGGGACACGGGTTTGTGACCCGGTCCAGGAGGATCCCACATGCCGCGGAGCGGCTGGGCCCATGAGCCATGGCCGCTGAGCCTGTGCGTCTGGAGCCTGTGCTCCGCAACGGGAGAGGCCACAACAGTGAGAGGCCCGTGTACCACAAAAAAAAAAAAAAAAAAAGTTTGGGCTCTCTCACTTAGTTCTTCTCTTGTGCCCTCCAGGTTGTGGGTCTCTCTGCTGGTGGTCATCAGGGATTCTGCATAGCAGATGTCTCATTCCCCAGCTACTCTGTAGTTGGCAGAATAATGGCCCAAAGATGTCCATGTCCTAATCCCTGGAACCTGTGTATGTGTTGTTTTACGTGGCAAAAGGAATTTTGCTGATGTGATTAAGTTAAGGACTGATAGATGGGGAGATAATCATGGATTACCAAAGTGGGCCCAATGTAATCACAAGGGTCCTTAAAATATGGGAGAGGGAGACAGAGAGTCAGAGAAGGAGATATGATGATGGAACAGATGTTGGAGTGATGAGGTTGCTATAGCTTGCAAGATGGAAGAAGACCATGAGCCAAGGAATGCAGGCAGCCTCTAGAAGTTGGAAAAGGCAGGGAATGGACTCTCCCCTAGAGCCTTAGAAGGAACACAGCCCTGCCAAACCCTTCATTTTAGCCCAGCAAGACCCATATCAGACCTCTATCCTACAGAACTGTAAATAATAAACGTATATTGTTTGTCCTTAAGTTTGTAGTAGTTTGTTACAGCAGCAATAGGAAGCTAATGCATACCCTACTCCTAACATGCTTTGTTGCAACGTTCATGTGAATTTCTTTTTTGTCATCTTGGAATATAATTGCTTTACAATATTGTGTTAGTTTCTGCTGTACAACAAAGTGAATTAGCTATATGTATACATATATCCCCATATCCCCTCCCTCTTGAGCCTCCCTCCCACCCTCCCTATCCCCTCTAGGTCATCATAAAGCACAGAGCTGATCTCCTTGTGCTATGCGGCTGCTTCCCACTGGCTATCTATTTTACATTTGGTAGTATATATATGTCAATGCTACTCTCTCACTTCATCCCAGCTTCGCCTTCCCCAACTGTGTCCTCAAGTCCATTCTCTACATCTGCATCTTTATTCCTGCCCTGCCACTAGGTTCCTCAGTACCATTTTTTTAGATTCCATATATGTGCGTTAGCATACGGTATTTGTTTTTCTCTTTCTGACTTACTTTACTCTGTATGACAGACTCTAGGTCCATCCACCTCATTACAAATAATTCGATTTCGTTCCTTTTTATGCTTTATTGAAACAGGAGGGAAAATCTCAGAAAGGACTCACAGTGCAAAAAGGACAAAGGCCAGGGTGGGGTGGCTAACATGAACTTTCCTTTGTATCATACAAGGAAAGGTACTTCAAGACTTGGGCTTGCCCAAGGGGGCTGTCCCCAACCCTCCAAGGATGCTCCTCAATTTCTGGCCAGGCTCTCCATCTTTGTTTTGTGTCATGGACACTTCATGGCACCCCTGCCCCAGCCCTCCCACTGCAAGCTGTGAGCCTGCCAAATTCCATACTAAGTGCCCTTTAAGTAAGAACATGTCTCCTATTCCCCTATTGGCAGGGCTCTGGCTTTGAACTTGAGCAATAGTGGATCCCATACTTGTAGTGACAGCTTTGGGATGTTTCTGCCCCTCCCATCCCTAGACCAGGGAGCAACATAAAAGGAACACACTGACTGTGTGTGTGTGTGTGTGTGTGTGTGTGTGTGTGTTGAAATTCACAGAAGCCATTTTAAATTGTACAATTTAATGGCATATAGTACATTCATAATGTTGTGCAACCATCACCTCTATCCAGTTCCAAAACATTTTCTTTGCCCCAATTAAGTAGTTCTGATTAAGTCGTCACTCCCCAAGTGCCCCTTCCTCCCAGGCCCTGGCAGCCACCATCTGCTTTATGTCTCTATGGATTTATTTTGGAAATTTCAAATAAATTGAATAAAACAATAATACAATATATGGCCTTTTGTGTTTGGCTTTTTCCACTTAGCTTAATGTTTTTGAGGTTCATCCACATTGTAAAATGTTATCGGTACTTCAATTCCTTTTCATGACCAAATAATATTCCATTGTGTGGCTATACCACTTTTTGTTTATCCATTCATCCATTGATGGATACTTGGGTTGTTTTCCCCTTTTGGCTATTGTGAATAATGCTGCTATGAGAATCTGTGCATGAGTTTTTTCTTTGAATACCTCTTTTCAATCCTGCATGGACCTGTGTTTTCATATCTCTTGGGTATATTCGAAGGAATGGAATTACTGGGTCACCCTGGCCTTTGATACCTGCTTATTTTGTTGTCAAAGATAAATGTCTCCAGCACCACTAAATTACGTATTTTCAGGATCTTCTCTAGGTGGAAAGTGTGTACAGGGGCAGAAGGGGATGCTAATTTCTCTACCACATTGCTATTATCAAGCATGTTATCCCATGCATCTTTGTAGCCAAAGTGCTACCATGTGCTAAATTAACGGTGACCTGGAAGTGAGGGCTACAGGCTGCATCAGAACCCAAGACACCTTCCGTCACACTCTGACACATTAAGTGGGTTACTTATACATTCACTGTCTAACTCCTTTACTGACTATATGAGTTCCACAAGGGCAGGGATTTGGTATGTTTTGTTCATTTCTGTATCCCGAGTGCCTATGACAGTGCCTGGAACAATGAACACATGAACATTTGGGAGGTCTGACCAGCAATGTTCTCTGATTCAATGTCCTGTCTCTCCTTGAGGTCCCAATCCTAGTAGCTGGGTCTGATACCCAGATGGAGGGTAAGACTCATATCCAGGAACTCTTTAAATGGCACCTTTGTGTCCATTTTTCCTTTCAAGACTCAAAAATACCCTGGAGGTGTACAGAGTAGGTGTTCTTTCGTCACTTTGAAGATGAAGAAAATGATGATCAAAGGCATTAATTTGTGTCAAATAACTCAACTAGTGGGTGGTGTCAAAGAAAGGTAAGGGTGGTGTAGTAGTTTTCTAGGACTGCGGTAACAAATTACCACAAACTGGGTAAGTTGAAACAACAGAAATTTATTCTCTAACCATCCTGGAGGCCAGAATTCTGAAATTAAGCTGTCAACAGGACCATGCCCACGCTCAAGACTCTAGAGGAGGACCTTGCATCCAGCTTCTGGTGGCTCCAGGCTTCCTTGGCTCTGGCAGCCCAGCTCCAATCTCTGCCTCTGTCTTCACATGGCCTTCTCCCCTGTGTCTCTGTGTGTCCTTTCTGTCTCTTACAAGGACATTCATCATTGGATTTAGGGCTCACACTAAGCCAGGATGATTAATCTCAGGATCCTAAACTTAATTCACCTGCAAAAGCCCTTATGCCAAAGAAGGTCACATTTTGAGGTTCAGGTAGACACATCCTTTGGAGGCCACCACTGAACTCACTGCAGGTGGGTATCCCAATGAGAATGTCTCCTGATTGAGCTCTTTCTCAGTGGGAGCCTGATCTGCACTCCAGCCTTCCCAAACTGTGTCCATGTAACACTGGTTCCTTGAGACAGTAGGTGTTGTGAAAAAGAGGGCTGCAGGCAAATGAGTTTGGGAAACTCTGAGTTAAAGCTAGGCAGGAATTTTTACTGCAGGATTTCTCAGACTCTTTAACGTGCTAGTATTCACTGTAAATCTTCACGAGAGGAAAACATATGGAGCACTCCTCAAATTCCTTTGATCTGGAAATCCTTTGAAAAAAGTGTAATGGAGAACAATGGAGCTCTCACGGGGTGAGGCTGCCTGGAATATATGTGGGAAGCGATGCTCCTCTCTTTCTCTTCCTTTTCTCTTGGGGGGACTCCATTCCTAGGAGAGGTCCCATCAGAAATGATATAAATCACCCCAGAGAGGCTAAAGTCAAGTGGCATGGAAACGATCAAAAATATAATGCCAGATGTATTCTTTCAATCAGTAAATGTCTAATTAAAAAAAGAAAAATCCACCAGCTGCCTAAAAATCCCATATGATTGTCATAGTGATCATGCATCCCTTAGTGGACCATGTTGGAAGTTTGAAGATATTTGCTAGGATTATGTTCCTGTTAGGAATCTATTGCCTAGTGCCACGTGTGCCTATTCTAATTAGAAAGGCAGAGTTTCAGAGCTGCAAGAGGTCTTAGAAATAATCTTTTCTAACCCAGTAATTTTACACATTAGGAAACAGAGGCCCAGAGAGACAAAACAGTACAGTGGGGCTTCCCTGGTGGCGCAGTGGTTGAGAGTCCGCCTGCCGATGCAGGGGACACGGGTTCGTGTCCCGGTCCGGGAAGATCCCACATGCCGCGGAGCGGCTGGGCCCATGAGCTATGGCCGCTGAGCCTGTGCGTCCGGAGCCTGTGCTCCGCAACAGGAAAGGCCACAACGGTGAGAGGCCCGCGTAACGCAAAACAAAACAAAACAAAACAAAACAGTACAGTGTAGAACCTGCTCAAGTTCACCCAGAGAACCAAGTGCAGAGCTAGTTCTGGAACTTACGTCAACTGATTTCAAGTCCAAGGCTCTTTCTGCTACCCTGGGCTTCTTTTCTTTTAAAATATTGCTGTAGAAGGAAAAAAATTTACACTGATGTTTCACTGGAAATGTAAGGATTTGGGGATATTCTTATAACTGAACTTGCTGCCAAAAGTCCTTTTACCTCAACTCTTGATTTGAGGAAATACTTATAACATTTATTGTCTTTATTCAAGATGCAATTTATTTTTTCTTTAAGTATGCATGATTTTACAGTGGGTTAGGTCTATTGTCTGACCACAGACTTAAGTGGAGATATAGACTGTATAGGAAAGAGATTAGCAACACTTTAAAAGAGATGTCAAACTTTCACTGATTTTCTTGTGACATTTTAAGTATGTGTGTGGGGGACGCTATGAAAAGGAATAAAGCAACTGAAGGTTTAGAAGTATCTGGAAAGGTAGTCTGATAGGAGCAATTGGTCCACTTTTCAATAAAAATGGTTCCGTGTGCCCTTTATAGCATTTGTTCAGTAATTTAGCCCACATTTATTATAGGGCATAGGGCTGAATGTTCAATGACCTTGTGATATCCCCTGAAATTACTGGTTTTTTAAAAATAAATCCTTTATATGAGCTTGTTTCATAGCAACTGGGTAGGATTTTTGTAGATTTTAATAAGCTATAAGTGATGTCGTAGAGGCTGCTCACAGACAGGAGCTTTGATGTCATTTTTTCATTGGGAAAGAGTGATTCTCCTAAAGGTCAACGCAATAGGGGCAAACGAGTAGCTTTCCCTGGATCCAGCTGGGAAAAGATGTGAAGATGTGTGGAATAGAACTCTTGTACCCACTGGCAGGCCTTGGAAGGTAAAAGTGAGATGCATTTTAGAGGCAAATAGTTGCTGTTCCCCAATCCCTATAATAGAGAGGTTATTTCACTGCTGCAGGCCTCTCAAAATCAGGGGTGTGGGCTCCATGATATCAGGGGTGTGGGCCCCATGATATCAGGTGAAACATAGTTGTGGATCCTCTCCAGGAATGAGGCGGGACCTCTGATTATAGCAACTTTTTGTCTGAAAGGCAGACTTATGAATTGGTCTAGGAAGGTTCAGTGTTGTTCAGAGGTAAAAAGGTGATGCCCCCTGCCTTCGGTACTCCACATGTGGAGAATCTGGACATGGCATATATGAGGGCCCTCGATATACATCCCCACTGCTGTTTCTGACCACTTGTGTCCATCTCATACCCTTGGCCACCCCAAATTTCCTCTTCTGATTCCTGTGATTTGTTTCTTTCTCCAAAAAACAGGGCATGGCAGGGAAACAATTACTCCTAACTCAAGGGAACTGAGAGTTTACTTGTTTCTGTCTCAGGTCCTTTGTCCTATCTTTCAGTAAAATTCCTTCCCCAGATATCCTCCTCCAGATCTCAGCATGATTTGTGTCCTCCGAGAGACCTTCCCTGTCCCCTTAGATGTCCCATAGCACCTCTTGGAATTTGCTCTTTATCTCATTACCCTGGTTCATTTTCTTCAGGGCTCTGCTCTCTAACAGAAATCATCTCGGTTATGTATTTCCTTATGTGTGGTTGGCTCTGACTTCCTCCACTAGACTGGCAGGCACAGATGCTGTATCCCCAGGGCCCACACAGGGCCTGGCACAGGAGAGATGGAAGCAGAATCTAGGTGGGTCCCACTGGACTAGAAAACTGGGGGGTTGGGGGGCATGTCTGCTACTATAAGGATCTCTCACACCTAGACTTTTTAAAAGAGCTCTTAGCACTGTTTTCAATTATATATTGGTGTGATTATTTCTCTAAGGCCTATATCTCTTACTAGGGCAAGGATTCATAACCATTTTGTGCCAAGATACATTTTGGTATCTGGTGAAGCTTATGGACCCCTTCTCAGAATACTGTTTTAAAATGCATAAAGTAAATATATAGGATTATAAAGGAAACCAAATATTGAAGTAAAATCATCAAAATATTAAAATATAAATTTGCAATATAGTTACATATGCTTCTTCATTAAGTGACACATTAAATAACAAAACTGACCATAATTTTTAAGTGGTGATGAGCATAATCAATTTTTTGAGATGTCTGCAAAAACTGTAATGTGAGATAAAAATGTCTGTGATTTCTACTGGTGACAAAAGCATAGGTACTTTTATTACTGCTGTGTTTTGTTGCCTACATGCATGATTAAATCAAATGCTAAATTTCAGTTAGAGATTAGTGAAAATAAAGATGTAATTCTTGGGCTTCCCTGGTGGCGCAGTGGTTGAGAGTCCGCCTGCCAATGCAGGGGACACGGGTTCGTGCCCCGGTCTGGAAAGATCCCACATGCCGCGGAGCGGCTGGGCCCGTAAGCCATGGCCGCTAAGCCTGTGCGTCCGGAGCCTGTGCTCCACAACGGGAGAGGCCACAACAGTGAGAGACCCGTGTACCGCAAAAAAAAAAAAAAAAAAAAGATGTAATTCTTCCCATTCAAGCTCACCGATTCCCTGAAGTCTTTCCACAGATTTGGGGGGGTAAGCGTGGGTGGGGAAGGGTCCATGGAGTCCAAGTTAAGAATTTCTGCACTAAAAAATATCAGATAAATTTGTTTCGCCATTTTAACCCTAGTCCCTAAGGCACAGTGGTAGATACTCCTTACATATTTGTGGAAGGAAAGAAAGAAGGAGAAAAGGAAAGGACGGAAGGGCATTCTTCTTTGCGTCCGACACTTTTTGGTGCTTGCTTGCTGAATTAATGGATCCTGCAGGCAGGGCACTACCCTTAATAAGCTAGTCCTTAATAAATGAGAGTACCCCTTTCCCCACCTGTTCCAAATAACAATTGTATTTTGGGTAAGGTCCTTTGTATACTACTGAAACCCACTGAGTGCCTCACCCATAGCTGACACAAAATACATACTTGAATGATAAAATGCCTCTTTGACTGAGGTAACCCCTACACTGTGAATTATCAGGTATGATGCATCAGTGCTTTCAGACTTCTATCAGAACAATCAGCTTTCCCCTTGGGCTGCCTTGGGCTTCATTTCCTGTCAGCAAGTTCAGAGCTTCTGAGGCCATGGCCCTTTTATCATGACAGCACCCGTGAGTTGACACTAGCCACCACCACCCGCCCCCCACCCTTGGTGAGTCATTTGGAGGGACATTTTTCCTGCTTCATGAGAAGAGAAGGCCCATGGAGACAGCAGGCTCACTAGGAATCAGGCTCTATCATCTGACAGAGATTACTTCAGGCTCTCATGAATATCAGCTGGAAAGATCAGCGCTGTGGATTACTGCTCTCACTGACAGGACTTAATGAAAACTCAGGGCTAGTGGAGATGAAATCTAATTCTTTATTCAATGCTTCAAAAACAAATCCTAATATATCAGCATCACAGATGCCAACATGCATCTCTTGGTAGCAGACACTTTTGGAAAAGTTTGGAATGCTTTCTAAGACAGTTAAGGACAAATTAATATTTATGAAAGTGCTACAAAAATGAAGGGTCTATTTTTTTAACATCTTTATTGGAGTATAATTGCTTTACACTGGTGTGTTTGTTAGTTTCTGCTGTATAACAAAGTGAATCAGCTATACATATACATATATCCCCATATCTTCTCCCTCTTGTGTCTCCCTCTCACCCTCCCTATCCCACCCCTCTAGGTGGTCACAAAGCACCAAGCTGATCTCCCTGTGCTATGTGGCTGCTTCCCCCTAGCTATCTATTTTACATTTGGTAGTGTATATATGTCCATGCCACGTGAAGGGTCTATTTCTTAATAGGGGAAAGATAAACAGCTTGGGAAATAGACAGCAATAAAAGTGGCTATAAAAACTAGACCTTATGCATGGACCTGTTTTATTGTAACTGCCCAGTGGAATCTTTCTATGTTATCACACAGATCAAATAGTAAATGTGCTCCGTGTTCCCTCACCCATCCTACCTTCAAATCGATTGACTTGCTCAACATAATACTAGGCAGTGACTAACTATAACTTCCTTGAATCACAAAGCCCTATGAGGGATTTCCCTGGTGGTCCAGTGGTAAAGAATCTGCCTTCCAATGCAGGGAATGCAGGTTCAATCCCTGGTCGGGGAACTAAGATCCCACATGCCACGGGGCAACTAAGCCCGCATGCCACAACTACTGAGCTTGTGCGCCTCTACTAGACCCTGCGTGCTGCAAAACTACAGAGCCCCCGAGCTCTGGAGCCCATGCACCACAAGAGAGAGAAAACCTGCATGCCACAGCTAGAGGGAAGCCCACGCTCCACAATTAAAGATCCCGTGTATTGCAACTAAGACCCGATGCGGCCAAAAAAATAAAAAGATTAATAAAAAACCCCAACACCCTACGAGTAATGGTTTGGGGCTAGAGATGCTTGTCCAGCTATATAATCATCAAATTATCTTTCTTTAAGTTTGTGGGGTATGTGCTTTCTCAGATAACATGGTCAAGATAATGGAATATGGATTAAGCAATGGAAGAAAGTGAACTTCTTGAACTCCACAAAGTACCTGGTCTATCTGCAAATGTGGCAGTGGACTTGTGGATTCATGATCCCAAAACTGCTTCTTCCTCTCCATGTGGGGTCAGTGGGCTCCTGTTTGATGATTCCTCAAATCTGTGGTTTTCCATCCTGGAAAACCACTGCCCATTAGAATCACCTGGGAGTGATTTTTCAAACTAACCACACGTGCCTGGGCCCTACTCCAGGTGTTTTAAAAGCTCCCCGGGTGACTGCACTGAGAACAGTGCACTTTAGAACCACTGCTCTAAAATCTCCACCAACTACTCTTGATGACTTCTGTTCAGATCTCTGTACATGGCCCTCAGCCCACTCTCCTGTTTGAAAGAGATTAGCATCTGTTCAAACCAGATGAGCATCAAAATAGAGTCTTTTTCTCTGATATAATCAGGAAATTGAACTTTTGGGGGAGAAAGTGACAAAGAGACTCCCATATTTGAGGTGAGAAAGCAATACTCCTGGACTTCATCAGTTGGGTCTCCATCTCCCTTTCTAGCTTTGCCTTGAGTTGACTGTGCACCATACTCTACCTTTCATTCCACCACACAGGGCGGCAACCTGTTCCCTGAAGAAGTCTGCAATGTTTCCACCTCTTGCCCTGGCTCATACTTCTCCTCCTACATACAATGCCTTCCTCCTAATCTCCACCATTTGAAATCCTACTCATTCATCCTTAAAGATCCAACTCAAATACTACCCATGAAGGCCATTCTCTCTTCAAGGCCTGAATTAGCATCTTTTGCCAATATGTTGTTTTTTTTTTTTTTTCAGTATGCGGGCCTCTCACTGTTGTGGTCTCTCCCGTTGCGGAGCACAGGCTCCGGATGCGCAGGCTCAGCGGCCATGGCTCACGGGCCTAGCCGCTCCGCGGCCTGTGGGATCTTCCCGGACCGGGGCATGAACTCGTGTCCCCTGCATCGGCAGGCGGACTCTCAACCACTGCGCCACCAGGGAAGCCCCAGCCAATATGTTTTTATAATACCATTTTGTATTTGTATTTTAGCCTTTTCAAAATTCTTATATAGTCCTTTCTAATTATTAGTTCAGAAAGTTTTACTAGAGCAAATCCTGTAACATCCTCTTTTTAACCTTCTCATTTGGGCAGCATTGTGATTTGCGTAAGGTTATAGTCTACATGTTTGTCTCTCCCACCTGAGTACAGTGACCTCAATAGTTAAAGCTAAGTTTCTTTCCTACAGTAAACATTTGTGGGACTTAAAAAACTGCTTCAGTATTCTCTAGCATAGTTTAAGGTTCAGGGTGGCTTATTCAAAGGACATCTGACTATACCCAGTCCATTTGTTCAGGATGGCTCATGAGTGACTGTTAAGTCTTGGTAAGAAGATTGAAACGTCCACCCAGTGGTTCTCAGCCAGGTGGTCCAATCCTAAGAGGGCTTTGGAAATATGTGGCTTTCATAAAGCCTGGAGGTGTTATAGGCATTTAGTGGGCATAAGCCAAGAATGCTAAATGCTTTGCAATGTGTACAAAATGAGTTGTTTCATTAAAAATACCAATGGTTTCCCAAACGTACACCCATCCTAGCAGATTCTAACCAATCCACATTATAAAATACTTAAAAAACAGAAACAAAACCCAATCGTGGTTTGGAGAAATGAAAGAGGCTCATAAAACTCACTCTGAAATCACATGAAAAGTGTCCTGGGCATATTATCAGACAGGCAAAGAAAGCTTGATGATATCTGGTTGGTGAAATAGGAATTCTCACATTCTGTAGGTGAGAGTGTAACATGATGTAACCTTTCTGAAGACAATACTTATCAATATTTAAAACACATATTCTTTTAGATCTAGCAATTTCACTGCTAGGAATTTATCCTGTAGCTCTATAAAGGCTCAAAGGTGCATGAACAGGGATGTTCATTACAATGCTGGTTGCCATCACAAAAAAGTGAGAACAATCTATATGTCCATCAATAGGAGGATGGTTAAATAAGCATTGGCACATCCATATGATGGTATGTGAGCACATGGAATGAGTGCCAAGTTATATTAAGTAGAAAAAAGTGAAGCCAAGGGATGCATGATATGATCTCTATTTTTCTTCAAAGTATATACATGTACTTACATACATATATACACACAGAGAATATATATATATTCACTTGGCATGGTTCCGATATAAACAAATTTTGTTACCATGGGTGAGTTAAATAACACCAGTCCCACAACAACATGATTTCAGTTTTAGTTACCAAGGTATATTAACTGTGAGTCATTGGATAAAGTACAAACTTTGTTACTACCTCTTCAATCCACAAATCATTACATAAATAATACATGCACACCATGATCTGTAACTACTCAATAAGACTTCCTTCAATGTCTGCTGGCAATAAGTCACTGAACATTTGTTATCAGTTCACAAACAGATGGCAAAACAAGTAGTTTGTCCCTTTGTCTCCCAGTAATAAACCCACGTGACATTTTAGAAAAATTAGGTGCAGCAAAGAAAAGAATAGTGATAACACTAGAAGGTAAATTTTGAATTGCACGAAATGGAGGTGTAGAAGCAATAGATGACCGTGGAAACATTGACGCTGCTGCCACTTGAGAGACTCAAGATACGCATCAGGAGAAACTCAGTGAAGACCCACTTACCAGGAGCAATTAAAATTGTTGTGAGAAAAGAGATGAAGGTGCCTCAGAGGAAGTGACACCAGCAAAAAATTTCACATGAAAGGAACTCTTGGAATTATTTCCTGACATTGAAAGCATAACGGATAAAATGTTGGAAATTGATCCAGATTCAAAAAGGAGTATGACAATTTGCCAAGGCATAGAAAAGACACTCTCTCTATATCACCAAGTTATATGACAAAAAGACGGCAAGGATTCCTGCTACATTTTTTACAAAGAAATACAGCACTCTAATTCTCAGTGTTTCTAATGTTTCTAAATAAATAGTAGGTTTACTATTTTTTTCCTCTACATTTGTAACCAACAGTAAGAGAGTTTTAATGTTTTGATGAAAAATTGTAAAGATAATGAAACAGTTATAATTTTCCCCATTGATCATTAAGATCACTTTGCATGGTTTCAGTTTGCACTTATTTTCATGGTCCAGCACTACTGTGCAAAGCCAGGCCTGCTTGTATATATAAAATGCACATATATCTACATGTACATATATGTGTAATTTAAAATGGAAGTATATACAAGGAATCATTAATAGCAGTTACTTCTGAGGAGTGGGGCTGAGGCAGAGATGGTAGCAAAGGGAAATTTTATTTTCATTTTATACCCTTCTGAAATGTTTGACTTTTTTCCCTTTAGTATCTATTAATTTTTGATATAAAACCGAACCTATAAAAATAAATATAACAAGAGAGATAAGTTAATAAAACATTAAAAAATGTTCTGTGAATGTGATTTGTGCTGTTGTCAGTCCCTCCACCCCCACCCCAGGGAGATAATCCAAAGTTTTCATTAATTAAGAATTTCAATAGAATTCATGACACCAAAATGGTTTAAAATCCATTGCTGTAAGGTCATATTTACCCTGTTCCCAGGCAGAAAGATTACAAAATGTGCAGGTTCTTCAGATGAATACGATCTTAGTTATTGATTTAATTTGTCTGTAGGGAGAACTAGCCTGAAAACAAGTCCAACTGATGGTGATGTTCAGGTGCAATTTGCAAACAGATGCCCTAAACAAAATGCTTCCACTGTGTCTGATGATTAAACATGCATCTGTTTAGAAGGCAGCAGGATTGAGGCCAAGTATGACCTTGTGCACAACCTTGAAAGTTTACTTGCTGGCAAACAAAAAGGCAAATACATAGCAAGGACCATTTAGAGATATAATGTTGAGATTACCGGTGTATTTACCCTGCCAAGACTTGGTATACTCAGAAAATGAAGGTCCCATCAGGATTAGGCTGAAAACTTAACCACTGATGCAGAATGAGCAACCAGGATTAAGTCTGAGAGAGTTCATAGGGTGGGAAGATCCTGAGATGCCTAAATTGACCTAAACAATATGTTTTGACCTTCTATCACATTCCCTGAGGCCTTCTGGATAGATGAGGAAAATGCAAACTTATTATAACCAGGAAAGACTCTTGAAGGTCTAGGGAGTGAGCAGGAATGACTAGGTAATCCTGAAGCATGCAGGATACAAGGCATCAATCAGTGTTTTATATGCATTATCTTATGTGACTATTAAAACCATCCTATGATTATTTTTACCACCCTAATATCACTGATGAGACAACCAAGTTTCAACCAAGTTCAAGGAGATTAAATAATTTTCCCATTACCACATAGAGGGTAACTGGTAGAGCTACAACTCCAAAGTGCTTGGAAACGCCTCTGGGCTATACAGGTTTTGCTGCATCTTCCATTTACCAGAAATCTTGCTACTGCTAGATTATCTAAACTAAAATCTGCCCAGCCCTGCTATACTGTGGTGCTTGCCATTATGGGCACTCAAGCCTTTTGATCTTGGATTCTGCCCTTTTGTGTTTCTCTTACATGGTGTCTGTGGCTGGGAATCTCCTTGCTTTTGCCAACTTCACATTCCAATCAGTTCAGAGGAAATGTACATAAGCCTTAGTGTTTCCCCTTAAAGGACAGTATGGTTCTGACTTTCACTGACTTGGCAAAGGCTTCTATGTCTACAAATAAGAAACATCTGACTAGGGGTCTATAAATGAAAATGATGACAAACTGGGCAGGGTAGAATTCTATAATCTGGCAAAGTTGAGCCATATTTGGATAGTCAAAACTTCATTTAGCAAAATCCAAGTTTTCATTTGGATTAAATCTTATTGGGTCTCAGTTAATAATTTGAAAAATGAAACTGTGTTCTTTTGGGGGCATTATAAGTAATGGTTAAAATGGGCAGTGGAAAATATTCCCTACTTGGTATAAGACTCAGGGACATGGAGTCCCCTTACCCATTTAAAGTCATGCTAGGTCTGGGTGGCACTGTTCAGGATGCTATTGGGGTTCCTTCCTAAATAACAGAGTCAAATCTGAGCTCTTTACAGAACTTTGTTAGCACACTGAAGAGTCTGACAATGTAACAGTTGTCCACAAGCAGGACATATTGAAAAGTATGTTTCTTGAGAGGTGGAAACTGGAACTTGCATACTCTTTGAGATAATACATAGCTGAAAAATTATCAGAGTTCAAAATGTGCAGTGTCAGAAGGCAAGCCCAGGTCTGATGGAAACTCCTTTTTTTTTAATTAGAAAAGGGATTAAGCGTGAGACCATGAAACTGGAAGAGACCAAGAAGTCAATCAGAGAGGACTGCACTTCCCACAGTCATGTAGTCACACTAATGGTGTAATTCAATGTACTAGGCATTATGCTAGGGTGGCTGTGGCTGATGTGTTTTAAGCCAATTGCCTACAGGTTATTTCTTTGGGAGCATTATTCTGCTTCAGAAGAGGAGTTTAGGTAGTTGAGCGTAGAGCATCCAGCATGAGGGATCTCAATCTTCTCAACACCCCTGATTTGGGATCAGGGTGCTAAACGTATACCCAACGTCTCTGAGTTGGTGGGTGTCAAATGCAGAACTCAAGCCCAGGACTGACTCTAAATAGCACCCTTAGCATTATGATACCTTTCCTTCAGTAATGTCAATAAAGCATCATCGGGCTTCCCTGGTGGCGCAGTGGTTGAGAGTCCGCCTGCCGATGCAGGGGACGTGGGTTCGTACCCCGGTCCGGGAAGATCCCACATGCCGCGGAGAGGCTAGGCCCGTGAGCCGTGGCCGCTAAGCCTGCGCATCCGGAGGCTGTGCTCCGCAATGCGAGAGGCCACAACAGTGACAGGCCCGCGTACCGCAAAAAAAAAAAAAAAAAAAAGCATCATCTATTTAATGGACTGTATTAGTTAGGATAGTACCAGGGACTGAAACAAACAGACCCTAAATATCAGTGGCTTAACAAAAGAGAACTTTATTTCTTACTCATGTTAAGTCTAATTGGCAGCAAGGGGGTGGCAAAAGAGGCTCATTCAGGGATCCAAGCTGACACAGGCTCTGCCATCTTTGACACTGGCTCAAGGTCACTCGGGGTACTAACATCCAGAGGCAAATGGGAGAAGAAAGATAGCGGGGGATCATATGTTAAGTTTTTATGGGCTGCGCCTGCAAGTGACATATCCATTTTTGCCCTATTTACTGGTCAAATTCAGTCGTATGGCTAGACTTACCTCCCAGGGAGCCTTGGAAATGTAAACTAGTTGTGGGCCCAGGAGGAAAGGGAAAAGGGTTTGGTGAATAGCCAGCCAGTTCCTACCACATTTGTGTTTTTCTGTAGTTACCAGAATGTAAGTATTATAAATAAATGTTGCCACCTACTAAATACCAAATTCCGTGCCAGGTTCTGAGGATTTAAAAGTGAATAAAACCTGAATTCAAGTCCCCAAGTCTAGTGGGGGACTAGACAGATACAAACATACAGACTGATATGGATTGCATCCTTTATGTAGATAACTAGGCCATTTGGCTCTTAGGTTGCATTTATGGATGCGAGGATCCTCTCTTGTTCAGAATTACTGATTTGGCTCCTTTTGAGGCTCTAGAATTGTCTGCTGCAGGGTCTGAACTTAGGTGCCAGTCTAGGGTAGGTTTTTTCCCCCTTAAAAAAACTTTGATTATAAAAGAACCCATCTGTAGGCTCCCAACACAACCCAAAAGCCACACTGTCTACAGCTCACAACTCATTTTCACATTATCAAGCTGTCATAGCAGTATAAGCATTCCATCTTGCTAGGCCTAAATAGGCCTAAATAGGCTTCTTAGAAAAGCACCACCTAACCTTTAGGCTAGCTAGCTACTGGGCTGTATAGATGGCAGGAAAAGCAAGATATTCTCAGAAAGTCACTGAGGACAGGGGTGCTATTAGAGACTTAGACAATTTTGTCAGAGTGACAAATCCATTATATTTTGGCCTACAACTGTAACTAAAAAAATAAGATTACCTTTCCTTCCTGTCTCTATGCTAAGGAGAAAAAGGAACTGTTTCTCTCTTGTTCTAGCTTCCTCTTAATAAATATTTAACTTATATGCAACCTAGTCCTTCAGATTTAAAATACATGGGGTTTTCAAGAAATTACTCCTGTTTTTGCATGTACGTAAAAAAGATACTGAGAATCATTTATAGGCACTTGGGGATTGAGGAAATTCCAGTAGTCATGCCTGAAATCAGAACTAGCCAATAACAATGCTCTTATGTAGGCTTCCAGATTTGCTTTCCCTGTGGCCAATATTATTTTTCTTTGACCATCTTTATATTTTATAACCAGTTCCCTTTTTCACATCTATAGTTTGTGGCTTATTATTTCTTCCTCTCTTGTTTTAACTCATGTTTAATAACTCACCAAGAAAATGACTGTTTGCAGTCAGAAGCATAATTTTATTGAAATTACTAGAATCTTCAGTGTTTCTCCTAATGGCTTTCATTTATGACATCATGCTGTGACAATAATTCTATGTATACTCTATAATGATCCATTTATACAAGTAAGCATGTTCACCTGTAGTAAATGACTGAGGAGACTTCCTGTAACCATAACAAGGGCAAATTCGGCCATAAGTACCAGCAAATAAAGTGGTATTCACAATTCGGAGATAATTTGCAGGAATATTTTTGATAACATACTCAAATATGTGGTACTAATATCTACACCACTGCTCAAGTCAAAAATGGAGGACAAGGGCTTCCCTGGTGGCACAGTGGTTGAGAGTCCGCCTGCCGATGCAGGGGACACGGGTTTGTGCCCCGGTCCGGGAAGATCCCACATGCCGCGGAGCGGCTGGGCCCATGAGCCATGGCCGCTGAGCCTGTGCGTCCGGAGCCTGTGCTCCGTGACAGGAGAGGCCACAACAGTGAGAGGCCCGCCTACCGCAAAAAAAAAAAAAAAAAAAAAAAATGGAGGACAACACCCTGATGTCCTCACCTCTGTCACACTCACATTTCATCAATCAAGCCCTACTGAGGTTTACCTCCTAAATAGCTCTACCCTTTGCGTCTCTATCCTTCCTGCTATTGTCCTAATTCAGGCCACCATCATCTCTCGTCCATATTATTTTAACTGCCTTCTAACTCAACTCCATCATTTTCCTCATGCCCTCTCTTGGATCTATAGCCACACAGAAGAGCCATCTTTTCTATAACGCAAACGTGATCATGTCCCTCCCATGCTTAAAATCTACTCCTTTTCTTCAAACCCCTTATGTGGCTTCTAAGGTTCTTCATAACTGGAATCCTGCTTCCATCTGGGTCTTTTCTCATCCCATTGCCCATTCTCCCTCCTCCCCACCCCACTCCAGCCTCCCCTATCCTGCTCCAGCCATACTATATTTCTTTCTTATTGTTCCTTGAACCGACCACATGATCTCTCGTTTCTGAACTTCACACTGTTTCTCTGCTCAAATATTCTTCTCCCCATGTTTTCCTTCAGTTTTCAGCTAGAATACCATGCTGCAAAGTAAACTTAACCTCATAGCCAATGCTGAATTAGATGTCCCTCCTGTGGGTGCTCACAGCATCCTACACTTAGCACCATGGTATCACGTATCACAGTGTACTGGTGCTTGAGCAAAGGGACAAGGTCTTGGGAAAAGAATTGCATTCATACATACACACACACACACACACACACACACACACTGAATGTCTAGTAACTAACTAATTACACCTGGCATTGTGGTTATAAAAGAATGTCACCATGATATAGAGGAAAGGACATACCAGGGCTTGATCTTGCCTTTGCCTGCTGACCATCTATGAGAACTTGGACAAGTTATTTGATCTTCATGAGCCTTTGTTTCCTCATCCATAAATTGGGGTTATTGTAAAATGTTCTGATTCTGTACCCTCCCCCCTCCTCAAAGCATGAGGGAAGGAACAGAAGATAATCAAGGGAATCTAAGAACTTGACCATCTCAGAGTCCAGAGGATGGTACTGGGTGTAGGGTGAGGTGGGAGATGGGTAGCTGAGAAGCCACTTTTAGCTAAATGAAATCTACTGACCTGTCCCTTAGATGGAACCACTCTTCAGTCTGGGCTCAGGGTGGAGGATGAAGGAGGCAATTCACTCCAGCACCCCAGGGGAACTCCAGCTTAGGTGGTAAAGCTGTGAAGATGGTGGTGGTGTGAAGATGGTGGTGGAGGGCATTTCAACGTGCACACAGCTCACTTGTCACTATTGTTAAAATGCAGATAATGGTTCAGTAAAACAGGGTGGAGGCTGAGATTTTGAATTTCTAACAAATTCCCAGGTAATACTAATGCTGCTGATCCAGGGAGCATACTGTAAGTAGCAAGGATGTAGAAAATAACCATTTATGCCATCTCTTACTGGTGTAATGATATGGAAAAAGTATTAGCCTCTTAGTAGGTAACATAAGAATTCCTTTGGGGAAGAATACCCTATGTGTTAAAAAAACATACTCTGATAAATTACTGGGTTTGGGCTGAGAGAAACTGACTCACCAAAGCACATATCAAAATAATTATTGACGATCTTAAACTGCCTTCTCAGGAGGCGGGGCGTCCCATTAACTTCAAGGCCTTTTTGTCTGTGCACCAGGATGAGTGGGGGCATCTGGGTTTGAAGGCAAAGAGTAATTACTCTGCAGAGGAGGAGAAGGGAGCCAGAAGGGATACAGATTGAGTGGGGGAACTAGAGAAAGAGAAACCCACATTAGAGAAGTGTCTATATCATTATTTAGAAGTTCTTTGGTTGACAATATACTCATTTTTGTTCTTCCCTTCCAAGGAATCCTTTGGACTTCTCACCAATGCTTTTGTGCGTGTGGTTTCTTTCTTTCTTTGCAGGGGGTGTGGGCTTGAAGAGGTGGATGAGGGGGACAGCTCACAGCAGGGTTACACTAGCCGCAAAGGGCCCTGATACGTTCTCTTCAGCAGCTGGAGTGGGGTAGGCAGGAGCGAGGGTGGGACACATCCATCTTCTATTGTCGAGTAATATGGCTCTACTGCTATCAAAATCAGTAATTAAAGCCAAGAGCATTAATGGGTTAGCAAAAACACAGAGGCCACAATGACAAAGGAGATGAAAATAGGATGCTTGGGAAAAGGTTAACAGTGCCTGGAGTATTTACCTAGAAAAGAGCAAAGCCATCGTGATGATCAAATTTTATCAGCCATATTCAGGCCTTCTTTATTTCATAACCTCACAAAACCATAACTCAAGGAACTGGCACTAGTTTTAAAACATAGAACCTTAACCTGGAATCCAGGAAAGGGCTTGGAGAAGTGGTGGCTTTGAATTTCCTAAAATTATGTGCAAAAATTATATGCATATGCATATCTTTCTAGGGAGAGGCTATGTAGCTTTCAGCAAATTGCATACTGAATGGACATATGAAAATAGTTAAGAATCGCTGATTTCAAAATGAAAACCAGCTAGTACTCTTGCCTAGGAAAATAATGAAAAAATGGGGAAAAAAGGAAACTAGGAATCTTGTCAATAAGAATTAAAAGAATCAGGCCAATGTTACACTGTCATTCTCTTAAAAATAGTGAGATCCAATAAGAGGAAGATGAAACTTTTGCATCTGCTTAGAAAAGTAAAACTGGCTTCCCTTGATATTATTCAACAGAAAATAATGGCAAATTAATCTCTTTCTCTAGAGTAAATAAAAACAACAGCAGAAACATGACATCAGATTGTAAAAGTACAAATTCAAGTTGGATCAGTAGTTCTCTCCCCCAGGGAATATTTGGCAATGTCTGGAGACACTTTGGGTTGTCTCAACTAGGGGTGTGCTACTGGCATCCAGTGAGGAGAGGCCAGGGATGCTGCTAAACCTCCTACAATGCACAGGACAGCCCCACGGCAAAGAACTCTCCAGTCCAAAATGTCAACAGTGTAGAGGCTGAGAAACCCTGAGTTAGAATACATGAAAACTTCCTGGCTATGAGGAGTATGAATAATTGAAATAGGTATCTTAGGAACTGTAAAATCTCCTTCTATGAGGTTTTTAATGATCACGAACCTCAGCCCTAACTCACAAAGCACCTTCATTTTCTGCAGAGGTGAAAGTACAATCTATGGAGATGAAGCTCACATGAGAAAGACTTGATATTTTTCAATTTCATGTCCTCACAGTTCCTGTGTTTGCAGAAGGAATAAATATCTCTGTTTACTACAAGTGACCTGCCACTAATTCGACTGCCTCTAGGGTCAAATGCCTTTCTCAATAGGAAGGATAATCATATTTCACCAACTTGAAATTGTAAAGAAATTTAAATAGGAAGGCCATCACCTGATCTGGAATATAGACAGACTGGTGGCAAGAGCCTGCTGGGAAGTAGTAGCAATCCCTGGTAAAGTATCCATATAAGCTTCTCAAAGGACCAGTTTGGCATGGGCTCAGCCCCTTTCAGAGGAGAGGTGTCACCAGTACCAAAGTGACCCATGAGTTGTGTGGGGATCCTTTCCCTTTGGATAGAGCATCAAAGCTGGCTGAGTAGCAGACACCACCACATACCTCAGGCTACCTTTTGAGCCTGAGGCATAAGATGAAAAGCAGATTGAAATCTCTGTAACAGGTATATGTTCATACCAAAATATTATAGTGAGTGAGTTGGGGGAAACAGAAAATCATGTCAGCACCTCAACAAAATTATCAGACTACATGTGCAAATCACCTTATTTTGCAAGTCATGTACGTAATCACTGGTCAATGAATACATTTATATTCTGCTTGTAAAATACTGCCTTTTAAGGGAGAAGATGTGATTGGAGTTTAATAAGCTGAATTATTAGGATTTAAATTCATGGGCAAAATTTGTAAATTTATGAACATGGTCTGCATAAAACCCTCAACATTAACATTTCGTAGGTTGGAGACATGCAATAGAAGCCCATTTTATTCTTAATGAATAATTGGAAAGCATTTTACACTGTTATAGACTTTCTACAGAGTCATGGTTCTGAATTTTTAAGTTAGCAATTAGTCATCTACTGGATATTCAATGCAATAATAGTACTCAGTGTGTTTTCCCAAGCCAGTCTGATTAAACAGCTAATTATAGTGCTAGCTATTGCAGCTTTGGCCTCCAAGCTTAAAGATATTCATAATAGCTAGACATGGCTATATTTGGCAGTGTTTTGCTATTGCTGTAATACAGAGAGAGCTATATGAGTTATAATCTTTTCTCATTGTTAGTGAACGGAATGAAGAGTGCGCTTGGATTAGTCTGTACTCTGTAAAAACGAATGTAGAGTCAGATGTGAAAAATCAGGAAAATCAAATGAATGTAGTGGGCTACCTTTTCTGAAAAACTTTGGCATGAGATACAAAGCTGACCTTTTGAATGGATATGAATTATTTCTCACATATATTTCATCTGAATTAAAGGTGAGTCTTCTTTCTTCCACCCACTCGATGGTACACAGCACCACTAAATTAAAGCTTGAAGGTTATGGTTTTTCTTTGCTTGTTGTTCAAGAATTATGACCTTAAAGAATTCTTCAATATTTGAAGCACAGATCCCAGAGCCTAACTCCATGTCCCTTGAGAGACTGAAGGTTCAAAACAGCCCCAGATCACTCCTTTAGTCCTTGAGTTGGGGCTCTGGAATAACAACAATGACTGAATTGAGCGCTCCTAAGAGAAAGATAGGAAAGTCCCAAACCTCATCTCAAACCATTCTGTGCTTTACGCATTCCCTGAGAAGAATCCTGAATTGTCAGGGGGAGCAGACCAAGGCAATCACAGTAAATTCAGAAATAAATTCAGTCAAAAATAAACGTAGAATATGAAAGGGATTTTTAAAAAAATGGAGACCAGTTATCCTGGAATTGGGCCTTTAATGGAACCAGGTTCAGCAAGTCCCAGTTCTATGTCCTGCTGGTTCACCCAGAAGTACCATTTTCTGTTCCAGTTTTGGTTACTGTGTGAGTAGGGTAAAAAGTCCAAATTCAGGTGTACTGATCCATGAAGGTCACAGGAAAGATAATGCTTTAATTGGCAGTAAAAAGAGAATCTATTAAAACATAGCCCCTCTTATATTTTTAACAACAACAATGATAAGATAAAAATACTGTCTCCCATTAATTAAGTGATCAAAATTAATCACTAAAACAGACAAACTAACATCATGTGCCTCCTGATATAATGTACCAAGGACACAACATTACTTCTTTGGTTTTCCTGACAAAAATGAATAAGCTGAATCTGATCATGAGGGAACATCAGGCAAATTCAACCTATGGGACATTCTACACAATAACTGGCTTGTGCTTTTCATAAAAATCAAGGCCAAATAGCACAAAGAAAGGCTAAGAAACTGTTCCAGATTAAAGAGGAATAAAGAAACATGAAAACTAATGCAATGTGTGATACAGGATTAGACCTTGGTCTGGGAAAAAACAAATAGTTATAAAAGATATTATTAGACAATTGATGAAAACTTAATATGGACGGTACTCCCCATTATATATCATCAGGGAAATGCAAATTAAGATGACAGTGAGATGTTAGTACATACCTATTGGAATGGCCAAAATCCAGAACACTGACAACACCAATGCTGGCGACGGATGTGGAACAACAGGAACTGTCCTACATTGTTGGGAATACAAAATGGTACAGCCACTGTGGAAGGCAGATTAGTGGTTTCTTATAAACCATACAATCCAGGAGTCATGCTCCTTTGTCCTTACCCAAAAAAGCTGAAAGCTTATGTCTACACAAAAACCTGCAAAATGATGTTTATAGCAGCTTTATTCATAATTGCCAAAACTTGGAAGCAACCAAGATGTCCTTCAGTAGCTGGATGGATAAAATGTGGTACCTCCAGAAGATGGAATATTATTCAATGCTAAAAATTAATGAGCTATCAAGTCATGAAAGACATGGAAGAACCTTAAATGGATATTACCAAAGTGAAAGAAGATAATCCAGAAAGGCTACATACTGTATGATTCCAACTACATTCTGGAAAAGGTAAAACCATGGAGCCAATAAAAAAATCAGTGGTTTCCAGGAGTGGAGGTGAGGAAAGATGGATAGGCAGAACACAGAGGATTTTTAAGGCAGTAAAAATATTCTGTATGATATTATAATGATAGATATATATCATTGTACATTTGCCAAACCCACAGAATGTACAATATTACCCCTAAGGTAAGCTATGGACTTTGGGTGATTATGATGTGCCAATGTGGATTAATTCTTAGTAAAAATAATGTACCATTCTAGCAAGTGATGTTGATAATGGGGGAGGTTATGCATGTGTGGGAACTAGGGGTATATAAGAAATCTCTGTACCTTCCTCTCAATTTTGCTGTAAACCTAAAACTGCTCTAAAGAAATAAAGTCTTAAAAAAAGAATATAGATTGTTGATAATTAGAATTGTATCAGGTTAAATTTCCTTTTTTTAAAAATTTTTGGCTGCATTGGGTCTTCGTTGCTGCGTGCAGGCTTTCTCTAGTTGCCGTGACTGGGGGCTACTCTTTCTTGCAGTGTTGGCTTCTCATTGCGGTGGCTTCTCTTGCTGCAGAGCATTGGCTCTAGGTTGCGGGCTTCAGTAGTTGTGGCACGCAGGCTCAGCAGTTGTGGCTCGTGGGCTCTAGAGCACAGGCTCAGTAGTTGTGGCACATGGGCTTAGTTGCTCCATGGCATATGGGATCTTCCTGGACCAGGGATCGAACCCATGTCCCCCGCACTGGCAGGCGGATTCTTAACCACTGTGCCACCATGGAAGTCCCCAATTTCCTGGTTTTGATAATCACAGTGTGGTTATAAGAGGACACCCTTGTGTTTGTGAAATACACAATGAATTATTGACTACAGGGGCACGGTGTCTCCAAAATTCTCTCAAAAGATTTAGGAAAGGAAAATTACAGATAGAGATATAAGTAGAAATAGAAATAGAGATATAAATAGAAATGTGTGTATAAGGAGAGACATGCATGTATAACAAATGGAGAAAAAAAGGAAAATGTAAGTAGTTGGTGAATTTATATAAAAGGTATATACAAGAATTCCTTGTACAATTATTACAAAAATAAAAAGTTATCTTATAATATAAAAAATGGCTGCTATTTATTTGAGCATTTACTATGTGTGAAGCCATGCTCTAGATGTTATATACACATTAGCTCAGGTAATTCCCACAACTGATTTAGGAGATAGGATGGCCCCATCTTACAGAGGTGGAAACTGAGGCCCAGAGAAGTTAAGTGATTGTTAAGTGACAGAGAGGCCTGGTCTCATCCTGGGTTGTCCAATGCCAAACCTGGGGTTTTGGCCACTATGCTCTCCTCTTCATGAGAGGCGTATTTTTATACTTATGCATGCCAGTTACCACCCAGACCTTTCTAAATCAAGATCCTCTGGCAACTCTAAGCTGGCTCTAATACACTCTTCCTCCTTCAATGCAAAAGCCTCCACACAGCCATGTGCACATATGAGGACTGGAGTTACTTCTGGGGCCAGAGGACAGCCAATCCCTAAGCAGATCTCTGGCCTCCTAAGCCATTACCCCATCAGTAGAGCCCCCTGACCAGGCATCTCCTTTGATGTTCTTATTGTCTTCCTTCTTGGTGCTCTCCTGGGCCCCACATTTCTCCCTGATGCTCACTGAAACCCCCGCTGATTTCCCTCTGTCATATATATATTTTTAATTTTATTATTTGGCTGTATCAGGTCTTATTTGTGGCACGCAGGATCTTCATTGTGGCACACAGGCTTATCTAGTTGTGGTGCATGGGCTCAGTAGTTGTGGCATGTGGGCTTAGTTGCCCCTCGGCATGTGGGATCTTAGTTCCCTGACCAGAGATCGAACCCACATCCCCTCCGTTGCAAGGCGGATTCTTAACCACTGGACCACCAGGGAAGTCCCCACTCTTGCTCATTTTTTTAAGTGAAAGTTGGCTCCAACCTCAGGATGCTGCTGCCTGCTACGTCCCCCTCCAACAAAGATGTGTATTGTTCTGTTTCTCCTGTGATTCATGTTCTTGTGATAGGAATGGCTTTTCCAATTGTCCAAGTGTTGAATTGTGTCCCCCTAAAAGATATGTTGAAGTCCCAACCCCCAGTACCTCAGAATGCCACCTCATTTGGAAATCAGGTTATTGCATTAGTTAAGATTAGATAAGGTCATACTGGAGTAGGATGGGCCCTGAATCCAATCGGTCTGATGTCCTTATAGAATGTGAAGACACAAGAGTAGAGAACACCATGGATGATGGAGGCATCTATCAGCCAAGAAATGCCAAGGATTACCAGTGGCAACCAGAAGCTAGAAGAGCAGTATGAAAGACATTCATTTCAGAGCCTCCAGAAGGAACCAACCCCACTGACACCCGGATTTTGGACTTCTGGCCTCTAGAACTGTGTGAGAAATTTCTGTTGTTTTAAACTACCCAGTTCGTGGAACTTTGTTATGGCAGCTCTAGAAAAACGAATACACCAAGGCTGCTTCAAACTCCTTCTCCTACATCAACTGGTAAAAATCTCAGCTCTTTTAAGGGTCCTGCCACTAGGTTGTACCTCTTCTACTCCTGATCACTAAAAACTACCAGCCTCCTGGCCACTCTTTTTTCTTTTTTTTAATAAATTTATTTTAGGCTGCATTGGGTCTTCATTGCAGCACGCGGGCTTTCTCTAGTTGCGGCGAGCGGGGGCTACTCTTTGTTGTGGTACGCAGGCTTCTCATTGCGGTGGCTTCTCTTGTTGTGGAGCACAGGCTCTAGGTGCATGGGCTTCAGCAGTTGTGGCACATGGGCTCAGTAGTTGTGGCTCGTAGGCCCTAGAGTGCAGGCTCAGTAGTTGTGGTGCACGGGCTTAGTTGCTCTGCAGCATGTGGGATCTTCCCGGACCAGGGCTCAAACCCGTGTCCCCTGCATTGGCAGGCAGATTCTTAACCACTGCACCACCAGGGAAGTCCCTCTTGGACACTCTTAACAGGTTCATTGACCCTTTGGCTCCTTTCTTCTCCACCCCCTCCCATTACCTGCTGATATTCCTTGTGTTCAAATGACCCTGTAGATGAGCCATCCAACACCTGAGCCTCAGTTTCTTAGCCCCAACTCCAGTAAACCCCACTTTACTGGAGCTACCTCCATCTTTGGCTTGGAACCATTCCATATTAGAAATCCTAGGTAACCACTCTCTGACAAAACCGCAAGTCCTCCACAATATCACGTACCTCCTTTCTTTTTTTTTTTTTTTTTTTGCAGTACGCGGGCCTCTTACTGTTGTGGCCTCTCCCGTTGCGGAGCACAGGCTCCTGATGCACAGGCTCAGCGGCCATGGCTCACGGGCCCAGCCACTCCGCGGCATGTGGGATCTTCCCAGAACGGGGCACGAACCCACACCCCCTGCATTGGCAGGCAGACTCTCAACCACTGTGCCACCAGGGAAGCCCTACCTCCTTTCTTAAAACTCTTGTTCTCTAGCTTCCTAGTGTCCTCTGTACCCTAAATCTCAGCCTATTATTCCAGTCATCCCCCTTCTAGCCTCACTTGTTTCCTTCCTTGACTTGGCCCACATGGTTGATGACCTAAGCTACAATTCCACTCAATCTCTTAATTCTTCTGCAGCCTGGCTTTTATGCCACAGCCACCAGGCAAAACTCAATCTTGAAATTTGCAATGTGGCTTTCCTTCTGTATCCAGATTGTTAAGTGATAGGTTGGAGAAAATCCCATCTCCAGGTGGGTTGACTCCACTACAAAGCCAGGGTTAGCATAGCGGCTCAACTCTTTTTCTTGTCCCCTGTCATCTTCTTTCCCTTTCCCCTCAGCAACTACTGTGACCCTCACTCTCCTCAGGTCCCTCATTCTCAGCAGAGAAGCTGTCTCCTTCATACACTACAATAGTGAGGTCTTTGGTGATGAACTATTCAACATTCTAGGTCCCCCTCTATAAACACAGCCACATCCCTATGCACCTTTACCTCCTCCTGCCAATCTAAAAGGATAGAGTGCGTTCCTCCAAACCAAAGCCATTCCTTCTGCTTGTTCTTGTGATCCCAGCCTTCTCATTTCCCTCTGGGACCCTAATTCTTCTTTCTTATCATTTCAACCCACTGTTAAAGTTTCTCTGATCCTAAAATCAATCAGTTCTTTGATTCATTCCACTCTAACCACTGTGCTATCTTCCCCTTAACAGTTTCTTACCTCTCATTCACTCCTCAACTCACAAAAATCTGGCTTCTAATTCTATTGTACAATGAACTGCTTGTCAAGATCACCAATGACCTCCATCCTTGTAATCAATGGGTCTTTTTAGCCCTATGTTACTTGTCTTCTGTGCTAAATTTAACACTGTTGGAATATTCTCTCTTGAAATTTTCTCCTTCCTTGTCTTCCATGACAATAATTCTATTTTTCCACCTATATTTCTGCCTTTTTCCTCCTTTTCAGTTCTCCTTTCCCAGTCTGTACATTTGGTGTTACCTGGGGTTCCATCCTTGGTCTACTACTCTTCCATGGGTCATGATTTTACCTCCATACGTTATTTCCTTAGAGAGAACTTCCACGACCCCAACTGCAAATCAGGTCCTTCTCTTAACTATCTTGTAGTAGCTTCACCTTTCCATTATTGCACTAAGCAAAAGCACAATTTTCAATGATATGTTTATGTGACTTTTTTTTTTTTTTGTGGTACGCAGGCCTCTCACTGTTGTGGCCTCTCCCGTTGCGGAGAACAGGCTCCAGATGCTCAGGCTCAGCGGCCACGGCTCATGGGTCCAGCCGCTCTGCGGCATGTGGGATCTTCCCGGATCAGGGCACGAACCCGTGTCCCCTGCATCGGCAGGCAGACTCTCAACCACTGCGCCACCAGGGAAGCCCTATGTGACTTTTTTGATTAATGTCTGTCTCCCCCACTAAATGGTTAACTCTTTGAGGACAAGAACCAATAATTATTTTCTGCATCTGTTGTATACCCAGAGTTAAGTGCAGTGCCTGTCCCATAAGGTATGTGACTCCTAGATCCAACCAGGCAAGTATATTCTATGATTTCCAAGTTCACAGCTCCAGCCCTGACTTCTCTCCTGAGTCTCAGATTTACATGGCCAACTGCTTACAAGACACCTCTATTTGTATACTTCATAGTCATTCCAGACTTTTCTAAAACTAAACTTATCTTCCTCCTCCTGATGCACTTGTCTTCTATTATCTTCAACCACCCAGACATCCAAACCAAAACCCTAGGAGTTATCTTACATTCTCATTCACACCCACATCTAATCAATTACTTAATCTTACCTAGTTTAGTCTAAATCTCTCTCAAAGTCATCCTTCCTCTCCATCTCTGTATCACTGCCCACATGCCGGCCCCACCATCTCTCATTGAGACTATTCCTCTGTCACCTGCCTGGACTCTCTGCCTTTGCACATATGCGTGTGTGAGACTGGAGTGATCCAACTGAAATGCAAATCTCACCATATCACTCTCCTTTGGAAAGCCTTTTCATGTCTCCTCATTGCCTGCAGGGAAAAAAAACAAAAACCCTCCAGATACCTCCAAATTCCACAAAACCATGTAAGGTCTTCTGCTATCTGGGCACAACTAGTTTTCCCAGTTGCATCGACTGTCTCTCATTATCTGGCACTTCCTACACTGATAATACCAAATGTTCACAGGCTCATCCATACATCCCCACGCCTTTATTTCCGCAGGTCCAGTGACCAATGATGCTCTTCTCTCCATAAAAGTACATCGCACCGAAAGTCATCATCACCAGCATTATCCTCCTCATTTATGTGTCTGCCACCCTCCCTATCTCCACCGAATTAGACTGAGTACCTTGACAGTTTAGCCGTGTGTAGTTCATTTTCATTGCCCCATATCTTACTAGCACCTTCCTGACACATAATAGTTGCTCAATAAATCTTTGACAGCCTGACCTGAATATACTTGGAACATAAACGTGCTGGGAGCTGGTAGTATGACAGTTTGGTTTTGAAACTGTTTTCCTGAGGTTCTGATTATTGACCAAAGAAACTTCTTCCTTGTCCAAAGGAAAACAAAGACTTGCATGGTATCAGATATTTCCTAATGCTGCCTGTTCTGGTACATATTAGCCTGTTATAAATGGCCAAGTTAGACAATAAACAATAACTAGTCCACTGGGTCATAATGTCATCTTGAAGTGCTTTTTTACCCCCCTGATCACCCCTGCTCTCCTCACAATTAAAACAAATCAAGTTCTCTTCTACATTCTTTCCTTTCCAAATCTAAAAGGATAAATATGCGCCCATACTAACCAGCAAAATAATGGGAAAGAAAGAAAAATTTACTTTTAAAATTTGACCCTATAAATACTGTAACATTAAACAATTTTTACACACACCATTATTTTATTTTTGTCAAATCCCCCAAAGTGGGATTGCTGGATTAAAGGAAACTCCTTCACTTCAAAAAACAAATTAAGCTCCACTGTTTAGGGAATAAAACAAGCAGTGATTCAGGAAGAACAGTGACCTAAAGAAGCAGTTCTGGATTTTTTCCAGTTATTTCACTCTGGCAAGTGACATCTCTGTGTAGTCTTGTGTTTCCACTTGTTACTATAAGCACCAGTAGTCCTGACTCAGAGAATGGGGCTGCTTTGAGGTGCTCCCACCAATGACAGCAGAAATAAATGATTAATTCATCTAGAAACAAAAGGATATAAACTGTGTGTCCTTCCTGCCTTAGCTTCAATACTTTGAAAAGAATGTTGCATCTGGTGGGGACTGGTGATCTAGGTCATAAAAGTAAACGTTAAAATCCTGGATTGGATAAAAAAAGAAAAAGCTGCAACTGTGTCCCCCGTTAGAATCTAACAATAATAAGGTTGAGGGCTGCACTGAGAGGTAATTGGCTTCAATCCCCTTTCCCAGGAGGAACCACAAACCCCAGCTAAGCCAGGCAGAGGCAGGTTCTACCTAGAGATCCTAAGGCGATGCACCTTTTGTAAGAACAATGATAGCCTCCAGGTATTGCATGTGTGTGTTTCCTGGTGCTAAGTGCTTTACTGAATCTCTTTTGACAATGCAGGCCTCTTTCTGGTTTTTCTGTCCTCAATGGAGATAGAGAAATGTGATTATTTTTCAAATTTCAAATAAACATTTACATATCAGCTGGAAAAAAAGTGAACACCCCATCCTACCCTACTCAGCAAACAGACACACACACACACACACACACACACACACACACACACACACACACACACACACACACACACACACACACACACACACACACACACACACCCCTTCCTAGACTTTTATCAGTAAGAAACCTGACAATGAGGAAGAAACTATTTGAGTACAGTTCCATTGTCTCAGGTGACCCTAGAGTGATTTTTCAGTTAATGTAGACAGCCTTAATGAAAACCAGGCCTGGAGAGAGGTCTAGTGTTACTAATTCAAAAGGAGCAGGGTTAAAGCTATAATAACAAGAGAACATGCTCCCTATATAGACTAGACAAGGTAATCTTTGGAAGTAACTACTTCTTTCACAGAAGGAGTTTGTTTGCCTTTAAGAAATGTCAGAAGGCAATCTGGAGGCAGGCCCTTTGGAGGTGAAGCACCCTCAGCGTAAGTCCTTTCACAGGAGAATGTACCCTATAGAACAATTTTACAGAAGGGGGATCAGAGAAAGCCTCCACTAGCATCCAGCTGAAACCAGAGCTTGCAGAATAGTCCAGACTCAACAACTGGCAGGCACCAGGACTCTACATCCTGGCAGGAATCACAGGGAGTGACAGAAAGGGTAGGGGAGATAGGGAAGAGTGGGGTCCAAATAGAAGAGGGGAAGACTCAAAGATAAGCAAACAGAGGAAGGTTAGGAAGGTAAGACGCCTTCGTGGAGATTCTTTCTAGAAGCCCCCAAACATGGATGACTTATTCCCCTTCTGAGAAATAAACAGAATGTTAGCTTTTTTTTTTTTTAAAGCTACAATTTCTGTTTCTGCCCTTAACCCTCTGCTTCTTTGGGTCATACATGACTCTTTCAGCAAAAAAAGTGATTTAAATTTTCTCCCAGTGGAATCTAGGGAAGGTGAGAAAGTATCAGGAGAGGTAGGCATGCTACATCTGATGACACCTGTTCTGTCCCATGATGGACTGCTGGGTGGGGAAGAACCACAACCAGCTGAGGGTTCTACAGCCTGAGGGAGAGTAAGGTGATTCCCTGTGTCCTCTGGCTGCCGCCCCACCTTCTCAAGAGGGTCACAGGCTACTAGCAGTTTCAGACTTTACCTAATATACACAAACACTGTCTGGGGTTTGTACCTCCACAAAATTTACTTATGCTGTTTACTTACGCATATTATGAAGTGTTGCACTCAATGCATAGTATGAGTTATTGCACACTTCATCCTCATCTGCTGCTTTTTTCCTGCAATTTTATTCTCCCCAATTTGGAATGCTGCACAGCTCTTCAAACCCACCATGATCTCTTAGGCATCTATACATGCATATGATCTCCTCTTCCTGAAATGTCTCTTTTTCTCTTTGCTGGAAAATGTACTTATCCAGGTTTTTGCTCAATGAAGCACACAGTATGTATTCAGGAAATGTTTATGGAATGAAGGAATGAATGACTCCTTTATCCCCAAAGAGTTAATCACTCCCTTCTCTGTGCTGTCTTAGAACCTTCTGTACATGTTAGTAGTTTCACTTATCATGCCATGTTGCCTATTTACTTATTTCTCAACCATAGACAGATTTTTTTTTGGCACCACCATATCGAATTTTATTCCAACGACACTAATACAGCTGAAGATGCTCATGGTGACATGGCATAAGATTTCCTGCCTTCTAGTTTCTTTCCAAAGAGAATGTCTACCCACTTGTTCCTTCCTCCCTTTCTGGGAGAAAATCCACAATAGGCCACTTACCCAAATAAACCTCTTCATGTGTCTATTTTAAATTTTTGGGGGGACATTTGAGTTCCCCTCCGAAGAAATGAACAAAAAATAAGTGTTGGGCGTCCCCCTCCCCTCCCCCACCTCCACCGGCCAAATAAGTACCTGTTGCGAAGGCATTCCTGTTGCTCCGAAACCTTTAAATAGATATGAAAAGAAACATCATCAAACGTCCATGATGAGCAACGGCACCAAGTGGGCCCCGGAAGGCTGGTAGGCGGAGCATCTCGGGTCTGGACAGTCTCGCGAGGCGTCGTGAGAAGAACGAGAGGTTAGAGGTTGTGTGGGTCGCCGGCTGGACGCGGGGCCTGCGCAAGGAGACGTTCCCCGGCAGAGGCGCAGTGCAATATGCCGCTTCCAATCTGTCGTGGAAGTTGTCTGGCGCTGGGATTCCTTCCTTCAGGCCTTTGTGCTTCCACGTGTCCCCCACAGCCTGGCTGGGGCGGCTGGTGTGGTCGAAGGGGAATGCGAGCAGGGTCTGGAGGTGCCAGGAACGGGAAGGCCTGGCCGCTCGTGTGAGCCCTCAAGTCGGCCGTGAAGCCAAAGGGCCTTCACGACAAGCATGGGGGTGCCAGCCACCTGGGACTCCTCTAAGACGTGGCCCCGCTTCCTGTTCAGGATCCCCTCGATGCCACCAAGCCCTGTTGCGGACATCGGATCTCCGCAGGTGGAGGCGCTCCACGGGCCGGGGCAGGAGGTCAGCACGGCATAGAGGCAGCGCTGGGCAGCACCGGGCGTGGGGAAGCTCTGAATGGATCCACGTGCAGCGTCAAGTAGCGAATGTCGAAGCGTCCCCTGTAGGCCAGCCGCCACGCTGTCCCCATCTCGTTGAGGTACTGCGCGCCCTTGGTGATGTTGGGGAGGTGACGGGGCGGGTGCTTGAGGGCCCAAAGCACCGCAGGCTTTGGACCTCGGCCACGTCTCACTCATACTTCTTGGCCAGTTTGAGCTCTGTTACTTGAGCTCCTGGCGGGCGGACACCTCTGGTCGGTGTCCTTGGCCAAGGAGTCTAGGAAGAGCCGTGCTTTCGTGTACAGCCTATTGTGCTCATTGGGGGCCTCGGACAGGCACCGCAAGTTAGAGTCCTCGCTGACGGTCTCGCTATACTGCACGACCGGCTAGGATTTCTTGGTGGGAATGCAGGTGTGGTTCTTCCGGTCCTTCAGGCAGACCCACAGGTGCCGCTCACCACCCTGCTGATAATGTGCTCCCCCTATTCCTCAGTGGTGCGTTGTACCACGTGGACCGACTTGGCCGGCCTCTTCAGCCCCTCCACCGGCTTGGGCAGGTCAGCCAGTTGTTGGCCTCCGTGGTGACCCTAACAGTCAGGCTCATGCTGAACGTCATCACCCGCATGTTGTGAGCATGCTCACAGTTGGTGATGGTGCCTGTCTTCACCAGGAACTGGCCCATGCCCAACAGGCCAGCAGTGTTCCCCCAAGGCATGTCCTCGATGGACTTTACATAATGCTAGACAGATTCTTGGTGGCCGACACTTGATGGCACTTCTGGCGTCTCAGCTGGTACCCAGCCTTGTTCAAAAAATACACAGCCTGGATCATAGTCAGCAGAAGTTTTCCCAGTGGTGAGGACACGCTCAATGGTCTAAGGAAGAAAAGTTAAAGAAATCCTGGGCTTGAAAAAGACCTGAGTAGGACATGGGGATTGAATGACACTTGCAAAGGGCTGTCACATCACAGGGAGGAGGGATAATGTCTTTGTGGCCTTGTGGTCTAGACCTAGACTGGTGGTTGGTGGCTAAAAGGAAATAATTTTCAGTTCAGAATAAAAATGAATTTTCTAATTGTTAGAGTAGTCCAAAGGTGAAATATTTAGAAAGAGAGTTTACTGTCTTTAAACGTAGATAAATAAAGTGATCCTTGTAGACAGTGTTGAGGGGGTCACTCACATATCAGATGAGGATTGAATTTAAGGACTTTCTGGCTTTTCCCAATATGGCATCCTTTGGTTCACTGAACTTGAGTTGTTTTAGTAAAAACACTAGTCATTTACTCATTGTAGCACAGCGAGGGAATCCTCCTTTATTTTGTGTAATGGAAAGAGCATGGTTTGTAGAAATAGACCTGGGTTTGAATCCCTCATCTGTCATTTTTCTGGTACACCTTTTGAGAGAACTCAAGTAAGTTTCCAAGCCTCAATTTCATCGTTTTAAAAGTGAGGGTGAAAAAAATAAATAAAAATAAAATAAAATAAAATAAAAGTGAGGGTGCTACAATATTTACCATCTAAGATTGTTGTGAATGTGAAGCATGTGACAGAGTACCTGCCAGACAGTATGCTCTAGGAATATTTGTCATTAATATTAATGATATTGTTGTGATTACTCTTATTAGACGTCTTGAAATTTTGATTGATTAATTCTATTTCTAAGACTATCTCAAAAAATATTCA